>NC_135726.1:32143359-34543359 GCF_964656455.1 Halichoerus grypus
CCACTCCCTGGTCTTATCCAGGAGAAGTGAAAATTTATGTTCACACAAAAGTCTCTAAGTGTATGTTCATGATGGCTTTATTTGTAATCACCAAAAGCTAGACATAATCAAAGTGTCCCTCAACTGGGTAATGGATAAACAAATTGTGGTATATCCACGTAACAGAATGCTGTGCTGATCAGCAATAAAAGGCATAAACCACCTACACGTGCAACAAAATTGCCAAATCTCGCAGGCATTTTGCTAAATTACAGAGCTCTGAATCAAAAGACACCTTAGTGTAGGATTCCATTTCTATGACATTCTGGAAAGGGCAAAACCATAGGGACAGAAAACAGATCAGTGGTTGCCAGGGGTTGGGAATGGGGACAGGCATAGACAAAGAAGGGCGTTTGGGGTATTTTGAGGAATGATGGAGATCATCTGTATGTTGCTTGTGGTGACGGCTTGTCAAAATTCGTAGGACTGAGTACCAGAAAAGGGTGAATTTTACTATATGTCAGTTGTACAATAAAATTATACCTTCTAAAAAAGCATACCTTAATAAAACATGAAAAATAAAATAAAAATCACTCGTGGACCAGACAAAGCAGCAGTATGAGTGGAATCCCATGAAATCCAGCTGTGGCCTGGCCTGCACGGGGCAGAGGCTAAGAGGACCCAACCCGGGCCCTCAGGGAGCAGAGCTGCAGAGGTGAGACCTTAGACCATTCCCCTCAGTGACGGGCCTCCTCCCCATCTTCTATACCTTGGGTTACATGTGAGATGCTAAAAAAGACTTCCTTACCTAAATTTTTTTGGGAACTATCAGTGTCCTGAAAACAGTATAAAGACCCCAGTGTGAGCTCATCTCTGCCTCTTGTCCCATCGGTGACCCAGGGTCCTCCTGGGTCTTGATGTCCATGTGTCCAAAATGGGAAATGGGCTCCCCCTTGCTATCTGTCCTCCGAGGCCTCTGGGAGACCCAGTGAGACAGGATTATGAACGGGCTCTGGCTCTGTGAGCGGCGAGATAGGTGAGAGTATGGGGAAGGAAACCATAGGATAATTGTCTTTCTCTGATTGACTTATTTCACTTAGCATAATACCCTCTAGTTCCATCCACGTTGTTGCAAATAGCAAGGTTTCATTTTTGATGGCTGAGTAATATTCCTTGAAATAGATAGATAGATGATTGATAGATAGATAGATAGATAGATAGATAGATAGATAATCACATCTTCTTTATCCATTCATCTGTCAATGGACATCTGGGCTCTTTCCATAGTTTGGCTATTGTGGACATTGCTGCTATAAACATGATTTCACTCATACATGGAATGTAAGAAACGAAAGAGAGGAGCATAGAGGAAGAGAGAGAAAAATAAAACAAGATGAAATCAGAGAGGGAGACAAACCACAAGAGACTCTTAATCATAAAAAACAAACTGAGGGTTGCTGGGGGGAGGGAGGTTGGGGGATGGGGTAAGTGGGTGATGAACATTGAGGAGGGCACGTGATGGAATGAACACTGGGTGTTATATAAGACTGATGAATCACTGACCTCTACCTCTGAAACCAATCATACACTAAGTGTTAATTAATTGAATTTAAATAAAAATATAAATTAAAAAAAGAGTATGGGGAAGGAATCATGGGGTAGGGAGCACGGAGGGGTAATTAGCATTCCAAAAGATGCCCATCCTCAGGGGTGACCAGGGAAATTCCAGTGAAAACAGCAGGGAGGGACTGTTTCTTGTCTCTCAGATGGGCAGAAATGAAGCTAATACTGAGAGCTTGCTGTGGTCGTTGTGGCAGTTTGAACAGGCCCCGGGAACTTTCTGGTGCGTCCTCAGTGGGAGCGAGCTGCGTGTTGGAATCTCCTGGGGCCGCTGCCAGTAATCCTCAAGCCCAGGTGAGACCCGACCAACTAAACGCCATCTCGGCGGCCGCCCCAGCATCAGAATTTTAAAACAATGTTAAAGTAGGTGCTTTAAAAATGGAACGGATAAGTGCGTGTGTATATATATACAAACACGTATTTACGTGGAGAGATCAAGGGATGTGTCTGACTGCCTGTTCCCAGCATCCCCTCTGCCACTTCATTCACATTTTGCTCAGGTCCAAGGTAATAGGTTTTAGAGGAAGTCTGGACTCCATCCCCAGGATGAATCCTGACTGGTCAAAACTCCTCTCACCAATCCCTGGTGTAGAACCAGCTTAGTGTCAGTTCCGGCCAGCGAGAGGCAAGGGATGAGCTGGGGGTGCTTCCAGCAGGGCGTCTATTGCCCTCAAAGAGAGACACGTGAGGTCAGCCATCTCCTCCCCACTGGATGGTGCCACATGAGCAGGCGATCCTGCAGCCATCTTGAGGCCATGAGGATGGGCCAAACCAAGAGGTCACGCTGACACTAAGAACAGGGGAGGGAACAAAGGGACAGAAGTGAATGCCCAAGAGATTGCATAACCAACAGGGAGCTACCCTGTCCCTGGGCTTCTCTTATGGGAGATAATAAATGACCTAGTGGTCGAAATTGCTACTTTTTGGGATCTCTGTGCCTTAAAACTGACAGAATCTCCATGAGCTCCCAGGGAGAGGTCCAAGAAAGCCGAGTAGCCAGACTGCAGCAGACGACAGGCTGCCGTGGGCGCCCAACTGAGCAGGACCTCCAAGCCCCTTGTGGACTTGGCTTGACCTGACAATGCCCCGGGACCCCAGGCCTCTGGCTGAGCGCACCTCCGTATGTCTAGCGCAGTTGGAACCTATCCCTTTAGGGGGACGGGTGAGGGTATGGAGTCGGGGTCTTCTGGGAGCTCGAAGGTCAGAGAAGCCCCGGAGCTCTCTGAGGCCTCAACTTCTTGAGGGCGAGGCAAGAACGGTTTGTGTTTCCTCTGACCTCACAGACCTGGCAGGGAGGTAGGAAAGCCTGGAAGGGTGATTTCAAGGCCCTGGGCTCCATAAGGAAACTGGGGGCCACCCAGTTTGGGGGCAGAGCTGCCGTGGGAACAGCAGTGAAAAGCCCCAGCGATGGTGTGACTTCACTTTCCCCGGCCGTGGCCTCCACGTGCCCAGAAGCCTAGACTGTGTGCTGAGGAAATGCCCTGGCCTCCTGGCCCCCTTCCACCCGCTGCTCAGCCCCCATGCCAGAGGGCACCCAGCCCTGCCCCCAAAGTGCCCAGTCATGGTGAGAAACAGGACAGAGCCCTCGTTCCTGGGCTGGAGGACTGATGGCTCCTCAGCAGCCGCTAAACCGGGTGACACGTCACCCGGATTCCTGGGAAACTGTGCTCCGTCTCTCCCCAGCTGATCAGCCATGCCCAGAACTGGAAGAAAGACCTTTGTCCCAGGCCTCTGTTCTGAAAGGAAAACCACAAGGAATGCAGGAGAGGCTGAGGACTTGGGCTCATCCTCCCTTGGGAGCCAGGGGACCAACAGAGAAAGAGCAAGTGTCCCCAAGGAGCTGAACGGAGGAGCCAGGAGGAGGGGTGGCCGTGAGGGGCCTTGAGGGTCCAGCAGGAGCATGGAGACTCGATTTAAGAGTTGTAAATAGCAGCTACAAAGTGTCCTTGCACGCGTTAGCCTGGGGCCTGCACCACCTCCGTGGGGGCCTGTATTTATCGCCATCGTTCAGATGGAGAAACTGAGGCCCCAGGACTCACACACTCACCTACAAAGCCACCAACCCAGGGCTCAAACTCTGGTCCCCAGAGTCATCGGGATTAGGGTCCCAGCTCTGCCACTAACTCATTCAGGGAGCTCAGGAGAGTCCTTGTTCCTCTCTGGGCCTTGGTTTCCCCCACACTGTTGATGACTGGAAGGCCTTCCCCGTCCTAAAGTCCCAGATCCCAGAACAGCACGGTGGGCCAGCACCAGCTCTCCCTCCACTTTGGGACTGGCCACTCCTACGGGGACACCTCCCCCGCCCCGCCCCGGCCAGGCATAGTTTGGCACTGATCCCCAGACGGCCCTGCCCTGGGCAAACAGTGGCCGGGACCCCCTGCCCCGGGGAGTTACCCCAGCTCTGAGCGCTCAGCTTTCTGGAAGAATGACCCCATTCTTCTCACTCATGGCTGTCCCCGGCTACCCCAGGCCACTTCCTCCTCCCTGCCCCTGCACACAATGCCCCAGGCCCAAGCTAGACCCCTGCTCCCCGCCCAGCCCCCCACTCCACACCCGGGAGCACACACACACACTCACTCTCCCCAGCCCTTCGGCATCAGGCATCCGCTGCCCTTCTGGAATCCGTGTCAGGCAGAGAAGGGACGGGCAGGCCTCCAGCCCCAGAGGCCCAGGGCCCCTGCATGCCCTCCGGACCCCCCAGGGTCTGCCCAGGTTGCTTGGGAAACCATTTCAGGTCATTTGAGATGATTAGGAGTCTTAACTCTGTTTTGAGCTAAACAACGAGAAGAAACAAAGACAGAGCTCTCCCGGGGGCCAGCCGGGGAGTGGCGGCCCACCTCTCAGGGGTTTGCTCTGCTCTGCTGCCTTTTCCTTCAGCTCCGCAAACATCTATCAGGGGAGCTCCTACTGGGCTGACATCGGTGTCTGGGGAAGCTACAGGGGATGGGTGGGCTGTGTGGAAGGACGAACCCCAAGAGGGAGCAGACTTAGTTTCTACCCTCCCAAAGGGTGTCCTCCCAAAGCAAAGGCGTTCGACATCTGTGTTCTACAGCCTTCCATGGACTAGCCGACTGTGTCCTCCATTTCTATGTGGTCCTAAGGATGGAAAGGAAAGACCCCAAATGCTGGCCATCACTTTCTCATGGGAAGGAGACACTCTCATTGTCCTTCCTGCGTGTTCCAACGTAGCGCCATGAGCAATTACAACTTTTAACACTGGAGGACAAAGGTTTGCGGGCTTATACCTTTTCGACGCAGAGATGATTTATTGGAGGTGGCTGCAGAAGTTACTCTGCTCACTGTAAAAAGTCAGACAATAGCAAAAACAGTAAAGAAAGTGAAACATGACCCATAATCATGGATTGGCCAGGAGAAATCTCGTCCTGCTTTTTCTGACGCACAGCAACGGAAGGCCTTAGGAACCAAGGCGGGGTGGGGGGGCCCTGACTGTGAACTCCCTCCCACAATTGGGCTCGGGCCTGGGCCCATGGGGGCTGTGAGCTTTGGCTTCCATGAGCCTGTGCTCCTCAGAACCACATGCCGGGGGAGGTAGAGAGCTCCCCACCAGGAGAGGAGTTCAGCAAATGCCAGTCTTTGCCTTCTCAGTGTGCTGGAAGGCTCACGTTCCCAGACATTGACTATCATACAACAGTCAAATCTCACCGAAACTTGGCTTATCAATTTGATATTGCCAATTTTTAAAATCTGTGTCTTACGCCAAGCAAAGATATTTAAAAAGGAAATCAGAAAAAAAGTCAATAAAAATAAATGAATAAAATTAAAAACTCAAAAGGAGGTCAGCAATTATTCATTATCACCAACATTTCATAAAAGAACGGACATTTAGGGGCGCCTGGGTGGCTCAGTCAGCTAAGCATCCGACTCTTGATCTCAGCTCACGTCTTGATCTCAGGGTCATGAGTTCAAGCCCCACAATGGGCTCCATGCTGGGCATGGAGCCTACTTGAAAGAAAAGAAAGAAAAAAAAAAGGATGGACATTTAAACACCAAAAATAGGAAGGACTAACTCTCAGGAGAAATAGCTTTATGAAACACTCAGTAAACTGCCTTTGCTTGCTTGATCTTGCTGTGGGGGATGTAAGCCCTAGATGAAGGGCTACAGCCGGGCTGGGAGACATGGGTTCCATCTTCGCTCTGGGTCTCAGTTTCCCCATTTGTCTAGCATTCTTTTTGCTTAAAGTTCCTGAGTCCCCTTCACCCCCCTATTATTTCTCTCCTGTTTTTTTATTTTTCAGTAACAAACCGCTTTGTCCCAATGATCACCTTCCAACATAGCATACCTAGCAGGTTGTTTGAGACCAGAAGTGACAACCTGACAGAAGCAGAGGGTAATGGGTTCATGCACAGGAAGGGGCAGGGAGGCAATGCCGCAGGGTCAGGCAGGGCTAGAAGGGAGGGAGAGGGAAGGTGATAGGTAGAGGGGAAGGCAGAACCCACTGGGGGTGAGGGTCTCGGTGCTGTTCCTGAAAGGGGTGTAAGGTGTAGAAGAGGCCATGAGAACATTTCCAGAGGTAGAGCCATTTTCCAGATGGTCTTTCTGAGCATAGAAGCCATATCCTGTCAGCCAGTGGGGTGGGTTCACAGGAGGGGCCCCACTAGGAGCCCCACATGGAGGATGGAAGGAGGGAGCAGACTCTCCAACCTGCCCTGCCCTACCTGGCTCTTTTGCCCCTCCGGGGACCCCATGGGACATGCTATCCTCCTGGGGCTGAGGTCTCATTAAGAATGCATGATGGCAGCAAAGGAGGTTCTAGTACCTACCCGTGCCTTCAGCACCCTCCTCCCCTTCAGCACCCATGCACCCTCTTCCTGGGGACTCCCCATCTGAAAAATCTGGCCACACAGATCAAGGGGGAGCTATGGGCGGTGGAGGTCAGGGCCAAGGCGGGTTTGGATGGTTTCATTCATTCCTCACTGCCCAGAGGGGAAACTGAGGCCAGAGAAGTAAAGCCAGCCCCGCATCAACAAGTTAGTGGCTGAACCAAAACAACAACAATTCTATCCATCATAATAACAATTATGAATGTTCGTTGAATTCCGGTGTCCCGTGTCTCACTCCAGGACTGACGCCGCAGGAACGGACATGGGAGCTGACGGACTTGCGGATCCTGTGGTCCGAGGGGAGCCAGGACCCGCGGACAGAGGAGCTTCCAGTGCCCCTCGGATCATCCCACGTGGGCGCCGCCTGCGTGCGAAGCCTGCCGGGTGCCGACAGCCGAGGGTCTCCTGATGTGGGCATTTTGAAGCAGTTAGATTTTCTCTTCATCCCGACCCTCGGCCCCACCCCCACCCCTCCCAGCAAATGGATAACAGGAAACAGCCAAAGCTTCTTAACTTTTCTTTAATCTTCCCCTCTCTGGCAAACTGAAAAATCAAACGATAATTGTCTGGGTGATCTCATTATTGTCAACAACATCCAAGCCTTGAAGTCAGAATCCACTGAAACGCTGACACATTAAACACAAAAGGAAACTGTGCTTGCATGTTGTTCAATAAATAAATAAGGCTGGCGGGAGCTCGGCGCAGGCCTGGCACGCGGAGGGGCCGGGCTGTCGGAAAGGCCAGGACGCCAGGACGCCAGCGGGACCTGGGAACGGCCGCCTCTGGGAAGGACCAGGTCCAAGGGGTCGATGTCCCACCCTTTTGTTTGTATCAGTCCAGGTCCCGGCAGGAAATAGATGGCATCTTCCAAAGTCGGGGTGGGGGGGTTCCGATGGGGCCATCTACACGGGAAAGGGAACAGAGAGGGGTGGGGAGGCAGCCTGAGATGAGGGAGCACAAGTGGTGAGCACTTCCCCCCACTAGAGCCTAAAAGGACTAGGACATGGAGCAGGTACCAGAACCCAGCACGGGTGACTTCGGGAGAGGCCACCAGGTAGGAGCTGTGTGGCCTTGGCAGGGAGAGAAGCAGGGAATGAATGAACAGCTTGACTGATGGTGCCCTGATGCTGCCTCCCATTAGCCAAACACAAGCCAAAGCCCAGGGGAGACACAGATGGAAGGACGAAGCACAGGGCTGCATCTGGAGGGGCACCCCATCAACTGTGGGACACCCCCTGCCGCGTGTCACACCCGTGCCAACCTCAACTTGTGCACACCCAGAGCTGGGGAGCTCGCCCCCGCCCCCACCTCCAGGCAGCCTGCCCACGTTTGAACATTCCAAACCTCAGTTCCTGGCAAAACCGAGTTCCGGGTTTGGGGAGCAGGTCACACACATACTAGGGAGTAGGCTGTGGTTTAACGTCAGGAGGGGGAGCCTGGGGAGAGCCAGGGCAGAACTAGCTAGAAGGCCTGCCTCGCTGGTAAACACACAAAAAAAGGGTTTCCCCCATTTGATTGCCTTCTCCTTGTGCTTTCTGGTCTTGATTTTTCTGCCATCTTTCAGAATCCTAAAAATTGTCACGACGACGTGTTGCGGATCACGCTTACGGGAAATGGGATCCTTGAGGGGACTGAAGTGTGGAGGGGGTGTCACTCCTCCGCTCCCTTCCTGTCTGTGATGTCACAGGCTTGCGGGGACGGACGAGGCCGGGAGGGGAGGGCCCCCCAAGCCCTGCCTGCACACAAGGCTTGGTGTTGGCTTTGTGGCCTCTGGCCTCCACGTCCCTCTGCCCTGAGGCAGCTGTGGAGGGGGTGATGGGAAAGACAGGCATCCGGAGACCCCAGTCGTCACCTGCCTCTGCCACTTCCTGATTGTGTGACCCTGAACGAACCCTTCCCCTCTCTGGGCCTCAGTTTCCCCATCTTACAAGGGAAGGACACCTTGATTCTGATCTTAGCCAGCCTGAGACCCCAGCGTGGAAAAGAACGTCCTCCCTCACACTCTGCAGAATCCTCCTCCCTCCCCAACGCCCTTCTAGCCAAAAGGAGCAACTCGCTGCTCCTATACCAAAAAGTTCTATCTTATTTTTTACTTGTGAAAAAGTCCCGTGAGCACCTTGGATTTTTGCCAAGAGCCTCTTGTCTGTTTTCGCATTTTGCGAACATCCCTCTGTCTTGCCTGTTCAGTCATAGCATGAGCTGAAGGAATGAGGCACCCCTGACCCCCTCCTCAAGCCAGAGGTGGTCCTGACCACCCCCCTCCTCCCTCCTTCCTCGTGCCATTACTGCTTGTCTTTGGCAGGAGAGTTCACCTCCCTGAGCCTCAGTTTCCTTATCTGTAAAATCAGGGTGCTAATAACGACAGGACTGACAGCACAGAGAGCATTGGCTTGATGCCTGGCACATGGTCTGTCCTTCTTTCTGTCCACAAAGAACTACTGAGTTACAAGCCTCCTCTCCTGCCCTCCTGGGAGGCGTGGTGCAGTTGAATTTCCTCTACAAAGCCAGATGGTTCTGACACTCGCCTGTCCAGTCCCCACATAGGTCCCCCGCACTCCATTCCCCGTCTTCCTTCCCGTACGCCAGCAGGAAAAATCCTCCCCAGGAGACTATGGAAATGAGGCTGAACAGCCTTCTACAAAATGCAAAGGATTGCATGCTTCTAAAGAACTAAGGAAATATGTTTATCTTTTCATCTATCTATGCCTTGTCACCTTGAACAGGTTCTAAACTCTTTGAGGGTAGATAATAAAGGCAGGAAACTAATGTTTATTGAAGACTGTAGGAGACATTAAGTTCTCCCCAATATCTGGCTCACGTTTCCTCCCTGGACCTATAGAAAATCGCATATCCCAACGCCCTTGCTGCTAGACGAAGCCATGTGACTAGTTCTGTCCAGTTAATTGGGAATGAAAGGGCTCTTCCCAATTCTTTAGCTAATCTCTTCCTCTGCCACAGGGAACACGGTGGCTTCTTGCTGAAATGCTGGATCTAGAATTTGATCTGGATCGTGTATCACACACGGGTGGGGAGGAAAGCTGCCCTGGGGAGTGGCCTAGACCTACAGCAAACTTTATAAGAGTGAAAAATAGGGGCGCCTGGGTGGCTCAGTCAGTTAAGCATCTGCCTTTGGCTCAGGTCATGATCCCGGGATCCTGTGAAGGAGCCCCATCGGGCTCCCTGCTCAGTGGGGAGTCTGCTTCTCCCTCCGCCCCTCCCCCGCAATCGTGCATGAGCACGCTCTCTCTCTCAAATAAATAAATAAAATCTTTTTAAAAAAAAGAATGAAAAATTAACTTCTGTTGTATTAAGCCACTGAGCTTTGGGGGATGTTTGTTACTGCAGCATAACCTCACCTGGACTGACTGGTACAAACACTATCCTGTGTGCATACGTTCATACACATTGTTACCTCTCTTAATCCTCACCACACTTAAGGCAGGGAATATATTATCTCTATAATCCAGATGAGGAGACAAAGTCAGACATATTAGGTCTTGGCCCCAAGTCAGGAAGAGGTAGACCCAGGGGTGGAATCCAGGTTGATTTGCCTCCTGAGCTCTGGGTCTTAACAAGCAGGCTCCACCACCCAGAAAGGGGAAATTGGGGAGGCGGGCATGTAAGTGGCCAGCTCGATGTAGAAATGCCCCTGGTCAGTTTGGGGTCTTGGTTGAGTAAATCATAACCCTTCAAGTGTGGCCTTCCAAAGTCTGGGAAAAAATGTTCCCAGCTAAAAGTAGCTACAGCAGAGGGTCCCAGCCAAAGTCCAACGAGAGGCTGGCAGACTTCTCGGATGGCTTGGAATTCCTGCCGGCCAGGGTTCCACTGGTATGGAAGTGTTTACGCTTGCCTCAAATTAGTTCTCCCACGCCTTCCAGGGCCCCAGCCCATATTTGGGATGGAAAAGGGAAAATGATTCCCAGTGGGGATTCAAAGGCATCAGAAAAATTCCAGGGGGGCCGCAGCCTCTCTCCACGGGGACCAGGGCTCGGAGCTGTCACATCTCTTGGTGCCTCACACCTGGACCCTGTGCCCAGCAGGACGGCCAGACTGGCAGGACAGGAACCCCCTCACACACTAGTTCAGAAGAAAGGCATCTCTGGAAGGACCCCTATGAGGGCTAGGACACCTCCACAGCCAAATTAAGTGCAAGAATCGAGAAAGAAGAAAAGATCTAACTTTTGTTTCTTGTCTGTCAAAAGTGGGCTTTTCTTTCTCCCTTTAGGAAGGTGCTTGGGGATTGGATTCCTTTGACTGCGAGGAGCAGAAACCCCAAATAAAAGTGTCTTTGTGGAAAGAAAAACTCCCAGAAGACCACGCAGTGTGTACCCATTTTATAATGCTCAAAAGCAGGCAAAACAAAATAACATGCTATTTGGGCGTACATCTATCTGACAAAACTACACACACACACACACACACACACACACACAGAGGAATAATAAACATAAAATTCAGGGCAGTATTCAACTGGGGGGCTCAGGAGTGGGGTGATCAGGGGGCCAGTTCAAGAGAAACACGTACAAGGGAGTAACTACAATGGGTGATATTCTAGTTCTTGAGTTTTGAGTTGAGTGATGGGTTCACAGGTGTCCGTTACATTAACAAGAATAGCAGTGGCATGTCACGAACCAAGGCTTGTGATTGATCCAATTCTGTCTACCTGTTAACTTAGATCTATCTTTAAAGGGGGCCTCAGGAACAGTCAACACTGATACACCATTTCCTGAGTACCAGACCCTGTTCTAATCTCTTCACACATACAGACACGTGTACACCTCACAGCAGACTCACAAGGTGGATCTTCTTTTATGTCCATTTTACTGATAAAGATACTGAGGCAAGAGAGGTTAAGCACCCCGCCCAGGGTCACACAGCTAATGAGTAGTAGGCAGTCAGGCTTCAGAGACCTTGCTCTTGGTTGCTGCACTAATAAGGATTTTTTGTTTTTGTTTTTGTTTTTTTTTTAAGATTTTATTTATTTATTAGAGAGAGAGAGAGCATGAACAGGGGGAGGCACAGATGGAGAGGGAGAAGCAGGCTCCCCGCTGAGCAGGGAGCCCGACACGGGGCTCGATCCCAGGACCCTGAGATCATGACCTGAGTTGAAGGCAGACGCTTAACCGACTGAGCCACCCAGGCGCCCCTGCACTAATAAGGATGTTAACACATCAGCCCAGAGTGGAGCCAGGTCAGTTCCGTGGCTCAGTGACATCGTCAGAGATGCCGCCCCCCTCACCACACCCACCATGTCTCCCCACCCCTACGGCCACATCATACGTGCAGTTTTGGGCAATTATGTGCAGTCTGGCAAAAAGAGGAATTTCCATTGTTGAGGAAATTCTTTTCCAAATCTTACTTCTGAGACTTCCCTTCAGAGCCACTGACCAAGCTGAGTCCCATGCCCAGACTCAAACCAATCATCATGGCCAACCATAATGGGGCTAGAACAGTCACAGTTCACCCCCTGAAACCGCAAGCGTAGGTGGGAATGGCCGATGCGGGCAGCCAAGAGTGTCTGCCTCTGCCTCTGTGTGGGGTTCCCCCTGCAAAGGCTCTGAGAAGACCAGATTGGTGATCCCACTTGGGACCTTGAGCTCCCTGGACAGAAATCATGTCTGTCACCCTGCCCTGCCTGTGTCCTGTCTAGTCAAGGCCCATTAAATAGCAGGTGCCTGGTTGTACTGGAAGCATCAGTCCTAGAGACTGCTGAGCTCACAATCCCCTGCTGAGGGAAGAGGGGACAGACTGTCCCTGGGGCCCAGGTAGCTGACGTCTGTGTCATCCTGCCTCTGACCAGAGAGGATTGGTAGAGAGTCGATCCCCTGACCTAGGAAAGCTAAATCATAGGCTAGCCAATCATCTATGGTACATCTCAACACAAAGATCTCCCCAGAAGGAATGGTGGTGGTTTAGTGGGTGTCTTAACCCAGACTCCCCAGAAAGCAGAACCTGGGTCAAAGCTTACCCGCTAATACAGGTAATACAATCCCAGGGAAGCAAGAATAAGGGGAAAAGGGAAGTGAGGCTGGGAAGAGGGGTGAGTGGATCCCCCTTCAGAAGTGGGGAACTTATCCACCCAGCTCCCGGGAGTGCTGTTGTCAGGTGACCCCCCACTGCCAGCCTTCTTTGGAATTGCTCTCCTAAAGTCACCTGGCCCCCAGGTGACTGCCCCTTGCCAGAGCAGCCCATCGATGGCTGAGAGCACCTGTGCAGAAAGGCCCCATCCCTCACTCACCCCAACTCAGGACCACTCCGAAGAGCCCCACCAGCCTCAGGACTCTCACTGAGACTCCATCACAACTCACTTCTCCCGCTGCCCAGCGCTGATTCCATCCTGCCCGTCCACACATGGTGACCCCAAGAGCACGCCAGGAAACCTCGGGTGCACTAAGCTCCATCTTGGGCGCTGCTTCCCAGGGAGCTCAGAGACAAAGAAGGAAAGCAAAATTCAAATATGAGCATGATCTAGCTAGTCCCAGCTTCTGGAGAAATCCAGTGGGTTGGCCTGCTCTGTGGAGATGTGACCACAGATGGGGAGAGGACCCTTGGAAGCACTGCATCTAGAAGAGTCTATCTAAGGGAGGACAGTGAGAAACCTCCACCTCCTGACTCACTTGTCCAGCTTTGCCTCACAGGGTGGTTACTCTTCCATGCATTATCCGGGCACCCCAGGCAGCGGCCAGAGCCTCCATGGGCCCCGTCGGATCCATCCCAAAGGCTGGAGCTGCTCCTTCCCCACCTGAGGAAGCTGAGAGAGCCAGCAGCGCTAAGAGACGCCATGACAGAGATGGCGGCCAGGGCTTCCCACAGGTAGGTGCATGCAGCACAAGCCACTGCTGGGGCCACTCCGCTGGGCACGGAGCAGGGGACGGAGGGCCAAGAGCAGACAGGGTCGTATGGATCCAGTGGACATCTAGTACACCAGGCCAATCTGGGTCCTTCCTCTGGACTGGGAGGCATGAGGGAAAGTCTGTGAGGAGCGGGAACAGACGCTGCGAGGCTGTGAAGGAGGAGGGGTCACGGGGCCCTTGAGAGCAGAGGCCTTGAGTCAACAGGAGTCGGGTGGAGAGAAACCCAGCAGAGCACAGTAGGGCGACAACTGGTAGCAGGAGAGTCACCTGCACGGTGTTTCCTCTGAGCTGAGGAGCCTGTGCTCCACGCGGAGGGGACAGAGAGACAGCCCCATGGGACAGCCGCCTGGCACTCTGAACGCCCTCCAGTCTCAGCGCTCGGTGTACCAGCGACCGTCCCCGTTCTTTGAGGCTCACGTGATTTTACTGAAGTAATGCGAGGGGCTCCATCCCTTGTGGCCAGAGCAGCCTCATGCGAGGAGCAGGGGCTCTTGAGTCTCCACCCTCTGCTTCTAGATGAGTCCAGTGAGACCCAGACCCCAAATTTAAGGTGGACGGTCAGGGAAAGAGACTCACCCTGCAGGGTGTGGTGTGAAGCTCTTCGCCCAAGTGTTGCTCCATCTGTCCTGGCGACATGTGAGGAGAGCCTGAAGGAATTGGAGTTGGGTAGGAGAGGGGGAGACCACTGGAAGCCCAGGGAGGAGGTCAACACCATGGCAGACAGAATGAAGAGACCACTGGAGAAACACACCAGAAAGAGAGAAGCCAGACTTAGTACAAGAGTCCTCCCTGGGGCGCCTGGGTGGCTCAGTCGTTGAGCGTCTGCCTTCGGCTTGGGTCATGATCCCAGGGTCCTGGGATCGAGCCCCGCATCGGGCTCCCTGTTCCGCGGGAAGCCTGCTTCTCCCTCTCCCATTCCCCCTGCTTGTGTTCCTGCTCTCGCTCTCTCTCTCTGTCAAATAAATAAATAAAATATTTAAAAAAAAAAAAGAGTCCTCCCTTATCTGCGGGGGATACATCCCACGACCCCCAGTGGATGCCTGAAACCATGAAGAGTACTGAGCCTTATATATTCTGTTTTTTCTTACACATACATGTCTGTGATAAAATTTCATTTATAAATTAAGCACAGTAAGAGATTAACAACAATAATGATAAAATAGAACAATTGTAACAGTATGCTGGAATAAAAGTTATGTGATTGTGGACTCTCTCTCTCTCAAAATATCTGTTGTGCTGTGCTATTCTCACCCTTCTTGTGATGATGTGACCTGATAAAATGCCTGCTGATGAGATGAAGTGAGGGAATGACGTAGGCATGGTGACCTAGCGTTGGGCTACCATTGACCTTCCGAAGACATGTCAGAAGGAGGATCATCTACTTCCAGATCATGGTTGCCTGGGAATAACAAACCTCAGGAAGCAAAACTGCGGATAAGGTTGGGGGCGGGGCGGGGGGGGGGGACTACGGGACATGTTTCAGCCTTGGGCCTTTTCATCCACATTCCTTCTTCCATCAGAAATTACCCTTCCTCATCCTTGTGCACTGTTGGTGGGAATGTGAATTGGTGCAGCCACCATGGACAACAGTATGAAAGTTCCTCAAGCAATTACAAATAGAACTACCCTAGGATCCCGCAGTCCCACTTCTGGGTACCTACCCAGAGGAAGTTAAATCACTGTCTTGAAGAGATTCCCACATTCATTGAAGCATTATTCACAGTAGCCAAGACAGGGAAACAATCTGTCAGTCGATGGATGAGTGGATAAAGAAAACATGAATGTTGGTAAAAGGGTATAAAATGTTGGTTGTAAGATGAATAAGTTCTGAGGAGCTAATGGATAGCATGGTGACTCTAGTTGATCAAACTGTTAATATACTTGAAATTTGCTAGGGAAGGAGATCTTAAGCATTCTCATACACACACACACACACATACACACACACAAAGGTAACCTTATGTGAGGGGATGGATGTATTAATTAACTTGGTGGTGGGGATCCTTTCACAATGTATACATATATCAAATCACCTGTTGTAGACTTTAAATACTTACATTTTTTGTCAATTATACCTCAGTAAACCTGGACAAAATTACCCTTCCTTAGTACCTGTCATTCAGGGTCATTCAGATCAAAACCAAGCTAGAAATAAACAATCCAATTTATTTTTTTAAACAATCCAATTTAAAAACGAGTAAAGGGCTTGCATAGACCTTTCTCAGACAAAGATATACAAATAGCCAGTAAGCACGCAAAAAGATGTTCAACATCATTACTCATTAGGGAAATGCAAATCAAAACCACAACGACATACCTCTCAATATCATTAGGATGACTGTTACCGAAAACATAAACAAAAACAAAAAAATAAAACAAGTGTGGTGAGGATGTGGTGAAATCGGAGCCCTCGCGCATTGCTGTTGGCAACGTAACATGACGCAGCTGCTTTGAAAGATGGTATGAAAATTCCTCAAAATTTAAACATAGAGTTACCCTGCAATCCAGCACTCCTACCCTGGGTATATCCCCAAGAGAGGTGAATGCAGAGACTCCAACAGACGTTTGGACACCCCATGTTTGTAGCAGTAGCATTCACAATAGCAAACTGTAAAAGGGACCCGAGTGTCCTTCAGCAGATGGATAGATAAACAAAATGGGGAACATACATACCATGGAACACTGGTCAGCCTTAAAAAAGAAATTCTTTTTTTTTTTTAAGATTTTATTTATTTGACAGAGAGAGACACAGTGAGAGAGGGAACACAAGCAGGGGGGAGTGGGAGAGGGAGAAGCAGGCTTCCCGCAGAGCAGGGAGCCCGATGTGGGGCTCGATCCCAGGACCCTGGGATCATGACCTGAGCCGAAGGCAGACGCTTAACAACTGAGCCGCCCAGGTGCCCCTAAAAAAGAAATTCTGACACCTGCTATGACATGGATGAAACTTGAAGACACAGACACTACGCTAAGTGAAATTAGTGAGTCCCAAAAGGACAAATACTGGATGTTTCTACTTATATGAGGCACTGAGAATAGTCAGATTCATGGAGACAGAAAGAATGGTGGTTTCGGGAAGATGGGGAGCGGCAGGGGAGAATGGGGAGCTAGTGTGTAATGAGGACAGAGTTTCAGTTGGGTAAGATGAAAAAGTTCTGGAGATGGATGGTGGGGATGGTAGCACAACCACGTGAATGTATTGAATACCCCAGAACTGTACACTGAAAAATGGTCATAATGGTACATTTTATGTCATGTGTCTTTTACCAAACACACCAAAAGAGTCGACCATTTGGTCAGGTGTGAGAGCTTGAAGGAATCCCTGAGCCCACTGTGCCCTCATTCATTGTGTAGGTGAGGCTCAGCAGAGAAAGAGGCTTGTTCTGGGAACAGCTGTGACAACAGAGACAGGGGGAGAACCTAGGTGTCCTGACCCTCAGACCTTCAGCACCAGCCCTTCAACTCAAGCTTCTGAACTCCGTGACCAGTATCCTAGACGCGTCTTCTACACAAGACCCCGCCCTTCCGAGGGTCTTGAGATCCACCACCTGGATCACTGACCCAGATCCCCTTAAGGAAAGGGACAGGTGTAGGAGACTCACAGCTCTGGGGGGCAGGTAGGGCTGTAGAGACATAATCCAAGCTTTATCAGAATATTCCTTAAAGTGAAAAACCTTGGAAATTCCCATTTTGCTATTCTGATCACAAATCCCTCACAGCAACTTGATGGCAATTCATTGAGGAGCTTCATAGATTTCACGTCTCTCTCAGCAAACTTGTTCTGATTTTCAGTTCTCTATCCAGCCAGAACCCTGCAAGATAGCCTACTTTCAGGGCCTAGCTCAGAGCATCCCTCTGACATCTAGATTGGGGTGGCAAAAACTTGGCACATGGACCACTATTTCCCTTCCGGTGCCCATGGTAGGCATCACTAATCGATCAAGAGTCTGTTCCCCACTGAACAAGATAAAGCCCTCAGAATCATGTCATCATAGCCTCCAGCTGTCCAATCATTCAGCCCTGGCACTTGAGGTAAGATCTAGTTGCCAGCTCTCCTCCATCCCCATCTAGCACACGCTGGGCTCTTGGGAAGATCACTTCTACCTGGGCCTCAATTTCTTCCCCTATAATGTGAAATGATTTTTATGTCCCTGCTAGCCCTGCAATCCAATGAGTTCTCTAATTATGGACTGGACAGTTCTGTATTGTGGATGGTAGAGAGAAATTCTATAGGTTTCAAAAAAAATTCTATGGTGTTTTAGATTTTGTGGGGGGCAGTAGATCTGCCCTCCCCAAGTTATTTGCAGCAGGGGAGGTCATGAAGCCAGACATCAGGGCCTGATTGAGCTCCTAGCCAGCAAGGTCTCCAGTGCTTTCTGGGAGCCGTTTCCCACTTCTTGGAAAGCCCCCAAGCCAAGATAGTCCTAACACTTCTCTTTGAACTGGGATACTCCCACCCACCCACCACCACCTCCCAGGAGTTAGGATTAACACCTCTGCCCCTCACACTGCCCCTCCCCCTTACTCGCCCTGTCCTCTGTCCTGGGAAGGCAGCTATGTCCCTGAAATGGAGCATGGATGGCATTTCTCATTTGCCTGCCTACCAGCCAGCCAGCCCGGCGGCCCTTTCCACCCAGCCCCTGGCCAGCCAGACAGGACGCATCAGAGGGAGGGGAGAGGACGGGGCGGCCCACTTGCCACCACGCACTATAAAAGAGAGAGCATTAAATCTTGGCCCCCATCAGAGAACTGCCTTAATTAGGGTGGCGCCGAGCGGGACGCTGTAATTAACTGTGTGTCTGCGTTTCCATCTGAAACACCCATTTCCAGAGCTTTGTGATCCCGTCTTCCAAGAGAAGCTCAGCCAGAAGCTCGGCACCGGCAGCCCCAGAGGGGAGGGATGGCCGGTTTCCCCTGCTCCTTCCCTCGCTGCCCCACTCAGGGTGAGTCTCTGGAGGTGGGAGCCGAGGGTCCTTCTGATAAGGGTGTTTGTTAATTATGGGCTCAGAGCTACTGGCTCCCAAAGCCAGGGAAACCCAAAGCTGTGGTGTCAGTTAGGTGGCTACTTGTTAGGTTTACTTGAACAACAACCATTATCCCCATAACTTTGACTTTCTTTGAGGGACCATCCCCAGCCACCTGTAGCTCTAGATGATCTAGGCTGGCCAATCAGAGTGTACATCCCTGGGCCACGGTGATTGGCTCAGAGTTGGTCATGTGACTGATGCTGGGCCAATAAGCTTCTGTTGCAGGACTCCGGATGGAATTACTGGGAAATGGGTATTTTTGTTAAGCCAGTGGGATGTCAGCCCGGATGGAGCTGCCGGGGACCAGGGTTACCGCTGCCCTGGGAGAGTCTGAGTGAGAATAAGGCCAAATTGAAAAAGGTATTTTTCAAAGGTGGAGGGTGACAGCAAGAGACAGAAGAGACCTGATGACATCCTTTTAAACGATGGAATTCGGCCGTACCGAAGCAAAAGGCTCCCGCGGACTTTTAATCATGTGAGAGGCCACAAATTCCCCACTTTTGTTTTTGTCGATTTGAACAGAGTGTCACTTGCAACGTAAAGAGATTTGGTGAGAACAGAGGTCACTACATGGACGCCATGAAATGCAATCAAAGCACGCGTACTATATATACATCCCGTGGTGTGCGGGGCAAGCGTGGAGAATACACGGGGGGACAAGAGTGGGCGCCCAACCTTAGCGAGCTTCTGGCCCTCGCGGGGAAGAGGACACGCAAGGGGAAACTGGACTCGGTGTTCTAGTGCCCCCCACACATTGAAGGCTGCCTTCTTTCTGGGCGGCTTGCAGCATAGCCTCGGGAGGAGAGCGTCATGCCTTTATTGGACACCTGCTGTTGTGCCCACCCAGAAAGCAGGCCCTCTTCATCCGATTACAGTTCCTTGTGACTGGTGTGAAGTCATTTGCGTGAACCAGCCCCTGGTTCCAAGAGTGGCCACCTAACCAGGCCTGAATCCTTAAGACACTATGCCCCCCAGCCACAGTGACTGGTGTAGGAATGAGCACAGGAATCAAGGTAAACTAACAATCAGCCATCCTGGAGCTTTTAAGGGAATTAGTGGGAAAAAGATTCTATTTTCCCTGGAGTTGCTAAGTAGGATCTGGGCCTGATGCTGCTGGGAGGGAGACAACAGGGAGGAAACTAGAGACAAGATAAAGAGAATCAGGGAGTCTCTGTCCTGATAACAAATATAGTTTGAGCACCTGAACCAGCTGTGCCTGAAACCCAAACTTCTGGTTGGCTCCATTTGAATAGGGTTTCTGCAACTATAAACCTAAAGAATGTTGACTAATGCCCTAGGACTGAGGCTCTTTTCTATCAAACCCCCGCCAACCTTTTCACTCTGGTCTCTAATAATAAGCTTCATACCCCAACCGACTGAGCTACTCCTCAAGCTGCAATACACCCGACACTTTGTAGAGCTTTTTGGCAGAGAAACTCTTTTCTCCCCTAATTGCCCATGAAAATCCTGGCCGTCATTCAAGGCTCACCTCATGGCTTCCTCCTCTGAGAAGCCCTCTGGGCCTCTCCCTCTTCTGCCCCATACAGTAGCTTTGGTTACTTGGACCTACGGATACATACCCCTGGCTCTCACTTTTCCTGTTGACCAATGAACTCCAAGAGGGCTGAGAAACAGGGTGGGACAATTTCCCCATGACCTCCCTTGAGCCTGGTTCCAGGCCTGAAACCAAATCTTTTGTCAAATTTTTCAGTCACACCCCAATTAATTATATTTTTTTCTTCATATAAGATTGAGTTGGGTTTCTGACTCTTACAACAAAGAGTCCTAACACAGGACATGTTTTTCCCTAATTACAAAACAATACCTACTCGTTGAAGACAAGCAGAAAATATTGATACACACACAAAGGGAAATAAAAATGACCCATAGTTCCCCCATCCAGAAACAACTGTGAATATAATGGAGTAAATGTCCCTTTAGACTTGTTTCCATACATGTATGTGTCCGGGTTTATTTAGATGAGATCATACTCTAGTACTGGCGGGTGCCTGAAATAGAACATATCTACAGAAAAGGGCCCACATCACAAGGATACAGGCTTCATAAATTTCACAAAGCGAACACATCTGTGACCAGTGTCCAGATCAAAAGAACAGTGTTGGCCAAGGACCTTCAGCTGTTTTCCGGTTCATCCTACAATTGCAGGGGGCATTGCCCTCCTGGAATTAGCCTCCTTCCTTCTCTTGATACACCATCCATTTCTTTCCAGTGTTTGGCTATTGAAAACGATGCTACAGGGAACATCTCCCGCACACACATCATTTTGCACATGGGAGCTTATACCCTAGGATAAATTGCTAATAATAGCTAACATTTCTCAAACCCTTTCTGCCAGGTACTGTGTTAAATGCATTTTATGGCTTAGCTCACTTGAGCCTTTTCACAATTAACTGAAATGGGGAGCCTTATTGTCCCCATTTTACAGAAGTGGGACCTCAGGGCCAAAGGGCAAGCACATTTTGCATTTTGATTCGCATTTTCTAGCTGCCCTCCATACAACTGTACCAATTAATTCTCCCTCCAGCAGCGCAAAGGGTCAATTTTCCCTCCGCACTTGCCAAAGCTGGATACTATCAATTATTTTAATTGCCAGTTGTGGCCAAACAGATAGGTGAAAAATTATAGCTCATTATAGACATTTGTTCATTTCTTTCATTTTTTTTTTTTTTTTTTTAGTGAGACTGAGCATCTTGCCTCATATTAACCATCTATACTTCTTTTCAAAATTGCTTGTTTGTGTCCTTTTGCTTATTTTTCTGCTGAGGGTATTGGCTTTATTTTTGCATGGTAGAGATATTCACCTTTCACCTTTCATAGGTGTTGTAGATATTTTCCAGTTTGGGTTTTTTTTTTTTTTTCCATTCTTAAGGTGATTTTTGTGATATAAAAAGTGTTTGTGGGGTTTTTGTGGAGTGTTTTTAGTTTTTGTTTTTGTTTTTTTGCATTTGCATGACGTGATGATCATCAACCATTTTTTTTTATGATTTCCCATTTGTAAAATGAGCAGGGAGAGATTAATCTGTTTTATTTTATTTTTTAAAAAGATTTTATTTATTTATTTGACAGAGAGAGAGAGAGTTCAAGCAGGGGGAGCAGCAACAGAGGGAGAGGGAGAAGCAGACTCCCCACTGAGCAGGGAGCCTGATGAGGGGCTCGACCCCAGGACCCTGGGATCATGACCTGAGCCACAGACAGCCTCTAAACAAACTGAGCCACCCAGGTGCCCCAAAATTAATCTGTTTTAAATGTGATCCACTTGCCTAAGGGGTTCTGGGGCTCCTCAGGGGCCCCTTGGGGAGGTGGCACCTACGAAGGGATCTGACCTGTCTCTTTCCTGGATCCCTGGTCCCACTCAGCCAGATAACTGTCCTTTGAGTTGCAAAGCTCATCTGCTTTTTACCTCCCAATGAGTGAGGCTGCTCCCTTGCACGGCCTCGAGGATGGGAACCCCTCTCTCTCTCACAATCTCTGGGAGGTCTCTTAGGTTTTCTCCATCACCTGCGCCCTCCATCTTCTCATCTGACCTCATCATTGACAGGTCATGTCGCCATCCCTGCCTACCACGTCCTGTCTTGTCCCTGCCTCAGACAGGAGCCCCAGCGCTGCTTCCCTTGACCATCCCTCTCTCCGCCAGCATCATTCACACAGAGCTCTTGATGAATATCAGCCTGGATCAGTTTTCGGGTGACAGAGGGAGTCATAGGGTGGTGCCACACAGCAAATAACCCCAAACTAGGCAGTCCTGTACTTAGAAGCCCTTCACCTGCCATCTTCCTCTCCAACCTCCGGGCTTCCACTGGCCCTGGTCCTCTCTCACACACCGGACACCTCTCATTCTCCTTTTCTGGAATCCTTCCTCTAGGACTCTCTCTGGAAAATTTATTTTTGCTGGATTACTAGGCTAAGTGTATCTGGTCCTCCTTCCATCGTTTGCCTACTTATGTGTGTGTGGAAGCCATGGGACTAGACCCCTGGTTTTCAAAGTGCGATCCCAGGCGTCCCCCAAGACTCTTTCCGGGGTTTCACAGGCTGAATTATTTTTTATAATAATACTGTAGTGGGTTGGGTGGTGGTCCCCCAAAAGATAGGCCCATGTCCTTATCCCCAGAAACTGTGAATGGAAACTTACTTGCAAAAAAAAAAAAAAAAAGAGGCTTTTGCAGATGTAACTAAGTTAAGCATTTTGAGATGAGGAGATAAGCCCAGATGATCTGGGTGGGCCCTAAATCCAATGACAATTGTCGTCATAAGACAAACACAGCCCAGCAGGTGCAAGGACAATGGAGGAAGAGATTGAAGAAGTGATCCAGCCAGAAGCCTCGGAACACAGCCAGCCACCAGAAGCTGGAAGAGGCAAGGGACAGATTCTCCCCTAGAGTCTCTGGGGGGAGCATGACCCTGCTAACTCCTAAATGTCAGGCTCGTGGCCTCCAGAATTCTGAGAATAAATTTCTGCTGTAAGTCTCCAAGTTTATGGTCATTTGTTAGAGCAGCCACAGAAAACTGATACAAACCTGAGATGGGGTTTGCTCACTCACTCTTGTTCCCCCAGGATTTGTACAGTGGAGTTTTCCAGAGGCTTCATGACATGTGATATTGGAGCAAATTGAATGCAGAAGCAGATACGAGAATCCAGCTGCCTTCTATTAAGCCAGACATTAGGAGATCTGCAAAAACAAAAACAATGCCACTCTCCCTACCAAATCTTTTTTGTTTTGGAAAATCTAGTTCTTTTTCATTAAAAAAAAAAAAAAAAGGTACTTATGTTAACATAAGATAGAACTTTCTAAAGATTAATAAATCTTTTTAAAGTTTCTCGGTTTTAATTTCTAATATAGTAAATACTGATAGCTATACGCCACACAAACAAAAGTTCTTTGGAGTCCTGGATAATTTAAGAGAGCAAAGTGGGGGGCACCCGGGTGGCTCAGTCCGTTAAGCGTCTGACTCTTGATTTTGGCTCAGGTCATGATCTCAGGGTCGTGAGATTGAGCCCTATGTTGAGCCCCACATCAGGCTCCTTACTCAGTCGGGAGTCTGCTTGAGATTCTCTCCTTCTGCCCCTTCCCCCTGCTGGCGCATGAAGGCTCTCTCTCTAAAATAAATAAATAAAATCTTTAAAAAACAAAAAAGAATGCAAAGTGGCCCTGAGATTAGAGCACTTGATCACTTAACTAGATCATATCTCCCTCACCTTTCCACTCTGACTCTACAGTCCTACTCCTGCAAAATGTGCGAAGACAGCCTGTATTCGACTGCAATCGACAGAACACCCAATTCAAAATGACTTAAACAACAAGAAAAATGTGTCATCTCACAAAACAATGAGTCCAGAGGTTGGGCCTTCTGGGTCTGGTCAGTTCACTGATTCAACTGCATCACCACTCCCAGCCACCATGTTTCTGCTTGTTCTGCTCTACCACCCTCAGCGAGCTGGTCCTTCTCCTCATGGTTACAGGATGGCTGCAGCTGTGCCAAGCATCATGACCTCACACAATAATAGCCAAAGCTGGAAAAAGGAGATATCCTGTTAACCTTCAAAATAAAACTGCCGGTTATTTTACCAGCAAAAAAAAAGGGCTTATTTAGGAGTAGCAGAGAATTGCAGTTGGGGACAAGGAAGCTAGAGCAAAAACTTCCACCAGTCCAGAGAACAAAGGGAAGGTACAGCTCAGAGGAGAACAAAGTGGGGAGTAGGGAGGGCTATTCCAAACAAAAAGTCTATTGGAGGAAACTGGGAGTTCAGAGGCTAGTGGCTTTTCATTGGATGAGTTGTGCCAGTCTCTCATTGGCTGGGCTGTTGTCAGGGCAAGAGGAAACCTTTCTTCCTCCTGCTGGGAGAGTAAAGGAGTAGCTGGAACAGTACTGACCTGCAAGGTCCTTCTCTGCTTGTTGGGTCTGCAATGGGCCTGAATGGCAGGGCATGAGAGCTCCCCCTACTGGCCTCCCTGTTCCATTTTAAATGAGGTTTCCTTTCTCCTTTTTCACAATCCTTACCTTGAGCCACATTTTAGAAGCCAAGGAGGGCCCCTCCCCTGACTTCTCCTCCTGCTTCGATGACCAGAATTGCAACTCAGGCCCATCTCTGCCAGGAGAGAGGCATTATTGTGATGAGCTTGGTCTGGTCAAGACTGATCTCTTTGGGAAGATAGCCAGTCTCCCCTGAAGACGTGGCCGTTTCTGTGGGAAAAGGGCAGCCGCATTCATACCGACCTGGCTCTCCCCTCACCAGGTATTTAGGCCACAGCCCAATGCGAGACCCACTAAGCCCCGACCCCCACTCCCACCCCTCAGAGCAACCTCAGCCCGCGAGCCCCAGACCCGTGGTGACTTCGTGCCTCTCACAGCATGTTAGTTCTCCACACCCTCACCACGCGAGCAGCCCTCTGGTCCTGCCCCCTTCCTCCTGGGGCAGTTTTATATCAGAGGCCTCGTGCCTGGCCCCGGTCCTCCTTGGAGGCCACCCTTGTCCATTTTGACAGGTTTCAGTAACTTTGAGTTTCAGGAAGGTGGTCCTCCCAGGAAACACCCAGAATGTTTTACAAAATTTCCCATGCTTTTCACATTAACCTTTAAGCTGTGCAAGTTCTCCTTGGCAGCCTATCACACATACACGCACACACACGTGAACAAGCACATGCACACACACACACATACACGTACACATACATACACACAAACATATATATATACACACACACACTCAAATTCTGGCGTATTGCTTTTGCAACTTACCTGCTCTGCATCTTGGGCATGTAACTTATCCACTCTGAGTCTATGTTTCTTTATTTCCAAAAAGAGGGTTATGATACCTGTTTTAGGATTCGTAAGGATTAAATGAGACAATGTATGTAAAGTCCCTCTCTGTCAAGAGTCAGAAATGGTCAGTTTTCACAATGATGTGGGATGTTGGGGTTTGGGAGCAAATGGTCAAGAAAGAATTCTTGAGATGTCTTCGGTGCAAAAAGGTGGTTTTATTGGGGCGCCTGGGTGGCTCAGTTGGTTAAGCGTCCGACTCTTGATTTCAGCTCTGGTCATGGTCTCAGGATTGTGAGATCGAGCCCCGAGTCAAGCTCCATGCTGGGTGGGGAGGCTGCTTAAGATTCTCTCTCTCCTTCTCCCTCTGCCCCTCCCCTCCCCCAAAAAGTGATTTTATTAAAGCATAGGGACAGGACGCATGGGCAGAAAGAGGGGCACTGGGGTCATGAGGAGTGCTTGATTATATACTTTCAAGTTGGGAGGGGGTTAGGGACAGCGTAAATACCTAAAGAATTTGGAAGCAAGGTTTCCAGTACCTTGAGGGTCTAGCTATGATTAGGAAAAGGTCATTTACTACTGTCTTGCAAAACCTTAGTCGTGAGACCCTTTAGATGTGTATCAGTGGGCCATATGCTTGGAGGATGATTGCTAACATATATCTTGGGGGGTAGAGATAAAGAAGTTTCCAAAGGAATTTTTATATGTTAAAGGAGACTTATAGGATCCTGGAGGCCAGGTTAATGTTAAGCTAAGGTTGCCTTTTGCCCTTAGCAAAGTATTAACATCGAGGCAGTTGAGTTCCTAGAGGAAGATCTCTCTGCCTGTCTCAAGGACTTGTCAATGAGCTGTAACTTGTAAGGAAATTTAATTTTTTCTTTTGCCTTTATTCCCCATGTCAACATTATTGTTGCAACTCAACATCTGTGTTTCAAAGCCTATGGAGTCCTCAGCTCCATTTTATCATCTGAGATTCACAGCACCCTAGGAAGTCAGCAGGGCAAGGGGTATGCCCCATGTTACAGATGGTGCGACTGAGGGCCACGGAGGCCTAGTGGTGCAGCGAGAGCCACACAGGTAACTCGAAACCAGTTCTAGTAGCCAGGCTTTCAGATTCCAAGCCCAGGACCCCTCCCCGACCTCCAGCTGCGTGACCCGGATTGCTCAACTACCAAAGGCCTTGATTGCTGTAGGAATCAAGTCTGGGCGCTCACATGGCCAAAAGTAGTAAGGGTGGCTGCAAATCCCCAGGAAAGGGGAGGAGGGAAGCTTCTTCCAGTTCACAGCCCATGAAGGGCGGGCAGCCTCTTAAAGGAGCCAAGTAAGGAGAGACCTTCCAAGAACGCAGACCTTCCAAGAATGGAAACCCAGAATATAGAAATTAAAAAGACAGACACATGTGACTGTCCATAAAAGTATTAATCTCTCAGTCTCATAAAAATATTAATCTCTTGGAAGTCAAAAGATACCATAAGCAAAGTTAATAGACAAACAATAAATATGGAAAAATATTTGAGATGCCGAGGACAAAGGGTCACCAGCTATAATATACAAAGAGCTCTTACAAATTGAAGAGAAAAGGGCAAACAACCCAAAAGAAATTATGGCAAAGGACATGAATAGGCAATTCACAAAAGAATGAAGCCAAATGGCCACAAACAAATGAAAAGATGCTCGCACTCATTAGTGGTACGGGGGAAATACAAATTACGCTGACAATGAGATATCACAGAGGCAAATTTAAAAGAACAATAACGCAATTGCTGGTGGGGATTCGGAGAAAAGCGATGTTCATATGTTGTTACCGAAAATGTAAATTATTACAATCTTTTTAGGAAGAGAGCTGGCTACAAGAATCAAAACTTCCGGGGTTACATTAAAATGTTGCATTAAAAAAGAGATATCTGTGTCCTTTGACCCAGCGATCCTTACCCTAGAAATCTATCTGATAGAAATGAAGACATGTCCTAAGGACAAATGACAAAAGAAGTTCATTGAATTATTATTCATAATGGCAAAAAAAAAACCCTCAAAACAAAGCATGGCAGACACCGGCACATAGGGAAGACCTTGTTTGCCAGCCTCACCGGCATTTTGGTTGGGACCACGTGACTGGGTCCTGGCTGATGGACTGAGGGGGAAAGTGATGTGTGGCCATAAAGCCCGCTGCGTGATCCCCTCCTCTGTCTCCCTGCTTCTGCCACTGACTGCAGAGACCCCACGATTGGCCATGGAAGGAGCCCGATCCCTGAGTCCCTGTTTGGGGAACACCCCTGCCACCCACCCACCCCGGGGCTGCCCAGCCACACTGCCCTGGGAAAGAACAAGAAAGAAACTCTGGTGGTGAGCAGGTGCCACAGTTTCTAGACTTCCATGTGGCAGAGCCTAGTGCCCTTTAACACGCGGGCTGAGTGTCCATCCGTAGTAATTGACGGACGGACTGATGGCACAGCACACCCTAGGCTCAGCCTGAACGAGGATAAATTCCAGCTAGACCCAGGGAATTCCACAGCGTAGGAGGAGAAAAGCAACATGCAGAGAGGCATACGTAATACCTCGTTTGGGTAATCTAAACAATGATTGAGAAAACCCTCCACCAGAACATAGTGTACTGTGCACGTGCGTGCGTGCGTGTTATGTGTACGGATGGTTCCCTGAGAACGGAGAGAAGCATGGAAGGATACTTCTAGCTCGCAAGCATGAGTTGGAAGGGAGAGGGAGAAAGGAAAATGGGGGAGGCCAGACAATAAAATGGGAAATAAAATGGGAAAAGCGCATCACCAGTTTACATGAGAACATTTTTGCGGTTATGAATGGCAAACGTAAACATAAAAACTGTTTCCGTATTAGAGAATAAAACCTATCCTCTTTAGTGCAAGAGGAAAAAAAAAAAAGGTGCTCACGTAGCTGGTGGATGCAGGGGAGAAAGGGCTACAAGCACCAGGAGTGGATGCAGGAAATCTTGTCCTTGCCTCAAATCCACTCACACCCTTCCACTTGGCTGAGTCTGGTGGGGACATCTTCCCGGTTGCGATGTGGCTAAAAACAAGGAGAGAGGAAGGAAACCAGGCTCGAGGAACCATCCTGGAGTGGGAGCTGGAACTGGAGTCAGAGGGGGCAGCCTGCCTCCCAGTCTTCTGAGAAAATGAGAAGCCTTGGAGTCAGCAGCTCAAGAGCTCAGCCGGCATGTTGGGGAGAATCTTCTGGAATCCAAAGGACCTTAGAAGTTCCTAAGGTCAAAGGTCACAAACTGGGAGCCCAGAGCCAACAAAAAATTCAAATTGGTTGCCAGCGCTTTTGAATTGGCAGCTTTCTCTCTCTCTGTCTCTCTCACATACACACATACTCCAAATTGAGTATCTCCAGCTTAAAGTGGAAAAAAATCAGGTTATCTGGCCATACCATGTCCACATTCCTAAATGGCATCGGTGAGCTGAAGCAGGGCACCGTGTCAACTCGGCTAAGCTGGACGCGGGTGGTCCCAGAATTTCCAAATGGTTCTGAGTTAGCATTGGCCAAAACGGGCCTTCTGTGTGAGACGTGGAAGGTGGAAGTCCAGCAGCAGCCGTGTTTTTGCTGCTCCGGAGGCTAGTCTAGCAGGGCCGCGGTAGCTTACGCACCCTACGCCTGATCCACTGCCTCACCTCATTGGCAGGGGCTGCACCTGGCTTCTCCAGCAGCTTCCAGACCTCCTTCAGCATCTCCCAGCGTGGGGCCGGCTGCGTGCAACTCTGTGGTGTGGCTCACCAGCTTTGCCTAGAGGTCATCCACGGCACCCAGGTTGAAGGTGAGAGACAGACGCTGCCTCGGCTCCGTCCTTGCTGGCCTCCACATTCAGCGTTCCTTCCTGGGAGGCTCACGGAGACACTGGGTTCAGCCCCAGACGCAGAGGCAACAGCCTGCATGATGCTTACGGTCCAGTGGCCACAATAAATCCATTTTCTGTATCACTTGTAGAGGTTCTGCTTCCCTGATCAACCCCTGACACATCTGTGTGATCTTCCACAAGTTACTTAACCTCTCTGATGCTCCCTTCCCTTGTCTTAAAATGTCAACGATAACACTATAACCTCCGACAATTATAGTGAGGCCAAGATGGGCAAATGCTGGCAAAGTGCTTAGCAGGGCGCCTGGCATGTAGCAAAGGCTCAGTAAATGCCATGGGCTCTAAAACTGCAGTGTTTTTCTTTATTTTTTTTATAGACTTTATTTATTTATTTGAGAGAGAAACAGAGAATGTGAGAAAGAGAGCAAGCACAAGCAGGGGGGAAGGGCAGAGGGAGAGGGAGAAGCAGACTCCCCGCTGAGCAGGGAGCCCGACGTGGGGCTCGATCCCAGGGCCCTGAGATCATGACCTGAGCCAAAGGCAGATGCTTAACGACTGAGCCACCCAGGTGCCCCTGCAGTGCTTTTAAATGGGAGCTGTGCATTTATCTGCCTAATGTTGAGAAAGAAAGAAACTGAAGACACCTAGTTTGGTCTGTCATCATCTAAATTAACAATACCTCCTCCTCACTCTGCAATATTTTAAACCTTCCCCAAATGTGTGTGTGTGTTCATACATGTGTATGTCAAAATGTGACATTTGAAAATCTTAAAATAGTTCTTTCATTTAAACTTAGTACAGTCTCTCTTAGATTGGACCCCAGGAAGCACACTATGAAATGGAGATTTGTGCATGGGGTGCTGTCAGGAATCATCCCAGAACCCCACCCCGAGGCTGACGGGGTCGGGGCTGGGTGGAGGGAGAAGCGGGGCTGCCATGCACCTGAACAGGGGCTTCTGCCAACCCCAAGGGGAGCTTTGCAATCCCGAAGGCTCTTCGGAGTTGTCCCAGACATAGGCAGGATCTTTGTGCTTCACCTGAACCACTCACTGTATGTCTGGACCAGCCCCAGCAAGGAGCATAAACAGGGGCAAGGGTGCTCCCCCGTCGAGGGGAGGGTCTCACCGGAGCCCCCAGCGCCAGCACTCTGAGGCTGAGGGAATGAGCCACCATCCTGCAGATGCTCTGGGTAGCACAGCAAGGCATCCACTACACCCTGTGTTTTTTAATCTACTTGCCATCAAAACAAGACTAAGGGATGACTGTTTGTAAAATCAATTTGCTATCTTGTTTACTCTGTATCTTGCTGCCTGGCAAGGAGACACCGTGAAATCTCTGTGCCCCAAGTGGGAGATTCTGGGCTGTGGTGGGGAACAGCGGATGGACAGATCCACTTTGAAATGACATGACTTTGGTGCTGATCGCTGGGGTCCAGAGTCACCCAGCTGAGGTCCTGTGCCGTCAAGGACCATCAGCAGTGTGGGAGACAGACATGGCCTGGCCATCGGAGCTGGGCAGACCAGACACATGCCACAGAAGATGGTCAAGCCAGTGACCTTGTCCTCTTTAGTGGAGTGCCCTGAGGGCACGGGCTTGGCTTTGCTTCTTGCTGGGTCACCTGTGCTTGGCACAAGACTGGTATAGTGTAGGTCCTCAAAATGCATCTGTTGAATGAATGAAAGAATCATTGGATTCAGCTCTGAGTTGCATTTGAAAGCCCATTCCTCTAATTCAAGAAATGTACAGACGAAGGACACATCAGGCGTAACCAGCATTTTCTCTGCCGGACATGGAGATACCTCTGCCCATTCTGATTGCCCCTTTGCCCACATTTCCCCTCAGTCTAGGAACGTGCTCCTTCTCTCCCTCTCCTAATGCTGAGTTCCCCTTCCTACAGGAAGTCTTCCCTGACTATACACTCTACCTCTCTCTCTCTCTCTCTCTCTCTTCACCAAAGAACAACTGTGGTTCTTAGAGGTCAGGACAGAACAATGGGAAGGAAAGGCTCAGTGTCTCAGTTCCTTTCTTCCCACCTCTGTCTCAACAGGTGTCCACCCTCCATGTGGCCACAGCCCCCCAGAAGGTGTTCTGTCCAGATCTGTTAGATTAGTCGAACCAGCCATGGTGAGCACATTTCCCTGATTTCAGGCCGGGCATACGATACAATTATGGCCAATGAGGCCTGAGGCAAGAGGGCTGGGGCTTTTGTGAAAAGTCCCCTCAACGATGAAATGAGATGTTCAGGAAGAGACAGCCCCTTTCCTGGGCCAGATGATATCACCTTTGGAAGGGACCCAGGACCTGCGACTGCCATCTTGTGCAGGTAAAAGCAGCCAGCCTGAGCACACAGAGAAGAGGACTCTGGGTTTATCAACATGACTACAGGGACAGCACAGGTACCCTCCTAGACTCCCTGGGTGCCTTCCGCCTTCTTGTGCATCTATGCATCACTCCTGGCTTCTGGGCTTTTTTCCTACTGGCTCACATCTGCAACTTCCTCCAGAGGCCTGCCTTGGGGCTCCTGGAATCACGTGCTTGCAAAGGAAGCAAGCCATAGTCTGTGCTTAGCGGGGAGCCTGCGCTGTCCTGCTGGACATGGCCAAAGACGCCTGTGGCCCCCCTGTCACTGGCAGTCATCTGGCTTTGAGGGTAGTAGGGTAGAAAGACAGACGAATGATAGCATTGAGCTGTTGATTATCATGGGCAGAGCCCACCCTAGTTCTAGACTTCTAGGAGGGTGAAATAATAAAGTTCTTGGCTCTTGAAGCCAGCTTGAGGGGAGGTTCTGGGTTATGCAGCCAGAGCATTCCAAGTTATCTAAAGGCCATGCTCTTGTTAGTGTGACTGCTACACACACAAATACACATACACATTCTAGGTATGCACACACTCAAGGAGGTGCACAAAACTCCAAGATCAATTTTCAAAAACCCAACCACTCTCCTACACACCAACAAAACTAACCTAGAATGGACAAAACCAGCTTATAAGTAGAATAGCACAACCATTGTGGAAAACAGTAGGCTCAAGAAATTAAACATAGAGGGGCGCCTGGGTGACTCAGTTGCTTAAGCATCCAACTCTTGATTTCGGCTCAGGTCATGATCTCGGGGTCCTGGGATCGAGCCCCATGGCAGGCTCCCCACTCAGTGGGAAGTCTGCTTCTCCCTCTCCTTCTGCCCCTCCCCCTACTCATTCTCTCTCTCAAATAAATAAATAAAATCTTTAAAAAAAAAAAAGGAATTAAACATAGAATTACCATATGATCCAGTAATTCCACATCTGGGTATATACCCAAAAGAGTTGAAAGCAGGGACTCCAATGGATATTTGCACAACAACATTTACAGCAACATTACTCGCAACAACCAAAAGGTGGAAATTACCCAAATGCCCATCGATGGATGAATAGATAAACAAACTGTGGTACATCCATACAATAAAATTATTCAGCCTTAAAAAGGAATAAGATTCTAATACCTGCTATAACATGAATCAATCTTTTTTTTTAAGATTTTTATTTCTTTATTTGAGAGAAAGAGAGAGAGTACAAGCAGGGTTAGGGGCAGAAGGAGAGGGAGAAGCAGGCTCCCCACTGAGCAGGGAGCCCCACATGGGGCTCGATCCCAGAACTCCGGGATCATGACCTGAGCCAAAGGCAGATGGTTAACTGACTGAGCCACCCAGGCGCCCCAACATGAATCAATCTTGAAGACATTATGCTAAGTGAAATAAGTCAGTCACAAAAGGACAAACATTGTCTGATTTCACTTATAGGAGGTACATATAATAGGCAAATTTATAGAGACAGAAAATAGAGTAGTGGTTTCCAGAGGCTGGGGGGAGAGGAGAATGGGGATCATGTTTAGAGGGCACAGAGTTTCAATTTGGGAAGATAAAAATATTCTGGAGATGGATGCGGGGATGGTTGCACAGCAGTGTGAATGCACTTAATGCCACTGAGCTGTATACTTTAAAATGGTTAAAATGGTAAATTTTATGTTATGTATATTTTACCACAATTTTTTAAAAAAGATTTGAAAACATAAGAGAAAAAAAAATCCTCTTCACAAAAACAACAACACGCAAGGCACCTTGGAATAAACCCCAACAGAAATTCACAGGACTCTGGAGAAAGTCAGATGGGGAGATGTAAAAATTGATCTGAATATGTGGAGATATACCATGTTCATGGAGGAGAAGATGTCATAAAGAGGACAAATCTTCCCACATTAATCTATAATATAATGCAGTTCCAACCAAAATCCCAAAGCATTTTTCTTTTTTTTTTTTTTTAAGATTTTATTCATTTATTTGAGAGAGTGAGTACAAGCAGGGGGAGCAGCAGAGGGAAAGGGAGAAGCAGGCTCCCCACCGAGCAGGGAGCCGGATGCAGGACTCGATCCCAGGACCCTGGGATCATGACCTGAGCTGAAGGCAACCACTCAACCGACTGAGCCACCCAGGCACCCCCAACAGCATTTTTCACTGAACTCACTAAACTGATTCTAAAATTGCTATGGAGGACTATAATATAAGAATAGCATACACTGAAACAAGTCCACAAATTAGAAGTGTACAGCTCAATGAAGTTTTACAAAGTGAACATACCCGGGTCACCGAGACCCAGATCAAGACACAGAACATTGCCCCAGAAACTGCCCTTTTACCTCCCTGCAGTCACTACCACCTTTAAGGGTACCCCACTCACCTGGCCTCTATCTTAATCAACAAGCTTTGCCTGGTTTTCAACTTTCTATACATAGTATCAGATTGCATGTACTTTTCTGTATCTGGTTTCTTCCACTCAGCATCATGATTGTGCAGTTCATCCCTATTGTTACCTGAGTTGTCGATGGTTTATTCTCATTGCTGGGTAATGTCCCAATGTATGACTATCTCACCATATATTTATCCATCGTACTCTTCATAGGCATCTGGGTAAGTTTCCAGCTTGGAGATATCACAAGAAGCATTCTGGTCCTTGTCTTTTGATCCACATTTATGCACATATTTGTTGGGCATATTCCTAAGGTTGGAACTACTGGGTCATCAAGAAAAATTTGTAAATGAGCAGAGGATGTTGGTGTGGGGGTGGGGATGGGGTGGTCTTGACCTACAGGAGATCAAAGGACATTATAAAGCAATAGTAATTAAAAGGCACACATACTAGCACATCCTCAAATCTACACACACACACACACACACACAAACACACACAAGCATACAGAGGCATGCGTGCGGTACTCATGTGCACGCATACATCCATACACAGGCATGCACTCCCACCCCACATACTCCACGAGTCAGCAAAGACAACTCACGGCCGGACTTCCCAGACCAGATAACTGACTGTTGCGGTCCCTTTCAAGTGGTATCAGAGCACAGGCCTGCAAGTATCCAGGAGACGGCTGATGGAGAAGGGGAAGAAGAGAGAGAGCCCCCCGCCTCCTCCGCCTGCCACCCGCCCACTGGCTTTAAAGGGAGAACAAAGTGAGCGGGATCAGAGGGGGCAAGGTGATGGCAGCGATGCTGAAGCCATTTATCACTGCCAGATGTGTGAAGGGTCAGGCTGCGGGGCCCGCTGGGAGTGCCAGCAGGGGAGCATGGACCCCAGACACAGCGAGAAATAACCTGTCCAGTTGGCGAGGGACCACAGAAGGGCTGCCAGGACCCTCCTCTTAACAAAATGACAATTGCTTTCTTTTCTGTCCAGGCCAAAAGGGGCTGGGGGCCAGGGCAGAGGCAGCGACAGCTTAAGAAAGGGCCGTCAGTCAAAACTCTAAAAATACCCTCCCGCCGCCAGCAGGCTTACTCCTGCACCCGCCCGAGGGCTTCCTGCCGCCTGAATGGTCCCTTGGTGACACACAAGGACAAATGTTTGCCCAGAGAGGCCTGGTGTCCCACGGCACACATGGCCCCCCCGTGGCATCTGCCCTCTCCCCCGCCCCCACTCCTCCAGAACCCTCTAGCAGGCACACCCTGGGTCAGAAAGGGGGTCATGAGGATCCTGGAGGGAAGGCACGCCTCCACCCTGGGCTTCTGCATCCTCTTGGAAAACATGGACACCAGGTACCTCTCCTTGCAGGTGGCTCCCAACCCCAAAGAGAGCCAAGTTTCATAGGGGATCTGGCGACTCCCAGTCAGATGGGTGCGGCACCACAAGCTTCAGGCCAGCGCCTGGCCTGGGACCAAGAACCATCTCTGCTTCTGCGAAATCCCCTGTTTGGTAGGGGAGGGCCAATGCCTGTCCTCAGGGAGATCCCAGTCTGTTGGGGGAGGCACAGCCGCTGCTCTGGAAGCATATCTGGTCTGATGGAGAAGGCTCAGCTCTTGCCTTGAGTTGCTCCCAGTCCAATAAGGGAGGTATAGCTTCCCAGAGACAGGCTGCCACACAGTGACAACAGCAGCCTTTCAGCCAAAATGTTCTCACAGTTCAGTGCTCCTCCAACTTTACTGCAGATCCAGTTCACCAGGGATCTTTTAAAATACAGATTGCATTCTGCAGGCCTGGGGAGGGGCCTGGGATCCTGAATTTCTAACGAGATTCTGATGATGCCTTTCCTTGCGGCTGCGGCTGGTGTCTGAGCAGCGCCAGGAAAGGTGAGCTGTACGGAGGGTGTAGACAGCTAACTCCTACTGGCTGTTCCGCTGACGGAAAGAGCCCTGAGCTGGGGCGAGCGGGGAGGGCTCCTGGGAGGCAGTAGGGTAGAATCTGATGGAAAGAGGGAGAACTCTGGAGCCAACAAGCCCTAGGTTTCAAATCTTGCTTCTGGCACTCATTAGCTGTGTGGCTCTGGGCAAGTTTCTTGACCTCTCTGAAGTGAGGGGAAACGGCCACGCCCACCTCCCCGGGTGGCGTAGGCCGAGGAAGCACGTGCACACCCATGGCACAAGGTAGGGGCTCAAGACCCGCCAGTTCATAATAAACTATAACCAATGTGCCCACAACTGGGAGGGCCGAGCCTCAGAAAGCGCTGGAAGAAGGCTGCTCCCAAAGGCAGGGATGCAGAGAGGCCCCGGGAGTCAGGTGGCCCTAGAGGTGGTGGGCTGGTCCTGGACCTTTCGGAGCCTGCTCCCTCGCCTGTAAAACGGGGACCCTAGCATCGCCGGTCCCTAGATGCGACCAGAGGTCAGGAAACCGCACGCTCACAGCGGAGCATGCGCCGGGCACACAGTCGGGGCTCCAGAGAGCGCTCTCCGGGCTGGGGGGGCGTGGGGGCCCGCGGTGCGAGCCGCCCCCTCTCCCCCCAGCCCGCACCACCGCTGGCCGGGGGCCCGGCTGAGCGCAGGAAGCCCGCGCGCCCGCCCCGCCCCTACCCCCACCCCCACCCCGAGGCCGCCTTTGAGCCCCAGCGCCGCGCTTTGAAGTCCCAGATGGGCCGGGGGGAAAAGAGGATCCCCGCGCCCAGCCCCCAGCCCGCACCTGGATAAACACGCGCCGCCTGCCCCGCCGCCGGCCCCGGACCGACGGCCTGGCGGCAGGGACGGCCGGGCGGCCGGAGCGGCCCGGCCGCGGCTCACTTCAAAGCGCCCGCGGCCGCCAGCGGGAGGGGCCCTAATCAGGCCCGGCTGCCGCCGCACGGGCGCCCCGCCCCGCCCCGCCGCCCGCCATCTGCTCCGCGTTAGAGCGCGCACCGGGGGGGTGGGCGGGGACCCCAGGCCCAGCGGCCGGCCGGCCGAGCGGGGCCCCGGCACTCAGCGCCCCCTGCGAGGTCCGTGACATCACCGCCTCGTTCACTCAGTCGTGAACTCAGCAAATACCTATGGCGGGCCTGGTCCGTTCGTTCATCCATCCATCCATTCATTCATTCATTCGTTTAACAAATTACTGAAGTCCTACTATGCGGATACAATTCGTTCATGAATGCACTCATTCATCCGATAAACAATTCTCCAGTGTCTACTCTGTGCTAAATGCTGTCCCGGGCCACTCACAAGCTCCTCCTTATTGGCTCTCTCTCACCTTCAGGATTTAACACTCGTTCTCTCTGCCCAGAATGCCCTCCTCTGCCTGGAACAAACTCCTACTCATCCTGCAAGAGCCCCATTTTTTAAAGTTTCCTCCCCACCTCTCCTAGTCCTCATCCTAAACCCACAGGGTGCCTCCCTCCTACTAGAGGACATATGGCCTTGAATGACAGTGATTTATTCCTTTGCAGGATTTGTGTGCCCCCAAGACTGACAGCTCCACCCTGGGCCCTATCAGTCACCAGCTGTGTGGCTCTGTAACCTCTCTGTGCCTCAGTTTTGTCATCTAGAATCAAGAAAGGACAAGATCCCCTTCTCAGGGTTATGGGAAATAAGACAGGTCAAACACAAGGCCAGGTCTGAGCAACAGCCTGCAAAAAGGTAGGAATAGTGGCCTGATTCTCTCTACAGCCCTATGGCTCCAAGAATCAAAGCTCAGTTCACGCTCCCTCCTCCAGGAATCCCTCCTGACCTCCTGAGAACAGGCTTCCTCTCGTTCTGCTGAGATCCTGCCCGTCTGACTCAGCCCACTGGCTCCTGGCACCCAGTTTGGGGCCTGCCAGGCCAGTACTCTGACCCCGGTGCTCCCTCCAGAGAGAAGGGAGCTGACGCTGTCCATCTCTTCTCCCCCTTCAGTGCCTGGCACATTACGTAGCTTGTTGCACACACTGGATCCAGTATATGAGGGTCCCTCTCAGACTCTTGCTCTGCCCAGGAGGGAGCTCAGGCTAGTAGGTAGGCCACTCAGGTACTGGGCTAGAGCCCCTGGGAGTGCCGGGAGCTGCCTGAAGCAGGAGCTTCAAGCCTGGGGGTGGGGGTGTGATGAGGAATCACTGGCCACCCACCCATGCTCACCTGTGGGCTGCTAAGTGCCCAGGAGATGAGGATAACCAGACCTTTGGCTTTGAGAACCACTGAGGACTTCTTGGAACCCTGGGGAAGTCCAAAGAGGCAGCCCCGGCGATGGAGGCTGGGACACCTGTCTAGAAGGCCAGCAAGCCAGGGCGGCCAGGGTTTCCAGAGAGTCTGAGAGGGACTGGTTGCCCAGAGACACTGGCTGGCTGGCAGGCGGACAGACAGACAGAAAAAGCACTGACCCCTGCGGCTCTCGTGACCCTTCTTGGGCTCTCAGGCCCTCTGCTCCCTGTCAGCTCACAGTCTCTGTCCCTGATGTGGCCTCTGTGTCTCCCTTGGCCTACTGCTCATCTGCGGGGCAGTGGGAAGGAACTTGGAAGAGGAGGTCGTCAGAAAGGTCCCTGGCACGGGGCCTGCAGACAGTAAATGTGCTGTGGGCGATTGCGGGGTGGGGGGAGGAGTGATGTTTGTTTTTAAGCCATAGACTTGTGACAAAACACCCGGGTTCGAGTCCTAATTGAGCCACTCACTAGCTGGGTGCCCGCAAATGATAGAAGGGGACCCAGGTGATTGTCCACCAGTCCACGATCTTCTTCAGTTCTGCCCCTTTGAGTACTTTCTGGAAAAAGCACCTCTGGGGGCAACCCCAGGGCACAGCAGGCATGAAGAGTTCCCTGGATGTTCAGGGCAGGTCCAGAAGGTCTGATGGACCCGGGGCTCAAGGTCAAGGCACCTGATACTGTTGAGCAGGGGGCCTTGGCACATGGCTTGACCCCATTCCTGTCCAATTGAAAGAGGGCACCCTCTCAGAGTCAGGCAAGGCCACGGCCAGAGGGCCCAGACGGCCACAGCCTCTGGCACCACCACGGCCGGCTGTGTGTGCTTGGGCAAATTGTTTCACTCTCTGAGCCTCGGCCCCCTCAGCAGTAGAAGGGGGGAAATTATAACAATTACTGAGCACTTCCAATGAGCTAGACACTGCGCTGAGCCAGTGTTGGACCGCTGGCCTTCCCGGGGCTTACATCTCCTTTTTCACAGGCAGTAGGGCCTCTCCAACCTTACCAACCAACCACCTATGTTGAATTCCATTCTTGTCACCAAGAAAAAAAACCGCTTCTAATAATCCTCATGCTAATACACAAATTCTTGAGGTTGATATTGTTAACAACATTTGCAGGTGTGGATTCCTGATGAGGACCCTTCACGTCTCACTTCACCATCCCTGGCAGGGGCGCCATGTGCAGATGTCCAAGTTGTACACTGCACAACTCCAGGAGGTACCATGACAATGGTACGATTGGCACCCCCTGGAACTTTGTAGTGCTCAACCCGCTCTACCTACTCCCCTCAGCCCTGAAGCCAACAACGTAGTCTCCTGATTCACGTAGTTCTGATGCTGACCCCCACCTCTACGATGTAGAGTTATCTTGCGTGCACACATTCATCACATGATCAATAGTGAAGCATTTTTGAGGTAGTCACACAGGCAATAAAGCAAGCACTTAGCCCCATGCCTGGCACACACCAAATTTAGTAAACAGTACGGTTCTTGTGCTTTTGCCTCCCACATTTTTTTGCCCAAGCACCAGCACTGGAGTGGGCTTTCAGAGCCCCAGCTCCAGCTCTGGAGAACTTCTAGGAGGCCCCAGCCAGCTAGGACTCCCCACCCTGGCCCCCAGTTCCCATTGAGAGTGACCCTTAGAAGTCAGTCACTTCCCCGGAGGGGAGATAGGATTGGATCACGATGTCCCTACTCTTCTCAGGGTTCAAAGCTGCCGCCAGCCCCCACGTGGCCAGCTTGATTTGTTTCTTATCTTTAATTTTTTTTTTAATCGAGCAGATCCCCTCCGGTTACTTTTGCTCAGCATCTTACAGCATCTTTGGAGCGGGCAACAAAAGCATTCTTTTTGGAGCCTGCAGGGGCCCAGGGCAGAGCCACTTCAAAGGGAATGCAAAGCAGCAGGCAGCAATGTCCCTGTCATTGTCCTCCCCTGCGTGTCTGCCCCCCATTGTCCTGAGGCCGCCCTGAATAGGCAGGCACAAAGGCCACCGTTCAAAGTGGGCACCACATGCTCCATCAGAAGGCCAGTCTTTGCTTCTGCTCTGTTCCCTTCATCCGTGCACACACACAGGTTTCCAGCCAGGGGAGGGGAACTGGCCTTGAAGTGGGCTTTCTTCTCCCCTGTCTCTCCCTCTCTCTCTCCCTCTCTCTCTCTCTCTCTCTCTCACTCTCTCTCTCCCTTCCTCTCCACCACCCCCACCCCAATCTCTCCTCCTAAGCCAAAATTTATGATTACATTCTCAAGCAGCCTGTGATCAGCAACCTTTGCCTTATTCTACAGAATAAGGAGGATTCACCCCAGGCTGCTGATCTGCTCTAGGACTGCTGGGGTGGGGGGCCTTGGCGGGACTGTTTTCCCTTCTTAGGGGACACGAAGAGCAGGCCAAATCCCACTCCTGGCACCAGGGGGTCTGAGACCCACTCAGCTAAACAGGACTTTAGAAATAGATCATCCAACCTCAGTTTTCTAGAAGAGGAAACGGAGACCCAGAGATGAGGAGCAACTTGTTTATTATGATCCCCATTTGAAGAAGGAAACGGAGGCTCAGAGAGGTTAAGCAACTTGCCCAGAGTCACACAGCTGGTTAGTGACAGAGCTGGTTGTCCCAGCTCGGCCAGACTCAGTGGGACTTTGTGTGGCATTTGTCCTGGGGTCCTGGGTTCTCCTCATAGGCACATTGTGTGTAGTGTCTCAGGGCTGGGATCAGGTCCTTCGGGAGAGGAGGGGAGGGGGAAATAATCTCTCAACTCAAGCCAGTGAGTCCGGATGGAGGGACTTAGTGACATCCTCAACCTTGAGCTCAGAACGCCCTGGGGAAGGAGTGCAAGCAGGGCAGAGCCCACCCTCAGAAGGCTCGGGGATCAGGGGAAACGTAGGACATACTTGTGTGGAAGCAGGCTGGCCCCCTGACAACAGGGAGTCCCTAGAGTCAGCCAGATTCCGGAACCTGGGTTCAAATCCTGCTTCCATTGCTGAGCTGTGTGACCCTACGCATTCTTCTGCAACATGGGGGGTGGGGGGCAATACTGTCCGCCTTGCAGGAATGGGGCCTCGGCCAGCACCCAGCACATAGCAGATGCTCAAGAAGCAATGTAGCTAACACTGTTTTATAAAAATCAAGAAAACAGGGACAGAGGGGGGGTGGCGCCTGAGTGGCTCAGTCAGTTAAGCATCTGACTCTTGTTTTGGTTTCGGCTCCGGTCATGATCTCAGGGTCGTGGGATTGAGCCCCGGGTGAGGCTCTGTGCTCAGTGCAGAGCCTGCTTCAGATTCTCTCTCCCTCCTGCTCATTCTTCTCTCTTTCTCAAATAAATAAAATCTGAAAAAATAAATAAATAAAATCTTTTTTAAAAAAATCAAGAAAACAGGGACAGGGGAGTGAGAGATCTATTTAAGGCCTGAGCATCAGCCCTGTGGGGCCGGGAGAGCATTTCGGGGGGCTGCCAAATGGAGGGCAGGGCTCAGAGAGGGGGCACAGGGTAGTGGGAGGCGCAGAGGGAATGCAGGATGAGAGCAAGAGTAGGGCTGACCCACCTGGCCTCTGGCTGGCTTTAGAGACTATTCCAGAAAGAATCCAGCCCCACGGGGGAGATGGGAGGCCTGGCAGGCTGCCAGGGGTGCTGGGCCAGCCTCACCAGACCTGGATGCTGGGCCGAGCTCCGCCAGCCGGCTCGCATGACCAAGAGGCAAATGAAGCCCCCTCTCTGAAGCCCAGCTTCCCCCACCTGTGAAATGAAGGGGATGAGCTCCTTTGGGGCAGGCTGTGAGGAGCGGGCTTGCTCCTGTGCCCCAAAGAGGCTGGGGCCAGGGGCAAGCTTCCCCAGGAGACAGGGCTCTGGTCCCCCAGCCCCAGCTGCTGCCAGAACTGCCCTCTGAGCCGGCACGGATTAGACCCCCACTTAAGGCTGCCTTGGAACACGGGTGAGGCAGCTTTGAGGAACCAAGCTTGAAAAAGACAATAGACTTGATGAAGTCTTGAGTCATTGCGCATTAAGTGAAGGCCGGATTTTGATGAAAATGAGTAAGAGCCATTTCCTGCCCTCGAGGAGCTTACAGTCTGGTGGGGGGACAAATGCAGAGAGAAGCTTGAGGGGAAGTCGAGTGACAGAGGCTGACCCAGGGCTGGGAAGAGCTGGGGCCGGGGGCTCAAGCTTGGGGGAGGATCAAGGTGTACTGAGCTGACCTCTCTCCTGCGCTCATTCTCTCTCTCTCCCAATCTCTCTCTCTCTATCTCTCTCTCTCACACACACACACACACATGCACACACAAAAGGCCTGAAGGCAATCTTTGAAACACCCATCAGCCCCAGAACCCACTCACGTCCCCCGACCTGCTTATGGTTGGAACACACAGAATGAGCTTCTTCCAGATGCAAAGGTGGAAAAATCCATACTTGGCACAATCCAGGGTCACTTGTCTGGAACTCTGACCAAGTTCTACAGACCAAAAAAACCAATACAGATGTAAAAACCAGCCAATATTGCGGGAGCTCGTCCTGAGTGCCCAGTGCCGCGCGAAACACTTTCCATTCATCCTCCCGCTCTCCTATCAGCCCTGTGAGGTGCAGATAGATGTTATGGCCATGGTTCAGATGAGGAAACAGATTAAGATCGTCGCCCTGGGTCCCAGGGAGTGGCAGAGCCTGCAGTCACACCCGCGTGGCCTTGTTCACAGACGGGGCTCTCACCCCGTTGCCCTACGCCCTTCGGGCCAGGCCGGCTTCCCGAAGGAAGGACAGGACACTGCTAATTAATTTACTAAGAGGTGTGCAGAAAGCCATTAGCACTGAGGATGGGCTTCCCTTACCCTTGCCCCGTGGCCTCTTGATGACAGGGTCAACTCCTGCGGGGAGTCCCACCTCCATGTGAGGCGCACACGCTCTGCTTAATCTCATTCCCCGAGACAAATCGGCCTAATGAAATCTTCTCTTTCTGTAAATTAATGCTCAGAGGAAACAGCTGAGTGTAAACAGAGTTGTAGCGTCGTCTGTTTAGACACCATTGACTTTCAAATCAGCCTGCTTCTCCTGCCCACACGGCAGGAACAGAGTCAAAATGTAAATGTAGCAAAAGTGACTCTATAATAAATGCTCATTCAACATTTATTCTTTTTCAAATCATCTCTTAAAGCCCTTTCATGCTAATGTCGAGGAGATGTGACATTAGAAAAATTGCTTTGACATGCTAAGGGGCTCCAAGATTAACAAAAAAAGAAAGGACAAGATAAAGCTTGTGGAAGACCTATTTCAGAGGAATTATTCCTGCCTTTGAAAGTGTTCCAAGGTTGCTGCACATTTCAGCTTGTTGGCATCCATGTAAATGAAGTGCTACAGAAGTCCCCGGCTCAATTCCACTTGAATGAAAGCTCCCAGCCGCGGGCACGGAGACAGGGAGGGCGGCCAGCCTGCAGGATGACGCTGAAGGAGGCTGGAGGGGGCTTTCTTGTCCTGAAGGCTCTCTTGTCCCCACAGGGTGGGGGCGGGGGGAATGTCAGGGGCCAGCGTGGTTGGTGAGGCCGGCACCTGATTAAAGAAGCAACATCTGCATCTTTCATCAAACGCGGTATCCAGCGAACCCACAGCCGCTGCCCCCCCCCCGCCCCCTCGCCACCATTCTTGCCTCTCCCTGGTTGTGTGAACTTGAGCAAGCTCCCTCGGCTCTGGGCCTCTCTCTGAATGGAGATAACCAGAGAACCCACTTAGAGAGAACCCAGTGACATGACTCGCAGGGAGTGCTTAGCGAAGTGGCTGACACTTCGTAAGTGCTCAAGAAATTGTTTGTGGTTGATGTCATTACTGTGACTTGGTCTCTTAACGCCCCGCTGAAGTCCAGATGAAGTCAAGTGCAGAGGGTCAAGGCCAAGTCTGCTGCTGCATGGTCCATCTAGCTGCCCTCCTCCCCGCCCTAACCCGGCTTGGGCACCTGCTTCCCGAGTGGCCTCACACTTGTCGTATTTCATCTCACAGAGTTACAGGGTCTCCGATGCAGTTCCATCAGACAGTTAGACTCTGGATGAAGGGCCAGTACAATATTCCTGGACACCAACATTTCAGAGGGTTTTCTCTGATGGCCAGAGTGCCACGTGTCCATTCCAGCCACAGGCCAGCCGTGCTAGGAAAATCACTAGTGCCCCAGAGCAGCTCTCGACCTGTGTCAGAGGTGGGGTGGTGTGTAAATACCCCAGCTCCCTCTTTGCTCGGGAGCTGGGATAACCCAAACTGTGTGTTCTGCAGTGGCCCGCAGGGTCCCCCGGCGGGGTAAGTCCCAGTCGTACCTCGCTTGAGAGCATGCCCTTCCCTTTGTCACATTGCTACCCTCCCTTCCCCCACCTCACTCTCCTGCCCCTTTGCTGGTGTTTCCTGGGATCGTCTTCCAGATAAGCTACTAGCAACCAACTTATGCGGTATCACATGATTCTGTCATTACCGCAAGAGAGATTGCCAGCCGGTATCCCGCAGGTGACACTCTACTAAACTCATTCCTCATCACAGGAGCCCGGTGTGGCCACAGATGCGCGCTCGGGGGAGGTGAGCCCAATCCCTATCAGAGGGGACCGGGGGACCTTCCCAGCCCCCTGCCTGCTCATCTTCTCAGAGCCACCCCCAGCTCTCCTAGAGAAAGTCACATGACTTAACCCTCTGCGTGGTGACCACTTGCTCTCCAGCCCAGCACCCTGCACAACCATCCCATAACTTCTAGAGGCCCAGGGGTCAAATATGGCCGTAGCCCCCTCCTCTCCTCCCACTCTGGACCCCCATGGAGCATCTCAAGGCTTGTCCCACCCCTCTCCCATGAGATTCTCCTCTCCATTGTGTGCCAGCATACAATTTACATGTAAAGTCGTAGACTTGCCAACGGTCCATCTGGGAAAGATCTCCAGACCAACCCCTTCGTCACCCCAGACTCTTAGTCCCCTCGTGCTGGCCCAAACCTGAGATAGTCACTCTCCGCAGATGAGGCCAGCCCTCCTTTGGGCTTGGGGTGGGACGAGGTGACAGGGGCTCCCTCTGGGGACAGCTTGATATGGCCTGGAGGGAGAGCATGAACAAATATAGCTTCAGGGAAATGCCCCCCCTTCCCGATATAGATATTACAGAGTCAAAAACGCACTAGAACTGTCAAAGGCATGGGGAACCAGCTAGTAAACTGAAATCCAAGCCATAATTCTGTTTTATGGTATGAAAATTATAAGTGGTCTATCGACAGGGGAAACCACATTTTTTTATTTAAAAAAAAAAAAAAAAGCTACATGCCCAGGAGAGGTTGGCTGGATTCGCTAGTGTCCCAGGGTGAGGTGATACAATGAGGCTCTTTTGCTCTGGGAACATCTGTGAATTGCTTCTGTGGATTACACCCCCAACCCATAATTTTGTTTTTCGTTCTGCTACAACTATTGTCTTAAGTGGGGCTTCCCAGAAGCAGACCCTGAAACCAGGATTTGAAACAGGGAGTTCATTTAGGGGTTGGTCCTAGGAAGCACTTGCAGGGGAGTGGGGATGGGAGGCGCAGAAGCTGGTCGGGGGGCGTTAATGAGCAGGTCACCTGTGGGCAGCCCAGGCTCACTTCTACCTGGGACTGCATAGAGCACGCCTCAGGGGTCCCGCCAGCAGGGTGAGAAAGCTGTCAGTTTTGGGTTGTAGTGTGATCCCAGGGATATCGACTCCCCTGCACTTCTACTGCATGGGTCCCAGCAGCCGGAGAAAGCATCGAGAGAGAGCCACAGATGGTGCAACAGGAAGCCATAGGGTCAGCTGAACAGGTGCGGCATGGGGCGATTTGGAAGGAGCACGGGCCGCACCTGTTACACCTGTGGGGAGAAGGACAGGGCTTTGTACCTCTACAAGTTCACCCAGCTCTATGACCGTTGCCAGCACCCCCTAAAGCAAAGTCCAAGGGAAATTTTCCGGGCAGGTGGCAGCTTCATCATGCTCCCGAGGTCCTCCCAAAGTGGAGGGCGGGGCCCTCTCCCGTCGGCTTGACAGGACTGATGTCCATCCTCATCCACCCCTGAGTGCTAAAACGAACCCCTCTCTCAGGCTGCCTCCCGGACGCTTGAAAAGGCAGAAGCCCATGGCACACTCTAAGCACTTTGGGCTTCCTCTAACAGCAGAAGACAGGGAGACCCATCCCCCTTCCGAGGTCACTGCGGGGGAGAAGGAGGTCGGGGAGGAAGCTCCAGCCTATCCTGCCAAACACCCTGGACGATGTCCGATGACATGTCTCATCCATCCCCGCTCTGAAGACTGTACCGAGTCAGATTAGAGCCGCAGGGGGCTGGACCTCCCGCTTGCTGGGACTTCCCACAGCCAGCTCCCAGAACAGGGGAAAATGGGGAGAGGACACCTCCTCTTCTGATCTCGAGTAAGAAGGAAGTAATCTGCAGGAGACATATTCGCAGAACCTGAAGACCAACTCACACCTTTCAGCCTTGGCTCCTGAGAAAAACATAACCTGGTGAGCTGAAGATTCCCTGGGGAATCTGGGGTGGGAGGGACCCTGGGATGGAGGCCAGGTCGGAGTGGAGGGCCAGGGAGGCCCTGGCGGAGTTCTCCCACATTGTGCCTGTGCCGTGCATCCCCCGGATCACAAGCGGGGGGAGCGTCTTCTGATACCTCGACTGCACCTGTTCAGATACCCACACATAAGTATTTTGCATCTTGCCCTGCTGCATCAGCCCTGTAAGTCCCCTCTCCTGGGAACTGCCTGTCCCTAGCCTTTGCCCACTTTCTGTTGGGTTGTTTGCCTTCTTTCTTATATTCGGTAGGTTGTTTGGATGGTGCAGGTAGGACCGTTTTTCAATTACATGCATACAAATATTTACTCCCAGTTTTATCTATGATGTCTTTTGTCCCATAGGTGGCCACTTTTTGTGACTCAGTGAAAGTCTGAGTGGTTCCTCGGCTGTCCCATGGGGGCTGCATGAACTCTTGGGTTCTGAGCTAGGAGCCCCATCGCTGATCCAGAGGCTCACAAGCTGGTCTCCAGGTTCGTCCATGTGCTGCTGGAAACCACCAATGAAGCTGCATGGGGTGCTCAGACGAGAGCCACTCATAAGTGAGTCCTTGCTGGACAAACACACCGGGGTGTCCTCGAAATCTGAGACATCAGAGCCTCCGTGCCCCTAAGCAGGCATCCCATGAGATTTGCCCAGACCTGTGACTTAATGAGAACTCTACCAAAGAGAGGCTGGGAAGGCCTGGGGGGGGGGGGGGTCAATCAATTACTGGGATCTGCCAAGCTCCCTCACGGGGGCCAGTGGGACCAGAACTCTCCCCTGAGAAGCTTCAGCATAACTGGGGGAGAGGAGATAGACTCATAGGGCAATATAGCACGGTGGTTGAAGCCTTGGCCTGTGGATCAGACTTACTGCTGTGTTACCTTGGACTAGTTCCTTGACTTCTCTGAGCCTCAGGCTCCTCATTTGTAAAATGGGACAATAATAGTATTATTCTAGGATGAAATGAGATCATACTTGTAGCACCAGGCCTAGCACATGGGATAGATTGTACAGACTTTTTACTATTGCTCTGTGAAGTCCCAGAGAGTGACAAGAGGCCACCTGTTGTAATAAAAGCTAAATCCAGGAGAGTTCAGCTTGGGGAAGGACTTGAACTGCGGGTGGGTAGAAACGGGACAACGGAACCTGGAGTGTCTGAGGTAGAAGCAACCCAAGGGATCAGTCCTGGTCCAAGACACACAGGCCCCTCAGGCAGGCCAATGGAGTGTAAATATTTATCCACTCTTGACTTAGAGGATGGGCCAAACAGAGTAGCTACCCTCAGCCTCTCCCTCTTCGGCCATCCCTCCAAGCAATTCAACTCTGGCCCCAAACTTGCACTCCTGTTCGGCTAGACAAAACCCTAATGTTAAATGCACTGTCCACTTTATGTTTTTTTAAAGATTTTATTTATTTATTTATTTGAGAGAGAGTGCACGTGCAAGAGAGAGAGCATGTGTGAGAGAGAACATGGGGGAGGGGCAGAAGGAGAGGGAGAAGCAGAACCCTCCCACCCCCCCACTGAGCACGGGGCCTCACTCAGGGCTTAATCCCAGGACCCTGGGATTATGACCTGAGCCGAAGGCAGCCACTCAACTGAGTGAGCCACCCAGGTGCCCCAGCACTGTCCACTTTAGAAGGCAGTTTGGGGGCCATCCCTTGTTACTCAAGCAGGGTCCTTAGAGGTCTTACCCCCCACCCCCAACTGGCTTCTCAGAGGATTTCTTTAAGCCATGTACAGTATGCTCCTGATGGTGAGGGCTAGCAAGTATGACTTGTCCATCTTGCTTCCTTTCCAGGATAACCCCCACCCACTCTCCTGCCACATAAGCCTTATTAAGAATCCTCTAGTCTTTATTTGATTGTAGAAGAAACAAAGACTCTGAGACATTAAGGGACTTCCCTGAAGCCACACAGCAGGTTAGCAGCAGGGCCAGGCCTCCCAACTGTTCACCTAGTACTCCTACCACGGGACTCCATCCGGTCCCCTGTGGCCGCCTGGGTATGACCAGCACCCCCACATTGGAGCTTTCGCCCTCCAAGGCCCTGGAGCCCACTATTGGGAGCTCTGATGAGGGAGACTAAGGCTGGGCACCAGATTCTGAGGCCGGGGCCTGCACATCCAACCCCAAACACCCCCGCCCATCCCACCACCATCCCCGCTAATACATATTTTATGGGGCTGGTCTCCCTTCCTCACAAACGGTGTCATTAATCTGGTCCCAGGCTGTGCAGAATAACATCCCTCAAGAACAGATCGCTTTCTGAATATTTTATCATTCCTCATTCCTTATCCCCAAACTAATATATATTTACACAGTCTACCTCCTGCAGGAGAGCTATATTGTTTTCTCTGAGTGCCTGAGAACTTAGACACAGAATTGCGCATAAGTAAAAAAAATATATGCCTTGCTATTGATGTTGAAAGCAAGAACCAATCACTTATCAAGCTGTGAGGGAAGCCAAGAGGAAGATTTGCATATGGTGAAAAAAAAAAAAGAGAGAGAGAGAGAGAATAAAACAGACCCTCTCCCCACAGAGGGACCAAATGAGAGAGACGGACATCTTTTCTCTTCTCGAACAGAGAACCTCAGAGTGGCCGCACCATCCTTCCAGCATTTGGCAAATCTCAGCGGTGGGGAAAGCAAAGAGCTATTTTGTCAGCGAGGCCCAAAACTTCCTACTTGGAGATCCAAACCGAAGAGACCAGAGTTCTCCCAAAGTTTTTATAGCACCATTTTTATCATCATGGAATATTTATTCCAAGGGGGATTCGAACATTTGTGTGGCCCTTTTGTTTCCTTGTGCGTTATTCTGTCTTGATCCAAAACAGCAGGGGCGTGGGATGGAAAGGGGGATACGGTGATCCCCGTGGACAAAGGAGGGAAGACAGACCCAGAGAGGGGACGCCCTGGCAGGCAAGTTAATTGAGGGGTGGGGGAAGCTATTTAACAGTTAGTTTCAAAGTCCCCTTTAAAGAGGAAAAATGTGTTTAGCAAAACATCTTGCTGGGGCACTTTGTGTGTGGAGGAAAAGCCTTGATGTGTGTGCCTGATCGGAAGACGACAATAAACTGAGTTCGCTCTGCATACGGGTTTAACAGGGATGAAGGGTGAGCTGGAGAAAAATAGGGCTGCCACGGCAGGAGCGCACATGGAAAGGTACTGAGTGAAAAACTTCTACTGGAGCAAGGGCTAAGGGGCTTTTCCAGGCAAGGATGACTGATAAGGATTTCAATGGGTCAGTGTCTATAATGTCACCTTCTTCCTCCCAAAACTAGCAAAGTCTGCAGTGGCAAGGAATGACTGGTGTGAGTGGCGTTTGCGGGGGACATGGGGAAAGAGTTTGGGTCCACTCTGGGCTGGTCCGGGGACAAGAAAGGACACAATCATGGAGGAGAGATGAAGTGGGAGGGGAGATGGGAGGCAGGGAGTCAGAGGCGGCAGCGACCGTGAAACGGTCGGCACCTAAAGTTTACAGAAATCTCAGGAGCGCTGGGTTGCCCACCCCCTCCCGCTCCCAGATGTGAGTATAGGATCTGATCTAGTTTATGTGCTGGTTAGAAAGAGAGGGCGCTCCGCTGACAGGTGGGTGACTCGAAGGTGAATAAGGAAGAGCCTCCGCTCAAAGGGAGCTCCCAGTTCGCAGTTTCAAAATGGAGAAGCAGGCAAGAGGCCAGGTGATGCCCTCCCCACGAGGGGACTGGGCTCAGGACTCAGAGTTGGTAGGAAGCAGGATGAGAATATAGCCTCCAGCCTCCCGGAGCAGTGGCCGTGCCCTCGCCTGCCTCCCTCTCGCTCCCCAGCACAAGAGAAGCAGGCTGGTCTGCCCCAGCCTCCCACTTCCCCTGTCTAGGATCAGTCCTTGCCCTTGAAGCCTTTTTGCATCTCAAGGGCATGAAATAGGTCAGGACGCTTGCATTCCAAGCCTCTTGGTGACCCACAAGACCTCCACCCCTGTCTAGCTCCAAGTGGCTTCTTCCGGCCGGCCCACCTCACTCCCGTGGCCCTCGTCAGTCTGTGGCTTGAGTCATAGCCTTAGCTGCTCACAAGAGCCCCTGCCCACTGTCCCCACCTTCTTAGCACACTGACCATGCTGATGTCCATCCCACTGCCTGGGATGTCTCCCCCAGCACTGGCCCGGGCAACGTGGCAGGGGCCACGCAGTTTGGCTCCAGGCTCTGTGGGGACAGACGGCAGCCACAGACCCACCACCAAATGGGTGAGCGGGAAGTGCTGCCCAGGGGCAGACTGTCCGTGGGACTACAAAGGATCACAAAACTCATCGCCACCAGAAGCACTCATTCCGCCCCAGGATGCAGGGGTCCTCATTTGATTCTCCCAGTGAGACGTCAATTAATGATGGTGGGTACCATCATTATCCTTCATTTTATGAATAAAGAAACGGAGGCTCAGAGAGGTTGACCGGTTGCCCAAGGGTCACATAACTGGCCAGAGCTGGGATTTACATCACAACTGCCTGACTACAAATCTCTCATGCTCTTCGATGCACTGAACTATAAACACTCCCTGGGGCTTTCTCCTGCGAGGGCACCATAAATCTGGCTGGGCTCACTTGGCCTGAAGTCTTGTCCCTCTCCTAGGGACAGGGTCTCTGTTGCCTCCCCAGGGTCAGTACCAGGCAGGAGGGCTCCAGATGGAAGGGCAGATTTGTGTATGAAAGGAAAGAGGGGGTGGCAAGGGGGAGCAGGTCCCAGCAGTTTGGCGAGGTCACTGGCTGGATTGGCTTCCTGGGTTTTCCAAGCCCCAGGTCAGTGTGAGGAGGACAGTGCAGAAGGAGGAGCAGAAAAAGGAAGGGGAGGAGGAGGCAGAGGAGGAAGACGGGGAGGAAGAGGATCAGGCAGATCTGGCGGGGAGTGCCTGCCGCCCCCAATACCTTGCGTGCTCCAGGACACCAGCTCCCCCTTCACACACCATCTGAGTTATCCCGGGGAGGAGGCTGGGGCCCAGGAGGTCTAGGATGTTTGGGGGTTTCATGCCGCTTAGATGGACCAAAAGAGAAAAGAATTTCGTTCCGCCCACTTATCTCCTAACCTTATAAACTCAGGATTAGCAGATCAAAGGCGGATTTGGCACAGCTGAGGGACAAGGGTGGCTTCGGAGAACAGTTTGGGCTCCATCCTTCATGATCAAATGAGCTTAAGTCATTGATAAATAAACGACGTTTTGAATTCCTCTAATTGGGCGTGCGGGTCATGCCTGAGCCACGCCAGCCCGGCCATCCGGGCAGAGTTAATGAGCTAGAGAAGGCCACGGGGATCCCAGGAGCGGCCGTGAGAAGGGATTCCAGGGAGCACCTTGGCCGGGGCAGGGGTCCCTGTGCTCGGAAGGGCGTGCGCTCTGAAGCCAGAAGGGATGGGCTGGAACCACCACCAACGAGCTACGTGACCCAGGGTCAGCATTTCCTCAGCTGTAAGGTCGTGTTAACAACTGGCCTGCATTGAGGACGGTGCCACTGAGCCCCGAGCGCGCTCCCAGGCACGGCTGGGGGTGACCGGCTCAAGGAGGAGGGCAGAGGCCCAGCATAAGGCCAGCGTTTAAGCCAGTTCCTCCCACTTCCTGGCTGAGATACTTCATTACTTTGGGCCTCAGCTTCCTCATCTGTAAAAGGGTTCCCAGTCGTGTGCCCCTGGGGAGCTTAACCCGCCTTAATGCCTGGTCCTCAGTCATATGAACAAGCTTGTGCCACTCACTACCTGTTGATCCCAGATCCTATCCCTGCCCTGCCCCTGCTCTGCCCCTGCCCCCGCCCCGTATCCCAGGAACTACATTTCCCAGACCCCTTTGCCACCTGGTTTCTGGGTTGGTTTGGCCAATGGAAGGCATGGCAGAGAATGAGAGGAGGGAAAAGCCAAGGGATTTCTCCCCTCCCCAGCCCCATCTCTGTGTTTCCTGTGGTGTCTCCAACAAAAACCCTCTGGTGTGGGGTCTATGGTCCTGCTCCCACCAGATAGGCCCCGGCCTAGATTCTAGCCCTGGCCCAGCTCCCGGGCTCTGGAGGGCCAGCTCGTCTCTCTGCCCCAGCCCAGGGCAGGTAGCAGCTTCCGGCTGCTGGGAAGCTCCTGGCCATCTCAGCTTGCCCTGTTGGGCCTCTCAGCTCTGATAGGTCTTATCTAGTCAATGCCTTCTATTGAATTCTCTCTCACTGAAAGACCTGGAGAGATTTCTGACTGGTGAGGACCTTAGTCATTTATCATCATTAACGCAGTGACGATCCAGCAACCTCTCTTAGCCCTGCCCTCCCCCCTCAGGTGGATGCCTACCTGAGGGGTGATGAGCTGGCCTGTGACCAACCTGCCAAATGGGGGGCGGGCTCACGGGGCTGGCACTGGGGAATCAGGCCATCTGTTCACCAAGCACCTTTACATCCATGATAGCGTGAGTCAAGTTGGAATGACTGGTCCTGTTCACAGGCAGACAGAGGCCCAGGAAGATGAGGTACTAGAAGATGTTGGGCTAGAACAGAAGGAGCCCTGGAATAAGGTCAGCACACTGGGGACTGCCCTTGAGCCACCAAGTGACCTTGAATAAGTGCCCGCCCCTCTCTCGGCCTCAATTTCTCCATCTGAGAAATGAAAAGCTTGAAAGCAGTGATGTCCACTGTTCCTTCTACACCCACATTTTGTTGCTTCTGATGATTCAGCAAGAGGAGAAAAAGAGAAAAGAGAAAACACCCCTGAGTTGTGGGTTTTAGCTCTTAACCCAAAGAAGTCACCAGGTCAGGCCTCAAAGTGTGCAGAGAATACTCCTTTGGGTCAGACAGGCTTGGGTCTGGGTCTCGGCTCTGCCATAACTCCTTGTCTCCCCATCAAAATTGAGGTCCAGCAGTTCTTGCCCCCAAAGGTTGTGTAGATTAAGAAGTGATGGGCTGGGGACGCCTGGGTGGCTCAGCCAGTTGAGCGTCTGCCTTCAGCTCAGGTCGTGATCCCGGGGTCCTGGGATCGAGCCCCGCGTCGGGTTCCGTGCTCAGCAGGGTGTCTGCTTCTCCCTCTCCCTCTGTCCCTCCCCCTGCTTGTGCTCTCTCTCTCTCTCTAAAATAAATAAATAAAATCTTAAAAAAAAAAAAAAAAAAGAAGAAGAAGAAGAAGTGATGGACCAGAAAGCACGAAGCACAGCATAGGTGCTCAGTAAACATTAGCCACCCTGTTGCTGAAAACTCCGTTGGAAGCAAGGCAGGAGGGGCAGGGAACCTGGTGGACACCTGACGAGATAAAGATGTTAATGACCTAGCGTCCGCTGCCATTCTACCCCGCAATGGACGCCCTACCTGCTGGGGACTGTGCCCGGAGGAGGCTGGGAGTGAGGAAAGCTGCACCCCCAGCATTCAGATGACGTTTTACAACAGCAGAGCAATTTCAAAAGGCTGACAAAGGTTACATCCTCTCACGCGGAGTCTCAGAAACGTGCTCGTCCGCCTCGCCCGGGTTCCGCCTTACTCAGAGCCAGTACCTGGAAGGGGAGGGAGGGAGCGCCCCGTGGGAGGCGGCCACACAGGTGTCTGAGGTGGTCAGCTGCCCTGCTTGGCTACACAACAGACAGCCCGGAACCATGAGACTCCCACACCCCCAGCGGCTGCCTGGCTCAGGCCAGCGCCCCCCAGTGCTGGGCACGGACTGTGGTCACTTTGCCTCTGGCCACCCAGCGAGGGAAGGGGTCCTTGGGTGAGGGGGCTGGACAGGTGGGTGACCAGCCTGCTTCTTTCAAGCCCCCAGCTCAATCCCATGCTGTGGCTAAAAATAATACCTCCCAGGGGGCCCACTCCCGCTGGCATGGCTGGACCATGCATAAAACATCGGCCGGTCAGGTTTCCTCCTCTGAATGGCTCCATTCAGAGCGTGCAGGGGTGAAAGGTTTATGGGAGGGCTCACTTAGCTTCCTGAAGGGACTGGAGCAGCCCTGGCCTCTGCCTGGGGCCCCAGCCTCCCTACTCTGTGCCTAGCACCTTGGCCCCAGCCTGCACAGAGGGTTCCCAGGAAGGGGCTGGCTGGGAGCGGCTTTCTCCTCCCAGTTGTCCCCCAGGGCCTTTTCCTGGACCCCCTTAATGAAGGAAGAGAACTGCTCTGGCAGGTGTCAGACAGCCCTGGATTTGAATCCTGCTTCTTCCACATTCTAGCTGTGGCCAAGAATACCCCGTGCAGCAGGTGAGGAAATGCTGCTCAGAGAGGTTGAGTGAGTTGCACAAAAACACACAGCCAAGCTGTCGGACTCTGAGCTGTTTACCGTTGTGCCCTTCAGTCACGGTCCAAGGACAGAGTAGTTCAAGGGAATGGGCCTTGGAGGGAAGGAATGCCCAGGGGAAGTTTATATAAGCTCCATGATTCCTGAGAGGGATGGAGTCAGGGCCTTCCCACAAAAACAGTCCCTTGCCTACTCTCTCCCTGCCTCTTTCTCTCTTCCCTTTCCTTTCATTCCTTTGGTTTCCTTTCTTTACGTGCTCTCTTTATTCACTCAACAAAAAATTCCTTATATTTCCTTAATAATAAAAACATATGCTCACAATAAAAAACATCAGGATTCCAGAAAAGTAGAGTTAAAAGGATAAAAATTTCCCATACTCCCCCTGTTCCGGTTACGTATCACTGTATATCAAACCACCCGAATTTACTGGCAGAGAACGACCACGTAATCATGCTCACAGATGCTGAACAGGACACAGCGGGGATGGCTTGTCTCTGCTCCATGATGTGTGAAGCCTCAGCTAGGAAGACTCAAACAGCTGGGGGCTGGAATCATCTAGAAACTTCTTCATTCACATGTCTGGCTCCTGGGCTGGAATGAATCAGCTGAGACTGTTGACCGAAGTTCCTATTCATGGCCTCTTCACGTGGCTTAGGCTTCCCCACAATGTGGTGGCCTCAGAGGAGTTGGACTTCTTACCTAGAGGCTCAGGGCTCCAAGAGAGAAGGTTCTAGCAAGTGAGGGAAGCTCTATGGCCTTTTTTTTTTTTTTTAAGATTTATTTATCTATTTGAGAGAGAGAGCAAGGGGAGGGGCAGAGGGAGAGGGAAACAAGCAGACTCCCCACTGAGCGGGGAGCCCAACGTGGGGCTTGATCCCAGGACCCCAAGATCATGACCTGGGCTGAAATCAAGAGTCAGATACTCAACCAACTGAGCCACACAGGTGCCCTGCTCCATGGCCTTTTATAACCTGGTCTTAGAAGTTACAAAGTGAAGGGGCACCTGGCTGGCTCAGTTGGTATAGAGCATGCAACTCTTGATCTCAAGGTGGTGAGTTCGAGCCTGGCGTTGGGTGTAGAGATTACTTTAAATAAAGAAAGAAAGAAGTTACATAGGGTGACTTCTGCCATGTTCTAGTAGGCACAGCAGTCCTAAGCCCACCCAGATTCAAGGGAGAGAAGCCATAGGTTCTGATTCTCAGTGGGGGAGGAAGGTCAAAGGATCCAAGACCTTGTCTTAAAATAACCACACCCAGGGTGTCTGAGTGGCTCAGTTAAGCGTCTGTCTTCAGTTCAGATCATGATCCCAGGGTCCTGGGATCGAGCCCCATGTCGGTCTCCCTGATCAGCAGAGTCTCCCTCTCCCTCTCCCTCTGCCCCCTCCCCTGCTCATTCTCTCTCCCTCTCTCTCTATCTCAAATAGATAAACAAAATCTTTAAAAATGAAATAAATTAAATTTGCCACACCCTCACTCCAAGATACCAAAGAATGATGTCACGGCAGATTTATTTCCTTCTGGGTACTTCGCTTTCTTCAGGTGAGCCAACACTCTACAAACAATTTTGTGATCGAATTTCTTTTTTAAATTTCACATTGGATTACAAGTATGTTCTCTTGTCATTGAAAACTCTTTGTAAGCATCCTATTATAATAGTTTCTCAGGCTCTCAAATAAACACATGTTCAAAGTTGAAATTTTTTTTAATGATGAGAAGTCTAAACAAGAAATAAAGATCACCACTATCTCACCTACCGCCTGAACAGTTTTGTCTTAGTCTGTTTGAACTGCTGTAACAAAACTCCACTTACAAACATGAGGATAGCATATAAACAACAGAAATGTATTGCTCACAGGCCTGGAGGCTGGGAAGTCCAAGATCCAGGAGCCAGCATGGTTGCGATTTGACGAGGGCTTGCTTCCTCGGTCCTGGCCAGCACCTCCTCCCCGAGTCCTCACACGGTGGAAGGGACACGGGATCTCTCTAGGGTCCCTTTTATAAAGCCACTAATCCCATTCACGGGGGCTCCACCCTCATGACCTCCCAAAGGCCCCACCTCCTAACAGCATCACCTTTGGGGGCTAGGATTTCAACATTTAATTTTTCTAGGTATACGTTCGGGCCGTAGCAAGTTTTAAACCTGATTTTTTTTTTTCACTTAACATTATAGGATAACCAAGTCCCCGCCTCATTCTCCTACAGCATCCTTTTAAATGGCTCCCTCTCGTCCCGTGGTATGTGTATCCAGAACTGACGGAAAAGATCCCAGTGGCAGAGGCCAAAGCTGTTTCTGATTTAGCGCTGTTGTGTCAACTACATTGACCTTCTGAGCGCTGACCATGTGCCAGGCACTGCAATGGGTACAGTCTTCTCAATAGCCCTATGATCATTATTCCCATTTTACAGCTGGTAGTAATAATAAGACCTAATATTTACTGAGTACATGCTGTGGGCTTTATGTGGATAACTCATTTAAATCCTCACTACGACCTACGAGTTAGGTGCCCCTACATTCCACAGATGAGGAAACAGGTACAGAGAGTTGAGGGACCTGCCCCATGATGCCACAGTTCCTAGTCACTGGTGGAGCCTGGCCCCAAACCTAGGTCTGTCCAACTCCAAAGCCAGGTCTAGAACCACTGCACCAAACCACCAAGGATGCCACGACTGGCTTCTGGCCGGGAGAGGCTGGCAGTGAGTGAGGAGGAGAGAGGATCAGACATCCAGGTCCCCGCAGTGCCCGGGCGGGAACAGTGGCAGGTCCATCCTTGGGAGATTTGACATGACCCCGCCTGGGCACCCGGAGAACGGCTGGGAGGTGTGGGTGCAGGAAGGGCTGGGTCCAGCACAGAGCTTTCTTGGCCTTTGGTGGCTTTCAGGGGCGAAGATGTGCAGGGAATGGAGTATGGCTTGAACAGCCCCAGCTGGTTCTCTGTCCCGTCCGTAGGACCTCGGGATGGTGACATTAGTTTTCAAGGCGTTCCGACCAGCCCACCTCATCCACCACAGCAGCAATGCCTTGCAAGGCGCCCACCTCTTTCCACCCATGGCTACCGTCCTAGTCCAAACCACCATCCTCTCTCGTCTGGACCACTGTGAAGACCCCCTACTAGCCTTCTGGCGTCTCCCCCCACCCCGTGCCCTACATCGCAGCCAAGTGAGCTTTATTAGGATGCCCATCCCATCAAGTCACCACCTGATTCAAACACCGTAATGCTTCCTATTGCTCTTACGTGAAAAGAGAAACACCTTCCACTTGGCCTCCAAAGCGCTGCAGGATCTGGTCCCTGCCCACCTTTCCGGCCCCATCTTCCAGTTTCCTGTCACTCTGCATTCCAGCCTCCTCGGTCTTATCTCAGGTCCTTGGGGTCATCAGGCTTCCTCCTGCCACTAGGCCTTCGCAAGTGCAGTTCCCTCTACCTAAAAAGCGTGTTCCTCCCTTCTACACCCTCATAACTTCCTCATTGTTCAGGTCTCAGCTCAGGCACCCCCAAAATCTCCCAGCGTGCCTTTCTCTGACTTCCCACTCAGTGGAAAACCTTCTGTCATAAACCTAATGCGAATGTCACGTGTGATCATGGCACCCAACCTCCCACTGGACTGTAAGCTTCAGAAGGGCAGGGACCCCATTCGCCCGCCTCATCAGTGTGCACCCGGCATGGCCTAGCAAGTGCTCCCAGAGATTGGTGAGGTCGATGTCTGACTTGTAGGTGACAGCCACAGAGCCCACGGGTGGCCACACTCAGTTCTCTTTGCTTGTATCACCCCGTTGTAATCCTCACAAGTGAAACGGGCATTACCTTCCCCAGTGAGGCTCAGCAAAGTTGTCGCCCGCAAGTCGCCAAGGCGGGGGACGGAATTGGTGGGGTGTGGCTTAGGAAAGCCGCTCCGGGGAGCTGTGGTTGCTCAGCGGTCATCCCAGCGGAGCCCCCCCATCCCCGGGAGGCCGACCTCAGCTCAGGACCACACATCAGTGCCTGGGAACAGCAGCGCCACCTGCCTCCAGCTAGCCAGCGACCCGAGGCAGGTGGCCGATGGCTCTGACGTGACTGACTCTGGGGCCGGGGCAGCCGACCCACCAGGAAGGGCCTCAGCCCCCACGTGGGACGGGCCCTTCTTGTTTGCTTTGTATCTGGTTCCTGTTCAGCAGTGCCGGCCAGGGTCTGCCACGGCTGCACTTTTTCTATCTAATGGTTAAAATTCTTAGAGGTATTATTCTCTGCTTTGCTTGGCACCGCCACAGAACATACCTCTGATGCGGCAGGTAACTGGATAGGCTCTTGGTCACAGCAATTTGCTGAACACGAGGTTTTGTGCACAAAAACACATTACGGCACTCGGGGGTGTCACTCAGGAACACCGCAGGCCGTGGTCGGAATTTTGTGTCTCAGAGAGGAGGGAGCAGGGCCAGGGGGGTCCAGAAGGGGAGGCTTGCATGGAGGATGTAGGACCCCCAAAGCACTCAGCAAGGTGGGCCACAGGACTCCCCCCAATATTAACGTTCAGCCTAGGCCAGTGAGAACCCAAGCTTGATGTCAGATGGGCCGGGGCTTGGGTCTAGCCTCACTATCCCGGCTCTGTGACCTTTTGAAAGACAATCAACCTCTCTGAGCCTCCCTTTCCTCAAGTGTGAAATGAACACAGTCAGAGGCCTCACCTCCTAGGGCTTCTGCAAAATACACACAGGGTAAGAATTTTGACTGTTTGGTGACTGCCATATCCTCCAAGCCTGGAGTAGAACCTGGCACGTAGTAGGGACTCAGCGGCTATATGCTGTGTAGACTTGAATTGCTCAAAGCTGTATTCCCAGTACCCAGCGCAGTATACGGCAAGTGGTAGGTGCGAAAAAAGCACATTTGTTGAATTGACTTAATTATTCACAGCTGTCCCCAAATACCAAGCTGAGCACATGGCATAGAGTACTTAAAAGTGTTTTCTTGAATGAGTGAATGTAAAGCATTCAGCCAAGGACACAGGATACAGTGCTTAAATTATGTTGGCTATTATTCTTTATCCATTCAACAAATTTTCATTGAGGGCTTGTATGTGGTTTTCCCTGACACCAGTTCTCTGACACCAACTGGGTGTCCAACAATTCCATTTCATTCGGACTCTAACTACCCAGAGTTAGCACCAGACCCCACAGGTTAAGGGCTCAGTCCCACAAGACCGCCCTCACTTCAGACGCCAGCCCCCAGTGGGGTCCCCCGGGGACCCACACTTCTGCCCCAGCCACTAAAAGTTCCCACAACCCCCTCCTCAGGTTCTAGAATTCATAGAACTCAGGAAAGGGCTTGACTGTGGATCACTGGTTTATTTTATTTTATTTAAGATTTATGTATTTATTTTAGAGAGAGAGAAAGAGAGCATGAGCGGGAGGGGCAGAAGGAGAGAGAATCTCAAGCAGAGTCCACCCTGAGCTCTGGGCCTGATGTAGGACTCGATCTCACGACCCTGAGATCACGACCTGAGCCAAAACCAAGAGTCAGACGCTCAACCGACTGAGCCACCCAGGCGCCCCATGATCACTGGTTTATTTTAAAGGATACAACTCAGGAACAGCCAAATGCAAGAGATGCACAGGGCAAGGTGTGGGAGTGGAGCCAGGCCCAGAGCTTCCAGCCCCCCCTTCTGGGCGCACCCACCCTCCCAGCAGCTCAATGTGTCCCCCAGCCCCAAAGCCCTCCGAATGTCTTAGTTCAAGAGTTTTTACAACCCAACCTCCAGCCCCTTCCCCAGAGGACCGGGGTAGGGCTGCAAGTTCCCACCTCTAATCACTATCTGGTCTTTCTGGTGACCAGCCACCATCCAGAACCTCCTAAGGGTCTCACCTGGGTCACCGCATTAGCATAAACTCAGGTGTGGTCAAAAGGGCTCATTAGGAAAAGACACTCCTGTCACTCAGGAAATAACAAGGGTTTTAGGAGCTCTGTGCCAGGAACCACGGACAAAGACCAAATATGTTCTTTATTATACCACCGCCTGCCCCACACTGTCACCATCCTGGGCCCTCGGTGAACAAGCCGGAGGGGACCCCAGCCTCCTACGGCTCACAGGCCATCAGACTTGATCCCCAGCTCCCACTTGCCACAAAGCTTCTTGTCAGTGGTGAGTCTGCCAAGTTCCAGCCCAGCACTGGCACGGAGGGAGGGGCAAGAGAGGGCCATCGTCCCTGCCCTCTCTGAGATCACACCCCTTGGTTGGAGAGACAAGACTGGCACAGAGGAAATCATTAGGAGAGGGGAGAAGAAAACCAAAAGGAAGAGCGTGATAATACAGAATCTCTGAGAGCCAGAAGATGACACGGCTCAACCCCAGCTCTGCCACACAGTGACCGAGGGCTGCAGGTCCAACCGAGCTGGGCGGTCTCTGGAAAGCCCCATGGAAAGAAAACGTAACTTGTTATGGGGTAGTTGCCATGGGGTGGTGTCCAGCTGACATTTTTGTGCTTCTAATTGGAAAGAAAGAATTGCAAACACACTGGGCATGACCAGCGTGTTCCAGAAACTGTGGGCAAAAAGAAGGGAGTGATGACAGACCAAGAAACAGAGAGGAACAGAGGAAGCGAGGGACACGGGCTCCTCCTCCATACCCCACCCAATACATTCTCCCTCCTGTTGCAGCTGGGTTCTCTGGCAAACAGGGCTGAGATGAAGTTAGAAACATAGACTCTTTCTTCGGGCCAAGAAGCCCATGAAAAATGCTCAACATCATTAGCCTTCAGGGAAACGCAAATCTGAACCACAAGTGACAAGCGAGATACCACTTGTCACCCAGGAAGATGGCCAGAACAAAGAAGACAAACAGTAACACGTGTTGGCAAGCAGGTGCAGAAACCAGAACCCTCCTGCACGGCTGGTGGGAACGGAAGATGCTTTGGGTGGAAAAGAGTCTGGGGGATTCTCAAAAGGTTAAGATTACCATACCAGCCAGCAATCCTCCTCTTGGAGAAATAAAACTTGAACCTGCATGTCATAGTCATGTTCTTCACAGCTGAAAAAAAATTGCAATGACACAAATGTCCACGGACTGGCGAATGGATAAAGAAAGTGTGGCAGAGCCTTGTGATGGAATATTACTCGGCCAGGAAAAGGGATGAAGGACTCATACAGGCTACGACATGGATAAGCCTCAAAAACACTAAGCAAAAGAAGCCATGAAATGCCCAGAATAGGCAAATCTATAGAGACGAAGTATGTGCGTGGTTTCCAGGGGCTGAGAGGCTGGGGGGCACATGGGGGTCGTGACTGTTCATGAGTATGGGATTTCTTTTGGGGGTGATGAGAATGTTCTACAATTAACCATCGTGACCGTCGCACAACTCGATGAATGTACTATAAACCACTGAATTGCACCGGGGCAAGCTGGAGACTCGAACCCAGATCTCCTGACCCCAGCAAGACCCCAGCACCCCTTCTCAGCAGTGTGTGGAACCCTTGGGTCCCTCTAAGCCCAAAAAGGCCTCTCCCCAACAGGGTCAGAGCTGACTGCCCTTAACGGGAACACAGGCAGCATCCAGAGGCCCTGGCCTGGTGTGGAGGCTCAGCACCCAGGGGGCCACTTCAGAGGCCTTGTGGGGGGGCCTCAAGGGGGGGTTCTTTTCAGTGGAGCCCTTCCTATTGCCCTGGATGATGCCCCCAATGGCCCGTGCAATCCAGAACTACAGAAAGAGGGGATTTGAGCTGAGGACTGGGTGGCCCCTGGATCCATCCTGGAAAAAGGCAGGAAGGTGCCTCTCAGGCCATCCAATTGCCCCCCCCCCCGGGGACTGCCACTGTCCTTGGGGCCCAAGGACCAGATCTTAGCCCATAAAGTGGATGGATGAGTTGGGGGAGGGGGACAATCCAGGCTGGGTCTGGGGGCAAGAAGGCTCCCCTGAGGGCTGTGGCCGCCCAGCTCCTTGTGCAGAGACTCCCCCACTTCAGCAGCACCCTGGTCCAGGCCTGGCCACCTGGGCCTCCCTCTGCAGCCAGTCAGACAAGCAGGGGGGTGGGCAGGGCCTCCCCACCTGATCATTCCGGGGACAGACATTGGGTTAGGAGTCGGACTCCGGGATTCTAGTCCCCCCTCAGTCTGATGGGGAAAGAAGAAGGCATTTTTGCCTGGCTACAGACGTGTTGTGCGCACGCACACACACACACACACACACACACACACACACGTATAGTTCCGTTTGGCGTGGGGTTGGGGTATTTGGTAGGAAGAGGGAGCCAGGGAAGAGGGGAAGATGAGCTGCAAAGTGTCTGCTCCTCTGGGCTCTCTTGAGCTCTGGGTTTCGGGGGGAGCTAGACGTTGGAGGTGCAAGCTGATGAGGCCACCAAGGGAGATTTTGTGAGACTGGGTGCCCAGCTAAGGCTTCAGGCCCACAGGACTCAGGGTGTCACCGGGCTGAGGAGAAAGGGCTCCCCCGTCTCTGCCCAGAGCCCAGCCCCGTTGCGGGACCGGGAGGAGCATCAGGGGTGCATCGTCGGCTCCCTTCTCCCAGTAAGGCGGTTCCAGCGGCTTGGTGGGCGGGTGGGAGCCAAAGCTGGAGTGCACGCTGGGCAGGGCCCCACGGCCCGTGGCTCATGGCCCCACACATTTTGCGGGCAGGGACCGCACCTCTATCCAAGCGTCAGGAACGGGGCTGACAAAGCAGTGAGGCTCACTAAGTGCTCTGTTGACTGCCTCTGGGGGCCGGGCCCGTGTCCTGTGATCCGGGGGACAGCTATGCCGCTGGGAGGGGTTCCTTTTTGCAGGAAATGGTGTCACTGACACTCTTCATGACGGGCTGGGGTCAGGAGATCTGGGTTCCAGTCTCCAGCTTGCCCCGGGGCCCCCTCTCCCTTGCTAGGCCCCAGGTTTTCCCACCCCAACAACGAGAGAGCTTGACATTCTCTGTAGGCCTTGGCAGCAGAGATGTTCTAGAATGCCAAGCAGACCGATAGGGATATTATGGCAGCGACCAGTCCCCAAGGGCAGACTGGCCCAGTGAGCTCCCCAGGCTGGTGGTCCGCCTCTCAGCCTAGCAGGACCCCACCCCAACTGTATCACTCGCCCTTGAGTCTCCAGGCTCTGGAAACTTCCACACTGCTCAAACCCACAGGGAACAGGACACATTTATGTTCCGGAATACTGACCAACGTTAACTTGGGGCTAAAAGAGGGCTCCCTGCACCTCAACTGTTGCTACACGGAGGGGCAGAGCTGGGTGCTACTAAAGGGAACAGGGAAAAGATTCTATAGGAGGAAGAGGAGACAAGCTTCAGGCTTCTCAGAGATCCCCAGCCCCCATGGCCCGCTCCCCACTCCTGCCCTCCTGGCAGACATGGCTCTTCCATCGCCACCAGGCTTTCTTGCTTGCAACCCTCCAGACTATCACCATCCATCCATCACACGCAGCACTTGAGATGAGACCACTGGTTTTCAGGGGTTGTCACTTTGATAGCAGGTCGATTCTAAAGTCTTCACACAAAAGGTAATTTCCAGAGTGTCAAAGATCATCCTTGAAAATCTCCTAGGGGCACCTCGGTGGCTCAGTTGGTGAAGCATCCGACTCTTGATTTCAGCTCAGGTCATGGTCTTAGGGTTATGAGATTGAGCCCTGAGTCAGGCTCTGCATTAGGCGCAGGTCTGCTTGAGATTCTCTCTCCCTCTGCCCCTCCTCCCCTGCTCCCTCTCACTCTCTCTCTCTCTCGAAAAGAAAGAAAAGAAAGAAGAAAGAAAGAAAGAAAGAAAGAAAGAAAGAAAGAAAGAAAGAAAGAAAGAAAGAAAGAAAGAAAGAAAGAAAGAAAAAAGAAAAAAGAAAGAAAGAAAGAAAAAGAAGAGAAAAGGAAAAAAAATCTCCTAAATCTCAAAGTATAGGATAGCTCAGACTCTTAATGGATCCAACCCAGGCGGTTTTTCCCTCCAGCCTGGCCACAGATCACTGTGGGGTTGGTTGACACCAGATGATGGGCTTGAATGCGGTCGGGAATCTGGAGTATATGAAAATGCCTGTCTTTAAAAGCTACACTCCCTCAGGGCAGTGGGAGAGGCACTGAGTTCGACAAAGGGAACAGCAAAAACGAAGCCCCGTGTCTTCCTTTCTCTCCCTGAGAGCAGTACCGTCACTACTACAAACCCACCCGATCCAGAGGAACTGTTAGCTTTCTCCCCCGCAAACAAGGAACACGGAGTTGAGAGGGAGTGGAGAATTTGCATGAGTTTCATGCCACATTGTGCAAACGCACTTAATTTGGCATCCCCACAATAGCTTATGAGCCCTTGCAGGGCATTTTCCATTCTCCATGTCTCAATAACCTTGCGGTATAGACCTGTTAACACTGGGATAGTGTTATTGTTCTTGAAGGAGGGCTTCCCAAATCTGACGTCTTTCTGAGAAACTCCTCACCTTCCAGGACTCGGTGACAAGCTGAGGCCACCTCCAACTGCAGATGCAGCAGCTGGAAGTGCCAAGGGCTGGCTTTCTTAGACTCCCTGGCAGCGAAGGTGCAAGCATGTGACTTGAACTCTCTCTCAGGCAACCAGACATCCCTCTGCAGACATAAAGATGCAGAGCATCAGAGACTCTCTTGGTTGGGGGGCTGTGGCGAGAGCAGCGGGGCACTGAATTTGCAGAGGCACCCAGGGAGTGAAGCCGTGACCCCCACACATCCATAAGGAAAAGACCGACGACCCAGCAGGAACAAGGGGTGATGGACATGAGTGGGCAAGTCACAGCCGAGGGAAGCAAATGGTCAAGCAATAGGCAAAGAGTTGCGCAGCCACACTGGTGATCGGGGGAGGGAAAACGGTGGTGAGACTCTCTTTCACACCCATCAGCTTAACAACAATGTTAAAGTCTAAAGGCTGGGAAATGGCATCTCTTTAAAGTTTTGTAAAACATGCTGGTCTAAGCCCACTGCAACACAAGCAGCCTACTCCAGGGCTCTCAACTCTGTCTTGTTTACCCCGATGAGATGGGTGCATTATCATACTCTGTTCATGCTGCATGATGTGAAACAAGCAGAGAAGTATTGCTCATACCTGTGCACGGGACAGAGATTGCAAAGATGGTCATTGCAGCATTGTCATAATAGTGGGAAATAGAAACCATACTTCTCTGTAGCAGGTGCTGTGGTGTGCTGCCTAGACCCCTTTCAGTATGGAGATACTCGCTGCCCCATCTCCTGGGAGTCTTGGCTACCAATGGCTCATAACTGAGTTCTTCTCTGAGAATGGCCTTTGGTAGAAGGGAGCTGCCTTGCCCAAGCTTATATGCCCTCGCTGGGGAAGCCTACCTCCAATGACAGATCAGTGCAGGAGTATAGACGCCCAACCCCTTTGTCTCAGCTCAGCACAAGTCCGTGGGGCTTCCCCAGCTCCAGCCAGCACTCCCCCTATGGTCCTTTGAAGCTTGTGATGCATCTGCACTGCAGCCCACCTTCTCTTCCACGCAAGCCTGCTTCTCACAGTCCCTCCCACGTATCAGTCCTGAGAGCATTCCCCATGAGCAACCTGCTTGAAAATCTCCATCTCAAAGTCTGTTTCTCTGGAAACCTACTTGTAACAGAGGTGGTCCAAGAACAGGCACTCTAAATTGGGACTTGGGAGCTGGATCGCCTTACTTGGCCAGATGGCAATGAGGACCCATCACTGGGGACAGGCGGGATACACAAGCACCTGGTGTGTGGAAGTGTTAACATTCTCACAGAGGGTGAGCCAGGATAGGAAACTGGCAGAAGGGAACGCACTGGTTGCCACAACCTCTCAGGCGTTTGAGAGAGACTGGAGGGCTCTCGTTGAGTGCAATAAATGCATCAGGGAAAGACAATGAAAGGCTGAAGGGGATTAATGACCAGCTTATGGTAAAGGGTACAGCTCTCATCTCCTGCAGCAGAGGGCATAAAAAGCTCAGGATCGAGCCCAGGACTTACTCATAAAAATAGCAGCACTCCAAAGAAAGCAGAATCCTCAGCTGATTCTGACAGATCTGCTTATGCCAAAATTAGCAACCCGGTTGGGCAAGGGTGGGACCTTGGTGCTTAAGATGGGGTCAAGGTGCTCCCTTGATCTTCCTGAAACCCTAGATCTTCCTGAACCCTCTGGCCCCACAGAAGTGGCCCCTCCTCGCTTCTAAAGGTGCTTCCCTTTGCTTAAAGATGGTGCAGAGGCCTTGATCTTGTCAGATAGGATTGACCCCTCTCCCTTGCCCTGGCCTTCACCAATAACCAGGGTCAAGTCACAGCTGGGCCCGGGTGCTGGGTGTACTGAGGAGGGGAAAGGACTATACCCTGAAGGTGCTGCAGGATCTTGTCAATCTACACTGGCTTGCAGGAGCCAGGAGGACACAATGGAATTAGATCCAGAGGGTTCTGAACAGAGGGGGTTGGACTATAAAGTTGGATAAAGGAGACTATATTGATATGAGAGCGCTCTTCCATGATCAGATTGAACAGCCAGGAAAGGACCTTGGGAGATGGTACTAATGTGCTACTAGAATGGAGCTTATAAGCTTGGAGAAAGTGATGGACCGTGCCAACTGAAGGAGACATGCCAGAGCTGTTGCAGCAGACAACAGAGGAAGGAACGTTCATAGACGCAGGTATGTTAGAGTGGATATGCCACGTAAAGACGAAATACCCACCAGCCAGCCATGTTCCATGGACAGTCCAGAGAGCACTACATTTACCAACACAATAAGGAATAATGTAGTGAGGAGGCCCCAGCATCACTAAGAAACTCACTGGTGGCATACCTGTGGAGCCAGGCGGAGGTAGGAGAGGCTGTTATAGAACAGACTCCCTCCTCACAATGAGGATGATAAGGTCTTGAATAGATGCTTAACCATCGGAAGTAGAATGGTGCAATCATCGTAATGAAAAGCAAACCTGCAAGGGCAACCAGGAGAGCATGATCCAAAGCAAGATTAAGGAAATTATTAATAGAATAAGACATCCCCAGGGGGAAGATAGATGGGCAACTAACAGGGTAATGCTCAATCTGTACAAGTGAAAGAAATCAAGGATAGATTATCAGAAGGCCAAGAGTAGCCATGTAGTAGCCTAATAAAGTCACGGTTCCTCTGCCAATTTCTGGGCCTGGACCCAGAAACTACTAACTGAAGGAGAAGCCAGGTTGCCATGAGGAAGAACCCTGCCACACCATGGCAAGTATATATGGTCATCATCCCCCCAGTTTTTCTCCAAAGGGATCTATAGTCATTGACATGGACAACCGTATACTCGAGAAAGAAAAATCCCCTTACATTGCAGTGACTTTCAAATACAGGATTTGAATTGATGTGGATAATCAAGGAACTGAAGTGGTATCATGCCCCCCACGTTTAAGGAAGGACACGTGGGGACCAGGCAATAAGTGATATCCCAGCTTGATGAACATCTGATTCATAGTGGGTCCACTGAGACCCTAGACCCAACCAGTGTCATTCTCCCAGCCCCAAATATATGATAGGAAGAGACATACACGGTTGTTGTTACAACCCCGCATCGGTTCCTCGGCCTATGATAAGGACTATCACAGTGGAAGAGGCCAAGTGGGAAGCGCCTGACACCACCTTCCCATTCTAGCCAAGGATAGTAAGTCAAAAACAATATTGCATCCCAGGGAGAATGGCAGAGATGGGTGCCACCCTTAAAACCTAAAGGATGTATGGTCTCCATCCTATTCCCATTTAATTCACTCATCTGGCTCCTAAGTAACAGGTGGGCCTGGAAGATGACAGTGAAGTGTAGTAGCCTCACTTGCAGCTGCCCGATGAGGCACGGTCTTTGCTAAACACAGCCCCAAGTGCATCGTGTGCAGCCTTTGATCTGGCAAATGCATTCTTTTCCATTCCTTTCAGGAAAAGGATCAGAAAGATTTCCCACTTGTGGAAGAAGAGCAATAGTATACATTTTTAGCCTTCCCAGGGCTAAGTTAACTTTCCTGCTGTCTATCATAATACAGTCCAAAGAGACTGGCTGGACATCCCACAGAAAATCACAGTGATCTACTATATCGGCGACATCATGCTAATTGGATGAACAAGCAGTGGCAAGTATTTTGGAGGCTTTTGTAAGATATATGTATGAGACTAAGATCAAACCCTATTGTAAATTCAGGATGCTGCCACATCAGTGAAATTTTTAAGAGTCCGGTGGTCTGGGATATCCCCTCCAAAGTTAAAAAAAAAAAAAGGAAATTATTGCAACCTGTACCTCCTACCACAAAGGATAATGTCTGATAGGACTTTTCAGGTTCTGGAGGCAGCCTACGCCGTACCTAGAAATATTGCTCCAATCCACATACCACATGATATATAAGACTGCCAGTCTCGAGTGGGACCCAGAGCAGGAAAATGCTCTACAGCAGATCTAGATTATCGTGTAAACAACTCTGCTACTTGGGTCGTATGACCCAGCAGACCCTACGGTGTTAAAGGTATTTGTGGTGGAAAAAAGATGCCATGTAGAGTTCATGGCAAGCCCCAACAGAAGAGCAAGGATGTACCATTTGCAACAAAAAATGTATACACCTTTTATAAAATATACACCTTTTTTTTAATAAAAGTGTACACCTTTTATAAAATAGCTCCCAAAGTGCTACTGAGCCTGGTTAGAGATGAACCATCTGACCTTGAACCTCAAATGACTATACAGCTGAGTTCCATCAGACCTGCTAAGTCAAAAGGTTGGCTGGGCCCAAAAGGAATTGGCCATACAACGGAGGGAGGACATCTCAGATCAGGAAAAGCAAGGCTTGATGGTATAAGGAAGCTGCATGAGTGGGGAGCCCACGCTGCCATGTCATCCACCACCGGGTCCTCTCTTTCAGCTCGCACAAATGGCCTCTGGGTTGGGGAAAAACTTTTGACCAGCTGATGGAGAAGAAAAAGCTCAAGCTTGGTTCACAGACGTGTCATTTCAGAATGTGGTGCAAACCAAAAATGATCTGTTGTTATTCTACCACCTTGGAAGTGGTGAGTGAAAATCTTCCCAATGGCAGGGCTCTAGGGGGCATGCCCGATCATTCCATTTATGCTGGAAAAGAAGTAGCCTGATATTAGACTCTACATGGGTTCATAGGCATTGGCGAGTGGCTGGGCTGTTTGGTCAGAGGGCTGGAAGGAGAAAAAGCAGAAGGTTGGTGTCAAGGAGGTCTGGGGAAGAGGAACATGATAGACACGTGAGAGTGAGTATGAACTGTGAAGATCTATGTGGCTTGTGTTAACTCCCATCGGAGAGTAGCCACCATAGAAGAGGTGCTGAACGACCAAGTAGACAGAACAACTTGGCCAGTCAGTTTCAGCCAGTCTCTGTAGTTGGCCACCTCAATGCTGGTAAAATGAGCTCATGAATGGAGTAGCTATAATGGCAGGAATGGAGGCTATTTATGGGCCAAAACCATGAACTGCCACTCGCCAAAGTGGATCTAGCTACCATCACTGCAGAACGTCCATTCAGCCAACGACAGAGACCAGCATTGAGCCCTCGATATGACACTATTGCTTGAAAAGAACAACCAATCCCTTGGTGACAAGTTACCTACACTGGACCCCCTATCAGCCAGAAAGAGACAGCAAATCTTCTTGGCTGAAATCAACACATATTCTGCACATGGATTTGCCTTTCCTGCTTGCAGGGTCCAGTCAGTACCACTGCCCTGAGATTTGCAGACTGGTCTGATCTACTACATAGGATCTGATATGACAATGCCTCCGATCGAGAAACCCACTTAACAGCAAAGGAGGTGCAGTGGTGGGCAAATGACCGTGGATCTCGATCACAAACTGCACCACTCAGAAGTTACTGGCCTAAAAGATGTAGCCAAGACGCTGGCTTGGAGAGGAAGGTACATCCTTCACGATGGGAATAAACTCCAAAGCAAAGATCACTGTGCATGGCATTCTCAATAAAGTAGCTGAGTCCAGGAACCACAGATAGAAATAGGAGTGGCCCAATTACCATCATTTCCCATAACCTAACTGGGGAATTTGGGTTTCTCATTTCCTCAACTTTAGGCTTTGTGGACCTAAAAGTTCTGATCTCCAGAGGGGGACATGCTCCTACCAGGGGTCACAGTAAAGATCCCATTAAACTTAAAATTATAGCCTCCACCTGGTTACTTCGGTTTCCTCATGCCAAGAGGCCAACAGGCAAGGACATAAGTCACTATATTGGCAAGTGTAATTTCGCTATCAGCAGAAGAATGTAGGGCTGCCATTATATAATGAGAGCAGAGAAAAATACTTTAGGAAACCAGGTAATCAACTGAGTGTCCCTTAGTATTTCCCAATTCTGACAGCAAATGGACACAGACAGTAATTATGGCCTGGGAAGAATAGGATGACCAAGGGTACAGACCCTCAATGATGAGAGTCAGGGTCACGCCAGCAGGAAAGCCACCCAGACCAGCCGACGTGCTAACAGAGGGTGAAATGAACATAGAATGGATATGAAACGAACACGAATGGACAGTAGAAATGGGAGATGATGCAGTCCCCATATAGCCTTAATACCAGCCGTGGTGGCAAGGGCTACAGTTTGTCCCACTCACTTCCCTTTTGTCATTTTCCCTGGAAAAAGAGGCCAGCCAGAATCCTGGAGGACCTGCTCCCAGAGGTGGTGAATTTACTACATGAAGCAGGTGGATCTGAACCGTGCAAGAGCTGGGCTGTACTGGATGCTGAGGTGAGCTGCCCAGCTCCCCCCTGAGGACAGAGGCATCCCCCTCCCTCCTGGATGTCAGAAGTGTTGGCTGCAGGTGGTCCCCACATGAGTCCTCTCTGGGACTTGACCTTCAGCAAATGGAGCTGCCTCACCCAAAGTCATGGCTCTTTCCTGGAGGCAGCCTTCATCCAGTGCCTGGACAACGAGGGGGGCACAAACCCTTGGAAACTTGTCTTGATGGAGGACAGCTCTGAAAGGCTCCCCCCATTCCAGCGCTCCCTGTGGGGGTCAGCTGAGGGCTCTGTCCCAACTACAGCACAGCTCCCACCTCTCTCTCTGCCCGGTTCTGCTTCCCTCGCCCCCTCACACTTGGGACAACACTCCCCAGCACGCTTGCTGCTCACAGACCTCTGTCTCCACGCCCGCTTCCTGCAAAACCAAGCCAAATAGATTCAACGACGAAAATTTATGCTCTCTGATTTTTTCATAAATGAAATTCCATACAGCTTTTAAAAGGAATGAACTAAAACAAGGTAGCGCAACAACAATGCTTAAAAAGCGTAACAAATATGACCTTGTGTGAAAAATAAATATGGAACTGAAGGATATGAACATGTAAAAACGTTATCCACGAGAAACAACATTCTGTGCTATTTATGGCTAGACCAAACCGCCGTAAAGATACTAAAACACAAATTTGGTTCCCCAAATTCATCATAGCGGCAGCTTCTGTGGAGGAGAGGAAGAAAATGAATGTAAAGGGCTTCAGAAAGGACTTTAATGTTTTAAGTGATATATTTTATCTTTTAATTTTTAAAAAATATTTGAAACAGAGATGACAAAGTTTTGTCATATGTTAGTTCTGGGTGGTTAGCATATTTGTTGTATTGATTTACTATAGCTTTCTGTATTAAACTTTTTGCCAAGCTTAAAAAAAGTGCAATAGGGGGGCGCCTGGGCGGCTCAGTCGGTTAAACACCCGACTCTTGGTTTCAGTTCAGGTCGTGATCTCAGGGGTGTGACATCGGGCCCCACATCAGGCTTTGCGCTCAGCAGGGAGTCTGCTTGAGATTCTCCCTCTCCCTCTGCCCTCACTCACAAATAAATAAATAAATCTTTTTTTTTAAATGTGATATGCTATGACCAGCATTCTGAAAAGCATGAAGGTGTGCCATGTTCACTGGGGGATCGAGAGAGAAGGAATCCATCAGGTGGAATCTGAGGGACAGCATCCTAGCCCCAGGAGCATCCAAGCCCAGCAAATGCTCCAAGACCAAAACAGCAGGACCAGCTGGTGTGGACAGAACAGAAGGCCTGGGTAAAACAGTGGCACAGGAGCCTGGGAAGCCCGAAAGGAGCGGATCAGGCAGAGCCTTACACACACACACACACACACACACACACACACCTTGGTTCTTTCTAGGAGCTGTCACCCTGATCTGAGGACTTCACATAGACACACTGGAGACTCCACAGAGAAGAATAAGTTCTGAATTGTGCAAAATGTGGCCCAGGTGTCCATTTTCTGGATCTGATGTCCTTTAATAAAAGCACTAAGTAACATACTCTGTCAACATAATGAACCACTCTGGGCCCTGACCCTGGAATCAGGCCAAGATGGGTTCATATTCTGGCTCCACCATCAACTACCCGACTGGCCCTGAGGAAGACAGAGACCTTTCCGAGCCTCTGTTCCCTCCTCTGTAAATTGCGACAGATGACCAGAGGCCTTCCTGTGGGTGGGAAGACGCGGTGAAGCAGCCCATGCAGCACGGACAGTGCCCGGCACAGAGCAAGCTCTCCGTGCATGTCAGTCGCCGAGTCGCCAGGGAGGACTCTCCCAGAGCCTCCTGCCAGGTGTCCTTCCCAAGGAAAATCACTCTGCCTTGGGAATTAGTGAGGAAAGGAGCCCTTCCTAGACAGTCCCCAAATTCCTCACTCCTCAAACAGGAGGGGATAAAAGAGTTCCTTAATTGGTACCACAGAGACTTTTCCACGGAGAAAGAAATAGAACTTCTAAATTAAAGGCAGATTTCTCTGCAGGAGGGGCAGCTGGCCTGGAGCCGGAGCCCAGCTGCTGAGCCATTTTCCAGAAGGGAGGCCAGGGTGGAGGGAGTACTGTCTGGGGAGGACGTGCACCCCACCCAAACTTGCCTGAGTGTTCCTCGTGTTTGTTATCTGATGGGCACCTTACAGGTGGGTGGCGCTGCCAGGGTCGCCTGGCCGTAACTCCAGCTGTAGCTTGGCCCGGCTGGTTCCCGGTGATGGGGTCCAGGGAATGAGATAGGCTGTAGGAGAGACCAGTCCAGCGGGCGGGCAGAGCTATGCTTCAGACAGCTATAACCCCCAGCGGGGCCCAGGCTCGCTGGGACAGTGGTGGGAGAGGCGCATCAGCACATCAAGGTGGGCTCCCTGTGGGAGCAGGTACCAGTCAGAGACCCACTAAGAGGTGTCCTCGTGCATGGCCGGTCCTCCTGAATGGCCTCTGGTCTGAGAAATGACTGGGGAACCAAAGCCAGGTGCAGATTTCAGGAAGCTCAGGAGCCCCGTGTTTGGTCTAAATGAACATTCAATCATGCACTTACCACGTATTCATACGTTCATTGGTCCAGAACCCTTTGGGAGCTCAGCCACGTGCCCCAGGGCCTGGGACTCAGCAGTGACATGCTCTGGCCTCCTGGTGTTTTCGGTGAAGTGAGGCATGAAGCCTGACCTCCAAGCAGGCTGCCACAGGGACTGGGTCTCCTGGTCCCGACCATCTCAGGCCACCTCTGCCCCGAGGCCTGGCAAGGGTCTACGCCAGATGGACCCTGCTGATTTCAGACCAAACCCTAGCTTTGCAGAGTGCAAATGCTGGGTCAAAAGTCCACCCTTGGCCCCTAATGTCATCACCGATTCAGGCAAGGATTATCAATCGATGTGTTAAAACCATTAGGTGAATTGTCAATGCATAACTGGATATTCACATTGTACAAAATAAGACCCTATAGATTTCCTTCGGGCCCAGGAAGAAAAAAATGGAACCAGAGGGGTGAGGCTGTCCCCACCCGACCCCGGAGTCAGTCTTGCATGAGAAACATTGGGACGACCAGCAATCTTATGTCTGCCCAGTGATACCATTTGAGGCTCTCAGCTATCCCATGATCTGCTCCAGCCAGAAGATGTATATGGGGGTCCATCAAACTGCAGATTTGACTTCCAGTTCACGGGATGGAAAAGGAATAAAGGAACAAGCTGGTGACAAAAGGAAGAACCCCACTAATCATCCGCCAGATGATTGAGCCTCTCCCTTCAACCAGCCACAACAAAGGGCACTGTGCTAGATGGAAGGCAATCCAAGGGACAGGTGCCCCCAGGCACTGCAAGGTCCCGGACAATCTTCTGCTTGCACAAACTGGCTACAACATATCGCTAAGACAACGGATTTCCTCACTAAATATGGGCCAGGTATCAGATACTTAGAAATAATGATTAACCTCATTAAGCGGGATAATGTTATTTTAGCTCAATAGAAAACGCCCTCATCTTTTAAAGATCCACACTTGAGTAACAAAAAAACTCCAGAATGTTCCTAGTTCCTTGTGGTAGACACAATTCCAAGATGGCCTCCAAGAGTCTCATCTCCCTGGTAGACATGCCCTGGGCATGAATACCATGGGATATCACTCCTGTGATTAGGTTACATGATGTGGCAAGGTGAAGGAATTTTTCAGATGTCCCTCCCTATTCTGCTGACTTTAAATTAATCAAAGGGGAGATTATCCTGGATGGACTTGACCTAATCAGGTGAGCCCTTTAAAAGAGGGCCTGGAGGCCAGAGATGGAAGACGTCAGAGAGATCTGAAGCAGCAGCGGGTATATCCCTGTTGGCCTTGAAGAAGCAAGCTGCCATATTGTGGAGAAGGCCATATGACAGGGAACAGAAGGTGCGCCCTGGGACTTGAGGACCTCAGTCCTACAACCACCAACAATTCTATAAACTCAGTAGAGGACCCCCGGGTTCATATGAGACCCAGCCCTGGCAGACACCTTGCTTTCAGCCTGGTGAGACCCTGAACAGAGGGGGCCCCCCAACCCGTGCCTGGACACCTGCCCCACAGAAACAGTGAGATGATAGATTTACATTGTTTTAAGCCATTCAGTTTATGGCAACTTACGATGCTTCTTTATTCATAATAGCCAAAAGCCAGAAACTGCCCAAATATCCCTCAACCCGCGAATGAGTAAACAAATTGCAATACACTCGCACCATCAGAATCACACTCAGCATTAGAAAAGAATGAGCCACAGGTACATAGCACAGCTTGGGTGAATCTCAAAACCATTATGGTGAGCAAAAGAAGCCAAATACAAAAAGACCATAAGTCTATGTTTATAGTCCATGATTCCATTTGCATGATATTTAAGAGCAGGAAAAAACGAAATCCGTGGTGATAGAATCAGAACTGTGGTTGCCTGTGTGTGGGACAGAGGAGAATTCACTGGGAAGGAGCATAAAGAACTTCCTGGGGCGATGAGAATGTTCTACATCTTCCTCTTCATTTGGGTATGGATTACATGAATTTTGTTCATTGGTGAAAACTCATCCAACTGTATACTTAAAATCTGTACCTTTCATCGCATGTAAATTATTCCTCAACTTAAAAATAATGCGGATTCTACCCCCAGGTGTTTAGAGACTGGCAGATGGTTCTTCCTGGGCCTGGAGGCAAGAGAGCAATGGGTGGAGGGGATGATTCTTCAAGATGCTCACACTCACATGTTTGCACACGCACATGCACACACGCACACGCACACACACAGATGGCGGCATTCCAGGCCGACCAAGGCTCCCCTTTGGCCTTTGCCTCGTTTAATGTGGCGAAGGCAACTGCCTCCCAGCTCCCAGGTCACTGCCCTGTGTGTCCGCCTGTCAAGATAAGAAGTCAGAGGCAGATGCTGCTAATTACCTGGCCTTTCAAGTGCTCCCACGGCCTCACATCTGGATCCATCTCCAACATCCAGCTTGAGCCAATAAAAGCCAAATGAAATCACAAAGGGCTAATTTGGTGGTCAGCATTCTGATGGCTGCGCATGAGACAGTGTGGGGGCAGGACGGGGACATGGCTGGGAGCGTGGGGCAGGACGAGGACAGGGCTGGGAGCGTGGGGCAGGAGAGACATCTCGCTGAGCGTGCCGACAGGACGGAGAGGCGAGAAGGCCAGCCCTTCCTCAGAGCAAACTGCTTCTGCCCTGGCCAAGCCCAGAGCGGGTCCTGGAAGAATTCTGGCTGCTCGGATCTGTTTGAGCTCTCAGGGATGGAGGGCACTGCCTTTCATGCCAGCCGGCGGCCGGCGGCCAGAGGCACCTTGGGAGTTTCGTGCTAGGCCTGCAGGTGGGAGCCCCAGCATCCCAGTGGCCCAGCTTCTCCTGGGCACCAGCTTATGCCTCCAGCAGGTTTGTGGGAGAGCAGGAACCTATGCCAAATATTGCCAGGGGGAGACCTCCCCCAGAGCCACCTGGACAAGGCAGAATGGAAAATCACCCAGCGTTGGAGAGACTTTTGGAAAAGCCCTCAGCCCCACCGCCCTGCCACCTGGTCTGAAATTCCACCATCGAAGAGATTTTCTCTGAACTGTAAAGGCTCTGCAGTCCCCCTACTAACACGCAGGTCCTGGGGAGGTGTCACCTCTTAAGTCTCATATCTTGGGGACTAATATTCTTAAGTCTCAGAGGAGAGAGGCTACAGGCAGAGAAGAAAGATCAGTGACCTCTCTGAATGATGGACCTCAGTCTCCCCATCTGTGTAACGAGGCCATGCAGTTGGATGACCTCCCAGGTTAAAGAGAAAAGGTGAGTCTGCCCTCCCCACTCCTTAGCTCTGCCTCCTTGATCAAAGATTGCCAACAGGCAGCCCTGCAAGGCAGAGTCAGCCAGCAGACGTGTTTGCTTTGGCCTGCGGAGCGTTTGAAGAGAATATGGGCCAACATTTAAAAAGGGACAGATTTCACATGTTAAAAATGCCAAATGCCTTGCTTCTTTGGGGCAATGGGAAGCTCTGAGGGCACCAGCCCCACATTCCCCACCACAGCAATCGTTCCGTGCTAGGGCCCGCCGCCCCATGTAGACAGGGGCTCGCAGCCTTCAGTTTGCCTCAGTCCCCACCAGGCCCCATTGCTCCTCGCCCGTCCCCGCAGCTCACTTGGCCCTCTCCTTTATTTGCCTGACCCTTGCAGGCACCTGAGTTGACGAGCGCATTCTGGATGGTCCTGGCTGGCAGCCCCTCACGGCACAGTGGATGGGTGACCCCGGGCCCTGCACTCCTCACGGGCTCTGGGCGCTCTTCGGCTCCCTCTTTGGAAAGCCAAAATAGAGCTGGGGAGCGCGGGATGCTGGGAGCTCTTTGAAGGCCGTGCCGTGGGATTATTTTGCTAAACATAAAAACCCAAAAGCAGCGGGGCCACTGATGTGTTTTCGCAAATTCCAGCAAATTAAAAAAACGTGTGTGCAGAATTCAATTGGGGGCCAGAGGCTGGCTTTCATGAAAGAATAAACTGTTGGCCAAGACAAAGCAGCAGATTAACTTTTACGGAATATGTTTCCCTCCAGGATGTGGCTCCCACAAGCAGGCTCCTCGTGTCCGTGACGAGAGATGCCACTTCACCCTTTATCTGAGGTTATGCTGAGGCCGGCGGCAAGCCTGTAGGACGACTTAAAATGGCTCGGCAGCAAATGTCAGAGCTGTTTGATCTGCTTTTAGAAAATCACCTTTCAAGGCACTGGAAGATACTTGACACTTTGCAAAGAGATTAGAAACTTTTCAGCTGACTTGGAAAAAGAGACCAAGCCGGGCTGATTCCCTTGGAAGCAGGAGGGGGACCCCAGCCGTGCCCAGGGCTGGGGAGTCTGAAGCCAGTGGCCTCGCTTTAAAGCGAAGAGCCAGCTCCCGGCATGGCTGTAGCTGCCCACTCTTTCTGCCCTTGGCATCTAGGATGGTCCCAGGGAGTTCTCCTTTCTGCGCTCTCGGGGAGAGGAGGTGGCGCCAGGCGGGGTTAACGTGCAAAGTAACGACTGCTAAGTTGTGGACATCAGCTCTCAGCCAGCTGAAAACAGCTGCCCCATCAGCTCAGCCCCGCGTCTGGTCTGGAGGCCCTGGATAGGGATGCAGAACTCGGGGCAGGACCTGGGCTGTCCGATCAGTCAGTGCAGGTGGCTTGGGGCATGCTGAGAGGAGTCGTGGCAACTTCACGAGCACCCAGCTCTCCCTTCCCCAATGGTCTCGCGACTGTCCTTTCCGATCGCTCACTGTCCTCATCCTGGCCTGGACCTGCCTCTTCTCCCGTTTGCATTATTTCAACTGCTTTCCAACAGGCCCCTTTCTTCTGCCCTCCTCCCCAATCCACACCGTTCAAGACCACCAGCGGATCATCCTGAAATTCTGTTGCTCTAAAGCCACCTACAAAACCAACACCTGACCCCAAAACTTCCAGTCTTTCCCTGGGAATAGTGACTGCTTGTCACAACCATTATTATTCTATTTCAGTCATGGGTTGTGTTTTATATGGTTTAACTAATTTAATACAACCTCTTTCTTACCGGCCTCATTTTACATCTAAGAAAGGTTGAGGCTTAAAGAGATTAATTGGCTTACCTGAGGTCACAGAAAGTAAGTGGGACTCGAAACTGGACCTCCTCCCTAAAACCATGCACAGAAACTTTGGGCCATACACAGGCCCCCTGTTCTCACCAAACATTGCCAGAAAAGCCAAATCTTCCAAAACCATGGCAAAGATTGGTGAGGTCTCTAAAATAGGCTGCACCCGGGGCGCCTGGGTGGCTCAGTCGTTAAGCGTCTGCCTTTGGCTCAGGTCATGATCCCAGGGTCCTGGGATCGAGCCCCACATCGGGCTCCCTGCTCCGCGGGAAGCCTGCTTCTCCCTCTCCCACTCCCCCTACTTGTGCTCCCTCTCTCGCTGTGTCTCTCTCTGTCAAATAAATAAATAAAATCTTTAAAAAAAATAAAAAATGAATAAAATAGGCTGCACCCACTCACCACCAACAGCCCATCTCCACAGTAATGAAAACAATGCTTTAAAAATGTAGGATTTCAGGCACAGGACCTGTGGCATGAGAGAGGTACTCTGAGAAAATGGATCCTGCTGGCATCCCGTGAGGATTCCATGTCAGGTCAGCCCCTTTCAGAAAGCTACATATGCCGCCAGAAATCAGTAGGTGGGAATCTAGGCAAGGGATTCGGAATGTGGGTTCCATCCCTATTTCTAAAACTACATTAGTTGTTTGACGTTGGGCAAGCTGCTGGGGCTTAGTTTCCATATGCGTAAAACAGGGCTGATAGTCCTACCTGGCTTGACCTGTCAGGATAGGCGAGGTGATGCTATAGTGACAAATAAGCCCCAAATGTTGGCAGTTTGCCACAGGAGAGGTGTATTTCTTGCCCATGTTACACGTACAATGAAGGTTCGTGAAGAGCTGTGCTCTCCTATCATAGTCATTCCTCAAGGACCCAAGGTAACAGAGGCTTCTCAATCTATAACCTGGAACGGGCATCTCAGAATAAGGCTTCACAAGGCTTACTTCCCTGCAGTAAGTAAAGAGAAGCCTGGAGGGTGATCACCAGCAATTAAATGCTTCAGCCCAATAATGACACGTGTCACTCCTGCCCACATTTCATTGCCACAGGACCCTGCCTAACTGCACAAAGTTTTAGAGCCACAGTCCCCCCTACCAAGAAGCAGGTAAGAAGTGGATTGGAATGAACATTGGCCGTGTCCCTCACACCTGCCTCTCAGGGTGTTGTCAGTACCCAATGGGCTTCCACAGAAAAGCGACTGGGGAATCATCTGGAGCCATGATTCTGATCCCAGTTCTAGTCCTGGTTCAGGAAGTGATCTTGGGAAAATAACCGCCCCCCCCTCCCAGTTTCAATCTCCTCATCTGTGGTGTGGAGATATTAGTAACTACCTCATAGAGCTACTGTGAAAACAAGACAATGCAGGCAGGACTCTGAGCACAGCATTAAGTCTTTGATTAATGGTTGGTGGCAGAGATGAGTTGACCATTTTTAAGACCAGGAATTCATGGGGGATTTATTTAAATGCCCTCTTCACTTTTGTGTATGCTTAAGTTTTTCCATAATTAAAAAAAAAATGTTTTTAACCTGGGAGAGGTTGAGTGATGACACAGAAATAGAGGAGTAAGGAGCTCTAAGAATTGATCCAAAAAACAACAATTAAACTGGCAAAAACTAACAAAATCAATTCTTTTGGAACACTAGAATGTAAAAAAAAGAAAAATTTACAGCAACTAGGGAAGTTCTTAATGAAGAAACAGGCTGCCAAATTTCAAAAAGTGTGTAGCATTTTTGCTTACCTTACCTATCATCCCCCATTCTCCAGCTCAGTGGCAGCCATGGGGATGGCAGCCTGCATTCCTGGTGTGCCTTGCTGGAGCTGGAGGGCAATGCAGATCTTGTTCTCAAAAAAATTGTGGTCATGTATTTTGATTTGTCTGGCAGTTCCTTGAGAGACCAGCACAGAGGCTGACCTTTGTTTTGTACCCCTCAGGCTGGAGTGGCTTTTGATGTGGAATCTGTAGAAAGCATTACGCTACCTGTAGCCATTTGCCTGCCACTACCTGGGAGGATAGACAAGGCAAGCCGCAGACAGACCCATAAGTCTGGGAAGGAAGAAACTAAAGAGGAAGACCCTTGGGGCACTAAGGTCTTCAAAGGACCCTTATATATACCAGGGAATCTGGAGTACAATGTGCATTCCCAGGGATAGAACATGTTCAGAAAAGATCTGATAAGACCATAGGCTTCTACCTTAGGCTGATCTTTGGGGTCAGCACAAGCAGGAGGTGAAAGCCAAAGCAGATGTGTATGGGCCTGGCTTAGCATTAGAGGAGTGCCCCAGCTTAGAACCCATCTGCAAAGAGAAGGAGAGTATTTTTCTTCTTTTTGTTTCCAGGCATTTAAGACAATCTCTCTGGTCACTGGCTAACCTCTGAGATAAAGGAACAGAGACTTCTGTGACCATATACAACAAGGAATACAGTCTTTGCAAAAAAAAAAAAATAGTTTGGAAGAGTCATTAAGAAACGGATGGCTGCAGCCCTCAAAAATCAACAACAGCAAACTGGGGAGAATCTGATTTTGGGAGTTACCATATTATAATATTCAAAATGCCCACTTGTGACAACAAAAAAATTACAAGCCATACAAAGAAACAGGAAAGTATGAGCCATTCATGAGATGAAACAGTATTGCCAGAAACTGTCCCCAAGGAAGCCCAGATATTAGACTTACTTGATAAAGACTTTAAATCAACTGTCTTAAATATGCTCGATGACTGAAGGAAACCAGGGCAAAGAACTAAAGGAAACCAGAAGAACAAATTATGAACAAACAGAGGATATCAACAAAAGATAGAAAATATAAAAAGGAATCTAATAGGAATTCTGGAGCTGAAATGAAAAGCTCACTAGATGTATTCAATAATACTTGATGAAAGAATCAGCAAACCTGAAGGTAAGACAATTGAAATTTTCCTATCTGCTATGAAATGTAGTTGTGTCCCCCTCCCTCTCTCTCTCACTCTCTCCACATGGCACACAGAAGAGACCATGTGAGCACACAGTGAGAAGGCAGCCACCTACAAGCCAAGAGAATGAAACCTACCTTGCTGGCACCTTGACCTCAATTGATACAGAAAAGGCATTTGCAAATCCAACATTTTTTCCTGGTAAAAACAGTCAGTAAACTAGGAATAGAACAGAACTTCTTCAACGCGATAAAGGCACCAAAAAACCCTTAGCTAACATAGTCAGTGGTAAAAGATTGAATTTCCCCTACAATTAGAAACAAGACAAGATGCCTTTCTTTTATCTTTTTCACTTTTGTCACTTCTTTGCAACATAGTACTAGAAGTTCTAATCAGAGCAATTAGTCAAGAAAAACAATTGAAGGACATCCACATAGGAAAGAAAGAAAGAAAGTTATCTTTACTCACAGATGACATGACCTTATAATGTAGAACACCCTAAAGAATCCACACCAAAAAAAAAAAAAAAACACACCTGTTAGAAGTAATAAATAAATTCAGCGAAGTTGCAGAATATAAGATTAACACGCAAAAATCATCTATATCTTATACATTAGCAAAGAGCAATCTGAAAAGGGAAAGTAATAAAACAATCCCATTTACAGTAGCAACTGAAAAAATAAAACATCTAGATGTAAATTTAACCAAGGAAGTGAGAGACTTGCTGAAAGAATAAAGATGACCTAAATAAATTGATTCATGGATTGGAAGACATGATATCATTAAAATGGCAATACTACCCAAAGCCATCTACAGATCTGATGCACTCCCTATCAAAAGCCCAACCGTGATTTTGCAGAAAGAGAAAAACCTATCCTAAAATTCATACGGAATGTCAAGGGACCCCAAATAGTCAAAACAATCTTGTAAAATTACAAATTTGGAAGACTCACTCTTCCCGATTTCAAAGCTAACTATAGCTACAGTCATCCAAATAGTGTGGTACTGGCATAGGATAGACATACAGAACGAGGGAATAGAATAAAGGGCTCAGAAATAAACCTATATGTGGTCAGTTGATTTATGACAAGGCTACTAAGACCATTCAATGGGGAAAGGACAATCTTTTCAACAAATTGTGCTGGGAAAACTGGATATCCACATGCAAAGTAATGAAGTTGGACCCTTACCTTACATACAAAGTTAATGCAAAATGGATCAAAGACCCAAATTTAAGAGTTAAAACTATAAAACTGTTAGAAAGAAACATGGGAGAAAATTTTCATGACCTTGAACTTGGTGATGGTTTCTTAAGTATAACACTAAACACACGGGCCACAAAAGAAAAAAATAGATAAGACGGACTTCACAAAAATTAAAACTTGTGTGCATCAAAGACACTACCAAGAGGAAAAAGACAACTCACAAAATAGGAGAAAATATTTGCAAATCATATATCTGAGAAGAGAATAATATCAAGAATATATAAAGAACTCCTACACTCAAGAACAAGAAAGCAAATAACCACATTCAAAAATAGACAAAAGATTGACACTTCTCCAAAAAAGATCTACAAATGACCAATAAGCACATGAAAAGATGCTCAACATCACTAGTCATTAGGGAAATGCAAATCCAAATCAAATGCCACTTCAAACTCACTAGGAAGGCTATTATAAAAATATATACAAGGGGCACCAGGGTGGCTCAGTTGGTTAAGCGTCTGCCTTCAGTTCAGGTCATGATCCCAGGGTCCTGGGATCAAGCCCCGAGCAGGGAGCCTGCTTCTCCCTCTCCCTCTGCCCCTCCCCTCTGCTCATGCTCACTCTCTGTCATTCTGCTCTCTCTCTCTCAGGTAAATCAATAAAATCTTTAAAAAAATATATGAATAAATAAATATATATATGTAATATATATATATATATATATATATATAACATATATATATATATATAAATTAGGGGCATCTGCGTGGTGCAGTCGGTTAAGCATCTTGGTTTCCGCTCAGGTCATGATCTCAGGGTCGTGAGATAGAGCCCCATGCTGGGCTCCGTGCTCAGTGTGGAGTGTGCTTGAGATTCTCTCTCTCTCCCTCTGCCTCTCCCACTAGTGATCCCTCTCTCTCTCTCCCTAAAATAAATATGTAAATCTTTAAAATATATATATAAATTAACAAAAATGAAAAAAAGGGGGAATAACAAGTATTGGTGAGGATATGGACAAATTGGAACCCTCATGCATTCCTGGTGGCATGTAAAATGGTACTGTTGCAGTGAAAAACAGTTTGGTGGCTCCTCAAAAGTTATACATAGAATTAGTGTACAATCCAGCAATTCCACTTCTCGGTATATACCACAAAGAATTGAAAGTAGGGACTCAAACAGATACTTGTAACACCAATGTTTATAGCATTATTATGCCCAATAGCCAAAACATGGAAATAATCCAAGTGTCCATGAACAGATGAATGAATATGCCAAATGTGATCTACACATATAATGGAGTGTTATTCGTCCAAAAAGGAATGAAATTCTGACACGCTACAACCTTGAAACGAATTTTGAATGAATCTTGAAAACATGCTAAGTGAAATAAGCCAGACCAAAAAAGGACAAATACTCTATGATTCCACTTAAATGTGGTCTCTAGGATAGGCAAATTGATAGAAACAAAAAGGAGAATAGAGATTACCAGGGACTGGACAGGGGGAAGGGGAGGGAAGGAATGGAGAGTTATTGCTTGACGGGTACAGACTTTCTATTTGGGATGATGAAAAAGTTCTGGAAATTGATAGTGGTGATGGTTATACAACACTGTGCATGTAGTTAATGCCAATGAGTCATATACTTAAAAGTGGTTAGCATGGTAAGTTTTATGTTATGCATAAGTTACCGTAATAAATAAAAAGTCAATCAAACAAAAAAGGAAAAGAGAGAAATTAAGAGATTCCCAGACAAACAAAAGCTGAGGAAGTTTGTTACTAAGAGACCCGCTCTCTTAGTAATGCTTAACAGGAACCCTTCAGGCTGAAACAAAAGGACACTAGACAGTAACTTGAATCCATATGAAGAAATAAGGAATCTCAGTGAATATAACTACATAGGTAAATATAAAAGTCAGCGTTATTGTGTTTTTTGTTTCTGACTCCTCTTTTTGTTTCCTACCTGATTTAAAAGACAAATGCGTAAAACAATAATTAAGAGTCTATGTTAATAGGCACACATACATAAAGACCTAATTTGTGGCAATAACAGCGTAAGAGGGAGGGGACAGAGAGGTATAGAACAGAGATTTTGTGTGCTATGGAAGCTAAGTTGGAATCAATTCAAACTAGACAGTTATAAATTTAGGATTTAATTGTAATCTCCATGGTAAACACAGGAGACAAACATTATATTTGGCAATGGGGTCTTAGATATACCACCAAAAATCCAGGCAACAGCAACAACAACAACAAAGAACCCATAAATTGGATTTCACTAACTTTTAAAACTTTTGTGCATCAAGGCCACTATCAAGAGAATGAAAAGACAACACACAAAATGGTACAAAATATTTGCAAATCCTATATCTAAGAAGGGATTAGTATCAAGAATATATGAAGAACTCCTACAACTCAACAGTAAGAAGAAATGCAACCCAATTCAAAAATGGGCAAAGGGCTTGAGTAGACATTTCTCCAAAGAAGATACGCAAATGGCCAATAAGCACATGAATCACTGGTCATTAGGAAAAGGCAAATCAAAACCACATTGAGAGAACCACGTCACACCCACTAGGATGGCTACATTTAAAAATAATAATAATAATAAGTGTCGGTAAGGATATGGAGAATTTGGAACCCTCAAACTTTGCTAGTGGGGATGTTAAATGGTTCAGCCATTGTGGAAAACAGTTTAGCAGCTCTTCAAAAAGTTAAACATAGAATCACCTGATGATCCATCAGTTTCACTTCTAGCTGGATATCTAAAAGAATTGAAAACAAGAACTCAAACAAATACATGCATGTTCATAGCAGCACTATTTATGATAGCCAACGGGTGGAAACAACCCAAATGTCCATCAATGGATGAATGAATAAACAAATAGTGGTATGCACATACAATAGTATTCAGCCATAAGAAGGAATAAGATACTGATACATGCTACGATATTATGAATTAAACATTAAGTTAAGCTACAGAAGGTAGGCAAAAAAAAAAAAAAAAAAGGTCACTTATTGTGTGATTCCATTTATTTGAAATATCCAGAATAGGTAAAGTAAAGTCATAGAGACAGAAAGCTGATTAGTGGTTTCCAGGGGGAATGGGGAACCCTTGTTTAAGGGCTACAGAGTTTCCGTCGGGAAGATGAAAAAATTCTGCATTGAGATGGTGGTGACAGTTGTACAACATTGTGAATGTACTAAATGCTATTGAATTCTTCACTTTCAAATGGTTAATTTATGGCCCGTGAAGTCCACCTGAAAAGAAAAAACAAAACAAAAAAGCCAAAAAAATCTAGAAGGCAGATTTTGTCATTCTTTATTTACTGATGAGAAATGTAGTGCCCCAGGGGCCAAGTAACTTGTTCAAGGCCACCCATGCCTTTCTTAGCAACCAAGGTCAAGAATCACAGCTTCTGAATCTAAAGGCAAGCCATGGTCTGCCTCAGCCTCCAGGGAGGTGACAGTAAAATCAAGAGGATGGGGGAGAGGTGAGACACAATTTGTGGACTCCATAGGGATTTTTATAGATCTAGTGGGCTGTTTAGTTATTTGGTTTTATTCTAAGATTTTCCAAGGGCACACTCACCTTTCCAAGGGCACACATGTATTTCTTGCACAGGTGCCAAAGTATTGAATGAATTTCGTAAACCCAATCATAAACCCTGGCAATGGCTCCCAGAGAAGCTGGCGAGCCCCCAGCATGGGAGATCTCATGCACTGTGGCAGTCACCACCCGCCACATCCAGATCCACCACCCACGTCTCCCTCAAGTTACAGTTGCTGTGGGAGGCCATAAAGTCCGTATTTTATGGCACAGCCCTTTTTTTTTTCCCCTGAATCAATCCCTGCCCCTACATTTTCACTGTTTGCGACCGTACTATTGGGAGGTTTAAAGGGTTTCACATGCACTGGAATATTTTTATTTTCAAGTCTTTTGAAGACATGTCTGAATAAACTGAAAAGTATTGTAGAAAAATGGACGTCCATAAACTTCCTTCTAGCTTTAACATATTTGCTTCTCCGTATTTCTTATTTTTGCTGAACCATTTGAAAGTAAATTGCAGACAGCATGACAATAGTACTTCAGCAGGTGTTGTCAAAAAATAAGGAAACTTGGGGCACCTGGGTGGCTCAGTCATTAAGCGTCTGCCTTCGGCTCAGGATGTGATCTCAGGGTCCTGGGATCGAGTCCCGCAGTTGGCTTCCTGCTCAGTGGGGAGTCTGCTTCTCCCTCTGCCTCTGCCTGCCCCCCCCACTTGTGCTCTCTCTCTCTCTCTTTCTCTCTCTGAAATAAATAAATAAAGTCTTTTTAAAAAAATAAGGATACTTTCCCACAATATCATTATCTCGGCTAACAAAATCAACATTAATTCCCTAGCAGCATCTAATAATCAGTCTGTATGCAAATCCTCATCTGCTCCAAAAATGTCTTTTAAGACCACATCTTGCACTTGTGTCTCGTAGGTCTTTTTTAGTCTAGAACAATGCCCCCTCAGCCTTGTTTTTTTTCCCCATGACATTGACTTTGTTGAAGACACTAGACCTTTTATCTTAAGGAATATTGCACGATCTCTATTTGTCTATCTGATCGTTTCCTTGTGGCGTCATTTAATTTGTTCCTTTGTCCTTTACATTCGCTATAAACCAGAATTACACTAAAGGTTTGGTTAGGAGGAGATTCAACATCTTTAGCAGGGATCCCTCAAAGGTGAAGCTATGGCTTCATCATGATATCCCAACAGGAAGCCCAGAACAACAGAGTTCCTACATTAGTGGCGTTAGGTAAATTTAATTCCTGGGTAGAGGGGCAACAACCAAATCTTGCCAATATGCAATTACATATTTCCTTTTGCAGGTAGAGTGTGGGGTCAGTACCCTGACAGTGTGCAAAAATCCAGGTCTTGGTCAACTTTCCACCTAATGCTTTCAACATCATTGATGAAACTTGCCTGAATCAATTAATTTTTTTAATGGTGGCAAAATGGCCATCTTGTAATTGGCTCTTTCCTTTATTTATTAGCTGGTACTGTTCCATGAAGAGGAGCTTTCCCTCCTCAACTTGGGCTATTTGGCCACACTGAAACAGGAACATAATGTTCAAACATAGTAAGCAATCTTGAAGAACATCCAGAACCAGAAGTTGGACACCAGGAGTGGCTCAGCAGGAGAGCGAGTTGAGGGACTGGCACTGTGTGGGGGCTGGGTCTCCCCAAGACCCACCAGCATCTTTCATCTGTTTGATAGGTAACCACAACCCCAGGCGAGTTGGCAGATGGAACCACAAAGCAACAAATTGGGGGGGAAGGGGATTGGTTAGCCCGGTGATGGGTATTAAGGAGGGCACGTACTGCGTGGAGCACTGGGTGTTATACGAAAACAATGGATCGTGGATCACCACATCAAAAACTAATGATGTATTGTATGGTGACTAACATAACATAATAAAATTTTAAAAAAATTAAAATTAAAATTAAATTAAATTAATTAATTTTTTTAAAAAGCAACAAATTGTCGGAATTAGTCACCAGTTTTCCGTCCTTTTTTGTTTAGTATCCCATGGGTCCATTTTTCCACTCCTGGACAGTTTGGCCACAGTGCAAGCTATTTCCACCGGTTTTCAGGATTTGGGGAAGCTTCTGGTTTCCCTGATTTCTGCTCTATACAACAGCAACATTTTTTTAAGATTTTATTTATTTATTTGTCAGAGAGAGACCACAAGCAGGGGGAGTGGCAGGCAGAGGGAAAAGCAGACTCCCGGCTGAGCAGGGAGACCGATGCGGGACCGATCCCAGAATCCTGGGATCATGACCTGAGCTGAAGGCAGACGCTTAACGGACTGAGCCACCCAGGCGTCCCAACAACAGCAACATTTTTTAAATGCACTTGTCAGTGTTTTTGTTCATATTTAAATTTTTTTATTTCAAAAACATTATCAGGCAAACTCAGCTGCCCCAGTGGCCTTACAATATTGCCATAAATATCTAAGTTTGTCTCTGGTACTAAGTGAAATGCCCACAATGAATTTGGTCAAAATGAACATTTTCACTGATCATTTTGGCGGCACCCAATGGTGATTTTTTTTATATATATATGTAATTTTCTAAAACTGATCTCAGGGTTACTCTCTGGAATCTATTTTTTTTTTTTTTGTACTTTTAAGTTGTAAATACTTTCAAATCCAATGTCACTTTCTTTATATATTTAGCAATGTTCTTCACCTTTATATAACATGTTGACATTGTATTTAAGTGGTTTTCATAAAGAAGAACGAATCAGCCCACAGTGACAACCACACAAACAATTTTTTATTGGCTCCTCCTGAAAACCACACCTAAGATTTTAAATGTGTTTTTTTTCTTTTCAAATTTTTATTTCAATTCTAGTTAGTTAACATACAGTGCAATCTTGGTTTCAGGAGTAGAATTCAGTGATTCATCACTTACAACACCTAGTGCTCATCATTACAAGTGCCTTCATTAATACCCATCACCCATCTCCCATCCCCTACCCACCTCCCTCCCTCAACCCTCAGTTTGTTCTCTATCGTTAGGAGTCTCTTACGACTTGTTTCCCTCAAAGATTTTAAGTGTTATCTTAAGAGTGGAATGTGAAATAAAGAGGTGAGAAATTGTTGCAGAAATCATTTCCAATTGAGCATTCCATTCATCAGGGGTGTGGCTGTAGCTCTCACCCCGTGTGTGTTCCTCACTGTTGGATGGCGCCATGACTTCAGCTGGACAAATCCTTGTCAGAAAAGGGCTGAGCTCTTCATTTGGCAGCAAAGTCACTCTGATGAAAAAAGTAGCTCCATATGCAGACTTACCAAGGGCATCCTGCAATGCCTAGGGGAGGCCTGCACCAGGCTTTCTGGTCACCCTCTTGGTGCCAGCTAATTTCCACGGGGTCAGGGTGGGGGCTGAAGGGCTTCCCAGGTGAAGGCCAGGATCCAGGAGATTCCCCCTCTCTCTCCCTGTCTGTCTCTCTGTCTGTCTGTCTCACCCTTCTCCCCAGGATCCAAACACCCTTCATATTTTGGAGGATCATCCCCTATGGAATCCTGGGAGAGTCTGGGCTCCACCTCAAAGGACTCCAATCTTCTCTGGATTCTATGAGCTACCCAGGATTCTTCCATTCCATTCTTCTCATGCTTAAGTTTGCCATTGCCCGCTTGTATTGTATGAAACCAGAACCCAGACTGAACTGGGACCCCTAAAATATAAATCCTCCTGAAGGAAAGAAAAGTCTGATGGTTATGAGCCAGACTTGGCACCTGAGCCTACAAGTGGGGGAAGAATAATAGTTCTGGTCCTGCTCACTCTTAGTCAAGCCCCACCACCACCACCACCAACCTGAGCCCGTGATTGTGGCCAGCAGAGCTAAGACACCCAGGGCTCATGCAGATCTGCTGTGGGATCCCTCTGGCACAGTCCAGGGGCCGTTCCCTTACTCATTTCCCACAGGACATGAGCAGCAGCTCCCAGATGGCACCCTAAGGGAGGCTGGAGGAGGGTGGTCCAGACCAGCACCAAAGAGTGGCCCGGACACCAATGGTACATGGATGGCAGCCGCCTGAGCAGACCAATAATCACGTGCCTTTCGCGGAGGGCCCACGGGAGGAGGAGGTGGTGGCCCACAGGCGATGGCACAGGAAGAGAGCTACTAGGCACCTCGAGACTTAAGGAGAGAGGCTCTGAAGCCAGACTTCATAGGCTTAAATTTAACATTGGCACTGCCACTTACCAGTTGTGTAGCCTTGCACTAGTAACTTCCCCTCTCTGCGTGTCCGCTTCCTCATCTGTAAGACGGGCTGCTCTTAAGTGTACCTGACTCAAAGGATTGTCATGGTCAGTAAATCAACTAATTCTTGAACAGTACGTGTACCGCATACATAGCAAGAGCTCAGTAAATGCCATCAGCAGCAGCAATTAACAAATGCACTGTTTTAATACCTATAGCTCTGTGGAGGAAGGCGGAAAGGGGAGGGAGCTGTCCAATCAGGAAGAGCCCACCAGACATGGTAGGAGCCCTCATTTGAACCCACAATCTGCTGAAGCTTAGAGATGTTCAGAACACCTGGAAACTCAATGGCTGTTTGCAAGCCCTGATGTAATCATGGGTCTAGAGCAAACAAAACTCTCACGCATGGGGGTGGGAATATAAATTGTTGAGCACTATCTAACCAGAGCTAAGATCAGCTCATCTAGGACTAAACTATTCTACTCCTACATATATACCCAATAGATAGTCATGTAAATGGTCACCAAAAGGTACATATAAGAATGCTAATAGCAGCATTATGTGCAATAGCCAAAAAGGGGACACTGCCCAAATACCCAACAACAGTAGAATGGATTGTGAGATAGATAGAGGATAGATAGATAGATAGATAGATAGATAGATAGATAGATAGATAGACTACACAGTCTCACATATATAGTGAGAACTATATATATATATACATATTTATATATATATGTGTGTGTATATATATATATTATATATATGTATGTATAATGTATATATCCTGAAATACTTCTCCAGGAATGAGAACAGGCAAACTAAAACTACATTCAATCAACGTGGATGAATCTCAAACATAATGTTAAACAAAAGAAGCCAAACAAAAAAAGATACTCATTGATGATTCCATTTGTATAAAGTTCAAGTTCACAACCCGGCAATGCTAATTTATGCTGTTAGAAGCCAGAAGAGGGGTTGCCTGTGGAAGGTGAGGCATCTGGGAGGGGACATGAGAGGAGCTTCTGTGGTTCTGGTGAAGTTCTGTTTCTTGATCTGGGCACTGAGGGGTATGTTCATTTTGTAAAAATGCATCGTACGCAGGATTTGCATACTTTTCTATATGTGTGTGATTATGTCAATAAAGACTGTCTGGAAAATATCGCTTTCAATTAATTCATGTTCAAGCAGTATTTGCTTTGCCAAGTAAATGCAGGCATAACACTGACCACAGTGGGGATCAGAGCTAGTCCAGACACAGCCCTCCCTCCTGCAGGATTCAGGTCAGGCGCACTTAGTACAGGTGCCTGAGCCTCTGCCCTTTCTGATCCAAGTCCTTCCCCTGGCACAGACCTGGGTCCTGAGCTGCTGACTCCACAGAGTTTTCCACTGTGAGCATGAGTATCCAAACCACCCGAGTAGACTCCTAGCCAGAGACGCCCCCACCCGTCCTGGGCATACAAGGGTCAAGTTTGTTATCAGCTTCTTCCCCTTCTTTCCCAACGTGCTCCCACCCCCCGAGCTTCCTAGACCTCCTCTGCCAGGTCCCGTCCTCCTCCCAGAGCCCACTTGAGAGGGACTAGAATGGAATTGGACTTGACATTAAACAGATGTGCTTTCATGTACTGGTTCCACCTTGTTCTAGTCATGTGACCTCAGGCTGAATTTCCAAAATCTGGAAAAGGAAATTCTACTCGTATCTATTTCACAAGGTTGTTGGGAGGTTGAAAGGGGCTAATACATGTAAAGAGCTTAGCACAGCGCCTGGCACACAATACATGGAGTGACAAGGGTTCAGATGTCCCAAGAACACATTAACTTAAATTTCACAGCGGAATGTCTCCACCAAAAGATGCAAACGGCCCAACCTCACAATGAAAGAAAGTCATAACCAGAGGTCGAGGGCAAGAGAGGCAGTCAGAAGATGAGGGTGGACGGATGGGCCCTCTTGGCTCCTCTCTGCCCTCCAAATCAGTGACTTGGAGAATCCTGTTAGGAGGGCATGGGGAGACGGGAACGCATGGGCGCTGCTTGGAGGAGCCAGTCAGGGAGCAACTGGTGGTATTGGGCATTCTTACGACCTGCCGCCTCCCCGTTTTTATAAATAAAGTTTTATGACAACACAGCCACCCACACCCAGTAACATATAGCCCATGGCTATTTTAGTGCTATCACAGCAGAGTTGAATACTTGCAACAGAAAGTGTACGGCTCACAAAGCCAAAGATACTTACTGTGTCACCTTTATGAAAAGCTTGCCGACTCTCGACCTAGGACCCAGTGACCCCACTCCTGCGGGCAGAAATCCTCTACTGGTCTGCGAGGGACAGAACTCATTGCTTCATTGCCAAGTAAGGGTCCATCTCTGAGGAATCAAAAAATAGTGGGCAATGCTCACTATGGAATACAGTTTAAAGATTTATTTATTTATTTGAGAGAGAGAGAGATAGAGAGATCGTGAGCAGGGGTAGGGGCAGAGGGAGAGGGAGAGAGAGAATCTCACTCAGACTCCCGACTGAGTGTGGAGTCCAATGTGGGTTTGATCTTACAACCCTGAGATCATGACCCCAGCCAAAATGAAGAGTCGGACATTTCACCGACTGAGCCCCCCAGGTGCCCCCGGAATACAGTTTAAAGCAAGGAAGCAGATGTACGTACAGCCATGGGTGATTCTCAAAAACACATGGCTACATGAGAGAAAATCACCAGTGAAAAACAGAATAATAAAAACAGCTAGCATTTTTTGAGCATTCAGAATTTAGCCAGCATTCTGAGTGCTTCGTAAGTATGATCTAATTTAATCCTCTGGACGGCTAGCTCTACGAAGCAGGAACGAATATACCATCCCATTTCACAGATGGAGACACTGAGGCACCCAAGGGCTAAGTAACCGCTAGCAAGTGGCAGAGCTGGGATTTTGAGCTCAGGCAGTTTGAGTCCGGAGCCTAATACTCTTGACCCCTGCACTGTACAGAACACAGCATCTCTCTGGATAGTAATATCACATACATTTTAAAAGGTAAGCTTTGTGTTATGTGTATTTTACCACAATAAAAAAAAGAAACGCACACCCACATACAAAGCAACAATGTGTATTTGAGGATGTTTACCCAGCCCTTGGGAGGGCTGCCTCCAAGCCGTCGGAGTTGGGGGGGGGGAGAGCTGAAGGCGGGGAGGTGTCAAACACGGACAAATGATAGCAGCCCGCTATGAACCGGCCAGGGTGATAAACTCCACTCCGTGCACCCCAGATCCAGAATGTTTCCAGCTTTAAAGTTTGTAGAGAGACTCCTGGCACCCCCCTCCCCGCCCGCCCCGTCCAGCACCGGGGTCTGAGCCGAGGCTGCCGGCTGCCGGTCCCCCCGCCCTCCTCGGCCTGCTCCTGCGGCCCCGAGGCTCAGTGGGCTGTCCCGGCAGCCGCCGGCGGTGCGGGAAGCGGGGTGGGCACCGTGGGCCCGACCGGGCGCCGCGGGCTGGCTGTCTTATCGCGGCGGACAGAACAAACAGCGTGGGGCCTGACACGGGCCCTCCCCGTGGCCGCAGCGGGGCAGCCGGCTTTTTCTCCTGACCATCTTTGAGCTCGAGATCAGACACAGGGAAAGATTAAAACAAATATGAATTTAATCAAGGGATTCTGCTATCCTGGGGTGGAAACAGGAGCCTGCTGACATATAGCGGCTGGAGCGCTGGGGAGCCAGAGTCGAATCAAAGCCGCTTGCTTACCACTAACCGCTCAGATGATCCATATCATAACAACAAAAAAGAAAAACAATTATTTATTCTTTTTGATGTTGCAGCTCAGCAGCAACTTGCTTTTTGAAGAGAGCAAGGTCAAAACCAAGTTATTGTTTTTGCCTGAAACTTTGACAGGGACTCCGAGTTCTTCCGTGTGACCTACTTAGATGAGAGAAGTAGCAAGGTTGGAAATGTTCATTCCTTCTGGGCCACGGATTAGGGCTTGCTTTCTTCTCTGCCCTGCCTCCTCCTCTCCACCTCTCTCTCCCCTCTCTTCCCGTTAAGGACCTGAAGAAGATGTCGCGGGGAACACAGAGGCTGCCAAGCAGAAGTTCTGTCTCCTCCTAGAGAGCCCGAAGCCCAGGTCTCTGGCTGCAGGCTTCCGGGGCAGGCTGGAGAAAAGTCACCCTTTCATGCCCTGCCTGACCGGCCAGGCATTCACAGGGCAGCTTCAGCCCTAAGTGCCAGGGATACACGCCCAGGAACAAATCAGATGGGGCCTGCTCGGGGACAGTGTGCCTTTCCCAAGAGAGAGGTGATTAAGTAACCAAGTGTAATTCAGGGGATCCATGTATCCACCGGGGTTCATGAGAAAACGGGCTCTCATCACCCAGGCCCAGGACTCAGAGGCTTCCACTCCGTGGAAGTGGCATTTAGGCTAACCCTAAAGGATAAACCAGCACCGGCCAGGGGAAGAGGGAGGAAGAGGGTTGGGACAGAGAGAACAGCTTACGCTAAGGCCTGCTGGAGAGAGCATGTGGATTCCGGGACCTGAAGGCTGTTCTGCTCCAAGGGCAGAGCGTGGAGACCGCAGACAGGACGGGGAGCAGCTCCTGCGGGGCCTTGTGAGGTCACGGCCAGGAGTGTGGATTTCCTCTTTGTGGCGATGGGGAGTCCACAGCCAGGGCTTTACAGCAGGGAGCCACGTGGCCAGAGTTGCAGGGGCTGGAGGGAGGGGCTGCAGGGAGGCAAGACCGGGGTGAGGGATGACAGGAGAGGAGGCATGCTGGGTATGAGGGGTGGGGAGGACTGATAAGTTCACTTCGAGCTTGGGGGTCCAGCTGGAGCCATCCGGGAGGATGCCCGGTCTAGGGCCCAGGAGACAGAGGGATGGACCTGCAGATTTGGGAGGTCCCAGCACACGTCTCCCCTTCAGCCTCCTTGGATTTGGATTTTCACATTCTTTGATTCTTCAACCAGATGTTGAAGCCCTGGTGAGCCCCTGTGGGAAACCAAAAAACACCATCAGATGTCACTTCAACGCTACCAGATAGTCTAGGTCAGAAGCCAAGAGGGGTGCCCCAGTCTGAGTTCCCCCAAAGCAGAGCCTGAGACAAGAATGTGAGTACAAGCAGCTTATCAGGGAAATGGTCCCAGGAGGCACCTGTAGGGATGCGGGCAGGTGAGGCGGGAGAACGAGGGCAATGCAGGGTGGGTTACTGAGCAGGTTACGGCTGTGGGCAAAAGGGGTTCAATCCCAACCAGACCCCTGGGACGTGCCTGAGGTGTCCCACCCGAGGGATAATAAAGCTGAAGGATTCATCCACCATCTCCCGGTGGTCGTCTGCTGTGGGCTGCTCCTGGGACACTTGGAGCCTGTCCCATGTGGGGCTGGTCCACCCTGTCTCCTCCGTACAGCAAATCACCAAAAATGAGTAGTTTCCAAGAAATCAATAGATTTTAGCAGTTAAAAACAACAACACAGTAGAGAGAATTTTCTCCAGCCTTCCCAACCCCAAGAAAGAAACATCAGAGGGTCTGAGAAAAAGCAAGAAATAAACATAATATGACCCCATTCCCACCCCCAACAAAGACAGATCTGAAAATATTCCAGAGAGACACCTCCACATCCAGAGAACATCAAAATGGCATCATTGGAAAAGTTAAAGATGTTTACTCCATTTCCTGTTGAGGGAAGCAGGTAATGTTTCTTTCAGTGAGGGGGTAGTATGCGGGGGGAGAACGGCCCAGAAGCTGGTGAGGGACCCCGAAGGCTGGCACGCACACTGGCCCAACTCGCAACATCCAGCCCCAGGGGTCTTGCTCGGCAACCAGAGCCCTGGCCAGCAGTGCTAGCGAATTACCACGCCCTGGGAAATAACCTGAACCAGTGGCGGACGGGGAGTCAGTGAAGGAGCACTCCAACCCCTTGGCTGTGAAGGGGGGTAAGGCAGATGCTGCACATCAGTGCTGGAGTCCCCAGTGGTACTGAGCCCTCGTGGCTTACAGCGACACCTGGCTTGATGAGGCCCCCTTCACCAGCCACCTTCCGTCTCTGTGTCACTTGCCATGGTGGGCGGCAGCCAGCTCGAACCAGCCCGTGAGAGCCCACTCTACCCACCTCTTCCCAGCTCATTCAGCTGTGTCATGTCGGCAGCTTGAAATCAACCACGGTGGGAACACTTACCCCATGAAATTGGCAGATACGATAATGTTTTTGTTTTGTTTTGTTTTGTTTTTTTCAGAGAACCAGGTTAGGGGCGCCTGGGTGGCTCAGTTGGTTAAGCATCCGACTCTTGATTTCGGCTCAGGTCATGATCTCAGGGTCATGAGATCGAGCCCTGCATTGGGCTCCACGCTAAGCATGAAGCCTGCTTAGGATTCTCTCTCTCCCTATCCCTTTGCCCCTCCCCTCCCACTCGAATTCTCTCTCTCTCTCTCTCTCAAAAAAGAAAAAAAACAAAACCTCAGAGAATCAGTTTAGCAGCACACTTTGGCTCATTTTCCCACTTTCTTCTCATTGTTTCTTGGCCTTACCTGCCAAATAAACGTACAATCAAACCCGCGCTCAGGATCTGCTCCTGGGGAAACAAAAATTAAGACAGCTCCCCTGGGTCTGCAGACCAAAACAGTTATCTAGCTCAAATGAGGGGTGTCACGGAGGCAGGAGGCCCATTCCAGTCATGTCCTTACCTTACACTCTAGCCTTCCATCCTCCAGCAGCCCTCCCTCTGGCCCTCTCCCCTCCTCACCACACACGGCACATCCAAACCCATCCCCACCCTCCCCAACTCCATCGGTTCACATTCATTGTTTATACCCGCTCAACATCCTTCCCTTTCTGCTACTGACAGCAGCCTGATTTTGTTTAGAGAAGGTACTACGTTGTTTCAATGGTCTTGATCCTTCTCCCCTCTCTGCATCTAAACACTTCACCATTGGACTTCATGGTTTATCTCACTAAAGAGGCAAAGTTTATGTCCCCACCCCTTGGCTCCGGGCTCAGTCCTGTGGCTTTGGGAAAAGATTGAGGCAGAAGTGATGGTGTGCCCAGTCTGAGCCTCAGCCTTGCAAGGGCATCACTGTTTCTTGTTGTGAAAACAAGAACACCACTGTTTCCACCCCAAGGACGACATTCAGGTCTGATCAGCTGGTCCCAGGAGGAGAAAAACAGAGAATGGGAGGAGAGCTGTCCCGGCTACGTGCCTCACACAGGCTCAGCCTGGCCAGACCCTCGAGCCAAACCACAGCTGTATGAGCAATAAACACTTCCCGTTCTAGGCAGCCAGGTTCTGCGGTTGTTACAATAAAGGGAACCATCCCCACCCACTCAATCCACATGGTTCAGGTGGAGCTGACCCCGACTCCCAGCTCCAGAGAAGACAAGTGCCAATGGGTATACTCTGCGCCCTGGTGCCCTGGCCCCAGTCACTATTCCATAAATGGGCCTGTGCTCCAAGCCAGGCCAAGGAGACCCAACCCTGGGACATTTGCTGGAATCCCTGGGGAAGAAGTACTTGCTTCCCATTTGGGTTGCAGAGATGGTGGGAGGTCAGCCAGTCGCTGCAAGCAGCCATCTTGCTCGCAAGATGGAAGTGCCTTTTGGAGAATGGGGCAGTCATGTGCTGGTGAGCTAGCTCTTTTCCCACAAAAAAAATAAATAAATAAATAAAAATAAAAAAGGCCCTGATTTGTAGTGTTTGCCAATTTCCATGATATAAATACTCCTACCACGGGCAATTTCATGCTACCAATGATTTAACTGTGCAAGATTCCTGAATGTTTTACAATTGGCTCCAGCACACTCCTGGAATGGAACCTATACCATGGAAAACAGAAGCAAAAGATGGAGAGATAAACAGTATTCTGGTGATATTATGTGAGCCCCTACATCTAGCCATGCCTGAAATCCGTTAGTGTCTTGGACTGTACTCATATGTGAGCCAACAATTTCCTTCTGTTTTTTCTTAAGCCAGTCTGAGTTGGGTTTCGTTTACTTGCAACTGAAAAATGACTAATATGCACGCATGTCCTATGTGCCTCCATTCCTCCATGTCTTGAAAAGTAATAATAAATCACTAAAAAAGAACAGTAGGAAAGCAACTGTTTAAGCACCAACTGCGTGCCAGGCACTTTGCAGAAAAGTCCTGCTGATAACTTTCATAACAGCCTTACAAGGTAGACATCACTGGGGCCACTTTTCAGATGAGCAAACTGAGGCAGAGAGATTGAAGGATTTGCCAGTTGGCACCAGAGCCTGTGACTCCACCTACCCCCCTCTGGGGCCTCTCTCACTTTAGCCACCAGCCAGTTCTTCTGCCAAGAATGCTTCCCACCTCTTCCCTACCTGGTAATCTCTGACTCATCTTTTAAACAGCTAAGTAATTTGTGTCAGGACTTGGTCTTACTCTCTCGGTATGTCACTCTGCTTTCCTCTGTATGACTCCATTCTGTCTCCTGGGGTCCTCTGAAGCTCCAGATTCATTTCCTCTCAGCCACAAGTCCACTGGAAAATAGAATTCCCTTTCCCTAACGCATCCTATAAAAAGAGTGGGCCTGACTTTCATTGGAACCCATGGCCATTGTTGAACCATTTACTGTGGTCAAAGGATGGATATATGGGTTAGCTTAGGCCAAGGTTACATGCATGCCTGGACCATACAGACTAAGGCGAAGGTCACATGCCATGCCCTAGGTCTGGCGGGGGGGGATGGGGGGCTGTCAGTCTCACCCAGACCATAAAGACTAGTTCAAGGGAGCAGAGGTTTCCCCAAGGAAAATGGGGAAGTTCTTACCAGAAGTGAGAGTGGATGCTGAGCATAAAAACAACAAATTCTCGAGATATACATCTCCATTCTAGACTACCATCCAACATTAGCCTGCCAGTATTTCTCACCTAGTTTCTAACCAACTCCCTGACTTCAGCCTCCACATATTAACCATCCTCTGCACAGCTCTGAATCTTTCAACTTCCACTCAAAACCAAACCAAACCAAACAAACAAACTTCAATGACTCCCTATTGTCCAGTCCATAAAATCCAAGCTCCTAGACCTGAAACTCAAGACCCACCCTGCTCTGACTTTGATAGAACTTTCCAGCCTCATTGCTTCTAGTTTCCCTTTCCCCACTGACCTGACATTTCAGCCAAACCAGCCTAGCTGCTGATCTTCTAATACATCTCATGTTTTCTCTCCTCTGAGCCGATAGCTCACCTGGAATGCTTGCCCTCTCCCTTTCTCCAAGACCCTGAAATCAAGCCCAGCTCAAGGGCTGCCACGGCCAGGAAGGTGCGTATTCTGCTGAATCCACACTGACTCCAAGTCTCCAACCCAGTCTCTCCTCTGCCTCTCAATCCATCATCAGCGGGTCCACCTCAGCATCATTCTCATGGTGTGGCTTCTCTGTTGAGGAGAGTTTGAGCTCCTGTGAGTAGAGTTTTGTGAGCCCAAGAGCAGGCCTCCCAGATAATCAAGCCAGCCCCACCATTGATCAGGACTCTTTCAATTGCAAGAAACCCATGTCAAACCTCTCTAACTACAAAAGGTCATTGGCTCAGCAGTAAGCACACACAGAACAGGGGTGCCAATATGGCTGGATTCTTTCTCTCTTTCTCCACCCCTCCCCTTCCCTTCTTGTCTTATTCTACTGTTCTTGACATGATGACCTCATTTCCTCCTATGGTAGCTTCTTATGCAGCTGGAGAAGGAGGCTTCTAGTGATTCCAGCTTACATCATCCTAAGAACTTGGGATCTCAGAGAATGGAATACCATCTTCCCGAACACTTCAGGCAGCAAAATTCTGAGGAGGACATTGGCCTGGCTTCGGTCATAAGACCTTCCCAGAGCCAATCGGTCCCTGTGGCCTGAAGAATAGGGTTCTCTGACTGGCCATGGCAGGCTTTGCCCCCCCCCTTTAGAGCTACATGGAATAGGCTCTCCCAGGAAAGAGTGCTGGTTGCCAGAAGACAAGGAGAAAGAGAAAAAGACAGTCGTAACCACAGAAGCCCCACAATACCCAGGCATGAGGACTGGTTCAAGAAGTGGAATATCCACTTAGTTGTTGCCGACAATGATGGCTGAAGAGATCCGGCTGGGGAGAACAGCGTAGCTCACGTTTGTTGAGCACCAGCATGCCGGGCACTATTCTAAGCACTTCCATGTATGAACTCACTTATTTCTCATGACAACCCTAGAAGCTAACAATCCTTGGTTCCATTTTACAGGTGAGAAAGGTGAGGCCCCAAACGGGTAAATCGCTTTGCCCAAGGTCCCCCAGCTAAGAAGTTGAGGGGCCAGGATTGAAACCTCAGGAGTGTAGTCCCAGAACCTATGCCCCCCGCCCCCCCCCCCCACTGCACCGTGCCTTGGACAAGGGGAGCTTGGTGGTGGGCAGTGCGCACCATACATACAGGACAGCCAGAGAACCCTGCGCCCACGTGGTTATAACCTCCAATCGGCCCAAATTTGTCTTCATTAAAATAGCCCAGGGGCCTGGCAGGCAGCTTCTGCCTGGCTCTGCCCCAAGGGAGGAAAGCGTGATATGACACCCAGCCCTTACCAGCTCGCCTCGACTCCTCCGTCGGCTGGGGTTCTCCACCCCTGGGCACCCTGAGCTCCTCCCCCAGTGATTGGTGCCGCTGGGAGATGAGGCAGCAGAAGCCTGCAGGAGACAGGGGGCCATGGAAGCCTCCAGTGACAAGAGCAGAAACCAGAGCCCCAGGCCAGGCCAGCACTGGAGAGGAATGGGGAGGAGACAGACAGACAGACAGAAGGAGAAAGTGAGAGATACACAGGAAGAGAGCAAAGGCAGAAAGTAGGAGACAGAGACGGGGCCATGTCCTCCCTTGCCCTTCCCACAGGCACCCACCTGTCAACACATCTAACTCTCCTCTCCAGGGCTGAAAGCAAGAAGGGGAGGTGGGAAGACCTTGTCAATCAGCCAGGGGAAAGTCCTGCAGCTATATTTCTTCAGTTAAAATTCTCCTCAAGTCCCTGGTGCAGAGGAAGAGCCTCCAGAGGTGAAGTGAGTGAAGACAGATGCCCACTGGAGATGCCCCTCCCTCGACCCTACTTTGGGCCATGGGCCTGATGCGTAGAAAGCCCCAGGAACACCTCCCGGCCAGGGCTCCGGAAAGCAAGGTCCATGGCCACTGAGCCTTACGAAGGGGCCAAAGAAGGCAGCAGAGCACAGGCCAGAGCCTGTCCATCTCCCCGCCATGGGATCTGAATTCTCTTCTGATCCCACATCACACAAGACCCCCGTTCTCTCAGGATATCTGATTCCTCTTGTGGAACACGAACTGGGGGTCTGGCTTTGTCCTCAACCAGCTGTGTGACCTTGGTTAACCTCTTCCCCTCCGAAGACCCCAGTCTGCCATCTTTGCAGTCCTCACCAACCTTCCAAGTCAATGGTGCTCTCACAAGGATGCTGCTCAGCATCCCCCAACTCTCCACCCCGCCCCTCTCCTGGAAGGCCCCCTATCCTGTCCAATTTCCCACCTCCTTCTAGTAAACCTTAGCTGTCCCATTGCCTCCAGGCCTTGCAAAGAGCTGAGCAACTATCCAGGTAAACTAAGATGACTGGAGATGAGACAGAAAGTGAGAGTGTCTGACCTACCCCTACGGGAGAACACAGCGGCCCCTGGTTGGGGGTTGGGGGGGGCGGCAGCCTGGCCTTTGGGCCGATGGTGGGGTTTTAAGACAGTGCATGATCCAAACAGCAGAGGCTTCCCCACCCCCTGATTCCGTAGACTAGGACTGATCTGCAAAAGATCAGTGGGGGCTAGAATTGCAGGTCAGAAACCCCTCCCCAGATCCCAAGAGACAGCCGAGAGGCCTGACAGGAGGCCAGGTGGGGAGGGAGGATGACCCGTGGGCACACTGGTCTCCTGCTAATGGGTGCCTGGGCGTTGGCAGCCAGGGAGGGCGCCGGGGAGCACCGCATCCCAGAACCGCAGCCGCGCCAGATGTCAGCCGCGTGGCGCAGCGCCCCCCACCCGGCCCCGAAAACCAAAGGCGCCCCTTCCAGAGAGGGGAGAGGAGGGGGCCTCATCATTAATAGTGCTGGCGGCAAGGTAAAGCCCCCCGCCCGCTCCGGCGCACCCTCGCCCATAATTATGCCAGCGAGGCTTTCATCCCCACGCGCGCACGCCGCAAGTTTATTGTTGTATTTCGGCCTTTTGTTCAGTCTCCTGTGCCTTTTATGCGAGGGGAAGGGTGCTGAGGGGTCAAAGCATCCTCCCCCGGCTCCTCTCTCTGTCAGTCCTTTTAGAAAAACACCCAAAGCCATAATTTGTCTTAGAATTTCTTTTGAAACAGCTACAAGAAAGACTAGCGACTGCTCTCTCGCCTCTGTTTCTGATTCCAGCCATCCCTTTATGTGGCTTTCATTAGAGCCTCGGCCGCGCCTCTTTTGTGGGAGAGACTTGTGGGAACCCAGGCAGTTTCCCAGCCGCTGTGATGTTGCTAAAGATTAAAAAGGAGCTTTGAAGCTGTACCAGTTCTCTCTGCGCCCCCTCGGTACAGGGCCTCAGAAAGACCCAAGCCATCTGGCAAACCTGACAGAAAGACAAAATAAAGTGATGGAGACTGGCTCTTCAAAGCCGCAATGGCAGATTTGTTGATTTGGGCCTTATCTCTTCGTGCCAGGCCCTCAGAAGTCACCAGAACACCTAGGTCATCCCGGGCAGGCCTCACTGGAGCCGACGGAGGCTGCCAGGCCGAGGCTCGGAGACAGGGGCCCTGGCAGCTCCTGTGGGGCTGAGGGCCGGGCCCACGGCCGCTGGAGGTTGGCCCCGGGAAACTCCACAGTCGGATCCAGAGCCGGGCCCTGGCCCCCGCCCGGTGTCCCATCTCAGGAGGGGCGCCTGACAGCGGCCAGACGGAGTCAGGCCGGGAAGCTGACATGAGGCTGTCCTGAGCAGGAGGGGAGTGGCAGGGAGATGAAAGGCCACTGCCCTAATTGCAAGCGACAGCCCGTTAGTAACGCCCTGGCAGCTTCCATATCAGAACCCGCTTCTCACGGCTTCCGGCCGCCCGCCAGGGGCCACTGGGAGGATCTCCTTTGGCTGACTGAGCCTGGGACAAGCAAAGATCCTGGAGGGACAGAACCAAAAGTGGCTCTGACCTGGTCCCGCCTTAACAGCCCACCTGACCCCCGTGTAACCCGGAGCCTGGTCTGCACCGGACCTCAGTTTGCCCTCCTGCAAAAGCTTTGGGTCACGGCGCTCCTCTGGCCCACGTGAGAGCCTGGAGGCAATCGTTGCAGGGCCAGCAACACGACTGAAGAGACACACCCCACAAACTGAGTCTCAGTGCAGGAATCCGGGGGACCCCACCCCGCACACCTACTACTGACATGACCTCAGGCAGACGGCTTCCCTGTCCATGCCTCAGCTGTCCTCGTGGTGAAGTTCAGGAGTCGGAATGCACCAGAGATATTCAGGTGCTGGGGAGGATTGGGGTTTCCATGAACATTCCTGAGGGGGCCAAGGAGAGGTCAAGAGGGAGCTGAGCAGGTACTCGTCCGGGTCCCCCGCCTCCCTCCAAACCGGCCTTTCATCTGTTACACACATTGGACTTCAGGTAAAATCTCCAGGCTTTTTTTAAGGTTCTGCTGATTAAAACACACCTACAATTTAAAAGCCACAGGTCAACAGGGCCTGCTCCCTCTTTCTGACCTCCTTGAATCTGTGATTCCCATCGGACCCCAATGAGCTCAACTAAGAGCTCAACTTCATTCTAGCCAGTCTTAGCAAAATGATGAGTTCACAAAGTCCGACCATCGATCAGCAACCAAGTATCTGTTGAAAACCTACTCTACATTCCCACCCAGGAGAATGTCGCAAACACCAGACCCAGAAATCTAAGGGATGGTCGCATTCACAGTGCATTCGATAAATCACCATCTGCTTTCTTTCTTTTTTTTTTTTTAAGATTTTATTTATTTATTTGACAGACAGAGACACAGTGAGAGAGGGAACACAAGCAGGGGGAGTGGGAGAGGGAGAAGCAGGCTTCCCGCTGAGCAGGTAGCCCGATGCAGGGCTCGATCCCAGGACCCTGGGATCATGACCTGAGCCGAAGGCAGACGCCCAACAACTGAGCCACCCAGGCGCCCCCACCATCTGCTTTCTAAACCGGAGAGAGATGGCCACTGGTCACAGGCCTGGGGGACGATTCACCTACTCTCATCTTCCTCTGCCTCTTCCCTCTAGCCAGATTCAGGATCAGGGTCCTAGCTCCTCATGCACCGCCTGCCCCTTTCAGGGGAACCAAAGAAGAAACTTCTCAGTTTCCTTTCCATCACAGCTGGCCCCAACCACCCTTCCTTCCTCCGAAGACCACAGTTGGCGCCAGGGTGGGAGGCTCACAGCAGAGATTTCCTGCCACCTTGGCAGTGAGGTGCCAACATGAGATTAGCCTTCCATCTGTATGTCTTCCCATAGAGAGGGAGGAAGCCCAGCTCCTGGAGAGGCAGGGCCACAGATAAGCACCTGTGGGAGTGGGCACCCTGCCCACCAAACCCTGAAGGGAGTCTTCCAGAGTAGTCCCTCCTTTCTCTACCTGGCGAACTCCTACTCATGCTTCAAAACCCTTCCCCAACATCGCTCCTTCCTTGAAGCCTTTCTGAACTTCCCTCTCCCTCAGTTCATGTGCCGCTTCATCCACCTCTGTCTCGGGAAACTCTGACATTAAATGGCAATAATTTTTCCAGGAAGAGGACACACATCTGGAAATCAAAGGCTCTCAGTTCAAATCCCAGCTGTCTTTTCACCAGCTGTGAGACCTTGAACAGGTCACTTTTCCTCTCTGTGCCCCAATTTCCTCATTTATAAAGTAAAGAACATAGAACTTATACTCCAGGGTTGTTCTGAGGGATTGATAAGGTGATACACGTGGAAGAGCCGAAAATCGTGTCCAACACATAGAGGCACGAAAAAGAAGTGAGTTTCGGGGCGCCTGGGTGGCTCAGTTGGTTGAGCGACTGCCTTCGGCTCAGGTCATGATCCTGGAGTCCCTGGATCGAGTCCCGCGTCGGGCTCCCTGCTCATCAGGGAGTCTGCTTCTCCCTCTGACCCTCCCCCCTCTCATGTGCTCTCTCTCATTCTCTCTCTCTCAAGTAAATAAATAAAATCTTTAAAAAAAAAAAAAAAGAAGTGAGTTTCATTCCTTCCCTCATAGAGTGTGAGCTTCTCAAGGGCAGGAACCAAGTCTTCATTCACTCCCTCATTCATTCATTCACCCATTCATTCACTTACTCATTCAGTCATCATCACCGAGCTTCTCTAGAGAAACAAGCCCCCTAGCCAGAGGCCGGGTTCTACCTCAGGTCACAAGATGGACGCCATCCTGTGCCCATGCATCTCACAGCTGGTCTTCCTCACCCTTGTGTCTGCAGTACCCACTTCGGATGACACTGTCCTCACCCTTCCCACGTGGTTGGGCCAAAGGCAGGTCTGCTGAGTTCAGGCTGGGAGTTGCCCTCCCCCCCAGGGTGGTCAGCAGACCTCTCTTCTGCGGCAGGTGTCTTCTGCAGGCAGAGCCTTGTCAAACACTCCAGGAGAAAAGAAATGAGGAGGTGCCATCCTCCCACTCTCAGGGAACTCCTGGTCTAATGGGAAGACACTCATCTCATCCCTGGGGAGTTTTCAGCCTGTTGGAAGAGACAGACATAGTTCTCAACCTTGGAAACTCCCAATTTGATGGGAGAGTCATAATTTCCTGATGTGGGGAACTTCCAGTCTGAGAACAGATAGCAGAGTCACATTTTCCCTGGTACTGGTGGCTCTTAGTTTGCTGGGGGAGACACATTTATCTCTGATTGTGGAATTCCCAGTCTGATGGAGGAGACACATGGCTCTTGATCTTGGCCCAGTCTATCATTGACGGCGGTGGGGGGGTGGGGAGGTTGTTCCTGTCCCAGGAGGGCACCTCCTCTGATGGGAGAGACAGTCTGTGCCCTTAGATAGCTTGAGAGTCAGATAAAACAACATATATGGAAAAAAAGAGATCAATGTACAGTCCCTTTGAAAAACTAGCTGTGCAGTATCTCTGTTTGTCTGTAGACTCAGAAGTGATATTCCTGGTTCTGCAGACACACCATCCTAATCCACAGGGCTGGACACAAATGACAGAATCATCACCTTGCAAGCATCGAGCCAAGCCCCCTCATCAAAGAATCCAAGCCAGAGCTGGCCTGAGGCCCCCGTCGCTGGCATCTTGGCCAGCCTTGCCAAGGGAGGCTTTCTCACGATCAGGGACATCTGCGCTGGCCCGGCTCCCAGAGGCCACCGACATAAAAAGCGAGGGGCTCAGCGGAAACACCATCTGCACATCATAAAGCCGCTGGTGGTTCCCAGAGGCTGTCTCCAGCTGCGCATGCGCTGCCCGAGAAAAGCAAAAGAAGGTACCAAGTGACCAGAAGGGCAGGGGGAAGGACGGCCAAGAGCGGGGAGGCAGCCTGGAGTTCCTCCATCTAGCACCCTACGCCCGCCCTTTGGAAGTTCACGTCACCTGGTTTGTGTCCCCGCCACTGCCCGGGACCACGCGTTATGCCCATCCCTGAAGGTGACCTGTGACACGAGCGGTATGCTCGTGGTTCTGCACTCAGATGCTCAGGTTGAACTGCCTGGATTCAAATCCTAGATCCACTCCGTAGGTGAGTCCATGGACCTCACGGAGCCTCTTTTCATGCCTGAGCATCGGAGATGATAGTAACCACAGCCTTATCTTGAGTTTAGCGTCAGAACGAAAAGAAGTAATACATGTATTGAGCTGTACACTTAAGATTTGTGCACCTGTTATACTGCAATAAAATTTTATTATAAAAGAGGTAATAGGTGTCTCATGCCTGCTTTGCCTGACTTAAAGAAATGCTCCCTCTCGGGGCGCCTGGGTGGCTCAGTCGTTAAGCGTCTGCCTTCGGCTGGGGTCATGATCCCAGGGTCCTGGGATCGAGCCCCGCATCAGGCTCCCTGCTCAACGGGAAGCCTGCTTCTCCCTCTCCCACTCCCCCTGCTTGTGTTCCCTCTCTCCCCGTGTCTCTCTCTGTCAAATAAATAAAATCTTTAAAAAGAGAGAGAAAGAAAAGAAAAGAAATGCTCTGTCACTATTGGGTCTTATCATTATCTTCCCTCCCAGCCGCTGTCCCGAGGCTTCCGGAGCACGCACCTGTAAGGGGTGGAGCTGCAGAGGATATTTCATTGGCCGCTCTCCCCAAGGCCCCGCCCCCCAGCACCATGGCCACAGCTGATTGGACAAGCGGTAGGACATGGCTCGAGGGAAGCTTATCTATTGGCAGACGAGCAGAGCTTGTCAGGTTCTCGGCGGAGCATTTGAACTGGGGGTCAAGCTGTCAGGTCGAGCGGATTGATGATCACATTTGGCCGCATAGAGCAGAGGAAGGAGGCAGAGAGGAGGAGAAAAAGATGGATGACTGAGAACAGTAGAGATGAGAGAGACACACAAAGTTCCTGCAAGACAGAAAGAGATGAGAGACGGGGAGGAGGGGTTCCCACGTGATCTCCCGGTAGTACATCTCCTGACTTCGGAGCCTATGAGATGAGTCCGGCCAAGAAGCACAAACACGCAAACACACGCCACACATGCACACCACATCCCACCCCACCAACATGCACGCACTCCTTTCTGCTTTTTCTTTACAATTCCCCGCCCACGTCTGAACGACTTCCAGAATGGTGAATCCCAAAGGGGACTAATTCTGTCGTGTGGCTGTAGGAGAAAAAAATAGGATTGCACAGAGAGATCTAATGGGGCATTTCATAAAGTGTCTGAACTGTGGTATGTGATTCTTAGAGCAAAACTTCATTAAAATCACATCGCCTGCCATCTCTCAGCTCTCTCTCCTCTCCGTCAGCTCATTCTTGGAGGGTTTGCCCCTCACGGCTAGCAAGACAGCTGCTAGCAGCTCCTAGAGCTGCATCTTCCCTTAACCACAGCCAACAGGAGGAGTCCTCGTGTCTTGGTTTGGGCTCCTACCTGAAGCAAACACTGAGACAAAGATTTGAGGACGAGTGGTTTACTGGGACGTGATCACAAGAAACACTGGTAGGGAACGGGGGATGTGAACCAGGGAAGGGAATGAAGCCAATAAAGGCTGTGTTATGGAGCCCAGTTATCTCTGATCTCGCCAGGGAGCTGTGAGAGACAGGGTCAGGCATGCACCCCAAAGAGAATCAGGACATTTATCCCCCAGCCTCCGTCAGCGCTGGTTGAGGGCTGCTCCAGGATAGGGTCTAGGACTCCTCACATCTTGCACCGTAGGCACTTCACTTGCCTCACTTGGTCCCAGCCCTGGCTCCTTGGTGGCGCCGACCCCCTGACCCTCTGGCCTGCTGCATGCATGAACACAGAGGACTCCAGCAGCCCGAGAGAGCCCTCAGGCAGAGTCCGGGACTGGCATTTGGAATCTCAGCCAGTGTTCACGGAAATGGCAAAGGCCAAAGGGACACAGACAGGGGCCGCTACACCAGCAAAGATCTCATGGTATCTCCAAGGTTCTGACTGGATCATGTTTGTCCCTGGACCTATCACTGAGACCAGAGGCATGCCCAATGCTAACCGAATTAGTCTGAAGTGCGGAGATGGTGGGGTGGTGGCATAAGGGGATGGAAAGGCGGCGTTCCCTCTGTACCCCATCTAAATGAATGACGGTGAACTGCAGCATCTCTCAGAAATAAGGTGAACAGATGCTGGGCACCAAGAAAAAACACACCAGTGACCACTCCTCATGCCCACCACGCTGCCAAATGAATTGGAAGGGGAGATGGTCGCCTTTGGCTTGTCCAAAGTCCTTCCAGCCAAACCTTTTAGCTGGCCACTTGCCCTTATCAGAGTGTACATCGCTGATGGAGCACTGACTTTGCCAGACATTGTGCCAGGCTGAAAGGAGGCACACGTGAAAAGGTGTCACTTCCATTCTCTGAGAGTTCACGGGCAAAGGTAGCCGTGGGGGAGGCAATGACATTGATTACTATTTCAACTATGATTCCATCAAATCTGTTCACGAGACACCACTGATTGCAACACACATTTATTTTATGAACCACCAAGAAAAACTAAAAGCCACCAACTAAATTATGTTGTACCACAGATTGCAATTCATCCCAATTTCAGAAATGGGAAATGTTAAAAAAAAAAAAAAACCCACCTTAGAATTGATGCATTATGGTTATATTTTTATAGTTTAGTTTATAAAGCGTTTTTCATAGACATCATCCCACTGTTCACTACAAACCGTTGAGGGTAATATCACTGTTGTTTTCCATTCCATGAAACTGTACTCAGAGAGGTCAAGTGACTTGCCCAAGGTCACTAAGCTACTAACTGGTCAAAGTGGAAGTCAACCCCAGGTCTTTCTGGTGGCAGAGCCATGACACTACCAAGCCTCCTGGCAAGCTTCTTTGACTCCTGATTCTTCTTTTTACAAAATGGAGACCCCCATCTCTCCCTCCTTCCTCCTCAAAACTGACAGGGAGCCCAACCAGCACCTTCCCTCTGCTCCCACCCACCCACACGCCCAAGCTTGAGATATTTCCAGTCCCAGGAACTCTCTTCCCTTCCAGGTAAGGCAATCTTCCTTCGTGACCACGGGCACACGGTACAATTTCCCACTCACTGCTGGCTCCCTTCAAGGGTCTTGCTGTGGTGAGCGCTTGTCAAACCTGGGTCCCTGCCAAAGATTCTATTTCTGAGGAGCAAGGCCCTGGCCCCTTAGAACATCTTAAACTAGAATTATTGTACAGTGGCTTATGTGGCCGTTTCCTCAATAAAGGCCAAAATGGCCACTGGCTGAGAAGCAGGGCTGGCTTTATGAATCCAAGTCACCTCTGTACGCTCAGTTCCACCAAGTGCTCAGTTCCCAGAGCAGAGGCAGTGCTCAGTAAGTACTGAGTGAAGTGTGTGCGGGCGTGGGCGTGGTATGTGGTTATGAGGTGCAACTAACAGAAACCCAGTTCAAAGTAGCCAAACTCAAAGAGGGAATTTATTTTCCCACTGGATTGAAAAGTGTAAGACGCTGATCATCCAGGAACTCCAGTACCGTCACCAGGATACTTCCTCTAGGTTCTGTTTTTTTCCACTTTGCCTTTATTCTCAGGCCCAAAGCTCTAGGCTGACATACCACCAGCTTATCAACCCCAGGACAAACCTTTTCATCAAGACATCCCACCCAAGTCAAGCCTCGGTCACGTGTCCACCCCTGCACCAATCACTACATCAGGGGCTGTGATATTATCATTGGCCAGGCCCCAGTCACATGTCTACCCCTGAGCCAATCACTGGCCCGGGCAGCTGTGATACTGCCATTGGCCGGTTTAGGTCACGTGCCCACTCCTGAACCAGTCACTGGTCCTGGCAGATGTGATACCCTCATTGGCAGGCTTGGGTCTGGGGAGGAGGCTCGCCAGAGGGGACTAAGGGTACTGTTCTCTAAAAAAGAGAGAAGTTGGTGCCAGATGGGCTTGAACAACCACTGAATACTGAGGCTTCTCTCTGCCTCTGTCCTGACTTGTCTCTTAGCTCTCGGCAACCTGAGAACCCTGTTGACCAGGAAGGGCAGCCGTGGGAACCTAGCAAAAGGGTAGGTCTGGGAAATATCACGGACCCGACGAGCAAAAGGCCAAAACTGGGATGGCTGGCGGGATCGAGGTAGAACAGGCAGGAGCCCAGGCCGGGTGGTCATTCTGCATAATTACCACCAGGGGGCAGCCTTGCATAGAGATGATGGTAAACAGAAGGTGGTCAGAGGGCTGCAGGTAGGTGACTCCTGCCTGTCCCAACCTGAGCATAGCAGATACCTACTGCTATCCTTACAGCCAAGCCTTATTGAGCCCTACCCTGTCCTCAGCACTTTCCATGCATCAACTTATATCATCAGTATGATGATTCAATCATAATATCAATCATATCATAATATCAATCATATCATCAATATGATAATTCATATCAGCAATGATATTGGTACATTTTTTATCCCATTTTATAGATGAGGAAACCGAAGCTTTGGAGAAGTAATGGGTCCAAGGCCATAGGGCTAGAAAGGGCCAACTTACGCAACTGTTCTACTAAACTCTGAGCCTCCTGAGGTCAGGGGCTGTGTCTTGTTCTCGTCTGAGACCCCCACAGACCTAACACAATCACTATTTGCTTAATGAATATCTCTGGAAGTGAGAGCATGGACTCAAGGGCTGTCCAGATATGCTGCATCTTGGAAGATAATTTTTAGAGCCTGTCCTGGCTCTGTTGTGGTAGAAACTCAGGGACCACAACACAGCGGCAGAAGAGAGTTTTAGATTTGCCATAGCTTGGCAACTCTGAAGTCTTGTACTGCAGGTCTTCCAGGAATGGCTGACCGTTCAGTTAGGAGAGAGAGGAAGAGTACATGTAATGTGAATTCATTCAGCAACCCCCACTGAGCCACTATTGTGGGCTAAACACCATGCTAAGTTCTTTGAGGGAGCCAGAGGTAAGAGTGACACAACCCCTTACCCCTAGTCCCCTCTTGGGAGAAGAAATCAGTCTTGGCCAGAAAGAAGAACACAGAAGTAAGTCTTGCCTACCATAAGCGAGAACTTCAACCCTCTAATAAAAAATGTGTATGTACATGCTAAGTGCCAGGTGCAGATTTAGCAGTGAACAAAAAGAAAAATAGACAAAGCTCTTGCCTTCATGAAGCTCTCAGTCTAATGGGGAGATTGATGATAAACAAATATGTCATTGTAAATGTCATGTTTAAAGGAAAAAGGAAAAGTATAAAGTGCTATGAAAGAAACTAAAAGGAGACTCATTTAAGCAGGGTTTAGGGAGTTACCTTTCTGAGGTGGTAAAAGATGAAAAGGAGCCAACCATATGAAGAGTGTGGGAAGAGCATTCCAGAGTAAGGGGACAAACAGCCTGTATGGAGGTCCTGCATGATAAAAGAGTATGGCATGTTCAAAGGACTAAAATTAGGAAAATTATTTCTGGAGTGTAATGAGTCAAAGTGAATCATGGTGCAAGATGAGTCAGAGAGGAGGGCCTGGGGCCAGGACAAAAGCTCAGGTTTTATCTGAGTGTGAAGGGAGACCACCGAAGGGTTGTGAACAGGGCAACAGAACAGTCTAAACTCATCTATGTTCGTAAGAGTCCCTCTGGTTGTCGTGGGGAGAGTGGATTGAGGGTGGGGCAGAGTGGAAGCTGGAAGACATGGCGGATCTTGGTAAGTCAATGTCAAGGGCACACAGATGAGTGGCTATTTCCTCCTAATGGGGGCATCTAGAAAGGCTTTGAGGAGGGGACTTTACCCCAAGCGAAAGCTGAACAGGCAGGGATGAAGGAGAAGGCTGCATCCACCACTCCAAGCTTTTCCCTCCTGAAAAAAAAGGGGAAACTTTTGTTTTTCCTTTTTCTGCCTCAGGAACCAGAAAGAGCTGGCCATTCATCAATCAGTGCCTTCCAAATCACCTACATGTAGCGTTAAACAATTACAATTAAGTATCAGCAGTTTCCAAGTGTGAATAACTCAATGACATTGTAAAATTTGACATAAATAGATCTGGCTGAGCCTCACAAATTTTCCCCTGGGGCTAACAATGTCAGCAGTTCCAAGTCTGATCCCTACTGGCCTCTGAAAGACAAGATCACAGCAGAGAAAGAAGCAGAAAGAGCTTCTCTGGTGGTATTTCCCCAAGCAAATGGGCACATTTGCCTCTTGGATGAGCAGGGCAAGAGTCAACCAGGCCAACCAGAATGTGATTAGTCAGAAAGAGTCCCTCTGCCAACTCTTTATTGGTGAGCAGTCTCATAAGGGGCAAGAGTTCACGTTTTGTGAAGCCTGTTCTGTTTGTTAAATACCGTGTGTTTTTATTCAACCAGGTATTGCCTGCCGGCCAAGTTTACACAGCAATGTGCCTTTGGGCTCCATCCATCTCACAACAGTTACTAGTCCCCCCTTGTTGTACACATCCTTCTCTTATTGGCCCTCATAACTGAAGTCCCCTTAAGGCAGGTAGAGAGCTGAGTTTAGAAACTGTTTTTGTTTCTACTGAATTGCTTTGCCTACCCAGCATTCATTCTCCAATCCTGTGGTAACAGCATCTTACCATTTCTTGGGGACCTCAACTTAGGCCACATGGTTTAGGTGGCACCAGCCCTCTACTCAAGCTCCAGGGCTAGATAAGAATTGGCTTGTCATTGAATTCTACCACTATCATAGCCAACCCCACCCCCACCCCACCCTTTCATGGTGATTGGTTCAGAGTGGGCATGAGATCTAAATTGGCTTGATCAAATAACCCCATGACTTTTTGCTAGAACACCGGGGAAAGAACCATTCTCTTTTCTCTGAAATAGATCTATGAGGATGTCAGCCTGGAGCTATTGGAGGCCATTAGAGCATGTCTCAAAATAGGACAAGTGCAGAGGAAGCAGAGCCAAAAGATAGAGAGAGCCTGAATCTCGTGACATCATTTGAAATCCTGGATGTAGCATTACCTGAAGTTCAGTCTCATCAGAGGTGGCTTTCAGATACTGCCAAACAAAAGTATTCTGACTATCACATGGAGGCTGAACAATACAAGAGTGAGAACCAGGCATCCTGAATTCTAGTGCTGTGCTCTTGCCCTGTATTGTATTCCAGATGACTTTATCTAACTGCACACCCAAACTTGACTAATCTGTATGACTTTATATGGTTTACTAAGAGAAAGATATTTTAAAAAACATCTGATCACAACAGTATTTTATCTAACTGAATCAGAGAGCCATGGAAGGGCCCCTGGAGATCATATCATTGAGTGGTTTTCAAAGATCTTTAGCAACTTCTCATTTCAAAAGAAGTCATAAGCAGAACTCCTGTATAAAAGAAACAAAAGCAGTATCTTGTTAGTGCAAATGCGTTTTATCTTTTCAGTTAAAAGTTTAACATTTACTTTTTAAAATCAATGAAGACCCAAATTTTGATGTATTTGTTTCCAGGTATAAAAATTGGTTATATAGGAAATCAATAAAGAAAATCAATGAAAACAAAAGTTAATTTGTTGAAAAAGATCAATAAAATCAACAAACCTCTAGCTAAGCTAAGGAAAAAAGAGCAAGGACAGAAATTACTAATATCAAAAATGAAAAAGAGGACATCCCTACAGATCCTATGGACATTAAAAGGGCAATAAAGGAATACTGTGAACCACTCTAACCCCACAAATTTGATACCTAGATGAAATGGACAAATTCCTTGAAAGACACAATTTGCCAAAAGCGAACAAGAAGAAATAGACAATCTGAAAAGGCCCTTTTCTATTAAAGAAAATAAATAAATAAATAATAACCTTCCAAAAGAGAAAGTCCCAGTCCCAGATGGGTTCACTGGTGAAACCTACCAAACATTTAAGAAAAAAATTATATGAATTCTCTATAATCTCTTTCAGAGGACAGAAGGAAAGGGTCTACTTCTTAACTCATTCTATGAGGCCAGCATTACTTTAATACCAAAACCAAAGACATTACAAGAAAAGAAAATTACAGACCAATATTTCTCATAAACATAGATACAAAAATCCTCAACAAAATATTAGCAAATCAAATACAATTATGTATAAAAGAATTATACTCTATAATTTGGTGGAATTTATCCAAGGTTACAAGGCTAGTTTAACAATCAAAAATCACAGGGTGCCTGGGTGGCTCAGTTGGTTAAGCAGCTGCCTTCAGCTCAGGTCATGATCTCAGGGTCCTGGGATTGAGCCCCGCATCGGGCTCCCTGCTCCGAGAGGAGCCTGCTTCTCCCTCTCCCTCTGCCTGCCACTCCCCCTGCTTGTACTCTCCCTCTCTCTCTCTCTCTCTCCCTTTCTCGGTCAAATAAATAAATAATCTTAATAAAAAAATTAAAAATCACTTAATGTAGTTCATTGCATCAGTGGGCTAAAGAGCAAAAATAACATGACCATATCAGTAGAAGCAGAAAAGCACTTGACAAAATTCAACATTCATTCATGATAAAAAAAAAAAACAAACCTCTCAGGAAAGTAGGAATAGAGGAAAACTTCTTCATCTTGATAAAGAGTACGTACCAGAAAACCTACAGCTAGCTAACAGCATTCTTAGTGGTGAGAAACTCAAAGCATTCCCTCTAAGACCAGGTACAAGGCAAGGATGTCCCTTCACATCACTCCTTTTCAACATCATGCTGGAAGTTCTACCAATGCAGTAAGACAAGAAAAGAAAATACAGATTGGGGGCACCTGGGTGGCTCAGTCGTTAAGTGTTTGCCTTCACCTTAGGTCACGATTCCAGGGTCCTAGGATTAAGTCCCACATGGGGCTCCCCACTCAGTGGGGAGTCTGCTTCTCCCTCTCCCTCTGCCTGCCACTCCCCCTGCTTGTGCTCTCTCTCTCTCTCTGTCAAATAAATAAATAAAATCTTTAAAAAAAAATACAGATTGGGAAGAAAGAAATTGTCTTTGTTCGCAAAGTACATGATCATCTATGTAGAAAATCTGAAAGAATCAACAACAACCCCCCCAAAAAAACTGGAATAATAAGTGATTATAGCAAGGTTACAGTATACAAGGTTAATATACAAAAGCCAATTATTTTCCTATAAACCATCAATGAACAAGGGGAATTTGAAATTAAAAGCACAATACCATTTATATTAGCATCCCCAAAAATAAAATGCTTAGGTATAAATCTAACAAAATATGTACAAGATCTACATGAGGAAAACTACAAAACTCTGATGAAAGGACTCAAAGAACTAAATAAGCAGAGATGTTCCATGGTCACTGATAGGAACCAATATTGTCATGATGTTAGTTCTTCCCAATTTGATCTACAGATTCAATGCAATCCAAATCAAAGTCCCAGAAAGTTATTTTGCAGATATAGACAAACTGATTCTAAAGCTTATATGGAGAAGCAAAAGACCCAGAATAGCCAAAACAATACTGGAGGAGAAAAAATTTGGAGGACTGACACTACTCAACTTCAAAACTTACTATAAAACTAGAGTAATTAAGACAGTGTGGTACTGGCAAAAAAAAAAAAAAAATAGACAAATAGGTCAATGGAGCAGAATAGACAGCCTAGAAATAGATCTACATAAATATAGTTAACAGATCTTTGACAAAGGAATAAAATAAATATAATGGAAAAAATATAATATTTTCAACAAGTGGTGTTGGAACAACTGAACATCTACATGTAAAAAAAAATGAATCAGAATACAGACCTTACACCCTTCTCAAAAATTAACTCACAGACATAAATGTAAAATGCAAAAGTATAAAACTCTTGGAAGATAACATGGGAAAAAAAATCTAGACGCCCTTGGGTATGGCAATGACTTTTTAGATACAATACAAAAGGCATATAAATTCATGAGAGAAATAATTGAAAAGCTGGACCTCATTAAAATTAAAAACTTCTGATCTGTGAATCACAGTAAAGAGAATGAGAAGATGAGCTACCAACTGGGAGAATATTTGCTAAAGACATATCTGATAAAGGACTGTTATTCAAAATATACCAAAAAACTCTTAAAATTCAACAATAAGAAAACAAACAAGCTGATTTAGAAATGGACCAAAGACCTTAGCAGACACCTCACCAAAGAAGACATATGGATGGCAAATAAACATATGAAAAGAGGCTCCATATCATATGTCGTCAGGGAAATGCAAACTAAAACAATAGTCAAGTACCACTACACACCTATCTGAATGGTCAAAAAGCAGGACACAATACCACCAAATGCTGGTGAGGATGTGGAGCAACAGGAACTCTCATTCATCACTGGTAGAACGCAAATTAGTATGGCTACTTTGAAGATGGTTTGGCAGCTTCTTACAAAATTAAACACACTCTTGGGGCACCTGGGTGGCTCAGATGGTTAAGCGTCTGCCTTCGGCTCAGGTCATGGTCCCAGGGTCTGGGATCGAGCCCCACATCGGGCTCCTGACTCAGCAGGGAGCCTGCTTCTCCCTCTCCCTCTGCCTCTCCCCCCGCTCATGCTCTCTCTCTCTCTCTGTATCTCTGTGTCTCAAATGAATAAATAAAATATTTTTTTAAATAAATAAATAAATAAATAAATAAACATATTCTTGCCATCCAATCTAGCAATCGGGCTTCTTGGTATTTATCCAAATGAGTTGAAAACTTATGTCCACACAAAAACTTGTACACGGATGTTTATAGTAACTTTATACATGTTTATGCAAGCTTGGAAGCAACCAAGATGTTCTTCAGGAGGGAAATGGATAAATATACTGTGGTGATCCAGACAATGGAGTATTATTCAGTGCTAAAAAGAAATTAGTTAGCAGGCCATGAAAAGATGTGAAGGCATCTTAAATGCATGTTACTAAGTGAAAGAAGCCAATCTGGAAAGGCTATATGCTATATGACTCCAACCGTATGACATCTTGGAAAAGGCAAAACTATGGAGACAGTAAAAAGACCTGTGGTTGCCAGGGGTCAGGGGGGTGGTTAGGGAGAGCAGAATAGATGGAGCACAGAAGTCTTTAGGGCAGTAAAAATATTCCGTATAATATAATAATGGGCACATGTTATTATACTTATCTAAACCCACAGAATATAGAGCACCCAGAGTGAACCCTAATGTCAACTACAAACTTTGGGTAATTATGATGTGTCAATGTAGGTTCATCAGTTGTAACAGATGCACACTTCGGTGGGGGATATTAATAATGGAGAAGACTATGTATGTGTCAGGGCATAGTGTATACGGGAAATCTCTGTACCTTACCCTCATTTTCTGTGAACCTACTAAAACTTCCCTTAAAAATTATCTTTTAAAAAATGGTTATATAAAATATATATAATATATAACTGCATACGGGGGGATTTCATCACAGTTTTTTTTATAGTTAAAAACTTTTAATAATTGGGATAAGTGAGAAAGTCCCTCGAATCTGCAGATCTTTTCACACTACTGAACTGCCTTTATTTTTTAGATTTTATTTATTTATTTATTTATTTATTTATTTATTTATTTATTTAGAGAGAATGTGAGCAGGGGGCGGGGCAGAGGGAGAGGGAGAGAGATCCCAAGCAGACTTCCTGCTGAGTGCCGAGCCTGATGTGGGGCTCCATCTCATGACCCTGAGATCACGACCTGAGCCGAAAACAAAAGTCAGAAGCTCAACTGACTAAGCCACCCAGTTGCCCCCCCTTTTGAGCTTTTGAGTCAAAACACGGACACAGGTGTATATCTGACTTTGTCAAAGCTCTCCTTTGGTGTCTAATTGTTCTAACCTAGAGGCTTCCTGTTTCTTGTCCAAGAAAATAAAGCCTAGGTATAAACCAATGTTCTCCAACAGTGTTTTTCAAAGTTCAATACATATATATGAATCACCACGGATCATGTTAAAAATGTAGGTTCTGATTCCATAGTTCTGAGATGGAGCCAGAGATTCTGCATTTCTCCCAAGCTCCAGGGTACCGCCATGCAGCTAGTCCATGGACCACACTTTGAGTAGCGAGGCTCTAGAATAGGCAATAATGGAGCATCGTGAATATATCTCCCGAGGCAAGGAGATGAGAATCACTACCAAACTCTAATTTGAAAAACAGGTCGGAAAATATCTGGAATGACATATTCCAAAACGTTACAGAAAGTGGTGGGATTATAAGCAATTTAAAATGTCTTCCTTATGCCCACCTGTATTTTCAACTTTATCTATAACATATGAATACAAATTAAGAAATAAATAAGCTTAAAATTAAATAGCTAAATCCAGAAAAACCTAAAATATACACACACAGTTAAAATAAAACTTGATCAGACACCGACAGAACATCAGAAGTGGTTCCCCAGAACCAACCAAGTGTAAAAGGAAGCAGCCTAGTCCTCTTTCTGCGGCCGCGAATAGCAAGCAGAACGGGTGTCCCAGGTCCCACAGCTGGTTTTTGCAGCGCCAGGAACTTAGAGATCTGGGTGGCACAGAGCCAACCCACAGCCACAGCACACAGCGACTCTCTGTTCCCAGAGCAGGGTTTCCAGGAGTGATAGTGGACCGTGTCCCAAGCCTGCACGACCATTTCTGAGCTGCTGTCTCCCCCAGCATCCCCACCTCAGCGTTCTTGCCTGCATGATTCTACTTGTTTGAGCCACCCTTTCCAGCCCTGAACGGACCCCTGCAGAGCTTGCAGACTCCCTGCAGCCTGGCGCCCCTCCCTCCTGCACATGCCCTCGGCCGGCTCTGACGCTAGCATCCTCCCGGCGGGGCCTTTCTCCTGCCCCGGCTGCTCTTCTATCTCCTTTCCTGCTTCCTCATCCTCCACTGACCTTGATATTCAAAGTCCTCAAGGCTCTATCTCTTCTGGTCATTCTGTTCTCTCCTTCTGGGTGGTCTGATTCACTCCTGGGGTTCCAAAGACAGCTCTAGACCAAAAATCTCTTTTCAGACAGACCTAGCCTCTCCTCTGAGCCCCAGACACAGGCACCAGCTTCCTGCTCATTCACAGGCATCTTTAGAGTCTTCCTCCTAAGTGACTCTCAAATTATCCCTCTGCACCAGCCCCTTGCCTGCACATAATCCAAGCTGCCACCACCCTCACCCCCACTGTGAAGTCCAACGTCAACTCCTAGCTGCTCTCCCTGCCCTGTCTCCTAAACCCACAATTCCTTCTCTATTCAGAAGCCAAAGCACTCTTGACAAAATGCAAACCTGCTCATGTGCCCACATCCACTGCCTTCTGTGGCACCCCGGAATAAAATCAAACACCTCTGCCATGCCTCCTGAGGTTCTGCCCAGCCCAGCCTTATCTCTGGGCGCTGCCCCCAGTGTCCCCTCGATTTTCTTGCTCCAGAACTGGCCTTCTCCCTTCCTTGAATGCACCAAATGTTTTCCTGCCTTTGCATATGCTGATCCCTCCGCCCAGCTAGTGGATGCTGCTGATGCCCCGCCCAGCTCACCTGTCCCCGGGACATGCCACCTCCTGCAGGTGTCAGTGTTGCCTGCTGAGGGCCCACCGCCACCATCTTCTTCAGAGGATTTGCCCTGCATAGACTAGAGTGGCTCTGTGGGGGTCAGGAAAACCACTGCGCTGACCTCTCCGCCTGACCCCGGCTACCAAAGGCTGGCCCCTCTCCTCCAGTGAACTGTTCTGCGGAGCCCTTCCCGCCCCACACCCACCTCCCTGCACCTCGTGTGATTGAGCTAGGCAGGGGCCCCAACCTCCCTCGGCTTCTGCCCTGCCCTACCCTCCGACTCGCACTCCCTTCCTGCTGTTTCCTATTGCCCCAAACAGACTCCCATCAACAGATTGCCCCACCAGCTTCTAAGGCACCCAACTGAGCCACCCCAGGTGGCTTCCTCAGTGGGAAGCCCTGAACCCCTAGGCTGTGTCAGAGTCTTATCATAACAGCATAACGTATCACCCCTCTGTTGTGTTCCTTCCTAACACTTAGTACAACCATGGTTAAATACAGCTGATTCTTGAACCACTCTGGAATTAGGGGTGCTGACTCCCCATGCAGTCAAAAACCTGCGTACAACTTTTGGGTCCCCCCAAAACATAACTACTAATGGCCTGCCATTGATGAGAAGCCTTAGCAATAACATAAACAACTGATTAGCACATATTTATAGGTGTATTTATATGTGTGCGTCAGAACAAAGTAAGTTAGAAGAAGGAACGTTATTGAGAAAATCATAGTGAAGAGAAAATACTTTTACAGTACTACACTGTATGGAAAAAAACTGCACATAGTGGATCTGTGGACTCAAACCCAAGTTGCTTAAGGGTCAACTACATGTGTGTGTGCAATCACCCGTTAAGTGCGTGACTGTGAATTTCATGCGGACAGGACCAGGTCTATTTTGCCTTCACTGTGTTCCAGCCCTTGGCACAATAGTAGGCAGTCAAGAAAGTAGGATGAAGAGAGGCAGGGGGGCAGGGAGGGAGGAAGGTGCTCATGCTGTCTCTTTCCTATTTGATCAGGCGTTCCAAGTTTCTCCCCATCCAAGGGGCGCCTGGGTGGCTCATTCGTTAAGCGTCTGCCTTCGGCTCAGGTCACGATCCCAGGGTCCTGGGATCGAGCCCCACATCAGGCTCCCTGCTCGGTGGGGAGCCTGCTTCTCCCTCTCCCACTCCCCCTGCTTGTGTTCCCTCTCTTGCTGTGTCTCTCTCTGTCAAATAAATAAAATCTTTTTTTTTAATTTTTTTATTGTTATGTTAATACATTACATCATTAGTTTTAGATATAGTGTTCCATGATTCATTGTTTGTGCATAACACCCAGTGCTCCCATGCAGAATGTGCCCTCCCCAATACCCATCACCAGGCTAACCCATCCTCCCACCCCCCATAAAATCTTTTTTAAAAAAAGTTTCTCCCTGTCCTGGCAGAATCTGAGTCCAAAGAACTTTCGCGGTTGTCAGCAATGGGCACCGTCGCTTGGACTCACTGCCCTCCCGCAACCAGCTCCGAGGCCACGAGGGGAGGGGAGCACAAGCTCCCCACATGGACGGCTGCCATCCGCGGCCTGCCTTTTGTTCACTCAGAGGCAGACAGCTGGGGAAGCAGCACCTGTGATCGTGAGCAGCCCTGCGAGCTGCCCTGTTGACAGCCTGTCACAGGGAATCACCTCAGGCCACTGCACCCCCAAAGAGCTGCCCAGTGAGCCAGCCTCGCCCCCTCGGGGCCCTCCGCACCCATTAATGGGCTGGTGCCAGCCCGGCCGCCTGCCCCTACAGCCCAGCTGGGCCACCTGCTGTAGCTGTGGGGGCCTGGGCTTGGGGAGATGCCTCCTCTCTCCCCTTCCCCCCAGGACGGAGGGCAGGGTGCCCCCCAGAGTATCCAAGAGAAACAGCTCTTCCCGCCCCCCACCCCCTTTCTGGTCTTCCACACTCAGGAAGGCTTTCATTGTGCCAGAAGCCTTTTCACCCCTCACTGGCCCTGATCCTCATGCCAACCACGCAGGCGCCCAGGGCTGGTTCTGCCCATTCCCCAGAGAAGGCTGAGGTCCACATAAAGGAAGACGAGAGAAGTAAGGAGCACGTGGACAACTGGCCCTGGGAGTTCCTCGCCTGGCCTACAGCGGCATGAGGGGGCTTTGAGGAACACAGCCGTTGGGGGGGGTCTCAGAGGCCCCTGATACTCGGGGCTTTCAGCCTGACAGGATCATGGTGTCGGTTCCCAGTAAGCCGCTTTCTTCTGTCAGGCCTGTGAAGAGTCTCCTCTGGATGTCCCAGAGCTGCCTAACCAAGGGAGGCCACACTCTACTCCAGGGTCAGGCGTCCAGGACATCAGCTGTGTCCCAGAGCTCCCTCTCCATAGGGGCACCAAGTTCCAAAGGCCCGGCTGGGGTGGGAGCCTGGCACACCTCAGAGCAAGGGGGCTGCTAAGGGCCTGGCCTGCCACGGCCTCACACTCGCTGGGCAACAAGTCCTCTGCAGACAGGCCTGGCCCCGACAGAGCTGAGCAGAGGCCATTTCCTGGGAATGCCACCCCCCCCAGTGGCCAGCCTTCCTCACTGCCTCTCTCCTCCTCCTCCTCCTCAGACTCCCTGGGAGGCCACCAGTTACCTCCTGTCCCCAGCCAAAAGACCCTCAGGGAAGAAAGTGGGAGGGAATCATCATCATAAAACAGCATAATTATTCACTCATTCATCAGACAAATAGTTCTTGAGGGCCTGCGCTGAGCCCGGCTCTGTGGTAGGTACACGGGACACCACCGTGAGTGACGTGGGCCCCATTCCTGTCCTCAGGGAGCTGGGAGTCCTGAGGGGGAGACAGTTGACTAACATGCACACAGACATGTAGCAGATATGTAACATGACGTTGGTGGCCACGTGGGTCATGAAGAGAAGCTGAGCCACGTGGGGTGAGGAGTCAGGAGGTGCTGCTGTGGATCACTGGTCCAGAAGCTTCTCTGAGGCAGTCAGCTGGGCGACCAGGATGCCACAAGGGCAGGATCCAGGCCAAGAGCTGAGAGGAGAGTGCTCCAGGCACAGGGAAGAGCAGAGGCTGAGGTCCTGAAGCAGAAGCAGGCTTGTGAGGCAGAAGCAAGTGGACTGCTGGACTGGCAGCCTCAGTTCTTGCCGGTTGCTGGCTGGAGGACAGTGTGGCCAGCCTCAGGGATGAGGGAAGGACATGGGGCTGGAGAGATAATGGGGGCCAGATCGGGCCTGACAGCCAAGGCAAGGATTCAGCTTTGACTCTGAGTGAGATGAGGAGCCATGAAACACTTTTGATCAGGGAAATGACATTACCTCGAGTATGTTTTTAAAGGATCGCAAAATATTTAAAAATTAATATTAGCAGCTAGCATTTATTAAGCACTCCAGTCTTACACTTGGCATTTTGACCACATTATCTTCTTTCATCCTTACAGCCACCTTATGAAGTGACAGACCTGATTCTCTTGTCCTTGTTCCAAGACTGACAACTGAGGTTCAGAGGGGTGAAGCGATGTGCCCAAGGTCACACAGCTGCCAACTGTGAGCTCAAGGTGAGCCAGTCTGTCCCTCTCCAGAGCTGTAGGGTTACTCTGGTCCAGGGGTTGGGAGGCCTGGCTTCCAATTCTGACTCCCACCCTCTGGCTGTTGTGGCTCCTGTCTGGTCCTGACATTGCCACAGCTCCAGCCTCCGTGACAGGGACATAACCTATCCTCCTCTGGGGGCTGCAGGGAGGACACTGAGCCAGGGTCCGGCTGGCGGTGCATGCACGGCAGATGGTCAACAGGTGTTAGTGCTCTAACACTCATCCCCAGAGCTCTGGGGGCTGTGTTCTAGGGACCTGGTGAAACACATCAGGTCAGTCCACCTTGGAAAGAGGAGGCACCCATTCTGTGACGACAAGGGAAGTGGCAGAGGCCCCCAGATTTAGGCAGGGGCTGGGTGGGACTGAGCAAGGTACAGAGTCAGCCTCGTCCTCTCCCCAGAGACTGTCCTCTTCCTCTTCAGCCAATAAGGATGCACGAGAGAGAGAAGACCTCATCGCCTTATGGGAAACAACTAGCTCCTGCCAAGAGGCGTCCCCTCACAGCCCAGGTCAGAAGCACCCCCCTGCCCAGGGGTCACGAAACCCGCAGCTCTACCAGGATAGCGGTCTTCCCTCACGTGCAGCAGTCGTCTGTCATTGCCCAGGTTCTCTTTGTTCAGTTAGCCTCCTGGGACCCCAGAAATCCATAAACAGCAAATGACAACTATTTCCATGCTTTGACTTATCTTCTGATCCTCTGGGTGCACAAACATCCATTCCTACCTGTTTATATGAGCATACGAATCCTCTTGTGGAATTTGTTGCCATCTGATGCTATTCCAAACATGTAGGAAGAAACTTCGGAGGTTCTTGGCCCTCTTTTCGAAGAGCCGTGTGGCCTACTGGTCAGAATGTAGGGTTGGGAGGTAGGCAGACATGGATTCAGATCCCAGACAGGCAAGCTGTGTGAACTTGGAAAAGCCACTTGACTTCTTCAGGCCCCAGTTTCCTCCACCTGTGGGGCAGAGACAAGAGTGTTCCTCTCACCAGGCCAGGAAAAGGATAAAAGAGGATAGGTAGTATGTGCAACACTCCAGCCAAGTACCCTGCACAGACAATGGTTCATTTGCTGTCACCTTAGTCCTTACTGAGATATGCAGCAGGCTCAGAAACTTCCCTGTTTGAGATAATACTTGTAATATGCTATATTTATGGCTGTGTAACAAATTCCCCCAAAACGTAATGGTTTAAGTGAACACACATTTTATTATTTCACAGTTTCTGTGGGTTAGGAGTGTGACCACAGCTTACCTGGGTCTTCTGCTTCAGGGTCCCTTGAACACTGCCGTCAAGGTGTGAGGCAAGGTTGAGGTCTCATCCGAACGCTCCACTGAGGAAGAATTCACTTGGAAGCTCAGGTAGCTGTTGGCAGGGTCAATGGCTCAGGGGCTACTGGACTGACAGCCTCAGTTCTTGCCGGTTGCTGGCTGGAGGCTGCCCTCAATTTCTTGCAGGTGAACCTCTCCAATATAGCACCCTGCTTCCTCGAAGCATGTGAGCCAAGAAGGCAATGCAGTTGGCTAGCAAGACAAAAGTCACCGTCTTAAGTACCTGAATCACAGAAGTGACATCTCATCACCCTTGCCATATCCTACTGGCTAGAAACAAGTCTCCAGGTCCTTCCACACTCAGTTGGAGCGCATAAATACCGAGAGGCAGGAGTCTCCAGGGATCACTTTAGAGTCTACACTACACAGCAAAGTTCTGTTCAGCTACCATTTTCTGGTGCCTTTTATGTACCAGGCTCTGTCCTGGAGCCGGGAATTTAAAAAGTGGATAAGTCAGGGATTCTATCTCCCAGGAACTTCTGTGAGGTGTTTTCTGCTTCAGGCTCTTAATCATTTTTCACTGCTGCGAACACTTTGGGACCTGTGTAGTATCTCTGTTGAGGGGAGGAGGGCAACTACTCACTCCATAATGTGAATGAGTTAACTAGACCCTTTTCCTCCATCCCAGGCTGGTCAGAGAAAAGACACATACACACACACACACACACACACACACACACACACACACACACAGACTGAGCTAGCTCTGGAGGGCATTTGCAGAGAGTAGTGGTCACTGTGCTGCTAGGGGAATGAAGGGAATGAGACCAGCCCCTTCTCTGGGGAAGCACACCAGGTGATGGGAAGCAAAGAGGTAAACTCAGATCACAGCAGAGGCCAGACCCACAAGAGAGAGTTGACATCGCAGTCCCCCTTAAAGAAAAAGATTATAGCCAATGACTGAGAAGCTGAGCCAAGCTTTGCCCTATACTTAGTGGGCAATGGTGGCTTGATCTCAAAGCAACTGGAGTTTTCTTCCCCAACACAACACCTCTTCCCCCACTCTGACTCCACCTCGTGGATGCCAGAGAGGCTTGTTACAGGGAGGCAACAACTTCTAGCCTTCATGAAAAAGCAGCTCCTTTTGTTCGAGAAACCTTATCTTCCCTGGCTAACCACGAGGGTCTGATGGGGCCTGGCCGTCACAGACTCTAACTCCTCTTGGCCATGGGGGTGGACTTGGTACCCAAGCTGGATCAATCTCCCATTCCCCAGTCCATAAAATATATGACCCAATCCAAGCTAATCAGCCCTTCTCTGGCATTTCTTCCTGGGTGAACCTGACAGGGAAGAGACTATTGTCCCAGTTAATCAGGAAGCAGCTATGGTAACCATGTTTTCAGCCATATAGGGGGGAAAAAAGGAAAAGATGGAGCCCAATGTACACAGAGACAAAACAAAAAAAGAGAGAGAGAGAGAGAGACCAGCCAGCATCAGATCTCTGGTTCCCATCTTCAAGCTTGACTTGAAAATCTTCTTATTTTGGGATGCCTGGGTGGCTCAGTCTGTTAAGCAGTTGCCTTCAGCTCAGGTCATGATCTCAGGGTCCTGGGATCGAGTCCTGCATCGGGCTCCCTGCTCAGTGGGGAGCCTGCTTCTCCCTCTCCCTCTGCTTGTGCTCTCTCTGTCAAATAAAGAAAATATTTTTAAAAAAAGAAAGAAAGAAAATCTTCTCATTTAGAATCTTTTTATTTTTCTTGAAATAATTCAAATTGGGTTTCTGTCACACTCCAACCACAGGGTCCTGAACTACAAGTCTACAATTTTATGGTTGGAATTCAAGCTAAAGCTACAAATCTTCCTGGGAGATGTGGTCCAGAGGTCCAAATTCTTACTAAAGTATAAATGACTAAGATCCTTTCTTGAGAGAAGGCTGTGATTATGGGCTTATTTGAAAATACACAGGGCTTTATAAGGTTAAAAGTAGAGACAGTCAAGACATCTTCACTATATTCACATGTAAAAAGAGCTCGTGATTCAAATTCAGAAAACCTGCATTTGAGTCCAGGCTCTACCACTAACTGGCAACTTACTTCACTTCTCTGGGCCTCAATTTCTCCACCTGCAAAATGGGAGTAAGAATGTTTCTGTGCCTGGGTGTTATATGAAAACAATGAATCGTGGATCACTACATCAAAAACTAATGATGTATTGTATGGTGACTAATATACCATAATAAAATTCAATTAAATTAAAAAAAAAAAAGAATGTTTCTGTTCTTCCTAGCTTAGGAAGTTGTCATGTGGAAAAATATCAATATTATATTGTTTCCCTGTAGCCAGCATCCCTGGATGTGTTATATTAAATACATCTTAACACTATATTTGGGTAAATGCCAATGAACAGGAATGTAAATAACATCTCTCCAGTAGGGCTCAGCACCTGAGGATAAGAGTGGATGAGAAAAGCTTAAAACAGCATCAAGGAGTAGATGTCCATCTAAGAGCAATGGTGTTAGTCTGGACTCAGTTGGTATAGCTCTCATAGATACATTTTCATCATTTCTTTTCAAGTTAATTTCTAAATTGTATCTCTCTTTTCATTTTTTTAAAAAAATTAACATTGGGGCACCTGGGTGTCTCAGTCAGTTAAGCATCTGACTCTTGATTTCAGCTCAGATCATGATCTCAGGGTCCTGAGATGGAGCCCCAATTTGGGCTCTGCACTGAGCATGGAGCCTGCTTAAGATTCTCCCTCTCCCTCTGCCCCTGTTCCTACTCTCTAAATGAATAAGTAGATAAACAAAAGCTTTTAAAAATTTAACATGCACATGAAAAAAAATTTCAAACAAGAGAGAAGCATAAAACTAAAACAATCCGCTTCAGCTCTCTACTGCAGCCTTTTCATCCAGATGTCAACATTTATTTCCAGATATGGATCTTACCAAATAGCAGTCGGTTTCATATTTTTTGATGTTGTTTTAGTTACAGTTTAGTTACAGTTTTACATGTCAGCACATAAGGGTTTTTTGTTTTATTTTGTTTTTAAGACTAGAATCCTTCTAGTTACCAATGTGCTGGATTTGCTGGATCTGGCATCCAGTACAGGGTTCAATAAATAATGTCAAAGGGAAGACAGAAACAAGGGGAAGGGGGATATAAACGAAGAGTCAGGGAAGGGGGAAGGATGATAGAAAGAAAAAGAAGAGTGGTAGGAAGAGGGAGGGAAGAGAGAAAGAGAGGAAAGGAAGAGAGGAGAGAAAGAAAGAGAGAGAGGAGGGAGGAAGGAAGGGAGGGAGGAAAGAGAAAGGAACAGAGAGGAAGGGAGGGAGGGAGAGATGGAAAGACTGGCAGACAGACAGAAACAGAGGAAGAGAGAGGGAGGGAGAGACAGACAGAAACAGAGAGACAGACAATGAGACAGAGACAAAGAGAGAGAGGAAGGGAAGGAGAGACAGAGACAGAGTGGGAAGGAAGGAGAGCCAGAGAGACAATCAGACCAACAGAGAGAGAGAAAAGGAAAGGAAGGAGGGAAGAAAGACAGAGAGGGAAGGGAGGAAGAGAGTGGAGAAGAGGGAAAGAAAGAGAAAAAGGAGAGCAAGGGAGAGAGAGAGGAGAGAGAAGAGAAGCAAGAGAGATTCTGAGCAGTGGACCCCGCCCCCGGCCCGGACTCCGCCCCCGGCCCGCGGCCTGCAGCGCCACCTCCAGCCGCCAGGGGCCGCCACGGGCAGCCGGCCTCACCCTGCGCGCGCGGCGGGCCCTCTCTCCCGCCTCCGCGCCGGCCGCTCGCTGCCCCGCCGCCGCTCTCGGGCTACGGCCGGGTCTCGCGCGCCGTCTTCTCGTGAGGGGCCTCGCGCCGGCCGGCGCACGCCGCCCCCCTGCCTCGCGGCGCGGGGTCTCGCGGGCCCCGCTCCCGCCCTCCGCTTGCCTGGCCCGGACCGGAAGCGGCGCCGCACGGCCTGGGCCTGGCGCGGGGGGCGGGCACCGGGGCCCGGTCGGATATGGGCAAGAAGCACAAGAAGCACAAGTCGGAGAAACACCTCTACGAGGGTGAGGAGTGGGCTGCGGTGGGGGGCGGCGAGCCCGCGGCGGCTCTGGGCTGGGGTGGGGGTGGGGTGGGGAGGGAGGCGGGTCCTCGCTCCTTCGAGACCACCCTGGAGCTCTCGAGGAGGGCCGGGGGCCGCACCTCCCACGGGCAGGCGGGGACCCGCGAAGGGGGCGCGGCCCGCCGGAGGCCGCGCAGACCCCCAGGCGGGGGCCGCATTCGAACCCCAGACCGCTGGCCCCCGGCGGGGCTCTTGCCGGGAGGTTTGAGACGGCCCCCAGAGGCCCGCCGCGTTCGGGGCACCCTCCGGGCGAGTGTCCGTCAGTCAACAGGTGCTTCGCGGGGCGCCCACTGCGTGCCCACAGCCGCCGCGGCCGTGGCGCCGCCTTCTCCCGCTGGCCACGCTGCCTCTGCATTGGGGGCGCTGCCCACGCTGCCTCTGCATTGGGGGCGCTGCCCGGCGCGTCCCGCGCGTAATCGAGGCTCTCTCCTTTTGTTTAAGAGTATGTAGAGAAGCCCTTGAAGCTGGTCCTCAAAGTGGGAGGGAACGAAGTCACCGAGCTTTCCACGGGCAGCTCGGGGCACGACTCAAGCCTCTTCGAAGACAAAAACGATCATGACAAACACAAGGACAGAAAGCGGAAAAAGCGAAAGAAAGGAGAGAAGCAGGTTCCAGGGGAAGAAAAGGGGAGAAAACGGAGACGAGTAAAGGTAAATGTCGTTGCGTGGCTTCAGCGTTGCTGGTCGCACCACTTTCAAGAGTTCCCGCCGCCCGCTGCCAGCCTAACTTTATTCTCTTTGTGTCTAGCGAGACGCTAAAACGCCTGTAAAATCTGCCTTGTTTTGAGGAGGAGCAGGGCAGCACAGAAACATGAATCATCTGTGAGTTTCAGCAGCTCTCGATTGTAATTATACTCTTAGTTAAACTCACAGCAAGTGAGCGAGCAGCTAAGTCCTGAATTTCAGGAGCTGTGTCAGAGTACTTTCTCCACCCAGGAAAGGTAAAAGTCATGCTCAAAAAAGCCTCAGTGTTGGAGCTTTGTCAAAAATCGTCAGTTCAGAAGTGATAGGGATCTGTTGGGGTTCAGATTTTGTTCTGACGTAAATGAATACTGTAATGCCAGATATATAATGAGCAGCTTTGATCTTAAAGCTTGAGCCTGTTGAAGAGAAAATTCGATCAGAGACCTTTAAGGGATATGATACCAGTGATAAAAATAAGCATTGTCTTAACCATTTGCAGTTAATAGGAAAAGGGGGGGAAAGTAGCTGCTGTCTTGGTTCACAGGCTGGTCAAAATAATAATTAACTTTCATGGATGATCATATACATATTGGAATTGTTCTAGACTGCACCAGATTTAACCTGTCACTGAGTGACTTACTGAATCAATTACTGGGTCTTGAAAATAGATTTCCATAAGTTAGCTTTGTAATTTTTCTTACGTTTATATATTAACAGCAATGTTCTGTTCCATGGGATTAAACACCTCGTAAGTCACTAAAGCTTAGAGACTCTTTAGAATTTCTTAAATCTGTTATTTTTTGCCTCAGTTTTTAATTGCCTTTGGCTAGACTGTGACAATATATAGAACTACTTAATGTTTTCTTTTCCTAAGTTATAAAAGCCACTGTATGCATACGATTTAAGAAATTCAAGCAATACAGAAGTGAACAAAAGGAGGGCAATAAATTTTCCTCACCCTAGTCCCTCACACAGTCTCTCTGTCTAGAGGTAACCAGTTTTTTGGGTTTTTTTTCAATTATTTTTATTTGTAAAGTAGTTTAATGAACGTTTTTAAAAGTCAAGACTACTTCAAGGCTTTTAACACAAAAGCAGTCTCCTGCCCCATCCTAGAGTTTTACTTCCCAAACTTTATAGTTGTTTCATTGGATATTTTTCTCCTTTTTTAAATGTAGGTTTATGTTGGTATTTCCTGATTTATCAGTTTACATCTTTTACTGGTCTGTTAAAGAAGATGAGAATTTAAATTAAGTGTTCTAATGCTGCTTCCTGCCCCCAGTTTCCCTTGATCCGTTCTCCCAGTATAGATACATCACAGTTGGTTAAATCAGTATTCACTGTTCAATTACTGTTCACTGGTGGCAAGTATAATAAATACAGATTTGGTCTTGATCCCTTGTTATTTGCTTTCATTGGTTTGATTATCATGTACCAGTTCTTCCCAAACTGACAGATTTATAAAACCCATTTGATTTCTTTTTTCACATGGCCAAACAGTTCCCCTTTTCTTGAGACATCCATCTTGTAGCCTTCCGTGCCCTCCTGCTCTAGTCTGTATTAGTTGTTCTCTAGGCCTTCTGGGACCCGCCTTTGCCTCTATCCTGGATCCTGTGTCTTCTTGATTTACTCCCTTTTTCTGGTGGAATCTTAACTCTAGGAACTTTCTAAAAAAGCATTCATAGGAGGTAGTTTTCGTAAGTCCTTATGAGATTGAACATCTTTATTCTACCCTCATACAGTCCACTCCTGTAGATTGATGGTTTCACTCAGTGTGGAATTCCGGATTGAAAATTACTGTCTCCTAGAATTTTGAAAGCATCTTTTCTCATTGTCCTTGTTTTGATAGCACCCTGTTCTTGTTTTTCTCTGAGGATATTAGTTGATGGGCTTTTTGCTTTTTTTTTTTACCCCCGTTTTCTTTTGCTCCCTGCTTTGTCTCTATTTCCACTCAAGTTCTTCCGTTTATTTTCTTGGTCTCCTCTTTTTACATTAACAGCATCCCTTAGTTATCTGTTGAGCCTTTCTCGTCTGAATTTCAATGTGCAGCACAAAAGCCCAATGAAATACTTTGTGTCTAGACAGTTTGTCAGCTGTAGAGTCACTAAACAGAGACCTGATCATTTTGGTGGAACCCCCAAATGTCTGTTCTCCAGAGAAAAATCCCTCCTGGAACAAGGAGTTTACCTGACTGCTGGTATTTCGGGGGCCAACAGGGGTAGGAGACTGAAGGTCCTCCCACCCACTGCTCTGCTTTCAGTCCAGCATCTCTCCCCACTCCTGACTGGTATGCAGTCTGGAGACTCTCTGGTTCCTGGTGGCTCCAGGTTTGAGCTTTTCCAGGTTTCTGGGGCGTGAACTCTTCTCCTAGGTGTCCACTTCTGGATGGAGGCGGTAGCTTGCTGTCTGTGATCTGCACGCGCCTCCACTTCCCTCTCATCTCCCAGGTGTGTGGGCGGCTTTCATCCCTGTCATCTCTTCTGTACTTTGTTCATCTCATTTAACTGGGAGTTGAGGTCACCCCTTTTAACCACTTCTGATTTTAGTCCTGGCACCATAATGCCAGCTGATATGCTTGTGCTCTTCATTTCTTTTATCACTTTCCTCATTCTTTTTATTAACTACATAGTATTTGGTTATATTGACGTACCATATTTTATTTTATGCAATATTACGTCTAAATGTTACAAATAAAGCTGCAGCGAGTCTCATGAACACAAATCTCTGTAAACTTTTATAAGGATATCTTCAAGATAAGTTCCTAGAATTCTCCCCCTCCGTTCCAGGCACTCTGATCTTTCTTGACTGTGGCTCTAAATGTCATTAGACTTTATTATATTTTGATTCCATTGTAAATTAAGATGCTTTTGCATTCATAGTCTTACTTGGACAGAACACCCTGCAGAATAGGACAGGTAGGTTAGTTTCCATTTTATAAAAGGTAAAATGGAAACTCGGAGAAGTGAAGGGAATTTGTGCAAGGTCCCATTTCCCCAGGACTCAGGGCCAGGACCAGGGGACATTCTCTGGGGTGTCATTGGTAGAGGCTGTTTGGGTTATCCCTTTTTTGCAGGCCAGACTGGGGATGGGGAGAGGGCATTGTTTTGCTAGTGTTGTCTAGGTAGGGAGGCTTCAGAAGGACACCCCACTGTGAGCTATGTTCTGGATCTCCAGGGAGTTTTAGGAACAGCAATTGCCTCGGGTCTCTTCTTGGGGAGAATCAGCTGCGTGACATCCTTGGGCCTGGGAGTGGCTGGGGGATGTGTGGTTCTACAGGACGGGTGATGCTTCTGTCAGTTCCATGTGGCAGGAAGGAAGAAGGATGCAGGGAAAAGATAAAGCATGCTCTTTCCCTTTTAAAGCGTTTTTCTGAAAGGCGTTTGTAACTTCTGCTTATATTTCATTACCCAGAACTTACTTAACCACATGGCCATACTAGCTGCTAGGGAGGCTGGGAAATGTCTTTTAGTTGGGGAAGGGGGTGGAGGCCTCGTACCCTAATAAAAATCAAGGATCTGTTACTTGCGGAAGATAAAGTTTTAGGGAAGCACACACACATGCAACATTAAGACCCTGTAATTTTTCAAAAGTGTTTGAGTTAAGTGATATTCTTCTCTTGAGTAGGGAGGCCTGGTTATATTACTTTAAAATGCCCAAATAGATACATTAGTATCTGTTTGTATTTCTCTATGTAGAGTGGTGGCATTTAATACCAACCAGAGCATTACGAGTCCTATATATATCCCTTTGTTTTAATCAGGCCATAATTTAGACACCATCCCTGTGAAAGTGTATTGGCTTTTTTTTTTTTTGCCCTGAGCATTCGAATGCTGAGTGATTGGCAAAGAATTTGTGTGCTGGCATAATTCTTATTATGTATAACATCACCCTTTCCTAAAGATCCAGCTTTACATTTTCAAGTTATTTATTTCCACATCACATAACAAAATAGCAGCTGATAAAAAATGCTCACATCATTTGGTCTAATAATATAGGCACAAGAGGACAGTGAAGTAAAACTGAGGGGCAATAAGTAAAATTCTGTGTTGGCCATTACATTGATAACGTGGTGATTTATAAAAACCACAGAAGTGTTTACAAAATCATTTTAAGTGAAATAACAACCATGCGCGCACGCACGCACACACACACACACGATTACTAAAAAACTACATAAACACTTGACACAGAACATATACATATTACATGCTGGGTTCTGCACTTACTGCTTTATGTATGTTATCTCCCCTTACTCTTTACCGTAATCCTATGAAGCCGGTATTACTATCTCTCTTTTTTTTTAATTGTGGTAAAATACATGTAGCATAAACTTTACCATCTTAACTATTTTTAAGCGTCCAGTTCAGTAGTGTTGAGTATACTTACATTGTTGTACAATTTCCAGAACTTTTTCATGCCCATTAAACAACTCCCCATATCCCCCACCCTCCAGCTCCTGGTAACCACCGTTCTGCTTTCTATGTCTATGAGTTTGACTACTCTAGGTGTCTCATAGAAGTGGAATCACACCGCATTTCTCTTTTTGTGACTGGCTTGTTTTACTTAGTATACTTTCCTGGAGGTTCATCCATGTTGTGGCAGGTGTTAGAATTTCCCTCCTTTTTAAGGCTGAATAATATTGGGTTGTATGAATATACCGCGTTTTGTTTATCCATTCATCATCAGTAGACATTTGGTTTGCTTCTACCTCTTGGCTATTATAAATAATGCTGCTGTTAACATGAGTATAGAAGTATTTCTTCAAGAACCTGCTTTCAGTTCTTTTGGGTATATATCCAAAAGTAGAAGTGCCAGATCATACTATCTTCTCTTTTACAGATGAGAAAACTAAGGCTCAGAAAGGTTAGTAACTTGCTCAAAGTCACACAGTCAGTGCCAGAACAAGAACTCCAATCCTGCCCTCAAGAGGTCATTAACATAAAAGAGTTGTTAGAGTGGACACTGCCCTCCACCCCCTTCGCAGTACGTGGGAGGTTAAAATCAGTGCCCTAACAGGCAAAGAGTTCTAGCTCGGAGGCTCTGGAGAGGCCCTGGGGCTGGGTGAGGGGGATCACAGAAGACTTTGCTCAGGAGGCCGCATTTGAGCCGGGCTTCAGAAGTCAGAACATAGTGATGTTATACTGCATGGTTCAAGCAACATGGGATCAGCTGTATACTCTGAGCTATATTTGTAACATAGGTTCTTTTCATCTTGTACGATTAAATGTAAAGGATCCTGTGTGTACAGCCATGAGTGTTGTACTTCATTGGCTACCGCAGGGATTTTCAAAGGTAATCTGACGACCCAGTTTTCACCTGCATACTGATTTAGAAGCTGGTGCCTGAAGAGAACACCACAGTGCCGCAGAGAGATTCGGAGGTTAGGACGCTGCACACCAGGAGAGGACTGAGAACGGTAGCTTGGAGCTGGGCAAGTTGAGGGTGTGTATAGGGGACAGAAAGGAGTTTCCTTTTTAAGCACAGAATAAAGGAAGGGGGGTGGTAAAGGATGAGACCTGAACGGCAGGTGAGATGTCAGAGGAAGAAGTTTGAACTTAAATATGTTGACCCTAAGCAGTCAGAGACTTTCTGAGTGGAAGAATGATAAAAGTTGAGCCTTAGTAATGTTAATCTGTTAGCAGCATCTAGCAGCTATTGAAGAGCAGAGGCTGGGTGTAAGGAGAACTACCTAGAAGGTTTTCTAACGAAAGAGCTCAGGTGACAGCTCTAAATTCCTTTATTGAAACTCAGACCTGTACTCCCGAAAAACATAATCCTAACCCACATTCTGTCTTAACAGCCTTGCAAGCCAGCTTCAGGTTTAGATGCTCAAAGAAGTTAGACTAGTTCCTTTGCTAGAGATCTTATCAGGAAAAAATGAGAGACTTTTTAAAAATTTTAAATCATAAGCATTAACATAGGATGTTATTTATAAAGCTGAGGTTAAAACTTTTAATGAAAATTTTAAGCTGTTATTCACATAGAATAAATTCCAATAAGCACCTATTTTATTAAAGCACTAAACTAGATTCCAAGGGGGATAACATACTCAAAACTAACATTTGAGTGTTTGTTGTATGCCAGTACGTTTACTGTCTTCTTACAGATAGCTCTATGGGATAGGTACTGTTAGTATCTCATTGTATTGCTGAGCTAACGGAGGCATAGAGGATGAGATAGCTCATAACTAGAGAGAAGAAATGAATGACTGTAATTAAGCAGAATGAAAATTCTGTCAAAACAATTCATTGATTTGTTTGGTGTGACATCTGCCACACCCAGGATCTCATGGCAGAAAATCCTCCCACTCTGTGATTTCCTCCTGAGGCCATCCTGGGACCCTACCCATGAGGAACTGCAGTGAAAGAGGCAGATGTGTTTATAATACAGTGCAATGAGTGTTATAATATGAACAGAGATTTGCTTCCAAAGTGTCATTCACAAATTAATAACTTGCCATTGAGCTGTGAAAAAATTAAGTCCAGTGTGTTTGTAGTTAACAGAAATAGCCATGGTTTGTCTCTGCTGCCTGGACCTTCTTGCACAGAGGATACTTCCTCTGTCTGGAATGCTCTTTCCACCCACCTCCCCCTCCCCCCCCTCCCCCCAAGCCTGGCTAAATTCTATCCTTCAGATCTCAGCTCAGATATTACTTCCTTATAGAAGCCTTCCCACACTTGTCCAGTCTAAATTAGATTCACCCAACAGTTATTCTCCCCATGAAATCTGTTTGGGTTTTTTTAATGAGTTGTTTAATGTGTGTCTCCCTTGTTACACTCTCAGCTGCCTAAGGGCAGGGCTGTGTGTGTTTTATCCACCAGTGTGTATCCACACAGTAGAACCTCATTTATTTGTTGAATGCGTGAATGAATGAGTGGACACCGTGAGTAAGTACTTCACTGAAATTTCACATACACGATCTTATTTCATCCTCAAAACAATCTTCTGAGGTACTATTGTGTGTATTTTTTTTTTTTTTTTTTAAGATTTTATTTATTTGAGAGAGAGAGCACAAGCCAGGGGAGGGGCAGAGGGAGAAGCAGACTTCCCGCAGGGCAGAGAGCCTGAAGCGAGGCTTGGCTCGATCCTAGGACCCTGAAATCATAACCTGAGCCAGAGGCAGACCACTTAACTGAGCCACCCGGCACCTCTATTGTGTATTTTAAAGATAAGAAAATTAGTCCCCCCAGAATTATATAGTTTATCTATAATCTGATAGCTAATAAGTGGCAAAGCCAGAATCTGAGCCCATTTATAAACTGTAACTGTAAACCCTTCTGCCTTGGCTACCTGAAGTTAAATGGCTGTAGTATTTTTCTTTCATTCTCTATATGTAATTGGCAAAATGCACTAACTATTGAGCATAACTGTGTTAACTCTTGGTTTTACGTATCTGTGTGACCTTTAGTAAGGGACATTCGCAGTAAGATTCTATACTATATTCTGAATCATGAAGAAAATAAGGTTGAAATCAGAATTTTAAGTGGAAAGGGAACTGTAGAGATCAAAACCTCTTGTTTTGTAGGTGAAACTGAGAGTGAATAAGTGGGGTAACTTGTTCAAGGTCACATTCTGGTAAACTAGACTCCAGGTCTTCTAATTCCTCATCTAGCGGTAACACATTACAATATCTCCAGTTTAGGGTAGTTTCCAAGTATAGGTTTTTTATATTCTCTTTCTCTTTTGGACCCTAGCCCAGAAGGCTACATTATACTCTTGTCATACCGAAAATAAGGTGGTTACTGTAGACCAGGCTGACAAGATAAAATTGTCAGGTAGTACCTTCCTTTGGTACTTTTGCAACTTTTCTATTACTTGACCTCATTTCACCATTTCATTGACTTTCTAGGATAAATAAAATCAGCAGTTAAATCTCTATCTTGTGGATGACGAAGAGGCCTGATGATAAATGAGTTGCCTAAGAAGGTCACAGAGTGTGTTAAGGATGAAGCTGGGGCTAGAACTTGAGCCCATAGACCATCAGCAAACCATGGCCAGTGCCACCTAGTTTTATAAATAAACTTTTATTGGAACACAGCCACACCCATTCATTTATGTATTGTCTATGGCTGCTTTCATGCCACAACAGCAAAGGTTAGTAGTTGTGACAGACCTTATGGGCCACAAAACTAAATTATATACTATCTGACCATTTACCAGTAAAGTTTGCCAACCCCTGCTCTAGATGCCTGGCACTATGGCCCTAGTTCTTTCCACCTAGAAGAGTGCTTATTGCCTTCCAAGCTGTCCTCACTCCACAATTTACATTTAACAAGAAGGAATCTGTGTCTCTAGGGGGTCTCTTTCCATTGAACAGATGGAAACCTGCCAGCCTACAAAAAATTCATGCCAGGTTTTCTGGGCAAAAGATACAAAACTTTCCAAAGTCAAAATTTGCTGCTCCAGAATCTGTCACAAAGCCATAAAAAACAGACACCAATCAACTTGATGGTAACTGAGATCAAGTGCACGATGAGTACAGTTTACAGCATTTTTCTCTGGAGCTTTTAACCCAGTCATATATTCTGTATTAGATGCTTTGGACCCTTAGAAGGGAAGCTCTGTATCAGTGATACTCAAAGTGTGATTCCTGCAGCAGCAACACCCTTATGGCCTGGAAACTTGTTGGTAATACTCATAGGCTCTACCTTAGGCATGAGATGGGTGATTCTGGAGACAGGGCCAAGATATTAATGTTTCAGCAAACTCTTCAGGTGATTCTGATGCGCACTGAAGCTTGAAAACTATAATGGGAACTCAGAATTTACACTTCTAGCAATTTCCCAGCTGATGGTGCTGGTCAAGGAGCACACTTTGAGAACCACTGACTGCTCTAGATACTAGGATAATAAATGAGGACGTAAGCCAAGAAAATAGTTTTGGAGTTGATAAGATCCTGTTGAGAATCTTGATTCTCAAAGGCATAAAATAGACATTTTTGGACAATTTTATTAAAATTTAATTTAAAATAAAACAGTGATAAAACTGCCACCTGGATACCAACCACCCAGTTTTAGCAGATCTCAACATTGTACCTTTTGCTTGATTTTTTGGTTTGGGGTTTTTTTAATTTTTGTTGTGGTGGTTTTTGTTTAAGAAATTAGAGTATCCTGGGTGTTATACACAAACAATGTATCATGGAACACTACATCAAAAACTAATGATGTAATGTATGGTGATTAACATAACAATAAAAAATTTAAAAAAATTAGAGTATACATCAAGATGAAGCCTTTTCTTCCAGAATCCCATTCCTCTCTCTCTTGCCCTAGAGCGAACCATTATTATGAGTTTCATGTGCATCACTTGCATACTTGTTTTTGTAATTTTACTACTTCTGCATAGATCTGTGAACAATATACACTTACACATTTGTGTGTGTATACTACATTACACAACTGATAACACTTAATCTCAACTTTTGTCTCTAGAAATTGTTTCTAAACATTATACATTTTGATACAGTGTAACTTCAGCTTATTCTACCTGCTGTGTAAATATGCATAATTTATTAATCCATTTTCTTTTTGGTAGACATTAGATTGTTCATAATATTTTACTATTTCAGAGTGTGGCAATAAATATTCTTACACCTGTCTTTCATGTATACTGTGTGAAAGGAAGTTTCTCTAGGGTGTATGCCCAGGAGTAGAAGAGCTGAGAAGTAGGGTAAAGGCATCGTCAGCCTTACTAGATATTGTTAATTGTTCTCCTAGTGGTTATACCTATTTACTCACCCATCCATAAGGTATGAGAGCCCAATTTCTCTACATTTTCATCAGAATTTGACATTTTCAGACATTTTAATTTTTGCCAATCAGATATGAAATGCCTTCTAGTTTTTAAATTTACAATACCCAGAGTTCTCGGGAGCTTGAGCTAATTTTCATGTTTTTTGACATTTCAGGTTTCTTCTAGGAATTACCTGTGATGTCCTTTACCCATTTTCTACCCACTTTCCTTTTTACCTGAATTTTACCTGAATAAATGCTGTTTACTTAACTTTTGGTAATACTTTATATGAGTTTTTTGTGTTTCAAGTACTTTATCTCAGTCCATAGCTAGTCTTTTGGCTTTGCTTATGGGTAAGAAGATCTCTCCCTACTCTTGGTTCATAAAGATTCTTTATATTTATCTGAAGTTTTAAAGCTTTGCTTTGTACATTTAAGTCTTTAATCTATCTGGAATTTCCTTTTGTGTATGATACGACGTAGAGATCTAATTTTATTTTCTTTTTCATGTAGATAACCAGTTATCCCAGCACTGCCCTTTTGTCATTGATTTATAATGCCACCCCTGATATAACAAGACTTTTCTATGTGCACAAGTCTGTTTCTGGACTCTGTATGTTGGTCTGTTTGTCCCTGTGTCAGATCCACATTGTCTTAATTATTATCACTTTATACAAATACTATCTGACAAGACACATCTTACTGTGATTTTTTTCAAAACTGTGGATTATTCTTCATGATTCATTCTTCGAGATAAATTATGATTGGCTTGTCAGATTTCATGAAAAATTCTGTCTTACAATTTTCACTGAAATTGCATTTTACTTATAGATTACTTGGGAGAGAATTGATTGTCTTTCAGTTCATGAACATGGTATATCTCCTTTATTCAGGTCTTCCACAATGACCTTTCAGTAATGTTTCAAATTTTTCCCAAAGAGTATTGGGATCTTTTATTAGATTTATTCCTAGGTATGTTATCTTGCTTTTGTGAATAGTATTATTTTTCTATTTGGTTATTTTTGGGATACAGAAGCAATACTCCCTCACCCGTTTATGAACTGTTGTTCACTCCTTTTCCAGTAGATGGCAGTAAAATACATTAAGATTTCATTATGTAGAATCTTCTGAGTGATGTCTTGGTTTTTTGTTTTGGGGTTTTTTTCAGTGAAATGAGTGTTATTTGTTTTAAAGGTATTAATTCTGAAGTATTTCTAAATTATTTCCCTTTGTTCCATTTAGGAGGATAAAAAGAAGCGAGATCGGGACCGTGTGGAGAATGAGGCAGAAAAAGACCTCCAGTGCGCGACCCCTGTAAGATTAGACTTGCCTCCTGAGAAGCCTCTCACAAGCTCTTTAGCCAAACAAGAAGGTTGGAATAACTCTGAATTAACGTCCCTGAATGAGGAGGCTGAAATTACTTTAAGGATTGTAGCCAGGGAAAGTGGGTTTTTAGTTTTTAAGTTAAATTTTAAAAGCTGTTTAATTTTTTTTTTAATTTTCTTTTTTCTGTTACTGCATAAGAGCTTGAAAGTAGCTTCAGTTTTGAATTGATATTCTCATACTTCAGTATATTTGTAAGAGAAATGGAGTTTTTGTATGATATTTAATGATGGGTATGAAGTAACTCATAGACAAAGAAAATAAGCTAAACAATACTCTCTAGAATCTTCCTTTTGAAAACATTTTCCCTTTCTCCTTTGCTTTAGAAGTAGAACAGACACCCCTTCAAGAAGCTTTGAATCAACTGATGAGACAATTACAGAGGTAAATGTTTTTTCCAACATTTTTATAACTTGGAAATTAAAATGGGAAATATAGGATCCAAACCACTTCTCTATTTTTGATTATTTAAAGCCACATTTTGTGGCCTAAATCCAAATGTACTTGATTTTAAAGTGATGATAAATATTTTGCCTGGCAGTAGAAAGTACTTTAAGAAGCTGACTTTTAAATGTTCTCCTTTGGTTTGTTTTAACTGGCAACTTGAAGAGTGTTACATAATACTCTTAATGGCAAATTTCTCTTTAAAGTAACTTCTGATGTTAAAGCTTTAAAGCAGGAATAAACAATACAGCTATTTTCACTTTGCTAATAGATGAAAATACCTTCTATATATTTGTTCAGTGCTTTATTGTGCTGTGAATATTCAGTAATTATTAAGTCTGGGAGAAGAGGATTTGTGACCCTCTCTTACATGCAAAAATTTGTTCTAAAGATTACAGTATCTAGATTAAACCAGTGTTAAGTTCAGAAAGGGGAAAAGAGTAACTCCATCTTTATTAAAATACGTATTTTTGATACCTGTCTCTACTCAGAATGTGAATTTTCAGCTCAGAGACATTATTTGCAGAGGATTCATGGGTGGAGGGCTTGCATTCTTATGGTGAACTTTCTTCTCACTGTGTTGTCCTTCTGTGTCAACCCCAGAACAGATTACAAATCATTTTGTAAGTTAAAGCCTCTTGTGCTCTCTGTATTCAGCACCTGTCAGCTTTGCAGTTAAGATGAGAAGTTAGTGGCCTCCCTCCCTTTTTGGTGTTACAGGATAATTGAGAAAATTACATCTCAAGTCTTTGCCCTTGAATAAGTCATTCATTACATGTCCCCAAATATGAACAGGTAAGTGGTAGGTGTTCTGACTCTATTAGAATGTATGATTATAAAGTGTTTTGGCTGCCTTTGAAGTTTTATTTTTTGTAACTTAAGACCAGGATATAGCTTAAGGATGTCAACTTAAAAGAAATCCACTTAACAAGGTCTCTCTTAGGGGCACTTGGGTGGCTCAGTCGGTTAAGCATCTGCGTTCAGCTCAGGTCATGATCTCAGAGTCCTGGGATCGAGCCCCACATCGGTCTCTCCGCTCAGCAGGGAGTCTGCTTCTCCCTCTCCCTCTGCCTCTCCCCCTGCTTGTGCCATCTCTCTCTCTGTCTGTCTCTCTCAAATAAATAAAATCTTAAAAAAAAAAAAAGGTCCTCTTAGTTCAAGGATATTGACATTTCTCAGAACATTTTGGGAATTAGAACCCAGAGCCACATTTTTTGAATGGTCTTTAGTGATTCATCATCCTTGAGGCTCAGCCCAAATGCTGATGAACGGTATAGTTGATTAGGGTTCTGTTAAAATGACTGATTTGGGGGGGGGGGTGTTAGATAATTTGCTCTGAAGAAGTCCTCCAGAGATGATCAGTGTTGTTATTCATAGTAACTACTATGGACACACTGGGTATTTTTGCTTATTTTTTTTTTTCTAGTCTCACCACCTAGGTATCCTGTAAGGAAGAACAGATAGCTGAGTTTAGATTCCAGCTCTTCTATCAGATTTATGACCTAGAACAAAAGATTTGACCTCTGAGCCCCAGTTCCCTCATCTCTCTAAGTGAGGCTGCCACCACCTTGATGGCTTTTGTAAGGATTAGATATAAAATACATCAGGCACCTACCATAGGGCTGCATGTGGTAAATACATTGTAAAAGTTGCTCCTACTACTACGTTTTAAATCATTTTTATTGTTAGGATAATTTGGAGTAAGAAACTTCGGTTTGCCAAATTTCCAGAGAAAAAATCAATCTAATGACCTAATCATATGCTATGTTTTTCAACCCTGTCAGTACTAGAATTACCAATGCCAAATACTGCAGTACCAGTACTCAACCCTACAAGTACCGGTGCCTGGACGAACCCTCCTTCCCAGGAGATTCTGATGTAGTGAGCCTAGGGTGAGCCTCCTCCTCCCCACCCCCCACAACTGGAATTTTTTTTAAAGCAGAATTGCACAGCCAGAATTGAGGGCCTACAATAGAAAGCACTGGTTCTTAAGTTTGGCGGTAGTATGAGGACCTTTTTAATGTCAGTTTTTGAGTACTCTCCATACACACTAAAGTCGGGTCCATCGATTAAGAAAATCTAGATACTCACGTGAATTCTGTGTAACCTTGTTATTATGCGTCTTTAAAATCATTCCTTCAGGGGCACCTGGGTGGCTCAGTCAGTTAAGCGTCTGCCTTTGGCTCAGGTCATGATCCCAGGGTCCTGGGATCGAGCCCCACATTGGGCTCCCTGCTCAGTGGGGAGCCTGCTTCTCCCTCTCCCACTCTTCCTGCATGTGCTCACTCTCCCTCTCTCTCTCTGTCAAATAAATAAAATCTTTAAAAAAATAAAATCATTCTTTCAACTTGCAGTGAAGAGCATGTTAGTATACTACAGATTCTTTCTACACTGAAATGTTTCCTGTGACTTCTGCTCCTAGACCAGTAGATTTGTTTGTAGTAGAAATAAAATTGCCTTTTTCATATCTTCACAGAAAAGACCCAAGTGCTTTCTTTTCATTTCCTGTGACTGATTTTATTGCTCCCGGCTACTCCATGATCATTAAGCACCCAATGGATTTTAGTACCATGAAAGAAAAGATTAAGAACAATGATTACCAGTCCATAGAAGAACTAAAGGTAACTATAGTTATTTATGTTGTGATTGGAAAATTGACCTATAATACAAAATAACATAATTATTCAGTTGAGAGTTGAACTCTTGGATTCTGTATATACACAATCTTGGTAGAAATCTGCATATCTGATAATAGGAAATTTTCTCATTGACCTATTATTTTGTAAAGAATTAAGTTTATTTTAATATCCAAAATTTTTGTATTTTTCTGTCTCAGAAAACATTTTTGAGCACCAATGTCACGTGATAGAAAACTGGACAAACAAATCCATCTGCTGTCTTTTATTATTTGGAGGTGTTTTAGAAAAATTTGAATTTCATATGTTCTACACTCTGTCTCATTTTTCATTTCAGACCAGTACAGATAAAATTAATACTTAAAGTTGCAACGGAGTAGTTTCCTTTTCTATTTCTAGACAGCTAAGGTGTAGCATGTCTCTCCAATAGAGGATGTCTTGTCCAGAAATAGTAGACAAAAGTTTAATTACACTTCTATTTGATGAAAGTCAGTTGCTTCCTGAACTCAATTCAGCTATATTTGTTGAGCATATTTTCTTCAAAAGAGAGGAATGAAATTAAAAACTTAAAAGTGAAGGGGCGCCTGGGTGGCTCAGTTGGTTAAGCGACTACCTTCGGCTCAGGTCATGATCCTGGAGTCCCAGGATCGAGTTCCGCATCGGGCTCCCTGCTCAGCAAGGAGTCTGCTTCTCCCTCTGACCCTCCTCCCTCTCATGCTCTCTGTCTTTCATTCTCTCTCTCTCAAATAAATAAATAAAATCTTTAAAAAAAAAAAAAAAACTTAAAAGTGAAGAACCCATAAGGCATGAGGGGGTGATGTGTGTGCCTGATGTTACAGTGGAAGTTTTTCCATCTTTAAGTAGTTGTGGTATATGTTGATTTCAGCAGTATACTTTTCATTTTGACCTTCAAAGAAAGGAACAATGTGTTTTGTTTTGTTTTGTTTTAATTTTTCTCTGTATCAAACCACCCAAACTTAACTGGTTTAGATAATACCTATTTTGCCTTTATTTTTTCTACATGAACGCTATAGTATTCACCTGACCTGTCTAAGTACTAGACCCTAATCAGTTACAGATTTTTACCTTTTTTTTTAAATCCACATATCGATCAGTTGAGATTTATGAATAAAACCAGCATTTAATTCTATCTTTACTATTCATTTGAATGCATAGGTAGCATTCTACTTACTCTGGAAACCTGAATTACATTCTCTTGTATTCAGAGAAATGGAAACTTTCCCAATTTCTCATCTGGTGAAAATTAGGCTAGAACGGTTTATTTCAGCATATTTCTGACCTTCTTATTGCTTAATGGAAAAAAATTTCACAGGGGTTTTTTTTTTTCTTTTTGTGAACAGTTTTCCTCTGATCTTTCTCTTATGATGACAGGAGAGAATAGAAATGTGCCCCCCTAAGTGTTTTTGCACAAATGATAATTAAGATTTGTTGTAATTGAAATAAACTAATACTTTCACTTTTTGGAGTTTTCTACATTACTATGTTTCCTTTGGGGAAAAATCAATAGCCTGATGTAATATTAATTAGCTTATTCAGCTCATTAGGCTGTTGAGGTTTTTTTTTTAATTACTTGAAAAGTATACAGAAAGGTCATTTAGCTTTTTGAGTGACCAAGTGCCATTACCCCCAAAGTCCAATAAAGCCTAGCACATGACAGTTAAGATTCATGAAATCTAAAAATTGTCTTAACAGATCAGATCAGTGGAATAATCCAGTACTCTCTTGCCAGCTAGAGACCAGTGGTCCCTCGGTATAAGTAATAGTCATCTGATGTCCTCCCTCTCTTGCCTCTATTTCCCAAAGTACATATTTAATAATTCTTAATGGAATGGAAGCTCTTCAGAAAATCTATAGCAAGGGCCCTTAACCTGGGGTCCTCTGGATGGAAGCCACAGATGAGCCTTTAAGGGGAACCTGCTAAAATGACATTAAAAAGTTTGTGTTCAACTTGGTGTATGTATATATGCTTGAGGAGTGGATGCGTGGCTTTCATCACGTTCTGAAAGATCCCGGACCTAGCACATTCTTATTGATTAGAGACTTGACCAGGGATAAGGATCCACATGTACTTCATCCACTTTAAGTTTAATACCAGACTTCTTGTGACCCCTGAGTCTGTCTTCTCATATGCTTTCAGGTAATACTAAGTCTGCCTATTGTTCCATTTAAGTGTCCTAAGCTGTCATCACTTTTTATTAAATAGTGGGGTTTGAATATTTGTTTTGGATATGGAAGAGGAATTTGTTTAGGGGGAATTTTTTTTTGTTGGATTTTTACCATTTTAACTCAGGTCGTGGCATAATCACTGCCACGTTTATACAGTGTAAAAAATTACTTAACCATGAAACTATGCAGTGGAATTGAGCTCTCCAGCATACATAGGTACTTTGAAATTTAACCCAAAAGTACAGTTTTGATAATTTGGCTACTCTGGTTGCATGTTCCAACTCTTTGAGGTTGTATGGTTTATTTCACATTGGCATGATTTTGCAGCATTCTGCAAATTACGTTTAGCTTATGATAGTATCCAAACACTTAAAATTAGTGTAAATATTTTAACATTTTTGCTTAGTTAATTTGAATTTCCTAAAAAATATTGTGATAATTTAGCCCTGTCACAGTTTTCATCAAGATTTGAAATTATTTAATTCATAAATGGAAACTTAAGATGTTTGTTTTAAAACTAGGAGTAATATTTTTTAATTACGTGAACTCAGTTAAGGTTATTCTAGGGCCGCCTGGGTGGCTCAGTCAAAGGTCCAACCCTTGATTTTGACTCAGGTCATGATCATGGGGTCATGAGATCAAGCCAGGCTCTGCGCTGGGTGAGGAGCCTGCTTCAGATTTTCTCTCCCTCTCCTCTGTCCATTCCCCTAATCTATCCCCCCACCCACTCTCGCTCGCTTTCTCTCTCTCTAAAAAAAAAAAAAAGTTTAAATATTATTCTATTAAATAGAAGTATTTTCTTCCAGTTCTTTTTGTGTACAGTAAGATTATAGTGAAGAAATCCATTTAAAAATTTCATCTTGGGATCTAAGGGTTTATGTTGTTCATTATAAAAAATGTAAGAATTTGGAAAGGAATGTAGTACAAAATTTAAATTAACTTAGCAGTACTGCTTTTGTTAGTGAGTCTTAAAACACACTAAATTGCTTTAATGGTGTTTAGTAAACAGTGAAATAAAAGGATAGGGTTTTTGTTTTATCTTTTTTAATTTTTCGAGGACCTGTATGATTTCATCAAACAGGGACAAGAAGGTGCTTTGTTTTGTTTTAAATGCATTTTTCTCCTTAATATTCTCTCTGCAGGATAACTTCAAACTAATGTGTACTAATGCTATGATTTACAACAAACCCGAGACCATTTATTATAAAGCTGCAAAGAAGCTATTGCACTCAGGGATGAAAATTCTTAGCCAGGTAAAGGAAATTCTTTGTCATAAATAGTAACTGTTACAAAATCTGTATACCTTTGTTTTTTGGTTAGAGTGATAGAGATCCAGTACAGTACTAGTTTTATAGGCGGATTATATTAAAGTAGGAAATATTAAATGAAAAAAGTTTTCATACAAAGAAAATTAAAACACGAAATTCTCATTTGGAATTGATACAAATAAGTATTGTCATTGGCTACTAATTATTTATTTAGAGGCTGTTGAATTGGTTAGTCACCAGATGGATTTATATTTGCTGTGAAAGAAACATCACCCTGAATTCCAGGATAAGATTGGTGAGATGAATTATGAGGCCTGTTGGGGGGAAAGCTCTCTACTTCCCTTTGAAGGATGGACTCTGATGGTGAAGCACAGGAACTCCTTCCAGGACAAAGAAAATGTCAGTGAGCAGTACCCTGCTCTTTGCCACCTCCCTGCAGGAGCACTCCTCCTGGAAGGGCCAGAACTGGTACCATAGTAATGTGGCTGAGGTGGGAGGGACACTTCATCATCAAGCTTCATGAGACGGCATAAACATGACAGTTTATTCAGAAGAGAGGTTAGTGGCAGAAAAGAACACGTGCTGTCTCAGAACAACCGCTGATGGGGTGGGGGGGAATTGAGGGGCTCGCTGTGCACCTGCTGGGAGAAAAGGAGAGCTCACAAGGTAAGTCGTGTCTTTTGAGGTTTTACTCATGGCTCTGAGTAGGATGGGAAATTAACGGAGGTGATCCTGGCAGGAAGTCGGAGTTCTGGTTTTAGCTCTTTGCTCCAATTTGTGGACCTCGGGCAGGACATGAGCCATGCTGGGCCTCGGTGTTCTCATGTCTGGAGAAGACATGGTTTAAAGTGGTTTAAAGAAGGTTTAAAGTGCAGTCTCCCAAGATAATTGCCAGCGTTAGGGTGCTGACTCTCATTAAGAGCTAAGTAGGCAGGAGACTACGAGAAAGGAGAGCAAGGCAGGAGAGGGATTTTTCGAAGAAGAGACAAGTGGGGGTATAAGACAGGAAGAATGAGAAAGAAATCAGAATGAAGAGCTTGGACCCAGACTCAGAGGAGTTATAGGAGAATAAGAATGAGTCATGTGTAGATGCACATGGTTTCCCACTTGTTACAGTGACCATCGGTATCACAGTTTTAAAGAATTGTCTTGGTGTGCAGATGTCTGAGTGTGTGCTTGGCTCTAAGAGATTCTCAGATCCATTTAACTGGGCAAAGAAAAACATTTGGGTTGATGAGTATTCTTGCATTCCTAATATTCAGACAGACAGCATCAGTTCCTACCCTTTCCTATAGACATAAGAAACTATAATGTAAACCAGGTACCCATCTTTGGCAAAATCTACAAAGGAAAGGGGACTATAAAATGTTTATCCCACTCTTTGCAGGAAGACTCAGAATCCAGACCCACACCATATTCCAGGTGTAAAAATCTGCAAATGCTTGTTACTACATTTGAAATAAAAGTGCATCTCGCAAATGTAGTCTTTAGTCACTCCAAAATATGTACATTAAATTTTTGGGAGAAAGTTGAATTTGCAGTATCCCAAGTAAATTTATCAACTTTGATTTACCATTATTTTCTTTTTTTTCTTTTTTTTTTTTTTTTTAAAGATTTTATTTATTTATTTGACAGAGAGAGAGAGAGCAAGAGCAGGAACACAAGCAGGGGGAGTGGGAGAGGGAGAAGCAGGCTTCCCGCCGAGCAGGGAGCCCGATGTGGGACTCGATCCCAGGACTCTGGGATCATGACCTGAGCCGAAGGCAGACGCTTAACGACTGAGCCACCCAGGCGCCCTTCTTTTTTTTCAAATAATGTAGTTAATATAACATGCAAAAGATTCCAGTATCTCTTGAATTTTACTGGGGGTGGGATGGCTGGAAGTACAGAAAATAAACTTTCTTCTCCACTTTCCCTTTTCTCTCTCTGTTGTCTTCCTTTTTTTCAGATCTCTTCCTGTTGAGGAGCCCTACCCATCCTGTGTTATAGCTTCCTGTTGACTGTTCTCTCCACCCTAAATGGGAGGGATCCTTACAACAGTGATTTTTTAAATGTTTAAATTTAGATCTTCTTGAGTTAACTCTTCTGATTGTGGTACTCCCAAGGGAGCCCAGCACACCCTTCCATGAATGGTGTCTTTTTAAAAGATCACTGGTTTTGATTGTTCAGTGTAAAGATTGTAGAGCAGTCATTTATCATTTTTTTCATTTACACACAAATAGTGGCTATTAGTAGACATTTTTATAAAGAATGGATATAGTCGAATAACTTTTTTGATCTCCTAGATAAATACTAGAATGCTGCATTATACTACAAACAAAATAGTACAAACTACTGTTTGTAGCATAGTGGCTTTAGAATCAAGGTTCGAGTCCTGGCTGTGCCCTCCAGACGCTGAGTGACCTTGGCAGGCTGTGCGCCCTTGCTCCGCCTCAGTAGACCTTAGCTTGTGGAGCCAGGCGGCCGTGCCTGATGCATGTGTAAGCACCCGCGTGGTAGCTGTGGCAGAGTCCAGCCCTTTCAGCCATTTAATGTTGTAAAATTGAGGACTGATAAATAGTATGCTGATTTGGAGACATCTTAATTATTTAAAAAAAAAAAGACTTTCAAAGTAAAATGAAACTCAGCTTTTTCCAATGATTTGTGTTGAAATTTAGAAGATTTCTCTAATTCTTTTAATTTTGTGTGTGTTACGTTTCTAAAAACTTCAAAATGTTTTTAATGTAGGTTCTATTTTATAAAATTCTAGAGTGGAAATAAAAAGATAACTGAGAACTTCATGATCTAAGCCCATTCATTTAACACCATTTATACTTGCAGTGTGCGAGCTTCTGATTTAGGTACTAGAGATAGAGCTGGGTAAGGAATTACCTAAGTGACGTACACAAGGGAAAACACAAATGGCCGATAAAAAGTTCCAGAGATAATCATACTCACTAATATTTTTTAAGTATGTATTAAAATAAGACATTTTTTTAAAATCGGCAAATTTTTTTATTTTTATTTTTTATTTTTTTTTAAAGATTTTATTTATTTATTTGAGAATGAGAGAGAGTGAGTACATGAGAAGGGGGAGGGTCAGAGGGAGAAGCAGACTCCCCGCCGAGCAGGGAGCCCGATGCGGGACTCGATCCAGGGACTCCAGGATCATGACCTGAGCCGAAGGCAGTCGCTTAACCAACTGAGCCACCCAGGCGCCCTCGGCAAATTTTTTTAAATACTACTCAGTTTGATAAGGATTCAGAGAAACTTTCGAACACTGATATATACATTGATAAAACTTCTCTGGAGAGCAGTTTGGCAGTAAATATCAAAAGCCTGATGACCTAGTGTTTCCACTTCTAGGAATTTTTTTTTTTTTTTCAGTATAGATAACATACAGTATCACTTTTGGGAATTTATCCTAAAGAGAGATTCTTGAAGAGATTTAGTTATAGTGACGTTCATGAGACTTTCATTTGTAATAGTGGAAACTTGAAATAATCTAAATGTCTAATAGGGGAATATTAATTAGACCATGGTACACAGGATAAAATACTACACACTTACTAAAAACATTTTAAAGAGTATTTAATGATATGGAGGGAAAATGATTGTAATTTATTAATGAAAAAAATTCATGTTACCAAATAATTCAGTATAATTCTAATTAGCTAATATGTGTAATGCTTAGAGAAATACTGGCATAATGATAAACAAGGTTTGTATTTTCTCCTCTACCCAAATCTTTGTCTACAATGAAATATATTACTTGGATAGTTTTAATAAGACTACCTTAAAATAAAAGTTCAGTAAAAATAGCAGGTCCGCGTTCTGGAGGCTCTCACGGTCTGCATTGCTAATTCAGCAGTGTGATGAGACAGGGCCCCTCATGGGACCCCAGAGCCCTGGCCTTCATCACTGGTTCTATGACCTTAGGTGAGGCATTTAGCATTTCTGGGCTATGTTGTTCTTATTTGAATGACCTCTGGTCCTTTCCAGTTCTCAGTTTCTATTATTCTGCAAAAGTCTTCCCTGGTGTTGCCATGCAGCCCTAAGGAGACTGCACTCCATATTTTATCCAGTGACAGTGCTCAGAGTTAAAAAGCAGAAGTCACTAGAAACAAATGTGCCTTCAGAAACCTCAAGCCCTTCACCACAAAGAAAATTTCACAGCATATCAATGCAGTGGAAAATTAAGTACGTGTTTCACAAAATAGAAACAAGACTTTTTTGGTAAGAACATTATGCTTTCTGGGAAAGAAACTGTGCTAGCAACCTTTTATTCTCCTGGAAGCATGTTGTTTTCACACAGAGAAAAATGCCAGCGTCCTCAGTGGTTATCCTAGGATACCAGAGTATAAGGGTACTTCACATGTTCACATCCTCTAGCTTTTGAAATACCTGATAATTCTTAAATTTCAAAAGATAAGCCATTCTGTTAAATACAAAATTTAAACATGCTATTAAACTAAATTCTCCTTTTTAAAGTTAGTATTGCAAAGAATACTTAGTATTTATTCATGCTTTCTCCTCTATGAACGTTTTGATGATGTAGTCAAGTTAAAAAGCATTCTCTTATGTTGGAAATTATCTGAATTGAAGGAATAGACTGTATTGCCCTGGTTCCCAAATATACTCTCTTGGTATAATTACATTTAATTGCTTTTCTTCCCTAGTTAATGACAGAGTAAGTGCAAACTCATATTGTGAGAAAGAAATGCATCACTTTAAAAATTAATGACAAATATGCAATGAGACTATTCTTGAATATTTTTAGGAGAGAATTCAGAGCCTGAAGCAGAGCATAGAATTCATGGCAGACTTGCAAAAAAGTCGAAAGCAGAAAGATAGAACAGACACCTCGCAGAGTGGGGAGGACAGCGGCTGCTGGCCAAGAGAAAGGGAAGACTCTGGAGATACTGAAGCGCAAGCCTTCAAGAGTCCCAATAAAGAAAACAAAAAGTAAAAAATCTTTGGAATATTTAAGTTAAACTATCTTTTTCAGACCAGTAAGGGGGAAAAATCCTGGTTCAGTGCCTGCCTTGAGAAGAGGTCTACCCGTGGTTGGTTGGTTTTTGGCATGAAAGTCCATTTCGGTGATAATGATCCCCATCTTCTCCTACAAAGCATTATATGGAATTGTTTAAACATAGTTCAGAAAACGGTTCTGAATGTGTATTCTTATGAAAGTAGTTAACCAATAAATTATCTTTAGGGACTTACTATTAGTGAAATTTATTGAAATAGAACTCTGTTTAAGAAAAAATCTGTATTTCTTACCTCATTCCATAAAGGGGTTGAAACCGTAAATTCACAGGTGAAGCTACTTCCTAAACAGATGGGCTATTGCTGAGGTGTGTGCGTGTTTTCCACCAGACATCACCTGGTAGGAGCGATAACTCAGTACTGGTCCCCCCCCCCCCGGCAGCCCCAGGCATGGCCGGACGCAGCTGTGGCCACCCGCTCACACCACTGACTCACTAGCAGCCCTGAGGCCCCGCATCTCACTGTCAACTCTGGAAGAGGGTTCTAGTGAGTAGGCTGGATTTCTGCTGGTGTAAGGCAAAGAGAGTAAACTTGTGACATATATTTATTGTATTTCTAAGATTTGTACAATTCAAATGTATTTTTTTTTTTTTTTAAGATTTTATTTATTTGACAGACAGTGAGAGAGGGAACACAAACGGGGAGAGGGAGAAGCAGGCCTCCCACTGAGCAGGGAGCCCGATGTGGGGCTCGATCCCAGGACCCTGGGATCATGACCTGAACCAAAGGCAGATGTGTAACGACTGAGCCACCCAGGTGCCCCCAAATGTATTTCATTTTAAATTTAGAAACTGGACTTTAAAAAGAAAATGATGTGTCCCTCCCCCTTCAAAATATGTTTGAGGTAGAGTCCATTTGTGTGACTGTATTGAGAAAAATGCTCAAGACAAATAGCGCTGGACACACAAAGGCGAGAGCTAAGCAGGCTGTTGGGCTGGCCTGGCTATGAGCATGCTCCGGGCTCTCCCAGGCCCCTGAGGAACAAAGCTGTACTTGGCGACCGTAGGGCAAATGCCTCCGGTTGAGTTGTGCTCCTGTTTGGAATTCATTTTAATGTTTTCAAACTTACCTTTTTTTTTTTTTTTTTACTTAGTATTAATGTATGTTTTCAGGAAAGACAAAGATATGCTTGAAGATAAATGTAAGAGCAATAGTTTAGAAAGAGAGCAGGAGCAGATTGACCGCATCGTTAAGGAATCCGGAGGAAAGCTGACCAGGCGGCTTGTTAATAGCCAGGTGACGGGGCTTTTTCTTTCTTTTCACTACCTACTGTCTGGTTGTCTGGGGCTTGCAGTTTTCAGATTGCTTGTGCACTTTTAACCCATACCATACCTGCCAAAGAGCTGTTCAGTACAACACCCAGAGAAGAAAATTATAATAATTTGTAAAGTACATAATGAATCTTTTCCTCTGTTACTGGATTTTAGTGATGTTAATGTGTTCTAAACTTGGAAAATGAACATTTATACTCTGGTCTCTTGAAATCATTGTTTAGCACATTGGTTTTAAAACCAAATGGATTAATACGTGACTTTCGACAGGTCACTCCCCTCCCCTGGTCTCCAGTATCTTCCTTTTTTAATAGGGTGGGCAGAGCGGAGGGGCCCGAAGGCCCTGCACAGCTCTTTACCAGCCTGAGGTTTCCCTAACCTTCATTTCTGCAGCCCATTAGCCCCTGTGTGTATGGAGCGAGGTGGGAAAGTCAGTATCCAAGTGTAACACTAGTAACTCATAATATTGGTTTGGCTAAATTTAAGGCTTTCTAGTGTGAGAGAGAGATATATATATGTACACGTACTTGCATATGAATGTGGTAAATATAAAACAGTTTACCACATTTGAATACTTTGGGTCATTGCAGTGTGAATTTGAAAGGAGAAAACCAGATGGAACAACAACATTGGGGCTTCTCCATCCTGTGGATCCCATTGTAGGAGGTAAGTTCACAGATCAGAATGTGCATGAACTTGCTGTTTGGCAACAAGCAGTAGCCCGGGTGACATTTTAAAACAGCAAGCCTGATACTGAGCAATCCGACTGTATCGTCATCCCCAAAGAACTTGGCTAGACATTGTGTATTTTGTGCTAATAGCTAGCCCGGCTTTACCTCATCTTAAAGCAGGTACTATGGAGATCCACTGTTCTTTAAAATACAAAGTCCTTGGAATACCAGACCCACCATTAAAGCCAAAAAATGACGTAATTTCTAGCTCTGGCTCTAAGAGACTATGTGTGTATGCTCAGTTATTTCAGGAGGTATCTCAAAACCCTCTTATTATAACATAATAAATTTGGCTTTTTAAATTCCAGTGACTAGAGCAAATATATATGCCCTGTAGTACCTTAGTAGTCATGGGATAACACGCATGACGACACCACGTCTTCCACTGCGGCTGGTAGGAAGTTGGTAAAGGTTGGGAAGCATGACTTTAGAAACCCCGGTCATATTTTTATTTTCTCAGATGGTATTTTAAGGGCGATAGTATAGGGATTCCAGTTTGAAATTTGATGTAAGAAAAAGAACTTTTTGTCATTCATCTGAGGGGGAGGGAGTCATGTGTCAGGGTAAGCAAAGGTGAGAATGTTATTTTGTAAATACCCATTTTCCTGCTGCCGTTAGAAGAGCAAGCATTGGGCATACAGAGACGAATGATGACACTTCGGGGAACAGTCTCCAGGACTTACCGTTCTGCTGCGGGCAGGGCCTGGGGGCTGGAAGTGGCGCGCGGTGTGTCGTAGGAGACAACGGGAGGCACGCGTCCCTTCCCATCTTGTCTGCGGGGTGGGGCGTGGAGGCACGAACGCCGGTCACTGCGTGAAGAGCTGCCGCTCGTCTGCCGTGAAGAGGGCAGCTGTGACAGGACACAACAGAAAGGACCCGTCTAGTGTCTGGGGGCCAGAGAAGGCTTCCTTATTCCTTAGCAAAGTGATGCTTAGGTTGGTCCCAAAAAAGTGAGTGAGGGTGAGGGGCTGGGGGTAAGAGACATCGAAGCAGCCGGGAAGAGCTGGATGCATTTGAGGGCTAACTGGGGAGCCTCTCAGTGTCTTCGCGTATCGCACTCCGCTCTCGAAACGCCGGCGGAGTTCCTTCACTTAGAAGAAGAGGAACTGGTGCTGTCGGGGGGGGGGGGAGGGGGGAGAAAAAAACCTCACTTTTTGCTTTTATGCGAACTTTGCATAGTAGAAGTTTATATGGTCTTGGATCAAAGGAAGTGCCGCCAGACTGAGAACATTGTGCTCTCTAGTATAGCTATGGTGGAAATTTGGTGGGAAGGGGATGCAACTAACGATTTAGGGGACACCTTAAGATCTGCCCCTTTCTGTGTGTCTAGCGGTCTGTCTGCCCTTGCTCTGCTGCCATGCATTTCCGGCTGCTGGAGGCAGGGTCAGTGTGGCCCAGGCCCAGCTGGCTCCGCACATGGCAGCAGCCCCCAAGGAGCCAGCATCCTGGGCTAAGGTGCAGGCTTTGCCCCTGTTGCTTCTCAGCTCCTCCTTCCTGCCAAATTCCAGACTGCTTGCTGAAAGGGAGAGAAGACCCAATTTAGGTGTGCCACCTTCCTCACTAGTGCTTTCGGTTTATCACCGTGGTCACCTGTGGCCGCAGCCTCTGTTCCAGGGTGGAATAGCATGCCTCGTAGATACCAGTCTTTCCTGAGTAGATTATGAGTTCTTGTCTTTAATCAGGTGTTTTTCCTTAGTCTTTTGCTAACCTTTTCTACTGGTTTACTCCTATCAAAATAAAGTTTCAACCTTTAAATCCTTAATTTTTTTTTAAGCGAAATGCAACGTGATTATAAAGAATTACAAGAAGCAGTAGAGCATAATGAAAAGGACCAGGTTCAGGTCTTGGCTACATTCCTCCCTTGCTGAGATTTTCGTAGGTGAAAGATGGGTGTACGAAGGGCCACCCAGGCTCCTGGACAGAGTCACATAGACGGCATGAAGCAGTGTGCGTGCAGGCAGCCCACAGAGCGCCCCCCGGGCTCCTTATCACGTGCACCTCCCACACCAGGCCTGCTCTTGTTTCAGAACCAGGCTACTGCCCTGTGAGACTGGGAATGACAACTGGAAGGCTTCAGTCTGGAGTGAATACTTTGCAGGGGTTCAAGGAAGACAAAAGGAACAAAGTCACTCCAGGTAAGGCTTCATGTTTCTCTCCTCGCTCAAGCATTTGGCGGGGAGAAAAGCATAATTACCATTTCTTTAACTCTTTTGGTGGTAGTTTTGCAACATGAATCAGCTGTTTTATTAACTTCGGAAGAAACTGAAAAATCAGCTACTAGTATTCAAAATGAGTTTTGTGCTTTCTTTCCTCTGTCTCTCCTTTGTGGGGAAAAAGTCACTTGAGTTGTGACTTCCCAAGGATCCGGGAGGGAAAATAGCTACCTTGGATTTGTTATACCAGTCAGTGAGGTAATAAAATTAGAAGGGAATGATCTTTAATAAAACAGAAATTAGATTGACACGCGAGTGACAGAACAGTATTTGCTTTCTGTCCACAGTGTTATACTTGAACTACGGACCCTACAGTTCCTACGCTCCGCATTATGACTCCACATTTGCAAATATCAGCAAGGACGATTCGGATCTGATCTATTCAGCCTATGGGGAAGACTCTGATCTTCCCAGTGATTTCAGGTGAGTGACCAATTCTTCAGTATCCAGAATGCCACGTTTTTCTGAAACACTGATAGACCCGTGTATATCCAAGGGGTGTGGTCCGAACTGGAGGTGTAACCTGGAGACTCTTAGTCCACATGTAAGTCCTGAGGTGAATAAGGTCACCTTAGGGAGGAAGTGAAGGGCAGGAGCAAGTCCAGGACTGAGCCCTGGAGCCTCCGTCATTGAGAGAGTCTTACTTCTCTTGGAAGGTTTCCCCAGGAGCATTTCATGTCTCTGAGTTCTTGATATTGTTTAGTTCGCTCAAGATGATAAAGGTAAATATATAAATAGGGTGTTGTACCTAGATGGAAGATTTTACACCGTGGCGTGTAAATTAAGGCGTGTCTGACAGAAACAGTTGGCTGGGATAGGAAGATTTCAGCCGACGGAGGTGATTTATATGGAAGTGACTTTCCCAACACACTCTCTTTCAGCATCCATGAGTTTTTGGCCACGTGCCAGGATTATCCCTATGTGATGGCAGACAGTTTACTGGATGTTTTAACAAAAGGAGGCCATTCTAGAACCCTGCAAGAGTTGGAGACGGTAAGAAGGCTGCTAAAGAAATGGGTAATTTATTATTGGCTCTTAGCATTAGTCACTAGGTGTTATGAAACCATGGGAGTCACCAGGGTGACAGCTGAGCTGCATTCCCCTGAAAAGCCAGGCCGGCCTGGGTGGGGACCATGGGTGGAGGACAATGAACGGAAACGGGTAAGTCAGCTACCAGGGTCTGTGAGGGCCAGGAGACTGTCATTATCTCCCGATCTTGGGAATGTAGGAATCAGAATGGGGTTGACGACTCAGAAGTCAGCTGGTGCTGTGTACCCTAACAAAAAAGGAAGTCTCGCTCACTGGCTTGGAACTGAATTGACTAAAATGATAGAGAATGTTCTTTTCTTTATTACTCAGTAACAACACAGTGGTGGGGCCACAAGGAAAAAAGAAGCTTCCGCTTTGCTCTGTTATTAACACTTGTAACCTGTCTCCAGTCCAGTCGGACATAGTTCATCATCTGGAATAATTCACACCCTCGGCTCCAAGATTAGAACCAGAAAATGTTCCTCCTGATAAGTAGAAGAGAGTCGAGCTCCAGAATGTCCTTGTCACCATAGTTAGAAGAACCCTGTGTCTCTGGGGGTCCTAGCTCTTCCTGAGGGCTGTGGCTGCTGCCACCTTGTCCTCTGCCGCACGTGGCTGCCAGTCCCTGGGGTGACTCTCAGCAGTGCTGAGTCAGCACCTCACGTTCAGTGAGAATTGCTGTACATGCAGGCTTCGTGCAGGAACGGCTTTCCTCATGTGGCCTAAAAAACATGCCACTTCTCATCTGTTCAGAAATATTTTTCCTCTGACCCTCCCAACAATCTGAATTAATAGTCTTGAGCTAAAATTGAATAGCTTTCATTTGGTTGGTAGGGCAGTAAGTAGATTTCAGATCTAAAGTTTCTCTGTCCATTGATCCAGCAGTTCTCAGACTATATCTTAGAAAATTAAAAAAAGTTATATGTAAGGATACATTGTTTATAATATAAAAAAATTGGGAATTGGTTAAAAAATCATAATACAACCTTTCAAAAAAAAATCACATCATTATTGATTTTCGGGCACGACACATTTGCCTGTTGTTTAGGTATGCGTGATCTCTGACGGCTAGGATTATGGGAAGCTTTCACATTCTCCACAGCATTTGAATATTTTACGGTAATCCTCTGCTATCCGAGAATATTGCTCTCTTAATGCAAATTAGTCCCTAGAGTGCCTCCTATTTTCTCCTTGCCATAGATTTACCTGTTGTTGAAAACCAACTCCATTTAGTAGGCACTTCTCTGCTATTTACCAGGTACCTTCATATATATATGTATAGCTTTTTGCTCAGACACAGATCATTCTTGAAGTTACCAGTAATAGGTACTCTTGACTCACAAATACTCTCAAAATGCCACTTATTGGGGCACCTGGGTGGCTCAGTCGTTAAGCGTCTGCCTTCACCTCAGGTCATGATCCCAGGGTTCTGGGATCAAGCCCCGCATCGGGCTCCCTGCTCGGCAGGAAGCCTGCTTCTCTCTCCCACTGTCCCTGCTTGTGTTCCTGCTCTCACTATTTCTCTTGCGCTGTCAAATGAATAAAATCTTTAAAAAAAAAAAAAAAAGTAACATTATATCTAACTTGTTTTAGGTTTAAAAAAATTCCAGTAATCCATATTCTTATTCCTTGCCTTGAAGCTCTTAATATTTTTTTTATTTTCCTTGATATTTACGTCTTTAATATATCTTTTAATAAAAAGCTGTTTGTCTTTATACTTCTAGCTATCACCCGAAGATGAAGGCCAGACTAGGACCCTTGACCCAGCAAAAGAAATGGAGGTGATTATATTTTATTCTTCATAAAAAATATTTAAATGGAGGATAAGCTAAAAGGCCTAAGTGATAAAGCTTTGTTTTAAAAGAGCATTATTTATTGCGTATCTCCGTAAGTTAAAGCACTCTCTGCGTGTGGGGGGCGGGGCAGCAGCTAGGGCAGCACACGAGCATGGGAGCCTGGGGGCCAGCCCCGGGGACCGCACGGCGTAAATGCTGCACATGTTGTAGGAGTGCGGGTTGCAGAGGCCAGCTGCTCTGCATGGCTGAGGCGGCCCTCACAGAGTGCGTGCTGGGCCAGCTGGGCCTGGAAAGGTGAAGAGACATTCTCCCAGCAGGCGGTGGGAAGGGGGCTGAAACTGCGTGGATAGTGACAGAAGCGGACGTGGGCGGAAGGGGCCCGTGTGCAGAGAGCGCAGTCGGCGTGTGAGCGCGGGGTGCCTGAGCAGAGGAGGGGAGGTGGGGAGGCCTGCACAGGTGAGGCCCTGACGACAGAGAGGCTACAGGCAGTGCCGAGAAGCTGAGGTTTTACCTCAGAAGACAGGAAGCTCTGAGGAAACGAGGGGAGAGGGGCTGGAGGAGGGGACCCAAAGAGCTCTGGGGCTTGTCTGAGCAAAACACTGACGAGCGTGGCAACACAGTAAAGACAAGTACAGTAGAAGTCAGGTCCACAGGACCTGGTGCGTGAGGTACCTCATGGCATTGTGAGCTCCCATCAAAGTGTGGGGAAAGGAGCTCCCCTCCAGCAGGGAGAGAAGCTGTACTCGGCGTCCCGCACAGGGGTGATTGGGGACGTTGTTGGGGCGGCGGGGGATTCCCAGATCTGGGTTGCAGGTGCGCAGGTCTGGAAGTTGTTGGTGGAAAGGGAGAGTTTCACTGTAGTCATTCAAGTGGACGAGATTGTCCAGAGAGAACACTGGGTAAAGGTTGAAGGACAGAACCTTGGAGAAGCCCAGTAGGTGAGGTAGAAAAACCACGAAAAGAAGGACATGCAGGAAGGAGCCCAGCGAGAGGAGAGTGGAGGCTGTCATTTGTAACCATCAGAGCGGGGTCAGCAAAATGATGGGGACAAAGGTAGGTGGCAGAGAGCTAAATGAGTGGAGGAAGCAGGGACGTGAGGGCAGATGGATGTGAGCCCAGTAACTGAGGGGAAGGAGAACTTGAAGATGAGCTCAAGGAAGGATAGATGTAGGTGGGAATGGTACCCACAGAACCATGTTTGCAAGGAATGAGGTTCCAGCAAGGTCATGTGCTTAGTGAGGGGGCAGGAACGCAAGAAATCTTGAGAATGGGAAAGGAGGCTGGGTAAAAAGTAGGGTGGTGGGGGTCCCGCAGATGGCAAGCCATAAGTATATACCGAGAGTTTCTCCCCACACACTCTTAGCCATAAGTAGGTAGAGAGATCGGGGGTTCACATAAATATCTGGAATGCAATGCCGAGCGTCTAAATGGAACCATTAATTTCTGGTGGCTTATCATCTGGGCTCATCTCTTCCTCAAAAGCAGTGTTGAGGTTATGGAAACTCTGAGTCTTGTCATTCCAAAAATACAACTCCACCCATTTTAGGATTTTGTTTCTCCCATGTAATACTGACAGCCTGGCTTTGGGGCCGGGAGGTGACCCAGGAAGTATCTCATGCTCGAGCTCTGCTGTGGGAGTGCAAGCATCCGCACTGGGGGCCAAAGCATGGCCTGTGAGCCTTGGAAACAGGAGGCATCGTCCCAGTCAGTCAGAAGCTCTTCGTGGCGTAGGCAGTACCAAGGCGCTCGTTCCTTTCATCTTTAGAGTGGCTGCCAGATGGAGCAAAGGATGGGTGTTTTGTAAGACACATCATTTCAGGAACGGAAAGTATGCGTTTGTGGATGGTGTTTGGCCCGGACTGGGGAATGGCACTTTGCAAGTATTCTGGGAAGACGGTTTTGTAGGTATCAAAATTGTAACTCCAAAGTAAATAGGTGGAATAACTTGGCCTGTAAACACAAACCATCTTAATGATTTCTCATTCTAGCAAGCCCAAATAATTCCTTTTTTTTTGTTTTTTTGTTTTTTTTAAAGCAGATTACCGAAATAGAGCCAGCAGGGCGTTTAGATTCCAGTAATCAGGACCGGCTCACAGCACTGAAAGCAGTAACAAGTTTTGGTGCTCCTGTTGAAGTTTTTGACTCTGAAGGTGTGTCACTTCATGACCCGGGCAGTCACAATTTAATGTCACATTAGTCCAGATTGACATAGCCGTTCACCACAGCAAGATCTTGGCTGGCCGTGCTTCTGTGAAGAGTGAAGCATGTCTCTGGTATTAATTTCATTGAGGAGAGAAGACTAGCCAATAAATAGCAAAACCCCAGAGCATAGGACTCACTTTACTGCACAAGATCAAACACAAGTGTGTTCGTGTTTTCTTTAGTGTGTTTTTCTTTTTTTTTTTTTTTAAAGATTTTATTTATTTATTGACAGAGACACAGCGAGAGAGAGAACATAAGCAGGGGGAGTGGGAGAGGGAGAAGCAGGCTTCCTGCTGAGCAGAGAGCCCGATGTGGGGCTCCATCCCAGGACCCTGGGATCATGACCTGAGCCAAAGGCAGACGCTTAACAACTGAGCCACCCAGGCACCCCCCCCCCCTTTTTTTTTTTAAAGATTTTACTTATGTATTAGTGTGTTTTTCTTCATACCACACAGAAGCTGAAATGTTCCAGAGGAAACTTGATGAGACCACCAGATTGCTCCGAGAGCTCCAGGAAGCCCAGAACGAGCGTCTGAGCACCAGACCCCCTCCCAACATGATCTGTCTCTTGGGTCCCTCTTACAGGGAAATGCATCTCGGTATGTTACGCCTCCGGTAAGAGGAGAACCGGGGGATACTTAAAGGGAGAACCTTCTGAGAAGTGATACCACTGTCAGCAGAGCTGAAGTGAACCATGGATGGTTTCTTTTTTGAACAATGTGGGGGTTGGGGGTGCCAACTGACCTCCCTCCTCCCCCGTCCCTTGCAGTTGAAAATCCACGTGTAATTTTTGACTCCCCTCAAACTTTACTGTAATAGCCTTCTGTTGACTGGAAGCCTTACCTACAGTCAACTAACACGTATTTTGTACATCGCATGTATTACATACTGTTTCTTACAGTAAAGCTAAAGAAAAGAAAATGTTAAAGATGAAGAGAATAGGTTTACAGTCCTGTATTTATCCACAAAAAAAAAAAAAATCTCTATCTGTGGACCAGCACAGCTCCAACCCCTGTTGTTCCAGTGTCAACTTCTTATTGGTCTTTTGATTTTTGTTTATTATCGTGTAAAGGAACCACGTTTTAACACCTAAAACTGTTTTTCTTTTCTTCTCCCTAGCTGAACAGGTAACCAACAATCTGAAAGAACTTGCGCAGCAAGTCACTCCAGGCGACATTGTCAGCACGTATGGAGTTCGAAAAGCAATGGGGATTTCCGTCCCCTCCCCCATCGTGGAAAACAACTTTGTAGATTTAACGGAAGGTATGTGCCCTGTGTGTCTGGGAGGACGGAGGACTGTTTGGAGTAAAAGGAACATCAGTCCTCTCCCCTCGAGTAATATTGGAAAGATTTTTGTCTCTGCGTGTTGATACTGTATAAACTTTTTATTAATTCTTTAGACAAGACGTAAAGGAAATAAAGATTTGACACATTCGCAAAAAAAAACCCTACAATGATACCCTGGTAGTATATCTAGTCTTTAACCTTGGTAAAGAAGGGCTCTCAGCACTTATTCTTCTGGATGATACCTTTACCTTTTAATTAAAAGGGAAAAAGTGCTGAATGAGGCCGTAACTTTTCCTTTCAGATTTTGAAGAACCGAAAAAGACTGATGTTGCCGAGTGTGGACCCAATGGGATTTGAAGCTCACTGGTATTTCATTATATATTCTGTACATATTTTTTTCATTCTTAACTTGGAAATGCTTTTCAGAAGATATAAAATATTTGTAAATTGTGTTTTTAATTAAACTTTGGAACAATTAATTTTAATGTTCCAGAGATTGGACTTGTATTAGGTAATAAAGCTGAGCCTGGGACTATGAGCTGTGTTGTGCTGTCAGCTGAGTCACTCTTGACCTTTCCCCAGGGCTGAGGTGGTAGAGAAACACTTAGGAAATAAAACAGCCTTTTCAGGACCCTTCGTTAAAGCAGCAAGGCCCCCAAATAATTGAACTCCCTCATTTTACCACATTTGTCAGAACTCCTCGTTAAAGAAATTAAACCAAAGAGTTCTGACTCACAGATTTCCCCTTAGATGATTTATTCAAAGAAGGTCCTCGTGAGGAAGGACTAGGACAGACTCTGACCTCTTGCCATCCGGAGTGGGCCTGGGCACAGTGGGTCGGAATGACAGCGCTACTTCCTTAGGGCACACACGGGATCGGAGCTCAGACGCTTCTCTAAAATCCCCATCCAGTGAGATTTTTCCATCGTTATACCATGAAAACAAATACTAGTAGATTCTAAAATTACTTTAAGTGTATGTCCCCTGCATACCTGATGGGAATGATGTCCTCCTGTAGAAGGATGAGGTGACGTACCTCCCCATGCCACCCTCTCTCTCCCCCAACCCCCCAACATCACACCAGGAGTTTCATAGTACTAACCTGTCTGGTGGTCCTGTTTGGTTTATTTTTTTCCATTTTTGAGAGGGTCACTTAGGGAATCACAGAGCTTAAAGGAAAGTTTACGTTTCTGTTTACTGTTTCTCTCGGGCCACCTGTGCCTCAGCGTGTCCCCTGAACTGAGAGTCCTCTACTTTTATCTGAAATACAAAGGTCGGCTGCTTGAGCAGATGATAACGGAGTAGGAGACCAGGAGACATGAGGTTCTCTTCCATAACCAGGCACCACGCGGCAGCCTGCTTCAGGGAACCCTGCTTTGTAAGAACCCCCCTTCATCTCCCCCGCCCCCCCCCCGGGTGGAAGCGTTTTTATTTTCCTGACTTTAAAAACGAAGATTTAGCAAGAACAAGTGGGGTGAAGGAAAACTGATTCTCCAAGACAACCCAGTCTTAAAAACCTACTAAAAATCGTATGCCAAAAGAACTTCAAAATTGTTTAGTTATGTATTTTATCAAGTTTTTTTAGAGTTTAATAATTAATTTTAATCTTTCGATTATAATTCAGGCAGTGATTTTCTTAAACAGACCAAGAAAACTGAAATTCAAAACACTTCAGGACATTGTTTTTCCAAATCGCTGACTGAATATATGAAAGGCTAAACAAAGTAGAAACACTGGTACTTTATAAAAATGAAGTATAACATTTTGAAACAAATGTTACAGATCTATAAATATTCAGTATACAGAGTTATTCCTAGTTATTCGGATGTACCTTCTCAAAACCTGTTTTTGGACACGACGTATTATATGCACCATGTATACAGTGGTTAATGATCTTAATTTTCTTAATGCATAAACCAGAAAACTTCAGGTGTGACTTTCACTAGAGTCGGGGAGGCCCCCTTCACGCCTGCCCGTGACCCCTAGGAAAGGTCAGTGTTAGAAAAGATACTTGTCCTGTCATAAAACAAACAGAATGACACCTGTGAGGAAGGGGCCCAGCCCCTGGAAAGCACACTGAGCAAACGTGACTGCAGGTGCCTTTTAGGGTCCGTTCCACACGATAGTCGGCACATCAGAAACTCAAAGCTTCCAAAAATGTGCTTATCGGAGCACCGTGCTTGAATTGGAAATAAAAAGAGAGGACTGGATTTCTGTTGCTGGAGGAAAAAAGTAATTTAATATTGCAAGAGTAGAAATAGGCCCACCTCAGAGAGACCCAGCATGCCTAGGTGTGTCCGGTATCGTATCCGTGACAGAACCTTCCTGACCTCCGAGGAGAGCCCTGCTGAGCGGCCCTGGTCACTGCCGATTTAAGTGTCCAGGTCGCAGTGTGGTACTCACCCGAAACCAGCCCTTTATATGAAAAGTTGGTGCAGAAAAGCAGTTTTTAAGGGAGGTTACCCCTTAACAGCATTTTTGCTGTAAAATTCCTTTGTACAGCAAGTTCCTGTAATTCATTCATCTCTCTCCCAGTGACACGCAAGCCTCAGCCGCTGGCGCATCCGGCTCCTCTGGGCAAACGAGATAAGCCCCTTCTCAGGCTGATAAGCCGCAGACATGGCCCGAGCAGACAGTGGGTTCAGCTTCAGTCCTCCCTGCCCTTGGCTGCAACCCTGTGTCCGCTTTTGAAGCTTCCCATATGCAAGATTTCCTGTAATGGCTGGGGGTTCCCGGAGGACCCCGAGCTGGGAATCCCTGCTCTGCAGTGAAATGCAGCTGTGTGAGAAACCCCGGGCGCACACTGCTGATGAGGCAGCAAAGCTGATCCAGAAAAAGGAATGGGCAGTTTGGTTCCTTCTCACCTGGAAACACAACTCAAGCCAACTTCTGAGTCTTTGAGAATTGAAGCGCTGTGAGACGCATCTCGCAGACCTGGCATTTCGCACTCGCCTTGATTCATGCAGTTCAGAGCAAGACCAGCCCAGCATTTCTGAGCGGGCTGGCTTCCCACTTACGGGAACCTCTTTGCACGCTCATGTGGAGCAGAAGCTTTTCGTTTTGAAGCTCTTCAAGTTAGGTGTGAGGACTAAAGAAAAGGAAAGAAGTGCTACAGGTTGCCTGCGTCCTGTCTGCACAGATTCCATTCCTTTCCACCACAGAAGCGAAGATTTAGCGGAAGACTGCAGGGGAGAGCCCCACACACGGGGGAGCAGTAGGGGAGGGGCTAGGAGGTGGTGCCTCATTTCCTGGGCCACGCCACCGCCTGCCTTCTTGCCGTGAGCCACACTCCAGGCCCAACCCCCGGACGCTGGACGGTAGGTTCTCCTTCCGTGTCAGTAGTTAAAAAGAGTACGCTGGAGGGAAGAGACTTTGTCTAGCATCTAAGAACTCATTAAAAAGGATAAAACCTCCACCAATAGTATAGCCATTTAAAACAGACACACGCTAGAGATGACAAGAGGTAGCAGGTGCCCACTGTGGTTTTTCCTCCCTGCTGCGTGAAACCACAGATTGAAAACAGCCCTATCAGCTCTATTTACCGAAATGCCTGTGTGAGCAATGCAGAATCCTGTGGCTGATCCGCTGGTGCAGAAAGGAGTACCCAGCCCGTCCTGGACGACTTGTCCTAGTTCTGTACCTAGAAAAGACCGGGCCCGCGTGTGCAGCTCGCAGGCCAGGCAGGGTATGTACGGCTCATGCTCCGAGATCGCCACAGCCCCTAGGGGACTGAGCATCCGGGTCTCATGAGTGAGCCTGTCCACGCTGTCTAGAGGCTGTGGTGCAGACTCGGACGGCACAGAGGTCCTGGCTGCCTGTGGACGGCAAGGCTCCGTGGTCGCCTCAGGCGAGGGTCTGATGCACGTTCCCAGGAATCCTCTAGCACAAATCCGAGGAAGCTCCGCATAGCCATCTGCCGGGGTAGTGACGGCCAAACCCTCGGAATGCCTTTGTGACTGGCGTGGGGCTGAGTGCTCCCCGTGGCTTGCCTCCGCTTCCAGGAAGGGAAGGAAGTCCACTTCCAGCATGTTCTGCACCTGCCAGAAGCCCTCAGTTGAGTCCCAGTCCTTGGAACTTGGCGGTGTCTGTACAGACAAAGTAAGTCCTCAGCTCGCCTTTGCCTTTGACGTTGATCAGTCCCCGGCACTCGCAAGAATAACCTAGTCCCTGGAGGATGGTGCAGGTCTCTTCAGTAACCTGAAAAGAAAAGGCCAACAGTCTTGGGAAGCAGGAAGAACACCTGCTGTGGGGGGTCAGGCAGAAACCAGCCCCAAGCAGCACACATGTCTGGTGTCCCTCAGGCACGTCAGGGCTGGAGTCACATTGCTGACTGATGCCCAGGTCCCTGCGCCTCTGGGAAGTTCCTCCCCCTGTGGTCATAGGTTCCCCAGCTGGGTTGTACCTGGATCTTGCCAAGTTCTCCAGTGCTCTCCATCCGGCTGGCAACGTTGACCGTGTTTCCCCAGATGTCATACTGAGGCTTTCGTGCCCCAATCACTCCAGCAATCACGGGCCCGTGGTTTATGCCTGGAGGGAACATTTGTGGTTGGCGGGTCAGGGAGGCCAAGCCTCAGGCTCTGCCCTTAGCAGCAGCCACAGAAAACATCGACCAACAGCTGAAATGGCTAGAGGGGACTTCCCAAGCCCGTGACAGGAGTGCTCATTTGGGGTGCGCGAGAGGCACCCCGGGCGGCCCTCTTCCGGCTGCTTGCTCCAGAAGTCGGGCTGCGGTTAGCACTTTTCTAATATCTGCTCATCTCCCAACCAAGAACAAACAGGCTGTGAGCACCAGCCCTGCAGCTAACACGGGGTGGTTAGGTCAGTAACTTGGCTTTGTTCTCAGGATGTTGTAAGGTTTACAGAAGGTGATTTTGGGGTTCTCCGTTTTCTGTAGGGTTCTGTTCTTATCTACTCACAACTTCCAAAGCTAACTTTATAAACAGAATGCCAAGGAAGAGTAATTGCCCTGTTGCCAGCGTTGCAAGGCCGAGAGGGCGTTCTCAAGGCTTTCCCGCTAGACAGTGAAGTGCACCGTCAGGCCTGAGCGTGCGCTTGCCAGGAGGCACGGGCCCAGCCGCCCTCCCCGAGCCCGGCCCCGCTCTCTGGGCCCTCACCAACTCGGAGGCGGAAGGAGTTGAAAGAATGCCGGTTGATGCCGTCCAGCTTGCTCATCAGGGCGATGCTGAAGTCCACCATGATGCCGATGTGCGCGTGCTGCCGCTCCAGGTCCTGCGGGACAGAGCGCTGCGCACGGGGGCCGCGGGTCCCCTGCCCCGACTTCCCGCCTGCACTGGGTGTCAGGCAGCCAGGAGGCTGGGCCGCGAGGTCCTCTGCCCCTCCCTCATAGGACGGGCCTGGGACCTGCTGAATCCCCCTAGTGGGGGACTGGGACGTGAGGCCACCAGCTCAGTACCTGGTTCTCAGTCCCTGAGGGGCTGCTGAGCCCTGCGGCTGCCATGTATGTGCTGCCGATGGTCTTGATCTTCTCCACGCTGCTGAACTTGGGCTTTAGAAGCAGCTGCGGGACAAAGGGACACCCCGAGGTCTGAGAAGGGGTGGGGTCCCTCCCGCCACTGCTCCTAATGCCGACATTTCTCACGTTCGGCCTTCCCTTGTGAGTGGACAGCCGAGTCCACGCAGGGACGAGGCCTCTGGTTCTGTCCCTGCTGCCCGGTCCTCCCGTTTGCGTCAGGACTCTCGTTCTTAAGGAGCAAGCACAGCCCAACAGGATCTACCCAGGAATGTCGAATGTTCGCAGCTAAGAACGAAATCCAAGGGGCGCGTGGGTGGCTCAGTTAAGCATCTGACCCGTGGTTTCAGCTCAGGTCATGATCTCAGGGTCCTGGGATCGAGCCCCACATGGGGCTCCGCGCTGAGCATAGAGCCTGCTTAAGATTCTCTGTCTCTCTCTCCCTGTGCCCCTGCCCCCTGCCTGTGTGCTGTAAGTAAATCCTTAAAAAAAAAATTAACGGGTGCCTGGGTGGCTCAGTCGTTGGCCTTCGGCTGAGGTCACGATCCCAGGGATCGAGCCCCACATCGGGCTCCCTGAGCAGGAAGCCTGCTTCTCTCTCTCCCACTCCCCCTGCTTGTGTTCCCTCTCTCGCTGTCTCTATCAAATAAATCTTAAAAAAAAAAAAAAATGAAGTCCAAACCGACAGACTTCTTCTGGAAGAGTTGGTAGCGTGGGCTTGGCTGGGAATCAAACTACAGCAGCCCCCCTTACCAACACTCCCAGACCCCAGTGGCTGCGTGGCACCGCAGGGTCCCGAGCCCTCCACAACGTGTGCTCTCTCGCCCACGAACTCGCCTGTGATGAGGTTTAGTTAGAAATCAGGCACGGTGAAAGGTTAACAACAGAACCACGCGCCCTGATAAAATTACGTGAAGGGTCCCTCTCTCAAAAACTCTTCCTGTACTGCGTTCGTTCCTCCTCCTCCTCCTGATGCACGTGATGAGATGAAGCGAGGCACATGACAGGGACGCTGTGACACAGCATTCGGCCACTACCGACCTCCTGGCCATGTGTCGGGAGGGGGGTCACCTGCTCACGCGGCCAGCAAACCACAGGTAAGGGCACCGCTGCCTTCTTCAAGGACCCTCATCTGACCTGAGCTGGCTGCCCCTCGCAGAGAAGGTAACAAAGCGCTTACTGAGAGAAACGCAGGGAAAGGCGCATGCGTCCCTCTCCCGATCTGGGGGGCCCGCGCCCACGGCCCGCACCCTGCCCGAACCTCGTCGAAGTCGGCGATGATCTCGTTCAGCAGGCGCAGACACTCCAGCCCCTCCTTGTTGACGTCGCACTCCGTGTAGAAGACTTTGAAGTCCGGCACGGACGCGAACATGACACACACGCAGTCGTAGGACTGATGGTACCAGTCCTGGATGGGGGCGGGCAGAAGACGACCTTGCGCCAGCCGGCCGTGCCGGGGGACAAGCAAGCACAGGGACGCGGCCCCTCGGCCGTCCCACGAAACTTTCAGGGGCGGGGGGCGCAACGCGAGTGTCGCTCAGCCTGCCTTAACGCCTGAGACTCCCATCTGAGTGCACTGGTTGGGGCGGGCTCAGGGTGGTTCTGACTCGGCGCTACCCTGGGTCCCGGGGCTGACGCTGAGAGCCCCGTGGAGCGGGCCAAGGTCACAGGGGGCCTGGGTCCTCTTGCGTAAAATGCTGCGGCACGGAACCCGTGGACCACGCACGTTTTCATCCGCGCGGACCGTCCGGACCACAGAGGCCTGGACATGCAGCTGGTGCCCACCAGCCCCCGGGCGGCCCCACGGCCCCCGGAAGTGCGGGCCCCAGGTACCCTCCGTCTCTCCCTACCCGGGGCCACCCAGTGCCCGCTGGCACCGCACCTCATTTAACTTGTCACCAATGAAGTGAGCGGCCACGTGGGCTGGCAAGACATTCTCCAGAAGAAGGCGGTTCACATTCTCCATGGTTTCAAACTCTTCGTGTTCCTTCTTGAACTTCTTCTTCCACAAACAGTCCAAGCGGCAGTAGTAGTCAATCTGCGGACAGCGGGCAACATCGGTGTCCTGGCCGCCGTGAGCGGGGACACGAGGACACACGTGTTGCCCCGGGGCCTGCTGAGCCAGCCCCTCAGTGCTTCCACCCTGTGTCCCCGGCTAATGTCCCCAGCTCAACGGCCACCTCCCCGTGGCCTCAGAATGCCAGTCAGCCGGGACTCCGTTCTCCCGTGACCCACGTGACCAAATGTCACTGGTGTCCTGAGCGGAGGGGATGCGGGGAGGCGAGGACCCGGGGACCAGGGTTTCCGTACTGGGCGCTGTCTCCCATGCAGCCCCAAATCTGCAGACGCCCCGGCCCGGTTGTGTCCCCCCCCACCCCATCCCCGCCGCTGAGCATGGGGCCCTACCTGTCTGGAGAGCATGAGGAGGGTGACGTAGAACAGAACCAGGTAGAAATTGGTCATCGCCTTCGCGTCCTTCCACACACAGAACGGGGAGCTGCGGGACACGAAGGGGAAAGGCCAGAGTCGCTCGTGCCCGGCCCTCAGACGCGAGCCCGGGACAGACGGCTGCCCTCAGCTCACATCCTCAGGGCACAGACACGAAACAAGTGACTTTGGGGTGACAAGAGAAGATGGTCTGACTGGGAGGTGGGGGAGGCCTCACTGAAGTGACGTCTGAAGGAAAAGCACTCCAGGCAGGTGAGGGGACAGCCAAGCACTCCTCCAATTCAGGGACTGCAGCTGTCAGCAGGCCCAGGGGAGCAGATTTTGTTCTGGGTCCCCAAATTCAAGGGGAGCCAGGCCCCTCTCCTCAACCCATCTGGGGCCGAGAGCCCCCAGAAGCACACACACACCATCCCTTCCCACACCACAGGGCTCAGCCACCAGTCCAGGGACAGACCAGAGACAACTGTTGTTTCCAGAACTCTGGAGATCCGGGACACGGCTCAAGGAGGGGGACCGGGCTAGAGCCGAAGCCTCCCCCCCACCCCAAGAATGGCGTAGACAGGAGGATCCAGGAAGCCTCCGTGGTTCTCGGGATGTCCCCCAGAGAACCTGCAGATGAGTGACACTCCAGCTCTGAGTGTACGGACCTGGGATCATCACGTCCCTTCCTGTAAAATGGAGACCGTGCCACCTGCCAGCCCAGCCCCGCCCCCAGGTGTCCAGGCCGACGGCACCGTGAAGGCCAGCACAGCACGGTTCAACATGACACCCCACGGACCACACTCGAGACGGGCAGGGGGACAGGGTGCTTCGGGCCCCACCTGAGGGTACTGTTGGTCTCGGTGAGGTTGTCCACAACGTGGCCACAGCAGTCCGACTGCCAGCACGGGGAGATGTTGAAGAGCACCAGGTAGGCCCCCAAGGCCACGGTCAAGAGCACGACCTTCAGCTCCAGGCTCATCCGCAGGAAGACCGAGCAAGCGACAAAGGCCAGGATGCAGCTACAGGTGTAATACTGGGGTGATGGGGGGCGTCGGTCACCATGAGGCAGCTCCTGGACCCAGGTAACCAGGACGGGGCGCCTCTAGCGCTGGCACCCCGACTCCAAGCCCCTTTCCAGCGCCGGGGGCGGGGGGGCGTGAAGGGCCAGCGCATCTGCAACACTGCTCTCAGCCTTGATGACCTCCCTTCTTAGCAAAGAGCAGACCACACAGTCTAGAACTTTCGAGCATCGCATTGTTTTTACTCTATTTTTACTTCTACTTATGGCAGGTGAACTCACTGAAGGGAGGGGGAGAAAAGTAACTACAACTGCAGTGGCCTGTGGATGTGACAAAGGTGAGGGCAGCAGTACGCACACCCCTGAACAGCCTCCCCGCCTCCAGTTCGGCCCCGAGCTTGCCCTTCCCAAAGGGCATCGCTGCCCATATTCCTCTCCCACTCAAGATCATGCTGTGGCTCCCCGCTGCCCCCAGAAGAGAGACCAAGCTCTCTATCCTGGCGCTCAGGCTCCGCCCCCACCCCCGATCTAGATCAAACCTACCTCCGGCTCCGTGTCTCAGCTGTCCCCGCACCTCCCCACGACACCACCGCCTGAAGCCCTGCGGGCTCCCATTGCGTGCCTCAGCTTTTCTCCCTGTCCCAGAACCTTTCTGTCCTTCAGAGACCAGCTCAAAATTCACCACGGCCCGCGGAAGTCCCCCACCCTCCGCTGCCGCGCATCGGGGCTCCCCAGACCTGGCTTCTGCTGTCGGCCTGCCTGAGGCCAGTCATGGCTCCACCACCCATGAGGCCAACCAGTCAACCTCTCGGGGCCCCTCCTCGCGCCTTGGATGAAGCAGCACCGGCCCCGAAGGCCCTGTGTCCTCCGGGACCAGAGGCCACCTCGGCCCCGGCTGGGCCTTGCTCTCTCCATCTTCTGGGAGGGGCTGGACTCCGCTCCCCCGCACCCCGTGGCCTCCGGCACTCAGGCGGGGCACTGCGCAGGAGCAGGGCCCAGCAGGGGCACGCGGGGCCCAGCGGTCTGGGCCAGGGCCCGGCTGCACTCACCGGGAGGAGCCCGCACGTGTTGCTCCCAGGCCTCGGGCTCGTCTGGTTGCCCGCAGGCAGCCCCGGGGCCGAGAAAGGCATCAGCGGCTACAGAGAAGACAGGTCACCGTGAGGGGTGGCCCAGGCACCTGGGACTCTAGGACCTGCCAGGCCAAGCTCCAGGCACTCCCAGAGCCGCGGTGCCCCGACTCCGGGCCACAGGCATCCGCTTCCCACAGGGGAGAGGTCCGGGGAGGAGGAGAGTGTAAAATGAAGCCCCACGTGCACCATCGCCAAAGCATCAGAGGCTGATTGGGGGCTGGGGGAGGCAGGGGAGAAGCTGGGATCAGCATAGTCAGTGAGCCCCCTTCTCCCCAGGAGACCCTGAGTGTAGTGGTCACAGGGTCTCAGGGACACGGAGAGCCCCTGGCTCCAGAGGTCAGAGCTGGGAGGACCAGCAGGGACACATGCTGTCCGCAGCACTGAGCACGCGAGCCAGGCCTGAGAAGCAGGGGCTCAAGTGTCCTCCCCAGCCTGTGCCCAGGGCCACTCGCCCTAGCGAGGAAACGGAGTCTCAGAGAGAGTAAGCCAGGGCCTCCCCAGGTAGAAGGATGAGGATGAAGAAGGTAGGAGATGCCAAGAACACTGGTGGTTCAAGACATCCTGTCCTTGTGGGGCTGGCCACGTAAGCTCTCTGGGGGCCCCAGGTCCTCGTGTGAAAAGCGAAGGGGAAGGAGCCCAGGCCCATCTCAGGGGCCTCGCGGAGCCCGCCCACAGGGCCCTGCAGAGAGCTACACCAGATGCAGCTCTCGGGCAGGAGACTGTGGGATTCGAGAACCTGAAGGTGCCCAGGGTCTAGGACTGGCTCCCCAGCCCCCCAGGAAGCACGCACAGGCAGGAGGGCTCCTCGCCAGGGCCCGCCATGCCCACCCACCCCCCAGAACCCACCAGGTTGACGATGGCGATGCTGAGCAGGCTGCCAATAGTCAGGACGGCCAGGGACAGGCGCAGCAGGGGCTGGGTCTCCACGCTCTCGGAGATGGCCTGCAACATCCCCCAGGCCGGGCAGCACCTCTGTGGAGGCACGGGGTCAGGGGGCCGGCGCCACCACCGGGACAAGGACCCCTCGGCCCAAGGGCCCAGCGGACGTGAGGGCTCCCGAGAGCTCCACTAGAGCTCAGGCCCAGAGCTCAGGACGCACGGGTGCACAGACAGAGGGGACGCTCCCACCCTCAGGGCCGGGGACAGCCGCAGCCGCTTGGGGGCCCCCGGCAGCCCGGGAAGGTGGCATTACTGGGAGAAGTGCTCTGCAAACTGTCGCCCGGGCAGGAGGGGCGCGGAGGGCCGGCGGCGCAGGGCCAGGTGCCCGGTCAAGGGCTCCCACTCACCAAGAACTCGTGGGCAAAGCACAGGCCCAACACCAGCGCCAGCACGCAGGCCACCAGCCCGAAGGACACACCCAGAGCCGCCATCCTGGAGAGCAGAAAACCCGAGGTCTGGGGGACCGTCGGCCCAGGGCCAAGCCGCAGGCATGCTCCCCAACCCCCAGCACCCCAATTCTCAGGCTCCCAGCCGCCTCCTGCCCCCCCAAACTGCCATCTACACTCAGCAAAGGGGATCTCTGAGCACCGTGGTCCAGCTGCCCCACTCATGCACGAGGCCGGGGCCACGTATCTGAGAAACGGGTGGGCACGCAGCCTTCAGACCCACGGCCGCCCCGAAGTACCAGACGGAAGGGCTTCTGCCTAGTTTGTCTTTAGGAAGCACATCCTAAACCCCAATCCTAGTGGATCCTCTGGCCTCACCCCCTTCCAGAACCCACCACGTAGCTGCCCTCACTCCTTCCCTGTGACCTCCCCCCCGCCCCGCCCATCCCCCGCCAACAGGGGCCGTGCACCCGGATAGGGCACGAAGCCCTCTGAGCCTCAGTTTCCCACATCTAAGGGAGCTGGAGGTGGCTACGGTTCTGGGAGTCTGCCTTCTGGGACAGCGGTCGCCTCAGGCCACACGCCCACAGGGCCACACAGGTCTCAGGGGACTGGGAAGGCCTGCGGCTAGACAGGACGAGCACATTCGATAGAAACAAAAGTAAGCACTGGGGAGCCCAGGTGTGGGCCACAGCCCCTGGTCCAGTCTCTGGGACTCCAGGCCCCTCCTGCCGGTCGGGCAGCGCACGCAGCTTTTCTGGGGGCTCTGCCAGGCCCCGGGCCCGCGCATCCCGCCCACCCCGACTGACCTGGGCATGAGCAGGGCCTGGACCAGCAGGATGCAGACGAAGACGAGGCTGGCGCAGGCGAAGTAGTGGCGCGCCCGGGGGATGGGCGCCAGGCGGTACTGGGGGCAACGGGGACGGTCAGGGCCGCTTGCTCCGCCCCTTCCCGGCCCACCCCGGCTCAAGTTAATCAAAACTCACACCCACCCCTGGGTGCACCTGGGTGGCTCAGTCGGTTAAGCGTTGGACTCAGGTCATGATCTCAGGGTCCCACTCAGCGGGGAGCCCGCTTCTCCCTCCCCCTCTGCCCCTCCCCCCCTCGTGCATGTGTGCGCTCTCTCTCTTTCTCTCTCTAAAACAAATAAATAAATCTTTAAAACAAACCTCACATACTCCTTGAGTTCCAGGTGATGATGGGACATCATCATGACCAAATGACCTTCATTCTGTTCCCTGACGTTTAGAGCTGATCCCTTCCCCTCCCCCACCCCACCTAGGTCTCTGACTCTATTTCCCAGGTCGCTGAGAAGCCTATGGCCCCAAGCTTGGGGACGGGAACCAAGTCTGAGCTCTGGGGCTGGCGGTGGGTCTGTCCTCCCCCCAAACCCAGGAGTAAGGCCGGGCCTGAGCCCCTAGCTAGTGGGCGGGGGGACCCCGTGCCGCTCGCACCCCTACACCAGGCACAATCTCATGATCTCGGGCCACAGGGGCTCCTGCTGCACGTGAGCAAACCGGGGCTCAGAGAGTCCGGCAGCCTGCCCAGGGTCACACAGCTGCTGGCAGGCCTGCCAGGCAGGTTTCCCTCAGACCCCAAGCTCCTCACCGAGGGAGCCCCGACTCAGGAAGCCCCAGCCAGAGAAAGACCCCACCACCACCAGCAATCTTGAGGCTGAGAGGGGAAAGAAGCCCCAGCACCAGAGCCCCGTGGCCTGGGGCCACCCTCACGGGCCACACCAGAAGCCAGAAGCCTGTGCAATGGGTAACAACGGCCACCTTGTCCGGCCGTGTGAGGTTTCAAGGACATACATGTGTGCCGGGGACATGGCCAGAACACAGTAGGCGCTCAATAAATAAGTAAACAGTTGTAGAACGGCATAAAAGCACGTAGTTGTAGCAGCCAGAAGGGAGAACCAGGCTAAGGCGTGCGCTGGCCCTTACCCGCTGAGGTCCTAGCATATGAGGGGAGCAAAGGTCTCCCAAACCCAAGCGGGAGAATCCCTAACAGGGCACAAGTCAGGTACAGGAGTGAGGCCAACAGGAAGAGAGTCCAAGCAAGGCGGGACTGGGCCCCCACCCACCCCCATGGCCCGCCGGGGTGATTGCCCACCACCCTCCCTGAACAGACGTCGGAGCGGTGGCCGCCCCACCCCAGGCCTGGAGCCCCCGTTCCTCACCTCTCGCTCGAAGTCCTTCTCCAGGAAGATGGACCCGAAGGTGTAGAAGTCATCGGACTTGGAGCAGCAGGGCCTGAGGGGTGGCAGGCGCAGACCGTGAGACACAGGGCCTGGGGGAATAGGGGGGCCCGCCCTCGGGAGGAGATGGGGGAGGGGGGTGGGAGGGGGCCCCACTCTGGGGAGCAGGGAGATGGGGGGCAGAAGTCCACCCTCAGGAGGCAGCACCAGGGAGGCAAAGGAACCACCACAGACGCAGCCGGAGCTGGGCCACCAGGCACGTGGGCACAAGGTGGGCCTGGCTGTATGGGGAACCCCCATCCGGGGGGGGGACAGGGCGAACAGAGGCCTCGGGGTCCCACCTCGTGGAGCTCAGCCCCTCGATGGCTGACAGCATCTCCTCGTCGTACGAGTCGTCCTCCGACCGCCCCTTGGGGGACGCGCTCCTGCAACAGGAACCGAAGCGCATCACCCCAGGACCACACCCGCCCGCCCAGAGGCAGGAGTGAGCACGAGGCAGCCCCCCCGTCTGGGCGCCCAGACGCCTGCAGGAGGCCCCAGAGCCTCGTGCGGGGTGGCCGAGGAACAGGAGGGTCCCACTGAGGCCCAGAGAGCGCAAGTGGAGGCCCGGCACCCAGCAGCCGGCCCAGGTGGCCAGCAGCCCAGGCGGCAGCAGAGGACCTCTAAGGCCTCTTCCCCTCCACCCGCAGGCTTCCCTCACGCCAACCACTGACCCGGCCCCGGGGGGGACACCACAGGCACTCCATTACTGTCAAGTTCTCATTCCAAGCCACAGCCCCTCCGAGCTGCCCTCCTGGACAGAGGATGGTCAGGGTAGGCTGCCTGGAGGGGGCGGACACTAGGGGGGTGACTGGGGTGGGGCAGGACTTGGTCAGGAAGGCAGGCCACAGTTGACGGAGAGGAGGGGATGGTGCACGTACCTGTCAGGGGTCCGGTGGCGCCGCAGGGGAATGGTCTGGAAAGGAAAGGAGAGGGGACAGTTATTCTGCACTGAAGGGCCCCCGAAGTCTGTCCCTGGACTGGGTCTCTCATCTCCCGCACCCTCGGACACACGGGGCAGGTGCCGAGCAGTCTGGGAGGCAGGGTCCTACCTTGGGCCTCCGCCCGCTGGGGACGGGGGTCTCGCCGCTGCTCACGCTCTCACGGTGGTTGAGGTGAGCAAAGGGCCGCGCGGCCCCCCAGGACTCGAGGTAGCGGGTCATGCGCACGGACGCCCGCATCTTTAGGGCCGCGTCCCCCTTGGGCTTGGGGAGGTGCTGGCTGGGCGGGGGTGGCTGCCGGCTCTGTAGGCAGACACAGACACGGCCTGTCCCCACCCCCCTCAGCCCAGGAAGGGCCCCTGCCCCCATCCCACTCCCCCTGAAATGCCACACTGCCCCGAGTGCTGGCCAGGCTGGGGAAAAAGAGAATGGCAGAAACGCTGCTGGGTCTGCGAGCCCCTCGGGGACCGGCTATGGCCCAGTGCACTCCTTGGCTGGGCTGCATAGGAGGTCCCAGCTCGGGCCCTGTCCTTCCCAGGCGGCCAGGAGATTGGGGATCACACACAACTGTGCACAGCCCCTCAGACCCTTCTCTGCCTCCCCAGGGAAAGATCGGGCCGAAGTCCTAAGCCCTAAGACCCTGCCGGCCCCGTGACGCTCTGTGGCACCACTGTCTCCCTTGGGGCCTGAAAGCCCACTGGCCTCTCCCCGTGGGGACACCCCGGGGAGACAGTGCCCAGGAAAGCCACAAGCATCCTACCCAGCCCACCCACATGTGGCCGGCACATGTCCTTCCAGGAGGGAGCAGCTGGAGGAAGAGGAGTGCGGGCCAGGAACCCGGAGAGCCGGAGAGACGGCCCACCGAGGGGCCAGCCCCACCCCCTGGGCAGCGTTCCAGGCCCTTCCACTCCTACGGCCCCCACTCCACGGCAGGGAGCGTTACGTGCCATGTGCCTGCTGTGGCCGGGTCAGGGAGAGGGTGTCAGCCCGGCCGGCCTCCTCCGTGGCCCCCTGCCCCCCACCCCCCTAAGAGCAGGGGACCGTCCCCTGCTGGGGAGGACGGGCAGGACTGTAAAAGGGGGAGAGAAGAGAAACAGTGCCAAGGCCGCCAGAGACAAGCTTGAACCATCTCCAAGTCCCCCTACCCCCTGTCCCCTTGGGTCTCTGCAAACACCCACAAGGACCAGCATCTACGGCCACAGACACTCGCTAAGCCACAGGCAGCAACTTTCCTAGAAACTTCTAGACTCCTTTCGGGATAGAAACATTTTTAAGCCCTGAGATGCGCCTGTCTGCCTCGCCAGTGGGACCAGCTGGAATCCGGCTGTGCCGCGCCGAGAGCCACCTGCCCTGGAGTCGGGGGAGGTCCCATTCTCCGTCTCCCCTTTACAGGTCGGCAACTCTGCCCCCGCAGCCCCCAGCCGCTCAAGTTTGGGGTCGCTAGCACTTCTCACTCACTGGGGCTTCCTGAGAAATAAATGTGCACTAAAGATCCATCAGCTCTGAGTATAAAGGCACCTGTTCCGAAGCGGGCCCCGGGAGGGCACCTGCAACTGTCACCAGCCCGCAGGTGACCCCCACCAGCCACCTGCCACCTCTGGACAACCTGCAGAGGCCAAAGTTGGGGAAGGCCGGCCACATCGACAGCAGGAGGCACCCCTGAGCGTGCGGCGGCCCGTGCGCACACATAAGGGCACGTCTCCCAGCTCCGTCATCAGGTGAAGAAAGCAAGGTACCAAGTGGGTGCGGGGCACACCACCCTCGGCTTGGCGAGGGCGCGGGACAGTCCCTCGACTCCTCAGTGTGCATCGGCATCTCTGTGGAAGGGAGACTCGCCACACTGTCCCCTTCAGCGGGGACGCCGGCCGCAGGCAAGGGTGTGAGGACAACGGCCCACAACACCCCCTTCGTGCTTTTTGAATGTTCAACTACGTGAATAAATGAAATTCAACAAAGATGGGGAAGGTAGGGTTGCTGGAAAAACTGTAGGATGCCCAGTTAGATCCTGCACAAAACAGACACATGCTAAAAACTTTGTCGTTTGTCTGAAATTGAACCTTGCCTGCGAGTCCCGCAGCGGCCTTGCTGAGGGGAGGGCTTAGAGCTGTCCCTGCCAACACCTTGCAGGACGGGGCTCTGCTTCTGGGCACACGCTCTCTGAGCCCCGGCTCCATCGCCAGGCGCTGCTCTAGGCGCGGGGATGGCAGCCTGGACAGGCCGCTCCCCCTGCCCTGAGCCTGCCCATGTGGAGCTCACAGTGACAGCAGACAAGCAAAGAGGATAAACCAACAGGAGCACTTGCAAGCAAGCCGAGAGAGCTGCGGGCAGAGACAGCAGCAGTGACAAGCGTCCTGCGGCACAAAGAGCCTGGCAGTGGAGGGCAGGGGCTGGGGTGAAGGGCGCTCAGGGGGAAAAGGGGGGGCGGTCAGAGAAGAGGGCAGGGCCCAGAGCTGCAGGGTACGGGGTGAGGGGCTGGGTTGTATTCCATGACCGTGGGGTGGAAGCAGCCCCGAGGTGCCCAGGAAGGGTTTCCCCAGATGCTAACTCAGCACCCAGGGCCCACGGCCGGGGAGGGGAGGTTGCTGAGCGGTTCCCGTCCCTGGGGAACATCACGGGGCCCAGGAGGCTCGCAGGCTGGCCCTCCGCTTCCCCCCCACCCCGCGAGACTGGCAGTCGGGCCAGCTCTGAGGACAGCCAGGGCCAGAGACAGAGGGAGCTGGAAAGAGCCCGTCCTGTGGCCGACATTCTTGAGCAAGCCCCAAGGATGATTCAGCGAGGCCGCCAGACGAGCTGGCCTCCCGTGGCAGGAAAGCAGGGTCTGTGTGGGCGCGGGGCAGGCCAGGGCCCACTGCCTCGGAGCGGCCCAGCAGCTGCCTCTGCCTCGGGGTCCTCACGAAAGCGGGGCCTCCAAGCAGGTAGAGGCGTCAGCCTGCGGGGCGGCCACCCACAGGGGCAGAACCCACGACACACCGAGGCTCCTGCCCGGCGGCCCCCTGGCCATTCCTTGCTGTCCTGAGTCTTATCCAAAGCATGTCTTACAAATGTGTCCTCTCAAAATCCGGGAAATGAGTGACAAACCCCTGGAAAATAAACTAGCAGTGACTATCATTTCTAGAATGTTTATGAGGTGCCCAGTTTGTGGTGAGCGGCTCGCTCACACGAGCTCTTTCTCCTCCTGAGGTAGGCATTGTAGTTGTTGCAAGTTCACTGAGGCCCAGAGAAGCTGTGTGGAGCCTAGAACACACTCAGTGACAGGGAGCTCACTCCCACCCCGGGCGGGCCTCTTCCCCACCTCTCCACAGCCTGGAAGGGAAAAAAACTCTCCCTCCACGGGGGTCTTCCCCCAGGGTGTGGACCCCACTCGCCAGCACAGTCCCGGCCCAGAGGGTCTCCTCAGCCAGCCCCGCCCACCCTGCCCACTGCTTCTGAGCCCTCGTACCCGGGGGTCGATGACCAGGTAGGTGCGGATGTTCATCTCTTTCAGGTAGGGGTCCCGCTGCTGCCCGTGCCCGTCCTCCACCTCATACGCCTTGTCCAGGTGGTTCAGCGTCGCCTCTGTGATGTGCACCCGGCTGGGGGAGACCAGCCCCGAGTCAGAGCTGCAGGGCCCAGAGAAGGCCGGCACCCACCCAGAGGGTGCACAGCACACAGGGCCAAGCAGGCCAGAGCCCAGCCTGGCTCCCCCAACGCGAGGTCATCGCTTCCATCTCTGACCCCACTCTGACCAACCCCCTACCCCCTCCGCCCGCCCAGCCCAGAGCTGGCCCATGGCCTCTGACCCGGCCACGGTCCTGCTGAACCTCACCCAGGGACTCCAGCCGCCTCCATCCTGTTGGCCAGGGACACATCGTGGGACCACACGTCGTATTGCCATTTGCGCAGCCCAATGACCCCACACAGCACGTTCCCTGAGTGTATGCCCACACGCATGCTGATGTCCACGCCTGTGGCCTCTCGCACCTGCCTGGGCAGAGCAGTCCCGTCACCCCATCCCAGCCAGGGCTGCGGAGGGACCCAGGCAAGCCTCGGGTTCCTCATCTGCAAAGTGGGTACAGTGCATTCCCTACCATGCCCTGGGAAGCAGGAGGGGTCCGTGATGGGGACAGGACCCAGTGCCCGGGCCTGCCCAGGGTACCTACTTAATGGCCTCACACATGTCCAGCCCCATCTTCACGCAGTTCCGGGCATGGGTGGGCAGGGATACGGGCAGACCCGACACGCAGTAGTAGCAGTCCCCCAGGATCTTGATCCGCATACACTCATTGGCCTGCAGGGAGGAGAGCATTCCAGGCAGATGAAAGACGCAGCATGTGCAAAGGCCCGGCAGGCGGAAAGCTGTTTGAGTACCCGGCAAAGCAGCCCGTGCAGCTGAGGTGGAGGAAGTAGAGGACATGAAGACAGGTGGCAGGTGCCACAAGCCAAGGGGCCAGCAGGTGTCAAGGTAACCCGAGAGATGGCTAGGCGGCCAGGGATGCAAACCAGCAGGGTCCGGGGAGTGGGGAGAGGACAGAAAGATGGAAGTGAATGCTGAGGCTGGGGCCACATAGGAAAATGCCCCTGAGGAGATGGGGGGCCCAGCAGGCTGTCTGAAGTTCCATCTGAGGTACTACTGCGACCACTAGGCCCTCTGTCAGCTCTTGGCCAAGGTGGGGTGGGGATTTAGAGACTCTGAAGAAGGGGCTACATGCCGGCTCCAGGCCCACTCCTCAGGCTCCCCGGGCCCAGCTGCAGCCCTCACGGGGGCCTTAGCAGGCAGCTGGAAGGCCTCCCTCTCCCCATCTGTACAAACGGCCTGCCTCCTGCACCTGCCACAGAGGGAGAGCTGTGTCCAAGAGGACAAGGGCAGGTCCCTGGGCTGTGTGGCAGGGAAAGGGCCATGTGTGACCAGAAGCCCAGGCCCCTAGCCCACATATGGCCCAGCTACTGGGAACCCCCACCTGCTTGTTCAAGGGATGTCATGAAGGAAGGAGGCTCCTGAAGGAAGGCTCCAGACTAGACAGGCCCTCCGAATCACTCGGTCTGCAATACCCTGAGGGACAGTGCTCCGGGGCACCCCTGGCCTGAAGTTTGGTCACCGCCCTGCGGTGGTCTTCCCCTAAGAGGGAGGCTGCTCCTGGTGAGGCTCCTAGAACAGAGCAGCTCTGACCACGAGAAGGTCTTCCTAGTGTGGGGCCCGAACTTGCTTCCCACCAAGGCCCAGACCATTGATTCTCCGCCCGTGGAGGTGCCCAGGGCACGCTTCGGAACTCGCCCAGGCGTGGGCACAGGCTGGCTTTTACTGACGCTCTCGACGGGATTCGAACGTGCAGCCAGCGCAGATGGCCACGGCCTTAAATCTTAACACTCGGGTCTCTGCTTAGTGGCCACCGCTAAGTCTGTCTTCACCGGAAGCTGGGCCAGGTGCTCCCCAGGCCCCCCAGCCCCCTACACCCCCTCTTCAAAGCTCAGAGCATACAGGCCGGGGGCAATCGGAGGGCAGGCCCAAGGCCACAGGAGCTCAACGCTGCCACGTGGCAGGTCTCAGGACCATTTGATGAGTTAATGAATGAGTGCACGCATGCACACATGTACGCACACACACCCACGACCCCCACCCCCACCCCCGAGCTCCATGCCACCCAGGAAGACCAACAGTGAGATCAGCCCTGCCCTGCCCATCTCCAGACCTCTCCCTGCTCAGCTGTACCTGGGAGCCCCTCCTCACCCCATACCCTCCCCTGCTCAGCACCTGCCACGTTCCCCAGTGTCCTCAGGTCAAGTCCTCCTCACCTCAGCCCTAAATCCTTGCACGTCTGCCCCTGGCACCTCGATCCCCTCATACTCCACCCAGTCACACTGGGCCACGTCCATTCCAAGGGCCCCCAGAGGCTTCTTTCTCCTCCAGCCTTTTGCACACGCTCTTCCCTCTGCCCAGAACTGCTCCTTTTCCTCTTCAGCGTCTCTTTCTAGGTTTCTCAAACTTTAATGTGCGCGCATGGTTCACCAGAGATCTCGTCGGGAGGCAGACTGGGGGCGAGGCCCAGCACTGAGATGGAGGCATCTCCTCCCCCAGGCAGCCTTCCTGAGCGCCCCCTGAGCCCCTGTGCGTGCCCCCGCATGTACTGGCGGCCTCCCACCGGCCTCACTCTCTGGGGACAGGGTCCTGGCCGCCGTGGCCACCCCGCAACCCCACCGCCACTGTGGAACGCTCACAAGCGGTTGCCGACTGAGTGCCGAAGTTCAGCCGCGCCTCTGCATGCCCATCTCGGCACAGCACTGGGCACAGGCCACCCCCGGGGGGCAAGGGGCCGGCACAAAGGCCTGCGGGCTCACCTTGGCGATCTGGTCAAACTTGCCGAAGAGTTCGTTCAGCACCACCACCAGCTCTTTGGGGGAGCAGTCGCTGGCCAGCCGCGTGAAGCCCACGATGTCAGCATAGAGGATGCTGGGGGGGCGGGGGGGTGGGGGGTCAGCGCCAGGCCCCTGGTAGCCCCTGAGCGCGCGCCGGCCCTGACCCCAGTCGCCCCGGCCACTCCTCAGCCTCCAGAGGGATGGGACAGAAGCCCAGGGCCGTAAGGATGAATGAACGTTCCAGAGGCTTGGCATTAAAGGCAAAAGGCGGCAGCCCGGAGTTGCAGGGCCCTTGAGAACTGCCACCCCCAGGCCCCCATCACCGCAGACCGCAGCATGGGGGCACCTCAGAACGTCCTTCTCCCTCCTCACGCCTTCAGAACTAAACCCCGTGGCGAGATGTGGCCCCACGCTCCCCAGGGCTGAGCTCCATGCCCGACACTCTACACGCACACTACCCTAGGAGGACTCCCATCCCACAGATGAGCAAACCGAGGCTCGGGCTGAGGCCTGTTGGAAACCAGAGCGGCAGCGTGCGCCAGATCTCCCAGCTCCAGAGTCCGTGAGCTCCGGACCAACCAGCTCACGGCACCCACCCCTTCGGTTCACTGAGGCTGGTGCCTTCGAGTAAGATGCTGTAGCCCCTTCGAATCCGCCGAAGACTGGGAGACGTCACCTCTTTTGGGGGGCCCGTGCCCCCTTGAGAATCACCTGAAAGGACCCCTTTCTTCCCCAAAGTGCTACTTAGGCACAGAGTTGTACAACTGTAGGGGGCTACCGGATCTCCCCCGACACCAATGTGATCTGATCCCACCCCCCGGGGAAACAAATGGGGAGACTGAGGCCAGCCCCCGGGGGACCCCGCGCACAGGCCCGGCCGGCCACCCACCTGACGTTCTGGTGCCGCTTGACGTACAGGCTGTGAAAGTTGTTGTCGGGCATGTAGCGGCGGTCCCCGCGCTCCTTGAGCCGCTCGATGATGGCGAGCTTCATGCCCATGGAGATGTGGGCCGGCAGCACAGACAGCAGCAGGTTCTCCTGGGCCCCGGGGAGGCGGGGGACAGGCAGGGGGACGTCAGGCCCCAGGCTCGGCGACCTGGCCTCCGTTTGCCCTATGGCCCTGCCTGCTCTGCCCACGGCCCCCTCCACCCCCGCCGGCCTGCATCCTGTCCCCAAGCCAGCCCTGCCCCCGGCCTCCCGTGTCCCCGGCAGCCCCTGCAGTGAGGCCGGCACGGGCGTCCACCCTGCGCCCCAGGCACACGCTGTTCAGTGAGCGTCTGACGTGCAAAGAGAAAGGACGCAGGGCGTGGGGCCCGGGAGGGCCGGGCAGGGCCAGGCTCGGGCTCCAGGGGGAAGCGGCGTCCACACCTGCTGGCGCTTTTCGATGCGCAGCTTACGCCGGATCTGGATGCACTTCACGGTGTAGGTGAAGAGCTCTCGGGAGGCGTCCTGCATCTGGTGCTTGTGGAAGGCGCCCGTGAGGTTCCCGCACAGGAAGATGACTGCATTGGCCAGCAGCTGGGGGCGAGGCAAGCGTGGGCTCAGCATTCAGCCTGGCCTGCGCCCCGGGGTACCAGCGCCCTTGGTGGGCTGGTGGTGGCACCCCATCCCCATTCTCTGACCTCCCGCCCGCTCGGGCCGGCACCCTTCGTAGGCAGGCAGGGAAACGGGAGCCCAGATGGGCGCTGGTCCCCTAGAGTCACTGTGACTCTAAGACCAGGTCTCAGGCCCTTCTCTGCAGCCAGAGAGCTAGGGCCCCAGAGACCAGGGAAGCAGAAGTGCATCACATCACAGAGCCCAGAGCCCAAGGGGGGGACCTCGAGGACAGTCACAGAAGGCATGGTGCCCCGATGAGTGCCCAGAGCTCTGGGTTCTATTCTCCAGAACCGCTGCAAGGCCAGGTCGGAGGAAACCCCCTCTGCGGACCACCACGAATTGTGCATGTCTCACTCACTCAATGCAGAGACAAGACGGGGTGCCCAGGGATACTCCCAGCCCTGTCGGGACGGGGTTCTGCAGGGCAGACTCACCCTCACAGCGGTGCGCTGGACCCAGGGAGGAGGGCCGGAGCATCTGGGCACCACACGCTAACCGAGAAAGGCTGCAGGGCATGCCCCGCCCTGGGGGCCGGCTTCCCTACCCACTGGGAGGTGCTGAGGCCTCAGGACCAACTCACCTACACCCATCTCCGCCATCCTCAGGCCCAAACCACAGCCCCTGCCCAGGGGCCTTCGCCTGCCCCACCCCCAGACCCCTGTGCGCACCTCACCTGCAGTCCCACCTGGATGCTGGGCTTCGTGAAGGCCCCCTTCAGGGCTCCAAGCACCAGGAGGTGGGAGATGCTGGAGATCACCCCTGCCACGATGGCCCCCTGCATGCTGAAGGGCAGCAGCGTGTACACCACGAAGACGATGAACAGGAGGAAGGGCACCTGGGGGCAGGGCGTCGGGGAGGCTCGGGAACTGGCCACACTGCCCCCACCCCAGGACACAGCCCCAGACAGAACTGACATGGGGGCCCCCACAGCCGCTTGTCTTCTGGGGATGGCCCCAGAAACCTGAATCCTGAGCCCCCTGCCCCCAGGGCGGCCCCCTCCTTTCCCATGTGGGGAGGGACAGTGACAAACACACAATGGAACAAGAAAAAGCCAAAGTGTCTGGATCAGACCCAGCCAACACTATCCATCATTTCCTACGAGCTGATTTATGATCTGAGGCCAAGGCCAAGCCTCCCCAGGAGTGAGACTCCAGGCCCCCGGGACCCAGGGCGTGCCCGCCTGGCGCCCACTGCTGAGGCTTTCCCTCTACTGGACGGCTGGGGCCGCCCACTCACCTGCCGCCTCCAGCCACGCAGCCCCACCCACCGCCCCCAGTCTGCCTGGCTTCCCTGTGCCTCAGCCCACCCCAGCCCACCAGAGGCGACAGTGACCAGCCAGGCCAGTGTGACTCAAGCTGGTTAAGAAAAGGGTCTCTCTTTCAGCTGCAGGGGCGGCGGGACAAGCTGGTGGGGGGGCTGCCTGGAGCCTGGGCAGCATCCGTGCCCGACCTGGGACAGCCTTCTGGGAATGAAATGACACAGAGGAAAACAGAACAGAGGGCAATCGGGACCTGGCCGTCCTGCCAGAGCCCCTGGACTGGCCCCCCAGCCTCTCCTGGCACATGGGCCAATTTGTGCCTTTTTGTCTCTGAGTTGGAGTTGTGTCATTTCCAACCAAATGAGCTCCCCCTACGATGCTCCAGCCAGACATCCACAGGGACGCTCCTCCCAGTTCATCCAGCTCCTCAGCTCAGGGAGCGGAGGGGACAAAATCAGCCCAGGGCCCGCCTTCTGTTGCAGAACCACAGCCCGTAGGAGGAGGAAGGCCCCAGGCCAGCACACCAGATGCAGGCCCTGTCTCCAGAAGGGACCTGATGCCCAGCGAGGGCAGGAGTTGCTGGGCGCACAGCTGGCTGGTGGCATCCAGCCCCCCCGGGGACGCCAGGGTTTACCTGTGCCCAGATAGGGGCCGCCTTCATCCACGAGTCGAACACCAGCGTGTAGCCCAGCATCATGAGGCAGACCCAGATGAGCAGCGCCAAGGCCCTGAGCCACCGCCGGACGAGGCACTCAACATACACCAGCACGTAGAGAGCCACAAACACGGCAAGCGTGAAGAAGGCCATCCCCAGGACAGCCTGGTGTCTGGAGGGGTCCTGGGCAGGGCACACATACACGGAAATGCCATAGCTTTCCCCAGTGAGATGCGCCGTCCCCTCCAGGAAGCCTGCCAGGCTCGCCTGTCCAGCCTGCCCTGAGCAATGTCACCTGTGCTCTCCTCCGCGCGGCTGGTGTTTGTGCTCCCTCTGAGCACCGTGCTCTGCCTTCCCTTCAGGCTGTGTGCTGTCATGGCTAAGGCCTTCACCGCCACCTTCCCCCAGTCACCACGCAGCCCTGAGACGCTACCACTCCGAGCCCTCCCCATTGGGCCTCCTCTGCTCGCAGGGTGCTCTGTGCGTGCCCAGAGGGGGACAGCACAGGAGCTCGGCTGGGGAAAGGAGGAGACGCTGACCCAAGGCATCCCACACAAGGGGACAAGCTGGAGCAAAGGTACAGAGGAGTGACACTGGGAGGTGGCGACCAGGACAGGCGAGTCACAGCTGGGTCAGCGGGGTCTCCCCCTGGACCCCGAAGCTCCGTGGGCACAGAGGCTGATCTGGGGGCCAGCACACAGTAGGCACTCTGGAACCATTTGCTGGAACGAATGTCCTGCGCTTTACAGGCACGCAGATCCAGGCAGCACGGACAGAGGCCCTACTGGGTGCCGGCCACTCCACACACCTCACCCTGCTAATTCCCGGGCGTCTCGGAGGTCTTCTAGAACTCTGCTCTCCCACAGAGTAGCTAGTAGCCACGTGTGCCTATTCAAGATTAATCTTATGTGACTTAAAAATCCAGCTCCTCCGTCATACTCGCCACGTGTCCGGCACTCAGCAGCCACACCGAGGCAGTGGCCGTGGTGGGCCGAGGTCACGGATGACGTTGGTGGCACCCGCCTGGAGAGCAGGGTTGAGAAGGCCCCCGGGGCCACAGCCCGGCTCTGGGAGGAGGAGCACCGGGAATGGGAGCCACCCCTGCCCTCGGTCTTCAGCAGAATCCGAGTTTGTTTTGGAGAAAAGGGAGGGTCATTACCTGGGCCAAATTAATGTAATCTCTAAAACCACCCCAGACTTGAAAATGAATTCGAGAAACCTGCCTCCCGGGGCCTAAGCGCGCCCCAGAGGCCCCGACAGGCGCGGTCGGCGGGCAGAGAGCGGCCCCACGAGCACCGAGCAGCAGAGCCGAGCGCCCAGCCGCCCGCGGACCGCCCCACTCACCCCGCAGACGAAGGTGATGACGATGAGGGTGACGCAGGCGGTGATGGCCACCAGGAGGAGCGTGAGCAGCAGTGGCCCGTGCTGGCTGGTGAGGCGGTACTTCTCATAGAGCGCCGTCTGGTCCGGGCCCTCTGTGCCCTCGTTGAGGAAATAGCGCCCCTTGGCCGGCATTGTCCCCCCGCGGCACCCCGGCCTGGCAGCCCACTCGGGAGAGCCCGCGGCCCGGGGCGCATCCGTCTGTCGACAGCCGGCCGGCCTAGGCCTCTGGCCGCAGGGAGCCTGGCAGGCAGGCCTGGGGAGGGCCCCTGGGGGCCTGCAGCCCCATGGGCAGCGCGGGGCCCACGCCGCTCCTCCACGGCCAGGCCTGCTCACGGCACCGCCACTCTCTTCCTCTGCACCCAGGCTGGGCCGACCAGACGCGTGGGGTCCTCAGCTCTGCGGAGACACAAAGCAGGTCCGGGTTTGACCTGGACGGGCCGAGTGAGGGAAGGACGGGCGGCAGGGGAGAGCAGGGCAGGCCTTATCTGGGTCTCATCTACCAACCCGAACCCAAACCAAACTTTTAGGTCCTATTTGAAGCCTTGCCCTCCAAGCTCGTCCGCTGGGTTTCCTAGAACTGCGCTGTCCCCGACAGTAGCCACACGTGACTGTGGGAAGTTACACTTAACTGGATTAGAAGTGAAAATTAAAATTCAGACCAGCAGTCACACTGGTCCCATTCATGTCAAGGGCTCAGAAGCCACACACGGCTCCAGGTTCTTCTATCGGGCAGCAGAGTTAAGAGCATTTCTATCATCCAGAACCTTCTACCGGACAGCACTGCTCTGCAGGTTAGATGGTGTTGCTTTCACAAAGAGATCTCTGATCCATCCCAGGGAGTCTCTGTGTACGGCGTGAGGCAGGGATCAGCCTTCGCGCCTTCCTTCCACGTGGGTCTCTAACTACCCCAGTGGCTTCCGGCAAAGCCACCATTCCTTCCTCAAGAAGTTCAGTGAAGCCACCTCTGTGTTAAGTCAGGTGACCGTGCGCATGGGGTCTGTTTGCAGGCTTTCTCCTGTTCCGATGGTCCTTGCGCAAAGGTCACACTCTCTCAGTGACTGGGGCTCTCTGGTGAGGTTTGTACCTCAGACCCTCACGCCCAGGACACCCAGAGCATCGCCCTTGCATTCGTGTTATGTTAAGCTTCCTCGTAAGACTGCATTTTGGAAATGCGTTTTTTAAAATTTCCACTGACCAGAACATAAGAAGTTTGCGAGCTCCACCTCGTAGAAATGGACCCCGAACCTCAGAGAGGGAAGCAGAGCGGACCGCGTGTGACAAGCTGGGCACGGGGGCCAGGCTTGCAGTGCTCAGCCCACACGCGCTCCCCCTTTCCCCAGCACCGTTCGTCCATCTGCTCATTCATTTATTCCAAAAGGCCTGTCATCGTGCCTGTGCACCAGGCCAGCTCTCTCTCCACATGGAGCTCCCGTCCCCACAAAGAGAAAGTTACTGGAAAATGTACAATCCCTACGTGCAGTGACTGAGGTCTGGGGGCAGGAGTCCAGGCCCCCAACATCCTCCAGGCCTGCCTCAGAGCCTGGAACAGGGACAGGGCAGGTGGCAGAGGGCAGGGAGGCCGTAAGAGGTGGGAAGGCCCAGGGCGGTCACGACGGGCACGAACGGCCACCGGCAAAAGCTGTGAAGGAAAGGCAGTCCGGAGCGCCCAGAGGCAGAAGAGCAGGGTACCCAGAGTCCCAGAGTCCGAGTGAGGCCCCCCAGTGAGCGCCCACCTTAGATCCACAAGCCACCTCGAGCACGGATCCCTCCGGGAGCTCCTATGCCACAAATTCCAGGAACGAATTGGAAAAACCCCATACTGGAGGCTCGGGGGGAGAGGCCATTTGCCGGAGGTCCTGGATGCCCCCGCGGCTCTGGGCCCGGCAGGTGTCCACAAGCCTTGGCACCTGTGGAAGGCCGGCAGCTCTGCGGGGGCTGGGCCCAGGGCTACCCAAGTGCCCGAAGCCTGGACAACTGCAGAGCTGGTTTTGACGGGAAGCACCAACTTAACCAATGCCGGCAGCCGATTCAAAAACGTGAGTTGTGCAGCCACTCATCTGCGACCTCTGACTCTGAACTAACCAGTCTCGATTCCACACGAGGCACGTTTTGACTACTAACCACATACGCCTAGCCCTGGGTTGTAGGGTTTACAAAACGAGAGCGGCTCCCTGCCCTGAGAAGCCCCCAGCGCAGGGGCGCCCCCAAACCAGCTCTTTACCATCAACGCCGTCACGCCAGGCGCCCACACACACGTATCCGCTCTCATCTTCAGAACAGCCAGTTTACAGGTGCAGAGCTGAGCCCAGAGAGGCCGCGCGGCTCGCCGAAGAGCACACAGCCGGCGCTGCTTGGGGGCAGCGCTGGGCTCCACACCCGGGTCCGCCAGCTCCCAAACCCGGGCTCCTGGCCGGCCTCGCGCTCTTGCTGAACCGAGAGAGGCTTCCCCAGGGAGCTCCCGCTAGCAGGGGCAGCTCCCGGGGACGGAACCACTTGCCACAAGTCCACACAGCACGGCCTGGCCCTCCGGCCTGCTGCCAAACTCCGGGGCGCCGGGACCCGACTGCCAGGCCCAGAAACCTCAAACACCAAGGGCCCAGGACGACAACAACTACCCCCCCAGGGGCCCTCTCCCCCACCCCAGGCAAAGCCCCCAGACCAGAGCCAGGGGCGGCCAGGACACCCCAGAACTGACCTGCCCTTCCAGGCACACGCAGCCAGGCTGAGGCAGGCGTGCAGAGAGAAGGAGCAGTTGGAAGGTTCCCGGGGGCCCGTGGGTACCTTGTAAACACTGGTAAACACTGCTCTCGGGGATCTAATTAGGCCACTTCCTGGGCAACGGCAGGCGGGAGAGAACGTGGACAATAGACAGCCCTGGGCACGGGGACCTTGGCCCGTGCAGGGACGTGGTCCCGCTCCTGGGACAGCAGGGGAGGGCTGGGGGCTGGGAGGAAAGATGCATTTGTCGCTCCTGGAGAGATGGTCTGCGAGCCCCCCGCGGCATCTCCACAGGCCCGCGCCTCCCTAGCAGCAACCCCCCCAAAACCAGACACGGACCCCCCTGCCAGGGAAGGCTTCGAGGCCCCTCTGTCCAATCACCGGTTCCTCGACTGGCCGCTGACACCACTGGCGACTGGGAGGGCTGGGACTCAGGGCAGGTGGCAGAGGGCAGGGAGGCCATAGATGAAGGCCCCGGATGAAGGAACTCCTTCACCACGTGTCCAACAAATGACCCCGCAGCCTCGGCTTGCCCACCTCAGTGACGGGGAGCTCATCACCTCTCAGGGCAGTCTTCTCCGTGAGTGGGCACTCCTCCTGGCTGTAAGTCCCACCTCAGGTCAAGCGAAGCCCTACCTCCCTGTCACTCCCTCATCCCCACCCCACCGGAAGTCTGAAGTCCCAAGACACCGACAGCAGAGATATGCACTTGGGACAGTCGAGGCCCCTTCACCTGGAGGCAGTGGAGCCCAGGGGTCACTCACTGTCATTCACACCTCACGATCACGCTGGTGGGGGAGCAGGGCAAGCAGCCCCGTTTTACAGAGGAGGGGAACCCCCAAGGGCCCAGCTGGGAGGGGGACGTTACTTCTACTTCTGCTGGGACTTTCTCTCCCACTGTTGGTCCCCTGGGTCAGGAACCGCGTGACCCAGGCTGGCTCATCACCACTGTCCCTCTCAAGCCCCAGTGACTGGTTTAGGGACGGTCGTGTGACCAAAATCCTCTCAGTGAGAAGCCTCTTTGGGACTTCTGCTGAGCCACAGTGAAGAGGCACTGTCTTCTCCTGCTGACCCACGGCGGCAGGCAGCTGCTTGAAGCCACCGTAAGAGACAGCCCACGGAGAATGAGCCAACACGGGAAACTGGAGAGACACGGGCTCGAAAATACCCCCCTGAACGCCTGGATCCAGCTCTGCCTGAAGTTCAAGCAACCTCCAGATAATTCAATCGCACCGAGCAATCATGCCTCTTTTGGCTGAAGCCAGTGTGAGTTTCTGTCACTTGCAATCAACAGTGCCAAGGTCCACGTCGCCCCAGTTTACCATATCCAGGAAGCCCTCATTGAGGGTCAGGGGACAGAGTCCAGGGTCGGGGTCCAGGGGCAGAGGACAGAGTCCCACTTAGCTCAGAGGTGAGAGTACGTCCCTGCAGACAAGGCTGGTCCTGGCTAAGGCCACCTGGAAGGGGGCTGGGCCAAGGAGGGGAACCCCCCTCGCTCATACTTCTGTCACCTCGTCCCAAACTCCACAGCCCAGGGCCAGCCATCCTGCACAGGACCTGGGGCAGCAGGAGGCGGGGGCAAGGGGACTCCCCACATCTTCTCCAGTGGCCTCCAGAGATTCCCCCCTGCAGGAGGAATTAGGGAGCCCAGCGGCATGCTCAGGTAGAAATGGAGGCCAAGGGAATCACTCCTGGTGGGCTCTGCACTCCTGCAGCCCATGTCCCGCGCCAGCCCGGGGCAGACGATGCCGTGAACAGAATCTAGTGGGTGCTTACCGCGTGCCCATGGGGCTCTAACTCCGCACACCGGCCCTGCAGGGGAGTAAGACCACTGCTTCCCTTTTATGGATGTGGGGACACTGAGAGGTTCAGTCATTTTCCTGAGGTCACACAGCCAGCAAAAGAGAGCCAGGATGTGAACACAGGTCACCCCCTCGCGTCCTGCTCAACGCCCTCACGGTGCTGACATCCACAGAGGCCATAACATCTCCAAATGCCAACCCCTCTCTGCCCTCCCCTCTCAAGGCCTAGGATAGAGGGTGAGAAGCAAAGAGGACTCCATCAAGGTACCTCCCTCTGCCTCCCAGAAGCAGGGTCAGACAGCCACGTCAGGAAGCCTGCTCTGAGCCAGCAAGATCCAGAAGCACCACCTCCTCCAGGCAGCCCTCTGAGCTACACACACACACACACACACACACACACACACACACACACACCCCACCCCCTTCCCTGCAACTCAGGACTGTGGTCTCCTTGCCAAACACTGACTGGCGGGGTCTGGGTTCCTCAGCCAGAGAGCTGCTGGAAATAGGGAGCTGGGACCTCAAATTATGAGGGCAGGACCAGGCCCTTGGGGGTGCTCAGGAAACCCTTCCCCAGCAGAAGTGGCTGATCCAGCAGCACCCCAGCGCTCCCACCCGCCGTGGGGAGCTCTAGACCACCCCCAGCTTTCCCAGACACGGAGGAAGCACCCACTTCCTCACCCAAGCGGCACTGGCAGGAATCCCAGCCTGGCTTCCTCCGGCCCAGCCCGGCAGGCTCCGGAGCTGCACGGGGCCTGGGGCCCCAGTGGCCTCAAAAAGAGGAAGTGGGGCTTTGGGGTGTGCAGGAGGGGCAGGCAGGCCTGAGGAGAGGCCCCACCCCAAGCCCGCCTGGGGACCATGCTCCTGCAGCCCAGCACCCACTAGTCTCGGCCGCCTGGGCTGGCCCCGCAGCCGGCTCCCTCCACGGGCTGGGTCGCAAGCAGACCTTTGTCGGCTGAGGGGGTCTCCTCCCCGCTCCCTGAGGAGACCCGCAGTTTTGCGAAGGTGAGCCCGAGGCTGCCCTGCTCAGCCCAGTCCTGGCCCAGACGAGCACCCAAGAAACCTTGCGGGACCGAGGGCTTTCAGTCTTACTGCCCTTCACACCCGCCTCTCCGGTCCCCAGAGCCCCGCAGCCTCGGGCCCGACCTCCGTCCCCACGCCGGTCCGTCCCCAGCTGGGGAGGCCTGCCCACACCCTGGTCCCTGGTCCCGTGTGTCACACATCCCAGCACCTGCCGCACCCAAAGGCTGTGGAAGGATCTGTGTCTGTGTCCTGCAGCTGAGCCCTGGCAATTGCTTGTGGAACAGACGGAAGGAGAGACGGATGGACGGATGGACACACAGATGAGCCAACCAGCTGGAATCCCGAACCAGGCAGAAGAGGCAGGGGAAAGCAAGCAGGGCGGCTCCGGAAGGAGGGAGAGGCCACTAGGGCAGAAGGAGGTGCCAACGTGGGGAAAGGGTCTCCCTCCGAAGAACAGGATGGCCCTGGGGCAGCGCACCTCCTCCCCCGGGGAGCCTGCCGGGCCGGAGGAGGTGCGGGTAAAAAACCCGGCTCTGCTCCCAGCACTCACACTCTGGGCCTCAGTCCTCCTCATCAGCAAACAGGGGTGCTGCTACCCACGTCCCAGGACGAGTGAGGTGCGGGTCATGGCGGCCAACAGGCTGTTGGCGGGACAAAATAGCAGATGAGCCCAGAAAGGAGGCGCGGTTTCCAGAGCTCAGGAAGCCCAACCATGGGGCCCAAACGGGAGAGACAGAAGCATGAAGCAGGCAGGACACCCCCCACCCCCCTCCCGCCCAAGAACCCTCTACTTCATCTCGCCACCTCCTGGTGACAGCCCTCAAGGCCACTAGGCAGGGGCAAAGGTCAAAGTCCCCTAATGACGTGAGCTCCCCAGCCAGCCCCACTTCCCGCCATGCTCTCCCAGGACCCCCGGCTGACGCTACACCGGACCAGAGGCTCCCCATCAGTCTTGGGGTCCAGCACCTATGTTCCAATCCCGGCTCTGCCACCAACCTGCTCGATAACCCTGGGCAAGTCCTTTGCCCCATCTGGGCCTCGGGTTTTCCTTCTTGCAAAGGAATGGTTCTGTCAGACCTCGGCTGCCGGCGCTGGGCTGGGCGTGGAGTGTGAATCATAAAATGAAAAGAACAACAAGCTGAAGGGGGCAGCCTGGGTGTTGTCACCTGGCCCCAGAGGGCTAATTCTAAGGGTGGGGTACGGATTATTCTTTGTACCTGACACCCTCCCTTCCACTTCTTGGGATTCAGCCTTAGCCTAGTCCGTCCCTCCTTTAAAATGCAAATACCTCGTTTACCCCTTACCTCCAGGGCTCAGCTGCCAGGGATAATAAGCCCACTTCTCTATCTCCTGTGCCAATTCCAATGATGGTTAGTGGCTGCCTGGGGAAAATTTGTCCATTCATTCATTCATGCACGCACGCATTCATCTTGAGAGAGATCCATGCCTTCATTCCTTTAACGGCTGTGCACCAGAACCTTCTATGTACCAGGCACCAGGCCAGATGCCAAGAAGAAACTACACTCCAGGCACAAGTTCCCAGAGGGCAGAGGTCTCTGTGCCCCCACCCCCCCGCTGGGTGTCTGCACCCAGTAGGTGTCCAGGCAATGGTGCTTATTAACTAGCTAAGTAACTGGCTCTTGCCTGAAATTCCACCATTAGTGATTCATTCCTTTAAGTATTCCCCTCACTACATTCTCCCTTTAAAATGAAAACACTTTCATGCCCACACTCAACACATTTCTGATCTCTCTCCCCTTGGTAAGGAAGGACAGAAAGGGGTAGTCTAGCTAGCCTTCAGGGACCTCACCTGGTGCTAGTCCCACCCAGGATGGCAGGACACTGGTCTTCCCACTGACGTCATGCTTTGCCCAGGGCCCCAGCCAGACAGTAGATCCAATGGTGAGGAGGCACGCATGGGGTTGGGAGGTGGGTGAAGAGATCTATTTCACACACCCACAGGCAGATATAACCCAGAGTAACCACTGACCTGCAGGAGCAAGAAGGATGTAACTACTCTGCTAGCAATCTGTTCAAAGAAGCAGCAAAACCCAGAGGAGAGAGAGCAAGCTGGATTCATCATTTACACCAAGATGAGTGAGCAAGAAACCATGAAAGCATTCTTCTATCATGCTGCAGCGGCTAAGTCCTCGCTAACCTAACACAAAACCTAAAAGCCACAGGGAAAAGACTGATCAACTCAATTACATCTTAAAGAATCTACTGCATCATAAAAGCTATTAAGAGCAAAATCAAAAGATAAAAAATAAGAAATGAGGGAAATATTTACAACTCTTATCATATGGAGCTAATCTCCCCCATATGTAAAAAGCTTCCACAGATCAAAAAGGAAAAGACCAATAACCCAATAGAAAAATGGGAGAAGGTATGGACAGAAAGTGCACATAAAGGCAACACAAATGGCTGTTAAACATTTAGAAGGAAGCTGACCTCACCTATAATAAGAGAAGTGCAAATTAAAACTACTACGGAAAATCATTTTTACCTCTACGATTGGCAAAGATCAAAGTATTTACAGAGCATTTATAGGCGGCGGCAAAACAGGCATTCACACTTAGCCTTGGCAGGAGTATGATTCAGCATAACCTCTGGGGAGGGCAATTTAATCAGATGTAACAAAATCACTCATGCACAAACCTTTGATGTAGCAAATCTCCTTCAAGTAATCTCTCTTACAAACACTTTCACATATGTAAAATGACACATGTACAAGATTATTCATTGCAGCATTATTTACAATAGCAAAAGAAGAGAATGTATCTACCCATTAAGAGCTGGTGAAATAAATCACAATAGATCCTTACTATGGAATACTATGCAGGTGTCAAAAAGGGTGCGGCAGGTTGAACTCTGCTGTTCCGGGGTATTGTGTGAAAAATCCACAGGGCAACAGTAATGCCTGGAATAGGTAATGCCTGAACCAGGACACGGGCTAACCAAAACTGCTTTGACGGAGTGAATGAATCTTCAGTTTGTTTCTATTGCCATAATGTAGCTGGTACAATTAAAAAGTTCTTAAATGGGGCTCAGTTGGTTGAGCTTCCGACTCTTGATTTCGGCTCAGGTCATGATCTCAGCATTGTGGGATCGAGCTCCACATCAGACTCTACACTCAGGGTCGTGGGATCAAACCCTGTGTTGGGCTCTGAGCTGAGCTTAGAGCTTCTCTCTCCCTCTCCCTCTGCCCCTCCCTGCTGCACATGCATGCTCTCTCTCTCTTTAAAATGAATAAATAGGGGCGCCTGGTTGGCTCAGTCGTTAAGCGTCTGCCTTCGGCTCAGGTCATGATCCCAGGGTCCTGGGATCGAGCCCCACATCGGGCTCCCAGCTTGGCAGGAAGCCTGCTTCTCTCTCTTCCACTCCCCCTGCTTGTGTTCCCTCTCTCTCTGCCTCTCTCTCTGTCAAATAAATAAATAAAATGTTTAAAAAAAATTTTTTTTAATAAAATGAATAAATAAATCTTTTTTAAAATAATCTAAAAACTTGGGGTTTTTAGTTTATTTAGTTGTGACTCTTGATCTTGGGGTCATGAGTTTGAGCCCCATGTTGGGGAGTAGAGATTACTAAAAGACATAAACTTTAAAAAAAAATGAACTAAAAAATAAAGACTCTACTGGAAAAATTCAAGGGCAATAGAAGGTAATTGATAGTCAAGGTGACATATAACATGGAAAGACGTGTTCCTGGCATGTTTAGTGAGGTGGGTATGTGTGTGTGAACATATATATATGTACGTAAATACATAAAAAATAGAACCTGTTTTAAAAAAAAAACAAACACACACACACACCATACATCTCAGGCCCATCCCGTCTCAGCTGCACAACCCTGAGAAAGTTACTTACCCTCTCTGTGCCTCAGTTCCCTCATTTGAAAAAAGGGAGAATAACGTCCTGACCACACGGGGCTTTGAGAGGATTCTAGGGGGTAACACAGGTGGGGCGCCGAGGCTGCGCCTGGCACAGCGCACCCAAGCCAAGATGACAAGTAGCAAGCTGACAGGAAGGGCCGAGAGGTCTGGGAGGGAGTAGGCAGGGAACCCGCCCCTTCCCCGCCACCCCGACCCTGTCGTGAGCCCTGACCCCCCACTCTGCCCTGGGAGTGGCCCGGCCTAAAAGTAGTCACACCTAACAACTGCTATCGGGGGCTCTGAGCAGCACCAGGGGCTGACACCCCCATGGGGTACCCAGCTGGGCCTCGCAGGAGAGGCCGTCCGCCCATCCTGGGCTCAGGGGGAGGTGGGGAGACGCTGGGCACAGAGGGAACTGCCATCTGGCATCCCAGACAGTGTCAGGACCTCACTGCAAGCCCCGCAGGCCTGTTCCGAGAGGAGAAAGCATAACGCCTGCCCTCAGGACAGGTTCTGCAAACTCTGAACCCAACCGGAGGAAAGGGGTGGGGGCGGGTGGGCCCACTCTCCCACCTCCACCTGCCCCTGAGTTGGGCTGGATGGACGCACAGTGGAGGACAAGCCAGTGCACCTGTTTGCAGGCCAGGGGAGCAGCCCTAAGCTCAGCCTCCAGGGAAGGGATGAGGTGAGGATGGGAGGGAAGGGATGAGGTGAGGATGGGAGGGAAGGCCTGGGTTACAATACAGCCGCTGCCCTCAGGCAGTTTTCAGTTGGGGAAGCGATCTGCCCTGGAGATAAGAAAGCAGAAAGGGCTCTAAATACCAACCAGGAAAAGACCCTCCTGTTGCACTTCCAGCCTCTCTCGGGCAATTCACGGAAGTAGCCCACCTGCCTCAACTTCCCCCCTGCCAGAGACAAAGCAATGCAGGGGACACAGGCCTGGGCTGAATGTCAGGAGACCCAAGCTATAGTCCGAGCTCAGCCTCTCACCCGCTCTGGTCTCTTTGCGCTCAGAAGAGCAAAGGAGCCAGCCACGGAGAGGTCAGTGGGAAAACATGATGGGAAGACACCCCCGCCCAGATCTCAGCAGGCCATGCTGGGGGCCATGGCTGCCCCCGACCATCCATGAAGCCCAGCACAACCTCACTGTCTGGTTTTGGCCCCCTGAAGTCACTGCCTAGTGCACAGACCACCCCCCACAGACCAGCCACCAGAGTGCCCAGCCCTAATCCAAGGTGCTGAGAGCCCACTTCCTCAAGGCTTCCTGAGAACCTGAGTGAGGCCAAGAGGGCACGGGATGGGCAGGGGGACTGCCTGGTGAAGCCCAGCCCAGAGCCCGGAAGAGCCCTTCTGCCGGGGAAACAGTTCTAGCCGACCTCCCCCCACCCCCCCAAACCACAGCCCGGCCTCTGGAGCTGCACCCAGACAGGGGCTCAGGAGGCCCTCCCTACAGCTAAGGCCCCTACTCCTGGTCACCTCCTCCTTCCTTCCACAAACTCCTGCCTTCCAGAGCCAGGCTCCAGCGGGGCACAGGAAGCCTCAGTGATAGAGCCCCATGCACCCCCAAACACAAGCCTCCCCGTGGGGTAGCCTGCCAGGGCTTCTCTCACCTGGCTGGGACCCCAAGAACACCAAGCCCAGTCCTGCTCACCCCCTGGCCAAAAGAACTCCTCCAGGGCTTCCAGAGGCTTCTTTGTGAGTGCATGATTGGACTTATTTCGGTTCCCCAAACGAGCCCCACCCTTTTGACTCCAGGCTCTGGCCGCTGAAAAGCACTGCCTACCTCCCCAGCCCCGAAACCCCTCTGCCTAGCAAACTCCTGCCCAACCCTTCAGAGCCAGGCTCAGCTGCCACCTCCCCCAGGAGGCCTGCCCAGTCCCCTCCTAATCGGGATTCGGTGCCTGCCTCTGCCTCCCCAGTGCCTACACGGCCCATCGAGACGCAGGGCACCCGGCCTGTCACTGCCGGGCTACGCGACACCACCACCCCATCCCCAAGGCTGACGTCTGGCTACACACTGCCCAGCTTCCAAAATCCAACCATTGGCTGCCGCAGAGGGGACACTTAAAAGCCAAGAAGCTCCACGGACTGAGACAAATACAGCGGGCACCGAACGGGCATTCAGCGGCTGGGCACAACCCTGGTGTCCCTGCTCCCGCCTGCATGAGCTCTGACAGGTCACCTGAGCAATGGGGATGAAAATGTCCCCGGCCCTCTGGCCCAGTCCAGCAGTGAAGTGACCTCATGGCTTATAAAACCTCCTTGTAAATCCAGAAGCTTCCCACAGTTTTGGGGGCCAACCGTGCTGTGTTGTTTCAACCACAGGCGAGCAGGCTCCCCCTCGGGGCCCCTGCTCTCCATCCTACCTGTGCTCACTGGGCTCCTGCCCACACCCCGCACCGGGTGACAGGCTGAGGCCACAGTTAGCAAGGTCCCCCGGAGAGGTCCCCTGGGGAGCTCATGTTGGCGGGGGAGAGGAGACACATGCAAGAAGTGAGCCCCATGAGGAAGAGAAACGCGAAGGTGGGCAAGGGAGCACTCAGGCTGAGAGTCCGTAAGGCAGGAAAGCCTCGGGGACCACACGTCGGAGGAGCCGTGTGACCTCTCCGGGCCTGTCTCCTCACTCCAACAATGGGCTGGTGAAGGTACGAGCGGCTTCACGCAGAGGCCAGGACGCAGGGAGTGCCATCACGGGGGTCACCCCAGCTGGCTCCAGACACAAGGGGCGGGCAGCCGGAGAAACCTGGATATCAACGGGCACTGGCGGACACCCTTTAAGTGCCAGGGGTCTCAGCCTGACTTCCCGACGGCCCCCCAAAGGCACCCCTCCCTCGCTCCCGGCCCAGAAAGCCGGGGGTACAGAAGTGCTGGTCGCTGGCCCAGGCACCGCGGACACTCAGGCTCTCCATCCCCGGGGGCCTGGGCAGCGGCTCCAGGGAGTCTGGACGCTTCCCCATCAGCCTGGGTCCCCCATTAAAGCAGCACCTCCAGCTGACTTCAAAGGGCTCCTCTTCCCCGGCCAGGTGGGGGGCCGAGGGAGACAGGTGTGGGAGGCCGGGAAGCTGTGCAGGAGTGGAGTCAGCCCGGCCATTGCAGAGGTGGGGAGACTGAGGCCCGGAGGCGGCAGCACGTGGCCCCTCCTCCACATCCCCACCACTTAGTGAGACCAGGGGAGACTGTGCCTCCCACACAGCTCTAAGCAGGAAAACGTGCACTGTCCCAAAGCTGTGGAGCCCTGTGGGGCTCAGTTTCCCCATCTGTGCAGAGAGGGGCTGTGCCCCGAGCTCCCAGGCCTCGCCCCGCTCAGCCGGCCAGTGACACCAGGAGCCATTACAAGGGCCTGGATCCTGGAAGACAAAGAGGTCCCCACCAGCGTAGTCTGGGTCCTGGGGGTGGCACCGCCCACTACGCGCACAGCCTCGCCTTCCCTGAAAGCCAAGCCTGCTGTGCTGCGGACCCTGGCGGGCACGAGCTCCTCCCTGGATCATGAGCTCTCCCGCCCCCATCACCTCCATCCCGGCGCAGGAGGAAGCGGGAGGAGGTAAGCCTTGGGGGCCACGTACATGTCTGCCAATCAGGGTACCCGCAGCAAAGAGCTCAATTTGTTTCTTTTCCCTTGGGACACTCACAGGTCATTCCCTCCAGTGGTCAATGTGGGGAGGGGTACAGACAGGGGCATGGCGGGGAGGAGAAAGGAGGGTGCCCCCGGTGTCCCCCGGCACCAGCACCCAGAAAGGGATCACCACAGAGCCTGGGGAGGGGGGGAGGCTGCCAAGTGACGGCCTCCGGAGCAGACCACTCGAGCCCCCTTTTCTCCCGAGCTTGAGGACCCCTGGAGGAGGAGCCCTCAAATGGGTGACCCGAGCCAGGATGGGGTGTGAGCTAGGGAAGCAGTAAGCAGAGGGGCTGCTTGAGCAAAGGGCAGGAGCGAGGCAGGCAGGGTGCTGACAGAGTCGGGGGGCTGGCCGAGTGCACTGGGTGGGGGGCACGGCCAGAGGCCCCCAGAAGCCAGAAGAAGGGGTTCAAACGTGACACCAGACAGGAGAACTGGTCCAGCTTGTGTGCCAGAGGAGCCCAGGAAGCCCGCCGGCCCCTTCTCCAAGGCCCCAGTCAGCCATCCCACCCCATGTGGACAGCAGGGTCGGCTCGGGGTTCCTCCTCCCCGCCCAGCACTTGGCTGGTGCTCAGATGGCGCCTGAGAAATAGACCCACTGATGGGATCAGCAGGTGTCAGGAGAAGGGACGATCCAGTGCCATGGGAGAAATGTCACAAAAGAGGATCTGAGCCCACCTCTGACCCAAGACTCGTCCCCACCCCAACACCTAGAGGGCTTACAGGGGAAATTCGGGAAAGGAAGGTGCTCCGGCCCAGGTCAGCACCCAGGATTGGGCAACACCCCAGGCCTGATGTGGCTATCTGTGAGATCAGGGGGCAGCGGCAGGTCGAGCCAGATGCCCATGGCCGTCAGGTGGGCACCCCGCCACCCTCCCTGGGGGCTGGGGGTGGGAGGAGCCCTAGTGGGTGGGTGGAGACTCTGCAAGCTGGGGCGGGGGCAGAGCTGGAGGGCCACCTGGCAGGGGAGCGGGGCTCCAGCCACCCCCGAGGAGACTTAAGACCTGGGTGCGCTGGTCTCAGACAACTGGGAGGAGTTTTCCAGGCATACGTGGCTTTCCCGGCCACCTGCCTGGGCACGGCCACTTCACAGATGTGAGCTAGCAGTCAGCCGTCCCCCGGCCCTGCCCATCCTGACCTCCCTGGTTCCCTCCCCCACCATGTTCACCCTCCCACCTGAAGCAGGACAGGCAGCAATCATCCCTCCCCTCGAGTCGTGGCTCTGCAGCACCAGATACAACGTGTCACCCTGTTTAGGCCTTAACCATGAGCGACGCATTGTACAGATGCCAGAAACTGGCTCAGATAACCTAGCTCACCTCTCATGCTGCTGGAAGCAGGCAGAGTGGGGCTGGGGGGCAGGACCCAACGACCTCCAGAAGACCCCTGCCTCTCTGGCAGTCTCATTCACTGAGCCGAACTAACTCCCAGTTCGTAGCTACGCAGGTCTGTTCAAACACACTAACTGCCCGATGGGCCCACCACCCCCTTCCCTCCCATCGCTGAGACCGGACCCCATGGAAGGCTAGAACCAGCCACTCGGACTCAGGCGTCCCGTGGGACCCAGTCTGCCTGCTCCCTCGGCGGCCCCAGAAGGGTCCCGGCTTGAGAAAGCTCTGGCCTCTGTCTGGGCGCTGGAGGATGGAAAGTGGTCGTCAGCTCAGTGCGAATGTGCCCCCCACGCTCTTTCTCCAGGACAGGAGACAGGCGAGGGACGCTGAGGGATGGGCCACCGGCCACCTCTCAACGATCACCAGGAGGATAGGAGGGCAAGTCAGGGAAAATCCAGAGGGTCAGATCACCCACGGCCCAGCTGAAGCAGGACCCCAGCACATGTCCCAGCGCGGGACAGCCACAGGATAGCCCTGCCCCAGCCCCAGCGCCCCCTGCAGTGCGTGCAGACAAGGGTCAGGCCAGGCCCACGGGTGGGGGACCCACTCAGGGGAACCCGATTCCTCCTTCCACGTGGTAAGGATCACCCCCTACTCACCCTCCAGAGCCACCCAGAGCCCCGGCTCAGCTTTGCCCCACCCAGCCTCTCCAAAGAGGAGGCACCACGTCCTGACCCCACTTGGGGCCTCAGACATGGCGGCTCTCCATGACAGGTAGTGTGTGCACCTGGACCACCCCGGGGGCTGACTCGCTGTGTGACCCAGGATGAGAAAGTGTCCTGCTGGGCCTCTGTCTTCTCCTCTGCAAACTGGTGGGGGACGGGGAGGGTACGTACCGCACAGGGTGGGGGTGAAAGGAGCAGGAAATGGGTTAAACCATGAGTTATAAACTGTAAAGGGGGGTACCTGTCCCCACAACAACAAGTCTGACCTTTATCTCCCCTTGAAAAAGCACCTTTGGCCTGGTTAGAGGCCCTCCTCCTGCCCCATCCCACCACTCACGGCCTCACCCCTCCCTGCACTGACGCCCATTCCTAGAGGACTCGCAGGAAGTCTCCTTCTCTCGAGACCCACTCCCGGCAAAGGGGCCCTTCGAGACCACCCCTGCCCCAACCCCCAGAACCGGCTGCCAGTAAACAGCCGCTGCTTTGCACTCAAACTCTACAAGAGACTCTGCCCCCACAAAGTTCACACCTTCCCTTCTGAGGGCCCCGAATCTGGAACAATCTAAGAGCCTCCCTTCCTCTGCACCTCACATCAGAAGCCACAGGAAAACCCCAGAAGGCCCCCTCTGGAGGTGGGGAGACCCGCAGCTTGGTTAGAAACAGACCCTCCCAGAACAGACGGTCCCCGACTCGGTCCCCACAGACGCCTGCACTTCCGGCGAGCTGGTCCCTCTACACTTCCTCTTAGGTCTGCTCACTTCTCGTTTCAGTTATCTTCATTCGCCCCGTCCCAGGCAAGGAGACATGAACTCACAGACCCAAGGTCCTAGTTACAGGTTCGTTTTTCTTAAATACATTAAAATAAACACCTAGCAAATTTTAAACATGCTCATCTACATATGGGCTAAAACACACCCCCCCCCAGAGCCCCGTCTGAGAAAGGCTGGCCTAGTCCCTCTCACGTGGGCCACCCTCGGGTTGTCCACCCGCACGTATGCGGCTGACAGCCCACGGCCACACAGCCATCCAAGCAGAGCCAGCCTGGACTCCAGCCACCCAGACTCTGGCCGCCTGGCCGGGCCTCAGGGGGCCGGGGGCCCTGCTGCACCAAGGCCCAGCCCAGCCCTCTGCTTTCCTCACCCCTGTGGCTCCCCTCCCCCAAGGGCTGGCCAGAGAGGAAGCGCCTGGGGCCAGCTGTCCTGAACCCCGGGTGGTGACACAGAAATGAGGCACCTGCTTCGCTCTGTGTGCCTGGGTCTGGATGAGTCCATAGAATGTTCCAGAAGGACCTACTCCCACTGGTCCACGTTGGTCCCTGGGGGCCTCGGGTTGGGAGGGCTGGAGGGAAAGGAAGATGATTCCATTTTCCTGAGGCATCTCGGTTCTGTCTCTTGGGCATGTGTCACTTTCAGAGTTTGTTTTTTGGTTTATTTTTCTTTTTAACGTAACAAAGTTTGATTGCCCTTCCCTCGCTAATTGTTACCGTCGAGAAGAATGTACTCGTAAATGTAAAATTACAACCACGAAAAGTGGACATCTGAAGAGTCCAGGGCTGACGGAATTCCAGGTGGAACGCGCCCAGTGAGCACCCCGCCACAGAAATGACCGCACCCCCTCGTCAGGCTGGGCAAAGCCTGGGACCAGCTGTCCAGGTCCTCTGTCCGGGAGGCGCCCCGCCTCCCGCAGCCCAGACCCTGTCCACCCCCGGCCGGTGGGGGAGGCCTGGCCCGTGCCCCCCCTCGGCCCAGGCTGCCGGGACACAGGGTGCCCCGGCCCCCCCTCCCCACCCCCGGCCCTTTACCTGGCTCTCGTCCAGGCCCCCTCGGGGGCAGCCCGGCCCACGCCTGCCCCTCCTCGGCCGGCGTCCGGGCGCACGCATGGGAAGCCTCCCTCGCCGGCTACCTACCGAGAGCGAGTCACATCTGGGACCCACAGCTTCCTGTTCCACGGCGGCCGCTGCACAAAAGCTAAGGCCGAGCCCTGAGCTAGGCGCCTCCGGGCTTGAGGGGGAGGGTGGGGGGGCTCTCCCAGCTGCAGCGGGGCCCTCAACAGAAGTGGGGAGAGGCATCAGGCCAGGCTCCCGGCTCCAGTGACTTCATGGAAATTGGAAGCTTGAAGCTGGAACAACTTTCAAAAAGTGAAAATAAAACAAGCACCCAAACCTCCGTTAGAAGCCCCAAGAAGACGGTTGGAGGCCAGGAGTAAATGCGTCTTTGATGAGCACTGAAGGCGAGAGCAGCCCGGCACCGGGCCCCATCCTGGATCCCCCACTGATGGGCAGGCCCTGAGCCTCAGTTTCCCCACCCACATGGTCAGGGGGCTTCAGCCAGCTCTGTGAGGTCAAAGGCCTCCAGCCTCATCTGCTGTCCCTCCATTTCGCAGCTGCCCCCAAGCCAAGGCCCCTGCCTGGAGTTGCTATTCCAAGCAGCTCGCGCCCCCAGAGAACCCCAGCAGCCCTGAGCCCCAGGAGGCCAGGAAGCAAGCCCCTTCTGCTTTGCCAGCCCTCAGTTTCCCCATTGGGATCATTTGGTGCTCAGTGGCGAGGCAGCAGGCTAGGAAGGGCCTGGAAGCAGGGAGCGGAGGCCTCCCAAGATAGAGGGGCAAGGCACTCCTGGTCCTCAGGGAGCCTGTTCCAACATGTGACCTGGGGTCCTGCGATCACTTTCTACCTCTTACCCTGACAGCAAAACCTACTGTTTGGTAGCAAAGTGGAGAACAGAGCCCAGTTTTCCCAGCTGCCACTCCTGCCTTTCCCAGGCCTCTGTCTCAGCTCCGTCCTCAGAGGAGGCCATGGCCAGGCTCTTCCCTCCTGACCTGCTGCACCCCCAGCCCTGGCCACTGGGCACCTGGCCCCCCAGCCCTCACACAGACTTCAAGGTCCTGGCAGGGAGGGCCTGTGTACACAGGCTGACGAGCCTTATGATCAGCATTCGGACACCGGGCTAGCATCGTGCACAGCCTCATACAACTGCCCATCGGCCCCATGAGGAAGGTCCTGCTATCCTGCCGCTTCTGCAGAACAGGAAGCTGAGGCTCAGAGAGGCCACTCACTTGCCCAAGCACACACAGCTAAGAAAAGGCAGAGCCAGGCAGGATTCAAACTCAGGTCCGCCTGATTCTGCGGCCTGTGCTCTCAACCACTCACCCCATGACCATTGTGGACCAAAGAAAGGCTTCCCTGAGGACAGGCTACTCCAAATCCCACTATACCCTCCTCCCCATAGCCAGGACCCCTCTCTGGTGCTAGGGACACAAACGGGACTTGGACGACAACCCCCGTTGGCCAAGCTCCCAGGTTAAGATGTGCCCACCAAGGTCTGCACAAAGGTCTGGGAGGATCACCCACGGAGACGAGATACGTGGACCAGAGCTCCAGGCAGAGAGACCTCACCCGCCTGGGAGCCACAGGCTGAGAAAGTGGCAAGGCCCTGAAACAGTGGGCAAGAAGGAATAGAAGCGCAACGAAAACAAGGCAGACAGGGCTATCAGGCGACCAAAGGACAAATAACGCCGAGCCCTGAGCCAACAGATGTCAAGCCTTTCCCCTTGGGAAGAAACCCCACAGCACAGTGCCTTTGGGACCCCAGGCAGGTTTCCCGGAGTGGGTGTGAGCAGGGAAACACCATTTGTACCTCAGTCACCTCATCTTTTCCTTCCCCTAAAGTCAAGGGGCTCACCGCAGCCCCAGAGGAGCCCTGAGAGGGGTCTGAGCAATCAGGCTGGTGATTTGCCAGCCCAGCCCCTCGTCCCATGGATGAAGAAGGAACAGGCTTATGAGCCCTAGAGTCAGAACCCCACGGAGCAACCTTGGCCAAGCTGTGTGATCCTGCCAGCCCGGGAGCCCATCTATAAGGTCACCCAGGTCCTTGGAAGGCGGGGAGGCTTAGGTGAGAAACGTGTGTAAGGCATGGAGTAAGTGCTCAGTTAAAGCAGAAGACAAGGGAGGCCAGACCGGGTGGGTTCTCTCAGTTCCAAACCCCAGATCCTGGTTCTACTGCATGACTGCCCAGGTCAAAGGCCCTCCGTGGCTGAGTCAAGTCCTGACCCCCACCACTCATGTTTCCATCCTCCCTGATTAGGAGTCAGAGGCCCTCGTTCCATCCTATAACTCAGAACCAGCTGCATGACCTCAACCAGTCCCTTCTCCCTCTGGAAACCCAGTTTCCTGCCTGTTAAATGAAGGACTGGGCCCAAGCATGTCCATATATTCCCAGCCCGGGAAAGAAAGGGATCCCAGCCCATCCCTGAGTCCACATCCCATGCCTCACTCTTCCACACCTTGACTCAGACCCTTCTGCCACCAGGAATGGTCAAAACGCTGCCCATCCTGCCGAGACAAGTATAAAGGCCCGCTCCTCCAGGAAGCCTTCCCCGGTGTCCCATCACTACCGCCTCTGGGCCGCAGAGCGCCACAGGCCTCTCCACAGGGCGTTTACAGTGCTCTACCCTCCTTCTGCAGCGCCCATCTCCACTCTGGCAACGGCTCGCTGTTCCTATGGGGAACCAGCCCTCCAGGGGTGCGCCTGTGACCGCGGTCCACTGAGGAGTGGGCGTGGGACTCAAAGTGGTCCGGGGAGATCCAATTCCGGGACTTTGGTTGGAACTACGTCGGCAACAGCCTGGTGGGACGTGAGCTACAAGCGACCAGCGCCACCTTTACCACTGCGGGAGTCAGCCTGCAAATGACCTCCGGCCACCCTGGGTATTCATGCCCCTCCCACGCCACCTGGGCCACCCAATAGGCAGAAGGCACACTGTGTGGCATGACCTGAGAGACACGTGGCTTCCACCTGGCCCGCACGCTGTGAGGACACTCAGGCAGCCCCGTGCCAGGGAGCCGCGGGCCCTGTGTCCCCTGTGTCCCCGGCGTCCCCGGGAGCAGCGCCCGCAGCCCCGGTCCCTGGCAGCTGGACTCCCTCTCGCCACCGCGGCCCTGGCCTGCTCCAGAGGGAGCCAGGATCGCCTCTTCTCTTCGGGAGACCCCCCCACCCCCGCACCAGGCCGTCCAGGGGCCCTCGGTGACATTTCCGCCTCACGGACCTGCGCTCAGACTTTCGCCTCAGCGCTGGCGTCCGGTCCGCTGGCCCCAGCCCTTCCAGGCTCGTCGTGGTCAGGACGGCTGCAGCGAGACCCCGGCGGAGGGGGCCCTGTCACTCACCTTCCTCCTGGGCTGATTTTTCACACTGGGCGGGGGTTGGGTGTATTCCAACGCACCAGCTCACCTCCGGCCCCTCTGCCTCCATCTCCTCCTGGCTGTGGGCTCGGGGGTGTGCCAGGATCCCCTGCTTTCCCAGCCTGGGGACATACGGACACGCTCTGGCTCCCTCCTTCACTCCACAGGCAGAAAACGGGATTCCAGAGGAGAAGGGGCTGGCTGAGGTCAGGCAATGGGTTACAAGTGACAGGATGGAATGAGGGCCTCCTAACTCCTGATCGGTGGTGGTCCTAAGGGGCGGCTTGGGGCGAGCCTCAAAGCCACTCCAAATAAACACATGTGCTAAGTAAACAGCATCTTAGCTATTAAACTCAGCTCCTCTGCACGGCGGCCCCAGCTCTGCAGAAATCTGCCGCCTGTCACAGGTCCAAAGCCAGAACAAGGGGAGAGGACCAGCCCTGCATCATGTGGGTGGTACCCCGGCGCCCCGGAGGGCAGGGGGCTGGCTCCCATGACCCGGACGGCCCGGGCCTCTGCCAGGCCCAGGAGACGGGACTTTGGAGGAGGAAGGGGGCAGCCAGGGTCACAGGGTGTTGAGTAACAGCAGAGCATCCTAAAAGAACAGATGTGAAAGCTACTGCCCTGCCAACCAAAAGTCCTCATTTCCTTTGAAAAACTTGGCAGCTGGGCCGCACCAGCAGCCGCCTGTCCTTCCCCACACCCAGCTGCCGTGTGAACGGTTGAGGGGCAGGGAGGAAGGCCACGCTCCGCCCCACAGAGCTGAGGAAGGGGGTCACCCCCATGATGCCACGCCATGAAAATGGCAGCCACAGACCTGTGTGCGCAGAGCCAGCTCTCTTTCATTTAACAATATCACAGATGTGTGAAAATCTAGGGCCGCCTGAGTGGCTCAGTCGGTTAAGCATCTGCTTCTGGCTCAGGTCATGATCCCAGGGGCCTGGGATGGAGCCCCAGGACGGGCTCCACACTAAGCAGAGAGTCTGCTTCTCCCTCTCCTTCTGCCCCTTCCCCTGCTTGTGCTCTCTCTCAAATAAATAAAAAATCTTAAAAAAAAAAAAAAAAGAAAGAATCTAGAAGGATGTACCCAAATCTTAGGAGTTACCAAGTTGGCAGAATTTAATGGTTTTATTTTCATACCTATCTTCTTATTTATGACTATTTTCCAGTTTTCTCTAAAAAAATTAACTACCCGTGTTATTAAGAGACACCAGGTAAAACTACCATGAAGAAAAAAACAAGAATCAGAAAAAACAACGTCCTGAGACGAAGTTCTCCCACAGTGCCAAACTCAGCACCACTTGTACAGGTGAAAATGGAAGCGTGTATAATTAAAAATGCTACGACGTTAAAGCCACTGAGCATCGGCGGCCTCAGGCATCACACAAGAGGTGCGAGCAGACAACGCGAACCTCCCAGTAGGAGCCCGCAAGCATGTCTCCGTCTCCAGCATGCGCCCGTGCAAACGAAACTGAATGAGATCAAGCCTCCAGATACCCCTCCCGATTCATAGGCGGTTCACGGGGGTAAGGAATGTGTTACACATGATAGGAGGCTCTACTGTAGGAAAAGGGATCTGGCTTCCAAAAACCCCCAAAATGGGGCACCTGGCGGGCTCAGCCGGTCAAGTGTCTGCTTTGGGCTCAGGTCATGATCCCAGGGTCCTGGGATCGAGTCCCACATCAGGCTCCCTGCTCAGCAGGGAGCCTGCTTCTCCCTCTCCCTCTGCCATCCCCCCAACTTGTGCTCTCTCGCTCTTTCAAATAAATAAAATCTCTAAAAACAAAAAAACCATGGCACCAGGGAGAGAGTGGATGACTATCAATCCTGTCATGCAATCTCATTATTTGGACCCACATTTTAAAAAAAAACTAAAATAGATACATATTTGATGTGTATGGAACGATTGGAAATTTGAACTCTGCATGGACAGCTACAATCAGAGAGAACATGGTTAGGGTTCAGGTGTGGTAATAATCCTGGGGGGGTTAGTCCTTCTCTTGCAGTAATATATACTACAATTTGTCCAGACGAAGCGATTAGTCAGGAGGGGAAAGCGTGCGGGAGGAGGGAGGACTCCAGGGTGGCCGCTAAGGGATGGGTACACAGCTGCAGTCAAGTTCGTCTGCCCTCCCCCGTATCCCTGTTATCCTTCCCTAGTGAAGCTGAGACCCGGTCCCTGGAAGAACTCTGGCACCTCGTCTTGTTCAAGTCTCAGCAGTGAAGGGGTCGTGGTAAGCCCCTGCCCACCGATGGGAAATGTGCCGCCCTGGGAGGGAAGGCCACTCACCCCGGGTCCCAGAGCTAGAACCTAATGACAAAACCACAAAACCAGACTTGATCCTGCTCCGGGCCCAGCCCCCGGACCACGCGGGATGAGCTCCCAACCTGAACCCCAGGCCCCTGTGCAGGAAGCACGGGGGACCTGCAGGGTCCCAGGCTCCCCCATCACCCACTCACCAGGCAGAGGCACTCCTCCTCCGTGGCCTCGGCCTCCACCCACCGCCAGCACAGGAGCTGCAAGGCTTCCAGGACCAGCCAGGGCGCGACAATTAACCCCTCTCCCTGCAAAGCCCTCGTGGGAACCCCTCCCTGTCTCATCCGCTGACCACAAAGCAGTTTCCCCTTCCCCGGGAGCGGAGCGCCCTCCGTGGCCCCAGACGCCTACCGCAGGCCTGCATTGGCAGGGGTGGGGGGGGGGGGTACCCCCCTCCTAATTTACGCTACACAAAGAATCCCCAGTGTGTGCAAACTCTTTGCTGCCCACTCCTCAGAGGAACGCTCCAACCGCAAAAATACCAGCAACAACCTACATGTCCAGCAATAGGGGACCAAGAAATCCGCCAGGACTGCTCGCGCCCCGGAGGCTGGGCCAGCCTGGTGTGTCTGAGATCCCCGACGATGCACTCCCAAAGCGTGGGGGGGCACGCTGGGCTGGGGGAACTTCCCTTAGAGGACAAGAAAAACATTTGTCGTGAGCAATTTGTTTTCTTATCCTTTAAAAAAAAAAAAAAAAGCCCTCTGGAGGGACATACACCCGTATATTAATGGGTTACTTCGAAGAGTACAGATTCTGATTTTTGTCCTCACTTTGTTGCTTGAGTTTTCTGATTTTTCAATAATAAATGTGATTTTTTTTTCTGTAATTAACATAAAAAATTCAAGCCACTTAAAAGGAAGCTATGAGCTGCCTTTGTCCTTCTCCTGGGACCATAATGAGAGCCTTGGCCGAGGAAGCAGAAGCAGCCTCTAAAGTTCACATCGCTTCTCTGAGCCTCAGTTTCCCCATCTGTGGGGGAGACCCCCCAAGTGCACTCCTCCCGCCATCCCCGTGGAGCCTGTTCCCTCCTCTGTGAGATGGGGACTGTAAGGCACACCCACAAAGCCATGGAAACAGTGTCTGCCCAGCCTTGCCCTCCCCCACGCCCCTGTGGACAACCAGGCCCATTTCCGACCTTTGCTCTCTGGTAGCTCCTGACCCCGCACCCAGGCTGGTGGGGACCCAGGGGTACCCGAGGCCAGACACTGGGATGAACAGTCCTCATGGCCACACAGGCAGAAGTCCACCCTGCTCAAGGCTGACATGCTGAGCCCTTGAGTCCTTCTGATCGCCCTTCAGGAAGGGGGTATAACCCCATTTTACAGAGGAAGACCCAGAGGCTCAGAGGGGATAACTGACTACCTCCCTGCACACACCAAAGCCAGATGAAGACTGCAACCTGGGGACCCTTCTGTGAGCTACTCCAACACTCTAGTCACGGGGCCAGGGGTGGGGGGAGGCGGTCAGCCATTCTGCATCCCTTTGGAAGAGCCAGGCGCACTGCTTAGGGCTGCGGGCAGGACTGAGGGAGGACTGGGGTATGACAGGGCATATAGCTGGAAATCTGGGTTTTCGTGTAGAATCTCATAGTTTCAGATTCTGGCAATGAATCCAAAAGAAACTGTAAGCTGTTCTCCTATCAGTGCTCTGGCTTACTGCTGTGTGACCCGGAGCAACCTCTCTGGACTTCAAGTGTGTCATCTATAAAGTGGAAAAAATAACACAAGTTACTGTGACAATAAGCTACACTTTGCCCCGACTAATGATAATAAAAAGCAACAGTGAACACAGTGAATGCCAGGCACCATTCTAAGTAACGTGAATGAACGTCCTTTCATTCCGACCAGTAGGCATTTTTTTTTAACTTTGTATTTTGAAATAATTTCAAACTTCTAGAAAAGTTACAAGAAAAACACAAAGAATTCCCCTACACTTTTTATGCAGATTTGCTTATTTGTGCTGTTTGGCCTCACTTTAAGGTCTGTCTATATATGGGTCTCTCTGCAATATTTGAAAGGAGATTGCTTACACTGTGCCCCTCTACCCCTAAATACTTCAGTGCATGTTTCCTAAGGACAAGGACCCCTACAAATAGTTATCAGGTCATTTAACATTGATACAATGCTTTTATCTACAGTGCATATTCAATGTCGTCAACTGGCCCAATAATGTCCTGTACACGATGTTTTTTTTTCCAGCCTGGGTTCACATACTGAGTTTGGTTTGTCCTGTCCCCTTGGTCAACGTTAATCTGGAACCGTTCCTCGGCCTTTGAGATAAGTATTCTTACTGCCTCCATTTCATAGATGAGTAACAAGCTCAGAGAGGTTGAAGCACTTGCCATAAGTCACACAGCTAGGAAATGTTGAGCTGAGACTCAAGCCCAAGAGGCCCCCTCCAGAGGCTGTGTTCTTGTCTGCCAGGCGTAAGACCTTGCAAATAATAGCCTTTGTTGTTAATAGCTGGAAACCGTGGCTCCCTCTGCAAACAGCCAGACTACTCCCAGCCACCTCACTCAGCAGGTGGTCATTAGCTGAAGGAGTGGCCTCCTGCTGCCAGCTCCGTGCACCTGGCAATGGCCCTGGCCCAATGCCCACCACCCCAGCCCGCGGGGCTCCATTTAGCCCCCTCTATAATAAGCTGGGAGACAGAGAGGGCGGTGGAGGGCTGAGGGTGGGAGGGAACCACGGCTCCTGCCTGCCTTTTACCCCCCTCTTAAAGTGACAATTCAGGCTCAAGTGTCCATGTCCAAAACGCAGACGAAGTGTCCATGTCCAAAGCCCCAGAACCAAAGCCTGAGGTCAAAAGGGCCCCCAGGCCAGGTCCCTGACCCACAGTCCACCAGCACCGAATGCGACCCCTGAGGTCAGCTGTCCAAGAGGGGGACAGAGCACTTTCTAAGACACCTGATGGGGTTGCATGGGAGGGAAGAGTTTACAGGAAGAAGGAACAGCAAACACGAGGGCTGGGAGGTAGGAATGGAGTTCTCTGTGCAGGGAGCAGAAAAGACGCAGGACTCGAGGGGTCGTGCAGCCTGTGCTACTCAGAGAGGAGAAGGAGTCTGTGGGCTGATCCCACGTACTTGGCTTCCTCAGTGAGGACCCTCTGGGATGTGGAGTCATCAACTGCTCTCTGGGCTGGGGGCCCCTCTCCCCAGTTCTAACCCAGGCCAAGCATCAGCTTAGGAAACCACTCTCTTTGGTTCCTAAACGGGTGTGGCTCAGGGCCTGGAGGCTACCGTCACCCCCGGCCCCCATCCCCCTGCCAGCCAGCCCCCATGACAAGTCTCTCCAGCCGCTGGGCTGGTCATGAGTCACAGCTCCCCTCGGACTCACACCAGATACCAGGAAGGTCTGCAACAGACCAATTAGGATGTTGTCTTCTGCTTGAGTTCCAGGCTGTTCTGTTGGCTTTAAGGCTAATCTGTGCTGAAATATTTCAAAATCCTGGGACCTTCTCCTTGGACACCCGATTAAATTCAGAAGTTTACATCTGTCCCCAGACCAGACCCACAAACCCCGGTCCGAGTTTCAGAGGCAGAAGTTCTCTTGAAAGTTTTTCAGAGTTTTGCTTTTCTTCCTTTGAGACAATTTTGAAAATACAACAAGCATGAATGAAGAAGAAAAAGATCGATCACCAGACTCCCCCGAAGATGTCCCAATGAAGACCTCTCCCTGTCCGTCCTTCTCCAGTGTCCCGGGCGCAGGACGGGCCTGCCCTGCTGTGTGAGGCTCTCCCTACAGAGGTGTTTGGGGTCAAGGTGCACTTAGTCTCCCCCGTGGGCTAGTGGGCTCGGGAGGGCAGGGAGCATGTCTACCTCGTCTCTGTGCCCCCTGCTGAGGCTGGCCGCTCAAGGCTCCCTTGCTGGAGTCAGTCACAGAGTTAGCATAAGCCCCTCTGCCCCATCGGCCGTGCCTGTGTGCCCAGGTACAGAGGAAAAGGATCCAAGAGGTGGAGGTCAGCAGCAAAGCCCCAGCGCATCCTCGGGGAAAATGAGGAGCCGGAGGAAAGGAGAGGTGAGCAGGCAATGTGTTGTGCCCTTGGTGGGGGGTTTAAGGGGTCCACTTGACTCGGCCTGTTGGGGTGGGGTCAGGCTCCCAGTGTGTACTCAAACAGACTTCCCCAGAACCATGCCAGAACAGGACGGGAAGACCAAGAGGCCAGGCCCTAGTCCCAGCTCCAGGTCTACCTTGTCACGAGACCTTTGAAGACCTCAGCTTTCCCACCTATAGATGGGGCTGGCCATTCCAGCCCTAAATCACAGGATCAAACGATCTAAGGGATGTGCCGTGGCTTCGTAAGCCATCTGGCCTCAGAAATCAGAGGGCTCCCACCTCTCCCTGCCCCCCCCCACCCACCATAAAAGGCCCAAGAGCAACCTCTCTCCAAAGCCTAAGAGCGTCAAGAGCTGAGGGAAGAGGACCCCGCATGTGAAGATCCTGAACATTGAGCCCCGGGGGAGGCAGCAGCCCACCCCGGCTCCCCCTGGCGCAGCAGGCCGCTCCTGTGGGTCCTCCTCGCTACACCCGGGGTCTACACCAGACAAGCTCCCCGCTACTATGAGGGCGGCTGCCCATGTGTCAAAGCAGGGCCTGACTAACAGAGCCCCAAAGCCCTGCCTGCCGAGCCCCCCAGCCTCGTGCCCTGAGCCCAGCGCAGGCCTGTGGCCATCCCTTCACTCCCCAGCTGAGCATCACTCTGGACCAGGTCTGAGGGCGCGTCAGCACGCCGGGGGCTGTCCGGGTCCGGCCGTTCTGGGCACAGCCCCACCACCCGGGGCAACTGTGCTCCCCGCCTGAAAGGCTCCAATTCTAGTACCGGGGCCTAAACTCTCATTTCCAGCTTTGACTCTGGGCCTCAGAAAGAACATGCGTTCTTGGCCTCTGAGGGAGGGGACCCAAGATAGAAACCTACAAAGCCCACCGAGAAAGGCTCCAGCATCTCTCGGCCAACCAGGGTCGGCTACCACCACCATTACCCGTTTCCTTCAGGTGTAAGGGTGAGGTTCCAGGTTTCGCCCCGTGGGGATCTAAGTCAGGGGCCAGCGCCTTGCTCTCTCTCCCATCCCCCTCTCCCGCAACCGGCGAGGGGTCCCGCTCAGCCCGGGCTGTGGTTGGACTGCCTCCAACCCCAACCCCTGGTCTGGCCCTCACTGAGCCTTCTCCCCTTGAGGTATTATTGTTACTTTCAATACATCTACTGGCCCCCTTGTCCAAGTCTGGGAAACCGAACCAGCCAGCCCCTCTGGACCATCACAGGCCAACAAGCTTGCCAGCGTTGGTCCGCAGGCCACCGGCCCGGGGTGCAGGCGGCGGAGGGCACAGAGCCGCGTCCCTCCCGCAGGTCTCAGTCTTGCCCTCCGGAAAGTGGGGCTGGGCCGCAGCTCCTGCCGGCGGGGGCTCTGTCTGCGAGGCTCTCCCGCGGCCCCGGGGAAGGGCCGGGGGGGGGCAGAGGACCCAGGGAGGGAGCATCCCAGAAGACCCCCCCCCAAACCTCGCAGGAGGAGCAGAGCTCGGGGAGCGGGGGCCGCTCGGCCCGGCATCCCAACTCCGCGCCCTTCCCGGGAGCCGGCCCCACACCCACCGGGGCTCCGCCCAGCGAGGAGCGCGCAGACACCCCGCGCGACAACCCCCCACGACGCGGGGAGGGGGGGGCCCGGGGACGCGAACGGCGGCGCGGGATGCCACTCGGGGTCGCCGCGCCTCCCCGCGCCCGGGCCGCCGCCACCGCGCTCACCTGCCGCCGCCGCTGCTCCCGCGGGCGCTCCGGCCGCCGCCGCCGCCGCCTCCGCCTCCGCCGCCCGAGTGGCCGCGCCGCCGGCCGCGGGCGGGATCCGGCAGTGCGGGCGGGGGCGGCGGAGCGGCCGCAGGCGCCCCCCGCTGGCCGCCCAAGCCCCGAGCCCCGAGCCTGGCCGCGGCGGGGGCCCGACGCCCCGTCCGCCTTCAGGCGCCGCCCGCCACCGCCCTGCTGCATTTCCACCCGCGGTGCCGAGAACGACCACCGCCCGCGCCCCGGGTCGCCTGAGAACGGGAGCAGGAAACCAAACCTGTCCCCAGAATACCAAAGTATTTTTTCTCAAAGTCACGCACGTGTGTGGACGCACCGGGTGCTGCTCCACCCCCAGAGGGAAACACTTTCTAGCAAACTCTCTCAGCTGTTTCTGCTCCAGTTCACCACCACCACCCCTTCCAGGAACACCCCTTTCTAGAAGGAACTATAGACTTCGGGCTAATGCACTCCTGCCAAGATGAAGGAAGCTTAGGTGGAAACTTTCTGCCTCTCCCCGGCCTTAAACTCCCCGGGCGTCCGGAGATGGAAGCCGCCCCCGAGCACCGTGCTCACAGACACGAGGAAGAGAAAGAAGGTATTCTCAGAAAGTAGGTGTCTAACCCCATCGTGACCCCACTCACTGCTGCCTACAGCCCAGGGTGGGGCCCCAGTGTTGGCAGCATAAACATCTGCCCTGTTTCCGAGGCACCCAGGCTGGGTGAGCAAGAAAGCACTCCTGAGTCACAGCTGGGAGGGACAAAGGAGGCGACCAGCAGAGCGTTTAACTGAGACCTTCATGAGTCCACCTGTCCAAACTGCACTGACGCCCATTATAGAATAATGGCCTTGCTGAGAGGGGTCACGTGGGCAGCTGTTAGGCCCATTTCTCCCGCCCCGACCTCGGAGTCCCTCGCCCGAGCTCCGCAGGAAAGATTGCTGAGAACGTGCAGTTTATCAAGTGCAGCTGATCCGATGACAAGCAGGTTGGAGAGACGCCGATCTACTTGGAGACCTGTGACGGCACCTGGAGCCAGGCGCATTAGGTTACCCTCCAGGGAAGAGACACCCAGGGTTTCCTGCGCCTTGACCCCGCAGTAGGCCTCGAACCCAGCCCAGTGGACACCCACTTTGGAACTATGCTGAGGAATCAGATGGCGGAGTGCTGGAAGGTGAAAATCTGATCTTCCATCCCAGATGGTGGGTGGGAGGGAGGACCCAGCTGAGACTGCTAACCCTTTTGTGCAGCAAGCCCGCCCTGATTCCCCAAATCCAGTTCCCACCGCCTCCCGGCATCCAGATGGTGGCACCTGGCCCTGGGGGCCGGAGCTGGGCCGCTACCCTGGTGAGGTCGCTGCTGCATCCCGAGGGCTCACAGGGGAAGATCGGAGGGCCTGGGACTTCCCTGCGCAGGAAATGGGCATCCCAGCGGCGGGCAAGAGACTGGGCACACCTAATCCTCATCAGCCGGCGTCTGCGCCTGGCCCCGCCCACCCTGCAGCTCCGCCCCTGAGCAGAACCCAGGAAGTGAGTTTGCCCCAGGCCTCAAGACCAGTGAGCGTCTCAGCTCCAGGCTGGGGTGTCCTGGCTGCCAAGGTCAAACCTGAAGAGAGTGAGGGGTGAGCCCTGGGCGTGGGATGGACCTGCTGGGGCTCACGCTCAGGCCTGTCCCTTCCGCCTCTTCAAGCACAGTGCTGGGAGCCCTCAGCCCCTTTGCGGTGTATGGGGGTGGCGGGGTTTAGGGCGGGATGCTGTGACTTCCCACCCTGTGGTGTATCATCTTTTCGTAATTCTATGACCAGCTCTCCTGACAGCAGACAGGAAAACGGAGCTGGGGAAAGTGAGTTCAACACAATGCTTGCATCAGTGCGAGCCGTGAACTTCCCACTAATGGCCAAGGCAGCCCCACATCTGCGCTGTGGCCAGCTAGCTCACGATGCCCCCTGCACGCTGCCCTCAGCGAACGACTGGCAGACTGGAGCCAAAGTCAGAATGGCCCAGAAGCCTAGTGGAAACACACACCGCTGGGCCCCCCTTGGAGTCTGATTCAGCAGGTCGGTCTGGCTACCGAGAATTTTAACTTCCACCAAGCTCCCCAGAGGTGGCAGTGCTCCCGGCCCTGAGGCCAGCGGCCCCCGGCAGCAAGGCTCCAAAGCACTGATTTCCAGAGACGGTTAGAGTCCCACTCCCAGGGATTCTGATCCCGGGGAGGGGGTCTGCAAATACGCATTGTTAAAAAAGCCAGGTGTGTTTATTTAGTGACAAGGATGGCACTTGAAATCAGAAAGGAAAGGAATGGTTTCTTCAGTATCTAAGTGTTGGATGAATTGGCTACCATTTGAGGAAAAACTAGCCTGTCCCACCTCACACCATACTAAAACAACAATAAGAAAAAAAAATAAGATTAAAGACCTCTGCATAAAACTCGTAAAAAAAACATTTTTTAGTAATTTTGGAGCAGAGAGGTCTGCATAGGAAATCAAATCCACACTGCAGAGCTATAGTTAAAAGTTGAATGTCTCTGTCCAGGTGAAGGGGGGAGTCTCCAAATGTCCACACTGAGTGGACATGGACATGGAAAACTCCAGAGCACATTTGCCTGAAGGGTCCCTCATTAACTGCCCCAGGGGCGCCGTGCACCACAGCTCGAGAACCATCAGCATTTGTTGCCTGAATGATTTTTGGTGGTAGCCCAAGTTGCACTTGTGCAAACAGAAGATTTAAAAACAGAAAATAAGTCACTAGGACAGAAGCTGTGAGTCACTCATTTCGGCAAACCCAGCCCTTCTCTGTGGCAGGCATCAGCCAAGCGGGACAGCGAGCAACTTTCCCAAGATTGGTGCTTATCGTTTCAGTCCTGGTTCAACTTCTCACTCATCACTACATGGAGCAGTGTGGGCCTTCCCAGCCAGATGGTCCTTGTTGCTTACCCCTAAGAAAGGAGTTTCCTTCGGCAGTGCTTATCACAGACAGACGCTCAGTGAGGACCTGTGGACCTATGCAGCTAACGGTCTTTTAGAAGGGGATTATGAACGTCACAGTAGACAATGAAACAATCCAAAGATAAGAATTGGGAATCCTCTTTTTCATTCCACTCCCTGAGATAACTGAGTCTTGAGGCTCAGTTGTACTTGGCTTGAAATGTACTTTCTATACCCTTCTCCCTGGCAATCCAATTTTATGTTAGGAAACTAGCCAGGGGCGCCTGGGTGGCTCAGTCGGTTAAGCGTCTGCCTTCGGCTCAGGTCATGATCCCAGGGTCCTGGGATGGAGCCCCACATTGGGCTCCCTGCTCAGTGGGAAGCCTGCTTCTCCCTCTCCCTCTGCAGCTCCCCCTGCTTGTGCTCTTTCACTCTCTCTGTCAAATAAATAAAATCTTAAAAAAAAGAAAGAAAGAAAACTAGCTAGACTGGGGCGCCTGGGTGGTTCAGTTGGTTGGGCGCCCGGCCCTTAGTTTTGGCTCAGGTCATGATCTCGGGGCCATAAGGTCGAGCCCCACGTCAGGCTCTGTGCTCAGTTTGGAATCTGCTTGAGATTCTGTCTCTCCCTCTGCCCCTCCCCCCCCAAACTCTCTCTCTCTCTCAAGTAAATAATCTTTTAAGAAAAAAACTAGCCAGGGGCGCCTGGGTGGCTCAGTTGGTTAAGCAACTGCCTTCGGCTCAGGTCATGATTCTGGAGTCCTGGGATCGAGTCCCACATCGGGCTCCCTGCTCAGCAGGGGGTCTGCTTCTCCCTCTGACCCTTCCCCTCTCATGCTGTCTCCCATTAAAAAAAAAAAAGAAAAAGAAAAAGAAAAAAACTAGCCAGATCAAGTCATTATGCTGTACACCTTGAACTTACACAGTGCCGTATGTCAATTATATCTCAATAAAACTGGAAAAAAAAAATTGGCCAGAAAAGATGGTGGGCGGAACCCATCATGTACATTTGCTGCCTCCATGAGTCCACTAGAACAGCGACCAAAGGATTTTAGGGTCCCTAAGAATGGAGAAAATAAGAGGAAGGAACAGCAACATGAATGTGGAAGGTGGAAAGCAAGTGGATCAGTGGTACTGACTTGGGAGATACAAGAACTGGCCACCAGGAAAGCTAAGAATCGATCCTATTTACACGGGTAAGCCGCAAAGGCTTGGAGGGTGGAGGGGCCAGCTTTCTCCAGCAGCAGGAGAGAGCTAAGTTAAAGGAGGGAGTTTGAACATCTAAGAAGGAGTTAAGAGTGCCCATCTCTCCCCACGCCTGACCACCACTGCCCAGCTGAGCAGCCACCCCTCCCCACCCAAGCAGAGTCTACAGGGTTTTTGTCTGAAAAAGCGAACATACAGAGTCTGGATTGGACCACACCAAGTCCAGCTGCAGGAAAAAAGAGAGAAATTGAAAAGGCAGATTTATCAGGGAAACAGAGACATGCCCTGTCCCCACCCCACCAAGCCAGCACTGTTCCCCCTCAGCTCCCAGGATGTGGGCAGCCAGGTTTTACCCCCAGGCTGGAGGAATTCTCTGGGAAACCCCATGAGCCATGTCCCAGAGATCCTCTCCTCCCCACCATCAAGCCTGACCACGCTGAGGGAGCCACACTGCTGACTGCCACAGTGAGTGGCAGGGCTTTCCGAGAGCGTGGTGGGCCCCCCTCTTACACATGTGCAGGAACCAGAAAACAGGAGTCTGAGGAAGGCCTCTAAACCTGAAGAGAGAGTCCAAGACAACAGAAAAATGAAGGTCACAGAGACTAGGCAGGCGGACAGAAACTTAACTATATCATTAACATCTTCAAGGATTCAAAAAATACATTGCGACCACAAAACCAAATAGGATACTGTTTTTTTATAAAGTTTTTTTTTTAAGATTTTATCTATTTGACAGAACCAGAGAGCAGGAGAGCACAAGCAGTGGGAGCGGCAGAGGGAGAGGGAGAAGCAGACTCCCTACTGAGCAGGGAGCCCAACGTGGGGCTCGATCCCAGGACCTTGAGATCATGACCTGAGCTGAAGGTGGTCGCTTAACCAATTGAGCTACCCAGGCGCCCCAGGATGCTGTTTTTTAACAAGGAACATCTGAGGACAGAAAAGAACTCAACATGAAAAACGTGATAGCAGAAATGAAAAACCAACAGAAGGGCTGGAAGATCAAGGTGAATAGAAAGTCGGAGATGGAAAAGAGGGTAGAAGAGACAAGAAAACTAGAGAATCAGTCCAAGAGACTCGCTATCTGAGTCACTGTGGAGTCCAGAGAACACAGAAGGGAGGAAAACAAAAATAAGGATTCCAGATTTCCCCGGAATACGGGACATGTGGTGCCAGATGGAAAGGGTCCATACCACCCAGGGCCCTGCAGAAAAGGCGAAAACAGACCCACCTAGTTTCCATAACAGTGACATTTCAGAACGTTGGGAACCAAAAAGAAGATCCGAAAAATCTCAAGAAGAAAAAAAAAAACACGTTACAACAAACTTTTCTCACAACATGAGGAGCAATGAAGCAATGCTTTCAAATTCTGAAGGAAAAATGTTCTCCAACCCAGAATTCTGTATCCAGCAAAACTATCATTTGAGCATAAATGAAGAACAGACTGTTTCAGGGTTTACAGCCTGTGCCTTGTCTCCCAGGGAGCGCCTGGGACTGCTCCCTGAGGAGCTTATCAACAGAAGAGGGAAGCGTGGGGTTGGGGAGGACAGGAGCTGCCCCCCGGGGCGAGTGCGGGGGACCAGGCGGACGTGCAGGGAGAGCAGGGTGGCGCGTGAGCACCAGGCGCGGCTGGGCAGAAGCTGCAGGAGAGGCGCCCCTGGCAAGATGGCAGTGATGGGTTACCTGAGCACCTGAGCGTTTGCAGAGTCTTAGAAGATGGCAGCGGTGAGGGTGAGTTACTAAAATACATGGCATGGTGGGGAATGGGGTCACTGGGTGACGGGCATGAAGGAGGGCACGTGATGGAATGAGCACTGGGTGTTCTCTGCAACTGATGAATCACTGACCTCTACCTCGGAAACTAATAATACACTATGTGTTAATTAATTGAATTTAAATAAAATTATAAAAAACAATAAAGTACATGGAAAACTAACAAAACAAAAAACCCTTCAGAAAACAAGCAAATGAAAAAAAGACTTGTGCAGGGCGCCTGGGTGGCTCAGTTGGTTAAGCGTCTGCCTTCGCCTCAGGTCATGATCTCAGGGTCCGGGGATCGAGCCCCGCATCCGGCTCCCTGCTCAGCGGGGAGTCGGCTTCTCCCTTGGCCTGCCGCTCTCCCTGCTTGTGCACACACGCTCTCTCTCTCTCTCTCTCTCTCTGACAAATAAATAAAAATCTTTTAAAAAAATGCAGAAAAATAAAGGAATCTTTTTATTATACAGTTCAACTGATAAGAGCAGCATCTACACAGTCACGATAATGTAAACGCTGAATAGCGTGCTAAACAAAATTCCATATAATTCTTTTGGGAGGCTGGGGCACAGAAGTTCAGGGGTGGTAAGAAGTTAAAACATATTTTTTTTTTTCAAGTAGGCGCCACACCCAGCGTGGAGCCCAAAGCAGGGCCTGAACTCACGACCTTGAGATCAAGACCTGAGCCAAGATCAAGAGTCTGATTCCTAACCCACTGAGCCACCCAGGCACCTCTACTGTTTTATTTTAAGTCATCCCTGCGCCCAACCTCGGGCTCGAACTCACAACCCCGACCGAGGTCAAGAGTGGCAGGCTCCACCAACTAAGCCAGGCAGGCGCCCCCAAACATCGATTTTCAAGAACTGAACATCAAAAAGTGGCATTAGAGGGGTGCCTGGCTGGCTCAGTTGGCGAAGCCTGTGACTCTTGACGTTGGGGTTGTGTGTTCGAGCCCTGCACTGGGCATAGAGATAACTTAAAAAAATGAAAAATCTTTAAAAAAAAAAAAATCCTAAAAAAAGAAATGGCATTACTGGTATATTATTTAGAGACATCGGGGTAAACACTCCACCCGCCCAAAACCACCAAAAGTTGGAAGTGGCTGCCTCAGGACAGGGAGAAAGCAGGGGGAAGGGGTGGGGGACAGACTTTGAGAACTCTTTGACTTTATGACAGAACTGCGGCTCTGCCCCAACACCCTGCTCGTCACTTCTTGGCAGGACCCAGCCCAGCTCCGCGGTGCCCCCCAGCCGGCCCTGCCTGGCAGCCTTGCACACCCTTCCCCCACAGCCTGTTCCTGTGTGCCCTCGCCCCTTACTTCCTGGGCTTACGTACAGAGGTCTTGCCTACTTATGTGAGAGCACCGTTTTCTTGAATTGGACTTTTTTTTTAAGATTTTATTTGTTTATTTGACAGACACAGCGAGAGAGGGAACACAAGCAGGGGGAGCGGCAGGCAGAGGGAGAAGCAGGCTTCCCGCGGAGCAGGGAGCCCAATGCGGGGCTCGATCCCAGGACCCTGGGACCATGACCTGAGCCGAAGGCAGACGCTTAACGACTGAGCCACCCAGGCGCCCCTTGAATTGGACTTTAAAAAACAAAGATGCATGATGTAATGCGCCTTACAACTATTTTGAGTCCTTGTGCAAAGCCACATTCCTGAAGACACCTGCTGGGTGATTTAAGCACAAAAATGGTTTGCATTCATGCAGGGGTGAGCAATAGCTCTTTTGAAAACTGATACACCATTTAAACAGGCCACCTGATACTTTTAGCCCTCTCCTGTTTCGTGTTAATGTTGGCATTAAACCTTGACATTTTTCTCTCTAACGGGTTTCTCTTCAACATTTTAATCCCATGTTTTCAAATAGGAGTCAGTGACTTGCTTTAGAAACACACACACACATAGACACAAATTTATGCTTATTTCCTAAATGGATTATTTCATGGATGAGTTTGCGTCTTTTAAATGGTTTCTTGGACAAACAAAAAGTATAAAACGTTTTACTTAGTGAAAATGTTCCCAATTTAAAAGTCAAACCTGACCTGGTAAATATAGAACATCTCATAACAGAAGTTTCTGGACACTTATGAATAGAAATTACAGCAGAAATTCTACAATCAAATAATGAGAGCCTAAGAAAGTGATTTCAAGGAAAATTATCTCCTAAAAAAAAAAACTCATCACTATGTTCCTAAGGAGTAGGGAGACACTCTGGAATTTGCCACAGCCACCTTTTCATCCTCTTTTTCCAACAGAATTTTCCCAGATTTCCCCCACAAACGTCAAGGCAGCTCTCCGCTCTCTCTGACCCAAATAACTGGCTCCTTCTTCTGGCCAAAGTTCCCTCTCTCTGCTCACCATCCAAGTCATCCTCCTTTCAGACAGAGAACATTTTTAGAGTTTTAGTTGTTGCTGCTTGCAGTTACGGAAGGATCGTAAAACTAAGATATCCAGTTTTAGGGGGCAGGTGGTGGAGAATGATCAATAACTGTCTTTTTAAAATCACTTTTGTCAAGGGCCACGTTTTCGAAGAAGTTTCAGATGACCATGTTGCGTTTACATTTCAATCCTAGCAGAAGTATCAAAGATGAAACTTCTTAAAGCAACTCATGAAAATTCACCTAAAAGAAGATAAAACTGGGAGAAATTTTTTTTTCCTAGAAAACTCAGTTCAGGAGAAGTGCCATTGAATAGCAATACTTTAATAAAATCCGTTTGAGGTAAGCTCAAGTACTGGATATTTCATAGATCTATCAATCAGCTTATAAGGGCTTTGGGGTGTCTGACATGTTAATTTACTAAAGCTACTTGCAAACAAAAGTCTGCATCATGAAAAGGAATGAAATAGACCAGTGTCTGTATTGACAAGGCACGAGCTCTCTAGAGGGGAGGGGAGTTGCAGAATACCACAATATACCATTTTGGTAAAAGGGCAAAAGACCACCTGGCATTATGCATGGGCAGGTATGTTTATGTACGTAAATGCGTTTAAAAAAAAAATCTAGGCAGCTACATCCCAAAATATGAAAGTGGTTAGCTCTGGGGAGCTAGGTGGGATCAGAGGGTAAAGGGCATGGGGCGCCTGGGTGGCTCAGTCGGTTGCGCACCTGCCTTGGGCTCAGGTTATGATTGAGTCCTGGGATCAGCCCCACATTGCATGGGGCTCCCTGCTCCGTGGGGAGCCTGCTTCTCCCTCTCCCTCTGCCCCTCCCCCTGCTTGTGCACTGTCTCGGTCTCAGATAGGTAAATAAAATTAAAAAAAAAAAAGAGAGAGAGGGTAAAGGGCAACCAGATCCCTTCATTTAGATATTTACATATTATTTACATTTCTTCACAATGGTACATTCACACATTGTTTGAGAAATTAAGTAAATTCACCATGTCTAGGTAGATGGACAAAATTGTCCTGTATATTCAGTTCATTCTCTAATTTACCATTTGAGAAACTTCTGGGATGCTAACAGGATATTTTGATCATACTTTTTTTTTTTTTAAAGAACATTTCCAATCCACATGCAAGAAGTGAGCAGAAGAGACCAGGCTGGAGGGGCAGGCTGGCTTTAACAGCCAGTTGTCTATAAACTCTCAATCAGCTTGTGATGATCTTGAGGCAAACTATCCAGGATTTTCTTCACCGCCAATCAGCTGGGGGCCAGGCAAGCACCATCGGTCCAAGTCCCGGGACCGCCACTCCTCCCTCAGGAAAACATGCTCAGGTTGCGCTTGGTTATTAACCCTGCTTCTTTCTCTGTTCTTTGGAGAACCAGACATTTTCATTATTCTACTGTAACAGGCTGTGTAACGGGTTGCTCCACTAAACCTATGGTCAAGTATTTCAGCTTCTTAGCACAGCGAGCATAACCCCTTGCATTAAAGCAAAGGGAAGAACTGGGTTGGCATTGGCAAATGCCAGACTCTGCAGGGGGCCGGTCTCAGTCTGCAGTGCCTTGGAGAGGCCCATCGCTATCTTTGGCTAGGACCCCGGGCAGGAGAAAAAAAGAGCATCTTAAAGCGTCTCCCACTCCGCAACTGGCATTAAAAAGGCTAAAAACGCACAGAAACGCTATCTATGTACAGAAAAACCTCTCATTGGTCTAAACAGGGCTGCCTTTAGAAGTACACGGTAATTTTTTAAATAGCCATTCAAGTTTTACATAAAGGCTCATACCAGAGGTTTTGGAAGATAAATGAAAGCACAAAGCCTTTATTGAATTGCAGATTATGAATAATAAGCCCAGTGGTAAGCACTGGGGGGCAGATGTGCGTAGAAATGCAATTTATAAAATTTTCGAGGCAAACAATTGACATCTTTGAAGAAATCGTTAGCTTAAAAAAAAAAAAAAAGCTTCCAGGTGTGCAATTCATTCATAGTATTGATAACTGGTGCCCAGGATATGACCTCAGGAAATGTCGAGATTTCATAAATCATTTGAATCAAATCTCTTTTTCTGGTAAATTCCTTAGTGCCTCTGCAGCGGTAACTAGACAAGATTGGAAAGCTTTCAAGATGATTCAAACCTCCAGCACCTCACAGGAGTCTGCATTTCTTAACACAGAAGGCAATGCTAATCAAAGAAGGAAATAAATGAAAAGGTTATTAAAAACAAACACTGGCTCGCCAAACTTCTAAATATATACATCTATGTATATTCCACTAAACGAGGTTTCTCTCAATCGTCAATTCACATTTTATATCCAGAAACTACACGTTCACCATTCACACTGTGCGGTAAGACAGTGCTTTTTCGTGATGAGTACAGTGAAGATTCTGATACTTATCATTAAGTCTTTGGGTTATTTTAGGATTACAGGACTTTCAAAAGACTTTTTTTTTTTTTTTTAAGTGACTCCTTCAAATTTAAATATATAAAAATCAGAGAGGGATCTTAAATTTTGGAGATTTCAGTTTAGGGACAAAAAGACATACTATGAGAAACTGCAACCAAATATAAAAGGTAATAATGAAACGATTTAGGGCACAGCCATGGACTGCACAGAACCCAAGTTGAAAGGCGAGATAAATTTAAACTCAAAAAAAATCTGGCTGATAACCGATAAATAATTGCGCTTTCTTTAGAAGGGACGGCTGACTACAATCCCTAAGAGAGGAGGGCTAAGTTAGCTTTACCAAGTTACTGGCTTTAGATAATGCTTCTCCTGGGCCTCTGTTTCCCCCAACCCACCCACCCCACGGGTCTGGTAATGGCCAGCTTGTGATACTTCATCATCTGTCATTACTCCAGCATCTTTAAGGTAAAACAACACTCCTAACAAATTCATCCAGACTATCTCCTTAGTGGGGCCCCGGGCTTGTAGTCACACAGAAGCTGCCGCAATGAGAAGCACACAAGGCCGTCCAGAACCACAGGGACTTACGTTAAAATGCAAAGATAATGATGTGCAAATACTAATAAACACTTGCGCTGAAATACACAAATTAAGAGATTTCCTGTTATCATCTGTTCTTAGTGATACGGCTAACGTTTCTCTCAGTAAATCCGGGAGATACCTCAAGTTCACAACTAGCAAAGGGGATGCGTTCTCTCTCTCTCTCTCGTTCAGTCTCTTCTACAGTGTGACCTCCTTCTGGCTAGTAGACTGTGGACTAGGTTAAATTTAATAGGGCGTATACTTAAGTAGAAAATGTAAAGGCCAAATACTTAAAAATCACAAAACCTGCATTAGAGTAAAACAAACATTAGCAGTGTATTAACTAAAAACTGCTCTTAAGTAAATATTTAATTCTGGATAGCAAGTACATCAGCAGAGTTTATAAGCAATTCTCCTGGTGAATAATTCTGTCAACATTTGATTTCTACAGCTGGTTAGGTCATTATCTTTGATGGGGAAAAAAAAAAAGTTGCTCAAGGTGTCAAGTTAAAACAGCTCACAAGAAGATGGGAGAGAAACGGGCTTCTGGGTTACGTCCTTTACGAGCCATGCAAATAACTTCCATGGTAAAATCTGACTTGTTTCTTAGTTACGTTAAATATCAAGTAGCCTACTGAAATTTGTTCTTTTAACGTTGATTCCGCCCATAAATGTTTTGACAAGATACTCTTGAGGTTCAGAAGCCGAGGCAAGATACAGACAGCACTTCCGACGAACTGCTCTTACATATCTTTGTTCCCACGGTGATGCTACACCATTCTCTAAATATTTCACTAGATGAATTATGTCACTGATGAAAACTAGAATGAAGACTGACTATTAAATATAACTTTCTACTCACTTAAGCTCAATAGAGCCATTTACGGAATGCTTTCCTCACAAAACAGTTGATGAGAATGCTGCTCTCCACTAATCGAAGCCGTTGAATGAGCTCAGAGAGCAAGAACTGATGGGTGAGAATGAACTCTTCTGATCATTAATTTAACATTTCAGTATTTATCACAGCAAAATTGGGGATGTCTTTTTTATATGTTACCACTTAGTGTCTGAAAAGTTAATTGAGAAGCAACCAATCTCCTATCAACATTCCCAGTTAGTGACTGCACACTAAGACATCAACAGCATGTTCTCATTGGAGGAACGGATCGGTTTCAAACTGTACGTCAACGTTGAAGTAAAATGGACACGCAACCATGAACAATAAGAATATCAACACAACTTAATGGTAATCCCCGATAATGATGATTTCTAGGGATTTCTAGAGAGCAACCTTGATAACTACATCCTAACCTAAATGGAGAGGTCTTTGCAGTGAGCACGTGGCAGCAAGAGAGTCCCGCAGTTCACCGTGGCCATCCTCTGTCCTGGCCCGCCTACAGCTCTGGAAACCCCAAACACTAGTCCACAGGTTAAGACAAACACAACTCACACTTACCATGACACGGGGGAGGGAATGAGAAAACACTTGGGAGGTACGAGACTTCAGAGAAAAAAAAAAAAAGACTATTAGTCACACTGTCCCTAGCACGCAGGCTTTTACCCTGTGAAGACTTTACCCAGGAATATCTGGAGCCAAAGCAAATGACCCAAGTTTTAATGACTGGCACAAAATGCAAATAAAGGTAAAACACACTGAAATTAGGACAAAAATATAGTACGATCAACTGTTGAAGCCTGGAGGGCAACGACACGTAAAGCCAGTAATCAAAGCGAGATTTGGAAACCGTGTGCAACATCTCCGAACAAGACAAAGACACGAAAAACCAGGCACCTTCAATGGACACCTTAAAACTGGAGGGAGAAAATGCATTTACCTTTGTCATCAACACATAAGCACTCAGGTTTTGCATGGACACGTCTACAAACTATCAGCACTTCTAAAACCAGATAAATACTGAAATGTTTTTATTATGACTTTTCAAGGAGCTTCGACACCAACCAGGTACGCGTAATACATGACTGCCAGAGAAATGTCACCACAGCGAGGCAGATTTGTAAGGTCCCCTTCTACAAGTACGAGCAAAGGAAGGTTATGACTCATGAATATGGATGGACTGTAATATTTAAATGACACATTTCTGATATAGTCACAAAATCTTTATAGAAAGTATTGGAACTCAAAAAAAGAAAAAAGACAAGAGTCAAATACAGAGATGAAATGTACAAAAACAAATGAGCAGGCAAACTAAAAGTTCTTGAAAGTATTTTTACTTCAGATTGAAAAATGAACAGCTTTCCACACTGTTCATTGCAAGATACACAGTATTCACGAATACAATGCTGGTCATTTGAGGATATATACACACCTCAATTTCTCCTTCATGCTTTTTCTTTTAGAAAGATACTGTTTACCAAAAAGAAACTTCAGCAGTACAGGAAAAACTATTTTCCCAATAAATTTACGAAAACCTAAGATTCCCAATGGAATCAAGATTATCTTCCCGCTACCACCACCTTAATATAATCACATGCTTATTGGAACGCTAATATCTGCACCCTAAGAGTACATTTACTTTCAACAATGAGGGTGATTCTTAAAACGAAACAAAACAACAAAAGAAAAAAACTTCAGTGTGGTAAATGTAACAATGGATCTCTGCAAGTATTAAGTGTCTGAAATAGGCAGCTAATACTGGATTTAATATTATTTTATAAATAATTGTTCCCTTAGCAGTAAACATCAGTCTACACGTTCGCAAGAGTCCTAGAAATAAATACTGTGATTATGCACAATATGTTATGACAAACTAGTTTCAAAGAACAAAAGCTCAACATCTTGATAAAAATTCTGATCAGAATAAAATGGGACTCGAAAATTTAAAACATTGTCAAAATAACATCACATTTAAAATTTTCCACAGTTTACACAACTATCAGGAGTTTCCAGTTGTGGAACACATTTTTCTGTTGTGAATTAAAATACGAACATATTGAAAACTGTTAATTTCAGTGATGACATCAGTTTTGGTCTTACTTTAGCATTATTTTCTTTATAAAAAGTTGCACTAAGTGTCCATTAATGGTCTGATTGGTCTTCAGTATTTCATAAATGTATATAAAAGAAATTCCTAAAAGCCAATAGTACTTTATATGTATATATATATATATATATGTATGTATATACACACACACACATATGTATGTATGTATATATACATAAAAGAATCTCATTTCAGAAATGGCTATAATTAACAGAGCCACACACACTGATGCTAAACATAAGAGCTTTCACATTGAAAGAAAGCATTTTCAGAAATGTCACTTACATCCTATTATATTCAATATTCCCGAGTTTGAAACTCAACATGTGATGGATAACAGAATTATACATCTCATTGGTGCTCAAAGCTGACCACAACCAAAATTTACAGTAGGACTGAAACAAGCCAATGTTTTAAAAAGTTTTAATTAAAGATAACAATTCCATGGAAGGAGAGGATAAAGAATGGGATGACAAGAAGTATTTGGTCTTAATAAGGCAATACAAAATAGATCCATTATCAAAGACCATTTAATTTTTAAAGATCAACAATACCAAAAGCATAAAGTGGAGTATAAGAAAATAGTTTTTTATAAGTATGATTTAATTAAAGCTGTTTACAGTTATTCTCTCCCACAGTAGTTAAGCATGGATTTAAAAAAGAATAAGAGATGAGAAAAACAAGCACGCGCGGTACACAGGGTTAGAAGGGCCAGCATGCAAAGTCTGTGGAACTCGGGGAGTCACTGCAACAGCAACGGGACTGGACGCGGGTGGCCTTTTTTGTCCTATTAGGAAGAAAAACAAAACAAAAAAAGACTGCAAAAGAAACAAACACAAAGTCATGTAATTGCCCATTGCCCAAGACGACAGCACTGTAGAAAACAGTTGCAAGGTAATTCTTAGAGATGACTAGAGATTTTTTCAGTGTTTACACAAAAGTACATAGTACATTTTTTTTTTTTTTTTTTTTTTTTTTTTTTACAAAATAAAACGTCATTTGCCACCATAAACCTTTTCTTTAGAGAGGAAAAATTTTTGCAGCAGGTCACAAGGGTTCTAGTAAGTCATTTCAATGCTGAGGAAAACAAATTGAGTAATAGAACTAATCACTTCCCTATATATGGATGTTAAGATGACAAGTCAGATTATTTTTCAAACTAATCCTGAGAAAAATCTGTTTACAATTTAAACAGTAATGTTATGTAAAAAGTATTAACAAATCCACTATTACAAATATCAATTTCCTATATGGTCATCTATATATACACACAATAAAATGGTAAATATATGCAAAAATATTAAAAAAAAAAGAAAAAGAAAACATGCACAGATCACTTTCCCCTTTGGAATCTGGACTTCCTATGAGATACTTTTGTTTTCTTTCCCCACCCCATCCTCTGAAATTGGTTTTTGTTTCTATCACCCTACCCACACTGAATACTATTCCCTATAACTCTGCATAAAGCCAATGAGAAATAGATTTATTTTACATTCAAGCTTTAAATCTTAAAATGACCCTGTTGTAGCATATGACTTATCAAATGAGCAGCCTTTTTTTTTTTCCCCCTTTTTTGCTTGCTTTTTGTTTTTGCAGTTGTCAGTCTTCATGATCCATTCCGTGGCGAGCTGGGAAAAAACGCAGTTGCTAAATCAGAGTCTGAACAGCGTAAGGCTCCCGAATGCCAGGAGTCCCTATCCAACTGTCCTGAGCACGAGATCACTGCACACAGAAGACAGTCCATCGTACAACGCCGACTATCTACAAAGGTCTGAGAGGGGGGCATCCCTCTTGTGTTTCCTCTTTTTGCCATGGTAATACTGATTATTTGATTTGCCTTGATGCTGTTTGTTTGTCATCAAGGAACCATGGCTTGTTTGAGTTGTACCTTGGAAGCCTTTGCTGGAAGAACGAAAGAGCCTTGCTGATCCATGCTGCAGAGAAAGAAAGTGGTCAAAGAGACATCAGTCTTGTGGATTCAACAGAGCACGCGCTAAGACCTGACTTGGGGCGCTTTTAAAACGAGGCATACACTGACTCATGTAGCAAGCAGAAAACGATGCTACAAGGGTTTCACTCTCTTGAGCTCTAACACTCTTCCATTCTTTTTTAATGGAAATACTGGAATACTGCCTTGACTTCTTAACAGAGTGCATGGAACGTGAAACTGTTCTCAAGGAACCTATCCACCAAGGTACTACATCATAAATGGCATTACTGGAAGAAGCGCTTAGACACACAGGTACACTGCCAGGTCAGGGGTCATCACGACCGGCAGCCCCTTCCCTGCTCTCTGTCACTTTAACTGCCACCTGTAAATGGATCTGGGTGTGGTGCACATGATGAAGCTGTTAAGGTAAACTGGATTCTAGGAGTCAGGTCAGACATGAGGTGACCAACATTAAGAGTTCATCTCTACTGCCAAGAGGCCTTCCCCAGGGTACTGAGGGTCAGAGCCCAGTATGAAATGGCTCCTTTCCTCATGTTGATTCATTCTTCATGATTAATAAAATTTCAGGCAACTACAAAACTGAAAATAGAGTATTTTTTGTGGCCTTTTTAAGTCAAAGCTGATAGGAATTGACTGACCATGGTTGACCACTGCCCGATCATTTCAACACAAGCAACTAGGTACTGAATATGAAAATATAAAAAAAAGGATATATTACTCCCAGATATGCACGACACTGCTGTGAGGTCATGTACAAGCTTCATGTGAGCTTACTTCAAGTATAAGTCAATCTTTTTATAACTCATTTTTTTAATGCTCCATCTGTAATAAGGTGGGTTGGCTGGAACATCTTATAAGAAGCAGTCCTAAATTCCCACAAAGGTTTACATTACAATGGTGTCTCATTAACGATCTTCAGGACATCCTATTACTAGAAGCACTGCGCTTTGGAACCTCTTAGAAAAAAACAGGTTTGGGGGCGCCTGGGTGGCTCAGTCGTTAAGCGTCTGCCTTCGGCTCAGGTCATGGTCCCGGGGTCCTGGGATCGAGCCCCGCATCGGGCTCCCTGCTCAGCGGAGAGCCTGCTTCTCCCCCTCCCACTCCCCCTGCTTGTGTTCCCTCTCTCGCTGTCTCTCTCTCTGTCAAATAAATAAATAAAATCTTTAAAAAGAAAAAAACAGGTTTGTTCTTTAAACCTAGAGTTTTCTTCAAATCCATGATGGATGGATGGATGGATGGATGGACGGATAGATATACAGACATACACGTATATATATTCGCGTGTAAGAAATTCTAAATATGTTGTATCGAATACTAACCATCAAAAACACACATTGCACACACCTGAGATTTGTTGGTGCTGCTGGAGGTGTTAGTGGTTTGGGTGCTCTGCATTTTCCCACCTGCCTGAGAGGACTCTAAGGACACGTCTTGCGACCCTACTCGGTTCCCGGCGGACGGACGGCAGAGCAGCTGTTTCGGGGTTTTGCATGGTGTCGCGTCGGAATCCTAACACAAGTCATACGAGTTATAACGTGACATATTAATAATTTAGGAATTCAGTATTAAGGAGGCTAAACAACTTCAGCTAAGTACTCTCTGGACTAAATTTAAACATCTGGGAATCGAAGGAAGCACCCTGAGGAATTTATAAAATTAACTGCTTAAGCTTTCCTTCTTTCACAAATTTCCCTCCAAACATGCACAGTGGCTTATTTTATCAGAGGGTCTCTGTTTGTTGCTAAATCCATTGCCCACGCCTGACCTTGTTAATCGGCCTTGAAGGGGCTCACAGAGGTCCAAGTTTATCTGCACATCTATTTACAGGAAATGAACCCTGGTACTGTGGAAAGAACGTGGCCAAGACAAGGCCCTAGGTCCCTGACTCAACCAAAACCAAAACGATTGGTTCAAAAGGCTCCCTTTCTGCAAGTGTGCGACGGCCAGTCAGTGAGGCCGCCAACCAAACACCCCACGTGGTGAAGGGCTTCCTGGAGACAGTGGGCTGCGTGCCAGCTGTTCCTAGGCTGCCTGGGCCAGGGCTGTGCCACTTCTCCCCTCAGGGCTCCCCTTCACCTGCACACTCTACCCAGCGGCTCAGAGGCCCACACTCCTCGTCCCTAAGGCTCCCTGCTGAGGCCGGCTCTGTTCCCGCCCCACTGCGTCCGTGACACGCAGCTCAGCTGCATCCTCCACATGGGGGCTCGTGCCGTGGGAGGACTCGTGACTCTATTATGTTACATGGTCAGCAACAACAACATAAAATTATGTCCCTTCCGTATTTAGATTACTCTTTACTTCATACGCTTGCTAAAGTCAAAATTCAAATAACTGGTCAGCCCATTTTATATTTCAACGAAGTAAGCTCAACCTGATGAGGGAAAGTAACTGCGGGTATAACCGCTCCTAAGAATTCCGTCAGGTCTGGCGCCGGACAGTAGGCGCAGGGCTGCCAGGGGCCTCGGGGAAGGAGGAATTGTGAGGGGCTGCTACCAGGTGTCTTTCCAGAGTGACGGTCACGTCCCGGACTTAGTGCTCGTGGCTGCACAGCAGCGTGAATACACTGAAAACCCCTGAACTGCGCATTTTAAAATAGTGAACTTTATGTGAATTATATCTCAATTTTTGAAACTTCAATCAAGAAGCTCAAAAACATTACTGAGTGGAAGAAGCCTTACGCAAAAGAGTATACGCCATCATCATTCCACTTATGTGAAATTCTGGGACAGGCAAAACTAACCTGTGCAATCAGAAAATCCTAACAGCGGTTACCTCCGGGGTGGAATTCAGGACTGACGGGAAAGTGTCACGAAGGACTCCTCTGGGATGATGGCAATAGTCTATGTCTTGTTATAGGTGGGGGTTACACACGTGTAGACAGTTGTTAAGATTTAGTGAGGTACAACCCATTTTATATCGAAAGAAAAACCTAACCAAATGCTTAACTCTGGTTAGTGAGGAGCACACTGCTGTACTTGGGGGAAGTGCCCGTAACTTACTTTGAAATGTATCGAAGAATAAGATGAATTGGTGGACAGAGGGATGAATGAATGGCTGGCTATGGGGTAAGCAAGTTACACGTCAACGGTAGGACCTGATGGTCATATATACGGACGCGCACTAAAATTCTTTCACTCCTGCTGGACGCTTGAAAATTTCAATCCAGTGTTGGGGACGTGTACAATCAGTGACCTTATTAAAATCTCCCAGGAACCAGTAAGAAAAGGAGTTAGGCTTAGCCGTCTAGACAGAGCCCCCCCCACCCACCCCGGGCTCCCAGGTCCCTAGGGCAGAAAAGCCATGTGCTCATACTTACGACGTCACTGGAGCTGGACTGTGTGGCAGAAGAGGAAGACACTGGACCTGATGAAGAGTTTGAAGAGTGTTTACTAAGAGATTCCGAAGTTTTACTTCTACATTTTCCAAGGGCTTCATTTTCTTCAGATAGATTATTATTACATTTATCTAACTGCTGAGTATCTACTATCAAGGTAACACCATTTCCTGAAAGAGTGGCAAAAGATTGGAAAACGTTTCTTCCCATTAAACACACACAACACAGAAAAGCCACGAATGCTCAGTCAATCAATCAGTGAGAAACTCTTACCATTGCACGAAGGCTCCGGCCTATTCTGCAAGCCCCACTGCTTTGATATCCAATCTCTGTACGTGGCAACTTCGTCCGTTACTCTAATTATTCTACCTAATATGCTGCATGGGTTTAAAGAAAAAAGGGGGGGGGTCATTAACTTGGAGATAAGAAGCCACAACCAATTCTGACCCAATGGGCTGACTTTAGTTAAGCCTTTACCTCTCTGTTTCGTTGTTGGGATAATACTTGGCTATTGGCGATACAGCGTGACTCAAAACAACATAGGCATAATCAAAGGCCTGTTTCACTTGCATGGCCCCATATGAACTCCTTCCAACATCGTTACCTTTAAAAGAAATGTATATAGAAGACAGTAAGCGTGACCATTGCTTAATAAGAACTAAATGCTCATGGGCCCTCTTCCAGAAGAGCAAGGGCAAATGCTTTCCCGCTACAGTTGCACAAAGAGTCTGGGCAGGCCGTCGTCCCCACAACTCCCCAGGCTCTGGACCTGTGTATCACGCAGTAAGTTATGGCATATAAATTGCCTAAATGCATTCCGGCCCAACAGGGACTATCCCATAATACAGTCATGCAAACAAAAGGAGTTAACTGCCTGCTCTCTCCTAAGAGTGAAACCAAGCTAAATGAGACATCCCCATCTTTTGTTTCTATTAGCTATCTAAATATCTCTGGCAGGAAATTATGAGCTCCTGAAGAGCAAGGACCACTTGCTGAAAATCTTTGTGCCCTTTGCGTCGAGTAGCCTCCCGATAAACATTTCCTCAATGAATAAACACGCAGAACTATGTTTATGATATGGCACAATCAGCCAGAAGAGAGCCCCTAGGCAACTACTCTCTCTCTGAACTCCCTTTTCTTCTCCACTTTCAAAGTTAACACAGTTAAGCAAATGACTAAAAGCATCTCCACTGAAGTCTGATAATGTAGAATCTAAATACTTTAGAATTACAGCAAGAAAAATATATTGCCCAGAAAAACTAGGATACAAGCAAACAAACATAACCCCACGTAAGCAAGAAAAGGGTCTGCTGGTCCCTTTCAAGCCAACGTGAAGCTGGAGAAGGCACAGAGACCATGCAAAATTAAAAGAGGAAAGAAGGGGCCCAAAAGGAAAATGAATGGTCTCTTTGAGCCCTTTCGCTCATTGTCTCTGAGGTATATTATGCTCATTGCCCCTGAGGACTTCAGAAACCTCACTTAAAGCTCTGACTGACAATAGGCTGGAATCAGGGGCAATGGGGACACAACAAAGCAGAAAAACGGCCTTCATATTGTTCACAAACACCCCCAACGGCTAATACCTATACTCCTTGGCCTCTCAGGGTCAAATGGATTCTACTCCCAACGCACTGGGAGGACGCGGCGTGTTTTCCCGGTGTGTATGCACACACGCATGTGTGTGTTTTCGTATGTTTTCTTACAAAATATTTTTATGAAAAAGAATGAATACAATCAGAAGTTAATCTTTCATTTTTCATCTAAAGGAAGATTTTATTTTAAAGATTTATTTATTTATTTAAGTAATCTCTACACCCAACGTGGGGCTCGAACTCACGACCCCAAGATCGAGAGTCACATGCTCCAATGACTGAGCCAGCCGGGTACCCCTCCTCTAAAGAGAGTTTAAAGTGCAATACTGACAATGCCCTTTCTTTGAATGCCCACAAATTTACCTAATTTCAATACCTGGTTGTAAAGGATCTTCAATATAAAGCATCGATGGCCTGTAGCCATCGAGCATATTTTTCTGTACTTCATCTTTGGCCACATATGAACCACCATCCTTTATCCGGATGCCAGTCTTTAAATAATTGAAGTGTCGTCCATATAATTCAAAAAATTCTATTAAGAGAACACCATAGTTTGTATTGGGGATGCAAGCATCTTCCCTGGGATGTAACTAAAACCGGGAAAAAAAAAAAAAAAAAAGAAATTATATTGGATTTTCTCTGAATTATCAAGGTGGGGAGAATAAGTGACATCCTAACTTTGACAAAACAGTACTATTCTAGTTTCGGTTAGGGTAGCAGCCAACAGGAAAACTGAGGCACGGCAGCTGCACTGCTGTCACAGGCAACACGAAAGCCCAAGGGGGCACAACTAGTGGGTGACAGTCTATTTATAAAATTCAAGGCTGAACTTTACAGCTGCCCCAGGACGCTGACGGGCTGATGTGGCCCCAACACATCAGGGAAGCCATTCGGCCTCACGAGCGACACCGTGCCTCACAGATACATTCAGACCATAGTAAGACTTCAAACTCATTCTACCCAGATAGCAGGTCTCAATTCCAGCTGAACTTCCTAGAGGCTTAGAAGATATTCTTGTTTTTGGCATTTATACTACTATTTACACTTACGAAAACCACGCCACACCTATGCATGTTAAAATCTGAGTGAAAATTCTCAAAACTACTAGAACGTATGGGATTAAAAAGAAAAAAAGTTCTTTCCTGGGATTTAAAAATGCTTATTTGTGAAATTATAAAAAGGTACCCAGTTTAAAGGAGTCTTAAGTAATTAAGGGAAGCATTCCAATTAGAACTTGATCTAAATTTTTTCCCAAAATGATTCTGAATTGATTTATTTTGTTTTATTTTATTTTATTTTGGTGCACACGAGCCATGGTATAACCAAACAACTTACCTGAAGGAAACTGACTGCCATTAAAAAGAGACTGTATGAACCAATTCCACCTGTAAATACTTCATTAAGGTCCCTCTGTAATAAGAATTGTTTCAATACTAAAACCAAGTATGGTAATACAGGATATTTCTGAAAAAGAAAATCATATTTTCAGTGAATTCCTATTTCAGTAACTGTGCTAAGCATTATCAGGAGCATAAACTGGTCCTTACATTACAAACTTTAGTGGAGATATCCAATATACTTAATTTTCTATTTTAAGAGCAAGCTAGAAAAAAGTAAGCCGTAAGTAATTAAGGATTTTCTTCTCACATCTAAAAATCTAAAACAGGTAGATGTAAATAATGGCATTCTGTCACCACGGGACAGAAACACTAGCAATATATATTTGATGACATTTATTTATTACCATGTTTATTACCATATTGAATATTTATTTTTCACCATATTAAATTATTTATTACCATATGCTATTGACTTGTAAACAGGTAACAGAAACAGTACAGGACCAATTCTCAACGCGTAATGCACTAAGTCAGTGAGTCTGAAGGAATTGGTTTCTCAGGGGGCGCTCCAGCAAGCGGACCAGGGTCTTTCAGATGACTGTGCCCAGTGCCAGAGCAGGGGCAGGGGCAGTCCTGCCTGCTGTCTTCCATGTGGGCAGGAGAGCACACACAGACCCACCTTGCACGCTTTACAGAGATGGGTGAGAACCCCTTAGCTGGCAAACACGGACAGCAAGTCCATCTTTTACTCAAGCACGGACTCCTTAAGTGCTCTCCACAAGCCAGGCGCTAGGCTAAGGACGCTGAGGGGAACACAGCAGACCCAAACATCTAGAAAGAAGTCTTAATGGCCACTATATAGGAGGGATAGAATTACTAGTGATTTCTAGTTTGTTCTTGACACTTAGAATGAACACATACTGCTTCCAAAAGAAACAACAAAGTTTATGCTTTTGCAAATCATGTCAAAGAAAGCGAGCATGAGAAATAACAAAAAATCTTTGGAGAAATAATCATCCTTAAACATTATGGTTGAAGACATAAATAGATGGTCTCTTTAAAGCACAATCAGGCAAACTTCCAACAGAATTTGATCTGCATATACCCTTTGACCCCGAAACTCCACTTCCAGAATCTTCCTACAAACAATTTTACAAGTGTAAAGAAAGATGCAGGTATGGAAGGATGTTCAAGCACTTTCTGTGAAAGCAAAAAACCCTGGGAACATCACCAGGGGAGTATGACACAAAGCATGGGGTAGCCTGACAAAGGACTACTGTGTTGTCAGTGAAAAGAATGAAGGAAACCTGTCTGTGCTGATATGAAAACCTCCAAAAAATATGAGACGATGTGTATATAGCATATTATTCCTTTTGTTAAAAATTTCAAGAGGATAATCATAGGAAACAAACTGAGGGTTGCTGGAGAGGAGGGGGGTGGGGAGGAAAAGATAATAGAGTTCGCATAAAATTTAAAAATTTCTTGGAAAAACAAAAATTTCAAGAGGATAAACAAGTCAAAAAGAAAGCTTGATGATGGTAAATCCCATGAAGTTGATTTAAGCATAAAGTATAAAAGTGACTCATTTTTCATTTTCCTCTGATATTGGTAAATTTTCTATCACGTGTATTATTCTCAATTTAAAAAAAAGGTTTCTTTTCTGGGAAAAAGAAAATTTCCACACACCAAACACCTCCAAAAGAGCGGGATTATGGACAATCTTTTTCTTTCTCTGCTTTCCTGTACTCTGCACATTTATACAAGAATATAATGTTTACAACACGGTAAGGTAGTTAAATTTTTTTTTCTCACAAAGAAACGAAATAGGTGAATCTGTAGAGTTGATAAAAAAAAAAAAGTATTCTGAATGGATAGAAAAGATATTCTAGGTGAACCAAAGCAGTTAACAGTTTTTAGCTTAAGGAGAAAAAGGCTGACGTGTAAGCATGTGAATGTTCTGAAGATGCTGACAAATTCTTCCCTGTCTTGGAAGAACATCGAACAAATGAAAACAGACATTAAATCACCTCAAGACAAAGTAGGGAAACCTGCAGGAACTACCTTACAAGTGACTTGGGGGGCTCGGGAGGTTCTTCATCTACACTCTTAAGAGATTAAAAGCAGACAAGAATGATTATTCAGCATTTCAGTCCTTATCTCCCCTAAAAGGAAGGATCGAGAGCAGAGAAGTTCTTCAAAATCTTTCCAAACCCTTGACTTGAGGTCCCATTATAAATTACTGATTATTACAAGCAGATTCAAGGAAAGTAAGGCCACCGCACAGGAAAGAAGCACTTGTCAGCAATACACACATAAAAACAGTTTTGCAAAGCATATCAGAACCTCCAAACAAAAATCCATTTCTCCGAGTCTCACTGAATCCACACTATGAATTCTCTGACCTTGGTAAAATCTTTGATGAGGTCAGCTGCTCTCACACCGTTCTGTACATTAAAGCTGATATCAACTTTCACTTCAGTAAAAGAATCTGTTAATTTAATAATAGGTACCTAGAAAGAGAAGAAAGGCAAAAGGCAAAATTAAAACACTTAAACAACATAATCGGGGGATGGAAAGGTTACTAGACTTGAGGTCTCCACCTCCTCATGAGGACGTAAGAACTCCTGAGTGTCCTGAATACTACACACCACACCTCCCTCGGCCTGTTAGATACTTTACATATTTAGCATTTAACCTCATACACTGTATTGTATCATTTCTATTGGCTGAGAATTTTGAAATCACGTAACAAAAACCTTTCTCAATATTTTGTACTTTGAAGAACAGCTTCCAGCTCAGTATAGCATGAAGAATTATGAATGTCAGGCCTATCAGCAAATTGTTCCTAATTAGAAAGCTGCTAGATTAGGTGAAACACAATAGTCCACTGGTATTATTGGTCAGTTTTGCAAATAGCCCATAAAACAACCTACCAAGACAAGTTAAGACATGAGAATTATTCTCAAATTTAAAAAATGACTGAATGATTTATATGAGATATTAGAAATTCTTAAAAAAAAAAAAAAAAAGGCAAACCATAAGAGACTCTTGAGGGAACAAACTGAGGGTTGATGGAGGGGAGGGGGGTGGGGGAATGGGGTAATTGGGTGATGGGCATTAAGGAGGGCACTCAATGTAATAAGCCCTGGGTGCTATATGCAACTGATGAATCACTGAACTCTACCCTTGAAACTAATAATAAAGTATATGTTAACTAAATTGAACTTAAATAAAAAATTATTAAAAAAAGGCTCTGGGGCACCTGGCTGGCTCAGTCAAAAGAGTATGTGATTCTTGATCTCAGGGTCGTGAGTCTGAGCCCCACGTTGGGTACAGAGAGTAGTTAAATTTTTTTTTTTTTAAAGGCTCCATTTGTGCCATGTATTAGAAAACTCAGGCCAGCAAACTCTATCTGCAGAATTGGGTTTCCAAATTAATAGCTTTTTATAAGAAATAGTATAAGTTGTTTTTGTTCTAAGGAAAGCTAACATACAAAACTCCAAATTTCTAAAATAGATCAATTTATTTCTATAATGAGCATCCATGAACGTTCTGTAATGGCCATTCTAGATAGAGTTAAAGTATCAAGTTACTTGATCAACAAAATTCCAATCACAGTTGCCCCTTGAACAACACAAGTTTCAACTGTGTGCTTCACTTTTACATAATTTTACACAATACTGTTAATGTACTGTCCTTACGATTTTCCTAACATTTTTCTCCCTCTAGCTTGCTTTATTCTAAGAACATAGTATGTAATACATATAACACACAAAATATGTGCTAACCAACTGTTTATGTTATCAGTAATCCTCCCAGTCGGCAGACAGCTTTTAGTAGTTTTGGGGGCATCCAAAGTCACATGTGGATTTTCAACCATGTAGGGGACCCCCATGTTGTTCAAGAGTCAACTGTATATATAATTTTCCAAGGACAAACAGTAAGAGAAGAGCAACATCTTCTGTATAACTATAAGCTGTTTAATAGATCGCCATATTTTTATTTATACTTTTTTATATTTAAAAACTCTACAGTGGGTATTACGTATAAGATTATTATTTTTTTAAAGAAATATATAACCACAAGTTCATTTGTTTCACAAAATTTATATACAAGGATTGTGATCATTAATGAAAGGAAAGAATCACTTACTGAGAAGCCCACTATGCTCACCAAAATTAAATTTTAATTTTTTGAGTTTCATGCATTAGTAACCAGAGATTTTTAGATGAAATGTCTGAAGAACTTACAGTTGCTTTGTCTAGAACTTTCACCGAATCCTCATCAGCAACTTTATGTTTCCGAAGGGCTTCTTCCAGGGTCCAGAGGGGAAGGTTCTCCCACTTCCCAAATACCACGAGATCAATGTCACTGAACACAGAACACACACACAAAAGTTGTTTGAAGAAACTGTACTTGTTTTCACTTACGTTCAGGCTTCCAGACTTCAAATCAGTGCAATGAAAACCTATTCCTCTCACTGCCCAATGAAGCCCAAATGTGCTGGCGGTGGCTGCTTTTTAGAGGGGAAGGGGAGGCTGGTGACTTTAACAACCATCTCCTTCTAGTCATCTCACAGAAGTCACGCTTCAGGAAACAGGTAATTTTGAAAGAAGTAAAACCTCAGAAAACACCAGTGAACATTTCCTGTTCGTAAAGGTTTCTGGGACTAAAAAACTTAAGACATGCCCATGTCGATGAGATTAACTGATTAACTGATTTAGATAATTAAGTGTAAAAAGTAAGTTGCAAACAGTGTATGTAGGATGCCACCATTTGGATGAAAAAGGAAGAAGACACATACCCGTTTCCTTTTATATGTACAGAATGTTCCTGGAAGGACGTGTGAGAAACGGGTACCCGTGGCTCCTCCAGGACAGGGGACACAGGTGGGATCCACGCTTTTCACTGTAATTATTGTGTGCCTTTTCAATCTGAACTATGGGAATGCACTACATATTCAGAAAATTCAATTAAAATTTTCACAGTGACTCAGGGTTTTGCTAAAACTCAGAATCTAAATAAGGAAAAATATTCATGAACGCCAAGGTGGATATTTTATGGCTTTTACGGGCCTACGATAGCAACGGGCAGCACAGAAATTGCTAGGATCTCTCCACATCAACACATTTTAAGTTTGGGTAAAGTAGATCAAATCAAGCTCAAATCCAAAAACATGATGGATGCCTACAGTTAAAATCATACTGTACTGTGCACCCAAAACTGTGTTAGGAGGATAAATCTCACATGAAGTGTTCTTACCACAATAAAAGCAAAAGCAAACACATGGTGAAATTTCAGTTTACAGAAAACAGGTTTTCACCCCTTGGGGAAGCCTTATCATATCCCCAAAAAGGCCCCACCTTGCCCCAGGCCGTGGGCCACGACTGGCCTCATTTAAGGAGACTGAAATTAATAAGGGGCCTTCCTCAGAGAAGAGTCTGGAGCCTGAAGCTCTGGGCCCGGATGCTGGAACAACTGCTAATAGTCTCAATTCTTAATAAGAAACGACAGGGCTGGCATTCTGGAGTGCAAAAGGCTGCATCGTATAATACGACATCAACGGCTGAGTTAGTGGGTTAAGTTATGGAGGCAAACAGTTCTCTGCAGGAAGGTGGTCGACTGCCGAAATTGTTAACAGAGTCCACTTTCACATCTATCCCAGGTGACAGAGGTGTCAGTTCGAGAGGATCATCTCAAGTGATATCCTACCCTCAAGGTGATTTGAATAAAATACAGATAAAGTGAATTTTCATTTCATAAATCTCTCGTTTCTACTCTTCCACCGTCAATAGCCAAAATCCAGAAAAATGCACAATCCCCTGAAAGCTTCATAAATGTACTAACCTAGTAGGTAAATACAGGCCAGTTTTAAAACTTCCAAATATCTGGACCTGAAAGAGAAAAAATTATTAACATTAAGGTATCTATCCAATGAAAAGCCACCATGCTCTGGAGAAATGTCGGGGTTTTGCTACCCTCTGTTGGTGTTTTTTAGTACTACAAGAGGTTTTTTGTTTTTTTTTTTTTTTAAGATTTTATTTATTTATTTGACAGAGATAGCGAGAGCAGGAACACAAGCAGGGGGAGTGGGAGAGGGAGAAGCAGGCTTCCCGCTGAGCAGGGAGCCCGATGCGGGGCTCGATCCCAGCACCCTGGGATCATGACCTGAGCCAAAGGCAGACGTTTAACGAATGAGCCACCCAGGCGCCCCAAGAGCATTTTTTTTATGACACCATGCTTTCCGGAAGCAGGGATGCTACCTCTCGTACGCAGACATTAGGAAAATACTTCACACTTATAAGGTTAAAATATCAAATGCACAGACTGAAATAGAAAACTTTCAAAAGTAATATTCAAGTCACTCGTGTTCCCTTATAAGGCAGAGACATGTTCAACAAAGGTATAATTTGGGTTCCCTAGGCAAGAATCTTCTCGAGGGCCCCTGAGTTAGGGTCAGCGGCAGGCCAGCTCCACGGAGAACGGCTGGCAGTGTCATCCTAACGTCTCGCTGAGGCGTAAAACCAGACACATCCTATCTCGGCCGGGGAGCACAGCAGAAGGCTCAGGGTGGGCAAGGAATTGCAATAAAGGGTGAACGCTCGGCCCCGGAGGTAAGATGGACCCAGGAACGGAATCACAGGTACATGTCTCTCCTCTGGGAACAAAAAGATGGATAAAACCCCCCACCTCCAGAGGAGGAGGATTAATTCAAATCACGGTTTCTCAACCTCAGCACGACTGACGTTCAGGGCAGACAGCTGTCTGTGAGGGGCTGTCCTGTGCATCGTACGATGTTTAGGAACATCCCTGGCCTCTACCCACTATATGCCCAGAGCACCTTACCAGTCAATGATAATCAAAAATGTCTCCGACATTGCCAAGGGACCCCTGAGTGGCAAACTCACCCACCGCTGAGAGACACAGACTTGGAGCACATGGGAGAATCCATGTGACCACACAGTAGCTGCTCAATAAAATAAAATTGACCCCCCCCCCCCCACCGTCACCCCTCCTTCCCTTCACCTACAGTATCTTATTCGAAGATTTTCTGTTTTGCCAACTGGACAGAAGAAACTTCCCTAGCATCCCCATCACCATCCCATGACAAAGTCTAAAGAAAAGCCATGTAACACTGAGTAATGGATTCTAACTTCTTTGAATGCACAAAATTGTATAACCGACCCTCAAAAAAAAAGGCCCTAAAAAAGTATTCACTTAGTTTCAACAAGAATCACAAATTAGCAAAGAGGAAATCCTGGGCCAAAGTTCTGTTCACTGGCTGGGTCTGCAGAGGGAGACAAGGAAGGGCCAGAAGGAAGGAAACAGCAGCATCGAGAGAGGAAAACAGACTTACGCCTGCGTTCGCCTAAGAAAATGAACTTCTAATGACATAAGAAGCTTCTACTTGACATTTTCATTCGGCTATAAACAATTATATAACATTTGTACCAGCAGGTTGGAAGAAAACAGTAGTGGGATTTTCCTACATCAGATCCGGTAACACACTACTACAAGAAGGCCTGATCTGTCCTTCTTCTCTGTATACTAATGATTCCTAAATGTAGTTTACCTTTAGTATTGCTATTCAGCACTGCAAAGAAGTAGTTTTAACTAAGTCATCCGATTCACTGCAAAAAATTAGGATGCCCTGAATTCTAAAGGCTAGAGGAAACCATTTGCCTTTAAAATTTAATTGGACCATAAGTGTTGAGACGCACATAGACCTGAGTGTGAAGACTGAGACTCTCTCCAGCCTGTGCACAGGGACAGCACCCTCAGCACCCAGCTACCCAGACAGGTACTCACGTCCGCGCTGGGCCAGAGCTCCTTAATCACACTCTCGATCCTGTTCACCACCTCCATCCGCATCTTCTCCTCCTCCGGTCTTGGAGACATGTATTCATAAAAATCACTGATTTCTTCATGCAGACTGAAGGAAAAAAAAAGCAGGAAAGTTAATATGGGCAAGGCCAGTCTGATGAGAAATCACTATCTTAAATACCCTTATCTAATTAAGTCTTGTAACTTCACTGATGACTTTATGTTCACAGATTTCTACCTTAATTTTAATGTTACCACTGACACTAGGCTAAGATGGGAATATACAGAATTTAATAAAAAAAAAATGCCAGAAGAGTTACATAAAATAAGAAATTCCGAAAAGTCTTAACGGCAGCTATCGCGGACTTGATTAACGCGCCCGTGCAGAACGCTCGCTGCGTGGACGTGCGCTGGTGACGTTTTTTTTATTTTTAAATTTTAATATCAAAGGCCCAGCCTCTGCCTTTACACTTCCAATCCGGTAGACACCAACACAGAAAGATACAGAATCCAGATGCCACAGGCGAGCTTCCTGGCCACAGAGCCCTGACCCTCTCACCCCTCTATGATCCATTCCTCACAGGAGCAAAACAGCATGTCTTTTGGGGTGCCTGGGTGGCTCAGTCGTTAAGTGTCTGCCTTCGGCTCGGGTCATGATCCCAGGGTCCTGGGATGGAGCCCCGCATCGGGCTCCCTGCTCAGCGGGAAGCCTGCTTCTCCCTCTCCCACTCCCCCTGCTTGTGTTCCCTCTCTTGCTGTGTCTCTCTGTCAAATAAATAAAAATCTTTAAAAAACAAAACAGCATGTCTTCTGTGATGTTTGCTTAGTGAATCAAACGTCAGATGAACAAGTGAGCCAGGGACCGTCAGCAGAGACCTGAAAAGAATGGCCAGCAGACGAGGCTCCATGAAGGAGCTAAAGATTTCCAGAGCCCAGGAGGAAGGAGGCTGCCCCGGGAAGCACTAAGCAAACTCCACGGGCTGCGAACGACGGAGGTGTGGGAGAAGCCACCGAGGACTGCGGGCCCCTGGCCACAGCGGGCTCCGAATGAGGAGCTAAGAAGTTTGGACTTTCCTAGGGGAACAAGGAGCTACTTCAATGCTTCTGAGAGGGAACAGGGAAAGACTGACTTCAAAAATGCAGCATCTGAAGAAGATTCGTCTGGCAACTGTGTCAACAATGGACTGGCCGAGCGACAAGACGGGATGCAGAGAGAGCAGTCCATAAATTACTGCAGCTGCAGAAGGGGACGAAGGCCTGGGGGGTGGCACAGGAAAGGAACGGGCTCCACAGACAGCACACACACGCGTGCGCACACACACAGTGGCTGGGCCCACAGAGCTCGACCAGCAGTGGGAAGGAGGAGGGAGGGAGGGAGGATGCCCACCAGGGCTGAGGCCTGAGAGGCCAGGGAATCAATGAACACGATGAAAGGAAAAACCCACTAGGCTGGCTACTGAGCTGAATGCAGTCGATTATGACCGGAGGACAGAAGAAACTGAAGCTAGCAGGTGCAGCTGTGAGGAGCTACCTTTAGGAGGGAAAGTGAGGGGGAAATGGGAGGATATCTGCTAAACTTCCGCTGAATGCTGGCGACCCCGGAGGCCGCGTGAGCATGGATCTCACGGGGTCTCCTCGGACAGCAGTGGCTGAGCAGGAGGCCAGGAGAAGGGCGCTAAGGGCAACGGCTGCCAAGTGCCTGGGAGCAAGAGGGGCACCCGGCAGGGCTGGGGGGCAGGCATGCAGGGCAGCCCCGCAGGAACACAGTCCTGAAGGATCCTGGTTTAAAGCAGTTACAGGAGTCGCAGGAAGCTGGAAGCACAAGGAAACCAAAAATGATCTTGAGGAAGGGGAAAAAAAATGCCTAATTCCCAACCCCCACTTGGCTATAACATTTAAAACGTGGCCAAGTAAGCAATCAACAGTCTCTGTCTCTTCTAATGTTTTATTTTTAGGCTGAGAGTCAAAAAACTTGAGTTCTAGACTCAGGCTCTGCCTGAGGGCAGCTGTGTTCCTCCAGAAAGGGACTGGTGCTCTCCAGCCTCAGTGTCCTCAGGCACAAACTGGGGGTTAGCAACCAGGATCCTTTTCGGGCCCTTAATGTCAAAACCTGGGCCATTTGGTAAGGAATGATTTGGAGCGGTGTTCGGCTTGTGTACTGTGCAATGCTGCAAAACAAAAACAAAAACAAAACAAAAAAAGAAAAAACACCAAACTGGATCTTAAAACTCCAGGGAGTTCTGCACACGAATCCGTACACTCCCAGTGGGATCAAGTCTTCCTGGGTACACTGCTGGGTACCTTAGGATCATCACCTTCTGATTTTTTTCTTAAAGCTTCCCAGGGTTTTTTCCTAAGGCTATCCCCTTCAGCTTCTTGAAGACAACAGCTAAAATGATCAGTCCAGAAAGTCCACAGCTTGTGCTGCTCTTTCAGAAGGAGAGGACCACAAATTAAAAGGAAAACAGATTTCTTCTTAACTAACGGGATCGTCTGCTATGGATGATCAAAGCATATTTGTGGTCCAAAACCACTGGGGAATACTTCCATTTTAACCAAAGGGAAAAACCCCTAAACGTGACTGTATCTACTCCACAAAGGCCCATTTACACCATTTCTAATTCAAATACAGGCAAAAAATATGTAGCCCAACTTCCAGTTAATCTTCAAATCACAAGAAACTGAGTGAGAATTTATTCTCTAAACATTATTGAGTGCCTAGTTAAACACACTAAAGGAAAGAAGGTTCATCAGTCAAAAGTGATCCTTGTCCTGGGTAATTTCAGTCTAATGAAAAGAAATACTCATTTAAAGTAGTTTTATGGGGGCGCCTGGGTGGCTCAGTCGTTGAGCGTCTGCCTTCAGCTCAGGTCATGATCCCGGGTCCTGGGATCGAGCCCCGCATCGGGCTCCCTGCTCAGCGGGAAGCCTGCTTCTCCCTCTCCCACTCCCCCTGCTTGTGTTCCCTCTCTCGCTGTGTCTCTGTCAAATAAATAAATAAAATCTTTTTAAAAAAAAAATAATAAAATAAAGTAGTTTTGTGGTGGATAATGTTTAAGTTCCACACTGTTCCACCACAGGCAGGCTTCAGATGACCAGAAGGAGAGATTTCCAATGACCACAGCTGCAGGGAATGGAATGGGTTGCCTTGAAGGGTAGTGAGGTCCCCATCACTACAAGTGTAAATAAAGAAACTAAATGACCATGAGGCAAACAAAGGTCTAATAAGACATTTCTTTTTTTTTTTTTTCTTAAGATTTTAGGGGCGCCTGGGTGGCTTAGTCGGTTAAGTGTCTGAGTCTTGATTTCGGCCCAGGTCATGATCTCAGTCAGGGTCGTGGGATCAAGCCCCGTGTCGGGCTCCGTGCGCAGCACAGCTCCACGCTCTCCCTCTGCTCCTCCCCCCACCTGTGTCCTCTCTCTCTAAAATAAATAAATAAAATCTTAAAAATAAGAAAAAGATTTATAAGCAATCTCTATACCCAACGTGGGGCTCAAACCTACAATCCCAAGATCAAGAGTCGCTTGTTTCACCAACTGAGGTACCCCACAGACACTTCTGAACTTGGTAAAAAATGGAAAAGATTCTAAAATTCCATTTATCACTAGGATTCTAGGTTTCTGATTAGCACATCAAGCCGGATAAGCTTTTAAAATAAGACCACCCTAAACATTAATATTCCATGGAACCATCTCCCTATTTAGGAAAAACTGGTTCCACAGGTTATCCTGATTCTTTTATTGATTTGCATGTGTGACACTGGAAACGGGGAAGAGAAAGGGTGTGGGGGGAAGGAGGGCTACTGAAGCTCAAACATACTCCAACAGTAAGAACACGAGAACCCATCTCATGTCGCCGGGGCCATCTCCTTCCCACACGGGGTGGGGGGAACACAAACATCACTGCCTCTTTCGCCTACATGTAACTAGCTACACATAAAATTCTTCAAGAATTGACTGAGAAATCTTAGTACATTGAGGGGAAAAAAACTTCCAGTACAGATTTTTAAATCATCCTGAGGGAGCTCTATCTCTGTGGACTGTGTATAATTTTCCTGGCATGGTGCCACGGCTATCTAGGTGCTTAAAGACTCCTGAAGGAACAGAATCCCGTTTTTGGAGTGCCCACTATATGCCTGGCACACTTTATTAGGTCAGCACGATGACCTAATAAAGGCCAGAGACTACAGAAACTTTGTAAGCTTGCTTTCACAAATTAATGTAACTTTATGCCTCTGAAATCCTCCAACGACACAGGGAAAATTTCAATTTCTCCCACATCTGGCAATCAAACCTCAGTTGTGATTAATTAGTAAATATGGCTGAATGTCTCCTACCCAGCCTTACAGTTTCTCATTTTAATTTGAAAATATAACTTTTTTTTTTAAAGATTTTATTTACTTATTTGACAGAGAGAGACAAAGCAAGAGAGGGAACACGAGCAGGGGGAGTGGGAGAGGAAGAAGCAGGCTTCCCACGAAGCAGGGAGCCCGATGCGGGGCTCGATCCCAGGACCCTGGGATGACCCGACCGAAGGCAGACGCTTAACCGACTGAGCAACCAAGGCAGGCGCTCCTGAAAACATAACTCTTGACCAAAACTCGTATGTGACCAAAACATAGTGCCTTCTATGAGGGCATCGGTGTTTGTTTTTTTTAAAGGAAAAGTGAGCAAGAAAGCACTCCACTCCCTGTTTATAAAGAAAAAGTATGTTACATAAAAGCAGTATGATAAAGTAAGTGCCACTGTGTAACTGGGAAGGGTGCCCCCCCAAAAAAATGTGAATCGAAATTAATTTGCTGGGGAAAAATTTACATTAACCTCAAAATTAATAACAATTTAATGAGACAAGGAAGAGATATAAACAAAAAAGTTTCTATATTTTAAAAAGTACAATGTACAGATCATTTAAATCAAAACAGAGAAGCAAAAAAAAAAAAAAATAATCACTTTGGCTCTGAGATAAGCTCTACCAGAGGAGAAGTGCTAGCCTTTCAAAATTATACGAATTTCATAATGCTCATCATAAGAGGGGGGGTTAAGAATGTAAAGAAATGGCCCTCGAAGGCTCAATTTCTCTGGCTATATAAAAGGGAAGAACCTGTTTCACGCCTTTTCAACTGGGCTGCCAAGGGGGTGGATATGAGTAGCTTAGGACCTCTGCATCCCTAAAGCCAGAGGCAGCCTCCCTGATGCCTCCCAGGCCAAGGCAGGCAGAAGAGCCCTTGCTGGTCCCCACTGAGGCTCACCCAACATCTGTTCAGGGGCTAACACCCGCTTCCTCAGGGACACCTGCCAGGCCTGCAACTTGCCTAGGCCACCTCCACACCAAGGTCAAGCTTTCCAGTTTTCGTAACTGAAGTCCTCATTAATTACTAACTTCAGACTCACATGAAAGCACTGACAAAGTTCTATTCAACTACTATCCATAACGAGATACTTCCCCGCACAAAAATGTTACAGTTAATAATAACCAATTTTGACAAAGATATATGGAAAAGGCACTTGCATGCTACATGTGAAAGTATAAATTACTACAACCTCTCCAACGGTGGTTGTCCTAATTAATGATAAACAACATTTATATGAATAATTTTTTAAAATTCCCCTTTTTTTCTTGAAGATTTTATTTCAAGAGACAGAGCGAGTGAGCGCACATGCAAGCAGGGGGAAGAGCAGAGGGAGAAGGAGAGAGAGAATCTCAAGCAGACTCCACCCTGACTGTGGAGCCCAATGCAGGGCTCGATCTCTCACGACATGACCTGAGCCAAAACCAAGAGTTGCACGCTTAACCAACTGAGCCACCCAGGCACCCCTTAAATTCCCCTTCTTTCATTAAAATCAGGATTTTGGAGAGATTTCTGTACTCCCATGATCCCTGAAGCATTAGTCACAATAGCCAAGATATGGAAACAACCCAAATGTCCACCAACAGATGAATAAAGAAAATGGAGTATAGACCTACAACATTATTCAGCCTTATAAAAGGAAATATTTGAAACTTGCAACATGGATGAACCTGAAGGACATTATGCTAAATGAAATAAACCAGTCCATTTATAACACGATATCTGAAATAGTCAGACTCACAGAAGCAGAGAATAGAATGGTGGTTACCCAGGGGCTGGAGGGAGGGGTGCTGGGGAGATGTTCAATGGGTATAAAGTTTTGGTTAAGCAAGATAACCTCTAGACATTTGCTGTACAACACAGCACCTACAGGCAAAAATACTGTATTATTCACTTAAAAATGTCTTAAGAGGGTAGATTTCATATTATATTCTTACCACAAAAAAGGGGAAGGGGACATAAGGAAACTTTTGGAGGTGTTGCATATGTCTATCACCTTTTTTTTAAAAAGGGATTTTATTTATTTGAGAGAGAGCGCACAAGTGGGGGCAGGGGGAGAGGGCAGAGGCAGAAGCAGATTCCCCACTAAGCAGGGACCCAATGCGGGGTCATGACCTGAGCTGAAGGCAGACACTTAACTGATTGAGCCACCCAGGCGCCCCTGTCTATTACCTTGATTGTGGTGATGGTTTCAGGGGTGTATGCCTACGTCCAAACTCATCAGGTTGAATATTTGCATTAACTACGTACAGTTTTTTGTATACCAATTATACTTCAATAAAGCTGTTTTTAAAAGGTCCCTTTATTTTTATCCTTCAGAAGTACTGAGGGAATAAGGCTATTCACCACAGCATTATCTGGAATACGAAAAAATTGAGAAACAGCCTCAATGTCCATCGATGGAATCCAATTAAATAATCAGAGCAGCACTCACGGACCTTCCCTTAAATTATAGCCAATAATCCATTAAAAAGAAGGAAGTAGAGCTATATGAGCTGATGAGAAAGAGCCCAGATGTGTTCAGCTTAAAAGAAAAAGCACATGTGTTTAACAAGATTCATTACGGGTGCATTAAAAAGACACACACACACAGAGTTTCTATTTGCATTACAAATTCTCTGGAAGCAGAACTGTTAACAGTGATTACCTTAAGGACAGGGCATGACAGCAGAGTGAGGGAGACCAACGTTTTATTTCACATCATGCTGTGCTAGTACAGAGTAGTACTGTAAAAGCACAGAATTATTTTCAAACGCTCAGTGTGTATTTGTTTGTCTACTTTTCTAAAGGGGTTATTATCTATTTAAAAAGATTACGGGCCATTTGTCGTTTTCTTTATATTTTCCCACATAAAAGTGTGGGTTTGTGTGTGTATTTCTCCCAACCCCCAACCCACAGAACAGAGTCTATATACCATACTGTTTACAGTGATTAAATCTGGTAAGTGAATCGGGGTGGGCAGGGATTCACTTTTTAAAACTGTATACATTTAGGGGCATTTGGGTGGCAGGGTCGGCTGAGCATCTGACTCTTGGTTTCAACTCAGGTCATGATCTCAGAGTCATGAGATCGAGCCCTATTATCAGGCTCCACGCTCAGTGAGGAGTCTGCTTGAGATTCTCTCTCCCTCTCGCTCTGCCCCCCCCCCCCACTCTCCCGCTCTCTCTCTCAAATAAATCTTTTTTTTTTTTAATTTTTTAAAAGATTTTTATTTATTTGAGAGAGAGAGAGAGATAGCAAGAGAGAGCACAAGCAGGGGGGAGAGGGAGAAGCAGGCTTCCCACTGAGCAGGGGAGCCCGACGCAGGGCTCGATCCCGGGACCCTGGGATCGTGACCTGAGCCGAAGGCAGATGCTTAACTGACTGAGCCACCCAAGCACCCTAATAAATAAATCTTTTTTAAAAAATGTATACATTTAAACAGTCTACCTTTTAAAAATGCATCCATGTTAGGGGGTGGGTGCCTGGGTGTGCAGTCAGTTGAGCATCTGACTCTTGGCTTTGGCTCAGTTCATGATCTCAGGGTCATGAGATCAAGCCCCATGTCGGGCTCTGCACAGCGGGGAGTCAGCTTGATATTCTCTCTCCCTCTCCCTCTGTCCCTCTCACTTGCGGTCTCTCTCTCTCTCAAATAAATAAATCTTTAAAAAAACCTCATACGTGTTAATTACTGTTGTTAATTAACTTTTTTTTTTTTTAACTAAGCTCTATGCCCAGTGTGGGGCTTGAACTCACAACCCTGAGATCATGCTCTACTGACTGAGCCAGCCAGGCGCCCCACCTTTGTATACTTTTATAACAAGATCTTTATAATGACAATGAACACTCACTGAAGAAAACTAACACTTAAAGGAGTAAAAGACTCAAGTACGTAGCCTCACAGACCAAAAAGTTACATGCCCAGCTACTGGAGAAACTGAGCACCGGGAGAAGGAACTCGGGTCAGCCTGTGAACAGCACCGACCCCTGGGGAAACAGAGGGACCCCAAACCCATGCACACAGCAACAGACACACAACACAGCATCTGGGAAGTTACTGCATGCCTGACGCAGTACACGTACTGAGCTTCTGCTGGTGTCTGAGTCACCCTTTCCAGGGATTTGTAGACTTACATGCGTATGTATATGCAAGACAAATTTCTGGAAGAATACATAAACACTGCTGGCAGGAGTTTCCTCTGGAGAGTGGGACTGAGGTGTGAGGTGCTGGGATTTCTGCCCTTGTGTACTGTTTGATTTTTCTCAAATGCACACAGGCACCAAGAGAAGTGAGTAACAGCAAGGCCTAGGGCAATCCTGGTGCAGTCTGAACGACATCTTCAAGAGGCTCTAGAATTTAAATTTCACAAAGAAATTCACACACACACACATACACATACCCGTGCTCTTATATTTTCAGCTGCCAGTTAGAGACCCCTACCTAGATGTCACCTCAAAATCAATAAATCCAAAACGAAATTCCTTATCTTTCTCCAAAACCTATTCCTTCTCCTTGTGTTTTCCTCCCTGAATTACTCTTTTCCCAAATGTAAATTTCAGTCTTTCCTGGTTCATCCTTCTTCCTCATCCTCTGGGGTTAATAGGTCTCCGTATCGTGTCCGTCCTACAAACAAAAATAAAAAACCAAAAACTTCCCGGGACACCTGGGTGGCTCAGTCGTTAAGCGTCTGCCTTCGGCTCAGGTCGTGATCCCAGGGTGCTGGGATCGAGTCCCGCATCGGGCTCCCTGCTCAGTGGGGAGCCTGCTTCTCCCTCTCCGTCTGCCCCTCCCCCCCAGCTCGTGCTCTCTCTCTCTGTCACTTACAGCTCCAGTCCTTCCTCCCTCCCCCCTCTCTCCCTCTCAGTACGACACCCCAGTGGCCTCCAGACTGGCCTCCCTGCCCCTGGCCTCTCCCTTCTCTAGGCCATCTTCCACCTCCTCAACCGACTTGTGTCACTTCCAAACCCCTTATCAGGGCAGTCCCTGCCTTCGTAGGCTCTTCTCCCCAGTATAGCCACCAGAACCCTACTCCTGCACAGGCCGGCCTGTGCCTGGAATACCTTCTCACTCAGACTTTGAGAGCGCAGATATCACCTCACTGGTAAACTTCCCACACGCAGAATTCCCTTAGACCCTCCTCAGGGCTCCTGAACCATGCTGGCCCAAGTCCTGCCTCTCACCTCCCAGTCAATCCCAGGGCCATGACCCGCCTCCCGGCCTCCCCACTCAGACCCAGCTCTCCCCGGTTCAGCTGTGGGCCCAGATCCAGGATGCAGCCCAGAAGTGCTTCCTTACGAAGGGGCCCTCAGATCACAGGTGTCCATCTATCCACACCCATGTCCACACGGCGATAAAAGGGAGATTACATGCCTTAAAATGAGCTCAGTACCAGGATCCCAGGAAATGGACACTCATACATTGTGGGTCAACATGTCAGAACCAGAAAGGAGGGCAACTGGCCCGAGAGCTAGAGATGTCGATCAGAATTAAAGATGCCTATTCCGCTTCTTAGAATGTAGCCTAAGGAAACAAGTCTGCATGTGTATAGAGATACAGCTGTTAAGAAAATATCCACAGTTAGCATGTAATTTTTTTTAAAAAGCCAAGGTTTAGAAATATCTCAAAAATGGAATACCTTATTATTTTATATTTTAAGGTCGGCACCATGTGTATAATTTTCTACAGTACTGATAAAGATACAGCAAGGTCACTTAAAAAAAAAAGCCATGCCTAACTAAATTAGGAAGATACCGTATCAAAGCTAAAGGAAAAGCCCTCTACCTCTTCTATTTGTAGACAAGAATCGTACTCACATCCCAAATAATTCTCACTGTATCCTAAGATTCAAAAGAAGAGAGAAAATACGGATGATGACATAAAAATTAAAAGGAAAAATGGTCTACAATCTTCTGCAAACTTTGTAGGCCTTTAAAACTGTTATTCATAGTTAAGGAATGTTCTGTTTGCTATGTCAGCCCCTCCTTGGTTAGGACACGGGAGTAAAAGTGCAGAGAATGGATCCTGTTTCTGTGTCCTAGATCATAAAGTTTTCATTTTTCTTCTTCTTTTCGGAGGTGCTCCCACCTGCTTTCCTAGAAATGAGAACATTCCTTTTCAATGCCATTGTCTGTTGCTCTCAGTTTCTGGACCACCACTTTATTAGGCCAGTGTTTCAGAAGGAGGGCTTTTTCATTTGCTTTCCTCTGTCCCTTCGCCCTTTACTGCTCTGAAGAGAGAGAACGCAAACCATCTGACTTCTTTCCCCAAGACTCGCACTTCTGACACCCAACCCAGATGCTACTTTCAAGCAATTTTAAGGAAGAGCAGAAGAGAGAAAAGAGGAAAGAAACTGCTTTATCTAACTCTAGCCATTAATTCTTTCCCCTTCCAGTAAAAATTCTGAACTCCTCCAGGACTGAGCACATCTAAGAAAACCTGGATAACGCTGGAAAGCTCAAACAACAGTCGACAGCATTCCCCAACTGAGATCAAATATCTTGAAATAAAGGCTTAGTTATTAAGTTTACTCCCCAAAGGGGAGGTCCTCAAGTATTTGCTGAGTGGAAAAAATAAATGAGGCTGAATCTTTCCTTATCGACAAGGTCCAAATGCCAATAAAAACAGTTCACTCTACAGAAGTGTGTTATATTCTGAAGTAGAACAATGAAATGGGGATGGGTTTAACCCATACAACTCTACTACCGAAATTTTATTTTTTCTTTATTCATTTACGGATCTATCTTTGCTGGAGGGGCTGGTGTTTAAGAACAGACACCGCTCTATAAATATACAAGCACTTGGAATGTCTTCTTCCCACGCTGGGGTTCTGAATAAAGAGGCACAGAACCAACACAGGGGTACCTGACTTTCAAGGATCACTACTCCTGAAAATCCAGACATCCAAAACACATTGGAGGGGATGATTTGCTTAATAAATAATTTACACTAAATAGGGTAAACTTCCGATGCGTATTTAAAATATTTTAACTACTGATAACGATCACCTTGGATAATGGAACTGGGAACTAGCCTAACTTGGAGAAAGGTTTTCATAATCTGCTTTTTTTCTGTGCTGTTGAGATCTTTCAAGATAAGTACTGGTATTGTTTATAGAACTTTTATTTTTTTTAAGATTTATTTATTTGAGAGAGAGCGAGCACGAGAGAGAGCATGAATTGGAGGGAGGGGCAGAGAGAGGGAGAAGCAGACTCCCCGCTGAGCAGGGAGCCCGACGCAGGGCTCGATCCCAGGACCCTGGGATGGGGACCTGATCTGAAGGCAGACGCTTAACTGACTGAGCCACCCAGGCGCCCCTGTTTACAGAACTTCTAAAAGCTGAAGTGAAAGGAAGAAAAATAAATCAATTCACAGAGAATGTTACACACTCACAAAATACATGTTTGTCCACCTAGGGTGACTTAATGAGGTCTTATATTCTTTCAGAATTAACAACATCGTAGACTCTGAAAGAAATAGGGAAATTTATAGCTGTTTGGAAAAGCACGCAGGGAAAAAAAAAAACAGAAAAATCACCTACGGCTGCACCCCCTTTCACAGCAGCAAAACACGGCCAGGGGTGCGTACGTGCCAGACACATGCTGCCCAACACGTGCGGCAGCCGCTTTCCCCCGCACAGCATTCTAGAGTCGGGGGACACCCACAGGGGCTATCCAGTGGTCATCTGACACTACAAAAATGAACTTTCGATTACATATTATTCCAGTACATGAAAATACCATAATTTATTCTACCAATCCTTTATTGTTGGGCGTTCAGGTTGCTTCCAATTCTTCAGTCCTATAATTAATGTGGTAAGGCTGTCTTTGCACGTAAATCTGTAATCAACTCTAATTTTTCTTTTAGAATAAATTCTTATTAGTGGAATCCTTTAGTGAAAAGTTATGAACAGTTAATACTTGTGAAAAAAAAAATTCCCCAAATGCCCTCCACCAGAATGGATGCTGACATGGCCTCCCACAGAAATACAGGAAGACCCTTCCCCAACCTCTACACCAACGGGAGGCATTTTATTTTTATTCTTTGATTCCTAATATGGTTAGAAATTTTCTCCACGTTTACCGGACATTTGTATTCTTTCTTTTTCAACTCATTTCAATAAGCTATTTGATGGAATTAATATATAATACAAATATATATAATAATATATAAATATATAACATATAATATAAACATATATATAATGTTATATATAAATATATAAATATAATATAAAGAGCATGAGTTGGAATCAAAAGCTCTGCATCAGCACTTACTGGATATGCCTGAGTGGGTGATTTACCTCTCCAGGCCCGTTTCCCACTTGTGAACGAGGATCAGAGTACTTACCTCAGAGGGTTTCTGTAGGGATTAAAGAAGAGTACAGGAGGGATTTAGCAGAAGGTTTACTGCTTACCTAGCACATAGTAAACCCTCAATAAATATAATTTATCATTAATTATTATTAGCAAATACTTGTGAGGCACTAAGCTGGGCCCTAAGACCCCACACGGAACAAGGCAGACATGGTCCTTGCCATCATGAAGCTTATGGCCTACTGGGAATCAACCTCTTTTTTTCTTTTTTTTAAAATGTTTACTCTTATTTTTTGTGTTGTGTTTATTTTCTTCCTGGTTCATTAGCATTCTTTCTATATTATGGGTATTAACCTTTTGCCACAGACAGCAAATCCACTTTCCTGTTAGTTTTTCCATTTTGTGAAGCCGTTTCAATGTGCATAAATTCTTTTTTTTTATTTAGATGGACTTACACTTAGGAATCTTTGCCTAAAAGGAACAGATAGCTAAGGTAACAAGAAAGGGCAACTCACATGCCGCTTCATGGCTGGGACGCACATGGGAGGGGCAGAGGAGCGGGTCCCTGACAGCCCCACACCCCATCTAAAGGGCGTGGCTGCCCCCTAATGCTGGCCAGTTGTTGCCACGTAGGAATCTGAGTCCAGTGTTGCCAACACTTCTCATTTTTTCAAGATAAACCAGAAATCTAGACTTGTAGGTAAATTTTCTATTTTAAAATTCTAGCACAATTTTCAAAAGATAAATTAAACAAGACAGAACAGTGTAGGTGAAATAGATCGCGTGTGCAGGTCTGCTCCAGCCAATTGGCCAAGTGCCTGCAGTCTCTGCTTTTAAGTCCTCGCTTTTCTAGGTCTCAAAAGACTTTTTTTACCTTGAGATTAGAAAAATATCTGACTGGGGCGCCTGGGTGGCTCAGTTGTTAAGCATCTGCCTTCGGCTCAGGTCATGATCCCAGGGTCCTGGGATCGAGCCCTGCATCGGGCTCCCTGCTCCACGGGAAGCCTGCTTCTGCCTCTCCCACTCCCCCTGCTTGTGTTCCCTCTCTCACTGTGTCTCTCTCTGTCAAATAAATAAATAAAATCTTTAAAAAAAGAAAAGAAAAGAAAAATATCTGACTATCAGGAGAATGAGAAGACAAGCCACAGACTAGGAGAAAATATTTGCAAAACACATAATGTGATAAAGGACTGGTATCCAAAATACACAGTACAAAGAACTCTTAAAACTCAACAAAAAGAAAACAAACAACCCAACTTAAAAATGGGCAAAAGACCTGAACATACACCTCACCAGAAATAATACACAGATGCTAAATGAGCATATGAAAAGATATTCAACTTATGTCATCAGGGAAATGCAAATTAAAACAAGATACCACTACACACCTATTAGAATGGCCAAAATCCAGAACTCTGACAACATCAAATGCTGGTGGGCATGCGGAGCAACAGGAACTCTCATTCATTGCTGCTGAGAATGCAAAATGGTACAGCCAGTCTGGAAGGCAGTTTGGCAGTTTCTTACCAAACTAAACACACTCGGGGTGCCTGGGTGGCTCAGTCATTGTGTCAAGTCATGGTCCTAGGGTCTTGGGATCGAGTCCCGCATCGGGCTCCCTGCTCTGTGGGGAGCCTGCTTCTCCCTCTCCCACTCCCCCTGCTTGTGTTCCCTCTCTTGCTGTCTCTCTCTCCATCAAAATAAATAAATAAAATCTTAAAAAAAAAAAAAAAACTACACACACTCTGTTAAGATCCAGCAACAAGGGGCGCCTGGGTGGCTCAGTCGTTAGGCGTCTGCCTTCGGCTCAGGTCATGATCCCAGGGTCCTGGGATCGAGCCCCGCGTCGGGCTCCCGGCTCCGCGGGAGGCCTGCTTCTCCCTCCCCCTCTCCCCCTGCTTCTCCCTCCCCCTCTCCCCCCGCTTGTGTTCCCTCTCTCGCTGTGTCTCTCTCTGTCAAATAAATAAATGAAATCTTTAAAAAAAAAAAAAAAAGATCCAGCAACCATGCTCCTTGGTATTTACCCAAAGGAATTGAAAACTTCGGTCCACACAAAATGGACCTACACACAGATGTTTACAGCAGCTTTATTCACAATCGTCAAAACTTGGAAACAACCAAGATGGTCTTCGGTAGATAACCAGATAAACTGTGGTACATCCAGACAGGGAATATTATTCAGCGCTAAAAAGAGATGAGCTATCAAAGCCATGAAAAGACATGGAGGGCCCTTCCATGCATATTACAAAGTGAAAGAAGGCCATCTGAAAAGGCCATATATGCTGTATGATTCCAACTACATGACATTCTGGAAAAGGCAAAACTATGGAGACAGTAAGATCAGTGGTTGCCAAAGGCTGGGGGAGAGGAAAGGATGAGCAGGCAGAGCACAAAAGATCTTTAGGGCAGTGAAATTATTCTGTATGATATTCTAATGGTGGGTCCATGTCATTATACATTTATCCATTTATACATGTACAACACCAAGAGTGAATGCTAATGTAAACCATGGACTTTGGGTGATAATGATGTACCAACATAGATTCATTAACAGTAACAAATGTACTGCATGCTGGTGGGACATGGGAAGAAATCTCTGTACATTCCACTCAATTTTGCTGTGAACCGTTTTAAAACTGCTCAAAAAATAAAATCTATTACAAAAATTAAAAAAAAAAATCTGGGGCGCCTGGGTGGCTCAGTTGGTTAAGCGACTGCCTTCGGCTCAGGTCATGATCCTGGAGTCCCTGGATCGAGTCCCGCATCGGGCTCCCTGCTCGGCAGGGAGTCTGCTTCTCCCTCTGACCCTCCCCCCTCTCATGTACTCGCTCTCTCTCATTCTCTCTCTCTCAAATAAATAAATAAAATCTTTAAAAAAAAAAAAAAAAATCTGATATTTCTCCTAGTTAATTTTTTTCTTTTTCCTGTTTAGCGGTCATTTATTCATTTTGAATTTAAGTGACGGTGAAAGGCAGGAATGTAACTTTTTTTTTTCAAATAGTTGACCAAGTGTCTAGCACCCTTTACTAAATACTCCATCCTGTTCTTTTTTTTTTTTTTTTTAAGATTTTATTTATTTGACAGAGAGAGACAAAGCGAGAGAAGGAACACAAGCAGGGGGAGTGGGAGAGGGAGAAGCAGGCTTCCCGCCGAGCAGGGAGCCTGATGCGGGGCTCGATCCCAGGACCCCGGGATCATGACCTGAGCCGAAGGCAGATGCTTAACTGACTGAGCCACCCAGGCGCCCCACTCCATCCTGTTCTTAATGATTGAGTATACACTTGCCACTCCAATCTGCCCAGTGGTCTGCCCCCACCTTCATCCAGTAATTGTATCACCTCCCCGCCTCCTTGGGAACAATTCCTCTCCGAGGGTTCCACGTGATTCAGGTGGGGCTGCATAGCAGAGCTAGCTGGAGGCCCGGACAGAAGCGGCCATGGGTGACCCTGTTAGTGCAGCATCTCATGGTCACGGCCCAGGGATGGTGCCATGACCACATGGTGTCCTTCCTTAAGACTTTACATACTGACACCAAGGAAGGTCATTTTCTTCTTTGACCTTAGGCTGTAAAAATAGAAGCCTGGAAGTATCAACAACCACACCTCCTTTTCCTCTAGCTGCAGAAAGGAGCCCATCAGCAATAGGAGAAAGAGAAGCCAATCCTGAGAAAGAAGCAAAGTCAGGAGAGAAAGGGCATTTGAGCTTCCTTGGGAGTCACTGAAGCGAGTATCACCCCAAGGGTACTCCAGGTACTTGACAAAATAAATGCCTTTGTTTTCTGTTTAACCAAGATGATTGATTTTCTTTCTCTTGCACTTGAAAAAATCCTGATTTATACACAAAGCCTTTGCCTATATATTAAACTGTTAAGCACAGTTGGGTCAGGTGTTCGGCTTTCTTTTCAGATCTACTGCTATTTCTATCTATTCTAGGGCTCAGATTACTCTTTAAAATTCTTGTATAAATCTATAAATAGTGGATAGTACAAAAACCAATCCTTCCCCAAACTCATATTTAGTTTTCAAAAGGTTCTTGGCTATTCTTGCCTGTTTATTCTTCTAGATGCTCTTTAAAATCATTGTAACAAATCACTCTCCCCCCTCAGAAAAAATTCACTGGGATTTTTATTTGAATTACATTAATTAAAAAATTAATGAGTTGATTTAACCTCTTCAAGTCTTTTATGCCACCCGCTGTAACATTTTTTGTTTTCTTCACATTTCTGGCTTTTTTTTTTTTTCCCCAATTATTTTGGGAGTTTTGATACTCTGGTGAGTAAAATCTTTTTCCTTTTTTAAATTATATTTTGTTATACAGAAAAGCTACTGACTTTTGTATGTTTATTTCATAGCCAATCAGACGATTTTCTAGCCCTACTTCATGGGCTAGAATTACCAAGATAAGGCCAAATAATACAAATAATTAACAGACAAATTTCATTTAAGGCTTCCCCCGATAAAGTTATTTTCAATAAGCATGTGTTATACATTTTGCCAGAATAAAGCAACATGGTAGCTTCTTTTTTTCATGACGACAATGATGATGATGATGAGTAAAGTAAAAGCTACAATTCTAAATATGTGGCCTCCCTCTAAACAAATTTTGTGAACAAGCCAGTAAAATATAGTAACAAACAAAAATGTTTAAAATCAAACAGAAACCCACAACCCTCATCTTAAAAAAAAATAAAAATAAATTAAAAGTTGGTTAACCACCTCCCCCCCACCCACCCCCCGCCATTCGCAACTAAGTAATTTTCTTAACAGAATAGCAAACAAAACAAAACAGAAACAATACATCTGATACTTTCATTGAGCGGCCAACCAGCATACCACAGGAAGACGTATTTTTTGGATGGGCATAATATTTAAAACACTGATTATAAAAATGATCTGGACCCTATACTGTTTCATCATGTTAAATCTCTCAGACCAGACTTACTTTAAATACATTGTCTCATTTACCACCTAACTTCTCTTAAAAATCTGCATAAGTCATTAGCAGTCACATCTCTCTGCAATGCACTGTGAAATTCTTCCACACTATTTCTTCCACTCCAAAGTGAGGCCTGAGATGATTACTATTTTAAGAGTATTTCTAATATGTCTATACTGGGCCACACAGAACTTCATCATAATAATGCTTACTCACCAACCTTGTAAAGACTCTCACTAAATTTATCACCAATCCCTGAAAACGGCTTAGAGTTTTTAAGACCTACAGACAAAATAAGAGATCTATTAGAGCCTATGAAATTAAAATGTATGTATTACATATACTTTTCATACATATACATTTTTTGGAAGACACTATGAGCACTTTGATAATTTTTTTTTTTTAAAGATTTTATTTATTTATTTGACAGAGAGAGACACAGCGAGAGAAGGAACACAAGCAGGGGAAGTGGGAGAGGGAGAAGCAGGCTTCCCACCTAGCAGGGAGCCCGATGCAGGGCTCGATCCCAGGACCCTGGGATCATGACCCGAGCCGAAGGCAGATGCTTAACTACTAAGCCACCCAGGCGCCCCGTAGCACTTTGATAATTTTAAAGAGGGCCTGAATATAGTAATAAAACAATGCTTCACTTAGTCTTCATTAACAGAAGATGAAATATCTAAGTATCGCCAGACTTTCCTCTCTACATGCTAAAACTTTAATAATGATAAAAATATGCTATGTTACCATACCAGACATAATTTAAAGCTTTCCTTCTGTTTTCCTGTCTCTGGGCCATCACGTGCACACCCGTAGCTGTCCAGCAACATTCGGAGCAGCGTGGGGTCTGAATGCAGGCTCCGCTGCTTTGCTATCAGCTCATTCTTACTGTGTCATTCTGCCTCCAGCCCCTTCTCTTTCAGCTCCTATTCCACTTAATACAGGCATTAAAAAAAAAAAGTAAACTCACTGAGAGATTAAGGGTTTCTCCAAAGAATCAAGTTCCCAGGTCTGGTGCAAGGCTCTGAGAGCTACACTACTCTGATAGGACAAGAGTGCCCTTTGGAGGGGGGCCTCGCCTCAACAAAGCATCTTGCTTCTGTATGGTACTTCATCTTTTTCAAAGAGTTCTTATCTATTCCCTAATTCAATCATCTACAATAATTCTGCGAGGCAGGCTTGCTAGAAGTAACTCTTGAACTACAAGAATTTTTTTTTTTCTCAACAGAGAATAATTTCCCTAAGCTCATACAGAAAATCAACAGCAGAACTAAATCTGAAAAACAGATCTCACTGGAACATGCCAACCATTAGGATCGCAGAGGTAAAATTACTTTCAAATTCCAGCAACGAGTTTTCCAGCTGAGTGACCTTTCCAGAGTTACCAACTTCCCTCAGTCTCAGGGCCTGCATCTGTAGAACAGGGATGGTACCGCCCACCCAGCAGCTCTGTGAGGCCCCCAGCCCACTGCCTGGCACCTGGTCACACTTTAGAGTCCTACTGACCCCAGGCTTCAGCTGCCTCGGGACTTCGTGCACGCGCGCGCGCGCACACACACACACACACACACAGAGGCAATGAGAGGGTATGACCAGTCACTTCTCTAAGATAGCTCTACCCAAACAGCACAGTCACTTAATATGGCAGCCACCAGCCACCCCGCCCCCATCCTTCAGACCTCCCTTAACCCTCCTCATCCTACATTCCCACAAACACTTATGGAAGGTGACGTGCCAAGCACTGTGCCCGAAGTCAGTCGGATCACTTGATCTTTGTTACATAAGACATACACGCTATCTGGGATTCTAGGATCTGCTACTCTGAGCTTACTACTCCTCCTTTCCAGGAGCCTAATTCCGTCAGCCCTTGGTCCTTTGCCGGGACCAAAAGCTAACTCTGAAGTATTTCACCACAAATAACCCAAATATCACACGGGTTCCACACCACCTCTAATATCCACTAACCCCTCCGTACCACAGATCCACAAACCACACCCACAGGCCAAACCCAGCCCACCCACTTCCTGCTTTTATATAGCCCACAAGGTAAGAATGTTTTTATATTTTTGAAATGGTTTCAAGTCCAAAGACGAATAACATCTGGGAACAGGTGTAAGTTATATGCAATTCAAATTACAGTATACATACACCAAGTTTTCTTGGAACAGAGCCATGCTCATTCATTTATATATTGTCAGTGGCTGCTTTCATGCATTACAACAGCAGAGCTGAGGAGTTGAGACAAAGACCTTAGAACCAACAAAGCTTAAAATATTTACTATCTTTACAGAAAAACTTTGCTGACCCCTGCTCTATATGTAAGTTCCATAATCTCTCCAAGAGTAACTTGATAGATCAAGTCTACCAACTTACACCATTGTACTGCTGTGCATTACTTTGTCCATGACTTGGGAGGTAAATAAATCTATGCAGTTAGACTTAAAATTTTTAGAAGTACTATAGTAACAACTGTCTCCTCAACATCTTCCATGCTCCCATCCAAGTTCACGTCAAAGGGTCAACTACGATCATATTTGTTACTTATTTAAAAAAATACTTAATGGTAACAGCTATGTGCTTGTGTATACATTGAAATTTAGATATATTAGAATTTAAAATAAAATTTTCAAGTAGCCATTAGGATGGTACCTATCAAAAAAACAACAACAACAACAAAAATGACAGCATTGGCAAGGATGTGGAGAAGTTGGATCTCGTATTACTTGTGCTTTGCTGATGAGAATGTAAAATGGTGCAGGTGCAATGGAAAACAGGATGGGAGTTCCTCAAAAAGTTAGATCTAGATTTACCATATGATCAGCAATTTCACCTCTGAGTATACAGCCAAAAGAACCGAAAGCAGGGATTCAAAGATACTTGCACACTCACATTCCTAACAGCATTATTAGCAATATTCCAAAGGTGGAAGCAAACCAAGTGTCTATCACGGATGAATGGATAAAAACATGGTATATACATGCAACAGAATATTCTTCAGCAATTAAAAAGGAAGAAAATTCTAACACGGGCTATAACATGGATGATCCTTGAGGACTTTATGCTAAGTGAAATAGGCCAGGTACAAAAGGACAAATAGGATTCTACTTTTCTTAAGGATCTAGAGTAGTCTCTCTCATAGAGACAGAAAGTAAAATGGTGGTTGCCAGGGACTGGGGGCCGGAGAACAGAGAATAGGTAGTATTTAATGGGTACAAAGTTTCAGTTGGTGAAGATGAAAAAGTTCTAGAGACAGACAGTAGTGCTGATGATTGCACAACAGTGTGAGTATACTCAATGCCACTGAACTATACATGCTTAAAAATGATTAAAATAGGGGCGCCTGGGTGGCTCAGTCAGTTAAGCATCTGCCTTTGGCTTGGGTCATGATCTCAGGGTCCTGGGATCGAGCCCCGCATTGGGCTCCTTGCTCCGCGGGAAGCCTGCTTCTCCCTCTCCCTCTGCCTGCCGCTCCCCTTGCTGTGCTCTCTCTCTCCCTCTGTCAAATAAATAAATAAAATCTTTAAAAAAAGGTTAAAACGGAAAATTTTAAATTATGTGTTATTTTAACATAATTTTTAAAAATTCAACTAACCCAGGGGCGCCTGGGTGGCTCAGTTGGTTAAGCGACTGCCTTCGGCTCAGGTCATGATCCTGGAGTCCCGGGATCGAGTCCCGCATCGGGCTCCCTGCTCAGCGGGGGGTCTGCTTCTCCCTCTGACCCTCTTCCCGCTCGTGCTCTCTGTCTCTCATTCTCTCTCTCTCAAATAAATAAATAAAATCTTTAAAAAAAAAAAAAAAAAAAAAAATTCAACTAACCCAGAGACTTGTCATTAATACAATATGATATAGTCAATACAATAGATATAAAAATGAATAGTGATTTATGCTACAACATGGATGAACTTTGAAAACTAAGTGAAAGAAGCCAGTCACAAAAGACCACTTATTATCGATTCCATTTATTTTTTTTAAAAGACTTTATTTATTTGAGAGAGCAGAGTAAGAGAGAGAGTACACAAGTGGGGGTGGGAGGGGGGCAGAGTGAGAGGAAGCAGCAGACTCCCCACCGAGCAGGGAGCCCGATGCAGGGCTCGATCCCAGGATCCCGGGATCATGACCTGAGCTGAAGGCAGATGCTTAACCGACTGAGCCACCCAGGCGCCCCAATGTATGATTCCATTTATACGAAATGTCCAGAACAGGTAAATCCACAGAGACAGAAAGCAGATTATTGACTGCCAGAGGCTGGGCGCAAGGAGGGGAAGGGGAGTGGCTTCTTAATGAGTATGGGATTTGTTTGGGGATAAAATGTTCTGAAACATTTGGCAATTGTTGTACAACAATTCCATTGTGAATTATATACCACTGAACTGTACCCTTAAAAACGTTAATGACGGTAAATTTTATTTTTGCGTATTTTACCACTATTTAAAAAAAAAAAACATTAAAAATAGCACTGTTCAGAAAAAAGAAAAATCTCCAACAGCTCACTTAGACATCATGTAGTTAATCAGCAGAGACAAGTCACTGAGAACTAGGCCCTATCCTACTACCAATCACAGCAATTTGTTATTTCACATAAATGCTATTAGTCTAGCCAAAGAACAAAACAAAACAAAACAAAAAGGGCATTTTCTTAATAAATATAATTCTCTGGTTATTTCTTGACACAAATTTAGAAAACTATTACATTTTTAATAGAAATATTTCGTCCCGTCCTGGAATTAGAGTAGGGCACTACTTCATGTCATGCACAGAAGAGAACAGCTTGATTTTAGGTGCTATATATAGGAGTTCACACTAATAAGAAACGGGTTACACACAGGAACATCGGAGAGAGAGCATGAAGGTGATCTGACAGGGCCTCAGTTTGTGTCTTAGTCTTTGCCCCCAGACCTGCCGAAGAAGGGAGAGGGTCTTTCCTCAAGAAAGCATTAAGAAAAAGTGAGTTCCAAGTAGAAACAAATACCAAAGGCACTTACAGTCAAAGGAAACTAAAGGGTGTTTCTTCGCAGCTTTGTCACCGTAACTCACTTCCAGTATTTTTAAAATCACACTGGCAGCGTCACACTTTAAATAGGGACAACTCAGTGGAGAATTTCACAGTCAGAAGACACGGTATTCAAGGGTCATGTTAACCACATCAAACAAAACTAATGTAGTAAAAGCCAACTCAACAGATTCTTGGCACTAAAATTATTTGTAAATACATATATCATGATCTAAGATGAAGAACAGAAGCTTTGATTTTGGTTGCATTCAAGGGAAAAAGCACTAAGATAAAAACACTAAAAATAAGCAAGAAGAGAAACTGAAGTCACAATAAGACTAAAGTTGGGGCGCCTGGGTAGCTCAGCGGGTTAAGCGTCTGCCTTCGGCTCAGGTCATGATCCCAGGGTCCTGGGATGAAGCCCCGAGTCGGGCCCCTGCTCAGCGGGGAGCCTGCTTCTCCCTCTCCCTCTGCTGCTCCCCTGGCTTGTGCTCGCTCTCTCTCTCAAATAAATAAAATCTTAAAAAAAAAAAAAAAAAAGGAATAACTAAAGTTAATGTGATTAAGAAAAAGACGTGGACCCCCCCTAAAGGGAAGGAACCCTAACCACCATCTTCCAGGACAGCAGAGGCATTTCAGATAGCAGACCGCATTGAGATGCCCTCTAAACGGTTCCTACAGAAAAACGAAAAGGCAAAACAAGCTCCTCCTGCCAAACTTGAATGTCAGCCTCCCTACCTTAACTGTTTGACCTTGAGGGGGAAAAATTAAATTTACAAGCAGCCAAGGAAATAAAGCAATGTTTGTTAAACACTGCGAAATGGGTCTTAAAATGGGTCTGTGGACACTTCTCCCAGTCCATACATTCTCCATGAGAATTTTTAAATTGTGTGTTTTCATTTCAGTATTACTCTAAAAACATGAACATAAGCCTGTTCTGGATCATCCAGATGCTTCCCTGGAAACAGAGAGCTGCCCAGGGATTTCCCGGCCCACGTGTGTGCTGTTGGGTTTACCATCGGGCTAAGGCCAAATAACAGGATTTTAATCGGTCGGTACTAACAGGCAAGAACAGAGCTAAGAACTGCTAAGTGTATAATGCACATATACCAGTTAACGGTCAAATGTCACCCCTGTGTAATTTTCTTGTTTTCAGAATAGAGAAAAGTGGTGAGAGAACAGAGCAGTCACGTGGCCAGGTAATACAGGCATTCCCAAAGAGCCCCCAACACCACAGCAGACCGTACTGTATTCACACTGAGTGTACAAGTTGAGTAAAACATCATCTGTCCCATAAAATTAATTTTAATTTTACTGGTTTTGTCATTTTATCTGTAATCTGTTAATCTGTCTTGTTTTTATAATCTTTTAAGCATAAGAAATGTAACCTTGTGTGCATTCTTACAATAAAAATAACTTAAGCTCCTGTACACCAAGGGCACTCTATGGCGGAAGAAATCTTATTTAAAAAACAGTGCTGGGGAGGGGCGCCTGGGTGGCTCAGTCAGTTAAGCGGCTGCCTTCGGCTCAGGTCATGATCCCAGGGTCCTGGGATTGAGCCCCACGTCAGGCTCCCTGCTCAGTGGAGAGTCTGCTTCTCCCTCTCTCTGCCTACTTGTGCTCTCTATCTCTCTGTCAAATAAATAAATAAAATCTTTAAAAAATAAATAAATAAATAAAAATAAAAAACAGTGCTGGGGAAAGATCCGAATGGACATTTCTTCAAAGAAGATACACAGATGACCAATAAGCATATGAAAAGATACCCAGCATAATTAGTTACCGGAGAAAAGCAAATCAAAACCACAAGATACTATTTCAACCTGTTAGGATGGCTGTTATCAAAAAGAAAAAGAAAAAGAAAGTAACAAGTGTTGGTGAGGATGTGGAAGAATCAGAACTTCCCTGCACTGCTGGTGGGAATATAAAATGATTTAGCTGTGGTGGAAAATAGTCTGGCAGTTCCCCAAAAAGTTAAACATAGAATTATCATTTGATCCAGCAATTCTACTTGTAGATATAAATCCAAAAGAACTGAGGGGGGTGAGGGGTGGGGTAACAGGGTGATGGACATTGAGGAGGGCATGTGAGGTAATGAGCACTGGGTGTTGTATACAACGATGAATCACTGACCTCTACCTCTGAAACCAGTAAGACATTATATGTTAATTGATTGAATTTAAATTTAAAAAAGAAAAAAGAGCTAAATCTAAAAGAACTGAAAGCAGAAACTCAAGATACTCATACACCAATGTTCAAAGCATTGTACACAACAGCCAAAAGGTGAAAACAACACAAATGTCCATCGACAGACGAATGGATAAACAAAATGCAGTCTAACTATACCGAGAATATTAGTCGGCCATAAAAAGGAAATTCTAATATATAAAACATGGATAAACCTTAAAGACATTATGCTAAGTGGAATAAGCCAGCTACAAAAGGACAAATGCCATCTGATTCTCCTTATATGAGGTACTGAGAATAGGCAAATTCATAGAAAAAATAGAATACATGGGGCGTCTGGGTGGTTCAGTAGGTTAAGTGTCTACCTTCGGGTCAGGTCATGATCCCAGGGTCCTGGGATCGAGTCCAGCGCCCGGCTCCCGGCTCCCCGCTCAGGAGGGAGTCTGCTTCTCCCTTTCCCTCTGCCCCTCCCCCACTCGTGCGCACGCACACGTACATACACACACACACACACTCTCTCTCTCTCTCAAATAAATTTAAAAATCTTTAAAAATATGTAGAATAGAGATTAGTTACCAGAGGCGGGGGAGGGGAGAATGGGAAATAACTGTTTCATGGTACAGAGTTTCCACTTGGGATGACAAGAAAGTTCTGGAAATGGATAATGGTGATGGTTGCACAACAATGTGAATGTACTTAGTGCTACTGAATTGTATGCCTGAAAATGGTTAAAATGGTAAATTTTATGTTATGCATATTTTATCACAATAAGAAAAACTCAGTAACACTGGATATCTGCCAAAAATATTTTATGAAGATCATAATTTGAGAGATACTGCTACAGAGTTAGAATTAAAAATTAAACTATTTATGTAATGTTTAAAAATACAGACATAAATTATATATATTGCTAGGGACAAAAACACAGAAGCATAAAAACGTGGATAGAGAGGACATATATCTCTTTGCCTTGCAAGAGCAGTTACCCCTGGGAAAGGAGGGAGGTAAATGGGAGGTGTACCAAAGGGTGTTCAAGCGTATCCAAAAAACTATATTCCTTAAATTAAAAAAAGGAGGGAGGGAGGAAAAAGAAGTCACATTTGTTAAACCCAGTACTCAGGGGCTCACTATGGCACTTTGTATCCTCTCTACACCTTCAAAGTAGTTACTAGTAAAAATCTGAAATGACTAAGAATCCAAAGTTTACACAATGAGGACTTAAAACTTCCTTCCACCATTCTACACAATGAATAAGCAGACAGCCCACTGACAGGCCGTGTTCCCCGACTTACCGGCAAGAGTACCTCTACTTTCCTCCCCTCTCTCCACAGATCCAAGACACCACCAACAGCAATCAAGAACTGTCAGTCAGCATTCACTAGCCAGACCGACCTCTCGCTCTGAGAACACAATGGGTCCTACAATTTTTGCTGGCCTCCAAGTTGCAAGTTAAATAAACACTAGTTCCCATTAGAATTCACGTAAAAACTGCAGCATTTTTACCAACGAACAAGTAAATTCCTATCAGGCTAATAATACAGTTAAGACTGTTTCGGGGCACCTAGTGGCTCAGTCAGTTAAGCATCTGACTCTTGCTATCTGCTCCAGTGTTGATCTCAGGGTGGTGAGTTCAAGCCCCATGTTGGGCTCCACGCTGGGCATGGAAGCCTACTTAAAAAAAAAAAAAAAAAGACTTTCATCATCACTTACTGCGGGTAACTGAAAAGAGTCACTAATAAAAACGTGAAAGCAACTGCAACTTTTGCCAGTTTATATCAAGACTGTACAAATAAGATCAGGGTGGAAATAACCCAAGTCTTCCCCCACACAGACACATATGACTAGGTCTTTCCTTTTCTTAGCTGAAACACTATTTCTATTTCACTACTAACACTATTTCATACTCTGCAAGTATGGGAGATGTGAAAGCATACCAGGTCAAAATGACACTAAGAGGGGGGCCTGGGTGGCTCAGTCGTTAAGCATCTGCCTTCGGCTCAGGTCATGGTCCCAGGGTCCTGGGATCGAGCCCCACATTGGGTTCCCTGCTCAGCAGGGAGCCTGCTTCTCTCTCTCCCACTCCCCCTGCTTGTGTTCCCTCTCTCGCTGTGTCTCTGTCAAATAAATAAATAAAATCTTAAAAAAAAAAAACAAACCATGACACTAAGAACCAAAAGGGGAAAACTCCTAGGTGTCTACCCGAGAGAACTGAAAATGCAGCCCCTGCAAACACTGTTCATAGCAGCATTATTCACAATAGCAAAGAACTGGAAACAACCCGTGTCCATTGAGTGCTGAATGGATAAACACAATGTGGTATATCCATACAATGGAATGTTACTCAGCCACACAGAGGAATGAAGCTCTGACACATGCTACGACATGGATGAACCCTGAAAAACAAGGCAGACACCACACACACTGTAGGATTCCATTTATAGGAAATGTCCAGAATAGGCAAATCCAAAGAGACAGATAGTAGACTGCTGATTACCTACCGAGTTTTGGGGAAAGACAGAGAGTAACTAATGGATAGGAGGTTTCTTTTGGGGATGATGAAAATGTTCTAAAACTTATTCTGGTGATGGCTGCACAGTTCTGTGAATGCACTAAAAGCTATATGAACTGTCCATCTTAAATGATTGTGATTTTTAGCTCAATGAGGCTGTTATTTAAAAGAAAAGGTGGGGGGGAATAGGACAAGCTGCCATCACAGCCCTAAAAAGATTCTGCCTTGATTTGTATGCTACCACAAAGCACCATAAGAGGAATAGAAAAGGGGTGCGTGGGTGGCTCAGAAGGTTAGGCGTCTGCCTTGGGCTCGGGTCATGATCTCAGGGTCCTGGGATCGCATCCCATGTCGGGCTCCCAGCTCAGCAGGGAGTCTGCTTCTTCCTCTCCCTCTGCCTCTCCTCTGCTTGTGCTCTCTCTGTCTCTCTCTCTCAAATGAATAAAATCTTAAAAAAAAAAAAAAAGAGGAATAGAAGAGTCTTAAGTCAATAAAAAGATTTATAGATCCAGGTAATGAATGACTTATTCAAACCAAATCAAATCACCACCTGACATTTAAGTTAGCACGTGGACCAAGGGAACGGACAAATTGTTACCCTTTTTGAAATACTGAGAACACTTGCAGACCACATTCTATCAGGACCCCCAAAGTGTCTAGGAATCCCAGGGTCACCATCCAAGGCCACTGAGAGATTTTAATGTACAAACAATCTAATGCTAGAGTCCAGTAGCTTCTGCACACGTCACTAGAGAGTCCATGAATCTGCACCTGCCCGTCTAAGCTCTCTCCTAGGCACTGCTGGTTTCACAGGACAATCTTCAATCATCCACAAAAGGTAAAAACACCACCGCCACTACAACCCCACGAAAACCTCTTTTTACGCTGAACTTCCTTACCAATGAGCGCACACTACATGTCCTTAAATTCACAATTACTTAGGGAGCCTTGTCGCATTCCATGGAAAGATACATAGACCCGGACAATGCTTGGGCATTCTTCTCCCCTGTACGATACAAACACCCATCTCTGGAACGCCTCGATCCCTTACCTTACCTCGCTCCTGGTCATGTGATCTTCTGGCCAAGGACAAACAGCCACTGTTCTGAGTCAATGGTGCCAAGTCCACCATCGCCTCACTTTCAGATAAGAGAATGATAAGCGTGAGAAAAGTGAAAACATTAACAAACTAGTGCAACCTCAGAGCAGAACATCAAAACAACACACTTAAACAGATGTCAAAAACACCAACACCCGCGCCACAAACCCATGGGGCAAAAATCTCACAACCACTGCCCCAAGACAAAAATAGATAAGATGATAAAGTCTAATCTACTTGGTGCGGGAGAGAAGAGGAGCCGGAGCGGCCTTCAGAAAAGTGGTAAAGTTCCCTTCCTGCGCTGCTAGCCACACAATCTTCCTGGCAGCATATAAGAAGAAACCCAGTGTGGGGTGCCTGCTGGCTCAGCTGGTAAAGCATGTGACTCTTGATATCACGGTCCTGAGTTCAAACCTCACACTGGGCACGGAGCCTATTTAAAAAAAAAAAAGAAGAAGAGAAAGAAAGCCAGCGATCTTATTTTGAGGAACACAGATGGAGACAACAGCTAAAAAGCAAACACCACTTTGTGTAAGTATGCTTCCAATGCTTTATTCATGACAGAAAATAGAAAGTGACTTCAATGTCCAACAACAGGGTAGGGGAGAGCCTAAGTAAACCCTGGTATGGTCCCACAGGAAAATATATTTATCCCCCTCCAAAAAAGGCTACATTTGTAGACAACGTAAATACATGGAAAAGACCATGCAAAATGTAGACTAGGGGAAGCACTAAGACCATGCATATTGATGAAAATTACTTTTATTTTTTTAAGGGGGGGAGGGGCAGAGGAAGAGAGAGAGAACAGGCGTGGGGCTCAATCCCATAACCTTGAGATCATGACCTGAGCCCAAGTCAAGAATCGAACGCTTAACTGACTAAGCCACCCAGGCACCCCGATGAAAACTATTTTTTTTTTTAAAAGATTTTATTTATTTGACAGAGAGAGAGAGAGAGCAAGAGCAGGAACACAAGCAAGGGGGAGTGGGAGAGGGAGAAGCAGGCTTCCCGCTGAGCAGGGAGCCCGATGTGGGACTCGATCCCAGGTCCCTGGGATCATGACCTGAGCCAAAGGCAGACGCTTAACGACTGAGCCACCCAGGCGCCCCGAAAACTATTTTTTTTAATGGATCTTTTACAATGACACAAATAAGAATTTATGGAGACTAGAAAACAGTTGATACTTTATAATGAAGAGTTTCTCTGAAATGGCCATGCTTGTTATTTCATAGTCAAACTGACCAAATATACAAGAAAAATTATTATACACACAACCTAAAGTTTCTAACACTATTACAATAGGCAAGCACCAAAGAAAATGCAGAACACATCAAATTCTCTTGGTATTTCTTGCTGTTTTGACACAATTATTCTGGCTACCATTATCTGTTAATCATCTTCACATCACTAACCTAATTCAGCATTTTTTTCCAGAATGTTTCCAAGTCAGCACCCAGCACACTGGCACGGGGCACACAGTTATTAGCAGACATTATTGGGGCGCGGGGGGGGGTCTGCACAGCAAACCCAAAAGACTCTTCATGTTTATGACAATTACAAACAAAAAGCTGACATTTGCTCTGCTATTTCGTGTCTTCACTCAAATCCCTGCAAGTTCAGTGACGCCCAGCAAATTCTCCTGAGTCAATTCCATCAGCTTCTGCAGCGCGGCCTGGCCGGAGGACGATTTAGCACTGAACCATGCAGCCCCCACCCCCCCACCCCGCACCAGCAATCACACACCACACGGGCACATGGCACCTTGCACAAGAATGCTTACCACAGCCCTGGAAACAGCCTCTGTGTTCATCAATAGGAAAATGGCTTAAAAAATTATGGTACAGCTTTACAGCTGAATTCTACATAGCATTTCCACGAACACGTTTCCAAGCAAAAGTTACAAAATAGTATGTATTTTCTTTGGTTGGTCGACCTGATAAGGAAAAGTTCTGGGGGGATTCACAGGACACTGGAAGCCAACACACCCGCCGAAGAAGAGGCTGGTGCTAAAGAAGGGCAGTCACGTGAGACTCTGGACTTTTCTGTAACGCCTTTAGTTTTTAAAAGGAGAGTAAATGCATGCCTTACTTATATAATTACAATTTAAGAAAAATCTCTGGGTCATACATTGTATATGCTTTATCTAATATTCCATTAAGGGGATTCCAATCTATATGAATGCCAGGTGGTTTGAACCTAAGTGAAGGCACACCGTCTTCACATTTAAATACACAAATATTCCCCTCTGTACCTCTCCAACAATATGCTCTTCCTCGCTTAAAAACAAATGCAGACCCCCCCCCACAAAAAAATATGGGGGGAAAAAGCGCTTTTAGTACAAGACCAAATTTCTTAAAGATCTTACACATCATCTCAAATTCTTTAATAAGCATTTTTACTTTTAATCCAAAAAATAACAGCATTACAAGGCCTGAGCCAACCTTCACTTCATTAAAATGATGTCTGTTGCCCACGTAACTATTCTGAAATTGTTTCAATCACTTGGTCTGGTTTTAATCAACACAGAAGAAGCAGGGGGGAGGCACCACCTCGATCTCAGCCTCAGACAATTTCCAGGACCAGACTAGGAGTCCCTCTACAGCAGTGGGGTCTGAGAGTTCTGAGCTCCCTAAGGGATTTTGGGAATTAGCCAGGTTTGGGAACCCATGCTTTAAACGATGCTTTAAGCAGTACTCCTCAACCTGTGCTGCATATGATTATTATTTCTTACAGCAGGATGTGAAAGCCACCCCTCCCCCCTGCAGGCCTATTAAATCAGACTCTAAAGACCGGGCTCCAGTCATCAGAATTTTTTTTTTTTTTTCATTTCCTTAGACTGAGAACGCTGCTTTGAAGTAACTGGTTTAGGAGTTCCTCTTAGAGAGCTCGTTAAGCAGAACACCATTATCTGCATGGGCTGTAGGAAACAATAACATGCCAGGGGAGGAGCCAAGACACGACACATAGTTTTATTTGCAATCACACAGGTTGGACTGATAGGGCTCAGACTCTCGATACACTGAGACCTGTTACAATGTAGGACTAAGAAGCTCTGATTTCAGGTAAAGGCAAAGTCATTCCATTAGCTGTGAAACTTGAAGTCTTTTAACCTCTCTGAGGTTCAAATGATCAATTTCTTTTTTTTTTTTTTTTTTTTTTTTTTAAAGATTTTATTTATTTATTTGAGAGAGAGAGAATGAGAGACAGAGAGCATGAGAGGGAGGAGGGTCAGAGGGAGAAGCAGACTCCCTGCCGAGCAGGGAGCCCGATGCGGGACTCGATCCCGGGACTCCAGGATCATGACCTGAGCCGAAGGCAGTCGCTTAACCAACTGAGCCACCCAGGCGTCCCATCAAATGATCAATTTCTTAAAAAGGATTGGAATAAATGACCTCTGAAGATCCTTTGATCTCAAACCCCATGATGATTATACCACATGGCTACAAATCAGTCAAGTCCATAAGCAGAGAGGTCAAATGCATGAATATCTTCTACAAGTATCAGATTCATCAGATATATTTCTGTGCTTGTCTACATAAAAACCCTATTCCTCATCAGACCGTAAAAAATCCTAACGGAACACAACTACATTCTATCAGATCAATCATAAATGAAAATTAAACTAGACAAATAAGTCCCAAGATAAATAAAAACGTGGCAAAGAAAAATTTCCAATAACTTTCACCTTTTCCTTGGCAACATTCTAATTTTTAGAATTTTTTTCCGTTTTAAAAAATTATAGTAAAATACACATAAAATTTACCATTCGAACCATTTTTAAGTGTACAGTTCTATGGAATTAAGTACATTCACAATGTTATGTAACCATCACCACTATCCACCTATAGAACCTTTTTTAAAGCCACTTTATTGAATTATAATTGACGTAAAATATTTAGTATTTAATATATAGAACTCAATGAGTCTGGGGATAAGTATATACTCGTGAAACTGTTACCACTATCAAGGCCAGCAAAACATCCACCACCTTCCCAAATCTCCTCCTGCCCCCTTTATTTATTTTCTATTTATCTTTTTAAGTGTGTAGTAAGAATATTTAATGTAAGATCTACCCTCTTAGCCAATTTTAGGTATAGGTATAGTATTAGAAGTTACAGGCACCATGCTATACAGACTTCCAGAACTTATTCATACTGCACAACTGTAAGTTTACTCCAGAACTTTGTCAAATGAAATGTTTATACCCATTAACACTAAAATTCCCCATTCTCTTCTTCCCACAGCCCATGGCAACCACAAATCAACTTCCTGTCTCTATGAATGACTACTCTCTAGGCACCTCACAGAAGTTGAATCATTCAGTATCTGTCCTTTGTGACTGGGTTTTTCTCACTTGGCATGTCATCAAGGTTCATCCAAGTTGTAGCACAGGTCAGAACTCCCTTCCTTTTTAAGGCTAAATAATATTCCACTGTATGTATATGCCACATTTTGTTTATCCATTCATCCAGCAACACTTGAATTGCTTCATTCTGATTTTTCTAACCATATGGTATTTTGAAGTCACATACAATAAAGATAAGTGAACCTTACATCACCAGCATTTCTTATGGATAAATAAATACATAATCAAGCAAGCAAGCAGACCACATCTAGAACATAAAACACACCTTAACAAATTTAAAAGAATAGCAATCATATAAAGTATGCTCTGGCATTAAACTAAGTATCAGTAACAAAAAGATAGAGGACGAATCCCAAAATACAATATTTGGAGATTAAACACACAATACTTGGAGATTAAGTAAAACATAGGTCAAAGAAGTCTCAAGAGCTATCTCTAACTAAATGAAAATACAATTTATCAAAACTTGTGAAATTTAGAGAAAGCAGCACTTATAAAAAAATTTATAGCACTGAATGCAAATATTAGAAAAGATCTAAAAATCAATTATCTAAGTTTCTACCTTACAGAACTAGAAAAAGATGAACAAATTAAATTCAAAGAACAAGAAAATAAAGTTAGAGCAGAAATCAATAAAAATAAGATCAATAAAGAAAAATCAATCAGACCAAAACGTGATTCCCTGAAAAGACCAGTAAAACTGATAAATCTCTAGCCAGATTAACTGAGGGGAAAAAAAGAGAAGACACAAATTACTAATATCAGAAATGAAAGAAGGGCCAACACTACTACGCCTAAGGACACTAAGACGATAGTAAAGGGTTATTATGAACGACTCTTTTTGATAATCTAGATGAAACAGACCAATTCCTTGAAAGAGACAATCTATCAGAATTTACACAAGGTGAGAGGCGCCTGGGTGGCTCAGTTGGTTAAGGGTCCAACTCTTGGTTTTGGCCCCGCGTAGGGCTCCCTGCTCAGCAGGAGTCTGCTTGTCTCCTTCTCTCTCTGCCCCACCCCCGCACCCACCCCAGCAAGCTCTCTCTTTCTCTCAAATAAATAAATCTTTTTAAAAATTTTAATTAAAAAAAAAAAAGAATTTACACAAGATGAAAAGAACCATCTGAATAGGCCTATATCTACTAAGGAAACTGATCAATAACTAATAACCTTTTAAAACTGAGAACAGATGGGTTCACTGGTGAAATCTACCAAAAGTTTGAGGACGAAATTATCTCAATTCTCTACAATCTCTTCCAGAAAATAGAAGTAGAGGGAATACTGTCTAACTCATTCTATGAGGCCAGCATTACCCTAATCCCCAAACCAGACCAAGACATTAGAAGAAAGAAAAACTACAGCCAATATCTCTCGTGAACACAGATGTAAAAACCCTCAACAAAATACTGGTGAAGTAAATCCAACAATGTACAAAAAAATAATATACCATGACCAAACAGGATTTATTTCAGGTATGCAAGACTGGTTCAAGATTCAAAAATAAATACATGTAATCCATCACATCAACAGGCTAAAGAAAAAATAAATCCTATGATCGTATCAATAGATACAGAAAAAGCATTTGAAAAAAATCCAACACCCAGTCAAAAATTCTCAGCAAACTGGGAACAGAGGGGAAGTCTCTCAACTTGATAAAGAACATAAACAAAAATCCTACAGCTAACATCAAACTTAACAAGGAGAAATTAGACATTTTACCACTAAGATTAGGAACAAGGCAAGATGTCCATTCTCACCCTCTTATTCAGCATCACAGAAGCCTTAGCAGATGCAACAATACAAGAAAAAAAAGTGTACAGACTGGGAAGGAAGAAATAAAACTGCTTTTTTTGGTGATGACATGATTATCTAACGTAGAGAATCCCAAAGAAACAACAAAAAAATTCCTGGAATTAATAAGCCATTAAGGTTGCAGGATACAAAGTTAATAAACAAAAGTCAATTGCTTTGTTATATACCAGCAATAAACAACAGGAATCTGAAATTTAAAATGCAATACCATTTACATTAGCATCAAAAAAAAAAAAAGAAGAAATACTTAGATATATAATCTAACAACATATGTATAAGATCTCTACGAAGGAAACCACAAAACTCGAATGAAAGAAATCAAAGAAGATCTAAAGAAATGGAAGGCAATCTCAGGTACATGGATAAGAAGACTCAAAATTGTCAAGATGTCATTGTCATTTCTCCCCAACTATATATACAGATTCAATGGAATCCCAATCAAAATTCCAGCAAGATTATTTTGTGCATTATCAACAAACCGATTCTAAAATTTATATGGGAAGTTATAAAAAAAAAGACCCAGAATAACCAATACAACATAGAAGGAGAACAAAGTTGGAGGACTGACACTACCTGACTTCAAGACTTACTAAAAACTAAAGTAATAAAAAAACAAAAACAAAAAAAACACTAAAGTAATCAAGACAGCGTGGTACTGGCAAAAGAATACACAAAGAGATCACAGAACAGGACAGAGAGCCCAGAATGAGACCTACACAAAATACAGTCTACTGATCTTTAACAAAGGAGCAAAGGCAATCCGATGGGGAAAAGACAGTCTTTAGCAAGTGCCAGAAGAACTGGACATTCACATGCAAAAAAATCAATCTAGACACTGATATTCCAATGGATCACAGACCTAAATGCAAAACGAAACTATAAAATTCCTAGAAGATAACTCAAAAGAGAAGATCTAGGTGACCTTATGTTTGGCAATGACTTCTCAGACACAATACCAAAAGCACAGTCCAGGAAAGAAAGTATTGCTAAACTGAATTTCACTAAAAGTAAAAACTTCTGCTTTGAAAAAGACACTGTCAAAAGAATGAAAAAGCAAGCCACAGACTGGGAGAAAATTTTTACAAAACATGTATTTGATTAAAGGACTGGTATCCAAAATATACAAAGAGCTCTTAAAATTCAACAGTAAGAAAATAACCCAATTAAAAACCAAGCAAAACACCTGAGCAAACACCTCACCAAAGAATATACAGAGGCAAATCAGCGTATGAAAAGAGACTCAACATCATATGTCATTAGGGAACTGCAAATTAAAATGAGATTCTACTACACACCTCCCAGACTAGCCAAAATCCAGAACACTGACAATACCAAATGCTGGCAAACATGTGCAACGGCAGAAACTCATTCACTGTTGGCGGGAACGTAAAACAGTACAGTCACTTTGTAATACAGTTTGGCAGTTTCTTAAAAAACTAAACATACTCTTCCCATTCGATCCAGCAATGTTCCTTCTTGGTATTTACCCAAATGAGCTGAAAACTCATGTACACACAAAAACCTGCATACAGATGTTTTATTCCTAACTGCCAAAACTTGGAACAACCAAGCTGTCTTTCAATAGGTAACTGGATAGTGTTAACCACCATACAATGAAGTATTATTCAGCAATAAAAAAATAAAAAGTTAAAAAAAAAAGAGCTATCAAGCCAGGAAAAGATATGGCGGAAGCCTAAATTTGTATCAGTGAAAGTAGACACATACTGCACGATTACATGACATTCTGGAAAACGTAAAACTAAGAAGACAGTAAAAAGATCAGTGATTGGGGCGCCTGGGTGGCTCAGTCGTTAAGCGTCTGCCTTCGGCTCAGGTCCTGATCCCAGGGTCCTGGGATCGAGTCCCACACTGGGCTCCCTGCTCCGCGGGAAGCCTGCTTCTCCCTCTCCCACTCCCCCTGCTTGTGTCCCTTCTTCACTCTGTCTCTCTTTGTCAAATAAATAAATAAAATCTTAAAAAAAAAAAAAAGTGATTGCCAGGGCCTCAGGCAGAGGGAAGGATGGATAGGGGAAGCACAGAAGACTTTTAGGGCAGTGAAACTGTTCTGTACGATGCTATGATGATAAAGACATGTCATTAAACATTTGCCAAAACCTACGAGATGTAAAAAACAAAGTCTGAACCCCAACGTAAACTATGGACTTTAACTGTAATGCATCGATACCTGGCTCATCAATCCTAACAAATGCAAGATGTTAATTATAGGAGAAATGGGATGGGAGTAGGGGAGTGAGGGAGTATATGAGGACTCTGCACTTTCTGCTCAATTATTCTGGAAATACAAAACTGCTCAAAAAAAAAAAATTCTACTAATACACACACACACACACACACACACACAAGTGTGCACGCACGCACGCACACACACGCACTGTGGTGGAGGAAAGATAGAAGAACAGCCACCTGAGAACAGAAGAGTCCTTGACTGTCTCTATGCTGCCCGGCCTCAGAGAAGCCCTTCCCTACTACTGACTTTCCCAGAAGGGGCGACCACCTACTCCTAAGGAAGCTGAAGCCAAACTATGACCTGGAGGCATCACCTTGGAGCCCTCTTTTTACCGGAGGCCAAACCCTTTTCTTTACACAGCTGCCACCGTGCTTGCTCTGTGGTTTTTATATGTAAATAGTGGCTTTTAAAATAAATATTTGATTGGGGGGGAAAAAAAAAATCACTCGATTTAGTACCGGAAGGAATCCTTTCTATAATGCCGTATAGATCACATCAGCCTGAGGGCGGGAACGATTCGCACCAAGGTTAAAGGACGTTAGAACAAGAGGAAGAGATATAATCCAAGTTTAATTTCAAGGACAAATAAATGTGTTACTCCTGGTTGTTGCGTCAAGGCCGTGAGAACGCTGTCTCCCAAGCGGAGGCTCACAGGCCACTAGATGCACCACGGTCTTCTTGAGCTAACACAAGCGGAAAGCAGAGCGCAGGGATGGCCGCGGACGAAGGCCTCCCCGGGCAGTCCCAGCCACCCACCAAAGGCCCAGCGTAGCGCACGACAGGCGGAAGCAACTGCCTCTTCCACGCATCCTGCGCCAGTCAGCCCAAAGCCCACCTCCACTTTCTGATGCAGCCCACCGTGCTTCCTTCTGCTCATTCACAGAGCCAGTCAGAAGTTATATCCCCCTTCCCACTCTTACCCCATGTGCCCCGTGAGAACTGCGCCCTTAGGATAACCGAAGAGCTGAGGAGGAAATGTTTCTCCCGTCACGAGTGTTGCAGCTGACAACTGATAGAGGTTCAAGAGAATAAGACTATTACAAGTTTACAACCCTAGTGATGAACTAGTAAATATAGGCAATGATCACTGATGGCTACTAATATCACAAAAAGAAAGACACTCGGACATTATGTGTCTTCTGGGAAAAGTACAGATCACCATCTATGAGGTATTCTTTTTTTTTTTTTTTTAAGATTTTATTTATTTATTTGAGAGAGAGAGAGCACAGAGGGAGAAGAAGCAGACTTCCTGATGAGCAGGGAGCCCGACTCGGGGCTCGATCCCAGGACCCCGGGATCATGACCTAAGCTGAAGGCAGACACTTAACTGACTGAGCCATCCAGGCACCCTTCTATGATGTATTCTTGGGGAAAAAAAACAAAACCCATAATCAAGCCTCTAGTTCTAATTACACACTTATAGAAAATACAGGGGGACAAAGGAACATATTAAATTGATACCAAGGGAATGCAATCAGCAAAACTCAGCAGAAAAGCCTACAGGAAAAACAACTCAATTTCTTCAACAAATAAATTTATGAGGGGAAAACAGATGGCAGACAAAGCTGCAGATTAAAAGATTTAAAGGGCATTTCAACCAATGGCAATGCAAAACCTCATACGGATTCTGATTTTAGCAAACCATTAAAAAATAATTATGGCATATCTGGGGAAATACGAACATTGGATATTTGATGCAACTAAGGAATTAATGTTGATTTGTTTAGGTGTAACTACAGTATTGTGATTATGGTTTCTTTTTAAGTCCTTATCTAAAGACATATACAGAAACATTTATACAAAATGATGCGACATCTGTAATTTGCTTCAAAATAATGGGGGGTAGGAATGAATATAAGGTGCGCTGGTGAGATAAGTTTGGCCAGGATTGATCACTGTTGAAGCTGCATGATGAGTACATGGAGGTTCATTATCCTATTCTCTCCACTTCCATATTGTTTGTAATTTTCCACAATAAATAGGTTTTACAAAATTAACTGGAATAATTTCAGACCTCCTTTAGTTGAGGTCTACCGTCACAGCAGATCCTGTCTGTTCACTATCCACCTTAAATATGCTAAATACTATATATCCAACTTGTCCCTTTAGAGCTTATCATTTGAAACCAGTACAATCAGTTTTTCTTTTCTAACCCTCCACAACCTAACCGATCTTTCAAAACATTAGCAAAAATCTCCACCCAAAATTTGCCCTTACCTCATTAGTCAAAAGCAACCTCTCCACCTTATGCACTATCCAACCAGACCATAATTTTCCAGGAGGCAAGGAACATGTTTTACTGTCATCACTTCCCACAAAAAGTCTAGCACAGTAGTTTGCACATAACAGTTGATTACCCAACCAAAGTATGTGTGGATCAGTTCTGGCCTGTGCAGGGATGAGTGGCAAAACCAACAAGTAATATAATATCAAAAGCAGAGGACACATTTACAAATTCTATTGGTCATGAAGAACGGATGAACACATTGTGATAGATCCAGACAATGGAATACTACCGACATTAAAAAGTAACACCAATACTACACGCAACAATATGGATGAATCTCCAAAACATCATGGTAAGAGAAAGAAATCAGGTACAAAAGACTACAGAGTATATGTCATTTCATTTATATGAAACCCTAGAAAAGGCAAGTGGTCGCTTAAAGCAAGAGAAGAGGTAAGGGGACTGACTATAAAGGCACGGCGGTACTTTCTGAGTGATGGAAATGCTCTGCATCTCTTCCTAGACCTTGACCGCTACTGAGTGATGGAAATGCTCTGCATCTCTTCCTAGACCTTGACCGCTACAGCTACACAACTGTATATATTTACCCAGTCACCAAACCGTACAATTAAAATGGGTGACTACTATAATTATAAATTATACCCTAATAAAACTATTTAAATATCATAAAATTAGAATTAAAAATTATAAATACTTGTGGGTTTTGTTTTGTTTTTTTAAGACTTTATTTGAGAGAGAGAGAGAGAGAGAAATACACAAGTGGGGGAGCGGCAGGCAGAAGGAGAAGCAGGCTCTCTGTCAAGCAAGGAGCCTGACGTGGGACTCGATCCCAGCACCCTGGGATCATGACCTGAGCCGAAGGCAGACGCTTAACCCACTGAGTCAGCTAGGCATCCCCGTGGGGTTTTTTAAAATTTTACTTATTTGAGGGCGCCTGGGTGGCTCAGTTGGTTAAGCGACTGCCTTCGGCTCAGGTCATGATCCTGGAGTCCCTGGATCGAGTCCCACATCGGGCTCCCTGCTCGGCAGGGAGTCTGCTTCTCCCTCTGACCCTCCCCCCTCTCATGTGTTCTCTCTCATTCTCTCTCTCTCAAATAAATAAAATCTTTAAAAAAAAAAAAAAAAAAAAAAAAAAAAAAAAAAATTTTACTTATTTGAGAGAGAGCGTGAGCACGAGCAGGGGGAAGGGGCAGAGGGAGAGGGAGAAACAGGCTCCTCAATGAGCAGGGAGCCCAATGCGGGGCTCAAACTCAGGACCCTGGGATCATGACCTGAGCCAAAGGCAGACGCTTAATCAACAGAGCCACCCAGGCGCCCCAAAATTATAAATATTTGTAATAGGACAGACCAAGAGCCTCTTACAAATTAATAAGACAGACAGCAAAAGAAAGCTAGGCAATGCTCTTTCTGCCATCTTTCCGTGCCACCATAATGGTGAGCATGAATATCCTGGCAGATGCTCTCAAGAGCATGAACAACGCTGAAAAGAGAGGCAAACGCCAGGTTCTTATTAGACCATGCTCCAAAGTCATCTTCCGGTTTCTGTGATGATGAAGCATGTTTACATTGGCAAATTTTAAATCACTGATGGTCACAGAGCTGGGAAAATTGTTGTGAACCTCACAGGCAGGTTAAACAAGTGTGGAGTGATCAGCCCCAGATTTGATGTACAACTCAAAGATCTAGAAAAATGGCAGAATAATCTGCTCCCCTCCTACCAGTTTGGTTTCATTGTACTGACAACCTCAGCTGGTATCATGGACACGAAGAAGCAAGACGAAAACACAGAGGAGGGAAAATCCTGGGATTCTTTTTCTAGGGATGTAATACATAACACACAAATAAAATGCCTCAGTGGACCAAAAAAAGGCAAGAAAAGAAAAAAAAAAAGCTAGGCAAAGGAAATAAGCAATTCAAAAAAAAAAAAGCCAATTAATGTGAAAGTATGTGCAAATTATATCAGTAGTATACTATTTTTCACCTATAAAACCAGCAAAAAATTCTTTTGTATCGGTTTTAAATATAATATTTAGCATTGGTGAGGGTTTAGGGGAAACTGGGATTCTTGCACACTGCTGATGTAAGGGTAAACTGGCCCAATCTTTCCATAGGTAAGAGTGGCAAAAGCCTTACAAGATACAAATACCCTCTAGTCTAAAACTTTACGTGCCAAGACGATTCTTGGAGAAAGAACAGTCTTTAACAAATGGTGCTGAGACAACTGGATATCCACAGGCAAAAGAATGAAGCTAGACCTCTACCTTACACCATATACAGAAATGAACTCAAAATGGATCAAAGACCTGGGGCACCTGGGTGGCTCAGTCGGTTAAGCATCCAACTCTTGATCTTAGCTCAGGTCTTGACCTCAGGGACATGATTTCAAGCCCCGCGTTAAAAAAGAAAAAAAAAAAGGATCTAAAACCCAAATGTAGGAGCACCTGGCTGGCTCAATCAGTAGGTAACTCTTCATCTCAGGGTCATGAATTTGAGCCCCATGTTAGGTGGAGAAATTACTTAAAAAAATTAAAATAAAATAAAATAAAATACCTAAATGTAAGAGCTAAAACTGTAAGACTCTTAGAAGGAACATGGCTTAATTGGTTTCTTGGATATGACATCTAAAGCACAAGCAACAGAAAAAAATAATGCACATATTGGAATTTATAAAACAGAAAAAAAAAACCCTTTATACTTCAAAGAACACTATAAAGAAAGTAAAAAGACAATCCACAGAAAGGAAGAAGTACCTGCAAATCATCTATCTAAAAAGAGTCTAGTATCTAGAACATATAAAGAACTCTTCAACTCAACAAAAAGACAACCCAATTAAAAAATGGCCTATAAGCACATGCAAAGATGTTCATCATTAGTTTCTGGGAAATGCAAATCAAAACTCCAAGGAGATACTACTTCACACCCAAAAGGATGGCTATAATCAAAAAGATAATGAAAAAAGTTGACAAAAATATGGAGAGGGCGCCTGGGTGGCTCAGTCGTTAAGAATCTGCCTTCGGCTCAGGTCATGATCCCAGGGTCCTGGGATCGAGTCCCACATCGGGCTCCCTGCTCTGCGGCAAGCCTGCTTCTCCCTCTCCCACTCCCCCTGCTTGTGTTCCTGCTCTCGCTATGTCTCTCTCTGTCAAATAAATAAATAAAATCTTTAAAAAAAAAAAAATATGGAGAAACTAGAAACGTCATACACTGCTGGTGGGAATGGAAAATGTTACAGCTGCTTTATACGATCCAGCAATTACACTCCTAGGTATTTACCCAAGAGAAATAGAAACATATGTCCACATACAAACTTGTACATGAATGTTCATAGCAGCATTATTATTTATAATAGCCAAAAAGTGGAAACCACCCAACTGTCCATCAACTGGTAAGTGGATAAGCAAAAAGCCACATATTATATGATTCCATTCTTATGAAATATTCAGAATAGTAAATCCATAGAGAGAGAAGGTCTGTATGAGTTTGCCAGGGGCTGAAGGTGAAGGGCAGAGTGGGGAGTGACAATGGGTAAGGGGTTTCTTTCTAGAGTGATGAAAATGTTCTGGAATTTGGGGCCCCTGGGAGGCTCAGTCTGTTAAGCGTCTGCCTTCGGCTTCAGGTTGTGATCTCAGGGTCCTGGGATCGAGCCCCGCGTCGGGCTCCCTGCTTGGTGGGGAGTCTGCTTCTCCCTCTCCCGCCCCCTCCACTTGTGTTCCCTCTCTCGCTGTCAAATAAATAAATAAAATCTTTTTTAAAAAATTAAATAAATAATTAATTAATTTAAAAAAAAGAAAATATTCTGGAATTAGGTGGTGGTGACAGTTACACACTCCTGTAATATTCTAAAACCCCTGAACTGTATACTTTAAAAGGGTGAATATGATGGCATGTGAATTACATCTCAGTAACAGTAAGTAGAAAAATAAAAAAAATAATCCTGTCTGGAGCAAAGGCTCCTCTAAAAACATGTTTTTTATAAAAAACAAAAAATTAGAAACAAAGTAAATTCCAACTGGGGATTACTGAAATAAATGAAGGTGCATTAAATCAACGGAATACCATGCCCACACACAGCAGGTACAAAGAGTCCTACTAAAGGTAATGAGGTATTAAAAATTGCCTTAGAGGGGCAACTGGGTGGCTCAGTCAACTGAGCGTCCAACTCTCGATTTCAGCCTCAGGGTTCTGAGATCAAGCTCCACACCCAGCTTCAGATTCTCTCTCTCCCTCTCCCTCTGCCCCTACCCCCAGCTCACATGCTTGCATGTGCATGTGCTATCAGAAATAAATAAATAGATAAATAAATACTGCCTTAGAAATATATTTTATATAAAAGATATTTGTTCTATTAATTTTTTTCAGTCAAAAAAGTATGCCCATGGGGTGCCTGGGTGGCTCAGTCACTTAAGCATCTGACTCTTGATTTCTGCTCGGGTCATGATCTCTGGGCTGTGGGATCAAGCCCCTTGTCCAGCTGCATGCTCAGCGCAGAGTCCACCTGAGATTCTCTCTCTCTTTCTGTCCCCACTCCCACCCTGCTCGCGCGTGCGCTCTCTCTCAAATAAATAAATAAATAAAATCTTAAAAAAAAAAAAAAGTATGCCCACAATATTCTAATGCCCCTCCTCCAAAGAAGAAAACAATCATAGGATAAAACCAGTTCTAACTTCTGGCCTCCAGATTTTTTTTTAATTCTTTACATTGGAAAAATTTTTTTTAAGTATACTCACAGTAGGAATCCATATTGATAAAAAGAAAAAAGGAAATATATGTATATATACACTGAAAGTTTAAAAATATTTACACCAAAATGCTAACAGTAGTTATATCCTGGAAGTAGTATAATGGGGGCTATTTTTTTTACTTCTTTGGTTTAGCTGTTTTTTTCAGTTTCTTGACAATCGGTATTAATTAGTAGTATTTAAACAATCTGTTGATTTTAAAAACAAGTATTCTAAAGGACAGTGGTATTAACACTTCATACCCAGAAAGAAAGGTTGAATAACTAACTTCAAGGAATAAAGACATCAAAATTCCAAACTTCATCAGACTCCTAACACTTCATTAAGTCCGAATTATTGGAAGTTAACTTTTAAACCTCTACAACCACGATCCTAATGGATTCTTACTCCTGCTGTGGCAGAAATTTATAACACTTGATGTGTGGCAGAAATTTATAATACTTGATGATACTGAAAGTTACATTATTTTGACAAAAATCAAAACAGTAAGGGAAACATGAAGGACCAGATCCCAGTTCTCAGCCAGAAACTGGTTCTGATGAAACATGGTGTACTCGAGGATAAGTGTGAAGATGAAGCATTTACTCTGCACAGTCTGAAGGCGTTGTTCCAATATAAAAATACAGTAAAAAAAAAAAAAAAGGGGGGGGTCACCTGGGTGGCACAGTCAGTTAGGCATCTTGACTCTTCGTCTTGGCTCAGGTTGTTATCTTAGGGTCGTGAGATCGAGCCCTGTGTTAGGCTCCGTGCCTGGCGGGGAGTCTGCTTGAGATTCTCTCTCCTCCTCCTCCTGCCCTTCCCCCCCCCATACACACATTCTCGTGCTTGCTCTGTCTTTCAAATACAATCTTTTTTTAAAAAAATACTGTAACTTCACCACCAACAACACAAACCACCACTAATGAGTGTTTACTCCCCAAAAGATAGCCAAGCCGACAGAAAATAAAGCTTACTCATAACATACAAAAGGACAGGACTCTAAATTTTGAAATCAACTCTGCAGTTGTCTTTTTACATGTTTTTAAAAAGTGAAAATAAACCTCTACTTCATACTAGTTTCTAAGAAAAAGGAACATGTAAAGGAAACACTGCAAAGTACTTCAGAGACAAAGGAAAAGAGTTAAAATGGGTTTTACCTAGAAATTTTTAATTAAGGACATTCTCAATACTGCCAAGAAGTTTTTAAAATAAAAACAGAGTTGGGGCACCTGTGTGGCTGTTCGTTAAGCCTCCGACTCTTGGTTTCGGCTCAGATTGTGATCTCAGGGTCGTGAGATTGAATCCCATGCTGGAGTCTGCAAGTTCAGCACCAAGTCTGCTGGAGATTCTTTATCCTTCGTCCTCTGCCCCTTCCCCACTCCCACTCTCTCTCTCTTTCTAATAACTAAATAAAATCTTAAAAAAGAATAAAATTAAAATTAAAGTTAAAATTAGGTGAGGCTATTAATGAGGTTAATATGATAAAAGCACAATGAACCATCACTACCTATATTACAACAACTAAAATAAAAAACAGTGATAATACTAAATGCTGGTGAGCATGCAGAGAAATGGGATTTCATACATCGCTGATAGGAATGTAATATGATACAACCACTCTAAAAGAGAGTTTAGCAGTTTCTTTTAAAGCTAAATATGTACTTGGGGCGCCTGGGTGGCTCGGTCGGTTGAGCCTCTGACTTCTGATTTCAGCTCAGGTCATGATCTCGGGGCTGTTGGATCAGGCTCCACGCTTGGCAGGCAGTCTGCTTGGGATTCTCTCTCCCTCTCCCTTTGCCCCTTGCCCAGCTCTCTCTCTCTGTCTAAAATAAATAAATGAAATAAATATGTACTTATGATATGACCCAGCACCTTTAGGCATTTACCCCCCAAAATTAAACCTTATGTTCACATAAATATGTGTATGCGAAAGTTTATAGCTACTTTATTTGTAATAGCCAAAAACTGGAAACTCTTCTGGTATGTCCTTCAACAGGTGAATCATTAAACAAACTACGGTACATCCACACTTTGGAATACTACTCAACATTAAAAAGGAATGAACTATTAATACATGAAACAATCTGGATAGATCTCAAAGGAATTATGGTAAGAGGAAAAAAGCCAAAGTAACATACTGTGTGATTCCATTTATCTAACATTCTCAAAATAACAAAATTACAGAGATGGAGAACAGCGTAGTGGTTGCTCAGGGTTAGAGACGACGGTGCGTGTGCATGAAAATAAAGGGTTAGCATGAGGGAGCTCTGAGGTGCTGCTATAGTTCTGTATCTTGATTGCGGTGGTGTCACACAAACCTACACATGATAAAACTGCACAGAACTACACACACACACACACACGCATTAAAGAACCCATGTAAAACTGGTGAAATCTAAATCAGGCTATGAACTGTAACAATGTCAGTTTCCTGGGTTTGATATTAAACTATATTATATAAGATGTTACCACTGCATGAAACTAGGTGAAGGGAACATGGAATCTCTCTGTACTGTTTTTTGCAATTTTCTGTGAATCTGTATTTCAAAAGAAAAAGAAAAAAAATTAGATGGGGCTATGCATGAGAAGGCTAATATAACAAATAGAAAAAATTTAACATAGCATTTGGAACATGGTAAAAAGGCTACCACGAACACTTTGACTTTACTGAGCACTTTTAATAAATCAACTAATTTGAAAACACAGGTTTCTGCAGACTATTCAAACTATTTCAGCAGAGAGCATGGCTGGAGGTAGAATTCTTGAGTTTAGTTACCAGATACTACATGAAATCTCTTATGCACATGGCAAGATTTTTTTCAGACTTGAAACTGTTCAAGTGACTAAGGAACCATTGCACAACATAAATGTCTCCACGTTGTTTCTTCCTAAAATCTTCAACTTCAATCTCCATATGGTCCAAGGCCCTTAATACACAAAAGTCTCTTATATCATCAAATAAAACTTGTAAGATGAAAATAAATGTATCACCTCCTGTTTGGATCCAAATTAATGTAAAGTCTAGCTCAAGGCCATCCTCAATTTCAATATTCCCTTGGGAAAAAAAAATAATTCCACATCATGTTAAAAATGGTAAAATGAATTGCAAGCTTTTACGGTATTCTGCAGCAGCTGAGTCCCTAGCAAATATTCTGAAGGATAGAAAGAACATTCTACTGGCAGTCTTCTGAATTCCTCAAGCAGGCTCTGAGCTGTCCAGTCAGCTCTGTAGGCAAGAGCAAAGATAGGAGTCTCAGACCAGCTGCTGGGAACTGGACCCTAAAACTTCAAATAAGCATCCTCTTTGGCCTAGAGCCCCCCTTCGGCATTACTCCACACCTATGTGTGTGTAAGTGATTAATACACAGAGTCTCTAGTGCCGTGGGTGTGATCCTGAAATAGTTTCCTCCACTAAATATTACTCCAATGGATTCAACAGAAGGGAGAATAGAAAGCTGAGTGAAATTATACAACAGCTTGCTTTTCTATCTTCCATAGAAAAGTGGCTGAAATTTTTCTCAGCTTTAGCAGGTATAAGAATATCTAACTACAACCATCTGACCAGTGCCCATATCAGCAGGGGAGCCCCTGGATTTTCTTCCCATGGACTCTTCTGGACTCCTAACACTAGGATGTACTGGTAGGGGTTTCATGGAAGAAGCTGTGCTATAAGGCCATCTATCACACCAAGACCAGCACTGTGATAACACACCCCCCCCCACCCCCTGCCTTGGTTCCTTCTAGTATCCCTTTCCTATCCTTCCTTTACCGCAATATCCTAAACCTTCTGTGTGAATCCAGGGTAGACTACAAAAAGCTCTATTCACTCCCTGGTTCCTCTTGCCTTTCAACGGCTAAAAACTTAATGGGGTTTGAAAAAGACTCCACACCCTGACGTACCAATGATTCAGAGAGTGACAGTGCTTGGGTCACAGATTTTAGACAGAAGACGAGTTGTGACATGGAAGTACCTTAGTTGAACACAGTATACTAGATTTGGGGAAATCCACAAATATGAATTACACTGTTAGTGTAGAATCTACCCTGCAGGAAACCTAAGGTCTTCTTGAAATCACCTTTCGGTACTCAAATGCAGTAAACTTCAAGGACCTGAGGGTTTTATTCACCGAAGAATTACTGTGGGCTACACTTGCAAATGCACAGAAATGAATACTTAGAGCAAGCACTTGGAACAAGACCTCTCAATTCTTTCGTACTCAACGCCATGTTAATCTGCCTGATCACTTACTTTGAAGCCCAGCATTAACAGCAATCCTATTGATCACAGCGCATAGAAATTCGCAGAAAGAGGCCATAATGCCGGTGCTGAAGAATAGTGTCAGCATCTTGGATTTACCGTGATCTAGAGTACCGCGTACGTCAGGAAGGACACTGCCCCACTGCAGCAAAGCTGACTACGCCTTGGTCCCCAAATTTCAACTCACTGCTAGACATCTCCACCTAAACATCACCTATGTCTTACTCCAAATCCACAATGCCACCCCTAATTTGCAATAATAATAACAGCAATGTTTCCCCACTCTGGTTCAAAGCTACTGTGCGATTATTTAACCCAGGAAGGCAGTCAGGATCCTCTCCACCCTCGCCCCGTGGCAGCGCTCACCCTCATTCGTTCTTTACCGTTCCCATCCCCAGTGGCCCTGCTCAAGAAACTATTCCTTAAACTCAAGTTTCCCAGCAGGGTCTTCTCGATGTCCCACAGTCAAATTCATGCTCCAAAACATTATTCTGAACAAGTCATCCAAGCCGTGAAAAAAAAAAAAAATCTACAGATCTGGCAATGCAGCCAACACAAATCTATTCTGATTAGCTTGGACAAGCTCCAAGCATCTTCCACAAGAAGTTTCTAGACACAGGGGGCTCAAGACCAAGGACTCTGAATCTCCATAAGGTAACTGTGTTCACTACTTTTTTGACATCGCTTCTTTCTCTATGGTAATCAACAATTAAATCTTTGAAAAGGGTTTATGGCTCATTTTCATGGACAACCAGAAGGAGCAGGTGGACTGCTTCCTACACCACAGCCAGCCTTGGAGGAGAATGAATTCCAAGAAATAGAATAGTGAAAGCAACTTTAAAAAGAAAAAAAGGAACACGAGCAAACTCCCTGAGTCTGTGGGTACATGGAGAAGGCTGAAGTGGTGAGCGGATTTTTAATTTTTTTTTTAAGATTTTATTTTTAAGTAATCTCTCTGCCCAAAATGAGGCTCAAACTCGCAACCCTGAGATCAAGAGTCACATGCTCCACTGACTCAACCAGCCAGGCACCCCTAGTTGGATTTAATTTTGAGAGAGAATATGAAGCCTTCAGGATGAAATCCAAACATCTTACTCTACATTTAAGAAATTTCCAGGCATGGGGCGCCTGGGTGGCTCAGTCGTTAAGCGTCTGCCTTCGGCTCAGGTCATGATCTCGGGGTCCTGGGATCGAGCCCCGCATCGGGCTCCCTGCTCCGCGGGAAGCCTGCTTCTCCCTCTCCTGCTCCCCCTGCTTGTGTTCCCTCTCTCGCTGTGTCTCTCTGTCAAATAAATAAATAAAATCTTTAAAAAAAAAAAAAAAAAAAGAAATTTCCAGGCACCTGGGTGGCTCAGTCAGTTAAGCATCCAACTCTTGATTTTGGCTCAGGTCACAATCTCAGGGTTATGAGATAGAGCCTTGCGTTGGGCTCCGTCCTCAGCAGAGTCTGCTTGAGATTCTCTCTCTCTCCCTCTCCCTTTGCCCCTCCCCCCTGCTCGTGCACGCTCTCTCTTTCAAGTAAATAAATAAATAAATCTAAAAAAAAAAAGAAAGAAAGAAAGGAAAGAAAGAATGAAATTTCCATCTTAGAGGCCCCTGGGTAGCTCAACTGGTTAGGTAACCAACTCTTGATTTCACCTCAGGTCATGATCTCAGGGTCCTGGGATTAAGCCCTGCATGGGGCCCCACATTCAGCATGGAGTCTGCTGGAGATTCTCTCTCTCCCTCTGCCCCTCCCCCCTGCTCGTGCACGCTCTCTCTAAATAAATAAAATCTTAAAATAAAAAAAGAAATTTCCATCCTAACTAGTGACCTAGTGGGTTAGTGAAAACATATACATAAAAGGAAAAATAAACATAAGCAGGCTATAGCAAGAACATGAAACAAGTAATTCAAGAGTTCAAAGGAGGAACCACAAAAATGAAGCACCTGGATGACAGAGAAGTCAGGATTTTGAACTGTATCTTGGAGTGTTCAGGGAGTACGTAAACCAGTTTGGCTAAGGCAGAGAACACAGAGACCAAAGAAGATGAGAGAGAGTGTATGTATACAGCCGTCCCACAGTTCCAGTCCATTGTTCATATGCCTTTTACTCCTCTATCTGGACTTAAGTCGGTTCAGAGGCCAGGAACCACTACAGTTTGTTGACCTATTAGCTAAACGTCAGTCCCCAGAACTCAGAATGTTAGTAACAGTTTTACTAAATTTAATCTCAGAACAGCGTAACATTGAGGTGCACTGTGAATTCAGATTTTTAAATACCTGTACTAAAAATAGCAAAACTTTTGTAAAAGTCAAGACGCAGGGATCCACAAATCAAAACAAGAATTTTTAAACCCAGACACTTACAAAAACAAGTTAGGAACTGCTTAATAACATAGACATCCTCTAAAGGAAAAGGCAGAAGAATTGAAAGTCTCATGAAGTGATAAACAGTTTTAAAAACAGGTTTACAATCAGTTTTTAAACACTAAAACCTCCGGGAAATGGAAATTCCTCTCCTTAATCCCTTTGAGGGCAATATATCTGAGTCAGGAATAAGAACATCCTGCCTCTGCCTAAGTTCAAATGTGAACCTTTTACAATATCCCTAACATTAAATAGCAAATAGAGGAGGAAACAATTTCCAATCCGTCAAAAAGAAAAGCAGCCACTGTTCTGGATTTGTCACCTATCTCTGCCAGACACATAAGCAGAAGCTTCAGTAAAACGAAACTAGGGAACCTCAAGGTTTGAGTTGACAGTGATTACTTAACTGGAGCTTATTTCTGTGAAATGAAACTACCAGAACCTTTAAATATCAATTTGCTTGTCGCTAAACCACAGGTTTATGCTTCGTCTTGGAAATGCTAACAGGATGGAACCCATGAGCCTTTTATTAAAACGTGATGACCATGGAGAGCGCCCTTGAAGCTTAGCAACAGAGGACTCAACCCTAAAAGGTTCCCCTCTGAAAAAGTGAGGACGGGTTTGACATGTAACCCAGCACCAGTCCTAAAACGCTTGACTGCACTTTCCATAAAAGGTGGGAGTTGTAATAGTAGCACAGAGCAGACACCAGCCCACTAGAAGCAGATGGAACCCACCAACTCATTTTACCCAGACCTCCGAAAAGGTACACAGAACTGTCTGTGCTTGCCAAAGCAGGGCAGATCTGAATGGGTGAATCTACGAAAACGCTTCACAAAGGATTACTAATGGTATTGCATTTGCCTACTGTAGCCCCCAATGTAAAACAGGATCTGGAAAATGAAAACCAATTTAAAAGCTCGTTCTCCATACTCAAGCTAAACACACACACGGCCCAGATTTTTATTTTACAAAATAAAAAATGACTCAGTAACCTATTCCAGGACAGGGGCTCTTCTAGAAGGGATATCTAGCTAGAAACATTCCCTGCTTATGTACATAGTTCATCAGGGGTCAGGTAAGATTCCATTTTGTAACAGCTGAACTTTAAACAGAAAGTCATTAATGGTGCAACATTCACTCATTAGCATGAAGCTACCCCCTAGAATGAAAAGCATTGGCTGTATCTGCCAGGATGACAACTTTACAGTGAGAAGCTGAAGCCAAGGATCCTGAACTCCTAGAAAGTTCTATTGGCCTCAGAAGAGCTCACCATCTCCACCGGCCTACACTTAGCTGTCACCCTATTTCTCAATCCCCACAGAAAAAGACATCGCTAATACCGGAAATTTATTTTAAATAAAAAATTAAAAGATGGGCAAAAGGGTCAACAGCAGGCAAAACATTACAGGGCTGACATGATTCCTGTTTGGGATTGGGGGAGGGGGAGGAGCTTTCTGGATGTTTCTATTCTTGGCAAGGAAAGCACCTCCAGGTCCTGTACCATCAAAAGGCAGTAACACAGGAATGTTCTCAGGGAATCAATGATCTGCCTGTGCTAATAGACTTCATCTCTGGGTGTGCTGATGGGGAGCAAGATGGGGAGGGCTGGAGGAGGGGGAGACTGGGGAAGGTGTGTTTGACTAGGGGGGGATGGGAGGAAAGACTAGATGGATAAGGGGGCCGGGAAAGGTGTGGACTGTTAAGGGGGAGAGTGCGGATGACTAAGGGAGGTGAGGGGAGGATGTGGATGGCTAAGGGGATGTCCAGAAAAGGCCTGGAAGGCTGAAGCGGAGGGGGAAAAGGTGTGGACCGCTAAGAAGGAGTGGGGGAAGGTGCGGATGGCGGAGGGATGGAGGGATGGAGGGATGGCCATCAGACCCTGGAGAAGCGGCAACGAAGGCAGGCCGAGGGGGGTGGCCTCGCCCAGGCTCCCCCCAATCCACCTTCTGTGGGCGTGTGCCCGGCTGCGCGTGTGCAAAGGCCAGGCCACCAGGCCGCAGGGCCACCACTCACCCCACGACTCCCTGGTTGTAGTTCCTCCGCTTCCACGGGGTCCCGCTGTACACGCCCCCGCTGCCGTCGGCCCGGCCGCCCCCCGCGGCCCGCCCTCCGCTGGGCTGCAGCAGGCTGTAGTTGAGTCCGTAGGTGCTGGCCTTATTGTCGCGCTTCCTCTTGTTGCTGCTGCCCGAGGCCGGGTCCGCGGGCTCCGCGGCGGGGACGGCGGCGGAGGAGTGTGGGGACGAGGACGCGGAGGGGGACGGGGACGCCGAGGGGCCCGCGACAGCCCGGCGGGCCCAGGCCGCCGGCTGGTGGTGGTTGTTGTTGTTGTTGGTCGTCTCCAGGGGCAGGAAGTCCCGCTGCTCCGCGGACTGCGCGTGGCCGCCCAGCAGGCGCTCCCCGGAGCGGTACATGCCGGCCGGGGCCGGGGCCGGGGCCGGGGCCGCGCCGCCGGGGCTGCCGGTGCTGCTGCCGCTCCCGCCGGTGGCCGTGCTGCTGCCGCCGCCGCCGCCGCTCGCGCCGCCGCTGCTGTGACAGTGGTGGTTGAAGTAGAGGTTCCTCAGCCCCTGGGTCGTCTCCCAGATCTGCATCCACAGACTGTTGGACGGTCCGAGCTGCTCTGGCTGGAACCAGGCGATCCTCGGATCCATCAAACGGCGGCGGCCGCTGCCCCCGCCCCTCCCGGCCGCCCGCAGGGCCGCCGCCGCCGCCGCGCCTCAGGCGCACGCCCGGCCTCGGCGGCTGCTGCTGCTGCTGCTGCTGCTGCTGCTGCTGCTACTGCTGCTTGGGGCCCGCCGCGGGCGGCGCGGTCGCGCAGGGAGCCCGGCCGGCGCCGGCGGCGTCGCTCCCGCCCTCGGGGGCTCCGCGGGCCCTCCCCCCCTCCCTCCGCCCCTCCGCCGAGCCCCTGTCACTGGGGTCCCCGTGCAAATGGCGGCGGCGGCGGCGGCTCCGGAGTAGGGCGAGCGGCAGCAGCGGCGGCGGCGGCAGCGGCGGCGGCGGCGGCGGCGGCGGCGGGGGCAGCGGCGGCGGCGGCGGCGGCGGCGGGACGCGCCTGCTCCGTAGCGTTCTCGCTCCTCCGGCCCCGGGGCGGGGCCTCCGCCGGCTCCGCCCCTCTAGCTCCGCCCCCGCCGCGCCCCCGCCCTCCCGCACTCGCCCTGCCCCCGCCGCGCCGCGCCTCCCGGTCAGCCCCGGCGGCTGCGCCGTGCGTCACAGAGGCCGCGGTGCGGCGCGGCGGGGGCCGCAACCGCCGGACCCAACCGTCCCCGCGCCACTTGAAGAAGGGGCCGCATGTACCTGGGCGTCTAGGCGCCCGTGATGCGCGCGCCGCCCCCGGTGTGGGTTCCCGGTCCCTGAAACCGGGCGAGGCCGGACAGACGCCGGCCGGCTCCGCAGCGAATGGATGGTCGGAGGCGCCGCCCCCACATCGTACCCTCCCCCACTCAGCGGCCTCGGGGACCCCCTCCGCTCTCGCGACCCCTCCCGAGATCTGCGCTCCAAGCCCGCCTCGGGGGAGGGAGGGGGAGAAAACGTAACCCACCCCCGAGCATGTGCTCTGGATCCTGGATGGACGCGGGCTATGCGGGCACCCCCGCCGCCCCCCGCACCCACGGTGCTGCGTCCCGCGGGGCGTTTGGCGCCCCAAGCCCTGGCGGATCATCCCCCACCGCAGCCCAGACTGGGGAAACCTGCGCCCGTCCGCGTGGCTGGACGCGCTTCTTCGGTCAGCGTGTAAGCCATGGGCTCAGAACCACCTTCACACACCCTAAACCCGCTTTACACACACGCGCGCCCGCGCGCGCCGGCACAGAAACGCGCACAGATGCACAGACACGGAGGCAGGCACACACGCTGCTCGGCGTGCAAAGAATCCTCACTTGCCTTCAGGTGCACCAGCAGCCAAGGAAAGCTCTCCTCGGTGCAGAATTAACTTTAAGAAAACCCAAAACCTTTTAAGCCTAAAATGAGGACCATATCGTTGGCATCAGTAGAGATTTTCCACAAAGTGGTTATTTGCATGTCTTCCCAATCCCTGCGGTAAAAACAAGGAAAAGGGAATTTTAAGTATTTAAAATCATTAAGGAGGAAAAATAAGTGAGCACGTTTCCTCTGTGCCCTCTGAGGTTGGTCCAAAGTCCAGAATGAGTCCCTGATACCCGCTTTTGGCCTTCTATTTTGGGAGCTCAATATCCTGGAAAGTTTGGGGTTTTTTGGCAAAGATGAAAAAATACTGGTCAAATAACGAAGCATTGCTCTACCGTTTTTCTTGCTGAGAGAATAACATGGCTATAAATAGGGAAGCACACCCCAAAAAACCCTAAATAGAATTTTGGTTCATCCTATTGGTTGTTGATTTACTACAAGTCAATATTAAGAGTATTCTCAGAATGAAATTAGCTCTATACTGAGAGTTACAAAGCCAGAAAAACGAGTAGTGGTATTTTTAAGGATATTCACACTGACAAATTATACAAAAATAAAGCATTGTATAGAAACAGGTTTATTTTGGGGTGCCCCACTCTTGATCTCAGGGTTTTGAGTCCCAGTCCCAGGTTAAGTGTAGAGATTACCTAAAAATAAAAAATCTTAAAAAAAAAAAAAAAAGAAACAGGTTTATTTTGATGACTTCAAATTTGTTTTTTGGGTTTTTTTTAAAGATTTTTCATTTATTTGACAGAGAGAGCACAAGCAGAGGGAACAGGAGAGGGAGCAGCAGTATCCCTGCTGAGCTTGATCCCAGGACCCTGGCATCATGACCTGAGCGGAAGGCAGAGGCTTAACCAACTGAGCCATCCAGGCACTCCATCAAATTTATTTTAAAAATCAAACAGAGGTGGGTGCCTGGGTGGCTCAGTTGGTTAAGCCTCTGCCTTCTGCTCAGGTCATGGTCCCAGGGTTCTGCCCCCATCGGGCTCCCTGCTCAGTGGAGATCCTGCTTCTCCCTCTCCCACTCCCCCGGCTTGTGCACTCTCTCTCGCTCTCTCTCTCTTTGTCAAATAAGTAAATAAATATTTTTTAAAAAACATCAAACAAGAGGGGCGCCTGGTGGCTCAGCTGGTTAAGCATCCAACACTTGATCTCTGCTCAGGTCTTGATCTCAGGGGCTTAAGTTCAACCCTGCATTGGGCTGCATGCTGGGTGCGGAGCCTACTTAAAAAAAAAAAAAAGGGGGGCGCCTGGGTGGCTCAGTCGGTTAAGCGGCTGCCTTCGGCTCAGGTCATGATCCCAGAGTCCTGGGATCGAGCCCTTCATTGGGCTCCCTGCTCGGCGGGAAGCCTGCTTCTCCCTCTCCCACTCCCCCTGCTTGTGTTCCCTCTCTCGCTGTGTCTCTGTCAAATAAATAAATAAAATCTTAAAAAAAAAAAAAATCTAAGAAAATTGGAAAGCTGGGAAAAAAGTAAACATTATCAAGGTCCCATCATCTAGAAATCCCTTTGAAGACTTTGTTAAGACATTTCCAAAAATCTGTCCCTGCACATGTTATGTGTCAAGATAGACTTTTTAATTTTTACTTATTTATTTTAAACGTTATTCAGTCTTTAAAAACATTTTTTCAGATGTCCAAGAACACATTAAATGCCACTGATATGTAAGCCAAAAAAAAACTATTCAAAGTTAGTAATAGTTCATACCAGAAATTAGCATTTGTTATATTTGAGAGCCCATTTATTTAAGCAAACCTTAAAAACTACTAAAGTATTGGCAAAATTATCAGATGGGTTAATATAAATAAAAGAACTTTGTGAAATGTGGGCTAAGAGGCAAGATGTTACTGTTTGTTCACCTGGAGGGAATGCTGACTAGTTAGCCCCATAACACATCCATGTTTCCGAACATTCTTTCAGTAAGTCTTGGTTGAATGTCTATCATCCATGCAGAACTGAGCTAATTGCTTTAGAGAGGATAAATAAGCAACCAGGGTCTTTGGCTGCCTTCCATGAATTTACTGTCTGGTTAGGGAGGAAAAAAGAGGTAAATATTTAAAGTCAAATTGCAATTTATTCAATTAATTTCAACAAATATGTCTTGAGCAAGTATGTAGCATTGTTGGGGATACAGCAATGAACAATACTGATGAGGTCCCTGCCTTCATGGACCTTACATTTTAGTGGGTAAGGCAAGTATGTAAGGTCAGACAGTGGTTGAGTGCTATGAAGAAAAAGCAGGCTAAAGGGATAGTGACAGTGTGCTATTTTTAGATGGGCTAATCCGGGAAGGCTGCTCTGAGGAAGTGATATCTGAGCAGGGACTTAAATGCGGCAGTGAGCCATGACCATCTAGGGAATGATCCATCAGGCAGCGAGAATAGCAAGTGCAAAGGCCCTGAGGCAGGAATATACTTTGCATGCAAAATGGCAAGGAAATGTAATTGAGTGTTGAATGTATGCTATGGTATAAAATTGTAATGAGTCTTGAATGTCTACCATGGTATATAATTATGAAGTATTTTTGTGGAAGTTTCCTCAAAAATCATCCAGTTTAAAGTAAAACAGTAGGGAATTTTATATACACAAAAATGTATTCATTTTCCCCAACAAATCTGCAGTGTTTTGTCTCAAAATAATCTACTACTGCATTCAAAGAGATAGACTACACTAATTTCAATAATAAATTTTGATTACTCAACCTTTTCATTTTGCTATTTAGAACAAAAGAACAGACACTTATTACAGTCTTCAAAACCATCTGCATTAAATTGATGAGCCAAAAAACACGGCTATCACAAACCCAGACATTTTGCTCCATAATCTAATGTCCTATTCATTCTCAGTATTCTTGTTCTTAGAGGGGAAAATGTTGAGTCAATGGTTTCGACTTGGAAGATTTACTGAAACATCAAGATTCTGCAGAGTAAAAATCGAGTGGAAAAATGAGAAGAAAGCAAGTTACCCAAGAATCAAGCAAATTTAAACATGATTTCATTGATTTATTAACTTGAATAAAACTGAAAATTGCACACACATAGTACCACATGGCATCATTAATAATTGTCATTATATTTAAATCTTCGGCAGTATGTGATTATATTACTTCACTCCAGAGTTAACAAGAACCACAAATGATAAGTCTTAAAATTATCAGTATCCTCAGTGTTTGGGTTTTGAAGCATTTGCTCCAGGTATTAATAATCGTGGACTTGGGTCCCATTTACAAACTTTCCCCTTTTGCACACAATATACATCATTGTACCATGGTTTTTTCTCCCTCATGAATACAAATAGGATTCCAAGCAGGAGAATCTTTTTCAGTGACATTTCAAAATAATAGGCAATGTGGAGGCCTGTATCTTGTTCTGGACTGTCAAAATTTCTTCCATTCCTGTTTTAGAAACAAAATTGCTTAAGTTCTGTGACATTCTGGAATCTTTGGAGTGAATGTGTGTGTGTGTGTGTGTGTACACGTGTGTGTATGTTTAGGAGCTTTTTAGTATAATTTATATATTATAAAATTCACCTGTTTTAAGTGTACAATTTAATGAATGATTTTTAGTACATTTACAGACTTATGCAGCTATCACCACAATCTGATCTTGGAATGTTTCCAACCCCAAAAAGATCTCTAGGGCTTATTTGTAGTCAATCTGTTTTCCCAACCCCATGCCCAGGCAAATACTAATCTACTTTTTATCTCTATAGATTTGCCTTTTCTGAATAACCTCTGTTTTGATTGGTGTTTCAATAAAATTTGACCATGGTATTTGCTAAAGCCCCCACAGAGAATTGCTTGCCCAGCCTAATGGCAAGTAAAAACAAAATTAAAACACTGCCAGAATGGGTGTGTTTTCTCAAATTTCTGACCAATCTGTAAAAAGTTCCAGACATTTTTCAGATTCAAGTTTATACAAGGCTGTTAAGGCAGCTCCTTCTACCATCTTTCCTCTTGTCAGGGAAATAGCTTCCTTGGCCATGAGCTTGCAAAGCAGGTGATAGTCTCCGGGCAGCCACCCTACGGGGAGAAAGCCCAGGAACTCAGCCAGGATCCAACACCCAAACAACCCTCTGCATTTTATCATTTATTTTTATAAGATTTTATTTATTGAGAGAAAGAGAGAGCGTGAGCACGAGCAGGGGGAGGGGCAGAGTGAGGGAGAAGCAGACTCCCCACTGAGTGGGGAGCCCAAGGCAGGGCTCAATCCCAGGACCCTGAGATCATGACCCCAGCCGAATTACCATTTCTTTTCAACACATCACTGCAGGGCAGTCTGTGGGATAGGGAGAAGACCCTAGGTAAGGTGGTCTTGCCTAAGAAGGTGCTCACCCACAACTGCTTTTGTCAACTGTCATTGAAATTCCATTTCTAAAGACAAAGGCTCTTACTGTCAGAATCTCACTCCAGAATGTTCTCTTGCTAGACCCTATATAACTTGAAATGCAGTTCAGACCTTCTTGGAAAATTTACTTGGTATTCTAAATTAGTCCACATGGACTCCCCCCATGTGGGTGGGCCTTATCCTATCAGTTGAGGGCCCAAATGGAACCAAAGGCAGAGGAAAGAGGAATTTGTCCCTTTTTTCCTGCCTTTCTGATAGAGCTGGGCCATTTCAACTCATCTTCTCCAGCCCTCTGGCCAATATTTACACCACTGGCATTCCTGGTTCTCAGGTCTTCAGACTCAGACTCAATTATATCACCAGTCTGACTGGGTCTCCAGCTTGTGGACAGCGGACTGTGGGACTTCTCAGCCTCCAAGGCGCATGAGCCAATTCCTCATAATAAATATCCATATAAATCTCTACATATTGGGGTGCCTGGGTGGCTCAGTCGGTTGCCTTCGGCTCGTCATGATCCCAGGGTCCTGGGATCGAGCGCCACATCGGGCTCCCTGCTCAGCAGGGAGCCTGTTTCTCCCTCTCCCTCTACTGCTTCCCCTGCTTGTGCTTGCTCTGTCTCGCTCTCTCTCAAATAAACAATATCTTTAAAAAAAAATCTTTACATACGGACATATATTATGTACACAATAAATCCAAATAAGTCATACATATGAAAATAAGAAGTGGGGGTGCTGCTGTAACAAATACCTAAAAATGCAGAAGTAGCTTTGGAACTGGGTAATGGGTAGAGAATGGAGTTTGAAAGTTCACGCTGGAAAAAGTCCACATGGCATTAATAGACATTTGTTCATTCATTCATTCATTTATAACATTTTATTTTTTTAAAGATTTATTTATTTGAGAGAGAGAGCTCACGTGCATGAGCAAGGAGAGGGGCAGAGAGAGAGGGAAAGCAGGGAGCCCGACTCGGGGCTCTATCTCAGGACCCTGAGATCGTGACCTGAGCCAAAATCAAGAGTAAGCCTTTTAACTGACTGAGGCTCCCAGGCACCCCAATATTTTATTTTTAAATAATCTCTACTCCCAACATGGGGCTCCAACTCACAACCCCAAGATCAAGAGTTGCATGCTCTACCCACTGAGCCAGCCAGGAGCCCCATGAATAGACCTTTAAAAGTAACTGGCGAGGGGTTTTTGGGTGGCTCAGTTAGTTAAGCCTCTGAGTCTTGACCTCAGCTCAGGTCTTGATCTCAGGGTCATGAGTTCAAGACCCACAGTGGGTTCCACACTGGGCATGGAGCCTACTTTAAAAAAAAAGAAAGTAATTCTGGTGAGTGGTCAGAAAGAAAGATGAGAACTGTAGAGCAAGCCTCAGTCTGCTTAGAGAATCCCTCGGTAGTCATGAACAGTATGTTGGTAGAAATATGGACAGTAAAGGCCATTCTGATGAGGTCTCAGACAGAAATGAGGAACATGTTACTGGAAACTGGATGAAAGGCAGTCCTGGTTATAAAGCGGCAGAGAAGTGGCTGCATTATGTTTGAGTTCTAGTGTTTTGTGGAAGGTAGAAATTGTAGGCAATGAAATTGGATATTTAACTGAAGTGATTTCTAAAAAAAGGGTTGAAGGTGTGGCTTGGCCCCACCTGGCTGCTTATAGTAAAATTCAAGAAGAAATGACTTAAAGACAGAATTGTTAAGCAAAAAGGAAGTAGAACTTAATGATTTGGAAATTTTTCAGCCTATGCATATTGCAAAAACTGGGAACATTAAGGATATGGCCAAGCAACCATTTGAGTTATTGGGTAATGAGTGTGGGTGGGAGCCACAGATTAATCAGCCACCCCCAGGAGGATAACTGCCAGGAGTAGGAGATGGGAAAAAACGAGAGGAGGAAGGCTGTCAGACCTCATGGGTTTTATGGGATCAGCCCATAGAACTACTTAGCTGAGATCATGCACTATTCTTTAAAACAAGGGAAGAATTACCCCAAAGGCAATTTGGAGACTTTTTAATACCTAAACACATACACCCATACAATCCACACACAACAAAACAAAATCACCCCGTGACTTCACATTTTTAATGATTTCCAAAGTAAAATCACTCCTTCAGCACTCAAGTGCTTAGTCGGTGCTCTGCCCTCCCTGTCCAAGCAACACCTAGTCTGTTATTCATTTCCCCCCGACTCCCCTCCTGGATGTTTTGCGGCAAGCCTCTTCAACAAGAGAATTGCTACCAACAGAAGTAAATATGCTTGGAACCTGTACATCATGTTTTGACTGCCTCAAAAGGAAGCAGAAAGGCAAATTATTTCTGGATATGTGTAAGCCAAGCCACAGGGTCCTTTTCTAAGGTAAAATGCACAACAAAAGGTGCCAAGCATTTCCCTTATTGTGTATCTAGCCTAAAAGGCATTTCATTCAAGAAAAATTTGAATAATGTAAGTTACAGAGTTACTTACTGTGGACAGTCTGATAGGCTTTGAAAAGTGCAGCCAAAATCTCAAGCGGCAATTTCCGTGTTTGGCCGACGTGCAAAAAAGCTGACTAAAAATGTGCACGCTGAGCACAAATGGATAGAACCCATTACACATCAAGGAACAGCGAGTCAGAGAGTAGAGCACAGACCTGGGGAGGCCACACAGCATATTCCACAAAGAGAAGCTGCCGAGGTTACCACTTGGGAAAAAACACTGTGATATCGTGCTTGTGGAACAGTTTCCAGTCTGTAGCCTCTAATCTGCTTGGAAACTAGACTATATAACAAATTTCAGATACACTGGAAGTCACTTCTCCTAGGGCTGGAGGGAATATTTGAGACTTGGTTATTCACTGTCCGTAATCGCGAGGGACTATGACCACAGCAACACGAGATTACAGACTTTGTTCAAAGTTCTAAAACTGGACCTGAAAACACACAATCATAATGAATGTTCAATGATTAATCAGCATCTGTGAATGGATGGCTGAAAAACAGTGAGTTATAAGACAGCATTTCTATCTAGCCTTTTAAATCATAATTAGGGGTGTGTTTGTGTGTGTGTGTGTGTGTGTATGTAAAACATTACAATCTCATGGGTGACACTAAGGTTGTATCAGCTTGATGAATCTGTTCAAGCCACGAATCTTGCCAACATGGCTCCAAGGTCGTGACTTTGACTCCTATGAAGATCAAATGCGGCACTCATCCTCTTGGCCAAGATAACATCCTTCCCAGGAAACATTTGGATACTTAACTAATTGGTGTCTTTGCCATTCATTCATACATTCATTCATTCATTCCACCATCATTTAACACTGGGGCACAAAGAGGATTAAGTCAGGGGACTTGGTCACAATCCAGTGGTCCATGGGTATGTGCTTGTGTTTTCTAGTTAATATATGTCATTGTAGCCAAATCTTTTTCCCCCTGGCTGAAATGCAAGCACCTGGAGGACAGGCTGGAGGGATATATAACTCAAATGGGGCACTTGGGAGCCCCTGGAGCAGAGTGTCCTGGTGGCACATCTTTGGATTCCCAAGTGATAAGGAGGAGGAAAGAATGATCAGGGAGAATCTAGCTCAACAGATTTCAAAGAACAAAGAGTGCAAGCCCCTCCTGTCCCTACTTGTAACAGTGCTGTGGACGCAGAGAGTAAGCACCCCTGTTCTAAAATTGTTCAAATCCATTTTATTGTGACCAGGGAGTTGAGAAAATTTAACTGCAGTGGAAGATTATGTTCATCTATAATACTATAGGACCTATGGCCCATTTCCCCAAATCACTGTGAATTAAATATGTTACTATCAAGTAGGAGAGGCCCCCAAAATAATGTTCTCTTATTTTTATTTCTTTTGTAGCCATTCCAACTCATAAAATATGCAAGAAGCAAGAAGAAATGGAAAGTGCGTAAGAAAGTTTATTGAGGGGCCCCTGGGTGGCTCAGTCAGTTAAGCGGCTGACTCTTGATTTTGTCTCAGGGTCATGAGATCGAGCCCCACATTGGGCTCCATGCTGGGCGCGGAGCCAGCTTAAGATTCTCTCTCCCTCTGCCTCTGCCACCCACCTCTAAAAAAAAAAAAAAGAAAAGAAAAAGAAAGAAAGTTTCTTGAAACATCCCTGTGGAGTTGGACCAGCTTTTATGTAATACCACATAATGGGCTTCCAGGGATGAAGGAGGATAAAAAAACTTGATTAAAAGGTTTTTTTCACACACACATTTGGAAAAATCTCAACTTCAAGCATCCATTTGAATTACAATGCATAAAAATCTGTGTTTCTCACATTGATAAAGGTTAAACAGTATAATAATACCCAGTGCTGGTGAGGGCATGGGAGTAACTAGTCTTGTTCACAGTCTGTGGAAGGATAAAGTGGAGAAAAAGCTTTGGAGGACTCTTTTGGTCCTATCTATCAAATTTAAAATGTGTATATCCTTTGACCCAGTGTATTAGTCAGCTCCAGCTGTTGTTAACAGAAAACCACAGACTCAGTGGCTTCAACAACAGAAATGTATTGTCTCACTGTTCTGGAGGCTAAAAGTCCAAGATCAAGGTGCAATCAAGGTTGGTTTCTGGTGAAACCTCTCTTCCTGGCTTGAAGATGCTATCTTTTCCCTCTGCTTACATGTCCATATGCAAAAAGAGAGAGAAGTCAGGTGTCTCTTCCCCTTCTTATAAGAACAGCGGTCATACTGGGTTAGGGCTGTACTCTATGACCTCATTTAACCTTAATTACCTCCCTAAAGGCCCTATCTCCAAATAGAGTCACGTTGGGGGTTAGAGCTTCAACATACGAATGGGAGGAGGGGTCAAAAATACGGTCCACAGCATCCAGCAAAGCAACTTTTAGAAATTTATGTTGGGGACGCCTGGATGGCTCAGTAGGTTAAGCATCTGCCTTCGGCTCTGGTCATGATCCCAGGGTCCTGGGATCAAGCCCCACATCAGGCTCCTTGCTCCGCGGGGAGCCTGCTTCTCCCTCCACCTGCCGCTCCCCGTGCTGGTGCTTACTCTCTGTCTCTCCCAATCTCTCTGACAAATAAATAAATAAAATCTTTAAAAAGAAAGAAAGAAAGAAAGAAATTTATCTTGTATGTCTGCATACGTGCACAAAGATCTTTGAATAGGAATATTTAAAGGTGCTTTGTCTGCAGTAGCCAACATAAGCATCCATCAAGAGGGGGCTAGTTAGGGCGCCTGGGTGGCTCAGTTGGTTAAGCGACTGCCTTCGGCTCAGGTCATGATCCTGGAGTCCCTGGATCGAGTCCCGCATCGGGCTCCCTGCTCGGCAGGGAGCCTGCTTCTCCCTCTGACCCTCCCCCCTCTCATGTGCTCTCTCTCTCTCATTCTCTCTGTCTCAAATAAATAAATAAAATCTTTAAAAAAAAAAAAGAGGGGGCTAGTTAAATAAATTAAGGTACATTCAGTCAATAAAATACTACTGTGCACCTGTTAAAATGAATGAACCAGCACTAAACATGTTGACATAGAGAAATCACTAAAATGTATCATTAAGTGGAAAAAACAAGGTGAAGAGCAGTGTGTGGAATATGATCCAATTTCTATTAAAAAAAACAAAACTTAAGCACCAATATTTTCTTGAAGGATTTGTAAGAAACCATTGACAGTCATTAGCTCAGAGGAGTGCACTTGAGCATGGGAGGAAGCCCTTGTTTCTTCTAGCCTTCTCCCTGCTGTGTGGAGGTATGTTACTTTTGTTAAAAAATTGAGGTAAATTTCACAGAGCAAAAACTTCACCATTGTAACCATTGAAAAGTGTATGATTTAGTAATACTTTAGTACTTTCACAATGTTATGCAACCATTACCTCTATCAAGTTGCAAACATTTTCATCACCCTGGGTGGGCAGGTAGTCCTCATTCTTCCCTCCCACAGCCCTTCGCAACCACTAATCTGCTTTCTGTCTCCATTGATTTACCTATCGGGATGTTTCATATAATATGTGGCCTTTGTTTCTGGCTTCTTTTGCTCAGGGTAATGTTTTCTTTTTCTATTTTTTCTTTTTTTAGATTTATTTATTTGAGAGAGAGAGAGCATGAGTGCAGGGAGGGGCAGAGGGAGAGGGAGAGAGAATCTCAAGCTGACTCCCTGCCAATCACAGAGCCTGACGCAGGGCTGATCCCACAACCGCAAGATCACAACCCCGAGATCACGACCTGAGCAGAAACCTGAGTCAGATGCTCAACTGACTGAGCCACCCAAGTGCCCCTCTCTTTTTTTTTTTAAGTAGGCTCCATGCCCAACTTGGGGATCGAACACAAGACCCTGAGATCAATAGTCTCATGCTCTACCAACTGAGCCAGCCAGGCACCCCTAGAATCATCTTCTGGAGGTTCATCCATGTTGTAGCATATATCCCTTTTTATGGCTGTATGAATATACCACATTTAGTTTTTTCATTCATCCATTAATGAACATTTGGGTTGTTTCCCTGTGGTTATTGTGAATAATGCTGCTATGAACATCTGTGTACAAGTTTTTATTTGAATACCTATTTTCAGTTCTTCTGGGAGTGGAATTGCTGGCTCATTGGGTAATTCTATGTGTAATTTTTTGAGGATGAATGTTGGTTTTTCTTGTGTTTAAATATTTAATTTCATTCTATAAATTAAACTATATAGGACAGAACCTTGAAAGATCTTTTAGTACAGTCTCTAGAATAAATGGACATTGACAATGGACATTATTTATCTAAATTAAAACAGTAACTTGAATTTAACAATATATTTTGCCTTAGGGCCTATTAGATGTCTTGTATAAAATGGACACTCCAATGTTCTTGCTATTGAAAACAATGTATCTCAAAAGCATATAAGCATTCTTTTGATAACACTAGTATCCTTAGACAAAATACAATGAATAAGTAATTATTCTAATTTTAGAGATATTGTTGGTTCATTCAAAAAATAACTGTTGACCACTTCTCACCCATTAGGATTGTTATTGTAAAGAACACTGAAGTTAACAAACGTTGTCAAAGATGTGAAGAAGTTGCAACTTTTGTGCGCTGCTGGTGGGAAGGTAAGATGGTGCAGCTGCTACAGAAAACAGTATGGTGGTTCCTCAAGAAATTAAAAATAGAACTACCATATGATCCTGCAATTCCATTTCTGGGTATCTACCCAAAAGAACTGCAATCAGAGACTTGATTATACATATACATGTTTATAGCATTATTATTCATAGCCAAGAGGTAGAAACAACCCAAGTATCCATCAACAGATGAATGGATAAACAAAATGTGGTGTGTATCTCTCTATATAGATAAAGAGAGAGAGAGAGAGAGCTATATGGAAAAATTACATTAAACATACACACACACAATGGAATAATATTCAGCCTTAAAAAGGAAGGAAAACTGGGGTGCCTGGGTGGCTCAGTTGGTTAAGCAACTGCCTTCAGCTCAGGTCACGATCCCAGGGTCCTGGGATCGAGCCCCACATTGGGCTCCTTGCTCAGCAGGGAGCCTGCTTCTCCCTCTCCTTCTACCTGCTACTCTGCCTTCTTGTGCTCTCTCTCTGTCAAAATAAAAAAAAACTTAAAAAAAAATAAAATAAAAATAAAAAAGGGAAGGAAACTCTGGGGTGCCTGGGTGGCTCAGTTGTTTAAGCATCCCACTCTTGATTTTGGCTCAGATCATGATCTCGGGATCATAAGATCAAGGCCTGCACCTGGCTGGGCACTCGGTGGGGAGTCCACTTCAGATTCTCTTCCTCTCCCTCTGCCCCTCCCACTGTGCTCTCTCTCTCTGTCTCTCTAAAATAAGTAAATAAATCTTTTTAAAAAAAGGGAAGGAAACTCTGATACATGCTGACATGAATGAACCTTGAAGACAGGATGTTAAATGAAATAAGCCAGTAGCAAAACAATATTATATGATTATATGATTCCACTTATACGAGGTACCTGGAGTAGTTAAATTCATAGAGACAGAGAGTAGAATGGTAGTTGCCAGGGGCAGGGGGAGGTGGGGAGGAGGCAGTTAATGTTTAATGGGGACAGAGTTTCAGTTGGGGAAAATGAAAAAAGTCCTTGAGATGGATGATGGGGATGGTTACACAACAACGTGAATTTCCTTGATGCCACTGAACCATACACTTTAAAAAGGGTAAAATGGCAAATTTATGTTGTGTATATTTTACCACAGAGAAAGGAACATACACATACACACAAAAGTAAATAAATAACTACTGAAAAAAAATTAACTATTGAGCCGCTACTAAGGGCACTGAGGGTATAGCAGTGAACGAAACATAGAAAACAGTTCCTGCCTCTGGGGCGCCTGGGTGGCTCAGTCGTTAAGCGTCTGCCTTTGGCTCAGGTCATGATCCCAGGGTCCTGGGATCGAGCCCCGCATAGGGCTCCCTGCTCAGAGGAGAGCCTGCTTCTCTCTCTCCCACCCCACCTTCTTGTGTTCCCTCTCTCGCTGTGTCTCTCTGTCAAATAAATAAAAAAATCTTAAAAAAAACAACAACAACATAGTTCTTGCCTTTATAGAGCTTACTATCTAGCAGGGGAGACAATGACAAATAAAAATTCAATATGCAGGGACTCCTGGGGGGCTCAATCGGCTGAGCGACTGACTTACGATTTTTGGCTCAGGTCATGATCTCGGGGTCGAGATCGAGCCCTGCGTCGGGCTCTGCGCTCAGCGCAGAGTCTACTTCTCCCTCTCCTTCTGCTCCTCCCCACCACTTGTGCTCTCTCTCTCTCTCAAATAAATAAAATTTGTTAAAAAAATCAATATGCACACACACACACACACACACACACACTTAGATCCACATATATATCTTTATAAAATCATATAGTTTCTTTTTAAAATATAGATGTGCATTTTTTTCAGCAACTTTCTTTTCACTCCAGCACCTTAGATCTCTCTCAGCGTTAGTCCATGTAACTACTTGCCTCCCTTTTTTAACTCTGTACAGAACTGCACACGAAACTACACTGTAGTGACTTAGCCATGCCGCTGTGAGAGGGACATTTAGGTAGTTTGCAATCTTTTGCTGATATAAACACTGCTCTGAGGAAGATATGCAGAAAAGCTCATGTCATTCTACCTCTTAAAAGCAGTTCTTTTAGGGGTGCCTGGGTGGCTCAGTCGTTAAGCGTCTGCTTTCGGCTCAGGTCATGGTCCCAGGGTCCTGGGATCGAGCCCCGCATCGGGCTCCCTGCTACGTGGGAAGCCTGCTTCTCCCTCTCCCACTCCCCCTGCTTGTGTTCCCTCTCTCGCTGTGTCTCTCTCTGTCAAATGAATAAATCTTTAAAAAAAAAAAAAAAGCAGTTCTTTTAATAACGACTTATGTTTACTTTTTAAATTAACCCCCCAGACCTATCCAAGCAATCATCAAGGTGAGCCCCCCCTTACAGATACACAAATGGAGGCACCCTTTGAATAAACGAGTTCTTATATTTGTTTAATGCCTGTTGTCTCTCCCAAATGAACACACTGTTTTTCAAACCAGGGTGTATTGCTCTGATTTTCCAGTATCTCATTTCATCTCATTCCTGTTAAGTAAGAACTTAGCAATTGCCTTATCAGCTGCACTTTCACACGTAGTTCAGCAAGAATTTCCATCTACACACTCATAGATTAGATCTTGAAACTTAGCCTTGAAGTTAGTTGTTTGGACCTCAGGACCCAAGCCCGGGCATCTTCAGGTTTTGAGTTTTAGGGTGAAAGATCTCCCTCTTGAACTGGCTTCCCATGTAACTGGCAGCAACATGACAAATGTGGGGAGTGCCATCATATTTTTCCACTAGAATTTTTTAACATGTTGCCTTCCCACTTCAAACAACTATATTGTTCTGATCCTGAGTAGACCGAAATGTCATTTAATGTAGCATCAGATTAATTTCTCCTAAATAGAGATGTAAACTGACTTCAGCAATTTTTGATATCTGAAGGAAATTGATTTGATAAATGGAAATGACAATTCTCTTCTATCCTAAGAAGAGAAATCTAAGATAATCGCCTTGCACATTAACTAACATTATTCCACCAGTATGGCTAATGCACAAAGATATTACACACCCAGAATATAAATTTATGAACTTCCAAATCTTACACATACACACACAATCTCCCCCTCCCTAAAACACAAATTTAATATGTCTTGTGTTGCTTTGGGTTCTCCTGGAAGCAGACACTGAGCCAGGTGTCAAGGGCAAGCAGTTTATGTGGCAGGTGATCCCAGGAGACACCAGTGGGGCGAGGGGAAATCAGATCGGGAAGGGAGGGCAGCAACAAAGACTTGTTTTCCAGCAGGGTCCCAGTGTGGGTAACTAAGACTTAATCCTGCTGGAGAACTCTGGGACTTCAGAGTCTCCCCATGGAGGGGGTTAGAGTGCTGGGTATTTATACACTTCTTCCTGCCAGTCACTGATGGAGGGATTTTGGCAGGGTGGGGTTCGGGGGAGATTTCATCCATTCCTTATACTTCCTAGCTGTCATGCTGGGGCCAAAGTCCTCAAGCAAGGAAATTCGGGGACCGGCAGCTGGAAGTCCGGCCAACGTGCACCAAAGTGGTACGGATGAGGGTAGATGTGCGCAAGGCTGCATCGCCACATCTTTCTTCCTGAAACTTCTAAGTAAAATTAATGGCATCTTTTCTTCTTTTTCTTCCTGAATTTATTTGGCTATCCATGTCATTGCACATATCAGAGACACTCACAGGTCTTCCATTGTCTACAGGGTCTCTGCAAGCCCCCCGCCCAACACACACACACATACACACCCCCCATAGACAGGGAGGAACAGTGACTCCCTCACCTCACATCTCCCTCAGGAAAGAGCATGGTGAGCACTACAGAACACGCAGCTTCCAGATGTATGGGTTCTTTCTAAAGCCCTCTTTAAAAATCTGGAACACAGGAGGTTCCTTAGGTTTCTGGTTGTCATTTTTCTTTCCAAATGTTAAGAGAAGAAATTTGGGCCAATTTATGGAATTAAAAATACAATGTTCTAAATGCATATGTCAAATGGTGTGTTAAGTACTAAAGAAGAAAAATACAGCAGAGAAAGGGGGTATATATACATTTTCTCTTTTTACCTTTAGTGATTCAAACTCTAGGATCTTGTGCACACACAAGTACTCGAATATTCAGCATTGCCTGCAGCAGCAAAAGACTAGAAACAATCTAGACACCCGTCTACGTAAGAAACATTCACATGTCTCACAAATACTAACTCACTTAACCCTCAAGAACAAACCTGTTCAGTAGCATGGTCATTATTCATTATTCCCTTTTTTCAGATATGAAAACTGAGGCAAGAAATTAAGTCATCTGTCCAAGTTTATACAGGGAGGAGGGGGTAGAATCAGGATTCGAACCCACACTATCTGGCTCCAGAGTCTAATCTCTTGAGCTGGATGCATGGCTGCCTCACTCTCTAAGGGAAAACTAATTAAATTATGGTTCGAACCCTTCAGTGGAATTCTGTGGAGCTGCTGAAAAGAATGGGGGCAGTTCTGTACATGTTGATATGGAAAGACCCTTAAGATATTAACTAACAACATCAAGGTATTGAACAGTATAAAGAGTAAGTTATCATTTGCATCCCAAATGGGAGAACACATATATGTGCTTTGTTATGCAAAGAGCATTTCTGAAAGGACACATGCAAAACCAGTAAGGGTGATTTTCGGAGAGAAAATGGAAGATACAAAAACTTTTCACGGACTTTTTCTGGCATTCTTTTGTTTATCATACACATGTAATACCTGTTTTATAAAAGTTAAATATAACTTTAAAAAACTGGAAGGAATTATAACTTCTTTTAAGATTTTATTTATTTATTTGAGAGAGAAAGAGAGATAGTGAAAGAGAACATGAGTAGGGGCAGGGGAGGGGGAGAGGCAGGCTCCCTGCCAAGCAGGGAGCCTGATGCGGGACTCGATCCCAGGACCCTGAGATCATGACCTGAGCTGAAGGCAGACACTTAACTGACTGAGCCACCCAGGCGCCCCATAACTTCTTTTAACAGAGCAATGGAAAATGTCATGTTTTGAATTTTCTAGAACTTACTTTACCTTGTAATTCAAGGTGAAAGACCAAAAGTGAAAAGTTCCATATCTTTCATGTGGCTTTAAATTGAGGGGAAGGAGGGTAATTTATCAGGCTATTTTATCAAACTGTGAAATGCATTAAATTCATGTGTAAATCTTAGTGAAAATAATTGCATAGTATGGTCGATTTCATTAGAGTGTAAAATGTATTTTAAAGACTGTGACAGGGACGCCTGGGTGGCTCAATCAGTTAAGTATCTGCCTTTGGCACAGGTCATGATCCCAGGGTCCTGGAATCGAGCCCCACATCAGGCTCTTTGCTCAGCGGGGAGTCTGCTTTTCCCTCTGCCCCTCCCCCCACTTGTGCTCTCTCTAAAATAAATAAAATCTTAAAAAAAAGACTGTGATGATTTCAAACATTTTCTGACTCTCTACACTAATCTTTGAAATAAAAAAGGAAAAAAAAGGCAGGCAACTATTTCAAACAGCTTTGTGAAGTCATTTTGGCTCCATGTCCTGTACCCATTCCACTGTCTGCAATTTAAAATCTGATGGCCCTAAAAATGATCCACTATTCCTATTAATAGCATTTATTTTAAAAGATCTTCATTTCAGGATGTCTGGGTGGCTCAGTCAGTTAAGTGTCTGACTTCAGCTCAGGTCATGATCCCAGGGTCCTGGGATCAAGTCCCGTATCAGGCTCCCTGCTCCGCGGGAAGTCTGCTTCTCCCTCTGCCTGCCGCTCCCCCTGCTTGTGCTCTGTATCTCTCTCTCTGACAAATAAATAAAATCTTTAAAAAAAAAAAAAATCTTCATTTCTTCCTGTTTTACTTGAATAACTTTGTCTTTTATGTTAAATAAACTCAAGAAATTGGTCCCTACAAATGAGAGTAGCAAAGTATGTTTCCTGAATTCATACTAAATGGAAGTAATTAAAGAAGCTCCCTTATTTAAAAAGAATTTGTTCTTTTCATGGACAGGCATACATCACTGAAAATGTTAAAATTTTAGGGCAGCTGTGTTCTCAAAATTAGGATTCCTATGTAAGATTAGGGAAGATAAAAATATATTTAAGCAAATATTGGAAACCACTTGCTTATAATTTCTCACTCTGCATAAGAAAAGGATAACTCAAGTTAATTCTGTTCATTAAAATAAGAAAATGCTCAATTAAGTGGGCCAAAATAGTTTCAATTAAAGATATAAATTTCTCTAATTGGGACAAAATTTGAGAATCTCCTACTATATAAAGACATAACATTTTTTTGGTTAGTAAAACTAACTTTTTACTAACTTCTAGTTAGCAAAACTAAGATGAACTTGTTTGTTTATTTATTTATTTAGATTTTAAAGATTTTATTTAGGGGCACCTGGGTGGCTCAGTTAAGTGTCTGCTTTCGGCTCAGGTCATTTTCTCGGGGTCCTGGGATTGAGCCCCCCATCAGGCTCCCTGCTCAGTGAGGACCTGCTTCTCTCTCTCCTGCTGCTCCTCCCCCACTTGTGTTCTCTCTCTCTCAAATAAGTAAAAATAAAAATCTTTTTTAAAAAAAATTTTATTTGTTTTAGAGAGATAGAATGGGAGACAGTACGAGCGGGGGGAGGGGCAGAGGCAGAGGGAGAAGCAGACTCCTGAGGACCCTGAGATCATGACCTGAGCTGAAGGCAGATGCTTAACTGACTGAGCCACCCAGGTGCCCCGTAAGGTGAAATATTTTTTTTAAACTATGGTGAACTTTTAACTGGAAAAGGGGACAAAATAAAAAGCGCAAGACCCAAGACCTGGAAACTCTCAATGCTTCTTACCAACAGAAGTAGTAAGTGGGCCTCAAGGTATAGGAGGAAAAAAACCAACATCTTTAAAATAGGAAATTAAAATTTCCTAGGGAAATGCTTCCTCAACTCAAACTACAGGTATGTTCCACCTAACTTGGGCCTGAGCTTCCCATCTCAAGAAATAGACCATTATTTGATTAGTTCCGGAAGCTGGAAAGCTGGTGCCCTCCTGGGATTTTCTTTTGCTCTATTCTCCACATCCAATGCATCACCCATTCATTCATCTATTCGCTGAGAGTAAATGAGCAATTGTGACTCCATCCCTCAGCTGCTCTTTGTCTCTTTTTGCCCTTGACAAGTCCCCCCAAAGACTCTCTCCCCAGCAGCTTCCCTTCCCTGCCTCACATACTCCCCATCCACGTCCCTAAACTGGTAGCCCTTCTTCATCGCTCTTCTTAGCTGACCTTAACCCGTATTCCACATGATTGGCCCCATCCACCTTCTGAAAGCATTCCCTGACCATTCACTTTTCTGATTTTCTCCAACGTCCCAGGGTCACTCCTTCTGTGTTTCCCTTCTGGTTCATCCTCCAACCAGGCCGCCAAATACTAGATTTCTCCAAGGCTTGGTCTCAGTAGTCCTTCTGTTCTCTTTTTACTTCTTTCTAGACTAGTAGTTCTCAAAGCGTGTTCCACAGATCCTTTGGGGGTCCCACAAGGTCAAAACTACTTTTGCAACAATACTAAAGTGTGACTTGCCTTTTTCACCATGTTGACACATTGGCCTGTGGGCACAAAAGCAATGGCTCATAAAACTGCTGGTGGTTCCTATAAATCAAGTCACTGACACCAAACTATACCAACAGTCATTGTGTTCTTCCCTATCATGCACTTACAGAAAAAAGAGCTGCACTGAAGGGGCGCCTGGGTGGCTCAGTCGTTGGGTGTCTGCCTTCGGCTCAGGTGATGATCTTGGGGTCCTGGGGTCGAGCCCCGCATCAGGCTCCCTGCTCTGCGGGAAGCCTGCTTCTCCCTCTCCTAATCCCCCTGCTTGTGTTCCTTCTCTCGCTGTGTCTCGCTCTGTCAAATAAATAAATAAATAAATAAAAAAGAGCTGCACTGAAGAAGGTGTTTGATGGGGATGCCTGGGTGGCTCAGCCAGTTAAGCGTCTGCCTTCAGCTCCAGTCATGATCCCAGGGTCCTGGGATCGAGCCCCGCATCAGGCTGCCTGCTCAGCGGGAAGCCTGCTTTTCCCTCTCCGTGCCCCCTGCTCATGCTCTCTCTAATAAAACTTTAAAAAAAAAAAAAAAAAAAAAAAGAATGTGTTTGATGTTGTATGCTAAGTATACTGAAAATTTTTTAAAATGCACTTGATGAATTAGTAAAAATATTAAATTTTATTAAACATTCACTCTTGAACATATCTCTTTCCATATAGATATGTTATTCTAGCACGTTTAGTAAAAAGACCATTATTTCTTTATTCATTTGGCACCTTAGTGGAAAAGCAATTTGCCATATAATTATGGGTCTATTTCTGGACTTTCAATTTTGTTCTTCTGATCTCTATGTCTTGCCTCAATCACTAAAGTTTTATAGTAAGTCTTAAAATCAGGTAGTATAAGTTCTCCAAATTTGTTCACCTTTTAGAAAGCTGTTTTGGTGGGGCGCCTGTGTGGCTCAGTGGTTAAGCGTCTGCCTTCGGCTCAGGTCATGATCCCAGGGTCCTGGGATCAAGTCCTGCAAGGAGCCCGCTTCTCCCTTTGCCTGCCACTCCCCCTGCTTGTGCTTTCTTTCTCTCTTTCTGACAAATAACTACAATCTTAAAAATAAATAAAATTTAAAAAATAATAAATAAATAAATATATATTTTTAAAAAGCTGTTTTGGATATGCTAAATCCTTTGCATTTCCACATAAGTTTTAGACTCAGCTTGTCAATTTCTACAGAAAAGCTTGCTGAGATTTTGATTGGGATTGCCTTGAATCTATAGACCAGTGTGGGGAGAAATGTCATCATCTTCCAATCCATGTGCATGGTATATTTCTCCATTCATGTAGGTTTTAATTTCTCTCAACAATGTTTTGTAGTTTTCAATGTACATGTACTATATATCTTTTTAAGATTTATTTATTTTAGAAAGTGGGGGGGGGAGCAGAGAGAGAGAAAGAATCCTGAAGCAGACTCCCTGCTGAGCATGGAGCCCAAGACCAGGTTGGGGGCAGGGGGGGGGGGGGGTTGATCCCAGGACTCTTGAGATCATGACCTGAGCCAAAATCAAGAAATCACGAACCAGCTGCTTAACCAACTAAGCCACCCAGGCACCCCTATACTGTATATCTTCTATAAATGTATTCCTACGTACATTTTTGGATGCTAACATAAATACGATGGTTATCTGAACTTCTTTTTGGCTTCTTCATTGCAAATATATAGAAATACAACTGACTTTGGTATATTGATCCTGAATCCTGTGATCTTGCTAAATTTACTAATTCTTTTTTTTTTTTTTTTTTAAAGATTTTACTCATTTATTTGAAAGAGAGAGAGCACAAGCAGGCAGAGTGGCAGGAGAGGGAGGAACAGGCTCCCCACTGAGCAGAGAGCCCGACATGGAGCTCGATCCCAGGGTCCTGGGATCATGACCCGAGCCGAAGGCAGACAGACGCTCAACCTACTGAGCCACCCAGGTGCCCCTAAATTTACTAATTCTGGTGGCTTTTTGTATGTTTTTTTTTTTTGAAGATTTTATTTATTTGACAGAGAGAGAGACAGTGAGAGAGGGAACACAAGCAGGGGGAGTGAGAGAGGGAGAAGCAGGCTTCCCGCCGAGCAGGGAGCCCAATGAAGGGCTCAATCCCAGGACCCTGGGATCATGACCTGAGCCGAAGGCAGACGCTTAATGACTGAGCCACCCAGGCGCCCCTTTTTGTATGCTTTTAAGGACTTTCTACATACGTGTCAACTGCAAATAAAGGCAGTCTCATTTCTTCCTTTCTGGTACATATGTCTTTTACTTTTTTTTTTATTTTTTTATTTTTTGCTTTATTACATTGGTTAGGATTTCCAATATGATACTGGATAAAAGTAGTCAGAGTGGAAATCCTTGCCATGCTTCTGATCTTGGGCAAAAATAATTCAGTCTTTCACTGTTAAGTACGATGTTGGCTGTAGGTTTTTTGTAGATGTTCTTCAAAAGGTTGAAAAATCTCCTTCTATTCCTAGTTTGCTAAGAGTGTTAGACTTTTTGTCGAATGCTTTTTCCGCATCTATTAAGAGGGTCATACAGTTTCCAGGTCCATTCTGTACAAGTAGCAGAAAATGTGAATCAACTGGTTTAAACCATAATGACTTTTTTTATCTCATAAAAAATCCAACGAAGGGGGTGGTTCCCTCCCGCCCGTGGCTGAAAGACCGCTCCAGTAGCAGTTTCTGCATTCAATCTGTTGCAGTATGTTATGACTGAAGTATAGGAGGGAAGTCTAGATTCACACAGATCTGATCAATATAAGCCAATCACGGTAATTCCATCCCCTTTATCACAGTGGTAGAAGTAAGGTATTTGACCCATTTCTGGCTGCTGATAATGTGCCGATACAGCAGACTGACTGCATGTGACCAATCCTGGCTCCTCTTTTGGGGCACAGACTAAGGCGATATTTCTCAGCCTCTTCTGCTGTTAAAGTGGGGTGGGGAACTAGTGTTGGCCAATGGAATGTGGGCAGAAATAAGAGTTGCCACTTCGGAGCTTGGCCCTAAAATTTCAAGTGAGATCCTTGGGTCACTCTTCTACTCACCCATAAGGCTAAAAGGACTGGACTCCAATATCATGGAAGCATGTAAAAGAAGGATCCTAGATCCTCGAGAGAGCCACCCAACTTGCATGAGTGGGAAATAAATTTTTATTGTGTTAAGCCACGTGGTCATTCAGATTGTTTCTACATATAACATAAAGTACTATGACTGATACAGAGAGATCTGCTGTGAGGGCTTCTGGACAGGTATTCAGCTCCTAAAGAGACAGAAGAGGAGGGCGCCTGGGTGGCTCTGTTGGCTAAGCCTCTGCCTTCAGCTCAGGTGATGATCCCAGGGTCCTGGGATCGAGCCCCATGTGGGGCTCCCTGCTCAGCAGGGAGTCTGCTTCTCCCTCTCCCTCTGCAACTCCCCCCACCCCACTCGTGCTCTCCCTCTCTCAAGCAAATAATCTTTTTTTTTAAAGATTTTTTTATTTAATTAATTGACAGAGAGAGAGAGAGACAGCGAGAGAGGGAACACAAGCAGGGGGAGTGGGAGAGGGAGAAGCAGGCTTCCCGCCAAGCAGGGAGCCCGATGCGGGGCTCGATCCCAGGACCCTGGGATCATGACCCGAGCTGAAGGCAGACACTTAACCAACTGAGCCACCCAGGTACCCCGCGAATAATAAATCTTTTCAAAAAAAGAGACACACACACACAAGGAGGAGAAAGTCCCCTTTCTGGCTCTGGACCCTAATGTCTCTAGACGTCTTCCAACCACAAAAGGGAGCTATAGCCCATGTGCTGAAGAAGGCAAAGCAAAAATGTGGGAAGAGACTGGATATTTGATGATGCTAACGAGCTGCTGAATCAACCAGCCCTCTCATCGGATTTTATGTGAACTAGTAAGTTCATTACAATCTAAGACAGTGGATCCCCATTTTCTGTTGTTTGCACTCAAAAACATCTTCTCTGATACTTAAATCAAAAACTCATCGGTTTTCCCCCAGCCTGCTCCTCTTCTGGTGTTTCCTATTTTGGTAAATGGTTAACACCATCCAACAAGTTATGTAAGCCAGAAACCTGACTCAACCCTGACGCTTCCCTCCATCTTACTGTTTTCCCCCTTGTGTCTAATCCATTACCACCTGCTGTTGTATCTTTCTACTTCATCAACACCACACTGATCAGAACCAACACCATCGATCTCCCAAACCACCCCAATAACCTCCTGGCTGGTCCACCTGCTTCTCCCCTGGCTCACCTCTAATCTTTTCTTCACACCGCAGCCAGAGCAGAGGTTTCCAAAATTTTAGTCTGATCATATCATCCCTCCTCTCTATTCCTCTCTGTTAAAAAATATTTGAGGGACTTCATTTTCCCATTGCTTGTAGGATAAAGATGTAACATCTTAAAAACCCTGGCGGTCAGGCCCCCACCTGTCTCACTGGTCACACCTTACAATGAACACCTACCACACGGGAGCTTCTACTGGCCCCTCATCCTTGTCTCACTCTCTCTGGCCCCGGGATCTTTGTATATGCTGTTTCCTCCCTCTGGAAACGATTCTCCCTGCTTCGTCCCCCAGTTAACTGCTTCTATCACTTCTCCAGGAGGTCTTTCCTGGTCTCCAGTGTGGCCTCATAGCTTCACGTACCCTCTTTTTAGCACTTGTCACTTGTAATTTTACATAGATTCTATCTGTCTCCTACTAGCCCCTAAGCTCTATAAGACAAGGACTGTATTTGCTTACCTTGGTGTCCTCAATAGCTAGCAGAATGCCCAGCACAGGAGCTTCAATAAATCTGATCAAGAATCAAGTGCTATATACGAAGAAAGGGTAAATATATGATACAAGATGCTCTTAAGTGTCTAGAACACTGACCCCTGATCTTGTCTAAATGGTTAGAGAAAGTTTCCCTGTGGGAATTACTGATTGATTTTTTTTTTTTAAAGATTTTATTTTTAAGTAATCTCTACACCCAACATGGGGTTCCAACCCACAACTCCAAGATCAAGAGTCTCATGCTCTACTGACTGAGCCAGCCACATACCCCTGAACTGAGTTTTGAAGGATGACTCGGAGTTAACTAGATGAAACAGGAAAAGAAGCCCAGCAATGGGTATGCACATGCATGTGATGCAAAGGAGCAGGGCACGCTCAAGCCACTGAATAAAGGGCAGAATGGCTGACGCTTACTGAGTGAGGCAGAGAACAGAGTGGGAGACCAGAGGGCCAAGCAGAACCAGACAACATAAGGAGTCGTGGGTTGGATAACCACATCATTTAATGTCGATATTGGAGCACTTGCTTTTTCAGCCTTTTACATATTAGTTTCCTACGTTTTCATTTTCATATCATTTCAAACAATGAGCAGTTACAAAAATAGTTCAGAGAAGTCCCATGTACCCTTTCCCAATTTACTACTTATTTACCTTTTGTCTTATTTGCTTTATTATTCTTTCTATGTTTATATATAAATTTTTTTTTTTCCCTGAATCATTGGAGAGAAAGTCAGAGACCTCCTGTCCCTTTACAAGGATATTCTCGCCCATAAATAGTGATGGAATCAGGGACTTGAACATTGATAAATCGCTGTTATCCAGTCCACTTTGCAAATTCACCTTTTGTCTGTTTTGTTCATTATAGCTGTTTCTATCCTGGTCCCACACCCAATCCCGGATCTCACACTATCCCATCAATTCATTTTGATATTCATCCAGGGTCATCTTGGCAGTCAGACTCCTGTCGATAATTATGCTGGGCTAACAGGCACAAATCTGGACTCTATCAGGCAAACCTAGCAAAGGGGTCATGCTACTTGCAGGATATGGTGAGGATTTTAAACTTTATAGCTTGTGGGTAATGGGAACCATTGAAGTGATTGAGCATAAAAGCAAGGAAGAAACTTGAGTAAGTTCATGTTTCAAAAAGACTACTTTCACTCCATTGTGAAGAAAAAATAACATGGGGGCAAAATTTGTATAATAAATAAATGTTGAGTGAATAAACACATTAAGAAACAACTGCATCTAGCAATGTCCACAATAGCCAAACTGTGGAAAGAGCCAAGATGTCCATCAACAGATGAATGGATAAAGAAGATGTGGTATATATATACAATGGAATATTATGCAGCCATCAAAACGAATGAGATCTTGCCATTTGCAACGACGTGGATGGAACTGGAGGGTATTATGCTGAGCGAAATAAGTCAAACAGAGAAAGACATGCATCATATGACCTCACTGATATGAGGAATTCTTAATCTCAAGAAACAAACTGAGGGTTGCTGGAGTGGGGGGTGGGGTGGGAGGGATGGGGTGACTGGGTGATGGACACTGGGGAGGGTATGTGCTCTGGTAAGGGCTGTGAATTGTGCAAGACTGTTGAATCTCAGATCTGTACCTCTGAAACAAATAATGCAATATATGTTAAGAAAGAAAAAAAGAAGAAGAATGTAGCAGGAGGGGAAGAATGAAGGGGGGGAAATCGGAGGGGGAGAAGAACCATGAGAGACGATGGACTCTGAGAAACAAACTGAGGGTTCTAGAGGGGAGGGGGGTGGGAGGATGGGTTAGCCTGGTGATGGGTATTGGGGAGGGCACATTCTGCATGGAGCACTGGGTGTTATGCACAAACAATGAATCATGGAACACTATATCTAAAACTAATGATGTAATGTATGGGGATTAACATAACAATAACAAAATTTAAAAAAAAAAGAAACAACTGCATCTAGAATTGCTCAGAATACTTTCTGACTCAAAGCTTGAAGAGTAACCAATGCAATACAAAATTGCAATTCTCAACCTGATATCCAAGCATAAATAAAAAAAATCCATAAACATTCTGAACTCCAATGCAGGTATGCACATGTGGTGGTTTCAAAATACCTACCAGGGCGCCTGGTTGGCTCAGTTGGTAGAGCGTGCAACTTTTTTTTTTCCTTAAATATTTTATTTGAGAGAGAGAGAGAGAGAGAGAGAGAGCACTAGTGGGGTGAGGGGCAGAGGGAGAAGCAGGCTCCTCACTGAGCAGGGAGCCTGACACGGGGCTCGATCCTGGGACTCTGGGATCATGACCCAAGCTAAAGGCAGACGCTTAACCGACTGAACCACCCAGGCGCCCAGAGCATGCAACTCTTGATCTTGGAATTCTAAGTTCAAGCCCCACATTGGATGTAGAGACTACTTAAAATCTCAAAAAAAAAAAAAAAAAAAAAAATTATATACATATATGTATATATGTCTACCAATTATTTGATACCCCACCCTTCAAGAAGTGGAACTTAATTTTCCTCCATCTGAGTGTGCACTGGACTCAGTGACTTACAACAAATAAAATGTGGCAGAACTGATGGTGCGTCACTTCTGAAACTAGCTTTCTCCTCTCTCTCTCTCGGATACTGACTCTGGGGGCAGCCAGGTGCTATGTCATGATGACACTCACAGTGAGGAACAGAGGCCTCCTGCCAACAGCCATGTGAGCGAGCCACCTTGGAAGAAGTCTTCCAGCCCCGGTCAAGACTTCAGTTGACTACAACCGTGGCCAACATCTTTACTGCAACCTTGTAAGACCCTGAGGAAGAACCACCCAGTTAAGCTGCTCCTCAATTCCTGACCCAAAGAAACTGAGAGAAAATAAATTTTGTTATTTTAAACTACCAATTTTGGGGCAATTTGTTACACAAAAGATAACGAATGCGGTGCATTTAGTTGAGGAGTCTATGATTCTCAGTAAAATTAATGACCTGAAAAGGGTAAGAATTACTACTGTAAAACAAGTACTGGATTTTTAAAAATCTTTGGTGCTCATCCTATAGCTTCTATGGGTCTATTTTTTATACAAGTTTGGGATTAGGTTCAACAAATGAGAAGATTCTATTCTCCAAACCACTGGAAGACTCAAAAGAACGTTTAAAAACGCTGTAGGGGCGCCTGGGTGGCTCAGCCGGTTAAGCGTCTGACTCTTGGTTTCGGGCTCAGGTCATCTCAGGGTTGTGGGATGGAGCCCCACATCAGGTTCCACGCTCAGTGGGGAGTCTGCTGGAGACTCTCTCTCCCCCTTTCCTTTTGCCCTTCCCCCCACTCAAGCACTTTCTCTTGCTCTCTCTAAAATAAATAAATAAATCTTAAAAAAAAAAAGGAACCAGCTGAGAAAAGCAAACTTTACCCCAACTTATCAAACTAAGGTCGAACAGAATATCCAGTAGAAATGAAGTACTTTTTCATTTTATAAGAAGAAACATCTACCATTAGACCTAACCATGATTCTGACATAACAATATATCCATAAATTACTGTTAAAGAAAAAAATCCAAGTTATAGAACATGATGTTCCCATTATAGATACAGTGTATTCATATATGTTTAGATGGGTAAGTCCAGAAAAACTTCTAGAAAGATACAGTATTAATCAGGGATTTTTCAGCTATAACCAGCAAAAACTCATCATGGCTATCAAAAAATAGTTTATTATTATTATTATTATTTTTTAAGATTTTATTTATTCATAAGAGACAGAGAGAGAGAGAGGCAGAGGGAGAAGCAGGCTCCCCGCCGAGCAGGGAGCCCGACGCGGGACTCGATCCCAGGACCCTGGGATCAAGACCTGAGCCGAAGGCAGACGCCCAACCATCTGAGCCACCCAGGCACCCAGAAAATAAAGTTTATTATAAAATTCTAGGGAAGGTCACAAAATTGAAGAGAGGGGAGGAGGATCAGCTTCTGCAAGTGGACAGGAAATGGCAGACACAGGGCCCCAGGGACCCAGGGCAGCCACAGGAATGGTCTAAGAAGAAGCTGCCCCCAAAAAGAAGACACCATTTGGCCACAGGCCTCTCGATGCCACCACAAATATGCAAACTGACCCTTGACGTGTGTTTGGTTCCACACCATTCTAAGTCCTTTGGCAGAATCATCCAAAAAACCAAGAGTTTCTTTGGTAACAGGCACTATTGGTATCACAGTCTAATTAGAAGACTTATTTCGAAGCAGTAAGAGATGACGACAGACATTCTGTCGGAGGGGACAGACTGTATGGATTAGATAGGTACAAGAAATCCATATTTTATAAAAATAAAATGGCAGAGAAAGGGAGTCTTCTGCCAAAAGTGGATGTTTAAAATAGTATAGAGCAATTTTACTATTGTTGCTGAAAAGAAAGGATTTCTGGATATTGTGAAGTGAGTTCTAAAACTGCTCATGTCCTACATATTGGTTAAATACAATCAAATACTGGTCCATGCAATTTCAAAAAGGCAGGAAACAAGCCTACAACAGAACTGGGTGAACAGGACCGCTGAAGAGATAAGGACCCTTCCCTATCTTGACAACTCAAAGGTATTTCTTTGAAAGGCTAAATAAAAGCAAAAAATAAAATTGCAAATAAGGAAATGTAATTAAATGACTGATATTTCAAAATCAATTCTATCATGGGGCGCCTGGGTGGCTCAGTCGTTAAGCGTCTGCCTTCGGCTCAGGTCATGATCCCAGGGTCCTGGGATCGAGCCCCGCATCGGGCTCCCTGCTCTGCTGGAAGCCTGCTTCTCCCTCTCCCGCTCCCCCTGCTTGTGTTCCCTCTCTCGCTGTGTCTCTCTCTGTCAAATAAATAAATAAAATCTTAAAAAAAAAAAAAAGTCAATTCTATCTTAAAATGAGTTTCCATCTTAAAGCCCCCTCCCAAAAAAAAAGTTTAAAAAATGAGAAGTAAAGCAGTGATTTTTATTTCCTTGGGCAAATATGCCATGGTAGGTTGAATACTTAAAAATATCTCCTAAAACAAAGGATCTCACATGAGTTCATACTTCAACATTTAAAATAGAGCAGAGAGCCCAATGCGGGGCTCGATCCCAAGACCCTGGGATCAGAACCTGAGCGGAAGGCAGATGCTTAACCGACTGAGCCACCCAGGTGCCCCCAAATAAATACATTTTAAAGATTTTTTCCCTACATTCTTACAGGAAAAAAAGTTTCTATTATACATGCCATGAATAATATTCGCATGATCTACTGAGCTATTATGTAAACAGAGTCATAAAGTATATTTAATCTTTTCCTATCTTTCCCTGTTGTTCGAATAGCAAAATTAAATGTAGCAATATAAGCCAAACTATCAATGCCTCAAAGTCTAAAATTTCTGGATTTCTGGATGGCATATTTTCTTCTTCTTTTTTTTTTTTTAAAGGAGTAGGCAGGGGGAGGGGCAGAGGTAGAGGGAGAAAGAGAATCTTAAGCAGGCTCCATCCCAGTGCAGATCATGATCACGATGCAGGGCCTGATCCCACAACTCTTGAGATCACGACCTGAGTCAAAATCAAGAATTGGATGTTTAACTAACTGAGCCACCCAGGCGCCCCTGGATGGCACATTTTCAATGTAAGAATTCACCTTCTACTATTCTATAGGACAATTCTGAATACAACAACTGCTTTAGAGGCTGCTTAATGAAACAGAAACTCACTCACATTTATTCATTCAACAAATATTTATCAAGAGCCTACTAGCCCTGTGCTAAAACCGGAAATTTTGTTCTTCTTGAAAACAATTCTATTCTCTAAAAATCTGAAGCAGGGAGAACTCTGAAACTTTTCTTCATTGGAAGAATCCTTCTCTCAAAACCACAACGAGATACCACTTCACACCTAGCAAGAAACACTATTATCAAAAAGACAAGAGATAACAAGTGTTGGCGAGGATGTGGAGAAAAGAAAACCCTTCAGCACTGTTGGTGGGAATGTAAGTTGGTGCAGCCAGTGATGAAAACAATACGGACATTCCTCAAAAATTAAAAATAGAACTACCATATGACCCAGCAATTCTGCTTCTGCGTATATATCCAAAGGAAACTAAAACACTACCTCAAAAATATACCTGCACCCCTCATGTTCATCGCAGCATTTATGATAGCCAAGACACAGAAACCACCTAAGTGCCCATCAATGGATGAATAAAGAGTAAACAGTGTCTGTACACACACACACACGTACAGACATGCACACACACACAATGGAACACTATTCAGCAACAAAGAGACAGAAGGAAATCCTGCTATTTGCGACAATATGTACAGGCCTTGAGGACATTATGCTAAGTGAAATAAGTTAGAGAAAATCAAATTGTGTATGATCTCACATATACAGGGAATCAACAACAGCAACAAAAAACCCAAGCTCTTAGACACAAAGAACATACTGGTGGTTGCCTGAGGTGCGTGTGGGGGATGGGTGGGGGAGAAGGCAATATGGGGGAAAGGAGACGAAAGACACAAACTTTCAGTTATAAGAAGTAAGAGATGTAATATACAGCATGGTGAAGACAGCAATACTGTATTGTATATTTGAAAGTTACTTAAGAGTGTAAATCTTGAAAGTTCTCATCACAAGAAAAAAACACTTAACTGTGTGAGATGATGGATGTTAACTAGACGAAAAAGGTCTGGGTATTGGGCCTTTTAACAGGACAACTGGGATCAACTGTGGGAAGATTTGAAAATCTTCATTGACAACTCTTCGGATCAAGCAAATGCATGGACAATGGAGCTGGTCCAGGCTCCCCCCCCCCCCCCCCCGCCTCTCAGACAATGAGGTACTGAAACTCCCCCACCCCTCGCTCCAGCTGTCACCCTATTAATGCAAGGACATTGAGAGTAATGCTGGAGATTCCTGCTGTCAGTCTTGTTTTTAATATCTCACATATAGTCAAAGCTATATCCGTTACCAAGTGAAAAACCCAGAACAGGGCTATCTGGGATTTTTAAAAAGACTTTGTAAGACACAAAGCTTGCAATTAAAAAGTTATTTATTAAAAAATATTTCCTTCTAATTCTGATTCCATATCAAATTAAACACGGAGTGATGTTACAAAGCAGTAAGTGATCAGCTCCGTTTGTACGGAGGCTGACAATGACCTCACGAATTCCTCAGTATATTCTACTAAATAGTGGGATACAAACTCAACTCATTCACTTCTGCACAAAAGGGAAATTTAATTGGTATACTTCATACCAAAAAACTTTAATAAAGCTTGTCTTCATATTTCAGTTTAGAGATTTAGCTAATATAAAATGATGCTTGCTAGCTTTGGCAGCACGTATAAAATGATACTTGCTTAAAAGAGCATCCAAGCAATGCTTTGGATTTTCCTTTCCTGCAAAATTCAAGGAAAACATGATTGTTTGGGAGGTTCTTTGCTGCTCACAAAGAACCACCTGAGATTCCTTTCTGTTTCTACTCTTCCACTCTTCATGTTTCCAGTGATTAAAACATGCTGGAAACATAATTTAGAGAATACTAGAAATGCCACAGAGATCCCACGGCTTAAAAGAGTTTCTGAGAGGTTTTGAAGTTTTTATAAACTTCAAATGAATGTACAGGATACAGGGATTTAAAAAATGACTTTTAGAAACACATACACTCCAAGGAAATACTTTAGTACTCTTTAGCATTGAACACTTGGGGCGAGAACTGGTCTCTCTTTCAATGGTTCAAGTAGTCAGTCTTTTCTCAACAGTTTCTTGATAAGCGACAAACCTTCTCAAATTCATCTTCACATTGTCGAGAACACACAGCTGATCTGGACTGTATTTACCTCTCCCTTCTTTTCGTATCTGCCAAAAAATCATACGTGATTTGGTATACATTACTAATTCCTTTAGATAAGAAAGCATTTGATTTGGGGTGTATTCTTTTCAGAACAAAGAGCTGCCAGAATTTGGTGAAAGATTTTCGCTTTCCAAGGTAAAAGAATACAGTGTGTGAGCCCTAAAGATAAATTAAGATTATGCACCTTTTAAAAATGATCGTTCCAAGAACGGCTGAATTGTAGACTTTAAAACAGTAAGTTTTATGCTATGTGAACTAGACTTCACCTCTAGTCTAGAGCAGCGGTTCTCAGATTTTAGCAACAGTATCATCTCTGGAAAGCTTGTTAAAAAACAGGGCCCACCCACCATTTCTGATTTTCAGTAGGTCTGGAGTTGGGCCTGGGCATTTGCATTTGTAACAAGTTACCAGGTGATTCTGATGCTGCTGATCACAGGGCATTCCTGAGAGCCAGTGCCCTGGAGAAGTTCTTCAGTAAAATGCATTGTATCATATTGAAATGCAACTTGGGGCTAAATATATACCTGACAGTCTCTAATGCAATTGTGGCTTCATTCACAGAAGAACATATGAAAAACTACAAGCTGCCCTTCTGGCTAACAAAGAAATTTCATTAGGGCTTTATACCTTTGAGAAAAGAAAAACACTTAATGAAACATCATTACCATAGCAATGCATAGTAAGTAGGCAAATCAATCAGAACAGCCCTCCCAGTGGTTAGGGGTTGTTTTGCTGGTTCATAGTTTACATAACTCCTCTCTGAGCATTTGCTTCTGCAGGCTGAATTCTCAACTATATCTGCTTTCCCTGCAGCTGCAGAGAAATAGGGCATATTTTCTCCTTACCGTGCAGACTCCTTTTTCAGATGTTCCAAGGGCCTGCCTGCACCCTTTAAGAACACTGTGGATACCCACCACGTACTGGTATGGAAATATCTCTAGGAGATAGTGTTAAGAGAAAACACACAAAGCACAGGATTGTGAATATATTAGGCTACCTTTTGGATAACAAAGGGGGGAAATACTAATGCACGTCTGTCTTTACGTGGAGAAACGTCACTCAATTTGGTTACCGAGGAGGCAGAAAATAAAGGGAATAAAACCTCTCACTTCTTAAAGAACAGACAGACATGGATGAACACAGAGTCAAAAGGAACAAACTTCCAGTTATAAGCTAAATAGGTCATGCGAATGTAATGTTCAGCATGGTGACTCTGATTGTATATTTGGAAATTACTACGAGAGTAGAGCTTAAAAGTTCTCATCACAAGAAAAAAAATTTCCAACTCTGTGTGGTAATGGATTTAACTAAACTACTGTAGTAATTATTTCCCAATACGTACATGTATCAAATCACTATGAACCACTAAAACTAATACAATGTAATATGTCAACTGTATCTCAATTAAAAAAAAAAAAAAGCAAAAAAAAAAAAAACAAAAACCCAAACAAAAAAACCTACAGGCTTGAACAAAGCGTAATTAAGGGTAAACTGTTCAATTGTTTACCCTAGACTTAAGTTACCTATTGGTGAATCTTAACTCAATAAAGATTAGCCACTATGATTACATTTTTTAAATATAAGATGCCCAAACATGAAAACGTTAAAAACAAACCAATACTGATGTCCTTAAACCAACACTGACTTTAGATTTAACTACGACATGGAATGTTTATGGTGTGTGTTGCTAGTTTTCTAAAGAAAATGATTTAGTCCTTAAAAAAAACTTCAGAAAATTTAAGTTACTAGACATACAATCATATTCTCCTAAAAAATTATCACAGAGTTCTCTCCTTGAGAAATCAATTCTGCATTAGAAGCTTGTTAGATAAAAGAAATACATATTGGGGGTGCCTGGGTGGCTCAGTCGGCTAAGCTTCCAACTCTTGGTTTCAGCTCAGGGTTTTGAGATTGAGGCCCGTGTCCGGCTCCGCACTCAGCAGAGTCGGCTTGTCCCTCCCCCTCTGCTCCTCCCCCGGTTCTCTCTCTCTCTCTCTAAAATTAAAAAAAACAAAAACAAAATATACATATTGGAAAACAACAGAAGTAAGCTAAGTTTTCATCCAAACCTCTATTTTCTTGGCAAAGATTTAAAAACAAATGTTTAATTTGAAATCTAAAAGCAAAAAATACAAACATTTTTATTTCTCAAAATGACATAATTTAGAAATGGAAATTTTGTTTGTTGGTTTGTTTTTTAAGTAAACTCTATGCCCAACATGGGGCTTAAACTCATGACCCTGAGATCAAGAGTCATATTCTCCACTGACTGAGCCAGCTGGGCGCCCCTAGAAATGGAGATTTAGATAATTGGAGAATGGTAAACTTAAACTTATAGACATAGGATTCAAGGCTGTTTTTAAAATTCCTGGTGCCTTCCCCTGGCCACCAAGTTACTGAAAATTACTTTTTGACTCAAAGTTAGCTTTGATGATTCTGGTGAAACAAAAAAATAAATAAAAGGGTAGGGGCGCCTGGGTGGCTCAGTCGTTGAGCGTCTGCCTTCAGCTCAGGTCATGATCCCGGGGTCCTGGGATCGAGCCCCGCATCGGGCTCTCCGCTCAGCGGGAAGCCTGCTTCTCCCTCTCTACTCCCCCTGCCTTGTGTTCCTTCCCTCGCTGTGTCTCTCTGTCAAATAAATAAAATCTTTAAAAAAAAAAATAAATAAAAAAATAAAAGGGTAAATGAAGGGAGCTACATTCTCCGACAGAGACCAGCCTGGAGTTTGCCCTTTTTTTCAGAGCACCAAAGGGAAATATTCACAACACTGAAATCAAGCTGTAATGTATTAGCTGTAACGACATAAAATAAATTCACAACGTATACGAAAGTGCTTTGTAGGCCACAGACTGCGGTGCTTCTCCACAAGTACTGTGAGCATTACTGAACTCTTCTAGAAAGGGGACCGTGCCCACACCATTCTGGCCCAAGTCACAGTGATTCAACAGAAAGGCCTGAGCTCTGACTCAGCCAACAAGCATTCTTCAGTTCTGGGGATGAAGCGCTCTATGAATCACAGAGATTGCATGGAGGAAACTACAGGCCCCCCTTCTCGGAGGATGGTGAGACCTAAGCATTTACGCACGAAACAGCTACATACCTTCATTTTGAAGACTGGCTGGAATTCCTTCAGAGCCGATAACAATTTAATCTGAACTGAGGCCCTTTCAGCTTCTTTACCATCTGCAAAAACATCGAAGAGAGCATCCAAGGCTTCTCCTGCCACCACAAGGGAGGGATCTTTGGTGGCAACTTCAAGCAGAAAGCACCCAATGGTCTGGAGACGACAAGGCACACTGTTATGTCTAATATTCTAACATCAGTTTCCAAAATAAGTACTAACTTTAAATGTGGCAACAATTCACACATGGTATTTTAAAATTTAGAAATACCAGAGACAAATTAAAACTCTGAAAGAACTAGGGGCGCCTGGGTGGCTGTCGTTAAACGTCTGCCTTCGGCTCAGGTCGTGATCCCAGGGTCCTGGGATTGAGCCCCGCATTGGGCTCCCTGCTCAGCGGGAAGCCTGCTTCTCCTTTTCCCACTCCCCCTGCTTGTGCTCTTTCTCTTGCTGTGTCTCTCTGTCAAATAAATAAATCTTAAAAAAAAAACAAAACTTTGAAAGAACTAAAGATTAAAGACTTCACATATATTTATAAATACACCAAGTATAATATCAACAAGATAAATTAAGTATATTAGAGTTTACATTCCTAAATAAAATCAATTAAAATTCATAAATGATATATGAAAGATTGGTTTCGGAAATTAAAATTTCCCCTCTATCTCCCTCAAAAAGGCTTTCCCTGTGGTGTCAAAATACAGATATAGATCTGCAACAAAAAAAATATGCTTTTAAAATTATATGAAAGAATAAAATTATATGAAAAACACTCTAGGACAATTAAAAAAACAAAGAACACTTAATCTCTTTCTGATTCCCTGTGATGATCTTTAACACCCATCCACCCTGTGATGATTAGCTAGCTAATGAACAGGCCATTCCCAGTCTGTGAGGAACTGTTCAAGAGTGAACTTACTTTGTTTTGGCTGTCCTGCTCCACCCTTTATGTCTTAAGGGTGATGTGCACATCTGGTATTATCGGTGGGAGAGTGGAAATGCTAAGAACAGCGAGTCCAAACTCCAGCTGTGACATAAATAACAGGCTGACCCTTAGAAAGTCCATTACCCGCTCTGGACCTCTATTTTCTTATCTGAATTTAAGTACTCTAGATAATATCTAGGATAGTATTTAGAGTTAATAACTTATAATAAAATACGAAGCACATACTGTCACCTATGAAGTAGTCTTACTAAAAAAATTAACCTGAATCTGAATCTGATCCAGCCTTTAGATCTAACTTCCAGTTTGCAGAAAATACAGAGGATAAAGGAACAAGCTTAACACCACAAGGAAGCAATCAGACAAATTCAGAGGGTTGGATACTGTGAGACAACCACCCCCAGGAGTTGAGGAAAAAACAGGTGGTAGCAGAGGTGCCCAGCTGGCTCAATCGGTGGAGCACGTGACTCCTGATCTCAGAGTCATGAGTTCAAGCCCGGTGCTGGGCATAGAGCTAGGAAGGAAGGAAGGAAGGGAGGGAGGGAGTGAGAAAAAAAAAAACAGGTGGTGGGAGGTAGTGCTAGGGAGAGAAGTTTCTAGATTGAGAGAAGCTTAGAAGATCCAAAACCAAACATAACATGTAGACTTGACTTAGATGCTCATTTAAACAAACTATCTGTAAATAGATGTTTTTGGAACAACTGGAAACACTTGAGGATGGACCATGCAGAAGACATATTAAACAATGAGGGGGCACCTGGGTGGCTCAGTCAGTTAAGCGTCTGCTTTTGGCTCAGGTCTTGATCCCAGGGTCCTGGGATGGGGCCCCGTGTCAGGGTCCCTGCTCAGTGGGGAGTCTGCTTCTCTCTCTCCCTCTGCTCCTCTCCACCCAGTCCTCCCCTCCCCCCAACCCAAGGCTCGTGCTCTCTCTCAAATAAATAAATAAAATCTTCAAAAAAAAAAAACATGGGGTGCCTGGCTGGCTCAGTCAGTTGAGCGTCTGCCTTCAGCTCAGGTCACGATCCCAGGGTCCTGGGATCGAGTCCTGCATCGGGCTCCCTGCTCAGTGGGGAGTCTGCTTCTCCCTCTGCCTGCTGTTCCCCCTGCTTGAGTGCTCGCGTTCTCTCTCGCTCTCTCACAAATAATTCTTTTTAAAAAAATTAAAAATTAAAATTAAAAAAAAAGACATTTAACAATGATGATTGATTGTATAAGGGTGATAATAGTGGTTATGTAAGAAACTGTACTTGGTTTTTTTTAAAGATTTATTTATTTATTTGAGAAACAGAGTGGGGGGTGAGGGGCAGAGGGAGAGCGAGAAGTAGACTCCCCACTGAGCAGGGAGACTGACAAGGGGCTCAATCGCAGGACCCTGAGACCATGACCTGAGCTGAAATTAAGAATCCGACACTTAACCAACTGCGCTGCCTAGGTACCCCAAAACTGTCCCTATTTTTAAGACATGCATACTGAATCAACAGGGCAAAATACCATGATGTCTTTAATACTGAGCTTTAACTTTAACATACTTTAACATACCCAGCAAAGAAACTGTGTGAAGTGCATATGATAGAATATTAATGATTGTTAAATATGCTTAACTAGTATACAAAATTCATTGTACTTTCTACTTTGCTTGGAAATGTGACTAAATAAAAACATTTTAGGGGCACCTGGGTGGCTCAGTCGGTTAAGCGTCTGCCTTCGGCTCAGGTCATGATCCCAGGGTCCTGGGACTGAGCTCCACGTTGGGCTCCCAGCTCGGTGGGGAGTCTGCTTCTCCCTCTCCCTCTGCCTCTCAACCTGCTTCTGCTCTCTTTCTGTCTCTCTCTCAAATGAATAAATAAAATCTTTACAAAAAACAAAACAAAAAAACATTTTAAAAATCACATGTTATGCCCGAGAAAAACTTGCTGCTCCTAAGTGGATCTTGGAAATTATAGTCTTAAGGGGCAGGAAGGGATTTAACATGCACATGCTCATCTGTATATGTGTACACAGACAGCAACACGGCGATATTCTCTCTCACTTATGTGTCTCTTTTTATCAAAAATCCCTAGAGTAATAGAGAAGAAAGGAGTCACAGTGGCTGTCTCTCTAGAGTCAAAGTCGGGGGCTGGAAAGTTAGCAATGGAGATGAGTCTTTCATTATACATTCTTTTCTACTTTTGTGAATGTTTTGTTACATGCAGGTATCATCTTTTTAAAATAAGGTTCTTAAGATTTTTTTTTTTTTTTTTTTGACACAGAGAGAGAGACAGGAGACGGGGAACACAAGCAGGGGGAGCGGGAGAGGGAGAAGCAGGCTTCCCGCTGGGCAGGGAGGCCGATGCGGGGCTCGATTCCAGGACCCTGGGACCATGACCCAAGCTGAAGGCAGACGCTCAACGACTGAGCCACCCAGGCACCCCTAAAATAAGGTTCTTAAAAAACATCAGTCATTGGGGCCCCTGGGTGGCCCAGTCCGGCTAAGCGTCCAATTCTTTTTTTTTTTTTTAGAGAGAGAGAACAGGGGAGGGGTAGAAAGAGACGGGGAGAGAGAAGCAGACTCTTCGCTGAGCCCAACGCAGGGCTTGATCTCATCATCCTGAGATCATGACCTGAGCTGAAATCAAGAGTTGGCTGCTTAATGGACTGAGCCACCCAGGTGCCCCAAGTGTTCAATTCTTGATCTCGGCTCTAGTCTTAATCTCAGGGTCGTGAGTTCAAGCCCCACGTCGGGCTCCACACTGGGCATGGAGCCTACTTAAAAAAAAAAAAAAAAAAAAGGGCGCCTGGGTGGCTCAGTTGGTTAAGCGACTGCCTTCGGCTCAGGTCATGATCCTGGAGTCCCTGGATCGAGTCCCGCATCGGGCTCCCTGCTCGGCAGGGAGTCTGCTTCGCCCTCTGACCCTCCCCCCTCTCATGTGTTCTTTCTCTCTCATTCTCTCTCTCTCAAATAAATAAATAAAATCTTTAAAAAAAAAAAGTCATTGTTGTAAAGTTCTCAGCAAGCCCAATAGTCGGTTTATTACCCATTAATTAGTAATCAATACTTCAGCAATTATTATTAGCACAATGAAGGGTAATTTTACTACCACGGTCCTTGTAGTTACTAGTGATGCTGTGTCTCCAGCAGTGTAGTTCCTGAGCAACTGTGCTGAGATAAAGTGCTGGAAGCAAATATGCTGAGTGAGCTCCTAGGGCGTTTGCTGCTTAAAATTTATAGAGTGATAGCAGAGTGGACTGTGCGGTGTTGTTCAGAATGCACTTTAGCCTGGTGTACTAAGACAACTGGTGAGCTGTTCCTGCATTAGCAGGAGAAGAGAATATGCACACAGTTTATGCAACAGCAAAGGCAGAGGAACCTGGGACAATTCTGAACTTGGCCTTTCACTGAAGACAAATTTATATCTGAAAAAGTACCTCAGGAATAAAGTGGCAAAATGCAACTCAATTTTTCAAGTACCCACCTAATTCATATAGTCAGATCAAGCCAAAGGGCATATTTTAATAATGTACCTTAGTAAGCAACTTCTCTATAGAATTTCTTCTTGTGATGTCCATAGAAGTTTTTAAAAATCCTACACCAACAGTTACTCTTCCCCGTTTCTAATGATTTAATGTTTTACATTGGAAGCATATAGTTTTACCTTAAGAGTTTCCAGTGTTCCATCTTCTTTGGCAAGGACGCTGCCCGTGATTCCTAAAATACTAACAACGTTTACTCTAACCCCAGTATTACTACTATGAATGCCGGCTGTGCATAGTGTCATCAGCTGGTTGGGAGTCATACACTGTTGAAAAGGAAAAAGAGTATTTATAGTGTTAAACTCAACCAAGTCCAAGAGCATGCACAACAGGACTGACAGGAATGTCAACGACAGAGAAGTTAGCACATACTCTAATCGCTCCTCAGGTTAGCTGGTAATCCTGAATGAAGATGAGGCCTGTTCACGTCACTGTCATTATTCACTCTACCATAGCTGTTAAGCCTAGAAGAGGGGCTTCGTTTCCTATTAGTTTCATTTAAAGAAGACTTTTGGGAGGTACCTGGGCAACTCAGTCAGCTAAGCGTCTGCCTTCAGGTCAGGTCATGATCCCGGGGTCCTGGGATCGAGCCCCATGTTGGGTTCCTTGCTCAGTGGGGAGTCTGCTTCTCCCTCTCTCTCTGTCTCCTCTCCCACCCCACTTGTGCTCTCTCTCTCTCAAATAAGATCTTAAAAAAGAAAAAGACGACTTTCAGTCAGATGTACACGAACTAAAGAGATCCTTATTTCTTTTTAACACTGATCATAAAATGTTTTGAAAATGTACAAAGAATATGTGGCTTTAATAAAAATTGGCTGAATCTATACAAGTTAAGAACTTACCCTGAGATGTTATGCTGTTACAGTAAACTATTAGAGCTTGTAGAAACCATTAAATTATAGAGTGCTTCTGCTGCGTAGTGATAATTTTCATTCTAAGCTAATCTGAACACACACGTGGGTGCAGGTATCACCAGAGAATTCGAATATCGTGTTGCCAGGCTATCACAGTGTGGTGACGAAGGGCTTGGGATCTGACATCCTGGGTTCACATCCTGGCTCCTCTCCTTACCCTTCAGCAATCCTGCGTAAGACACCCCCCTGACAAAGGTCTCTCCATTTCCCCATCAGTGATACGGGGACAACGGTCACCATGCAGAGTTGCTAAAGGATTAAATAATGCATGTCAAGAACTTAGTAAATATTAGATATTATTATATATAGAAATACTGAACAGTTCTAAATCAAACTCATTTCCGAATCATTTGCAGTGCTTCTGCCAAATCTAAAGGTAACAGCTAATATGTGCAGGTTTCTTAGGAAATACTCTAATGGAAACAATCCCACCAACCCTGGCATTCCTCCCAGCCGGAACAAGGCTGCCAGGAATGCTGGAGGCGTGCTGCTTTACTACCAGTATGAGTCACAAATGCAAGCTGCCCAAGGTGCACACACCGACAAGGCAGAGAACTGGACAGGGGAGCAGGACAGCTGTACTCCACTGTTGGTGCTGTTACTCAGCATCTCTGGTCCCTGGTTCCCTCTCCTTGTAAAGTATGAGAAAGCCAGGGTCCTTCTAATCCTCAAATTCCATGCTCATGCCCAATACACAGCCAACCTGAGAATTCATGGTCTTAATATATATGAATGCCCAGACATTAACTGAGCATGAGCTGGGAATAATTCTCTTTAAACGTCAGGCTGATCCAGTTAGCTACTGCTGAAGATCATGGAAAAATCAATAAAAACACTTTATATTCCCATAGGCCCTACAGTATAGGGTTTTCTAATCCTCTCATCATTATTACCATTCCCATGTCCAAGAAACTGAGGGTCAAAAGTTACGTTCTTGAAAAAAATTCTCAAATATACAAAGAAAAAAAATCGAAAGAGTATAGACTAGACGCCAACAGCACATACTGTATTTGATAGTAAAGTACCAGGGGCATTCTCGTTAAACTGTGGACCAAGATAAAGTTTGGGAAGCACTGCTCCAGGGTGTGGCCATGGAATGACTAAGGTAGAGAAGGAAGACCAGACCGTTGGAGAAAGGGAGGTCCAAGAACTTCAAAGCCAAGGGACTGGGGGGAGCATCTATGTGGATCTTGAAGTCACCTAGAATCATGACAGGACTGGTGAAGAGTAATAATGCCCAACAGCAGGAATCTTCAAGGAACAAAGAGTGCCCCAGGGCATGGTAGATGGCTATAACCAAGAGAAGTGGGTGGTACGGTCTAATGACATGTTAATCAAAACTGGAAGATTTTAGAAAGGAAGGAGCAAGGATGGTTTAGCACACGGGTCCCTAAACTTAGTGTGCATGCCAATCACCCAGAGAACTTGTTAAAATATAGATCACTGGGCCCCTCCTCAAAGTTTCTGCCTCAGTGGATTGGGGGCAAGGCCCTAGGATTTGCTCTTATATACAAAGAAAAAGACCACCAACCCAATAGCAAAACTGGCAAAAGATAGGAACAGTTACAGAAAAAAAATGCAAAGGCCCTTAAAGCACATAAAGAGACAGACACCCAATCTCATATTGTAAGACAAATGCAAATTAAAATTGAGATATGTCTCAACTATCAAACTGGTAAAAATCTAACATTCTGACAACTCTGCTTCTGAAGCTATAACAAAACATGCACTCTCAAGCACTGCTGTAGGAAATTCAAAATGCCTCAAATTCTAAGGAGGGGACTACAGCAATTAGCAAAAATCACCAATCCATCTATTCTCCAACTCAGCAAGCCCACTTCTAGGACTCTCTCTCGAAGACACAATGGCAAAAACACAAAAAGCATCTGTAAAAAGGCTATTCACTGCAGTTCTATTTGTAATAGCAAAGGACTGGAAATGAGAACACCCATCAACAGGGCTGAATGAATAAGGAACACCTACACGACGGAGCAATAGAATGTGAAGCTGTAAAAAAGAAATGAGGAAGATACCTGTATACTACGATGATTAATAAGGGAGAAAAAGAAAGCAAGGTGCAGAAGCACTACTTTTAACAAAAGGGGTGAAATACACATGCCTACGTATTTGCTTATGTTTTCAAAATAAGAACAATGGAATGATAAATCAAAACACAAAAAAGGACGGTTACCCGAAAGAATAGGGGCAAAGGGACAGAAGTTAGACTAAATATAAATAAATAAAATTGTTTTTGGTAAAACATACATAATGTAAAACTTGCCATTTTAACCTTTTTAAAAGAGATTTATTTATTTGAGAGAGAGAGAAAGCAAACATGAGCCAGGGTGGGGATGTAGGGGTGTGTGGGCAGGGGGAGGAGCAGACTCCCCTCTGAGCAGAGAGCCCAGGAGCCCGGGATCATGACCTGAGCCGAAGGCAGATGCCTAACTGACTGAGCCACCCAGGTGCCCCTGAAATACCTTTATTATTAAGCCGTTCTTAGCCACGATCTCTTGCCTGCAGCTGAAAACATTTCTAAGTGTCCAGTTCAGTGGCAGTAAGTACCTTCAGACTGTTGTACCACCAGCCATCACCACCATCCATGTCCAGAGGTTCTTCATCATCCCATACTGAAACTGTCCCGTTCAACAGTACGTCCCTACTCCTCCCTTCCCCCAACTCCTGGCAGCCACTGTTCCACATTCTGTCCTTACGAATTTAACTATTCTAGGTCCCTTGTATATGGAATCGTACTGTATGTGTCCTTTTGTGCTCGGTTTATTTCACTTAATGTCATGTCTTCAAGAATTCATCCATGTTGTAGTATGTATAAGAATTTCCTTTTTAAAGCTGAATAATATTCCATTGTATGTATCTACCATATAGTTCCCTGAATATATCGTTTCCATTTTAACTCTGAAACTGTGTAAATATTTTATATAATTAAAAAATAGAAATTAAAGCAAAAAAAAAAAAGTTTCTTAAAAAAAGGAAAGCTAAAAAAAAAAAATGAAAGCTAAAACAACTGAAGCTACCTTTATAACAAGTCACAAAGAGAACTTTGTCAAGTAACGTTAAAACACAGCAATCTGCCTATACAGTCGTAGAGGGGTTGTGAGATCGAGCCCCAAGTCGGGCTCCGTGCTCAGTGGGGAATCTGCTTGGGATTCTCTCTCCCTCTCCCCCTCCCACTTGTGCTCTCTCTCTCAATCAATCAATCAATCTTAAAAACAAAACAAACAAAATAACCCCACAAGTTCATAATGATATTTTAAAAAAACCTCACTGATCACTTTTAGAGATTGCTAAGGGCACTAATTTATTATTCTGGAAAAATCCTATCTTTTTGGTATGAACTTTATTTCAAAGTTACCAAATAACTGATGAGACAGAAGTTCTTACTTATAGAAGAATCACAGCTAATAAACGTAAAAGAAATGACAAAATTAAGATGTCTCCATTTTGCACCACTGATAAAATGGTGAATCCACTGATTAATACTTTTTTTAAAAAAAGATTTTAGGGGTGCCTGGGTGGCTCAGTTGTTAAGCATCTGCCTTCGTCTCAGGTCATGATCACAGGGTCCTGGGATCGAGCCCCACATCAGGCTCCCTGCTCTGTGGGAAGCCTGCTTCTCCCACTCCCCCTGCTTGTGTTCCCTCTCTCACTGTGTCTCTCTGTCAAATAAATAAATAAAATCTTTTAAAAAATAAAAAAAGATTTTATTTATTTACTTGAGAGAGGGAGAGAGCACATGAGTCAGGGGAGGGGCAGAGGAAGAGGGAGAAGCAGACTCTTCTGAGCACAGAGCCTGATGAGGGGCTCAATTCCAGGACCCCAAGATCATGACCTGAGCCGAAGGCAGCCGCTTTACCAACTGAGCCACCCAGGTGCCCTGAATCCACTGATTAATCTTAACATCACTAATTTATGAGAATATATAATTTGTGATATAAAAGTAAAAAATATATACAGCACTGTGAATTATTCTTGACAAAAAATCTGATCCTGACTCGAATTAAGACTCTAGACCTAGTTCCCAGTTTATAGGATATATGGACAAGAGAGGGACATGTCAACAATACCATTGTGAGAAACTAGCCAAATCTCATAATGGGAAAACTTCTACAGGACAAATGACAGCTTCTTCAATGAATAAATAATATAGGGAAAGGGGGGTTGGTGGGGGGAATAGTTTAAATTAAGAGATTTAAGAATCTGTGAATATACTAAAAACCACTGAGTTGTGCACTTTATTTTTTTTTAAAGATTTTATTTATTTGAGAGAGAGAGAGTGAGAAAGAGCACAAGTGGGGTGAGGGGCAGAGGGAGAAGCAGACTCCCCACTGGTCAGGGAGCCTGATGTGGGACTCGATCCCAGGACCCTGGGATCACGACCCAAGCAAAAGGCAGAAGCTTAACCAACTGAGCCACCCAGGCGCCCCTGAATTGTGCACTTTAAATGGGTGAATTGTATGGTTGGTGTGTGAATTAAATCTCACTAAAGCCGTTAAAAAATTTTTTTGGGCGCCTGGGTGGCTCAGTTGGTTAAGCGACTGCCTTCAGCTCAGGTCATGATCCCAGGGTCCTGGGATCGAGTCCCACATCGGGCTCCCGGCTCAGCGGGGAGCCTGCTTCTCCCTCTGACCCTCTCCCCTCTCATGCTGTTTCTCTCTCGCTCACTCTCAAATAAATAAATAAATAAATAAAATCTTTAAAAAAAAAAATTTTTTTTAACCAAAGTATCAACCAAAAGCATTTGGATTCTGATTTGAATAAAACAACTGAAAAAGACATTTTTGTGGCAATCAGAAAAAACTGAGCTTAGGCTGTATATCAAATGATAATTAAGCAATGTCTGTTAATTTGGGGGTAATGGTACCGTAGTTAAGTTTTTTATAAGTCCATTTTCTGTCACAGATACATAATGAAGCATGTAATAAAATACTTATGGGTGAAGGAACATGATTTGCTTTAAAGCAGTCCAGGAAATAAAAACAAAAGTGTAAGGGAGATGAAGAGAACAAGAATGCCAGGATGTTGCCAACTCTGTGACCCTTGTGGTTCACGATACTATCATCTGTGCTTTTAGAGACGTCTGAAAACTTCCTTAATAAAAAGTAAAGAATACAAGTGGGAAAGCACCTATCACAGAGATGCCGATGGATCACTGTGGAGGGTCAGTGGGCATGCTTGATAATTTCTGTAAAATGTTACAGAAGAAGACAAATGACATTCAGAGAAAATATTTATGACAGGTATGTCAAGATAAAAAAATCTGTGTTAGTGGCAGTGGTGGGAAGAAGCAAAATATTTTACTTTTTATTTTAAGCATTTTTGCTTTCTTTTTACAAGGATCATACATTACTCTTATAATAGAAATAAATACTTTAAAAAAAAAACAGTTAAGTAATGAATTTTGCTTCCATAATACGGAATCTTTGCGGGTTTCATATAAAATTTTTTAAAAATCTTACCTGAGAAATGTTCTTGGAGGCCATTGTTTGCAAAAGGGCCCTCAAGGCACTACTTATGGCTTCTAGAAAGTCAACATCCTTAGCAAAATCTAAAACACAAAAGTGAAATATAAATTTGTCTTTCTCTAAGACAAGTTATTTTGTAAAAAAAAAAAAAAAAAAATCAAAACACCGCATGTTAAATGTTAATATATGCTATTATAATTAAAACATTTTTGATGTTAAGCCAAGACTTCTGGTTAACAGCCCCCTGTGAACTGAATACTTGACTTTGAAAAGATGTCCACAATTGAAATAACCGTAACAAGGGAGCATTCTGCAGACAGTCCTTGCCTTCTAGGCACTGGATTTTCATTTACCTCGCTCTTTTTTTTTTTTTTTTTTTTTTTTTTAATTTTATTTGACAGAGAGAGAGATAGCGAGAGCAGGAACACAGGCAGGGGAGTGGGAGAGGGAGAAGCAGGCTTCCCGCTGAGCAGGGAGCCCGATACAGGGCTCGATCCCAGGACCCTGAGATCATGACCTGAGCCGAAGGCAGACGCTTAACGACTGAGCCACCCAGGCACCCTTTACCTCGCTCTTTAGCACATGATACACCTGAGCTAGCTTTCGTAGACAGAATTCAGCTTTTCACAGATTGCCATCACGGTGTTGGGCAGACCTCACATGGCGATGTCTCCAAAATCAGAGTTCTTCCTGGCCAACCCAAACCCACTGCCTAGCCAAGAACTGTTGCTTGCGCAGGGCTGGGCCACTATACCTCCGTGGTTTCAGTGGCTTCTATGGTTGTATTTACTGACCCAACTTCCCCTTCCCATTCCTGCTCATTTTTACTCTTTTCTTTCTTACCCCTTTGGTGGGAAGGGAAAGCGATGGACTTGCCGTGGTAGATTATATTGTCCAAAAATAACCACAGCAGTCTATTTCCCCACCCCTTGAATCTGGGGGTACTTTGTGACATCAACCAACAGGACACATGAATATGACATGCTAAGTCATGAAAGGCAACATGATTCGCACCTGACTCACATGTGTTTGCTCTCTTCTCTCAACTCTTGCCCTTGGAACCTAGCCACCATGTTATAAGGAAGCCTAGGTCACATGGCAAGGTCATCTTGTTCTGGCTGACAGCCCCTGTGAGCCAACCATCAACATGAACAAGACTTCAGATGATTCTGGCTCCTTGTTTTCCAGCAGAAGCCCTAGGGTAGAGTTTTCTCAACCCTACCACTATGGGCATTTTGGACAGGTAATTCTTTGGGATCCCCTGTACACTATAGGATATTTAGCAGCATCCCTGGCTTCCACCCTCTAAGTAACAGCAGCAACCCCGAAACTGTAACAACAAAAAATGCCTCTAGACATTTCTAAATGGCCCCGGGGATGGGGGGGGGGGTGCAGTGTCGGAGGGGGGGTTGCCCCTAGTTGAGAACCCCTGGCCTAAACATTGTGGAGTAGAGACAAACCATCTCCACTGCGCACTGAATTCCTGACCTATAGAAACCATGAGAAAACACATGATTATTGTTGTTTTAAGCCTTGGCTTTCTGCCCCCTTGGTGCCTGGGGCCCTATGAAGATTCCAACGCCCCTTTTGGGGCTGCCTGCATGAGAATGAGGCAGCTTCCACACAAATCTAAATCAAAGCTTATTATATTTTTTGCCTCTCATGACCAGATATACATTATGTACTGAAGTAGGGAATTCCTGTAAATTTCACAGAATGGACACTAGGATAGCTTTAGGATCAGACAGACCTGGGATGGAATCCTGCCTCTGACATTATGTGACCTCTCCTTTTGGCCTCTGGTCAAATGTCACCTCTTCAGACAGCCCTTTCCACATGAACCCATCTAATAGGCCCTTGGAACCAGCCACCATGTCAACCAATTCTTTTATTTTTTTCTTCCTAGACGAAATTACATTTACATCTTTATTCATCTGAGATTGTAAGCTCCTGAGCATTCTGGTCTTGCCTATCTCATTCGCACCTGTATCCCTTGGACCTAGAGGGGTGCATGGCATAGAGTGGTCAATAAGTATGGGCTAGGGGTGCCTGGGTGTCTCAGTCGGTTAAGTGTCAAGCATCTGCCTTCGGTTCAGGTCACGATACCAGGGTCCTGGATCGAGGCCCGCATCGGGCTCCCTGCTCAGCGGATAGCCTGCTTCCTTCTCTCCCTCTGCCTTCCATTCCCCATGCTTGTGCTCTCTGTCAAATAAATAAATAAAATCTTAAAAAAAAAAGTATGTGCGAAAGGAATGAGTGCCCCTGAAGGAGTTCCTCAACCTCTCTAAATCCCAGCTTCCTTACCAGGAAGGTGGAGTAATAATGCCTCACTCATAAAGCCTAGTACCCAAAAGGCACTCAAAAATTGGTGTGAAGTTGTTACTACTAAAATTCAAAAAGTAGGTTATATTTATATTTGATTACAGCTATGAAGTGTAGCCCTAGAAATTCATGAAGTGCACATAAAACAATGGAACTATATCATGAAGAAATCATTCAATACGAAATAGAACACACTCAGAAGCATTTTTTTGGTCTTGCATTCTTAGAAAAATAACCATTACCTTAGATTCAAAACCCTAATCTAAATCACGTTACTGGTTTACATTATGTGTAATTCATACTCTCCCTAAATTAAGGAAAACATTCGAGTGATTTTTATTGAGTTCACATTTCTGGTCATTTATCCAAATTTGGGAAAGAAGCTTCAATCTACCCTGCCTTTCTGACAAATTCTCAGTAAAAGGTCAACACATGTGGTACTGTTAAAATTAAGTAAATGTCAACAGAAGTTAAGCAAAAGAGGTGACTGAAAACATCTTTCCCCTCAACAACTTTGTACAGCATGTAAGAATCTGTAGCACACCTAAATGTAGGTAAATAGTCAACCCACAAGTAGCCAAGCGGCAAATTTTTACTTAGGTGACTTTTTCAGACTGATTTCCAATGTTCTGATATAGAATAGGAAACATATCCCAGAATGGGTGCTACTATCATCCTAATTATAGTGAAAAAACAGCTTTCTGCTTTCCCAAATGTGGGAAAACAGGGAACCCTAAGTGATTATAGAACCCATGCAATGGAGCAAATGATAGACTGACCCAATCTGAAACACAACATTGCTAAAATTTTCTTGATGGTTTGAAGATCCATAGTTTTTAATGAAGGGAACAAAGATATTAATGTACTGAGAATGCAAGGACCAGAATCTACTGACAACTTTCTCCTTTTATCTCTGATGGCAGCCACAAACAAAATGTATCACAAATTTTATAACTATTCAGAAAGAGATTTATTTATACTTTTAATTTAATTTATTTAATTTATACTTTTTAATTTTAGCATTAAAATACATTAGCATTAAAAGTAAAGCAAGTTAGGCAGAGTTGTACGATCCTCATACATTTAACGTTCAAACATGGTAACACAAAGAGCTAGAAAAAGTTGGCCCATCCTCCCCAGAAAGTTCTCCAATAACAGTTCACACTATCCACATAGACCCCACAAGATTACGTTATTTAATAAATCTCAATGTTCCAAAGGAATTTTAGAATACCATCTCTAAATATAAGCAATTCTCCTTTATCGAAAATTTCATTCTGATAAGAAAAGGTTCTGTCAACAATACCCATGAACTTGGAATTTACGTAAAGTGTTTAATTATATGTTCCCACAACTGAGAAACTTTCCATTATTTCTCCAAGGCCGAGCGTGGTATCATTTTCCTGTGATCATCCAGGTGATAAATGTGCAAGCATCAGTGACCACAAAGAGCCAGCTGAACCGGGAGGAACACACCACGTGTTTCCTGTACAGCAGAGGCACAGAACGTGTGCGCTTTCCTGCAAGTGCAACAAACGCTATACTGGTTGGAGATGGGAGCTTCTGGTACCTTGCCTGGCACTCCCACCGAAAAATGGTGATTTGTTCTGCCACTCAGGCAGACAGGATTCCCGCAGGGTAGGCACGTCCTGGAAGCAGGGATAGGCTAGGCCTGCTCACCTAGGGGCCTGGCTGTGCACAACCCCGTTTGGCCCAGCAACCTACAGGGAGCCCACGTGAAGGGGTGGAGGGAGTGAGCCTGAGCAATAGCAGGCCTCCCCCTCCTCCACCATGGACGTTCGGCTGGGTTGGTGGGAGCCAGAATGTTACCAAAAGTCAGATAAAACATCCCCTCTCCAGTAACCGCCCCATCCCCCCATGCCATCCAGATCTCTGCCTGGTTTATAAAGCTGGGAGACAAATGCATAAAGCTATAGTTATCGGGCCGGCTCACAGCAACAAGCCACCTCTGCAGCCAGAGCTGCCCAGTCTTGTCTATATCCTGTCTTAGGTGTGGCTGGGCACGGTTTTCACATGATCACACCAGCTAAAGAATGCACAGTCTGAGATCACTGGAAAACTATATCTGCTGACTGACAAATGCTGGAAGGTCGGCAGAGACAGAACAATAACTATATATGGGTTTCTGAACATTTACTTCATTTTTAAAAACTGACCTAGAACTTCTGCAACATGCACTATTAAGTGCACAGTACCTTGTATTAACTTGGTAAGAGTGCAAAATAGGGATGCCTGGGTGGCTCAGTCGGTTAAGCGTCTGCCTTCAGCTCAGGTCATGATCCCAGGGTCCTGGGATGGAGCCTCATGTTGGGCTCCCTGCTCAGCAGGGAGCCTGCTTCTCCGTCTCCGTCTGCCCCTCCCCCCTGCTCGCTCTCTCTCTCTCTCTCTCAAATAAACTCTTAAAAAAAAATAGGGCGCCTGGGTGGCTCAGTCATTAAGCACCTGCCTTCGGCCCAGGTCATGATCCTAGGGTCCTGGGATTGAGCCCTGCATCAGGCTCCCTGTTCCGCGGGAAGCCTGCTTCTCCCTCTCCCACTTCCCCTGCTTGTGCTCCCTCTCTCGCTGTCTCTGTCAAATAAATAAATAAAATCTTTTTTTTTTTTTTTTAAAGATTTTATTTATTTATTTGAGAGAGAGAGAGTGAGAGACAGAGAGCATGAGAGGGAGGAGGGTCAGAGGGAGAAGCAGACACCCTGCCGAGCAGGGAGCCCGATGCGGGACTCGATCCCGGGACTCCAGGATCATGACCTGAGCCGAAGGCAGTTGCTTAACCAACTGAGCCACCCAGGCGCCCAAATAAATAAAATCTTAAGAAAAAAAAAAAAAATAGATGTCTAGAAGAACTGGGGAGTGGGGCACCTGGCTGGCTCAGTCGTTACAGCGTGCGACCCTTGATCTCAGGGTCATTGAGCTCGAGGCCCACACTGGGTGTAGCGATTACTTAAAAACAAAACAAAAAAAAACACTTAAAAAAAAAAGAACTGGGGAACAACTCCTGAATGAATGTTTATATAAAAGCTTGTATTTAGTCAAAAGCGACCATATTTTGATCTTTTAAGAGTTTCAACTCTTTTATTTTTATAAATATTTATATTTAGTTTTATTTATGTAAGTAATCTCTACCTCCAACATGGGGCTCGAACTCAGGACCCTGAGATCAAGAGTCACATGCCTCTCTGTCTGAGCCAGTCATGTGTCCCCTAAGAGTTACAACTCTTGCCTTAATGTGGCGTCTTAGAAGAAAAGTTAAATAGTTTACAATGAGATATATGAATACTACGCTGAATGTTACACAGTGGAGTTATAGCTTATTTGGTGATGAAATTTTAAAGTTAGTGCAGAAAGCAAGTATTACATATCTTCAAGCTTACCTTCAAAAACTCCCTGAAGACACTCTGAAATTGAGGAGCTGAGAGCAGCAGATTCTTATCTCTCAATTACCCTCACTGCAGACATGCATGCTGGGTAGGTAATGTGGAGAATTTTCCTTTACTACATAAAATACTATTTTTCCCTCCCTCTCAGTCTCTTTCGTTTGGTTTGAGCTGCTATAATTCGATGTGGCCAAGTCAAATGAGATTCTACTACCACAAACTATGAAAACCTGGTAGAGGAGCACGCAATAACCCTTGTACAGCTAGGCCATTTAGAAAGAATAGTTAACTACATATACTATCTCTCTAAGTTTCTGTGTACAAATGAAATTAATCCATATTAGAGACCTTAGTAACATCTCTTACCATGCAAAGGTGCTTGAAGAAAGAAATGTTAGAAAAAAGCAGGGTACGGTACTCTATGTCTGGTAGTCTACCATCTGCCTTAAGAACACACATGCATACTTTTTATACTGAGAATCTCTCTGGAAGAACACACAAGAAACCGTAACAGCGACTGACTCAGGGAGAGGAACTGGATGGTATGAGGAAAAGGAGAGAGGCCTTCCGCTTTACACCCTCTAATAACTTGTGAATTCTGTAATACATGTACGGATTACCCAATCAAATGTAAATCAAATGGTTTTATGTTTAAGAAGAAAAATAAAGACTAGAGAATTAAGCAAGTATCTTCATGGGGCCTAATACTTATGATATTTGTGATTCAGCCTTATTGGCCTGACATAACTGGATGCAATTTTAATAAAAAATAACAGTATAACCCACAGACCAGCTTACATATGTTGTTTGGACTCAATGCCACTGGCAACTATAAATCTGATTCTTAGTGCTTGGGAAAGGTTTCTGCAGGCTGGATGACAAGCATGACACAATGCCGAAGTCCAAGTTCCTCACCCTTCAAAACTCTGCTCGATCCAAATAATCTTTCACAATGAGGCCTAAATGTTTACCTGGCTGAGAAAAAAGCAGCTGGGACAGATGTTGTGCAAGTGTCTGCAGGGCTGCAGGTCCCCCGAGATGGTCCACATCCAGGAGGGATACAAGACTCTGGAGACACACGAGGGCTCTGCACTGAATAGTGTTCATTCTGGATAGGAAGGCAAAGAATGCGGTCTGTTTCTCTAACAGTTACCCAACAGAATTCAGTATTCACTTTTAACCTAAGCTTCGGGCTCTGACTGGGGATATCTGAACGCAGAAGATGTATGGCTATTAACAAAGAATCTTAAGGTGACCTGATTACCTACCTCATCAAAATGCTTGAGCACTCAGGGCCTGAGGCACAGCTCACTTATGAGTCATAAGGAATTTATTTAGAAGAATTTTTATGCATGGTGACATTGGCAAAACAATTCTGAATTGTGAAACAGGACATTATACATAAAGTGCTCAACGCACATACAGAGTTTCATAGTTTATAAAGCGAACACCGTGCCCCAAGATAAGAAACACGGCTAACACCCTCACAGCGCATCTATCCCTTCCCTATCTTGCCCCACCTTTCCGACCCCTAAAAGTCACCACTATCTGGACTTTTATGGTAAACAGTTCCCTGCTCTTCTTTATAGGTTTACTACCTATGTACCCTAAAACAAAATAGTTAAGCGTTGCCATTTACTGAACTTTGAAAAACAGAATCAGTGTATATTCTTTTGTGCTTTGCTTTCTTGCTCAATGTTCTAGCTCAGATTTTTTTTTTTTAACTGCTGTATATATTCTACTGTGTGATTATGTCAAAATTTATTTCTCCACTCTGCCACCGATGGACACTGAGGTTGCTTCCTGGTTGGGGCAACTGGAACCACATTGCTATTCACGTTCTCATGGCTTAGTGCACATATGCACACATTTTCCTAGAGAATATGCACAGGAACAGAACTCTTGAATCTGGGGGGAGTCAGCTTCTTCTAGTTAGTGGTCCATCCTTTCATGTAATAACAATGACAAAGAGTTTTGAAAACAGAAAAGTTCTTACTTTCTGACCAAAGATTTCCAAGTGGGACTCCTAAAACATATGTCAACTGCAGTGCTGTTTGGAAAGGCAGTTTTCTCAAAAATCTAGATTCAAGAAAGGCAGTAAAGCAAAGGTTAAAGACTAGCATCCTTTTACACACAATCCCTTTATCAAGCCCCAACCTACTGCCTCTAAGTGAAATGGTTAGGCTTGGGAAGGATCTACTTTCCAGCGTACTCCCACTACTGTTAGTTCTAGCTTCTTTCTTACCAATTACCCACAGTCTGGAAGTGCGAGCAAACCTCTTTTGCATACACGGTGAATAGCTCTCTCAAGCCCTTCCCATGCTCCACAATGAGGCTGGACTTGAAACAGACTACCTTCTTTGGGATGAGGTAGTTGGTGAACGCGGTGTGAACCTCATGGGAGAGGCAAAGGGGAGACAGCAGCTGCCCACCGCACTCACTGAAGGAATTCTCCATAAATGCATCGCTCTCATCACTGCTAGAAAGCTCTTCCCACTCATCATCAGAGGGATCTGGGAAGAGTGCAAACCACACGTAAGTGGAATATTTAAGAAAATCCTCAGGGAAGCTGCCCTTTCAGTCCAGGGGGAGAATGTCTAAATGTATAAACTGGTAACAAACCTTCACTGCAGCACATGTTGACGACAATTTCCAGAGCAGTCTGCTGAGCCGTCAACAATGCTATGGTCTCTCTCAGTTCCTTGTCAGTGGGCTAAAAAATAAATAAATAAATAAATAAATAAATAAACAACCAACTAACTCGCAATGTTTGGGAAAGTATTTTCACGTGAATGTCCTTAGCTAGAGCCTACTGGATGATTTTTACCCTTGGAATAGAATGCATGGGGGATGGGGCAGCCAGAAGAAAAGTCATAACGTGCTGAAGCACAAACAAGCATTATGATTGCTCCTGGCACTGGGCAGCAGGCCGCCGTTAACTGGGCTTCCATCTATCTACACGGTTATTTTAGGTAGCTGGAGAGAAAAGATAAATATTCCGGAATTCTGAACTGAATTCACCCTGAAACTTAATCCAATGTGTTAAGAAGTAGCTCAGAACACTAAGATTAACACAAGAGCTCATTTCAGAGACCAGCCACTTATACACAACAAACCAGCTTTTAGATGCTTAGACGTCTCGTTGGAAAAGAATGCATTAACAAGAACTACTAACGAGCCCTTATGTGCCCAACAGAGCTTGGCTGAGGTGCAGACAGGCTTGGCTTCCTGGCTTTCTCTGAACCCTGCAAGAAAGCATTTCTTTGGGGTGCCTGGGTGGCTCAGTAGGGTAAGTGTCGGCCTTTGGCTCAGGTCATGATCTCAGGGTCCTGCATCAGGCTCCCTACTCAGCAGGGAGTCTGCTTCTCCCTCTCCTCCCAGCTTGTGCTCTCTCTATCTCTAACAAGTAAGTAAAATCTTAAAAAAAAATAAAAGGCATTTCTTTAAGACTGAAGAAAGGGGAGAACTTCCTTCTCTGGAAATAATTAACATGAACTTAAAATGGGTTGTAGAAATTTACATAACCTTAATTCTCAAGTTACCTATGAAAAGTGAAATAGCTACGTTGATATTCCAGAATAGTGCCTAGGCTAAAAATAATGCATATTTTATCATCTGAATGTTTCCCCCTTTCAACAAGCTTCTAATTGTCTTTTAATGCCTGTACAATATTCCATTAAATGGATACACTATCATTTAATTTGGAATATTTCAAATTACCTGGATTTCTCATTTCCTTAGATTTACTGGGTCAAAGGATTACCTATAGATCCTGTGACATGTTCCTATTTTCCTTTCCAGAATGTTCATACTGATTTATAATCCTCCAGCAACTTCTTGTGCAACAATTTGACTGCAATTTTGAACCATGTTCAAAGTTATTATTAAAAAATAATAAATAGGGGCACCTAGCTGGCTCAGTCGGGAGAGCATGCGACTCTTGATCTCGGGGTTGTGAGTTCAAGGCCCACACTGGGCGTAGGGATTACTTAAAAATCAAATCTATAACAATAACAACAAAATAATAAAAATAAATTTAAAATAATAAAATTATTATTAAAAGATAATTATTTTTGATAAAAATTATTTTAAAAGCAAAGTGCTCATTTAAAGATGTAGCTTAGGAATGTATTTGTATTCCTTTTACTGCTGGGAAGAAGATATATAAAAACTATTCCTACCTGCTTTGTGTGTGTACGATATTCAAGTAAACAAAAGTTTATTAGAGACTCAAAGCTAAATAAGAGATGTTGCGGAGCTCTCATCCCCTAGAGATATATGAAAATCTTGCTCAGAAGAACCCTGAAATTAAGTTCTACTTCTTTATAACTCTCCTGATCAGAACCGTTCTCTGCTTCTTATTGTCATCAAATGAACATAAAGAACCAATCTCGATGAAATGTTATGACATCTGAGATTTGCTCCAAAATATGCGAGGTGGGGAAATAGATGAAATAAAACAGACTAGGATTTGATCACTGGGTAACAGTGGAAGCTGGGCGAGGGACTCCTCTACTTCTGCATATGTTAAAATGACAACTTGGGTTGGTTCTCTTTACATATTTGTGGTTGTACTTTCTTACTTTAAATTATGCAAATTAAAGGTTTTGATTCCGAAGGCCTCCTGCACCAGCCACCAGGCAGTGGGAAAGACCAGAGCTGTCGGACATTACATTTGTATTCCAGGCACATACAGGCACCGTACAGGCACTTAAACATTGGCTGACTGACCATCATGTTAATCATCTGGTCTACTCAGTTATGTTAAGAGACTTTAAAAAGCAAGCTTTCCTTATGAGAAAACGCTGCATTTTATGAGCAGCAATGTTCTATTTTTAAATAATACGAAGAAAAGTAAATGCCTAAATGACGGTTAATTTTCAGTACTTTTTACACGGTGGCACTGAATCTTGGTAGATGTGGATCTCAGTCCCCACCTTCTCCCTATAGGAGTCCCTGGGGGAGCAGTGGAAGGACGCAAGTGCGCCGCTCTCCCCCTCCCTGCAAGAGATTTCAGACACTTCAGAGTTCCCTTACAACCAAACCGTACTCCCCGCTCCTGCTGGTGGGAAGTCGGCGTGGTCAGTCACGGTACACGTGTTTTCGGTCGGGCCAGTCCATGCAAGACCACAGCTGCAGAGCCTCCAAGCCCTGATCCGTCACATCCTGACTTTCCCCCCCGGCGGGGGAGGGGGAAGCACGTCTGTCCCAGATCTGTAACTCACCCTTCCAATGTCAAACTGCAGAGAAAATGCTGTTAGGGCTCTGCCTTTGTCTATCTTGTTTTACTTATTTTAAATTTTACTCAGACTATAAAACAAGCAGTAAATTGGGGGTTCAAATATGTGCCCGCCCACACCAAAAGCTGTGCTATGATTTTGAAGCAACTTTATGACTTGCAAGCAGCTCAAGGGTGGGGCAGCCTTCTCATGTTTATATTCACCCCAGGACTTAACAGGATGCTGTGCACCTAAGGGCTATCTATCCATGGGGGCTGGGAAAGTAGTTCTCATGACAACATTATGATTTCATTAAAATACCACCAATTCGGGGCGCCTGGGTGGCTCAGTCGTTAAGCGTCTGCCTTCGGCTCAGGTCATGATCCCAGGGCCCTGGGATCGAGTCCCGCATCGGGCTCCCTGCTCTGCGGGAGGCCTGCTTCTCCCTCTCCCACTCCCCCTGCTTGTGTTCCCTCTCTCGCTCTATCTCTCTCTGTCAAATAAATAAAATCTTTAAAAAAAAAAAAAAATACCACCAATTCATGCTTTACAAGACTTTGTGAATCCAGGAAAGGAGGATACTGTTATATTTCTTTTCAGGTATATTCCATTTAAAGAACTCTTATATTGGGCATAAACTTCTCAAAACTCTAAGACTCTGAATGAAGACAGCTCCTAGTTTCAGTTCAGGATCAGGAGAGGCCACACCTGGAAGTGCAGGAAGCCTGCGAGGACAGGGCTGGGGCTCCTGCAGTTCAGCCTCCGTCCTCTTTCTTCAGAATGCCGTCAGCGGCCTAACCCATCTCCCAGCCTCCAGGCCCCCTAACGACACTAACCTGCTTTCACCACGCTGCTCCCATCCCATCCTTTAAGACAGCTAGGTGTTCTGTCCAAAAAGCCTTCTCTGACAACCTCAGCCTCTCCTCTCCCATCAGGGCTGTCTATGTGGCGTGCCTCGCTCTACAAACTACTCCCTCAAAACTCTGTGCGCAGCCCTATCCCCGCTCTCAGCACAAGCACTGTCATGTATCCTAATTATGAGTCTGTCCTCCCAAGACAGAAAAGGTCCCTGAAGACAATAAAAATGTCCTAATTGTCTTTCTAGCATCAGCATTCGGCACAGTGCCTGGCACACACACCAGGAGCACAGAAAATGTGCACCTGAACGAATAAAGCCAAGTCATTGTCCTCCCTGCCTCCCCAGCTACTCGTTGACCTTCTCTGGGGGGAAACATCTTCCCAAAGCATGGCTCCATCTCTGCTGACTGGCTCCACTGAAATGCTCCCTGCCCCGGAGCTTGCTCACCTTTACTCCAACACGAGTGTGTCGGTGAACACGAACAACCACCAGTTCTCACAAGCACCCAACCTTCTCTGCTCAGCAATGGGGGGCTCATTAATGCGGGCTGAGCCTGCTATTTTGGTAAGGAGAAATATGAAAACAAGAGACAAGAATGCAGGTACCACCGGAGCAAAGTACAAACTCCTTCAGTAATGAAGACTATCTGGCCCAGAGTGTGTCACTGAAGAGGGGAGACACAGGAGTTAGGAAGATGACTGCATGTTTCTCAAGGGTTACAAAAGTCCTGGTCTCTCCCCTCTTGGAAATCCTCTGTATAGAAAAGTTTCATTTTAGACAGGAGATGTTTTCTCCCCCTTTGGGAGTAGATTTCTAAAGCTGCAATGAGAGCCAATGAGGAAGCATGACGGACTGTTACTGAATTGCACTTTGTAATAACTGCACTGTGACAGGGTTCTACAAAGCTCAGGATACCTATTAGAAGAAAGTGGCTGTATGAATCCAGGCTTGCATGCATCAGTCTGACTTACTGGAAGCAAATCAGAAATGAAGGTTTTCCTTCTGACTTTCCTTTTGTGCGGGATCTCTTCCATTTCATCATCTTCCATCAGAGAGCCACGGCTGGTGCTCTCCAGCGCGTCCTCCGTCTCTGCAGCAGCTTCTAACCTCTGCCTTTCGGCTTCATGCATTCGAATTACCGTCTCACCAGCGTCCACATCCAGAACGTCAGACAAGATCTTCAGTATGGCATTTATGATTTCTGCCTGACTCTTGGATGGAATAATGTCCTTTAGGTTCCAAATGGTGCCTGGGGGGAAAACGCACGTAAGGACAAAGGACTCGCCTGTGAAAGCTTTTATTAAATACAGTTTCCACAAGATTGGTTCTCTTAAGCTCAGGTGTAATATAAAAAAAAAAAATCTCCAACCCTTTGCCTGTGTTCAGTTTTTATTAAATGTCAAAAAAAAAAAAAAAAGCTTCGCACAGAGGCGGCTCCCTTTATTACAGTCCTGCATGATCACCTCTCTTCCTTGGCACACAATGCCTCTCTCAGACACACCGCACAGCAACAGACCGAGAGAACGCTGATCAAGTTTCACTTGAAACGACAAATGAAGCTGCCTCGCTCTCTTTCATCTTAACCTGAGCTGCCCTCCTAGGCAGCTTCTTATATTCCAAGAGAGGAACGAAATGCACAAAAATTCCAAGGTTTCTGGACAAACCAGACAGCAGGTTCTTGGTTTTTTGCTTATCAAAACAGAACAGGAGCTACCATTAAGTAGGCAGACAGACTAATTGAAAAAAACAAAAAACAAAACAAAACAAGTCACTGTTAAAATAAAAATACATCCTGGATATGGACCCAAAAGAATTGAAAGCAGGGACTCAAACAGATATGTGTCCACCCATATTCACAGCAGCATTACTCAACAGCCACCGACCCGAGTGCCCATCTGCTGATGAGTGGTCAAATATATACACAGAGTGGAATATTATTCAGCCTTAAAAAGGGAGGAAATTCTGACACCCTACAACACGGATGAACTCTGAGGACATTATACTAAATGAATTAGTCATAGTTCGTACAGCATGCAACTCTTGATCTCGGGGTCATGAGTTTGAGCCCCACACTGGGTGTGAGCTTACTTAAAAAAAAAAAAAAAAAAGAAAGATTTAAAAATAATAAAATAAATGAAATTAGCCAATCAGAAAAAGAAAAACACTGTATAATTCCACTTAGATGAGGCACCTAAAATAGTCAAGTTCACAGAGACAGAAAGTAGGATGGTGGCTGCTGGGGGTGGGAGGATGGGAAAATGGGGAGTTGTTCAATGTGTGCAGACTTTCACTTTTGCAAGATGAAGAGTCCTGGAGATTGGTTGCACAACAATGTGAATGTACCTAACGTTACTGAACTATACACTCAAGAATGGTCAAGATGGTAAACTCTATGTTACATATATTTCACTACTAAAAAACAACACCTCTCATGATAAATTACCTCTGGAAGAGCAGGAAGAAGATATATACAGAAAATATATAAATTACCCACTACTCAACGGATCACCAGATTATTTCTTATCTCTACATTTAGAAATCCCAAGGAGAAAGGAGCTGGGGGTAAAGAATTTATAGAAAAGAGAGTGGTCATGTCATGTCCATTTCTGAACTCACTGGTTCATAAACAAGAAAGGATCCTGACAATAGCACTTCTTTATACAAAGACAGTAGCTTGTTAAATTGAAAAGAAACCTATTCTAGAAGGCTCCACAACTATGCATAACCTCTTGAATTAAGGATCTCCACTTATATTACAATTTTCAGAACAGACATAAGCACAGAAGGTCATTATGTGGTGAAAATGAACGAGTGACTGAATTTTGGCCTCCATCTCTACCCATTACAAATTAGTAAAAAAGCACACTGCCGGGGCGCCTGGGTGGCTCAGATGGTTAAGCGTCTGCCTTCGGCTCGAGTCATGATCCTAGGGTCCTGGGATCGAGTCCCGCATCGGGCTCCCTGCTCAGCGGGAAGCCTGCTTCTCCCTCTGCCTCTGCCTCTCTCTCTCTCTCTCTCTCTGACTCTCATGAATAAATAAATGAAACATTTAAAAAAAAAAAAAAGCACACTGCCGCCTATGGCTAAATTTTACCTGCCACCAATGTCTTTAATAGAATGTACTCCATGGAACTGACAGGAGAAAGCATTGCTGATTCCAGTACATGCAATGCTGGGGCACTGAAAGATTTCAGCAGCTCTGGGTTATCTTCGGTCACTGTCTGCAAACAATATGCTATAAAGATAAAAATTAAGTATTAAAACACAAATGAATTCTGCTAGGATAATTTATACCAATTTAACTCATCAGAAAACATTTACATCTTTTTTTATTTTGTATTTAAATTCAATTTAGTTAACATATACTGTATTATTAGTTTCAGAAGTAGAGTTTAGTGATTCATCAGTTGCAACCCAGTGCTTATTCCATTAAGTGCTCACCTTAATGCCCATCACCCAGTCACCCCATCCTCCCACCCACCTCCCCTCCAGCAACCCTCAGTTTGTTCCTTATAGTAAACGGTCTCTTATGGTGTGCTACCCTCTCTGTTTTTATCTTATTTTTTCCTTCCCTTCCTCTATATTCATCCTTTTTGTTTCTTAAATTCCACATATGAGTGAAATCATATGGTATCTGTCTTCCTCTGACTTATTTCACTTAGCATTACACTCTCTAGTTCCATCTAAACATTTGCATCTTTACAACTCCTTCAGACACAGATAGCTTTTGTAAAGTAAGTATGCTTTACTTCAAGGATGGTACGTGCAAACGGGGCTTCTCAAACTGTCAGTGCAATGAAAGATTTTTTTTTTCTTTTTAATTTCTAATTCTTTACAAAATAAACTTTTACAAAATACAATTTAAAAGGCTCTTAAATGGTGCGACAATGTGAAATTACTATGAACATTTATTAAGGTTTCTCCTCAATTTCTGTACACGTCGGGGACCAGTGGCAAACAGCCTATGGGAGAGACGCTTTTAGCAGTTCCGTTATCGAGAACAAGCCCTGGACTTGGGGACATTCTGGCTTCCTTTAAATTCAGCATGACCTTAAAAGTTAGGGCTATTTCTGGTAAAACAGTATTTCTTTAAGAAAAAAAAGGGGGGGGGGCGCTTGGGTGGCTCAGTCGTTAAGCATCTGCCTTTGGCTCAGGTCATGATCCCAGGGTCCTAGGATCAAGCCTCGCATCAGGCTCCCTGCTTGGCCAGGAGCCTGCTTCTCCCTCTCCCGCTCCCCCTGCTTGTGTTCTCTCTCTAGCTGTGTCTCTCTCTGTCAAATAAATAAATAAAAATCTAAAAAAAGAAAAAAGTATTTTACATAAAAATGAGTAAGTTAAGAGATGGCTATGATATTAAAAGACATATGATCCCTTTAGTGCTTAACTCCTCCCTTGAGTTAAACAAGACAATGGATTACAACTCGCATACCAGAAATAATTAACTGAAAGTATCAAAACAACTGGGATTGCCTGACAGGTTTGACAGAAGAACCTCTGAAGCACAAAAGAGGAAGCAAGCCCAAATGTGTTTTTCTTAGTGTATTCCAAACAAATCCATTTCTTTCCAGGTCTCAAAATTTCAGTCGATCATGCCCATCCAAATTAGTCAAAATATATGCTACTGCTGGGATCTAGTTTGGTTCCCCAAATACATGTGTATACAAATCCACATATACGCATATATCCAAATGTAAATCTTTTTCATTAAGAGACTAATTAAATTCACTTTAGCAAAAAGCCAAGAGAAACTGAGGTTGCTACCATAAAGTCAATACAAGAGCAAAGAAAGCCATATTAATATATAGGATGGAATCTCAGAAAGTTCACTTTACTGTATGTAAACCTTGCTTGATTTTCAAACCAAAGTAATTGGACATTTGTTTAAAAAATCACGAATCTAGCTAAATGCAAAAAGAAAACATTATTATACAATGCAAAATTACTTTATTCTGACCCATTTTTTTTTTAAAAGATTTTATTTATTTATTCTACAGAGAGAGACACAGTGAGAGAGGGGACACAAGCAGCAGCAGAAGGAGAGGGAGAACCGGACTCCCCACTGAGCAAGGAGCCCAATGTAGGACTCGATCCCAGGACTCTGGGATCATGACCTGAGCCGAAGGCAGACGCTTAACGACTGAGCTACCCAGGTGCCCTCAGACCCATTTTTTTTACAGTTTATTACAGGACAAATATTAAAAACAACTAAAGCTACAAGACTAAAGACACAAAAATAGAAGTGAAGTTTTTCTTTTAAAAGCTATTAACTAACTTTTGTGAATTTCCCTAATTGTGAGAAAAACTGTCCTCTGAGATTAAAAGCCACCTACCAATTTCCTAGTTCAACCATTTTTAAAATCCACATTTACTCATAAATCACCCTTCTGCCAAAGATTCCATTTTGAGAAACTGATTTTTTAATTTTTCCCAGTAGTATTTATTCCACTGTTTTCTTCTATTCTCTTGAAAGTATCCATTAGAGCCAAAAGAAGCATCAGTAAGGGGAACACACTCAGTCCATGCCAGGAGAAATGCATAATTAAATAAAAGGACAGTTGGATGCCTGGCCATTATAATGGGTAGAAAAGAAATGCTTTTCATCAATTATTTCTCCACTCTTCCCAGAGTTCTGCTGGGCCATCCACCCTCCAGTCTGTCTCTCCAAATGGACAAGGGCTCCCCACTATGGCTCTCTAACCGCACAGCGAGAACACGAGGGAGTCAAGGCAGCTGAAGCTGCTGATCTCTGCTTGCCCTTTCCCACAGAAGGGAAGCAGGCCTACATGAAATTTCAATCACTTATTTTCCTCTCTCAAGAAAAGCACAAGTTATCAGTTTTCTGCTGGGAGTATGAGATAGTGGTACAAGACATTTAAATAAGTCTAGATTCCAATTAACTTTGGCTCAGAGGCCTGGTAGTTGTGGGTTACTGTTTCTCAGTAAATGGGAGATGAAAGCTTCAAGAATTAATAAAGTGTTCTAAGAATGGTAATAGACTGCTCACATAATTACCTTCCTCCCAGAGTGAAGAGCAGGAAAATTGTATGAGTAAGTAAAGTATTAATCATAGATTTTAAAAGATTCAGAACAAACAGAACTCAGTTACACATTTATATATAAAATGAGAAAAAAAAAATCACTCCTATAGAATAAACATGCTATGTTGGAATAAAAATTTTTGAATAAGACCACACATACTTAATAAATCATCACTTTTTCTTCACTTACCTACTGAAATAGCCAGGTCAACATTGGTGGGAAACCTACTTAAATACTTTAATACAATCTCCAAACACCCTTCTTTGTTGAATATAGATACTGCTCTACCACTGCATTCACTAAATTGAAGGGGGAAAAAGAAGTTTTACTATTCACATTTTAACATTAAGAAATCAACCACAGAAATTCATGAAAAGATAAATTAGGCTTTATAAAAGAAAAAAAAAAAACAAGAACAAGAATTGGAGTCAAACACCCACCATTTTTATAGATGAAGAAACCAATGCCCATTCTTATTTACTGTACACAGACAAAACTGGCTATCTGTATTTTTATTTCTATCACAGTAGAACATTTTAGCCGATCTCTTTACCTGCATGCCAGTTTCCTTATACGAGGCTGGAGCTGGGAGAGGGCTTAGAAATCATTTAACTTCTATTCCTCATCTCATACATAAAGACACCCAAGCCCCAAAAGGTGAAGTGATCTACCCAAAGATTGCACATTTCGTTAGTGGTGGTTCCTTGGGTCCAGCCTATGGTTACTTCCACTAATATAATAGTAAGTTAAAGTGAGGATAAAAGGCCTCTACACTTACACAAAAAGCACTAATTTAAAAGAAAATAAAACTGATTTTATTTATTCCCTCTAGACTGCTATTATAATTTCAACAAGCAGAATTTGCAGTCTACAAAAGAGAAATTACTAGATACATTTGAAACTACACTACCTTGGGGTGCCTGGGTGGTTCAGTCGTTAAGCATCTGCCTTCGGCTCAGGTCATGATCCTGGGGTCCTGGGATCGAGGCCCTGCATCGGGCTCCTTGCTCAGCCGGGAGCCTGCTTCTCCCTCTCCTACTCCCCCTGCTTGTGTTCCCTCTCTAGCTGTCTCTCTCTCTCTGTCAAATAAATAAAATCTTTAAAAAAAACAAAACAAAACAAACTACACTACCTTTTAATAAAAAAGTCAGAATTAATGTTAAGAATGTTAATATACATACTAAATACAGGGTAAACAGAGCTGATTTTAATAATCTGATCCATGTTTCCAGAGAAAAGTAATCCTCCATACGTATCACATATACACGACATACTAATAGAGCTGACCAGATTATTAAACAGAGCTGACTAAATTATGAAATTCAATCCTGTTATCTAAAGATAAACTATTCTCTACCTGCCTATCTACCTAACTAGTTACTACAACCCTGCTATGAACCTACCCTCAAGATGCCCACAGTAAAGTCAGGTATAGTCAGGAAGATAAGGCATACATGGGTTAAAGTAATTGCAAATATATACATGTGTATGCAACTTAAATATATATGACTTAAAATATGAAGTATAAAACAAAAACGTGAAGAGCTAGGACAACTGGAAATGATATAGATAGGGCTCACAGGCATTCAGGAAAGAGAGTGTGGAGAGTACTTTTTCAGGCTCTTTTCAAAGAAAAATTTTTAAAACTTCTAAGTCCAACAATTAAGTAAGTTAAAGTTATCTGGTGCACAGGAAAATGTACCCACCGGCTTGCTCAAGTGTCATTTCCTCAGACCTGATCTCTCCACTTTTTCTGGTGGAATGCACCCACTAGTTTGAAATGATATCACAGGCAAGTTCAGACTGCTATGTAGGCAGCTTTTCAGGATCCAACTTGGTCCTGTGTTCTAAGATATACCTGTGCTTTTAGGTCAGAAGTTATCATTACTGCTGACTAGAAAATAAGGAACTGTGGCAGAATTCTGCTAGAAAGGTGGGACATACAATAGGGTAGGAAAAACTAAATCCAGGTAGTGTTTCTAGCCATTTCCATTCCTAGCTGCAAGTCCACTCCAGCCTACCACCGCCACAATCATGGAGAGTGTGGCCTTCTTCCTACCAGGGCCGCGGGAACTCTTCTTAGGCATCCACTTCCCTGTCAAATGGCAAGTGCCAGGGTAGAGGAGTAAAGCACCAGCCGAGGGCTGTGGCCCCCATCTCATTCCAGGTGCCAGACCAAAGCAGCTACTGCTCGGAGGCCTGACCAGCTTTAACACAGTGACTGCTTAAGGTTGCGCGGGCCCTGGGGGAGAACTGGGGTGTAGCAGGTGGTAATGGCCACGATTCCTCTTATTTCTGTCAGCAGCAATGATTGGAGAGAAGAGTTATAAAGCAAACAAAGCTGTAGTGATGCTATGAGGAAAAGGGCTTAGGAAGGAAGGCTGATCTTAGGTCACTGGAGACTACCTCCTACCAAGCATTAACATCAGGGATTTACAGCCCCACCAAGGAGAACAGACACCACAGTCTAACAGAAAAAGCCTGAGCGGTGCCGTAGCAGGAGGCTGTCTGGAAAGATTCTTACCATATATTCCACAGCACATTCATGGCCTCATTGGCTATGTTCTCAACAGAATTTCTGTTCTGATCTTTTTTTTCCTGTGGAGACATCTCATTTGAATCCAGGCCAGCACTACACTGTAACCAAATATCATGATTAGTACCCTGGTTCAAAAGAATAATTAAACAAAAAGGCTAATGATAGTGAAGAATCACAAAAACTAAACATCAGAAATTATAGTGGTTAACGAGCTCATCCAATTCTCACAAGCAGTACCCTTCCGACAATCCTGCTCCCTTCTGGCAAGAAATATAGGCAAAAAAAGTTCACAAGTCATTGTACAAACTGGATACAAAGCATTTAACATTTTAAAATGTAAAATCAATACAAAGTATTTCATCTAATACAATAAAGATAGTAAATCGGGCACAGAAAGGCACCACTCTAAGCACTTTCCATTAAGTCATTTAATCCTGACCCACACACCTGTGAAGCAGATGAACTATTCTTCCCAGTCATCCACTACAAATAGGAAACTGAGGTACAGGGAGACTGCTGAAGGTGTAGCTTAGTACACGGCAGAGCTAGGATTCAGACCCAGGTATTCCGGCTGTAAAGCTGGTGCCCGGTACCACTGTGGTCCTGCCCCTCTAGCATAATCCACGGCACCCTCTGAAGCGGGGCTTCTCAATCTCAGCACCACCAACACTTTGGACTGAATGATTCTTTGCTGTGGGGGCTGACGTGCGCATTGGAAGATGTGTAGCAGCATCCTGGCCTTCTACCCACTGCATATGCCAGTAGCAACAGCTACCCTCAAATCAAAAACGTCTCCAGACATTGCCAAACATGCCCTGTGGGGCAAATCACCACCAGTTCAGAACGAGACTCTAAACAGAGTAAGACTGATGCCTCTCATCAAAATTGGATATTCTTTATAAAGACTTAAGTAAAAATTATCCATCAAGGGACGCCTGGGAGGCTCGGCTGGGTGTCTGCCTTTGGCTCAGGTCATGATCCCATGAGCTGGGATCAGAGCCCCACATTGGGTTCCCTGATCAGCGGGGAGCCTGCTTCTCCCTCTCCCTCTGCTGCTCCCCCTCCTTATGCTCTCCGCTGTCAAATAAATAAATAAAATCTTAAAAAAAAAATTACCCATCAATACAGAATAGTGGACTAACAGCACCTTAGCTGCTGCTGCTTTTTTTTTTTTTTTAAAGTAGGCTCCACACCAGGCGCACAGCCCAGCGTGGAGCCCAACGTGGGGCTTGAACTTACGACCCTGAGATCAAGACCTGAGCTGAGATCAAGAATCGGTCACTTAGGGGCGCCTGGGTGGCTCAGTCGTTAAGCGTCTGCCTTCGGCTCAGGTCATGATCCCAGGGCCCTGGGATCGAGCCCTGCATTGGGCTCCCTGCTCAGCAGGAGGCCTGCTTCTCCCTCTCCCACTCCCCCTGCTTGTGCTCCCTCTCTCGCCGTGTCTCTCTCTGTCAAATAAATAAAATCTAAAAAAAAAAAAAAAAAAAAGAATCGGTCACTTAACTGACTGAGTCACCCAGGCACCCTGATGCATATGCGCCATCATGCAGTAAGGTTGGCATGATACTAAATTTGAAAACGTAATGTAATCTTCATGGCAAATTATGCCTCAGCTTTCTCATCTGCAAAACAGGAATACCACCTTCCAAATAGGACTGACGCAAGGATTAAATAATACATAAAACACCACTGACACAAAAACAAGCAATCCATAAAGACTAATTATTTTTATTTACAAAATTTAAGGTCTAAAGGAATCAGTCTATAGTTTTAGGAAGGTCTTTTCCAACTAGCATATAAGTAAAGATAGTAGGGACAAGATAACAGAGATTGGTATTAATGATGAGAAATCAATGTTTCTAGGAAAAAAAACAAAATTCCCATAGAATGTTTTGAGGGAAGACAAAATAATACCAAAGAGCTAAAAAAAAAAAAAAAACTAAGGGTGCATACAAAAAGCTACAGTTAAAAAGTACCATGAAGCTACTTTAAAAACCACATACCTCTTTCAGCAGTGCAACCAGAGGGGTCATGATATCCTTAGTCACCATGTCATCACAAACTTCAAAACCTCCACAAGCACTGAGGTTTCTACACAAAAAGTTTAAAATGTTTTACTTTCTCAGAGCACATGTCACAAAACACTTTTAAGCTCTCAAATTTAATCTCTCCCCATACTTCAGTTTTCCAGATGAAACTGCTTATGATTTCTGCAAGATGCTACAGAACCAATCCACAGATTTCCATCAGATCTGTTCTGATCCTGGTTCCACGTAACAACTTAATTTTGAAGTCTGAGACAATACACAGGTATATGGCAACAGGGAAGGGAGAGGGGAGAAGACTTTTCCTACTTAATGCAAACAAATCACAGCATGGTCTGATATGAAGGGACATTTTCTTGGGATCAAGACTTCAAGGGCAGCAAAGGTGAGGCTGAATGACAGCGAGGCCGAAGGAACGCTGGCGAAACTGAATTTTAATTGGGAAGACACTGCTTGCTTGCCTTCTGAGTGCACAGCACTGTGCCAGGCACTGAGTATATGGAGATGAATTGGAAGATGTCCCCACAACCTTCCAGGAGCTCCCAGGATATGTAAGCCTCAGGGAAAGGGTAGGCCTTCCTACATGCAATTTCCTCCAGCATGTGGCTAATCCCCATCCCTCCCTTAGGGTTTTCTTCCCTGAGCCCCCAGTTATATCCTCTCATAGCACCCTCTGTAATTATCACTGGTTGTAACTATACAATTGTGTGATTAATTTGGTTAATGCCCGTCTCCCTCAATACTGTAAGATCCATGAAGGACAGAAATTATGTCTGTCTTGTTCACTAACACGTGCCCACAGCCTATCCAGCCCATTGCCTAGTGCACAGAAGGCACACAAAATACACTTGCTAAATCAATGAATCAAGCGTAATGTAACAGAGCTGCAAGAACTGCAACCATTAACTTCTACTCTTGCCCCCTCTACCGTCCATTCTCTGTACAGCCATCAGAGGAGCCTTTTCAAAAGGTAAATTACATCAGGCCACTCCTGCTCACAATAGGCCCTTCAGCCCTACACTATTGAGGACATCACTCCAACCTCATCTCCTATGATACCCACCCTCTACTATGTTCAGCCACACTAACCTTTATGTTTCTTTCTTTTTTTTTTTTTAAGAGCTTATATATTTGTCAGAGAGAGAGAGGGAGAGCGAGCGAGCACAAGGAGGGGGAGCAGTAAGCAAAGGGAGAAGCAGGATCCCCGCTGAGCAAGGAGCCCGATGCCGGACTCGATCCCAGGACCCTGAGATCATTACCCGAGCTGAAGGCAGACGCTCAAACAACTGAGCCACGCAGGTGTCCCAAACTTTCTGTTCTTTAACCATGTCAAGCCCTTTGCTGCCTCACTTCTTTGCTGTTCCCTCTGCCGGGAATGCTTTTCCCCTGGATTTTCATGTCTGACTCTGAGGCATCAGGCCAAGTGTCATCTACAGATCGGAATTTAAAGTAACTTCCCACCTCCGGCTCATCATCCTCTTGGTATTCTCCATCGCCCTTCTCACTATCTCCTATTACCTGTTTTACCAGTTTCCTGGGCTCCTGTCTCCTCAACATGGGTTCTGTGAAGGCAGGCACCTCGGCGCTCTTGCTCAGCGTTCTGCCTGTTCAAACCCCCTGCACCCAGAACGCCTGCCACACACACTGGAAGAGCCCACAGGACCTCGGGACTCTGGAGGGTTCTTGGAGAGACCGTAAAGGATGTTAGGCCTTGCGGGGAGGATCCCTGACGGCTGCTGCAGCTGAAGCAGCCAGCTGCACAGACGGAATGCGTGTGGCCCGGGCGGCGTGGGTTCCTCTGCAGTCTGCAGGCTGAGTTCAAATCCCCCCTCTGCAAATGGGAGACCCTGGGCAGTTCTGGGTCTCCCGAGCTGCCGCAGCCAAGTGCACCGTGCCAGGCGACGGGGCATGGCACGCACGGGCGCGCCGGCTGGCCGCCGCGACCCCCCCTTCCCGGCTCACCTCAGCGCGCCGGCCGCCGTCTCCCTCACCGCCAGGCTGGGGTCCAGCAGCAGCGGCCCGAGGCGGCGCACGGCGTCCCGGCGCGCCAGGCCGGGCAGCGCCGGCCGCTGCTGCACCAGCCGGGCCAGCCCCGCGCAGGCGCACTCGCGGACCTCGGCGCTCGGGTGCTGGAGCTGCGGGAGGGGACCAAGTGTCAGAGGCGGCGCAGAGCGCAGGCGCGGGGGCCGCGGCAGGGGCGCACCGCGCTGCCACGGGGCTCCCCGCGAGCCCCGCCCCTCGCGGCCCCTGCGAGCCCCCGCCTCACCTTTTCTAGCAGCTCCGCCGCCGGCCCGTCATCCTCCTCTCCCTCAATCCCGTTCGCCGCCCCTACCGCTTCGGCCTGACAGTCGCCCGTAGGGGAGAACTGAGGTCGCTTGAAGCGCTTGGTCCGGCTCTTGCCCATGGCGATGTGCGCTGCGGGGGAAAGACCGAGAGAGGAGGGCAACAGCAGGACGGTGGAGGCTGCTGAGCTAGGGGCAAGGTCCTGTTACCGAGGGGGTCTCGCTGTCACTGCTCAGGCGGGCCTGCTGACGGCCCGAGCCCACATGGGAAAGAAGTGCGCAGGCGTGCCGCGTGTCGGCGGGGAAGAGAGGGCTGGCGCGGGGAGTGCGCAGGCGTAATGAGAGTGGGCGGGGCCAGACCTGGACGAGGGGCGGAGTCCTGTGTTTTTTCCCGGGAAGTCGGAGGCAGCACTTTGATGGGACTGCTGACTCCCACCGGCTGCACCGAGCGCGCTTCCCACCAGCTAGTGACGTTTATTGTTACTGAGCCTTGCCAAACCTTTATTTCCACAATAATCAAATGCGATTAAGGATACCTAACTTGCAAGGTTATTGTGAGGCTTACCTAAAATTGTGTAAAGCGCCTAACACCAAACCTAACATATTTAATTTGTAGGTGCTCAAAATTATTAATCACGATTTTTTTGTGTCCCTAGGGCCTAGCACAGCTCCTGTCATAGTCAAAAACCCAGTTAATGTTTTAGAATGAATGTACATCTATTTTTTTTTTTTTTAAGATTTATTTATTTGGAGGGAAGGGGCAGAGGGAGAGAGAGTCTCAAGCAGACTCTGCTCTAACCACAGGGGGCTGGATCTCACTACTGGAGATCAGGACCCAACCCAAACCAAGAGTCAGTGGCCAACCGACTGAGCCACCCCAGTGCCCAAATGTACATCAATGTTTGAAAAGATGGACTCCCTAAGTTAATCTTCCTGCCTTGGTTTCCTCATTTGTAAAAATGGGAACACCAATAAGGATTAATGTGTTAAGTGTGTTTAAGGTGCTAAGAACATTCACTGGCACACAATAAATATTGCATACATGTTTGGTTGAAACTTTTAACAGCAAAATGATTCTTTGACAAGTATTTATTGAGCACCAGACACAGTGCTGAGCAATGGAATAAAGCAATAACCAAAACAGATTTGGTCCCTGTCCTTTGTCTTTGTCCTTAGGGGATTTACAGTTTAGAGAGAGATGTCTTAAACATAAAATTATATGAATAATTAATTATAGTTGAATAATTATAGTATAGCACTAAGAAAGAAGGAATTATACAGGAAGATCTTCTGTAGTCTTTACAATTAAACATGTACATATTGAGCACCCCCAAAATGCATAGCTTTCAGGTCAATATTGTATGGGAGAAAAGATCTACCCCGTGGCTACCCCCTCCTCAAAGAGTGGACTGTCTAGTAAGGTAAATAACGTTAATTACTATAGCATATTTTGGAAAATAGTCACAGAGGTGTAGCTAAGCTTGTACAAAATTTCTGGCCTATCAAAGACCACTGTAAGTACAAGGAAAACTTGGAGCTCCAAATGTATATTGGTAGATTTTACTTCCTACTTCTGTCTATTTGGTCAATTTTGTCCTGCCACCTCCCCAGTCCGAGCTACTGTCTTCTCTTGCCTTGACCACAGGGGCTTCTGGTCTTCCTTTTTCTACCCTGCCTATCCATAAGAGTAGCTAGAGTGATTTTTTTCCATCCTTCTCATATTTACTCCCTCGATTAAAACCTTTCAGTGGTTCCCCTTTCTCTTAGAATGAAGAACAAAATCTTACCAGGTAGCAGATAGGAAGTAGCAAGGCCAGATTCCACCTTCATCTCACATTACCTCCTACACTCTGGCCCTTAGCCACCCTCCATAGGGCTGAGATCTCTTCTGCCTAAGGACCTTGAAAAGGCTCAGTCCCCATCCCTGTCCTGGTGAATGCAAGTGTCACTTTTTCATAGGTAGCTCCTCTGATTTCAAAGTCTGAGACAGATCTCCCTTGAGACTGCACTTATCTTGTTCCTTTGCTTCAAAGCACAGCTCCAAATTACAGTTAACAATTTAATTTTTTTTAAGATTGATTCAGTTGAGAGAGAGAGAGTGCGTGGGGCGGGGGGCAGAGGGAGAGGTAGAGAGAGTCTTTTTTTTAAAGATTTTATTTATTTATTTGAGAGAGACAGAGAGAGAGTATGAGCAGGGGGAGGGGCAGAGGCAGAGGGAGAAGCAGGCTCCCTGACCCTGAGATCTTGACCTGAGCTGAAACCAAGAGTCTGATGCTCAGCTGACTGCGTGCGCCATCCAGGTGCCCCTTAACTTTGTGTATAATACTCAGACATCCACACAGTCTCTCCAACTGCACACTAAACCCTGTGAGGACAAGACTGCCTATCTACATGGATCACCGTACTCCCAACACTGGCCCAACAAGGCCTATCTGGCACAGAATAGGCATATGCAATTTCTTTTTTTTTTTTTTTTTAGATTTTATTTATTCACTTGAGAGAGAAAGAATGAGACAGAGAGAGCATGAGAGGGGGGAGGGTCAGAGGGAGAAGCAGACTCCCCGCCAAGTGGGGAGCCCAATGCAGGGCTCGATCCCAGGACTCCAGGATCATGACCTGAGCCGAAGGCAGTCGCCCAACCAGCTGAGGCGCCCAGGCATATGCAATTTCTTGAATGAATAGAGACCACATAGTCAGGAAAGAGTAGAGCATGCCACCCAGACAGAACAGGAGGAGAGTAAAAAAATAAAAGATTCCTGCTGTTTCTCTCATTGTGGAGATGAGCAAGAAAAAATGGTCCAAAACCTTAGCTAGGGGAGAACTCTGTGATCTGTTTTCATTAGTTACTCTTTCCTGGGAGAAATGAGCATTTCTGTTAAAATGAATGATAAACTTTACTCAATGAACTTAAGATCCCTTCTGGGAACCAGAAAGATAGCAGTTTTAGGAGGAGCCCGGTGACCTTTAACTAGTCTAATAATCTGTAACTGGTCACTTTTTAAAAATCCAGTCAAGCAAGGGTGCCTGGGTGGCTCAGTCGTTAAGCGTCTGCCTTCGGCTCAGGTCATGATCCCGGGGTCCTCGGATGGAGCCCCGCATTGGGCTCCCAGTTTGGCGGGAAGCCTGCTTCTCCTGCTCCCGCTTCCTCTGCTTGTGTTCCCTCTCTCGCTGTCAAGTAAATAAATAAAATCTTTAAAAAAAAAAAAATCCAGTCAAGCAATGATTATCCAACCATCCCTTTTTCCTACAAATTATCTTTGTTGAGAGGGAGTTTTTGAATTAGACTGCGTAGAACCTCTTTCCTTGAGACAATAAAAATGCTTATAATCAATTATTGGTCACATATATTTTAAATAGGAGCTAGCTGTTCTCACAGATTCCTGTTTCTCTCCCTTCATATTTTGTAAGGTAATCTTCCTGAAGAAAACACTCTGATCAGGGCGCCTGGGTGGCTCAGTCAGTTAAGCGTCCGCCTTCAGCTCAGGTCATGATCCCGGGGTCCTGGGATCGAGCCCCGCATCGGGCTCCCTGCTCAGCGGGAAGCCTGCTTCTCCTTCTCCCACTCCCCCTGCTTGTGTTCCCTCTCTCACTGTGTCTCTCTCTGTCAAATAAATAAATAAAGTCTTTAAAAAAAAAAAAAATTTCTCACTTGACCAGTGGTGAGAACCAAGAAACCCTATGCCAAGAAAGAGTCAACCCCACTAATAGTCTTTAAGCCAGTGTGTACAAGGGAACAAGCACAGTAGCTCTTGATGAGGAGGCTAGAAAGATGTCCCTTCTGCAGGTCTTTCATTGCATAAGGACATATACTTAACCACAGGGGTCTGTGCAAGTAGCATCATGGTATCCGTAGACTTAGCCAAGCATCATGGTATCCGTAGACTCAGCTGAGCCACTGCTTCTAGAGTGCTATTTCTTGTCTACCTTACATAGCTGTTTCACTACTTTTGTTCATTTCTTTGTTGGCTTCTTTCTTTTTCTTTTCCTTGGTTGGTTTTCGACTTCTTTTTTTTAAAAGATTTTCTTTATTTATTTGACAGAGAGAGAGAGAGCACAAGCACAGGGAGCTGCAGGCAAAGAGAGAGTGAGAAGCAGGCTCTCCACTGAGCAGGGAGCCTGATGCGGGGCTCTATCCCAGGACCCTGGGATCATGACCTGAGCGGAAGGCAGACACTTAACACTTAACCGACTGAGACACCCAGGCGCCCCAGGTTTTCGACTTTTTCTCTGTGTCTCCTTTTCTTTCTGCTCTTCTATTGTCAGCTCCTTTCTTTCTGCCATGGTTGCCTTCTTCCTCTTCTTCTTTATCATAAACACTGGTGTGGGCGCCTGGGTGGCTCAGTTGGTTAAGCGACTGCCTTCGGCTCAGGTCATGATCCTGGAGTCCCGGGATCGAGTCCCGTGTCGGGCTCCCTGTTCGGCAGGGAGTCTGCTTCTCCCTCTGACCCTCCTCCCTCTCGTGCTCTCTGTCTCTCATTCTCTCTCTCAAATAAATAAATAAAATCTTTAAAAATAAAAATAAAAATAAAATATCATAAACACTGGTGTAAACTGCTTTGTGATAGCCTTCCTGGTTCCAAGCAATTTCTTTTTTTAAAGCTTTTTTTTTTTTTAAAGATTTTATTTATTTATTTGACAGAGAGAGGGAACATAAGCAGGAGGAGCGGGAGAGGGAGAAGCAGACTCCCCGCTGAGCAGGGAGCCCAATTCGGGGCTCGTGTGGGGCTCGATCCCAGGACCCTGGATCATGACCTGAGCCAAAGGCAGACGCTTAACCGACTGAGCCACCCAGGTGCCCCTCCAAGCAATTTCAATGGTAAAAAAATTTTATCCCGGGGGCAAAGATGGTGTTTTCCTCAGTGCAGCCCTGCGACCAATCCAGTCGCAGCAAAGGACCGTAGCTGAAGTATGCTACAATCCGGTCAAACTTGAAGCAGAATGACCTCCACTTCTTTTTAGCTGATTCGGATTTGAGCTCTTCTGAGTCCAACACATCAGGCCTGAGTTTCTCAAAATTTTCCCGAAACTCAGAATAGATTTGGTCATCTGCTTTGGTGAGTTTCAGGAACTGTGGGTCAACTGACGAAACCAGCTTGTAGCTGTCTCCGCAGGCTTCATTGCTTCCCTGGCCCAATCCATCTCCGTATCAGGATCGTTGCCGTAAGACACGGCTGGGAGAGAATGAGCATGTGCCACCGACACCAGGTCCCCGGAAATTGGCTCAGCAGCCCCACCAATCACCTCCATGCTGCACCCCACAAAGCGAGTGCCCATTTCCCGGAAATGACTATTTGTGTGCTCTTTCTGTAGCTGGTTGGAAAGGGAGGGTTCGGTTTATTTATTTTAACCTAATATCACTTTGGTTTTTAAAAAAAACAACCATCAATGATCACACATTTCTTTTCTTCTTCTTTTTTTTTTTTTTAAGATTTTATTTATTTATTTTGACACAGAGAGAGAAAGAGACAACGAGAGAGGGAACACAAGCAGAGGGAGTGGGAGAGGGAGAAGCAGGCTTCCAGCCAAGCAGGGAGCCGGATGCTTGTGCGCTCTCGCTCTCTCTCTCTGTCTAATAAATAAACAAAATCTTAAAAAACATTTTTTTCTTTTTTTTAAGTATGGGATTTTTTTTTTTTTAAAGAATGCTAATATCTAGTAGTCATTGCCTGAAATGAGCCAAATCAATTTTGTGTTGTAGGATATTTACATCTTTGTCCCTGAAATCTATTGCCTGCCTTGTTGGCTGTTTGGCTCAAAACAAAACAAGACAAAACAAATAAAAACACTGTGAAAAATACCTAGGTTAAAACAAGTCACTTCTACTTGGTGAGATTTAATCCTAATACAGATTGCCCTAAATCCCATCTAACCCACCCAACCTCTGGAAAGGGATAAACCTTAAATGGCTATGATCAAAACAGGCAATCCTGTCCCAGAATGCTGAGAAACATCTTAAGGGCATATTATTTACCCAAAAAGTCAACAAAACCAGTTGTTCTATATCTTTGCCCAAACCAGTATTTTCAGTATTTCTCATTTTAGCCATTTCAGTAGGTGTATAGCAACTGGAACTCTCAAACAGTGCTGGGGGGAATGTAAAACGGGGCAGCCACAGGGGTGCCTGGCTGGCTCAGGGGGAGGAGCATGCCACTCTTGATCTCAGGGTTGTGAGTTAGAGCCCCATGTTGGGTGTATAGATTACTTAAAAATAAAATCTTAAAAAACAAAACAAAAAAACACCATGGCAGCCACTTTAGAAAAAGAGTTTGGCAGGTTCTTGTCAAGCACCAGTTCATAATCCAGCCATTCCACCCCAAGGTAGTCCCAAGAAAAGTTAATATACCTACAAAGACTTAACACATGAATATTCATAGCAGCTTGCACATGAATATTCATAATAGTCCCAAACTGGAAACAACTAAAATGCCCATCACAGGTAAATGAAGAGGGGCGCCTGGGTGGCTCAGTTGGTTAAGCATCCAACTCTTGGTTTCAGCTCAGGTCATGCTCTCAGGGTTGTGGGATTGAGCCCCGTGTGACACTCTGTGCTCAGTGAAGAGTCGGCTTGAGATTCTTTCCCCTCTCTACCTCCCCCTCTTTTTCCCCTCTGCTCACCACCTGCCCGTTTGCACTCTCTCTCAAATAAATAAATAAAATCTTTTAAAAAAAACCAGTTAAGGGACGCCTGGGTGGCTCAGTTGGGTGTCTGCCTTCGGCTCGGGTTGTGATGCCGGGGTCCTGGGATCGAGTCCTGCATCGGGCTGCTTGCTCGGCGGGGAGCCTGCTTCTCCCTCTGCCTGCCGTTCCTTCTACTTGTACTCTCTCTCTCTGACAAATAAATAAATAAAATCTTAAAAAAAAAAAATCCTAGATTATCTGCTCACTGAGTGTTTAAAAAAAAGTTAAAAAAAAAAAGTTAAATGAAGAAACAAAAAAGGAACAAAAAGGGAACGAATTATAGGTACACGTACTAACATACATAAAATCTCAAAAACATGTTGAGCAAAAGAAGACACAAGAATATTGTACTGTATGATTATACTATAATTTCATTTATAGTGAAACTATAGAGAAAACTCTAGAAACCACAGTGATAGAAGCCAGACAATAGTTGCCCAGGGCCAGGGGCTGGGGATAGGAATTGACTGGGAAGTGGTACAAGGGACCCCTTGGGAGTGATGGAAATGTTCTGTATCTTGTTCGTGGTGATTGTTACATGGGTGCTACATTTATCAAAATTTATCAAACTGTGTAGCTAAAACTGTATTTTATAATAATAAGAGAATTATTATCTGTAAATTAACCTTAATATAGTTTATTTTTTTTAAAAGCCTATAGAATTTATCCCTGTTTTGATCACTTCCCTAGATTCACTGGTGATTATAACGGGTTCCATTCCCTATTTGGAGAGTGAGAGTCCCATTGACAGTATGTATGTATGTATGTATTTAAATTTTTTTAAAGATTCTTTTTTAAGATTTTTTTCATTTATTTGTCAGAGAGAAAGAGAGCACAAGCAGGGGGAGTGGCAGGCAGAGGGAGAGGGAGAAGCAGACTCCCCGCTAAGCAGGGAGCCTGATGTGGGGCTCGATCCCAGGACTCTGGGATCATGACCTGAGCCGAAGGCAGATGCCTAACCGACTGAGCCACCCAGGCGCCCCTCATTGACAGTATTTATTGAGCCACTGCTATGGACACTGCTCCAAGAGCTTTGTGTGTATAAGCTATTTAACCCACCAACAAGCTCATGGGATGTTGATATCCCCACATTAGAGACAAGAGAACTGAGGCACAGAGAAGTTACTTGCATAAGAGCACATGATTTTAAATGACAAAGAGGAGATTGACCCTCCTCAGTCAAACTTGAGTTGGCTCCTAGTAACTGCAGTATATTGTCTCCTCCTGATTTTTTTTTTCTTGAAAGTAATCTCTGCACCCAACATGGGTCTTGAACTCACGACCCCAAATCAAGAGTCACATGCTCCACTGAATGAGCCAGCCAGACGCCCCTGTCTCCTACTGAAATTGCTGGTATTTATTGAAGAGCTAGTAAATTGAGGAAATCAAAGTGTTAATGGGAAACACCAGGTAAAGGAGAAACATGGAAAAAGACTAAGAGCAGAACAAGGGTTCCCAAATTAGGCAAAAGGGTCCCTATACCTGTTTTTCCACTTGTAAAATGAACTACTCCATCTAGGAAACTCATATTTATTTAGCTACCTCACTGAAAGGAAGTATTTCATGTGCATACATGATTTGAAAAGTCATAAAAGAACAGCAGTCCCTGCTTTACTTCTTCCCAACCCCAAGCCCTCTCGAAGAAGCAAACACCCTCAACCTTTCTGTTTCTACTATTATTATCTTCATATTCCCAAATGATAGCTAATATGCTTTCTAATTTGTCAGTATATACATTATTTCTTGACTTCTTGCCCCAATAGGTAAGGACGTAGCTCTCCTATACCCCCTCCCCTATTTCTCCCTTTATCCAACAAAACTGTCCCACAACTCTTTTTTTAATGTATTTTTTTTGAAGACTTTGTTTATTCTTTTAGAGAGAGAGAAAGAGAGAGTGCAAGGAGGGGAGGGGGAGGGAAAGGGACAAGCAGACTCCAGGCTGAGCACAGAGCCAGACACGGGGCTCCCATGACCCTGAGATCATGACCTGAGCTGAAGCCAAGAGTGGACACTCAACTGACTGAACCACCCAGACGCTCCTCCCACAATTCTTGATTAAATCAACAGTCGCTGTGTAAAGTGCTAGGACAATGCAAACATTGCACACTACTGAACTAGGAAGTACACTAAAACCACAGGAGGAGATTATGCTAAGTGAAATAAGTCAAGCAGAGAAAGTCAATTATCATATGGTTTCACTTATTTGTGGAACATAAGGAATAGCATGGAGGACATTAGGAGAAGGAAGGGAAAAATGAAGGGGGGGAAATCAGAGGGAGAGATGAACCATGAGAAACTATGGACTCTGAGAAACAAACTGAGGGTTCTAGAGGGGAGGGGGGTGAGGGGATGGGTTAGCCTGGTGATGGGTATTAAGGAGCGCATGTACTGCATGGAGCACTGGGTGAATCGTGGATCACTACATCAAAAACTAATGATGTATTGTATGGAGACTAACACAACATAATAAAATAAAATTTAAAAAATTAAATAAATAAATAAATAAAATAAAACACAAACAAACAAAAAACAAAAAACAAAAAATCCACAGGTTCTTTCTTGTACAATCCTTCATTTTTTGTGGAGTTAATAATTGCCTTTTTTCCCCCCATCATCCTGGTTTCCCATCAGTCTGTCATTATTTTTTTCCAAATTACCAACATCTTTGTCTATCAAGAATATTGCCCATATGTTCAAATGTATCAAGTCAAGTTTCTTCCCTAGGATCTTCCTCCCTATCCTCCGGCCCTTATCTGGACTGGGAGTTCTCTAAGGATGCTGCACAGCAGTCCAGTTGGACTTTCACTGAGGCTTTTGTGTTGGACTCCCCTTTTCCTATGTGGTTCCTAGTACATGAAAAGATGGTAGTGGTGGTCATTATGATAATGCTGTTTACTATGAAAGCTCGTGGCAGGAGTCACTCTTTATAATTAATGGGAAAAGCGTCCTATAAGCATAAGTTAGGTTTACAAATGTAATCAGATATAATTTATACATAGTGATTTCACTGAAAAACACAGCTGGAGGTAGCAAAATTCCAGATTTCAAGTTATATTACAGAGCTATAATGATCAAAACAGTATGGTACTGGCACAAAAATAGACACATAGATCAATGGAACAGGACAGAAATCCCAGAAACAAACCAACAATTATATGGTCAATTAATCTTCAACGAAAGAAGTAAGAATAGGGACGCCTGGGTGGCTCAGTCGGTTGGGCGTCTGCCTTCAGCTTGGGTCATGATCCCAGGGTTCTGGGATCGAGTCCCATATTGGGCTTCTTGCTCAGCAGGGAGCCCACTTCTCCTTCTGCCTGCGGTTCCCCCTGCTTGTGCTCTCTCTCTCTGTCAAATAAATAAATAAAATCTTTTTTTTTAAAGATTTTATTTATTTATTTGACAGAGAGATAGACAGTGAGAGAGGGAACACAAGCAAGGGGAGTGGGAGAGGGAGAAGCAGGCTTCCCGCTGAGCAGGGAGCCTGATGCGGGGCTCGATCCCAGGACCCCGGAATTACGATCTGAGCCGAAGGCAGATGCCCAACTGACTGAGCCACCCAGGTGCCCCCAAATAAATAAAATCTTAAAAAAAAAAGAGGTAAGAATATACAATGGGGGAAAGACAGTCTCTTCAACAAATGCTGTTGGTAAATTTGGATAGCAACATGCAAAAGAATGAAACTGGACCACTTTCTTACACCATATGCAAAATAACTCAAAATGGACTAAGGACCTAAATGTGAAACCTGAAACCATAAAAATTCTAGAAGAGAGGACAGGAAATAATTCTTCTGATACTGGCCATAGAAACATTTTTTCTAGGTATGCCTCTTGCGGCAATGGAAATAAAAGCAAAAACAAACAAACTACTGAGACTCTATCAAAATAAAAAGCTTCTGCACAGTGAAGGAAACAATCAACACAATTAAAGGACAACCTACTGAATGGGAGAAGATATCTGCTAATGACATTTCCAATAAAGGATTAGTATCCAAAGTATATAAAGAACTTACACAAATAAATACCCAATATCAGAATGGATATAAAAACAAGACCCATCTATATGCTGCCTACAAGACACTCATTTTAGACCTAAAGACACCTGCAGATTGAAAGTGAGGGGATGGAGAACCATTTATCATGCCAGTGGACATCAAAAGAAAGCTGGAGTAGCCATACTTATATCAGACAAACCAGATTTTCTACCAAAGACTGTAACAAGAGATGAAGAAGGGCATTACATCATAATTAAGGGGTCTATCCATCAAGAAGGTCTAACAATTGAAAATATTTATGTCCCAAACTTGGGCACAATCAAATATATAAATCAATTAATAACAAACATAAAGAAACTCATTGATAATAATAAAATAACAGTACGGCACTTTAACACCACACTTACAGCAACGGACAGATCATTTAAGTGGAAAATCAACAAGGAAACAATGGCTTTGAATGACACACTGAACCAGATGGACTTCACAGATATATACTGAGCATTCCATCCTAAAGCAACAGAATACTCATTCTTTTTATTTATTTATTTATTTATTCATGAGAGTCAGAGAGAGAGAGAGAGAGGCAGAGGGAGAAGCAGGCTCCCTGCCTAGCAGGGAGCCCGATGTGGGACTCGATCCCAGGACCCTGGGATCATGACCTGAGCCGAAGGCAGACACTTAACCATCTGAGCCACCCAGGCGCCCCCAGAATACTCATTCTTCTCGAGTGCACATGGAACATTCTCCAGGATAGATCACATACTGGGTCACAAATCAGCCCTTGACAAGTACAAAAAGATTGAGATCATACCAGGAATATTTTGAGGCCACAACACTATGAAACTAAGTCAACCACAAGAAAAAAATTTGGAAAGATCACAAATACATGGAGGTTAAAGAATATCCTACTAAAGAATGAATGGGTCAACCAGGAAATTAAAAAGTACACAGAAGCAAATGAAAAGAAAACATGACAGTCCAAAACCTTTGGGATGCAATAAAGACAGCCCTAAGAGGTTAAGTGTATTACAATATAGGCCTACCTCAAGAAGCAAGAAAAGTCTCAAATATACAACATAACCTTACACCTAAAAGAGCTAGAAAAGGATTAGCAAATAAAGCCTAAAGCCAGCAGAAGAAGGGAAATAATAAAGATTAGAACAAAAATAAACAATATAGAAACAAACAAAAAACAACAAAGAAACAAAACAGTAGGATAGATCAACGAAACTAGGAACTGGTTCTTTGAAAGAATTAATAAAATTGATAAACCCCTAGCCAGACCTATCAAGAAGAAAAGAGAAAGGACCCAAATAAATACAATCATGAATGAAAGAGAAGAGATCACAACCAACACCACAGAAATACAAACAATTATATGAGAATATTATGAAAAATTATATACCAACAAACTGGGCAATCTGGAAGAAATGGACAAATTCCTAGAAAAATACAAACTACCAAAAATGAAACAGGAAGAAATAGAAAATTTGAACAGACCCATAACCAGCAAAGAAATTGAATCAGTAATCAAAAATCTCCCAACAAACCAAAGTTAAGGGTCAGATGGCTTCCCCGCGGAATTCTACCAGACATTTAAAGAAGAGTTAACATCTATTCTTCTCAAACTGTTCCAAAAAATAGAAATGGAAGCAGAACTTCCAAACTCTTCCTACGAGGCCAGCATCACTTTGATTCCAAAACCGGACAAAGACTCCACTAAAAGGAGAACTCCAGGCCAATATCCCCGATGAAGATGAATGCAAAAATTTTCAACAAGATATTAGCAAACTGAACCCAACAGTACAGGGAAAGAATTATTCACCACCATCAAGTGGGAATTATTCCTGGGCTGCAAGGGTGGTTCAATATTCACAATCAATCAATATGATATACCACATTAATAAAAAAAGGGATAAGAACCATATGATCCTCTCAATAGATGCAGAAAAAGCATTTGCCAAAATACAGCATCCTTTCTTGATTAATACCCTAGGGATAGATAGAACATCATGAACATAAACATCATAAAGGCCATATACGAGAGACCCGCAGCAAATATGATCCTCAATGGGGAAAAACTGAGAACAAGACAGGGATGTCCCACTCTCCCCATTACTATTTAACATAGTACGGGGAATCTTAGCCTCAGCAATCAGACAACAAAAAGAAATAAATGGCATCCATATCATCAAGGAAGAAGTCAAACTTTCACTATTTGCAGATGACATGATATTCTATGTAGAACCCGAGAGACTCCACCAAAAAATTGCTAAAATGAATACATAAATTCAGCAAAGTCGCAGGATATAAAATTAACATACGGAAATCTGTTGCATTTCTTATACCAATAATGAAGCAGCAGAAAAAGAAATCAAGGAATTGATTCCACTTGCAATTGCACCAAAAATAAGATACCTATGAATAAACCTAACCAAAGAGGTAAAAGATCTGTACTCTGAAAACTATAGAACACTTATGAAAGAAATTGAGGAAGACACAAAGAAATGGAAAAGCATTCCATGCTCATGGATTAGAAGAATATACATTGTTAAAATGTCTATACTACCCAAAGCAATCTACATATTTAATGCCTTCCCTATCAAAATACCACCAGCATTTTTCACAGAGCTAGAACAAACAATCCTAAAATTTGTATGGAACCACAATTTCTCTGAATAGCCAGAGAAATTCTGAAAATGAAAAGCAAAGCTGGAGGCATTATGATTCCAGATTTCAAGCTATCTTACAAAGCTGTCATCATCAAGACAGCATGGTACTGGCACAAAAACAGACACATAGATCAATGGAACAGAATAGAGAGCCCAGAAATGGACCCTCAACTCTATGGCCAACTAATCTTTGACAAATCAGGAAAGAATATCCAATGGAAAAAAAAGGACAGTCTGTTCAATAAATGGTGCTGGGAAAACTGGACAGGAACACACAGTAAAAATGAAACTGGACCACTTTCTTACCCCATATACAAAAATAAATTCAAAAGGGATGAAAGACCTAAATGTGAGACAAGAAACCATCAAAATCCTAGAGGAGAACACAGACGGCAACCTCTTTGACCTGGGCTGTAGCAACTTCTTGCTAGACACATCACCAGAGGCAAGGGAAACAAAAGCAGAAATGAACTATTGGGTCTTCATCAAGACAAAAAGCTTCGGCACAGTGAAGGAAACAAACAATAAAACTAAAAGGCAGACTATGGAATGGGAGAAGATATTTGCAAATGACATATCTCATAAAGAGTTAGTATCCAAAATCTATAAATAACTTACCAAACTCACCCCAAAAACAAATAATCCAGTTAAGAAATGGGCAGAAGACATGAACAGACACTTTTCCAAAGAAGACATCCAGATGGCTAACAGACACATGAAAAGATGCTCAACATCTCTCATCATCAGGGAAATACAAATCAAAACCAGGATGAGATAGCACCTCACACCAGTCAGAATGGCTAAAATTAACAACACAAGAAACAACAGATGTTGGCGAGGATGTGGAGAAAGGGGAACCCTCTTACACTCTGGTGGGAATGCAAGCTGGTGCAGCTACTCTGGAAAACAGTATGGAGGTTCCTCAAAAAGTTAAAAATAGAACTACCTTATGATCCAGCAAATGTACTTTTATTTACCCAAAGGACACAAAAATATAGATTCAAGGGGTAAGTGCACCCTAATGTTTATAGCAGCAGTATCAAAAATAGCCAAACCATGGAAAGAGACCACATATTCATAGAATGATGAATGGATAAAGATGTGGCATATATATATATATATATTGGAATATTATTCAGCCATCAAAAAGAATGAAATCTTACCATTTGCAGTGACATGGATGGAGCTAGACAGTATTATGCTCAGCAAAATAAGTCAGTCAGAGAAAGACAAAAACCATATGATTTCACTCATATATGGAATTTAAGAAACAAAATAGATGAACATATGGGAGGAGGAAAAAAGAGAGAGAGAGAGAAGGAAACAAACCATAAGAGACTCTTCATGACAGAGAACAAACAGGGTTGATGGAGGGAGGTGGGAGGGGCATGGGAGATGGGTGATGGGCATTAAGGAGGGCACTTGTTGGTGCGCCTGCGTGGCTCAGTCGTTGGGCGTCTGCCTTCGGCTCAGGTCATGATCCCAGGGTCCAGGGATCGAGCCCCACATCGGGCTCTCTGCTCGGCGGGAGGCCTGCTTCTCCCTCTCCCACTCCCCCTGCTTGTGTTCCCTCTCTCGCTGTCTCTCTCTCTGTCAAATAAATGAATAAAATCTTTAAAAAAAAAAAAAAAAGGAGGGCACTTGTTATGATGAGTACTGGGTGTTGTAAGTAAGTGATGAATCACTGAATTCTACTCCTGAAACCAATATTGCACAGTATGTTAACTAGAATTTAAATAAAAATTAAAAACAAAAAACAAAAAACCTGGGTAGCTCAGTTTGTTAAGCAGTCAACTCTTGATTTCGGCTCAGGTCATGATTTTCTGGTCCTAGGACTGAGCTCCACGTCAGGCTCTGTGCTCAGTGGGGAGTATGTTTGAGGATTCTCTCTCCCTCTGCCCCCACCTCAGGTTGGCGCTCTCTCTCTCAAATAAATAAATATTTAAAAACAAAAACAAACACCCAAAAAACAAATAATCCAATTAAAAAATTGGCAGGAAACATGAACAGGCATTTTCCAAACAAGACATTCAGGTGGCCAACAGACACATGAAAAGATGCTCAACATCACTCATCACCAGGAAAATACAAATCAAACCTACAATTGAGACATCACCTCACACCTCTCAGAATGGCTAAAATCAAAAACAGAAGAAACAACAGGTGTTGGTGAGGATGTGGAGAAAAAGGAACACTCATGCACGGTTGTTGGGAATGCAAACTGGTGCAGCCACTCTGGAAAACAGTATGGAGGTTACTCAAAAAGTTAAAAATAGAACTACCCTATAATACAGCAATCACCCTACTGGGTATTTACCCAAAGAATACAAAAACACTAATTCAAAGAAATACATGCACCCTTATGTTTACTGTAGCATAATAAACACAATAGCCAAATTACAGAAGCAGCCAGCCCAAGTATCCATCAATTGATGAACGGATAAAGAAGATAATAGTATATATATACAATGGAATATTACTCAGCCATAAAAAGAATGAAATCTTGCTATTTGCAACAACATAGATGCAGCTAGAGAATATAATGCTGAGCAAAATAAGTCAGTCAGAGAAAGACAAATACCATATGACTCCACTCACATGTGTAATTTAAGAAACGAAACAAAGAAAAAAAAAAAACAGGGAACAGACTTAACTATGGAGAACAAACTGGTGGTTGCCAGAGGAGAGATGGGTGGGGGGGATGAGTGGGGGGATGGGTGAAATAAAGGGGATTAAGAGTACACTTATTGTGATGAGCACTGAGTAATGTATGGGATTGTTGAATCACTAATATTGTACACCTGAAACTAATATAACATTATATCTTAACCATACTGGAATTAAAAAACAAAAAAATTTTAAAAATAGTGATTTCAGAAACCCAGCCCCAGCTCCTGCGTTGTGTTTTTCCAAACTGTTGCTATTCAAGTTCACTTTATCTGAATCTTGATTCAAACAAACCAACTGTAAAAGAGGTATTTATGAGACAATCGAGGAGGTATGAGCTGAATATTTTATGGTATGGAAATACTGTTAAGTTTTTAGGTATGATACAGCATTGTGGTTATGTCCTTCTCTTCTGGAGAAATTTACTGGATTCACAGGTGGAAAATAAAATACATGGGATTAACTTTAAAATAATCTTTTGTGGGGGGTGAGAAAGGAAGTAGAAATAGGGCGTAGATGAGATTGGGTACGTATATGCTAATTGTTGAAGTGAGGTGATGGGTACCTGGGTGTTCATTATACTGCTCTCTTTACTCTTACATGTGTTTAAAATTTTCCGTAATAACAATTTGTTGGTTTTTTAAAAGATGGTTTTCAGGGTAGAGCAGGGGAAAAAAATAAGTCTAATGATACTGATACATAATTTTAGATAACTTAAAATTTCTTTATTTTTTAAAAAGATTTTATTTATTTGAGAGAGGGAGAGAGAGAGTGAGAGATCACGAGCAGGGGAGAAGGGTAGAGAGAGCAGCAGACTCCCCACTGAGCAGGGAGCCCTATGCAGGACTCGATCCCAGAACCCTGAGATCATGACCTGAGCCGAAGGCAGAAGCTTAACCAACTGAGCCACCCAGGCGCCCTGATAACTTAAAATTTAAAAAGCAACTTCTAACAAGGATATATTTCTCATTTGAGTTAGTGAAGTTATAGTAAACTAAGTTATTTTAGTTCTCCTACTGTTATTTAAATGACAAATCTTAGGGGCTTCTGGTTGGTTCAGTCAGTGGAACATGCAAGTCTTGATATTGGGATCATGAGTTCGAATCCATGTTGGGTGTAGAGATTACTTTAAAAAAAAAAAGGTGGGGCAACTGGGTGGCTCATCGGTTAAGTGTTCCACTCTTAATTTTGGCTCAGGTCATGATCTCAGGGTTGTGAGATCTTGCTTAAGATTCTCTCCCCCTCTCCAACTCCCTCTCTAGGAAAAAAAATAAAAAGGAAAATCTCAGCATTTAGTCTTTTTTTTTATTTTTCTTTAAGATTTTTTTATTTATTCTTTTGAGAGAGAGAGACAGAGAGAGCACAAGCAGGGGGAGAGGCAGAGAGAGGGAGAAGCAGACTCCCCACCAAGCTGGGAGCCCGACACGGGGCTCGATCCCAGGACCTGGAGATCATGACCCGACACCTAACCATCTGAGCCACCCAGGCGCCCCAGTCTTTTTTTTTTAGATTTTATTTACGGGACGCCTGGGTGGCTCAGTCGTTAAGCGTCTGCCTTTGGCTCAGGTCATGATCCCACGGTCCTGGTATCGAGCCCCACATCAGGCTCCCTGCTCTGCGGGAAGCCTGCTTCTCCCTCTCCCGCTCCCCCTGCTTGTGTTCCTGCTCTCACTCTCTGTCAAATAAATAAAAATTAAAAAAAAAAAAAACTTAAAAAAAAGATTTTATTTACCCACTTGAGAGAGAAAGAGAGAGAGAGAGAGCTCGTGCAAGCGCGAGCAGGGGGAAAAGCAGAGGGAGAAAGGGAGAAGCAGACTCCACTGAGCAGGGAGCCCAATGTGAGACTCGATCCCAGGAACCCAGGATCATGCCCTGAGCAGAAGGCAGATGCTTAACCAAGTGAGCCACCCAGGCGTCCCTTTACTCTTCTATCTTAAGAACCTTTCCCAAAACCAGGGGTCCCTGGCTGGCTCAGTCAGTGGAGTGTGCAACTCCTGATCTTGGGGTTGAGTTTAAGCCCCATGTTGTTAAAATAGTTAAAAATATTTTTTAAAAAAGTAACCTCCAGAGCGCCTGGGTGGCTCAGTTGGTTAAGCAGCTGCTTTCAGCTCAGGTCATGATCCCAGGGTCTTGGGATCGAGCCCCACATCCGGCTCCCCGCTCAGCAAGGAGCCTGCTTCTCCCTCTGCCACACCCCCTGCTTGTGCTCTCTCTCTCTCTCTGACAAATAAATAAAATCTTTAAGAAAAATTAAAATAAAGAAAGAGCATTTTAAAAAAAAGTAACCTCTCCCAAAACTAGATAAGCAAATTATGTAAGAAAAGTGATTTTTTAGTGTAATTATGCACAAACCCAATTTCAATACCAAAGTCAAGATTCATTCATTCAATGGATAGTCACTGAGCATCTTGCCAGGGGCTCTTGGGTACTGAAGATCTACATATGACAGAATAGGGACTTAAAATAAAAATCTGTTTGTAATAAAAACACCCAGGAAGTTATACATCTTACATACATTATTTCATTTAGTCCTTACAACAGTTCTGCAAGACAGCTACGAATAGGCCCAAATGAGGACAGTAAGGTTCAGAGAGAATGAGTCACTGGCCCCTAAGTGGCTAGTGGATGAACCAGGACTATAAACCACTCAACCCGCCGCTGGGGCTCTTCCACTACACATGGCCTGAAGTCCCCTAACCTGGCAGACGACATCATGCTTGGTTTGAAGCAGCGCCTGAGTCCTCTATACAGATCAACTCTCCTCAAAGTGTGCTCCTTGGAACACTGCTTCTGTGTGGGTCAGGGGCTTAGTCGCAAGTAGGAGAAGCCAACTTTGGTTAAACAGAAAACGTATCACTGAAAGGACATTGGGTAACTCAGAGAATTCTGGGGAGGTCTACAGAGACCAGTCTAAGACTAAACTTAGAAAAAAAAAAATGCCCAAACTCATGCCATCCAACTGGCCTGATGAAACTGGGGCCACCACCAGCAAGCACCACTGAGCACCCTGAAAAAGAAACGCAGCTTTCCAGCCTCCCCGCATGGCCACTTCCCAGATGCAAAGGAGTCAAGGGTGTGTTCTAGGTTGTGTGGGAGAAGCTGGACTGATTTGGCTGCTATTCCCTGAACCCAGCAAGAGTACTCAACAGGAGCTTGGTAAATAGAAACCAAGCATCCACAGTGAGTGCTAAGTTATGTCATAAAATGGCAGGGAAACAGGCAGAAGCCGTTTCTCTACTGCAGGGCTTCTTGGAGCTTCTAATAAACTTTGGAGCATGGGGAATTCCAAGAGGAGGATGTTCCCAAAATGGATGATCACAGAACCTTTATTTCTGTAACAGGATACATGGGACGAGAAAGGGTGGTGGGCTTCATGCTCAAGTGCTACCCCTCTCTGGCTCCCACTGGGCCTCACTCGTGTGACTTCCAGAAGCTCTCACTCCTCTGGTCCCCCTCGCCGAACTCTAGCTCAAGAGCCCACATGTGTCCCCTGGACTGTAGCAGCAGCTCCCAGGTCATGTCCCTTCAGTCCACAGTAGTCATCGTCATCAAATGCAAACCCAGTTTTCACCGCCCTACTCAAAACTCTCGGTGGCTTCCCACTGCCCTTGCAGCAGTCCCGACCCCTGGTTCCTACTTCCTTCCAGTCTCATCTCTCGCCACAACCCCTCTCCAACTCCATGCTGCCAGCCACATTCAAAAACTGCCTGTGTGCGCCCCCAGTGACCCTTCAGATCCATTTGGAAAGAACTTCTTTAGAGAGCCCACTGCAGGCTGGACCCCCTTCCCCTGGGCATCTACACTTACCTGTCATAGCATTTAAAAAACATGGTAACTGCTGGATCATTGGTCTGCATTCCCCACTGGTTCTGAGAGGGCAAAGAGTCTACCTCACACATTTTTCATACCTTCATACCCAGCAAAGCACTTGCCACGCACATAAAGAGCAGTCTGCAAAGATGATACTTTCCGGTAAGACATCCTTTTACTTTCATTTTTGTCTCTCACACAATCAGACTTGCATAGCAATTAATCATACATTAAAAACATGTTTTTAAAATGTGTTTCATGATACAGACAAGATGCGCTCCCAATTTTTAGAGGATAAAAGAAATTCTACTTACTCAGTGCAAAAGCATATAGAAAGTGTAGTCTGAAGGAAGAATAAAACTTGAGTTTCTATGGTCTTGGCAGGAGGAAATGACAGGCGAGCTGTCGATAATGAGGGCAGAGCATCTTCAGCTAGAACAATTCTTAGCCCGGTCTCCATAAAATGTCAATCAAGGGTCGCCCGGCTGGCTCAGTTGGAAGAACACGTGACTCTTTATTTTTTAATGTTTGAGAGTGCGAGTACGCATCGGCGGGGGGGAAGGGCGGAGGGAGAAGGAGACTCCCCACTGAGCAGGGAGTCCAATGTGGGCTTGACCCCAGGACCCTGAGATCATGACCCAAGCCAAAAAGCAGACACTTGACTGAGCCACCCAGGTGCCCCAGAACACATGACTCTTGATCTTGGGGGCTTTAGTTCAAGCTCCACGTGGAGTATAGAGATTACTTAAAAAAACAAAACAAAAAAACAACTTAGGGGCACCTGGGTGGCTCAGTCGGTTAAGCATCTGCCTTCGGCTCAGGTCATGATCTCAGGGTCCTGGGATCAAGTTCCACATCGGGCTCCCTGCTCAGGAGGGGGGTCTGCTTCTCCCTCTCCCTCTGCCTCTGCTCGTGTTCTCGCTCACTCACTCTCTCAAATAAATAAAATCTTAAAAAAAAAACCATACAACTTAAAGAAAACATCAATCAAGAGTCCAGTTCTAAAGGAGAAAAGAGCTCCTCAAAAAACAGCACTATCGGGGAGTCACAAGCCTTGATGTTTTCAGTGAAGCTGCTTAAATGGAAAACACCTAGAACCGTTTTAGGTTTCTTAATCATTAGGGGCCAAAAATCCTTTCTCTTTGCATTTAGTTCACTATTCAAGAGTTTGCTTAATTCAAAAGATAAGCAGAATTTCCGCATGGTTATCTCAACTGAGATGTTGACACTGGGTAAAGTTCCAACAATGAGTTGTTTTCTTTTAGGATTTCAACTAGATTTACAGAGTACGGACTCTGTAGCGTACTTGATATAAACCTGGGTGGTTGGCATTATGTCCATTTTATAAATGAGGAAACTAAGGTTACATAATTTGCCTGAAGTCACAAAACAAGCAAGTAGTACATCTGAGATTCAAATCCAGAAATTCTGGAGTAACAGTCTTTTTTTAAGATTTTATTTATTAGGGCGCCTGGGTGGCTCAGTCGTTGGGCATCTGCCTTCGGCTCGGGTCATGATCCCGGGGTCCTGGGATCGAGTCCCATATCGGGCTCCCTGCTCAGCAGGAAGCCTGCTTCTCCCACTCCCCCTGCTTGTGTTCCTGCTGTCTGTCCAATGAATAAAATCTTTAAAAAAAAAAAGATTTTATTTATTAGGAGCGCCTGGGTGGCTCAGTCGTTGGGCGTCTGCCTTCGGCTCAGGTCATGATCCCGGCGTCCTGGGATCGAGCCCCGCATCGGGCTCCCTGTTCAGTGGGAAGCCTGCTTCTCCCTCTCCCACCCCCCTGCTTGTGTTCCCTCTCTCGCTGTGTCTCTGTCAAATAAATAAATAAAATCTTTTTTAAAAAAAGATTTTATTTATTAATTTGAGAGAGGGCACGAGTGGGGGGAGGGTCAGATGGAGAAGAGAGCAGCAGACTCCCCGCTGAGCAGGGAGCCCAACTCGGGGCTTGATCCCAGGAACCTGAGATCATGACCTGAGCCAAAGACTGACACTTAACCGACTGAGCAACCCAAGCGCCCCAAGAATCTACATTCTTAATCATCACATTCTAATGGCTCCTGAATTAAGTTCAACACACACACACAAACATCTTTTCAATCTGAGTCAAGAGACTTGGATCCTGGTGCTAGCTCTGTCTTTAATAAGTTGTGGAGAGCCATAATAAAGGCACTCTGAAAATCTGAGACTGTCTTCCCCACCTGTAATATGGGGCTGGACTCAACCAGTAATTTCCAGATAGTGCAGAAGGGGGCATGAGAGGGTGATACTTTGTCCATTTCAACTAGACCGGACTTTTTTGGAAAATGTTCTGCTAGAAGTAAAGGGATGAAAAATCTTTGGAACAAAAGTTTCTTTCTTGGAGTGAGATTCCAAGCAGTCTAACATCAAGAAATCCTTGAAAGCAGGGTGCCTGGGTGGCTTAGTTGGTTAAGCATCTGCCTTCGGCTCAAGTCATAATCTCAGGGTCCTGGGATTGGGTCTCACATCAGGCTCCCTATTTGGTGGGGGGTCTGCTTCTCCCTCTCCCTCTGCTCTCCCCACCCCCGGCTTGTGCTCTCTCTCTCAAAATGAATAAAGCCTTTTTTTTTTTTTTTAAAGATTTTTATTTATTTGGCAGAGAGAGACAGACAGCAAGAGAGTGGGAACACAAGCAGGGGGAATGGGAGAGGGAGAAGCAGGCTTCCCACTGAGCAGGGAGCCTGATGCGGGGCTCGATCCCAGGACCCTGGGACCATGACCTGAGCTGAAGGCAGACGCTTAACGACTGAGCCACCCAGGTGCCCTGAATAAATAAAATCTTAAGAAAAAAAGAAGGAAATCCTTGAAAGCATGCAAAGTATATGTACACACACAGGTCTATTTTTCTAGGGGAAAAGATTCAAGGCTTTCATTAAATATTCAAAGTACTTGATTATTCCAAAAAGGATTAAGGATCTATAAAATCCTTCTTCTGCTTTACATTCTTAGAGAAAACAGTCAATCCAAATTTGTAAAGCACAATGGAGGAAACCTGCATTTCCTGATTAGGAGCCAAATGTCATTACACAATGATGAGTAAGACATATTAAAGGTAATCACAGCTTAATAAACTGGAGGTCTACAATTGCTACTTGAAACTTGCTCTTATAGGCAGAGTTAAAGTGAGATATCTCATTTGGAACTAGCGTGTATCTGACACGTGGTATGTTTTTAACATGGATCAAGGAAAAAAGCCCGATCACTAATTATATATAAAGTATTTATTTTTATGCACATATTTACCTACAAAATTTACAGAAAATCAAACAGTGCCGAATATATAGAATACCCTCTGATGACTTTGTAGGAGCAGAGGGTCTTATTGCTGCAGTTTCAAGAATAAAATCTTACACAGGTGAAAACCAAGATGAACACAGTTAAGTTAAATGGTAGCCTTGTTAAAAAGTTTTTGTCCTGTGAGTGAATTTTCAGCTTTATGTTAAGTGGAATTTAAAAGACTGCTCGTGAAATAATTTAAACCTTTTCAAAATCTTCTAATAAACAGGTAAAAGGCACCTCCAGTTCTTTAAAATATTTACAGCAATCCCAATAGTTTAAGATTAAGGGCAATTAGAGTACAGGTGGCTAAAATGCATACACAGTATGTCATCAGCGCTCTCGGAACAATGAGAATCGGAGACTCGAGTTGGGGGCGCCGCTCCCACGCCAGCCCCGGGATGGCGCGGCCGATCACACCCGAGCAACACCACTCTAACAGCACGCCCACCACGGCTAAGATGCAATGGTCTAAAACGAGGACTATCAAATTCCCAGACGGTACATAATTTATAACTAAACATGGATATTCAGAAGCTTTTGGAGTGTTCTTAAAATTATTAAAAAAATATAAAGTATATTTAGCATTGAAGGAAAAGAACAAACTGGAAATGGTTACCACGAGAGTGGCTGAAGTTCACTACCTGGTTTAACAAAAATGGTTTCTCAGAACATCTATTGATTTCTCACAACATAATGGAGATGAGTCTTCCTCAGTTCACACTCAATCCGATGTTTTTCTTGCATTATGATTAAAACAGAGCGGTGGAAGAATGAAAGGCACAGCTACGTGAGACAGCCGGGTTCAAAGAGCCGTGGGGACGGCAAGCATGCCCCTACGATACTGTGCAGGAGAACAAAGTCCGCAGGACGCTTCCCTCTTTGACATTGGCATTGATTTGCTATTTACAGTAGTTTGCAAAAATACATTATAAAAACTGGATGAGGTTCTGTTTCTAAGTTTAACTTAGTAACGTACAGACATACTTCATCTGCAAAAGTCACTGCAGGGTCTGAAGTACTAAAGTGACAGTAATACTGTTAACACAGATAATCAAGGTACCAGCACAGGCGAGGCCAGTCACCATCATCGAGACCATCTGGGTAAATATTGCACACTTCTTGTCAGCTGTTGCTATGACCTTCACATATCCGACTGTAAAAGGAATCCTTTATGGCTTTTTGCTGTATCACTTATTTGAAGAAAGGCTGTTTTAGGTCCCATAACAATGAGTGCAGATTGTCACTGAACATGAGGCCTAGGTTTCAAAATGAGTTTTCCTGTCTGTAAAAATGGGGGGGAAAAAAAAGTTTTTTCAATACACAGTTCCATTAAAAACATCACCACCTATCCATAAACCTTGAAGTGCATCTGAAGGGTACCAGAACACCCCTCTATATGAAGTAAAGGTTAAGCAATTAATAGTTATGTTTTCAAAGTTTTGTGTGGAGCTTTCTTCCTAAAATCTTTGTTACTTTTTTTTTAAAGATTTTATTTATGTATTAGAGGGAGCGAGCAGGGGGAGCGACAGGCAGAGGGAGAAGCAGGCTCCCCGCTGAGCAAGGAGCCTGATGTGGGGCTTGATCCCAGGCCCCTGGGATCATGACCTGAGCCGAAGGCAGATGCTTAACCGACTGAGCCACCCAGGCGCCCCTAAAATCTTCATTACTTTAAAACAGTCTATTTGATGAACTCCCTGTCCACTGGCTACCTAAAAATCTGCCAATCAATCCTATGAATAAAATCCCAACATGTATAAATTCATGCTCCTTGTCAAAGGAAGTTTATAAAACATAAATAAATGTATTTGAGCAAAAACATTTTTCCTTTACCAACATTAAATTTTTATTTCCAGGTGAAAATGTAAATCAATGATTGAGCATTAGATACTTATACACTGCTGATATTCAGTGTTAAGTGGATACAACTCTTGTAAGGCCAACTATTTTGTTTTTTCAAAGTAAGCTCTAGGGATGCCTGGGTGGCTCAGTCAGTTAAGCGTCTGCCTTCAGCTCAGGTCATGATCCCAGAACCCTGGGATCGAGCCCCACATCGGGCTCCTTGCATAGCAGGGAGCCTGCTTCTCCCTCTGCCTGTTACTCCCTCTACTTGTGCTCTGACAAATAAAATCTTTTAAAAAAATGAATAAACAAATAAACAAATTAAGCTCTAGGGGCACCTGGGTGGCTCAGTCAGTTAAGTGTCTGCCTTTGGGGGCGGGTGCCTGGGTGGCTCAGTTGTTAGGCGTCTGCCTTCGGCTCAGGTCATGATTCCAGGTCCTGGGATCGAGCCCCGTGTCGGGCTCCCTGCTTGGCGGGAGGCCTGCTTCTCCCTCTCCCACTCCCCCTGCTTGTGTTCCCTCTCTCGCTGTGTCTCTGTCAGATGAATAAATAAAATCTTTAAAAAAAAAAAAAGTTCTGCCTTTGGCTCAGGTCATGATCCCAGGGTCCTGGGATCGAGCCCCACATCGGGCTCCCTGCTCAGCGGGAAGCCTGCTTCCCCTCTCCCACTCCCCGCTTGTGTTCCCTCTCTCGCTGTGTCTCTCTCTGTCAAATAAATAAAATCTTAAAAAAAAATTAAAAAAATAAAGATTTTATTTATTTATTTGTCAGAGCGAACACACAAGCAGGGGGAACGGCAGGCAGAGGGAGAAGCAGGCTCCCTGCTGAGCAAGGAGCCCGATGCAGGACTCAATCCCAGGGTCCTGGGATCATGACCTGAGCCAAAGGCAGACGCTTAACCGACTGAGCCACCCAGGCATCCCTCAAGTGTCCAACTCTTGATTTTGGCTCAGGTCATGATCTCAGGGTCACGAGATCAAGCCCCACATCAGGCTCCGTGCAGAGTCTGCTTGAGATTCTCTCTCCCTTTGCCCCTCCCCCTGCTCGTGTGCTAACTAAATAAAAATCTTCACACACACACACACACACACACACACACACGTGCATCACATAGCCACCACCCAGATCAGGCTACAGAACATCACCCCCACCCAGAAAGTTCCTCCACTCCCCTTTCTGGCCAATGGCAGCCCCACTCCTTACATAGACATAACCTCTTCCCATAAATTTTACCTGTCTCTGGCCTTTAAACAAACGGAATCATAGACTATGTGTTCTTTTGCATCTACTTCTTTCACTCAATGTGTTTCTGAGATTCATCCATGTTACTATGTTCCAGTAGTTTGTACCATTTTATATTGTTATTACAATAAAAAATATAATACAGTATTCCACTGTGTGAATAGACCGGTATTTGTTTTATCCATGGTTTAAATCTATTTTACACTTTTAAATTACATGAGTAAGACATTAATGTAATCTCATTATTAAAAAATCAAATACAGGGGCACCTGGCTGGCTCAGTCAGTGAAGCATGACTCTTGATCCTGGGGTTGTGACTTTAAGCCCCATGTTGGGTATAGGATTACTTAAAAATAAGCAAACAATTTAAAAATTTTTCAAATATAGGTAAGCTAAAATCCTTCCTTCCATCTATCTGAAATTCTAGCCCTCTTACAGAAGCCAGTTTTAGCATGAATTCTTCCAGATTGTGTTCTACGTGTTTACATTCACATATATAAAAAATAAAAATCTGATGTTTCTGAGCTGCCTGACTCAGTCGGTTGAGCATCCAAATCTTAGTTTCAGCTCGGGTCATGATCTTGGGGTCGTGAGATCAAGCCCTGTGTCAAGCTCTGTGCTCAGCGGGGAGTCTGCTTGAGATTCTCCTCTCTCTCTGCCCCTCCTCCCCACTCTCTCCCTAAAATAAATAAATAAATCTTAAAAACAAATCTGGTGTTTCTAATGTGCTAAAATATCTGAAGGTAAAACATACCACTTGGGATTTGTTTCAAAATAATCTGATGGGAGGAAGGTGGGCAGGGGTACACATGAAATTAGAATGGCCATGAGCTCGTTATTGTTGACACTAACCAATGGGTACACAGTTCATTATACTTTTCATTTTTTTGGTCTGGAAATTTTCATAATTAAAACTTTTTTGGGGTGTCTGGGTGGCTCAGTCATTAGGCGTCTGCCTTCGGCTCAGGTCATGATCCCGGAGTCCTGGGATCGAGCCCCGTATTGGGCTCCCTGCTCGGCGGGAGGCCTGCTTCTCCTTCTCCCACTCCCCCTGCTTGTGTTCCCTCTCTCGCTGAGTCTCTCTCTGTCAAATAAACAAATAAAATCTTAAAAAAAAAAAACTTTTTTATGGATAAAGAAAATGTGACACACACACACACACGCTGGAATATTATTTAGCCATAGAAAAAATGAAATCTTGCTATCTGCAACTACATGGATGAAGCTAGAGAACGTAATGCTAAGTGAAATAGAGAAAGACAAATACTGTATAATTTCACTCATATGTGCAATTTAAGAAAAAACAAACAAAAACGAGCAAAGAAAAAAAGACAAATCAAGAAACAGACTCTCAACTGCAGAGAACTGATGGTTACAGGAGGGGAGATGGGTGAGGGGATGGGGGGATGAGGGAAACAGGTGATGGGGACTAAGGGGTGCACTTGTCATGATGAGCACAGGGTGATGTATGGAAGTGCTGAATCACTACATGGTACACCTGAAACTAATTTAACATTGTATACTAACTATACTAGAATTAAAAAGAAAATGGTACCAGGGGGGAAAAAAAACTTAAAAAAAAAAAAAGACAGCAAACTGAGTGTATCGTTTGGTAATTTACTTCCTGCACCTAACATGTCTTAGAGATCCTTGCATGCCCGTATTTACAGATTTACCTATGGTTTCCCATAATGTGGCTATACCACAGCCTATTTTATTTTATTTTATTTTTTTTTTTTGAGAGAGAGAGAGAGAGAGAAACAGCATGAGAGGGGATAGGGTCAGAGGGAGAAGCAGGCTCCCCGCTGAGCAGGGAGCCCGATGCGGGACTCGATCCCAGGACCCCGGGATCATGACCTGAGCCGAAGGCAGTCGCTTAACCAACTGAGCCACCCAGGCGCCCCCACAGCCTATTTTAAATACCATTCCCCTTGGGGCGCCTGGGTGGCTCAGTCGTTAAGCGTCTGCCTTCGGCTCAGGTCATGATCCCAGGGTCCTGGGATCGAGCCCCGCATCGGGCTCTCTGCTCGGCGGGAAGTCTGCTTCTCCCTCTCCCACTCCCCTGCTTGTGTTCCTGCTCTCGCTGTCTCTCTCTGTCAAATAAATAAATAATAAAAAAAAAAAAAAAAACATTCCCCTTGTTGGGAAACATAAAACTGGTTTCCATTTTTTCCCTACTGCAAAGGATGTTGCAATGAACGACCTCATACCTGCCTCCCTTGTGTGCATGTGATGGTCCCCACTGAGGGTAGATGGAGAGAAGTAGAACGGTTAGGTCATGAGACATGCCAATTTTACATTTTATAAGAATGATGAAAACTGCCCTCCACCATGACTATCCCAGTGTATATTCTCAACAAGCAGTGCATGGGTTCATCTACTTCACCACAGTACTGGACTTTTAATTTCTGCCAATGTGAAGGTAGGTAAGACAAATGAAAACTCAGTTTTAGGGGTGCCTGGGTGGGTCAGTCAGTTAAGCATCTGCCTTGGGCTCAGGTCATGATCTCAGGGTCATGGGATCGAGCCCTGTGACGGGCTCCCTGTTCAGTGGGAAGTCTGCTTCTCCCTCTCCCTCTGATTCCCCCACACCGGACCGCCCACTCATGCTTATTCTCACTCTCTCTCTCTCAAATAAATAAAATCTTAAAAAAAAAAAAAAAAAAAGAAAAGAAAACTCAGGTTTACTGTGCATTTCCACAATTACAAATGAGGCTATTTATATTCCCACTTCTGTGATACGACTTAGCTTTTCCCACATTTCAAATGTACTATTTCTTTTTTTATTGATTTTTTAAAAAATATTTTATTTAGGGCGCCTGGGTGGCTCAGTTGGTTAAGCAACTGCCTTCGGCTCAGGTCATGATCCTGGAGTCCCTGGATCGAGTCCCGCATCGGGCTCCCTGCTCGGCAGGGAGCCTGCTTCTCCCTCTGACCCTCCCCCCCTCTCATGTGCTCTCTCTCTCTCATTCTCTCTGTCTCAAATAAATAAATAAAAATCTTTAAAAAAAAAAAAAAAAAAAAAAAATATTTTATTTATTTATTTGACACAGAGCGAGAGATCACAAGTAGGCAGACAGGCAGACAGAGGGAGAGGGAAAAGCAGACTTCCCGGTGAGCAGGGAGCCCTATGCGGGGCTTGATCCCAGGATGCTGGGATCATGACCTGAGCCGAAGGCAGATGATGCTTAACAAACTGAGCCACCCAGGCATCCCCCCTTTTTCTACTGATTTTTAAACAGGTCTTTAAATATTTTGTATTCTATCCTCTATTAGATATCTTACACTTTCTTCTTCTTTTTAAATTTATATTTTTCAGTAACCTCTACACCCAACATGGGGTTCAAACTCACAACCGTGAGATCAACAGTCCTATGCTCTTCCAAATGAGCCAGCCAGGCGCCCCACAAATACTTTCTTCTAATCACTGCTCATTTTTTGCCTTTTGCTGTACAAAATTTTCAAATGTTGGTACAATTAAAGGTATCCAACCTCTTCCACGATGGCGTTTTGTTTTGGGTCTTAAAAAGAAGTTTTTCTAGCCAAGATCATAAACATATTCATCTCTCTAGGGCACCTGGGTGGCACAGTGGGTTACACATCCCAACTCTTGGTTTTAGCTCAGGTCATGATCTCGAACCCCATGTTGGGCTCCACACTGAGCAGGGACTCTGCTTGGATTTCTCTCTTCCTCTACCCTTCCCCCAACTCATGTATGTGCGTGTTTTATTATTTATTTATTATTCTAATACATAAATCTTAAAAAACCAAGAAACATTCATATGTATTTTCTAATATTTTAATTATGGGATGTCTTTTTAAATATATTTAAGACTTTATGTGGAATCTAGTCTTTTATTTTTTTTTTTATTTTTTTATTTTTTTAAAGATTTTATTTATTTATTTGACAGAGAGAGCGAGAGCAGGAACACAAGCAGGGGGAGTGGGAGAGGGAGAAGCAGGCTTCCTGCCGAGAAGGGAGCCCGATGTGGGACCCGATCCCAGGACCCTGGGATCATGACCTGAGCCGAAGGCAGACGCTTAACGACTGAGCCACCCAGGCGCCCGAATCTAGTCTTTTAAATTGATGCAAAGCAGAGAACTAAATTCACCTTTTTCCAAATGAAAAGTCAACTGCCTCAACACTATTAGCCCATTTCTTCCCTTTTGACTTGAAATACTATCCTTATCCGCTAATTTTAAAAAAAAAATCAAAGTGTTTAGTCTTTATTCTCTTCATTGATCCAGTGGCCTTCCTGGCTTAGTATCTTTTTTTTTTTTTTTGCTCTTTATTCTAATTTTCTACACTGGGTTAAGTATTATTTGATAGTTTTTTAATTTGAAGGTAAAAATACCTTTATAAGTAACATAAGCGAAACAAACCTGTGAGATACTCTTAATATATCAATACAGGATTAACTTTTAAAAACACAGTTGGTTTATATGTGCATAGTCTGTCAATTAATTTGAGATCTAATTTAAAATCCTACATAAATGGCGCCTGGTGGCTCAGTCAGTTAAGTGCCTGCCTTTAGCTCAGGTCATTACCCAGGGTACCTGGGATCAAGTCCCGCATCGGGCTCCCTGCTCAGCGGAGAGTCTGCTTCTCCCTCTGGCCCTCCCCCCCAACTTGTGTTCCCTCTCTCTCAAAAATAAATAAATAAAATCTTTAAAAAAATCCTACATACCGAATACCATGAGATAAATAACAGTTTACAAATTCAACACCCAACAAGCCATTTTTGGCCAATAAGAACCACTGTATATTGAATTTAAGACGGCTTCAATCATAAGACATATCATGATTTTATGTCATTAAGAAAGATTAAACCGGGGTCACCCGGCTGGCTCAGTGGTAGAGCACATGACTCTTGATCTCAGGGTCATGAGTTCAAGCACCATACTTGGCACAGAGCTTACGTGTTAAAAAAAAAAAAATATATATATATATATATATATTATACTCTCAACTCTACCAGTTGAACTGTATGATACTACAGATTATTAGATGCATCTCAATTTCTGAGATGTAAATATGGCTCTTAGGATCAATACTATAAGGAACATTTCCCACTATTAAGCCATGCAATTTTTTTTAAAGATTTTATTTGAGAGAGCGAGCACAAGCAGGGTGAAGGGCCGAGGGAGAAGCAGACTCCCTGCTGAGCAGGGAGCCCGATGTGGGGCTGGATCCGGGGACTCCAGGATCATGACCTGAGCAGAAGACAGATGTTTAACTGACTGAGCCACCCAGGTGCCCCATGCAGACAATTTATTAATGTCTGCTTTATTTAAGCCAAAACATGTCAGTCCTTTCATGCACGTCTATAATTTTCTAATGTAAAAGATACTCACATCATCACAAGACATATTGTATTCTGCTAATACAGTTCGACATCGAGCAGCTATACTGAAAAAAATGTGGTCAAAGGAAAATTTATCATATGAAGAATAAGCTTTTAAAACAACACCTAGCTGATCAAGAAGGTGCTTTAATTTCATTCAAAGAATAAAAGTCAATTCTGGGAAAGGATACATTGATGGTGCAACGACCCTCTTGTGTATTCCAGCAAAGAACAAGCCTATTAGAGTGATACAGCTAATGGTGAAAAACGGGTGATTCCATAATGATGTGAAGAAAGACACCTGGAAAAGAAGATTTTGAAATATAAAAACGTTCAAAATCTCAGAACAATACTAATTCTTACCTCCCCACTTACGCATAAATATATGTCATCTGAAATATGAGGATTTGAAGAATTTAAAATAATCCTACTTCTGTTTTGCTGTTCCATAAAAATAAAAATATACGTTCCAAATCTTTAATGTAGCAAGATAATATAGTAATATTCCTTCCATTCATTTCAAAGACTTGAACCATTAAAAATTCATTCTTATAATCAAAAACCATCCTACTGAACACTTCCTGGTAAAAAACAATTTAAAAAGCACAAGATTGGGGGCACCTGACTGGCTCAGTTGGTAGAGCATGTCTCTTGATCTCAGTGTTATGAGTTCGAGCTCCATGTTGGGTGTAAAGATTACATACATACATACATACACACGTACATAAAAGCTGAAGACTGTAAATTCCACAAGAGTAGAGACACTGTCTTGTGCATCTCTGTTCTCCCAATATCTGAAATAGTGCTTGGCAAACATAGGTGCTCAATCAATACTGTTGAATGAGTGAAGATAAGGTCTCTGATCTGAGAGTCAATGAAAACACAAGTCAAAAGTGATCTAGTTACTCTGTTAAAAAGCTTCCTTGTAAGAGTCGGGCAGACTCTGCCATCATTGCCTGGTCCCAGTCTAACCATCCCCTGCTGTACCCACATACACACTAAGGTATTCCTTCCCTCCTCTCCTACGCGGCCTCGTAAGATTCAGCTCCAGTATCATCCTCCCCTCTCTGTGGACGCAAAAAGTAAGTTTGGTTCTGAAACTACTGAGATTTCTTTATTTTTAAAAAATATTTTATTTATTTGACAGAGAGAGAGAGCACAGCAGGGGGAGCAGCAGGGAGAGGGAGAAGCAGGCTCCGCTGAGCAGAGAGCCCGGCGTGGGGCTCGATCCTAGGACCCTGGGCTCACCTAGGCAGACGCCTAACCGATAGCCACCCAGGCGCCCCGAAGCTACTGAGATTTAAATGGCCAAAGGACACTCAAGCAGGGAAAGATGATTAGTACCTACCTATAAGGAAGGACAGTTTAGGGGCACTTGATCCTGGGGTTGTGAGTTTGAGCCCCACATGGGGTGTAGAGATCACTTAGATAAAACTTTAAAAAGGGGGGGCGCCTGGGTAGCTCAGTTGGCTGAGCATCCAGCTCTTAGTTTCGGCTCAGGTCATATTCTCAGGGTTGTGAGATCGAGCCTCATGTCGCACTCAGCTGGGAATCTGCTTGAGATTCTCTCTCTCCTTCCGCCCCACCCCCCGCTTGCAGGCTCACTTTCTCTCTCTCAAATAAAGAAATAAATCTTTAAAAAAATGAGCGTTTAAGAGAAACAAAGAGCTAATTTCAGATCTGGGCATAATCAGATGATAGCAGGAAACAAGACAATGTGAGTATGTAGAGACAAGAGTCCAGGATCCAAGACTGGAACAAGAGTGGGCACTGAAGCCAGACTAGTGGGGAAAGATGTGGGACTATATAAAGATGTGGGATGTTCGGGCCCCACACTGGGTGCAGAGATTACTTTAAACTGTAGTTTAAAGAAGGAAAGATGTGTTTAGAGTCTGGAAAAAGAAATCAAATGGACTAGGAACTAAATGGGAGAAACAGAATTAATCCAAAGGCATCTATACTCCACTCTTATACCAAGAGATGCATACATATTTCAAGACAGAGAACTAAATTTGCAAAAAGCACCAGGTAGCTGGCCTAGCATGCTGCTGTTAAATAAGTTTGTCAAATGAAGAAACGAGAGGCTGAAAACATCAGGAGAGAAGAAGCTCCCAGAAGGATGAAATTCTGAAAAAAGGTTAATATTCCAGAGGAATGTCTTCTTAAAACCTTCAAAGACAGTTTAATTCCCACAGGCCAGCTAGATTTCATGCGGCCTGCACAATGTAACCACATATAATGTCTTATGCGTTAATTTTAATTAGACCAGTCAACATTGGCCTTCTTTCCTCCATGGCAATAATCAACTGCATCTAAATACCGTTCAGGCATTCATGTACTTTCCAGCTTGCTCTATTCCTTCTCTCCTTGGGTTCTTCCAGATAGTCATGCACTGGCTTTTGAGTCTGCAACTTCTGCTACAGACAATTGCTGTTTAAAACCCCTATCAGCTTTGAGGTTATTAAATACTGAAATAAAGAGTTAACCCTTAGGCTAATAGTTATATTCTCACCTAATTTAGAAAATTACATTAACTACAGAGTTTTGGGCCTATTTCAAATTACATTTAATTCTGTGTTTTATTAAGATCTCAACTAGCTAAAATCAGCTTATATTTTTCCCAATTAGAAGTCAGATTCATTTCCCAAGATAGACTTTTTCAATCTTCTTGCCAGCCTCCTCACTCTTCCCCTGAAGATGAGCACCAAGCACAGCCTTAAGACCTGACTTTTATAAATGAACACACAAGAGAGTTTCCTATCTGCCATAAAAACCCCTCTGTTAACGTAAAATTCCATCACCAACGTCCCTTACCTCCTATTCTTTTATATCTCCACCCCAATGGATAGAGTCAGGGAGACTACATGCTAAATAAATCCTGGCTGCCTGAATTGCCGTTTGGACTGCTGACAAAAGCTTTGCTATTAGGTTTTTCTTCTGTATAACCTAACAGATTATAAACAAAGCCACTGGAAGTAGTCTACCTAATTAATAGTTTAAAAAGGGATATGGGTTTGAGATTTGAGAAAATTACAACATCATTATTACCTAAATAAAGCTGCACTGAGGCAAAAAAACTTCACTGAAAAATTGGGAGACTACTGCTTCTCTAATAAAAAAAACCTTAGTTTGAAATTAAGGCACAAGTTAGTAGAAAGCAGCAGAATTTTGAGAAACATGCTATCAGATGTGATCAAAGGATGCTTCGAGAAATAACATTATGAAATCTTTTATTGCATCTGGTATAGGGATGTTCTTGTACAGTGCCCAATGGGAGCTCTCTCAGTGTTTCCTATATTAAATTTCAGGCAGGAAATTTTTTTTAAAGATAAATGCGGAGAACAAAATCTTTGCTAGCTTATGGAACTCATACATGTGTTCTTTTCACAGAGAGGGAAAACAATGGAACTAGCTGTGACTTTATTGATTAGGTAACACAGACTAATTTATAACTCAGTTCTGGCAAGTGTGGTGGCCCACATGGCCTTGTCTGTGACCCGGTTTCCTTCCTGTTTTTGACCCTCTAGTCTAACCTTTTCTTTGCCCCCTGATCTTGACGTTTTATTACACTAAAATTTTGCTGTTTTATCATATTTCCTGCAAAATCATTTCAAATGCTTTGTGGGATGACGAAAGTACTACCAAGATAAGTCATAGAAGAAAATGTTATTTTGGGTGCCTGGGTGGCTCAGCGGGTTAAGCGACTGCCTTCGGCTCAGGTCATGATCACAGAGTCCTGGAATCGAGTCCCACGTCGGGAATCCCTGCTCAGTGGGGAGTCTGCTCCCTCTGACCCTACCCCCTCTTGGGTCCTCTCTCTCTCTCTCTCTCTCAAATAAATAAATAAAATCTAAGAAAAAAAAAGAAAGAAAATGGTATTTTATAATTTTTAAAAGCTGGCACAGAAGATATTAAATGAACAACGGAGATGACAATTTTTACACTGAAATATGTACAAACTGTGAATATGAAATGTAAAAAGACATATAAGAAGTTCAGAAATGAATGAGAAGTAGTGTAAGGGGGGTATTTCTTAGGCCTTTTCCCTGTAAAAGATACTTAATCTACAACAGACAATCAAAATTTTTCTTAAGCAAATTAATGTAAGGCATATACTTAATATAATGATCAATATCACTACTAGTGATAATAGGTAGCATTTAATACTTTACAATGAACAAAGCACTGCTACATTATCTCATTTAATCCAGTAAAGATTTTAAATAAAAACTTCTACCTTTTGTGTCTCGGGATCTATTAACCAGTTCCAGGCACCAGTAGCTGTACAGACAGACACCACTATAAGCAGCACTGATGAAAGATAAACACGAAATTAGTAAGGAATTAACTGTTAATAAATTTATACCAATACCACCAGTTCCCAATCAATGACAGCCAAAGGATGCAGCACTTTATTAAACAGAAAATGCATTTGACTGAGGAATTAGGAAACCTGCTGTACGACCTTGAGGAATTCTCTTAAATACCATGACCCTTAGTAATTGAGGATGATATTGTCCCCATTATTACTTTAGTGAGAACTTACGAAGATAAATGAAATTAAGAGCAGCAGGAACTTTCGATGTGCTTTGTGCTGATTTTGCAGATCTTATAAATTCAAATTAAAAAACAAAAAAACACCTCTCATTTTCTACCATAAACAAACCAAACAATGACTCTTTTATGAATGCACTGAGAAATCCTGATTAGAGGATTTTGCCTCGCAGACAACTGCCTGCTGTTGAATTAAACAACGGCTGGTGTCAAGAACGTGGAACACACCAATCAGTACCAAGTTTTCTTCAGAGACTTAAAGGAAGATCAGGGTAGGAATTACTGACAGTAGAACTCAGAGAAGTTTTTCTCCCCATTAAGCTAGAATTATTTTAGGAATTCTAAATAGATCCTAAACAAAACTTAAGAATGAATGACACAGAGCGCCTGGCTGGCTTCGTTGGTGGAGCATGTGACTCTTGCTCTCAGGGCTGTAGGTTCAAGCCCCACATTGGATGTAGAGATTACTTTAAAACCTTAGGGACACTGGGGCATCTGGATGGCTCAGTCGTTGCGCGTCTGCCTTCGGCTCAGATCGTGATCCCAGGGTCCTGGGATCGAGCCCCTTGGCGGGCTCCCTGCTCGGCGGGAAGCCTGCTTCTCCCTCTCCCACTCCCCTGCCTGTGTTCCTGCTCTCCGTCTCTCTCTCTGTCAAATAAATAAATAAAATCTTAAAAAAAAAAAAAGAATTTAAAAAATAAAATAAAATCTTAGGGACGCCTGGGTGGCTAGGTCGGTTAAGCGGCTGCCTTCGGCTCAGGTCATGATCCCAGGGTTCTGGGATCGAGTCCCACATCAGGCTCTTTGTTCAATGGGGAGCCTGCTTCTCCCTCTGCCTGCAGCTCCCCCTGCTTGTGCTCTCTCGCTCTGACAAATAAATAAAATCTTTAAAAAAATGTTTTAAAAAAATAAACTCTTAAAGAAAAAAAAATAAATTAAAAAAGGAATAAATAGTACTACTAGAAAATAATAAAGGGGCACCAAGACCTAGTTAATATTCTGGATATCAAGGTACTGTCCTTCAGTTAGGACACATACAGTTTTAAAATATAAAGATCAAGATTCACAGAGCAATAGAAACGTAAAACTCTATCTAAAATTCCTTGTGATATACTTTTAGAATAGGCAAATCACAGGAAAACAATCTCATTTTAGTTATTTAAGTATAGAATCAAAATTTCAAAATTACGTTCTCAGCTCAGAATAGACTAAACTCAATTCCTTATAATGCTATATTTCCAATAAGAAATAATCATACTACGTGGATTTTTCTTTTGGAAAATGAAGCAAAAGCAAAATCAAACCCACTGGCAGGGACCTCATACACAAACTTTTGATTGGTACATTAACCAAACTGATGTCATTTATATGTAAGCACTGAGACCATGAATCACAGAAAAAGTAAAGTACATTCACTATAAGATACCACAACATCATACACATTTTAAAAGATTTTCAAGTAGCAGTGAAATAAGTTTTTAGGGGTAATTCCTCCCTTAAACCAAAGAACCTGAAAATATCATTACTTGTAAATTCTGACCAACCAGAACTCTCGCAGCATACAAATAAAACTTCGCAGACAGATCTAATAAAAATATCATGAAAAATCTTGACACAGAAAAAGACTCCTAACTTCAATAGTGCTCTCTGGTCCCACAAACTGAATTACACTTTGAAATAAAACACGTTTTCAACATGTGCTGTTGTACTTCCCTCTTGGCAGGAATTAAATTTTAGTAATACACATCCAAGAAACTAAGACTGGTCCCAGCATAAGTTAGCAAAGCATTTTGTTTGCTGAGGTCATCACCTGTGCATTTATTTGCATTTCCTAAGTATTTCCACAAGGCAATAACCAGCATTCTTTCAAATCATACTTTGTAGTACTCACGACATTTTGAACAGTTATAATGCGAATTTATTAGGATAGGCTGCAAAGCAACACAATCATGCTCTGCTAAAATCGACCAAGGGTAATTTCATAACTTTTGCAAGTATATGTTAAATATGATTTTCCTCAACAGAACTTTATTTCGATAGTTTGTAGGCAAATTGTAAAACTGCTAAAGAACCTCCTGAAATTATGATGTGTGTCGTTTATCAATATTGTAGTATTTAATAAAAAGAAGTGCATGTATTTTAATGGAAAAACGAAAATCAACCACATGAAATACTGTTCTTTTAGCATGACCAGTTCCTTTTCTTTAGGATTTCTTTGGTTGGGGTGCCTGGCTGGCTCAGCGGTAGAGCCTGCAACTCTTGATCTCAGGGTTGTGAGTTCGGGCCCCACACTGGATGCAGAGATTACTTAAAAATAAAGTCTTGGAAAAGTTTTTTTTCTTTAGGATGTGCTGTTTACAAAGTTAAATTTAAAAACTGTCAAAACAAAAGGAAATCTTACGGTTCAGTAAAGTGTTTGTTAATAAAAGATTTTACACAAAAGCAAATCATTGCCAGGCAGGGATAAAAGTACCAATTATCAGTTTATTTTCCCTTAAAGAAACATTCAAGAACTTACTTCTCCAACGTCCAGTGGCAGGTTGCAAACAATGAATATATTCTGTAAGTCTCCTCTCAAAAGCCTTGAGATCTAGGTAAAAAGATTTCAATTTTCCAATTAGCCACTCTTACTAGTTTGCAGCCATTAAGATGAAATTTTAGATACTCTAACTGCTTCAGGTCTTACACACCAACTTACATGTATCACTGCACTGTTTACTTCCTTTACTATGACAGCTTTAAGCACTTGACAAAAACATTAGGTTTCTTTAATTCCAATTTCACATATAAGGAAACTGGCTGGTTCACTTTTAGAAGCTTCGTAAAATGGTATGTGGAAAATCAGCAGCAGCCTCAGCCGGCGCCAAAAGCTAGAATTTTGGGGGTTGCAAATAAAAGGATCAAAATCAGGTCGAGTTTTAATTCTGTTGGAACCAATAACTTTCTATTAGAACAACGTATTCCCTAACATCAAAGTCTTCGAGGGCTGTTTGACCGCAATGACCCAATTCCGATTTCTAGCCCTTATGTTTAATTAATGGCTACGCTTTCCGTCTGGTCTTACTGGATTTCTGATTCGGCTAACGGGTGGGTGTGGACACTCCCCTTTCCTCCCACAGAACGGGTTACAGGTGATCTTCGGGGCACCACCGGAGCTCAAGCTCGGAGGCCTTCTAAAAGGGGCGTCCGAGGTGCTCCTGAGTGAGCAAGGTGGGCTATCATTCCACAGTGCGTCTTCTAAACTTTAAAAGGAGATCAAGAGGCCCTCCCTTACTGTGGCAGTTAACCAGAAACCACAACAGGAATGAGGATACAACTCCCGGGGTTATCGAAATAAAATAAAGTGAATTAGCACACACAAAGCGCAAAATGCTTGCCAATGAATAAAAGACAAAGTAGCCCAGGCGAGGGGCTCCCGGTCGGAGCTGGGGGATGGGAGAGCTGACGCAACGTCCCCCAGCGCCCGCGGAGGCCGCGCGCGCCGGAACCAGAGTCCGGCCGCCTCCGGGCGCCCCTCGGCCCGGCCCCCGCGGCCCCCGAGGTCCCGGCCCCTTCAGTCCATCCTTCGCGGCCTCCTCTCCCCGGGGCGGGGTCTCCGCGACTCCAGCCCCTCCAGAGCCTCGCCGGCTTCCGGGAGGAGCCCGGGACTGCCCGGGCGACCCAGGAGACCCACTCTACCTTCCGCCTGCTCCAGCGAGTTCATGTCGGGCGGCAGCTCCGGTCACCGCCGCGGTCCCGTCCGCATCGCAGCCCCGCGGCCCCCGCCCGGCCCGCAACGCCAGCTCCCACCTCTAACGGCTTCCCTCCGCCCCTCCCCGTCGCACCGCCCCTTGCCTACACCCGCTACGTTCATTGGGCATCTCTGCCGGACCCCACAACTAAGACGGTCTTCTATTGGTTAGCTACTGCACCGGCCTCAGGGCCTAGCGTTGGACGGTCTGCCGGAGGGACCAAGAACTGCCGGCGGCCGGGCTGGTGTAACGCTGGCGCCGCCTCCTGCCCCGGGGAGGAACTGCAGCCTCTCCGAGCCAGCTCGCTCAGAAGTATATCCTTCGTTTCCTGTCTGGTTCTTTCATTCCTCAAATATTTGAGCGCCCTTTACCTTCCGGGCAGTGTTCTGATCGCTGACGAGGAGTACAGAAAGGAAGGAGCTAGCTCGCCCCTCTAGGACTCAACGGAGTACAGAACTAATTAGAGCCCAAATCATTGATTTAGGTTAGATTATCTCTTTCTTTGATAACCAAACTCCTTAACCCATTTCTCCCTTGGTTACTTTTTTCTCACGTTACCCAATTTTCCCCAAGTTACCAACTTTCATAAATCTTAAAGAAGGCAGGGCGCCTGGGTGGCTCAGTTGGTTAAGCGACTGCCTTCGGCTCAGGTCATGGTCCTGGAGTCCCGGGATCGAGTCCCGCATCGGGCTCCCTGCCCAGCGGGGAGTCTGCTTCTCCCTCTCCCGCTCCCCCCTCTTGTACTCTCTCTCTCTCTCATTCTCTCTCTCAAATAAATAAATAAAATCTTTAAAAAAAAAAAAAATCTTAAAGAAGGCAAACAAAGGGTGCCTGGGTGGCTCAGTTGGTCAGGCGACTGCCTTCGGCTCAGGTCATGATCCTGGAGTCTCAGGATCGAGTCCCGCATCAGGCTCCCTGCTTAGCAGGGAGTCTGCTTCTCCCTCTGACCCTGCCCCCTCCTATGCTCTCTCTCTCTATCTCATTCTCTCTCTCAAAAAAATAAATAAAATCTTAAAAAAAAAAAAATGAGTGCTTACTCCCAAGAGTGGTTTGGGCAATTAAATGAGACAATAACTATAAAGCTTGGCATGTGCCTAGCACCGGGGAGGAGAGCCACTATTTAAAAAAAAAAAAAAAAAAAAGGCAAAGTATGAGCCCCAGTACCTAGAACTTAAAAAAAAATCTGTAAGGTACTGACTACATTTATATTTAGTCAAAATGCTTCTTGTTTATTTCCTTGTGGTCATTCATTCATTCAAGAACTATTTATTGCACGATGTTCTAGGCACTGTATTTTATCAGGATACAGTTATGAGCAAGATAGAGGAGATTCCTGTCCTATTATAGCAGGCGATAAACATACAAATAAGTAATGCAACTCTTGATCTTGGGGTCCTGAGTTTGAGTGTGGCGTTAGGTCATAGGCGTACGGTTTACTTAAAAAAAAAAAAAAAGCAAATAAGTAATTGCTTTCAGATAAAGATAGTTGTATGAAGGAACTAACAGGGTAATGCCATACAGTGAGCTAAAGGAGGGGTAAATAAATAAATTTAAGCCCTAAGTCAAACTATCAATTTTCACTTCTTGCTCAATGCTCCATTTCTCCATCTCCAAGTCTTGTTCATTACCTCTCCCTTTGGCACCCAGCACTGAGAATGGTTATTGAGTATCTGTTATAGGCTCTCCTGGGCAAGATCCTGGGGAGATGAGGAGTGAGGCAGACTGATGAATAGGACAAGTACAACGTATTGTGATAAATGGGAGCTTTGCTAACTTGCCTTCAAAAGAGACCTGTTGGGGCACCTGGCTGGCTCAGTAGGTGGAGCATGTGACTCTTGATCTCGGGTTGTGAGTTTGAGCCCCCACATTGAGTGTAGAGATAACTTAAATAAATAATCTTAAAAAAAAAAAAAAAAGCCAAAGGGACCTGCTAACTGCAGGTCTTCTGTTTGCCTGATGGGGTATGCAAGTTTCTAGCAAGAGCCTGGGACAACAGAAGGAAGACCAAGGACTATCTCATGGGTGCTCCCTCTCCTCTTTCATTTTCAACTGTGCTCAAATAAATACTGAATGTGTCTTTGAAAGGGTATACATTCTTAGCTTGTCACCAGCATCTACGTGCATGGATTATGGGGGTTAAGAGGCAGTAAGGGAGGAGAGGAAGAAAATGGGCCTCATGGTCAGGTTAAGAAATTTGGAACCCAAGGTATTGGGGAGACCAAAGGATAATAGATTTGTAAAAACATTGTATCAATGAGATTTGGCAAGAAGATAGTCAATAAGTACTTAAGTAATACATGTTCAGGCACTGGGACATAAACTGGGAATGCAAAGATATCTACAACTAACTCTTGCCCTCTGTTAAGAGTAGAGTTCCGTGTAAAAACAAGATAAAACACCAGCTCCTGAAAACATCAGGGATGAGATGAAGATCCACTTTGAAGAGGGAGGTCCAGGACAATAGCTAAAGTTTGTTATATTTTCCTAGGGGGTCTGGCATGACACCTTTTATAGTTCAGGAGTGTTATAGCTCCTTTAAACCTTATAGCACAGCTCTGAGTCCAAGAGTGTCTATCAAACCCGTTTCAGAGATGAGTTTATAGATGAGCAGATAAATCGATCAACTCCAACCCTGTAGCTGGAGTTATTATTGACCTTTCTCTCTCTCTCCTTCTGCAAGGTACATCAGATCACTTAGCAAACCTGTTGGCTCTGCCCTCAACTTATATTTAAACTAAAACCACTACTTCTACTAACTACATCCACTCTGGTCCAGACCATCATATAACCTGGGTTTACTTCAATGATCTCAGCTGTTCCCCTGCTTCTACCCTCATCCCAAGCAGTGGTTTGTGAAATACTGAAACATCACATTATTCTTGTGTTCGGAACCTTCCCATGGCTCCTGAAAGTAACTGCAGTAATAATCTTCATAACTTTTCCATGGCTATACCTTCTAAAATGATTCTGACAAGTTATATGCCTCTTCATACACTTTTATTTTTTAAGGTTTTATTTATTTTTAAAGTAGGCTCTACACCCAATGTGGGGCTCAGAATCACAACCCTGAGACCAAGAGTTGCAAGCTCTACCTACTGAGCCAGCCAGGCACCCCATCCTCATACTTTTTTTTTTTTTTTTAGGATTTTATTTATTTATTTGAGAGAGAGCACAAGCAGGGAGAGGGACAGAGGGAGAAGCAGGCTTCCTGCTGAGCAGGGAGCCCAACGTGGGGCTCAATCCAGGACCCTGAGATTATGACTCAAGCTGAAGGCAGACGCTTAACTGACTGAACCATCTAGGAGCCCCCTCATACATTTTTATTTATTTTTAAAAATTGGGGCACCTGGGTGGCTCAGTCAGTTGGGCATCTGCCTTTGGCTCAGGACATGATCCCAGGGTCCTGGGATCGAGTCCCGCATCGGGCTCCCTACTCAGCCGGGAGCCTGCTTCTCCCTCTGCCTGCCGCTCCCCCTGCTTGTGCTCTCTTTCTCTTGGTCAAATAAATAAATAAAATCTTAAAAAAAAAAAAGGTTCTCTTTCTCACCGTCTCCCTCTGCCCCTCCTTCCCCAACCCCCTGTGATTGCACTTTCTCTCTCTCTAAAAAAAAAAAAAAAAGATTTATTCTCTCAGAAATTTCTAGTATACAATACAGTATTATTATTGTTATTATTTTTTTTAAGTAATAACCCAGCGTAGGGCTCGAACTCAGACCCTGAAATTAAGAGTCCCACGCTCCACTAACTGAGTCAGTCAGGAGCCCCCAATACAGTATTATTACTTATAATTGCCATGCTGTACATCAGATCCCCAGGACTCATTCATCTTATAACTGGACATTTGTACCCTATCCTCAACCCTGCTCCATTCCACCTCCAGCCCCTGCTACTATTTAAACAAATAACTGTCACTGAGGATGTGGAGAAATTGGAACCCTTGTTGGTGGGAATAGAAAATGGTGCAGTTGCTGTGGAAAACAGTATGACAATTCCTCAAAAAATGATCCACAATTGAGGCACCTAGGTGGCTCTTGATTTTGGCTCAGGTCATGACCGCAGGGTTATGGGACTGAGCCCCATGTCAGGCTCTGCATTCAGTAGGGAGTCTGCTTGTCTCTCTCCTTCTGCTCCTCCCTTGCTCTCTCTCTCTCAAACAAATAAATAACATCTTAAAAAAAAAAAATGATTCACAATAGCCAAAAGGTAGAAACAACCCAGGTGTCCATTGACAAATGAAAGAGTGAGCAAAATGTCATGTGTATATATACTTGGAATATTATTCAGCCTTAAAAAGGAAGGAAATTCTGACTTGTGCTATAAGATGGATGAACCTTGATGACCTTACACTAACTGAAATAAGCCAATCACAAAAAGACAAATACTGTATGTTTCCACATAAACGAGGTACCTAGAGTAGTCCAGTTTATAGAGGCAGAAAGTATCTGGAGATGGATAGAGTTGGTCATTGCACAACAGTGTGAATGTTCTTAATGCCACTGAACTGTATACTTTCAAATGGTTAAGATGAGAATTTTATGTGTATTTTACCAAGATTTCAAAAATAAAAAGGGGTGCCTGGCTGGCTCAGTCGGAAGAGCATGTGACTTGATCTCGGAGTCATGAATTTGAGCACCATGTCAGGTGCAGAGATTACTTAAATAAATAAAACTCAAAAAAATTTTTTAAAAGTATAATAACTGATGTGGGAAACCAAGGCAGAAGAAAAACTATTAAATTTCCTTATCACTCACAGCCCACTGACAAGTCCCTACAACAGGCAGAATGACATTCCTCCAGGAGCTCAGCTGCCTCGATCCTAATACCTTGCTAAGGGCAAAAGGCAATCTTAGCCTGACACCCCCCCCCCCATGCACCCCACCCCTGCCCAGGATCTTGTAAGTCTATTTTAACATATTTAACAAATTCTTTTGGAAACTTCCTTTATCTCTACCAACCCCCCACCCAAGATATATGTTGGCAGTCATCCCCCAAGCATATGGCCCACCGATATACATCTGAAGGGTCTCATGACGAAGGTTTTCTTAGTAATAAATGACCCTTTCCCAACAATAGCTAGCCCCTTCAAGGTCCTGGAAATCTTGCTTCCAAAATTCCTTAGAGACTTACGCTATCCCTAATCCCCTCCCAACTTGAAAATATATAATGGGCCACTCCTCAAGACCCCGGTGCTGCTCTTCCTGCCTACGGGTCCTGTCCCCGTGCTTTAATAAAGTCACCTTTTTGCACCAAAGACATCTCAATAATTCTTTCTTGGCCGTCGGCTTCGAACCCTAATGTCTTTCCTACATCATATGGCTCCCGAACGTGGGGCTTTGAGTCTAGTCTCATCTAGACTCTGAGCCTCGGTGCAAAGTTGGTATGAGTACTTTTTCTCCTCTTCCTTCACTCTCATTCCAGGGGCTCTTCAAGGAGTGTGGTCTTACTGGAACACTTTCATGCCGATTGCTCAGGCTGCAATCCTCTAGCCCGTGGCTACTCTACGGGGAGGAGAAAGCCTGCCTTTCTGGCTGGAAGTTAGTACCCTGTCCGGGATGGTAATAAGACCCAGAAACTTGATGCCCTCTCTTTATTCCTGTCCTTAGACAAAGTTGTCTGTCTTGGGCATAGGACAGCCACCTAAGTCACCAGGATGGCTGCCAATCTTAAGACTCCTGTGTGAGGTTTCCTCCTGATTGATCTAATGTGATCCCCTTCACATCCCTGGCCTAGCCGCTTCTCGCCCCGGGACCTCCACTGGGAGCCGGCCGAAACCAGTACCCGATGGAATTAAAACCCAACCGGGGATCGTTTCCTAGGGAAGCTGGCTGTAAGGACTACAAGTGTTGGAATGTCACTTAGACCATGATGGATTTCCATCTTTACTGTTTTCCATCGATGTCCTCTATTAACTACTTAAATTACAAAATTCGATAATTTCCCCCTTGTAAGACTTTTCTAGTGTTTTCCATGGGTTAAAAATGGCAGGGCAGTACCCAACTGTCAGGCCATGTGATGGCTCGGCATGGGTATTTCAGTCCATTCACCAGGCACCCATCGGCAGCCCAGGATATGATGCCAGCATCCCTCCTACGGGGCCTTTTATTACGGCAATAATGTCTTCAGGGGAAGGCAGGATGGTGATCAATAGCGAGTCGGATTCTTTGTTTGAGGGACGCCTCTGCTTTTGACACACAGGAACCTCTGACATATCCGTGGGACGCCACCTGGGAGTTGGGGGGAATTTGGTAATGGACCTTCTTTACTTTTCTGGGTGCATGGCCTCAGTACTAGGCTTCTTAGGTTCCCAAGGACTCTCCCTTGGGTGTCTTTTTTTTTTTTTTAAGAGGGAGGGAGAGAGAGAGAGAGAGAGGAGGAGAGGGAGAGGGACAAGCATACTCTGTGCTGAGCACAGAGCCGGACTCGGGGCTCGATCTCACGACCCTGAGATCATGACCTGAGCTGCAATCAAGAGTTGAACGCTCAACTGAATGAGCCACTGAGGCACCCCTTGGGGTGTCTTTTAACCCACTGGAAACAATTGGATTGCAAAATTTAGGAAAGGACTCATCTCCTGTAACACTGCATGGCCTCAGTAGGATCCGTCAGTTAGATCTCATCTGCAGGAAACAGGGCAGAAAGTGTTTGCCTGAATGTGTCTGGCTAGTAAACCCCCTCCTGACCTATTGGATGATAATTATCTAAACAGGCCTCCTCGGGTGCCTGGGTGGCTCAGTCGTTAAGCGTCTGCCTTCGGCTCAGGTCATGGTCCCAGGGTCCTGGGATCGAGCCCTGCATAGGGCTCCCTGCTCTGCAGGAAGCCCGCTTCTCCCTCTCCTACTCCCCCTGCTTGTGTTCCCTCTCTGGCTGTCTCTCTCTGTCAAATAAATAAATAAAATCTTAAAAAAATAAATAAATAAACAGGCCTCCTCCAAATAAACCCAGGTTGCTGGAGGAAACACAGGTCCTCCCTAGCAAAGCGGACTCTGACTCTCTCTCTGTCTCTCTCAGTTCCTTCTCCTCATTGTTGTGGGGACTTCTCCCTCGCTTGTTTCCCAGCTTAATGGTTATAACTGGAGCCAACTGTGCTTAGTCTCCCTCGGCACGGGGACTTTAAGGAATATTCCCAAGCAGCTGTCAAAACTCCCTTTGTTTCGGGGAAGTTCCCTGTCTTCTCTGGCCTGACATGGACTGTCTATTCCCCCTTGTTGGCAGGAAAACATGGTGTCTGCGTCTCTGTTGGAGCTGATGAGCTCTAGACCCTGGAACCCTTTCTCTGCCTTCTGGCAGCACTTTGCCTCTTCTGTTTCCCCCTCCCCTTTCTCCTGTTTCTGCACCAACTGGCTTCTGTACCATCCTCCGTGCCTCAGGCACCATGGCTGCTTCTTCCCTCGCTGTCAAGGATCAAGAAGAGCACCCCCTGGACTAACACCACCCACTCCAGATTTCCCCGCCAGGGTCTCAGGTAAAGATTGACAATGGGGAAGACCCAGGTGGAACATAATTCAGTATGTAAATTAAGTTAAGGTTGTTCGTTTAATTAAGATAGACGTGTCTTTAAAATTATCAGCACTAAATGTGAAACTTTCATTCTATCAAGGTTTGGGGAAGGTCAAATAAGCACATATTATCTCTGTTGCAGTTTGTTAGCAAAAAGGTGACTTAAAAGGATGGTTAATCTTGTCCGTCTCAAAGTTTTCAAAGGGTAATTAAGATAGCTTTCGAAGTCTTTGGGAACCGGAAACTAAAGTTTTGCTTGGATAGTAAATGGGATTAAATTCCTTGGACATCTAGGTCTTTTCTTAATAGGGTAAAGTGCTAAAGCATTGATTACTGGATAGAGGTTTGTGCTTTTGACTTCTTATTACAAAAAACTAAGGATTTTTGGGTCTGTTGGTAAACATGCTTTGTGCTTAACTGGTTCATAAATTTGCCATCTAAAGAATTCTGGTAAAAAAAAAAAAAGAATTCTGGTGTGAGGTGCCTGGGTGGCTCAGTCAGTTAAGCGTCTGCCTTTGGCTCAGGTCCCGATCCCAGGGTTCTTTTTTTTTTTTTTTAAGATTTTATTTATTTATTTGACAGAGAGAGAGACAGCGAGAGAGGGAACACAAGCAGGGGGAGTGGGAGAGGGAGAAGCAGGCTTCCCGCTGAGCAGGGAGCCCGATGCGGGGCTCGATCCCAGGACCCTGGGATCATGACCTGAGCCGAAGGCAGACGCTTAACGACTGAGCCACCCAGGCGCCCCACAGGTACTCAAAATCTTTAAGATCAAAACTGAAATGGGTAAGAATTTCCAGAACTAACTAAAAGCTGCATTCAAATTGAACAAGAATTAATAACATGGGACTAAATGAACTAAAGAGATGATTACAGTTTTGTGACTCTTGTTTGAAACATTGCTGGTTCTCTAATGTTTGCTCTTCCAGATTAAGTAAACTTTCTCGTAAGATATCTATGACTTACAGAAACGTGATAAAGTATTCATTTGTGAACAAATTGAACCATTTAATTTTTCTCTCTACCTGAACCCTCTGAAATTAAAAAGGTCTCAGTAAATATTCTTTCTTCCATGGCTATCATAGTCATTTGCATAAGTTCAATGAGAATCTGCTCTCCTTGTAACAGGACACCATTGGAAATGTTGGTTGTTTTACCAAGGCTTTGACTGGAATGTCATATTTGAGAGAGATATGCATAGACTCAGATATGACCAAAGTTTTAAGGAACTAAGGTTGACTTTATGAAGCCTGGAGCCATAAAGCCCTTTGGAACTGTTGGCCCAACACCTTGCTTACAGGTTCCCAGCAGCCTCACCAGGTGAGTAAAGAATGTCACCTCCTGGCAGGTGCAGGAAACTCAGGATATTTTGGAGACCTCATAAAGAAGAATCCACCCACATCTACAGGTATTGCAGGCATGTCTGATGGCAAGCACTTGGCTTGGCTTCCGGCCTGGAGAGGCTACTAAGAGTTCAGTCTAGAGATTCTTTATAAAAGTTCCAGCAAAGCAGAGTCTAAAGGGCTATATGATCTCACTATTCTTGCTGGCTTATGTAAGTCATTAGGCCAAGTTTGTTAAAACTGGACTTGTTTTTCAAATAAAGTAGTCCTGATTTGGCTATCTCTGATTAAAAATGAGGGTTATTTTAGAGAGAAAAATTATGTTTCAATAACACACCTTTGTGGATGTTGAATTCTAGAGCTGATTGTCTTTAAATGTTTGTGGTTTACCTAAGATAGACAACTTGAGGTAAACTTCAGAGAAGTTACCACAGTAGCTCATGTATAGACAATCTTCTTGCTTGTTATTCTGTGGGGATAATAACAGGACCCCATGGCCACACGATTATTTGAACAACTGGGAAATGGGATCGATTTCCCAATGATTGTATAACTCAACTAGCAGCTTGACCCATTCTATGTGGCTGGGATGACGAAATTTTTTCCTAAAAGCCAGAGCATACCCACTCTCTGGGGTTAACTATGGACTTGTGGAGATAATGGATGACCCCACTTTTCCTATGATCAGACTGGATGATGCACTTAGGGATGCCCTTATGTCCTGAAACAAGTCTTCTCCCACTTGCCAGTGATTCCTCATAATTAAGATATTGTTAAGGCTGGACCTCAGACAAAGAAGGCTTCTTTTTTTTTTTTTTTAAAGATTTTATTTATTTGACAGAGAGAGACACAGTGAGAGCAGGAACACAAGCTGGGGGAGTGGGAGAGGGAGAAGTAGGCCTCCCGCCGAGCAAGGAGCCCGGTGCGGGGCTCGATCCCAGGACCCTGAGATCACGACCTGAGCCGAAGGCAGACGCCTAACGACTGAGCCACCCAGGCGCCCCCAAAGAAGGCTTCTTGATGGTATTATCCCTTAGTCTTATTTATCCTAAAAGCCACCTCTGTTGATGTACGATTGCAAACAAAGTCTTTAGCCAAGCATACAACAGTTCTCCTGGTAGGTGCCTCAAAGCTCACTATGGGACAGTCCCTGAGTGTAATGACTTCACATCAGGTCCAGAGTGTCTTAGAAACCAAAGGCCACCAATGGATGATGGGAGACTGACTTATTAAATACCAGGCTACACTTATAGATAGATATGCCTGAAATAATACTTGAAACCTGTCAAACTTTAAATCCAGCTAACCTTATGCCTGGACCTGACCATCATCCTTCTATAGAGCATAACTGTTCAGAGGTTATTGATCTTGTTTATGCTAGTCGACCAGATTTAAAAGATGCCCCTATTGAAAATACAGATGACAGTTGGTTTACTGATGGCAATAGTTTTATGGAAAAAGGAATAAGAAAAGCTGGGTAAGCTATAGTGCTCACTTGTGCTTTGCAATCACCAAAGCATTAAAAATTATTTATTCTGACTCCAAATATGCTTTCCTAGTCTTACTTGCTCACAGAGCAATTTGGAAGAAAAGGGGATTATTATCAAGCCATAATTCCCCAATCAAATAGGGGTCTGAAATTATTACTCTTCTTAAGACTGTATACCTACCGGGCGCCTGGGTGGCTCAGTTGGTTAAGCGACTGCCTTCGGCTCAGGTCATGATCCTGGAGTCCCTGGATCGAGTCCTGCATCGGGCTCCCTGCTCTGCAGGGAGTCTGCTTCTCCCTCTGACCCTCCCCCCTCTCATGTGCTCTCTCTCATTCTCTCTCTCTCAAATAAATAAATAAAATCTTAAAAAAAAAAAAAAAAAAAGACTGTATACCTACCTAAGGAGGTAGCTGTAATTCACCTCATAGGACATCAAACGATATGACCTTAGGATCTAGAGGAAACAATTTGGTAAACCGTGCAGCCAAGCACGTAGCACAAAATAAACAAATATTAAGTCTTAGAGAAATTGTCGATAGATTTGGACTCCTGTGTCCCTACAAAGTAACAACGGACTGTCTTTTATTACACAAACTCAAAAGATGGCCCTCCAAAACTGAATAGCCCTTGATACCTTGACTGCAGTTAAAGGGGCCCAGAATTATATGACTATCTCCTAATGGGACCCTAATGGCTATGCGGCTCTAACTTGTGTTCATGGCTTCCCCCAGGCTGGACAGGCCCCTGTACTCTGGGTTTTGCCTAGATGCACGGATGCATTATTAAAACCATTCTCAACCTGGTCAACCTTCCAAATTTAAAATGATGTTGGACACGTTCCGTGTCTCATTGGTATGACCAACTAACATCCATCTTTGTTCCCTCTTTGGGACTGGAGGGTGTTGTTTGGCACATGGAAGCTCTTAATGAGTTCAGGTCAAAGCCCTAAGTGATACTCAAAAGAGCATTTCTCTACTAAATACTGAACTAACGCAAATGCTTAAAGCAGTTTTACAAAATAAAATGGCATTAGATGTTTTAACTGTTACCAAAGTGAAACGTGTGCTATTATAAAAACAAAATGCTATGTATATGTTCCAGATTACGACAAAAAATTCTGGGATTCTGACATGAATACTCAAATTGGAGCTTTATTTTATTTTATTTTATTTTAAGACTATTTATTTATTTGACAGAAAGAGAGAGAGACAGAGCACAAGCAGGGGGAGCGGCAGGTAGGCAGAGGGAGAGGGAGAAGCAGACTCCCCACTAAGCAGGGAGCCCGATGTGGGGCTCAATCCCAGGATCCTGAGATCATGACCTGAGCCGAAGGCAGCTGCTTAACCAACTGAGCCTCCCAGGAGCCCCTCAAATTGGCACTTTAAACAATCTCTCTCTTTCCTTTAGTGATTAGTTAAACTCCTGGACTGGAAGACGATTTTTTGTCAACTACCAAAGGACTCTTACTCAGGCTTCTCTTTCTTTTTGTTACACTAATCATGTTTTGCTGTTTTCTCCCATGTCTCTCCACTTGGTGCCAAGACTCCTTCGCTGCCATAACTTCAAGTGGACAGATGATCCTTCCCACTCAGGAAGATCCACACATGCAATCTCCTTTGGATTCAGCTGCCTCTGCCTTTTTATTTATTTATTTATTTTTAAAGATTTTATTTATTTATTTGACAGAGAGAGACACAGCGAGAGAGGGAACACAAGCAGCGGGAGTGGGAGAGGGAGAAGCAGGCTTCCCACTGAGCAGGGATCCCGATGTGGGGCTCGATCCCAGGACCCTGAGATCATGACCTGAGCCGAAGGCAGACGCTTAACGGCTGAGCCACCCAGGCGCCCCTGCCTCTGCCTTTTTAATTCCTATATCTGTATCAGCCCTAATTGACCAATGCTGACCCATATGTAGGGATGTCTCTACGCCCCTATTCAGCAGGAAGAATTTACAGATGAGACCTTCGACCCTCAGCAACCTTAAAGATTTAAGGGTCAAAATTGTTCAGGGGGGAATGATGTGGGAAACAAAGGCAGAAGAAAAATTATTGAATTTCCTTACTACTTAGACCCATTGGCAAGTCCTGGAAAAAGGCAGCGTGACCTTCCTCTAAGAACTCACTGCCTCGGACGCCTGGGTGGCTCAGTCGGTTAAGCGGCTGCCTTCGGCCCAGGTCATGATCCCAGGGTTCTGGGATCGAGTCCCACATTGGGCTCCTTGCTCAGCAGGGAGCCTGCTTCTCCCTCTCTCTCCCTCTGCTTGTGCTCTCTCTGTCAAATAAATAAAATCTTTATAAAAAAAAAAAAAAAAAGAACTCACTGCCTCCATGTTGACACTTTGCTAAGGGTAAAGGCAATTCTAGCCCGACCCCCTGACCCTCCCATCCTGTAAGCCTACTTTAACATATAAAAATTCCTTTGGAAACTTCTTTTATCTCTAAACCCTCCAAGAGACGTGTTGGTAATCATCCCCCAAGCATGTGGCCCACTGATATACATCCAAAGGGTCTCATGACAAAGGTTTTCTTAGACTATAATAAAATGACCCTTTCCCTGTAATAGCTAGCCCCCTCAAGGTCCTGGAAACCTTGCTTCCAAAATTCCTTAGAGACTTAAGCTATCCGCAACCCCCTCCCAACTTGAAAGGATATAATGGGCCACTCCTTAAGACCTGGGTGCAGCACTTTCTGCCCACGGGTCCTGTAAAATCACCTTTTTGCACCAAAGACGTCTCAAGAATTCTTTCTTGGCCGTCGGCTTCGAACCCTAATGTCTTTCCTAAATCAGTAACCTATCATCAAAAAATACTGTATTGCTCTCTCACTGGATTAGGTCCTTCTTAGGACTGTGGCAACTTCCTCTTTTGCAAAAGGATTTCTTACTCTGTCCTTAGAGCCTTCTCACCTCCTGAGTTTCTGGAAAATGTATCAAAAAGTTTTTAGTAAGAGTTATCACATGAAAGCTAATTTTATGTGGTCTTTTTTCACTTATAGACAACTTGCTTAACTCAACACACTCAAAAACAACTGGGAAACATTGTAATGTTAGGAAATTTAAATACCTCTTTGCTAATTCTTTTGCTAATGGTTTTTGAAAAGTAAAAAAGCTTTTATCTTATAACACACCTTAAATATATTTTCATCAGAAGCTGGAAGGAACTGATCGAACTTATTTAATTTTTTTTTTTAAGATTTTATTTATTTATGAGAGAGAGAGAGAGGATGAGCAGGGAAAGGGGTAGAAGGAGAGGGAGAAGCAGGCTCCCCACTGAGCAGGGAGCCTGATGTGGGGCTTGATCCCAGGACCCTGGGACCATGAGCTGAGCCGAAGGCAGACGCTTAACCGACTGAGCCATCCAGGCGGCCCTGAACTTATTTAATTTATAGACATTCTTCACCGTCTACTCTAATTGCCCAAACCGGTCTTCATCGTAAAACCAATCTGTGAAATCACACTTTGTTTCTGCCAGAAACGTTACTTCCTTTTTCAGTGCAAATCCCTGAGAAAATCAACAGGAGCCAAAATTGCTTGTATCCAAAACAGTACTTCACTCTAACAGAAATATGTACAAGACAAGAAAGCCAGGAGTGTAGGATGGATTTAATGCGCCTTGTTTTAGGAGGCTTCCGAGGCGCCCCATTTCAAATGAGCGGTCCTGGGGGCACCCGGTTGGCTCAGTCAGTAGAGCATGCGACTTTTGACCTCAGGGTTGTAGAGATTACTTTAAAAAAAAATCTTTAATTAAAAATAATATATACGGTGCCCTGATTGTCCCCCCCCGCCCCCCCCCCCCGCCGTGTTTTCCCTGAATTCAGAGTGGCTGGAGATGGGGCTTTGTTTTGTAAAGTGAGCTTTGGGGGGGTGGGGTGGGTGCCAGAGAGGAGAACCACAGTCCCAGAGCAAGGCAATGGGCTTCCAGGTTCTTTGGAGCTTCCCTCCCTCGCTGTCTCAGTCTGAGGGCTAGGGGACCTCTCAGAGGACATGCATTAACTTGGATCCTCCCCCAAACCTGCTGTTTATCCATCTTCACCATTTTAGCAAACAGCCCAGCATCGGCTGGGTGTTCAGCCAAGAACCAGTGGGTCATCTTTGATTTCTCTCCTGTCCCCTCCCCCAACACTCCTTAAGCCCACCCATCAAGTCCCATCACTTTTTTTTCCAAATTGAATCCCAAATTTTCTCACTTCTCACCTCCACCTCTACCACCCAAGTCCGGGCCACCATCACCCTTGCCTGGAAGATTGCAAGGTCCTCTCAACTGTCTTCCTTTCTCCTGCTTCCCGTAGTGCTAGTCTTCCTCCGGACTGTAGCCAGAAGGGTCCTGTACCTCCCTTATGTAAAACTTTCCATTGCTTTCCTTTGCACTTAGCATAAATTTGAATAATATTACTTACAAGGGTGACCAACTTGTTCTGGGCCAAACCAGGACAACGGATCACTCTCACGGCTCGGCTTGGTGGGCTCTGAACCTGACAGCCTCCATGCCTACTTCTCACAAGACTTTCCTGCCACCTCCGTCCCCTCCCCCATTCCCTCACTTCTCTCTTTCTGTTTAGTTGGCTCCAATCACGTGGGCTCTTTGTTGTTCCTTGAGAGGCACATGTGTCTCAGGACCTTTGCACTGCTCTTCCCTCTCTGTGGAACTCTTTTGCCCTTGGCTTGCTCTTGCATGTTGGCTTCAGCTCAATGTTCCCTCCTCAAAGAGGCCTTGGATCACTCCAGCTTTTACCATGATTTTCAGGCCCCCACCTCTCCCTAGTTACTCACTGTGGAATGTGAAGCTCTCTGTGCTTCACTTTTTTTCCCACAAAATGAAGACAGGCATTATGCCCAAAGGGCTGGAGTGCTGGGTACAATGAGATACCCCTTGCTTGGGTCTCAAATCACTGCTGAAACATAGTAAATGCTTCATAGCAACCATGATTATTGCCCTGTCCTGTTTTCTTCGGAGCACCGGTCAATATTCGATACAATCACATTTATATAATTACTAATTTCATGTTTATTGTAAGCCTTTAACTAGGATGTAAGCTGCATTCAGGTGAAGATCAGGTTTATGTCCTTCAGTGCCTAGAATAGTTGCCTGGCACATATCAAAAGCTCAAGACCTGTGAAATGTGAATGAAGTTCGATGTTTGCTCACAATGTGAGTGTACCTAATGCCACCCAGTTGTACACTTAAAAATGGCTAAAATGGTGTATTTTACCACAATAAGAAAATGTACACTCATGCCACATAATACACGTTTGATAGCTTTGTTAATTATAAAAAAAGAAAATGGAATGACGCTAAGTCAGAGCATCCTAGGAATGGTTAGCCCCTTTCTGAGGGGGTAGTTTGGGATTGCAGTTTTCAGGGACTTTTTTTTTTTTTTAACATAACACTCCACCTTTTCATTAGGCTCATCAGCATGCATGCCCTCCTGGGGAGGTGAGCGGAGGTGGGGACAGGAAATCCCGGGAGTCCTGCCTCCGAGGTTGAAGGCCCTGAGAAGAATCTGGCTTTCTTCATGTAGTGCTTTTGGGGACCCCTCTGCAGGCTGAGCTCTACACACGGGTTTTGTCACTTTTCCATGGACAGAGTTTTTGCAGCCGATCAGTAAGTACTGTGCCACTTACCCGCTGCTTGATCTCAGGTAAGTTACCTGGGCTTCCTCTGCTTCTGTTAATAACAATAAGAAAAGCTCTCCTACAGGGTTGGTGTGCAGGCTGAGCGCGATAAAGCATGCAAAATGCTTAGAGAAGTCCCAGCCTGTTCATAGTAAGTGTTATGGAAATGTTAGCTATTAATATTTTTATTATCCATCCAGTTACTTAAGCCAAAAATCTAGTTGTTCATGCCCTTTCTTTCCCCCATTTTCAGTCTTCAGAATGGATCTTAGAGCCATTCACTTTTTCTTCTAAATATTCTCAAGTTTTGACTTTCCTTCTCGTCTTCAGCTTGTTCAGAGACATATCCAATGTCTCTTCGTTTCTGTGTGGTCTACCAGTTGTTCCAGCGCCATTTACTCTTAGCTCATCCTCTTCCTTGTTGATCTGCCTGGATAGTGCTGTGCTCTAACAAGTTTCTATATCTGCAAGGGTCTGTCTTTGGAGTCTGTTCCATTGGCCAATCGTTACTGATTTTCCTTCCTCATTCCTTATGGGCACCCCATCAGCAAGTCCATCCTACCTCTGAAACACTTTTCAAATCTGTCTTCTCCGTGCATTGCCACACCACCATCATTTCTCAGAGACAATCGCAATGGCTCCGATCTACTGCCTACCCTCCCCTTTCCCTATGGAACTCCCCTACCTCCGGCCATTCTCCTAAGTGATGTAGGAAGGACGTTAGAGGTTTGAAGCTGATGGCCAAGAAAGAATCCTTGAGACATCTTTGGTGCAAAAAGGTGGTTTTATTAAAGCACGGGACAGGACCCACGGGCAGAAAGCTGTACCAGGGTCATGAGGAGTGGCCCATTATATCCTTTCAAGTTGGGAGGGGGTTAAGGATAGCTTAAATCTGTAAGGAATTTTGGAAGCAAGGTTTCCAGGACCTTGAGGGGGCTAGCTATTGTTGGGAAAGGGTCATTTTATTATCATCTAAGAAAACCTTAGTCATGAGACCCTTCAGATGTATATCAGTGGGCCACATGCTTGGGGGATGATTGCCAACATGTATCTTGAGGGGGGTAGAGATAAAGGAAGTTTCCAAAGGAATTTTTATATGTTAAAGTAGACTTACAGGGTCTTGGGGGTAGGGCTAAGATTTCCTTTTGCCCTTAGCAAAGTATCGATATCCAGGCAGTTGAGTCTCTAGAGGAATATCCCTCTGCCTGTTCCAAGGACTTGTCAGTGGGCAGTGAGGAAATTTAACAATTTTTCTTCGGCCTTTGTTTCCCACATCACTTAGTGCAATCCAAGATACCACTTTCCTCTTTTAAAATGACACAATGTTTGATACGTACAAAAATATAGAAGGACCGCATGTGGAGGTTAAGAAGCATGACCAAAGAACAATCTCTCTGAGCCCACCTCACTACCTAGGAAATGGAGCAGTAGTAAATCCTTTAATGTCCTGAGTGTCCTCAACATTACTGGGAACTTGTTTGTTTTTTTTTTTATTGTTCTTTTAAAACTATTCCTTTGCTTTCTTTTATCTATCTATCTATCTATCTATCTATCTATCTATCTATCTATCCATCCAAGTAATCTCTACACCCAACGTTGGGCTTGAACTCATAACCCGGAGATCAAGAGTTTCATGCTCTTCTGACTGACCCAGCCAGGCACCCCACCCATGCTTTCTTTTATAGTTTTACCACATATATATATATATTCCTAAGCAATTTATTATTTCCTTTTGGTTGTAAATTTTACAAAAATAGTGTCATGTTGTGAATAATCCTCTGAGAATTGGTTGGCTTATTTACCAGTACTAATTCTAAGATCCATTTGTGTTGATGCATATAGCTACTGGACAGTCATTTCTGTTGCTACTTAGTAATCCAATGTAGGATCCATTATTTATTTATTCCTGTTACTACTGATAGACGTTTTGATTGCTACTTTCTCTTTTCTCTCTTATTCCTATAATGAACAATGCTTGTACATGTCTCCTGGTGCACTCCTATAGGGGTTTCTTCTAAGTAGTGGCCTTCATTTTTCCCCTCTATTCCTCTCCGTGCTTTGTCATGACCCAGTACACATAGACACATATATTTATCCTGCTTTTGGTGATGCACCTTCACATTTTCTATACTATTCTATTTCATTTTTTTAAAAAGGTTTTATTTATTTGAGAGAGAGAGAGTAAGAGAGAGAGCATGAGCAGGGGGAGAGGCAGATGGAGAAGAAGAAGCAGGCTCCCTGCTGAGGAGGGAGCCCCATGAGATCCCAGGACCCCAGGATCATGACCTGAGCCGAAGGCAGACGCTTAACCAACTGAGCCACCCATGTGCCCCTCAATTTATTTATTTATTTATTTATTTATTTATTTATTTATTTATTTTTAAAGATTTTATTTATTTATTTGACAGAGAGACACAGCGAGAGAGGGAACACAAGCAAGGGAAGTGGGAGAGGGAGAGGCAGGCTTCCCGCAGAGCAGGGAGCCGGATGTGGGGCTCGATCCCAGGACCCTGGGATCATGACCTGAGCCAAAGGCAGATGCTTAACGCCTGAGCCACCCAGGCGCCCCTCAATTTTTTTTTTTTAAATAAGCTCTAAACCCAATGTGAGGCTTGAACTCATGACCCCGAGTCGTATGCGCTACCAACTGAACCAGCCAGGTCCCCTATTTTTAATTAAAAAGGTTTATTAATTAAAAATAAATATTTTATTTATCTTAGAGAGAGAGAAAGAGCATGAGTGGGGAGAGCATAGGGGGCAGAGGGGGAGAGGGAAAGGGAGAGAATCCCAAGCAGATTCCCTGCCAAGCTCTGGAGCCCAACTTGCATGCAGAGCTTGATCCCAATACCCTGAGATCATAACTTGAGCTGAAACCCAGAGTGAGAAACTCAACTGACTGAGCCGTCCGGGCATTCCTCTTATTTTTAATTTTTTGAGGAACCTCCAATACCATCTTCCATAGGGGCTTCACCAATTTCCATTCCTACCAGGAGTGCATAAGAGTTCCATTTTCCCCACATCTATACTTGTTATTTCCTGTCTTTTGATACTAGCCATTCTCACAGATGTGAGGTGATATTTCACTGTGGTTTTGATTTGCATGTCCCAGATTAGTGACGTTAAACATCTTCTCATCTAGCTGTTGGCATCTGTATATCTCTTTGGAAAAATGTCTATTCAGATCCTCTACCTATTTTTATTTATTTTATTTTTATCTTTAAAAAGATTTTATTTATTTATTTGAGAGACAGAGAGGGAACCCAAGCTGGGAGGAGGGGCAGAGGGAGAGGGAGAAGCATACTCCCCACTGAACAGGGAGCCCGATGTGGGACTTGATCCCAGGGCCCTGGGATCATGACCTGAGCCAGAGGAAGACGCCTAACCGACTGAGTCACCTAGGCGCCCCCCCCCCGATTTTAAAAAATACTTATTTAAGTAAATTTTACACCCAATGTGGGGCTCTAACTCATGATCCTGAGATCAAGAATTGTAGTCACATGCCCTTCTGACTAAGACAGCCAGGTGCCTTGCTCTACTTAATTATTTTTTTAATTTTTTTTTTAAGATTTTATTTATTTATTTGAGAGAGAGAATGAGATAGAGAGAGAGCATGAGAGGGGGGAGGGTCAGAGGGAGAAGCAGACTCCCTATTGAGCAGGGAGCCCGATGCAGGACTCGATCCTGGGACTCCAGGATCATGAACTGAGCCGAAGGCAGTTTCTTAACCAACTGAGCCACCCAGGTGCCCCAATTTTTTTTTTTTTTTAAAGATTTTATTTATTTATTTGAGAGAGAGAGAATGAGAGAGAGCACATGAGAGGGGGGAGGGTCAGAGGGAGAAGCAGACTCCCTGCCGAGCAGGGAGCCCGATGCAGGACTCGATCCAGGGACTCCAGGACCATGACCCGAGCCGAAGGCAGCCGCCCAACCAACTGAGCCACCCAGGCGCCCAATTTTTTTTTTTTTTTTTTTTTTTTAATTAAGTAGGTTCCAAGCCCAGCGTTCCATGCCTAGCCCAATGCGGGGTTTGAACTCATGACCCTGAGATGGAGACTTGAGCTGAGATCAAGAGTCGGATGCTTAACTGACTGAACCACCCAGGCGGCCCTCTATCCATTTTTAACCAGATTTTTTCCCATTGAGTTGTGTGAGTTCTTCATATATATTTTGGACATTAACCCTTTATCAGATATATGATTTGCAAATATTTTCTCCCACTCCATAGGTTGCCTTTCCATTTTATTGATGTTTTTCTTTGCTTTACGGGAGCTTTTTAATTTGATGTAGTCCCACTTGTTTCTTTTTGCTTTTGTTGCCTTTGCCTTTGGCATCAACTCCCAAAAAAATCATTGCCAAGACTGATGTCAAGGACCTTACTTCTTATGTTTTCTTCTAGGAGTTTTATGGTTTCAAGTCTTAATATTCAAACCTTTAATCCATTTTGAGTTGATTTTTGTGTGGTGTAAAATAGTGGTCCAGTTTCATTCTTTCACATGTGGCTGTCCAGTTTTCCCAACACCATTTCATGAAGAGGCTATTCTTTCCCCATTGTACATTCTTGGTTCCTTTGTCATAAATTAATTGACTATATATGCATGGGTTTATTTCTGGGCTCTATTCTGCTAGCTCTTCATTTTTTTAGATCTTCATTAGAAGATCCTTCAATAATGATTTGTCTTTTCTCCGTAGGGTAGATTTAAGAGAGGGTTGTAAAAAAATGTAAATTAGATCTTCTCCCTTCCCTGGTTATAACTTGATAATGGCTTTCCATTGCCCTTGAAATAAAGCCCAAATTCTTTACCTGAATACATACAACCTGGCCCTGTCTATCTCTTCAATTTTATCTTATAAAACTGGCACCCTCACCCAGAGCTGGCTGGTGTCACGGGCTTCTAGTCGGTTCCTCTTGCTTACCTCAAGGAAGTTGCAATAGTCAGTCAGTGTTTCCCCTCTGCTAGGAAGGCTTTCCATTGCCCCACTGTCTACCTGCTGCCTGGCTAGCATCCAGCTCAAATCTCTATTTCATAGAGACCGTTTTTGAACATCCTACTCAAAATCATTCAGTTATGCCCTTTCATAGCCAGAGAGAGTGCCCTGTTGTTTTCCCTTCCAACTCTATTGTCTTTGGTAGTTGTTTGGTTCATTGTCTGTGTGAGGTCTGGTTTCTTTCTTTTTTTTTTTTTAATTTTTTTCTTTAAGATTTTATTTATTTATTTGAGAGAGTGGGAGAGAGAGCACAAGCAGGGGGAGCAGCAGAGGGAGAGGGAGAAGCAGGCTTCCCACTGAGCAGGGAGCCCGATGCGGGGCTCGATCCCAGGACCCTGGGATCATGATCTGGGCTGAAGGCAGACGCTTAACCGACTGAGCCACCCAGATGCCCCCTGAGGTCTGGTTTCTTGAACAGCCTGCAAGCTCCCTGAGAGACCTTGGCTTGTTGGCTCACCATGGCACCTGGTGCATTGTTTAGCACATAATGTATGCTCAGTAAATAAGTGTCAAAGGACCAAAGGAAAGAAGAGAGGAAGGGAGAGAGGGACTTCTATCCTATAGCTTGGAAAGCAGAAACAAAGCCAAATAAGGGATGCAAGGGGTAAAAGTGGGCTGGGTTTCAAGAAGGTAGTAGAGGGGCGCCTGGCTGGCTCAGTTGGTAGAGCATGCGATTCTTTTTTTTTTTTTTAAGATTTTTATTTATTTATTTGACAGAGAGAGAGATAGCGAGAGCAGGAACACAAGCAGGGGGAGTGGGAGAGGGAGAAGCAGGCTTCCTGCCGAGCAGGGAGCCCAATGTGGGACTCGATCCCAGGACTCTGGGATCATGACCTGAGCTGAAGGCAGACGCTTAACGACTGAGCCACCCAGGCGCCCGAGCATGCGATTCTTAACCTTGGGGTCCTGAGTTCAAGACCCATGTTGGGTGTAGAGTTTAGTTAAAAAAAAAAGGTAGTGGAGTATAGGCCTTGATGGTTATGGGTTTTAAAAATCACGTCGCTGGGGCGCCTGGGTGGCTCAGTTGGTTAAGCGACTGCCTTGGCTCAGGTCATGATCCTGGAGTCCCAGGATTGAGACCCGCATTGGGCTCCCTGCTCAGCAGGGAGTCTGCTTCTCCCTGTGACCCTCCCCCATCTCGTGCTCTCTCTCATTCTCTCTCTCAAATAACTAAATAAAATCTTAAAAAAAATCATGTCATTTATGCAATATGGAATATATTATAGTTGTCAAAGCTTCAAATGATACAGAAATATAAGGAATATACATTTAAGTTTCTCTTCACCACCCCCTCTTCAAACCCATGCCCCATCTCCAGGGTAGCCACATTTATCGCTAGTTTGGTAAATATCTTTATAGCTCTTTTTTTTTTTTTTTTAAGATTTTATTTATTTATCTGACAGAGAGAGAGACACAGCGAGAGAGGGAACACAAGCAGGGGGAGTGCGAGAGGGAGAAGCCGACTTCCCGAAGAACAGGGAGCCCGATGCAGGGCTCCATCCCAGGACCCTGGGATCACGACCTGCGCCGAAGGCAGACGCTTAACGACTGAGCCACCCAGGCGCACCTAGCTCTTTTCTATCTACTTATACATTTTTGCATATATACCAAATACATTTATACACATACAGATTTATTTTTCTTTTTTACAATCATGGATAGAATCATCCTTTACTAGTTGTTGTGTGAAATGCTTTCTTCATTTAAAAATATGATATGGAAATCTTTCCATTTCAGTTTAGATAGATATTTAACCAGCTCCCAATTGGTGGACATTTAGTATGTTGAAATAGCTCACTATTATAAACAAGTCTCAAGTGAATGTGCATTGTATTAGTCAGAGTTCTCCAGAGAAACAGAACCAATGAAATATGCATATAGACAGAGTTTTATTTTAAGGAATTGGCTCATGTGATTATGGAGGCTGGCAAATCCAAAATCTACAGGGCAAGCTGTCAGGCTGGAGACCCAGGGAAGATGTTGCATTAAGTCTGAAGGTCATCTGCTAGGGTAACTCCCTGCTGCTTAGGGGAAGCCAGTCTTTTTGTTTTATTCTGGCCTGGGGCTATAGGTATGGTGGGGGCCACTCACATTTTTTTTTTTTTTTTTTTAAAGATTTTATTTATTTATTTGACAGAGAGAGACACAGCGAGAGAGGGAACACAAGCAGGGGGAGTGGGAGAGGGAGAAGCAGGCCTCCTGCGGAGCAGGGAGCCCGATGCGGGGCTCGATCCCAGGACCCTGAGATCATGACCTGAGCTGAAGGCAGACGCTTAACGACTGAGCCACCCAGGCACCCCGGGGCCACTCACATTATGGAGAGCAATCTGCATTACTCAAAGCCCACCAATTTATTTTATTATTTTTTAAAATTTTTATTTATTTATTTCAGACGGAGAGGGGAGAGAGAGAGAGAGAGAGAGAGAGAGAGAGAGAGAGCATGAGCGGGGGTGGGGAGGGGCAGAGGGAGAGGGAGAAGCAGACTCCCTGCTGAGCAGGGAGCCTGACAGGAGACTCAATCCCAGGACCCTGGGATCATGACCTGAGCCGAAGGCGGACGCTTAACCGACTGAGCCACCCAGGCGCCCCAAAAGCCCACCAATTTAAATGTTAATCTCATGTTTGATCAAGTATTTGGTCACCTTGGTCCAGCCAGTTGACACAGAAAATTAACTGTCACATTCATGAACATATATCTCATATATATATGTATGTGTATATATACATATACATATAAATATACGTATATATCTTTATATATCTCATATAAACTTTTTTTAAGAGGGGGGAGGGGCAGAGGGAGAGGGAGAGAGAGAATCTTAAGAAGCCGCCATTCCCAGCGGGTAAGCCGGTGTGAGCCATTCGTGGGGCTCGATCTCACGACCCTGAGATCCTGACCTGATCTGAAATTAAGAGTTGGATGCTTACCCGACTGAGCTACCCAGAACCCCCCTCCCCCTCCTTTTTTTTTTTTTTTTGGTTAAAGATTTTATTTTTAAGTACTCCTTACACCCCATGTGGGGCTGGAACTCCCAACCCGCAGATCAAGAGTCTCAGGCTCTAGGGCCTGAGCCAGCCAGGCGCCCCTTGTATAAATTTTTACATGAACTAGATTCCTAGCAACGTAACTGCTGTTTTGAGGAATATGAACCATTTAAATGTTGATAGGTAGATGAGGCCACATTATGCTCCTAAAAAGTTACAGACTAGAGATTGAAAGGAGTCTCTTCAAAGCGCTCCCCCTTCCCCCCTTGCCCCGCCATAATCACAGGTGTCTGCTCTTGGCCCTGACTCTTGTTTTTTCTAGATAGCGGTGCCCTACATTCTCGGGAAGTAGGCCCCAGCTATGGAACATATTCTCTGGCCTGACCACAACCCACATCCTGGACAGAGCCCATTTAAACCCTGCCACCTCCCACTTTCCACTGCCAGGCATTGATCCCCCTCCTCACACCCCCAACTGTGGGCGCCATGGCAACACTCTCACACCCTTAAAAACCCCTTAAAGGGCCCAGCCTGATGGGAACTGGGGCTGACCTATCTCCCGATGTCTGGCCGTCTCCTCGCTTGGAGGGTGCATAAACTCTGTCCTGCTTGTGGCTCTCCTCTTGGTGCAATTCTTTGCCATCCGCATCACTGACCAACCTAACAGAGATGCAGGCTCTCTTCAGTTGTATTTGAAGGTGAGTTCGGGCCTGCTTGTGTGTGGTCCAGGGAAAATCACTTTGAGTATGTGTTCCTCTAAATCTCTGCTTTTTCTGCTTCAGGGCCTTTGCACATGCTCCTTAACAGCCTGGAATTCACTTCTTCCCCACAATGCTGGTTCTTAGTTATTCCTCTACATATCTTTCCCTCGACCCCCGACCCGGATTAGGCCAACTTCTCCTGTTGAATGCTCTTTCCTCACAGCCTTCTGTTCTTCACTGCAAGAGTTCTCTCTGTCCTCAAGGTGCACTGGGCCTTCTACTGGCTCCCCGCACATATTAAGCCTGTCCCACCTCAGAGCTATTGCGTTTTGTGTTCTCTGTCTCTCCTTTTTTTTTAAAGATTATTTATTTATTTATTTGACAGAGTCACAGAGAGAGAGGGAACACAAGCAGGGGGAGTGGGAAAGGGAGAAGCAGGCTTCCCGCCGAGCAGGGAGCCTGATGCAGGGCTCGATCCCAGGACCCTGAGATCATGATGTGAGCCGAAGGCAGACACCTTACGACTGAGCCACCCAGGCGCCCCCCTTTCGTGTTCTCTTTACCTGGATCTCTTTCCCCTCTGTTCTTCAAAAGGCTGACAATTTTTCATCCAAAACTTCACTTACGTGTTACCTCCTCAGAAAAGTCTTCCTGTCCATCTAAAATATCCCTACCTTCCAATCCCTCTTTCTTCATTTCCTAGGGCTCCTCTAACAAATTATCGCAACTTCAAACCACAGCAATTTATTTATTCTCATGGTTCTGGAGCTAGAAGTCTGAAATCAAGGTATTGGCAGGGTGGGTTCCTTCTGGAGGCTCTGAGGGAGAATCTCTCCCATGCGCCTGCTTGCTTCTGGGGGCTGCCAGCTATCTTTGGCATTCCTTGCTCGGCTTGTGGTTATAACACCCCAATCTGGGCCTCTGCCTTCACATCACCTTCTCTATGTGTCGTCTCCTCTTCCCTTCTCCTATAAAGATATTTGTTACTGAATTTAGAGCCCACTCAGATAATCTAGACTAATCTCACCCAGAGACTCTTAACCTTAATTACATCTGCAAAGACACTTCTTTTTTTGAAGATTTTATATATTTGAGAGAGAGAGAGAGAGAGAGTGCATGAGCAGAGGCAGAGGGAGAAGCAGGCTCCCCACTGAGCAGGGATTCACCACTCGGGACTCGATCCCAGGACCCTGGGATCATGACCTGAGCCGAAGGCAGATACTTAACCAACTGAGCCACCCAGGCGCCCTGCAAAGACACTTCTAAATGATGCTCCTAAATGTTGAGCTTATCTTGTCTTATTTTTTTCTACATTGGGTCATTCCATTTCCTCACGAGAGCCATTTTAGGACTCTCTGATGAGGTGCTCAGATTTGAAACTTTTTCTCCTTGTTGGAAAGCTTCCTTAGTACTAACACCATTACTGTGTGATTACTATCTCTCTCTTTCTCTCTCTTTTTTTTTATGTTTTATTTATTTAAGTGATCCCTACACCCAACATGGAGCTCAAACTCAAGAGTCGTATGCTCTTCCGACTGAGCCAGCCAGGTGCCTGGATTACTATCTCTTATCACTTTTTATTGTGAGAGTCTATAAAAGAAAGTTCATAGTAAAGAGGATGGACGTGGGTCTGATTAGTCTGCTCTTACGCTCCAGACAATTTTATTCCTGGTGAGAACTCTCTTCCTGGCTTGCAGACAGTTGCCTTATCGCTATGTCCTCACATGGCCTTTCTTTGGTGTGTGTGTGTGTGTGTGTGCGTGTGCGCGTGTGCGCACTAAGCAGAAGATGGGTGAGTGGGGGCTAGGAGAGAGAGAGGGCAAGCTCTCTGACTTATTATAAGGACATTAATCCTATAGGATCCAGGCCTCACCCCATGACCTCATTTAACTTAATTATCTTCTTAAATGTCCCATCTCCAAATACACCTACAATGGGGGTTAGGCTTCACGTATGAATTGGCCAGGGCAAAGGGAGCACATTCAGCCCCTAACACACAATGGAATATTATTCAGCCTTAAAAACGAAGAAAATTCTGACACATGCTACAATATGGATGAATCTTTTTTTTTTTTTTTTAAAGATTTCATTTATTTTGACAGAGAGAGAGAGAGAGACAGCGAGAAAGGGAACACAAGCAGGGGGAGTGGGAGAGGGAGAAGCAGGCTTCCCGCTGATCAGGGAGCCCGATGTGGGGCTCGATCCCAGGGCCCTGGGATCATGACCTGAGCCCAAGGCAGATGCTCAACGACTGGGCCATCCAGGCACCCCAATATGGATGAATCTTAAAGATATTATTTCAAGTGAAATTAGCCAGTCACAAAAAGATAAATACTGTATGACTGCACTTAAATGAAATACTTAAGAGTATCGAATCCATGCAGACAGAAAGTAGAATGGTGGTTGTCAGAGGCTGCAGGGATTGGAGGAGATGGGGACTTAGTGTTTAATGGGTACAAAGTTTCAGCTTTATAAGAAGAAAAGTGTTCTGGATGGGGGTGACGGATGCACAACAGTGTGAATGGGCTTCATGGGCCAAAACTGTATACTTAAAATCTGTCATACATTTTATATTATGTGTATTTTACTATAATTAAAAATAATAATTAAAAAACCCATACTAAAAGTGTATAGATTCCCTTGTATTCAAAGTGCTGGAGGAGGGGCGCCTGCGTGGCTCAGTTGGTTGAATGTCTGCCTTTGGCTCAGGTCATGATCCCAGAGTCCTGGGATCCAGCCCGTCTTGGGCTCCCCACCGAGCAGGGTGCTTCTCCCTCTGCCCTTCACCTCTCTCCTGTGCTCTCTCTCTCTTTCTCAAATAATAAATAAAATCTTTTAAAAACAAAACAACAACAAAAAACCCACAAAGTGCTGGAGGAATAGAAGGTTAAAGTTATAAAATGAAAAAAAAAAACTTACAGATGAATTTGAAATAGTTCTAGGAAAATTTTTTTAAGATTTTCTTTTTTTATTATTATTTTTTAGAGATTTATTTATTTATTTTAGAGGGGGTAGGGGTAGAGGGAGAGAGAGTTCTAAGTAGATTCTGAGCTGAGCATGGAGCCCGACGTGGGGCTCAATCTCACGACCCCAAGATCACGACCAGAGCCGAAACCAAGAGTTGGACACCTGTGCCACCCAGGTGCCCCTTTAAGATTTTATTTTATTTTATTTTTAAAAAGATTTTATTTATTTATTTGGCAGGGAGAGCACAAGCAGGGGGAGAAGCAGGGAGAGGGAGAAACAGACTCCCCGCTGAGCAGAGGGCCGGACATGGGGCTCGATCACAGGAGCCTGGGGTGAGCCACCCAGGCGCCCCAAGATTTTATTTTTAAGTGATCTCTACATCCAATGTGGGACTCGAACTTACAACCCCGAGATCAAGAGTCACAGGCTCCACTGACTGAACCAGCCAGGCACCCCTAGATCTATATTGATTGGTTTATATGTTGGTTAGGTGCTTGGCTGCAAAAATTGGATAGAAAAGTTACAGTAAAAAAGCCCTGTTGTGGGCGCCTGGGTGGCTCAGTTGGTTAAGCGACTGCCTTCGGCTCAGGTCATGATCCTGGAGGCCCGGGATCGAGTCCCGCATCGGGCTCCCTGCTCGGCAGGGAGTCTGCTTCTCCCTCTGACCCTCCTCCCTCTCATGTGCTCTGTCTCTCATTCTCTCTCTCTCAAATAAATAAATAAAATCTTTAAAAAAAAAAAAAAAAAAAAAGCCCTGTTGTCTTAAAAGATGAAATGGTCAGTGATTTTACTAGTCAAAATGCATTTATTTGGGAATAGCAGGGAACTGCAATTCAGGACAAACAAAATAAAGCAAAAACCATAAGCTAGCCCAATAAACAAAGGAGAAAAATGTTATTTTATGGAGAAGAAGGAGGAAGTTGGGAGGAGTTGTTTTGAGTGAAATCCATTGGAGAAACCCAAAAGTTCAGGGTAATGATGGTTTCTCATTGGTTGAGTTGTTGGGGTAGTCGATTTCTTGTGGGAGATGCAACATACATCTTTTTCCTTTGGGGGTTAATGACTCTTTCCTATAATTGACACGGAGTGTATGGCTCCCCCTTCTGGCCTCCTGAATTTATTTTAGGGAGGGGTCCCTTTATTAATTTTCACATTGCCTTCTTTTGATCCAGATCTTTCTCTGAAAGCATCACTGATCAAGAGTCATGTTTTCTTAATTGACTGACCTTTTGTCTTTTGTGCCAGGAAGGGCCTTTCTTGTGTGTCATGTCCCATGCTGGAGGGAAATTGTACAGGTTAGAAACCTACTGTCACCCAGGACACCTGGGTGGCTTAGTCGTCTAAGCGTCTACCTTCAGCTCAGGTCATGATCCCAGGGTCCTGGGATTGAGCCCCGCATGGGGCTCCCTGCTCAGCAGGAAGCCTCCTTCTCCCTCTCCCTCTGCCTGCCGCTCCCCCTGCTTGTGCTTTCTCTCTCTTACAAATAAATAAATAAAATCTTAAAAAAAAAAAAGAAAAACCTATTGTCACCTTTGTGCAAAAAGGAGGGGTAGGAGGGAGAAGTCAGGCATTTACCATGTATTGTCCGTATTTATCAAGATCGTAAGCATTGGAGATAATCTTCTCGGGCACATCATTTTTACAAAGGTTTGACAGTCAATAAGTACAGAATTAAAAGTAACACGACAATTCCAAATCATATGATGGTTCTAAGCCAGGACCCATGGTCTGAAAGTAGCCAATTGAGAATATTTATTGACACTTCTCCTGACGTGGAGGAGAAAAGTTCTCCCTCTGACTCCAGGCAAACCCGGAGTCGTCTATACCTCCTGGAAGTCCCTGTTTAAAGCAGCCATGTAAGCAGAATCATGGGTACTGTAGAAGCGCACCAAGAGGGGCGCCTGGGTGGCTCAGTCGTTAAGCGTCTGCCTTCGGCTCAGGTCATGATCCCAGGGTCCTGGGATCGAGCCCCGCATCGGGCTCTCTGTTCAGCAGGGAGCCTGCTTCTCCCTCTCCCACTCTGCCTGCTTGTGTTCCCTCTCTCACTGTCTCTGTCAAATAAATAAATAAAATCTTAAAAAAAAAAAAAAAGAAGTGCACCAAGAGAATTCAGTGAGTGCAATTAGGAAGATACAGTGCAGGTATAAACATGAAGTAATAGCTGATGAACCTTTTGCAAAACATCAACACTTCAAAGACATTTTAACAGTATTGTTAGCTCAAAATAACTGGAATCAAAGGTGTAATCAATAATACAGCCTGTAAAGTTTGTAAACTTACAAATCATGAATTTGGATAAGAACCCAGAATCAGGAAGCACGTGGGTGGCTCAGTTGGTTAAGCATCTGCCTTTGGCCTAGGTCGTGATCTTGAGGTCCCGGGATCGAGCCCTGTGTTGCGCTCCGTGCTCAGCGGGGAACCTGCTTCTCGCTCTGCCTCTGCCCCTCACTGCCCAACCCCCTCCTGCGCTCTTTCTCAAATGAATAAATAAAATCTTTTCTTTTTTAAGACCCCGTTTATTTATTTATTTGACACAGAGAGAGAGAGAGAGCATGTGCTCAAGCAGGGGGAGCAGCAGGCTCCCCACCGAGCAGGGAGCCCAACGTGGGGCTCCATCCCAGGACCCTGAGATCATGATCCCAGCCGAAGGCAGGCACTTAAACGACTGAGCCACACACGTGCCCCAACAAATGAATAAATAAAATCTTAAAAAAAAAAAAAAATGAACCCAGAATCAGGTAATAGTCCAGTTGAAAAAGACAGACTTCTTTGAATCCTGAACCTTGTAACCGGCCTGGTCTGGATGTTTTAGGAAAACTATCTTGTCAGATGTCATCTTACCAGATGTCTTTTTTTTTTTTTTTGAAGATTTTATTTTTTCAAGTACTCTCTACACCCAACGTGGGGCTGAAACCCAAGACCCCGAGATTAAGAGTTGCACACTCCACCAACTGAGCCAGCCAGGTACACCATCATCAAATGTCTTCAATTCTGGGACATACATACTTTTAGGTCACCAGATGGTGTGCAGGACCAGTCAGGGTTTGGTACTTTCCTTAACTGTCTCATGCAAATCCATGAGTCTAGTTCCTGGAATTTGGTGGCACAAGGATTGGTTAGCAGTACCTGATGGGGCCCTTCCAGTGAGGTTGAAGAGAGTCTTTTGGAGGTGTCTTTAATAGATAAAATCTTCGGGTTGTAAGGTGGGATGCTTTAAGATCTCCGTCTTCTGAGCACACTGTAAAAAGACTCGTCTACAAAAGCATTTTTTTTTTTTAAGTAGGCTCCATGACCCTGAGATCAAAAGTTGCATGCTCTAGGGGTGCCTGGGTGGCTCAGTTGGTTAAGCATCTGACTCTTGATCTCTGCTCAGGTCTTGATATCGGGGGCATGAGTTCAAGCCCTGCATTGGGCTCCATGCTGGGTGTGAAGCCTACTTAAAAAAAAAAAAAGTTTCATGCTCTACCGACTGAGCCAGCCAGGCAACCCAGCATGTTTTTTTTTTTTTTTTTAAGATTTTATTTATTTATTTGACAGAGACACAGCAAGAGGGGGAACACAAGCAGAGGGAGTGGGAGAGGGAGAAGCAGGTTTCCCGCGGAGCAGGGAGCCCCATGCAGGGCTCCATCCCAGGACCCTGGGATCATGACCTGAGCCGAAGGCAGACGCTTAACGACTGAGCCACCCAGGTGCCCCGCAGCATGGTTATTTTTAATAGAAGCAATTAGGCTTTTACACTATTGAAGTATATCTTTTATTAGCTGAGGCTCAAAGGAGGCAGGGACCAAATGCATTGGGTGTCCTATGACTTTCTCAAAGGATGAGACTCGGTGAGTTCTAAAAAATGTGGATCTGAGATTTAGAAGGACCAACAGCAATGCTTGTGGCCAAAGTATTTGTAGATTTCTTTTTTTTTTTTTAAGATTTTATTTATTTATTTGAAAGAGAAAGAGAGCGTGAGCACGAGTTGGGGGAGAGGCAGAGAGAGAGGCAGACTCCCCACTGAGTGGGGAGCCGGAAGTGGGGCTTGATCCTGGGACTCCGGGACCATGACCCGAGCAAAAGGCAGACACTTAACCGACTGAGCCACCCAGGTGCCCTAAAAAGTATTTGGAGGATTTTTACAAATTTTGCCAATTGAATCTTGATGGTGTCTTTAGTGCATTCAGCTGAACTGGAAGATTAAGGATGGCATGCACAATGAAAGTGTTGTAAAACTGGCTGAATAGCACAGATTTATTGAAGCCCCTGACCGGTAAAATGGGTTCGCTGATCACCATGAAGTGCAAGAAGGGTTCCCCAGGTAAGTATAGTGTTTTTTAATTTATTTGAGACAGAGAGAGAGAGAGTGAGAGAGCAAGAGAGTGCATAAGTGGGGAGGAGGGTCAGAGAGAGAGGGAGAAGCAGACTCTCCGCTGAGCAGGGAGCCCGATGCTGCTCGATCCAGACCGAGATCACGACCTGAGCCGAAGGCAGACACTTAACCAACTGAGCCACCCAGGCAGTGGCCCATTTACATGTGAAAGCTTTGGACCAGTGAGAAAACATACAAACTATGACTGAAACATATTTATATCCACGAGATGGGAGGAGCTGTATAAAATTGATTTGCCAAAGCTCGAGTGGGCCATTGGCAGTTCAAAGTGTCCGGATGCAGATTGAACAGGTTTCCTTGGATTGGACTTTGGACAGGTGGGACAAGAGAGGTGGGCACTTTTTGCAGCCTTATTAATATTTCTCCACCATTATTGGTTCAGAAATGCTATCATGTTGTCAGCAGACCAGTGGTTTAAAGCACATAACAGTACTAAGTAGTGGGAATTTTAGAATTTCTGGAAGGGCTGGAGTGGTATTTGGTCCAAACCCAAGTTCTCCCTTTTAATTGAACCAACATTTATTAGATTTCCAATATTGTTTTTCCTTTTCTGGGGCCAATTGTTGAGTGTCTTTTGTCAATTTTTTCAAATTGTCATTTGAGAGAACATCCCTCTGGACCATGACAGAGGTTGGACTCTCGGTTTCCTTGAGAACAGAATTTTGGCTGGAAATACCAGTGAGGTGGTTTCCTCTGGCCTCCAGGGAGTTGAGTCTGCAACGCCACGGAGAGTTAATAGCTGGAACAGCCGGCAAAATTGTGGCATCTAATAAATTTTGGATATAGGAGCCATTTTAAATTTCATTCCCGTTAGAGGTAAGGAAACGTCACTGTTTCCATACCATTCCCAGGTCATGAGCTACCCCAAAGGGATATCAACTATCAGTATAAATGTCTGTGTTTTTACTTTCGTCTGAGGTACAAGCCTGAGTAAAGGTGTATCACAGTCCATTGGGTGAAGTAGCCAAAGGCAAATGTACCGCCTCATTGACATCAAATAGAGTTGTAATATCATGCCCAGCACAATATTTAGCATTTTCATCCTTTAAATAAGACCCATCAGGGGGCGCCTGGCTGGCTCAGTCAGTGGAGCATGCAACTCTTGATCCTGGGGTTGTAAGTTTGAGCCCCGTGTTGGGTGTAGGGATTACTTTAAAAAAAAAATCTGAAAAAAAGACCCATCAGTAAGCCATGAAAAATCTGCAGCTAGAGGAGTTTTCTATAAATTATCACGGGGAGGCAAAAGGTGATGAGTCAGCGTTAAGCAGGCATGAGGGGTCTCATCTGTGGAGGCCGGGAGTAGAATAGCAGGGTGAAGGTTATTGTTGCAAGAAGAGTTATAGGAGGGGCAGTTAGTGGGAAGATGTCATAGGAGGTGAGGTGACTGTCCCCAGAGTGTTGAGTGATGAGAATTCAGGAGGCCTTCTGCTGCAGGGGGCACAAGGATGGTTAAGAAGGTCCCGTGGCAATTTCTTCAGTCACCTTAACTAATAGGGCAGTGGTAGGAATGGTTCTAAGGCAAGGGGGATGTCCCCGAGCCCCAGGGTCCAGTTGTTGACTATAATGCCGTATGGATTGATGATGGTCCCTGCATTTTGGGGTGAGCACTCCAAGGGCATGTCCTTCCCTCTCACATAAAAAAAGGAAATAGGAGCTGATAGGATGGCCAAGGGCAGGGGGCTTTATTTAGATTTTTCTTTAAAGTCCCAAAAGCTATGTCATCCCGATCTTCTAAATAATAGGGTCAAAGTTTGTTGTTTCTTAGTAAAGCGCATAGAAGTTGAGCCGTAAGACAAGTTTGGAATCCAGTTTTGACAGAAGCCAGCTAGTCCAAGAGAACCTCATAATTAGCGCTTAGTTTTAGGTTTGAGGAAGTTCAGGGTGCTGTGAAATCTGCCTGGTTCCAAATGTAACCCTTGTTCTGAGATCAGGTGCCCTAAGTATCAAACCTGAGATTGAGCAAACTACAATTTTGCTTTGGAGACTTTATATGCTTTTAAGGCCAAACATTTATTTTTTTATATTTTATTTTTTAAAGATTTGTTATTTTAGAGAGAGAGAGAGAGAGAGCATGAGCAGGGGGAGGGGCAGAGGGAGAGGGAGAGAGGCAGACTCCCCGATGAACGTGGAGCCCTATGCAGGGCTCGAACCCAGGACCCTGAGATCATGACCTGAGCTGAAATCAAGAGTCGGATGCTTAACCAACTGAGCCACACAGGCACCATAAGGCCAAAAGTTTAACAGGTGGACTGTCTTCCTGTGAAGAGGCTTGAAAAGTGGAGCAGAGAAGCAGTCTATGCATTGTACAAAGTAGATGCTGCAGAAAACTCTATATCATGCAAATCAGCTTGTAAGATTTGTGAAAAATAAGGACTCTCTGAAACCTTGAGCCATCACTGTGCAGATGTATTGCTGTTCTTCCCAGGTGAAAGCAAAAAGAGATTGACTATACTTATCGACTGGAATACTAAAAAATGCCCTGTGTTGATCAATGACAGCAAAAAATTCGCTTTTAGTGGCAATGGATATCAGTAGCAGGTGGGGCTTAGGAACAATGAGGTGCCAAGGGATAACAATGTTATTTATTACTCGGAAGTCCTGGACAAAACTTCATTCTCAGTCATCGGGTTTTCTCACGGGTAAAATTGGGGTATTACAGGGGTGAGTGCAGGGGATAATGAGGCCCTGAATCTTGTAATCCTCTATTATGGGCTTGATACCTTGAAGGGGTTCTTGATTTATAGAGTACTGACTAGTTCTGGGAAGAGGTTTTGATTGATCTATGGGAGATGCACTATGGATTCTGCCAATATCAGTTGAAGATTTTGCCCATAAACAGGATGGTAGCTTATCCAGTAAGGACACATGATGAGTGTCCCCCACTCATGTATAGTGCTGTCAGAGATAGAGCAAATAAAAGATGTTGAAGCGTCCTTTAATTCACCCAGTTGGCTATTTTGATTACTACTGTCAATTTCTAGAATTATTTACCCCTTTTGGGAGAAAGAAATTCCAGCATGATATTTTTCTAAGAAATCTCTGTCCCATAAAAATAGGGGGAGAGGAACTAAGGAGAAAAGGGTGGGTATCTTAAGGGGCCTAAACGAAAGGGAATGGGTTCAGAAATAGGAACCTGTTGAGGTTTATTAGAGACCCCCACTATTGGAACTATTTTAGTACTCTGAGGCAGGGCTGGCTTTATAGCAGTGGGGTGAAGCCCTGACTGTGTAGCTCTGGTGTCGATAAGGACAGAGAGAGATTCATTCCTAATCTGGAGAGTTTTTTCTCCAAGCTGAGTAGGAGGGAGGATTGGGAAGATCCTCGATAGTTCCTCAGAACCCCATCATTGGGAATTAGGAGGCCATTGGAAAGGCTGGCTGGAGGGCTGAAGGTGCCGTAAGTTGGTAACGATCCTTTTTCCAAAAATGTTCTGGCTCTTTGCAATAATAGCAGAGACCATGAGGTTTTTCATTTTGTTTAGGGGCCTCCATTTGTCAGAGTTCAAAGTTAAGAATTTTAGTGGTCTTTCTTTTAGGTGACTCACCTTGCATGCAGGTGAGCTGCTTTGCCAAATTAACTCAGTCTGGAGCAGACAGTTTCCCATTTAATCCTTGTGCTTTATTATTATTTTTTCAAGTTTTATTTATTGTTTTGAGACAGAGAGAGCACAAGCAAGAGGAGGGAGAGGGAGAAGCGGACTCCCTGCTGAGCAGGGAGCTGGATGTGGGGCTCGACCCCAGGACTCTGGGATCATGACCTGAGCCGAAGGCAGACACTTAACTGACTGAGCCACCCAGGCGTCCCCATCCTTGTCCTTTAAAAGAGAAATTTCCTGGTTCAGCCCATTAATAAATATGGAGTTAAAGGCTACCCAAGTGGATTCAACATCTGAAGGAAGACCAGAATTTTCTTTGAAAACCATCTGAAGTATAATAGTCATAAACAGGTTCCTCAGATTTTTGTGTGCAAGCTTGAATTTTGTTCTAGTCAACAGGCTTAGAGAAAGCTACTGCAATTGCTTGGTGGAAGTTTTCAGCATGTGTTTTTAGTTTTTTGCCAAAAGTTAGGGGTTTGTTTTTCTTTTTTTTTTTTTTTTTTTTTTTAAAGATTTTATTTATTTATTTGACAGAGAGAGAGAGAGACAGTGAGAGAGAGAACACAAGCAGGGGGAGTGGGAGAGGGAGAAGCAGGCTTCCCGCCGAGCAGGGAGCCCGATGCGGGGCTCGATCCCAGGACTCTGGGATCATGACCTGAGCCGAAGGCAGACGCTTAACGACTGAGCCACCCAGGCGCCCCTAGGGGTTTGTTTTTCTAAATCCTGTTCAGCATGCTCCCATGGGCAAATTTCATCCAATGTTTGGCTTGGCTGTCACCAACTAGCAAGTGGGCTAAGTGATATAAATCTGAGAAACCAGGTTGGTAAGTTTGAGTAACTATGTTAAATTCTTCAGCAAACCTATGGGGGTCCTTAGTCACTTTAGGAAACTCTTTTTCTATGGCTCACATCCGGCTTTAATCCAGGGAACATAAGAAATTTGGGATTTATTTGGTCCCCCAGAAACCTTTTTATCTTTTTCTAATTGTTTGCCTCACTTAGTCTAGAAATTGTATTTTGCAGAGAGGCGATTTTAGATTCCTGATAATGTTAGGAAGCTTCAAAATACCAATCAAAACAGGCATCCCATCCAGCTTTGACAACTTTAAAACCAGGGCTGTCCAATTCAGTTTTGAGAAAAGTAATTCTGGGGAGACTGAAGTTTACCTATAAGGGGCATTGGTGTTTGGAATTATTTTTGGTTAAGTCGGTCCATTTAGTTAGAAAATAGTTTCTATTTATTTATTTATTTATTTATTTCATTAGTTTTGTTTTTTATTTTTTTAAAAGATTTTATTTATTTGAGAGAGAGATAGAATGAGCGGTGGGGAGGGGCAGAGGGGGAGAGAGAGAGAAGCAGACTCCCTGCTGAGCAGGATGCCCGATGCAGGGCTTGATCCCAGGACCCGGAGATCATGACCCGAGCTGAAGGCAGATGCTAAACAAACTGAGCCACCTAGGGATGGAGCCCTGAGTTGGGTATCCTGCTCAGTGGGGAGTCTGCTCCCCATATTTATTTATTTATTTTTAAAGTTGATTTATTTTTAAGTGATCTCTATACCCACTATGGGGCTTGAACTCACAACCACAAGATCAAGAGTCACACACTCTCCCGCCTGACCCAACCAGGCACCCCAAGGGACCACAGTTTTTTTTTTAAAGGTTTTATTTATTTATTTCACAGAGAGACACAGCGAGAGAGGGAACACAAGCAGGGGGAATGGGAGAGGGAGAAGCAGGCTTCCTGCCGAGCAGGGAGCCCGATGTGGGGCTCAATCCTAGGACCCTGGGATCATGACCTGAGCCGAAGGCAAGATGCTTAATGACTGAGTCACCCAGGCGCCCTGGGACCACAGTTTTATATTTATTTTTAGTTTTTATTTATTTTTTAAAGATTTTATTTATTTGAGAGAGAGCACGCACTCATGAGCAGGGGGGAGGGGCAGAAGGAGAGGGAGAAGCAGGCTCCCAGCTGAGCAGGGAGCCTGATGCGGGGCTCGATCCCAGGATCCGGAGATCATGACCCGAGCTGAAGGCAGATGCTGAACCAACTGAGCCACCCAGGCGCCCCCAAAATTTTATTTACTTGAGAAAGTGAGAGAGAGCATGAACGGGGGGTGGGGGGAGATAGAGGGACAAGCAGACTCCCCACTGAGCAGGATACCCAACTCAGGGCTCCATCCCAGGACCCTGGGATCATGACCTGAGCTGAAGGCAGATGCCCAACTGACTGAGCCACCTAGGCGCCCCATTTTAACTATTATTAAGTGTACAATTCTGGTGCATTAAGTACATTCACATAGTTGTGTAACCATCACCACTATCATCTCCAGAATACTTTTCATCTTGCAAAACTAAAACTGTACCCATTAAACACTAACTTCCCCTCCCCCCAGTTCCTGGTGACCACCATTCTACTTTCTGTCTCCATGATTTTGACTTTAAGTACTTCATGTCAGTGGAATCAAATAGTATTTTGCCCTTCTATGAATGACTGATTTCACTTAACATTTGGTCCTCCAGGTTCATCCACATTGTCATGGATGTGTCAGAATGTGTCAGAATTTCCTTCCCTTTGAAGGCTGAATAATATTCCTCTGTATGTATCTATCACATTTTGTTATCCATTACCTTTTGACAATTGGGCTGCCATCTGAAGATTCTCAGAATCCTCTAGAAGCAAACAGTATGAGAAGAAAAACAGCTACTCCAGGGCCATCAGACCAAGTAGATGAAGAGTACTTTCCAAATTCTGAATCAAACTCTCAGCTTGTCTTTCTGGTTTTGCTCTTCAAATCTTCTTACGCTTATTCTAGTCATGCTGCTCTTCATTCTCTGCCCATTTACTGTAACATGAAGATAGAAAGAACTGCTTTTATGTTAACCTTTTTTTATGTTTATCATTTTTTTTTTCTGGGTATGACATTATAGCTGGTTACAAATGGCTCATTCAATATCCAATCTTTAGAGAAAACTAATCACTATGCATATTTTCATTTTGCTCTGTATGCTAGTCACTTTCCAATATTCCCCATTTCATAGCCAAAACAAGAAAACACCTTTTCAAAGACAAAAACATGGGGGAATATGACTTTTTTGAAAGTCGATACAGTCATAGAGCTAAGGAACACCAGCCTAATTCATGTTATGATGTGGTTTGCAGAAAAGAAAAATGTATTTGGGGAAATGGGACCCAACTTTAAGACCCAAGGTTGGCACTAAGAGTACAAGAGAAGTTATATTTAGGTTTCCCTGCCAGAAGGAAAGTTTACTTATTTCATTTTTTAATTTTTTAAAAAGATTTTATTTATTTATTTGAGAAAGTGAGAGAGAGAGGGCATGAGCAAGGGGAGGGGCAGAGGGAGAGGGAGAAGCAGACTTCCCTCTGAGCAGGGAGCCCATCATGGGGCTCGATCCCACGACCCTGGGATCATGACCTGAGCCGAGGGCAGACACTTAACTGACTGAGCCACCCAGGTGCCCCCAGAAGGAAAGTTTAATTGACAATGATCAGCCAATCCATGTGGCCTGCCTCTCCTCATCCCTATTCTTTCTTTACCTCAGAAGAAGGAACTCCTTATTTTCTAAATAATCCAAATGTGGAGGATTTTTTTAAAAAGATTTTATTTTTTTAGTAATCTCTACACCCAGCATGGGGCTTGAACTTGCAATCCCAGAATCAAGAGTCACATGTTCTATCCCCTGACCCAACCAGGTGCCCTCAAATGTGGAAGATTTAAGTTGGTCACATTCTTTGATAATCCTTACATCAAGAGATGGGGTCTGTTCCCCTTTCCTTGAGTCTGGGTGCTCTTTGCTATTGCTTTGACCTGTAGAATACAGCAAAAATGATGCTGTGCTCAGTAAGATAAGGCTATAAACCAATAAATAATTGGTTTAGGAATTTGTTCAAACTTATTTTTCTGGACAGTTTGCAGGATGGGCTCTCACACTGGGAATCCCATCAGGGTTGCTCATCTGGGAAAACAAGTTGCCTATCAAACAGCAGTTTTACTTATCAAGACTTGCTTTAAAACCCTTGCCTTGCTGTGTTCACTAATCCTAAAATTTATGTCAAGACATTTGCCCAATCCCAAACAATCCCTGTTTTTAAAAATAATTGAAAAATTTTAATTTATTTAGTACATAAATATCAAGGAAATTACATTTAACATTTCTTTAAAACTAGGAGAATGGGGTGCCTGGGTGGCTCAGTCGGTTACATGTCTGCCTTTGGCTCAGGTCATGATCCCAGTGTCTTGGGATCGAGTCCCATATTGGGCTCCCTGCTCAGCGGAGAGTCTGCTTCTCCCTCTCCCTCTGCTCCCCCTTCCCTCTCATGCTTTTTCTCTCTCTCTGAAATAAATAAATAAAAATTAAAAAAATTAAATTAGGAGGATGTTTTTCATTAAAGCTATATTATCATGGGGTGCCTGGGTGGCTCAGTTCATTGGGCGACCAACTCAGTCTCAGCTCAGGTCTTGATCTCAGGGTTGTGAGTTTGAACCATACTTTGGGCTCTGTGTGGAACTTAAAAAAAAAAAGGCAGGGCGCCTGGGTGGCTCAGTTGGTTAAGCATCTGTCTTCGGCTCAGGTCCTGGCATCCAACCCCATTATCGGGCTCCTTGCTCAGCGGGGAGCCTGCTTCTCCCTCTCCCTCTGCCTGCCGCTCTCCGTGTTTGTGCTCTCTCTCTGTCAAATAAATAAATAAAATTTTTTTAATAAAAAAAGCATATATTACTAAAGAGGAAGTTCTATAGCCTTGACTCAGTCATTGATAGCTGATAAACTAAAGGAAATAAAAATACCTTTCTAAAATTCAATCTTTCCACCTGCTTTGTAACATCTTTCTTGCCTATTAGGGTCTCATGGATTCCCAATCACTTCTTGTCTTGAAAGACCAGCTTGAACTACCCAAGCCCAAACCCCAACCCTATACATTTCCTTTCCTTGTCCCCCCATTCTGAGATTCTACTGAGATTGTCAAGGTAGCATTCTCCATTACTGCGGGAAGTCCAACAAAGTTAGTTGTGGTTGGTCACAAGTTTTCTAGTTGTCTTTTGAGGAGCTGCCAATCTACAAGGTAAGTACTGCTCTGTGAAACTTGAGATTTAGTTTTATGGGGGGGGGGGTGTGTGTGTAGGTGTACTGGAAAGGGATGTAAAATGTGTTGCATCTGTGGGCGGGGATCACAAAGTTGGAAAGCCACTCATTTATTGTCCTCTTCTTCTACAATGTAAGCTGATGGGCACAGGAATTTTGTCTTCTCTGCTTTATCCCCAGTGAGCAGTTTCTGGCACACATTTAATTGTTGTTTTGTTTTGTGTTTGGCGCACACATAATTGTTAAATGTAAGAATGAGTGAAAGAACAACTGTGTGATTGAAAACATGAAAGGCAAAGAAAAGGCGAGGGAGGGAGGGAAGGACGGGCAAGGAGGGACGCGCAAGGAAAGGAAAAGAGGAAAAGGAACAAGGAAGGAACAGTCAAGAAGCCGGTGCGCGGGCCTGCGCCTCCCAGCCCCCAGGGGCGCTGTGGGCACCCCCCCCGCGGTGTGGTGGGCGGGGCCTGCTGGGGGCGGGGCCGCGGGCGCGCAGGGCAAGGCGGGAGAGCAAAGGCACGAGACGCCGCGTGAGGGAACCTGGGAAGAACACTTTGGTCAGGCCACGTAAGTGTCCCGCCAAGGGCGGGGGGCGGGGGGGGCCCGGTCCTGCCTCACTGCAGTCCCTTTGCCCCTAACCACCGCCCGGCTGGAGAGCTCGGGGAGGCTGAGGCAGGCCGGTGCCTCAGAACCTGTGTTCTGGCTCCTTGGGGGGGCCTCAGTTTCCCCATTTGGGAAGTGGGCACGGGGGCTGGACGCGTTACCTGGGGATGAAGCGGGAAGCCCCAGCAGCCTCCTGCCTCCTTTACAGCCTCCCTGCCCGTCCTCTTGCCTTCCCGCCTTGGTGTGTCCTCGTCACCAGCAGGTCGGTGCTCCGTGCATCAGCCCTGCCCCGGCCTCCCTTCACCTCCTTGGGAGAACTCTTGCTAATGTGCTGTGGCTGTCTCCAGTTCATTCTCTCCTCCAGTATTTGGAGGATTTGGTGATTACACCAGGCTTCTGGAGTCAGACCCGTGTGTGAATCTGGGACCACTGATCCGCTGTGTGTCCCTGGGCAAGTTACCTTACCTCTCTGTGCCCACTTTCTCATCCCCAAAATGGGGTAATATAGAACTTACCTTATAGGGTCTTTTGATGGTTAAATGAATTAATATGGATAAAGGTTTAGAAAGATATAGTCTCCTATTGCACCATTTCCAAAGTGCCTCCGCTTCCCTATTACCACACAGTTGTAATTTTGCTTCAGTGATTATTTAATAACTGTTTTGACTGCGTGATGTTTGATTAATAAATTATTCCCAGGAGGGCAACGCAGTCCTCTTATCTGCTCGCCCTGTATTCCCTGCGCCAAGCTCAATGCCTGAGTGGGGGAGTCTGAGGCCAGGGTTGGCTAGGCTGGGAGTACAGGGGTGATCAAGAGGGTTGTGCCCTCTGTCTGAAAGAGGCACTTGAGCAGGTATGGCACGGTTGGGCCTTCTTTGGGAGTTCAGTGACGGAAAAAAATGAGTTAGGTTCAGTATTACTCTTAAAGGAAGGGTGCCTGGCTGGCTCAGTGGGAGGAGCCTGAGACTCTTGACCTTGGGGGTCCTGAGTTTAAGCCCCACTTTGTGTGTAGAGATTACTTAAATAAATAAACTAAAAAAAATACGACTCTTGAAGGAATTGAATCTTGAAAGCTCCAAACTGAGATACATGGTTTTATTTTGCTTTTGGTCATCTTTGTATTTCAGCTTTGTCCCAGTCCCAGGGGCAGCATGGGCCAAGAGGCTACCTATTTTGCAAGGTAAATGCCTCCTGCCATGGCTCTGCCATAATGGAGGAATGAGAGCAGACAAGAGTTTACCTGCAAATCAGTGTTGGCTTTCTAATTCTGCCCTTAGTTAAATGTTGAGAATGCTATTGCATTTGGGTGGGTAACCGCTAGTTTCTAGGGTGAGGTTTTATTTTGCTAGTTCCCACGACAGGCTGACCTGTGGGGTGACCCTGTTCCCAAGCCCATGGTGGAAAAATTTATTTCCTCCTTACACATTTGTAAATTGACAACTAAAGTATTTTTTATTACACATCTAAGGAGTTGCAAAGGATATCATGACCATCCTATCCTGTGGTTTTCATAAGCATGTTTTAATCCTATTTTGAGTAAAATCCAGGAGTTGTAGATTTCACTCATTTAGTTTATGGAAATTGTATGGCAAAGCACCTATCTGGCTAAATTGACCCTCACTGTCCAACTCAGAAGTCCGAGTTCACTTTTGAAAACAGCTTATTGAGATATATAATTTACATACCACAGAATTCACTCATTTTACATTTAATGATTTTTAGTAAATTTACATAATACCATTACCACAGTCAATTTTAGAGCATTTTTGTTACACCAGAAAGATGGCCCACACCCCTTTTTAGTCACTTCCCATTCCGCCCAGGGCAGCCAGTGATCTGTTTTTATGAATTCACATTTTCTGGGTATTTCATATAAATGGAATCATAATTATATAATTGTTGGTTTGTAAGCTCCTTGGGAGCTTCTGGGTGTAATCTGAAACTGGTGGAGGACAGAGACCGCAGAAAGAGGCAAGCCACTCCAGATTGGTAGGTGTCAGGTACAGTGGGCAAAGGAACTTAAATACAAGATGTGTCTTGGGCGGCTACAAGATAAGTAGATCTCTGCACCTGCCTGCCAAGTCATAACAGTTTCTATACAGATCTTAACCTGCGTTCAGTCATGTGTACTGTCCAGATGGTGTCAACGCCACATCACTATCTCAAGGCTTTGTCATTAGGGCAGCCTCTGGGTGTGGGAATGGGAAGCTGGATGCACAGTCCAAGGATAGGGAAGAGGGTAAGGAGCCTCCAGTTGCTGGGATCCTGCTCACAGGTCAACCGGTGGTCATATCCTCTCAGTGACCTCCACCAATAATATGTAGCCTTTTGTGACTGGCTTTCACTTTAGCGTACTGGTTTTGAGATTCATCCATGTTGTAGCATATCTCAGTACTTAATTCCTTTTTATTGCTGAATGATATTTCATGGTACAGATATCCCACATTTTTTTCTTTTTACCTCTTCACCAGTTGATGGACATTTGGATTGTTTTCATCTTTTGGTTATTGTGAATCATGCTCCTATGAACATTCACACACAAGTCTGTGTGTGGACATGCGTTTCACTATTCTTGGGTAGGTGGGTTGAATTGCTATTTATGCTTAACATTTTAAGAACCTGCTAAACTACTTTCCAAAGTGGCTGTACCATTTTACATTCCCACCAGCAATATATGAGGGTTCCAGTTTCTTCACATCCTCACCAACTCTTGTCCTTTTGATTATACCCATCCCAGTAAGTGTGAAGTGCTATCTCATTGTGGTTTAAAAAAAAACAGACAAACCTAGAATATAGTCAATGGTGTTGTAATAGTGTTGTATGGTGACAGGTGGTAGTGGTGAGCACAGCATAATGTATAGACTTGTTGAGTCACTAGTCACTGTGTGGCACTCCTGAAACTAATATGTGTCACCTATATGTCAATTAAAAAAACTTGTGGTAAAACACACATGAAAAAATTGCTATCTTAATCATTTTTTTTTTAAAGATATTCATTTATTTTTAGAGAGAGAGAAAGAGAGTGCATGCATGGGGGTAGGGAGAATCTCAAGCAGACTCCTTGCCGAGCATGGAGCCCCACACCGGGCTCTGAACCAAAATTAAGAGTCAGACGCTCAACTGACTGAGGCACCCAGGCACTTCCATCTTAACTGCTTTTGTGTGTCCAGTTCAGTGGTGCTAAGTATATTCAACTTACTGTGCAACCAATCTCTAGGACTTTTTGCAAAACTGAAACTCCTTGTACATTGAACAACAACTTCCTATTCTCCCTCTTCCTAATCTTGGGCAACCACCATTCTGCTTTCTGTTTCTATATATTTGACTACTCTAGATACCCCACGTAAGTGGATTCATAACAGTATTTGTCCTTTTGTAACTGGCTTATTCCATCTAGTATAGTCCTCAAGATTCATACATGGTGGGGGCACCTGAGTGGCTCAGTCCTTAAGCGTCTGCCTTCGGCTCAGGTCATGATCCCAGGGTCCTGGGATCCAGCCCCACGTTGGGCTCCCTGCTCCGCGGGAAGCCTGCTTCTCCCTCTCCCACTCCCCCTGCTTGTGTTCCCTCTTTTGCTCTGTCTCTCTGTGTCAAATAAATAAAATCTTAAAAAAAAAAAAAAGATTCATACGTGGTGTAGCATGTGTCAGAATTTCCTTCCTTTTTAAGGCTGAATAATATTCCACTGTATGTATATACCACATTTTATTTATTCACTCTTCCACTGGATGGACACTTGGATTGCTTACACCTTTTGGCTACTGTGTGTGAACTGTGCTGCCATGAATATGGGTGTGCAAACATCTCTTGAGAACCTGCTTTCAGTTCTTTGGGGTATATACCCAGAAATGCAATTACTGAATGATATGGTAATTCTGTTTTTAATTGTTTGAGGAACCACCATTCTGTTTTCCGTAGTGGCTGCACCATTTTACATGCCCACCAACAGTGTGCAAGGGTTCCAGTTCCTCCACACCTTCACCAACATTTATTATTTTCTGTTTTTTGATAGTGGCCATCCTTATGGGTGTGATATCATTGTAGTTTTGATTTGCACTTTCCTTATAACTGATGATGTTGAGCACCTTTTCATGTGTTTTGTGCCATGTGTACATCTTCTTTGAAGAAATGTCTACTCAAATCCTTTGCCCATTTTAGGGGTACCTGGATAGCTCAGTTGGTTGAGTGTCTGACTCTTGGTTTTGGCTCAGGTCATGATCTCAAGGTCTTAGGATCAACCCCCCTAGTTGGGCTCCATGCTCGGTGTAGAATCTGCTTATCCCTCTGCCTCTGGTCCTCCCCCCTCTTGCTCTCTCTCTCAAATAAATAAATAAATAAAATTTAAAAAAAACCAAGAACAAATCATTTGCCCATTTTAAAATTGGGTTATTTTTCTTTTTATGATTGAATTGTAAGAGTTCCTTATATGTACTGAATACAAGTTCTTTATCAGATATAAGATTTACAAGTATTTTTTTAATAGTGTCTTTTCAAGGGGCGCCTGGGTGGCTCAGTCGTTAAGCGTCTGCCTTCGGCCCAGGTCATGATCCCAGGTCCTGGGATCGAGCCCCACATTGGGCTCCCTGCTCCACGGGAAGCCTGCTTCTCCCTCTCCCGCTCCCCCTGCTTGTGTTCCCTCTCGCTATGTCTCTCTCTGTCAAATAAATAAATAAAATCTTTTAAAAAAATAGTGTCTTTTCAAGCACAAAATTTTAAAGTTTTGATAAAATCAACTTGTCAATTTTTTTAAGGTTTTTTTTAGACAGCACAAGCTGGAGGGGAGGGGCAGAGGTCAAGGGAGAGAGAATCTTTTTTTTTTTTTTAAGATTTTATTTATTTGAGAGAGAGAGAGAGCACAGTGGGGTGAAGGGCAGAGGGAAAAGCAGACTCCCCACTGAGCAGAGAGCCTAACACGGGACTCGATCCTGGGATTCTGGGATCATGACCTGAGCCGAAGGCAGATGCTTAACCAACTGAGCCACCCACGCACTCCCAAGAGAGAGAATCTTGAACAGGCTCCCTGCTCAGCACAGGCTCCCTGACATGGGGCTTGATATCATGACCCTGAAGTCATGACCGGAGCTGAAATCTAGAGTCGGACACTTAACTGACTGAGCCACCCAGGTGCCCCCCCAACTTGTCAATTTTTTAATGCTTGTGCTTTTGGTGCCATATCCAAGAAATCTTTCTCTAACCCAAGGTTCTGAATATTTACTGTGTTTTCTTCTAAGAGTTTTATACTTTTTAGTCTTTCATTTAGGTCTGTGATCCATTTTTAGTTGATTATTGGTTATGGTGTAATCAAACATATCCATCTCTATGTCAAACATCCCACTCTTCTAGGATGGACAGTGCTTAGAGCCATACTGTAATTGGATGAAATAAGGCTCTGTTCCCTTCAGTATCTCTTGTTGAAATTTTTGCATTATTCTGCCTTCTCCACTTACTTTAATCTCATTAAGTTTTTACACTGGGGTAATCTACTGGATCGAGTGAGATTCTGAACAAACTAACTTCTCGATTTTTACATGTTTGAGGGTAATCTGCAAACTTAATTGTATACTCAGCATTTTACCTCTGCAGTCACCAAAACGATTACCATCAGATCTTTGCACTTTTTTTTTTCCCTGCACTATTGTTTTTAGACATTACTTATAGGCTGTGTGGCTCTTACTCAGAGCCTTGTTACTCCCAGAGAGCTGGGGTTGGGCCCCCGGTACCCCACTGTGGCTTGCTTCTCAAACTTCGGGATGCCTAAGAATCCGTTGAAGATCCTGTTACAATGCAGATTCCCAGGATCCATCCCTGTTGGTTTTTGAGGTCTTGGGTCCAGGGAGATGCACGTTTAACTACGCAGCTCAGATGACTCCTGCTGTTGGTGTTGGAACTACTTTAAGAATCTTACACCAGCAAATTGCTGGTATCAGTTGCCTGGGAAACTTTGCAGCCTGCTAAGCCTAGCTACCCCCAGCACCTACGACTGGTTGTGTTTGGTTGGAGTCCGGGTGCTGTAGATAAAGCCAGTGTGCGTACAGCTGCAGGTCTGGGTACACACGCCAGTCTCTTAGGATGGTCCCCATCACGGCCCTAGTGCCCGGCTTACTGCCTGCCTGATACAGAGCAGCCACCCCTCAGTTAGCTGCTCGTTGGTGTGGAATGAATGAACGAATGTATGGTTGCTTTACACGCCCATAGCACATTTGAAGTGGTGAATAAGCAGCATAGACTCTAGCCTTATCCCAAGGGAAGGTAGGGGAAAAAATGTAAAAGGCAGACAGAAACATTAAAAGTCGTAGATGTTTTGGACCATGTATTAGTTTTCCATTTCTGCCATGTCAGTTGGTCTTTCTTTTGTGCAGTGGGGTAGGGTGATCGAGCAAGAGGAGAGGAGAAGGAGGTTACAGGCCCTTCTTCAGCCTGTTAGATCAAGTCCAGGTGGGAAAGAGTACTTACGGAAGCAGGGGGCCTGAAGTTATTTTCAGAGTATCCATCATGCTCATGCTCACGATCCCCACAGAATGTCTTCCTATCCCCAGGTCCATGTAACCAATTTGAAGACTGCTATTTAAGATTCATGTCAAGTGTTGGCAAGGTTGGGGAGAAATTGAAACCCTCATGTATTGCTGGTGACAGTGTAAAATAGTACAGCATATGTGGCAAACAGTCTGGCAGTTCTTCAAAAAGTTAAGCATAATTACCATATCACCCAGCAATTCCACTCCTAAATGTGTACCCAAGAGAATTGATTATGTGTTCACACAAAAATCTGTTACACAAATGTTCATAGCAGCATTGTTTATAATAGCCCAAAAGTGGAAACAACCCAAATGACCATCAACTGGTGAATGGATGAACAAGTGGTATATCCATACAGTGGAATAGTATTTAGCCATGAAAAGGAGCAAATACTGATGCATGCATCTCACAACATCCCAAAGCATGCTAAATGAAGGAAGCCAGACATAAAAGAGGACATTCCATTTATATCAGATGTCTGAAATACATATTCCAAAGAGACTGGAAGTACATGATTGGTTGCCAGAGCTGGGAGGACGAGAGCATAGAGTGTGACTGCTGCTGGAATTTCTTTTGATGGAGGGGGAGTGATGAGAATGTTCTGGAATTACATAAGTGGTGATGGTTGCACAACTTCGTGAATGTACTAAAAAACACCATAAAATTTAACTTTAAAAGGGTGAATTTTATGGTGCGTGAATTATATCATTTAAAATAATGGAGGTGCACGTGAGTGGCACAGTCATTTGAGCAGCTGACTCTTAATCTCAGGGTTGTGGGATCAAGCCCCACGTCAGGATCCATGTTCCACGTGGAGTCCGCTTGAGATTCTCTCTCCGCCCTTCCCACCCACCGTGCTTGTGCGTGCGCATGTGCTCTCTCTCTCTCTCTCAAATAAATAAATCTTTAAAAAAAATGATGGAAAACTTCCTTATTTTGGTGCTTCTTTTTCCTCCTTATTTTAACGCTTTATTTGTTCTCCCTTTTAGTCATAGACATCTCAGCATCTTTTCAGATGTAGGCAATGCACAAATGAATTCATTAAGGAAAAGAAAACTATCCTTGCTGGCCCCAAATCTGGCTTTGGACAGTGTGTTTTGTGGTGGTTTGCCTTTGTCATGTCTCCTTATCAAGCATCACATGGTTCTGAAGGAAGACAGGACAACCAAAGTGGAACTGAAATCAGTGAAATAAAGTTTGTTTCATTACACCTTGCCACTGTGCATTTTAGTTCATACTCATACCTCTTTTCGTTTTCTCCAGTCCGTGAGCCTTTTTGCCAGTGCTCCCTGCATCCTCCCTAGATGTTGTGTTGACTTAGACTTTTTCTTTAGCAGAGAAGTAGAGTTGGGAGGGTATCTCAGGATTGTGATTAGCTGGTCTTCATTGTTGTGTTTGCTTGAAAAGTTGGTATGGGTGGAGGTTGGAAGCAAGCATTGCTGCTCGTAAATGTTTCACGATGCTATTGATATTGTAAAATGGTTTTCTAATTTAATCCTAAAAAATGCAATTTATTTTCCTAGGACTTAAGATGTCTTCATCGGCTAGGCCTCGCAGAAGACAATATGGAAGATCTTCAGTATCTAAATGGTAAAGTGAAATATTCTTTAAATATGTGTATTTGTTCTTAGGTGTTCCCAGGGTAAAATAGCAAAATTAGATGAAGACATAAATGCAGATATCAAGATTTAATTTTAGCAATTGTTGCTGATTTTACTTTAATTAATTAATTTATTTACTTATTTAAAGATTTTATTTATTTATTTGACAGAGGGAGACACAGCGAGAGAGGGAACAGAAGCAGGGGGAGTGGGAAAGGAAGCAGGACTCCTGCAGAGCAGGGAGCCTGACGCAGGGCTCGATCCCAGGACCCTGGGATCATGACCTGAGCCAAAGGCAGACGCTTAATGACTGAGCCACCCAGGCACCCCTACTTTAATTTTAGTTTATATAATTTACAAAATGACATTCTTTTCAATCTTCTAAGAGCAAAAGTAATGCTTTCTTTAAACTTTTTATTTTGGAATATAGACGCATAGGAAGCACAGTAAATATTTGTTTTTAAATACTCAAACAACACTGAAATGCATAACACAAAAAGTGCAAATCTTCTATAAGCCCACTGCTGAGCATTTGCCACTGTTAACACTGTTCATGCTTTTTGTTATATTGCTAGAGAAACTTGTGAACAAACTAACTTCTCGATTTTTACATGTTTGAGGGTAATCTGCAAACTTAATTGTATACTCAGCATTTTACCTCTGCAGTCACCAAAACGGTTACCATCAGATCTTTGCACTTTTTTTTTTCCCGGCACTATTGTTTTTAGACATTACTTATAGGCTGTGTGGCTCTTACTCAGAGCCTTGTTACTCCCAGAGAGCTGGGGTTGGGCCCCCGGTACCCCACTGTGGCTTGCTTCTCAAACTTCGGGATGCCTAAGAATCCGTTGAAGATCCTGTTACAATGCAGATTCCCAGGATCCATCCCTGTTGGGTTTTGAGGTCTTGGGTCCAGGGAGATGCACGTTTAACTACGCAGCTCAGATGACTCCTGCTGTTGGTGTTGGAACTACTTTAAGAATCTTGCACCAGCAAATTGCTGGTATCAGTTGCCTGGGAAACTTTGCAGCCTGCTAAGCCTAGCTACCCCCAGCACCTACGACTGGTTGTGTTTGGTTGGAGTCCGGGTGCTGTAGATAAAGCCAGTGTGCGTACAGCTGCAGGTCTGGGTACACACGCCAGTCTCTTAGGATGGTCCCCATCACGGCCCTAGTGCCCGGCTTACTGCCTGCCTGATACAGAGCAGCCACCCCTCAGTTAGCTGCTCGTTGGTGTGGAATGAATGAATGAATGTATGTTTGCTTTACACGCCCATAGCACATTTGAAGTGGTGAATAAGCAGCATAGACTCTAGCCTTATCCCAAGGGAAGGTAGGGGAAAAAATGTAAAAGGCAGACAGAAACATTAAAAATCGTAGATGTTTTGGACCATGTATTAGTTTTCCATTTCTGCCATGTCAGATTATCACACATTTAGCAGTCTAAAAGAACACATTTGTTACCTTACAGTTCTGTAGGTCAGAAGTGCAAGTTGCATCTCACCAGCCTAAAATCAAGGTGTCAGCAGGCTGTGTTCCTCTCCTGAGAGGTTGTAAGAGAGCACACATGTCCTTGCTTGTTCAGAATGTAGGTAGAATGTAGTTCCTTGCAGTTGTAGGACTGAGGTCTCCATCTCCTTGCTGGCTGTCAGCTGAGGGCTATTTGTAGCTTCCAGAGGCCACCGGCATTCCTGGCTTGAGATCCCTTCCTCTGTCTTCAGAGCCGGTCCCTACCAAGTTTCAGATCTCTCCTCCAACTGCAGCCCAGAAAGGTTTTCTGCTTTTAAGGACTCTTATGATTACATTGGACCCATCCAGATATTCAGTGTGGTACCCCCATCTATGTCCTTAATCATGTCTCTAAAGACCCTTTGGCACATAAGCTAACCTATTTACAAGCTCTAGCAATTTCGATGTGGATGTGTCTGTACGCCATTCTGCCTGCCATAGGCCATTAGGACCAGTGGTCTCAGCAGTACCTGAGAGCATTGCTCCGTGAAGGGATGGCACTGTTACTCTATTTCTTTAATTCTAAGATGCCATTCATTAAAAACAACAACAAAAACAACCCTTTTTTTCAAACATAAGCAGAAGTAGAGAAACAGTGTAATATACCACTCTGTACCCATCGCTTTATTCCAGTATTACTGACTCTAGGCTAGTCTTGGGTCTAGTCTTGCTCCTCACCCCAGCTTGGAATTATTTTGAAGCAAATCTCAGAGAACATATCTATATATTTATAATTCAATATGTATTTCTAGAAGCTAAGAACTCTGTTTTTATTACATAGTCTCTGTTTACTAATATAACTCCCCCAAATCAATAATTTAATGTCATTAGATATCTAGACACTGTTTTCTTGATTATCTTATAGTTATTTAATTTGAATTGAGATCTAAATAAAGCCTACATATTACATTTAGTTGACATCTCTCTTATTGGTTAAAATATATATAACATAAAAATTACCATTTTAACCATTTTTTTTTAAAGATTTTATTTATTTGAAAGAGAGCTGGAGAGTGCGAGCAGGGGGAGGGGCAGGGGGACAGGGAGAAGGAGAAGCAGGCTCCCCACTGAGCAGAGAGCCCGACATGAGGCTTGATCCCAGGAACCTGGGATCATGACCTGAGCCAAAGGCAGACATTTAACTGGCTAAGCCACCCAGGTGCCCTGAAACTCTGTACCTATTAAACAATAAGTCCCATTGCCCCCTTCCCAGCTTTTGATAACCATCATTCTACTTTGTATTTGTATAAATTTGACTACTTTAGTGTTGTGTTCCACCCCACCTCTTGATGGTGATGCTCTCAGCTAGGAATGCCTGAGGCACTCGCCTGGGCCTCTCTTACAGTGAGCTCCAATGATATTTCCCCCACGGGGGCCTGGGCTGTGACTGGACTGACCCTTTTGGTTCTTAATGATCACAGGGTGCACCTCAGCAAAAACAATCAGGGAATTTTGAGGAACTGGATTTATTACTTGCAAGTCCTGGAGGGTACATGGTACATGTAAGGTCCCAAGTAGAGAGACAGGGATAGTGGGAGGAGCTGGGGCTCTGACTTTATTAGGGTCTGCGGGTGGAATGTCTGGGCTTTTGAGGGGTCACTCATTATTGGCTAATGTGAAGTGTAAGAGCAGAAATGAGGGCATGGGAGAGTGGAAGCAGGTTCACTCAAGTGGTCAGTTATCTAAGTTACCCAGCATTTTTCTGTAAGGGGAACTTCACGGGTAACCTAGTTCCTAATCTGGTTGTTTTACCTAGTGGCTGTGTCATACAGCTGGCAGTATGTTTATTCAAGATGATATCTTTGAAATGGATGTCTTGGCAGTCAGAAGCTTAATGTCAGGCACTTACCCTACATTTAGTTACCTCATATAAGTGAAATCATATAATTGTACTTTTGTGACTGATTTATTTCAGTTAGCATAATGTCCTCAGGGTTCATAACATGTTGTAACATGTGACAGGATTTCTTTCCTTTTAAGACAGCATAATATTCCATTGTATGTATGATGTTTAATTTTATATATTAACTTGCCTGGATCATGTGGTTCCCAGGTATTTGGTCAAACATTGTTCTGAGTATTTCTGTGAGGGTGTTTCTGGAGGAGAGTAATATTTAAATTGGTGGGCTTTGAATAAAAGAGATTGCCTTCCAATATATGAATGGGCCTCATCCAATCAGTTAAAGGCCTAAAGAGAACAAAAAAGATCCACCTCCTTCAGCAATTGAGATTTCTTCAGTAGACTGCCTTTGGACTTCATCTGCCACATCAGTTCTTGCTAGTTCTCAGCAGACTACCTTCAGACTCATACTGGGACATTGGCTCTCGGGGCTCCAGCTTGCCAGTTTACCCTGCAGATTTTACACGTGCCAGCCTCTGTGGTCAAATGAACCAATTACTTATAATAAATCTCTATGTATACATCCTCTTGGTTGTGTTTCTCTGGAGAACTAACAAATACAGTATGTATAAACCACATTTTGTTTCTCACTTCTTCCATTGATGGACATTTGGATTGCTACCACTTCTTGGCAATTATGAATAATGTGGCTATGCACATGGATGTGCAAATATCTCTTAGATATTGCAGTTCTTTTGGATATATACCCAGAAGTGGGATTGCTGGGTCATATGGAAGTTCTAATTTTAAATTTTTGAGGAGCTGCCGACTATTTTCCATAGCTGTTGCACCATTTTATAATCCAGCCAATAGTGCACAAAGGTTCCAACTGCTGTACAACCCCCAGTACTTGTTTCTGGTTTTTTGATAGTAGCCCTCCTAATGGGCGTGAAGTGATATCTTATTGTGTGGGGTTTTGTTTTTTTTTTTAAATAAGCTCTACACCCAATGTGGGACTTGAATTTACAATCCCAAGATCAAGGGTTGCATGCTCTACTAACTGAGCCAGCCGTGCGTACCTTATTGTGGTTTTGATTTGCATTTCTCTGATGATTAGTGAAATTGAACATCTTTTTAGGTGCTGATTGCCTATTTGTATATCTTGTTGGAGAAATGTCTATTCAAGTCCTTTGCCCATTTTTGGATTGGGTGGTTTGTTTTTTTGTTGTTAAATTGTAGGAATTCTTTATATATTTGGCATATCAGATATATCAGATATATGATTTGTAGATATTTTCTCCCATTTTGTGAATTGCCTTTTCACCCTGTAATAGTGACTTTTTATGTGCAAAAGTTTTTAATTTTGATATGGTCCAATTTATCTGTTTTTTTCTTTTGTCGTCTTTGCTTTTAGTGTCACATGCAAGAAATCATTGCCAAATCCAGTGTCAAAGCTTTCCCCCATCATTTCTTCTAAGACTTTAATAGCTTCAGGTCTTATATTTAAATCTTTGGTGCACTTTGAGTTAGTTTTTGTATATGGTGTAAGAGAAAAGGGTCCAACATTTTTTTGCATGTGGATGCTAGTTTTTCTGCCACAGTTTGTTGAAAAGACTGTCCTTTTCCCATGGAATGGTCTTGGCACTTTCAAAAAAATTATTTAACTCTTATATGTGAGGGTATATTTCTGGGCTTTCTGTTCTGTTCTTTTGGTCTGTGTATCTGTTTTTATGACAGTACCACACTGTTTTTAATACTGTGCTTTGTAATAAGTTTTGAAATCAAAGTGTGAAACTTCCAACTTTGTTCTTTTTTTTCAAGATTATTTTGGTTATTTTGGGTCCCTTGGAATTCCATATGAAATTTAGGATGGACTTCTGCAAAAAAGTCATTGGGATTTTGATAGGAATTGCATTGAACCTGTAGATTGTTTCAGATAGTATTGACATCTTAATAATACTAACTGTTCCAACTCATGAAGATGGGATATCTTTCTACTTACTGGTGTCTTCTTTAACTTCCTTCAACAACAGTTCATAGTCTTCAGTGTATATAGTTTTGACCTCTTTGTTTAAGTTTATTCCTAAGTATTTTATTGTTTTTGTTGCTATTGTAAATGGAATTGTTTTCTTAATTTCCTTTCATATTGTTCATTGGTAGTGTATAGAATTGCAACTGGTTTTTGCAAGTTGATTTTGTGTCCTACAATTTAGCTTAATTTGTTTATTATTCTAACAGGTTTTTTAAAGTTGTTTTTGGTGCAATGCTTTATAGGGTTTTCCCTACATGTATAACATGCCATCAACAGAGATAGTTTTACTTCTTTTCCAATTTGGATGCCTTTTATTTCTTTCTCTTGCTTAATTGCCGTGGCTAGGACTTCCAGTCTTATGTTGGAAAGAAGTGGTGAAAGTGGACATCTTTGTCTTGTTCCAGGTCTTAGAGGAAAAGCTTGCAGTCTCACTCTTGAGCATCATGTTAGCTTTGGGCTTTTCATATATAGATTTTATTATGTTGAGGTAGTTTACTTGTGTTTTTAGTTTGTAGAGTGGTTGTAGAATACTTTTTTTTTTAATCATGAAAGGATGTTGAATTTTGTCAAATGCTTCCTGCATCAGTTGAGATCATGTGAATTTTTCCTTCATCCTGTTAGTACGGAGTATCACATTGATTTATTTTCATATGTTGAACCATCCTTGCATTAAAGGAATAAATTGTGCTTGGTTATGGTGTATAATCATTTTAATGTACTGTTGAATCCTGATTGTTAGTATTTTTTGGAAGATTTTTGCAGCAGTGTTTATAAAGGACATTGATTTACAGTTTTCTTGTAGTGTCTTTGTCTGGCTTTGGTATCAGGGTAATGCTGGCTTCATAGAATGAGTTGGAAAGTGTTCCCTTCTCTTCAATTTTTTGGAAGAGTTTGAGAAAGATCTGTTATTTCTTTAAATGGTTGGTGGAATTCACCAGTGAAGCCATCTGGTTTTGAGTGTTCTTTATGGAGATTGTTTTTGTTTCTGTTTTCCCTCTTGCTCTCCCAAAGGTAGAGAACAGTCAACTATGGCAAAAGCAGCCACAGAAGCAACACCCAGAGCTGGCTTCATGCTTAGGAGAGAATGCTACACTCCCTCCTCATGGTTTTCGGTACTCTATACATTCAGAGAAACTTCTCTAGTAACAAACTATAGAAATGGTCCCTGAAAGTATAGTCTTTTTATGGAGTTTTTAAATTAATGACTCAGTCTTCTTACTAGTTACAGGTCTATTCAGATTTTTTATTTGTTCATGACTCAGTCTTGGTAGATTGTGTATTTCTAGGAATTTGTGCATTTCTTCTAGGTTATACAATTTATCATGTATAATTGCTCATAGTACTCTCTCTCTCTTTTTTTTCTTTTTTAAGATTTTATTTATTTATTTGACAGAGACACAGCGAGAGCAGGAACACAAGCAGGGGTAGTGGGAGAGGGAGAAGCAGGCTTCCCGCTGAGCGGGGAGCCCGATGCAGGGCTCGATCCCAGGACCTCGGGATCATGACCTGAGCCGAAGGCAGACACTTAATGACTGAGCCACCCAGGCACCCCTCTCTCTCTTTTTTTAATATTTATTTTTGAGAGAGAGAGAGCGCCCATGAGTGGGAGGGGTAGAGGGAGAGAGAATCCCAAGCCGACTCTGTGCTGAGCCCCACATGGGGCTCAATCCCACAACCCCGAGATCATATCCCTGAGATCATGACCTGAGCTGAAACCAAGAGTCAGACGCTCAACTGACTGCACCACCCAGGGGCTCTCATAGTACTCTCTTATAATCTTTTTTATTTATGTGAAACTGGTGGTAATGTTCTCTCTTTTATATCTGATTTTAGTTATTTGTGTGTTCTTTTTTTTCTTTTTTAATCCAGCTAAAGGTTTATCAACTTTGTTGACCTTTTCAAAGAACCAACTCTTCATTTTATCGATTTTTCTCTATTGTTTTTCTTTATTTATCTCTAATCTAATCTTTATTATTTCCTTCCTCCTCCTAGCCTTGGGTTATTTGTTCTTTTTCTAGTTCCTTAAGTGGTAAAGTTAGGTTGTTGATTTGAGATCTTTTTTAATGTAAATGTTTACAGCTATACATTTTTCTCTTAGCATTACTTTCACTGCATCTCTGTTTTGCTATGTTGTTGTTTTCATTTTCATTGTCTCAGGGTATTTTCTGATTTTTCACTGTGGTTTCTTTGACCCATTGGTATTTAAAAGGGTGTGAATTTCTCCAGTTTTAGGATTTTTCAGTTTTTCTTCAACTATTGATGTCTAATTTCATTCTATTGTGATTATAAAAAGATATATATTTTTTTAAGATTTTTTATTTATTTATTTGACAGAGAGAGACACAGTGAGAGAGGGAACACAAGCAGGGGGAGAGGGAGAGGGAGAAGCAGGCTCCCCACGGAGCCGGGAGCCCGATGCGGGGCTCCATCCCAGGACCCTGGGATCATGACCTGAGCCGAAGGCAGACGCTTAACGACTGAGCCACCCAGGCGCCCCCAGAAAAAGATACTTTTTATGATCTCAATGTTTTTGAATTTATCAAGACTTGTTTTGTGACCTAACATGGTCTATCCTTGGGAATGTTCAATATGCACTTGAAAAATGTATATTCTGCTATTGTTGGGTGGAATGTTCTGTAGCAGTTGATGCCTCTTAAGTCTTAAATCTATAGGTTCCCTCTAAAATATTTTGTCGTTATTGAAGAAGCAGGTCCTTTGTCTTCTAGAGTTTCCCACAGTTCATGCCAATTGCATCTTGTGATGTCATTCATTTTTTATTTATTTTTAAAGATTTTATTTATTTGAGAGAGAGAGAGCAAGCGAGAGAGAACACAAGCAGGGGGAGGGGCAGAGGGAGAGGAAGAAGCAGACACCCTGCTCACCAGGGAGCCTGACCTGGGCCTTGATTCCAGGACATGGGGATCATGACCGGGGCCAAAGGCAGCTGCTTAACCTACTGAGCCACCTTTAATAGTAGCTTTTATTTTTTTAATTTTGTTTTCTTTTTTTTTTTTTTGAAGATTTTATTTATTTGACAGAGAGAGACACAGCGAGAGAGGGAACACAAGCAGGGGGAGTGGGAGAGGGAGAAGCAGGCTTCCCGCTGAGCAGGGAGCCCGATGCGGGGCTCGATCCCAGGACCCTGGGACCATGACCTGAGCCGAAGGCAGACGCTTAACGACTGAGCCACCCAGGCGCCCCTATTTTTTTAATTTTAATTTTAATTTTTTAAAAAGAATTTTATTTATTTATTTGACAGAGAGAGAGACAGCGAGAGAGGGAACACAAGCAGGGGGAGTGGGAGAGGGAGAAGCAGGCTTCCCGCTGAGCAGGGAGCCTGATTTGGGGCTCAATCCCAGGACCCTGGGATCATGACCTGAGCCAAAGGCAGATGCTTAATGACCACCCAGGCGCCCCAATAGTAGGTTTTAAAAGTAAAACACACAACATCAAATGTATATATTATTGTAAGAAGGATCCCTAATTTCATATATGAAAAAGAAAAAGTACAAGTCTTATATTTGGGAAAATATGGAGTGATGGTCATAACTGACCTGGACTAGCCAACAAACAGACAAATGATGAAAGACTTTCAGTTGTTAAGGAAGGATGAGATGGGTCTAGTACATTTTAGAAAGATTAGATAAAGATGGGGCACCTGTGTGGCTCAGTCGGTTGGGGGTTTGGCTCAGGTCATGATCTGGGGGTCCTGGGATGGAGTCCCGAGTGGGGCTCCCTGCTCAGCAGGAGTCTGCTTCTCCCTCTGCCCCTCCCCCCTGCTTGTGCTTGTGCGCGCATGGTCTCTCTCATAAATAAATAAATAAAATCTTTGAAGAAAGATAAAAATAACGAAATAGAAAAAGGTTAAAGTGAAAAGCTTTGATACTACGTGTGTGTGTTGTGTGTGTGTGTGTGTGTGTGTGTGTGTGAACTATCTTATATCCCAATCATACTGCTTAATGAGATGTTAACATATATGAATCAACTTTCTTAGGTAGCACCCTTAAGGCTTTTGGAAGAAGATAGAGTAAAAAACACATAAGTAAAATTTTCCTAAGTCTATCTGTTTGATATGCTTGAAGTTTATAAATTTTCCCAGAATACAGGTTTGGCAAAGAACACTTCTGTGTATCTAAAGAGCATTTGCTTTAGTATCTAGTATTTGTATGGAATATATAGAAGAGTAGAAGCATTAGAAATAATTTTTCCATGTTTATGCAGCATTTTTTTTTTTCTCTTTTTAGAGAGAGTAGGGGGCAGGGGCAGAGGGAGAGAGAGAGAGAATCTTAAACAGGCTCCATGCCCAGTGCAGAGCCTGACGTGGGGCACAGTCTCATGACCCTGAGATTATGACCTGAGCTGAAATCAAGTGTCGGATGCTTAACCGACTGAACCACCCAAGCACCCCCCATATTGTTCATTTCTGATAAAGTTTTGAATCACTTCATCTTCATGTGTTCTGTAAGTATTTATTTAGACCATGCTATGTATTGGGCTCTGGGTGAGTTCCGAAAGTATACATTTGAAGTTCATGCTTAGCAGATTTTACCCAACAATTATTGGATTCCCATTTGGTTATCACTAAAGCACATGTTGAAATGTTACCATACAGGTATAACGAGTGGAAGGAATTCTTGATATCTTTTCCTGAAAAGATAAGGAATGAGGAAAAAATAGTATCTATCGTGGCAGGGTATTCATGTCTCTCCATTTACACGCTCATTCATAGGGTTTTCTAGCACTTGGTGCTGGTTTCAGGTGATCAGCCAAGGCCTACATAGAATCTGATTTGACCTAAAAGATCTCACTTCTGTTTGTCACCTGCTAGATGACTTCTCCTAATTACTGGTGTCAGCATTTTTTTTTCCTTTTGTTTTTTCCCTTATGTTTATAAAATAATAAGAGCAAAGGGGCGCCTGGGTGGCTCAGTCATTAAGCGTCTGCCTTCGGCTCAGGTCATGATCCCGGGGTCCTGGGATCGAGCCCCACATCGGGCTCCCTGCTCAGCGGGAAGCCTGCTTCTCCCTCTCTCACTCCCCTCTGCTTGTGTTCCCTCTCTCGCTGTGTCTCTCTCTGTCAAATAAATAAAATAAAATCTTAAAAAAAAAAAGAGCAAAAATGCAATAAAATATTCAAGTCATTGACCCAAATAAACACTGTTATGCAAAAAAAGCTGTTGAGGTTGCTGAGAATGAGTATCAGCTCCCAAGTTCCCTGTGGGCAACTTGAAGTGTCAGACCGACAGTGGTTGAGGGGTCCTTGTGTACAGTGAAATATGGGTTTTCTGGTTGTGGCAGTCACAAAAGGTTGAGGAGGTTCTAGTTCTGGTTCCTGTAACTTGAAAGTTACCTAACCTGGGGTGCCTGGATGGCTTAGTCGGTTGAGCATCCAACTCTTGATTTCAGCTCAAGTCATGATCGCAGGGTTGTGGGATTGAGCCCTGTGCTTGGCAAGGAGAGCTTGAGGATTCTCTCCTTCTCCCTCTGCCCCTCCCTGCTGTTTGCATACTCTCTCTCTCTCTCTCAAATAAATAAATCTTAAAAACCAAAAGAAAGGGGGCGCCTGGGTGGCTCAGTCGTTAAGCGTCTGCCTTTGGCTCACGTCATGGTCCCAGGGTCCTGGGATCAAGCCTCACATCGGGCTCTCTGCTTGGCGGGAAGCCTGCTTCTCCCTCTCCCACTCCCCCAGCTTGTGTTCCCTCTCTCATTGTGTCTCTCTCTGTCAAATAAATAAAATCCTTAAAAAAAAAAAAAAAAGAAAGTTACCTAACCCCTCAAGACCTAATTGTCTTCATGTGCTAAATGAGAAGGGCTGGGCTCTATGAAACCTGAAGGTCTAGGGAGTTTAGACTTTAAAAAAATCATTCATTTTAGCAAATTCATTCATTCTGCAGTTATTCATTGAACACTTACATTGTGGCAAGCCCTGTTCCAGTTGCTGGGGAAATCGTAAACAGACAGACAAAAGTCCCTGTCTTCTAGAAATTTACCTTCCAGCTTGGGATGAGATAATACACAAATAAATAAAAATATGTAGTATGTGACCAGTGCTCCTCCACACTGTCGAGGTCATCAAAAACAAGGAAGGTCTGAGAAACTGCTTCAGCCAAGAGGAGCCTAGGGAGACATGACCAAAAAATGAAATGTGGTATCCTGGACCAGAAAGAAAGACAGTAGGTAAAAACTGAGGAAATCAGAATAAAGTATGGACTTCTTTTAATTGATACATGGAATGTATCAATATTGGTTCACTAGTTGTAATAAATGTATTCCAAATGTAAGATGTTAATAATTGGGGAAACTAAGTGTAGGTTATATGGGAATTTTCTTATATAGTACTGTCTTTACAATTTTTCTGAAAATCTAGAAGTGTTGTAAAAAATAAAGTTTATTTTTAATGTGTGTGTGTGTGTGTGTGTGTGTGTGTGTTGATGAGTGACATGGAGAAAAGTGAAGCTGGGTCAGAGGGCAGGGAGCGCAGGTGGTGAGGAAGGTGAGGGAGGGCCCAACAGAGAAGGTGACATTTGGGCAGAACCCTGGATGGAAGTGGGGGAGCTCGCCATGTGGGTATTTATGTGTGGGGGGGAGTGTTTTAAGACAGTGGGACCCACAAGGGGCAAGGCCCTCCTAAAGGTAGCAACTAGAAGGCATGCCAGTTGCCATGGGGGGAGCCCCCCAGGAGTGCCGGTGGAAGTAGAAAATTAGGTCAGACTGGTGGTGGGGTTGGGGGGGGGGCTGTGGAAGGGTGGGGGCTGGGCGTTAGTTATCTTTTAAGTCAGGATCAGGACTTTGGCATCGACTCTGGACCAGATGCGGGCAAAGCCGTGGGTCTGGCCGCCTTCCCTGTGGCACGGATCCCACATCACATGGCCCTCCTTTTACAGGCTTCTGAAAGTTACCACTTGAGGGCCTCATTAGGCTTTAGAGCAAGGGTTGGAAAACTACAGCCGTGGGCCAAATCCTTTCCCACCTGGTTCTCTGCAAAGCTGTACAAAGGTGAGCTCCTACCTTTTCCCTCCCTCCCTTCTGTGAGGTTGTTTCATACATTCATAGACAGTTTGTAATTGTTTTGTCACATTCTGTATTCCATCCTGGGATTCTCTCGACTTCCTAAATGATTTGTTAAAATCTGCATACATTAAGGTTCACTCTTCATGCTGTGAAGTTCAGTGGGTTTTGACAAATGCATAGTGTCATGTATCCACCATCACTGTTTCATGCAGAATACTTTCACTGCCTGGAAAAAACCCCTGTGCTTCACCTATTCAGTTCCATCGTGTCAAACCTCTGGCAACCACTGATCTTTTCACCCATCTCTATAGTTTTGCCTTTTCTAGAATGTCTTATAATTGGAACCGTATAGTATGTAGGCTGTTTAGACTGGCTTCTTTCACTTAGCAATATGCATTTAAGATTTAGTCAAGCCACAAAAAGTTGTGGCTTGATAGCTCTTTTCTTTTTATCACTTAATAAAATTCAGTGTCTGGATGTGCCAGTTTGTTTATCTATGTCACCCATTGAAGGGCATCTTGGTTGCTTCCAGTTTTTGGCCATTATGAATAAAGCTGCTATAAACATTCATGGGGAGGTTTTTATGTGGACATACGTTTTCAAATCAGTTGGGTGTGATTGCTGAATTGCATGGTGACACTGTGTTTAGCTGTGTGTTCACCCGGTTTTTTTTTAGAATATCATAGAGGAAACCTATGACTGTTTTTGGTTTGTGTCCTTTGACAGTGCCATGGTACTATTCTTTTCCTATTTCTGGAGGCTTGATTGAAATTTCTCCAGAGGAGTGTTAAAATTCAAATTGTTTTTAGTGAAATTTGAAATTATGATGGAACTTCTAAGAGTAGATTCTTAAAAATCTTTTTAATTTTAAAATTTATCCCCAGTGGGTCCTACCCTGAGAACTTAATAGATCAGCTGTCTAATAAGTTGAAGTAATTGAGATACAATAGTAACAAGTTAAAAATAATCGTACTAGCATTCCTGGAGGCTTTGGGAGTGACATGTACATTTAATTTGAAATAGTGGGGAAGTGTTTCGACGGACTCTCTTTGCATAGATGTGTAAGGTTCTCTCCAGGTAAAGACATCAGAATCTGCATGATTTCTTCCCAGTGCTAAAACTTGAAACACATTGAAAACACATTGATGTTGGGGCGTGTGGCTGCCTCAGTCGAAAGACCATGTGACTCTTGATCTTGGGATTGTGAGTTTGAGCCCCACATTGGGTGTAGAGTTTACTTAAAAATAAATAAATAAGTAAACTTTTAAAAAAAAGGAAAGAAAAAAAACACATTGGTGTTACAGAGGGAAAATGAAACGGGAAAAAAGCTTGGAGTTTTTTCAGCTTTATCGATGTATGATTATTGATCTGTAATATTGATATATAATAAATACACTGCACATATTTAAAATGTACAACTTCAGTTTGGACATGTGGATGACCGGCACTACAATCAAGATAATGAACACAGCTGTCATCCCCCAAAGTTTCTTATTCATCATTATCATTCCCCCTTCTCTTGGCAGCAACTGGTCTATCACTTTTATCACAATATATTAGCTTGCATTTTCTTTTTTTGTGTTTTTTTTAAAGATTTTATTTATTTATTTGACAGAGAGTGAGAGAGCACAAGCAGAGGAAGAAGGAGAAGCAGGCTGTCCACTCAGCAGGGAGCCCAATGTGGGGCTCGATCTCAGGACCCTGGGATCATGACCTGAGCTGAAGGCAGATGCTTAACCGACTGAGCCACCCAGGCTCCCCTAGCTTGCATTTTCTATAAGTTTCTATATATTGTATATATAATTTATGTGAATTATTTAAATGGAATCATACAGTGTATATTTTTATGGAGAAGTTTCTGGTTTCCTTCAGAATAGTTTGAGATTCATCTGTATTGTTGGGTAGATCAGTACTTCCATTTCTTTGTTGCTGAGTAGTATGCCATTTTATGGTGCCATGGACTGAATTGTGTTCCCTATAATCATATGTTGGAGCCCTACCCCCCAACATGACTGTATTTGCAGACAGGGCTTTTAGGAGTGGATAAATAAGGTCAAAAGGGTGGGGCCCTAATCCTGTAGGATTGGTGGTCTTATAAGATGAGGAAGAGTCTTCTCTTTCTCCTTGTGCACATGTTGTCAAAGGGCTGTGTGAGGGCCCAGCAATTAGGTGGCCTTTGCAAACCAGGAGGAGAGCTCTCACTGGGACTGGACTATGCTAACATCCTGATCCTGGAGTTCCTGCCTCCAGGACTCTGATACAATAAATTTCTGTTGTTTTAGCCACCCAGTCTATGATGCTTTATTATGGTGGCCTGGGCAGGCTGAGACCTGTGGATACACCATAATTTGTTTTCCCATCTTCCTGTGGTTAGACATTTCTAGTTTTTGGCTATTTCAAATAAAGCTGCTGTGAACGTTCATGCACAGTTATTGAGTAGACCTGTGCTTTCATTTTTATCAGGTAAATATCTAGGATTGGGCTGGCTGGATTATGTGTTTCACATAAGAAACTGCCAGATGATTCTCTGAAGTGATTGTACCATTTTACTTTCGTACTAGTGGCATCTGAGAATTCTGGTTCCTCCACATCAGTCTTGAGGCTTGAATCATGAATCGCTCTTCCTTAGGTGGTCCACCCAGAGGTGTGGAGGAGGCTCTTCGCCTGCTGGAGCGTGGCCGGGAGAGGCGTGGGCAGGCAGCCATTTCACCATGGAGCCCTCTGCCATACTCTCTATGCTCTCAAATGAGAATTTTTTAGGCCCACATGAATCTACTTTCCATAAAAATACAGCATGATTTAATATCTTTATTCCTTATATTTGTCCTTCTTTCATTGCTTTTCCTATTTTTCTTTTACTTGCAGACCTCCTGGGTTAAGCCCAGAGTTTCTGGGCTATGAGGTATTGGAGGGAGCCTGGGTTTTAGAGTCAGATACAGCTGGATTTGAATTTGGGCTTTATAGCTTAGCTGTGTAGTAAGTCGTGTGACCCGACTCTCAGTTTCCTCATCCGTTTTTAAAAAGTGTGGGGAGGTTGATAATACCCAGCTTGATTGGTTGTTACAAGGCTTAAGTATAATGCATTGAAAACATTTTCATTGAACATCTTGGAAACTGTATTCATTTCCCAAGATGTATTTGTAATTAGAAGTCCCATTTCCTATCTGACAGGGGCTGCCATGCTACCCACGGAGTAGGAGGGGAACTGAAGTTTTAATGGGTGCCACCAGTTAGAGGGAGACACACAATATATGGCAAAATACAGTGGTATTGCCAGGGCTTAGAGTAACCTTGCAACGTTTAATAATCCAGGCCTTCCTTTGGCCATTTGCATGGTATTGCAGATGTATTTCGTGTGCCTATTTATGTACTTACACAAAGACAATTCCTGCCTGAGTGTGATTCCTTTAAGCAGCCCATTTGGGAACCCCCAGCCTGCACAGTACTTAGGGAATGTTTTGAAGGAGGAGAAAAGGAGGAACACACTGTGGCTCTGGGAGCGATGTTTCTCAGGCCTCCGGGATCCCAGCCAGTATACACGTCTGCCTGCCTTTCTCAGTGCTTGGGCTGCAGTGTCTGAGCGCGGGCCTTTTGGCCTGTGGAATCCTTTGTCCAGCTGGCTGAGGTGCCTTGAGTGCTTTGGGCCTTGCCTCCCTTGGAGAAGTGGGAAGTTACTCTTTGATGGCTGGGCCAGACTGCTCATCTGATGTTACTGGAGTTTGAAAGGTTGTCCTGGTAGTCAAGGGGTTGGCATCGGTGTGGCCGGGGCCGGCTGGAGTGGGAACCGCAAGGGGAAGGGAAGGTCCTGGTGAAGTGGGATGTGTGGGTGTCAGGCGGCACTGGATTTGTTTTGCCAGGTGAGGGTGTCTGGGGGCCTTCTCTCCCCTGCCCGACCGCTGGGTTCCAAGTGTCCTGCGGCGTTTCTCCTTAGAGCCGGCTGGCTTTCTTGGCATCATTCAGTCTAGTTGCTAGGAAGCCGAATAAGGCAAATGCAACTTCCTTTTGACTTACTCACATTGAACCATCTGCTTATTCCTTCTCATGGCCTTCAAACTTGGCTAGGATCATTGAGAAGAGGGTCGAGTGGAGCATCTGTGCTCCTGATCCTTTTTGGAAAAGGAAAGCTTTCTAATAACTCTTTAACCCTCTCGGTCCAAATTCATAATAGTTAATCTTGTTTAGCCCCTTGTTTCTTTCAGCTAACAATTTGTAGCAGGCATTTTCTTCCTAGGTTTTGCCCCTTATTATTATTATTTTTTTTTTAAAGATTTTATTTATTTGTTTGACAGAGACAGAGACAGCACGAGCAGGAACACAAGCAGGGGGAGTGGGAGAGGGAGAGGCAGGCTTCCTGCGGAGCAGGGAGCCCGATGCGGGGCTCGATCCCAGGACCCTGGGACCATGACCTGAGCCGAAGGTAGACGCTTAACGACTGAGCCACCCAGGCGCCCGCCCCTTATTTTTGTCTTAGATTTACATCTGTGTTATTCATTAACCACACAACTTTTGAATGAGGAAGACAGTGTCGATGTGTGTCAAGTGCATTTGGCATGTAAACATAACAGTGGTCTTAATGGAGGACCTTGAGTGCTTAGAATTGAGGCACACTAATGATTCAGGAATGTTCTTTCATAAGTGCCATTGTGGAGTTAGTGTCAGATAGATACATTAAAGGTGGCAGATAATTCATGAAAAAAAATTTTTTTTTAAAATTTTACTTATTTGACATAGAGACAGAGAGAGAGGGAACACAAGCAGGGGGAGTAGGATAGGGAGAAGCAGGCTTCCCGCTGAGCAGGGAGCCCAATGCGGGGCTCGATCCCAGGACCCTTGGACCATGACCTGAGCCGAAGGCAGACGCTTAACCGTCTGAGCCACCCAGGCGCCCCTAATTCATGAAAATTAATGGTGATATTGGTGGAGCATCTACCAAAGAGAAGCTTTTAAAAAGATTTTTTTAAGACTACCAGACACCACCAGCATTACATTCTTACTTTTTTTTTTTTGTTTAATTCAGTTCATTTGGGTAAATCTGATTCATTATGTTGAAGCCCCTTTCCATTGGTGAATTTATTATAATCGTCTTTTCTTGTGACAGAGCTGTGCTTTCAGTTGTCAACTCTGGAAAAACAGTTGAGCAAACAAACTAGACAAAAATAGAAATAGGCATTACAAAATAGAGATTCTGAAAAAAAAAAAGTCTTGAGAAAATCATTGTTCGAGTTTTAAAAATCCAGTTTAACTGAAGATTTAATCACCTTTGAGTGTACCAAAACTGTGGAAACTAACATGTGGGCTATGGGAAATAATTTCTTCTTAAGTGTAATTTTGTCTTTGTTGGTTTTTTAGCAGCAAGCCATATAAACCTTTTCTGCCGACTTCTTATTCTCCCCAAGAGGGCTACTTAAAGGAGGGTGAAGACATGCTAAGGTAAAGTTTTATTGTTGTGGCTCAATTTGCTAAAAGCTTTAGTAGTAATTTAGATGTGTTCTTACTGTGCAGACTTATGTGTTTATTAAAATTGATGCTATTAATATTTGCTTTTTGGGAAGTCCCTCAGGTCAACTTGATCATATTAAGCCATTCTGCTTTAACTTCTCCCTTTCCATAGTCATTTGGACTCTAGTAACTAAAACAGACCTACAGACTGAAGGGACTCGACCATCCGAGCCCCTTTGTGGGCTCTGCCTGAGTGACCCACTGCAGCAGGCCCTTGACTCCCTTCTTCCACACCTCTCCACCTTTTTTGTGCTACCATCTGACCATGGGTTTATGCTCTGAAAATGCAAATTTATTTTGGTTATGAGATGAATCAGTATTCCAGTATAAATAAAGTCAGTTAAAAATGGTTTGGGGCACCTGGGTGGCTCAGTCGACTGTTAAGTGTCCGACTCTTGATTTCGGCTCAGGTCATGATATCAGGGCCATGAGATCGAGCTCTGTGTCCGGCTCACGCTTAGAATGGAGTCTGAGATTCTCTCTCTGCCCCTTCCCTCGCCCATTCTCTCTCTCTCTCTCTCTCTCAGGAATGATAAACAGATATAAAAGTGTTTGGTATTAAAAAGTAAAAATCCCTTTCAGAGTTCTCCCCATTTTCCCCCTTTATTTTTAACTGAAATGGCTCACACTGGTATATTGTTCTAGAACTTGCTTCTTTCACGCAACAGTATGTCATGGAGGATAATTGATCCTCATTGGTTTTGACCACCGTGTAGGATTCTGAAGTCTTTAAACTAGTTTTGAAGGTGGTCTTACTTAGTTTAGTCTGTCACATTCAGCAGTGGAGTTCTTCTGAGTAACAAAATAGGTAAATCAACGTGGCACTTCAGGATTCTTGCTTTGGATTTACCTCTGTAGTTTTGGTAAAAGCAGTCTTCCTTGAATTGTATCTGAATTGATTTTTATCTGTATAAACCTTGACTGGGCCTCTCTCTCACCTGCATTAAAGATGAGATTTGTGTCAGATTAGATTAATAATTCAAAATTGAAAAATGCCTTCCTCAGCTGCGGAAGCACTTGGAAGTATAGAGTTCAGGAGCGACTGTTAATGGGGGTTAGTCTCTCTCAGGTAACGTTTCCTGACAATGAGACTCAGAATACTTACACCGGTAGGTGATCTTCTGAAGGAGGGATTTTCTTAGCTCTGGTGTGAAGGAAGCCTAAAGGCAGAGATAGATGATAATGGCTTACATCTATTGATGGCCTGTCCTGCATCAGATACTGTTCTAAGGGCTCTACCTGCATTAACTCATTTAATCCTCATAGCAACACTTCCAGGTAGGTTCCAATCGCCCCATTTCACAGGTGGGGAAACTGAGGCATAGCAATGTTAAGTAACTTGTTCAAGCTTACCCAATTAGTAAGTGACAGCACTGAGATTCATACCCAGGCCGTTGCAATTTCAACATCATACTGCCTTTTCTGGATGACCACGTACCAGTTTCTGAGGTGCCCCCCAAACCCTGTCTAATTACTTAGAGTGGTGGTGGGCATTTTACAGACCACTTTGTTAAAAGAAAGTGTATAAAGGGTGAGGGAAAGCCAGCAAGTAGACAGCCTAGAAAGGGGTAGAGAGGGCAGGCAGCTTGAGGAATGGCCTCTGGAGTCAGTGGCTAGTGTTTGTCAGAGACAGTAGACAGAGGTAAAGTCTGCGTGGGGGAAGGAAACATTCTCTTGTAGCTCAGGATCCTCAGGCAGTAGGGGAGGCATGGATTTCAGGCACAAGCTCTGCCTCTAAAAGTCTGGAGCTGCGTCTTTGCTGTGTCAGGCAATTGGATGTGGACAAGAACCCAAATGAAAATCGTACAGGGGCAGAGCAAAGGGATTGACGTTTGCTGGCAGCTTGCTGAATCGTCATGGTTTGAGCATGTTCCGTGGCTGCTCTGCCATGCAGCCTGATGCCTCTGGTGAGAAAGGAACTAATCACTGCCTGCCGAGGTGCTTCTCTCCCTGGCAGGACACTCCTTGTGGACAGACACATTGGTGTCTGGATGCCGGAGAGCCGCAGTAAAAATGCCTGATTTAGGGTACAGCGTGCATTGAATTCCCCCTTTCTTCTGTTAAATCACAGCAAAGGGGACTACTTTAGATGGCTAATAGATTACCCAGCATCTGTGCACTATTTGCATGCCTTTAGCAAGGGAAAATAGCTGGCTCACAGGAGCTGTAGCGTGTTTAGGAGTAAAGTGAGCAGACCTCATTGACTCGTTTTTTACTCACATCCAATGAAGACCTTCAGAGATAAGTGCCTCTTCTTCAAAAGATATACACGTCTGATAAAATTATCTCCTCTTCTTTAAAATAAACACCTTCAAGTATGAGTTTCTGTCTGTATTTGTCTGATTGACAAAGATCAATGGCTCCATGTAGTACTTTTCATCCTAACAGGCAAGAGGAAGTGAATGGGAGAGGACAGAAAAATCCCAGAAACTCAAAATATTCTGAAATGAGAACAGATTATTGAGCGTCTATCTCTGTGTAGACACAGCCTTTCTTTTGGTGCATATGTATTGCGCCAGGTGACCTGGTATTTATTTCTTGGCTTTTGGGGACACATTTAGAGGGAGACTGCGTTTGCACAAACTATTATATTTTCATGCATCCAATAGCATTAAAGAATTACGGCGGAATGTGGCTGATTATTCAAAAAGGCACGAAGAGAGTCATGAGCGACCCCAGTCCACTCAGTTAGGTAAGAGTCTTGCTGAGATTCCCCTTCTGTTTTCTTCATCTATTCTTTATAGAGGTGTTGCCATTCCTTTACACTTTCGTAAAAATCCCTGAAAACCTTCAGTGATTGCTTTTGCCCTTGCAAGAGCATGAACATGTCAATATTTTTCAGGTGATGTCAGCGGCAGGGACACTTGGAAAGAAGGGCTTTTCCAGCACTTTTATCAAGTGATTCAGAAAGAACGTGATCGAGAGAGGCCTTCAGATTGCGTTATCGTTTCAATCAATAATGAACAGAGGTATATTTATTTCTTTCTAGCCTGTCAAATGAGAATGTGTACAAATGGAATAATTAAGTATTCAGCCTTACATCCATAAGTTGCTGAGAATGCAAAGACTCTGGAAATGCTGTTAGAACACTGCTCTAGGAATTACAAGAATGCACTGTTGGGTTTACTATCCTGTGGCTGGGGAGGTTTCTGATGATTACTCTCTTACTCAGTTTTCTGTATTGCTCGAGTTTTCTACAGTGAATATCCATTGATTTCATAATCAGGAAAAAAACCAAGGCTATTATCAGGCTGGGTTCCATGTGCCAGGCACTGTTCTAGGCTCTAGGGATACTTGAGTGAGCATAACAGACAAACCTTTGCCTTGGGGCGCTGACAGTCTAGTGTAGGACTCACTGTTGGCCTCACTGATAATTTCAGAGACAGGTTCCTCTCATTTCTTAACTGCTTGTTGAATTCCTTTCAGCCTTTATCCTTGCTATTTTTCCTTCAATGTGGGATGCCCGTTCCCTCTTCTCCATCTCTAACTCGTGCAGGCCAACTAACACTTGTAACTTGTATAGGCCACTTAACACCTGTAACTCATGCAGGCCACTTCAGCGCAGTTGTGGCCTGGTCTCCTGCCCTCTTGGCTGTCTCCAGCTTGTCCTTTGGGTCTGCATAGTGCCCTGATCTTGCGCACATTGGCTGGCACTTGAAGGCAGACAGGGGACTTAATGTGTGATGATAATTGTGTCTCTGGATTCTGTCGGGTTTCGTAGTGCTTGGCAAAGAGCATGTATACAAATGGTTGGTTGGAGGCATGCACACTTAGTCCAGGCTAGGTGCTGAGTGAGTGATACTGCAGACTCAGACATGAGAACTAATCCTTCCTGAACAGGAGACCAGGCATGCACAAAACAACTCAGCAAGAAGGCAGCGTTGGTGTTCTCACTCTTTGTGAAAATCGACAATCTTAAAATGACTCAGAATTCTTACTCGGTGATATCTGCTTTACAGAAATCTAATGTATTTGTAGATAGCATCTTTTTTTTTTTTTTTAAGATTTTATTTATTTATTTGACAGAGGGAGACACAGCGAGAGAGGGAACACAAGCAGGGGGAGTGGGAAAGGGAGAAGCAGGCTTTCCGTGGAGCAGGGAGCCCGATGCGGGGCTCGATCCGAAGACCCTGGGATCGTGACCTGAGCCGAAGGCAGATGCTTAACGACTGAGCCACCCAGGCGCCCCTATAGATAGCATCTTTATTGTAAGAGTTTGTAAAAGCAAAATTATAGCTTCATCTCATTTGGAGGGTATTTGGGTTGGATCTTGGGAGACAGCGCACTGGAAGAAATGAGGTCAGTCACAGCATGGGGAGGGTGGGAGAGGCCAATTCCTTTTACATTAGAAAATTATGGGATTTCCCTTTAATAATTGAAAGAGAAGCAGACATGCCCTGGATTAATTTGATCATGTGCTAATTTAAACCAATTTTGAACCAGAGGCAGTAAAGACTCAGCATGCATAGTGGCTTGGTTTTCCCTCAACATTTAGCTACTTTGCTGCAATCGTTTGCATCAACCAGGGAAACTACATTAATCTTTGACTAAATCAGCTTTCTTGGAACTTGTAGCGAGCATCACACAGATCCGTAGCACCTTGTAGCTCTTTTAGAATTGTGATGGGCTCCAGCGGCCATTTGATTCCTGCACCTTAATGCCCTTGCCAGTCTCCCAGCTCCAGAGTCAGGCTGGCTGGTGTTGATTGGTGGAGAGGAGTCCTCAAGATTGCTTTTCTGCGCCCCCTCCATCTGGGGTGGTATTCAGAAACTGCTCTTCTGCCCAGTGTTCCGCAGTTCTGGCATTTAGCCATGGATTAGGACCCTTGGTGGGTGCAGCTTAGGGACTCCTTGGCCGAGTGCAGGCTGCATCTGCCAGAGTCCGCAAACTAGGCCTTGCGGCCTGCTCTGTTGTCACTTCAGTGTCGGAAAGATTTGTAGTGAGATATTGGTTGGCTGCTTCATTCCTTGATACTCCAAAACCGTGATTAATTTTCAAATCATGTCCTCCAACGTGAATTATTATTGTGATAGTTTTGACTCATGGGCTGTCACTCTGTAAATATGAACCATGTCTTGTTTTTCTTGTTTTCCTCTTGAATTCGTTTTCTGAAATCATCATTTACTCTCCCAAATTGCATGGAAACCATTTTTCCTGCCATCATTTTAATTTTTAATACATAGAACATGCATTTAATGTGTACCCGTTATGTGTGCTAAGCACAGTGAGGAATATACAGATAATTAAGTGACAGTTCCTCTTTTGTACCACATGCAGCCTATAAGATAAAACACGTGCAGAAATAACAAGTGGAAGATGGGATATGCTGAGTTGTTCCTGCTCTAGGCAGAGGATACATAAGAGGAAGAGCAAACTACCGTTGTAGGGTCCAAGGAGGTAAATCAAGGAGGTTTCAGGGAATCATGTCATTTGAGGTTTCTAAGTTTCTGTGCAGGTTTCTAAGCAAGTATCGGGCAGGAAGGGAAGCATAAACCCAAAGGAGAGGTCTGGGATGGATTCTCTAGGACTTGAAGACCCAGGCTGAGAAAATGGGAGATGAGAGGACTCTGATCCAAGGTTGTTTATGGGATGGTTGATATTGATCGAGATGGCTAACTCCAGTATCATCCGTTTACTCTTTTTTGTTTGTTTGTTTGGCTATACATTTACTTATTTGTTTATTTATTTAAGTAAACTCTACCCCCAACGCGGGGCTTGAACTCGCAACCCCATGATCAAGAGTCACACACTCCTGGGGCGCCTGGGTGGCTCAGTCGTTAAGCGTCTGCCTTCGGCTCAGGTCATGATCCCAGGGTCCTGGGTTTGAGCCCCACATCGGGCTCCCTGCTCCGCGGGAGGCCTGCTTCTCCCTCTCCAACCCCCCTGCTGTGTTCCTTCTCTCTCTCTGTCAAATAAATAAAATCTTTAAAAAAAAAGAGTCACACACTCCACTGTCTGAGCCAGCCAGGCACCCCTCATCCATTTACTTGTTAGCAAGGAATTGTCACAGTTGTAGTGACCTTAACAAATACTGCTCTGTCCCAAGAACTAATTGTAGATGAGCATTCTCTTATCTTTCTGAAGATGATAGTCTTATCTGTTCTTTCAAACAATCTTACATTTTCTTTCATGGTCTTTAAATTGAAATGATTTCATCAATGATTGCATCTTGAAAAATGCTGGCCATGTTTGTGGTGTGTATCCAGTGTATCACGCCACACAAAAACACGGCTTTGACATACTCTGCTTTCTTTATAAAATTCTGTATGTGGTCAACCGTATGAGAACACCACATTTTCAAAAAAGTAAGTTTCGTTTGGCTAAAGTTGCCTCCAGTTCTCTTAACTGATTCCATCAAAGGGATAATGTACTATTGAATGTTTTCAATGTGTCTAAGAATGAAAACAAGTTGCAGGGCATGCATGATTTTTGAAAAAATACAGCATCTTCTACTTCACTTATCCAAGTACAGTAAAAATATAGTGTCTTATACCTCACTTAAATTTGTCATCAAAGTATCTATGGAACAACTGCTTGGTGATGTAGGGGTTTTTTTTCTTTTGTTTGATTGATAATAACCCACCTTTTTCTTGTGTGCGTGGTATGTGGTTTTTTTTTTTTTTTAAGGGAATATGCAACAGGCATAGGTCATCGGTTGCAGGATCACGGCCTTGTGGTGGAAATGATTCACCTCTCCTCCGAGTCAAGTCTTACAAGAGCACTCCAGGAAGTTAAGGACGATGGATCCCCATTTTGCATTCTTGTTGAACAATCTAATGTAAAACTTTCCTCTTGCACCGTGATTATGCTTCATGAGTCTATCAAAAGTAAGTTTAGTTCTCTAGAACTACCACTTAAAATGGATCCTGCTTTAAAAATGAATAGTTTTTCTTTATATGCTGGTATACTTTGAAGGTTCATATTTGTCAGTAACTAAACTGGATCTAGTTGAGTAAGAAGTGACTTGAATAGGTATCCCAAAGTATTCTCCTGTGTATTAGGGTAACTGAAACTTAAATCATCTTTATTGCTTCTTACTTAAGAATCCAGAATGTTTTGTCCAAAATATTATGTAACAAGGCAGTTCTCTTATGTAGAGGAACTTTTGACCAAATCTCACCACCATCTTTTCTGCCCTCAATGGTAAGTCTAAGAGATGTTATGTTCGTGCATTCTCTTAGACTAACCTTCTTGCTAACTTTGCCTTTCCTGTGATATCTCAAACATTTCATTATTCTTAGGCTCATGAGAGTGCATGAAAATGAGCCCTTTTCTTCCCTAAAATGCATAGACTTAGGCAGATGCACACATCCTAGACCACCCTCCTATTTCCCTCCTGGTCAGAGCTGCTGCTTCCAGAGAGGAGGGTCTGCCTTGTGGAGGGCCCCTCAGCAGCTCCCCTAGAGTCAGACCCAGACGAGCCTGGGTTTTGTAGTCCTCTTGTCTTTGTGGAAGCTCTTGGTGCTGTTCTGTGCAGTGTACACTTCCTGAGTTCCTCATTGCACCGGGCACTGTGCAAGATGCAGGCCAGCCCTGCTTCCTTCCTCTGCTGGGTAGGCAGCAGCCAGGCAGGCTTCTCCAGGAGGCGCATCTCAGCTTGAGTCTCCATAGCAATGTAGGATTTTCACTGCTAAGTCAGGAGACCTTTCCCCTGGGCAGATACCTAGTGGAGCACTAGTAGCTGAATTCATATCCTGCCTGTGGCTTCTGGGACCTTCAGAGAAGTCGGTGTCAGACTGATGTCCTATAATCCAGCTATACTGTTGGATCTGAAAAAAACAATAGTGAGGAACACTCGGCTTCCCATAATCTGGGGGGTGCCAGGACATCCTTTCCTCTGACCATTCCATTTGCTTTGCCCCATGTAGTCGCCTGTACCCACCTAGTCAGCTCCCGTTCAGTACTGCTCCCGAGAGTGTGAAACGATGGTTTTTCTAAACGTAGAAAATGTCTAATTTATTTTAAACAAATAATAAGACTAACCCACATTTATGTCATGCATAAATTCTGAAAATGTAAAAGAAAAGGCATACTTTGAAAAATTACAAATCCCAACTTCCTGGGGGTGGGGGTGGGGAACAGTTTAATTAACAGGTTGTGCGGAGGACTAATCACACCTGTTTACATTCATGCAAGATCGTTTAGGAAATAACCTCTAAAGTAAGTAGGCCTCTCTTTCACATTGCATTATTGCTGACAGTTTGTTTTATACCTTGCATGCAGCCATTATTCACAGGCCCGTGGAGCTGCTTCTGTGCTGAGACAAACATTTAAGACAGTCAAACAATGAAACTTCAGCACCTGTAGGCAAATATACATTCATATTTCTTCCTAAATGTAACCTTAATAAACAGTTTAAAATTTAACCAAATACCATAATCTCCACTGTAGCTCTGTAGTGCCCCTTGGATCCTAAATTTGTTCAGATGTGATACATGGCAAGACAAGGTATAGGCCTCTCATCTAAAATTAAACTTTTATGAAGTCTTATTCTCAGTAGGTAAACCTAGGAGAGATTAGAAGACACCTATGCATTGACTACAACCATTAAGTTACATAGAAGCCATTCCTAGTGTCTAGAATTTATTTTATATGTAGTATTTAGGGCCTGGAGCACTCGGACCTGACCTGGAAAGGCTTTTAACATGATTTAAGATCCCATAGTCCTGAGCTAAAGACTGCAGAGCCACGTAGAGGATTGTGGGTTACTCCTCGGCCTGCAGCGACAGAGCCTAGAAGCCCTGCACTACATGTCTGTCTGTCTGTCTGTCTGTCTGTCTGCCTTTTTTCAAAGTATTACACATACAGAGTGAAGAGATGAACACTAAAAGGTGTGTAATGAAAACCAGCAGCCCTATTTCTCACCTGCTCGCCTCTCTGAAGGCTCTGTTCTCTGCTTCCACTTGTTTTTTTCTGTGAATCACGCTTGTCTCAAATTATCCACCTGAATTGCTGGAACCAAATCAAACACCTTTGCTTTTAGGGGTTTTTTTTCCCTTTAAACTTTTCTAGTAGCCAGCGATGGTTGACGTTGCATCCTGCCTTTTTTTAGGCTAGATTTGTTTAGCGTTAAGAATTCCCATTGACAGGGCGCCTGGGTGGCTCAGTCGTTAAGCGTCTGCCTTCGGCTCAGGTCATGATGCCAGGGTCCTGGGATCGAGCCCCGCATCGGGCTCCCTGCTCAGCGGGAAGCCTGCTTCTGCCTCTCCCACTCCCTTTGCTTGTGTTCCTGCTCTCACTATCACTCTCTCTGTCAGATAAATAAATAAAATCTAAAAAAAAAAAAAAAAAAAGAATTCCCATTGATACACATGGCACCTGTTTCTGCTCTCTTTCTTTCCATCTCTCTCTCTCTCTCTCTGTCTCTATCAGTGTAGCGTGAAGCTGTCCAATTGTGAAAAGCGGGTCTGTATGGAAACAGTAAACCAAGCTGCACATGTTATAATTTTGAAACAATGTAATGTTTGATTGTGAAATCGACAAGGCACCTGCTTTGGAGGGTCCCAGTCCAGTTGGATCAGTAGACAGTCACATCTGTACTGAAAGCTGACACAGTTTAAACGACATGTAGTTGGATTAACTATGTTATTTTCTGATTTTAAAAGGAATCAGGGCACCCATTTGATATAAAGCAGGTTCTTTCTTGTCCCTAGTACATCGTCATATGCCCCTGGAAGATGCCCTGGAGCTGGTGGCTAAAGAATACAGGAGATTTTTCTCAAAACGGGAGCAGCAGGAATGTGCTAGAATTGCTCTGCAGGCTGGAGATCTGGTGGACGACTTCCTGGCTCGCGAGCGCCTGACCAGCTACTCTGTCCCTTCGGGCATTCAACACCTTCTCTTCCTGTTGAGTGAGGGAATGCATTTGTATGGGAATGAGTTGAATCTGCTCATTGACTACCTGAAGACCAGGAAAGGGCAACTGGAAGGTATTTGGCACTGTTTTCCCTCCCCATTTTAAACCCCAGGAATTCCTATTCTGCAAATCCATATGTGAAAGAAAGCTAAGAATTTTTTATTTAATTGAGAGACTATACTTCTGTTATATAAAGGTGTCTGATAGGAACATGTTCCACATAGGAATTACACTATTTTAATGTGTAACCTTTATAGACGAAAATGCTTTTTTTGAAGCTCAATTTCCTTTTGAATCAGATTTTTAATATATAAATAGGATGACTTCTGTATAGATAGATGGACACGTTGGAAATAGTTTCTGTTCCCAATCAGTTTACTTTTGTGATTCAAAGTTTCAGCTTGTTAATTGATACATTTGTAGATTATCTTTTAAGTGTATGGTAAACATAAAGAAGTAGTTCCTAATCTTAAAGGTTGTAAAGAGCATTCCAGTTATGAGCCAAACTCATTAAAATGGTGACTTTTCAGTTTACTTGTTTTGAGTTGAGTAGGTGAGAAGAAATAATAATCACTTGTCCCTGTGGGGAAACATAGCTGAACTTCTAGGGCCATGTTACAGCTTTAAAGAAATCATTCATCTTATAAAATGTAGAATGTATTTTATTTTATTGAAGATTTTATTAATTTATTTGAGAGAGAGAGAGAGAGAAAGCAAGAGAGCACAGAGGGAGAGGGAGAAGCAGACTCCCTGCTGAGCAGGGCTCAATCCATGGACCCTGAGATAATGACCTGAGCCGAAGGCAGACGCTTAACCGACTGAGCCACCTGGGCGCCCCGAATGTATTTTATTTTTATACATTTTTTATTGTACTTACTTTCTCAGGGTTGGGGGGCTCATAAACTTAAAACACAATAGGTTTTTTTTTCCCTGAGTGCTTATGTAATTTATTAATGATTAAGTATAATTGACATATTCTGTTACTTTCAGGTATACAGCATAATGATTTGATATTTGTATATATCATCTAATGATGACCGCAACAAGTCTAGTTAACATCCTGTTTCTCTTTGATCATAGAAACCTCCAAGTCAGAAAAAAACTGTCTTCCTTGAATTCCCTGAGTTGTTCCTTGTGCAGCTCACCAGCCTCTGCAGCAGACTTCTGGTGACCATTTATTTTCTTCATTTTTCCAGGCTTTGAAATGCTCGAGTCTTTGGCTAGCAGTGATCATTCCCCATTTCAGGGCAGGAATACTCCTGTCATGGGCAAGCCGCCTCCACTTCTTCCAACCCCTGGAAAGCCGTCCTTCTCGGGCCCTCATCCCCCCCTTCCTGCCAAGCCCCCATTGTTAGGGGACAGACCAGGAGGGGCTCTCCTTCCACCACCAGGTCAGTGTTTCCCTCCAGGAATAAGAGCTCGCAGTGGCTCTGAGAGAGCAGGACAGTTTAGAGCAATTGCAGTGTTCGTTGGCATATTCTCAGTGAATGCTAGGATTTCAGAAGACTAGGGGAGACACCTGGGGTTTCAGTGGGTGCCATTCCTCTTGAATGAGTTGCCTAAGTTTTAACATGGGGGAAGTGTAGAGAAGCTCTCCTATCAGGGTTGGAGGCCGCATTGAGGATGGCTTAAATGGTGTTCCCTTAATAGGCACTCTGAATCCCATAATGTTTTCCAGGCTTTTCTGAGTAGTTGGCGTAAAAAGTATCTGACATCTGCCTAAAATGAGGTTGTATTACTGTGGACTCCTTCCATTGTAAGTGACAGGGACCTAACTCAGCTTAAAACAAGGAGACCTGACTGACTTACATAACTGAAAATCCCCAGAGTTGCCTCACTTCCAGTCGAACTGGATCCTGCTGCTCAAGCCTGTTCATCAGACATCCATCTCTTCCCTCTGGGAGGAGACTTGGGTGTGGCGCTAACCACTTGGGGTACAGAGTTCCAGTCAAGCCCAGTGTCCATTATGCCTCTGGTTCCTGGGGTGTCTGGTGTCTGAGCCTTTTCTGCCTGTTGAGGGTAAAAAGGTTTTTTTTGTTTGTTTCAAGACTGAGAGAGAATGTGCACACGTGAGCAGGGCGAGGAGTAGAGGGAGAGGGACAAGCAGACTCCCCGCTGAGTGCGGAGCCTGACACAGGGCTTGACCCCACGACCCTGAGATCATGACCTGAGCCGAAATCACGAGTCGGCTGATTAACTGACTGAGCCACCCAGGTGCCCCAAGGGTAGAGTTTTAACTCCTCTGTAGGCACCTACAATGCAGCTTCCTCTACTTAGTCCCTACTCCCCCTGTGCCTCATCTTCCAAATATTCGTACACTCTTGTCTCTTCCCCTGTTCTCCTTGTGTATTAACAGTGGGAGCAGAGAAGAAACTGGATGAGAGCATGTTTTCAGTCTGCCATGTTAAAGACAAAGATGGCAGTGAAGACTTTGTGGAAAGGCGGCTTTTGTCCTGGGCCTTAAATAAAATTTGGACCTCGGATGCATTTGTGCCTAAGAGTCAAATATTGCTTTGGTCTTTTATGTGAGCAGGGATCATTTTAGCCAAAACTCTTATGAGCGCAATATTTCCACTTTGACTATTATTGTGGATCAAAATAGAGGGAATGTGTCCTCTTGCTTTGGTCGCTGTACATGTGTATGTCTTTTATTGGCAAAGTCAGTCTGTGTTGAAGATCCACATCCCTAGGGGCAAACATTTCTGTGCCCCCTCCCTTTCTGACCTGGTGACCTTTGGGATGATTGGGAGTATAGTTTCAAGTTTTCTCTGTTCCCGTCACAGCCTGGGCTTTCCTGCTACCCCGTGTTCCTTCCTTTCCTTCTGCTGCACTCACCACGCTCCCCTGTGCCTCAGCCCAGTCCCTTGGTCCACCCCTGGGCATTCTTACCACCTGGTTCCTGTGAGAAGCAAGTGAGTTAAGAAGAGAAGGGCTCAGGAGGAGATCTTTTTGCTCTGAATGCTTCTTATCCTTGCCGAAAGTTTAAAAACAAAATTCTTTCAGACCCTCAGAAAGGGCTAGGTGCTTGCTTCAGGGCCTTGGCATGAACTGTGAAAAAAATGCCCTGTTCAACAGGGTGAGGATAGCAAGGCAGATTGACTGCCCAAGGGAGAGTGACAGAGTGCTAGGCCATGACCATGTCCAGGCCAGTGTTACGGGGGATGGATGTTAGATTCTCAGGAACAGAGTGCTTCACATGTGTTACGGATCTGCCTTTAGGACCTGTCTGGGAACCTTACTGCTTCTGATGTTTGAGAAAATATATTCCAAGTGTAACAACATTTGGAACAAAACCCACTTGTGAAAAGGTGAGGGTGGAGAACCGGGATGTCAAGACATGCATGCACGCATGGACTAGACGAAGGGTTTGTAAACTTCTTAAAGGGCCAGATAGTAAATATGTTAATTTTTAGTGTTTACAGGTCAAGAAGCAAAGTTAAGGATATTATGTACATACTTATATAACCATTTAAAAATGAGAAAACCATCTCAGCTCACAGGTCATACCAAAACAGACAGCAGGCTGGATTTGGCCCCCAGACTCTAGTTTGCTGGCCCCTGGATAAGCACTGAGGCGTAGTCTGGGCCCAGAGAGGACTTGGTAGAGCTCGGAGGAGCTGAGATTTGTGTGTGGCAGGTGCTCCCTGCTCAGCCCCTTTCTAAAGGTTAAGGAAAAGTCCCTTTGGGGAGAGCAGCTGGAACCAGGTTCATCACGTATCTTCCTGTTTATGTTTTGGTTTTCGTTCTCTGCAGGATTGGGCAACCCCAAAGGTCTGTTTGCCCCTCCCCTGCTTCCAGCAGCCCCCTCCAAGAGATCTGCTCCTTTGGGATGCCCCCATCCCAAGCGTGCCAAGCGTCCACTACTTGGGGAGAAACCAGGCCTTCTAGCACCACCTCCAGGTGAGTAGCCAGGTGAGCTGGGAGTGGCATTCTAGGCTCATGCTGTCCGGTGGCACTTTCTGCAACAGAGATGTTCTACAGCTGTATGGTCTGCTGTGATAGCTGTGGGCCACATGTGGCTATTGAAACGTGGCTGGTAAGACTGAGGAACTGAATTTTCAGTTGTGTTTAATTGTAATTAATTTAACTGAGTATCATCACATAGTAATTATACAGTAGTCACCTGTGGCTAGTGGCTACCTAAATGGTCAGTGTAGGTCTAGGCTACTGGATGTGACAAGAGCCTATAGCGGTAGGCAGGAAAGTGTGTGATGTTTTTACCATGTAGAAATCTATTATTTCCTAGTCTTCCCCCCCCGCCCCGGCCTTTAAAGCTGCAAATGTACTTAAGGGAAATAGATCTCTCACATAAATGGACATTATTGTCAGTCGCTGTAAAATAGAAGATAACCCTAATAAAGAGAACACAAAAGAGTATTCCTGCCAGAAACTATTGCCTGTCTCAGTCTCTGAGCTGAAGGCTTGCTCTCCCTCTGGTTAAGAAAGGAGATTACTAAGGGCCAGGGAGGTGTCAATGGAACACCAGCACTGCTAGAAACTCTCTCCCTGACTGTGACTCTTCAGGAGGATTGCAAGGAGTTGGCAGAGGGAGACTCTTCTCACGAGGTTGAATGTCATGTACCTATGCGCCTGTGTATCGCTGATGTCATTCAGAGGTGTGCACTTTGTTTCTGCTTGGCTCAGGGAGATGCACAGCCTCCCTGCTGCCTGGCAGGAGGACAGGGACCTGACCTGTCAGACTTAAGGTCCTGATGATTGATACGCAGCCCTACTTCCGAGGCTGCACAGGAAGAGAGGCTTTGCCTCTGTCTTCCTCCCCAGTGCAGGCCTGGTGCTGCCTTTCCTCCTGTATGGCCGGGAGAGATGAGGCCGGACGCCCCCAAGCTGCCCCCAGCCCCCCCAAGGCACAAAGGTGGTGGTAGGAGCTGAGATGCACTCTGGCTTGGGTAAGGCAGCCAAGCAGGCATTTTGCTGACTTCATTTCTAGGCATTCGGGCTTACTGAGCCCAAGTAAAGGCGCTGCCCAGAGTTCCTCTTGGTCACTGTTCTTTTTTGAGATTTGGTGCCTAAGCCCCAGCTCTTAGGAAAGTAAGCCTTTGTCCCTCTCTGCTCTTCATTCAGGAGACATTTTTCATGACATTTACTGCCATTTTAAAGTCTCAATCCTCGGGGCACCTGGCTGGTTCTGTCGGTTGATCTCGGGGTCATGAGTTTGAGCCCCATGTTAGAGGTAGAGTTTACTTTAAAAAAATAAAGTGAAGTTTCATCTTCTATGTTTTAGTCAAACATAGTTTTGTAAGATATACATGCTGTGGTTGTAGTATAAAGGATGTGTGTTTATAAAATGGTGGCAAGACATGGAACAGACATAGGGTTGTGATTCCTACCCTCCTGGGAACCTAGACAGTCTGTCTCATCTGAAGATCCTCATCTGACAGACCTCATTTTGGGGAAATTTCGAGAATTTTCCTTACCCCTAAGGTGGCCCTCTCTGGCTTCTGAGGGCCCTCTCAGCCCCAAATTCCAGGAGTAATAGAGAAAACATTTTTAAAAAACAAGAGTGAAAACGTGAAGCATGCCTATACAAGGTGTAAGAGTAGTGGGTGCCACATGTTGAGTTCTCATCATGTGGCAGGCATGGGGTAACTTTATTTAGTCTTCAAACAACCCTGCGAGCTACGTAGTGAGATGATCTCCCTTTTCCACACGAGTCACCTAAGGCTCAGAGAGTGAGGAGCCTGGCCAGGGTCACACAATGGTGTCTGGTCGGCAGAGACTGCACACGAGCCATGGGACTCCACGCTCTGTGCTCTTACCCACCACACGGTCCTTGGATTTCAGCCACGTCCTTCCATTCACAGTGGAAGGACTGCAGACATTTTGAGGGAAGGACTGGTTTCAGGGCTGCCATGAAGCCAAGAGCTGGTGTTGGAGGAAGTTGGGTGTTAGGGTGTCTGGAGGGGAGAGGCACCAGGATCTCCTGTGGTTAGAGAGGGACCTTTGGGTGAAGTGTTTATAACTCAGCGAAGGTGGGGATGGGGGCAGGTGTCCCCCAGTCCTTTGTAAGATGAGGCCTAGCACCAGGCACCAGGATTAAATGAGGTAATACGCACGAACAGCTGTTAAGACGCCCCAAGCATGGCAAGACGCTGCCGTGGCTGGAGCTAGGTCCGTGTGCTTCTGCCTGCACAGGTGGGCGCGGCTGGAGGGCTGTGGGCCCGCTGGGCCCTCTGCAGACCCGGCAGGGCAGCTACATTGATGCTGCTGCTTCCTCCTCTTTGCAGTTCTTCAGTCAGTGCTGCACAAGCAGACGGTGCAGCCCGCATCTCTGCTGAACTCAGGAAAGCTCCCGGAGCCAGGAGAACAAGGTGGCTGTTGCCCAGAGGGCGGCTTCACCGTCCTCCGAGGACCGAGGCCCGTCTGACCCGCGGCACTGGTGTCCGGGCAGCGGGTATGGACGTGCTTCCCTTCTGCCCGATACGTGGTCCCGTGGAAACGTGCTTCCTGGTTGGAGTCTCTGTGCCAAATTAGAGACGTGTGGAAGGTCATTGTTGTAGAAATTGGATCCTGAAGTTGTTTGATTATACACATACTAAAATAAAATAAAAACTTGTACCTTTTGCATACTGGTTGCCGCTTTTTAAGGACTTGTTATTTTGGAATGATTTTAGATTTATAGAAAATTCCCAGAGATACTACAGGGAGTTCCCTTTATCCAGCTTCCCCTGATGTTGACATCTTATAAAACCATGGTACCGATGAATCATGGAACGCTATATCTAAAACTAATGATGTAATGTATGGGGATTAACATAACAATAAAAAAATAAAAAAAAAAAACCATGGTACCTTTACTGGGAAATTTGCATTAGTACAGTAATATTCACTATATTGTACACTTGATTCGTATTTTACCAGCTTTTCTGCTAACGTCATTTTTCTGTTTCAGGAAGGTACCACATTACATTTAGACTCCTCTGACTTCATTATGTTCCAGTTTTTTTATTATGAAGCCTTTTAAGTATACAGAAAATTTGAATGATGTGTACAGTGAACACCCATATATTCTGTATCGACAATTGTTAACACTCTGCCATTTCTTTTTTTAAATTTTTTTGCATTTTTTAAAAATTTAAATTCAATTAATTAACATATAATGTGTTATTAGTTTCAGAGGTAGAGGTCAGTGATTCATTAGTCTTATATAATAACCAGTGCTCCTTACATCACATGCCCTCCTTAATGTCCATCACCCAAAGGGCGCCAGGGTGGCTCAGTTGGTTAAGCGACTGCTTTCGGCTCAGGTCATGATCTCGGTCCTGGGATTGAGCCCTGCATTGGGCTCCCTGCTCGGCGGGAGGCCTGCTTCTCCCTCCCCCACTCCTCCTGCTTGTGTTCCCTCTCTTGCTGTCTCTCTCTGTCAAATAAATAAATAAAATCTTTTAAAAAAAAAGATGTCCATCACCCAGTTCCCCCATCCCCCCATCCCCCTCCCCTCCAGCAACCCTCAGTTTGTTTCCTATGATTAAGAGTCTCCTATGGTTTGTCTCCCTCTCTGATTTCGTCTTGTTTTATTTTTTCCTCTCTTCCCCTATGATCCTGTGTTTTGTTTCTTAAATTCCACATATGAGTGAGATCATATGATAATTGTCTTTCTCTGATTGACTTATTTCGCTTAGCATAATACCCTCTAGTTCCATCCACGTCATTGCAAACGGCAGTTTTTCATATTTTTTTTTTATGGCTGCATAATATTCCATTGTATATATATACCACATCTTCTTTATCCATTGATCTGCCGATGGACATGTGGACTCTTTCCATAGTTTGGCTATTGTGGACATTGCTGCTATAAACATCGGGGTGCACGTACCCCTTCGGATCACTACATTTGTATCTTTGGGGTAAATACCCAGTAGTGCAATTGCTGGGTCATAGGGTAGCTCCATTTTCAACTTTTTGGTGAACTTCCATACTGTTTTCCAGAGTGACCGCACCAGCTCGCATTCCCACCAACAGTGTAGGAGGGTTCCCCTTTCTCCACATCCTTGCCAATATCTATTGTTTCCTGACTTGTTAATTTTAGTCATTCTGACTGGTGTGAGGTGGTATCTCGTTGTGGTTTTGATTTGTATTTCCCTGATGCCGAACACTCTGCCATTTCTTAAGTTGTACATATGTCTGTGTAAATAAAATTTCTTTCTCTATTATGAAAGTAAGTTGCAGAGTTATGACATCCTACCTTTAAATACTTAAGCCTGTAGCCTGCATCTCCTAAGAATGGGAACATTCTATATATAATTATGATACTGTTATCACACCTTAAAAATTAATAATAATTCTGTAATATCTAATATCTGGTTCCCTGATTTGAATTTGCCCATTTGTCCCCAAAGAGCTTTTATGGCCTTAAAAAATTTTTTTTATTTTTAAGTAATCCCTACACCCAGTGTGGGGCCCAAACCCCAAGATCAAGTCTCACACTCCACCAACTGAGCCAGCCAGTGCCCCTTTTGTGGACTTTTTTTCCCTTTAAACTAGGATTTAATTAAAGTTTGTACATTACATTTATTTTTGTTTTTTGTTTTAAATACTATATGCCCCCCCTTTTTTTAATTAAGTAGGCTCTTCACCCACTGTGAGGCTTGCACTCATGATCCCAAGATCAAGATTCCCATGCTCTACCTACTGAGCAGCCAGATGCCCACATTTGGTTTTTATGTCTGTTTCTTTTAATCTAGAACAGTCTTCTTATACACCCCCCCCATCTCACCCCCCAGTGATACTGTGAGTCCAAGCCACTTGGCTTGTAGAATATCCTACATTCTGGATTTGTCTGATTTTTCTTCATGGTGTCACTTGATTGTTCTTCTGTTCCTTATATTTTCTGTATCCTGGAAATTTGGTCTAGAGGCTTGATTAGGTTCAAGTCCTACATTTTGGCAAGGATATTTCATAGGTGGTGCTAATTTCTAATGCATTGTATCGTAAGGCACATAACAGTTGTCCTGCTGGGAATGCTGCTATAGCCTGGTCCCTTGGGTGAGGTGGTGACTACCATGGAGCAGGTAGGTTTTTCCCTTGAGGCATGATGCTTTGGCATTAAGCAAATGTCCTGTTCCCCAAGAACTTTTACCTTATTGTTTTAGTGTCCATTGATGATTTTTTTTTTTTAATTTTAAGATTTTATTTATTTGCAAGAGAGACAATGAGAGACAGAGAGCATGAGAGGGAGGAGGGTCAGAGGGAGAAGCAGACTCCCCGCTGAGCAGGGAGCCCGATGCGGGACTCGATCCCGGGACTCCAGGATCATGACCTGAGCCGAAGGCAGTCGCTTAACCAACTGAGCCACCCAGGCGCCCTCCATTGATGATTCTTGCCTGATTCAATTATTATATTGGACCTTCCCTTTTAATGGAAGTATAACATCTTAAATGTTAAGTTTACTGAGTTTTAAAAATTGTACAGACCCAGGTAACCAGCACCCAAAACAAGGTATAAACATTCCCTTCACTTCAGAACATTCCGGGCATTCCCCTGTCTTTCCCCAGTCCTTTCTGACTTCTGTCATCTTCGTTTTGTCTTTTCTTTTAGTTTATGGAATCATGTAGACTTATTGTGGTGATCATTTCGCAATGATCAGTGTACAAATACTGAATTGTTGTGTTGTATACCTGAAACAAATATAATGTTGTATGTCAATTATACCTCAGCCACAAAAAATAAACTACAAATACTTTTTATAGATACTCAAGTAAACTATTTCCAGTGGAGGTTTTATCCACTTCCCTTCTCCAGTGTAGAAGGATCCAGTTTTGCTTTCATTTGTACATTCATTTCAATACTTCTGATTTAAAAATGTGATTGTAGGGGCACCTGGCTGGCTCAGTGGGTGGAGTGCGTGACTCTTGACCTCAAGGTTGTGAGTTTGAGCCCCACGTTGGGTGGAGAGATTACTTAAAAAATAAAATCTTGGGGCACCTGGGTGGCTCAGTCGTTGAGCGTCTGCCTTTGGCTCAGGTCATGGTCCCAGGGTCCTAGGATCGAGCCCCACATCAGGCTCCCTGCTATGCAGGGAGCCTGCTTCTCCCTCTCCCACTCCCCCTGCTTGTGTTCCCTCTACCACTGTGTCTCTCTCTGTCAAATAAATAAAATCTTTTAAACAAACAAACAGATAAACAAATAGAATCTTAAGGGGTGCCAGTCGGTTAAGCCTCCGGCTCTTGATTTTGGCTTAGGTCTTGATCTCGGGGTCCTGGGATCAAGCCCCACATTGGGCTCTATGCTCAGCTCAGAGTCTGCTTGAGATCTCTCTCTGCCCACCTCCTGCTCACGCGTGTGCACATGTGCATGTTCTCTCTCTCTCTCTGTAAAATTAATCTTTTAAAAAGAAATAAATAAAAATGTGGCTTTGTTTGGATTGTTGGTTTAACTGCTTGCAACACCTTACTGGTTTCCTCTTTAATAGCGATTTAAATAAAATCTTTAACACATACTTATTTTAAAAAAGCAGCACCCGGCAGTCTTTATTTTATTGAGACTAGCTTCTTTTGCTGAATAGAATGTTCTAGAAGTTCACCCTTACCGTTGCATGAGCCCATAGCTTGTTCCCTTTTGCTGCTGAGCAGGAGGTCCTTGTATGGATATGCCTGTCCATTCCCCTGATGATGGACTTTTGGGTTGTTCCCAGTATTTGACTATTATAAGATTGCTTGTAGAGGTCCTTTTGTAGACATATATTTTCATTTCCCTTGGGTAAATACTTAGGAGTGGAATTGCCGGGCCATAGGGTAGACGTATATTTAATTTAGTAAGAATTGTCAAAGTGGCGCTACCACTTAATGCGGCTTCCGGCTGTGGCTGACAGCTCTGGTTCTTCCACGCCCTCCCTCACTTTGAGTGCTGTCAGTCTTCCGGAGGACTATGAAATGTTCGTCAGTATTGTTTTAGTTTGCAGTTCATTGATGACTAATAATATTGAGCACCTTTTTCACTATCTGTTTAGGGAATGGGCTAGTGAAGACTCACAAAGGCTTTTTTGTCAGCGTATTTGTTTCTAAGGGCTGCCGTTTAGTAGTAACGAAGTGCCACACACTGGGTGGCTTAAAATAACAGAAATTGTCCCACAGCCCTGGAGGCTAGAGGTCTGAAATCAAGCCAGGCCAGGCTTGCTTCCGAAACCTGTTAGAATCCTTTCTTGATTCTTCTAGCTCCTGGCATTTGCCAGGAATCTTTGTGGAGTTCCTTGGTTTGTAGAAGTATCGCTCCCAATCTGCCTCTGTTGTCATGTGGCTGCCATTCCTTGTGCATCTCCACGTGGTCTGTCCCCTGTGCGTGGTTTTTCCTTCCACAGCTTTAAAAAGAAACCTTTTTTTCCCTTTGTCTCAAGGCATCTCCTTAGATGACATGAACTTATAAGTCTTGTCCTGCATAGTTTGAAGGCTTACATCCTGGCTGGGGGTTTCTTTTCTTGCTCTTTTGACATTTAGTGTTGTGCCCTACCAAGTGGGTGACATGGGGCCACTTGGAAGCCCTAGTCAGTGCCCACATACCAGGTGGTAGAGGGACGAGAGGTTGAGAAACTCATCCCTGTGGAGCCCTTGGGTCCTGTCCTGTGAGTCTGCGTTCAGGTGCTGCTGGGTTAGTCACCAAGCCCTGATCCCATCTTCACGAGACTTCCTTAGGGGCGCCTGAGCCCTCCCTTGCACATAAATATGCATAAACTTTCTGGAGACAATCAGAGTTGTCAGATGAATCACTAGCATCTACAGGGGAAAGACTTTATGTTCTTATAGTGACGTAAATAATTTAGTAGAACAAGATTAGAGCACTAACTTGTGTTAAGGTTTTGAAGACAGTCTGTATATTTCTTAAAAGCACAGATTTTTCTGAAGTTGGCTTATTCTTTTTTAAAAATTAGTATTTTAAACAATAGATGATACACACACACAATACAACATTCAAAAGAAACAAAAAGTAAACGGTAAAAAATAGGTCTCCCACTTCTGTTTCTTAATTTAGTATTGGTTCTCACAGATACTTATATAGATATTTATCCACATGGAGGCAAGTGTATACAGACAACACTCAAATGGTAACATCCTGTAAACATTATCTTACCTCTTTAGTTTTTCCATTATATCTTTTTTTTTTTTTTTGAAGATTTTATTTATTTGACAGGGAGAGACACAGTGAGAGAAGGAACACAGGCAGGGGGGGTGGGAGAGGGAGAAGCAGGCTCCCCGCCAAGCAGGAAGCCCGATGCGGGGCTCGATCCCAGGACCCTGGGATCATGACTGAGCTGAAGGCAGACGCTTAACGACTGAGCCACCCAGGCGCCCCTAGGTTTTCCATTATATCTTGAACATGATTGTGTTATTACCTCTTTTTAATGATTACTCATCATTCTGGAGTATAGACTTGCCTTAATTTCATCAGATCTTATCGATGGACAGTTTAGGCCATTTCTAATCTTGTGCTGCCTAAGTTTATAGCCAGTTTCAAATATTCCCAATTATTACTCAATAGGAAATGACAAAAGTGGGTTTCTGCTATTAGGAGTGTAAAGAAAACTCATGTTGTGACTTTTACAAATAAAATATATCACTTTGGCTAAACAGTTAACGCTTATCTTCAGGCCATGACTTAGTAGGATAGGATCATATTTGGAAAGAAGGTGCAATGAGGTATACTTTCTGGCATTACATTAGGAAATTTGGGGTATAAAAAAATAATTTAAAAAATAAAAAAAATAAAAAAGGAAATTTGGGGTATAATGATAGACGCTGGTTTATCCCACATTGGATTTTGGACAAAAACATGTTTACTAGATTGAAACTTCTAATACTATTTTTTCTACAGTCTGCTAAATAATATTTTTATTTTCCACTTTGGTCTGTGATTTTTGTTTCAAATCCCTTGGGAACAAAGCAGGTCTGTCTGAATTCTTGTGTGAGCCAAGACAAGAACCTGGCTGAAGGCTTTGCCCAGATTTTTCAGGGTCTTTTGATATGCGGATATATTAGTTTTGCCACGTAAAAAATTACCACCAACTTAGGAGCTTGAAACAATTCACATTTATTGTCTTGCAGTGTCCATGGGGCAGGAGTCTGGGTACAGGTTAGCTGGGTCCTGTCACCAGACTGAAAACAATGGATGGGCAGAAGTGGGTCTCATCTGAGGCTCAGGGTCCTCTTCCAGGTTCACAGGCTGTTTCTTATTTATTTATTTTTTTTTTTAAAGATTTTACTTATTTATTTGACAGAGAGAGTTAACGAGAGCAGGAACACAAGCTGGGGTGTGGGAGAGGGAGAAGCAGGCTTCCCGCCGAGCAGGGAGCCTGATGCGAGGCTCGATCCCAGGACCCAGGGATCACGACCCGAGCTGAAGGCAGACGCCTAACGACTGAGCCACCCAGGCACCCCGGCTGTTTCTTATTTTTGTTTGTTTGTTTTAAAGATTTCTTTATCTGAGAGAGTGGGTGGTGGGGTGGGGGCAGAGGGAGAGAGAGAATATTGAGCAGACCCCCCACTGAGGGAGGAGCCCAACGTGGGGCTCAGTTCCACAACCCTGAGATCATGACCTGAGCTGAAATTTATTTGAGAGAGAGCAGAGTGAGAGAGAGAGCACAAGCGCGGGAGGGGTAGAGGGAGAGGGAAAAGCAGACTCCCCACTGAGCAGGGAGCCCGACTTGGGGCTCCATCCCAGAATCCGGGATCATGACCTGAGCCGAAGGCAGACACTTAACCAACCGAGCCACCCAGGCGCCCCTGGGGGCTTCCTTTTAAAGTGCTTGCCTGATTAGGTCAGGCCCACCCACCTAGGATAATCTCCCATTTGGTGAACTCAAAGTGATCTCCCATAATATTAATTGGTCCCACCTACACTCAAAGAACGGATTATGCAAGGCATGTACACCAGGCAGCAGGAATCTTGGTGGTCATCTTAGATTTCTGCCTATCACAGGGTGTGTTTGTGAGTTATGAGTGCTGCAGTCATAGGGGAGGTGAGCTAGAACTGTTACACCTTTTTTTCTATACAAAGAGTTAGTAATTGGGCAATAATGAATCTTTACCTTTTTATGTGAGACAGTCCCTAAACCCCAGTGGATATGTGAGCAATTCTGTTCGTCCCCACCTTGATTGCGTCCATTTTATTCAAAACCACTGGCTTTTCAGAAGGGATCTCTCCTATTAGTCTTCTCTATTTCTCTCCTTCAACCCTAAAACATCATGTTCTTTCCTTACGAGCCAGCTATCTGGGCTGCTAATGGTTTTCAACACTGTTGTCCAGCAGCAGGAAGGAGTCCTCACTACGAAGTCTGTACAACAAGAAGAATCACAGTGGGGCGCCCGGGTGGCTCAGTCGTTAAGCGTCTGCCTTCGGCTCAGGTCATGATCCCAGGGTCCTGGGATCGAGCCCCACATCGGGCTCCCTGCTCCGCGGGAAGCCTGTTTCTCCCTCTCCCACTCCCCCTGCCTGTGATCCTGCTCTCACTGTGTCTCTCTCAAATAAATAAATAAAATCTTAAAAAAAAAAAAAAAAGAATCACAATGCTGGAAACATATTTCCCTTCACCACCATCCTCATGTACCCTCTGGAATTCTTTAAACTTTTTTTTTTTTTTTTTTAAAGATTTTTATTTATTTATCAGAGAGAGAGAGACAGAGGCAGGCAGAGGGAGAAGCAGGCTCCCTGCTGAGCAAGGAGCCCTTTGTGGGACTCGATCCCAGGACCCTGGGATCATGACCTGAGCTGAAGGCAGAGGTTTAACCGACTGAGCCACCCAGGCGTCCCTGGAATTCTTTAAACTCTTAACTCTACCTCTTTCATAGGTCTTAAGGAGTCTAGCTTTGGGGGCTGGTGTGGGGAAAGCCCTTTCCATCAGTCTATACGAACCGCCTCTGAACTTGTGCTTGGGCCTCAAATCTGACCAGGGCTGCCAAAGGGAAACTGCGGAGCATAGTTACGATGCCCTCAAGGAAGGATCACTGGCAGTGAAGTTCAGTTGCAGGTGAGAAACTGCAAGTGGAAAAAGCCTCCTGTCTCCAGCAAGAGAGAGAATAGACGTCTATAGACTAAAAGGTGAAGGTGGTTTCATAAGGGAAATATTATGCAGTATCCAGCCAGAGGAAAGTAATCAACTTTTAAAAGCGGTTGAAGAGGTTGCTTTTCTGAATGGAGAAAAAGTCTGCATCCTAGAACCATCATCGGGTCTCATGGCACCAAACTTCATCCTGATTTTTGCATTCAGAGGAGGAGGGGCAGCTTCTCTGGGATTAGAAGCCGGTCCCCAGGGAGGGTGGTGACAAAGCAAGGTGCACTGGGATTTCCTTGAGTCTGGGTGCCTGGTGGAATGCATTGTGCCACTCTGTGAGCACTCAGGAGGACAGGTAGACTGGCCTCTGCAAGCAGGACTCGCTCCTTTGATTTCCAGCATGTTTTCCTGTTTCCATGGATGGCGTTTTCGTGCCCCAATTTTCCAAGCTTTAATGTCTTAAGTTCTCACTTGCCTTGAAGTCTTTCCTATGGGGAGTGGGCTCGTTGTCCGAAGGACAGTCTGCCCTTCGTAGAATCCTACTTTTTCTGGTTTTTGTTTGTTTGTTTTTAGTAGGCTCCATGCCCAGCATGGAGCCCAATGCAGGGCTTGAACTCACGACCCAGAGATCAAGACCTGAGCTGAGATCAAGAGTTCGACACTTTACCGACTGAGCCACCCAGGTACCCCAAATCCCACTTTTTCTGATGGACTTTTTACTTTTTGATTTTGTTTTTGTATGTACGTGTGTATATATGTATTTATATTAAGGTGTGATTGACATAAAAAAAGCTGTCCATATTTATGTGCAGGTCTTAATGGGTCTGAAGATGGGATGCCTGGGTGGCTCAGTTGGTTAAGCGTCTGCCTTTGGCTCAGGTCATGATCCCAGGGTCCTGGGATCGAGCCCCACATCAGGCTTCTTGCTCAGTGGGGAGCCTGCTTCTCCCTCTGACTGCCACTCCCCCTGCTTGTGTTCTCTTTCTCTCTCTGACAAATAAAATCTTAAAAAAAAAGAGTCAGATGCTCACCTGACTGAGCTACCCGGCACCCTGGGATTTCCTTTTTTAAGGAAAAAACATATATGTCTATACCACATTTTCTTTACCCATTTGTCTGTTGATGGACATTTAAGTGGTTTTGGTTTTTTGTTTTGTTCTAAAGATTTTACTCCTTTATTTGACAGAGAGCGAGCACAAGCAGGGGGAGCAGCAGAGGGAGAGGGAGAAGCAGGCTCTTCACCAAGCAGGGAGCCCAACGTGGGGCTCGATCCCACAATTCTGAGATCATGACCTGAGCTGAAAGCAGGCTCCCAACCAACTGAGCCACCCAGGCGCCCCGGTTTTGTTTTGTTTTTGTTTTTTTTTTTAATGATTTATTAGATCTTTTCTTTGGTGAGGCTTATGTCTTAGATCTCCATCTAGGCTCCCCATGTTCCAGGAGTCAGGCACCCACTCTCTGCAGTCTCCATGTGTGGAGCTCCCGGCCTTGAACATAGAAGATGTCCAGGAGGGGCGCCTGCGTGGCTCAGTCGGTTAAGCATCTGCCTTCGGATCAGGTCATGATCCCAGGGTCCTGGGATCGAGTCCTGCATCGGGCTCCCTGCTCCGCAGGGAGCCTGCTTCTCCCTCCCACTCTGCTGCTCCCCCTGCTTCTGGTCTCTCTCTCTGTCAAATGAGTAAATAAAATCTCTAAAAAAAAAAAAGGTATCCAGGAAACGTAGTCTCCCTTCTCCATCTTGTTGCCTCTGGGGCTCCAGGCGCCCCCACATTGGCGCCCTCACTCCAGCCCTCCTGCCTGCTGTCAGGGGCATGGTTCTGTATCACTGAGTCAGTGTTAGGGAAGCGGTGGAAATCTAATCCAGTCCCCACTGTGCTTTCCCCCACCCCAAATATATGCTTAGAACTTTCCACTGGTGCTCCTGGGTGGCTCAGTCAGTTAAGCATCTGCTTTCAGCTCAGGTCATGATCTCAGGGTCCTGGGAAACCAGCCCCGCATCAGGCTCCCTGCTCAATGCAGAGTCTGCTTCTCCCTCTCCTTGCCCCTCTCCCCTGCTCATGCTCTCTTTCCCCTTCTCTCTCTCTCAAATAAAAAAATAAAATCTTAAAAAAAAAAAGAACCTTTCATTGCCCATAGGAGTGTTTTTCAAATTAGGGACACAGAGCCCTGGAGGGTCTTTAAAATTGTACCAAGATGACTGTGAGTTCTATGAGGATATTTTGATTTTGTGTTTCAGTTTTCATGATAATCTTCAAGACATTTTTAATATAAGCTTACACTAGATTATCTGGATCACTACTTTATAACTGATCCTGTTGTGCGACTTAAGTGCCTGAATCTCTATTTGGTTTGCTTTGGTGCCAGGAGAACATCCAGAGTGATAGGGGTTTAACTGTTCATGCAGTGTTTTTCTCAGAGAGAGAGAGTGTGTGTCTGTGTGTATGTTTGTCTGTGTGAGCTTTGAAAAGCACTGGGTCATGAGCTGAGGCCAGACTCCTACACCCAGCTTACAGGGACCTCCATGCGCGGGCTCACCTTCACCTCCTGTCTCTGTCCCCGTGAATCCTGCTCTATGGCTTCCACCCAAACTCCCCAACCCTGAGTCTTTAGTGTACCCACTCAGTTCCTTTCTACCTTCCGGACTCAACCCGATGTCCCATCGTCTTGGAAGCCTCCTCAGACATCCCTGAGGTGACATCTCCTCCCTAGTTTCTGTTGTTCCAGGAATGCCTTTGGTGACAACATTTATCTCATTGATGCCGCCTGTCTGTCTCCGCAGCAGACTATGAGCCCCCAGGAGACAGGACCGAGTTCTCTGCCTTTCTGTGCCTGGAACCCAGCAGGTGCATAATACGCACTGTCACATGATTTTGTCTATGCCCAGGAGCTTGTGGTCACACCAGATACCTTTCAGCTCTGTTCCCAGGTTAGCGTTGGATCATGTGCCCTAAGGAGCTGGGAGGTTTGCTGTTGTCTAGCCTCCTGTCACGTATATAGTAGATGCTCAGTTAACATTCCGTGATTTCTCTGCTCAAGATGGATTGAGGGTAATTTTCTTCCCCTATGAGCAAATGGTTTGCAAAAGGAAAAAAGAAATCAGATCTGTCAAATAAGATTCCAAAGAAGCATTGCTCACGTGTTATTTTGCAGTTTTCCTTAAAATCTGCCTCACTTGGCTGTACATCAGAGTGTTTGCTGAAATACCATTGCATGAGCCGCTTACAGACAATTCTGGACACACTGAAGTTTTCCTTGAATAATTTTCCCAGTACAGACTACTCTCATGCTCACTTGGCATCTTACTCCTTTTGGTGATGACTGGTTATACTTAGTCTACAGTATTTTTCGTAGCCAACCACCAAATCCGCCGAGTTTGTCCTGCCAGCCAAGCTCTTTGGCCACCACGAGGAACCACCCCCGCGGCCCTTTGTGGTCGACTCACTATATGATGCTCCTGTTCCCTGGGGCCCCTGGGCAAATGAATTGGCTTGAACTTGAACCCTTCTTCTCTCTCTGTCGTGCTTGTTTGTGTATGATAAACTTTCTGAAGGTGTTTGAAAAGTAAATGTTTGAATTGCGCATCCTTATTTGATCGACCTTTTGCACTCCCCAGCACTGTCGGACCAGAGAGGGGCTGCTGGCTGGCTTGCCGCCGGGGGAGACGTGGAAGGTACTCAGGAAGGCACTGCAGCATCTTCTGCCTCCTGACTCTTTCCTAATATTCTGGCAGAAGCTGGCTGTTTAGGTAGAAATTAATTTAATTTATTGTTGTTTTTTTTCCCTAGTAGAACCCTGCGTTGTCTCTCCTGAGAGTCCCAGTGAAGGCACTGTAACCCCCGGGGATTCTCTTGTCTCGGATCTGATACTTCAGCAGGGTAATAGTGACAACCATTTTATAAAAATAACATTTTTTACTATTACAAGGGTAATATACATTCAAGGCAGGAAAGTTGGAAGATTCAGAAATATCACAAATAAAACAGGCACCGTTTCAACACCCTGAGGTTGCTGCTAGCGCTTTCTCCCTGCGTTTCCTCCCACACATTCCCTCTGTACATTTATGGATGTATCTCACAAACGAGGCTCGCTGTTTCCTGCCCTCCTCAGTAGAGCATAAACATCGCACTATGTCAATATTTATTCTTTGACCATATATAGATCGCACATTTTACTTCACCAGTCCCTTGTTGGACATTTGGTTTGGTTCTAATTTTCTTGTTATTGTAGTTATCTTGTGATATGCATCTTTGTTCATCCTTCTTAGCTGGCCTTTCTTTTATCCTGTCCCGAGGATGAATTCTGAGAAATGGAGTTCTTGAATCAAAGGGAATATACACTTTTTAACTCCAAAATAGGAATAGATTGACTTGGAGCGCCTGGCTGGCTCAGTCAGTGGAGAGTGTGACCCTTGATCTTGGGTCGTGAGTTCGAGCCCCATGTTGGGTGTGGAGGTTATTTAGAAATAAAATCTTAAAAAAAAAAAAAAGAATAGATTGACTTGACAAATGTCATTCATGTAGAATATGAAATATTAATCTACAATCACATGGTCACTTACTAGTGGGGCGACTCTCTTTAAAATTCCTTTCTCTTGGGTGCCTGGGTGGCTCCGTTGGTTAAGCGACTGCCTTCGGCTCAGGTCATGATCCTGGAGTCCTTGGATCGAGTCCCGCATCGGGCTCCCTGCTTGGCAGGGAGTCTGCTTCTCCCTCTGACCCTCCCGACCCTCCCGAGCCCTCTCATGTGCTCTCTCTCTCAGTCTCTCTCTCTCAAATAAATAAATAAAATCTTAAAAAAAAAAAAATAAAATAAAATAAAATTCCTTTCTCCTTTGCTGTGGTTGGCATGTTGTGTGGGGTGGGAAGCAGTGGCTAAGAACACAGACCTTGGGGGGTGCCTCGGTTAAGCTGGTTAAGTGACTCTTGACTCTTGGTTTCGACTCAGGTCGTGATCCCGGGGTCGTGGGATTGAGCCCCGTGCTGGATGCCGTGTGGAGTCCCGCTTGAGATTCTCTCCCTCTCCATCTGCCCCTCCCCCACTCACGAGCACACACTCTCTCTCCCTCAAATAAATAAATAAATAAAATCTTCAAGATAAAAAACACAAACTTTGGGGCCACATGGCCTAGGTCCTGATCCCTGTTCCACCGCTTACCCATTACGTGACCTTGGCAAGTCACTTCAGCTCTTTGCCTCAGTTCCCTTATCTACAAAATGGCGACAATAAAAGTACCCATGTCAAAGTTGTAATAAAAATTGAAGTACTGTATGTAAAGTGCTTAGAATAGCCCTGGCACATAGCAAGTGCCATATAATAATGCCATATAATGCTATTTCATTTATATCGAGTTTTTTACTTAACAAGTCACTCTGCGTATCAGTGAAGATAAATCCTGTTATTCTTTTTGGTGGCTATATGGTATTCCATTATAAGAATGTGCCTTTGTGTTTAACCGGTCTTGTGTTCTTGCTAGTTATTGCCTTTTTTTTTTTCTTTCTAAGATTTTAAGTAATCTCTACATCCAATGGTGGGGCTTGAACTCACAGTCCCGAGACCACGAGTCTCATGCTCCACCGACTGAGCCAGCCAGGCATCCCACTAGTTATCTCCTTGTGATAAATTCATAGAGCTGGGGTCGATGGGGGCTCACTTTTAAAGGCTTTTAGATATGCATATACATATTTCCAAATTATATCTTCAGAAAGAGGAGCCAGCATGCCCACCTGGCAGTGAAGGCTCTGTTTACTGGGACCATGTCTAAAAGAATGTTGTGCTTTGCTGCGCAGCTTCATCTTGTCGCCTGGGCATAAACAGAATTCGGAGAACGATGGAGACCATAGACTTTGTTGTTAAACTTGAAGGGCTGAGACCGGCACAGCTGTTGTAAAGAGCTGCCCCTTTAGAGGCCAAAATGCATGTCAACAGCCAAGGATTCCCAAACAGCCTTGTCACTGTCACCACCTTGGCCTCTCTCTTCTAGTCAAATTCAAAGAAGGAGTTGTTCTGTTTATTGCTTTTGCTTGTTTCTGTCCTAACTTTCCCTATGTTTCCACTGAAAATGTAATTCATGGAAAAATTTGCACCTGGTGAAAAACAGTTTAGAATGAGAAGTACATCTCCCTCCTCCCCTAGACCCTGGTCTTCTCCCAGAGGCAGCCGATGTTAACAGTTCTGTGTGTGTGTGTGTGTTCTTCTAGAAATATTCTACGGCTGTGCAAACATATAGCTGTGTCCTTACTGTTTTTCTAGGAATACAATGTCCTAAAGCACTGTTACGTGCTTTGCATTTTTCACATAACAGCCTAAAAGATTTTCATGTATGTCTCCACTTGATATCTGAAGGCTATTTGGCATTCATACCCTTTCAGTGTTGAAAGAGCAGGTGACTATATGATTGGACGGGATGCTCCTCCTAATGTTTAGGGGGCAGTTATTTTCTGACCCGCTGCCAAACCTCTCTAACAAAGTCCTACAAAAGTTCATTGAAACAGGGTCACCTGGGTGGCTCAGTCAGTTGAGCATCCGACTGTTGATTTCGGCTCAGGTTGTGATCTCAGGGTCCTGGGATCGAGCCCCGTGTCAGGCTCTGCACTCAGCAGGGAGTCTGCTTGAGATTGTCTCTCCCTCTGCCCCTCCTGCTCGTGCTCTCCCTCTCTCTCTAAAACAAATAAATCTTAAAAAAGAGAGAAAAAATTATCTTTCTCCCTCTGCCTCCTATCCATCACCGAAAGCAGACCAAACCCGAAGCAGAACATGGCGGGACATGGCACTTCAATATCAACAGCTTGATTGACTAGCTGTGGGTCACTGAAGGGAGGCAGTCCCCGTTCTGGGCCCCAGTTTCCTCGTTGTTTAGATGCAGAATTAGGTTATAGGATCTTAGGTGAGCCTTACAAGGTCAATGCCTTGTCTCATTCCCCACTGTATTCCCCACTCCTAGAAGGCCCAGGAATGCCGAGGGCTGATGAATTCGCACTCCCTTCCAGGTCCAACACCCCACCCTTCTCTCTGTCATCTCCAACATATGCAAGAGTCCTTCGGCAAGAACACCTGGGCTCCTCCGGGATAGCAGTCCCTAACCTCATGGAGTTCACGGTCACTGACAGACCCAGGAAAGGAGGCCTTCTCAGAGTCGGTTCTGTTCCTCCACAGCAGCAAGCTGGCTAGTTTATGTATCTGCATTGTTTGCTTGTTTGTTAAGTGGCCCATTTCCATGCCAGGGGAGGTGTCTCAGGCTGGTCATTCTCAGCCTGCAACTGTCAGACCCCACACCCAACTCCTGAGAGCCAATGACCACCACAAGTTGTATGTATAAATTGTGCTAAGTGCTTAGGTGTATCATTTCATTTAATCCCCACACGTACTTTCTGAAGTGAGCACATGTTATCATCTCAGAGAGGCTAGGTCACTTGGGCAAGGTCACACAGCTAAATAGAACCGCAAACCCACTGTGTCACTCCTGTGCCATGAGCAGGGGGATTTTGTGAGGGGCTGGGTTCACTTCTCACTTTGGCCTTACCTATAAATTATACTGTGGGACCAGGGGCCAGTCCCTTCTCTGGTCTGCAGTGTTCCCATTTCAACAGTGAGAAAAGATATCCTCTCGAAGACTTGCAGAGCTCTGCATGTTAGAATTCTGGGGTGTTTGAGCTATTTTGATGTCAGGAGACACATACATGGCATATTGAAAAGGTTTTAACTGAAGGGCGGCTAATAAGGGGACTGGTTACCAAGATGTGGGGACCCGGTAAAGCATAATGAGGGCTCGGGGACCAGCAACACACAAAGCCATTACCGCCGCATGGCCTGGAGGCTCCAGGAGAGGCGGTGCAGTTAATGGAGCTCAGCCAAAGCCGCAGCAGTGGGACAGAAATGGCTGGGAGCTGTGGCCTTCAGGAGAGAGGGTCAGCCGCTGCCAGAACCCAGAAGTGGCCCCTGGCCATCCCCCACCCCAGCCTCCCCTGTCTGCTCCACCCTGCACACCTAGGAGTGGCGGCTGGGCAGTTGATCATCGCAGGAGGGGTGCCATGTGTTCACTGCCAGGGCACAGAGCAGGGTGGTGTGTGTAGGAGGCAAGCAGAGAATAGCCAGCTCGGGGACTTTGCTGGACTTGCAGCCCGTCCTTTGAGGGAGGAGTGCAGTTACAATGGACAGGCACCTGCTGAATGGGGCGAGAGCAGTAAGAACCCTCCTGCTGCCTGCCACGGGACTGAGGGAGCAGCAGGTACCCCACGGCCCAGGCTTTTCTTTTCAAAACAGGCTGCGAAGCGAGCAGGCTCAGTCCTCCTCTGATTCATGTGGGTAGTTCTGATGTTTCTGAATCACAGTCAACGTTTCCCAGGATCCTTTCCTTCATGATGCATTTAGCTGAATGACTACTGCATCTAGAATTTCCCTAGAAATAAATGTCCTTGCTCATTGAGAATTCGTCTTAGGCTCTTGATTCTAGAGAGAAAGGGATTCTGGGCCACTCCAAACACTGAGTAAGAGGGGTTAGTAGAGGAAGAGAAATAACCATTTATGGGGGGGGGGGACGACACAATCTGTGACTGTTAGCCCAGAGTGACTTGCCGAATGGTTTCTGGGAGCTGTCACCTTCTGGTACAGACCCTGCTTGCCGGCCTTCGTGTCTCTCTCACGGTACTGTGACCCAGGCATTGCTTCAGGGTCTGGGGCTGCCGGGTGCCTTCACACCCAGCCCCACGTGTCCGCTCCACAGTGCATCCCCTGCATGCTGGGCAGTTGGCGGCTGAGGGTTTGGCCCAGGCCTCCTTCAGCAAGCATTCCAGCGTGGTTGTTTCCAAACATGCAGAGGGCACTCTGGGAGCACAGTGCGGCATCTCTCCCTACTCGGGAGGGGAGGATCAATCGTCAGACTGTCTGGAAAACAATCTGTCAGTACATATTAGGAGCTTTATTTATTTATTTATTTTTAAAGATTTTATTTACTTATTTGACAGAGAGCACAAGCAGGGGGAACAGCAGAGGGAGAGGGAGAAGCAGGCTCCCCACTGAGCAGGGAGCTAGAGGCAGGGCTCGATCCCAGGACCCTTAACCGACTGAGCCACCCAGGCGCCCCCATATTAGGAGCTTTAAAAACACAACGCTTTGATCCACAATTTCCACTTTTGGATCCATCTCTTAAGGAAATGAAGGATTGGCACCGTGGACAAAAATGTGTCTGACAAATCTCCAATAGGACTTAAGGTCGGGAACCCAACTCAAACTGACCGAATGGGAATTTACTAGCTCATGTGATTTAAAAAAAAAAAAAAAAAAAAAGGAAGAAAAGAAAAAAGGAGCACCAGCATTAGGCACAGCCAGATCCAGGGTCTCACATGCTGCTCTTTGCTCCTCTTTTGGTGGCAAGATGCACACCAGCAGCTCCCGACTTTCACCTTAAGCTACCACGAACAGCAGTGAAAGAGCCCGCCTCTCTGCACAAGAATGGACAGCAGTCCAGATTTGAGTCGCAGACTCTGATTGGGCCACGTGCTCATCCTGGACCCAAGCACAGTGGCCCGGGGGATGGACAAAGCTGATCTGTCAGCCCTCAGTCACATGTCCTCTCCTGGAGCTGGGTGGGGAATAAGGCCATCTGCGTCTGCACCGCACTAGGAGGGGGAGGGGCCTCGGGGGATTTTGGTGGGTTTTTTTTTTGCCAAAAGAAGGACGGATGTTGGGCAGGTAGAGTGCAAAACCCATGACTTTCTTACAGCCTCACATGAAAAAGTGAGACGCCAAAGACCAGGTCTGGAAGAATGGCTTGAATTGTGGCTTATTCATAAGATGGAATATTAGGCAGCCATTAAAACATATGCTAGAATTAAATTTATGGAGACAATTTAATGATAGTATTTATGCTAGAATGCTTTGGAAAAATAGGTTACAACATACATATGCAGTATGCTTTCAACTGTGCAAAATATTTATGCTTTGAAAAATGCTGAAAGAAAATATACAGAAATGTTCATAGTAATTATGTCATGGCGATACGGGTGAATTTCATTCTCTAATTTTTTCCCTTTCTTCCTTTCTTCCTTTCTCCCACCCCTCCCTCCCTCCCTCCCTCCCTCCCTCCTCCCTTCCTTCCTTCCATTCATTTTAAAGTGTCCATTATTTGTATACCTAAGAAGCAAACATTAACTTTAAAAATCTGAACTGCAAGATGACTTCCGCTTGACCAGCATGTGGGTGTGCTGTGGCCAGGTGGGGATGACAATGGGGGGGAAGTGGAGACGGGTGGGGGTGGCGAGGAGGGAAGGGGAGGGAGGCAGCTCTGCCAAGTGCACCGTGTTAAACCTTGAAGAAAGCCGCAAGCAGGTTTTGGCCCAGTCGGAAGCGACCTGTGGGAGGTGCGGTTGGAGTTGGGGGTAACTCTTAGTTCCCTTAGCAGGCAGACCGAGGCTCAACTCTTAAGACCTTGTCCATTCATTTGTTCGTTCATCCGGTCGCTCGTTCATTGAGCAGGTGAGTGCCCGTATGTTCCAGGAGCTACGGCAGGTAACAAAGCAGGTCCTTGTCCCCCTGATGCTCACAGTCCTGCCTGAGGACATGCGTGCACACAGCTTACCTCTGCCTCACCATGTATTGCGGGCCTGGCTGATACGTAGTCATTGGCAGAAGAGCTTTTGAGAGGAAGCCAACACATGGTGAGGACCCAGCAGCTCCTGTGGAGGGCGGGACAGTGGGGTCTCTGCGCGTGAGCACAGCAGGGCTGGGATCACGCTTGGCAGGAGAGGGGGTGCTGGGCAATGCGCCCGGGTGCTGGCTCCCTGGCTCTGAGGGAGTGGCTGTGGCTACCAGGCCCTGCATGGACAATGAGCGCCTAGGGGGTGGCCAGACAGTGCGGGGTGGGATGTGGGGGAGCCCGAGCAAAGCTGAAGAGGGCACAGGGACCAAGGGAGGCGGCTGGCTCCGGCTCAGAGCAGGCGAGGCAGAGAGTAGCCCAGGAGTTAGAGGGGAGGGGCCTCATGCTCAGGGGCCAGTTTTCCTAATGAAAGCAGCTCGCAGCCCTGAGCTCGGAGACCTGGCAAGCTCCGTGTCCTCATCTGGAAAAGAGGAGGTACTCCTTAGGGAGTACCATGGGATGCGCCTGGGCCAGAGGCAGGGGGACAGTACACGCACAGTTCTCAGGACGAGGGCGGGAAGCACACCTGTCACCAGTTCCCAGCTGCTCTTGGCCTTAGTCATACCAGAGGTAGGTCAGTGTGGCTGGTTTTTTGTTTGTTTTTGAAGATTCTATTTATTTATTTGAGAGAGGCAGAGAGTGAGAGCATGTGAGCAGGAGGCCAGAGGGAGAGGGACAAGTAGACTCCATGCTGAGCACAGAGCCCATCTCAGGGCTCGATCCCACGACCCTGAGATCAGGACCTGAGCTGAAATCAAAGAGTCGGACGTTCAACCGACTGAGCCACCCAGGTGCCCCAGCGTGGCAGATTTTATTTTCTAAAGAGAGCCATGACAGTCTCCCATCCCATGTGTGCTCTTGTAATATGACCTTGCCACTCTGCTTGCCTTTGGGTGGTAAGTCATGAAGCTTCTGCCAGCTGCCCTCTGGTCCCTCTTCCTCCCACCCTCCCTGTCTGGGGATGCTCACTCTCAAAACTGGCCCACAAAGTTCAAGGAAGCCCAGGGCCTATGAAGAGGCCACAGGTGGAGGTGTGGCCCGACAGCCCCTGCCCAGGTCCAGCTAACCTAAGATGTCAAGCACGAGGAAGCCCTAGAGATGGCTCCAGCCCACTGCCATCTGACCCCTGAGTGACAACTGTCTGGCTGAGCCCAGTCGAGTGCAGGACTAGATAACACAAACGCTTGCTGTTGTTTTTTTAATAGACTTTATTTTTAAGAGACGTGTTAGGTTGATAGCAAAATTGAGGAGAAGGTACATTTCCCATATACCCCCTGTGAAAGGTGCATGATAAATAAAACATATCCTAATTTCATACACTTAATGTGTCTTGTGAGAAAACATGCATCTTAGATCATTCTTTTTCCCTGGAAGCCAGTGTACCCTGACCTGCTTCTTGGAGTAGAAGACGTATCTGTGTTGGTGCTTGCGGTCTCAGGTTGCCAGTGGTGGGTACGGGGAGCTAAGACCGGGGCTGTCTGCGGGGCTGTGCGTGTCATGGCTGCCTCAGATCTGTGCGAGGCAGAAGCCTGGTGTTCTAGGACTGGAGACGGAGCAGTGGCAGCTCCTCTGCATCTGGGGTCTTTTCCAAGCAGCCGGTGTACACAGGGGACTTGCGTAGCTTCAGTCCACCGGGTCACCAAACTGGTGCTGGTAACTTTTCTCTGTGTGTCATAAAATAGCTGCTGTCGGGCATGAAAGCGAGACAGAGGAAAAAATCAACCCTGAGATAACAAAAACCGTCACCTTTGCAGTAAGCATCTGTTGCTTTCACCTGGGGAATTCGCCGTGATAACCCTTTGGAGAACCACCCCTTCCCAACTCCCAGCCCTGGGGACTGGCTTCCCAAGCCTCGGGCGCCGCAGGTGGGGGTCATGTGACCCGGGCCTGGCCAATGAGCATATCCCACTGGCCTGGCCTCTATGATTGGTTAAGGGCAGGCCTGGGACTCCAGCTGGTCCAATGAGAGTCCTCCCCAGGACTTCCGTTAGAACTCTCGGGGAGCCAGCCGCGCGAGGCCTTTCTGGTGGGGTTGCCAAATGTGGGCTGTCGCCCCGGAGCTGGGATCGGGGAGTAGCCCCTGAGGGGGGGCGTGGGGCGCTGGAAGATGAGCCACCACTGAGAGCCCAGGCAAGAGGTGGCAGAGAACGTGGGGTCTGCCGTGATGTCTGAGGCCTTGGGTGGTACCTGGAAGGCAGCCATGCCCTGGCATTCTCAGTTCCACGAGCCCGTAAATCCCCTTTTATACTTAATCCAGTTTGAGTGAGCAGTGTCACCGAAAAGGGAAAGAGGCCAAACTGGCATCCTCTTAAGAACTGCAGAGGGCTGTCTGCTCAGACCTGGCTCTGGAAAGACAAACTCCAGACCCTCAGGAAAGAAGCCTTTCTCTCTTTCCTAAAACCTGAGCCTTTCCCCTTACTCCCTCCTAACTCCCAACACTCATCCCTGGGGCTGACCTTAAAGCCGTCTGAGCCCCATTACCCGCCTGTAGCCCTGCCCTGTGGTATCGCAGAGTAGTGCCTCCCGCGCCCGCGGCTGCTTGCGCGTCCGTCTGTCTCCTTCAGGAGAACGGGGTTCCGGGGGGAGCTGGAGCCCAGTCGCCCTCCCCCATAGGCTCTGGTACCCTGCCTGCCATTTGCCAGCTCCTCGGTGACCTGAATGGAAAAAGGAAAGCAGCCCATCGGGAGACAGGATCACCTGGAAATCTGGACAAGGGAAGGTTTGGGACAAGGAGGGAGCATCGGACTTGGAGTCCAGCAATAAAGGAAGGCGCTGTGGCCCTGCAACGATCCACTGATTTGCTTGGGCCTCTTTGAGCTCCAGCGGCCTCACCCATGGCAAGAAGATCACAAGCCTGGCCCTTGGTGTGCCAGGGAAAGCACTGGTGGGGTGGCATGTGGAGCTAAGGCAGGCCCTGCTCACTGGACAATCGCCTTGGGCTACACACTTTATGTGTGCAGTTTCATCTAATCTGCCCTGCCACTGGATCGACAGGGCTGCTTTATTAGCCCCATTTACAGATGAAGAAACTGAGGCACAGTGCGGTTAAGCCACTGGCCAAATGCCACACAGCAAGAAGATTGCTCTTGAGCCCAGATGTGTTGACCCCAGAGCTCTGGTCCCTCTGAGGGTGCAGAGGCAACGCGGATCCTGCCCCGGGCTCCAGACCTCACCGAGACGCAAGCCCTCCAGTTGGTATTTGGTCCCGCACAGTGTGCAGCCATATGTTTTGTGGCTTCCATATGTTACAGAATGAGAAAGCATTGAAACAAATCTCTACCGTTGCAGTCTGCTTAATAGGAATAGATTTAACCAACGAATGCTCCTAACACACGACTGTGCAATCGAACTGTGCCAGGGTAATTAGCATTTTTCTTTTTAAAAATTAATTTATAGGTCACTGAAGGCAGCCTAGCCTGGTAATGGGACATAAGTTTCAAGATGGAGAATGTCGCTCCTTTCCATGCTGTTCCTGTGGCCCATGCATAACAGCATCTGGAGGGAAGGTCATACTTTTGAGACCCTTGTCATGGGCCCGAGCCCCTGCCCCCTCAGCCAGAGCTTGGGAGGGCCACCCAGGAGGCAGGGCCAAGGCGGGTTCAGCCCCGCACCTTCACCCCGTCACCTGTGCTGGATGGAGTTCCTGCCAGCTGGCGGCTTCCGGAGAATTCCCAGCCACCAGAAGGGGGCAGACTGTGACTTCTGAAGCCCGGGACACAATGGGTGTATGAGGATGCTGGCGGGAGGGGACGGAGGTGCCAGGCTGCCTCCAAGACCATGACCACCTCAGGACGAGCTGGGAACCCATGGGCTGGGCCTGACTCCCCCAAAACTTCAGGTGTGGTCTGGTTCAGAGGGGCCCAGCCCACCCCATGTTTGTGTCAGGTCATCCAGCCCGGGCAGCCGGGACAGGCTTGGAGGTTGGCAGGCTGGCTGTGAGTGGCGGCGGGGGGTTGGTCCCGAAGCTGAAGCACAGGGGCACTATCTTTACGTGGGTTATGTATTTACTTGAGGTGGCTGGAGGAGCTGCTGGAGATTTGGGGTGGGTTTAAGTTGCCCCAAGCCACCCCTAAGCCTAGCCGCTGCTCAGGGAACCCCTTCAGACCTGAGAAACCTCCAGAGCCACCACACTGCCCTGTGTGGAGGGCACAGAGGCAAATCTCTGAGACGTCCTCCTGCATCACTGTTCCAGGCAGGCAGTGCTGGGAGACTCGGTGCCTCCCTCCCGCTCCCTAACAGCCGGCCCCCTGCTCCAGAGCCCACCACCACCTGTGCTGGTGGGCAGCAGGATGCTGAGGGCCGGGGGGGTGCTGGGTGTTCCGTGTGGACCGGCCTTTCAGCAGTAGGTTCTCCTTGGGCCCAGCAGCCAGCGTCCCAGACCCCAGGCCCTGTGTACGTTGAGCCTTTTGTGGATTCCCTGACCCCAGCAGCCCAGGCTCTCAGATGGCTGAAACAAAGAGAATTTTAAAGTGACACAAGCTGGACATGCAGCCACGAGAGGGTGTCTGCCCAGATTAACGTGAGCTCCAGCTTGGGCCTTTGAAGGGCCTTTGATTTCCCAGGGTGATGATGGATTTTCACAACCGAATTAGGGAAAGCCTCCCCAACCCAGACTCATCCGCTGAGACAGGCCTCACTGTCACCTGGGGCTCCGGGGACCCCTGGTATTTCTTACATCCCCCCCCGCACACGCTGGCCCAGGTCGGTGGCACAAATGTTGGAGTCCCTGCATAGAGTCTCCTGACACCCTGCTGGCCTCCTCCAGCCTGTCCTCCACCTGCAGTGACGGGGCCTCTTCCCAGTCCCCAGGCTAGCCCCCAGCTGTCTCAGGACCGAGTCCAGGCCTTTCCCTGCCTCTGCGAGGCCCCGCCCACCTTCCTCACCTGCGGTCACCGGCTGCCCCCCTCTTCCCTCCCCTTCGCTGCCGGCCACCCGGACTGCTTCCGGGTCTCCTGAACCCTTGCCTTGTCTTTGGGCCATCATGCATTGCTCTGCCTCTGCCTGACCCTCCCCCACTCTGTGCAGCCAACGCCTCTTCACCCTTTGTGTCGGCTTCAGTGTGACTCCTGTGAGGCCTTCCCTGGCCACCAGGACCCTCAGTCCCATCTCCCAGCTCTGTTCTAAATCTCATGGCTATTGGTGTCCCCACTGGTCACGGGCAACTCTGAGTCCCGCCACCCAGCTCAGCGCCAAATGCATAGTAGGCGCTCAACAAATGTTATCTGAAGGAATAGGGGCAGGAAGGACTGAGGGGCCCAGATGAGCCCCGAGGCGTCTGTCTGCTCCCTCAAGGGGAGGTTTGCTGAGTGGGAAGCTTGGCCCGAAACCCAACGGTGCACAGGCAGGCATCTGGGGTGTGCCTGAGGCCACGCTAGAGGCTCGCTCGTCCCTCCCCTGGAAATTCACCTTGCTCATTTGCCACAGATCTACGGCCTCCTGCAGGAACCGAACTGATCTGGCTGCCTGCGAATTCCTGGTCAGGGAGCCCCCGTGGTCATGGTCTGGAGCCAGTCTGAGAGAGGTGGGTTTTGCTTCTCAGACCTCAGCATCCCACCCTCCTCAACCCCAGCCCCCCATTCCCCTGAACTCCACCTCTAGCCCTTTGCTGGAGGGAAAGGTGTTCCTTCTGGGTCCCTCAGTGAGGCCTCTGGACTTGGCATGCAGCAATGGCCCTTTACTCAGTCACCACTCAGGCTGGTCCTTTGAACCGTACACAGTGCTCGGACTTGGGGGATACCAAGAGGAGGGATAATCAAAGCCCTGCTCCCCAGATCCCAAGCTTATCCCGAGAGTTCTTAGGCTTTCTGCTCAGAAAAACTTCTAAAGAAATAAATTTTAGTGGCTCAGGGGAAGGGATCAGAGGACTCAAAACAACTCTAAGCCAGCAAGAATGACATGTCACCAGCAGAAGTGGGTGGGGAGCCCACTGGGAGCCTGCCCTTTTGCTGTCGGTTCAGGGCCTCCTTTGGTGGCAGGACGGAGTCAGGGCACCCTGGAACGGCTGCCAGAGCTGTCGGGGGGGCAGTGGCAGGATGCACAGCCAAATAGCACCCGGGGCGATCAGAGGCCCTGTCCTGGCTCCCAGCAGCTCCTCTGTGACCCTGGACAAACCGCTGGATTAACCTTGCGGATCAAATGGCCACAGGGGGCAGGCGGGTGGCACAAGAGTCCCTTGGGTAGCGCAGACAGAGCCCCAGCTGAGCCCCACCTGCAGGCTTGGTTACTTCAGCCTCCTGGTACCGGCAGAAAAAAATGAGTGGCCAGAGCTGTCAGAGCTGATGATCATTTTCAGGAGAATTTTTAAAAACCCTGAGTTATATGAGATTTCCCATGTTAAGTGTTGGCTCAATTAAAACAACACACCAGGAAGGGAAGAAAATGTTTCCGTGGGCCATATTTGACGGGGCAGCCTCTGAAGTAAGCCCTCCGAGGGTCCATTTGTAAAAGGAAGGTGCTCTTTCCTGGCTGGGGGGCCACCCACAGCCCCTCCCAGGGAATCCGCTCTGCCCCCTGGGGAACACGCCCCCGGCCACTGCTGATTGGACCAGGGGCGGGCTCCGGACGCAGGGCAGCCAGTCACAGACCAGCAACAGCTGACGCTGGGCCGTGGGGCCACTACCGCCTTGGTCAGGCTGTCTCCACTCTTCGTCCTCAGGCTGGCCCCTGCCATGCTTTCAGATCTGAGGTGCCTCCCCGCTGGAACCTTCTGTGATCAACCTGTTGAAACTGCCCACCACCCGAAATGCAAAGGAAAACCACGGGAAAGTATCGGAATGGCTAAAATCAAAACACAAGAACTAACAAGTGTTGGTGAGGAGGTGGAGAAAGGGGAACTCTCTTGCACTGTTGGTGGGAATGCGAGCTGGTGCAGCCACCGTGGAAAAGATATGGAGGTTCCTCAAAAAATTAAAATTCAATGGTCATATGACCCAGTACTTGCACTACTGGGTATTTACGCAAAGAAAATCAAAACACTAACTCGAAAAGATACCATGTACCCAGATGTTTATTGCAGCATTATTTACAATAGCCAAGATATAGAAGCAACCCACATGTCCACTGATAGACAAATGGATAAAGAAGATGTGATATATACATGTACACACACATACAACGGAATATTATTCACCTATAAAAAGAAATGAAATCTTGCCATTTGTGACCTGCATGGACCTTGAGGCTATTAAGCTAAGTGAAGTAAGTCAGACAGAGAAAGACAAATACCATATGATTTTTTTGGTGGAATTTAAGAAACAGAATAAATGAGGAAAAAAGGAGACAAAAAATAGACTCTTAAAAAGATTTTATTTATTTATTTGACAGAGAGAGAGCACAAGTAGGCAGAACTGCGGGCAGAGGGAGAGGGAGAAGCAGGCTCCCCGCTGAGCAGGGAGCCCAATGCGGGGCTCGATCCCAGGACCCTGGGATCATGACCTGAGCCGAAGGCAGACTCTTAACCGACGTTTAACTGACGGAGACACCCAGGTGCCCCCAAAATAGGCTCTTAAACGCAGAGAACAAACTGGTGGGGGAGGGGCGGTGGGTGCGGGGAGGGCGGGGATTGGTGAAAGGCATTAAGAGGACACTTACCACGATAAGCACCGGGTGATGTATAGAATTGTTGAATCACTCTATTGTACACCTGAAACTAACATAACACTGTCTCTTAATTATACTTCAATTAAAACAATAAAATTCAACTTTGATATTAAAAAATTAAAAAATAAATTGAAAAAGTAAAGTGCCTACACTCCAGGGGGGATTTTTTTTCTTCTACACTTTGTTCTCTGATGTAACCACAGCACCCAGAATGGGGCCTGACTCGTCACAGACCTTCACCAGATATTTGTTGGAGGAACCAGGGAGTTCCCACGAGAGTCTGTCTTCCTTTCTTCCTTTCTTCCTTGTCACTCCGGGATGTCCCTCCCAACCTCCTCCCCCATCGTGGCTTGTGCTAGCTTCAGGGAGACTCCCTCTAGAAATCAAAAGAAGTTATTCAAGGCTTACTAGCTGTTACACAGAATAGAGGGAATGACAGGCTGACAGTGCCAAGGGCAGACCCCCGTTCTTAGTAGCTGCTCAATACACATTCGGATTTGGGTTTTTTTCCCGAACTCTGAGCTGCCTATCTTGTGCGAGTGTTGCAGTAAGAACTTTTCAGCAGCCTCTGCAAGCAGATGGGAGCCCTGTTTGTCACTGGAAAACCCTCTGGGCAGTTCCCCGGCCCCATGCTCGCACCAGGTTCAAAGCCTTCCCGGAACCCCATGTCTGGGCCAGTTCCAGGCCTGCTCCCAGCGTCCAGACATGGATGATGAGCATCATGCTGGAGTCTATGGCTGATAAAGAGATCATTGAGCAGCCGGTTCATATTGTGTGTCATCCAAAAAGAAAATCAATTTTAAACATCAGATAAAATGTGACAGGCGTTTTAAGAATGTATTTTATAAGCAATGCACTGTGATGGGAACAGGGTTGGCGGGCAAGTGGAGGCCTGGCCACTGAGCTGGGTCAGTACGGTCTGATGTGGATCCTCTTAGGGGCTCAGCGGTCCCTGGCTCAGCATCCCAGCCCCCCCAGTGCCCAGCCTGGAGGGCGCCTGCAAGCCAGACTGCTGGCAGCTGGGGAAGCTGGCCAGAGAGGGTCTCACGCCGGAGGTAGCCGCCACGCTGATGCTGGGAACCCTTCCCGAAGGAGGGCGAGGAGGCTGGTGCTGCTCCAGGCCCGACTGAAGTCTTCCTGGGGACCATGGGCCAGTCACTTTGTCTTGGGGACTCAGCCTTCTTTTCTTTCAAATAGGAATAACCATGCCTACCCACAGGAAGGGTCTGACGAGATCAAGAGAGGAGTGATTGGGGCGCCTGGGTGGCTCGGATGGTTAAGCGTCTGCCTTCAGCTCAGGTCACAGTCTCTGGGACTTGGGATCAAGCCCCACGTGGGGCTGCCAGCTCAGTGAGGAGTCTGCTTCTCTCTCTCCCTCTGCCGCTCCCCCTGCTTGTGCTCTCTCTGTCTCTCCCTCTCTCAAATGAATGAATAAAATCTTTTAAAAAAAGAGGAGTGGTTAAAACACTTTGAAAATGAGTCTATTTATTTTAAACAGGGAAAATCCTCACATGACAACATTTTCAAATAATGCTTTTTCAAAAACAGGCTCTCAGCTACAGAGTAGGTTTCCTTCCTGCCCTTGGACCCCTGCTCCTCCCTTGCTCCCCCAAGAGGCAGCCACTTAAGCAGCGTCTTGTGTGTGTCCTTCCAGAGAGGTTCCTGGCCCGCACACCCATTTGCACACACACTGTTCTGGACTTGTTTTTTCGCCCCATTAGGCCTACACCTTGGCGCTCTTCCATGTCCATTCCTAGAGCGGAGCTTCTTCCTTTTCCGTCCTACCCCCAAACACGTGGGCTCCGTCGCCATCCCACAAAACTCCACCAAAAGCGAGGGCTGTGCCACAGCCGGCCGATGGGAGGGGCAAAAGGAGAAGGGAGGGGCCAGGGGCGGGGCTGGCCGGAGGGGCGGGGCTAAGGGAAGGGGGTGGTGCGGGCAGGGAAGGAAGGGGCGAGGTGGATAGGAGAGGAAGAAACAGAAGGGGTTCTGTGTGTCCATCTTGGTAGATCCTTCAGAGTTGGGGTGAGAGGACGGGGAGACTTAGGCTATACTGTGAATAATAATAACAATAACAATAACAGATATTATTTATTAACAAAAAACTCCATTGTGCAGATGGTCTGTGCTCTGCTGGCCAGGCCCCTACCAGCAGACATCCACGTGCCCACACGGTGCTGTAGCCAATAGCCTGGTTCCTGTGTGCACTTGCTCACAGAGTGGAAAGCACCCCACAAGCTCATGTGTTATGGCAGGGACCTGCAGTAACAACGCTCTCAGCCTGAAAAGTCTGTGCCTTTGTCCCTGGCTGAGGCGTAATGGGGGGGAGGGGGCAGGACTGAGACCTGTAGCGATGGTTTCAGGGCTTGGCTTTGCTGACTTTATTCCTGAATCATCTTCCTCAGCCAGAACCTTATTTTGTACCTGTCTGTGGTGTGAGCTGGAGCACATACGAAAATGAATTTTATTATTATTTTTATTTATTTATTTGTTTATTTATTTTAAAGATTTTATTTATTCGACAGAGAGAGACACAGAGAGAGAGCGAACACAAGCAGAGGGAGGGGGAGAGGGAGAAGCAGGCTTCCTGCTGAGCAGAGAGCCCAATGCGGGGCTCGATCCCAGGACCCTGGGATCATGACCTGAGCTGAAGGCAGACACTTAACGACTGAGCCACCCAGGCGCCCCACGAAAATGAATTTTACAGTCATTAGCCATCAGGGAAATCCAAATCAAAACCACATTGAGATACCACCTTACACCAGTTAGAATGGCAAAAATGGACAGGGAAAGAAACAACAAATGTTGGAGAGGTTGTGGAGAAAGGGGAACCCTCTTACACTGTTGGTGGGAGTGCAAGTTGGTACAGCCACTTTGGAAAACAGTGTGGAGGTTCCTCAAAAATTTAAAAATAGAGGGGCACCTGGGTGGCTCAGTCGTTAAGCGTCTGCCTTTGGCTCAGGTCATGATCCCAGAGTCCTGAGATCAAGCCCCGCATCGGGCTCCCTGCTCAGCGGGAAGCCTGCTTCTCCCTCTCCCACTCCCCCTGCTTGTGTTCCCTCTCTCGCTGTCTCTCTCTCTGTAAAAAAATAAATAAAATCTTTAAAAAAAATTTTAAAAATAGAGCTACCCTATGACCCAGCAATTGCACTACTGGGTATTTACCCCAAAGACACAGATGTAGTGAAAAGAAGGGCCATATGCACCCCAATGTTCATAGCAGCAATGTCCGCATAGCCAAACTGTGGAAAGAGCCGAGATGCCCTTCAACAGATGAATGGATAAAGAAGATGTGGTCCATATATACAATGGAATATTACTCAGCCATCAGAAAGGATGAATACCCAACTTTTATATCAACATGGATGGGACTGGAGGAGATTATGCTAAGTGAAATAAGTCAAGCAGAGAAAGTCAATTATCATATGGTTTCACTTATTTGTGGAACATAAGGAATAGCACGGAGGACATTAGGAGAAGGAAGGGAAAAATGGGGGGGGAATTGGAGGGAGAGATGAACCATGAGAGACTATGGACTCTGAGAAACAAACAGGGTTTTAGAGGGGAGGGGGGTGGGGGGATGGGTTAGCCTGGTGATGGGTATTAAGGAGGGCATGTACTGCATGGAGCACTGGGTATTATACGAAAACAATGGATCGTAGATCACCACATCAAAAACTAATGATGTATTGTATGGTGATTAACATAACATAATAAAATTAAAAAAAAAAAGAAAATGAATTTTACAGACATCCAGCCCTTGCCATCACCCTAGTGAAGAAACTTCTGGATTCCCAGGGGTCCACACTGGAGGGACAGTGGGTTGGGGCAGCTGGTCCCTAAAGAACCTCTCATGCCTGAGGTTCCCTCTCCTTTGGAAACTGTTGCTGGCATGGATGCCTGAGGAGGGTGCCTAGTTCATAAGGGCTCCCTCAGGGGTTCTGCGCCACCACTTCTTCTTCTGGAGAAGGTACCGACCTGCCCCCAGTACCCTGCATGGTGCTGCCCCTGCGGACCTGTCCCTACCAGCCAAGGCCAGGCTGTTCCTGGTTCCTCCCTGGGCACTGCCCCCTCCCCCTTCTGCAGATGATTGGCAGGGAGGTGCTGTGCCCAAAGGAGAAGGGGTCCTTTTGGACAAACTGCAACATAAGCAACTCAACCAGACTGTCACCACAAGAGAGCCCTCACCACTGGGGCGGGGTGGGAAGGGTAGGGAAAGAGTCTAGTATGGTTTCTAGTCCCCATTAGAAACTCTTTCAAAGGATAGGACTAATTATCTGATGGACATATAGGCTGTCTCTATTATAGTCATATAATCCTAATATCTGCTGTGCTGTTTGCACATGCGTGTTCTCATTTCACTTAGGGAAGTGGGTAGAGCAGGTATTATTTCCATTTGACAGATGGGAAAACTGTCTCCAGTTTTCCACACTGTGTGTGGAAGATGCTGTTGGTTGCCTGTCCCCAAGCCATCCCCACCCCTCATACAAACACATACCCTTCTTTGTCCCCATTTTGCTTATGCTTCCTCCCAAGGGAAGTGGGTCACTCCATAGCCCGGGGAGTGATTGTTGGCTGACCAAGGCATGTTGATCTCCTTCTCTTGCCCGGCATCGAGCATGGGCAGGAGACACAGGCTGGCTGAGAAGCCCGTTAGGGGCTAGTAGGGAGGTTTTCCTTGCTTTGATAAAAAGACCCATGTTAGGGTGACTCCCTTTTATCTTTTGCCTCTGGTGATTGTTGGCTACATGTAATTTCTGGAACTGTGGTAGTCATCAGAGCCGTGAAGAGAGTCAGCATAAGGTGCAAGTCGATATGTTGAGGACGTGTATCAGTTATCTATGGCCCCAATAATGCCACATAACAAACAACCTCCAAACTTAAGAGGCATTCAGCAAGAAGAATTGATTGCTCATGTGGCTGGAGTCGGCTGATCTAGGCTGGCTCAGATCTGCCCCACATCTCTCATCCTCCGGCAGGTTCTCAGGGCCATGGCAGAGGTGCAAAGGACAAACCCCCATGTGCATGCCCATTTCAAGCCTCTGCCTGCATCTGTGCACTCTTATCAAAGCAAGCCACCTGGCTGAACCCATTGTCAAAGGCGGCAGAGCTGGTGACTCCTCTGGGAACGTGGCCACTGCCAGGTCACAGGGCAGAGGGCATGGAGGAGGGGGTAAAGAATGGGGCCTTTGTTCCAGTCTACCATAACAAGCAGAGCAGAAAGAGAAAAGGAATATGCCCCCTGGTGATGTGATTGAGTTGCTGAATTAGCCAAGCCTGGAGCCTTCTACCTTGGAGCTTTTAAATTTAAAAAAAAAAATTTTTTTTTTTTTAAGATTTATTTATTTGAAAGAGAGAGAATGAGAGAGAGAGAGAGCACATGAGAGGGGGGAGGGTCAGAGGGAGAAGCAGACTCCCCGCTGAGCAAGGAGCCCGATGCGGGACTCGATCCCGGGACTCCAGGATCATGACCTGAGCCGAAGACAGTCGCTTAACCAACTGAGCCACCCAGGCGCCCCTACCTTGGAGCTTTTGGTTATTCAAGAAAAAAAGTTTGGGGTGCCTGAGTGGTTCAGTCGATTAAGCTCCGACTCTTGATCTCAGCTCAAGTCTTGATCTCAGGGTCGTGAGTCCACACTGGGCATGGAGCCTACTTAAAAAAAAAAAAAAAAAAGTTTTCATTGTTTAAACCATTTTGAGTTGGGTCTTCTGTTACTTGTAACCAAAATCACTACCAGGCCCAAGATCATCCACCTAGAAAGTGGTGGAGCTGAGACCTGGGTGGGGCCCCGGACTCAAGGTCTGAGCTACTTCTTCTTCTTCTTCTTCTTTAAATATTTTATTTATTTATTTGACACAGAGAGAGAGCGCACAAGCAGGGGGCGTGGCAGGCAGAGGGAGAGGGAGAAGCAGACTCCCCACTGAGCATGGAGCCCGATGCGGGGCTCGATCCCAGGACCCTGAGATCATGACCCAAGCCGAAGGCAGACGCTTAACTGACTGAGCCACCCAGGCGCCCCTAGGTCTGAGCTTCTTGCTGTGCCTTTGTGCGGTGGGCCTTTGTTGTTTCTGAGCATGGGATATGAGCCTCCTACTCTCCTGTCCCAGGCCTGTGCTGTCATGCACAGGGCCCAGCAGGGACGGGGAAACAGGCTCTGTGCTGTATTCTGGAGCAGCTCTGCCAAAGCCCTGCCCACAGCCCTGCATGTTGGGGGGAAAGCTCAGGCCTCAGAAAGCTGGGCCAGTTTCCTTTGGGGACACCAGTTACCCCACTGGGGAAGGGGGCCCAGGCAATGGCTTTGTTCTAAGCTTAGGGGGATACCACATAAGAAAGCAGTCTTCCCCAACAATTGTCTCTCCATTCTCATCAAATCTGGACCATCCAGTGCCATTTGGTCATCCCCCTGCCCCCATATAGGCACATACCTAAACCACGCCAGGCAGGTAAGGTCACCATAATGTTCCCACCAAAGATGGTGGTTTCCCTGGGCCTCCTGTGAACAAAGAACCCCAGAAGGATCCCAGAGGGTCTACAAACTGTCTTGAGTCTCCCTGTTTTCAGCCCATCCCATGGGATTTACCTGCAAAGGGTAAATCTAATGAGTTGGATTCTCCTCTTCTTTCCCCAGGTGGGGAATTGTGGATGCGGTACTGAGCAGTCAGTCATACCTTGGAAACAGGTACAAAACCTAGGATTTGGTTTAGCGGCATATAAAAGAAAACCTCAAAATGATAGTGGCTTAAAGACCATAAAGTTAATTTCTCTCTTGTAAAACAAGTCCAAACGTGAACAGTCCATGGTGGAAGGACAGCTCTACCATCAGTGACCCAGATTCCTTCTCCTTTTCTGCCCCACCAACCTTGGCATTGGCTTCCATCCTCCAGTCACTGCATTGTCCAAGATGGCTGCCAGAGCTCCAGCCATCACGACTAGGATCGTAGGAAGGTGAAAACGCAGAAGAGCAAACAGGAGCTCCTCTCAGCTCTGTCAGTTCTTTTTCAACATCCTTCACAGAAGTCCCACTCAACAGTTATGCTCCCTTCTCACTGGCTGGAACATAGTCCCTGGTTGCAAGGGAAGCTGAGAAATGTGTCTTTTAGGCCATAATTTTTATGACCAGCTAAAAACGAAGGTTTGATAACTTCAAAGAGTACAGGAAGAATGCCTGTTGGGGAAAGTAAAGAACAGCTCCCGCCACGAGGAATTCAACCTCCGTCGACACTTATTTTCTGGGTACTCGCTGTATACCAAGCACAGGGCTAGGCTGTGCCACATACAGAAAAATAGGACATGCTCTTTAGTCCCAAGTCTAGTGTGGATGGCAGACCACAGCAGGAATGGCTGTCATAGTTATGAGTTGTTTTGGCGACAGCATGCTCAACAAGAAAAAAACCTGCCATCTTTGAAACATAGACAAATTCGCATATGATCTGGACTTCTGGAGTCTCTGGAAACACTTGAAGCTCTGGCAACAGTGGGCCTGCATCATTTCCTCACGGCAACAGTCGGCTGGACAAGGGGCTCCCCCGTCTCAAAAGGCCCCTCTCCTGTTTGCCGCAGTCCCCACCGAGCCCTGTTGCCTCACAGCACCCCTAGCTGCACGGCCCTGGAGGGCATTCGAGTTTGCACCCTCTGCTTACGGAAGCGGACCTGCGGGAGGGGGGTGTCTGTCGCTGGATGGGTGTCGGGCAGCTCTGTGTGCACCGCGAGCTGACACTGCCCAGCCCACCCTTACAGATGCCAACTCCCTCGAACTCGTGCCTCTCCGAGAGGGAGACGGCTCTGCAATAAAAAAGGTAAACCCAACCCATATGCCTTCCAGAAATCTGCTTTTATCTAAAGGAGACGCTGAAGATGCGAAATAACCTTTCTCAGCTTCCTTCTTTGAGAAGGCGTCTCCAGCACGTGGAGACGGGTCAGGCTGTCAGGGGCAGGCATCTCTCTCTCTCTCCCCAGCAGATGCCTCCTGTGTCAGGCCAAAGGTGGGCCTCCCTCGCTGAGGGCCCAGCAGCTGCTGGAAGCTCCTCTGGAGTCAGCAGAGACCCAGGCTCCCCGCTCGGCTCAGCCCGGAGCGGAGGCCCTCCTCATTAGTGCTCAGAGCCGTCTTTGCGGGCTGCCCCCGAAACCTTTCTCCGGAGCCCAGGGCCGGCGAGCTCTTGCTGGAACCCCCTTCCGTCTCGCTTCAGAGCGCGCCGGCTGAGAGCCCGGAGCAGAGCAGGAGAGCTGCGGCCCATCCTGGGTGGCCTCCCCCCTGCCCAGCCCAAGGGCGTCTTGCAGCTATAAATTGAGTAAATTGAAAATGTTACTGAGAGTTGGAGATAAAAGAGAGAGCTGGGTGTCTCCATGAATAAAACATGGGAGGGAGGCCATTTCTTGGAAAAATAGAGAGAATAAATTGTGGCGGATCAATTTTATCTAATTTCTTGGCGGAGCTTCTGACATGCAAATGAACGCGCTCATAATTTATGAGTGAGCTATGGAGATTACCAGAGGGAAGGGGTGCCTGGATTTCTGGTGGAGGAAGGAGGGGCACGGCTAAGGATTTAGCAAAAGTCCACTAGGCTTTTTCTCCTTAAAACCTGAAGATTTAGAAACCTTCCCAGGGAAGGCAAAAGCCAGGCAGGATAAATTCCAGATTCCTCGGCTTGTCTTGGGGGCCAGTTCCTCCGGGCCCGCTCTGGTCGTCACAGGCACACTGATGACCTGCTGGCCAGCACTGGCCACAGCAGACGTGGTCTGGCCCCCCGCCTTTGCTCCGTTGCTCCCCATCTCCCGACACCCCATCTCACCAGCCGGAGTCCCTCCCTCGACCTTTGGTTTCCAGCCTGACTCATCCCTGGTAGGTCGGAGCGAACCCACCCTTCCTTCTGTGCTCTCGAACCAATCCTGCTTACAGACGTGTTTTCTTTGGCCTGAGCCATGACCGTTCGCTGTCTGGATCGGTTGCTCAGATTAAGAAAGGAGTAGATTTCCCATGTGCTTCCAGAGGTCTGGCTTTTACCATATGATTGGAACCTCAGGTTACAGAGGCTGATGTTTTCACTGCAAGCCGGCTGGAAACTAGAAGTAGCCCCCGGCCCTTCAAGATAGAGCCCGCACCTACTCCAATTCGCCGCAGACCCTACCACTCCCTGTTGCCTGTCCGGCCCCGAAGCTGAACGTCCCGAGCTGTTGATTATTGGGTTTGCACTATTGCTTTGCTTATCGTGGAGTTGGTGCGAGAGAGAAATATCTCTTCTTATGACTCTGACAAAATGGGCAAGTCAGAGGGACAGAGAGAGCAAGCTTCAACAGGAAGAGGACACATTTTTATTTTGGCAGGAGCTGCGAGTGAGCCCAGGAGTAAGCGTATAAAGAGGGAAGGGGTGGCCTCGGTTGCGTCCTCGTGGAGTTCCCTGGCAAGCCCTGCAGGGGCTCCAGAGGGCAGCCTCTTGTAGGAGTCCCAGCCGCTTTGTCTCACCATTTGGGTTCTCTGTCCTGGAACCACAGGGACACAGAGCGGGGAGCTTGGAGAAGGAATAGAATCAGCCCAGGCCAGTGTCTGGAGGCCACCCAGCTCCTCCCTGTGAGGCACACGTTCAGAGAGAGTCTGAAGTCCTGCTGCACAAAGGAGCAAACTGGGGCCCAGAGGGTTTGGTAACGAGCAGCCAAGTTGGGAGAACCTGGCTGTGAACCCATGTCTGGCTGGCTCCACAGCCCAGCTTTGCCAGTGCCCTTTGGCCCTCTGTGATTGCCCTGCCTTGGTCTGCCGGGATGATGAGTCTCGTGGGCAAAACAACTTACAACCTGGGGTGCCTGGCTGGCTCGGTTGGTAGAGCATGCAACTCTTGATCATGAGGCTGTGAGTTCAAGCTCCACGTTGGGTGTAGAGCTTACTTAACAAAAAAAAATTTTTAAAAACCTCATAACTTACAACCTTAGATGGGCAACAGCTGCATAGGTGGCCCCAGATGACCCTTGCAAGGCCTCCCGGAAGCTCAGTGACCCTGCCCCTGGGCCTTTGCACTGCCTTTTCTTCTCAATCTTCATAGTTCTGCGTCCTTATCCTGGAGGTTTTAGTTTCCTGCTCTAAGTGGCCTCCCTGGTCACTCTTGACCCTGTTTTCATAGCACCCAGTTTCCTCTAAAGTCATCTTATTGATTTGCTTTTGTGTGTATTATCTCTCTCTTACCCCCCAGGAATTAAGGGCCAGGAGAGCAGAGACCTAATCAGTTAGGTGCTGAACCCTCTGTACACAAGGGCGCTCAATAATTATTTAAAGAATGAGTGAAAAGCGGCATGTCCCGGTGTCTGACCCAGAGCAGCCTTCAGAGAGGAGGGTGCTGGGCAGGAAGGAAGTTCTCTGAGTGTGAGGCAGAGGGGAAGGGGCGGGCACAGCTGTGCTCTGAAGTGGGGGTGGGGGTGAGGCGGGCTACGGGAAGGCCTGCTGGGCACAGCCCGACTTTAGAACGCAAGGGCGGCCCGAAGGGCACACATATGGAAGGATCTGCAAGCCCACCGGTGCCCGGACAATTCTGCTGAGACCCTGTGAGGACAGGCTGCTGGGGGGCAGTGTCATCAGCTGGGTGGGCTCAAGGTGAGGCTTCCTCACCTCCCTCACCTCATGGCAGCAGTGAGAGTCTGAGCGTCCTGGAGTGTCGGGACCGTGAGGGAAACTGAGGCTCAGAGTGGGGGGCACTTGGCCCAGGTCATGGCAGGTCTCTGTGGACACAGTGGTCTGCTTGGGATCAGTCCGCACCTGGGTCCTTCGCGAGTCCAGAGAGATGCGGGCACTGTTGTTTTTGAGTCTCTAGATGATTGAAAACAAGTAGAGAAATGCCTAAATAGGATCCCGAAAATTCGGGCGCATTTTCAACTTTTGCATCGAGCGAAGTAACAGTTTAATACATTCAAAAGATACCATGCAATGTACTCTTCAGACGATAATCCTGGTGTTGAGGAGCAGCGATCAATCCCCATGTCTGGCAGGGGTGGTCTGGGGGTGAATGGACACCCTTACATGATAGATGTGGGCTAGGTCTCTGTGACTCTCTGTGTCGCCCCTCGGGAGACCCTACAGAGCCTAAAGTCGGGGCCTTTCGTGGGTGGGAGGCAAAAGCCACATGGCTTCCCTGAGACGGGCCTCGGTCAGAATCCTTCTGAACCTTAGTTTTCGGATCTAATAAATGGGCACACTCCTTTGTCCACCGCTGGCCTGAGTTGAAGATGACTGTGTGGGAAGTGCTTAGCCCCGATTCAGTGCTGGCTGTTGGGTTCATCCGGAGCTGGGACGCAACCCCACGGCTCCTGCTCTTTCTGCTGCCCCCCTCTTCCCCCTCTCCCCGCTGCCCCCCGTAAGCTCATCTCTTGGGAAGGTTTCAGACTCTGCTAAGAGGACCTATCCCTTGAAAGCAGGAATGGGATTTTCCTTCCCAAATCCGTTCCTTGGGGGAAGTCTTCAAAGAGAATTCTCGTAATTTCCCGTTATAAAATTTTATGTGCAATTCTAAACAATGAACTGTGAACATTAATTGAGCAGACCGGGAGATTTTCTGTTTTTTAAGTCACAGACTACTTTAAAACCTCCCAGACCACAAGAAACTGGCCTGAGGAAATACGCTTCCAGAGGGGTGGCCCAGACCGCACCCCCCGCCGCCCTGCAGTTGTCCTTGCTGGAGCTGCGCTCGCCAGGAAAGGTGGCCACACTGGAAGCTTTGCAGCTGTCGCTGGCCTGCGTGTGCCACTACGGCTTTTCACCCGATCTGCCTGCCGGGCACATGGCAGGTCTGTGTCCATCCGTCCATCCATCCGTCCGTCTGTCTGTCCGTCCATCTGTCCATCTGTGAATCCATCCAACCAAATAATATTTGTTGAGTAGCTACTATGTGCCAAGCTGTGGGCATAGAGCCATGAACAAAACAGACAAAAAAAATCCCTCCCCTCCTGGAGCTGACGTTTTCACAAGGGAGACAATGAGAGCAAACACAATAAATAAGAACATTATGCGGTATATTAGAAGGTAATAAGTGCTTTGGAGGAAAACTAATTAGGGATGAAGGATGAGGTAGGAAGGAGAGGGTGGGGGCAGGGCTGCAAGTTGATGGGGGTGGAGGGGTGGGGGGAGTGGGGGGCAGGCCTCCGTGAGAATGTGACATTTGAGCAAAGATTGGAGGAAGCAGGGAAGCAAGCCATGGGGATATCTCGGGTGGAAGTGTTATAGGTACAAGGAGAGAGTGAGTGCAAAGGCCCTGAGGGACGCCGGTCTGTTCATCCAGCGAGGGTTTTGAAATGACCCTGAGAGAAGCGAGGAACAACTGCAAGGCTCCAAACAGAGGAAGCATATGCGCTGGCCTGCATTTTATTTTTTTTAAAAATTTTAAAAGATTTTATTTATTTATTTGACAGACAGACAGAGACAGCAAGAGAGGGAACACAAGCAGGGGGAGTGGGAGAGGGAGAAGCAGGCTTCCCGCTGAGCAGGGAGCCCGATGCGGTGCTCGATCCCAGGACCCTGGGATCATGACCTGAGCCAAAGGCAGATGCTTAAAGGCTGAGCCGCCCAGGCGCCCCGAGCATGCAACTCTTGATCTTGATCTCAGGGTTGTGAGTTTGAGCCCCACGTTGGGTATAAAGATAACTTAAGAAGAAAACTTAAAAAAAAAAAAGCCAGCCTATGGAATAAGAGAAGATATTTGCAAATGACATATCAGATAAAGGGACAATATCCAAAATATATATAGAGCTTATAAAACTGAACACTCAGAAAACAAATAATCCAATTAAAAAATAGAAGACATGAACAGACATTTCTGCGAAGAAGACACCCAGATGGCCAACAGACACATGAAAAGATGCTCAACATCATTCATCATCAGGAAAATGCAAATCAAAGCTACAAGGAAGTATCACCTCACACCTGTCAGAATGGCTAAAATCAACACCACAAGAAACAACAGATGTTGGCGGGGATGTGGAGAAAGGGGAACCCTCCTACACTGCTGGTGGGAATGCAAACTGGTGCAGTCACTCTAGAAAACAGTGTGGAGGTTCCTCAGAAAGTTAAAAATAGAGCTATCCTACAATCCAGTAATCACACTATGGGTATTTACCCAAAGCATACAAGAACACTAATTCAAAAGGATACATGCCCCCCTATGTTTATAGCGGCATTATTTATAATAGCCAAGATATGGAAGCAGCCCAAGTGTCCATAGATAGATGAATGGATACCAAAGAGGTGGTGTGTATACACACTGGAATATTACTCAGCCATGAAAAAGAATGAAATCTTGCCATTTGCAACGACATGGATAGAACTAGAGAGAATAATGCTAAGTTAAAAAAAGTCAGAGAGGGGTGCCTGGGTGGCTCAGTCATTAAGCGTCTGCCTTCGGCTCAGGTCATGATCCCGGGGTCCTGGGATTGAGCCCCGCATCGGGCTCCCTGCTCCGCGGGAAGCCTGCTTCTCCCTCTCCCATTCCCCCTGCTTGTGTTCCCTCTCTCACTGTATCTCTCTGTCAAATAAATAAATAAAATCTTTAAAAAAAAAAAAAAAAGTCAGAGAAAGGGGCGCCTGGGTGGCTCAGTCGTTAGGCGTCTGCCTTCGGCTCAGGTCATGATCCCAGGGTCCTGGGATCGAGCCCCACATCGGGCTCCCTGCTCGACGGGAAGCCTGTTTCTCCCTCTCCCTCTCCCCCTACTTGTGTTCCCTCTCTCGATGTCTCTCTCTCTGACAAATAAATAAATAAAATCTTTAAAAAAAAAAGTCAGAGAAAGACAAATACCGTATGATTTCACTCATATGTGGAATTTAAGAAACAACACAAATGAGCAAAGGGAACAAAAAAAAGAGAGAGAGGCAAACCAAGAAACAGACTCTTAACTCTAGAGAGCAAACTGATGGTTGCCAGAGGGGACAGGGGTGGGGGGGATGGGTCATACAGGTGATGGGGATGGAGGAGGGCACTTGCTGTGACGAGCACCGGGTGACGTATGGAAGTGTTGAGTCCCTATGTTGTACACCTGAAGCTAATACAACACTGTATGTTAACTAACTGGAATTAAAATAAACTTTAAAAGAAAAGGACCACCTGGCTACTGTGTTGACAATAGAATTGCTCTGTCTATCACTGAAGCCACTGGCCGGCCACATGTGGCCACAGAGGGCTCTAAACGTGGCCAGTCTAAATTGAGATTCGCCATGTGTGTATGTATACACTGGATGCCAAAGATGTACTCTGGGGGCACCTGGGTGGCTCAGTCAGTTGAGCGTCTGCTTTCGGCTCGGGTCATGATCCCAGGGTCCTGGGATCGAGCCCCGCACCGGGCTCCCTGCTCGGCGGGAGTCTGCTTCTCCCTCTCCCTCTACCCCTCCCCCCTGGCTTGTGCTCTCTCTCTGTCTCTCTCAAATAAATAAAATCTTAAAAAAAAAAAATCCATTAAAAGAAGTACTCTGAACGAAAGAAGGTAAACTACTTCATCAACTATTTTAAAGATTTATTTATTTGTTTGAAAGAGAGCACGAGTACGAAGGGCAGAGGGAGAGGGAGAGAATCTCCAGCAGACTCCGCGCTGAGCACGGAGCCCGGCACAGGGCTCCATCCCACGGCCCGGAGATCACGACCTGAGCCGAAACCAAGGATCGGACTGTGCCAACCAGGCGTCCCACCATCAACTGTTTTAAAACATTGATTACATGTTGAAATGATAGTATTTTTGATATATTTAAAGTTATTAAAATTAATAGTATCCTTTTTCTTTTACTTTTTAAAAATGTGGCTATTAGGACGTGAGAATCCACACGTGGCTCGTGTCCTTTTTCTGTTGGACAGCCCCGTTCTAGGTGGTACAGGCCAAGGGCAGAAGCTGGGAGACAGGAGGCGGGGGCCTCATCCTGGTGGGAGGTGACAGCCGCCCAGCGGGGGCCAGAGTGGTGCGAGGTGGAACTCCAGGCGTGTGTGGTTTGGGCAGCTGAGTCCGCAGCTGCACCGCGGCTTCATAGATGTGTGGGGAACGAGCCCTTGGCACCGGTTTTGCCCATGAAGCAGGGGTGGGGGCGGTGTGGAAAGGGAGATGCGCTCCAGAGGCAGGGGCTGGGGGCACTGCGCACGGTGGAGGCCAGAGCGGAGCTGGCTCTCCTCATGGGGCAGCGTAAGCCCAGGTCTCCTGTGACAGGTGCCTCGGTGAATCCCAGGCCTTTACTTCCTCATCTGTACAATGGACGCAGTAGGGCTCAACCTCCCAGAGTGGAGAGTTAAAGGTAAGGCCTGGCATAGACGAAGTGTCCAACCGGTAAGGGGCTCTCATTAGTGAGCTGGGACTCGCGGCCACCCGGGACACACGGCTCCGCTTCTTCTTCGGTCTCTGATAGCAGGGTGGGGCGGAGGGGATCTCTGCTTCCTTCCACCACCCCCTTTCAGCTCAGCCTAGTGCTGAGCCTTGCACACAGTAGGTCCCGAATAAAGACTGAATTGAATAAGCAAGGCAATATTGGGATGCACTAGGGTAATGTTTGTTGAACGCACAGCACATGAGCGCTGGATGGAAATCACCCCTAATGTCGACTGAGTTATGAGCGACCCACATCTGTCCAATTGTGTCCACCCACCACCTCCTGGACCCAGGCCTCCATCACCTCTCACCTGCACACCCACGGTAGCCCGCTCACTGGTTTCCTTCCTTCCCTTTACCTTCTCCATCCTTTGTCCACACAGCGGCCAGAGGGCGCTTGTAAAAGTACATCAGGGGCACCTGGCTGGCTCAGTCGGTAGAGCATGTGACTCTTGATCTCCAAGTCGTGAATTCAAGGCCCACATCGGGCAGGGAGCCTACTTAGACAACAACAACAATAGCAACAAAGTACATCAGACTATCCCATCTCCCCTGGTGGAAACCTTCTACAAGTTTCCCTTGCCACCAAAATGCAATTCTGCAAAGTCCTGCATGATCTGGCCCTGTGTCCTTGGCCAACTTCATGTCTTAACACTCTTACTCTCTATGCCTTCTTTCCTGTCCTAGAACTCAAGCCTGTTTCTGCCTCAGGGCCTTTGCACTTGCTGCCCGTCCACCTAGAATGCTGTTTCCTCCCATTTTTACCTGGGTAATGACTTATCACTCATCTTTCAGTACAGGTGTCTCCTCTTTTAGCCCCTCAATCTAAAAAATCCAACTTCTTAGTGACTTAGTACTTCTTTTAATATTTGCTTGTCATGTTTCACCAGCCACAACTGTCTTGTTTAAGTGTTGGTCGCCCATGTCTCGTGTCTCCCTGACCAGAGTGTAAGCTCCCTGAAGCTTCATCCATCCTTGGGCACCTCCACATCCAGCCCAATGCCTGGAACACGGTAGGTGATAGATAGCTGCCGGGTGAACCGATGCGCTTCTCTGGGCGAACCGTGAGCACTCTGTGTGCACAGTCTCATTCAGTCCTCACAGGCTCTCCGGCCTTCACCACTGTGGAGGCCAGTACACAAGAGTTCCCAGGATTCAGACCAGGACGTCTGACTGCACAGCCTGTGTTCTTGAACGCGGTGTGACACTGTCCCTCAGACCTGGGTTCTGGCGAGACTCTGCCAGGGGCCGACTCGGTGACCTCGGTCAAGTGCCCTCCTGTCTGCCTTTCTGACTCCAGGCCTATGGGCTGAGTGTTCCCGACGTCCCTGCAGCTCCGCTGATCCGGGGGGCCCTCGGGTGTAAGTGCTCCCTGGGGAAGGCTCACGTCTGGGATTTTTTTTTTTTTTAAAGATTTTATTTATTTATTTGAGAGAGAGAGACCACAAGCAGGGGGAGGGGCAGAGGGAGAGGGAGAAGCAGGCATCCCACTGAGCAGGGAGCCCGATGCGGGGCTTGATCCCAGGATCCCGGGATCATGACCCGAGCCGAAGGCAGACGCCTAACCGACCGAGCCACCCAGGCGCCCCTGGGATTTTTTTTTTTTTTTAAGATTTATTTATTTATTTATTTATTTAAGAGAAAAAGAGTAAGTGGGGGAGGGGCAGAAGGAGAGAGAGAATCTCAAGCAGACTCCACGCGGAGCCCAGCACAGGGCTCAATCTGACAACCCTGAGGTCTGAGCCGAAACCAAGAGTCACACACTTAACCAACTGAGCCACCCAGGCGCCCCACGTCTGGGATATTCTTTTTTTTTTTAATGATTTTATTTACTTATTCATAAGAGATAGAGAGAGGCAGAGGGAGAAGCAGTCTTCCCGCTGAGCAGGGAGCCCGATGCAGGACTCGATCCCAGGATCCTGGGATCATGACCTAAGCCGAAGGCAGACGCATAACCATCTGAGCCACCCAGGCGCCCCGTCTGGGATATTCTTATGGGAACCTTCATATCCTGCCCCACTGTTCTTGCTGTTGTATTATAAATACACATGCGTATGTTATGCTTTCTTTTATTTCCCTTCTTAATTTAGGTGGGGATTTATGAATTTCATTTGAGGACAGTGAAAAGGGTGTGACAAAATATGTGATGTAAAAGGGGGCCTTCTGTCATGGGTAGTGACAGAGTCGGAACTGGGGCCTGGGGCACAAGGCATGGCCTGGGCACGGGCACGCGGGGCTGCTGGTGGCTCGGGTCCTATACCTACACCAGAGAGGTAGTCACGCCGGTGTCCACACGGCTAAAAATTCACGGAGCTGTACACTGAAGAGGGGATCACTTGACCCTGGGTAAGCCACACCAGTTTAAAAAATAAAGGGAGGGGTGCCTGGGTGGCTCAGTCGGTTAAGCATCTGCCTTCTGCTCAGGTCATGATCCCGGGGTCCTGGGATCGAGTCCCGCATCGGGGTCCCTGCTCAGCGGGATGCCTGCTTCTCCCTCTCCCTCTGCACCTCCCCCCAGCTTGTGCTCTCTCTCTCTTGCTCTTTCTCTCTATCTCAAATAAATAAATAAAATCATTAAAAAAAATAAAAGGAGATAATATATGTGAAATAAATAAAAGGCATGAAACGACGGGCCTTGGCAGAGGAGGAAGTGTCTCTGCCTTCAGCCTGTGAGTCCTCCTTGGCCTGCCTCACTCCTGACATCCCCAGCTCCAGCACCTTCTCCTCCCTGCCCCCACTGCACTAGCTCCTGGTTACCCCCACTCAGGACCCCCTTCTTCACATGTCGCCCACAGCGAGTTTCTCCTGGCCTGGGCATTTGGGACATAGGCTGCCTGCGGCGGTGTTTGTTGAATGAAGACGCGAGCGAGGGCTGAGGCTCATTTTTACCCGGGAGAATATGCACATGCAGGGTCTGCGAGTCCAGAGGAAGGAGGGGGGAGAGCAGTGTCCCCAGCACACTCCACGTGCCACGTGCTGACTGCACGGTCCGTAGCAGCGGCTCCTGGGCTCCTGCTCGCGTGTCAGCTCAGCTAATCCTACCCCTGAGGCTGGTACCTGGATTGCACTCCGTTAGAGCCGTGGACCAGGGGCCACGAGGGCAGGGGCAGAGCCGGGGCTGCACCCGTGTCAGCCTGCCTCCAGAGCCCGAGCCCTTGGCCCTCACTTTCCTTGCTCCGTCTTGCTCAAGTAGGAAGTTGAGAAAAGAGAAAACAGCTCCTCCCCATGGTCCTGACACTTCCTTACCTCCCCAGGCCGGGCCCTCAAATGTTTAGTCTTTAAATCTGATTTCCTTATCATCTAAGATATAGGTACGATCTGACCTTTGGATGCCACATTCTCAAAATAGGCTTTTCCATGAAAGCAGGGGAGACTACAGTCAGACCCAAGAAAGCACTTCCTGACCATATATGATAATACACTGTCCTGGGTAGGTTCGATGTATATGAGAGGAAAGCAGGGCCTTGATCCAGTGAGATCTGTAGTCTCGTGGGCCCAGATTCTGATTCTCTGTGAGCTCCTGGCTCTAGGACCCACCTTGGAAAGAGTGAAGCCAGCCAGGCATTTGGCCTCCTAGGACCCACGTACCTGTGCCCCCCGGAGGGCACCTGGGGGGAGTGAGAGAGAAGGGTGGCAAACTTTTCCAAGCAACTTTCCAGTGGCCTGAGCTTCCTCTGAGGACGTGGCCTGCTGCTTCTCTGGGTTCTGTCTCCCATGGGTGCAGGGCCCTGGGGAGGGGGCTGTGGGTGATTGGAGCCTGGCAACTTCCAAGCAAACTACATGCCCCTTAGGGCTCCTTCCCAGGAGGACTCCTGACCCCGGAGCCTCACTTTCCAGTCCTTTCCCTCAGGGACTTGTCCCCTCCCGGGCCGGGAGGTTGCTGAGCAGAGGCCACCAAAGACCCTGGGGACCGAGAGAAGCTTGGAGAAAGCCCCGAGGTCTGCTGCTCCCAGGGCCCGGTTGCCAGGCCCTCCCACTCCAGGACCGGAGCTGAACTCCCCGTGCTCCTGGCAGGTGGGGGCTCCCCCGGGGCCGTGAGTGGACTGGGTGGAAGATAAATATGGCGGAGTTAAAGCAGGCAGAGGGATCTTACAGGAGCAGCTTACAGGCGCCTCCTAAACACGGTTGGTTGTTTGGATTTCCAAGCGGAAGGAGGCAGCCTGCCCTCCCTGAGGGACACCGGTGCAAGGAAGCAACGATTTCCTCTGCTTCATCCACCTCATCTTGGTTGTCACATCGCATGGGGGGCATTCCTTCAGCACGCACATACTGAGCACCAGCTCTGTGTCAGGCCCGTGCCAGGTGCTGGGGGACACAGTGCTGAACAAGGGGAGCAAAGTCCCCAACCTCAGGGAACCGACAGCCAGGAAGTGGGCGAATGACAAATAAAACATCTTCCAAAAGCAGTAGGAGCTGTGGTGACAGTCATCACAATGGCTTGGCAGAAAGCGATGAGGTGGGGGAATAGAAAGCAGGGCGACCAGCCTCTCTGAGGAGGGACGGAGGCCCCAGGTAAGTGCAAAGGCCCTGAGGCAGGAAGTGCTGGAGAAGTTCCAGGAGCAGGAAGATGGCCAGAGCGTCAGTGCACGGTGGTCAGGGGTGAGGTCAGCAGAGCCTGTGTCGTGCTGGGCGCAGGATGGCTATTATTCTAATTGTCAGAGAAGCCACCGGAAGGTTTTAGCAGAGGATTGATGTGACCATCTCAGTATTTGCAGAACATCGTCCTGGAGGCTACAAGGGGAACAGGCTGGAGGAGCAAGTGGGGGAGACCTGTTAGGGTGAAGGATAGACTGGGGGGGACTAGTAATAACCCTCTCTGCAGGATGCACTTGGGGCAACGGCTTGTCCCCGCTGGTCTCTGGACCGTCACCAGAATGATCCAGTCTCTCATCGCCAGTGGGCCAGAAAAACCCAGTTGTAAATTCTAAAGAGAAAAATCTCAAGTTGGGTCTGGTGAAAGGCAGAGGAATAGCTTAGGGGGTGGCTGGAGAAGGTTGAAAAAGGTGAAGCCGTAGGCCAAGGCTTCACTTTTCCAAAGGCTCTGGAAAAATCGGGATAAAGTAACAAAGATGCAGAAAGAGCCCCTTACATGTGCTTAAAATTTGAACTCTGGGCTTCTCCATTCATGAGGCCGATGGTTCTGCCAAGGTGGGAACTCCAAGGGAGCGCGGAAATGGTGGCATCCCTGAAAGCTTCTGGTGGGAGACGCCTGAGGGTCAGTCATGCCTCAGGGCAGCATCAAGGTGAAGAGTGTGGCTGCGGAGCAAACACCCTAAAGTTTGAGTGTGCAGCTGCTCAGTCAGAAACACCCATGGAGACAAGGCCTCAAGTGCAAGTGGTTATTTAGAGGTGATCTCGGGGAGCACCAGGAGGAGGGTGGGCAGTGGGGGGGAGGGAGCGAAGGCCCTAAAGAGTGAATTTTCGAGCAGCTGGAGCTCATCCCTCTGGGGAAGTCTGCGAATGAGTGTACAGCGTGTGCCCGAGGGTGGGGGAGCTGGGATATTGATACGCCGACGCTCACCACCATTGATGGAGGGCTGCTCGGAGGGCTGTTAGCTCCGCAGCACCCAGGCCGGTCGCGTGCATGGGCAGAGTCCTCTTGGGTGGCCGGAGAAAGACCCCAGGCAAGGGGACGGAGCTGCGGGCTGTTGGAAGTCAGGCCTTTGGGCACTGACGTGATTCGGGGTGGGTTCTGGGTGGCGCACCCTCAGCGTCGGCTGCAGTGAGTCACTCAGCCCGAGCCTCTGTTTCTTCACCTGTAAACTGAGAATAATAAGGGCAACCCTGTTTCTACAAAATCAATACAGAGCCCTGTGTCCTAGGGTGACCGTGCGATTCAAAGAGAGAGTGCTGTAAAGCGCTGGCTTCAGCGTCGGGCACACAGCACGTGCTCTGCGCTGGGTTCTTCATTCCTCGAGGTGACGGGTATTTGCCCAGAGCCTCCCAGTGCCAGGCCCTGGGCCAGCAGGTAGAGCTACAACGTGAGCCCAGCTGATGGGCTCCTGTCCCCGACTGTGGAGCTCAGAACCTCACAAGGAAGGCCAGAGAAGGACAGGTGTGATGGGGCCACAGGAGGGCACAGGAGGGCAAGGGCACGGGAGCCCCAAAGGAGGCCTCCGTTAAACCTTGGGAAGGTGCCATGTTGGAGAGCCCACACCCACCCCAGTGTCTCCCACGAATCCAACACGGCCAGTTTTTGAGGTTATTTAGCATGATTTGAGAGTTATCTAGTTGTATTCATAGGAGGAGGCGAGCCCAGGGTCCTCCCGCTCGGCCGCCACCTTGCCCTCTGCTCCCCACCAAGGCCAGGGTTTTGGATCAAGTGGTTTCAGTCAGGGATCAAGTGGTAAGAGAAATACAAATCTCGAAACCCTGGATTTTCCCCAACGCAGGGCCGAGGTGACGTTGGGAGGGAAATGAAGGCCTGAGCCGGACTGCAGGCAGATAACTTCCCTGTCTTTCCTCCTCTGCCTCCCTCACTACGAGTTGGTCTCAGACGTGAAACGAGAGGCGGTCAACTGCTGCTGACACTGCGGACACCTGCCTGCAGCCCCTCAACACCCAGCCTCGTAGGCCTGCACACGCAGGGCCTCCAGCCCCTGGCCCCTGACTTCTCTGGCCCCTGGAGCCCACTTGGGCTGAGGCCCAGGAGGCCAGAGGTGGTGAGGAGTCAGCACTCCCTGGGAGCAGCTCGCGCTTCTGGGGAATAAACCTGGCATTCTCGCTATTCCCTGGGTGCCCAGCAGGTGCCCCCCTCACCACCTCGGTCACCTGCACAATGACACACCCTCTAAGGCTACCCGCATTTCCTGCCTCATATCCCTATTCCCCTGATGTGCCTCTGAGCCTCCTAAATAACTGCCTCCTAAATAATTCATTGGCCCTGGGATCCTCATCTTGGGATTTCCTTGGGAATGGCGGACCCAAACTAAAAATAACCAGGAGTGGGGACACTAACTTGGCTTTGTCCCCTCAGTTCCTTTGTTCTCCTCACGCCTTCCCTCGGTCAGCCACACAAGACCCGTGTGAAGCCCCAAACGAGTCAAGTTATGCTCAGTGATGCTCTTCACACCTTTACCCCTGCCGTGCCCTCTACCGGGACTGTCTTTCCCTCTTCCTTCCCTTGGCAAACTTCCTGCATCTGCTTGCTTCTAGAAACCTGGTGGCCTGTCACCTTCCCCCTACACTTACCTGATAGTTTCCCCATCTATATTGGTCACAGGTGAATGTAGGATGTACTATTACTTTACTTGATATTTTTATTTACATCAACATTATAATTGGCTCAGTTTTTTTTTTTTAATTGTGGTAAAATATCCACAACCTAAAACTTACCATTTAAACTATTTTTAAGCACACAATTTGGTGGCATGAAGTTGTGTAACCATCACCAGCATCCATCTCCCAAGCTGAAACTGTCCCTGTGAAGCAGTGACGTGCCCATTTGCCTCCCCCCGCAGCCCCTGATAACCTCTGTTCTGCTTTGTGTCTAGAAATTTCTCTATTCTAGGTGCCTCGTGTACATGGCATCATACAATATTTGTTCTTCTGTGTCTGACTTCACTCAGTGTAATGTTTTCAAGGCACATCCATAGAGTAGCATTTGGCAGAATTTAACTTTTTATATGACTAATATTCCATTGTACGTAGCTGCCGTATTTGTTTATCCATTCTTCTGTCCATGGATATTTGGGTTGCCTTCCTTTTTGAGAACTTTTAACAACTTTTTATTTATTTTTATTTATGTTTTCTAGATTTCATTTATTCATTTGAGAGAAAGAGAAAGAGAGGGCAGACATGGGGGTGTGTGTGGAGGTTAAAGCCGACTCCCTGCTGAGCCGGGAACTCTATGGGGGCTCCATCCCAGGACCCTGGGATCATGACCTGAGCTGAAGGCAGACGATTAATAACTGAGCCACCCAGACACCCCTGGGTTTGCTTACTTTTTAAACTCAGCTATGTCCTAAGCAGCATTATCCATGATGGTAAATTTGTTTTGAATACCCATGAAAATAAATCTACAAGCCACCAAACAAGAGAATAAAAGTGTGTCCGGGACCCCCAGGAGGGACCGCCCCTGACGCCAGGGCCTCCCCTGCCCCTCTGGGCAACCCTGCTGCATTTACGGGACAAAAGCAAGCTTCCCCCAGGGCTGACTCTGCAGGCCTTACCAGAGCCCGGTGCCTTATTGTTCAAAATGGTTTGCTGATTGCTTTAGGCCTGAGGCTCAGAGTCTCCTCTGGCTGGAAAGATCCAGAGCTGTGTTTTCTTCAACAACCTAGCACGTCCCCCAGAACTCACGTTGGCGCCAACGTGTGCTGGGGCTTGGGGTTCTGCTTGTGTGCGTGGAGCCCCCTTACATCAGCGCCGCCCGGCCCCCGACCCCCTCAGCCTTACAAGTGAGTGCTCCCAAGCCTTACAAGTGAGTGCTCAGCCTTACAAGTGAGTGCTCCCCAGCCTGACCCCCAGCGGCCACAGCCCCCACGGTCCTTGACTGAGCCCCAGCCGGCCTCAGGGGTGACACGCTTGCCAACACACCCTTTAGTGGCTGCTGTCCCCTCCCTGTCGACGTCCCCTCTCTCCCAGGGGACCCCCTCCCTGAGACCCCCTCCCAAGTAAACAACTCACACCGAAACCCTTGTCTCAGCCTGCGCGTCTGGGGGAACGCACGCCAGCGCCGCGAAAAGAGCCCGTTTCAGCGGAGTCTCCACGCCTACGAAACGCGGTTTTTTCCTTCCCGTGGCTTTGCAGTACAGCCCCTGGGGTGGAGTGGGGGGAGGCCCAGAAGCGGGCTCGCTCTCGGGCGCGCTCTTTTCCGCAGGGGTTACCCCAACTGGATAGAGCTTCTCGAAGAAGTGGAAACATTGTAATTAACAGATGAAATCCTTACTTCCGATGTTATTAAATTTGTTACGCTTATACAGCGCAGAGCATATTGAAAAGGCAAATTAAAATGTTAGGTGTTAATAAGCTTGGATTAAATTGGGTTTTGAGAACCCGGGGAGGCGGAGTTAGTCCCACACGGACGCCGCGTAAGGGTGTTCGAGGAGCCCTTTCCTCCGCGAGAAGCTCCCGGCTCTGCAATTACTCGGGAAGACCCAGGATCTTAGGAGCGGCCTCCCCGGGCTGAACGTAGGGATTTGCGAGCGTGTTTCTGTCGAGTGTATGTTTAGAGAAGGGTTTCTCCACACTTCAGTCCCCTGACAGGAGCGTGGAGAAAGAAAGGGGAAATTAAGAAAGCTCTTGAAAGGAAAGAACACCCCCCAAAAACAAAACACCCCAAAGCAGCGCACCCCACTCTGGGCAGAGTGAGCGCTGGGAGCCCCAGCCGCAGACGTGAGGCTTCTCCCTGCCTCCCTCCCACAAGCTCTGGGTGACTGGTGTCCCCAGCCTGGCGGACTTGAGTGAGCAAGCTGGGTCCAGGATAGGGTTGTGTTGTCCCCGATCCTTGGAAGGATGTCATGTGGAGATCCTCAGTCAGAGGGACTCAGGACAGAAGCCAGAAGACTGCTGTCTCTCAGCAAGGTCACCCAGGACACTCTGGTCAGACCCAGAGACTTCTTCACAATCCTCCTCCCATTTCTCATGCTCTTGGGTAGCTCTCTGTCGCTCTCCCTTCGCCTCGCCTCCCTGTCCTATGCCTTCTTCTCAGTGCCCGCCCCCCCCCCAGTGAAGGTGCCCTTGACTCCTTCCCCGCTGCACACTCTTCTGGGTGACCTTCTGCATTCTCGAAGCTTCTTCTTCTACCTCCTTCTCTGCCGATGATTCCAGATCTCTGTCCTCTGTTTTTTTTTTTTTTAAAGATTTTATTTATTTATTTGACAGAGAGAGACACAGCGAGAGAGGGAACACAAGCAGGGAGAGTGGGAGAGGGAGAAGCAGGCTTCCCGCCGAACAGGGAGCCCGATGTGGGGCTCGATCCCAGGACCCCGGGATCACAACCCGAGCCGAAGGCAGACACCCAACGACTGAGCCACCCAGGCGCCCCTCTGTCCTCTCTTTATATCCTTCCCTCCAAACTTTATGCCCAGTGAACATAGGCCACCTCCACAAGGACCCCCAAGCTCAACATCCCCCAGTGGAAACTACCCTCTTCCCCCTTGACACCTTCCCCACCTTGTGTCTCATTTATCCTAATATCCAAGCTGGGGTCTGGGGAACCTGTGGTGGGTTATCCACTGCCATGCAACAGTCACCCTCAAACTGTGCAGCACCAACACAGTAAACCTTTGTCATCTCCCACATATTCTGTGGGTCAGGACTCTGGGAGTGGCTGAACCGCTTGGGTCTGGATCGAGGTCTCTCACAAGGGTGCTGTCAAGATGGCGGCCAGGGTGGCAGTCACCTGAAGATTTGGTGGGCTGGAGGAGGCGCTTCTGAGATGGCTCACTCACCGGACTGCTGGCAGGACTTCGTTCCTCTCTATGTGGATCTTTCCAGAAGCCTGCTTGAGCGTCCTCATGACATGGCCACTGGCTTTCTGCAGAGCCAGTGATCCATGAGAGAGAGAGAGCAAGGAGAAAGCTGTGATCCTTTTATGATCTAGACATACATCATTATTTTTACCATATTTGATTCATTAGAAGCAAGTCACTAAGGACAGCCCACACTTGAGGGGAGGGAATTAGCTTCACCATTGGGAGGGAGGGGTGTCGAAGGTTTACAGACATATTTGGAAACCAGGGATGCAGATGCTTCCTCCCACATCTGTCCTACATCGGACCAGCTTCAAATGTTAAATGGTGAACATGACTTTTTAATTTTTTTTTTTAAGATTTTATTTATTTATTTGACAGAGAGAGACACAGCGAGAGAGGGAACACAAGCAGGGGGAGTGGGAGAGGGAGGAGCAGGCTTCCCGCTGAGCAGGGAGCCCGATGTGGGGCTCGATCCCAGGACCCTGGGATCATGACCTGAGCCGAAGGCAGACGCTTAACGACTGAGCCACCCAGGTGCCCCTGAACATGACTTTTTAAAAAAATCATAGAAGTTATACGGCTTCACTGCAAACAATTCACCAAGCATCAAAAAGTAGAAAGTAGGAGACAAACCCCTCTCCTCCTACCCCCTAAGTAATTGCTATTTACAATTTGGGCTTTTCTATCCAGGCTTTTTTCTGTGTACAGTCGTGTTGGTCAGGTGGGGGCAGGAGCGGTGTTACCGGGGACCCGGGGACCCGGTGAGCCCCGGAGCGGTGGGAGAGGGGCTGCCTGAAGCTGTGACCTTAACTTGAGGGATGCAGCCACTGCCAGGACCATGGAGAGGCAAAGAGGGAGCCAGAGAACTTAAATATTCTAGCCTCTCTCTTCTCCTGCCCTCTGACCTCCACCAGGGTCCCCCGTGGCTGAGACACAGGGAGTCAGAGGGCAGGGGAGCCCCGGCAATGCCATCTGGAGTAGTGAGACCAGGATTCGGGAGGAGGAGAAGGGTGAAGAGTATATGCAGAGGGAGGCAAATGGAGAGTCAATAGCGCAGTGGGTAAGTACATCTTAAATACATTCGGGATCTATTTTTATGTGATTTTGCATTCTTTTTTGTTTTAAATTAAGCTTAAAGGGGCGCCTGGGTGGCTCAGTCGTTAAGCGGCTGCCTTCGCCTCAGGTCATGATCCCAGGGTCCTGGGATCCAGCCCCGCATTGGGTTCCCTGCTTGGCGGGAAGCCTGCTTCTCCCTCTCCCACTCCCCCTGCTTGTGTTCCCTCTCTCGCTGTGTCTCTCCCTGTCAAATAAATAAATAAAATCTTTTTAAAAAAAAAGTGCAGAAAGTATTTGCAAGAATAACTATTGGCTTTCCCTTAAAAAAAAAAAAAAAAACTTAAAATTGCTTATGGCAAGAATGTTCCCAAGTGGCCAAATACTAAAATCATGATGTTTAATGGCAGGGGAGCCTCCCAAGGCCTGGCACTTACCGACTTCCCCTGCGCCCAGCCCTCTTCTCCCCCTCATGGCCCTCAATACTCCAGTCCTGCACCCACTTGCTGATTAGTGTCCCCCTCTGTGGCTTCACCTCCTCCAGTCCATCCTCTACTCGTCTCCCGTGGGATTGTTCCATGACCCAGAACTGGTCATGTTATTTGCCTGCTTAAGACCCCTCCCTGGCTCCCCACTCTTCTTGGGATGAACCCCAGACTCTCCCGTGTGTCTGCCAAGGGCTTTGCAGCTCCAGCCCCTGGCCAGAGGCATCCCAGGATCCGGCCACACGGGTGTCTGCTGGTGGGAAGCAGTGCAGTGCGGCTGTTAGGACCTGGGCATTGGAGGCAGGTTGCTTGGGTTCAAATCTCAGCTCTTGCACAGGCCTACTCTCTGACTTTGCTCAGGTTTCCTCGGCTGGAAGACAAGGGAAGTGCTATGCCTTGGGTAGGGGGCACTCTGCATTACTACATGAAGAGAGTTTGGAATGGTCTTTGGAGTATCAGAAGCACTCAGTACCTCTGTAGTGATCCACCCCCTCCTAATTGTGATTATTCCCTGAACACACTGAGCAGTTCTCAGACATGAGCTTCAGGGTCCCTGGCCCCTCCTTTTGAATGCAGGTGGGCTTAAGACCACTTCAACCAATAGAATGCAGTGGGAATGATGCTTTATGACTTCGGTTTTTTTCTTTAAGATTTTATTTATTTATTAATTTTCAGAGAGAGAGGGAGAGAGCGGGAGTGGGGGGGAGCAGAGGGAGAGGGACAAGCAGACTCCATGCTAAGCCTGTTCCCCAATGTGGGGCTCCATCCCATGACCTGGAGATCATGACTTGAGCCAAAATCAAGAGTCGGATGTTTAACTGACTGAGCCACCCAGGCACCCCGATGCTCTGTGACTTCAGAGGCCAAGTGACAAAGGGGAGTGTGGCTTCTCTCTTTGCCACTGGAATACTCATTACTAGAGCCCTGAGCTTCCGGTCCAACCACACTGTGGCTGCCATGATGTGAGGAAGCCCAAGCTGCACAGGCAGATCCCACGCAGGCCCACTGGCCGGCCGACCTCGTCCTTGCATCCTCCTGGTCCAGTGACAGGCATGTGAGGGAGACTTCAGACGATGTCAGCCCTCGGTTTGGAGTTGCTCCAGCTGCAAGTTTTCCAGCCGAGGCCCCGGACATGGAGGAGCAGAGACAAGCCGTCTACACTCTGGGAATCCAGATTCCTGACCTGCAGTGTCTGCGAACACGATAAAATGGTTGTTTAAAGCTGCGAAATTTTGGAGTGATTTGTTGCACAGCAGTAGATAACTGATACACACATGATCATCTCCTCCTCCTCTTCCTCCCCCTCTTCCTCCTCCTCTCCTTGGCAAACTCCTGCACATTCTTCAGGGCCCTGTAAAAATGTCACCTCTTCCTGGTGAAGCCTTCTCCGATTCCTCCCTGCCCTCACAGAATCTCCTGTGTGTCTCCAGTGGCCTTTTCTTCACTGCGTAGATCTGTTTTCTCATGCCTCTCTCAGTTTGGACCGGGCATCCCGGAGGGCAGGAACTGGGCTTCCCCTTTTTCCCCCCCAGCATCTGGTCAGGGCTGCACAATGTAGTAGGTCACATTTGCTGAATGATGATGCATGAAGGAGGCCCGAGCTGTTGCTCCACAGGAGCTGGCCTGCATGAGAGAACTTTCTGGAAGATACTGACAGTTTCCACATTGTGGGACTAGATGGATGTTGGTACAGTGAAGAAAAATCCTGAGTCATTCAAGTCCTATAAAATCACGTGGGCATCTTCACAAATGTCCAGCCACCCTCTGTGCTGGGGGGGGGGGGGGGGCGGCACCCTTTTTCCCCGGGAGGGGGCAGGTTTTGGTGCATTAAAAATACCTGCCAGATGATCCCAGGTGCAGCCAGAGTGGAGAAGCACTGCTGTTTAACCATGACAGCAACACTAATGATGAGGCTGGCTAACGCTTTTTGAGTATTTACTACGTGCCAGGTGTCAGCCTATGGTTTTTCATGAATTAACTCATTTAACCTACACCACCACCCAATGAGGGGAAACCGCAATCATCTAGCACTTTTTAATAGCTTTATTGCGTATAACTGAATACAATAAACTCTACCTCTTAAAGTATATAATTTGACATCTTTTTTTTTTTTTTAAGATTTTATTTATTTATTTGCCAGAGAGAGAGAGTGAGAGGGAACACAAGCAGGGGGAGTGGGAGAGGGAGAAGCAGGCTCCCCGCTGAGCAAGGAGCCCGATGCGGGGCTCGATCCCAGGACCCTGGGATCACGACCTGAGCCGAAGGCAGACGTTTAACCGACTGAGCCACCCAGGCGTCCCTGTAATTTGACATCTTTACACACACACCCGCACACCCACACATGCATTTCAACACAAATCAACACAATCAAGATGGGAACATATCCGTCACCCTCAAAAGTTTCCTTGGGCCCCTTGTAATCCCTCCTTCCCACCCACCGTCTGGCTCCTTCTGTCCATGAGCAACTGCTTATCTGCTTTCTGTTATCATAAATTCATCTGCATTTTCTAGAATGTTATATAATCCAAATCATGCAGTAGGTACTTTTTTGGCCTGGTTTTATTCACTCATAATAATTTTGAGACTCCTCCACCTTGCTGTATGGATCAATAGTCCATTCCTTTTCATTGTTGAGAAGTATTCCATTGCACAGAGGTATTGCATTGTCCCCATTTTATTTTATTCAATTTTGTTATTTTTTTAAAAAGATTTATTTATTTATTTTAGAGAGAGAGGGCGTGTGCTCAAGTGAGGGAGCAGAGGGAGAGGGAGAGAATCTCAAGCAGACTCCACGCTGACTGCAGAGCCCAACCTGGGGCTCAGTCCCACTACCGAGAGATCATGACCTGAGCTGAAATCACCAATCGGATGCTCAACCAACTAAGCCACACAGGCGCCCCTTATCTTATTTTTTAAATATTTATTTATTCAAGTAATCTCTGCACCCAGTGTGGAGCTCAAACTCACGACCCCAAGATCAAGAGTAGCATGTTCTTCTAACTGAGCCAGCCAGGCACCCCTGTCCTCCATTTTAAAAATGAGGAGACTCAGGTTCAGAAAAGGGACATGACCAAGGTCACATGACTAGTAAGTGATGACCTTGAACCCAGGTGGTTGCATCCAGGACCAACTCGCCTGCCACCTGTGCCCCCCTTTAGCAGGGCCACGATGCCCTTCCTTGTGGCAAGCAGAATAATGCCCCCAGTGTCTATGTTCAAGCCCTGGAATCTGTAAATATGGCGGTTATGATGACAAGGGGACTTAGGTTTGCAGATGCAATTAAAGTGGTTATCAGCTGACTTTAAGATAAACAGATTTTCAGGGCGCCGGGGTGGCACAGTCAGTTGAATGTCTGACTCTTGGTTGCAGCTCAGGTCGTAGTCTCAGGGCTGTGAGCCTGCTTGAGACTCTTCCCCTCTCCCTCTGCCCCCACCTCGAATAAATAAATATATCTTTTTTTTTTAAGATTTTATTTATTTGAGGGCGCCTGGGTGGCTCAGTCGTTAAGCGTCTGCCTTCGGCTCAGGTCATGATCCCGGAGTTCCGGGATCAAATCCCGCGTCGGGCTCCCTGCTCGGCGGGAAGTCTGCTTCTCCCTCTCCCACTCCCCCTGCTTGTGTTTCTGCTGTCGCTATCTCTCTCTGTCGAATAAATAAAAACAAAACAAAACAAAACAAAAGATTTTATTTATTTGAGAGAGAAAGAAAGAGACTGAGAGAGCATGAGAGGGGGGAGGGTCAGAAGGAGAAGCAGACTCCCCGCTGAGCGAGCTGGAGAGGAGGGGGCACCTTTGGGAGAAGAGGGGGCAGCTGACACCAGTCTGCTGAGCGGGGAGTCTGATGCAGGACTCGATCCCAGGACTCCAGGATCATGACCTGAGCTGAAGGCAGTCGCTTAACCAACTGAGCCACCCAGGCATCCTAAATAAATATATCTTAAAAAAAAAAAAGCTAAAGAGATTTTCTTTGGTTATCCTGGTGGGTCCAGTGCAATCACAAGGGTCCTATAAAGTGAAAGAGAGAGAGGCAGGAGAGGAAGTAGGAGTCAGATATTTGAAGATGCTCTGCTGCTGGATTTGAAGATAGACGAAGGGGCCATGAGCCAAAGAACTTTGTGTAGCTTTTACAGGCTGGAAAAGACAAGAAAATGGATTCTCCCCTAGAGCCTCCAGAAGGAATGCAGTCCTGTCAACACCTTTATTTTACCCCAGTGAGACCCATTTCAGACTTCTGATTCCCAGGTCTGTAAGATAATAAATTTATGCTTTTTGGGGGCACCTGGGTGGCTCAGTCAGTTGGGCGTCTGCCTTTGGCTCGGGTCTTGATCTCAGGGTCTTGGGATCGAGTCCCGCATTGGGCTCTCTGCTCAGCGGGGAGCCTGCTTCTCCCTCTGCCTGCCGCTCCCCCTGCTTGTGCTTTCTCTCTCTCTCAAACAAATTAATAAAATCTTAAAAAAAAGACCTAAGACTTTCAAATAAATAAATAAATAAATAAATTTGTGTTGTTTTAAGTGACTATGTTTGTGGGAATTTGTTACAGCAGCAATGAGAAACTAATACGGTGACCTTGACTAAGTCCTTCAGGAGGTATGTCTGTGCTCTGGGAGGACAGTGGGAGCGTCTGCGCGTCCAGGAGCAGTTGGGGCAGACCAAGCATCCCGGCAGAGGATGTGGACGCCTCGGAAGAGTGTTTGTAGCCCCAGACCCCTGCCCCAAGTTCAGCACTGGTTCTGGTTGAAAGATTCCCAAGGTCACAGTGGGGCGGCCGGGAGGTAGGAAGTCTCAGAGCTCAGAGATGTCTGAGCAGAATAAATCATTCCCTAGTTCTTTTGGAGCCTACGGTGAACGAAAGAGGCAGACATTCTCCACTGGTGATCCAGAGATACCCAGGCCCTAGCTGCAGAAGAAGCAGAGAGTGTGGGCATGCGCGTCCAGCGTCAGCCACGCAGTGGGTGCTCGGAAGGCCGAGTTCAAAGCTCTCGGAGAAGGAGGGGCGCGCGAGAGCCCTGGGGAGCTGGCAGGAAGTGAGAGCACACTTAGCACTCCAGCATCCTAGGCAGAGGGCAGCAAGTGCAAGGCCAGGCTGTGCGGAAGGAGGCCGGGGTCAGCATCAGGTCAGGTCCGGACTTCCCTAACAGCCTTTAAGTTGGGAATGGACCTGATCCAATGATGTATGGGAAGGTCCCTCTGGCTGCTTTGGGGGAACAAGACAGGAGACCACCGGGAGGCAAACTGTAGCTGTTCAGGTGACAGCGACGGTGGTGGTGGCGAGCTGGAGAGGAGGGGGCACCTTTGGGAGAAGAGGGGGCAGCTGACACCAGTCTGGAGGCCCCTCTCCCCTGGACGAGCCCAGGCCCAACTGTGGTGGTGGCTCCAGGATTTGACTCCTGAAGGCTTAATGGCCACATCTGGGGCTGTGGTCAGCATACCTCCCAGGACTGGCTGAACCCGGCCAAGTGCAAGGCCGAAATAAAACATGTTGAAAAGCCCTGAGTCCCTGAGTGAATTTAAGGGATCCCTTTATTGTCATTGTTTCTTGGCAGGCAGAATTCCCAAGGAGGTTTGAGAAAGTCTTCCTGAGGAAGAACAAGAGCTGGAGGAAGCTTCCTGATCCCACGAGCGTGTTCTCAGTCCACCATCCAGCTGGGCCAGAGGGGTGATGGCAAGCTGTCCGGGTGGCAACTGGGGCCCACGTGCCCTTTCTGGCCCCTGGGATAAGGTCTTTATGGAGGTGAGGTTTGGGGAGACCAGCCCCGCAGTACTGGGGCACCAAATCCCATGTGGTGGGCTGAGTGGGTGAAACTGGGGGAGGGAACCTTCTTCCCCTGTCGACTCCACCCTCAGGAGGTGACCCTGACATGGTGTCCAGGGCCCAAGCCTGCACTGGTCCTCTTACCACTGACCAGGGCTCTGGGGCCTGGTCCTTCTCCGCCCCTGCCCTGGTTACAGGCAACCACATCTCCCACTGTTATGGGCTCAATGGTATCCCCTCAAGTTTGGTATTTGAAGTCCTAACCACCCCCACCCCCACCCCCGTAAGTCAGAATGTGATTGCATTCAGGGACAGGGTCTTAAAGAGGCAACTAAGTTAAAGCGAGGTCATTGCCCCTAATCCAATGTGTCTGGTGTCCTTGAAGGAAGAGGAGATCTGGACCCAGACATGAGAGCAGATGAAAGACGAGGTGAACCTACAGGGAGGGGGAGTGAGCTCTGACAGAGGCCTCAGAAGAAGCCAGCTTCACTGACACCCTGATCTCAGACTTCCAGCCTGCAGGCTGCTGAGAAAACACGTTTCTAACGTCTAAGCCATGCCGTCTACGGCGGCTCTAGCCCACTCAACACCTACCATCAGCCCTACCGGCCGCGAATGTGGGCTCTGAGCTTCCTGAGTGCCGGGCTTGGTGCGGAGCCCGCTCCGTGTGTCACTGCGCTCCTCACTGACCCCAGAAGGTAAAGATTGGAGACCTTGTCGGGTCAGCCTGGCTCTGTACCTACCATCTGTGTGATCTCAGCTAAAGCGCTCTGCCTCTCTGGGCCTTACTTCCTCATCTGCCCCCCAGCTCTGCAATAGTACCTGCAGCCTCGGGGGGTTTTAAGGAATGATTTAAAACGTCTGGAGGGGGGACACCTGAGTGGCGCAGTCAGCTGAGCCTCCAACTCTTGGTTTCGGCTCAGGTCATGATCTCAGGGTCCTGGGATCGAGCCCCGTGTTGGGCTCTGTGCTCAGTGTGGAGTCGGCTTGCGATTCTCTCTCTCTCTCTCTCTCCCTCTGCCAGTCCCGCTCGTGCTGTCTCTCTCTCTCAAATAAATAAATCTTTTAAAAAATAATAAAATAAAATAAAAAATAAAATGTATGAAGGGTTTAGAGCATTTCCTGGAACATAGTTGGTGTTCACTAAATGTTGGCTATGACTCTTCTCATTTTCCAGATGTGAAAATGGAGGTTCTCAGAGGTTAAGCAACGTGCCCAAGGTCACCCGGCTAGTAAGCGGTGGGGCCAGGATGCAGACCCAGGCGAAAGCCGATTGCAAGCAAACTCCTCGGAGCTGCCTCCTCCCTTCCTCGCCCTCGGCTGCCCGGGGCACTCAGTGGCCACCTCTGCGACTTGGCGGCCACGCTGTCCAAACGATCTGTTTGGGATCTGCCTCCCTTGCCACACTGCGCTCTCTTTGGGGCTGGCCTTGGCTTGTGCGCTAGAGCATGCGGGCTCGGAACACAGGCCTCCGTGGAGATTTGTTGGGAACCAGGTTCAAGTTGCACTTGGCCTGAGGTTGTCTGTGGCTTTTCCCGCCCCGTCTGTGTCCTCCTTTGGCTCTCACCGCAGCCCCGTGCAGCGGGCCGGACACACGAGGTTCACAGGGGCGTGCAGCTTGTCCAAGGACACGTGCTGGGAAGCGGCAGAAGAGCGAGGGGGACCCTGCTCTTTCTACAGCCCCCGGTCCCACGCTCTGGCTCCCTGCGCCAGGCAGCGCCAGAAGGAGATGAGATGGTTGCCTGGGGTCCTGGGAAGAGACTAGAGCCTTGGACTCTGAGTGGTCTGGTATCCTGGGCATAGGCTGCCAGAGGCTGGCTTCTTCCATGCTACCAGCCAGGTGTATCTGCAAACAATTCCCTGAACTCAGAGGCCTGAACAGTGAGGAGGGACCTCTCGGGGTTCTGCGGCCACTGGAGAGACTTGTATCCAGAAACTCAGTAGGTATCCTGGATCTACCTCTTTACCCGGTAAGGGGGGGTGCGGCCCACATTTCCTGCATCCTCTGCAGGCTCTAATCATAATCTCCACTCTGAGCCTGGCTCATAGGTAAGAAGATCCAGCAAATCTGGCCTGCTTAGAGGCCACACTATCAGCCTTGTACCCCAAGGGCCCGCCAGGTGGGGACATGGCTCCCTGGACCACAGACTGAAATAGGTCTGGGGTGTTCCTTGTGTGCCCTTTGACTCTTCACACCCACATCGCCCTCAGGCATCCTGAGCCGCTGTGGCTTTTTTTTTTTCTTCCCTGAAAAGAGAGCTGGGGACCAAAAGAAGGCTTAGCAGCTCCCAGGCTGACTTGGAAAGATAGAAGGTATCACTTGCCCACCCACAGATCTCTTTAATCTGGCCTGTACTGGGCAGGGGGTGGGGTGCGGGTGTGTGTCTGAATCTCCTTGGCCCCCATCCCAGGCTATGTGCCAGAACCATCTTCTTTGGCTGGGGCACCTGGGACAGCCTCCTCACCAGGCTTGTGCCTTTTCTGCAGCCTGCGTGAGCTCTCTGTCCTGAGTCGGTCCTCCCCCTCTGAAATTTTTGTGTATCTGACTCTCTGTGGGCCCTGCACGCCCTGGCACATCTCCTCAGTTTGAGAGACTTTCCCATCTCCCTGCCCTGTTCCCCACACCCAGCCCATGGCAGACATACCAACAGATCTTGGCCCTCTTTCCTGCTGGGCCCACCTGGAGACCCCAGGCCCCAGGCAGCAGGACCACTTGATCACAGATGGCACGTGAGATGAAACCCATCTGCCACCCCTGAACAAGTTCAAGTCCCCAGGTTTCTCCCGGCTTCCACCTTCTGCTTGCTACGATGGTTCCAGCCTCAGTTTGCCCTTCTGGAGGATGAGAAAGGAGACTCCCTACCTATGCCCTCATTCTAAGGGGCTGAGAGCGTGAATCAGACTGTCTTCACTTGGGCATCTGTGTCCTCGGGGTCTGCCCCAGCTCCCACCCCAGCACATTTCCTTCTACCTATGGATTTCCACTGTGACCCTTAACAGCTCTCAACAGGTAGTTAAATGCAGTTCATAATGTACCCACCTGTAATTGTTGGGATATTGAAATTATCTGCGCAGATGCTGACTCATTTGCTGGAGCCTCCCGGCTCTCTGAGCTACACATCCTGTAAGATGCTGGAGCAGGAAATGCGAGAGCTAGGAGACCTGGTTTCTTCCCAGCCTTGCTGTGCCTTAAACCTAACCTGTGGGTATCGGGACAAACCTCTGGCCCCTCTGACACCAGATTGCCCATCTGCGCACTGAGCGAGGTCAGAAAAGGAACATCAGCTGGTGCGGTCGAGTGGGTGGGGCCCTCAACCGGTGGCTCATGCCAGGTCTAAGCTGCTCCTTGCTGTTCCTATGCTCCAGCCAACTATCACTGCTGTCTTGTGCAAACCCATCCTGCATCGTCTAATTCTCCAACTATTGAAGAAGATGTCAGAAATCTGGATTTTGGTGTGAAATTTCCCGATTTTTACCCCCAGGCAGTGAATTCAGAATCACATAAAGCAAACAGTGTGGGGGCCAAAGAAAACATGCCAGTGTGTGCCTGACTGGGCCCAGGGACCCCTGCTTGCTCACTCTGGCCTGGAAAAATCTCGATCTGACATTTAGTGCTATGGCTCTCCTCCCAGCTACACACTAGAATCACTTGGGGATTAGAAAAAGCTGACCTCCCAGATTTAAGGTCTGAGCGCGAGGCATCTCGGTGAACATGAGACACCCGGGGGAAGGCTGCCTCCTGGCTGTGACCTGGGTCATGGACGTCACATCGCTGGGTCTTTGAGATTGGAGCGGTGGAGTTTGCAGGCAGGACAGGGAGGATTCATTCACATGAAGGAACAGGCACATACATGGTATTCAGTGAATTAAGGGCGAAAAAGGAATTGGTAGCTGCTTTTGACTTGATAGGCTTGAATCCCCCCTCGGAAAACAACGCCATTTGCTTGCAAGACTGAGTCCAGGGAAAGGTGCCCAGGGTTGGGGGTTGGGAGACATGGGGCTCAGCTCCACGTTTGTTTGGCCCACTGTGAGGTTCGGAAAGAGGCTCCCCGAGCTCAGCATCACCTACTTTCTTTGACAGTGTATTGGCCAAGGCTCGCTTTTCATTGTGGATGCCAAAAATCCGTCCTAAACCTATGTAGGGGCAGGGCACGGGTGGACTCCATTCCAAGCTTCTGCGTGTACCCAGCACCCACACTGTCCCACGGAATCCTCAGGTAGCCTTAGAGGGTAGGTATGATTAGCCCATTTGATAAAAAAAATGGAGGGTCAAGTAGTGTGACTCCCTCAGGGAGACAGGCGAGGAGGAGCACAGCTGGTTTTGGAACCCAGGACACAAGCATCTCTGACTCCCAAGATTTGGGAGGCGCTGGGCAGGTAGGGCAAGCCGAGAGAGAAGGGCTAGGTTTATGGTCAAGGGGAGAGAACAAAGACTCTCCTTCACCAAACCCTCACCAGGCTCTTCGGGGCTCTTTTTCAACCAGGCCTTGGCTTTTGGACTTCTGTGTTCGTCTGAAGGGCCCAGACTCCAGCCAAAGAAACTCGCATTAAAAATAACAGTAATAATAATAATAAAAATTGTACAGAAGTCCCCCTCGGGGGGCCCCCAGTTTTCCAGCCCTTGTAGCCCCTGCTGAACCTGGCCAGCGTCTTCTCCACTCGTTTCTCCAAGCGCAAGGAGAGGGAAAGGAATCCGAGGGCCTGCGGCGTCCCGCCCAGGGCTCCGGATCCGGCGCAGTGACCCGCTCCCCGCGTCCCTAGCCTCCGCCCGGAGGACCGGGAACAGGTTTCCCGGCTCCGGTCGTAGCGACCGCCAGCCCCCTCCCGGGCCCCCGCCCCCTGCGCTGGCCCCTCGGCCGTCTGATCTGGCCCCGGCCTCCCGCCGCCGGGTCCTCCCCCCACCTCCCGCCGGGCGGCTCCTCGGTCGGGGGCGGGGGCCTCGATCTGCCGCCCCCTCCTCCCGCGACCTCTGCCCAGCCCGGCGCCCCGGCCCCACGCCCGGATCGCCCGGCTCAGGGGCTCCCGCCCCTCTCCCCCTCCTCCCCCCACCCCCGCTGCGGCGGCTTCCTCCTCCTCCCACCTCCCGTGGCTCTGGAATTCCTGGTGGAGCCCACACCCCCGGCCGGCTCTGCACCCGGGTGTGCAAAAACAGCCCACCGAGCGCGCCGCCCTGGGTGTGCAGGACAGGGTGCGGTGCGCGCCGAGGTGGCCGTGACTCTCGCGCGGTCGTGGCCGTGCCGAGACCTATCCGGGGTGTTTTAACGTGCACACGTGTGTGTTTCTGCATCCAACTGTGTTTATACACCGGTGTATAATTTTTTGTGCACACACACTCAGTGACGCTTGGGGAAACTTTTCTGAAAATCCTGGGCTGGCAGTTTAAATATAAAAAGGCTTTGTTTAATGCCAGAAGCATTTCCCCCACGCTCTGGGAGTCCTAGAACACTCACCTGCTTCCCTCCTCCTCGCTCAAAGACCTGGAGGCAGAGGCTTCGGTGGGGGGGGTGGGGGGCGGCTTTCCCTACAGTGAGGAAAAAGTTCTTTCGCGGGGCCACGCCGTCCTCCCACCCCGCCCCCCGTGGCCTTCGCCCCTAATGGCTTTCTGCCCCTCCCCCCCTCCCCGGTCTGTTTCTCTCCTGGGGCTGTTTAAACTCTGAATCTTACCCCCTCGAATATCTGGGAGTGTTAAGAGGATGCGACATCACTCAGGCTGTGGAATTCCAGTTGAAATGTGGCCAGCATGTGGGGCCAGCCCGGGAGCCATGTGGTTGGAGGGTGTCAGGAGGGGGGTGGGGGGCGCCCAAGGCAGAGAAGCTGAGAGCTAGAGGAGCCACGTGCAGTCGCTGGAGGTGAGGACACCCACCCACCCACGTGGGGAGGATAACACCTGTCTGCCAAGGTTGTTTGGAGTTTAATTCCTTCGTGGTACATTTGGTGGCCAGCCCTGTCTAGCACATAGTAGGTGCTAACCAAAGACAACTTGTAAGTGCATTGGCTTGTGCAGGAGGAGGTAGACTGCGGTGCCGAAGAGCGCACACTTTGATTTTTTCCTTTTTTTAAAAAAAGATTTTATTTATTTGACAGAGAGAGACACAGCGAGCGAGAGAGAACACAAGCAGGGGGAGAGGGAGAGGGAGAAGCAGACTCCTGGCTGAGCAAGGAGCCCGATGTAGGGCTCCATCCCAGGACCCTGGGATCATGACCTGAGCCAAAGGCAGACGCTTAACGACTGAGCCACCCAGGTCCATAATGATGTAGGGAGCTGTTTCTGTGGAGATCAGAAGGGGGAATCTGTCCAGCCCCACCCTCTCAGAGGGAAACCACTGCTGCCCACTTCGGCCTTTCCCTAGGTAAGACATTCCCATTGTTCAAGTCTACTCCTTTCTCTCCAGCCAAAGCACATGAGCAAGCCCTAGGGAGAGGCAATTTGGGGTCATCACTGGGAGGTCCCCATCCCTTTCCTCCCACTCTGACCCATTCACAGCAGGAAGGAGTTTGAGAACCTGACCTTCCTGGGCCAGGTTCTCCATGGGATTGTGGTTGGACCTTCCTCTCCTGGAGGAAAGAGGAGAGAGGAGGAAGGGGAGGCCCAAGGCTTGCTGGGAGCATTTATAGTGAGATTCCACTCAGCTTTGCCAGGGAGCTCTTCAGAGATCCTGGTGAGAGATTCCTGTGGCAGTTGGCTGGGAGAAATAAGCAGATAATCCCAGTGTGGGAACATTCTTGGGTCCTCCTGTTGGGGGGCATACCAGCCTGCCCAGGGCCTGAGGGCTGCAGAACAGAGGCTCCCAGGGCGTCGGGCAGGTGGAGGCTCCTTTCTTTATTCAGTGTTTCCTGAGGTCCTGCTGTGTGTGCTAGGCACTGGGGCTGTTGCCAGGAATAAGATCTGGCCCCTCCCTCCCAGGTGGAACCCACAGCATTTTGGACCATAAATAATTAGGATGCATTGAGATAAGTGCATAGTCAAAGGGCCCCCCAAATGGGCTGAGGATACAACCACACATTTCACAGAAGAGGAAACCCAAATAGCCAAAAACACATTAAAAGAAACTCAATATGACTCCTGGTCCAGACAAATGTAAATTAGAACCACATGAAATGCCTCTTTATGGGGCGCCTGGGTGGCTCAGTTGGTTAAGCGACTGCCTTCGGCTCAGGTCATGATCCTGGAGTCCCGGGATCGAGTCCCGGGATCGAGTCCCGCATCGGGCTCTCTGCTCAGCGAGGAGCCTGCTTCTCCCTCTAACCCTCCCCCCTCTCATGTACTCTCTCTCTCTCATTCTCGCTCTCTCAAATAAATAAATAAATCTTTAAAAAAAAAAAAAAGAAAGAAATGCCTCTTTATGCCCATCAGGTTAGCAAAACTTAAAACGGGTGATGTCACTTATTTCTGGCTGGTAAGGGGCGGGAGGAAGGCAGTCCCATACATAGTTGGTGGAAATATGAATTGTTACAGCTTTGGAGGAAAAGAAATTTAGCCATCTATATTAAAATACAAACGGTACAACAAAAAACATAGCCTTCGTCCCACAACGACGCTCCTGAGATTCCATCCTGGGACTTAAGGATAAATATACACAGATACTTATTAAAATGTGTTTTGAAATGTGAAAAACCGGGAAACATTTCTCTCCAGGATGAAAGGTAAATTGTGATGATATAGCTCTACATAAAATATTATGTGGCTATGAAAAAGAATGAGTTGGCATTACTCCAAGTGCCCTGGAGAGTTTCCATAATATATGGTCAAGTGAGGAGCATCAGAGGTGGATAAACGTCTAGTGTCTATAATATGATGGACCTTTTTTTTTTTTTTTTGAAGAGTGTGAGAGAGAGCTTGAATGGGCAGGGACAGAGGGAGAAGGAGAGAGAGAATCCCAAGCAGGCTCCACCCCCAGCATGGAGCCGAACTTGGGGCTCGATCTTAGGACCCTGAGATCACCACCCAAGCCAAAATCAAGAGTCGGATGCTCAACCGACAAAGGAGCCTCCCCCCAGGCACCCCAAGATGCAGCTTTTAACACTAATACTAGACTGCTCTTTCAAAAAATGTAATTTTTGTTTGTATATGACCTGTGAGCAGGGAGAATCCTTCTGGAAGGCTATACACACCAGACTACCAGCCTTGGAAGTGGGCCTGGGAAGAAAGTAGAGAAGTAAGGGAAGAAGCTAACCTAGTCTACAACAAAACTGGGAAAGTATGTATTGAAAATATGTCACCTAATGTTTTATGTAGGATGCTATTGTAAATCTGTGAAAACAGATTTGTACATGGACAATGAGAAGCTGGTGACACGGACAAAGGAAAACATTGTTTTAATCTTGGGTAGGTCTGTGGGCAGTTTTCCTTCTGGATTTCTATAGTTTCCATTATAGTGTTTTTATACAGTGTTTAAAAAATGGAGAGAGAAAAAAATGAGAGAGAGAGAAAAATATCCCTAGCTGCAGACTGGCCAGTTGATTCTTTCTAGGGATGGGAAGCTCAAGAGTTTGAAAGGAGCTTTGGAAGAGAGGTAAGATAAGCCATCCTCCATTATAGAGAAACTGGCTAAAAAGTGAGCTGGTCAGAAGGTGAGAACAACTGTCTACCCCCCACCCCCCTTCCCTACTTCTGGAAGGGTAAAACTGCATTCTTTCCATTAAGTATTTTAGTGCCTAGGCTTTTCTAGGTTTGTTGTAGGCACTGGGGACACAGCAGTAAGTAAGATACACAAGGTTCCTGTCCCCTTAGAGCTTATAATCTAATGGGAAAGACAGTTATTAAGAAAGAACAAACACGGGGCGCCTGGGTGGCTCAGTCGTTAAGCATCTGCCTTCGGCTCAGGTCATGATCCCAGGGTCCTGGGATCGAGTCCCACATCCGGCTCCCTGCTCGGCGGGAAGCCTGCTTCTCCCTCTCCCACTCCCCCTGCTTGTGTTCCTGCTCTCACTATCTCTCTCTCTGTCAAATAAATAAATAAAATCTTTTAAAAAAAAAAAGAAAGAACAAACACATATGAGCTCAAGTATACGACATGCACTTGAAGATAAAATGAGATCATGATGTAGGTGCGGTATGGTGCTCAGCACACAGGGAGTGGTGCGTACCTGACCTTGGCCGGGCCAGTCCCGGTGGTCAGGATAAGGAGCTGGGGAAGGAGGCTGGCTCTTTTGCACTGATTTGGAAACTGGCGGGGCAGCCATATTGTCCTTGTGTGGAGTCTGAGAGGGAAGAGATACCATAGCCCTGGTGATACCTGAATCTTCGCATGCTTGAAGCTAGAACCACATCCTTTTGATTTAAGGTAGATTTATTTATTTATTATTTGTTTTAAAGATTTTATTAATTTATTTGACAGAGAGAGCGAGCACAAGCAGGGGGAGCAGCTGACAGAGGGAGAGGGAGAAGCAGGCTTCCCTCTGAGCAGGGAGCCCCCAGATGCCCTGCGAGATGTCTCTGCTCACACTCCGCCCAGACCCAACAAGCACCCCGAGGCCCCTGTGGAGTAGGCAGGGCCGCAGACCACCCAGGGCCTTGCAGTTTTCTCCCCTGGAGGGTGGGCACAGCCTGACCCCTCCCCTCTTGCCTGGAGCTTAGCTTTCTCAGCCCCTCCCTCTAAAGGCACCCCTTCCTTTCTGCACCCTCTGCTCCAAGGAAAGCAGTAGTAAATAGGGAGGCAGGGCCAGGGAAGAGAGGAGAGTCTCAGTCTTGAGTGGATGGCTTCTTCTTCTTTATTATTAAGATTTTGTTTATTTATTTGCGATAGAGAGAACAAGAGAAAGTGAGCATGAGCTGGGGAGGGGGCGGTGGGCAGAGGCAGAGGGAGAGGCAGGGAGAAGCAGACTCCCCGCTGAGCAGGGAGCCCGATGTGGGGCTCCATCCCATGACCCTGGGATCATCACCTGAGCCGAAGGCAGATGCTGAACCTACTGAGCCATGCAGGCACCCCAGTGGATAGCTTCTTGAGTTTCAGTTTGTACCCCTGTAAAATGGAACCCTCACTACTTCCACTGCCTGTTCACAGATCCCTCCCCCCCCCAGGGTGAAATGACAATCGAGTACTGTTCAAGACCCTGAATTTCAGAGAAGACTCCTGGAGCTTCCCTCCTGACATGTGAATACCTAAATACTAGAGGCATGTCCCGCCCTGCTGGTTACCCAGGGCAGAACTCCTTGATCCTATAGCAGCATTTTAAAATAAGACAGGCTTAGGTCTTGGTGGAGAGAGGAAAGGGTACCTAGGAGATCTGACTTGAAGCTGCTACATTTGAGTAACACTGAGAAAACATCCACTGTCAATATCAAAGAAAGCACCCCCTTCCCAAATGTGTAAAATTTTGACATGTATTGGGGGCATACAGGTATCTGCTACATTATTTTTTGCTTGTTTGAAATCTCCTCTAATTGAAAATTAAAATTAAGGGGCGCCTGGGTAGCTCAGTTGGTTAAGCATCTGCCTTCGGCTCAGGTCATGATGTCAGGGTCCTGGGATGGAGCACTGCACTGGGAAATCCCTGCTCAGCGGGGAGTCTGCTCCTCCCTCTGCCCCTCCCCCAGCTTGTGCATATGCACAGACTCTCTTTTTCTCTGCCAAATAAATAAATAAAATCTTTAAAAAAATTAAAAAGGGGTGCGGGCTGGCTTAGTTGGAAGAGCATGCAACTCCTGATCTCAGGTCCCGAGTTGGAGCCCCACATTGGGTGTAGAGATTACCAAATAATAATAATAATAAACTTAAAAAAAATTAAAACAAAAGAATAAGGGCCTTGATGTAGATGGGGGAAGGATATCCCTCCCCACCAACCAGACAGGTCATAAAATTGTTTGTGGTTCCCAGACACCATCTTGATCTCTCTCTGTGTGTATTTAAACATTTATCCATTTAAAATCAATACATCAAGGCTATGCTTCAGGCAAGGCGTAGAAACAGCAATTGGGCAGGGGAAAATCTTCAATTTTGGAGGGAGGTCCGCCTTGATTTCAATCCAGGCTCCATCCCTAAAGCGCCCTGTGACCTTGGGCTAGCGAGTGTCGCAGCCTCCCTGAGCCTCCGCATACTCGTCTGTGAAATGGAGACAGCTACAGCGTGTGGGCAATAACTCAGACGATGCAGCAAGAGCTCTGTGCAGGTTATCAGGCTGGGCCTTGCAGGTGGGGCCCTGGGGACAGAGGCGTGGAAAGGAGGCCGCTTGGCCCTCCTCCAGGCCGGCCCGGGGTGCTTTTGCCGCCCCCGCCCATCCTTAGATGGAGGCAAAGTTTCTGGGGAGGCGGTGGGGATTCAGAGGGCAGAGGAGGGGAGTTTGTTTGCGGGTGTGTTGGCTTTTTGAAGGTGGGTTGGGCCCCACGGTTGGCGGCGTCCCCACGGACTACGGCGGGGGGCCAGGCTGGGCGCCGGAGCTTGGCGCGGCAAGGGACACCCCGCGACAGCCCGGCCGCCGAGCCGCCCCACCCCGAGCTCGCGGGCCACACCCTGGGCCGCTCCCGCCCCAAGCGCTGGGAGGTCGCTGGGGGCGCCCTGGAGCTGGCCCGGGAGGGGCGGATGCTGAGCCGCAAGGGACCCGGGACCCGCTCCCTCTGGCTGCCACACCGACCCCTGCCTCCCTGGTACGGCGGGCGGGCAGCCAGGGGACCCGGGCTCTTAAGAGCATGAACCGGACCCACCTGGCGGGGGAGGTCGCAAACCGTCGGCCCGGGACCCAATCCCACTTAAAAACATAATTAAAAATACTTAAGCTGCTTGCAAGGATTTAAAATACAAAAGCACACAGCGGAGTGGTAGCTTCCCACCTCTTTGCAAGGGTGTTCTCCTTGGAGCCTCTCTAGGATCCTGGCGTCATCCGCCCTGTCGGCCTTGCTTTGGAGACGGCTGAGTTTGTGATTCCAGTCTGCTAGATTCCTACCAGATCTGAGGAACTGGGGTGCCACGAGTCAGGCACTGGGCTAGACAACCCCCATCCCTCAGACCCCTTTTCCCCTCGCCTGGGAGTTCCGGCAGGCCAAGGACCTTTCTGCCTCCCCAGCTGGATCCCCAGCAGCTGGCCCAGGGCCTGTCACAGAGGAGACCCCAGAGGTTGAAAATAAACATTTGCTGCGTGAAGAAAACAAATCCTTACATTGACAAATAGTAAGAGGTAACTTTTTTTAAAAAAAAGATTTTATTTATTTATTTGAGAGCACAGCCTGGCGGGGGGACGCGGTGAGGGGGCATGTAGGGGAGCGGGGTAGGGGCAGAGGGAGAGGGAGAAGGGACTCCCCCCCTGAGCAGGGAGCCCCACCTGGGGCTAGGTCCCAGGACCCTGAGATCATGACCTGAGCTGAAGGCAGACACTTAACCAACTGAGCCACCCAGGGGCCCCAAGGGATAACTTTTTTGAGCGTTATCCTAAGTGCTTTATGTACTGGCTTATTCAATCCTCACTACGGCCCTGTCAGGTAAGAACCAGCATATCCCTGTTTTCACAGATGGAGAAACAGAGGCACAGAGAAATGAAATAACTTGCTGGAAGACAGGGGAGTCGAGAATACAAACCTGGCTGTCTGCTTTCCGGTTGTCCCATGTCAGTTTTACCTGTTGCTAAAAGAAATGACCTCCTCACCCCATCCAGCAACCTCAGGACATTGAGGTCCCTCACCTGCTCCCCCAACACTTCTCTGCCACCTGGTATAGGAACTGGGAACCTTGGCTTCAGGAGGCAGCTCTGCCGTTAGTTGGCTATGTGAACTTGGGCAAGTCTGTTCCCCCCTAGATATCAGAAAGGCACTCCCATTTTTGGAGACGCGTGGTTGGACTAGATCATCTCTAAAGCTTGAATCTTGTGGCCTTTATAAGGAGGGGGTTGATCTTTCATTTTCTGCCCTTGGGAAACAGGCTTTTCAGGAGTCCTTGGCTTAGCCGGATGGTGGCTCTGCTCCCAGGGGCAGGAGAAGGTTCGGAGTGCTGGCAGAAACTTCCTGAATTTCCCCTAGCTCCTGCTGTGGCCTTGGCTCTGGGTGGGGGCTCTGGGGCCTCTCCCAGTGGGTGCCGGAGGCTGGAGCCGCCTTTGTCTGCCGCAGGAGGCCAGCCAGGCGGCTTTGGCTGCAGGCGGCCCCTGCCCAGGCCTGGGAGATGGTTTTTTTCCCTGTGTGTTGCAGCTGGGACCGTTTATAATAGGAAAAAAAGAGAATGACCAGGCCAGCCGGCTGGAAAATAAAGAGACTTAAAAAGAAAAGGGCTAGGCTGTTCTTCTCCTGTGGAGGCTTTGGTTAGGCAGAAAGTTTTAGTTCCTTTCTGAAAGGCATTTGGGCTTTTGATGTCCCCTGCGGGAGCTCCCTCTGGCCCCTGGGAAGCCAGGCCCTGGCATGTCCCAATGTGCGTGGCCAGGATGGGGCCAGGGCACTCAGAGGAGGCAGCAGCAGGCCCTGGGAAATAGAATACAAACCTGGCTGTCTGCTTTCCGGTTGTCCCATGTCAGTTTTACCTGTTGCTAAAAGAAATGACCTCCTCACCCCATCCAGCAGGCCCTACCACCGCTTTGGTGGTCTCTCACCTGAATTTCCTCTGCTCCCTCGGGCTCTGAATGCTGGCCGGGTGCTAGGTGGGCCAGAGGGTGGGAGCAAACCCTGACCTGCTTCTTCCTTTAGTCAGAGAACTAGAGGGATTTCGCAAATGGGGAAACTGAGGCAGAGGGAGGGTTTGCTTCAGGTAAACCTCAGGGAACCTAAACTTCTTGAGTGTACTTTGCCTATAGATATTAACACGAGCTAACATTTATTCTGCCCTTATAGTATGGAAGGGCCCAGTTACTGAATCCAGGGACCTGGCAGATAGAAAGAGGGGTTGTATGCAAAGGCTCCTCTTCGGGAAGCTGCCTACCAGCTCTCTTCTCGGGCCTTTGCTGGTTCCAGTCCAGGTAAATGAGCTCTCCTTCTTGTCGGCCCACCCTGCATATCACACCATATCCATCACGGAAGAGGGACCACAATCAAAACATGACATTTATCACCCACCTACTACGTGCAAGGTCATTTCATGCCCTTCACACATCCTGGTGACATTCTCTTATTGCTCACTACCATCCTATGCCCCTGGCATTATTCTCCTCATTTTATCCATGAAGTTGCTTTGTCCTGGGATGGAAAGCCAGGCCCCCAACGTAGTTGGGTGGGCAAAGAATCTTACCAACCGGCCTGTGCTGTCCACCTGAAACCCTTTGGGTGAAGATGGTTGCTTGCCCAGAGATGTATTAGGCAACTCCTTTGTATGTCGCACAGATTAGCAATCTCTCTCCTAATGCCATCACTAAGTTCTGAGCTTCTGCAGGGCACTAGGGATGCAAGAGGGAGCTGGGTAGACTCGGCCCTGTTGATCCTGCTACTCTCCTCCCTGCCGTGGGCATAGGGGCCCCAACTGTATGTGTGGGACGCAGGGACCACACATACTAGTACTTTTCAGAAATCTCCATGGCATTTCTCTTGGACCTGGGCACCTAGTAGCTTCTTTTTATGACAGTTGCGGGGGGTGGGGGGGAAGGGTTGAAAGAGAAAGGGTACATGTATAGGAAACAGGCAAGTATCAGATTTTTTTTTTTTTTCCAAAATGATCTATGCACACTCTTAGGTCCTTTTTGGTAATTAATAGTGGCCGCAAAAGAGGTGGGAGAGGTTTTGCTACTCCCACATAATATCTCTAGCAGGTGAGAGTGGAGGCAAGTCCCTGACCAGATCCTGCCACATACACCAGTGGTTATCAAAGCAGGTACCACCTCAGGGACCAAACAGGTCCTATAACTAGCTCAACGAAGTTCCCACATTCTGTCCCGATTTCATGTTATCTAACCACTTTTGGCGTGAAAGGCACGCTCGGGATGAGCCCCTGTTCCACTCCTGGGCAGGATTCTGTGTCTTCTGCTGGGCACCATGCAGTCAGAAATTCTGGCCAGACACTGGACCCCTGAGTCATCAAGCTGGGGATTCTAAGGGTACAGGTGACCCCAGTCTCACGGGATGTGCATTCCCTGTTCAGGCAAGGTGGAAGTGTCTCTCCAAATGATTTCGCTAAACCACATTTTGAATGTCTTTAATTTCACCAAATAGAGCTCATTTCTGAATCTGTCACTTTTTTGGGTATCCTGTCTGCTAATTAGCAAAACATTGGTGGCTGATTGGCCCACTGATGGCCAAAGGTCTTGCGACCAGTGCTTGAGTGGGCCCTGTCTGATACGGCCACTCCTGTTCAAACTTAGAAAACGGGGCACCTATCACAGTCAGTCACGATATACTGATTTTCCTGTTTCTTTTAAAGAATTGTAAAAGAAGTATTTCGAGAGAACAAAGCAACATGGGACCCAGAGTCAAGTGACCTCAGGCGCATGTGCCACACACTGGGGCAGTTAGAGGTGGTCCGGGTGGAGATTCTCAGGGCCAAGGCCAAGAGTTTCAAGCTTTCCGAGGGTGTGAGTCCACTGGGACCCTCTTGCCAAGTTGGTTTCTTTGCTGCCTTGTGGGTGTTCCCTGCAAAGACTGCTGACACTTGAAGAATAAATAATTATAATAATGATGATAAAATAGAAATGGCTTTCCCAGCTGAACAGAAACTGAAGGCAAGGAGGTTCCCACACCCGTTGTATTGTTTTTGGCACCATACTCCCAAAGCCCCCGGGAGGCAGATGTCTGGGCCCGCTGCTGGTCTCTTTGAGTCTTGGTCCTGGTGGGGGGGCACTGGGGACCTTTGGAGAATTTCAGGAGCATCTGCGGGGACTTCCCTCCCCAAAAAGCCAGGCTGAGAACTGAGAGCAGAGGAAGGGACTCTCTTGTCTTACTGTGTTCTGAAGCCTCAGAAGCTTCAAGAACAAGCCCTGTGAGAGGGATCCTCAATGTTGTAAATACCCGTGTGGAGGCGGGGATGGTGGGTCGCTGCCAGTGAGTAACTGGGGTGCCAGGCCGGCTCCTGATGACTTAACCTTAGTACCCCCAGGACAGGAGTGCCCAGAGAAACCTGGATTCCACGAATAGGTGGACCATGCCACTAAAACAAAAATACACAAGAGAAGAAGGAAAAATCACATCCACTCAAACACAGATTCCCTCTCCATAGACCTAAAGCTGCTAGAAAGCTTCTAGAAAGCAGGGGCATGTCTGTCCATCTCAAGGGAACACCGGGGGAGGAAGGGACTTGTAGTGCAAGGAGGGAATGTGCAGTTGTGTGATTGGCATCTCTCTCTAGAAACACGGTTGACCTTGGGGGTGGTGAAGGTGAGAGACTGGAAGGAAGGAAAGTGGAGGCTGGAGCATGGCTGTCAGGCCTGGTGGCCTTGCTCTGGACCCAACAGGCTGTCCTCACTAATATGAAATCCTCAGGGCAACCCCATGAGATCCGTGCTACCTGTATCCCCCTTTTGCAGATGGGAAAATGGAGACCCAGCAAGTCCCTTGCCCAAGATTCTCCAGCAGGGCAATGAGGAAGGCTGCTGGATTGGAAGATGGGTCAGAGTAACTCCTAAGCTTGGCTATGACTACTGCTTCCTTTGGCTCTTCGCTTGGAGCTATGACCTCCTCTCCTCAGAATCACCCAGCTCCTTCCCACCTCAGGCCCTTTACACACACTGTTCACTCTGCCAGGAACTCTGTTCTCTCCCCTCTTTCCTGACTCCTTCCTCCTCCTCCTCCAGGCTCTCAGCCAGACCACCACTGTGACCCTTGGTTTTTTGGCCTCATTTACACTATATTTTTCCTTCTTAGGGTTCTTCAAAACTGTCATTAAATAATTATTTATGTGGGCATTTATTAAAAAGTCAGCCTCCCCACGGGAAAACCAGCCTCAGCAGGGAGGGCCTGTGGTCCTTGTTCGTGGCTTCCCTCTGGGTTTTGGCACGCAGTAGGCACACAATCAATAAACACATGTTGAATAAACAAATGAACAAAGGAATGGACTTCTTTCCTGCGGGAAAACTGAGGGGTTAATCTTCCCTCCCCCAAATGGTTGTTCCTTATAGACAAGTTTTCCCAGTAGAGAGTGTGACCTTCAGGTAATTGAAAGGTGAACAGAAATCATGAATTTCATATTGTATATATTCCAGTGATTGTTGTTTCCTTCAGGTGTGTAGGTTAATGTGTGTATGGGTGCGCGCGCGCGTGGGTCTGCGTGGATGGGGAGAAAGTGGTCATTTGGTGATTTACCACAAAGCACCTCTTGAACGACTCTGGAGACCCTTCAGGGATACCAGTCTAGAGGCCACGAAAGGAATCCTATCTTATTTTTTTAAAAAAAGGTTTTATTTATTTACTTGACAGAGACAGAGAGCGAGAGAGCGTGTGCGAGCACAAGCAGAGGGAGCAGGAGAGCGAGAAGCAGGCTCCCCGCTGAGCAGGACCCTGAGGTCATGACTGCAGAAGGCAGATGCTTAACCTACTGAGTCACCCAGGTGCCCCCAGAACCCTATCTTATTTTACTTTGTTGTCCTACCTTGTTTTTGTCACCCACTGCCCCTCTCCTGTATTCACCGGAGGACAACGTGCCTCTTTCTGAAACTCAGAAAAGAAGCCTCTCTTGCTGCGTGTCTGGGGATGCATCATTAGGAGGCGCGCAGAGATGGTGGGGTGCCTGGGTGGTAGGTGCCCCCTCCTGTGGCCAAGTTATTACCTGAAAGGGAGATGCCCATTTATGTGACCAAGGTCTCATTTGTTTTCAAAAAGGTCAATTTGTAATTTCTCTTGCATTTGTGATGGTGGCTTTTTTTCCGTTTACAAAGGATTTCTCTGGCCACTCCTTTGGGCAGGAGCAGGTAGGTGAGGAAGAAGAGGCCACAGGAGGCCTTTTTGGCGGAGGAGGGGCCCAGACTCCTGGATACCCTGATGCAAGTAGGCAGGTGGGGTGTGAAACACCGGCTGAGAATGACCTTTTTCTTGTCCCTGGTCATCAGGCTGGTGAGAAACAAGGCCAGCCCTGTCCTCACCCAGTGCCCCCTGAGACCCCTTTGGTAGGAGCTACTGGCTTTTTGCTGCTCTGGAATTTTCCTTAAAACAGCATTTTTTTTTCTGGAAGGAGTTAAAAATGAAACTCAAGCTTCAGAGAAAGCGGGGCCGGGCTGAGGCGGGGACGAGGTCGAGCTCCCACTGCACCCTGATGGCCACTGAGCTGGGAGACAGCAGATCGGGCTTGCAGGGGAGGGGTGAGCGCCGGGACGCGAACGTGTGTGACTGCGACGTGCCGGGAAGGGGTCCAAAAAACTTTGTGCTCTTCTCCAGGACCCCCAGCCCTTGTGGATTAGTTCGGAATACGCTGTCGCCCGCCCCCCCATCCTGTTATCCCCACTTCTGGCCTCGGGGGCTTTCGCAGTTCCCTGAAGGTGGAAAAAAGGCAGCACCGCGGGTCTCCAACCGCCGCCCGCTGACCCCTCCTTTCCTCCAGCACACCCCTTCCCCACCGCGCTCCTTTTGTCCGTTCCCTTCTCTCCGGCTCCCGGCTGGGCAAGATCAGCGAGTCTTCAGCCCCCCAGGGAGCCAGGGCGGGCGAGCCGGGGGCTGTTCTCCGCCCCCTCCCCCTAGGAGAGGCAGCCCGCGGCGGGGGCACCCCGGAGCCGAGGCCAACCGCCCCCCTCCCCCAGCGTGTGCCATCTGCCGCCTGTCAGCCTCTCTCCGCGGGCCTCGATCCCAGGCGCCGGCGGGGGTGGGGGGAGCTGCTGATTCGGCCCCTCCTTCCTGGCTCCTTCCCAGGCGCCTCGCGGCCTCTGCCCTCGCTTTGGCCCTTGGCATCCCCTTTCAGCTCCCCCTGCCGCCCCCCAGCTTCGAGAGGCGGCCCCCACCGCCCTCCGGGAAGGCCAAGATGTTGCACACGCCTGGACACAAGAACCGGGGAGGGCGGCGACCTGGGGGGTGGCAGCCCTAACTCGGGGGTGGGGGTGGGGGGCTCAAGGCCTGGGTCTCAGTTAGGGGACATCTCCGTCCTGCTCCTGGCTCTTCTGGGGATCCTCGCTGCCTCCCGGAGTCAAGGTGTCCGCCTCGGCGTCGCGTTTCGCCGGTCACCCGACTGTACCTGGGAGACGGCCTTGAGCACGAGAGCTTGGCCTCCCCCATCCTACCCCCCCCAGCCCGCCTCAGGCCTTTCCCCGCACCGGCCCGCCCTAGCCGCAGGGGTGCGGGGGTGGCATCTACCTCCGCACTCAGCCCGGCAAGGGGTTGGAGCCCGCAGGCCCAGAGAGGCGCGCCGGGCCGGGTGGGACTGCGAAGCGAGCCGAGGGGGGCGCGGGCCGGGCTGGCGGGCGGGCTGGGGAACGGCGGGGCGCAGGCGCCCTGCTTCGGGCGGGCGCCGCTGCCCGGCCGGCCCCGGCGCGGCTCTCGGCGGGCAGCGGGTTTTTCTCTGAAAGGTTGCCCTGGGTAACTCGTCTCCGAGGGGACACAGCCTCCCCTCTCCAAGTGGCAACTTATCGATCCGCGAGATTGATAACCCCCAGCGCCGCACCGCGCACCCGGTTCGCTCTCCCAGCTCTGGGGCGAGCCGGCCCAAGGTGGCGCCACTCGCTCGGGGGGGGAGGCGATGTCGGGGCCTCTCCCCCACCCTGGACCCGGCCGCCTGCAGCTGGTGGGGGAGGGGGAGGCTTCAAAGGAATGGTTTAGGGGAGTCGCCTGCGGAAGACTTTCCCAAAGTGTGAGCGCTTTCCTGGCGGGCTCTGAGACCAAGCCTCCATTGGCTCAAGAGTCGCAGGGACGCGAGGCGCCCCCTGGTGGCTGGGGCAAAACTTTGCGGAAAGTAGGAGCAGGTTTCTTTTGTCAACCGCGGGGGAAGGCAGTGCTACTGCAACGTTTTGGGGCCAAGATATTCCTTTTATTGTCTTAACGAAGAAATGCGCACCCAGACGTACCAGCCCTACAAATGCAGGTGTGGAGGGCCGCACCGAATTAGCTCGGTGGTGGAAAAGTTTGCAGACGTGGGGCAGAGATGGTCTTCAAACACGGACCAGTGGGCAGAGTTCAAGAGGGAAAAGCCAAGTTCAGAGTTAATTCATGTGCGTGGGGCATAATTTGCGGAAGTGGCAGTGCTAGGGCAATTCACCCCAGTTTGCGCCCCCCACCCCCTTTTTGCAGTTTGTGATGCTAATTCATCTTGGCGAGCTTGACAGCACGCGTGGGCCCTGTGTCAGTTCCCTCCTCCCGCCCCGGGTGCCGCGGGCGCCCAAGTCGGGGCCCCGCGTGCCGGTGCGGTGCCCGCGCCCGCGCCGTGCCTGCCGCCGCCGCCGCCGCCGCCGCCGCGGTCCGGGTTTTGCGGGCGGCCGGAGCTGTATTTCCAGCGCTGTCCATCGCTCGGTGCTGTTGGCCCTCTCTCCGTCTGATCCGAGCCGGAGCAGTGCGGGGCGCCCCACGGGATCAGAGCGCTCCCCCGCCGGGACTCCGCTCCTCACATCCTCCTGCTGGGACCCGGCTACATTTCCAGCCAAGCCTGGCTTTATTATGTGTCTCTGCAGTGCAGCCCCAGCAGCCGGATCGGGAGGAGGAGAGCCAGCGACCACAAAGAAGACAGGAGCGCAAGGGAGGCTGGCGGGCGGGCCGGCGCCGGCTGGAGCGCGGAGGAGCCGGGGCGCAGCCGCCGCCGCCGCCGCTGCCGCCGCTGCCCGGGAGGACGGGAGCCCGGCCGCCGCCTGCTCGTCCTCCTCCGCCGCCGCGGCCGCCGCCTCCCCCCTCTCCGAGCCCCTGGCCCATGGAGGCAGCTAGCGGGGCCGGCGACTTGGCACCGGCCTGGGGATCGGCTGCGCGCCGCGCGCTGAGCACCGCAGCCCGAGGGCAGGCAGCGGCGGCCCGGCGCACGGGCTGAGCGATGCCCGGGGCACGGGCGCGCCTGCCCGCCGCCGCCTGAGCGCCCCCGCGCGCCCCTTCCTCCTCCGGGGGGCCGGCGCCGGACCGAGCCGAGAGCCAGAGAAGGGGGCGTGAGCCAGGGGCCCCGAGCTGCGGCTTCCGAGCCACTGCGGCCGTTTCGAGCCCCCCCAAGTAGGCTGAGTTGAGGGACCCCCCTCCCCATCCATCATAATCTCCAAACCAGGCGTTTGGGTATTTTTTTAGCCATTAATATTTATTATTATTTTTTTTGTGCGGCAGGGGATAATTTGAAGGCTTTTTTTTTTTTTTTTTCCGGGGGGTGCTGAGCTTCCGCGCTCCCGACCGCCTCCCGGTCTCCACCCCCCCTGAGACCCCCTCGACTCCAGCCCCGTCCCCCCTCCTCAGATGGGTTCATTGTGAGCTCCGCACCGGGCTGCGTGGCCGGACGCCTGCAAACTTTGCACAAAAATCCGGCAAGGGGCGGAGGAGGAGAAGGAGGAGGAGGGTGAGGGTGGCGGTGGGGTGGGGGAGGGAGGGAGGGGGCCGCAGGGGCCGGGGGCCGGCGGGGGGTGGGGAGGAGGAGGGGGGCGGCTTTTTTTTTTTTTTTTTTTGCATAACTCGGCTCGGCCGAGTGGCCTCCGGACTCCCCGCGCCGCTGGGACCGCCGCTGGGACCGAGAGCCCCCGGCTGCCGCATTGCAACAGGCAGGGCCCCGGCGCGGCCCCCGGGCCTCCCCCCGCCCCCGAGCGGCCTCGGCCGGCCCGGGCCGTCCCCCCCAGGGAGGCCGCCCCGGACCTACGATCCGCTCCCCGCAGCCGCCGACCCGGCTGCAAAAAAAAAAGTTTCCGAGAGGCAGGCGGAGGAGAAGGGGGAGAAGGGCAGCCCGGAGCGGCGGGGGGCGGCGGGGGGAGCCGGCCGCGGAGGGCGACGGAGCGCCGGGAGCCCCGGACATGTCCAGGCGGAAGCAGGCGAAGCCGCGCTCGGTGAAAGGTGAGCGAGCGAGGCCCGGCGGAGGCGCGAGCGAGCGAGCGAGCGGGGAGGGAGGGAGCGAGGGAGGAGGGACCGGCGAGCGGGCGGGCGGCCGGGGACCCGCGCGAGCGAGCCGAGAGGAGGAGGAGGCGGCGGCGGAGGAGGAGGCGGAGGCGGAGGAAGAGGAGGGGGAGGAGGAAGCCGGGAGCGGGAGGCGGAGGCGGCGGAGGGGGCACGGCGCAGACACCCTACCCGCCCGGACCCTCCCCGGGCTCGGCGCCGCCGCCCGCGGGGGACCGGGGCCTGGGGGCGCCGCTGAGGGGCTCTCGCCGCTCCCTCCGTGCGGGCCCCGGGCCCGCGTGGCCAATCAAGGGGTGCGGGCCTGACTTGGCGGGGATTGCGAATCTCGGCGGCGGCGGGCGGGCGGCGGGAGGAAGGAAGAGGCGGTGAGGACCGGCGCCCGGGAGGCCGGCAGCTCGGAGGCCGCTCTCGCCGGGCCCCGGGCCTTGCCGCCTTTCCTCGGCCCGCGCCTTGTCGCCCCGGGACGCCGTAGCCGAGGGCGGCGGGCAGAGCCTACGCGCGCCCTGGGCGCAGCGTCCCCGCCCCGGCCACCAGGCGCCCCCTCCCTGTCCCCTGCCCGGGCCGCGCTCCCGGCCCGGGCCCCCGCACTTCCTGCCTCCCTCCACCGAGGCCAACCGGGCCGGGAGCCTCCGCCAGGAGTTCATTGTCTGCGCAGCGGCGGCAGGACGCGGGTCCCCAGGGGAGCGCAGCGGCCGCCGCGCGCGCCCCTCGGTGAAGGGCGCCTGGGACCCAACCCCGGGCACTCACATCCTCGACACCTAGGCCGGCTTCCTGTGTCGGGTCCCCGGAGTGCACACGTTAGTGAGGACACACAACACACACGCACACACACAAACAGCTTGCGCGCCCCCCCCCCCCGCCCCGTCTCCTTCGCTTTGCTTTCTATTTCCATCAAGGGCCCCCGGCTAGAATGGGCCCCTGGAGAGCCGAGGCCCCAGGGAGAGGCCGCCGCGCGCGGGCGACGGAGCCCCTCCCCTGCCCTTCTGTCCCCACTGACTGGCCTCTCCAGGCCTCGCGCCTGCTGCTTTGTCCCGATTCCAGCGCCTCGGGTGGGTGCCCGACTGGCCCGTCGAGCTGAGAGATGACAGAAGAGGGACAGGATGAGAGCTGCTAGGTCTCTGGAGCCAAAAGTCCCGAGGCCCTTGTCCTCTCCCAACTCCCCTGATGACCTCTGGCCCGAGCCCAGTTCTGCTCTGAAAAGTTCATTTCCTGGAGGCCTGCGCGGGAAGGCGCTGGGGCCCCGCTCCCTTCCTGCCAGCCTGCTCCTGGCTGGAAAGGCCCGGACTGAATCTGGCAAGGAGGGTCGTGAGACACCCGCCATTGCTCTCCTAAAGTTCCAGCAGATTCCAGGGCTCCTGGCTGAGCAGACACTGTCCCTGTCATCTTAGAAGCAGACCAACTCAGTGCAAAGTCTTAGCAAGGCAGCTAGCTGCTCCCTTTCCGCTTTTTCCTTGAGAGAAGTTGGTCTTGTTCCCTTCACGGTGGCAGGCATCCCAATCTGGGATAACCTGGCCTGCTCCTCAGAATTGGGGACCCAGAGGGTGTTCCGATGAAGGCACAAGGAAACCGAAGAGACCCCAAGAAGGGGACAGGCAAATGGTAGATGTTTGTCCTTTTGCTGAATAGGAAGGGCTCTGTGGCTTGAAATAATATTTGATTTCTTTTTCTCTTTCCCTGGCTCACTGCTCACTCCTTCAAGAGCCACTTAAGGTGGCCCGGAAGAAAATGTAGACTCAGGATCTGTGGTTGGGAAAACAGTTTTATTTAACTCAGGCAGTTGATTCTGAGTTAAATCTGTGTATAGGAGCAGGTTTTTCATAAAGGAAGATGCAAAGCTTAGCTACCTCTAACCTCAATCCCTGCCTCCGAACCTCCTTATTTTAGAAGGCGAGACACAGAAAGCAAAGGTAGAGCAATTTGCAGTGAACAGATGGGTGGGTGTTTCAGAGTTGCTCGAACCTAATTCTAAAACCACTCTGTGTATCTCTGAGAAAGACTCAAGAATTGGTCTCAGCCTTTCATGAAATGAGCCTTGACATGATTTTTAATGAATCTCTCTCTCTAAATCTGTATGTGTGTATGTATAGCCAACAATTCAAACTAATTGGTGGGGGAAGGACAGCAAAGTGAGAACAAGACCAGTGTAGGCATTTTGAGAAGTATTGTAAATATCAGCCACACAGTGTCTTTCTGCCCTGGGAGCCTGAGATCCTCTGTTTCTCCCTGTGGTTCTTTGCATTTTCCAGAAGCAGCTACCACCCTCGTCTCTCACCATTTTGCCTTTTATTCAGTTTACTGGGGTGAATAAGGTGGAGATGTGGCCACTTATCAAGGGAGGAATTAAGAGAGATGATAATTTGAATAGATAAGAGTTTCAGCAGGTGATGGATTTATTGCGTTTGAAGAACTGCCTCCCCCCTTTCTCAGACAATATTCAAAAGTGTGTGCTTGAGTGTGGACAGCTCCACACCAAGTGTTTAAAATGACAAGGTCCTCACCTTTAAAGATGCTTGAAGGTGCTTCTTAAGGAACAGTGGTGCCTTTTACATTTTATTTTATTTTATTTTGCCTCCACTGCTGTGTGTCAGGGCTAACGTGGAGGCATTGTGGGCTTCCCCAGCCCGGGCATTCTGCTGTGAAAGTCGCTTGACTGTAATTCGTAATTGATCTCGGAAATGTGAAAGCCCATAGCAGGAAGGAAAGACAGAAATATAACAATTTCTAATGGATGCTCAGAAAGTGTGATTTGAAAGCCCCAGTGTTGCTGCTTTGAAAATCAAACAGGCCTGGGGCGGGGGGGCGGGGGGGGTCTCACTTTCCACTTACGGACACACAACCTTCCTTCTGGAGTGGGGTCACTTGTCCCCTTTGGCTGTTTGTCCTTCTTTGGAAAACCCAGCTCCCAGGGAGGACACCCAGCAAATAGGGAAGGGGGCCAGGGCACTAGGGCAGCGGGGAGAATAGCCTCATTGGTTTTCAAAAGCCTTGTGATTAAAAAAAAATAATAACACCAAAACCGCACGAATGTTACAAAAGTCACATTTTCTGACCGATTTCCCCCCCCACACCATTCTCCACCTTTCTGTCTCCTGGTGGTGTGGTGTGGCAGTTGTGAGATTTGTTTCCTTTGATAATTTTGGCCTCATTCTCCAGGGCTGTTCTCATCACTTCTCACTGATGTTATTTTGGCTGACGATATCAGGTGACTTGGTAACCTGTCTCCCTTCACCCACACTGCCTCCGCAGATCCAAGAAACAGCCTATTTATTTATGTATATGGAAAATTAATACATCTTTTTTCCCAGACTCAGCTTAAAACTTTTGGATGATTTTAATACTGTTGATTTTCTCCATATAGCAACTGCCTGTTAATTACCGTTCTTATTATTAATTAGCACTCAGGCTGTGTCCGCGCATTCCCCCCCCCAACATCCCCAGCTACCCCCGGTGACTTCTCTGCACTCCCCTCCCCCTCTCTGTCTTCCTCTCCTGCCAGCCCGTAGGTCCTCAAAAAGTCCATCTTAGAAATTTGGTGGTCTAGGGACTTGGGAACAGTGTAGTTCTCCACTGCTTGTGTTTCCATGGAAATAATTGAGATGTAATAAATAGAGGCGTTCTGAGGTTACAGGTTTCTTGATTCAGCTGAGACCACATACAAGTGTAAATTGTCGAGATTTGTTTGGCTAAATGTACATGATCTTGTAGGAAGGGCAAAACAAATCCTTTATAGGTTCTTTAGCTTTCTGTGTGGATTGGGCAGTGACATTTAATCCTAATTTTTAATCGCTGCCTCCTCCATTAAGTCACGGACTTCCAGCGAGTGGAAGAGCCTGCCTTACTCTAGAAAACATCTTTTATGGCTAGTAATTGCTCTTTAGATTCTTACACCTGTTTCCTTGCAAAAACTTAATAAGCGATAAAATAAGATAACGGTGTGCCTCTCGCAGAAGGACCCTGCTAAACGTCTAACCATAGGTGCCCAGCGTGCGTTCATAGAGAAAGGTGCAAAATGCTGGGGACTTTACAGTCCTCAAATGACTCAGTGGACCCGGCCAGCCCTGGCACTGTGGTGGCACGCTACAGTGTGTCAGCAGAGGAAGAGGAGGAGGGAGAGACCCTAGAGGGGAGACAGGAGTGCAACATCTTTGAGCACAGTGTTGCTAGCTGGAGACCAAAGGGGGATCTGGTTCAATCTACTAGAAAGTTGCAATAATAATTTGCTGTATCAGTAGCCAACTCTTAAGCTGATGGCTGTGGAATTCTTCCCCTGATGTAGGATTTAATAGTCTGGCAATTAGATGCATTGATTTCTCTTAACTGTTCATTTGGATGTGTAAACGAAAGGAACCTGCTACTGAGGCTGATGGTATGGGCGTGCTTGCTGCCTGGCTCTGGGAAAAAAGGCTGATGGAGGTGGTGGTGGGAGGATAGGATACTTCAGGGCGGTTTTGAGGCCAGTTCCCGCCTCTCTTAACATTTCTGCTTGTGAAATGAAAAGCACCTGTTGTTCAGAAACTGTTTAAAAACAAACAATTAAAAAATAAACCCAAAGCGATTACAGTTATATCTGAAAAGTAAAAAACATCTTTCCTGCTTGCGGATGCTTCTAGAGTAGCATCTTCGTCTTTGAGTGGCTGGACTCCCATATTTTTGGCAGATGGTCTGTTAGGTACCAGAGGAAGAAGTCACAAAACACCTGGGCCCTGAGTTCCAAAGGGACCCCCTGCTGGAAATTGAGTAACTTTCCCCCCACCCCCCATCCTTAGCAATAATCTGGGGTCTGGGGCCACCTAGACCCGTGGCTCTGTCAAGCCCCCAAGAGGTGTGGGGACGTGGCATTTTGGACCCCTTGCAGGCGGGCGGGTGGGTGACTTCAGCTGCTTGGATAGTGTGCAGATAATGAACTCGCACAAACATGAGCACCTCTTAACTCCCTGCTCCTGGACCTGCAGGGTTCTGGAAGTGGCACCAACTTTTGACATGCAATCATCAAAAACTCTTGTTGGCAAGCAAGCAGAAGATGGCTAGCTTTCCTGACTGCCCTCCACTGCCCCCCTCCCCTCTTTTTTTGACTAAACTGAATGTGTAGATTCAGTTAACCCTTTGGTCGAGGTTAAGATGGATTTACCTTTCCTGGACCTTGTCTGTGGTACACTGGTGTTTGCAAAGAATATTATCTTCATGTCTTGTAAACGTTTGCTATGGATATCAGGGCTTCTTTCTTATCTGCGGGTCTAGGGTAATTGCGACAGAAGAATACCTTGAAAATTGGTAGGGGGCTCCCCATTACTGTGGGTAGCTAGGGAAAACCTGGATTGACAAATCTGACAATTTCTGCAGATTCCTGTCAGCTTGCAAGGGCATTTTGTGTACATGGTAGTTGGGAATCAGAATAGTTTTGCACCCAAAATGGACTAATTAAGCCTGGATTGGTTATATCCCAGTTGAAGTTTTTGGCGCCGTCAGCTCCCTCTGCCTACCGAGTGGAGTGGGGGAAATGCTGATGGAAAGTTTTGATTCATAGCTTACCTGCCAGGATCGGTGGCAGCCAACGATTGGGGTTGTACACTCAGTAAATAAAAATACTTTACCTCTTTCAAGGAGCGCCAATTAGCTGATTGCTCTGCGTGGCTGTCTTTAAGGAGGATGCTGTTTTACCTATCTTCTTGTACAAAGGTTTGATTTTTAATGTCTTGTGAAAAGGATTCTCTTTGTCTTGATTGATGTCAGGAATAAAAGCATGATGGTAATATCCCTTTGAAAGCTATTGTATTGTCAGCCCTGGCTGACAGCAGGAGGGCCTCCCAGCGTTATAGATTAGTGCTGTGAAAACACTGACATTTTCTTTGTTACATTGCTGTTGTTCTACTTGCAAAGTCAATTACACAATGTTGGAGCTCAGTTACCGCGTTGACTTTGGAAGTAGCAACGTCTTTCATTCTTGTCTTAAAGATATAATTTTCCTTTGTTGTTGTTGTTTTGTTTTGTTTTCTTTCTTTCTTTCTTTCTTTTTGACCTGCCTCCCGCCCCCCCTTCCTGCTCCCCAAGAGTCTGAACGCGTTCGCTAGGCAAACACACTCTAGTTTCGATTGTGACAAGTCAAATTCAAAGATTGCCACGTCATTATCTCCGAATTCTTCTGCTCATTCACATTTCAGTGGCTTCTTATTGATATAGTGACTACAGCAGCCAAGATACATAAAAAACCCATCAAATGAGATTACAGTGTTGATAATATCTTATCAAGTGGGTTATACTCTGGATTTGGGGGTCCTTGAGGTTGGCAGATTCAGAGCTTTCTTTCTTTTTTTCCTGTAGAGTCTGACCTGGGCTGAACCAGGTTCCCCGGTGGATGGGACCCCAGCAAACAATTTTTTTGTTACAGAAGATTCATACACATTCCGATCTCGGAGGCTGGAGCTGTTGGGCTTTGGACTTAGAAATCCCGGATGACATTATGGCAGGGGTGGAAGGGGTCTCCTAAGAGAATGCTGTCACCCATCCGTCTCCCATTGAAGATGGCAGACTGGAATCCTAAGGTGGTCTAACTGTGCCATGTGGGCGCCCCTGGGCTCAGGAGTGATTTGCATTCCCATGTAAGTGTTGGGAAGGGAAGCAGGGCACGATATGTCCCAAGCTGAAAATGATCAGGGTGGCCGTTTTGTATTCATCCTCTCCCTTCCCCTCCACCCCAGCCTTGCCTTCTCCAGAAAGAGAAAAACCTAACTTCCTTAGTTCTCTCAACCGGCCCCAACGAGGCAGTTCCCTGAGAATGCCCGGGGACCGGGATGTTGTTGCCACTGACACAGATGACAGGGACCCATCAGGAAACTCCGTCTGAGGACACTAATTGTGGGCCCCCGAAGTTATTATTATGAACCACCAGACAAGAGCCTGTGCTCGCCAGCAATTTGTCAGGACTAATTTTGTTTTTCTCCAATAATTGAAAATTAATGTCTTGAAGTGAAAGCAGATGTTCATGCCATCTTCTGAATTGGGATATAAAATGGGGCTCTGTAGATGGGCTCACTAATTTAACAGCAATTTTCCTCGTGGCTAATGGGGGTGCTGGGGCTGCTGTCACCTAATGCTTGGGGTGAGGGGATGAGACAGAGAGAGAGAGAGAGAGAGAGAGCGGAGTCCACTTGGGCAAGTTCTGCTGTCTGGGGTGCATGCGGCCAAGCCCTGGGAAGGAAGGTGTGGCTGGTGTGCTCATTTTGGGGGGAGAATACGTCAATAAAACATTTTCCTTGGGCTGTGAAACTTGGACCCGTCCTTGTTTTGAGTACTCATTTGCACAAGAAGTATTTATGGAGATAATTCATGGCATTATGCTGGAAAAGGTAAGGGAAACCTTGATTTGGGGAGAGCGTGGATTCCTGCAGCTGAGACAATCCTCAGCTGCGTGTTGGTCTCCCGCCCCTCGCGAAAAGCTGGTTAAAATCACATTTCCAGGGCGCCTGGCTGGCTCAGTCGTTAAGCGTCTGCCTTCGGCTCAGGTCATGATCCCAGGATCCTGGGATCAAGCCCCACATCGGTCTCCCTGCTCAGTGGGAAGCCTGCTTTTCCCTCTCCCACTCCCACTGCTTGTGTTCCTTCTCTTGCTATCTCTCTCTGTCAAATAAATAAATAAAATCTTAAAAAAAAAATTGCAGGGGCGCCTGGGTGGCTCAGTTGTTAAGTATCTGCCTTTGGCTCAGGTCATGATCCCAGGGTCCTGGGATCGAGCCCCGCATCGGGCTCCCTGCTCTGCGGGAGTCTGCTTCTCCCTCTCCCACTCCCCCTGCTTGTGTTCCCTCTCTCGCTATGTCTTTCTCTGTCAGATAAATAAATAAAATCTTTTTTAAAAAAAAAATTGCATTTCCTGGGCTCCTGGCTGGCTCAACCCGAAGAGCATGCGATTCTTGATCTCGGGGTCATGAGTTCGAGCCTCACATTGGGTGTGTAGACATTACTTAAATAAATAAATTAAAAAAAATTACATGTCCCCAGGCCCAGACGCTAGAAATGCTCACCCAGCTGGTCTGGGGAGGGGCTCAGAGCTCTTCATTTTTTTCCCTCTTTCAAAAATTGAGGTAAGATATATATAACCTAAAATGTACCATCTTAGCCATTTCTAAGTATGCGGTTCGGCGGCATTAGTATTTTCACGCTGTTTTGCAATCATCACCACCATGAACTTTTCATTTTCAGGCAGCACCCAGGTGGTGGTGGTGGGGGGGGGGGTCTCAGCCCACCACCCTCGGAGGAAGCCACCCAGTTCAAGCACTCCATTTTCCAGGGTAGACATGAGAAGCAGGCTCAGAAGATCAAGGGACTCTGGAGATCCCCGGCGGGGCCGTGCCTTGCTCTAGTGTGAGAAATGAGGTTGGTGTGCCCGAAGGTAGGGCATGGGATGAGGGACCTCTTCAGGGCCGGGGGCAGGGGGCAGGGCAGGGGGATGCTTAGCAGCTGAGTGATCTAGTGACCAGTGTCAGGATTAGAACATTTATTCTCTCTCCTTGGGGACACCATTTGTTCGGGCCTGGCTGGATGTGAGTTTGCCCAGTGGCCCTAGCAGGGCAGATCCCCATGGCCCCCATACCTGCCTGCGAGGACCCAGACAGCCCCCCTGGCTCCCCCAGCTCCGCACCCTTCAGGAAAGGGAGGGACAGCTGTTATGGAACGACCACCTAGTTGCCCGGCTTTCCAGTCCTGGAGTGCCCACCGCCTCTGGCCCTCAGGTTTGGGCATGGCCGATGCTGGTACCATTCTCCTCCTTGGAGGTACCAGGCACCTTTCTCTCCCCCGGTTTTCTCTGTAATTGAAATTTGTCCTTTCGTTACCTGGGCATGAATTATTTTTTGCAGTGTTGTCATTCCCTATCCTGCTGTGAGGTTTATCTCTTCTGTTGATCCTAATTAAATAAAACATACTGTTCACCTAACTCCTGTTGCACTGAATTTTACCTGCCTGAAGGCAGAGTGATGGCCATCTGGCCTTGGTTAGGGAGCAGGGCATGGCTGCAGAAGGGAGCTGGGCTGGCAGTGGCCCCTCATCCAGGCTGGGTGTACCCCCTTGGCCTGGGGGCTGCAGGACCTTGTAGCCACCAGCAACAAATATCCTATTTCTGGTTCATGAACCAGAGAAATGGCTTTGTCCCTAGCCCCCTGGGACTGCAGGTCTGAACCTGGGGAGAGGAGAGACAGTCACCAGGCCTAGGGAGTCCCCAGGGAGCAGGGGAGGAGGAGAGTGGGTTCCCAGAGGAGGGAGATGGAAAGAAGGGGCAGGCTCCTGCCTCCTGGGATGGAGGCTGCAGAGTGCTGGGCTCTCTGGGGAGCAGTGAGCGGTGCACATGTTCTGGGTGCTCAGGACAACTCTGCAGATGCCCTGTGCCCCTTGGGGAGAGAGTGGCCAGCCAGGGGCCTGGCTCGCATGTTGGAAGATTCAGACTTTCACTCCTTTTGTCTTTGAACTTCTCAGACTCCTTCCAGCCTCAAGTTGAAAAGGAACCTGGATGGGGCACCTGGGTGGCTCAGTCGTTAAGCGTCTGCCTTCGGCTCAGGTCATGATCCCAGGGTCCTGGGATCGAGCTCCACATCAGGCTCCCTGCTCTGCGGGAAGCCTGCTTCTCCCTCTCCCACTCCCCCTGTTTGTGTTCCCTCTCTCGCTATGTCTGTCAAATAAATAAATAAAATCTTTAAAAAAAAAAAAAAAGAAAAGGAACCTGGAGGTCACTTCATTCAGACCTCTTTGGGTGTGTTTGCGGCATCCTTAATTTCATCCATCCTGGACTTGCACACTTCCACTCCCAGGGAGCTCACTACCTTTATGCATTTTTTTTTTTTTTTTTTTTTTTTTAGCCTGAGTTCCATATGTTCTTCTTTTCCATTAAACCGCAATCTGCCTCCATAATGTAGGTGCGTTGGTTCTGGTTCTGTCTCCTGGGGCCTTAGGGAGTGACTCAAATCCCGTTCCCAGAGCAGCCCTACTGAGAGTTGGCAAAGCTTGCCTTGCTCCACTCACTTGGGCAGGAAATCACATATGGGATATGGTCAGCCTGGTGGACTTCTGGGACCCCATGCTGACTGGTAGATGCCATTGACCTGAGCCTCTGAATCCTTGTGTTTATAAGGGATTTCTTAAGTGAGTGACTAGACGTGCAAACTTTGAGGGGGTAAGTGAATGGGTGGGTGAGTGAGGCAGTAGTGGACAAGTGACTGAGTAATGAGCGAATGCACGCCCCCAAGTGCATGAGTGAGTGGGGCATCTGACTTGGGCTTACCCCCCCACCCCACCCCTTTCCTCGGCATCTTTGATGGGCTCTCTTGCCCCCTCCACCTCCTGCCAGCCCCTGTTCCTGTTCAGGAAGTGAGAGATGCCCCATCCTGGAGGGCTGGGGGCCCTCATGCCCCTTGCGTTGGGTGGGGATGGCTTGTGCCTGTTCTCCCCTTCATCCTCACCCATACTGCGGGTTCGGCTGTGAGATTGCTGCCCCGTCTGATCCAAAGCTTTGTGCCAGGCCTTGTGCTAGGTTGTAAAACATTGTTTTTATTTATTTTTTTAAAAGATTTTATTTATTTATTTGACAGAGAGTGAGATAGCGAGAGCAGGAACATAAGCAGGGGGAGCGGGAGAGGGAGAAGCAGGCCTCCTGCAGGGCAGGGAGCCTGATGCGGGGCTCGATCCCAGGACTCTGGGATCATGACCTGAGCCACCCAGGCGCTCCAAACACTGTTTTTATTTTTTTATTTTTTTTTTCAAAATTTTTTTATTGTTTTGTTAATCCCCATACATTACATCATTAGTTTTAGATATAGTGTTCCATGATTCATTGTTTGTGCATAACACCCAGTGCTCCATGCAGAACGTGCCCTCCTCAATACCCATCACCAGGCTAACCCATCCTCCCACCCCCCTCCCCTCTAGAACCCTCAGTTTGTTTTTCAGAGTCCATCGTCTCTCATGGTTCTTCTCCCCCTCCGATTTCCCCCCCTTCATTCTTCCCCTTCTGCTACATTCTTCTTCTTCTTTTTTTCTTTCTTAACATATATTGCACTATTTGCTTCAGAGGTACAGATCTGAGATTCAACAGTCTTGCACAATTCACAGCACTTACCAGAGCACATACCCTCCCCAGTGTCCATCACCCAGTCACCCCATCCCTCCCACCCCACCCCCCACTCCAGCAACCCTCAGTTTGTTTCCTGAGATTAAGAATTCCTCATATCAGTGAGGTCATATGATACATGTCTTTCTCTGTTTGACTTATTTCGCTCAGCATAACACCCTCCAGTTCCATCCACGTCGTTGCAAATGGCAAGATCTTATTCCTTTTGATGGCTGCATAATATTCCATTGTATACATATACCACCTCTTCTTTATCCATTCATCTGTCGATGGACATCTTGGCTCTTTCCACACAAACATTGTTTTTAAATGATAAAAACAATATGACACTTTCATACTAAATTCTAAATAAAATTCTAATCAAAATTTTTAAAAAGGTTTTAGTTATTTGAGAGAGAGAGTGTGCGCCAGCGCCAACATGAGCAGGGGGGAGGGACAGAGAGAGAGGGAGAAGCAGACTCCCTGCTGAGCGGGGAACCTGTTGCGGGGATTATATGCAGCATCATGACCTGAACCCAAGGCAGCTGCTTAACCAATTGAGCCACCCAGGCGCCCCTCTAAGCAAATTCTAATACTAATTCAAAATAAAACAGGGTGCGCCTGGGTGGCTTAGTCGGTTGAACGTCTGCCTTCGGCTCAGGTCATGACCCCAGGCCCCTGGGATCGAGCCCCGCATCGGGTTCCCTGCTTAGCAGGGAGCCTGCTTCTCCCTCTCCCTCTGTCTGCCGCTCCCCCTTCTCGTGTTCTCTGTCTCTGTCAAATAAATAAATAAAATCTTTAAAAAAAACACAAAACAAAATAAAACAGAACTTTTCATTGAATAAACTCCCTATCCCACCTCCTCCCCCACCTCTTCCTGCCACATGGCCCGGGGTGTCTCTGGACCAGACGTCTCTGAGCCAGCTTGGTGGTGGCCGGGCCTGTGCAGCCAAGCTTTGATTCAATGGCCTTTGGGACCTCCCTCATCCTTCAGGGACCCGTTGCCCCTGAATAGCACTAGGAGTGAGGGTTGGGGTTGGGGGGAGTTTGCAGGAAGGAGAAGATGGGATGTGTTTGCAAGGGAACCTGGCAATTAAATAAAACTCTGAATGAAAAGGAAAGATCCCCTTCTAGCGGAAGGCCTGGGTCAAGATTGATTTATTTCTCTCTGGGGTTGTGGGAGTGTGGGTTGGAGGAAACATGCTCTCTGGTCTTGGGCAGGACAGCTCCCTCTATGGGCCTCAGTTTCCCTGTCTATGAAATGGGATGGAACTGGTTGGCTGAGCTACCTGCCTTAGATGGTTTAGGATTTTAATTCCTGGAACATAAAAAGGGGAAAGCACAAGAAGCTTTCGTTTTAAAAAAAATACAGGCTAGGGGCGCCTCGCTGGCTCAGTGGGTAGAGCATGCAAATCTTGATCTCCAGGTCGTGAGTTGGAGCCTCATGTTGGGGGTAGAGTTTACTTAAAAAATAAATAAAGTTTGTCTTTCTTTTTTTTTGATTTCAAATTTTTATTTAAGTTCTAGGTAGTTAACATATAGGATAAGATTGGTTTCAGGTGTAGAATTTAGTGATTCATCACTTATATATAACACCCCGTGCTCATTATAACAAGTGCCCTCTTTAATACCCATCACCCAGGGGCGCCTGTGTGGCTCAGTCAGTTAAGTATCTGACTCTTGATTTTGGCTCAGGTCATGACCTCAGGATCGGGAGATGGAGCCCCACGTGGAGACCGGTGAGGGGCTCTGTGCTCAGAGATTCTTTCCCTCTGCCCGCCGCCCCCCCCCGCCACGAGCACATGCATGCTCTCTCTCACAAATAAATAAATAAGTAAATAAATAAATGCATAAATAAATCTTAAAAAAAATACTCATCACCCATTTAGCCCATCTCCCGCCTACCTCCCTCCACCAACCCTCAGTTTCTTCTCTGTAGTTAAGAGTTTCTTATGGTTTGCCTCCCTCCCTTTCTATCTCTAATTTTTTCCCTTCCTCTGTGTTCATCTGTTTTGTTTCTTAAGTTCCACATCTGAGGAAATCCTATGATATTTGTCTTTCTCTGGCTGACTTCTTTCACTTAGCGTTATACTCTCTGGCTCCATCCATGTTGTTGCAAATGGCAAGATTTCATTCTTTTTGATGGCAGAGTAATATTTCATTGTGTATGTATATACACACACATACACATATATATATATACACACCACGTCTTCTTTTTTTTTTTTTAAAGATTTTATTTATTTATTTGACAGAGTGAGACACAGCGAGAGAGGGGACACAAGCGGGGGAGTGGGAGAGGGAGAAGCAGGCTTCCCGCCGAGCAGGGAGCCCGATGCGGGGCTCGATCCCAGGACCCTGGGATCATGACCTGAGCCGAAGGCAGACGCTTAATGACTGAGCCACCCAGGCGTCCCTATACCACCTCTTCTTTATCCATTCATAGTCGATGGACATTTGGGCTCAAAATAAAAAGTATTTAAAAAAAACAAGCTAGAAAGCTATGGTTTGGTCTTTTCAACTTACTTTGTAAAGTGACCAGTCCACAGAGTGAGAATTCCGAAGAGGCAACTCTAGGGAATCCTGTGTGGAGCAGCTGGGGCCTCCCTTGCTCTGGACTCTTGAGCATGGAGGGGCACGTCAGATAAGCGTCAAGGGCTTGACTGTAGTGTCGATGTTTTTGCAGGTGTCTGAGAGTTCAACTGGTGGTGTCCTTGGCTCTTTGGGCTCCAGGGGCTTTGCCAAACATCACTGGAGCAGGTTCTCTGGTGCTTCTCTATTCCAGGAATAACGTGGGTAGAGGATGACCGGGTCCCCCATATGCACATCGAAAGCAACCAGCGTGGCTAATCTAGATCACTGGGGAGGACACATGGAGGGACTTACCCTGCCAGACCCTGCCTTCAGCTCTTCCCATGTGTTCCTCCGGTTCTCACCTCAGCTCTCTGACTGATCTCAGCTTCATAGAGGCCCAGACAGGCACAGAACTACCTTGCCCAGAGTCTCACTGCTAGAGCTAGCAAACCTGCGCCGATAATCATTACCTTTGTTTACAACTGCCCATGGACCAGAAAAAGCAACAGAGAAGTTCATGCTTTCTTTGAGGGCTGGAGAAGTCCCCGGACTCTGGGCTAGGAGAGGGGGCCATGAGTAAAGGCACAGGAGTTCTGTCCTGCTCCCCTCCCATCTGTGTGACCTGCCTTTTGGGGTATCTATATTCATATCTTAAAAAAAAGACTGACACATCTTCAATAATTTAATCCCTTTCTTCCCCAGAGGGAAGCACTGTTATCTGCAGTTGTCTTTGTCCCCAGACCTTTTTTTGTGGTGCATTTACCAAACATATGTATATATACCCACGCATACATAATTTTACCCCTATATAGTATGATATACCGCTTGACTATATTATACTTTCTGTTATGTGCTATTTTCAAGTAGCAGTGAGTTTCCAAACTTGGTTGCACATTAATATTATCTTAGGCACTTCAAGGAATAACATTGTCTGGGCCCTACTATAGATCAGACAATCCAGACTCTTCGAGGATGGGGTCCTAGGTCAATTTCTTCCTCCCTCCCTCCCTCTCTCCCTCCCTCCCTCCCTCCCTCCCTCCCTTCCTTCCTTCCCTCCCTCCCTCCCTTCCTTCCCTCCCTCCCTCCCTCCCTCCCTTCCTTCCTTCCCTCCCTCCCTCCCTCCTCCCTTCCTTCCTTCCTTCCTTCCTTCCTTCCTTCCTTCCTTCCTTCCTTCCTTCCTTCCTTTCCTCCTTCCTTGTGCTTCCTGGGGAATTTGAGTGAGTAGCCAGGGTTAAGAACCGTTCATCTAGGAGATACCATCATGTTGGTATTGTAGATTTGCTCCACTGCAACAGCCATCATTCGATAGAATGGGTGCACCAGAATCTATTTACAATTCTCTGTTGATGGACATTTAGTTGTTTCTAGTTTTTGCTGTTACAAACAATGAAGCAAGGAGCTTTCGAATTTATAAATCTTTGTGTTTCTTAGGCTAGATTCCTAGAAGTGGACTTGTTAGGTCGAAGTGTAGTCACTTGAAAATTTGATAGATATTTGCTCATCGCCCTCCACAAAGGGTGTACCGACGTACCCTTCTGCAGTGCGCAAGTGCGGGTCTCTCCTAACTCTTACCCACGTGCTGATGTGTTCTCTTTTTTCTCATCCTCTTCCTCCTCCTCCTCCTCCCTCTTCTTTTTCCTCCTTCTTCTTCCCCCTTTCTCTTTTTGCCAATCTGACAGGCAAGAAAGAGCTCGCCTTTTAATTTGTATTTCCCTGATTACTAGCTGGATTGACCATTTTCCTTATGTTTATGGACTATTTTTATTTATTCTTCAGGAAGGGGCACTGCTGCACTGAATGTGGAGCTTGAGGGTTTGGGCATTTCTTTCCCTCAACTAGTTCTTTAGTCGTGTTTTTTCTTCCTTCCAATCATCTTTCTATCCATCTATCCATCCATCATCTGTTCATCATCTACCCATCCATCATTTATCCATCTATCTATCCATCATCTATCCACTCATCCATTATCCATCCATCATCTATCCATCATCCATCTATCCATCATCCATCCATCACACATCCATCATCAATCCATCACCCGTCCATCATCCATCCATCCATCTATCCATCCATCCATCACCCATCCACCCATCCATCCATCCATCACCCATCCACCCATCCATCCATCACCCATCCACCCATCACCCATCCACCCATCCATTCATCCATCCATCTCCCATCTATTACCCATCCATCATCCATCTATCCATCCATCATCCACCCATCATCCATCCATCTGTCCATCATCCATCTATCCATTTATCATCCATCTATCATCCATTCATCATCATCCATCCATCATCCATTTATCCATCCATCATCCATTCATTATCCACCCAACCATCCATACATCCATCTGTCATCCATCCTTCCCCTCCCTTCCCTTCCATCTAAATCTTGAGTATTTTATCCAGGTGAGACTCTTAGCCTGTGTTCCAAGGTGGATGCAGAGATGAACCAAAAGGAAGACATGCCCTCAGGTAATTCACAGTCTAGAGAGAATATAAGACCCTAACCACAGGGCCGGATAGGGCAGCCCAAGGTGGAGGTACAGGATGAGGACTGAGAGAGGTTGGAGGGGTTCCTTTTTTTTTTTTAAGTAATCTCTACACCCAGTGTGGGGCTCAAACTCATGACCCTGAGATGAGAGTCACATGCTGTATTGACTGAGCCAGCCAGGAGACCCTGGAGGGATTCCTTTTGATGGAGGGACTCAAGCAAGATCTGGCAGAGGGGTAGTGTTTGATTTGAACCCAGAAGGATGGAAAGACAACACCAAGAGCAGCTAACATTTAATGAACACAACTTGTATGCAGGCCCTGGGCAAGGCACTTTACAAGCAGTATCTCATTTAACCTGGACACTCATTTCTGACCATTCACGTGGGGGCCTCAGGCTTTCTTGTTCATGAGCAATAATGGATCTTAGAGAATCCTCAGCTGAGCTTCCCTTCTGATGTGAATGATCAGATTTTCCCAGAGAGGGCAAGTCAGATGTCCAAGGTCATATGATGACCTTGTGGCAGACTTGCACCTGAGGGCAGGGCAAAGCGGGGGTGGATCTTGCTGTCGCCACTGTTCCAGGGCCTGCCTTGGGAACAACATGGGACACCCAAGCTTCTGGGGTGTGGGGGGGATTCTTAAGTGTACCTGGGCTCCCACCTTATCCCACCCACATCCTCACCGTGTTGTTGGTAAGCTTCAGCTTCATTTTCTGCAAAATTGGGACTCCACTCCCTGGAGAGGTGTGAAGGTGAAATCTCAGGAGCAGTGAGGAAAGGCTTTGTCAAACAGAAATGGCCATCTGGAGGGTTCGAGTGGGAGTCATACTTGGGGCAGCCTAACTTTGCCATTCTTTCTCTCTCGCCTGTACAATTGAGCTGGAGAAAATGGGTGGGAAAAAAATCTAGCTTTTAATTTGTCACCTCCTGGAGTGACCCTACCCTCTGGGAGTTGCCAGATTGTGAATGAGCCTTCTCCAGCCCTCATGTCCTCTCCATCCCACCAAGGACAGTTGCCTTTCTTTCTTTCTTTCTTTCTTTCTTTCTTTCTTTCTTTCTTTCTTTCTTTCTTTCTTTCTTTCTTTTCTCTTTCTCTTTCTTTCTTTCTTTCTTTCTTTCTTTCTTTCTTCTTTCTTTCTTTCTTTCTTCTCCTTCCTTCCTTCCTTTCTCTCTTTCTCTTTCATAAGATTTTATTTATTTATTTAAGACAGAGAGAGAGAGAGAGAGAGAGAGAGAGAGAGAGTGAGTGCGTGCACGCGCTGTGGGGAGGGCATGAGCGGGGGGAGGGGCAGAAACAGGCTCCCCGCTGAGCAGGGAGCCTGATGCGGGCTCCATCCCAGGACCCTGGGATCATGACCTGAGCCACTCAGGCACTTCCAGGACAGTTGCTTTTCTTAAGGGACACACTGGCCAGGCACAGGAAAGGTGACTGTGTGGGAGGCATATGCCTCTGAATGGTTGTACGTGTGTGTGTGTGTGTGTATGAGTGTGTGTGTGTGTGCGTGTGTACTAGCTTGGGTTTTCTATGTAGGTACATGGATGTACGTGTGTGCCAGCCTCCCAAGGGAAGAGATTCTTGTCATTGCTTGCATGGTCCAGACTATCAGTACAGGGGCAGAGAAAATACACCTGGCTGGTAGACTTTATTCATGAATTTACTTTATATCCATTCATTCAGATCTTTTTGGAGCACCTACTATGTGCCAAGCACCATGCTTGACTTGATGCCACCAAACGAAAGCAGCAAGTCCTTTTTTCTTTCTTAAGATTCATTTTACCATTTTCCTTCTTAAGATTCATTTTGCCATTTTCTTTCTTAAGATTCATTTTGCCATGTAAAGTCATGGTTTTGAGGGTGAGAAGTGAGCTTACATTGATGTTTCCCAAAATGTATTCCAGGATTTTGTTGATGTTCTACCAAAAGAATAAAAAAAATGTTTTCTGTGGCCAGACACGTTTGGCAAACACTGCATTAAACAGTTAAAAGTTTTAGAAATTTTCAGGGCTTCTCAGAGCCTTTAAAATGCTAATGTGGGACTCTCAGAGATGTTAATAGTTTCTGGTTTCCAAACTTATTCGATCACTAGTCATGGAATCCTCTTGTCTGGGTACAGTGTGGGTTTCTAGGCTTTTAAGGGGCTACTATCGTTATCTGTTCATTCATTCATTCACTTACTCATCTCAGACATGTTTATTCAGTACGTACTGTGTGTCAGGCTGTTCAAGGTGCTGAAGCCACAACAGTGAACAGGTGAAAGTTTATTCTAGTGGGGGTGAGGTGCCATCTACAAGTACACAGGTCAGTAACATAATTTCTGGGAAACAGCATATCCTGGGATAGGCAGGGCAGGGAGGGGTGGAGGAGGCTGTCCAGACAGGGCCATCTGGGAAGTGACACTTGAGCCCAGGGTGATGGGGGGGGCATGAGGGGACCTGGGGGCTGGAAGCCTTTGTGTTTGGTACTTTGAAGGGGTTGGGGCATGTGGGAGGTGGGGGTCCTTCTCTGGGTCTCTTGATTCCACGTTGGGAGGACCCACCACTGGCCCAGCCTTCTTTGTTTTTCATGGCAGAGTCCAGGCCTCGGAGATAGGCTTCCCTGGGTGGCCAGAGGGTTTGATGGGGCAAAGGAGGCTTCTGGATCCCAGTCTTGAGCTAGGACCTTCAGTGTCACTCTCCCCCGTCCCTCCCCAAACCATGCAGTCCTATCTCACTGTTAGCTTGTGCCAGTCAGCATGGAGGGCCCAGGGATGGTCCCTCCCTGGGCAGCCGGCTGAGCAGGCTGTGAGCACCGCGCGGCAGAGCCCCTGCCTGTGTCGGTCACTGTCACGTCCCCAGTGCCTGGCACTGGACCCACATTCCGCCCCCCCCCCCCCCCCCCCCCGGCATCTGACAGATGGGAAAATGAGGCCAGGAGACTCCCACAACCCATTCCCTCAGAGGCCCAGCCCAGAATCCAACCCTTTTCCAAGCCAGGGCTGTGGCCCGAGGCTAGTGGGATGGGGGAGAGCAGAGATTTCCTGGAGCAGAGGTGGGATTTGGGGGCCCCTAGGGCCCTCCTGGGGTCAGTCTGCAGAGCTGCCGCGGGTGATCTGGGTCCCGGGAGCAGGGATGAGGAAGGGCAAGGGGAAGCGGTGGGGGAGGGAGAGGAGGTCCGGGCCGAGGTGGGTGGAGGGGGAGGAGATGGGGCGGGGCCTGGGGGCGGGGCCTGGGCGGGGCCGGCGGGCCGAGCCGGGCGCTTGGGAACGCGGCCCCTCCCGGCCCGGCTCTGTCTCCCACCCCCCCGCGGGAGCGGCCCCGGGACCCCTTTGAGGCGGCCGTCCTGGGAACGCGTCGGGCCGGCCCCCGCCCGGGAGGGCTCCATGGCTGCGGCGCAATAACTCAGGCCCAGGTTTGGGCACAAAGCGGCCGCGGCGGGGGACCGGCTGGGAAGGCGCGGGCTGCGGCGCTCGCTCGCGCTGCCCCGAGGGGGGCCTCGGCTTGTTCTGCACCGCGGGCCGCCCCCGCCCCTCCGAGTCTGGGGCCGGCCGGGCCCAGCCGGCGCCCCCAGGACTCCTGAGTCCCAGGCCCGGGGCGGGGGCGGCGGGCGGGCGGGCGGCGGCGGCGGCGCCTAGCCCACAGCTGGCGGCCGGCCCGTGGGTGGGCTGCTGGGCTCCGCTGGCCAGATGTGCCCCCGGGGGGCCCTCTGGGGACTGGCGCACTGATTGGCCCTCAGCTCTGGGGCGGGGCCCGCGGAGGGTAGTTGACCGTTTGGGCCATCCCTCAGTGCATAATAATAAAAAAATAAGTGTCATTGATGGCTTTTGAGCACTTCACACTCGTTTAATTCATTTGCGCGCCCCAGCAGTCCTCTGAGGTAGGTACTGCGATTATCCCGTTTCACAGAGGAGGAAATTGAGGCATAAGGGGGGGGCAAATTAAATGGCCCAATGTCCCGCAGCTAGGACTAGACAGGATTGGAACGCAGGTCCTCCGGCGACACGGCGCCCAGGCGCGCGTGTAAGGGGTATAGGGGCGCCGGAGTGCAATTTCGAGTGCACTTATGTTCAAAAAATTACAGACAGAAGATTGGCAAACGGATGTGAGTAATGATTCTTGTGTTTTTTGCCACTTTCAAATTCTCTCATTCACTGACTAGCTGGGTCCTTTCTGACTTCATTCCTTTCTGATTCTGTGCTAGGTCTTACGCTGTGGCTGCGTGCGCAGTGGTGGGTGAAAGGAGCTGGGTCCCTGCCTTCAGGGAGCTTACAGTTTAGTTGGGGGCAGGGGGAGCGAGAATGACAATAAAGTGTGAAGATAGACACCATTAGGTCATTTTTCATGGCGAGACTGCTATGGCTTGTCAGCCTTGGGCAGTGTTGTCCTTGTGGGGGGCATTTCAGAGGTGGCCAAGTGTTAGCTGGCCTGGAGGATGAGAGGGAACTGCAGAGGGAGGTGGCTGGTGCCCTTTGGCTCTGAACTCATGCCCAGGGATGCCACCCCCTTGCCTTGGGCTCGGCCCTGTGCGGGGAGGAGGGAGAAGGAAAGGCCATGCTCCCAGTCCATGAGGACCTGCGGGGACAGAATCAGGGGGAATTTAGCGGATGTGTGCCTGGAGGGGCGGGGACAAGTGCAGTGGGCTTTTCTGGAAGAAGGAGGCAGGAGAGGGTAGTGAAGGAGGTTGTTGGGCTTGGGGTGGTCTGCTGGTCCCTTCTAGAAGAGTCCCCAGGATGGGCCCCCGTAACTGGAGCATGAATACTCCCAACGTTTGCATGACCTCTGAGCGTCGCATGGTTCCAGAGGTTCTCACAGGCACCTCCAAGTACCCAGGCAGTAGGTTGGAGGGGATCCTTCCTCATTTCCCAGGTGAGAAAGGGAGGTCCAGACTCATAGCCTTGCCCTGACTCACACATCCCTTGTCCAGCTGTCAGGCAGGCTGCTCATTTCCAAGGTCACAGGGGGCCTAACCCCCAGGCCCTGGCTCACCAGGGCCTGGGGCCCACTCTGCGCCCTGTTAGGGTTGGAGGTGGAAGGGAATGTGGACGTCAATTACTGTCACCTAAGTGTCCAAGCTGCCTCCGTTCCCAGCACCTCCAGCCAGGACTGTGAGAACACGGTTGTCTCTACGGCCTGCTCCATCCACAGTTCAGTCTGAACTGGGTGTCTGAATGGCCTTTATTCTGAATTCTCTGTCTTCATTGCCACAACCCACCCATTGCGTGGGCTCTCCGGGGCCGTGCGAGGCCTGTCATGAGTTCTGAGTTTGAGCACGGTTCCCCATTCAGACATATGGGGTGGGGCTGGGCCTGTCCACCGCAGACGTCTCTGTGCATCGTGTCTTGCCTTCGTTTTGTTAGGAGAGTTCCAAGTTTGCTTTTCTCTCTGGAGACGGTGTGGCTTGGGCCCCAGAGGCAGTGAGAAAGGATAAGGGCATGCATTGATAATTTTTACTGAGCTGTGTGCCCCGTGCATGCTGAATGCTTTCTACACAATTTCTCAGGAATCCCCTCAACAGCCCTCTGAAATCGGTACCATTATGGTTGCCATCCTGCAGGTGAGGAAACTCCGAGTGTCAACCTGAGATCCAAAGTCACATGTCACAGCTGGGCTGCCTGACACCGTGGTGCCTGCCTGAGTCACTCCCTGGGCCACCTTCTCCATTCCTGGTGAATGAGCAGGCCTCCCTTCCCCCAGGAGCCCACGCTGGGCTGGGAAACAGACCCATAAACAGTTATGAACTCTGAGGTTGGTAACACCATGTTCCCCCTGAGGACCCAACTGGTGGCCAAGTTCACACCCCCTTACCCTCCCCCCTTCCTGCCTGCCTGGGCCTGCTCCTAAAGTTCACTTGGGCAAGAAGCAGCTTGGACAGGTGGGGGGTGGGAGGATGAGGGACATTTGGGGTGGGCAGGGGACAGGACTGTACTTGCTTCCCCGTTTCTTGGGAACTGCACACCCAGCCAGGCCCACCCCCCTGTTCTGCTAGGTTGGAAGGGGAGGTGCTTGCTTGCTGCATTTAGGTGGGGAGTCCTCCCTTCTGCTGTGCCCCTACCCCTAGCCAGGCCCCAAGAGTCCAGCTGGCTCAGCCCAGGAATCTTGGATGTGCTGGTTGGGGGTGGGTGGCCTTGCTGAGGGACTCAAAGATTTAAAGGGCCCTATCCTCTGGGCCTCTCTGTTTCCACTCACACGGCCCTTTGGGCCCAAGGCCTGGCCTCTGAGCCTGCAGCTTCATCCCCCTCAACATTTCCCCCTGAGCTTGAGTTTGAACCCAGGGGTGCATACCTCTCCTGGGGCAGGTTTCCAGGCTGCCCCTTACCCGGTGCCCATCCTGGCTGAGAGGCCTGGGAGCAGCAGCTCCTCCCACCCCCCCTTCAGATCCCCCTCCCTGGGCACCGACCCTCTGCATTCCCTGCCCTCCACCCCCTCCTGCGCCCGCTTCCTGGAACCCAGGGACCCTGGAGGTTTCTGGACCATATCGAGTTGCCTGGGTGGTTGTTTCCTTTTTTTTTTTTGGGCCATGCAGGGTGGGGGAGCTGGGAGAGAAGGGAGAGAAGCCGATAATTGGGCCAGGGCCAGCCAGGGGTGGAGGCTGACTGCCAGTCCACGTCTCCGTGGGCTGAACTGTGGCCCCCAGCCCCTACCCTTGAGGAGTCTGGGGCCTGGCTTTCCCCTCCTGGCAGGGGAACAGCCTAGTTTGGCATTTCCTGCCTCTTTTCCTTTCATTTCACACCAGGTTCCCCAAGGACACCCCTAGGGGGACATGGGGCTCACTCTCTTCTCCCTGCTGACCGGGGTCTGACTTGGCCTGGCATTGCCACAGTTCTGCTGAGCTTGGGGCCAGGATGGGGTCAGCTAGATGGCTTCTCCCCACCGTCCTCGGACCACACCTCCTGGTTTGAGCCCACCTCCAGGTCTGAGCCAGAGGGCCAAAGCTGACTGAGAGTTCCTCACAGACCCTTGGTGGGGTGGGGGAGGGCTGTTGGGTGTGTGGCTCTGGAAGAGGCTGAGGTGTTGGGGGAAATGGAGCCCCCAAGGCCAGGGGTGGGAGAAAGAGAAGGACCGACCCTCTAGGGGCAGGAGCCAGGGCGAAGGTCCCCCTACAGTTGATTCTGAGGTGATTTTGAGAACCCCCAAGTCCACGGCAGCCTCTGCACTTCTCTGCCCTGGCCCCCCAAGGCCCACTGCACACATGGTTTTGCTTTGCCGTGCATCCTCCCCCGGTCCCCTCCCTCTGGGTGCCTTCTGAGCTCCTCGGGCCCCTCCCCCAGGCCTCCTGGGCCCCCTCCTTCCTCCTTGACCCACTTTAGTCCCCTGTTGCTGGGGGAGGGGAGTGCGCAGCCAGCGGCTCTGGTCCTGGCTGCCTCCCCCAGCATCCCTTGGGGCGGGCTCTGGATGGAGCCAGCAGGCTGAGCCGGCCCGGCCCCAGGGACTGGCACACGGCGTGCTCCGAGTGGCAGCCTCCCTGCCCCCTCCATGGACAGACCGTTCTGGACAGCTGCCCCTGCCTGGGCCCCTGGGAGGCCCTGCCAGGGCCAGGCTCCGGTTTCCCCCAGCCCCAGGGAGCTTCGGCTCCAGAGGTCCCTCCTACCACCGCTGCCTCCAGCCTCCTTGCCGAGTGCTCTTCCCAGAGGGGCCTCTGCAAGGCCAAGCCCTAGCCTCCACCCATTCTTCCCCTAAATCTGCTGGAGGGCCTGGAGCTGGGGTCCAGTTCTGAGCCTGTAGTTAAATCTGGGTGGCTGAGGGAAACCCGGCAACCCTCTCTGGGCACTGAGGGATTTGGGCCTGACACCTGCCCTTTATCGAGCACTTACTAAGTTTCTGGGACTCGGCTAAGCATGTTACGTGGATGATCTCACTGTATTACACAACAGCGTGGTGAGGCATGCTTTCCAAATCCCGATTTGAAAGAGAAGGCAACTGAGGCACAGAAAGGGAAAGTAACTTGTTTGAAGTCACACGGGCTCCACGTGGTGGAACCACAGGGCTTGGAGCCCAAGCAAGCCCGATGACATGAGTTTTTCTTTGCTCTAACATTCTAGAATCCCTCCTGACACTGGGGCTGTTTACTGCTCTGGGGTTCCTGCATGGCCCTCTCAGGACTTGAGCTCCTCCCCCCAGGGATCCCGCCTGAGTCCCAGTCACTCTGCCCTGCTCTGGTGTTGCCTGGGCCCCCGAGCCTGCCCCCTGACCTGCAGCAGGCTTCGGGAAGTCAAGGCCCCATCCTGAGCCCTAGTCCTGTGGTCCAGGGCCTGGCCACAGGCGTGAGCAGCGCTCCCAGTACAGGATGTGTCCTGGCTTCCAGTGCTGTCGCCTGTAGGAGCCACGGGTCAGTGGGGACGGTCTGTGCACCCTCCCGGCCAGCCCTGCTGAACCGCACATTCTCTCCCTCCTCCCTTCCCACAACCCCGCCAAAAAGACAACTGCAAAAAATGGGGTGGGTAGACCCTGAGGGGGCTGTTCGAATTTGGGAGCCTCATCTCTGCCTCATTCTCTGGCTTTTCCTCCTCTGAGTCTCGACATCTGCCCGTCCCCTGGGAACCTTTTCATTTCACCATCATTGTTTTGCTGAATAAAGGAGGGGTGGGAGGTGGCCGGGGGGGGGGGGGGGCTCAGGGAGCCAAGTCAGAGCATCTTTTCTTATTTGCTTAATTTCCTCACTCAAATGTATCTTGTGATTAAACATTTTCTTAGCTGCTTGGTCAGGGCCCGGCCGAATTTCTTTTCATAAACACTGGCAAGTGAATTTAACTGCCCTGTTTGTATTAGCTGGAGGTTTCATTTGCATAGCGATTGTTCTTATGAAACAAAATAATCACTTGCAGTTTTGAAACTGTGAATACCAGGGTCTGGAGCCGGGGGCGCATGCGCAGGCCTTTCCTCCCCCGCACGGAAATCCATCCTGGTCGGGGAGGAAACTCAGCCTCCACGAAGAGCCAAGTGCTGAGGGTTTTCTCGGTGGAGAGGTGTTTCCCGAGTCCTGGGCCGTGGGTATTGCCTGCTGGGCGGAGCTTATGGAGGCAGAGAAACCCTCCTACGCATGTGAACCCCATTGCAATCAGGGGCTGGCAAGGGGGTCCTAGGGAAGGGGGTGGAGGTGGGGGGTGGAGGTGGGGGGTGGGCTTCGGTGAGCGGGAGGAAAGCTGCAGACCTGAGCATCTACCCCTTTTTGTTGCTTTTCCATCCTTTTGGATTAAGGTTGCAAACTGGTGGCCTGAGGCCCAGTGTTTCCCAGAGATATGTTTTGATTGGGTTGTGCTGTGCTTAAAAGAAACAAACCAACATTTAAAATTCTGGAGATTTCACAGAAAAATTCATCCAGATTTCTTGCTTATCTCTCTTAACAAATGGGCAGATCTGGGATTGCGAGGCCCATGGTCTTGCCTGGCAGCAATCCTGGTGGTGGGGGTGGAGGCCGCTCCTGCGGGTGGGGTATGTTCATCCCAGTTCCCTGTGCAAAGGTCGCTCATGGATGTGCCTGCCTGGCCCCGGGGGGATCTGGGATCCTGGTTTCAGTGGGTCCACTCAGCTGGTATCCTGCAGGCTTGAGGCTCAGTGATTGGCCGGGAAGCTCTCTGGGTGCCCTGCTCTGCTCTGTTAGGAGATGTAGGCTCCGGCCCTGCCTCTTTGAGGAGCTTCCTCTGGGCCCAATGGCTCTGCCCCAGGGGCTGCGGGTTCCAGGCCTCCTGATGTCCATATTGGCCAAGGGCAGGGATCTGGAAAAGGAGTCATTTTGGGAGGTCACACCCTTATTCCCAGGAGCTTAGCTTTGCTCAGAACATTCCTGGCCTCCTCCTTAGCGGCTCCCTTTAGAGCCTACTGCCCCCAGAAGACAGGCGTTTCATGATCTCAGACTGTTTTTTAGACGCAAGTGGTGTCGCCCGGCTTGGTCAGCAGGCTTGGCCGGAATGACTTGGAAGCCGCTTCTGACACATTTAAAATCTTGTGTTGGGTGGGCCCAGAAGGTTACCTGTCCAGTAAGGCAATGGCTGGGCAAAAGATCCTGGCTGGATCCGGGTCTGCCCCACACCCTAGTCAACCTGACCTTGGCAGCCAGGGCCCTCAGATAATTGATGGCTTTTCTGGAGCCTCCACTTTGTAGGAGGAAAAGGCAGAAGCAACAAAGCAAGTGGGTGAAACTGGTTAATGCTTGCAGCTTGTTCTCTCGGCACCGCTCTGCCCCCGGGCCTGGGTGTCTTGGACATCCCTTAGGAAAGTAGCTTCCATAGATCCTGCTATATCTCCAGGCCTTCATCATGGACAGCCCTGGGTGGAAACCACGCGTGGGGCTCAGTGCCTTTTGTCTAGTGGTTTCTTGTTATCCTCACAACACCTGAGTGGTAGTTACATTATCCCCATTTTACAGTTGAGGAACCCGAGGCTCTGAGGCCCCAGATCACACAGCAGGTGAATGGAAGAGTGGGAATTTGAACTCAGGCCTCTTGGCTCTGGTGCCTGTCCTCCTCACTGTGACTTTATTTGCTTTTAGTTTCTCCAACTATAGAATAGGAAAACGTCCCCACCTCCTAGGGATATTACAGAGATAAAATGAGCAAAGAAAGAGTTCATGGTGACCTCTGACCTCTGACCTCTATTTATTAGAGCAGGAATGTGGACTCAGGCATTTTGAGGTTTCTTTAGCTCCTTATTACTGGATGGTGTCATTAAAAGTAACTTTTTCTCCCTTTCTCTCCCTCCTCTAATCTTTATGATCTGTATTTTGACCCTTTGATTGCTCAGGACTGGATTTCCCCCAGGATCCTGAGGTTGTGAAATCCCCCTGGGGAGAGGATTGCATCTGTGACTGGTTGGGACCTCTCTTGGCAGGGAGTGGCACAGAGAAACCTAAAGGTTCTGGAAAGAGGAAGAGCAAGCAGCCAGGCCAGACATTCAGTTTTGTTTGATAGAACTGGCTGGCTGACAAGGGATTGTTTGAGTTGGGGATGCTTTGGGCTACAAGACCAAGGTTCAGTCCACGTTCACATATATCATCCTATAGGACGAGAAGTCTGGAGGGCGCGTGGCTATAGAGGATTTTAGCGGAGCAGCCAGCACTGGTGCCTTCCATCTTTATGCTCTGTTCTGCTCAACACGTTGGCTCTTGACCTCATATTTGTCTCCTCATGGTGAAGAAATGGCGGTTGTGGTGCCGGACATCACCCTCTCCCCCCAACTCCCTGCCATGTCTTTGTCCAAAGACCAGGAGAGAGAAGCTCCCTTACACAGGCCTGTCTTTAGGGGAAGTATAGCTTCCTTAAATGGCTCCGCAGTCCTTTCCTTGTGTGTTTTTGGTGAGAGTGGCATCCCCATGTACATCCTAGGCCAGGTATGGAGCATCACTCCTGGGGCTCTAGAGAACCCCAGCTTTCCTTGCATTTAGTGGCCTCTGCGGCTATCTGAACACATTTGAGGTGGGTGAGCAAGAAAGGATGGGTGGAAAGCCTGCTGGGAGTTATCCAGCGCTGTGTGGGGACAGGCAGCTTTAGGGGGCTGGTAGCTGTGTCTCTTTCTAGGCAAGATTCTGGAACACCTCCCTCATTTCGTATAGCCGCTTCCCACATCCTAATCTTTCCAGTCCCTGTTTTCCTCACCTCATGTCCTAGGACTACCCCGTTTCTTTGCACATCTGTACCTCTGACTTAAATCGTCCTCCCCCTTTCCTGCCGTGGCTGGCTCCTTGCATCTTTCTGGACTCAGGTCCAGCGTTACCTTTCCTGACTGCCTTTTCCTTAAAGTGGGCCCACCGCTGCTCGTCTTTCTTTCTTTATGTCACATTAGTTCTTCTTGGGGGGGATTTATGCGTTTGCTCACTTACAGTCTCCCTTCTGCCCTGCTTCTCAGCTCTCTGTGGACAGGGACTGGGCTTGACTTGTCCACTCCTGTGTCCCTAGGCTCCAGGAGAAAGGCTGGAGGGCGGGAGGGGGGCGTGTTCAAGAAGTACATGGCGTGCAGTGGGCATTTAGTGACTGTGTGCTGAGTGAAGGGCCTGCTACTAGCCTTCTGAATTCCTTGTCTCTCTCCTCTACCTCCTCGGTTTCTATCTGCCTCTCCCCTAGAGATCCAGATCCCTTTTTGTGTTCTTTGCTCTTGGAGGAAGAGGAGAGACTAGACATCGCCATGAGCCGATGGACCCGTTTTCTCTTTACAGCAACCAGATTGCTGGCAGTGGCTTCCCCAAGGGCTGGTTCTGAGGAAGGACCCCCTCCTGGAGGTGGGCATGCAGTGGGGGGCCTGCAGGGGGTGAGCTGAGGATGGGAGCCAGGGGCCCCTCTGTCTGGCTGAAGCCAGTGGGCAGCAGCGATTGCCCACCTGGGCATCGGGATCTGACCCTCGCCCACCCTTTGCCCCGAGGACAGCCTTGTCTGCTGCTGGAGACTCCCTCGGCCCATGGGGCAGCGGGGTCAGCCCACGTCAGGCCGGTTGAGCCCATCCCACTCCTGGGAAACCCGAGTTCTCAGTCTCGCGGATGCCAAATCCTCAGTCTGGAGTGGGAGCCAGCTGGTCATTCTAGACAAGAAGAAGGTGGAGAGAGTTGGCTGTGGCTCTTTTAAAGACGAGGGATCGGAATAATTTTGAAGAAATCCTTGAATGGAGTTGTCAGACTGACCATTCGCAGGGGTCCGACGAAGCGGACTCTGGGACCCCCCCCCACACCGAGTGGACGCTGCTACATCGTCAGCGTGGGCGTGGGGAAGGGGGAGGAAGGGGGGCAGCCCCGGCCAGGTTGGGCAACATCGAGGGAGAGTGGGGTCCCAGAGGGGGTGGGGGATTCAGCTGGAAGGTGGGTGGAGCCAGACTGAGGCCAGCCTGCCACACACAGGCTGCCAGAAACATCGCTGCCTTCTGAAGGCTGAGGCCTCTCTCTCAGAGGGGGAGAAAGAACCTTCCTGGGTCTCCCTTCTTCTTCTCCGTGGCTGGTTGTGCGGCAAATTGTGGCCCTGCGCTGTGTGCGCAGGCGGGACCGCGGCCTGTGGACGCGGGTTCTGCTCGGCGCGCACCCCGGGGGCCCTTTGGGGGGTGCGTAGGCTGCAGTATGAGCCTAATGAGCAAAGTGATAGGTGGTGGGGCTGTGGGTTCCCCACCAGGGCTCAGTCTCCCCAAGGCCCCCAAAGTGGAGCCATTGAAGCTGGTTGAGGCTTTCCCAGCTCCTGCTGTTGTGGCTTTCAGTATTCTTGCTTATGTTGCTTTTTCTCTTGCAGTGGGAAGTGTCGGTGTGAGTAATTATATATATTTTCCCAAACTTGAACTATGCTTCATTTAAACTTCTATAAACATGTCTGTATAATTCTAATTAACTGCTTGCATAAAGCCATCAGAAAGTTACATGGGGAACGCTCATTTGCCAGACTGTTGCCTAAAAGCCAAGGAAAATATTATGTTCTTCCAACACACGGACTATTCATGTAGACGGCTCCCAAGATAAACAGGAGATACTGAGGACAAGTGAGATTTTAAGCAGCGATGGCCGAGCCTCTTGTAAGGGGCACTCACCAGAACGTTGGCAGGCTGGGTGGCTTGATTGAGTGATAAATGCTCTTCAAAGAAAAATGCCCCAGACTTGGAATGCGGGGTCAGGGACCCTGGAGATGGGCCATCTCGTGGTGCTCTTGTTAATGTCCATGGGCAGGAGGCCACTCGGAATTAGTGAAAAGTCTGAATTAGAAAAGAGTCAACGTATTTCTGTCAAGTCCTATCAGCACTTTGTACTGGGGTTACTAGAAAGCGTGGACAGAGGAGAGTCTTGGGGCCGCTTTATTAAGTGGGTAAAAATGATTTAAAGCTAACTTTCCTTCCTTCCTTCAGTCAGTTAACCTGTGTGTGGTGCTGGTGGTCAGGGCCGGGCGGCCAGGATGAAGGAGGGGAGGTGTGGGGGCTGGGCTGGGAAGGTGCACTTTCAGGTTGGGTCAGGGAAGGACTCCCCGAGGAAGGTGACTGGGAGCGCAGACGTGAAGGGGGTGATGTGACTCTCCAGGATTAGAACAGCATGTGCAAAGGCCCGGAGCAGCAGACCGCGGGGGTGGGGGGAGGGGGAGATGGCTGAGGAAGGTGATGGGGGGTGGAGGTGAGCAATGACACCAGAGAGCTGGTTGGCAGGCAGAGGAGTGTAATCAACCCTTTCATTTTATGCAAGAAGAGGCTTCTGAGCTGCCTGGCGGTTCTCTTTTTTATTACATTTACTTCACAGAATGAAAACATGTTGAACATTTTGCGATGATCGCTCAAGTGCCGAAGATGAGAAAAATACACAAAAATATAGAGAAGAAAATTAAAAAAACCCCAATGTCCCCGCTGAGGAGGACCGCTGCCGTATTTGGGGGACCCTCCCTTCAGGCACCCTCATTTACCCTGCGCTCCCTATCCCATTGGCCTTTTTGAAGGGCTCCGAGAAACGTTCAGTCCGGCCCCTGCTTGGGTAGCACAGGTGACTTGTTTGGGATTGAAGATTAAGGAGGTTTTTGTCGTGCCCTTCAAAAACTTGACATTGGAGTGCTGGTAGTTTTGGAAAGATGTTGACAGCTGAAAAACCTGTTGAAATGGGAGCCACTGGGGGGCTGACGGTTTTGGGCAGATGACACTCGGTGCTACGGGCAAGCGTGGATCCTTACTGCGTCCCAGGCGCTGGACGGAAGTAGTCTGCATTCAGTTCTCTCACTTTCCCCATGTTTTTCCTCCTCCTCCTCCTTGTTTTTTTTAGAGAGAGAGAGAGAGAGAGAGAGAGCAGGTGGGGGGGGGGTGTGGGCAGGCACAGAGAGAATCTTAAGCAGGCTCCATGCCCACCATGGAGCCTGACACGGGGCTCCATCTCACGACCCTGAGATCAGGACCTGGGCCGAAATGAAGAGTCTTGACACTTTTTTTTTTTTTAAGGTTTTATTTATTTGAGAGAGAGCACAAGCAGGGGGAGGGGCAGAGGGAGAAGCAGGCTGGGAGCCTGACGACATGGGGCTCGATCCCAGGACCCTGGGATCATGACCTGAGACAAAGGCAGACGCTTAACCGACTGAGCCACGCAGGCGTCCCAGGAGTCCGACCCTTAACCGACTGAGCCATCCAGGCGCCCCTCCCCCCCGGTCCATTTTTTATTTTTATATTTTTTAAAGATTTTATTTATTTTTCAACACAGAGAGAGAGACAGCGAGAGAGGGAACACAAGCAGGGGGAGTGGGAGAGGGAGAAGCAGGCTTCCCGCTGAGCAGGGAGCCTGATGTGGGACTCGATCCCAGGACCCTGGGATCATGACCTGAGCTGAAGGCAGATGCTTAACGACTGAGCCACCCAGGTGCCCAGTGGTCCATTTTTTAATGGTCCTTAAATACACACAAATTTCCTGTCTCAGTCAGTGCAGTGAGGGGACATTAAATACACTGGCACTGTCGTGCAGCCCTCACCACCGGCCATCTCCAGAACTCTTCTTTTTGTCTTGTCAAACTGAGACTCTTTCCCCAGTCCACACCGACTCCTCATTCCCCCTCCTCCTGGCCCCTGGCAGCCACCATTCTACTTTTGCATCTCTACGCCGTTGGCGCCGTAAGTACCTCATGGGAGTGGGATCATATAGTGTTTGTCTTTCCGTGCCTGGTCACTATCACTTAGCAGCATGTCTTCAAGGCGGACCCATGGTGTAGCTGGTGTCAGAACAGCCGTCCTTTTGCAGGCTGCAGAATTTGCCATTACATGCATGCATCACGTTTTGCTTATCCCTTCATCTCTTGGTACACACTTGGGGGGGTTCCCATCTCTGGACTATTTTGGGAATAATGCCGCTACGAATATGGGGATATGAATCTCTCTCTAGGACCCTGCTTTTTAAAATTTATTTATTTATTTATTTATTTATTTATTTATTTATTTAAGGACCCTGCTTTCAATTCTTTTGATTTATGCCCAGAGGTGGAATTGCCGGATCACATGGTGATTCTAAGGTTTTTTTTTTTTTATTTTTTTAAATTTTATTTATTTATTTGATAGAGAGAGACACAGCGAGAGAGGGAACACAAGCAGGGGGAGTGGGAGAGGGAGAAGCAGGCTTCCCGCTGAGCAGGGAGCCCAATGTGGGGCTCGATCCCAGGACCCTGGGATCATGACCTGAGCTGAAGGCAGACGCTTAACGACTGAGCCACCCAGGCGCCCCTCTATTTCTCAGGTTTGATTAAGTGCCATGCCATTTTCCACAGGGGCTGCACCGTTTTGCATTCCCACCAACAGCACGCCAGGGTTCCAGTTTCTCCTCATCCTCACCAACACTTGCTCTTTTCCGGTTTTCTTTAAAGAAGCCATCCTAGTGGGTGTGAGGTGATATCTCACTGTGGTTTTGGTTTGTCTTTCCCTAATGACGAGTGATGTTGAACATTATTTCATTTATGTATTGGCCGTGTGTGTATCTTCTCTGAAGAGATCTCTGTTCAAGTCCTTTGCCCATTTTTATTTTTTAATTTAGTTTTTTATTTTTTAAAGGTTTATTTATTTATTTGAGAGAGAGAGAGAGAGCATGTGCCCAAGCAGGGGGAGGGGCAGAGGGAGAGGGAGAGAAGCAGACTCTCCACTGAGCGTAGGGCCCCACGTGGGGCTCGATCCCATGACCCTGAGATCAGGACCTGAGCCCAACTCAAGAGTCGGATGCTTAACCCAGTGAGCCACCCAGGCACCGTCCCCTTTGCCCAGTTTTTAACTGGATAGTTTGTTTTTTTGTTGTTGAGTTGTAGGAGTTCCCGATATATTCTGGATCTATGGTTTGCACATATTTTCTCCCATTCTGTGTCAGCTTTCTTTTCGTCTCACTCAACCCAGTGGAGCCAGTACCATTGTTATCACCGGTGAGAAATCAGGGAGCGATCGGTTTTCCCCAAATCACACAGATAATCCGGGACAGAGCTGATGCTGGGACTCAGTATGTTGCAGGAGTTAAGGTTTAAGATGCCGTAGGCGGTCCTCATGGAAGCCCACGTGAAGGCATTTGCTGCATCCTTCTGACGGTGAACCTGACCCCTTTGCCCCCTCCTTCAACGGCTTGTCGGCTGCTGTTCTTCCCTGGGCTGTTCCGGGGTGTCTGTCTCTCTGCTGATGTGCTCTCAGGAAAGGCATCTTGGGAGGTTCTCTGCTGGTCCTCTGGGCTGGGCGGAGCTGGGGCGGACGCTCTATGTGCATCGGGCCAGGCCCAGTCCCTGGCCTGTGGGAGCCCTTTTCAATATCCAGGAGGTTTTATTATTAACAAATTCTTCTGAAACCTTCTCAGGCCTTAGAACAGGGACACCTGGAGCCACCTGTGCTTATAGGGCCTCCCGGGTTAGATCTGGATGTTAGGGTCTGCTTTTAGCTGCTTCATTCATTCAGTCCGTCACTCATTCATAGCGAGGTGTGATTTTTCCAGCAAGGAGATTCCCCTGGTCTCAAGTTTCCGGAGGCACCCGGTACAATCTAGACTCCAATTAGCTTAATTGCTTCGTATTAGACTTCTTAGAAAAGATTTTTTTTTTTTTCCGGCTGATGGTTGTGGTTCCAGGAATGTCTACCCCCACCGTCTTCCTTCCTGCTTCTTCCTGTTTCTTTCAACTTTTTTTCTCCAGGACTGGCCTACACCTCAGCCCTGTTATTCCCGGGGCGATTGCATCAGTTTGTGTTGGAGTGGCCAAAAGCAGGGTGGAGAAAACACCAGCGGGAAAAAAAGAATTACACGTGACATATAAGCTTTATATATCGAACATTTTAATAGAAGTTTTAGATGGATCGCATATAGATGTAGTGGTGTGTGTCTTTTTAAGCAGGAGCTACCTTTCTAGGCTGTGTGTGTCTGTTTCAGGGAAAGCCCTGGACACCGACTCTCTACCCTGAGTTCTGACCCTGTCCCTCTTCCTTTCACCAGCAACTCCAGATTTTTTAAAAAGTACTTTTCAACAACCGGAGGAAACTGTTACATCCTGATTGACACACAGGATGTCGAAGCAGCATTCTTGCTGTTAAGTGATCAGGATCTCAGCCAAGGGAATATAATGAAATCCACATAAAAATTTATTTACCTAATGAAAATCCTGGAGTAATGCATAAGTGGTTCTCTGATAATAAAATGCAAATCTCAAACTATAACCAGGAGGACAATAATCTTCATTAAACGTATTGTCTAGAGGAAGCCCATGACATCCACTTAACAGTGATTTGATTTGTTTAGTAATTTCCACGTAATATTTAAACTTTATTTCGAGCCTTAAAAACCCGCCCATGAGCTTCTTTCCCTTCTGGGAGAAGGGCAGCTGCTAGTGGGTGAGGGTGCCAGGCTGGTGGATTCTCAGGCCTGTGCCACGGGGCTCCCTAGAACAGGGTCCTTTTCGAGGCAGCTCGGTGTCTGCCGGAGACGCGGGTCCAGAAAGAGACTGCAAGGGGGCAGGTTTCCCTCTGCTCCGGGGACCCAGCAAAGCCCCTGTTCTGCAGGAAAATGTAAGATGTGATGCTAGAGAAGCTTGGAGAGGGGAAGTGAGTCTCCCACAGCTTCCAGCCCAGTGCTCCTGCCTCCCCGACGTCCCGCCGGGGCTCAGGCCTTCAGTGAGGCTCTGCCATCATTCCAGAGCGCCGCGTAGGCATCTCTGCAAAGTGCTCCCTTGGCCCAGGAGCATCCCGTGGCAAACGCTCTTAGGACTGGAGGGAGTGGATGTTGGAAGCAGGTTGGAAGTGCTTCGGAAGGCTGACCTGGGTTGGAAACCCGGTCTGGTCTGCCACGTGTAAGCTAGGTGTGACAGTGGGTGTGGTCCTCACCGCCTGTGACGCTCAGGATCCTCATCGGGGAAGGGACTCTAATCTCCACCTCCAGGACTGCTGGGAGGACGCTGGGAAGACACGTGAAGGAGCCTGGGTGGAGTTGGGCTGGGGGTTACGGTGCCTCGTCGCGGGCTTGGAAGCCCCATGATAGGGAAGAATTTGTGTCTGGGGCCTCGTGCCCAGTTTGAAACTGATGACCTGAGCCCTAGACAAGAAAAATGAGCCGTTGGGATTTTTAATTTTTGACAATCACAAAATTCCAAATAAACGGCAGGTTAAGATGCGTGCGCGCGCGCCTGTGTGTGTGTGAAGTTTTCCCATCAAACATAATGATATCAATGCTCTTCCCTGACCTTCTGTTTTTCCTCCTTCTCTTTTTTTCCCTATCAAGTTACAGCTTCTTTTTTTCTCCTTGGAATGTTGCAGAGCATTTGAAAATGTACTCAAATGAAAAGAAGCTAAGAAATGACCAATAATCTCAACCAAGAATCTCCTTCCAGAGACAGCTCAGGACTGGGGTTGAGAACGCAGGCCTGTTGAGATACCAGCTTCGAGCTTCCGAGCTGTGTGCCCTTGGGGGGCCGCCTCATCCTCTCTGAGCCTCAGTCGCCTTGCCTAGAATGCAGCGTTCATGCCATTTTTCAGTGCGGCAGTGAAGATTAAACAAGATAATGTGTGTAAAGGGCTTCGCAGAGCCCTGGCACTTAGTCAGCGCTTGATAAATGGGAACGGCTTTGTTGCCGTACGAGAAAAGGTTGCCCTGAGCAGAGGCCCCGTGAAATGGAGCGGTCCGGCTGTTAGCCAGTTAGTGTTGCCAGCCGGCGGGCAGGCCAGCCAGCCTTAATGCCTTGAGCTTCCATCCAAGGGCTGGCTCAGGTTACGCCGGGCCCATTAGCGACGCTGGTCAGAGCTCAGAGCCTCTTAAGTTCAAGGTCGGTCACAGGCCTTGTCCCCCACACGGGCCTCTCTGCTTTGCCCAGAGTCATTAGTCACCGGGATAGCCTGATGGGAGAGTGGGGATGACTCAGTTCCCCGCTTCTGAGCCACACCCCAGGGCAAGGCCTCGCTGGTGGAGGGCCTCTCACGCAGGGAGACTGGGGATCCATTCACACATGTGTTAAAGGCAGTCACATCCTGGCTTTACCCCTGATTAGCTGGCAAAGCCATGTAAGTAAGCAATCGGAGCCTCAGTTTTCTCCTCTGTCAAATGGGGGTAGCAGTAGCATCTCACCTCTCAAGCTTGCTTTGAGGATGCTGTGCCGTTGAACTTGCTTACTAGCCTGCAGTGGGCAGTGCTGTTATCATCCCCCCCATCTCGCCCCCCCCAAGAAGGGAGAGCAGGGGCCTGAGGGATGGGGGCAGGGGAAGCAGGGAGGCTCAGGGAGGCTGAGGGGTGGGGGCAGGGGAAGCAGGGAGATGGAAGTTGCTAGAAGAGCAGTGCATGTTCTGACCCAGCTGGGCGCCTTGGACATGCTTTTGCAAGAGGGAGGATGAGGGAGCAGCGTTCTCTTGGCCGAACGGACTTGTCTTTGGAAACTCCTGCAGGGGTGACTTAGGCAAGCGCACCCACAGTTTTGTGTGCCGGGCGCTGTCCCCCCGTCCGCCAGGGTTTCTGCCCACGCTCTTGCTGGAGCCGATTTATCAGTGAGCCGGCCAGGGACCGCTGGAAGGCTCCTTCTTTCCCCTTTCCAGCTCCCCCTCACAGGAGGACAGGCGCTGTGGTTTTCTTTAGGAACCATCTCTGGGGGAGAGAGAAAACCATCAGAGGGCATTGGGTGCATCCTCCAGAGCCCTCGTGTGGGTGTCAAAGCAGACTCCCGGTGGCCAGCCTTTGAGCACAGCTTCGAGGCTGCAGAGGGCCCCTGGGCAGTGGGGGGTTGTAATACCCTAAGGCCTGTGGAGCCCAGAAAGGGGCCTGAGTGACAGCCAGACGAGGCCTTCACACACCGGGTGCCAGGGGGAGGGAGGGAGAGAGAGAGAGAGCGCGCGAGCGAGCACGGCAGGGGCAGAGGGGGGCTGCCAGCCAGGGACAAAGGCAGAGACAGAGAGAAACAAAGGAAGAGAGAAAATCCCCTCCCGGTACAACCTGTGGTTTAAAGAAAAATGCGGTTTGCCACCCCACAATGCTTGAGAGTGAAACTCTCAGTTCATCCAATAAAAAAAAAACAAAAACAAAAACAAAAACACAAACACGCAAGACCTTTCAACTTGCCAGGCCAGGTGTGAAAATACCCTTATCTGATCCGCTCTTCTGGGCTGGATGCTTTCCCCACCCATGCATGGAATGAGTTTGAAACGGGAAGAATCGGAGGCAATCAGCTGCTGCCAAATTTCAGAGCAAACATTTTTCTTTCTGGATTTAAATAATTGCATTGCATCCCCAGCTCTGGTTCTCCTCTAAAACCAGCCCCAAATGACATTTGGCAGGCTAACGATGGTCTGGTTTTCTCCCCCTCCTCCCTGTGGGGCTTTCTCAGAATATTTTCCTCAACGTCTGGGTAGCTGGCTTTTAAACCAGTTCATTTTTTTTTTTTTTTGGTTCAGGTCTCAAATTTTATTAAATTTAAATTTTATTCCATTTCAGGCTATAAAATCTCCAAAAGTGGCTTTGAAAGTGAACAGGTTTTGGCATGCTGGAAATAGGTTACCTCCAATGCAAATAAAACAGTCTAGCTTCCGAGGACAACAAGACTCCAAGGGTTGGGAAAAAGCACAGCGCGGTTAGAAACCATGGCACAGAAATGGTCAGAGACCAATTTAAAAGCACATATATTTTAAATGAAACATTCTGTGGACATACGGAACCAATAGCTTTGCCAAAAGCTCAATTCTGGGATCAAGTCTTAAGCGCTAAACTTTAATCTGACTACCCAAGGTGATTTTTTAGCAAATGAAAGCTCCTTTTTGCTTTCTAGTCTAAGGGGAATCTTAATACATTTTTAAATTATTTGGCATTTTGAATTAATTTTCTTAGAATGAAACGAGATTCTTAAATTGGGATCTTGTAGGGAAAAGACAGCCAGGTAATTAGTGAGCTGATCTCCTTTTCTGACACACGGATGGGGTGGGGGGAGAGTTGAACTCCAACCAAGGTGCACACAAAATCTATTTTAGAGCAAAAATTTCAAAGTAAGCAACGCCATCTGTTCTTTAATTATTTCTCCTTATAAAAAAAAAGTCGCTAAATTTATTTGGGTTACTTAGTTTGAAAGAAATGTCTTTAAGACATTCAGAACTGATGCTATTAAGGCAGATTGTCAGCTCTTTTTTGCTAGGTATCCAAGAACTCAAAATAGTAAAAGCATTTGAGAATTAACTTTCTTTTCCAACGCAAGAAAGTTCACGCTCGCAGGCAGGGCATGGTTACTGGGCACCTGGGGGACAGTCTTCAGCTGCTCCTATTTGGGGACAGGGGCTATGCGATCCAGAGGACGGCTCATGCTCTATCAGGGCAGTCAGGGGAGCTGATGGGGGTGTGCTCCCCCAGAGTGGGGTTAGGCCACTGGGATCCCTGCCCCTTCCAGAATCCTCACCATCCATCCATCCATCCATCCACCCAGCCATCCATCCATTCATCCTTCCATGATCCATCCGACAAATATTTATTGAGGGCCTACTGTGAGCTGGGCACAATAGTAGGCCCAGTCCCCATGGTGTATATAGTCCCGTGGAAGAGATGACAGTCATCAGCTACTCCCACAAAGGAGTCTGTGACGACCTCTTTGGAGTCTAGATTAACACTGTCCGACAGACCTCTTGTTGATAAATGGAATGTTCTCTCTCTGTGCTGTCCGGTATGGTAGCCAGGAGTCACGTGTGGCTACTGAGCCCTTGAGCACTTGAAATGTGGCTAGTGGGACTGAGCAGCTATTATTATTATTATTTTTTAAAGATTTTATTTATTTGGGGCGCCTGGGTGGCTCAGTCGTTGGGCGTCTGCCTTCGGCTCGGGTCATGATCCCAGAGTCCTGGGATCAAGCCCCGCATCGGGCTCCCTGCTCAGCGGGGGGCCTGCTTCTCCCTCTGCCACTCCCCCTGCTTGTGTTCCCTCTCTTGCTGTGTCTCTGTCTGTCAAATAAATAAATAAAATCTTAAAAAAAAAAAGATTTTATTTATTTGACAGAGATAATGAGAGAGGGAACACAAGCAGGGGGGAGTGGGAGAGGGAGAAGCAGGCTGGAGAGGGAGGGAGAAGCAGACTCCCTGCTGAGCGGAGAGCCCGATGTGGGGCTCGATCCCAGGACCCCGAGATCATGACCTGAGTCCAAGGCAGACACTCAACGACTGAGCCACCCAGGCGCCCCTTGAGCAGTTACTATGGTAAATTTCATTTAATTTTAATTAAAATAGCCCTATGAAGCCTACAGCTATCATGCTGGACAGCACAGGATCAGGATCATCACTGGGGAACTTGTTAGAAATGCAGATCCACAGGCCCCACCCCAGATGTGCTGCAGCAGAAAGCTCTGTGAGTGGAGCTCAGGAATCTGAGTCTTCACAATGCCTCCCGGTGATTTTGTGCAGTTCTGCTATTGAGGGAACGTAGGCCTGGGGTGTGGATATGTCAAGGAGTAGGGGAATTGGATTTCAAGTGAATAAAAAGTTTCCCAGAAAAAGGGATGATGGAACTGAGACTGAACCATGAGGACCTCGGGCAAGACTGTGGGCCTGGCATGGGGGAGGGTGCTCGTGGCGCTCACAGCCGTGCCCCGCTCACCACGCCCAGAAGGCTTGGCACGCCTGATGAACGTGGGAAAGGCCAGTGTGTGGGAGCGCAGAGAAGGGGGTTTGTGACCTGAGGTTACAGAGGTTGGCAGATGGAAGACCTGGTATTCCAGCTGTGTGATCGTGAACTTGTGTCTTAACCTCTCTGGGCCTTGCCACAATGGAGAGAGCGTACTTTGCTCCTCACTTATCTGATGGGTTCCAGAGGCCAGCTGGAGTAAAAGTGGATGTACTACACACCCCTGAGCAGAAAACAACCATGGGCTAGGTGGGTGGTTTTTAATTTATTTTCTTGTTTTTTTTTAAGATCTTATTTATTTATTTGAGAGAGAGAGCACACGAGCGAGAGAGCACAAGCAGGGGAAGCAGCAGAACGAGAGGGAGAAGCAGACTTCCCACTGAGCAGGGAGCCTGATGTGGGACTTGATCCCTGGACCCAGAGATTATGACCTGAGCCGAAGGCAGACGCTTAACCGACTAAGCCACCCAGGCGCCCCTGTTTTCTTGTGTTCTTTGACTACCCTTTCCCCAGTTCTCCTGTCTCCAGGGCTTTAGCCCAGCCTGTGAATCCCTCCTTGAGCGTGGCTCTACTCAGCTTCTCTTGTTCAGGCTAAGGGACTGTGGCTCTGGGACCCAAACCCCGGGCTGGGATCAGGGACCCATGTTCCGGTTCCTGCTCTGCCTCCTGGGAAGTCCTCTCCAGCCCTGCATGTCTCTTTATAATAGAGTCTGTAATCTTGCAGGCCTCTTCTAGAGTCCTCATCCAAAACTCCGGATGGGCCAAGAGGGTGGACTTCTACAAGTGCCTTTTAAAATCAGATGTAACCAATTGCCTTTTGGGGAAAGACTTCATCGTAATTTTAGCTGTGTCTTTTCTATTGTCTAGACCTAAGATCAGCATTTTAGGAAAAAATGTCGAGATAAACTCTCCCCTGCCTCCCTTCTGCCCTCCCCTCCCCACTGCCAGGACTCCGTGCACCGCCCTGCTCCCAGAACGTCAGGTGGCCAGATCCTCGGCTGAGCCCCAGCTATTTGGCAGCTGAAAGTTTTGTCCCTGGAAGACGCCAGACTTATTTTGAGATCGCAAATGTGGTGGATGCTTCTCTCTGCTGGAAAGACACCAAGTGTCTGCTCTCAGCTGGGGGGTGGCATTTGGGGGGGATGTTAGCAGCTTCTTATCTAAAGTAGACAGGTGCTTCTCTTCCTTCTCAGAAACTTTTGCAGTCAACTGTGTCCCCCGGTACTTGGGAGAGGGCCTTGAGCATCGTCATTGCTCAGGATAGCTTAGTTACTGCTATTGTGGCTATTTTTATTGTTATTAGTTTCTGTTTCTCCAGGACTGAAACGTTGCCCAGGTGTCTCCTCTAGACAAAGACACTAAACAATGATCTCTTTGGAATCATCTTTTTAAAAGAACATCCTAGGAAAGCACTGTTTGACTCAAAGGAATGAATAGCTAACGGTATAATTTTAGCCACCTGGGTGCGACACTGACTTACAGGGAAAGACACCTTCCAAGCGCCTCTCATGTCATTTTGACTCAATACCAAGGAACACACTCAGGGCCTCCACCGGAACACTGGAACAGAGGTTGCAAACTGGTTATCTAAGGACCCACATCCAGTGCCAGAATATTTTGTTTTGCTGGCCACTTGGGATTAAAATGTGTTTGGAATTGGAATGTCGCACTTAAAATTTGGAAAGTTCGCGCGTGCACACACACACACACACACACACACTCCAGATTTCTAGCTCCTTTTCAAAGTCATCAGAAGATCCGGCTGGCTTGGCGCTAACCGCACCAGCAGGGATGGGCCGGGGCTGCCCATGGGCACGAGGGCGTGCATGCTGTCGGTTGCCACGGCCCCCCTTGTCCTCGTCCCTGCTGTGTTAGGGCGAGCCTTGCTCCCCACTCTGTGTTAGCTGCCTGGCCCCAGAGCTCTCGAGCACCGTCAGTCTTCAAGGGTTCCTTGACTGTGGCAGAGACGGGTCCTGCTCCAGCCCTGCTTCCTGCTTGCTCTGTGATCTTGCCCCAGTCCCCCCACCGCTCTGTGCCTCTGTTTCCCCGTCTGTCCAGCAGGACATTGGACTGGAGCAGTGTTTTCCCATTGTGCTCAGAGGAGCCAGCCAGGAGGGGTTGAGAGCTGGGGGGCCCCCACGTACTGCCTTTATGAATGGAGGTTCTGCATTAGACTTCTGGCAAGGTAAGGGAGGTGCTTAACAAAGGCTGGGAGGTCACCTCCTGTTCTGACCCCGAGTCGAGATCTGTCTGTCCGGCTGCTGCCCCGGACGGGGGGGCAGTGATTGAGGGTGTCGGGGCAGGGAAAGCATACTAAGCCTTCGATAATGAATAATTAATAATAATAATGATGGCTACATTCACTGACCAGCATTGTTCTCCCACTAAGGTAGATGCTCTTCTCCCCATTTTGTAGATGGAGGAAGCTGAGGTTCAGAGAGGTTGAATCACTCGCCAAAAGTCACACAGCAGATAAGTGCCAGAGGTCGCATAGCTATGGGCCTGGGTTTGTTTCAGTCCAGACCCTGAGACCCTGACAGCATGCTGCTCCCCTGGGGTCGCTGGGGAGGGGGGCATTCTCATGTACAGGTGTGGGGAGGAGAGCCTCAGGAGGGATGCCTGGCTTGCAGAAGGGAGGCCAGTGCCCTGTAGCCCATCAGGCTGTGAGTTCTTTGTTGTGTTTGTGTGTTTATGTTTTAAAGTAGGCTCCACGCCCAACGTGGGGCTTGAACTCACAACCCTGAGATCAAGAGTCACATCTTCTACCAACTGAGCCAGCCAGGCTCTCCCCCTTTGTGTTTTTTTAAAAAAATTATATGTATATATGTACCCGAGAGAGGGAATGCCACCTCTGTCCTTGTTTGCCCTCCAGACCCTCACCTTTGTTGGCAAGGCTAAGTATAACTTACCAAGCCTCACAACACGCAACATGCCGGGCTCTTCATCGGGGCTGTGGGCAGCCCCTTGGGAAGGTAGATTGATCACATCCAGGGTACTGGTGGTGCTTGGAAAGGTGGCGTGACAAGCCCGGCCTGAGGTCCCACGGCTGCTGAGGGCCAGGCTGCCACCATGACCCAGGGCCTGCTCCGAGCCAGCTCTCAGCCTCTAGTGGGCATAGCCTCGCGCGTGCCCCTGCATTGTTGCTTCCTGAGTTGTCCGGGGCTTCCAGGAGGAAGGGGTGGGGGTTCAGTCCTGCTAATGTCCTGGTGTGAGGAGCTGTTTGTTTTCTTCCTTCAGCCTCTTCTGGGGAAGCCCTCGTGAGACCTCCTCCTGACTTTCCAAGGCGTTTCTTTGGGCAGGAGGGGTGTGGACCCGTGGCCCTTGCCTGGGGAGCGCCCGGTCTTTCCCGGGGAGGGGGTTTCTGGGTGTGGGACGATGATGGGACCGTCCATGGGCTCAGCTGCTTCCCTGTCCGTCAGGGCTCAGTGGTTGCTCACGACAGAAATGAACTCTGGACAACTCAGGCCAGAAGGGAGGTTAAGGGGGAGCTGATGGTATGACTAGAAGGTGAAACAGGACCCTGAGTACCTGCAGAGATTCGCGCAGCCAGACGGAGCGGCTCTTCTCTGCCATGCCAGAGCCCCCAGCTCCTCTGTCTCCGCGCCGCTGTCCTCCAGGATCAATGTCTGGGAGGATGTGAGCCTCTAGCCTCGCTGGGTCCCAGGGGAGGGTGACGCATTTTTGCCTGACAGTCCATCGAGGTCCGAGTAGGTGGGAAGTGGCTCCCTTGGGCAGAAGCAGGGTGCTGATCCCGAAGGCTGGGGCAGTGGGCACCTGGTGGGCACCACACCTGCCGGACTATCATGCTGCCCTGCTATCACCTCGGAAGGCTCCAGTAGCCTGGGGGCAGGGCGTGGGGCGGGCTGGGGGGAGGGGAGAAGCAGACCATTGCCCATCTGGCGGGGTTTGGGCTGCGGGCTCGGATTCACCACATCATGACCTCTAGGGCACCAGGATGGGCAGGGCCTTGGGGGAAACTGACCAGGGGCGGATGTCCCAGCACCGCTTCCCCAGGTGGGGCATGGGTACCCCTGGGGGTGTGGCAGGGGATTTTAAGAACATTTATAAACTTAAAATTAATTGCTAATGGATACGTGGGGCACAAAACTCAAAACACCCTCAGCCACCCACTTCCCCTCCCCGGAGGCCGCTGGTGTTATTGGTTTCTTGTCCCAGAACGATTCCGTGTGTGTGTGTGTGTGTGTGTGTGCGCCCGCACACATGGAAAATGTATATATTTCTCTCCCCTCCTACAATTCCTCTCCTTTTCTTACTCTCCAGCCTGTTCGATGTGATTCCAGAGCAGTTAACGTCGCACCGCTGCTGTGCTTTGTACGTTAGCGTTGTATTCTGGAAGGTTCACGTACCAGCCATGGTGCTCAGCTTGGTGAAGTTCCGTAACCGGGACGCCCCGGCGGAACCAGCATGAGGTCCGAACACAACCCAGCCGGCTTCCTGGAGCCTGCCCCCCGCCCCCCAGGGCCCCTGCCCAAGGGGATCGGCCACCCTTACACCAACACTTGAGGTCTGAATATCTGCGTGTTTATTTTGATGTGTTTTTGAAAAAGTTATAGGCAGCACATCCAAGTTGAGATTTCCCAGGGATTACTGCTCAGGATGAAAACAGTCGTAGGTCCAGGGCTCTTGATCTGGGGAGAAGTCAGAGTAGCCTGGGGCGCTCTCTTGTTTTATGACAATGGGACAAGCCTGAGGTTACCCCTGGGGCCACGGGGGGCCTTGTCTTCCCCCGGTGTGGCCCTCAAGCCCAGGCTCCCCCGTTTCCTACAAGACATTGTTCATCCGGAGTGGACCCCCTTGTAGGACAGGAGGGGAGCCCGAGGGAAATGGCTCGACATTTGCTGGCCCGACGTGCTTCATTCTATACCAGGAACATTGGTCCTGCCCCTTCTCTGCCCCTCTCTCTCCTCTCATAGGCTGGTCAGGCTCTAGGTACCTAGATCCTGTGGAACATAACCAGGTGGAGGGGGTACATGGATGCCTGGGAGCAGGGACCCTCTGCCCCAGTGGTTTGGTGTGTGTGGGGTTTAGAGCTGGATAGACCTACGTCTGAATCCCAGCTCTGCCACCCGTGGGCTGTGTGACCGTGGGTGAGTGTCTTAACCTTTCTGAGCATAGGTTTCCTCACTTGTGAAGTGAGGATGGTTAAAAACTCCCCCGCAGGGTTACTGTGAGGATTACGTGAGCCCGCCGTGTGTTGCACACCCAGCCCGGGCCTTGGTGTGCATGCTCAGTGAATGGTCGTGCTTGTCACAATTTCAATGATCATGCTGCCTGGGATCTTCTCCCTGTCCCTAGGCCTGGAGCTGCAGGGGAAGTGGGAGAGGAGAGCAGGGACAGAGGCCTGCTTCTCTGCCCCTGTGGCATCCATCCCAAATGAGCAAATGGCTCTCAGCGGGGTACGGGGAACGGAATCTCTCCCTGGCTGGCTGTGGCCAGCCAGCCCCAGGGCAGCTGTCCTGTTCCCAGATCCAGGGTTCCAGGCTGGGTGGCTGAGGCAGGCAGGTTGGGCGGGGGGCCTGGGCAGCTGACAGAGCCTCCCGGGGGCCTAGGAGGCCAGCTGCAGCCTTGGAGTGGAGCAGAGAGCCAAATCATCACTTAACCCATTCTGTTCCTGCGGGGATGGTTGCTCTTCCAGGCCCCGAAATGGCTCCCCTTTCCTTTCGGTTGCCTCATTTGCCCTGTGAGTTCCTTGTTAGATGGGGGGTCTCCAGCAGGCAGTGCATGGACCATATCGGGCCTGTGAGAAGTTTATTGGGCCTGTTTAAAAATTGCCGTGATTCATATAAACATTCAGATCTCTGGCCTTCCGGGAAAATCCAGAAGATCTGACCCTACTGAGCATACTCCAGGCAGCAGCTTGGATTGAGCCAGGGGGTGGGGTCATTTATAACCCGACGGTCTCCCCCCTTCCCTATTCATCTCTGGTGCCCCTGTGGTCATTTGGGATCCTGGCCTAGAGGAGCCCGTCAAGGTCAACTCCAGCCTCCCCTCCTAGCTGAGCCTTGAATTCCCTGAGGGTCTCTCCAGCTCTGCTTGACCCCCTCCCATGCCAGCAACCTCACTACCTCCTGAGTGCACCTTCCCATGTAGCCTCTGCTGAGAGAATCCTCTCTGTTCCTTCCTGCAGTCTCCCTGTAGTGACTTCCACTGGTTGCTCTCGGCTTGACCCCTTGGGGCCACACAGCAAGCTCAGTCCCTCTTCCCCATGACAGCCTTTCAGATGCCTGAAGACAGCCCTGAGCCTGCCCCTCTGGGTTCAACAGTGTCTTTTCCTTTGCTTTCCCTCCTAAGATGTGGTTTCAAGATCCCCCATTACCCTGGTGCCCCTTCTTGGCCACCTCCCCCTGGGGCCATGAGCTGGATTTTCCAGTGCTGCCCTGCACATCCTGGGGGCCCTGAGGACACGGGGGTGGGGTGGGGTGGGCTTCTTTTACAAAAGGAAGATATATAATGCGTGGAAAGTGTTCCTTAAGGCCAAATACCTCAAAATACCTACAGCGTTTCCAAGTGGGGCATGAGGGGTCAGTTTTATTTTTCTCTGTGTGCCCACCTGTATTTGAATTCCTCCCCCTGCCCCCGGGAGGATTAAAAAAGGTAAAAAAGTGAAGGGCTTGGGCTGAATTCACTTTAACCAGCTGATAGTGGTGCCTGATGGGGCCCGGCCTTGGAACGCTCACTGCCCGGAGCCTTGAGAGAGGACTATGGGGACCAGAGTTGGGGGGGGTCTGTTCCCCGGGGATGGACAGCAGAGGTCAGGTGGGGCCTCCGATATGGAGGGGGACATTTTAGGTGAATGGAGCCCCTGTAGCAGAGGTACTGAGGCAGGAAAGTGTTTGCCTGGGAGGTGGGGGTGCAGATGCATGAGCTGGATGGAGCAGGGTCCTCGGGGGCCCAGGGCCTGGACACAGATGGAGGACTCTGAAGGCTGTTCTGAAGGTCACAGCAAGGGTGACGGTAATTGTGATGCAGCGGCGGCTGTCTCTGGAGGCAGAGCTGGGTTACTCTGGCCCCCCAAGCGGGGGCTGTGTCACCTTGGGCAAGTCATTTCCTGTTCTTCAGCCTTGGCTTTCTCCTGCCGGATGGCATAAAGACGCTGCGAGGATTAAAGTAGCTGATGCTCCCCAAATGCTTCGCCTGGTGCCTGGTAGCTGGGGTCTCCCTGCTGCTACTCTGCTAGATGTCGTGGTCTTTAATGTGCTTGTGGGTACTTGCGGCCTGTGCAGACCTTACCCAGTGCTTATAACTGCGCGGCGACGAGCGCGTACTCTTCTTTCTTCCATTTTACAGATGCGTACGCTCAGGCAGAGGTGCAGGACTTGTCTGGGGCTGCTGGGCTCCATGCCCGGGCTCCTTCCATGACACGGCCTGCCTCTTAGAAGGTTTGGGGGTGGCATGCTTGCCCTGGGCGTTGTGCCCGGTGCAGATGACTCTCAAGGGCCTCTGGTTTCCAGAGAACACTTTTTAACCTAATGAGGAAGGCTGCAGGGCTTGGCGGGGGGTTCTGTCGGTGGGTTCTGTGGGTGGGTGCCAGGCCCAGGTGGGAACGGACACCTCCTGTCAGGAGCTCAAGCCCCCACTGGGGCAGGTGAGTTGGAGTCCGACTGGGAAGGAGCCCGGCCCTGGAGTCCGGGCTGGGCTGGATCCCCACATGGGATGCGGTAGGCGCTTCACTCCTTGGGCCTCAGCCTTCTCCTCTGTGACACGGGCCACGCAGTGTTGCCCATCCTGACCCAGCACCCTGACCCGTCAGCAAATGTGTCTGCTTCAGGGCGTGAGAGTGTGCTGAGCGCAGGAAAGCTGAGTGCACACGCCAGCAGCTTTGTGGGGGGAGGGACACACCCTCCTCGAAGTACCTCTGAGGAGTCGATATTCCTATCGTCCCACTTGACTTATGAGAAAATTGAGGCCCAGAGAGAGACACCGCATGGCCCGTGTCACACAGCGGGTTAGTGCCAGTGTTAGTTGGTCTGATGACCAACGCTGTGCTCTGAGCGGTTCGAGTTTCCTGCCTGGGAGATCTTCCAGGCCGAATCCACTGCTGAGCATCCCTGCGGAAGCATGGAGAGGAGTGCAGCCTGAGGCCGGCCGGGCCAGAGAGCTGGGCATGGCGGGGCAGGACCCAAGCTCCCTGCTTTAGAGGCGGCCCCTCGTGGCTGTCTGCCGGGGGGTGAGGAGCCTGTGACCAAGGGGGCGGGATGTGCCCCTACTTCTGGACTAGCCTCCAGGTCCCTGGGACCCCCCCCCCCCACGCGGCCCCAGACCACCCTAGACCTCTGTGGGCCTCTTCTCAAGTTTGTTTCCCAAGGGTGGATGGAGCTTCCGTGGGCCTCTCCCCAGGGTCGGAGAGGGGCAACAGTACTGTTTGCAGGGAATAGGGCATGGGCAGGGCCTGGATCTGTGGGGGCCCTCTCGGGGAGGGAAGGAGCAGAGGGTGGGAAAGAAGGGGGGTGATACAGGTGGGCCTGAGTGATGGCTGGTGGCCCCCTGACAGAGGGGTGAGCTCCCGTGTTGGCCCTGCCATGCGGTCCTGGGCGGGCACCCTGGCCCCAGAGCCCTGGTGGGGCTTAGGACCATGCTTCGGGTGCCATGGGGCTAAACAGAGGCACTCGATATAGTCCATAAGAACAGGGAGCCTGAGGGGTTTTTCCTGGCTCTGTAAACCCACCTAGAGCTCCCCACCTTCTCCCCTGGGAGCTGGGCTGTGGGCCTTGCCGGAAGAAGGCGTCTGCTCTTTCAGCGCCGGACGCAGACCTGGGACTACGGTGCCCTTCCCATGGGCTGTCCTTCTCGCCTGTCTTCCTTCGGTCAGCTTCCTGAAGTTCCTGTGCCACCTACAGTCTCCCTGAGGCCCCTGGGCCTGGTGAGGGAGCCTGTGCGGAGCCCTGGCCTACCCCGCACTGCACCAAGCAGCCGCCCCGGGCCCCCCGAGGCCGGCCCCTGCCAGCAGTGGGCCAGATGTGTTTTTTTCGGACGGTGTAGGGGGAGCTTCTTCTGTGTGGGTGTCCTCGCACGATGTGTGGGCTGTTATGTTTTGATCGAAGGGAGCCAAACTGATTTTCCTTGCCCATCCAAAGCAGAAAGTTAAATAAACACAGCCAAGTATTATCACAGAATGCGAGGAAAATGAACTCTGTCCCCACGGGCGGCCCACATCTGGCAAGCGCTGGGCCTCTCAGGGCTCTGGGATGAGACAGATGTGATTGATGGTAGGAAGGGCTTGCTCTACCCCCCACCCAGGGCCATCCCTCCTTCCAGGGCGGTGTGCCATTCCCGGGGCCTGGGGGTGCTGTGGGCAGCTTGTCTTCTTCGGCTGCATCCCTTGCCGTCCCCCAGGCCCTTTGGGGCTTTGCCTACAGTGGGGCTCGCCCTTTGGCTTTCGGAGGCTGCTTTTCTCTGTATAGGACAACGGATGGGAACTTTGGGCTGGGAGGAAGTGAGCAGTGTGACGTTCCACATCCCCGAATCCTGCTGTGATTCAGGTGGTCCATAGGCGAATAAGGGTCGTTCCCCCCCCTTACTTATATGTTGATTCTACTATTAGGCAAGTGTTACTTGATACGTTTATTCTAATATCTATTAGAAAAATTGTGAGTAGCACCCTAGATGTGTGATTTCACGTGGAGTGCCCTTCGGAGGCGGGAAGGGAAGGTATTTAAGCAAAGGAGCTGAGGGAAAGAAAAGCATTCCGTAACTCTTAGTGCAGGCTGTGAGTGCTCCTGGCCAGGCTCCCGGGAGGTCCGTGGGGACTGGGTGGCGGAGGGGCCGGTCACCGCTCAGGGTGTCCTGCGTGCCCAGGAAGACTCCCACCGCACCTGCCTTGTCGGTCGTTGTCTCAGGAACATCAGGCCCGTGATGGCAGTGCCGCCCTGGTGGGGCCAGCTGCCAGGTGTCCCCCGAGGGCCCCCACGTGCATTCTAACCACCATGGGTGGGCGATGGGGCGGAGCTGGGGGACATGTCTGTGCCAATGAAATGTCCCCCTCCCAAACTAGACTTATTAAAAGTATTGACTCCTGAACCTGTGAAGTATTTATTATGATTGCCCCTACCCCGGGACATGCATGCGGAATTACCAAATGTTTGGAAATGGTCCTTACAGTTCATTCCTGTGGAAGGCTTGGGGCTTTTGATATGAAGGAGGAGATGGAGAGGTGGTCTGTGCATCCAAAACCAGATGAAAACACTTACACACACACATGCACACGTACACGCACATCAGTTTTCAATAAGAGACTCAGTTTCCTCTTTGCGTGTGTTTAAGATAAACCACATGTATAACAAGGTAGCGACATTTATTTACAGTATGTTAGCACAGAGGAGAAGTTGTTAAGGGGTTGTAAAAAAATATTGGTTTCCACTCTATGATGCTTTTTTTTAAACCCAGTTGGAGAAAAGGCAAGAGAGCAGGATTCTGGTTGTGTCCACTCCTTCCTCCATCTTAAACAGTGGACAGATCTGGGTGGGTGCTGTCCCTTTCCCTCCTGACCCCAGGCTGTGTTCCCTGGCCCCCATGGTTCTAGCGCCCACCTTCAGGTTCCTAGCGCTCACCGGGCCGCTTCCGTCCACCCCTTTGTGTGGGACGTGGCCATGGCCCCTCTGTGCACGGCAGAGTGTGCCCTTGGCTTTGTCACCTTCCACCAGAGCTGAACAGCTGGTGGCCAAGCACCCAATGTTGCCACCGACGCAGGAAGTGGGAGCCAGACCCTGCCGTAAATCCACGTTTATATGCTACACGTTGCTGGTTAACGAGATCGTGCAGGGGTGACTGTATAAAATGAAATATATATATGAACGAGGAGATTAACCTCAGGGAGAGGAGATTAAACAGGAGGACAGCCTGGGAGGCCTGAGGCCCTCCAAGTGTTAAGGCCCCGGCAGGCAGTTCCCCAGGAAGGGAATTTGCAGGAAACCCCCCAATCCTGACCACATTTCCTGGGAGCACAGACACCGTAATCCTATTTAGTGTTGTCGCTGTGTGCCAGGCACTGGGCTAAGCTCTTTACGTGTGTTACTTCACTTTGCCTTCAAAACAAATGGGGATTTTATGACTCCCACCTATTTTTTTTAAGTTTTATTTATTTATTTTTTAGACCCAACGTGGAGCTCGAACTCATTACCCTGAGGTCAAGAGTCACATGCTCTTCCGACGGAGCCAGCTGGGGGTCCCCACTCCCACTTTGTAGATTTGCGTGTTCGTGTAAAAGGAAATCAGAATTTTATCTGAGGTGAAAGTAGAAACTCATCTTGGCTCTCGGCTGGTCCCCCCGCCTTGAGCTTTGTCTGGGGCCCCGACTGTGGGCCTCAGAGCTCCGGGCTGGGGCTGTAGGTGGCGAGTGGTCCCTGCCGTCCAGGGGCCTGCCGGTCACCTTCCCTAGCTCCCACCCCTCCTCTCTATGTACACTCTGGGTCCTCACTCTTTCCACCTGTTTCTGCCTCACTCAGAGATTAGTATTCATTCAGCATCCTCCATCATCCCTTAGCTTAGTTGTTCATTTGTTTATTCACTCAGCCCTTAGGTGCCCCCCCGCCGGGGGGGGCATAACCATGGCGACGCTTATCAATGGGGAGTCCACAGCTAGGACTAGCCCTAAGGGTTGAAGGTCAAAGTCAAAGTCCCTTTCTCATCTTTCTCCTAGTACCTAACTCAGAGTCCTGGGTCACTTGAGGTCCTCGGTGCTTAGTAAAGGAGGAAAAGGCCAAATACGCATTGGACGTTATGTCTTACAAATCAGCAAACTCTGTGTCTGGGCAATCCTGAGAAAAATCACTGATCAGGCTCGTGGCCATGGGTGAAGTGTGTGGATGTGTCTCCTGCAACAGGGCTTCTCTTACGGTAGACAGCCACCAGGAGTAGCCTGGGTGCCCAGCACCGGGGCACTGGCTCAGCCCGCCCTGGAGCCTCCTGTGACAGGGCCACCGTCAATGGTGACAGTGGCCATGCACGGTTTTTATGGTAAAAGATGCTGATCGTGGTAACTGGCTGAGTTAGAAAAGCAGGTTCCGGAGCAGTTAGTGGTGTTCAGTGATACATGTTGTTACAACTTTCTGGGAGGCTGTAACAACGTATTTATATCCAGAAAGCTGGACTTTTTGTTTCTCAATTTTAACTTACATGTATTTGCTAGTTTTCTACATTGTACGTGAATTGCTTATGTCAGAGACTTACAAAAAGAAAAGGATGCTTACTCTAGGAAACAATAAGAAAAGGGCAACTCTTGAGTGAGTTCCTGGTTTCCGATATACCTGGGACCCTAAGGGGCAGAGCCTGGGCAGGGTGGGGAGGTGGTGGGGCAGCCGGGGAGGTGCAGTGGCCTGAGCCGTGGACTCCCCGTGGCTTCCCGTGACTTTCAGGGCTGGCTCCATCTCCTGGCCGCCACCCCTTCCCTCCCCGCGCCTTCCTTGGCAGGCTGTTTTATCCAGAGCTGTGCTAACTGGGCACATCTCTTCCCAGATCCATGTTCGGCAGTGCCTTGTTTGGGACCTTGACATTGGCCAGTTGGTGGGAGGATTTACACTACAGAGAGCAGATGCTACAAACCAGCGCCCTTTCTCCCCGAACCACCTGTGAAACATTGGCCAACACACCACCATCTCCATTGGTTTCCCCTTGACACCGCAAGGAACCTGTGTGTGGGGGGAGACCCCAGAGGATGAATTCTCTTCCTAGGTTCCGCTGGTGCTGGCCCAGGAAGGAACGTAGGGAATCTTCTGTAAACTGGAATCACTGGGGAGAGAATCAGAGTCTTCCTTTTCTTGGCTGACCCCACGCAGTCTGGAGCTAGAGCTTCTGTTTGTTGAAGGCAGAAGTGAAACAAAGGGGTTAAGAATCGCAGTCCTAAACCGGGCGCCTGGGTGGCTCAGTCGTTAAGCGTCTGCCTTCGGCTCAGGTCATGATCCCAGGGTCCTGGGATCGAGTCCCACATCGGGCTCCCTGCTCGGCGGGAGGCCTGCTTCTCCCTCTCCCACTCCCCCTGCTTGTGTTCCTGCTCTCGCTACCTCTCTCTCTGTCAAATAAATAAATAAAATCTTTAAAAAAAAAAAAAAAAAAAAAAGAATCGCAGTCCTAGCTTCACGCTGTCCTAGCTCTGCGACCTTGGGCAAGTTGCTTGGTCTTAGTTTTCTCATCTATAAAATGGGGTTAATAAATGTACTTGCAGGATTGTGTAGGCCAGTGGTTCTCAAGCCCTAGCATGCATGAGAATTACCTGCTGGGCCCCACCCCCAGAGGTTCTGCTTTTAGGAGTCTGCATTTCTTTTTAGAAAAAATTTATTTTTTCTAAAGGTTTATTTATTTATCTATTTATTTCTTTATTTTAGAGAAAGAGAGAGAGAGTGCACATGTGAGCGAGCAGGGGGAGGGGCAGAGGGAGAGAGAGAGAGAATCTCAAGCAGACGCTGCACTGAGCGCGGAATCCAACGGGGCTCGATCTCATTACCCTGAGATCCTTACCCGAGCCGAAACCGAGAATCAGGTGCTCAACCGACTGAGCCACCCAGGTGCCACGAGAGGCTACATTTCTAACAAGCTGCCTGGGGACTACATTCAGAGAAGCTGCAGAGCTTGGTGCCTGGTGAGGGCTTGGGAACACCTCACGTGGGGAGCTTTGTGTGTGCGGACTCCAGGGCCTGGAAGCTAGGGTGCCTGGGTTCCAGGTCTGCTTCTGTCATCTCCGCTGCCTCCTGGGTGAGCTATTTCTCTTCTCTGGGACTTTATTTTCCCTTCTGTGAAATGGCTTGACTTTCGGGCAGCAGCTGAGGGAGCATCTGTAAAAGCCCACTGATACCAGGTGATTCTGGTTAAGAGTGGTAGGCGTGGGGGGGTGGGGGGAGAGCTTTGAGGGACCCCGGGCCATGCTGACTTCTGCCTCCTCACCCAGGCTGTGGCAGCGCACCGGTCCCTGGGGGCTGTTGACCTCTCCAGGCCTTGCTCCTCCTCCGACAGAGCTTTGGGATACTCTTTCAATAAAATGAGAAAGAGCCATTTTAATTCACTTGGATGCCTGGCCTTTGCCATATTGTCGTTGCTGCTCCGTTCCTGATTCCGTTCTCCACTAAAGTGGACACGTCGGGTGTCTCTGTGACATTCAGTTTCCTCTCCTCCCGCCCCGTGCCTGGGCTGGAGCAGGCAGGGCGAGGGGTGCGTAGCTGGATGTTCATGGCTCGGAGCTAAAGCCACACTTGGAAACATCCCCAGTGGCCTTGTGAGCCCACGAGCTGGCTTCTGGACAGATGCTTCGGCTCCCCGGGGCCCCAATGCCTCATCAAAAAAGTGGGGATTTGAAGACTTTCTCAGAGGGAGGCTGGGAGGATGAAGTGGGAGCCAGTAGGTGGGATGCTCGGCATGGTGCCTGGTGCCACAGGGGCTCAGTGGAGGTTGGCTTTCCCCGGGGGAGAGCAGTCCTGGCTCTGGCCCGGATCTGCTCCAGTTGGACACACACCCAAGTGTAGCGGAAGGTGTGTGTGCGAATGTGTGCGTGCGAATGTGTGCTACCATAGGGGCTTGCGGAAGGGGAAGCTGTCGGGACCAGCACGGAGAAGGCCAATAGACTTTAGCCCACTTTGTTGAGGCTGTTGAAGTTGCATCCCTGTGTAGTGAGCAAGCGAGCCTTGATTGATGAGTGACGTCTGCCACGGCTGCGGGATCGGGGAGCTGGGTTAGGTTTACCGCATCTAGTCCATCTCTGGTCTGGTGAGAGCCCATTCCTCTCACACTTCCAGGACACTTGTGCATCATATCATCACCCTATTTTTCACATCGTCATTGTTATCATGTTCATTTTTTAGGGAAGAGTGGAGGAGAGGAACCCCATTTCTGCAAAGTTGCTCCGTATCTAGATTCTGCTGGGATTGGCCCTTCTGTTCCTTCCACAGATGTCTGCCAGCCCTTCTCTTTTGGGGTGTGTGGTGTGGGGTGATGGTGGGGGGGTTGGAAAGGGAGGGGAGATGAGCTGGCACAGAGGCTGAGCCCCCTGGCTGGAACCACCAGAGGGTTCCACGTTTAGGGACACCACCCCTGCACTGTGGCAGGAACTGGGAGGCGGTGATACCAAAGGACGCAGGGCTGTCACTGGACCCTTTCTGGGGGTGGGGTGGGTGAATCTCATGGGAAAACTGATGTCACTGTTGGAGCCCTCCTGTCTTCACAAGTGCAGTGAGACCGTAGTGGTCACCCGGGAACCTGGGGGAGAGAATGCTGACGTTGATTGCCTGTTCACCTTGGGCTGTGTGCGTTAGGAATACCAGCTCATTCCATTCAGTCCTCTGGACCCTCCTGTCAGGGGGGTACTCATAGTTTGCCCGTTTCACAGAGGAGGAAACCGAAGGTCAGAGTGGATCAAGCATCTTGGCCCAGATCTACTGGCCTGAAAGTGGCAAAGCTGGAGGATAGTCCTGGGGAGCCGTATTTTAGGACTCCCTACCTGAACTCCTCCATTTTATAGCTACTCTCCGGGTACCCTCATCTAGTCCATCTGTCCCGCTAGACGAGCTCTGGTGGATGACTTCTGGAAGGTTCCCCTTCCCAGTAAGGATGGACCAACTTCTTTTTTGGAGTTCTTGGACTATTACTGGATGTCTTTCTGTTCTCACTGTTTTCTTGCTAAGCAAGGCAAGGGAGAAAAGGAAGACAATGGCCAAGCAAGATCCAGGCTTCTGCCCCCTCTGCCCAGGATGGGCCAGGGGAAGGATTTACGAATAATTCTCAGAAAAGTTGCATCTCTTTATAGGTACTCGTTCTAAAGCCAGTGTTTAAGGGGAAAGTCAAGCATTGCCAAGATTGCTGTAAACATGGATTACGAAGCTGCCCACTTGGAGACCCACCCACACTCTCCTGATGGATCTGTGCAACAGCTTTGCCTCCCACATTGGATCATACTGCCTTTTGTTATAAGCCCTAGATCAAGGGGAAGAAGTCTTCTGGTTAGGAGCCATGTTGTCCAAAAAATAGATTTCTTTAAATCCTAGACTCACCCTCCTGGTGATGAGGTACAGACCGACTGATGAGGGGGCTGCAGAGTCCTCGTCCTCGTCCTCGGGCTGTGCTCACTGGGGAAAAGGCAGGTGGTCTTAACTGAGCTATTTCAATTGTTACTCTCGTTTTGGCAAGTGGTCAGGGAATCATGAGAGCTAAATAAATGGGTCATGATGTGACCCTGTTATGAGATCTTGGCTCCTCTGAGGGTCTGAGCTTGGTGCTAAGGGGGCTGCCATAGGGTGGGGGTGGGGGTCTTGGGTCATTTTAGCTTTAGCTGTGGAGAGCCTTTCCTTTCTCCTGACATCACTCCCCCAACTCAACTGACTGCCCAGAACCCATCCCCACCTGAGAGGACCCCGGAGAGTGTTGGCCTAGTGGTTGGGTTTGTTTGCACTTGACCCTGGTCGTTTGGCCCTGAGGCCTGATGCCAGAGGTGGTCATGGGCTACACTTTACAGCATATTTGTGTGAGTTAGAAAAAAGGCTGGCCATGCCTTTGTGCAAAAGGTGGGTACATCTTGCTCTAGGCATTCATAGCCCTGCACCAGGACATGCTGTTTAGTGGAGAGTGTGGGCTAAATTTCAACCCTCTCTCACTACCTCTGCTGGGCCCCTTGTGCAGTGCACAACCCGCTCAGCCATACACAACAGTCCTCCCTGCTTTACACTTTTTCACTCCTTGAGATTGCTTAGTACTAAAAGTCGGGAATAGTGACACTGCATTTCATGCTTGACAATGAGAATCTGGGCTCTAGGTATATCCTTTGCCTTCCTCGGCCCTGGCTTAGTGTAAGTGAGAGGGTTTCTTTAAGGATGAGCCTGGGAGAGGCAGTCATGTGGCTCTTGCCTGGCTCACCACCTCCACTGGGGCAGGGATGCCTCTAGGGAGCCTCTGTCCGACCAGTGTGGGCCCAGCCCTTCCCTGTGGGTGGGATGATTAGTGGGGCCAAGGCCAGTAAAGCACGGAGAGGTCCCCTAAGACTTTGGGAACACCAGCTAGAGGTGGGGCCAGCTGAGAATACTCTCAAAATAAAAGCCATTAATTTAGTGGTTCTTAAACCTTTCTTTGGCAGGCAGGAGGTGGTGGTGGTGTTCTAGATCTTTTTGATGAAACCCATGGATTCTTTTCCCAGAAAAATGCCTGTCTGTTCACATGTGTGGAGGCTTACATCCAGGGGCAGGACCTTCTCAGATCCTTGAAGCCAGACCGAGCAGCTGGTCCTGGTGTGGATTTGGGAGGAGGGAAGGGGGTTCCTGGGCCCTGCTGACCTCGCTGGGGGCTTCCTCTGGCCCTCGGGTTAGTACTCACTGCTCTTCATCTCTCTCGTTGCCTTAGAACTTGTCCCCGAGCTTTCCTACCTCTGACCTGCACCTTGTCTGCCAACCCAGGTCCTGTCTGACCTTAACCCCCCCGCCCCCCAGCAGCGGCCCTGGGGAGGTGGCTTACACAGGTGCCCACCTGGCACCACACACCCCATGCTGCTGGGTTTCCCAAGTCCAGAGGCCCAGCACACAGTCCTTGGGCCTCACCGGCATGTCGTTGATGGCAAGGCCATCCTGGTGCACAGGGGCAGGCTATGGGCCCTTCCAGGGTAGGGAGCTGTCGTGACTTACCAGCCTGCTGCTGAGCTGGGGAGACGGTGTCTGGTGAGACTCACGAGCTGTACACTCCCATGGGGCAAGCAGACACCCACGGCTTGTGATCCCGGAGCAGAGAGAGAACAGAGCTGTGATCTGTCTGAAGCCCGGATAGAGCTTCAGAATCCTTCTTAACACACCCTAAAAACCATGGTTAATACACTCTGTGCACTCTCCAGTGCGAACCCAGGCCCCGCACCCCCTCTGTGTATACATACTCGCGGCCGTGCCCCGACCCTGTGTGTTCACACTCACTGCACCCTCTCCCCATGCTGACACACTTGTGCCCGCACTCCCTCCCAGGTGCACACTGGCCTCGTGCACCCACCCTGCCCTCGCAAATGGCCAGCATTCACAGGAGCAGGTGTCCCTGTGTTCCCCCTGAGATGGCAGTAGTGCCAAGCACCTTTCAATTAAAAAGTTGGAGGTAGAGTCTGCAGAAGTTTCCAGAAAGCCCCTAACTCCTCTGGCCGGCTGCTAGGCAGCCCCTTTGGCTGTTATCCATATGGGCCACGGTGCTGATAGAGTTTTCCTTCCTCGGGGCCTGCTGCCCCCGCCAGTTATCTTGCCGTGGAAGAGACCGGTCTGGACAGAGGCGTCACGGTCCGGCTGGGGGGGAAGGAGAGCCTCTGCACGTTCATGGAAACTCACGGTGGTGCTGGCGGGGCAAGGGCTTGGCTTTTTCCCATCAGGAATGCATAAAGGATGGCGTGTTTCTACTTTGCTAAGCGAAATGTGGGGGTGGGATGTTAGTGGGGTGCATCACAGCAGTCGTAGGAAAATGCTTTCACGCCCCATGGCACCAGGCGGGCTGGCCACGGGCTCCTCGCTGTGAGAGACATGGCTCTGGAGAAGCCGGTGCGTGACGCGGCCACTTGCCTACGGTGTCCGCCACTTTGAACTTCCCCAGTTGGCCGGCATCGGGTCGCTCTCCTCTCGCACCTCTGCAGGCTTCTGGTCCTCGGGAAGGGAGCCTGAAATCCTCCCAAGGGCTCCAAAATGGCAGATGTCTTCATCCTTCCCATGATGGCCAAAGCCTGATCTTAGGGAGGGAAGGGTTGGGCATTTTGGGGACATCCTCCAGACCTTCAGATGTGGAAGGTCATGCTTCTCAACCAGAGAACGTGGGCTGTTTGTCCTGATAGCCGGAGTACACCGTGGACGAAGGGAGAACTGGGGTCATGCATTAATGTCATGGTGCCCGTGATCGACATGGTACCCGTAGGGACGTGCAGACCTGGCTGAAGGTGACCAACAGAATCCCCGCATGGTAACCTTACAAACCGGGAACAGCTTCTTAATGGAAGCAAAATGCATAGATCTTAAAGTAAGTAAACGGTGCAATGTGAAGGAAATGGATTTTCAGGTGTGGCGGCGGGCGCCGTTAACTGCCCCTTTCACGCACGGCTGGCTTCGGATCGCTGGGAGCATCATCCGCCTGGGTTTTGGGGGCTGTCTGGTTGGAATCAGCTTAGCAAGTAGGATCTGTTTTGTCTGGTGCGAGGTCTTGATTCATATTTACAGAGCTGTGTGTTTGAAAACCCACCCCGGCTGGGGGCGCCTGGGTGGCTCAGTTGTTAAGCGTCTGCCTTCGGCTCAGGTCATGATCCCAGGGTCCTGGGATCGAGCCCCGCATCAGGCTCCCTCCTCCGCGGGAAGCCTGCTTCTCCCTCTGCCGCTCCCCCTGCTTGTGTTCCCTCTCTCGCTGTGTCTCTCTCTGTCAAATAAATAAATAAAATCTTAAAAAAAAAAAAAGAAAACCCACCCCGGCTGTAACTCGCTGAGTTCAAACCAGAGCCTCGGCCCCACCCCAGCTCTCCCTGGCCTTTCATCGTCTGGATTCTGCCTTTCTCCTCTCAGGATGCAAACCTGGGCAAGAGAGAACACTCTGTTAGCATTCCTTGGCCTGTTGCTCCTTGTCGTGGATGTCCCCTCTTGGGCGCGGTCTGTGAGGCTCCGGCTGGGGAACGAGAGCGGAGACAGATACATGATCAAGGGGGCCGCCCCTGCAGAGCTGGACTTGTCCAGCCCTGGTGCCAAACCTACCTGAGTGCCTGAGCCCCTGTTCCAGCAGATGCCTCCATCACCCCGCGCAAGCCTCTCTGCCACCCTATGGCTTAGGCACCATTATGAGCTATCTTTGAGATGGCCAAACTGAAGCTTAGAGGTTCAATAATTTGCTCACGAGTCAGAATCAGGATTCGAATGCAGGACCAGAGCCTAGCCTGCATGCTCCTCCCACTGCTCGGCTACCCAGCACACTTGTGGACCTGCCTTCCGTGGGGTGGGCTGGGGTTGCTGCTTATCAGCCCCGAGTTGCTAGGATTCTGGACAGCATCCTCTGCGCCTCTGTATGCGGTGGTTTCAGATTGCATCGGTCTTCCTTTCAGACCCCCTTGTGCGTTTTAGGCCAAACTCTGCGCGTACTCCCTGTAGCTCTGGGAGACCTCAGGCACGTCGCTTGGCCTCTCTGGGAGTGTTGATGAGGAGTACTCGCACTATTGCCTGGAAAGCACCCAGCACCGCGTCTGGCTCACCGTGTGTGCCCACGGAGGACAGCGACGGTGCAGAGGGAACGGGCGGGACCTGGTAGCTTGTCTGCACAGGTGTGGAACTTCAGAGCCCGTTAAATCTGAAAAATACTGTGTATGCACATTTTTGGCTTAAACATTTTACAGAGTCCATAACCCAGCTTTAATATTATTACATGCCCTAGACTGGGATTAATTCCAGGACAAGAGCTTTATTATGCCGAATAGAGTTTCTCCCGTGCTCCTCTGGCACTTGGCCTCCATCTCCAGCAGCCTGGTCTTACATGTTGGGGTACAGGGTGATGGAGGTGCCCCATCCCTACCCAGCCTTGTTCTGTGAGCGCAGGGGCGGGGTGGAGAGGTGAGTTGCTTTCTGATGTTACAGCCTGTGACTGCTGACCACAGGACCTTAGCATATCCTGAGGTTTGTCTGTGGGCCAGTTCTCTCAGTGTGTGCAATAGCACCCTGTGCTCCTCCAGCCTCTGAGAGTGGTCTTATTTGCTTCACAAACAAGCTCTCACATTTCGGTGGTGGCTTAAGGGGCTTTGGGGAGGAGGACAATGTCTGCGGGATCAGGGAGAGGTCTGAGTCTCTGCTGTCTTCCTGCGAGTGGCTAATGGCTTTCTCTCAAGTGATTATAGATAGCGATCGGCTGTAGCACGGTGAAGAGAAAGATCCTGATGCTGGCTCTAGGCAGTCCTGTGATTGATTTGTGATGTCTGCTAGGGACCCAGAGATGGGGAAACTGTACTGATCCAGCACTTACTCGCTATTCAGGTTTTATCCTGATTCCTTTACATGTCCGTGAAGCCAACAAAGGCCTCTTTGTAGCCTTTACCCCCTTGCTCCTGATCGTGGGTATTATAAGGACCCCCACAAGTGACCCTTCTTCCCTGCCCTGTTCCCCTCCCTGATGGCCTGTTTGCACAGCTTCAAGACTCACAGGCCCATCTCTGTTCTCTCTTTCAGTTGAAGAGGGGGAGGCCTCGGACTTCTCGCTGGCCTGGGATTCCTCCGTGACTGCATCAGGTAAGTGCCCCGGGGCTGCTGGGGGAGCTGCTGGGGGTCCTGGGGGGTGGGCTCAGGAACTCAGGAAGCCACCCAGCTGGTTATGGAAATCATATTCTTCATGTCACATTCCTGTCTCCAGGCCAGACTACCCTGTGCAACACGATTTTTATATCAGTTCCATATGGTCAATAAAATCTATTACATACGGAGACTAATATGCCCTATTCTCCTGGGGGACCACGTTTCCTTCTTGTGGGCGCGTTCAGAGGGGCCATGATACCCCCACTACACAGGCTTTGAAGCTCCCTGCCATGGGCCTCACTGCACATTCATTCCAGTCTAATTGCATAAAACCCACTTTACTAGGATGTTTAAACTCCAATCGAAATCACAGTCCCCAGACTTCCCCTCCCAGAAGGGGATGCTCTGCACTCCCAGGCCAGCAACCCAAGCCCATGCCTCTAGGGGGAGGTAATAGGAGAAGTTCAGACTTGTGGGATGTGTGGCCCCCATCGGGTGATGCAGGCGACTTGGCAGTCAGGGGACTTGGGTTCTCGGCTCACTTCTGTCCTTGCGTAAGCTCCTCTGTGCCTCAGTTTCCCCGCTCTAAAAAGGAGTGAAGGGATAAAGTTTTTCTATCTGTAAAGTCTTGTAATTTGGAGCTGCCTGTGGAACTTGGGATTAGAACTGGCTTTGGGGTCCTTGGGAGCTCCTTAGTGGAGGGCATGACTCTCCTGTTTGCTCTGCATCCAGCCAGCACCTCTCTTGGCTCCCAGTCCGGCAGGTACAGCCTCTCCGGCCTCGTCCCTGTCCCAGGATCCTGACCAGCTGGTTCTGGATTCCTGGGGGAACTGGATCTCGGCTGATCTGGAGGAATCTTGGGCCTGAAGAGACTCTGAGGGAATCATTTAGTCCGACTTCCTTGTCTTCTAGCTGGGGAAACTGAGGCACAGAGGGAGCTTTGCTCTGGGTCAGTAGTTCCAGAAATGTGGTGTGAGGCATCAGGCATATGAACATTTAACGCTCGAATGGTTATACATTGGATTTGTGGTTTTATGGCTACTTGTGACTTACGATGATGCTGGAGTCATTTAAGTGAGAAAATTGCATTGACAATTTTAAGTAATGGTACACAATGCTTGGGTTCAACAAAAATCATGAAGATGGTTTGTAAATGACAGAAATTTGGGAAATGCTGGTATAGATTGCACAGAAGGGGAGTGGAGAGCTAGCATTGGAACCTGGGTTCCAGGACTCCTTGTCCAGTGCTCTTTCCAGCACGGTGGGGAGCTGCCTGGAGAGTCTGAAGGGTCCTGGTTGGGTCCTGGCTGACTCAGGTTTGGGCACTGTTGTATCTGCAGGTGCCTGGCCCTTGGTGACAGGGTCTCCCTCCATGGGAAGGGTGTCTGAAGCCAGAACGAGGCGGGTGGTGCTCACATTTTCAGAAGAGTCCAGGGTTAGGACAGACCTTGGGGTCCACACGGGGTAGGTTGGAGGAAAGGACTGCATAGCCCCTGTCCTGTCTCTTCCTGTACAGGGGATATGGACTCCCCGTGGTTGGTGGAAACACAGTGAGGTTATAAAGCTCCATGTCTCCTCCAGGGATCCTGACCCATATCGGGGTGCATGTGCTCAGGCTTCTGCCAACTCTGAAAAGGATCCCCACTGTGTTCCGAACCAGGAAAGCGCCCAGCGTGGTGTCCACGTAAGGTCCTGCCACCTTGCCGCTTTCCCAATGGTGCTGGAGGTAGTGAGGACAGACAGGAACAGCAGTGGGGTGCCAGGAGGGCAGTGGCGTCGGTCGTGGTGGATGGACAGCCCTGCGCAGGGGGCATCGGGGGCCCAGGCTGCATCCCTACGGCAGGGAACTCTCGGTCTGCGATGCCGAGGGGGCCGTGTGGGGGCCCTGCTGGTCTTGGGTTCTCTGCTGCCATCGTGGCATGGCCAGCCTCAGGGCCTCTCTGGGGCAGTTGGGCATCGCGGAGGTTGTGGGATTTGTCCGTTTCCAGCCAAGAGCTGAGCATGCCCCGTACACTGGTGCAGGAAGAGGTACATGACTCTTTGTGAGTCCCCTCCAGCCCTCAGGGACTCGCGGTGCCAGTCAGCTTTGGATCATCTGCTCAGAGATGGGGAAAGGGAGGGCAAAGCATCCTGGGCATTGGATAATCCGCAGCCAAGCAATGGATTGTTTTGTTTTCATTTGCCCATTTCTGGTGATTTTTTACAGTGTGTGCATGTGATAAATTTTCCTTCCCAATTTTGTTGGGCTTGGGCTATTAAGGTCAGCTTGGATTCCCTGAGCATGGGGCTTGTGAGATGGTGCAAATCCTGGGTGAGGGGACAAAGTCAGTCTGGGAGGCAGCCCTGGATGAGGGTGATGTCACATTTATTGAGCCTTGGCTTGGTCCATGTCAGATATGGAGCAAACGCTTGACCTGCGGTATCTCTCGGAGCCGTCATGACAGCCCTATGAGGTGGGTGCTGTTTCCAGCAGCAGCACCAGAGTTCCTCCATAGGCTGGTTTAGGGGCAGCCATCTGGTGGCGGACAGGGCCAGAGGCCTGGTTAAAGCTGCTTTAGTGTAACGCTTTTCATTAAGCTGAGAAAATGTCACTTGGCCGCATCAGAGAATGGGGGCAGGTGCCAAGGAAGATTATGGAGGGAGCAAAGCCTCCCCAAGCCGCCCTTGGCTCTGCTGCTGAGAATTGCCATCTTCATCTGGCGGACGGGGGAAGGAGGCTCAGAGCTGTAGAGTAGCAGACCCGCGGTCCCTGGCCAGCAAGCTGTGGAGAAGGAACTCGAACCCAAGTCCGCCTGCGGCCAGATCCTGTGGTTTCACCCCTGCACTGCATGGTGCCAGGGGTGGGCAGGGAGGCCGAACCTGACAGTGTGGCATCGTGGGGGCTTCGGGAGGGTCCCTGGAGGTACGGGCCATGAAGGGTCTTTGGCTCATCAGATCAAAGGAGTCCAGGGTGAGGTGAGCAGGGTGCGCTGAGAGCGTTTTACCAGGAGGAGCTGCGGGCCACGGGGCAGCTCCTTTCCTTGGGGGCCTAGTAGCCGGGCTGCAAGCTTTGCGCGGTGCCCTTCCCCCTCGCCCGCTTTGCCCTGCCTGTGGGAGCGTGATGGAGAACTCCAATAAAGCAGCAGAATGCCCTGTGTGCTCTCTGCTCACCTCTGGCCTCCTCCGGCCTCCCCTGCCAGGGGAGACCCTGTGGTCACCACCCCCAGGAACAACCTGGCCTGCTGTGTCTGTGCCCTCGCGTCAGGGCCCTGACAGTGATGGAGAGCCCGGCCCGGCCTGCCAGGGGGACTGGTTCAGGGCAGGGCTCCCCGGCGGGCCTGGGGCTTCATGGGAGGGGAGAGCGCCGGCCTCCGCCTGCCCCTCGGCCGGCGGATACTGGGCTCCTGAGAGCAGAGCCCCGGGGCCGAGCACTGTGCTCAGAGCCTAGGTGTGGGGTGCGTAGTAGGGGTGGGGTTTTAAATCATTCCCACGGGATCCTGATTTTTCTTACCCATGAGAGGGGGGTGAGGGGGACGATAGCTTATAAGGAGATAATGGAAGCATAATTCTGAACCTGTTGTGAGCCCACAGATGCCTTTGAGCATCCAGTGGGAACATTTTACATGTGATTTCAGGGGAGTTCGTGGGTTTGAATGGCCTCAGAGATGAGAAAGCCTTTTGTGAGAGCCCCATAGAGGTCCTCCCTGTCCCGAGGCTGGCCTGTGGCCCAGGTGAGGGGGCAGGCTGGGGAGGGTCTCCGGTGAAGTGTGACGCAGGCCCTGCTAGAGCACACACGGTGCCAGGGACCTGCGCCAAACTGCAGATCATCTGAGTTTTTATTTATTTATTTATCTATTTATTTATTTATTGAATTATTATTTTTTAAAAATTTATTTATTAGGGAGAGAGTGAGAGAGAGATCACGAGCAGGGGGGAAGGGTAGAGGGAGAAGCAGGCTCCCCACTGAGCCAGGGGTCCCCGATGCGGGACTTGATCCCAGAACTCTGCGATCATGACCTGAGCCGAAGGCAGATGCTTAAAGACTGAGCCACCCAGGTGCCCCCATCTGAGTTTTTATTTTTTATTTATTTATTTTTTAAAAAGATTTTATTTATTTATTTGACAGAGAGAGACACAGCCAGAGAGGGAACACAAGCAGGGGGAGTGGGAGAGGGAGAAGCAGGCTTCCCGCTGAGCAGGGAGCCCTACGCGGGGCTCGATCCCAGGACCCTGGGATCATGACCTGAGCTGAAGGCAGATGCTTAACGACTGAGCCACCCAGGCGCCCCCATGTGAGTTTTTAAAAGAGAGACAAGAAAGCTGGATTTTTGTGGGAAATCATCAGATTAAAAAAATGCAGCAACTCATATCACTTTAAGGTAGCTTTATTGAGATACAATTTACATATCATATAATGCATTCACTTAAAATGTACAATTCAGTGGATTTGAGTATATTCAGAGAGCTGTATCACCACCATTGTAGTCAACTGAGAACATTTTCATGACCTCAAAAAGAAGCTCTGTAGCCCGTAGGCATCACCTTCTATCTTTCCATCACTCCCAGCCCTTAAGCAACCACTCATCTATTTTCTCTATAGAATGGAATCATAGGATATGTAGTCTATATTGACCAGTTTCTTTCATGTAGCCTAATATATTTTTTTAAAGATTTATTTATTTGTTTTAGAGTGAGAGAGAGAGAGAGAGCGTGCGAGCGGAGGGAGAGGGAGAAAGAGGCAGAGAAGCAGACTCCCCACTGAGCAGGGAGCCTGATGCGGGGCTCGAGCCCAGGATCTGGAGATGATGACCTGAGCAGAAACCGAGAGTTGGACACCCAACCAGCTGAGCCACCCAGGCGCTCCTTGTGTAGCCTAATACTGTCAAGGTTTATCCAAATTGTAGCCTGTACCAGTCCTACATTCTTTGTTATGACTGAATAACGCTCTGTTTTATGGATAGACCACATTTTGTTTATCTGTTCTTCTGTTAATGGATGTTTGGGTTATTTTCCCCTTTGGGCAGTTGTGAATATGCTGCTGTGAATTTCCATGTGCCAGTTTTCAGCTTTAGGGGGCATACACTTAGGAGTGGAATTGCTGGGTCATGTCGTAACTCTCTGTGTAACTTTTTGAGGAACTGCCAAACTGTTGCCCAGAGCAGCTGCATCATTTCACGCGCCCACCAGTAATGTGTGGGAGTTCCAGTTTCTCCATATCCTCACCAACAGTTGTTATTTTCCCTTTAAAAAAAAAATTTTTTTTTTTTTTAAAGATTTTATTTATTTGACAGAGAGAGAGGCAGCGAGAGAGGGAACAGAGCAGGGGGAGTAGGAGAGGGAGAAGCAGGCTTCCTGCTGAGTGGGCAGCCTGATGTGGGGCTCGATCCCAGGACCCTGGGATCATGACCTGAGCCGAAGGCAGACGCTTAACGACTGAGCCACCCAGGCGCCCCTTCCCTTTTTAAAAATTTAAAAAAATTTTTTATTCCAGCCTTCCTAAATGTGAAGGGGTATCTCATTTTGGACAACTCATATTAAAAAAAAACAATCTGGGGCGCCTGAGTAGCTCAGTCTGTTAAGTGTCTGCCTTCAGCTCAGGTCATGATCCCAGGGTCCCGGGATCGAGCCCTGCATCGGGCTCCTTGCTCAGCGGAGAGTCTGCTTCTTCCTCTCCCTCTGCCTGCCGTTCCCCCTGCTTGTGCTCTCTCTCTCTCTGTCTGTGTCAAATAAATAAATAAAATCTTAAAAAAAAAAAAAAATTGTTGTTTGGGTCACAGAAAGGCCTTCTGCTAGCTGGTTTTGGCCTGGTCACCAGTTAGGAGGTTGCTAAGTGTGGCCCTCCCAGAGGGCCTCTCTGTCCCCCTGCCCTGCCCTCCCACCAACTTCCCCCCTCTCCTGGTCAGCCCAGCACAGTGAGGAGACCTGTCTTCCCTTCAACACTTCTTCTCTCTTCCTTCAAGCCCTTTAGAATGTGGTCTCCAAGTAGCAGGCACCAGGATGATCGTGAGCCCTACAATGTGGGTTTTCAGTGAACCAATCCAGCCAAACCGAGCTTTGCTTCCCTTGCTCTGATCACCAAGTTTGATGGGGGGTGTGGAGGGGACTCATCTTTGTATAACTTTCTGACCGCAGTGTCACTGGAACCTCTCCAGGCCGGCTTCAGGACAGGTTGGGCTGCCTTCCAACATGGCAGCTCTGGAGCGAGCTGGGGGGTGCAGTGGGAGGAGGGTCTGTGGGGTGGTCCGGAGACGGGAAACGGTTACTCTGTTGACATACACTCATTGTCAGTGCCCGGGCAGGTCAGCCAGGTGGTGACAGACACTCTAGGGATTGGAGAGAAACGCTCGATATAATTCGTTGTTTGCGATGGCCTGAGACCCTATTGGGGTGATCAGAGTTGTGGGCCTTCCTGCCACCTGACAGGTCTCATTGTCCTGGCTAGTGGAAACATCCATCTCATTTACAAACTACTTCTGGGGGCCAGCCCTCCTCCTTGGTTCATGTACAGAAACTGAGTCAAGGAGATGCTAGCGACTTGTTTTAAAATCACACAACCAGGAAGTAGCAGAGCCAGGATTTGAACCCGGGCAGCTCAGGCATGAACGTAGCACCAAAACTGTAACTGGCCGAGCTGCCTGTGAGGGTGTTGTCCAGACTCTTCACTGTAGAGGGAATCCAGAGCCTTGGGGAGGGACTCAGCTGTGTGCCCAGTCCCTCCTGGGTCAGGTGAAAGAGACTGACTCCTCCGCCCGGAAGGCGAGGAGGTGCATGTTTTGAAGGCCTTGTACACATTTTCCATCTCAGAGGCCAGGGAAACACTGCGGGCCAGGCTCTCGGTAGGGACTCCCACGCGCCTGTCCCCAGCCTGCCTCCCCACTGGGCCCCCTGCTCATGACTGTGCCTGGGTGTGGGGCGTGGCTGCAGTTTGCAGGGGAGGCTGGTAATTGGGCTGTGGGCTCTGGGACCCGCTCGGGGGTGAAATTAGAGTAGCATCTAGGTAGCTGGTATCCTGGGGGCCTCACAGAAAGGGGTGCTGGAAGCCTGTCCTTTTCCTTTCATTCTGGCGCTGGATAAGCAGTGGGCTAGGGAGAGTGGTCAGGGTCCCCACTCCTGACAAAGGTCGCAGCCTCCTTCCCACCCCTGCAGTCCTGCACCCCGAGGTTCTGACAGTGAAGTGGACGGAAATGTCTGGAAAACTGGGCCTTTCACGCAGGGTGTCGAGGCCCCTCCATGCAGCCCAGCCTGTACTTCTGAGCCTTCTCGGAGCTGTCTCCCCACCCCACTGGTGTTTTCCTAGAGTGCGTGTTTATTATTTCAACTACTTCATAGAAACTGCACCTACAGCCTTGCGCTTCTGCACTCCTGCCCTTTCTGTTTCTCTCGGCCCCGTTTCCAGCTCCGTCCCGTATCAACCAACTTACTTAGATGAAATCCACGGTGGAATCCGTTTAGCTCCCTCCCCCATGAGACCCGAGCTTCATGTAACCCCCGGAGCCCACACGTCCTTCTGTCCCAATCAGGGTCATTGGGTGGCTGGGTATTCGCTTTCCTAACTGCCCCTCCCCTGTTGGGCATTTGGACTACTTTTCATTTTTGGCTCTTAGAAATAGTACAATGACTAGGACCTTTGTGTAGTAGGTGCTCTTTTTTCTCCTTTGGAGTTTTTCTTGGGGGCTCCCAGCACCTTTTGACTTTCTCTTTCAATCTTCAAACCCAGGCTGCAGTAACTTGGACCCCCTCTTTCTCCCCACTCCTCGCCAGGGTCCCTCACTTGAATTCTTTCCTGAGTGACCCTCCATCCTGGGCTCCTTCTCGAGCATGTCCCGGGCCCTGTGGCCAGGATACCGCAGCCAGCGATGGACGGCCCAGGCTTCCTTTGGCTCCAGCTGTCCACCTCTTGAGCTTGAGCCCCCAACCCAATCATACTCTCAATGTGGGCCAGGGGACATTTTAAAGGAGCAGAAAAGGTCTAAATAGATGTATAATTTCCCAGCATTTTAAAGACTTATGAAATGCGTTTTTATGTGGGGCCAGCTGGGGAGTTTCTCATTAGCTCGGCCGGGGCGTCTGTGGGGAGTTGAGCTAAGTGGAACCAGGCAGGCTGGGCAGGAAGACGCGGTGGCCCTGAGCTCACCAGGGGAGGGTGGCAGGCATGCGCCGGCTGGTCTGTGCCTCGGACCCCCGGCCAGGCCAGCGGGCCTGCGCCTTTGTTAGGGCTGCCTCCCCCCCAGCCCAGGAGGCCTAGAAACCTTCAGGGGGTGACTGGAGCTGAGAGGTGGCCACTCTGTTACCATGGTGAGCAGTCCACGAGGTGTAGGACATCTGTGCCCTGCGTGCACGCGGAGGCACGTACTCGTGTTCTTGTGCGCACGCATGGGTGTGTGTGTGTGTGTGTGTGTGTGTGGGCCCAGGTGCTATAGCCCTGATTCAGACCCCTGGGGACCGCAGGGCCTTTGCATCCTTCTGTACTGCATCCTGGCCCCCCCTCCCCCCTGGGCTGGCTGGGACCCATTCTCTAGGGGGATGTGGCGTTTCCTGCCCACCTTTCCTCTGGCTCTGGACCAGCCAGGGACCGCTGCCGGGCTGCCCTCTGATCGCCTCCCCCGGGCCCTATCTGCCGTGAGCACGTGTGTGCGGAGCCCGTGCACGCGTCTGCGTGTGTGCTGGCGCCTGGGGTGTGCGTGAAGGAGCATGTGTGGGGTCTCTCTTCAGCCTCCTCGTCTCCCCCCCAAGCCTGGCCAGTGGTTTGGCTGGGGTGAAACCACGGAGTGGGGCTCGTCTTGCTGGTTTTCACCTCTGGTGTGGACTTGGGCTGTCTCCGAGGCAGGGACTCCGTGTCATTTGTGCGGTACTGGTGGCCTGGCCCGCAGCAGCTGCTCCGCCATCGTGCCCTTGCTCCCAGCCCCTTGGACTTGGGGCTGTCCACCTCAGCGAGCCCTGGGTCCCCTTCCCCTCTCCTGGTGTGCCGGGCCTTTCAGGGGGCAGTCATGAGGACTTTAATGAGGGAGGGGCTGGTTCTAGTTTCTCCAGGCTTGGGTGCTCCCTGAGGTCAGGGAGGAGTCTCTGGTGTCAGCCCTTCCCTAAGTCCTGAGGACCCCACTGCTGGGCGGTGGAAACCAGCGATTCTTTGGTGACTTGAAGCCTGGCTGTAAACCAGGACCACAGTCTGGTGTGTATATGGGTGTGAGCATGTAGGCGTGATGATGACATTGTTCCTCGTGACTTTGGGGACGTCTCCCTGTGTTGCCCAGGTGTGGTTAACGCCAACTCTGCTCACACTGGAATGTGTGTGCCAATCTGGTGATCTCGTTAAAATGTGAATTCTGACTCAGTAGGTCTGGGTGGGGCCTGAGATTCTGCATTTCTAACCAGCTCCAGGGTGGCCACTCCAAGTAGTGAAGACTTAAAGGGCTTGATGAGTTAAGCCCTCTTTCCTGCTCCCCTTGACTTTTGCTCTAGCTGAGCCCTCTGCCTATGGAGCTCAGCTAAATGACCCCTCCTCCAAGAAGCGTGCCATGATAGCCCCATCATAATTATTGCACCTTCCTTTGTTCCCTTTAGCCCTGGGGACAGCCGTGATCCTGGCCTTCACTGCTTTTCGCTTGCTTATGACCTTCCTTCTGTACGTGCCCAGTTCCCTTGCTGCTCTGTGTGCTCCTTCAGGCAGCGGCCATGTATGATTCTCTGGGCTCCCAGAACCTAGCCCTGGCTTGGTGACTTGGTTTGCAACCTCTGCCTCTTTGTCTGTATTTGCCCTTGGCAGTCCAGGGCCAGATACCTGTTCCCTTTAAGGGCCAGAATTGGGTTTGAGGTCCAGATACTTAGCCCCTCCATGAGGCCTTGAGTAAGTTGCGTAACTTCTCTGTGCTTCCATTTCCTCACCTAAAATGGGGAAAATTGTCTTCCTAGGCCACTGTGAGGATTATATGAGGGAATCCACATGGGTTAGCCTTAGCCTTCCAGGGTGGCACCTGGGGTGCTCTGTGCTTTTATTCTTGCTATTGAGGACACATTGATGGAAGCTTGGACTGGAGCTGAGCTCAGAGCTTGGATCTGTGGGGGTGGCAGAGGAAGCTCAGATGCCCCCAGCCCCCCTCCCTCAACGTCTTGACTGGCAATCTCTAGCCCTCACCACAGTGGGCAGCGTCCTCACTCATGCTGACCCTGGTTGGTGGGGCATTGCTCGTTTCCTAAGTGGAGATGGCTTTGGTGGGCTTGGGTACTGGTCAGGGGGTTGGTGGGCAGGCTCTGCTCTGAAAGGCAAATGCTGTGAGGATGTCATATGATCCAGCTCCTTCCCTGGGCAGGGCTGGACACACCAACTGTGCAGCCATGGGTCAGTGCCCAGTAGGAAATGGCCAAGGTCAGCTCAGTCATGCTGCCTGGCTGCTCCTGGCTTCCTGGGCGGGCACTCTGCAGGGCCCAGCTCCTGGGTCAGGGGTGGCCAGCGCCGTGTCAGCCCGTGTCCCGCTGTAGGCTGCGGGTGGCCCACGGGGGTTAGGCTGCTGTCCTCTCAGCTGACATTCTCCTAAAATCCTTGAGTGTGCAGGCAGGTGTGGGTACGTGTGTGTGCATGTGCGTGCACGCACGTACACACACACACACACACACACACACACACACACACACCAGTCCATGTGTATGTTAGTCTGAACCTGGCTAACTGATGCCTGTCTGGTTCGAAAAACCATTATTTTGCCCACACGGATACTTCTTTTCCCCTTCGTTGTGGTCGATTGCTTTAACTGATGGCTGCTGGCCATACTTGGTGGTAGTTAGTACATTAGACTGACACTGAATCTAGTAAAGAGGACACTTTTTTGCTTCTGCTTTTCTACTTCTTACGGCTAAATACTTTGCAAACCCCATGAGCTTGGGGAGGCAGGAGTAGTGCCTGTTTTGCTCACTGCTGGGTCTTCAGCCACTAGCTCTGGCTGCCAGCAACCGTAGTAACAGTAACGATAAAAATAATAACCATCCAGTTGTTTCAGTCGGTGGTGCCAGGCGCGAGGCTGGGCTGCAGCACACGTGATCTCATTTAACCCTCCTCGGAAGTGCTACCATTTCTGTCTCACGGAGGAGCGGCTGGGGCTCAGAGGGGTTGAGAGCCTGGGGCGGGCTTTCGGAGCTCGTGGGGCCAGGGCAGGGGTTGGAGCCTGGGTCGGTTTCATCCGAGTCCAGGGCCCCCTTCTGTCGTTGCTACCTCGGTGACCGGGACTCAGTGGAGATGTGCTGTGTGCTTGTGGGGACGCACGAGAGGATGTGCCGAGAGCCCCGATGAGCTCACGATAGTGACATACCCCTGGAGGGGTGTGCCAGGGCCGGTGTGGGAACGAGTGACCGCGGGCGGCCACAAGCCCGAGAGTGCTCTTTAACGGCGGTGTGGTGACTCACCAACCCTGTGGGTGCAGGTGGCGCGCACACGCACGGTCACTTGCTCACAGACATACGCACATGTGCACACACCTTCACACGCACACCTGTGCCCGCAACACACATGTACAGACACACACATTCACACATGGCCCTCCTCCACCCCCCCAGGGCACACATTCATATATGTAGCCTCCACACGTCACGTGCGCCCCACCACACACACACGTGCTCACAAAGTATGCACGCACATGCGTGTACGAGCGCAGGACCTGGTGCTCACATGTACGCCGCGTACACATGCACACGCTTAAAACATGTGCAGAGAGACATGCACACACGCGCAACACGCCCCTAGGCTTGCAAATGAGCGGAACAGTCCTGCTTCTGGGCTGTGTCTCCTCAAGGACGGCGACCGTGCGCGGCCGTTCCAGATGCCCAGGTCGTCTTTGTGCTCTCTGTTTCCTTTCTTTTCTTTGGTTTCTTTGTTGTGCCCTCGGTGCCTTAGACTTACTTTCCGTCCAAAGATTCAGACCCCTGCTGTTGGGCCTGGTGCCGGGCTGACCCGCGTGCAGACACGGACCCCAGAGCCCATCTGTCTGTCCGCCTGCCTGGCCTGCTCTGGCCCACACGCGCCCCCCCAGCCCCAACTTGGACATGACTTCATTTCCACCCTGCACCTGCCACTTTAAGATCCAGGGGCCTGGTGGGCCCGTCCCCAGGGTCCGGCTGAGGGAGGCTGGACAGCTGCGGGTTGGGGGGAAGCTTTGTTAGCTCCCAGGGGCCTCCTGGAGCCCAGGCAATGCTGGGGAAACCGAAACAAAGAGCGACAATGGCCTCCTTCCCTCCCTGGGCGGCCTCGGAGCAGGGCCTGCATGGGCGGCCTCTGGGGGCCCCTGTTATTTCCTGTGCTGGCTGCGGGGCTCCTCGCCAGCCACAAATGGGCAGGAAGCGGGGCAGGGCATCTCCTCCCCACCCGCTGGGCTGGCCCTCATAGGCCAGAGTAGCCGCCTCTGTGAACAGGGGCCCGGCACGGCGTGCCTGCTCCACTGTCTGCTGTTGTAGGCCTGAGTGGCCGGGCCTGCCCTGCTCAGGTCTGCCCGGGGCCTCCCGGGAGGGGAAACCCGACCCCCGGCTCTGCTGACCTCTCCCTGCTGCAGACCCCACATGCTCCCACCATCTGCGCTGGAAGCCGACTTTCTGCCACCGCTAGAACCGAGGACCAGGCCGGGCGGGGAGCTTCGTATTGGTTGTTAATGAATTCATCTGGGATTGTGCTAGAAGTAAGCTTAGATTTAGTACCGTGGTTAGGGGTATGTTTAAGCCTAAGGTTAGGGTTAGGGTTATGTTTAAGGCTAAGGTCAGGGTTAGCTTGGCCAAGCCCTAAAGACTAAAGCAAACCAGGAGTCAGAGCACAGATTTTGAAGCAAACGGACCTTTGTCTCAGTGCTGGGTCCCGCACCCGTTTGTTCAGCACCTAACAGCAAGGGTCTGTTTGGGCCAGGCTTGGCCCCAAGGATGCAGTGGTGTCCGCTCTGCAGGACTCACATTCTAGAGGGAGGACACAGAGCAGGACTCTTCACTTCTTAGCTGTGAGGATGCACTTGCCTAAGTTATTCACCTTCTCAGGGCTCAGTCTCCTGATCTGTAAAGCGGGGATACCAAAGCCCTAGCATGTGGCACCCTTGCCGGGATGAAGGAGAACGTAGATGTCACGTGCTCAGCGTGGTGCCCACATACGGCAGCACTCACAAGTACCAGCTCTCGGTGTTATTAATGAAACGAGATGATGTGGCCGTACATCACTGGGCAGCTAAAATAATAGATGAAAGAACTAATTATGTCCGAAGCCCAAGGTAATGGTCACCATGCAGGTGAGCTTCCCGGCAGCTCAGGCCAAACGAGAAATCGGATGAAGGGCAGTTGGCCGCCTCTTCCTGATTTATGCACTGGGGACGGACAGATGTTTTTCCCTGGCACTAAATGCTGAGGAATTTACTGTGCAGAGCCTCATTAATCATTGAACAAACAACAGCCACTGTCTCAGTAACAATTTGGCACACAATACAGAAACAACTTTCCTAGAGTTCTTTCTTAAATTGACCTCGGAAGAATGCTCAGGGCCTAAGCGCACACCGCAGCCCCGAACTTCCATGCAGTGCAGCCTGGAGGGGGCTGGGCAAAGGCAGGCTGCGTCCTGCGGCAGATGCTCAGGTTACTTCCCTCAGTGCCTGGTTCAGTGCAATTGAGCAGGGTTCTTCAGTGCAGGACCTTGAAGAGCCCTTGACATGCCCATGGTTGCTGGGAGTCTTCGGGAGGGCTCCTCAAACTCTTGACTTCAGAAACTAGCCCCTACCTGTTTCTGAGGACCACCTATCCCCAGCTCATGAAGTCGTCTTTTTTTTTTTAAAGATGTATTTATTTTATTTGAGAGAGAGAGAGAGTGAGCGCACGTGCGTGGGAGGGGCAGAGGGAGAGAATCCCAAGCAAACGTCCCCCCTGAGGATGGAGCCCGACACGGGGCTTCATCTCGTGAGACCCCGAGACCATGACCTGAGCCGGAACCACGAGTCAGATGCTCAACCGACAGCCAGCCGGGCGTCCTGCTCATGAAGTCTTGGGACACAGTTTGGGAAGCTCTGTTTGCATCCTTATGTTTTGAGCTCAACAGCTCGGGAGACGCGTCACCCACCGTGGCCCCTCTGCCCAGATTGTACTCTGGCCATGGTTTGTGGACTTGCTCCTGGGAGTTCCACCCAGCAAGCCCTATCCTTTGTTCCCTTTTTATAGGATTTTGTATTTACTCATCTGAGTAGAATCTGGCCTCTGGGTGGGGGGGGGCGGGAGGCACAGTCAGGAAAAATGAGGCTCAGAGGTGTTAGGAGAACTCGGGGCTAGGGCTCATTCGGGGTCTCTATAGACCCATGTCTAAATGTATATGTGCATACCCAGACTCACTCACACGTACCCGCTCTCTGTATGTATGAACACTGTTCTGGGTCTGAGCTCTGAAGTCCAGCTGGAGCCCCCTTCCTGGCCCTTCCCCCTCCGGCTGGCAGGACTGTGGGCTTGGCCCCAGGAAGGCCCGCCAGTGGCCACTTGTCCTTGTGTCTGGCAGGCACCCCATGGAGTTTCCATGGTGAGCTCTCCTTTGGGGGCCCCTGGGTGGGACTTTCCATCTGGGTGGAAACCTGACCCGCAGGCCCCGAGAAGGAGGAAATGCCTTCCCCAAGTGTGGAGAAAGAAAGAGACGGCCAGCCTGGGATTCCAGCCAGAGCCCCTGACTCTTGCAAAGCTACGGAGCCTGGGGACCCCAAGGGGCCTGGAGCGGGGCTGCCGAGGACCCACCCCTTAGGGAAGGGTCGTTTTTGGTGGCTGGCTGCCACGTGTCTCAGTGGCTCTGGCCTGGAGTTTGTGTGAGCTCTCCTCCAGAGACCGGTGCCTGGCTAGGACTTGAATCTGGCTCTCCCTGTCCCCAAGGCCTGTGTGCTGCTCCCTGTGTCCGCTCACCTCCCTCCAGCGGGCATTTCCACAGGCATTCTCTCTCTGAACGGCTGAAGTAGCACTTGGACCACAGGTAGTGTTCTCAGGCCTGTTTCCCATATGCAGACATCGCGCCTCAGAGAGGCTGGGAGACTCGCCCAGTGTCACACAGCGAGTCCGCAGCACAGCGCGCCTAATCCCACCTCCCTACCTTGTTGACAGCGTCTGTGCAGACTTATAGGTCATTACTAGTTCATTTAACTTCGCCCAGTTAAGATGCACATTTGCCCAAATAAAGGAGGCGATAACAATTTGAAGAGAGTTGGCAGTTCCAGCCGCGGGGGCTGCCTGAGTGAGCCTGAGAGTGAGGTGGCCGAGACTCTGCCGCTCCCCCAGGTGTCGCGGGGGTGTGTGGCCCCTCAGTTGGCTGCGACTCTGGGGTTCTAAGATGTGTGTCTCCCTCCCTCACGCCTGACGTAGGAGCCAAGCACCTCACGGCCGTTATCCTCACGTGTGTATCCCAAGCCGTGGCCGCTGAATCTCAGGGCAGGGGGCATTTTTGCCTCGTGGGCTGACTTTAGAACCTGCCATGCACCCCCCCACCCCCACACCGGGACCCCACAGCCAGGGAAGGGCTGTGTCTGACGCCTAGGTTCGTGAAGGGTGGTGTGTGGGTCCATATGCAAGGGCAGGGGCGCAGGGGTGTGTGGTGGGTGCTGAATGGTCCCCATCATGGGTGTTCTCCTTGGGGCTCCCCCTGGCATGACACCAGCCCCAGATCCTGGGGCAGACCCACTGGGGGATGCCTGTTCTGGCTGAGGCAGAGGGTCCCTAAAAGGAGCCTGATCTGGTGTTGGAGACATGGGCCCACCTGCTCCTCCCCACCCAGCCCCATGGCTCCTCTGGCAGCACCCCTCCATCCCCAGCCGGGGGGTGTGGGAGCAGAGTGCCTTGACCTAGTGCTGCTGGGGGGACGGGCCCTCGACTTCAGGCTTTGCAGCACAATGGCCTTCAGGGCTCAGTCAAGGTCTGGGCCGGTAGCTGGCGCAGCGGGCAACGAGCGAGCCTAGAGAGTGGTGACAGCAGGAGCACTAGACGGGGAGTCCAGAGCCCCACGCCCTGGGCCCAGCTCTGAGGCTGGCCAGGCTTGGGGGCTACCAGCAGCCTTGGGCGGTCATGGTGCCCTGAGGCAGGGGCTTCCCCGTGGAGGTTCTCACCGGTACATGTAGCTCAAGCGTTGGTGCGTGGGTGGGGGGACGCCCCAAGTCCCGAAGTGGCCTCTTGCAGGAGTTTTGTCCTGTGCTCTCTGCCCTCATTCTAGCCCATGCGTCCACTTGGGCTGTGTCCCCCTCCTGCAATGCCCCCACCCCGCGCCAGAGTCCTTCTGGGCCCAGCCCCATCCTTGCTCTCCATGCAGCCTTTGCCTATGTGCCTCCCGGTTCCACGAACCCCCCATCCTGTCCTTCGGAGTCTGTGAAGGACCAAGGGCCGGCCTGTCCCTGTTCCTTAACTGTTCATAGGCTCCACCTCCCTTGCCGCTGGGGACGGCTTTTTCTCCCTCCCTCCCCTCCCTAGTAATCCAGCCCGGGGCTCCAGCTCTGCTTTATTCACTGACGGCCAGTTTCGCAGAGTGGTCAGCCCCCGGAAGTTCTAGTGAACGTCTAACCACCTTCTCAGTTGCTGCTGGATGAGCATCCCTTGACAGCCAGTGATGGCTGGGACCTGTGTCACCACCGGCCGGATCCCGACAGCTTGCATTCGTTCAGTCACACGTGTGACTGAGCACCTACTAAGTGCTGGGCACGGTCCTGGGTGGTGAACAGGGCCAACAGAGTCCCTGATGTGCTCGGTGCTGGCGTTCTAGTGCGGGGCATGATGCCAGCAAAGTCTGAACAAATACAGAATGTGTTTCTCTGGGACATGACCAGCAGGGCGGTCAGTTAGTGATGGGGGGTGGGAGGAGGGGGCATCTGGAGGGTGGTCAGAGAGGCCTCTGTGTCTAGGAGGGGCATTTGAGCAAGAGAGGGTATAAGCCATGCAGAGGGGTAGGAGCAGCATTCCAGATGTTCCCCGCATGGAGATGAGCTGGGCCTGTGGAAGGACAGAAGGAATGTCCCTGTGGCTGGAGTAGAGTGAGCCAGGGAAAGAGGGGCAAGAGGTGAGGTCAGGGAGGTGGGGAGAAGAAGGTGAGGCCAGGGAGGTGGGGAGAAGGTGGGGGGGGAGGAGGTGAGGTCAGGAGAGTGGAGGGATGGTGGGGGGGAAGAAGTGAGGTCAGGGGAATGGGGGAAGGTGGGGGCAGGAGGTGAGGCCAGGGAGGTGGGGAAGGGGAGGGGAGGTCAGCGTGGAGTGGGAGGGAGGCAGGCAGGCCTTGAGTCTTGGTGGACACTGGATTTTACTCTGAGCTGATGGGAGGCTGGGGGCAGAAGGGAGAAGGGACCTCTTTAGCTGTGTGTGGGCAAGAGGGAAGGGGACTGAAGGCCCCGCCCAGGTGGGAGGTGACGGGGGCTGAGACCCAGGCCAGGAGGTGAGAAGACATCAGATTAGGAATTTCTTTTGGAGGTAGGTCCCCCAGGATGTGTCGCTGGTTGGATGTCGGGGTGAGGAAGGGAGAGGACGGAAGCAAGGTGACTCCAAGGCTCCAGGGCGGCTGGGTGGCTGGAGGTGAGCAGCTGGGCGGCCGAGTGTCCTGGGAGGAGCCGCTCTGATATGATGGTGGGGGTGGTGCTCAAGAGCTTGGTTTCGGCCGCAAGTTGGGGGTGCCTCTCGGGGGTCGAGTGGGAATGTATGGTCTGGTGCTAGGGGAGGAGGGGCCTGGGGCCATATTTGGGTCTCGAGTGTGTCGCTGGCCCTTATAGCTGGGAGGGAGCTCAGACAGAATAGAGGCGAGGTCTTTGTCCAGAGAGGCGTCAGCACTGAAGGCAAAGACGGGATCCCCAAAACCGAATGAAGAAAGTTCCTTCCAGGAAGGAGGGAGCCGCCGGGCAGGTCCGGAGCTTTCCAAAGTGGGGCCCTCTGACCTTGGTGGGACCAGCTCTTTGTGTAGATGTGGTCAGGTTGCTCGAGATTCGTGCAAATGGGAAGGAAGACCAGCCTGGCGACCCTCTCGCTTGGCGGGAGCCAGATCTGCGAGAACAGCCTTTGCTAGAAACCATTCTGGGCCAAGAAGAGATGGGGTTCAGGGGTTAATGAAATGAACTCTCGTCTGCAGACTGGCCCATCCGGGGGCGTCTGCGCCAGGCCCCCCTCCCCGGCTCCCGCTCGGGACCGGCCCCGCGGCCGGGCCAGGGGTGGCGTCTGGGCGCAGCAGACCGTCCGCGGCGGAGTCCAGCTGTGAGCGAGCCCTCAGAGCTGAAATTGCCAGCCTCGCGCAGCCCGGAGCCAGCCCGCGGAAGTGGGCCAGCCGCACCTCCGCACAGGATTAGAGGGATGTGTAATGGATTAAAGATCAAAAATGTTAATTAAGAAATGGTCTTTTCTAATAAGATGCCTTCAAGGGCACAGGCCTGCAAAGGAGGGGATTTCTCATTTTGGCAACACGGTTTCTGTTGTAATGAAATTGGTTCACAGACAGTGGGGAGGACCCGACGTAAGTCTCGGTTTAAAGACATCTCCATCCAAATTAATTAGCAATGAAAAACGGAGGGCAGCGCGTCAGACTGGCAGGCAGGCAGGCAGCGTGCGGTGGCCTGGCAGAAAGGCTGAATGGGCTTCAGAGAGTTCCATCTGTGTCCTGGTGCCCGCTGGAATGTTGCATCTGAGGGGACCTTCCTGGGGGGCCTAGTGGGGCGACTATCTCCGGATGAGGCCCGGTTCCCGGGGAACTTGCTGTGTGACTTTTGATTGTTCATGCGCCTCTCTGGTCATTCCTCAGATCGTTTCGTATCCGTCGTGGATGATAGCAAAACCTCTCCCATCTCCTCACTGATCTGTTTGGGTCACATGGATTCTTAGATATGATTTGAAAACTCAAAACTGTCCGTGTGAATTGATATTATTGCTAAGGGATGGCTTGGTGTACCTGATTCAGCTTCGGCCCACCCTGAATCCTGGTTTCCAGCCTGTGAAATCCCCCAGGTTGTTTGAATGTCTTGGAAGGACACAACAGTCTGACGGTTAAGAATTGGGCTCGAGAGTCTGCCGGGTCCTACAGTGAACCCCAGCTCTGCCTTGTGCCTGGGACCTGAGCTTAGTTACTTGACTTCCCTAAGCCTTGGTTTTCCCTTCTGTAAAATGGAGCCAGTGGTCCCTGGCTCCTAGCATGGCTGTGAAGTGAGGGGATAACACCGTAATGAGCCTGGGCTCGGAGGGGGTGGGCTTAGTATGCCGTGCTGGGGGCTATTGCCTGTATTGCTAAGAAGGAATCTGTGTGTCGGTTCCAGATGCGTCCTTGATGGGAGGCTGGCAGCCTCCCCGTGAATCAGGCTCAGACCTGCAGCGTTTTGAGTTTTTTGGGCTCTCCTGGGGGCAAAACCTCCTTTTAAAGAAGCCAAAGGAAGGGGAGTCATTCAGAGCCTGGGTCTTGCTCTGAAGGTCCTGAGACTTGAGAAAAGCGTGGATGCCCATGTCCAAAGGAGGGTGTCTCACTCTCTCCACGTCAGGTCTTGCTGTGTCTGATGGAAGCTGGCCTCAAGTCTTGCTTTCTGTGGCCGGGATGTGGGGAGCAAGCAAGAGAGAAGACAGGAGCCTCGGACTGTCCTTTTTCTCTCTGGTTGCAGATTCTACGCTCTTCTGCGTCTTGCTCCCTCTTTGGACTTACCATGGCTGCAAACCTCACTTTTTAAAAAAAATCTGAGGGGCGCCTGGGTGGCTCAGTCGGTTAAGCATCCAACTCTTGATTTTGGCTCAAGTCATGATCTTAGGGTCGTGAGATCAAGTCCCGAGTCGGGCTCTAAGCTGGGCAGAGCCTGCTTAAGATTCTCTCTCTCCCTCTCCCTCTGCCCCTCCCACCCCATCTCTCCCTCTCTTAAAAAAAAAAAAGTCTGAAACCATTCTCATTTAACAGTATTTGCCCTGAATTGCATTTTTGTCTTATATTAATACCATGACTTCTGTTTTGCTTTTCCTCACATCCGCCTGCTATACCCTTTCTCGGCATTTGACGTGTTTTCCCATTAAAACTTGAAAAAAATTGTGGTCAAGTACATCTAATATAAAATTTACAATCACCCATTTTCAGGTGTACAGTTCAGTGGCGCTAAGCCCATGCACACTGTTGTGCAACCAACACCACAACCCGTCTCCAGAACTCTCTTCGTTTCCCTCAACTAAAACTCTGTCCCCACTGAATAGCAACTCCCCATTTCCCTGTCCCCCAGCCCCTGACAGCCTCCATCCTATTTGGTCTCTAAATCTGACTACTCTAGATATCTCACAGGTGGAATCATACGGGATCAGTCCCGTTGTGACTGGCTCATGTCACTCAGCCTCACGTCCTCGAGGTTCATCCGTGGTGAGGCAGGTTTCAGGACCTCCTTCCTTTTGAAGGCTGAATGATATTCCCTTGTATGGACTGACCACATTTTGTTCTCCCCTCACCCGATGATGGACGCCTGGGTTGCTTGATGTTCTGAGGACCCTCCCTGCTGTTTCCCACAGTGGCTGAGCCATTTTACAACCCTTCATGTCGAGCTTTGTCTGCCGGAGGAATGAGAAGGAACCTGGAGAGTGTGGTCTTGTCCTGCCTCGACTTGGATGAAGGGCCCCCGTGGCCAGAGGTCGAGGCTTGTCGGGTGTGTCTTCTAGGTTCTCTGGAGCTGGGCCTGGGCCAGGGTGTGGTGAGGCTCTGGGTCTTGCTCTGAAGGTCCCCTCGGGTTCCTTCCCAAAATTCCCCTCAGTTTCCTTCCTGCCACAGTTCGGCCCTGGGACTGGGGGACCCATAGACGCAGCCCCTTCCCTGCCTCCCTTCAGCCCCTTGAGCTGGAGTAGCAGAGGCTCTTAGAGGAGGAGAGGGAGCTCTGTGCTCAGTGACATTTGGTTGCCAACCACGGGAATAGGAATGCTTTACACCTCACACCAGCAACCACACAAATGGTGGAATAGAACTACGGGATGAGCGGGTCCTGTGATCTAATATCTGAGTTTAGTCAGTGACACCGATGGGGAAGAAAGGATTGGATTGGACCCGACCTTTACGAAAGCAAAAATTAAAAGAAAAGTACAAACACAGCAATGAAGACGAGCTGCCTGCTGCCACACCCAAAGATGGACTGGATCTCCCAGGCCTCAGGTTGAGTGAGAGAAGTCAGGCAGAAGAGGACAGATGGAGCGTGTCTGTGTATGTGACGCTCGGAGTTGTGCAAAGCCACGTCTGGGGGTAGATGTTGGGCAGTGACTGCCCTTGGAGGGCATGGCTGAGGGGGCACATGGGGCCTGCGGGTGCTGGGAACGTCTTCTGGAAAAATCGCCACCCACTTCCATTAAGATCTGAGTCCTTTAAGTGGGCGCCTGGCTGCGTCGGTCAATAGAACATGAGACTCTTGATCTCGGGGTTGTGAGTTCAAGCCCCACGTTGGGTGTAGAGATTACTTAAAAGGGACATGAAAAGAAGCACAGGAAGCAAAGCTTGAATTTCAGAGGTGTGGGGGTTGTGGGTCTGTACTGAGCTCCTTTCCTCCGAAATTATTAGAGGAACATAGTCCAGGGCCAGTCTTGGGCTTGGCCCTGCCAGCATTCCAGACTGAGGCGGAAGATAAGAAACAGAGGTCAGTACTCCAGTTCCTGAGCGGGGAGGAGGAACCCCAAGTGCCATTTTGATGTTCTGAGTGACAGTGGGGTGGGGAGGGGGCTGTGAGCCCCTCACTCTTCCACACATGGAAAGGCCGCCTTATGTCCCTCTTTTCTATGCCTTCCCGGCCTGGTGTCGGGTGAATTGGTTGACCCCTGTGAGCCTCTGTCCTTTGGTCTGGGTGCAGGGACACCTCACAGAGTGGTTGGGAAGTGTGCACAAGTAACGTGTCCCAGGTCACACTGTATGTGGGAGGCACTTTCTCAGGGGGTGTGTGTGTGTGTGTGTGTGTGTGTCTGGTGCAAACACACGCACGCTGGAAGGGAGGTGGTGGTAACGGCACAACTTGGGGAATTTTGGGAGATGACTCCTGGCGGAAGCGGCAGATACAGCCGATGGTTTGGGGAGAAGTCGGTGGGGTTGGGGAGATCCCGAGGGCCTCCCGGAAGGTGCTTGTCCTGCCTCCCAGTGGAGGGACTTTCTGGCTTTTCCTTCACAATTCAGCTCCATGTCCTTTCTTCCGAGAAGCCCTTCCTGATTCCCCCTCATGGTGCTTACATCACCCCCTGTGCATTTTCCACCTTCGCCTTCATCCCGTGGTCTGGTTTGTGCTTCTTCTTGCTAGATGAGGAAGTCCTTGCTGGGAAGACCATGTCTTGGTCATTTTTGTGTCCCCTATGCCCAGCATAGTTGGATTTCTTTCACTGATTTATTTTATAAAAATATATCAATGGTCTCCTGTGTGCTAGCCCTGCCTTAGGCACCACTAGTTCCGTGGTAAGTAGGGCACGTGCGGCTCCTGATCCCCGGAGAATAGTCTGGAAAGGACAGCTCTTGTGGAAGGCTCATTCATTCATTCATTCATTCAGCAACCTGAGGCACTGGGGTTGTAGTGCAAGCAAGTCGGATGTGATCTGGGCCCTAATAGAGCTTACAGCCCAGTAGGGGAGTCCATGACCAGAAATCTCTCTCTCTCTTTTTAATATTTGACTAGAGACTTTATTTAAATAAATTTTTTTAAAGATTTTATTTATTTATTTATTTATTTATTTATTTATTTATTTATTAAAGATTTTATTTATTTATTTGAGAGAGAGAGACACAGCGAGAGAGGGAACACAAGCAGGGGGAGTGGGAGAGGGAGAAGCAGGCTTCCCGCCGAGCAGGGAGCCCGATGCGGGGCTCGATCCCAGGACCCTGGGATCATGACCTGAGCCGAAGGCAGACGCTTAACGACTGAGCCACCCAGGCGCCCCTAAAGATTTTATTTATTGACCAGAGAGAGAGAGAGCACAAGTAGGGGGAGAGGGAGAGGGAGAAGCAGGCTTCCCGCGGAGCAGGGAGCCTGATGCGGGGCTCGATCCCAGGACCTTGGGACCATGCCCTGAGCTGAAGGCAGCCACTTAACGACTGAGCCGCCCAGGCGTCCCCAGAAATCTCTCTGTATAGGCTCAGCACAGTGAAAGAGAACAGGGCTAAGGGGCGAACTGTTTTATTGTAAAATGTAAAACCGATACAGATGCCCCACGAACAAATTTCGGACTGAGGGAATTCTTCTAAGTTGGGTCCGGATATGGAACTTTGCCAGCCACCCCAGAGGCCCCATCTGGGCACAGCCCCCTTCCTCCTTCCAGAAGTAACCACTCGCCTGACTTCTATGGTAATCACTTCTTTGCATTTCTTTAAAGTTCTATCACCCAAATGTGTGTTTCTTGCCATTATACTTTAGTCTTGGGGTGTCATTCTTTAAGGAGCATGAGAGAGTAATAGTTTTTTAAGAAGGATGATTATTTTAAAAATCCTTTACAACAAATCCCTGAAGTGGATCCTTCTGACGTTGAGGTTCTTGGATAAACCGTTTTCCACGGTTGGCAGGTGAAGGTGGGATAAGAAGGACATTTAACATACAGCAGGCGTCCGCTCAGGGTTTGACAAGTGGCTGGACGGGCCAGTGAGGCTGTGGGGGGAAGAGGTGACACGGTCCTGAACCAGGGTGATGGTGGCCGGGAGCGACGGACAACATGGATGAGAGGAGCTGATGCGTGCTTCTGAGTGAGGGGCCGTACATCATCCTTTCTTTGACTTGTCATTTGTGACTTATTTCCCGTTCAGGGCATTTTGGGAAATTAATCTCCCCGCACCTGCGGTAGTAGGTAAACTGAGTTTGCTGTGGGGCCGTCCAGGGTGCACGTGTGTGTCCTTGAGGCCGTTATTCAGAATAGATGGCAAGGGGGGGGTGTTTCTTGCTGAGTCAGGCTCCTCACCCCTCCACCCAAGGGCAGGGGATCCACAGGCAGGTGGCCACATGTCTGGCTTGGTTCAAGTTCCCAGGAGCTCCAATAACCTGCAGAAATGTGTCGAATTCTAGAAGTTACTGGCAGATGAGTTCCATGCGGTTGGGACATGGTGATTTTAAAAGGCTGGGTAATTAAACAGCATTAACCTTTGGCGGGGGCTGTGCAGTCCTTTGCACTCAGGAGCTCCTGTTGTCCTGGGAACTTGCTTCAAGCAGGTGGATGACAATGCCATCCTCTTAGCCGGAGCTGGCAGGGCTGGTCTCCTTGTTCACCTCCCAGGCATATATGAAGCCCCTTCCCTGGGGTGGGGGAGGCGGCCGTGATTATGTGAGCGTGGTCGAAGATTCCCTTTACTACAGGTGCATTAACTCCCAAGCGAGAACAAATAGAAGGAGAATAGGGGAGATGTTAATATAGCCAGTTACTAAGTTGAGTGAGTGGCAAGCGTTAGAAACCCATGCAATCCCCAATATAACATTTGAAAGGCAAGAAAAATACGATTTGTGAGATTGGACATTTTTGGCCTCACGCGTACCACGCACATTGATGGGAAGTCTGTTTTGTCTTTGGCATGGAGGGCACAGCGACTTTGCATCCGGTGCCTCTTCTTGAGGGGCCGCGTGTGCCTGGCCCGGGGTTGCATAGTCTAAGGGCAGAGACATAACCGTCACCGTCCAGCGTGGCAAGAGATGTAGAAGAGACACAAAACAGCCACGTGCAAGGCAGGTGGTTTCTTGTGTGTGGCGACATGGGAGATGTCTCACGGACCTTCCTCTGGAGTCTAGAGCTGTGCGGTCTTTCAGCGGGACATAGGTTTTTAAAAAGTCCCCCGTGCTTTAGGAGAAACCGCGAATAATCTCGCGGCGCCGTGGAAGCCCATTCGTGTGCGTGTCTACCCTCCCCACGTCCGCTGTTGTCGCCAGAGGTGCTCGCAAGCACCCAAGAGATCAGATGAGATCGGGCGCGTTCAGGGTGGTATGGCCGTAGATGAGCATCCAAACTCAAGATGGGTGTTGTCCCCCTGTGCCCATCCTGTCCTCGCCCCCTTTCCCACACCATCAGATTCCCTGGCCTGGCAGTGCCCTGGGAGGTGATCAGCGCGACCACCTCCCTTCCCTGGAGGCGTGCCAGCCAGTTCCAGACAGTCTTCAGGAGGGATGCTGGCAGGGGCGTGCTTTACCAGGTAAGAGCTGGGCTGGATGACGTGGTCTTTGGGGTCCCTTCCAACCAGAGGCTTCCCTAGGTGCCTTAAGGGATGAGCCGGGACCACTTGTGCTATATGGCTGGCGGGGAAGGTGACCCTGAGAGACGGTGGCACCGTAGATTCAGCTGTGACAGCTCAGATGCTCCTTGCCTTGGCCATCTATGGGACGACGGGGAGCTTGCCTGATTGCCGTATAACTCATGCAGGGTCTGGCCTCCACGAGGCTGGCTGTCCTCTGAAGACTTGATTATCTTGTGTTGCTTTGATTCTAAGATGGGCATTTTGTCGGAATCCAACATTTCTGAAACGGAGCAACCTTTTGGTCCATGCATCTGTAGACCCGAGGGGCTGTGGTAAGTGGGGATGGGCGCCCTCGTCCGATGCCCGCCGCCTCCTGGGCACCAGGTTTGAAGAATCCGGAGCTCCCAGGACGAGAACACCTAGCCCTGGACCTGTGTGCTCGTAGCTGTGGCATCCTGGGCCGGCTGCTTTCCCAGACACAGCTGTGCACACACAGACGGAGGAGGCAGTCAGCCATGGACAGCAAATCTGTTCTGAAAACCCTGGACATTGAGACCTTCTAGTCGCCTCTGTGGGCTCTGCTCTGATCTTGCTTAAATCCTGCATTTGCTATTCCTCCCTCCCTTACAGACCCTTCAGTGCACCCCCGCACCCCCAGTGCTTCCCACCAAACCTGAATGCAGCCTGCTTCCAGCCTGGCCATTTCTTCTGCCTCAACTGGCCATTCACCCAGTTCCTTTCTGGTCATCCCAATCTCTTCAGGAGCAGGGCTGGCTCTGGCCCTGCTTTCGACTGGCTGGGCGTCTAGGACAGGGACTGGCCGGTGGCAGGCACTTCGGCCACACTCGTTGGCTGGTTGAATTGATGGGACTATAGCTCAGAACTGGAAGCTTTCAGGCATTTTATTACCATCAGCATCCGGGCAACGCAGCTCGAGGATTAAACCGAGTTATAGGAGAGAACTCCACTCTTAAGAATGGCTAATTATTATTATTATTATTTTTTAACCAACTGCAATTTACAAAGGGAGGGAAGGAGACACAAAAGAGCACACCCTCTAAACGAGGGTTAATTAGAAGTCTTCCCGATAGCTAGTGCTTCATCAGCAACAGAACAGCATGTAAATAAATCTAATTTCCCTCCAACTCAACTCGTCACAAGCTTAATTACAGCAGCCGCAATGTGTGCATGTGTGTGTTTTTTTCATTAGCGAAAGAGGGTCATTATTAGCCGTGTCTGGTAAGAATTATTGTGAAGAGCCTGGTTCCACCCTCGATAGGTGTCCTCAGAGAGCAGAGAGGAACTTGCCGTGTGAACTACAGAGTTCCCAATTAAGGTGGCTTGGAGGAAGCAGGAAGCGGCAACGCAAATTAGAAAAATATTAGGGAGAGGGGACAAGCAGGCGGGCGAGCCAGGGAAGGGTGCTGGGAGCCTTGGTTAATTACTGTGTGGAGGAAGAGCGCCTTGTGGGGGCCGGACCCTCTTTTCCCCCGTTGCCACTTGCCTGCCCCGAAATCTTGGGTCTCCAAGACCCTTCTGGGGTCCTCGCTTACACTCCAGCTGGCCGGCCCCAGAGAGCTGAAAATGAGACTTGCCCCGGGGGTGGGGGGCAGGCTTGACCACTTCTACCCACCTCTTTCAGATGGCTTTTCACACCTCCCTCCCCCTCCTGCCGAGGAGAAAAGCGGGGGGGGGGGGGGGGGGGGGGGGAGACCACACTGTCACCGCCAGGAAGACTGCCTCACTGGACGGCTGTTGCAGTGAGCGTATTGTTCTAGAAATAAATGGCTGAAAACCCTGAGTCAGAAATTAGTTGACACAAAGGAAGTCGAACCCTATAGGCCAAGTTCCATTTGTCTGCAGGAAGTGCCCTTCCCTGGGGCGGAGGGAGGGGGGTGGCCTTTGAGGGAGAATTTAAGTCCATTCTGCCTGGCACTCAATGCACAATGTTGGCAAAAAAAGTTTTTCTTTCCTTCTCATCCCGGCCGCCATTAAGGTTCTGTCTCTCGTTAAAGCAGCATGAGGGGCTGTACTTGGTGGTGCTAGTAAACCTTGAGTGATCCAGAAATCAAGGCGCTGCCTGAGCTCTGTCACGTGCGTCCTAGCCACTCAGATGATGTCTGTCCCCAGCTGTCTCCTCACGGTGGCAGGAGCTGGTTGCTCCCCGGCACTGGGCAGAGGGTAGATCTGGCAGCTCTTGGAAGGGGAGGGAACCTGGAGCCCCGACCATCCAAGCGCCTCCTGGTGCCAAGGGTCCCCAACATGTGTTCTTCCAGGCTCTGCTTGAATGCCTCCAGAGATGAGAGGCTCATTTCCTCGCAGAGCAGCCAGGGTCCTAGTGGTAGCCTGAAGCATCATATTTATTGAGCACGTACTGAGTGCCAGTAATTACTTATTAAGCTGACATTGTTGTGACCCTCCCCTAGGCCAGGAGTAAGGATTGCTCAATGACCCAGGGTGGAGATTCCTGCCCTCCTGGAGCTTACGTTGGATTGGGTGTCAGGAGACAATAAACAAATGCATGAGGCTGTGAGTGCTTCTGGAAACTACAAGTAGTTAGGGTGATGGGGTAGGGTGTGCAGTGTTGCTGTCCTGTCTGGATAGGGAGGAGGTACTAAACCCAAACTTCTGGCTCTGTCTTTATAAACCCTACCGGACCTGGCCCTCACCCGCTCATGCTGACCTTTCTGTTCCTTGAGCCTCCCAGCTTGCTAGCCCCAGGACCTTGGCACTTGCTGCAGCCTCCTCCCTCCACCTTTCCATGCCTGGCTTCTTTGTGCCATGTAGGCATTTACTCAAACACCAGTCCCCAGAGAGGCCTTTGTCATGCCCGTGGTAAAGTTGCCTCTTTGCCTGTCATCACTTCCTACCCCATCGACCCTGTTTCAGTTCTTCACTCTGAATTTATCACCACCTGAGATGTTTCTCCCTTGTTCCCTAGTGGATTTTGTCGGTGCTGTGGACTGCTGTGCCCCAGCCCAAGGACACTGCCCGGCGTGGCACACAGTAGTCCCACAGTTACGAACTGCCAAGCAGACGAGTCCCATGGCTCTCTTGTATCATCCTCAGCACACCTCCCACACTGTTGTCCTCCCATTTTACAGAGGAAGAAACTGAGGTTCGGAGAGGTTACGCAGCTGCGGTCGCACAGCTGGTGAGCTCTGACACAGGGCTGCCTCTCCGGCTCGTCTACGGCCAAACCCATGTGCTCTGGCCTCACGATCGGTTGACGCCGGTTCTCCACCTGGTCAACCCCTCAGGCTCTGGTTCTGTGCCTGTCATTCTCCAGGACAAGCCTGCTCACTCAGAGCCTCAGGGTCTGTAGACCGTTTTCCTGCCTTCCTCCCTGCTCCCTTCTTTTCAAAAGGCGGGATGCTCAGAGAGAGATCCAGGACTAGAATTCTCTGATGATGCTGCTGTTGTCCGAGGTGGGAACCCCTGGGCCCCTGAATCAGTCAAACAGCTGGTGCTGGGGCTAGAAGTCCAGAGCGGGCTGTGTGGGCAAGAGAGGACATTGCAGTCCGTCACACAGAGCTGCTGAATTCACCCCCTGGGCCTGATCCCGGCCGGGTGGGGTGGGGAACGGCCACTGACGGGGTCCCCCCTGCTGGGCCTGGGGTCCGTGGAAGCTGGAGGATGCAGCAGACCGCCTGTTTCAGATGCCTTCCTGGGCTACGTCATTGCCACGCGGTCCAAGTTCTTGGATTCCCAGGCTGATGCATCGTGGGGGCAGGGTGGATGACATTGTCACACGGGTGTGGCCCCTCGGCCCAGCGTTCTTCTTCAGGCGCTCGACCTCTGAGAGCTTGGCTGGGCAGGACTAGGAGTCTGAGAGGAGCCTGCTGGTCTGAATTTACTACCTCCTTGTTGTGGCGTCTTGGCTAAGATCCTTGCCCCCGGGGGCTGCAGAAACCTCTTGGGTGTCCCTCTTGGGTGGCACTTTGATCTTTCCAAGGCTAAAGTCAGTGGTTTAAGACTGCCGAGATCGTGACTCCAGGGCCTGCCTGGATAGGCAACCCCCGCCCCCAGGTCTATCCCATCATTATCTTGGTAAGCAGAGGCCGTGCGCATGTGGTGCTGGTAGTTTTTCTCCCGACCCCTGGAATACCAGCATGGTTTTCAGTGTAATCCCGTCTTTGATAAACCAGAAAGCTCAGCTGGCCGTGGTAACGGCGGGGTTCGAAATGACGTCTGACCTCACAGCCTGTGAAATGTTTGCCAACCGAGATAGGATCACATTGAATTCTAGTATGGAGGTTCTCGATCTTTCATTTGTACACATTCATCTTCCATCTGTCTTCAGTCTGGATGTTTCACGTTTGCCCCGAATCGAGATCTTAGCACTGCTTCCGGGCTCTTTCCCAGTCACGGTCTGATCCAGGACTTGAGGGCGTGTCCTGGGCCTTCCCCGGGCCTGGGGTTGCTCTCCCGAGTCTACACTGTTGATACACCGGCCTCCTTTTGGTTCTTGGAATGGACCCGATTCTCTATCACCTCCGACCCCTTTGGGCTCCATGCTCCTTTGGCTCAGAATGCTCTTCTCTGTGTGTTGATGGGCTGGTTCCTTCTCATCCCTGGCAGCTCAGCCCCCGACCCCCTCGGCAAGGCCCTTCACCCCGCTAGAGCTGGCCTCTCCCCGTCCCGTCCCACTTCTTCATTTCCTTCAGAGTGCTCATCGCGTGCGGAAAGGATTGTGTCTCTATGTATCTGCCGTCTTTCTCCCAATGGAGGGTATGTCTTCCACCTTCCCTGCTGTGTTTGAGGACAGTGATACGTCATTGGCACATTATAAGTCTTGGGAAATGTTTTGTGTATAAATGGATGTATCTTAAATGCTCCTATGTGTCTCTGCCAGAGCAAGCAGGAGGCTGGCCCCGGGGCCCACGGCCTTCTTCCTGTGGCCGCGGGGGCCGGCGCTGTTCTTCTGTGATTCAGAGCCCACAGCTGGCAGAGAGAGGGGAAGGCGACTCCCCGAGGAGCTCGCTTCCCAGAAACATCCAGCTCACGTCCCCCACCTGAGCTCCCCCAAGGACAGGACAATGAGGGGCTTCCCGGAAACCCTCCTGGCTTGGCCCCTGGAGGGTGGGAGTGACTTGGGCCCAGTGCTTAGCTGTGAGTGACAAAAGCCAGGAACCATCCCGGCTTCATGCCTAGGAGAGGGGAACCCTCCTTTGCTGGTTGGTGGAGGAGGGAAGGCAGAGAGCAAGCTGCCAACTGAGAATTCCCAGAGTAGGCATTTGCTAGTCTTTCCCTGGGATCAGTGGGTGTCAGGAAGAGGCCCCGGCTGGACTCCCCCAGAACAGTAGATTGTGCATGCGTGTGCGTGTGCGTGTGCGTGCACACGTGTGAGTGACAGCCGGACGGGGTCATGGGCTCAGGGCAGCCTTCCCTTCAAGCTTGGCTGCCCACACTGCCCACCGCCTGGCCCTTGTCCCCTGCACAGGTGCAGTGGGAAGTCCGGACCTGGAAGGTTTTGAAGAGAGGAAGGCCAAGCCCTGGGACCATGCTGTCCCGCAGACCCGACTCCGTGCTGAGGCACAGAGCAAGTTCTTGTCGTGGGGAGTCAGCCTTCTGGGCCAGTGTGGTGATTGAGAAATTCTACTGGAGAATCACTGTTATTTCCGCTCCATTTTAAATACACTTGGACAATACTTAGCAACGGACATACTGAGGCGGTTTAAAATACCGATTTCCAAGCCCCGTATTCAGAGAGGGGCTGCTGGTGTGTCATCTGCATTTTAACAGGCCCTCCCTCCAGGTGATGCCAACCCAGGTGGCCCTTTGACCTGCACCTCCAGAAACCCGTGCACACTCGTAGGATCTCCTAACGCAAACCTGCGGGGTGAACCCATTTGCAGATTTGCAGAGCAAGGAAGTCTTTTCTAGGAAAAATGTGCTCCCCCCCCAACCCCCCGCCCTGCCCCCGGCCAGTTCATTTACTGGGACTTGTTCGTATTTCGCGAGGAGCCGGGAACCTTTGTGGTTCCTTCTAGATGAAGCTTTCAAGGCAGACTCTAAAAGCTGTCCTTTTGAGCTGGCCGTGGCGCAGGGTTCAGGGCGACAGCGTGTAAGAAGGTCACACGGCAGCGTGCGGCTCGGGACCCCGGTCTTATGAGATGACTGCTGCGCGTGTCTGCAAACGGCTCGCCTTGTTCGTCAGAGCGCTCGCCGCGCGGGCCTCTAAGTGGTGAGATCGCAGGTGATTGCGACTGTTTTCTTTATGCTTGTCTGTCTGACATTGCATCTTCCACGTCCGTTGCTGTTGTCTTTGTAATCAGAAATAAGAGCAAAGCTTCCTTTTTGTGGGAAGGAGGGAGACAGACTCAGAAATACAGAGGCGGTTCTGGGGAAGAAGCCCGGTGGGAGCCCTGGCTGGGCTGGCACCCTCCTGGCATCAGCCCTGGGGGCGGGAAATGGGGATTCCTGTGGGATGACCGGGCAGAGCCCCAGCTTGGGCATTTCTGGGCTGCCCTGGACTTTCCTGCCTCCACGTTGGGGTCCCTGTGCCCAGCTTAGCTGAGGTCTCTGTGGGGTCCTACTCCCTGGCGTCCGTGTCTTTGGTGGGTCTTCGTGCTCCTGGTCGCCCTTCTGGGGAGTGCCTTGGCTTAAGAAGGAGGTGACAGTCCACCTGCCTCATCTCTTAGTTTAATGCACTGGAGCTGGGATGGCAGCACCTGGACCCTATGGAAACTCAGCATCGTCCCCGCAGGCTGTGGTCAAGCCGTGGCATAGACTTCACTGTTCACCCCGTTCTGCACTAGAGGGGTGAACCGAGAGGATCTCAGAAGCCGGTATCCCGGGGAAGCCTGTTCATGCTCGGATGGAGCTCCCATCTCTTGGAAATTGGAGTCCCTGCTCTGCTACCCACTAGCTGTGCGACCTTCTCCTCTCTGGGTCTCAGTTTTCCCATCTGTAACTGAGGCTGAAATAGTCCCTACCTCCTAGGGCAGAGGTCACAGTGGGTGCCCGACAAGATGGCTTTGTTTTCTCTTCTCCCTGCACAGAAAAGGGGATTTGCTGGAAAGATTTCCAGCCACGGTTTTGAACTCTGACCTTGACTGTATCTTGACCGTAGCAAGTCATCATCTGATGTTGCTTGGTGTGATTTCTTAGCAACCCGCTCCTTTTGGTCGGCCCAGCCATCAGACGCTCTCCTATAGAGAGAGTTCAAGTAATTTTTTCCATGTGATGTGTGCTCATGGAAGGGGGCCAGGGATGCATTTTAGGCAGTACCTGGCTCCTCCTTAAATTAGACTGTTTTCCATTCTCATCTCCCCAAAGGTGCTTTTCCAGACTCAGCCGTGACTCACAATCTCAGCCTACCCATAGGAGGGTCAGAAAATTGGTGAGAAGTCAGAGTTGGAGCATTGTTTTTTTTTTTTTTTTTTTGACACGAACCTGGAAAAATCTGCATTTGCTTAAAAATGACTAACTTGGTGTTTGTCCAGCAAAGGGGTCTTGTCCAAGAGGGTCTGCTTTAAGGGGCACAACTTTCATTCAGCCCTGTGTTCGTTCACTCATTCATTCATTCGTTCATTCATTCATTCACGTGGCGAATAGTTATTGTGCACCTACTGTATGCCAGGAGCTGGGATTCTACGCTCCAGGAGAACCAAGTCCTTATGTGCCATTTATTTCCTCAAGCTGGAAATTCCCTCCTCCACCCGCCTCACACAGGGTGCAGGGAAGGAGCAGACGGCTGAGGCAGGACCCGCACGCCTGAGGACGAGCTGCAGCACCGCCACTAGCCTGCCACGAGACCCGGGAACAATCCCGTGGCTGTTACAGTCTGCAAAACTGTGGATGGTGTTGACGCCTTTGCCAGCCTTCTCTATCAAAAATTCCCCAATTCGGGGGCGCCTGGGTGGCTCGGTCATTAAGCATCTGCCTTCGGCTCGGGTCATGATCCCGGGGTCCTGGGATCGAGCCCCACATCAGGCTCCCTGCTCGGCGGGAAGCCTGCTTCTCTCTCTCCCACTCCCCCTGCTTGTGTTCCCTCTCTCGCTGTCTCTCTCTCTGTCAAATAAATAAAGTCTAAAAAAAAAAAAAAGAAAAATTCCCCAATTCGTTCACCATCTGAACAACTGTTCAGCAATAGTTTTTTTTTTAATTATTATACAGTATTTCAGATAAGTAGAAGAGAGTAACGACCACCCAGGGTGTACCCTTCGGCTTGAGGGACAGGACACCGTGGGTCACCCGTGGAGCTCCCAACTGCGCTTTTCGCCCTCTGTCAGGGGCTCGGTGTTTACCATTTCCCTGTATGGCTTTCTTCTTGGAATACGTCTCATCGGTATATAAATGCTATTGGTGCGTGTTTTTAAACTTTCTGTAAATGTTGTCATATTTTACCATATTACCATAGCTTGTGTTATTTATTTATTTATTTATTTATTTACCATAGTTGATCTTTAGAAACTCGCTTTCTCTCTCTCTCGAAGTGTTGTTTGGAAGATGAATCCTTGCCGATACATGTTTAATCGCGGCATGGGGTCCACTCTGTGAACGTTCTACCCTTGATGTATCATCCGTCTTCTGCATGGGAATGTAGATGCTGTCTCCTTCTGTGGCTATTGTCCACCATTCTGAGGTGTATAGCCTCACCGTGAACTCAGGTACAGGAACTTCTAGCATAGAAATCTTGATGCGGAATGACTGGGTTCAAGGGCATGACTCACACACCTTTTGTCCCTCTTCCCATCCATCCATCAGCTCTGCTCTCCCCGTTGTCATGTTAGGTGACCCCTTTCCCTGTGGTTCCAGAAAATGCCGTGGCATTGTGTTGTCTCAGTAGCCCTGCTTGGGTCATGTGTCTGTCCCCGATTGGCCGGGTCTGGGCCTGACCCTGGAGCTTGGGGGTGCATCCAGCCCCCAGTGAGCCTCCAAGGGAGAATGGGAAGGCTGGCCCCAGGGCAGGTCAGGGTGGGTGGCCAGGCTCGGGGTCTAACCACTGCCGCTGCTCAGGGTAGCCCGGCCCCATGCTGTTAGAGGAAGTGGCTGTCCTGCCTTTTGCCCTGAGTTGTCTCAGAAAGTGCCAGTCTCTTTGGAAACAACAGTGAGTGAGCAGATGAAAGAGACCTCGGTCTCTGTCTCCTCTTTGATTTATGAGTCCCACCCAGGGCAGTGATCTGTGTGTGCTTTTTAGAGGCGGGAAACTGAGGCTCCTGGGGGTAGATCCCCGGAGGTGTCTGTGGGACCTGTTGGACCCGGGAAGATACTCTGCTCTTCTCCAGAAGCTTTCTCCCGGCTCTCAGGGGTCAGGCGGCTCCTTGAATGGCTCCTAGAATCAATCCTGCCATTTTACAGGTGGGAGGACCAGGCCAGGAGCAGGAGGGGCTAACATGCACCTTCTTTGTTCCTAGTTGTTCATCTAATATCCTTGAAACAGGGTCGATGCAGGATGTTCTTACAGTTGGGGAAGCTTAGGCTCAGAGATGGGAGAGGACTGGACTGGCCCAAGGTCACGCATAGATTTAGGGACAAAAGTCAGAGAACAATGCAGGCCATCTCCTCAGTTCCGCCAATGTAGCTTCCACCTGTCCTCATCGTAGGCTGGTTTCTCTGCCCCTAATGGCGCCGGTCTGGCTCCCCAGACCCCACCTGTACTCCCCACGGGGCAAGGAGATAGTCCACCGGTCCCTGTCCCCTCGACTGCATCCCCTTGGGCTCCCCACAGAGAGTCCTTTCCTGCCTTTGATGCAAATTCTTGCGCTTTCCTGATAATATTCTGGGATCTTCTTAACGCGAGGGGGTCAGCTGCGAGGCATCTCGGCAATTTATAATTATTGAAAATTCTGTTTGGTGACATGAGTTAGCATTTAATAGACACCCTGCCACCTCCTCTCTCCCTATTGTGACAAGCTCCTGGCAGAATCCTTTTGAGACTCAGGGTAATTGCACCACGCTGGGAACGGGAAGACCACGTTGTGCTTGAGTGCGTCTCAAAAACGTCTCCACAATAGACAGTCAGGTACGCGTTTGCCTGGCTTCAAGGTAATGATTTAAACTTAATTTGACCCTTGATGAGGAAGCCCGTGTTTCTGGTCGGACGCAGTCTTTCAGTTTGGGCCTGCCTGCCATGCCTTCAATGGTAACACAAATAATTCCTTCATAACAAGTGCCTTTCAGAGGATGTCTGCTGCTGACAGCTAATATAGAATTATTGCCCCTGAATGCATTTCTGTAATTACTTCCCAGAGATCTGTCTTTGTGTTAGAAGACATTTCACACTTTAGTAACATAAGTGTTTTGGGAGAGCACGAGCAATAATTATGAACAGTCTTCCCGTGAAAATAAACCTAAAAAAATTATAAAAGCTAATGCTAAAATTGGTTAGAGTCAGGGAGGAATTTCATTTGAATTTGATTCATGTATATTTATTCCAAGTATAATAACCTTTCCTGTATGGAAACTTTTTTTTTTTTTTTTAAACAAAAGCAGTCATGATACGGAGAGCCCGCTTTCTAATTTTTGAGCGATACTGAAACTGAAAACTGATTAAAAGTGACAAGTTGCTTGAGACGGAATAAAGAAGCGTAATCGTGGAGCCCTGATAGGAGACATTTGCGGTAATGGAAAATGAAATGATTCACAGTGTGATCAATAAAAAATTAGCAGCATTTAATAAAAGGTTTCTGCTTCATGTTGACTAAAGAACATCGCAAGCAGTTTGAAATCCGAGTTAAGTGACGGTTGGAGGATGAGCGGGCGGTGGTGATGGGGTGAGGGTGTGTGCGTGCATATAGATCACGCGGATATTGGCCATTGCGGAGGAGGCAGCCAGGCCCCTGGGGTGGGTCTGGAAGTTTCCTTTGCGCTGCCCACTTGACCTTTGATCTGTGGTTAATTCTCTCCAGGTCTCTCCGTTCCTCATTGTGTGGGAATGTTTCTCCGAAAGCAGGCTCTGCTCTCCTTGGCGGGTGTGGGCCCAGCGCGCTGCCCATTTAAATCCATCTCCTGGGAAGAGGGGGCGCCCTGCCCGAGGGGTGTCCCCTCAAACGTGTTGTGTGGGCCGTTGGCTTTGTTCTCTCAGCTGTCTTAGCATCTAGGTTTTTTGGAAACTTCTGGAATGTCTTACAGCCCATTTGTGGGACTTGACACCCTTTTGTGGGCCGGCGGGAAATCCGTGGAGAGCTGGCAGGGCTTAGTGAGTGGATGAGGTTAAGCGGGGAGGGACCCCCGTGGTTTCCTGGTGACGCCCGCTGCTCGCATGGGCCCTTGGAGGAGTGGGGGGCCTGGCCGGGGGGGTTCAGTGGGGACCGGCTGCTTGCAAGCTGAGCGTGCCACCATTTGGCTTCTCCCTCAGTAGCAACAACATGGTGAGAACCACTCCATCAGACACGCTCCCCGTTCTCCAGGCGCTACTTCAGTATTCCCTGGGATGCCGCTGCACACCAGGCTGTCTCCATGCCCAGAAACTTGTTAATTTTTAAAGGCTTTACACAGCATTTCCACTGTGGCTCCGGGCCTCCCGGGCCCGGATGGGAGACTGGGGTTGGCGGGTCACCGGGGAGGGGCGGGCGGCAGCCTCGGGATTACAACAGCAGCCCGGGAGCCTGGGCCCCAGAATTTGTGCAGGGAATCCTTGCCGTCTCCGAATCTTGGGGCGGCGGGCAGGACCAGGGGCCTGTTCCTGGACTTGTGCCCGTTTGCAACCCTCCCCAGAGATGCCTAGACCTGTGGCTGGATCCACAGAGCCCTTCCAGGTGGTTTTGTTCACGGGTTCACTCCACAAATATTTATTGAGCACCTGCTATGTGCCCGGTCCTATGCTGGGTGCTGGGTAGGGGGAGAGGGAACAAGATGAGGGGGCCAACAAGGTCAACTCTTGTTGACCCTGCCCGCCTGGGGTCTGCTCATCGACACAGGAGACGGTCAGATGTCCTGCAAAGAAAGGGCCATGGCTGTTGTGACCAGAGCAGGGAGCGTTCCGAGCTCAGGGTGGCCGGCCCTGGAGGGGTGAAGGTTCACTGAGCTGGGATGAGGACGGTGTGGGGGGAGTTGGCTGGGGGAGCTTTTGCACATGTTCTGCTTTTGCAGTGGAACTCCTAGAAAGCACCGCGCCGTGGGGTCCCAGAGTCTAAAGCCGACAGAGTGGGCTTCCTTTGATGCATCAGAGTTCTGCCCTCGGGCCGGCCCCCCGCATCAGGGATGAGTCACTAAGGTGCACTGTTTTAAAAATTGCTGCTCCACGGTCCATGCCTTCATTTGATGGGGGCGGCTGAGGTCCAGGGAGGCTGCGACGTGCTGGGATCCGCCAGTGACCTCGCTGTGGCCCCAGGGCTCCGGGCTCCGGGCTCCGTCTGCCTGTGTTTGCCTTTGACCCTGAGCCACTCGCTCAGCCTGGCCACTGGTGCAGTCTTTGGGGTACACAGCCCTTCCCTGCCCCCTTCTCTTCCCCACAAGGGGCTCCTCTTTCTGTCCTGGCCGCCAGGGGGTGATTTGTGCCCCAGCGTCCTTGCCTTGAGTCTTGCTCCAGGACCGGGAGCAATTAGGAGCGCCAGGCCACGGCGCTGGCCACAAATTAGCTGGATTTATCGAGCTCCCCACGCTGCCCCGCCGCCCTCCCTCCCTTGCCTACCTCCGGCCCCGCTCCTCCATCTCCTCCTTCCCAGCAGCCGTCGGAGACCAAACATGACAGCAAGGAGAGGGCAGAGTGGTCACAGCCTCAGGAGGTCACGGCGCACAATTTTCGTGGTTCCAGGGTGGCTTTGTCCAACCGCTCTTCATTATTGCATGCGGCGAGATCAGTTTTATTAAGATGGTGAGGCTCGGAGGAGCGACACTGTTAACGACTTGCTGGAAAAATATAATTCCCCCCCCTTTTGGTGGGGGTGCCTGTGATTGCTTTTTTCCCCCTTCCTGCTTCGTCCCTCTCTCGTTCCCTCCTCACCTACCACCTTTTCTTTCTGCTCCTTCCCTTGCCCATTGAAGCTGGGAGCTGGGTCTGGGGGGCAGCCGCCACCTCTCTCTGCCTTTGGGGTTGGGCTCAGCACTTGAACACCCACTGGGAGGGTCGTCATGCATTCGTCCTGCAGGTATGGACCCCAAAGGGCAAGGTGCTGTTGATGGAATGTCAGGCTGACCCGCTTCAACAGCTGTGCTTTTGGTCTTTGATGCACATACAGCACCGAGAATAAGGGCCGACACGCAGTAGGTGCTCAGTAAATGTTTGTTGACTGACTTGATGTGTTCCAGCTCTTGGGAGCTTGTTGCCCACCAGGGCCCCAGGTGGCAGAGACCTGGGGTGACCTGAGCAGGAGGAGGTGATACCATCCTCATTTTTCAGGTGAGGAGAGTGAGGCCCGGAAGTGTAAGCCACCCAGGTCACATGGTTGTGGACTTGAACGCAGATTCTAAGTCTCCAAAGAAGGGACGCTTCCATTCCCACCCAGCTAACAAGCTTCCTGTCTGGTGGGGAGGGAGCAGGGCACCCTGGGCTTAGGGCACCTGCGGCTCCTGCTGGGCATGCTTCATTGCAAGGGCTCCCCTAGGCTGCATCCAGCCCTCCAAGGCCTATTGTTTTGTCCACGTCTTGCTTCCTGAAACTTGAAGTCAACATTTAAAAATCCAGGGATGTCACATAAAAATATGGATTTCTTTCTTTAAAAAAACAACAGCAAAAGTCAGCTGATGTATCTGCACCGGGCATCACTTTTCCATATGGTGACCGTGTACATAGAGCATTTGAGCAGGGGCCACCCCCTTGGGTGGGTGTCTGTCTGCCCCAGCCTCCCCTATCTGATCTACTCATTTGTAGAACAGTAGAGGGCACTGGCGTTGTGAGCTTTGGTCCATTCGTGGGCTGAGTGATGGGGGAAGAGGGCCTCGTTCACCCATTTGAACCTCAGTTTTGCCTTCTGTAAAATGGGTGTATTGGTACCATCTCCCTCATGGGGCCACGGATCACTGGGTAAGGGATGCAAATGAATTAAAAGGTCTGGGCTGAGGGAAGTGATTACCATCCTCTACACTGCTAATCATTTTGGGCTCAGGTTCTAGAATTCCTGGCAACTAAAGAGATACCCTCTGAAAGATTCTCGTCCTTTCTGTGGTCAGCCATGGGCCTGTGGAGAGGGAGGCCCAGTACCAGGTCCTGCATCGTCAGCCAAGGTGGGGCATCCCAGCAAGGCTTGTGTGGTGCAACCAAGTCAGATTCAGCGTCTGACTGACCGTGGCTTTGAAATTCCATTCACGGAGCCGTCAGCACTGACAGGGGACCAACAGAAACCTCCCCCCGCTCCCCCCACCCCCCGGCTCCCCCCCCCAGACAGCCATCCGGAAGTTGCTTCCTTATTTAAGAAGCAGAACTTGGACAGCAAATTATGTGTTAAAATATTTGCCTACAGCTCTGCTGCCAAGGGGACCCTTTAGGCTGAGTGTTAAATGTTACCCTGCCGCCCGCACTGCAGATATTTTAAATCTGAAGATAAATAGTGGCTGCCTCATGGAATTTGGGGCCAGCCATGGATGCACAAGCAGAGTGTCTAATTGGGGTTGGCAGGCTCCTGGCCCAGCCCTGGCCCAGCCCCTCCCGGCCTCCATCCCACCAGCCCAGGAGTGCATGAGAAAGTGCTTCTCCATAGGCAGAGCCCGGACAACGAGCTCAGGTTAAGCCCGGGGTTCGACCCAGTGCCCAGGTTCTGGAAGTGCTTTCTCCCACTCTGGCCCTGGGGAACACGCTGCTAGAAACCCCCCCCCCCTTTTTTTTTTTTAGGAAATAGGCAGGCTGTTAGGATGGAGTATGCGTTCTCTATTAAAGAAAAATGTTGCTCTAGGAAAAACGCTTTGGAAATGGTAGACACCTTCCTAGACTAGGAATTCTATGGGGAGCCGCCCAACTACATACAGGGGAGTGCGCAGGAAAACGGGCTTGCGGATTGTAAAGGGAACATGTCTACACTGTTGGCCCCGGGGGTTGGCTGGGACAGACCCCCGGCAGAGGTCACGCTGTTTCCGGGGGGGAGGTGGGCTTGGCACTTGCTCAAGGTCATAGGACGTGGAAGAGGGGAGCCTGGGCTTGAGCCCAGGACTGTCCTCTCCTGCTCCAGGGGATTTTCTTGTCTGTATGGACATTTTTGTGCCTTCAGGTGGCCCTGTGCCCTGACATTTTCCATCCTTAGGAGCCGATGAGGCTCCGCTAGACCTCCCCTTGTGTCCCCAGCTCCTGTGTAAGTCATGATGCCGCAGGTACTGGTTGGAGTGATAATAGCACCAGTAAGACCGTGATCGTGGCTACGCTTTTCTCAAGTTTTATTGCGGGCCAGGGATCAGGCTCTGTATAATATTACCTCATTACAATGATTGAACTTGTTCAGATTGTTCTCCGAGAGGGTAAGGGACTTGTCCAAGGTCCCCCAGCCGTGAGGTGGTGGCATGTGGATTTGAACCTGGACGGGTTGGCTCTGCAGTCTGTGATTCTTTTCCGTTCTTTGTCCGTCGTCCCGACAGTCCCTGCAGCATGACTCCGGCTGCCTGCCGCTGGTGTGTGTGCTCGCTCGATGAGAGCCTTTCCTGCAGCAGCTGGCCCCGTCAGCCCCGCTGGACCCCTGCACGGCCCTGCCCCGCACTTCCTGTACAGCGGGGCTCCCCGGCCGAGCCCTGGACGCACCTCGAATTCACTGTCCAGCGGTTCTGATTTGTGCTGGGGTGGGGGGGTGGTGGTGCCGCCACCCGTCGGAGTCTGCTTGGGAGAGGAGATGAGAAGTGGCGGGGGGCAGCGGTGGGGGCTCTCTGGTCCTCCGGGGGCCTCCCCACCATCCCTGGGCACCGTTCCCGGCTTCTGCATTGCTCTCTGCTCCCCGCTGCCCTGAACCCTTGCCCTGCACCTTTGCCTCTTCCCGCCTGCCCCGCCCCAGCCTCCTCTGGGCTCCTCTAGACCCCACAGGGCTCCCGGCCTCGCACGGAGTCCTTGCATCCACGGCCATCCGTTCGGGTGAGCCTCACCTCCACCTGTCGTGTCTCTCACCAGCAGGCTCTTTACTGACGATACGAAGTCAGTGTCAGGCAGAGAAGGGACTTGCTCAGGGTCACCCATGGGGCGTGGTGGGGGTACTGCAGCGAAGACTGGGAGCTGGGCCCCTGACTGACGCGGGCCCAGGCCGCCGGCCCTTCCCACCTGTACCTCCCTTTCGGCATTCATGGATTCATATATTCGCTCATTCACCAAGCCCATATTTGTTGAGCGCCCTTCTGGGCCAGGCTTTGTGTGGGCTTTGAGGCACCTGAAATGAATAAGGCCGGGGAGCACCCTGCCCTGTATGTGGTAGCAAAGGTGTGCGTGTTAGGCCTGGCACTCAGCAGATACTCCGCACATGTTTGCGGGATGAAGGAAGGAAAGAATGAATGACCGTGTGTGATTATTGGCTCTGGTATATCTCACGCCTCTCGAGCTCTGCCCTTGTTTTCTCTATCCTGGGCTTATGGGCCTTCTCCCGGCTTCTGGCCTCCACTGGGCAGGTACTCAGCCCTGGGGCCCCAGAGGTGGGACCCCCGGTGGTCCCTGCTTGGTTCTCAGGGTGCCCGGGGCTCCCCGCTGGTAAGGGGAGGGACCCCCATGGTCCCTCCCAGGAAGAGAAGGGGCAGCCTTCTCACTGAGGTCGCACTGGCTGGGGGCTGGGGCCAGAGGGAGGAGACCCTCACCGGGGTTCGCAGACTGAGCCTCCCTCCTCCGGCCCTTGGGAGTGGTGAGTCCCCACCAGCCCTGACTCATGAGCTCCAGAAGCCTCGCTGAGAAGGTAGGAAATGTTCAGTTCCCAGACCTGGGGTGGCCTGCGGGCAGCCTGCCCCCGCCCCTCTGGGGCTGATCTCCTTTCCCTTTCTCCTGGCACCAGGCTCAGCCAACTGTCCCTTGCTCGGCCCTTTCACAGATGTCCCCTTTTTGGCCCTCCCAGGCAGTGGTTAGGAGTCGAGATCTGTCGTCAGGAGGCCAACCTCTGCCCTTCCCAGTGTGTGTGACTTGTGTGTGGTCCTGAGTCTTGGCCTCCCCATCTGCAGAGTGGGGACGCCGACCCTACCTTTTGCATAGGGTGGCTGTGATGAGGACACGGGACGCGAGTGTAGGACAGTGCCGGAAACTGCTCCTCCCGTGATCAGTACCACCCAGGGTGTGGGGGTCGGGAGGGGGGAGGCCGAGCCGCCTCCTTCTATCCCTGACTCGGTTTCTACTGCCTCTTCCCTCAAGAGGATGGGGGCCCACTTTTCTCGCTCAGTGTCTCTTGCTGCGCACCCTTTCTGTAGGGTCCCACTGGCCTGCTCAGATTATCATCTTGAATGAAAGCCCTTGCTCATGGGCAGTGGTTCCATGAGGCTGCTTAGGCCTGGGGTGGGGCAATGCATGGCTTTCGAATGAAAAGCGGTGAATCAAGAGGGTTGTGTTACTCCTCTCTTTGCTCGTAGAAAGTTCCGCAAACCCGTATCTTGGGCTCAGGGACTGTGGGATGTATGTAGGTGGTGCCGTGGGGTCCACCAGTCCAGGTGTATCCTCTTCCTCCTGCTTTGAGAAAGAAGCTGGCGGGACAGAGTGGCCCTATCTTACATTAGGCTGAACCGTTTGGGGTGGCCAATATTCGACTTCTTTGACCCACGAAGATGGCAACTTCATGTGGTTCAACCTAATAATACTTATCATCGCTTGTACTGATATTCGGAGACATGTTTCTTTGAAACCAATCTTTTCATTCAGTTGAGCATTGACTGAGCCCCCCGCCGTGTGTTCTGTCTGTACCAGGGGCTGGGGAGACGGTACTGAGCACAAGCAGAGCTCCTGCCCTCATGGAGCTTGTGGTCTCATAGGGGAGCATCCCCGCTGTCTATTGCTCTATAAAAAACCACCCCAAAACTCAATGGCCTAAAGCAGTGATTATTATTTCACATAGCTCTGTGGGCTGAGTGGACTTGGTTGGGGTCCCACTTGGCATTTTTCATGTAGTTGCCGAGTGAGTTGAATCTGCTGTCATCTGAAGGCTCGTCTGGGTTGGATGTCCAAGATGGCGCACTCTCACGGCTGGCGGTTGGTACGGCTGGGGGCTCTGCTGGTGCTGTCCACTGGAGCAACTGCACTGTCTCCATGTGGCTTGGGCTTCTCATGGTATGGCAGCAGGGTACTACTAGGTAGTGTCCCAAGAGACCAGGAGACCCCGTGGAAGCTGCAATCCTTCCAACCTAGCCTCAGAAATCCCAGAACATTGCTTCCGTTATATTCTAATGTCAAGGGAGTCACTGCGGCCAGCCGGGCCAGAGGGCAATTGTGCAGGGGAATTGGATCCCTCTTCCTGATGGGCGAGTGTGGGTCTCACTACCGAAGAGCGTGTGGGATGGGAGGTGTTGCTGCTGCTGTCTTTGGAAAATGCAGGGTGCCACAGGGAGGCGGGGAGGAAGAAAGTTAACCTACCAGAGCGTGAGTGAACACTATGCCAAAGGCACTGGCGGCAAAGGGAAAGGCACTATGGGGTAGGAGTGCTGGGCATCCACGTGACATTGGCGCTCAGGCCTGTAGGGAGCCCCGTTAGCTGGGGGAAGAGTCCCGGGCGAACAAGAGTGTGAAGCCCTTGGTGGGACAAACTTGCAATCGAAGGGACTGGAAGAAGGTCTGTGTGGCTGCGGGGCAAGTGATAAGTCAGTGAGGTCGGCAGAGCCCTTACTGGACCTTCGGGGCCGGGACAAGGATCCTACATGTGACTGTGAAGGGTTTACAGATCCCTCAACAGTTTTTCATCGAGTCTCCACTGTGGCGAGGCCGTGTAGCAGGGTGGTTTTGCTTCAGACACAACTGTGCCTTGCTTTGCACCAGTGTCCTCACAGAAGGTTCCCGGCAGGCAGCAGGTGCTCCAGAAAGGCGAGCTGCTCTTGGCGAGCTCCTGGCCAAAGGAGTGCCCAAGTGCACGTCGGCGTGCGCAGAGGTGTGCACGTCAGAGAACAACGAGGCTGTGAGTTGTCCAGTGGGGAGCGTGAGGCTGGGGAGGTGGGGAGCTTTGTCCATGGGCTCGGTGACCTTAGGGAGAGGTCCCTATTCACCACCGCTCAGCTCCGGCCTTCCCAGGCAGCCCTGGGAGGATTGGGGTAGAGCCGAGGGAGGGAAAGGCTCCAGGGCCTGTTTTCGGGAAGTCCTTCCGAGCTCCAGAGGCCTGCATGGAGAAGAATGAGCTCCTCAGCTTGCTGACTTTGCTTCCTCCGGGCGGGCAGGATGGTTGGAGAGACCAGTGGGTCACCCGTTGTTCAGGCCCAGAGATCACAGTGTCAGAAACTTGAAGCAGCACTTGGGATGGGGACTCAGGGCTGGTGGCGGCCTCTGAGCTCTTGCCTTCTCTGTGCTCCCTCAGGCAAGGACTCGCAGGGCTGGATGAAGGCAGGACCTGGGATGGGCAGGGCCACCCCTGACTAGCGAGAGCTGGATCAGTGGAAGGGGGGAAGGTCCATTCACTCAATCCCCCAGGCTTCCTGAGTAGCTGCTGTAGGAGGGCCTGAGAATGAGGAGACCCCAAGGTGCTCCAGGGGAGACATCACCCTCAGGGCTTTCCCCTCCCGGGCCTTGGAGAGCTTAGGGCTCCAAGAGGCCCCAGGCCTGGGGGAAGGGCGTGCTGCTTAACGTCAGCTTTGGATGACCCCCTAGAGCCTCTGTTTCCTCATCTGCAAATGGAAAAAGAGCACCATTTACTCTTTTCCCCTTGTGTGAGGTTCAGAGCCTGCGGGCAATGAAAGCGCGTTGCAGGGAGTAAAGCTGGAGCCGGATGGAGGGCTTCCTGTTTTGAGGTCCTGATTTTGCTGATGCAGGATACTGAATACTGGGTCTTCAGGGGGGTCCTGATCTCCAACTTCTTCAGGCCGCTGGTCTTTTCTCTCGGGCCGCTTGTCTTTTTTCTCTCTGGCTTCCCGAGGGCAGGCTGGCTGGCTGTGTGACCCCCTGGGACCTCAGAGGATGGGGGTCCCCCACCTTTGCCCGCCTCCCCTCCCCTGCCCCTTTGTGCGCAGCCACCTTGCCTTCCCATTAGTAGACAGTGGCAGGGGAGGTGACAGTTCCTTAAAACAGATTTATACTCTTGGATGACTTTATGGGTTTTTGCCTTATAAAAACCCAAGAGTTGACATCCTGATTTATCTACTCCTGAGTCAACAGGATGTACCAGATTTAAAGAGATCAAATGCATTGTAATGTTTGTGGTTCCAGTTGTGGATTAGATGAGCTATTATGGAAAGTGCTGCCAAGTAAATATGGCAAAAAAAAAAAAAAGTAACAAGGGGATAATTTAAATATGTCTATTAAATTGTGTGTTAAGTAAAGTAGCACAAGTGTGGTGCTGAATGTAACTTATTATCTGGAGAGTTCGTCTAGTAGATAAAGCTGGAACGATGGTTCTTTCCCTCCCTCACACCCAGAACATTTTCTTTTTTTTTTATTAAGGAAAGAGACTGTAAACTAGGAATTTCAGAGACGGGCGCTTGACTGCGTAACCGTGGCTGTGTGATGACTTATAATATTGAAGGCTCCAAATGATATTTCTCATTTCTTTGCTTTCTATTTCTTGTCGCCACAGCAGCAGCCGATCAGATTTCCTGAGATAAATATGCTGCCTGGCTTTTAATGGGATTTCTGTATTGCCGGGAGTTGGCGTGTTCTGATAATAAAAGAACCTAAAAATTGTACATCCCTTAATTGGTAAGAAGAGAGATGTTTTGATGGGCCACAAATGGAAGCATTGATTTTTACTGCCTCCGAGCAGTTGCAAGCAAGCGGCGTGTCATGCCACGTTCCCCACCACGGAAGGCGGCAGCTGGCTCTCCGATGAGCTGATTTGTGTTCGCAGGTTCTTGATGTCGGGTGCTTGGAAGTGCGTGTTTTGTGCAGGTGGGAGAAATAGAGCCCGTATAACATTATCAGTTTCTAAATTGAAATATTTATAGCACTGTGGCTTCCACCTCGAATCGAATGCATTCTTTGCCTCGTTTCTCTTTCTTGCTTTGGTGACTGGTCCTCGGGGGTTTAAAGGTTGTGTGCTGAAGGCTTTTGCTGTAACTGCAGGGTTATATGTGACACGCATCTGTGCACACGTGTTGGCGCACACACCTGTGTGTGTATGTTTGCATCAGCGTCCTTCCACGTAATAGAGATTTCTCTCCTTAGTTCACATCAGTGCTAATTTCTGGATGGGTAGATTGTTTCCCAGGACAGACCGTGGAAGACGTAACACGCTCTTGGATTTTCCAGTTTGAGTCTCTGTACTTTAATGAGGAAGTTTAATCCACTGACATTTATTGGGATTACTGATATATTCTCTGTGTTATATTTACCATGCTTTTTTTGCACTTTGATTTACAAGTTCTTGATGTGTCCTATTAATTTCTCAGATTGAGGCTGTGCTCCATTTCCCCCAGCCGTGCGGGGAAGTGCAGTAGACAGGAGTCAGGATGTCGAGTTAAACGTCTGTCGGGTGCTGAGGATATCGTGTCCCCTTACCTGGGTGTCGGGTGCCTCACCTATGAAGTGGGAATAACAAGGCTGCCCCTCTCTGTGGGCAGGGGCAGGACCGCATGATGGTGTGAGCTCCCTCTTAGCTCTAGAATGTGTAAGCCTGGGAAATGGGGCTATGCATATATAATTGGGGCTTTGAAAAAGCATGTGGAACACTACATGAAATGCAAGGCATCATTATCATGATCCTTAATTCACTTTTCTGTACAGTTTAGCCACTTGTCTGCATAGTGCTAAGCACAGAAGAGGTAATTTATTTTACAGAAATTGGTTGAATGATTCCAAAACTGGTTCTCACCTTCTAGGTTGATCCCAGGGCATGAGTGAGGGCTCAGATGCAGTTTACCTTGTGATTTGACTATCCGTGGTCTTACAAACACACGTGCTTCCTTGATTCCAGGATCAGGACGTCTTTGCCAAGAACTGAGCCAACATCGCCACATTGGGAGGCATGCCGTGTGGACGGTGAACTTGGCTAAGAGATCTCCCTTGCTGTTAAATTGCAAGGCTTTGTGGGCGGGGGGGAATGAAACGTTTAGGTGCATCAGGAGCAGCTGATGGAGGCTCTGGAGAAATGTGTAAGAGAATTGGGTTTTCAGGAGACAAAATGCAAAGGCATTTTCACCTCCGTGATGGGTCACGACCCCCAGCATCCATGCGCAGGGGGAAGATGACAGGAAATCCCCCTAGAAGATTTGCACCAAGAATTAAAGAACCTAGTTGAGAATTATGGCACCACACGCTACAAAAAAAACCCCATATATTAATATACTGAGAGGTGTCAAGAATAATGGACCCTGGGAGGTAGAGTAATTAAATGTATCTTAATAAATGCTGGGCGATTCTTTTAAAACCCTTTCCCAAGACCCCGTCAGCTGACATGGATTGTATTCTTCCTGTTGGCAGGAGGCCTGGAAGGAGAGCCGGAGTGTGATCGGAAAACCAGCCGTGCGCTGGAAGACAGGAACAGCGTGACAAGTCAAGAGGAGAGAAATGAGGACGATGAAGACATGGAGGATGAGTCAATTTACACCTGCGATCACTGTCAGCAGGACTTCGAGTGTCTGGCAGACCTGACGGACCACCGGGCCCACCGCTGTCCTGGAGGTAATGCTAAATAGCGCCGGGATTCTGACAGGTGGTTATACGGATAATTGGACATAGCAACAGCTTGAAGCCTCAAGTGAGATTAAAGAATTAATAATGTAATTTTACAGTTAATGTCATTTTATTGTGGTGTCTTGGGTCCCCTGTATCCGCCTTTTAAATAAAATTAAAAATAAAAGCAACAGCTTTCTGGCAGGCAGGGATTTGGGGGAAGCACCCCGTTGCTGCCTCCCCCAAAACTGCCATCTCTAGAATGTGGGCCCAAGCCGGGAGGGTCTGCACCCTGGATCTCTGCAAGGCCTTTTGGAAACCCAGCAATTAAGAGGTCGTTAGTGCAAAGTTAAGTAGCTTAAGTGTGGAAAGCCGCGTGAAGGAGTGAGCTCGGAGGCTGGGCTTCGATGGGATGGGGGGAATTTCAAAGGCCAACAAGAGCCCATGCAGAAAGGGACCTGGTTCCACCTCTGTGCTCAGCCTCCTGCTTCTCTGAGCAGGAGAGGGCTGGCTGGGAGCTGTTCTGCCAAACCTGACTATGGCCCTGTTTCCTGTGTCCTGGCAGCCTCAGAGAAGGGGGCCAAGGCCACGGTTTTACAGGAGCGATTTAAGATGTCATGAATCATGTATGTCTGTGTGTCTGGGTCCTATGGGGTGGATGGAGTGGGAGAATGGGGGCCTGTGTATTGCCTGGGAGTGTGGCAGCCATGCTTACAGGGGCAAGGGGCCGACACAGTTTCAGGCCCCGAGCGGGGAGTCCAGAGCATCTGTGGTCTGACATCTCTCTCCACGGTGGCTGTTGATGCAAGGCTGCAGATGCCGGTTTGCGGGGAGAGGAACTAAAATCTTAGATCGGTATTCCAAAGGGGACCTGTCTCCTGTTTTGGGGGGGACCTTTGCTGGTAGGAAGCAGGTTGGGATTCAAAACTCTAACTTCTACTTGTCATGCCTTCTTAGAAGTTTGCAAGCCAAGTGTTTGGGGAACTATGATTTTCCCTCTAGTGACGGCTGTACCTGCACAGCCCTGGTTAGACCAAGTCCCCTGTTCTCAACCTCTGGAGGAAACACGTAACCAAAAACAGTGGACCTGAGAGGATTCTCACAGTTTTGGACTTTTGGGGGGCTCAGGAAACCAAATCCCAGTCATTTGGAATTTGTGCAATTTCAACCACAGGCAGAGGTGATGGCCAAGCTTAGGATCAGAATTGGAGGGACATATGGGGTTGGCTTTTCAGGCCCCTCATTTCCCGAGGGGAAATATTGAGGCATGAGAGGGGGTGGTGATTGACCAAGGGCACCTAGGGATTTGGTGGCCGAGCCAGGACCTCTCCAGGACCTGGGCTGTATAGTCTCATTCTGCTCGAGAAAATAGTAGATGGCCTGTTTATTCCTTGATTTGGCCCAGAACTGAGGTAGAATCTTAACGATACGGGAATGAAATATTGTCTCTGACTTGGAAAACAATCAATGAATTGATCTTCTAATTAAAAGTGATTCTCTTTATTTTCGGAGTGTAAAAGAACCCGTGGGGCTCGCCTAGCATCAGCCCAGGCCCCCTCAGGACTCCTGCGAAGTGATGCTGCGTTGGGTCTCTGTGGCTCTTGGAGTGAGGCCCCATGCCCAGCACCACTCAGTTCTTCAGAACCAAGGAGATTCTCTTGTCTCTCTCCACACTTTCGAGAATGGTGGTGTTTCCAGGTGGCGAAGGACCAGTGTGAGGCTTTGAGGCCGAATATCGGGGTGTTTTGCTGGAAATAGTAGCTAAATTGTGCCTTCGGTCCTGGGCAGGCCTCTTTTCCCAGTGGCTTTCTCTTCTCTCCAGAGCTGCAACCTGGCTGACATCATGGTAACTCTGTCTGCAGGGCCTTCAGCCACCGACACTCCTGCCTGCTTCCTAGCAGGACCCCACTAACGACCTCCATGGGGACGTGGGAGCCAGGAATCCCCAAGCCCTGGAGCATCGGAAGGGAGTCAGAAATTCCTTAAAGGAGTATGGGAAACGACCTTGCCTAATAGCATCCCTGAGAAATTCATTACCGCCCAGTAAAGGTGTGACCCAGTCTGGAGAGTCTCCCTGACATGGAAGTAAAATGTCAGGAGCGATGTTCCCCCAGGTCTTAGGTTCTGAGGATTACCCAATGACAGGATAAACCACTGGGAATTGTGTGCATATTATTCAAAGCAGGTCCCTACCTCGGCCGCCTGCACACTCTGATCTGCAGTGGTTTCCTACTGTGTCCCCAGAGATGTTTCTGGAACTATTGGGGTGAGCATTGGGGCCTGTCTGACTGAGGGGGCTCTGATACCCACTCCAGTCAGAGCTGTCCACATTAAAAAGTCTTTTATATATTGGGCTTTAGCACAAGATGTGTGAAAATTGGCTTCTGCTTTAAAAACTTGGAACTGGCACCAAAATGCAATAGCAGGTCCTCCCAGGCCAGGCTCAGGGGGCTGCTGGATGCTCACCATTGGCCATCCAGCCGCTGGACTAGGGACGAAGCAGGTGGGCAGTGTGGCCACTCTGTCACCCCGGAGGGAAAGGTGGACCCTCAACAGCCCGACAAAGACCATTTCAGAGAGGGCCACGCTCTGCTGAGGCTGGGCGGGCTCTGGGTGCTCAGCAGATGTTTCTGAGGGAAGAAACAAGTCTTTTTTGGAGGGAAGGCAGGGGGCCCTCTCTGCTTTTGAGAATTTGGGGCCCAAGGGCAGCACCACCTGTCAATCCCGCTGTCCACTCCTCCTGGCATCGGAATTAGGCCTTGGGTGTGAACAACACTCGTCCCCACTCATCCCCTGCTGGGGGCAGTCACTGCTGGAATGTGGAGACTGCACACCCCTCACCAAGCAGGTGTGTCCCGGGGAGGTGGGGTGTGTTTGTGGGGCGCCATCTTGAATGTGGTTCTTTCAGAAAACTGCTTTAAGAGGGTGACCTCTTGGCTCTTTCTGTGTCTTTCTGTGGCCGTTGGGGTGGGGGTGGGGCAGTGCCTCATTCCATCAGAATCTGGGAGAGTCGCTGAGGTTTGGAGATTTTCCGAGGTGGTGGGAAGCTCCCCACGGAAGCGGGGGGACTCCCTGCCAGGATGGCATTGGGGACATGCAGAGGGAGGACAGGCCCCTGAACTCTGCCCTGAGGAACCCTCACCTGCAGAGATTCTGGAGCTTGAGAAGGCCCCCTCTCCATTGTCCCTTCGTGGGAGGGGTTCGGCTGGGGCCAGAAGAGGCTGTTGAAGCGTGGACTTCAGAACCCAGCCCTCTTTCTCTCTCCGTCTTTCTCATTATCACTGTCTCTCATTCGTGTCTGAGGAGAAACCAGCCTTAAACCCACAAGGCATCAAATGTTGCATCCTTAGGACCCGACATGAGATAAGCCAAGAGCTGTCCGCTCTGTGGATACTCAAATCCCCAGGAGCTGATTCCTCCTTGTTCTCCTCCAGACCCGGCCCACAGGGTGACATGTTTACGGGCTTGGCGTCGGGGGCATATGCCATTTTGCATTCTGCATTTGTTACTGAACGTTTTCTGAATGGATTCCCATGCTGCAACATGATCTTCTCCATTATCAGCAGCACTCAAGCAGATGAAGCTTGGGTTGCAGGTCCTGTGTCCATATACTACAAAAATATTAAATTTAGACCGGTCCGCCAGGGGATGCGGATTTCTACAACAGAGTGGACAAAGGCTGACTTGATGCCTATGATGGGCTTGTCTGTGCCTCATGGAGCATCATTTGTGGGCCCCAGATGAGGAAATGGCCAGAGCATTTGGTGGCTCTCTGAACTGATGATGGAAAGTCCCCCTTACTTCGGGCCCCGCTAACTGGAACGATGTCAGAACAGGGAGTGAGCTGAAGTTTACGTTGACCCAGTTTGTGAAGTGTTGGCCAAGCACGTGTGGACCCTATAAGCGGTGGCAGGGGGTGTTTTTCATCATCTTCTAGAAGCCCAGAGGACTTCAGTTGCTTTAGAAAGTATCTCTGGGAACTTCCTGGGGCACCATGGAAGCAGGTACGAGAGGTTTGATTTACCCAGGGGCTGATTCCAATTTTTTATGTGCTCACTGAAGCAGGTCAGCTGTGGACCTTCAGTCTGGATTCAGGTGGAATGTTTTACGGCTTTCTGGTATGAAGACTACCTTTTCAGGAGACTCTCTGATTTAGACTGACTGCTACTTTGGCCCAAATTAATGAGGCTAAGTGCCCGAAGACGTTTGGGTGCTGGATCTGTGCTGTTATAATGCTTTAGATCCTACTCTCGTAGGGACGTTCCTCCTCATGTCAGGCCTGGGCTGTCGGCAGGGATGTGCACTGTGCCAGTCATGGAATAGGGCAGGTCCCCAGGGCCGGAGCACCCGACAGCTTTTGGAGATCTCTAGCCTCTTCACTAAAGGCGCACCACTGGTGTGATTTGGGTTTTCATCGTAGGTAGGGAGAGGTAGGCAGATGGAGTCTCTTTAGAAAGACTGAGATTTCTGACTCTGGGCCCGTCCAGGTACTTGCTCCATAGAGTAGAAATTGTCTTCAGGACCAGGTTGAAGCCAAGCATTGGTTTCTTCCTCCAGGCACCATTCCGTGATCTCCGACGCAGACCAGGCTCCTCACTGGGCACAGAGAGGCATCCTTGAAGCACACGGGGTCCCTGCCACCCCCCCCCCACCCCCCAGGGCTCCACATGTGGGCCACAGCCTCCCTGATTGCTGTCCCCACAGTCCCACCCCCGACACAGTGCACAACACGGGTCAGATTCTGTGGTTATTCTGCAATAGTTTTTTTTTTTTTTTTAAGAGTTTATTTATTTGAGAGAGAGAGAGAATGAATGAGTGGTGGGGAGGGGCAGAGGCAGAGGGAGAAGGAGAAGCAGACTCTGCACTGAGCAGGGAACCCGATGTGGGGCTCGATCCCAGGACTCTGGGATCATGACCTGAGCTTAAGGCACACGCTTAACTGACAGCCACCCAGGCGCCCCTCTGTGATAGTTTTTAATGTGTTTATCGCCGGTCTCTCCCACTACTGTTGAGCTTCACGAGGACAAGAGCCGTGTACGTTTTGTTTCCTGTTGGGCCCTAGCCCAGTGCCTGGCACACAGTGGTGCTTAATATGTGCTTGTTGGATGAAGGAATGATCCCACCTGGTCCTCCTAATGGTCCCAGCAGGGAGATCCCATTTTTCACCATCCATCCCCATTTCACACATCGGGCAGCTGAGGCTCAGAGAGTGAGGGGATCTTGCTGAAGGTTAGAGAGCTTGAGCTAAGATTCGAGGTCTGAACAGCTCACACAGAGAACATAGACTGGGGACAGTGAATGATTTCCAGCTAAATTCCAGACAGACATGGCTTTTTTGAATGCTCAACTTAAAAAAAAGAAAAAGATGGAGACGGAGAGGGATTTGTTCAAATAGCAACAGCAAAAAAATGAGCTCCCTGTGGGTTAATTTTGCTGCTCCCTCTTTGGCTGCCCCCCACTTCCTGAGGACTGGGACCGAGGAGTGTTTCCCCAGCCCCTTCGGAAAGGCAGACCCGCCTTTTCTGGCCAAGGTGAAATGCTGCTGTGTAAAAAGCCGGGTGGAAAGTTAATTACACCCTGGTTTGTTCAGCTGTGGCCAGAGTGACCTGTGGGCCCTAATTACAGGGCTGGGGCTTGCGGGAAGGTTGGCACCTTTGCCAGCCTCCTTCCTGCCCGCCGGCTGGCGGGATCTTGCCTTTGTGTGCAGGCTCAGGCCCTCTCTTGCTCCGACAGCATGGGTGGGGGCCCTCCCTGCCTTATTGCTTGGGGCGCCCCTCGTACTGGTTCCATTTGGACAGAGCGGAGTCGGCACGGGCAGCCGCTGGGCAGCGCAGTGCCAAGTGCACAGGTGTTGGGCGCCGCTTCCTTCTGCCCATGGGGAGCATGCACTGCGCCTTGGTGTCAGCCGGCGTCCCGCAGTGCAAAAGGCCTGGGGGCTGGAGCACAATTAATACCCTTGCATCAAGAGCTTTCCTGCATGCAAACAGCATCCGGCTAGAAAACGCGGAGCAAAGAAGGATCCTGCTCACGGTAGTCAGAGAATGTCTAAAGACCAGGCAACAGACCCAGGAAGCCCCTTTCAAATGTTTGGAGAGGACAAACAAACCAGCAACATCAACTATGGAGGGACACAGAAGAGACTTCACTAAATGAGGAGGCAGACTCTTCTTGGGTGGAAAGATTCAATACCGTAAATAGGTCAATTTCCCCTGGATGAACCTGTTAACTTTACTTAGCCCCTGAAAGTAACAATGGGATTTGTTTAGAAATGGACGAGCTGATTCTAAAGTTCATCAGGAAAATAGGCATGCAGGGAGAGGAAGGAGAATTCTGAACAAGAGGAGCGATGGGGAGGGCTGGTAACCAGACCAGATTTTAAAACACATTCTGAAGCCCAGGAATCTAAGTGGTGTGGGATGGATGAGGGCCCGGAAAAGAGAGCAGAAAGGGATGTGAACAGAACTGGAAATGTAGTGTATGAGAGAGGTGTCACTGCATCTCCGTGGAGGACAGATGGATCACTCAGTAACCGGGATTGGGGTGACTTGTAGCCATTCTGGAGAATGGAAATGGGATCCCTCTCCTCCGAAAGCCAAAACAAATCCCAAATGGATCAGAAATCTAAACAGAAAAAGAACACTTGAAAATACTAAAGGAAAACATAAGTGGGTTTTTAAAGAATATGATGAGATCAGAGTGGGGAAGCCTTTTCTAAATATAACCGTAAACCCAAAAGCCATAAAACAAAAGACAAATATTCGACCACCTAAAAATAAAACATTTCTGCATAGCCAAAACCACAATAAACCAAACCAAAGACACATATCACGGGCAAAAGATATTTTTCCTTGATGTGTAAGAAACTCCTACCAACACTAAGAAAAGAACCAATAAATCAACAGGAAAGCAGGGCGAAGTCTGGGCTGCCTGAGGTCAGCCCCTGCTCAGAACGGTTGGTGCCCCACTGGTCTTCAGATATTTTGAATATCTCCCGTGCGCAAAGGACAGAAGTGGAACCAGAAAGAGATACACTAATGAGATCTTACACATTGAGGAAGGAACCTTCTTTAGAAGAGAACTGTCAACTTTGTTTTAAAGATTTATTTATTCATTTGAGAGAGAAAGAGAGAGAGAGAGAGCGAGCGGGAGTGGGGGAGTGGGGGCGGGGGGAGGGGCAGAGGCAGAGGGAGAGAGAGAGAGAGAGAGAATCTCAAGCAGACTCCACACAGAACCCGATGACGAGGGGCTCCATCTCACTACCCTGAGACCATGACCTGAGCCAAAATCAAGAGTTGGACGTTTAGCCGACTGAGTCCCCCAGGCACCCTGAGAACTGTAAATTTAGACCACAAGAAACTACCTACTATTTTTAACCTACCAGATTGGCAAATATTTACAAACCCACTGTGCTGGTGAGGACATATGCCTTGATGCCAGGGCTTGTTCTCCTCTCTGTCCCCAGGGTAGTGTTGGCCTATAGCTAGAACACGTAGTAGGTGCTCAAGAAAAGTCTGTTGCTCTTGTCGCCAGGGAGCCACAACCTCCATGAGGGAAAAGCTGTCAGCAATTAGGCAGGTATGAGCTTGTAAAAAGAAAGAATCCGTGAGCCATGCCTGGACATAGTAGGTCTTCAACGAATGAATCATCAGAACGGGGAGTTACAGAAGGAAGAGATGCTTTACTCATTGAGCAAGTATTGAGCATGTGCTATGTGTAGGGACCCTTCTGGGTGCTGGGGATGTAGGAACTGTTTATTTAAATAAAAGGTAACCCAGTGGAGAAGGTATTCACTTCACAAAAGCATTCCGTGACTTGTAAGGTGACGTGCCCTGGGTGGCCAGGGTCTTTAAAAGATGCTTCCAGGGGCACCTGGGTGGTGCAGTCGGTTAAGTGTCCGACTCTCGGTTTCGGCTCAGGTCGTGATCTCAGGGTCATGGGATCGAGCCCCGCGCCAGGCTCCACGCTGAGCGGGAAGTCTGCTGGAGATTCTCTCCCTCTGTCCCTCCCTCCACGCCTGCTTGTGTGTGCCCTCGCTTTCTCTTTCTCTAAATAAATAAATAAATCAGAGATGCTTCCACGTACAGAGATGTCGTCTGAGGGGGTATCCGAGAGGATGCTGACTGTGAGCGCTGTCCTGTGAGCGTGCTGCCATTTTGGAGGAAAGCGGATGGGCAGGGTGAGCCACCGGCCAGTCTGGGTCTGCCCCGCCCGTGGTGAGATCAGAACCTTCCCTAAATTGCCTGCTCCCTGCCCTCCGAGTTCCCCACCAGAAGGCGCCTGGGAAGTCAGCAGGCTGCTTGGGACCGTGGTTCTCTCTGGGCTCGGGCTGTGCCCTGGCTCCTGGTGGTCATGTGGAGGGGAGTTGCTTTTCAGATGCTGGTGCGATTACTCACCTCCTGTGGGGCCCACAGGTTTACAGAGTGTATCCCCCTTGACTTGATTATGTGGAGCGAACGCTGCTATCACGTTGGAGGGCCCGTAGGTCTCTCCAAAAATTGGACACCACATCTAACAGTGTAGAGGTCAGGGGTCAAGGTGGGAAGAATCCACATGTCTCTTGGTTTCCACGGGAAACGGTGTGTCCATGCGTGTGTTCTGAGGTTTCTGAGGGCTCTCCAAAGTGGAGAGGATCTTTTCCTTCTGTCCCACGCAGCTAGCCTGATTACCCCGATGGGTTTCGGAATCATTGCGCCCAAGGGCGGGTTCCTTTGTGTCCGGGGTGGGCCAGAGTGGAATTCAGGTGAGGTGCCCGACACGGGGAAGGCGTCTGCTGCAAACCCCCTGGGATGAGCCTCAGTGAGGGGACCCTGCAGAGGCCTTGCAAGAGTGATGAGGACTGGCCCGGGACCGGCCCAGTCTGGATCCTGGTTTCCTCTCCTTTCCTGGCAGCAGCCAAACCTTCCGCTGGCTTCCTGTTGTTCGGGCCAGGATGTACACCCAGCGGGACCTCAAGGTCCTGGGAGGAAAAGACAAACCCCAAGCTGGCCTTCAGGCTGGTTGCGTGTATATTTCTGAGTCCAACCTGCTGTCATCCATTTCAGCTTGGAAGTTTCCAGAAGGTACATGTCGTGCCAGCAAGTTGTGATACCATACCTACTGTGAGCCTGGGGCTGTGTGTGTGTGTGTGTGTGTGTGTGTGTGTGTGTGTGTGTGTGTGTGTTTGTGAGAGAGCGAAACAGAGAGAGAGAGAGAGAGAGAGAGAGAGAAAGTTTCTATTAACAAGGAATGTATAATCTAGCCGGAAAGTGAAGTCGCCATGATCCTTTGGGCTGCCTGGCACATAGTAGGTCCTCAATTAACGTGCTATGTGCATACTCAACTCCAGCTGACCGGCAAAAAAATGCAGATTCATGGGCTCAGGGAACTGAGAAGTAAGTCTGGCTTCAAGCATGACCCTCCAAGGACATGCTCCAAGGCTGTGTCTACAAACCCCATCCCCAGGTGTTCAGGACTCCACCCTCCTGCCTCAGAGAAAGAACAGCCTCTTTCTAGTCGCCAGGACAGGAGTCCTGGGGTTGACTCCTATTGGAGTAGCCATGACCAAGGCTCATCCCCGAAAGCGTCCCTGAGGCTGGGGGAGACAGACATGCGTAGTAGCTCAGGGTGGTGGCAGTCAAGGGCACCTCCATACAGACCATGGGGACTGAAAATTGGGGAGGGGGCTCCCAGGATGTCTTCTGTAGGAGGAAGGCGTGATGTGCAGGCAAATACGAAGGAATACAGTCGTTGAATCAAATGCCAGATTGCCGAGTATCGATGGTCAAGTCCATTCACTTTGCTCTTGATGGAATCTAGCCATCTCATCTCAGGATTTTAGGGAGGCAGACGTAGAGTGCTCTGTTAAAGGGTGTTGTGGATTCTGAGCTCTGCCTACATCTCTCCTCCCGCCCCCTCAGCCTGCCCCGGAGCCCCCCAGGCAGTCTGAAAGCCTGGACTGGGCCAGGCTCTTCAGTGAGGTAGGACTAGTCCAAGGTCACACAGGGAGGTGGTAGCTTAGTGAGTGCGCCCCCCTTTCCCCAGGAGGTGGCTGGTAATACCCGGGAGGCAGTGCAGCTCCCAGGATGGACAGGGGACTGGTGTGGGACCCACAAACCTCACATCATTTGGACTGGACTTTTTGTTTGCTTCTTGCGGAGGAGTGACTTGGACACTTGAATTCTTATAAACTTTGTGGAAGTTGTGCTCCTCCCTTGGGGGGTCCCACAGAAGCTGGCCCACTCTTTCTTCCCTGATCCTCTGCCTCTTGGCCCTTTGGGGGCAGAGTTCTGGGAGAAGCAAGTCATGCCCTGGTGGCATCCCCCGGCTGTTGGGCCTCCAGGACATCGTGTCCAGGCCTTGGACCCCGGCTGGAGAGAGTTGGTCTGGCCTTGAGGCTTGAGTGGCTCAGGTGCCCAGATGGTGTGGAGGGGCAGCTATGAAATCAGTCTGCTGTGCCGGCTCATGAGAAACCCAGGGTGACCCCAAGTCACATCACCCACCATCAGCTTCAGGGGGAAGGAGGGGGACAGATAAAGTATTCCAAAGTTGCAATAACAAGATGTTTTTCTTTGTTCTATAGGTATTTCAGTAATAAGTGTTTTCCCCTAATGGATACGTATATGGCTCCCAAATCTCAGCGTCACTGAGCAAACCCAGGGTCAGTTATGCGGCGCTCTGGCAGTCCCTTTCCCGTCAAGACTACAGTTTCATTAGCCCAGCCCTCCTTGCTCCTGTCTGCTACCGCTGTCCCTGATGGTCACAGGGACCGGAACCCTCGGAGAGGCCCTGGTGCTTTCTCCCGCAGGTGCGTGTGGATTCCTCAATCTGTTGGGCGTAAAGACCTGACAATTGTGTTTCCCAAGTAATCAATCTTGGTTTCCTCCAATTTGAGGTTTGAAAAGCTTTGAGAAATGCCTGTCAGTGAAGATCGGAATAGCCTCCAGCTGGATCCTGACCTGGTTTTGGGGTACAAGGGGCAACTAGAAAGTATTGTTCTCCGCGAGTCCTTTATTAGAGCTGAAAGCTATCGGTGGTCTCTTCCCGTGTCCCTTACTTAGGCTACAACTCCCCGCGCCCAAAAGAAGAAAGCAAACCACTGCTCAGAAGAAAAATGTGTTCTTTAGAATCACAGCACCCCCTGGTATATATTCATTCATTCATAAAGGACCTACTATGAGCTGGGAACTATTTTAGACACAGGGGATAGAGTAGTGAGTGAAACGGACAGTAGTTCCTGGCCTTCTGGAGCTTACCTTTTATAGCACCTAGCCCCTCGCAGGCTTTGGCCACGAGATTCTTAAACTGACCTGCATGTAGTTATTTTGTTCTAGGGAACCGCCTGGTTCCCTCTGTGGTGTAGCTGAGTGCTGGCCAAGGCCCGTGTGAGCAGTATGAGCGGGAAAACAAACAGCGGCTTCCCTGCCAAAACGGTTAGCGTCCTCGGAGGCGGTGTCGGCAGAAGCAGGATGAGGAGGCGAGAGCTCAGTCCGATGTGTTGCTGGAGAGACCGGGGCTGGGAGGGGTTCAGGGGAAGATGGAGAGGGGGGCGGTCCTCAAAGCCACACCTGCAGTTTGGGAAGTTAGGCTTCTCGGTGGCTGATATCAGAAAACTCAACCCTATTTTGCTTCAATCAAGTAGGGGAATTTAGTGGCTCAGGTAACTAGAAAATCCAGATGTAGTTAGCACCAGCTTCAGGTGCGGCTACATCCAGGGACCCTGGCGAAGGCTTTGGAACCCAGTCTTCCTGCATCCCCTGGCTCTGATGAATGTTGTGTTGGCTTTTGGCTCAGGCAGAATGGAGTGCTCTGAATGGCAGACCCAGAGATGTTCCCCAGAGGAAATCAGGGTGCTGCTAGCAGAAGAACGGGGTGAGGGGGGGATGGATGCTATTAGGCAGCATCAGCCCGAAGAGGGAAGGAGCTTATGCCATTTAACCAAAGAGTCCAGAGTAGGTGACCTGACCTCAGGGGTGGGGATGAGCATGGCCAGTCCCGCCAGTGCAGAGGCCATCTGCTCCTATGAAGGTGAGCCAGTGGTTGGTATCTTTACTATCACTTCTGGGTAAAATGCATGGTTGGACGGGGCTGAGCAGTGGGAGCTCTGGTCGAAGCTGGGCATCAAAGCAGTGGGGGAGCAAGGGGGAGCAAGAACAAAATACAAAGTTGCTCTTCATATGTGGGCCAGAGTGGGTGTCCCTGTGGCCCCTTGAATTGGTCTTGGTTCTGGCCCTTAGAGCACCAAGATTGATGGAGAGAGGGGTTCCTCCGAACCTTGAGATCCTGTGATTGGCATCCCTCAAATGACACCCTAAACACGGGAAAATAAAGAACATCCCCAAAGAAAATGAAAAATCAACCAAATTTATCTCCTGCTGCCTCAGGCGTGTGGTTCAAGGAGTGCAGCCAGCAGGGGATCGGCCTGGCCTGGCCTTAGAGAGGGACTTAACAACTGCTTGTGATGCTGCGGCGAAGGCTTGGTGGGGCTGCGGGTGCGGGTGTGGGTGCGGGTGCGGGTGGGGGCGGGGCCGGGGGGGCGGGTCGGGGGGTTTCCGGACCGGGAAAGGAGCAAGGAAATCCGAAATTTAACTCTGGCACTGGTCTAAGATAAAGCCGAACTATTGGTTGAGTGTTTTGGCAGTGTTTTTAAACACTGTGTGTGCCAGCTTAGGGAAAAAATGTACAGGGGATTATAAAATGCTTCATTTTGTGTTAAACAGTTTTATTTTGGAGTTGACTCGCTAGAATTTGGCTGCCTTTGGGAATGACATCATTGCTCTGGGGAGGGGGTCATCTGGGAAGACTGGGTCTGTGGGGCAGCTGTGCCGGTGGGGAGGGGTGGCCACTGGCCTGGCGGGAGCACACCCCCCCGGGCCCCTCCCCCACCCCGCCACCCTGGACGCCCGAAGTCCCGGCCTGGCCTAGTGGTTGGCTGTGTGATTGTCAGCACTGCCAAGTGGCAGAGGGTGACAGGACCAGATCTCCTGGAGCAGGTCTGACCCCTCGGAGGGCTGGTAGGGGCTGAGTGGTGAGGAGGTGGCAGGAAGGTGGTGGAGGGCAGGGGGTAGGGGGACTGGGGCGGAGAGACGGTTGGCATCTGTCTGTGGCCTTCCAGTTGCTTCCCAGCATCTGTTCCCAGGGCTGCTTCCACCTGACTCTGCCCCTCTCCTGGTGCACTTAGGATGAATCCATTTCACGGCCCCGGGCCTGCCTCTCCTACTCCCCGTGGGTTCCTCCTCCCGAGACTGCTTATTCCTGCCCCAGGGCCTTTGTTCCACCTCTTCGCTCCACCTGGATGCTCTTTCAGGTTTGCACGAGGATCTCCCCTTCGCTTCCCCATGGGGCTTAGCTCCAGTGCCCCCTGCACAGAGAGGCCCTCTTTGACGCCCCCACTCCGCAGCCTGAGTAGTTCTCCTTCACCGTCTGTCAGATCGTCCCCCTTGATTTTCTTTCTGGTAATTCTTTTTATTTCCCATTTTCTTTTTGATTTTTTTTTTTTTTTTTTGGCTTGGCTATTAGAAGTTGACCCTCTTGAGAACAGCGGTGTGCTCTCTTTCTCATGCCTGTATCTGTCTCTGGCCTAACACGGGCCCAGCACATAGTAGGTGCTCGGGAAATATTTGTTGAATGATTTTGTTGGACGTGGTGACAGGTTGTTCCATTTGTCACTGCTGTGGCTGGCTAAGGCCCAGGGATTCTTGTGGACAGTCTCCCGTTCTCTGGAGAGGAGCCACCTTGGTGTACCCCCAAGCACACACCTCCCTTCCTGGCCTCAGAAACTTCTTCCCACCTGCACCCTGAGACCATAAGACAAACCAGAGGATGTATGCCGCTCTTCCAGGGGATAGGGATGTTTTGCATGCTGGACCTCTAGTTTTTTATGAAGTCCCTACTACGTGCCAAGCCACGGTAGGTGTTAGGGATATAGCAGGTCCCTGCCCTCGGGAAGCTTTTGTTCTGGCAGGGGAGATGGGTAATGAAGAGGTAGATGGACAAATGCCTAACAAACCCTGGGGTGCACATGGGGAGCACGGGAAGACCCAAAGGTCCCCGGGGTGGGATTTGAGGAGCACCGGTGGAGTGTCTGCATGTCGTGGGGTCCGGCCAGGGTGGTTTGTTCTCCCCACGGTGGGGGTGGCAGACCTGCAGGGAGAAGTGCTGAGTCACAGAGGGAAGGGCCTGGGGAGTCTGGGACGGGAGGGGCGTGGGTACCTAGGGAGGCTTTGCCCTCCGACCACCTTTGCCACGGGCCACTTGCCTCACCACTGATCTTGGTTTTGGTTTTTTTGTTAATCTCTTGTCACTCTCACTGATGACATATTTTACACCGCATCCTCTAACGGCTTTTTATCACCATCTTCACAAACACCTTGTGTCGACACATTTACTTAAAAATTGTTTAAAACATACCCCTTAGTCAGGGTCCCAACAGAAAACAGATGGTACATTCAAACGAGGTAATTGAAGAGCATTTAATAAGGGGCCCTTTTTACGGAGGTGGGTAGGTCGAAGGGAGGCCAACCGGGATGGGCGAGCATTTTCTGGACTTCCTGGCCACGTTGGAGAACGTAATGCGGCACACGGAGGGGCTTTTGCTGGAACCCGGAGAAGACTGCCCCTGTAGCTGTGAGCTCCCTGGTGACAGGCAACCTGCGACAAGCCAGGGAGCATGCCAGGAGAATAAATACCCCGACTCTTTCCCTTCCTACCCTCCAGTCTCTGCCGGACCCCTGGGCTAAACCTAACAGGAGCCCAAAGCAGAGGAGCCTGTTGGTCAGCTTCCTGGGACACAGAGCGGGGTGGAGAAGGGAGGAGGGTGGATCCGGAGGGGCCAATGACCAGCGCCCTCTGCATCGCCCCTGCCCCTGGGGCCGGCTTGGGTGCTGCTGAGAAGTCAACTTTTGGAGATGAACCCCAGTTTATAAAAGGAGAACTTTTCCCGTGTGAACTTGTTTGGGGGCGTTGGAGCTACGTGTTTGTCTTGGAGCTTGGGGCTTTGTCAGGTTGCCGTGGGGCTTTTGGCTTTTGGTGTTCTCTTTCCCTGGGACGTGGTACTAGTCTGTGACTCAGTCTTGCACCGTCAGGCTGCAGATTATGGGAACAGAGGAGCAGATCCATCAGATGTGAGGCCTGGCTCCTGGCAGGTAGAGCTGTTCAAATCACGGTCTGAGCTGCCAAAACTTTGTTATTTGCATAAATGGAGAACGGAATAGACTCTCGTTCCGATTAACACCATTTACTGCTTAACTACTGGAGAAATTGGCAAGGAAGGCACTCTGTGGCCGTCACCCCCCTCAACGGTGTCTTTCCATTTATGGCTTCACTGGGGACAATGGCAGGGGAGAAGTCAAGGAAAGCAGGAAGGTCAAGGATGCTTCTGAGGAGCCTCTTTGTTCATTATGTATTTATACTGTGCATGGCTTCCATTGGCTGGCTGCACCGCTCCCGGGACCCCCAGAGGATAAGGCAAGGGAACCTGTGCTCCGAGCACCAAAGCTATTTTTATTTGTGCGCAGGGCAAGGTGACGCGGCTGCTGCAGGCCGAGGTTCAGCTCTCCCTGACACACAATTGGATATTAAGGCGGAATTAGAAGCTTGAGTCCAAGGAGATCCCTTGTGAGTGATGCATTCAGGATGGCATTATGACTTTCCAGGCAGCTTCTGCGGAGAGCAGCAAGGGTAGATGAAGGAGCCGTTTTGGGGGGCAACCCTGGGGCCCCCCAAGTAGCCTTGTGTTAGTCTGTGAGTCGATTGCAAATTCTTTCCCCAAATCAAATTCCCTTCCTGTTGTTTCTTTTTTTCCGTGACACGTCCCCACTGGACATTCAGAAGCGCTTCCTTCTCCTCTTCACGGAGCTTGGCGTGGCTCGCTCGCCCACCCACCCGAGCCCCACCCTGGCCTAGCGCCCTGGAAAGTCCCCGTCTCTGCGGTGAGTCATGGACTCGTCCAGTGCTCTCAGCGTCGCCTCACCTTTCAGTGAGGGGCGGAGGAGACTTTCCTCACTCTTTAGTTAAAAAACATTTTTAGAGATTATTAAATAGCACTAACACATAAATGTATTCCATTTGTGAAAGTTTCAGATGCAGATTCGACTGAAGTCTCCATCCTGCCCACCACCACCCACCCCACGTTAATTTGCAATCACTAGTTTGGCTGGTGTACTTCAAGACCTTCGACTCCAAACTTGCATAATACTGTGTTTCATAGATTCCAGGACACACTTTAACATCTCTGTCGTCGAGATGAATCCTACAATTAGTGGCTGGTCATGGTTTAACTGATAGTTTTTTTTTTTCTTCTTTTAGTGGTATGTCAAATAGTGGTGCCTTTTACAACCCATGGGGACTTAGATTTGATGAAATATGGTATATGTGTATCCATAGAAACAATGTCATATTGATTTTTTATTAAAAAAATAAATGATACCATATTGGATCTATCATTCTGCAATGGGTTCCCCCCCAATACTATGCCTTAGAGAGTTTTGCATGTTGGTATATAGATCCCCCTTATTCTTTAACTGCTGCATGGCATTGTATAGCGTGGATGTGTCATGGTTTATGTAGCTGGTCCCCTGGTGATGGGCATTTAGGTTGTTTCTAATTGTTGGCTGTAGTAAACATTCTTGTACATGTCTCCCTATAGGAGCACTTTTTCTATGGCTGATAGTGAGAAAGGAGCATTGCTGGGCCCAACCTTTCTTGCATTCCATTCTCTCTCATACATTCTTTCCTGTCCCATCCCATCCCATCCCATCCCATCTGACCCACTCCATCCCATCCCATCCAACCCACCCCATCCCATCCCATCCCATCCCACCCCACCCTACCCCATCCCACCCCACTCCATCCCACCCCATCCCATCCATTGCACCCCATCCCACCCCATCCCATCCCACCCCAGCCCACCCTACCCCATCCCATCCCACCCCATACCACCCTACCCCATCCCATCCCATCCCATCCCATCTCATCCCATCACATCCCACCCCACCCCACCCCACCCCATCCCATCCCATCCCATCCCATTCCACCCCACCCCACCCCACCCCACCCCACCCCATCCCACCCCACCCCACCCCATCCCACCCCACCCCATCCCATCCCATCCCACCCCACCCTATCCCACCACATCCCATCCCAACCCCCCACCCCACCCCACCCCACCCCACTCCACCCCACCCCACCCCACCCCATCCCATCTCATCCCATCCCATCCCATCCCATCCCATCACATCACATCCATCCCGCTCCATCCATCCCACCCTGTCCTTCAACTATAACCCCAGTACTGATTTGGTATCAGATACTGTGCCAGATCAATTTTGTGGCTTGAGGTATCCACAAAAGGGAGTCAGATCCTGCCCCTGGGAAGTTATAGTCTCCCTGGGAGAGTAGGCATGAAATGAGTCTTGGATCAAAATTCCAGAGCATCCCCAAGTTCAGCCTGGGGGTAGGAGCACAGGTGTTGGTGTGGTTCTGAGGAAGGCATCTCGGCCCTCATTTTATACCCATTCTGGGTCCCCTCAGGGGCAGTAAGCCCCTTAGGAACAGCAAAAAGAGTGCCCTTGCACTGACACATGTCACCCCTTTACTTATCTGGGGCATAAGTGTGAATCTTCCCCAGTTGTGTTCTGAAGGCTGACACGTGTTCGGGCTGTTCTGGGGGCAAGGTCCCGCTCTCGTTGTCCGTCCTTCGAGCTGAGTAGGGAGAAAAGAGCTGCCCACCTGTCACATGACACCTGGTCTGTTGTTCATGAGGGTTCTGTGGCATCTCTCACTGAGGATGCAGGAAACCTGGGGTGGTGGGGGATGGAGGCGCCCGAGGTGGTTGGAGCCTCCCTCTCCTGCTCTGCCCAGGAGGGCTTGTGAACAGAAAGTGCCAGGGAGGCTGTTTCCAGTGCATATGGGTCACTTGGGACCTTGGAAGAATGCAGATTCTAATTTGGCAGCTCTGGGGCGGGGGAGGAGCAAGGTTCTGCGTTTGCTCCCAGCTCTCGGGACGCAGATACTGCTAGTACCTGGACCGCACTTGGAGTAGCAAGGACTTTGGGATCACTCAGCAAACGGTGGAGGCAGGGAGGACCGGGGAAGAGGGGAAGGAGCGTTTTGGTGGGAGCTGGGGTTTTTCTAGGGGCCGAAGCTGGACACATCTGGCAGATCTCACCTTGGGGGATTATAAATCCTTTGACTTTGCACTTTTGGCACACCGGCCTCCAGCAGTTGTAGCCAAGTCAAGGGAGAATTTGTCGGTTTGCTTACAGCTGATAGATTTGTGCTAGAATTTCCAACCTTGGGTGGCATTTGAGCAGGATACTTCATCATTCTGAGGGACTGTCCCTTGCTTTACAGGACATTCAGCACCCCTGGTCTTGCCCACTAGATGCCAGCAGTAACCTCCCTGATTATTGTAGCACTTGAAAAGGTGCCCCCAAGGGAGCTATTGCCACACGTGGTTGAGAGCCACCGAGCCTGACATGGCCGTTGTTGAGGGCAGGGACCGTGGCCTGGTCTTCACGTCCCTAGAAGCGGGCACCGTGTCTGGCATGGAGAAGGAGCTTGATCAATGTGTGTTGCATTAGAGAACATAGCATGCTGGGCACTAAGGGGAATGCGAGTCCTAATAATCCTGTGTACTTCAAGGAAAAGCCACATTGTGTGCCCCTGCTGCACCCAGCAGGGGGGCACCCACTGAGGACAGCACCATCCTGACCCGCGCCGTAGGAGGGGGACACAGGACACGGAAGTGAGGGAGCATTCTGAAGTTCATCTTTGTTTCCTTAGCTTCCCCCAGCACTTGGAGGCTCCCTTTTCTCACGGGTTTCTGATGTATCTGTCTTTTCTGGGCAGAGAGGCTGGAGGAGAAGGTGTGTCTTGTTCATCCTTGTGTCCTTGAGGCTCGGCACGTAGTAGGCTTCTTGCACAGGTTTGCTGGAAGAACGGTTTCAGTTCCCTAGGGGACTTGGCTCCTCTCAGGAGCTATGTGGTGGCTCCTCGTGGTTCTTTGGTGATTGCGTTTGTAATGCCAGTCATCCTCCCTGACTTATTCATGCTGTTATTGTTCTATTTATTTGTTCAACAGCTCTTTCTTGAGCACATGCTATGTTCTAGGCAGGGCATGATGGTGTGCAAGGTGGGCATTGTTCCCTTTATGGAGCTCATGGTGTGCTTGGAGAATCATACAGACAATGGGAAAATCACAGTTGCCCTAAGGGCTTGAAGGGGAAGGTACGTGTAGCTGTGAAAATGCTGAGAGGGCCTCTGCATCTGGTCTTTGTGCTGGGGCTGGTAACGATAAGCTGTCATGGAGGGCTTCCTGGAGGTGGTGAAATTGGGGCTGAGATCTGAACCGTACTGCATCCAAGTTAGTGCTTCAGGGTCTCGGTAAGGCAGGGCCACTCCCACCAGAGAAAGTTCTTTTGTAAGAATTTGATTTTAAGTATTTTTTTTAAAAACTTGAGAGGTTGCACAGATAAATGAATCAATAAAAATTTTGTCAAGACTTCATTACTCTTATTTTATAGTGTAGTGGGTTTTGTTCTATTTCGTTCGAATCATGCGAGGGTGGAGCATACTCTTTTCTATATGCAGGGCCTCTTAGAGTCTTGGCCCTGGGTCTGGGATGAGTAAGAGATCGTGGGTAAAGTCTCCAGAGAAGAGTGCTGCAGACAGAAAGAAGAGTGTATGCAAAGGCCCTGGGGCAGCAGCGGTGCTGCAGAGGGTTGGAAGACCAGCGAGGAAGCCAGGAATGTAGGGATCCGGAGAGCAGGGACGTGAGGGTGTAGGATCGGGCTGAGAGTCTTTTGGGGCCAGGTAATGCAGGTCCTTCCTTGGATGCCATCGGAGGGGATAAGGCAAGGTGTGACATGACTGGGGCTGTGGCTGCCGTGTGGAGAGTAGACGCATCTGTGGGTCCTTCCGGGGGGTGGCTGATGGGTTTTCCCTGTGGGGTCAGCACTCATGCGGCCTGGAGCCACTCATGCTGTGTGGATGAAGGTGCCATCCTGTCACCAGTGTGCAGATCTTAACCCCACTCTGCTCTGTACTTGTGGGCTCTCTCTTCCCTTCTGGGTCAGGCAGACCTGGCCTTCAGAAGCCAGATGGAGTCCAGAGACCTTTGGGTGATGTTTAGATTTCTAAGTCACTGTAAATCTCACTGAAGTGACCTATTTTTCTCCCATCTCGCTCTTGTATTTTTTATGAATGGATAATAAAAAATGCGGCGGGGTCATTTGCTTTAATTTCCTCCTGACACCTGGGCTCTGCGTTCGGGGGTAGCTGTCCCTCCGGCGGCCAGAAGTCTACCTCCAGGCGGTGGGGCCCTGGGCCCGATCACGCCAGGCTCTGTCGGGCATGGAGCAGCTGAGACCGCGGCCCCCGCCCTCACGAGGCAGCGAGCCCCCTTCGGACGTGGGGCCGCAGCTTCAGTGCCTGCTGGATGGGCCGGGACTGGTCCCAGCGCGTCTGCGTGGCCAGATGCTGGAGCAAGGGCTAGCTTGGAGGGGACAGCTCGGAGCCTCCACCTCGTTTGGACTGCAGCCCCGCCCATCTTGTTAACCAAAGGATGGAAACCAGTTCTTCCCAGGCAAATGTGGCCTCACCTTTGATGTGGAGCCGTGTGATGGGTCAGGGCCTTGAGGGATGCCAGCCTGCAATGCCCATGAAACCAAAACTCGGCTCTTTACTCAAGTGGCCATGGGTGGTGGGGTCTGTCCCTGGTTTTCCAGCTTGAATTACCACCTCCCGCCTGGCCATTGTCCTTGAAGTCTGTCGTGGGCTTGTCTGTGCCATTCTCTCTGCCTGGAACCCCCCCCGCCCCCCCCCCCACCGTTTGCTTCCTTGGCAAAGCCAGACCATCCTTTCCTGCCTCCCCAGAAGCCTCCCCTGACCCCTGAGCAGTAAGCAGACTCTTGTTTACCAAATATATTTTTCTTTTTTTCTTTTTTTTTAAGATTTATTTATTTATTTGAGAGAGCGAGAATGAGAGAGAGAGAGTACATGAGAGGGGGGAGGGTCAGAGGGAGAAGCAGACTCCCCGCTGAGCAGGGAGCCCGATGCGGGACTCGATCCAGGGACTCCAGGATCATGACCTGAGCCGAAGGCAGTTGCTTAACCAACTGAGCCACCCAGGCGCCCCCCAAATACATTTTTCTTGCTTTCTGCTAATTATTAGGTGAATTCGTTGTGGAAGATCTATTACATAAAGACAAGCCAAAGGAAGAAGATAAAACCTAACCACTGTCCAGAGATCCAGGGTCTTGGCGTTTGTCCTTCCTGATTCTGGTTCTGCAATCTGCTTTTTCCCAAGTACCTAGAGATTGTAAACAGTGTATCATATTGTTAAATACTTTCCTAAAGCTTCCACGAATCGGCATTATCGTGTTCCATTGTCTGGCTGTGTTCAGGTGGGTATTGCAGTCCCCTGGGGCCAGATGGGACCCAGCCATCCCAGCAGCCCACCCACGGGGCTTGTGAAGGCCAGGACCTTGCCTCTTCACCTGTGTTCGCCCAGGGGCTGGCATTTGGCTGGAGGGTTCATGGGATGTGTTTGCTGGATGAACGAATGGTCTGGAATGGTGTTCTTTCTCCCATCATGGCCAGAGCTAACGAAGCCTGTACTTTGGGCCTTTTTCTTTTCCCTACTCCAAGTATCCTCCTGCCTTCTCCCAGAAAGAACACTCTATATCCCAGTCTGCAGTTGTTGCACCTCTAAGAGTCAAGCCCAAAGGCTTGGAGGGGTTGGGCTGGGAGTGGGTGGATGGAGAGCTGCCTAAAGGTTAGTGATTGCAGTGCTGACCGCTCCTAAGTGGCTTCCAGGCCCGGAGGGTGGGAGGTTCAGGGGGGCCCAGGGGCTGCTGCTGGTTGTGGGCGGGAGGAACTCCGGTGGGGTGCGGAGGTCCTGGCCGCCTCCCAGCTTCAGCAGCCACGTTCGAAGGCCTCCAAGGGCAGGCCTGATGCTGCTTTGTGCACCTGGTGCCATCGCTCTGTGCTTACCTGGGAGCTGAGCAACCATTGTACCCCCTCAGGCCTGCTGGAAACTAGGGTCAAAAGCCTTAATTTGTTCAGGCATGGATTAAACAAATGTTTATCACACACCTCTTCTGTAGCAGGCTCTGTGCTGGTCCCTGCCTTCAAGGAGCCCTACAGTTTAGGGGTAAGGGTGTAGGGTGACCACCTGCCCCGGTTTGCCCTAGACCGAGAGGCTTCCTGGAATATAGGATTTTCCGTGCTAAAACTGGGAAAGTCCCAGACAAAGTGGGACAAGCTGGTACACCCTAGTCAGACGTAGACATAGATTCCCGTCATCCAAGGAGAAGCAGTCAGAGCCCCGCAGGTGGGATGGAAGGAGGGGCATGGGTGGGGGGGGAGTGGAGGGATGGACTCAAGGGGGGGATCTCATGTGACAGGTCTGGCATGCCTACTGGGAGCTTTACATGGAGCTGTGCCATCCCTAGAAATAGTTTCTACCAAAGACTCTTCCCCTCCTTCTCGGTTCCCCCACCCCCGGTGGTCCCCCTCTGGGCACGGCATCGCTGGCTGCTGGGGCCAAGCAGCCCTCTGGAAAGTGCATGCCTGGGGCCTGGGTTCAGTTGCCTCTACCAGCCTCCAAGACCAAGGTTTTCTCTTTGAAGAAGAGGGTTCCCCAATGTCTGCTCTGAAGGGGAAATCTGTCCTTCCTCTTTTGGGATGGGGAGATTGTTACCAATTTTATGTTTTTCAAGTCACATTACCTCTTGGGGTTGACTCTTGACAGCCTCATCTATGACTTGAGCTTATTGTTCACCCATGTCTCCATTCACTTCTTCACTCAACACTGATTGTCTATTCCGTGATTTTGTGATGTACCGCTCTCAGAGCTGGGCACTTGGGAACCGGCAGATAGAAAACTCCTGGCCCCGAGCCTTGGGAGCTGTCTCCAAGCCAGACAGCTCCGGAAGTAGCTTTCTCACCTACAGGTGCTGGTGGGAACGACTGCATTCCTTCAGTCAGTGGAGCCTTATCCATCCCTTAGGGGGCCTCCCTGAGGGCTGACACCCAGGGTGGAGGCTCCCTTGCCAGGTACCTCTGGAACCAATGTCCCCGGAAGGCTGTGGGGGGCTTGGGAGAATGCAATTTTGCACCCTTCTCTTGGAAAAGCCATTTGTCTATGGAAATGCAATTTGCTTTTGAAAGGAGGAGAAAGAAGAGGAAGGCCACCAGGGTGAGAACCTGTTTCCTACAGGCCAACTCCAAAGTCAGTTTCTAGCATGGAGGTGAAATCCTGGGAAAATGTAGGGCTGGGCTAGACATGTGGTTACCATCCCCCATGATCCCCCCTCACCCCTGATTCTAAATGCTCTGGTGCCCAGCAGAAATGATGATTATTTCTTAACATGCTTTGAAAAAAAAAAAATCAATGAAGGACAACCCCAAGCCCGCCACGTCATGGTACGGTAGTGCAAAGAGAATTTTAAAAGAAGCAACCAAAATTTCTAGAGAAGATTTCTTTGTGTGTTCCAGTGGCCGTGGCGTGGTTGAGGCAGGTCGCCTCTCTCATTCTGGGGCACGTGGTGGCGGGGGGGGTCCTGAAGGCAAAAGCAGAGCCTCGGAGGAAGGAAAAGACCCTGCGCTGGAATGTGCATGCCTATGTATTGGTGTGTGTGTTCCTATCAACACATGTACACATTTATCACATTACATCCGCTTTTACCTTTAAAATTTTATGAACACGGGCATATGGTGCATTATCCTGCCAGAGTGTGAGTGCGTGTGCGTGTGCGTGTGCGTGTGCGTGTGTGTGTGCGTGTGTGTGTGTGTGCGTGTGTGTGTGTGTGCGCGCATGCAGCCAGGCCTGCTTGGTGCTCGCTCCTCGAGTGGCTGAGGAAGTCTTTTGGAGCGAGCGCCTTGGAGTGCGTGGGGCTGGGGGGCTGTGGGTGAGCCGACCTCCCCAGGGCCCCAGCCTGGCCCTTGGCCCACCAGGCCATGAATACATTTCCATCCATCTCCGGCCCCCATCACCTAGGCAGCTAATTCCTCTGAGCCCCTCTGCCTTATTAAAGTCACAGATCACTTTCGCGAGCTTAACGCTGTCAAGACCAGTGCGCCCCAGTTCCAGCCCCTCTCCGCCATGCAGCCTCTCCTGGAGGGCTGGTGGGGGGTGCGGTGGAGGTGAGGGTCCTGCCAGCCGCCCCCCGCTGCACCCCCCGCCCGGCCCCCCCCCCCCCGGGTTCGGTCTGCCCGACGCCTTGCAGTGATCAGTGAGGTCGCCTCAAGATTCCTTCAGTAAAGCCCTTGGCAGGGATACAAGGACCATCACAGCTGTGCTGCACAGACCCGCTTCCAAAGGCGAGGACTGGGCCGGCCCACTGGAAGTGGCGCGGCGGCGGAGGGGTGCGAGGCTTGCTGCTGGTTCGGAGAACACTCCTCCTGTCCCCGGCTGCCTCGGCCTCCCCTGTTATGAAATATGGATGGTACCGGTTCCAGCGTTGGGAGACTCGCTGGCAGCGCCGAGCGTCTCCAAAGGCCCGCCTTGTGCATGCACCTAAACACTTCACTGAGCAATCTGTCAACATGTCAGCAACACATGTTTTGTAAAAAGCTTCCAGTGGGAGTAATGACTCCCACCAGGACTTCCAAAATGCTTTGAATTCAGCAGATTTCTATTGCGGGCATCCCCTGGGGTGCCTTTTACAATGCCTACATTTCAGAAATTTGAGCCACAGACCCCTGGGGGTTTCCTTTCATAATGCCTCAAAATGTAGGGTTATATTGTTGGAAGTCCCCATGGGGTCTTTATTAATACCTGAATTCTGAGGAACTGGAAATTACACAGGGCACTGCAGGGGCCCAGATCCACACCAGGAAGAAGAGAAAAACTCTGTGGGGAGATTTTTTTTCTTCATGCAAGAGTGAAAGAGAAGAATTTGCTAAAGGACAAAATTGAGTGTGTTTGAGCTCCCTTCATTTAATCTGCCTTCTAGAACGCTACAGTAAAATCTGCAACGGGGAAGGGGGGAAATGACTTTTCTATTTTTAAATCTCACTTTGATATTTTAGGGGCCGGGGCATATTCTCTTTAAACACCCAGTGTCGAGGGGCTATTGTTTAAAAATAAATTATTTTTCTTTTTGGTAATTGAAAACACCTCTGCCGTGCCCCCCTCTCCCGGGGTCTCCCCTCTTCCTTAGAGCTGTTAAACTCCTGGGGCGCGCGCCGGCTCATTATCATTAACCGTTTGGGGTCGGTTTGAGATATTGGCCCGCTCACTGTCCTCCCCTCCCCTCCCCTCCCCTCCCTTCTGTGCATTAAAGATGAGAAAATCAACCTTGGAGAGGGTCCAACCCCCCCGTGCGAACTGGATTCAAACCCTCTCTCCCAGTCGGGGCCATCAGAATAGGAAATAGTGAGGTTGCCGGCTACTTTTTTTTGCAAGTGTTTTGTTGCTGAAGTCTTGCAAAGACAGAAGGGATGTTCTCCTGTCCCTCAACACACACGCACACGCACACACACCAGCTTCTGTGTGTGCCTTGTTCGAGCTCTCGTCTGCACGCTCACCTTCGGTATTGTATTTTTAAAAGTTACAAGACTTCCACATGTTAAGCCTTAGGGTTAATTTAAGCTGCCTTTTTTCCTTTCTAAATCTGGCATTCACTGGCTTGCTGAAAAGAGGTCTCTCGCTCTCTCTTTCTATTACAGTCTCATTGACTGGGACAAGAAAATAACATTGAGAGAGCTAACTTGCTGCCGCCAAGGCCAAGAAATTCTAAGTTGCTGATAAGACCCTCCCTCTTCCCTCCCCCCTCCGCCCCCCCTCCCTCCCTCCCTCTTTCTCCCTCCTCCCTCCTCCTTTCTGCCAGAGTGACTGGATCACACAGGGGACTCGGGAACTCACATTTTTCCCCCCTCGGTGAGACTCCCAGACGGTGCTCAACCATCTGTGGTCCCGTGGGTCCAGCAGAGGGGGCCCGAGGAGGGGGGTTTGCCCATCAGGAGCTGGTTGGGTCAGACACTCACAGAGATCCTATGCACCCACCCTGAGCGGGCTGATTAATTAAGCAATTGCATCATTGATTCAAGGTTTGTGATTTGGTGCCAGGGCGCTGGCTGGCGCATTCCTGAGCTTCCCTCCCCTGGGCTGTCAGTTGTAGGATCCCTTTCTTTTTTTCCAGGCGGATTTTCCTCCTCCTGCCAACGCTGGGCGCTTGGTGAGGAAAGGAATTGGGGCCCCTGTGTCTCAGCCACCCTCCCCCCACCCCCTACCGCCCGACCCCCAGCCAGGAAGCTCTGGTGGTGGCTCCTGGGGTGTCTTGATGGGTGGGGCTGCGGGCTCACAGCCCTGGGCACACCCCAGGAGGGGACTTCTCTCCTCCCAGCAGGGCCCCATGGGCTTCAGCAGGGGCTCCAAGGCTGAGAGGGCAGGGAGCCCTGTGGCGCTGATTTGACATTTTTAGCTGAAGACCTTTGTTCAGACCAATTTCCAAGTCGCTTTGGGTTGGAGTGCATTCTGCTTTTTTCTTTTTCTTCCTTTCTTCCTTCCTTCCTTCCTTCTTCTTCTTCTTTTTTTAAATCCTGGGCCTATTTTTCCTTTTTCTTTCAAAGCGATGAAATAGAATCTGACCCCGGGAATCCCATTCTCGCCATCTCTTTCCCCAAGCCACCCTCTCCCGCCTGACCAAGAAGGCCTGAATGTCCCAGTGGCCTCTGGGTCTCAGACCATCCTCTCCCGGCCCCCTCCCCGGGTCTTCCGAGGGCTGCAGGCTCCCACGGGAGGCCATCTCCCAGCCTGGGGCCTGGTTCCAGAGCAGCAGGGTGGGAGCTGCCATCTTCCTGTCCTCCTTCCTCCCGAAGACTTTGGCCTCCGTTGGGGGAGGCCGTGAAGTCTGCCCAGATGCGTTCGTAGCCTCTGACCTCAGGGTTGAGAGCCGCGGTGATGGGTGGGGAAGTAGTCGAGCAAGAAAATTCAACCCACTTCCAAGGATACAGACTTTTTCCAGGGGAGGCCTCAGCTATGTGGCAAGAACCTCTTCAGTTTTCATTGAATGGAGGTGGCATTATAAGAGCTACCCCTCACCCTCCTGCTCCTTGGGGGCCGGGGGGCGGGGGGAGGCTTGGGGAACAAACCCAAACCCAAACCATAAAAGCAACCCAAACCAAACAATAGAAATTCCTCCTCCTTGTGTGCCTCAAAGTAAACAGTGAAGACACTGCCTTTGGGGGAGAGGGGATTGCAAACTTAGGTTCTTTAGAAAACCCATCCTGTTTGCCAAAATAGATGGCGAACCCCCTTCCAGCGCTAAAATCCGCGTGGTTCCAGAGAGGAAGGCTTGCAGGGGGAGGTGGCGTCCTTGAGCCCCGAGCAGATGTCCAGGGAGGGGAGGCCAGAAAGCCTCCTCTGTGCAGTGATTTATTTTATTTTTTAGATCTATACGCTTTGGCCACATTTATTTATTTATTTCCAAAGGGCTATTTTTGGCTTCTGCCCGGGCTCCTTTGTAGCAAAGCCCCCTTTTCTAGAATTTCCTCTCCTTTATTAGAGTTACAGCTCAGCTTTGTGCGGCCCCGGGGGAGCCGGCCAGCCGCTGGCAATTTCTCTCAGACACCCAATTACCCCCTGACGTCAGTGCTTCCTCGCCCTGCTCCCCTGGGTGCCTGCATTTTTTCCTTTGTAACACTAATAGCTGACTAGCTAAGTGCCTGTCGGTTCCTTGGCAGAGGAGTTGATTGTGTTTTCGGCTGGATACTAAATCCAAAAACTATGTAAAAATGTCAATAGGTGAGTGCACATTGATTTTGGTTAGTCACAGTGATATTTGAGCCCCTTTGGGGACTCTGTCTGGGGAAGTATTTTACAAGAAAGATAATATAACAGAAAATTACTGGAGCTCCGCGGGTCTCTGGTGGGTTTCTTAGGGGCCTGCTAAATTGCTGTAGAATCAACAAATGCTTTATTAATCTAAATTTGTGGTTTTGTTCTTTCTTCTCTTCAGAAGGTTGGAGTTTTAATGATGCCGGCGGCGAGGCTGGGCGGCGCGGCCCACACCTTGGCTGCCGGGCTGGGGTACCCTGGCTGGTAATGAACTCCCAGAGGATTCTGGGAGCAGGGCGGCTGTGTTCCCAGCCGGCTTCCTGGGGAATGCGGAGCAGGCGCCGGGCCCGCCGCTTGCCAGGCCCAGGTCTGCGCGAGCAGATAAAGTGAGGGGCTGAGGGCCTGGAACAGCTGTGCCGGGCCAGGCTGACTGGGAGCGGCTGATAAGGGCCCAGAAGGAGCCCAGGCGGGCGGCGTGGCACCGCCAGAAATCTGACGGGGTATCAGGACTGGCAAAGAAAGTTAAACGCGGCCGGTTCCGGGGGATGCTTGGCGGCCCTGCGGAGAAAGATAATGGTAATTGATGGAATCAAAGTCACAACACAGCCTTGTGTTTTCTTGGCAATTAATCCCCCCCTCCCCAACTCCTAACCCCCTGGCATTCTCAGGGCCCAGGATGCCCTGTGAGCAGCCTGCGCGCTCAGATAATCAGCATGCCCTCCTTGCTTTGGCGGGCGGGAGCTGGGAAGATGCGGCCCGGGCGCAGACACAATTAGAGACCAGGTTTTTTTTTTTTTTTTTTAAATAAATATAGTACAAGCAAACAAGTCGGGAAAGAAAGCCCCACTGAAAAGTTAGGGATGTGTCACTCTGGGAGCTCATCTGATCTTGCTCTGGAAGGCAAGGAGGAAAATCGATGTCTTTGTAAGGGTGCGTGGCGCTGGGGTCTGTCTCCTGGCTGGGCAGGACAATGTGAGTGGGGCCAGTCCCTGCACACGCGCGTGCGCACACGTGCACACACGCACCACGCCTCCCCCACGGTGCTGCCGGGGAGACTGTGCCGATAATGGGCCAGCGGTTTATGCTTATGCCCTGTACAGATGTGCCTGCCTCTCTTGCGCGTATGTAGGCCTGCCCCCCTCTACCTTTTGTCCCTTGAAAGGCAGCCCTTCTCAACAATAGGCCGACCGGGCTGTTTCCGCGGGCTCACGCTGCTGCCCGCCTGCTCCGTAGGTAAGGCTTTCAGCCGGCCTTTTGTTGTGCACACGCTGGGACACACCTGCTTGCAGACACGCGTGAACGCACGACTCTGGGGCACACACCCACTCTCCTGCCCGGCCCTGGCTTGCTGGCTCCTGAGCAGGTCCGGCTGTGCCCCAGGGAAGCCCCAGTGTCGACTCCAGGGTCTTAAGCAAATAAAACACTCCAAAAAATTTCCCTGGAGTCTTTTGAAATTAAAATCAGTGTGCAGTAAAACGGCGTGTCAGTCCAGCGTGTGAGGTGCAGGCCTCCAATAATCGGAGATCGTAGAAGGGAAGCGATCCGGAGCAGTCTTCAGGCGATTCTACCTGGTGCTCCGCATACACGCCAGGACCCTTCTTGGTTGGTGTTAGGGAGCCCATCTCTGGCTAGGTGACAGAAGCCAGGTGACAGAGGGACCCATGGGACAGGACTGAGAGGCCTCTGATTTTCTTCTGACCTCCTGCCAGGTCTATCCCATCCTGCCTTGGTGAGGGGCTGACATTAGCCTTCCATGGAAGCAGGGTCCCGAGTGTGGGCAGACAGAGAGAGAGAGGTGTGGGCCGGCCCTCCCCAGCCAGCCTCCTCCCCCAGGACTGGCCGCATTCCTGCATCAGCCCTCACCAGCTCCCCCAGGGCTTTGTCTCCCCTGTAAGGGTCGGAGGAAGGAGGTTTGGAAAGGAGGCCCCCTGGTGACTTCTGAGCCATCAAAGCCTGGGACAGCACGCCTCCAGGCCCCTCAGCTCCCCTCCTGAATGGGCTCTGCAGGCCGGCAGCTGTTTGGGGGCCTGGAGAGGAGGAAGGGGGCTGGTTCTTTGTCCCTGGAAGGAGGCCTCCCGGAGGCCCAGGCCTGTGTGGCGGGCAGCCACGTTAACCTTCCACCCTGGGGGGAGGGGGCTTGCCTCAGGTCAGGCACATAATGAGGCCAGGTCCCTGGCTGTCCCCTGCCTGGGCTCCTACAACAAAGGCCCCGTCAGGCTGCACAATGAGGGGGAGGCGGCCGGGTGGGGGCGGGTAGGTGCCGGCGGCCTCTGCGGCCCAGGGTTTCCGTCCAGCCCACCCCATGCTGGGCACTTCAAAGGGGCAGAGGGGAGAGGCCAGCCCGACCCCGGCGGGCCTGGGCCTCCTGCTCCCAAAGCTGCCACCGGAGGTGGAAAAACACCTTGAGAACATGGTCATGGAGTCCGGTTTTTGGAATCTGGCGCCACGGGAAGCCCTTGGTCTGGGGTCTTTCTCTGGCAGCCGTGTTTCACTTTCTTTGTTTGGAGCGAGAGCTCAAGATGGCCCAATTATTTAAATCAGAGCCTTTCAAATCAACAACAACAACAGCATCCAGTGTCTGAGGACACATACATGTCACTGAGTCCGGAGCGTGTACTCACCTCTCCTGAGTGCTTTTTCTATCTGCTTGATGAGGTGGGAGGGTGAGCAGGTCTCTGGGCACCTCTGCCCTTCAGGTGGGAGGAGGGGAGCCAAAGACCCGTCCTGGGGCACAGAACTTAGCTCTTTCCTCCTCCGGACTCCCGCATTCTCACAATAACACGGACAGCTGGGCAGCGGTCCCATTTCACAGATGGTAAGCAAGGCTGCCTGAGAGAACACAGCTCTGTCACTCGCAAACCCTGTGACTCCTGTGGATTTATCGAACCTCCTCGTGCCTCAGTTTCCTCATCTGTAAAATGCGGCTAATAACCATACCTACCTTGCGGGAGCGCTGGGAGGATGCCTTGAAATACCGTGTCAGGGGCTCCGAGTGCACAGAGTAAGCGCCCAATAAACAATGTCAGTTCTTGTTGAAGTCGGTGGGTCTGGAGTTGGGTCCAGGTCTTCTCGGCTCCAGAGCCAGTGCCCTTTTTACTTCCAGACCGAACAAAAGAAAACCCTGTAAGGCTGCTGAGGGATGATTGGTCTGAGCTGCTGGGTGTAGAGCTGAGGAAGAGGCCCAGAGGGGGGATAGGGACAGTCCGAGCCACAGGTGTCTTGGGGACCGGGATGGGAGCCATGCTCTCCTGTCTTCAGCAGGTGTGGGGTGCATGTAGGTGTTGGGCGTAATTTGTCAGCTTTTGCTTAACTGCAGACTCATTTCTTCACATGATATTGGACCATGTTTTGTTTTTAAAGATTTTATTTATTTGAGAGAGAGAGCTTGAGCAGGGGGCGCAGGGAGGGGCAGAGGCAGAGGGAGAAGCAGGCCCCCCACTGAGCAGGGAGCCCAACGCAGGACTCGATCCCAGGACCCTGGGATCATGACCTGAGCCGAAGGCAGATGCTTAATCGACTGAGCCACCCAGGCGCCCCTGGACCATATTTTGTATCTTGGAAATGCTCACGATGATTTCCAGAGGCCCTTTCAACACAATCTCAAGAGGCTGTTGGGTAACCAAAAATGGGCTGCCTGGTCCCTTTCACCCTAGCCATGGCCTGGGGGGTGCCTGTCCTGGAGAGAAGGCATCAGAGTCCTTCCCGGAAGGATGAGGGCAGGGCCTGTGTGGAGCGCCCTTTGCAGGAGAGGAAAGCATAGGCCCTTCAGTCCTTGGGAGTGCGACGGCTGTAAGGTGATGGGAAGAAAGGCACGCCAAAGGACTTCTCCGTGCTGGGCAGCCATCTCTGCTTGCGGGGGAACCGAGATTGGATGCTTTTACCACGTGGGCAGAAAAAGAGCTTTGTGAAGTACCTGGAGGTACAAAACCACATTTCAAACTAGCTGGAGAATAAACCTTGAGGCATGGAGGGATCCTTGGGAGTTCACCTCTCATGTTCTCTTGTCTCTGCTTTCCTCTTTGTTGGCTTCGTTCTCAGCCAGGCTCTTCCTAAGAGGGGCTGGTTAATCCCCCTCCCCTCCGTGGCCCCACACTCACATCCTCCTTGCTGAGCAAGAGCATCTCTTTTCTGACGACTAGTGAGAAAGCCTCAGGATTCACTCCAGTTGGCCCACACTGGTCACATGCCTACCCCAAACCGGTCTGGTGGCTGGGGGATGCAGTGCTATTAGCCGGCTTGGGGTATCTGAATCATAGAGAGAGGAGAGTTTGCTCAAGGAAGACAGGGCTGCTCTTACAGAAGGTGGGACGGGTGGTGCACATCCTGAAAAGCATGGTGGATTCCACCTCGGCATCGGGAAGCATCCTTCGAACTTTGTTCACGGGCTCTGGAGCCCGACTGCCTGGGTTCTGCTTCGTGCCTACTGTGTGATGTGGGGCAAGCCTTAGCTTCGTGCCTCAGTTTCCTTACCTGTCAAATGAAATGAACAATAGTCCATACCAGCTACCACATAGGTTTGTTGTGAGCATCCAATGAGGCCACCCGTGTGAGGTGCTCCGAGCAACGCTGGGCACACGAGAAGCACTTAAATAAATGTTAGCTGTGCTGTTTTAGTTAATTTATTCACTTGCTCATGAGCTCTTGCACTCGGACAAGAGGTGAATAAATCATGGTCTCTGCCCTTATGGACCATAATACCTTCCACAGAGACTGCATAAAGGGAAAAGGTGTGGAAGTGTGTGAAAAATCTGGAAGTGGCTTTTTATCCAGCATATTGCCAGTGGGTGGGCATCTGCTTGCCTGTCAGGGCTTGTATACTCCACGGATTGAGCTTTGCCCAGCCCCCTTCTGTGTCCCTTTCTAGAACCTTCCCCCTATGTGGCTGGTCTCCTTAGCTTCTGTGCCTGCTGCCAGCAAGATGGATGAGGTGGCTTCAAGACGTCTGTGCTCTGGCTGCAGGAGGCGGAGGTCATGCTTGGGTCCCCATGTTGGTCCTTGGTGGGAACCACTGGGTCCAGTGGATCCTATTCCCTGGCTTCACTGAGGCTTGCTTTCATGTGAGGTCTTGGGCCTGGCTCTGCTGTGGCCTTGCTGGGTTGTTTCGTGCAGCTCTGTGCACCAAGGGTGCAGGCCAGGATTCTGAAGGAGGACAGGATGGGGAGGGAGAAAGCCTATTCATTTACTCCCTTCTGGCCCATGGGTGGGTATACTCAAATGTGAAGGACTGTGCATAAGAAATGGGAAAAAGCAGATACCTCATCCTTTAATGTCCTCAATGTCTGTCTTAGGTAGGTGCTTTGGGGATCCTTTATTTTTACCTAGCAAGAAACCGAGGCCCAGAGATATTCAGGAACTTGCTCAAGGTTGCTCAGCCAGGACCTGGCCGTGCTTGGTGGGAAACCCATGTGTGTCTGACCGTGGATCTCAAGTTCTTGGTCCCCGAGTAGTACTGTCCCATCGAGTGAGGTGTGCACAGAATCTGGCATCTCCCCAGCTGGGAGAGGCCCAGAAGGTGGCATTTGCTTTCTACAAGTGAGAAATTTCAGAGACCAGAATTGCCAGGAGATAAGAACCCCAGTAGACGGGAGTACGTCTTTGTACATATTCCTTATACAGATATAATGACCCTGAGTGTATCTCTGTGGGCTGTACTCACTCCTTTCTAAAGGACCCCTGTCTTCGTCAGGCCAAATCCTTCCCTTGTGGTGACCAGAGGCCCAAAGTCAAGAGCCGTGGGCCTGCTTCTGAGAAGGAAGTAATCAATGACCCCGATCAAATGCCTGTGCCTCAGGCTGGAGCCGATGGCTTCTGGGGAAGGTCACCCCTCCTGTCTCCACACACTCCCAAGGGGCTAGGTCTGGCCAGACAGGAATCAGCTCGCAGGAATTCATTAAGTTTGCCCGCAGACCTCCTGGCCCCTCTCTGGAGCCTCCTCCCACTACCCACTGGCTCCGCCCCCCAGCCTGCCACCTCCAGCCTGGGGGTGCTGCCCAGGGCGGACCCCTGGGGCTGCCTGTCCTCCACCCCTCAAGCTGGTTGCACTTCTGCTGGGCCTTCTCTGGACCTGGCCACACAATTCCGTCTTGGGTGGTGGGGAGCGTGGGGAGCGTGGGGAGCGTGGGGAGGAGGCTCCCCTGCATTTTCCATTTTCCTCCTTTGAACGCTGGTGGCTGACATGTCCTGTCCTCTGGAAGGGAGGAAAAGTGGCACAATCTTTCGGCCTCCTTGTTTGGCAGTTTCCCTCGCCCTCCTCCGACCCCCCCGTTCTCACTGGGAGCGCTGTCTGTCTGCGTGCCTATACTGGGGAGGGGTGCCAATAGGCACGGCCTGGGATTCTTTTTGGGGCATGAATAACTCATTTGCTTAACCTCATTGGTGCCTCCTCTGGAACCTCTCCGGTCTGTACCTTTGTATCAAAGATATTTATTATTATTACCGATAGGGTGGAAGCTCTAGAAAGTCTTTGGGAGGTGATGTCACACCATGGCAAGAAGAGATGATTTGGATCTTGACAATTCTGTGTTCAAATTCTTTCTCTGCCCTAAGTCTGTGATCTTTAGCAGTGAGCCTCTTTGTGAGCCTTAGTTTACCCCTCTGTGAAATGGGGCCGCCGAAGCCTCGCTTGCATGGTGATGGGGGATCCAGAGGGGTGAGTGTGAAGGGTCAGCACACTACCTGGCACATTGGAGCTACAGTCAGTGAGCGGTGGTTCTGTTTCCTCTGGCATGGAACGGGCAACCCCCAAAGAGATCAGATGGGGTGCGGTAGGGCGTGAAGGGGGAGCCTTCACCAGTGGATGGTCCGTGGAGCAACATGGCACAATCCAGGCCACAGTACCTCAGTGGACCCAGGCCAGGTGCTGGCCACAGTGCTGTGACTGTCAAGTTACCTTGTGTCACAGAGCTGGGTCCCATCTTGGGAGCCCTTGGGGGCTAGTGGAATCTAGAGATGTGGCCACTGCGAGGGAAGATCCCCCTGATTTTTCTGTCTGGGGAAGGACAACCCGCCCAGGTGCTCCTCACAGACCCCTCTCCAGCCAGGCCACCTCCTGGCGACACCCAGCCTGTTATTGCCTTCTGTGGAGCCATGCGGGAGATTCTCGCAGTGGCCCCCACATGCCTGTGGGACCCCCATATGTGCCCCGTGGTGGATGTGCACTTGAGGGAAGACTGGCCTCTTCCTGTGCATTCTAGAGTGAAGGGAGGAGAGCTAGGCCTCGTCTCTATCTGATGGACTCAAGACATTTCCAAACCCCTGATGGTCACAGGGAAGTGTCATCCTAGGGAGGTGGACTCTGAGTATTTCTGAAAACAGTCTAGGAGAATTCTCTAGGAAAGCAGCATATCCTTGCCCAAATTCTTTCTCATATAACACCATCTTGGGCCTGTGCCCTGAGCCACCATGCACAAACAGGAACACATGCCCCTTATCCTGCGCCCACACCTCCAGCCCCCCAGCTTTGTGCCCGTGTGCACAGCCAGGATCTCTCGTGGTGGTCCCTGCTGGGCTGGCCCTGGGAGCCCAGGAAGGCCCGTCCTGTCCTAGCCCAGCCCAGCCCAGCCCAGGCTCATCCCGGTATCTGGAGCCCCACTGCCAGCCCCGGCCTCCTGACCCCAGGAGCCACAGGATTACCCTGAAGGCGCCGCAAGAAGAAAACCCTGCAGCCTCGAACTTGTCTTCTGCTCCCATGCACTCCACCTGGGAATTTGCAAGTTTTTCTTTTTCAGTGAGTCACTCCTTCATCACGTGAATAACACAATTACACCCCATGGTTTGTGTATGTGTTTTAAGGATGTCAGTGATTTATTTAAATCATTAGCCATTTTAAATGGCCCACTGTTTTGTCACCTCGTCCTGGCATTTCTTCATTTATGCCACACACCTGGATTCTCCTAACTGGGGAAGACCCGAGCCTCCCTCAGCCTCCGGGAGAGCCTCCCGGGCCGCCAGCGAGGCGTCTTCTGAATGGGATCCCGCGTGGGGCCTGCAGTTGGCCTCCTGGGCCCAAGACTCCATGGACTTCCCTCCGCTCTTGAGGAAGAGGGCGGGCTCCCATGTGCCTTTTCTGTCGAAATTATCTCCCTAGCTCCTCCCCTCGATACAAAAGGCCCAAGTCTGGGTCCAGAGTAAGTTATTTGTAATGCATTTTTAGAGTCCATATTGCAATATTAGCCATGACTGTCTGCTGTGTAGAAGAAGGGGGAGTCTGCGTTTGAAGTTTAATCCAGCTTCTACTTAAGCTCAGTCCCTGGGCAATCCTTTTTTCTGCCGCTGAGCTCAAACAGCCGGTCCTCAGGTTTGATCTGCTGCCCCACGGAGCCCTGCCCAATGTGAATTTGAAGTTTTTTTTTTCCCCCTCTCAACCAGGGAGACTTGCAAAAAAAAAAAAAAGTCACCGTGGTCCACGGCGCCGGCTCCCACGGGGGGTCCCTGGGTCCCCCACAGCCCCCCACCCCGGAGCCCCTCCGGCTGCCAGCCGTCTGGGGGAGGGGGGCCGTGGCCCTTCCGCAGGGTCTCCGAGGAGCCCCTTTGAGCTGTCTCCGCTGGTGGACAGCGAGCCCTGGGGAGTCCGGGAGTCCTGTCTGGCATGTGGGGGGCCGAGCAAAAGGAGGGAAAAAAGGGAGGGAAATGAAAGGCGCGAGTTTGTCGGGAACTGGTGCCGGCGGTGGAAACAGGAGCCACAGCAGGACGGAACCTGGTGGCCTTCAAAACTTTTCTTCTCCCCTCTCGCCGCACGACTCGGAGGAGGCAGGCAGTAATTAAAGGCCCCCCTGGCTCCTCATTTTCTGTGCCCGTGGCTTTGATCTGGCTCATGTCGGGCGGCTATCTTCATTGTTCGTGCCTTTCTTTCATTCTTGTTTGATGCAGCAATGATGATCTTTGATTCCAGAGTCGGAGGTGGGCAGGAGAGTGTTACAGGTCTTACATAATGCATCTTTCACATCTTATTTTTAAACACGGGCATAATCAGGGCTGGGCAGAGGCTGGGCGTGATTTTAACCCGTGTTCCGGGAGAGGTGGTCGCCGGCCCCGTGGCGCTGGCCTGGGGGTAGGTGGGGACAGGCAGTCCTGGGCAACTGAATGAAAATTACTAGGGGAAGCCTTTTCCCCTCCACCCCTTTCTAAATGTAACCTGGAGGGAGTTTTTCCTAATTGTTCCCTCATGGCCGAAGATGCGCTGGGAGCGGGCAGGACAAGGGAAGGCTCGGCCGTCGGCGGTGGGGGAGGGGGGGTGGGAGGGCGGGGAGGGCCTGCGCACTGTTTATTAGTGGGTGTTAATAAACCATAAGGCACAAGCCGCCGGAGGATGTGTGTGAGCCGCGCACTCAGGTGGCCGGGATGAAGTGGAGACGCTGGGCAGACGCGGGCGAGGTGGGCGGCAGAGGGGCGCCCGACCCCGTCTGCACACCCTTCCCCGCTCCGCAGCTCCCACCTCCCGGCCGGGACAGAGATGAGAACACGTGGTCCCGATGGAGGAGGCCTGCGGCGCGGGCCTGGCATGAGGACACGCGTGGCTAAGGCTGGGGTGGCCAGCTCAGGTGGTGGTGGCGGCCGGGCGGGGGAGATGGCATGCCCGCTGGGGGTGCAGCCGCTCCTCAGCTCCTGGCACCTGCGGCCGGGCTGGGGGCCGGACCCAAGCTCCCAGACTTCCAAGAGAAACCAGGAATTCGGGTTGTCAAAGGTTGAAATTCAGGTTGAGATGAGACGGAAATCTCTCTTGGTCAGAGACCGCGAAGACAAAGGCTGGGAGGTGGGACAGCCTGGCGGGGGGTGTTGGTGGCTAGGGCGCGGGGTTCAGGAGCACGGTGGAGCCAGGTGGCAAGGCAGGGAGGTCCTTGATTGCTATTCCACAGCCTCCACGCTGGGCAGACTGGGAAGGCTGGTGGCCCGAGAGTGGCCAGCTCCAAGATGGATGCAGGGGCCCTTCCTGGCAGGGAGCTTCCCCGGGCTGGAGGGGTTCTGTCCATGAAGTCTGAGGCCACACGTCTTTGCCACTGAGCATTCGGGGTTTGCGAGGGCATGGACACATCCTGCTACCATGGGAACAGGCCCCCGTCAGAACTGCCTCGTTCTTCCGACAGCGCACATGGTGCCTTGCTTGCAAGGGTCCGAGGCCGGCCTTCCTGCCCACCCGCCCCAGGCTCAAGTACCAGGATTTTTAGGCAATGATGTTTCAATAGATATTTATTGAGCACCTACTGTGTGCCAGCCCTCAGACTGGGTGCTGCGTATACGGTGATCAGCAAGGGAGGCCTGGTCCACGAGGGAGAAGGACAACGGACAAATCGCCACATCACTGCGTATTGTCATAGAGGCGTGTGAGTGTTCGGAAGGAAGAGCCAAGGCGTAAGAGAGAACCAAAGGCTTCTCTGAAGAACTGACGTGAGGTGGAATGATGCACAGAAATAATGGGGATGGTAGTCCAGAGAGGCTTCAAAGACCCCAGGGCAGGCGGGCATGCGGAAGCTGGAGGGCCGTCAGCAGGCGGTGCTGGGGAGCACGGTAAGCAAGGGGGTGCACTGTGGACAGGGGTGGGGACCGACCCCTGCAAGGCCTTGTGGGCCAAGGCAGGGGTGCTGGGGGGGTGAGGAAGATGGGTGTGGGCCACGTGGGGAAGCCGAGATGGTGGTGTAGGTGGTAGAGGTAGAGAACCAAGGGCATATTCGAGAGTTTTCTGGATAGCAAAATTGGCGAGACTTGGGGATGATTAGAAGCTGGGGGCAAGGGAGTGTGGGGTGCTGGGGGGACTCCTGGGGTTCGGGCTTGAGCAGCAGGTGAATGGAGAGTTCTTTCCTGAAGTGGGGAGGCCTGGCCGAGAAGCAGGATTGTGTGTGAAGTCCTTCCCCTGTTCTGGCAGCCTGGTCAGGCCAGGGGCCTGGAGGCAGAGCTGGTGAGGACAGTGGGGTGTAATCCAAGGAGCCAGAGATCCCACAGCGCCTGAGGGCTGCCCCACAAGATCCCACGGCGCCTGAGGCCTGGGACTGCCCCCGCTCTGTCCCCAGCTGAGCCCAGTTCGTGTGCGTCCAAGGGCCTGTTCCAGGAGGCCATACAGCAGTTCAGACATGTTGGGATCAGGTACTGCTTGACCCCTGGAGATTTTGCCCTGGGCTGCCTCCTTCCCCACCCACGGCCGGTGCTTAAGCTTGTGTACCTGCTGGGCTGCCTGATGCTCAGGTGGAGGCAGGCCGTCCAGTGTTCCTTGCTCCCCTGTAAATCCTCTTGGCTGGCCAGGCCGGGCCTCTGAGGCTGGGGATAGCTGGTAGCTGGTTGATGGTGCCTTTCTGGGCTGATGCGGGAGGAACGTCTATTTCCACCTGCTGTCTGAACTGCACACAAAATCTGCTTTGTCTGGCATGTGACAGGGCCTGCTGCCTTAGGCTCTGCACCTTCATTTAGGACCTACCGCCTTCAGCAGCTCCCTCTTATAGTCGGGTTGGGGTAGGAGTGGGTCCTGCTTAGCCTGGCAGGCGGGGCCTAGAAGTGGATCATGTTGGGAGGGGCTTCTGGGCAGTGGGTCTTCTGGGAAGGCGGGGCTCCCCGATGGGCTCCGTACTCTTTATGGGCTGAATCTCCGCTGTCAGTTCAAGGCACCTCCCCTAGATTTGCTACTTGGAGGCGAGGAGTCTGATGTCAAGGGATCACTCATATCCTGACCAGCACCTCGAGAGGCCTAGCTTCTTTTTTCATCCTCATCCCCAAAGCAGACTTTCCAAGAGAGGCACAGCCGGGTCTGGGCAGACTTTGGGAAGCCAATGTACCACTTACATGGGTGATTTTCTTGCTTGCAGCCTGGGGTCTTTTCATCTCTGCCCTATTTCTCTCACCATCCAAACTTTGGGCTAATTAATGGCTGAACTTCCTCATGATAGTTGGTTCTCCCCAGAGCAATTGGAGAATCTAAATATCCCTGATATATCTGGCCGTGTTATTATAGTTTTATAACCTAAGAATTCAATAGATGAATTAAAGACAACAGTTAGTTGAATTTGAGGGAAAAAAAATCTTCATTCTCCAAACACCCTATTTTCCTATTTATATCCTTTCTCTTGGTCCTTGTCCTCACACATGTGGGTTTACAGGATTATAACCAGAGGAGATCTGATATACTCTGCTCTTTTGCCCAGTGAGGTCATGGTCTGAACTGCCTTCAGAGTCCCTGGTCCATAGAGCTGCTCTTAACAACCTCGGGCAGATGCTGCCCGAGATATGGCTCAAGTGCCTGGCCTCACTCCTGGCACATGGGGATTTCCCAGGAGGCTTTTCTTTCTCCAAGTTTCCTTCGGACCCTGGGCCTCTTGAGGGCACTGTTCTTAATGTGCCTTGTGGCTCTGAATTTGGGGTGGGGAGAACTGAGTCCTAGGGCTGTGGCGCTCTGCACGAACTTGGCCCTTTGTTTCCCGGTCGTCACTTTCCCTGTCTAAAGATGAGGGTGGATCTCATCCACCTCTGACATTCCAAGGTTTGGGATCCGAAAGAAAGAATCTACTTATATCAAGTGTGAGTGTTAAGTAACAAGAATATACTTATATTAAGTTCCTCTTTGTAGCCTTTACCCTAGTGGTTATTTTACACGTATTTGGTGTATTTCTGATCATGGTCTGTGTCCTGCATGACATGGTCAGGTCCGGGAGGGGCCCCCTCAGCCGCTGCGACCGCCGAGTGCCCCGGGGCGGGGTGGCTTGCAGGAGAGCTCAGTAAGTATTGTTGAGGGAAAGGTCAAGAAGCACAGTTAGTGGCAGGGGCCAGGCTCCCCTCTGCTTCAGTCCACAGATCGTAATAGGCAAGGAATACAGAAGGTGGTGGGGGCGATTCCTCAGTCCTCGCGGTACTGCAGCTCTGTGGGCTGGAGAGGGGTCCCTCTTTTTTCTTTCTTTAAAAAAGATTTATTTATTTATTTGGGAAGGGAGGGGCAGAGGGAGAGAGAGTCTTAAGCAGACTCCGCGTTGAGTGTGAAGCCCCATGCAGGGCTCCACCTCATGATCCTGAGATCACAACCTGAGCTGAAACCAAGTCGGATGCTCAACCCCCTGAGATGCCCAGGCGCCTGAGGGGTCCCTTTTTTATCAGGGTCAGAAGCAGGAGACAAGCTGCTTGGTGCCCCCTCAGCCCTGAGGTCCCTTGCCTGACACAGGGGTCTCCAGGTGGGAGGGGGTGCTCCGAGTGGGGTGGGGGCCCTAGGGTGGGAGGTCTCCTTGGTGGCCCCTCTGTCCAAGTCCTGACACCTACTCAGAGCCACCACACAGGGCACAGCTGTAAGAATTGTTGAGTGCTTACAACAGGGAACCACCCTGTTCCAGCACGACAGCCTTTGTGGTGGGTATGGTGACCACCATTCCCATTTTACAGACGAGGAAACTGAGGCTCAGGGAAGTTATAATTTGCCCACGGTCACGCAGCCAGAAAGTGACAGAGATTGCACCTGGCAGCCTGCCTTCAGAGTTCACACTCTCCATGACTGACCTCCACCCCTTCTGTCAGCTCAGCGCCCCCACAAGCCTGCTCTCCCCGCTCCTCTTCTCTCTCAGGCCCTCCTGCCATGCTCAGCGACATCCCATCTGTCAGAAGTTCTGTTCTTGCCAGATGTGGTGCCCCTCCTGGGACCCCAGGCCGGGACAGTTGCTAGAGGGAGGTGAAGGAAAGACTTCCCAGGTCTCCCCGTGGCTCCAGACCCTGGCTTTGCGTGCATGGCCTGGGAGGGCCTGGCAGCCCTAGGCTCTTCCCTGTGGCTGGGCCTTCTGGCCCAGCCTCCTCTCCCTGCGCGGGTGGGATGGGATTTGCTTGGTCAGTCCTGTGGGTCACAGCAGGCCCAGCAACCTGACGGGCTCCTCTCTCTTGTGTTTGAGCAAGGGGCCTGAGGAGTGGGGCAGGGCAGGGGGATTGAGAGAAAGGGAGGCAGGATTGGGGAGTGAAGGGAGGGAGCGGGCAAGGAGGTGGACAGACAGCCTGAGGGTGAGGAGAAAAGGAAATGGGATGAAGAGCAAGCCAAGGGGGGGGGGGGTTGGTTCTGAAAGGGAAGAGGAGAAGGGAGGGGAGATGGGTTGGGAATTAGCGGAAGGGAAAGAGGAGCAGGGACGGAGGGGAAGGGGGGAGAGCAGACCAGAGAGGAGGAGATGGAGGGGTGCACAGGGGGCTGTGTCAGGTACAGAAGGAATCCCCATGTTGGAAGCTGACCCTGCTCGGGTGGAGGCCCAGGCCTCTGGGAACCAGGAGCAGGCACTTGGAGGTGGTGGCAGAAGCCGTGGGGCTGGGCGAGCCGAGGGCTCCCCTCACTGGCAGAGGGCTCCCCTCACTGGCAGACCGGCCCCGGAGCCATCACTTTGAAGTCCCTGACATTTGTGGCAAAACGATCTGGTCTGAGGTCTCATTAGCCTCTGCTTTGCTGTGTACACCCTGCCACTTAATCTCCCCGTTCAAACTTCAACGCCAAGGTTTGTGAATCTGCCCTGCTTGCTTTCTGGAGTCTGTTGCTGACGTGAACTTGAATGTTCCTACACGTGAGTTTTTTCTCCCCTTTCCCCACCCCCAGAAGTGCTTGATTACCAAAGCTCTGCTGCCCAGGGGGGAGAAAGCTGCCAAAAGAGAACCCATGTTTCATTTTCCACTTAAACTTGGGAGCGGTTTAGTCTGGAATGCTGGTGGATTTCATGTTCCACAAACTGGCACAGCCACCTCTGCTGCTCAGGACAAAGGAACTCCTTGGTGCCCCGAGCCCACCCTTTGTTTCTTGCCTCCCTTCCTACTGGGACCCCCTACCAAGTTCCCCAGGTCGTTGTTCCAATTCTGAGGTTTGACAGAGCTGAGGACATGCAGTGGGACATGAACAGTCCTTAGAAAATTCTCCCTCCCTGTCTCTTCCCACTGGCCTTGATCAACACAGGTGCTTGTCTGGCTTAAAGGCTTTTACAAGTGGCAGATGGCTCAAGACCTGTTTACTGATAGCTCCTGACCTATATACTGATGGCTTCTGACCTGTGTACTGATGGCTCCTGACCTGAATACTGCTGGGAAGACTAAGACCCAAAGGGAGAGACCCAATGGGCTCTGAAGCATTTGGGGCTGGTGCTCTTGAGCCAACATTTTACATGTCTCACATCAGATTCACACGATGCTTCTCATTCATTCATTCAATAAATAATTGACATTGGTCTCCAAACTGTGTGCCAAGGTGCCGCAGGGTGCCACAGCTAACCCACAGGAGCTCTGTGATAGATTTTAAAATTTCAAGGGAAACACAGCAATACTCAGCATCTGCTGGACATGAGGTGAACTCCTAACCCAGGACTGTCCACCATTTCAACATCAGATTGCTCTCTATTCTTTTTGATGATGTCATATCTTTGCAAAGCTGGTCTTTCAGTAGTTACTATGGGTAAAAAGCAAGTGATACATGAAAATCAATATGGGAAAAGAAATGAGGCTGGTGGATCCAATCCAATTCCAATGTTGGAGTTGTGTCCTATTGCCCAAGGGAAAGATGACTTCAGGCCTGTGGGGTTGATTAAGGGCTTTACTTTGCTACAGTGGCAAGGCCTCAAAGGGATTTCAAGCAGGGCAGTGATGTGAGTAGTCCTGGGCTCTGCAAAGAGCCCTCAGGCTACTGCTGGTTTAGACTAGACTTAGGGAAACATGTTAGGAGACCACAGTAACGGCCCAAACCAACCAACCAACCAACCAACCAACCAACCAACCAGTCAACCAACCATTCAACCAACCAACCAACCAACCAGTCAACCAACCAACCAGCCAGCCAGCCAGCCAACCAACCAGTCAACCAACCAGTCAGCCAACCAACCAGCTAGTCAGCCAACCAACCAACCAGCCACTCAGCCAACCAACCGATTAACCAGCCAGCCAGCCAACCAACCAGTCAACCAACCAGCCAATCAACCAGTCAGCCAACCAACCAGCTAGTCAGCCAACCAACCAATCAGCCAGTCAGCCAACCAACCAGCTAGTCAGCCAACCAACCAACCAGCCACTCAACCAGCCAAACAGCCAATCAACCAGCCAGCCAGCCAGCCAGCCAGCCAACTAACCAACCACAGTGGCTTGAACTCAGGTGATGGCAGTGAGGGAGGGAAGTCTGGTGGACAGACTTGAGAACTGGCTGATGGCAAGGTGGACTTGATGACTAGCTGAATATGGGAGTGAAAGGGAGGAAAGGTGTTTGGCATGGGGACAGGGTGACATGGATGGGAGAGTGCAGGGCTCACACACAATGGGTGGCCAATAAGTACCTCGTCCTGCTTTATTTTTCTCATTCACTTCCCGTTACCTGACACCTTATATAATCATTTGATTACTTGGTTACTGTCCAGCCCCCTCACCAGACTGTCAATTCCATGAAGACAGGGACTTTGCCTTATTCCGTGCTGTGTCCCTGTCACCCAGACTATGCCTCATACAGAGTTCAGAGGCTCCTAACTTTCTTGGTTCATGACATCTTAGTTGGTGATTTTTTTCTTGCCCCACCCCCCCAAGCCCAAAGAAATACACAACAGTTAACCTATATTAATGTAGTCAGGCCAAACCACCGAAGAAGGATGTCCTAACAACTTAGTAACTGTTTGAAAAATAAAACACATAAATTCAAAGAAAAAACATACTTTCATTTCATTCTTAAATAGCTACGATTAGTAGTGGAATGTGTTAAAATGCAGATTCTGAGCCAGCAGGCGCAGGTGGGGCCTGAAATTCTAAATTTCTCCCCGAGTCGCAGGCAATGCCTAGCTGCTGGTGCAAGACGGCCTTTTGGGTGGGTGACAGGGACAGCTCCGAGTGCACTGACTTCACGGCTTTCCAGATAGCCCTTCCCACATATGTTGCTGTCTGCAGAGAGCTTTGCCAGCCCCACGGCATGAGGTAGAGGTCAGTTGTCCACACGCTGTGGCTTGAGGTGCCCAGCTCAGCGGCCCCCATCTCCATGAACAGAAATCCTTGCTATGCCTTATCTGGGACTCCGCGTGGCTGAAATCTTGCATGAGCTTTAGCTCCTCGTCGAGAACAAGATTGTTCATGGTTCCTACCAGCAAGCTAGTCTTGGTGGACCCGAAGTGTGCTAGAGATGCTTGCTGGGGCAGGATGACTAGCTCATTTATCTTGGCTGTTTTATCACCTAGAGTCACCTGCCTTGTGATGGCTATGTATCCAGCTTAGGCCGAGGATGCCAGGAGGTTCCCGTGGGCCACCAAACCCTCTGTGCTTCCCTTCTGGGAGCTGGATCCCATCAAAGGATTGCTTTCCATCTCCTGGCTGTGATGCCCAGGGCGCTCTCCTGCCAGCTACTGGTAGTTCAGGATGTCCAGGTCTGGGAGGGTGAGTTTTCTGGTCACATGCGCCGGGGCACATCAGTGTATCCCAGTTTGTACCTGGCCGAGCTCCACAGTAGGTGGAAGTGGAAGGAAGGGCAGGAGGGCAACCCCGTTCCCAACCCACCTGCTCTTCCTGTTCTCTGGGGAATTCAGTCTGTTCTCCTGATTCAGTGAGCATATAACATTGGGCTTGGGGCCAGAGCTGTGCTCTTCCCGTTTGCTGACTGCGTCAATAATCAATTGATTCATTTGTTAATTCATTGATTCCCCTGTGCTGCAAGTGTTTATTTACTAATCGAGACTGATGTTCTGAGCTGGAGGGCCACGGTTGCTGGAGATGACCTGGAGGAGGGCACACTGTGGTGTGTGTTCATGCACGTGTGAGCATGCGTGCGCACATGCACATGAGTGTATGTGCCGCACGCCCGACACACGTTTGTGCGGAACGCTCGTGTATGTGTGCACAAATACGTGTGCACACGCATGTGCCCGAGTGCAGTGTGTGTGCACCATAGGACTGTCCAAGCAGAGCCTAGTGCCAGTAACAGTGGCTCGGGAGCCCTCTCTTGCCAGTATGGATCCCAGGCTGGAGAAGAGAAGCTGCTGTTGGTAGAGCAGATTTTGTAGCTTGGCTTCATGTGCGTGTGAGCACTTGGGTGTGTTTTAATTAACTAGAACATTTGCCTGGAAATGAGCAGCGGCGGCAGCAGGCTCAAAGGCAGCTGGAGGGGGGCGGGGCGGTGGCAGCCTGGGTGGCGGAGGCCATGGCAGCCAGGCTTCTGAGTTTCCATGTGCTCAGTCCTGGCTGATGGCACCATGGAGTGGTGGGGTGGCAGGCCCAGCAAGGAGGGCCTCCTGGGAGTGGCTGAACTCTCTAGAATTCCCAAGACTGCTCCCCACCTAGTCGAAGGTGGCCAGGGTAATGGTTCCAGCCCATGGGTGGGGGCATGCAACTCCTGACGTGCGTCCAGGCAGGCTTTGGGCCCCTGAGCCAGGCAGGCTTGACTGACCGACCTCTATCCCAGCTTAGCACCTGGCACATCATGGGGCCCCCCTATATGTTTGTTGCATGGATAAATGAACAGATAGAGGAAAGCAAGGCTCAGAGAGGTTAAGGGATGTCTCCAGGGTCACCCAGCATGCTAGTTGACCAGCTGGAAGTTTGGATTTTGTCTCTGGTACTCTCTCCACAACCCTGTAATGCTGGCGTGAAGAAATGCATTACCTCATTTCAGGGGCAGATGAATACACACACCATAGGGGCTGTGCGTCACCCACTGCTTCCAGTGGTTCTTCCAGTTGTCCACCCACCACTCTGTCCATCTGGGTGGTGGGAAAGATGGTCTTCCCAGGGCTTCTGGGGGCGGGGGTAGAGAGAGGTGGGGGAAGGGTAGTGATGGCGGGACGGGAAGGGCCGGGGCTGTCCCTTCCCAAGACACCTTGGCCACTGGGAGCTCATAGGTTGGAGTTATTGAAGGAAACCTCTGGAATGCTGGACTTCCCCTCCAGAGTGCCCCTGCCATCCCACCCGGCCTGTTCCAATGCTCAGCGTGCCGCCCATTGCTACAGTCCACTCCTAGCTCCTCTGGAGGGGCGTGCTTTCTTCTTGTCCCATTTCCCTCAAGGGCTCCTGCCTGGTCGTTTTGCTGACATACAGCTCTGTTTCCGTGTCTCTCTCGTCTAGTGGTCCAGGGGGTTGGGCTCCGGGGCTGCACTGCCTGGGGTCAGATGTAGGCTGTGTCCCTTCCGGGTTTTGTGATTCCAGCAGCAGAGTGACGTCACGGCTCAGAGCCCCATTCTCCTTACTGGTAAAGTGGACAACGCACTGTCTACGTAACAGCTGCGATTCGTCATATACACGTGGCCAGAATCAGGGACTCTTGTCGGAGACGGAGGCCGGGCTGCCAGTCACCCAAGAACACTCTGTGTACCATGTGCGCTCACACTGGAAGTCCCTCAGCGTGCCGAGACGCTTGCAGAAGGGGCCAAGGGAGCATAAACTGGTGGAAGGACAAGCCAAGTTCTGTTCTCATCTCAAACTCCTCCTGGGCACCTGCTCACGGAGGGAAATATCAGGGAATCACTGACAACGCTTAAATAGCTGTATCTCCATCTTTTTGCTGAACGTCTGCTAAATTTTAACCTAAACATAGGTTAAAAGTGCCCCCAATAGAACTCCCATTATATCTACATTTACCTCTTATCTATCAACTGGAATAATTTCCATTCTTGTGTTAGCTGCCTTTTCTTGGCCTTTGCCCTTGCTCTTTCCTCTGCCCTGAACGTTCTCTCCCCTCCCCTTGACCTTTTATTTTTTTACCATAAATGAAGACTTAGCACAAGATGTCTTTGCCTCTTGGTGTCCCGTATAGGCCAGCCAGAACTGAGCATTCCGGGCCTGATGGGGACCTTTTTATGGTCCCACTGTGGTCTGCCTTGGTTTGTGTGTTTTTCTTAGCCTCCTCTAGAGAATAAGGAGGCAGAATCTTGGGTTTCTCCTTCTTGGCCACACGCAGCGCCCAGAACTTGGTGAGTCCTCACCGGTGCTGATTGGATGACTGGATTTGGGATTTGCAGCCCCGGCAGGAAGCAGAGTGTGCGCCTGCATGTGTGGATAGGCACGTGCTATGCACACACACACGTGTGCCCACATTTTGGTCCATCAGCCTGCTGCGCCTGTCTCATTGGGTTTCTGAAGAAAGGCGCCTGCTTTAATTCTTAATTAGAAATCAGAGCAGTGACAGAATGGGCCAGGCCTGCAGCTGGAGCTTTTTCTCAATGCTGGAGTTCACCTTAACAAGCGCTCTTGGTCCAGGGTGGCGTCTGCTGGGGCTGGACACCTCCGCTCACACTGGTTGGAGTGTCTCAATGCCTATGAAACGATCATGTAATTGTTGGGTGATGGGGCATCAGGATTTTGCTGATGCCACAGTCTTTCCTGGCAGTTAAAACCTGCTGAGGAAGAGACGCCGGAGATGACCCGGAGTACACCTGAGGAGCTGTGCGTTTCCCCCATCTTTTGGACAAGATGGGGTCCTGGCCTCTGAGAGCCCTGGCCTCTGTCAAATGAGATTACCTGCGCCTGTTCTCCCAGGCTGGGGATGCATTGAGCACATGTGTTGTGGGTAAAATGATCTGTGCGGACTGTGTCATGTGGGGAGTCATTACCTGGGCATCAGGGTGGAGTGGGGCATCTCACCTGCTGGTGGAGATCCACCCCTGAGCTTCTGGGCTCCAGAAAGAGCCCAGGCAGGTGTGGGGATGCCACCTGGGTCCCCGTGGCCTCTGGGTAGGGCGCCTCCAGGCGGGGGTTGGCCTGAACACCGCACACGTGGTGGGGTGGGCTGTGGACACTCTGGGGACATACACGGATGCTTGAGTGTTTCTTCAGGAAGCTTTTAAACTGCGCTTCAGGACTTGGGTCTACTACAGGACACCCTGGGGTAGAGCCCACAGTCTCTCAGGCCAGACGGCCATGGGACCCCCACGGACGTGCAATGTGAGCACAGAGAAGTTACTTAACTGCTTTGTATCTGTTTTCCCTCTTCTGGAAAGCAGGAGAAGCATCCGTACCTCCCCCCTACGGTCACTGGGGAGATGAAAGAGACAGTACAGGTCTCTACACCCGTTATTGACAATTCTGAATGTCAGAAAGTGTGAAACCTGATTTTTTTTTTTTTGGTAGCTCATTTGGCAGCAAAATTTGACCTGGCTGATGTGAAGCTATTTATAGGCTTTATTTAAGTCAAGTTGGTGAATATCTCCCTGTTTTGCTGCTGACATATAAATATGCTTGATAGCTTCTGAGGTGTTCCCAGATATTCAGGAAATGTACTGTGTTACCTCTCTAGAACCTGAAAAAGTCTGAATTCTGGGACACATCTGGCTTTGAGGGTTTAGGGTAGGGGTCATGGACGGGCATATGCAAGGCATTTGGGGAGAGTCCCACCATCATGCTCAGGAGACCTTAGGTAGAGCTGTCTTTCAACCCCACCGAACTGCCTTTTCCTTCCTTCCTCAAGCTCTGGGCTGTGCAGGGTGGGGCCCTTCACCTGCTTTTAGGCTGTCCCTGCTGGGCCTGTGCATGCAGGCGCCCCGCCGGTGCCCTTCCTCCCAGGCAGGAGGGGAAACAGCTCCTTTGCTAAGTGCCAACCTCCATAGCAGGTTGATTTGTGCTTGGGACATGGAGGAAGGGCCCACACCTGGCCCGGCCCTGGGGTATCGGCCTTGGGATCTGATGCGTGTGGTTTGTCTCTGTCTCAGAGACTCAGACTGCTGCCCAGTCTGTCGCTTCCTTCAACGGCAGGGCCCCCGGTTGTCCTTCTGCCTCTCCAGGGGGCGGTCATGCTTGTGTTGGAGGTTCCGTTTCTCTGGTTCCCCCTGGGTGGCTGGGCCCGGCTAGTGAGGCGTGCGCGGCCTTCCTGGTCCTGGGAATCCTGTTGGCTCAGACACCATGTTCTAGAGGGACTGTGGGGTGTGGACTGCTTCTGCCTGCAGAGGAAGGCAGATAGGGAGATTGGAGGTGAGCCTCCCTTTATTTATATATTTACTGGTGGACTCCCCCACCCCCAGTAAGACCTCTCTTTTGAGATGCTTGCCTCCCAGGGTTTCTGGCCTGACTCCCTAAGGGAACAGGACACTCTCATCTGGCCAATGGCTCCATCCTTGTCCTCTAGGGGTAATTCCATTCATGCCACCCCAACTTTTTTTTAAAGAGTCCTCCCCCTACCCCCAAAAGGAAAAAAGACGCTTTAAATGTCTTGCCTCAAGCCAGCATTTCAGCTAGCTGTACTTCGCTTTTCTGTTTGGGTTGTAAGACCCCGCAATTAAGAAGACCCCCGCCTCAGATTAATTGTAGCCTAAGTTGGCTCACAAGGAGGCAGCGTGCCATTTCCCTCGGTCTCCCAGCTTTTGAGGCCGAGGGAGCTGGGGCGCTTTGGGCAAAGTGCGTCTCAGACAGAGGCGTGCCCTTGCTGGGGATGGCATGGGGGGCAGAAGTGCGGCAGGACCGGATTTCAGGGCCCGACGCTGTGTCCCTGAGCCTCCCTGTGACAGAGCCTCTCGGCAGGCGGTCAGACGGGTAGGGCCGGCCCCCGGTGGCCATGAAGTGGGCAGAGTCCTGCCCATTCCTGCCGTTCCTGGGCCACGGCCCCGCGGGGTCTGATGCCTCGCCGGGCCCACTGCCCGTGCTCGACAAGCACAGACACGGTCGGCTTTCTTTTCGAGGAACCGTTTTCTTTTCCAGCTGTGATCTGCGGGCGTCTGCGCGGTCTGGCAGGTTGTGTGAGGGTCAGAGGCTGGGCAAACACTGATGCCAGCTGGTCGACGACACCTACCATGCGCCGGGTGCCGTGTGGGGGGCCGCAGCTCTCCATGCTGCTGAGAGTGGCTGGGGCGGCCACCGCCTTCATTCTGGGGCTCCCACCCAGAAGCTCCAGGGTGAGCCCCTTCTCTTCTTGTGGCCACTGCCTGGATTTAGGCGAGAGGGCAGGTCGCGCTTGCCCTTGGTGCCTCTCCCCTTCCTACCCCCGTTGTCCCCAGAGCCTGCCTGTGACCGTGGCACTTTGCGTTTACAGAGCATTTCCCAGTCCTGTTCTCCTCTGACCCTCACTGCAGCCCTGCAAGGTATTCAGAGCCCAGCGAGTGGAAACTGAGGCTCAGAGCAGGAGGGAGCTGGCTAGGGCCACGAGGCCTAGGAGCAGGGAAGCAGGACCAGCCTGTGGGGTGACATGGTGACATGGCCAGCGTGGGGGTGGCAATGCCAACAACTGTTTTTCCCCCTTGTGGTTCTTTTCTGAGTCCTTCTAGTCGGAGTGAAGTTTGGGGCTATCTGAGAGGCTTCCAGGTCCAGCTCCTGCCTCCTGGGCCCAGACACGGGAAGGAGCGGTCTGTACCCTCCTGGGTGTCCCGGGCCAGGCCACATGCTCTGAGCTGTCTGCTGGGCTTGGTTCAGGGACAGCTGAGGGGAGCATGAGCCTGCGGGGAGTCTGTTGGGGCGACCGTCCTGAGTCTGAAAGAAGGAGATATTCTGCCCATTGGGTATGATGGCCTAGGCCTCTAGGGAAGCCTGTGTGCAAGAGAGGGTAGATTTGACACCATTCTTTACTCTTCCTGCCTCATTCCCTGTGCTTACTGAGGGCTACCGTGTGGGGGCTGGGGCCGGCACTGAGCTAAACCCTTCCCAGACATCATTCCCTTCAATCCTCAAGTCCGGGAGGGAGGTATCCATTGTTAACTGTCTTCATGTTACAGGTGAGGTTTGTGGCTCAGAGAGGGGAGGTTACTTTCCCTAGGTCACACAGCATGTATGTAGCAGATTCAAGACTCAACCCAAGTCCGTGCACTTAACCTCCACTGCCTACGCTTCTTTCCTCCTGGGTGGCCTGGTGCTTGTTGGGGGCAGGGCTGGGCGCGCCTGAAGGATGTGGGTTCTGCACGCACTGGTGAGTTAGCAAAGGAGCTGTTTCCCCGGGCACCCCCTGCCCATATCGAGGCTACATCAGGCGGCTCGGAGTCTCCTGCCACCTGACTATGTCTTGACCGCCTGCCAACCTGGGAGGCCTCCAGAATTACACCCTCAGCTCCCATTGAGAGCTGGCCCGGAGGTTGTGGCCATTTGAACCATCTGCCTCTACCACTTGTGGGCCTCAGTTTCCAAGTCTGTGAAATGGGACAGAGTCCTTGCCTCCCGCCTCCCTAGCATTGGGGTGTGGGCTATTGAGGCCTTTGAGAGCTAGTGTGTGGGAAAGGGCTGCCCTCCTGGGTCTGGGTGGGGTGGTCTGTCTGTGGCTTTTGTACTCCTGGGAGTCAAAGGCAGCCGCAGGTCCCCTGTGCACTGGAAGTGCTCCATATGTGGGATTTTGTCCTGTTCCATGCGCCCCCTCCCCATGCACCTCTCCCCTCCTCCCCAGGGGTCCTTGCAGAGGAAAGCTTGCAGTCTTCAGAGCAGGCGGGGGCAACACAGCTGGCTGGGGCCGGAGCATGCAGCTTTGAGCCCAGCAGACTCCTTCGCGAGGCCGCTCTGCCGATGCCACCCCACGACACCACCCAGGGTCCTCGGCCCTCTGAGCCTCTGTTTCCACCTCTGGGGCTTGGGGATAACCATTGCACTTGCCCAGGGTGTTGCTGTGAAAATCAGAGTAGGCATTCGGAAAATGTTGTCAGATGGGCTCAGTCCCATCATCCTGGTCGGTTGCTCCTTATACCCTGTTTAATTTTCTTCATTTAATTTTTCTTGTTCCTCGTCTTCATGCTAGGGATTCGGCTTGGGTAAGAAATTGAAAGCTACACAACGATGAGCTGTCATCTGGTTGTGTCCCCGACCCTTGTGCAAGCATCTTCTCGGGCCTCGGTGCCCACACGGTCAGATGGAAAGAGCACAAACTTTCATGCAGTGTGTTCTGCTCTGGGCAGTGCAGTCGCCGTCTCTAATGTCATCAGCACGACCGTTCTGGGATTCTGCTATTGTTTCCCATTTCACAGAGAGGGAGGTGAAGGCTCAGCGCCAGGGAGCGGCAGAGCCAGGATTAGAACCCAGCCTGGCTCATTTCCCTGTGGGACCGAGCACCTAGGGTAGCTCTGGGCTTAGACACATGGCAGGTGGGCTGGCCGGGAGGCCGCGGGAAGGGACGGTGAGGTCAGCATTTGGCAGTGGAGCCCGGGAGTGGCCCTGGCTCGTGCTCACCCTGGCATCGTGCACCCCCCCGCCTTTTTTTCCCCTTGGCCCCCCCCCGAACTCCCCTTCCTTGGCCTTTTGCTCCCCCCTCCTCAATTGCCCTAATGACTTAGCCCAGGTGGCAAGTTGCGTGGAAAAAGTACTCCAGGGAAATAAGAGTCCTTGCTACCAGCCTGGGCCTCAGGTGTGTGCACAGCGGCCCTCCCTGGGGGTCTGGTGAGCTGCGCCTCCCCCACCCCCAGCTGTTAGGCAGGAACTGGAGAGCTGTGTGTTTTGTGTAGCTGTGTGTGGTGTGTATGACCGCACGACAGACGACGGTAGAGAATTGTGTGTGTGTGTAATTCCGTGCATGTGCGTGTCCGTAACCACGGTGTGTGCGGGCGTCTACGTGTTTATGTGTGTGCTGGAGGCGGGTGGTGCCGGGCGAGGGGGACGTGGGGACGATGTGGGGCTGGGGGCAGGGGCCGCAGCTGTGGATGGTGGGCACTAGCCTTACCTTCTTTGCTGGTTGAAACTGTCTTTGTAGAACAGAGTTAAACACATGTTTAGATAATTAGAACAAAAGCCAAAAGAACAATTCCATTCAAAGGGATGAAGCTGGGAGGTGGGGGCCCACCAGGATCTGGGGGGTCGAGTTCTGGCTCCCCAGCTCTCTGCGGCCTTCACTGCGTTTTGATCGCGCTATTTAGAAAATCCCTTTGTTGTAGGATAAACTGACATTGGCTGGCGAGTTTCTGCTGTGAAGTTCACTGTGTTCCGGGGCCCACTCGGGACAGCCAGGCCATGAGGAGCTGATTAAATGAGCTAATTTTCATTTGTTCAGCGGTTACAGATGCGGAGGCCTTTCCATGCCCTTTTCCTGAGGTTTTATTTATTTATTAATTTTTTTTTTTTCTGGAAAGAGAAAGACCTTCAGGACTCCCTTTTCTCTTCCCACCCCCCCCCCCCTTAAAAATAAACATATGAAAACCTTTCTAACAAGACCTTGGACTGGGAAAGCCAGGCTCCAGTATGGGCGTAGTGGCTAGAGGTGCCATTGGGGGGCTCCCCGAGTCTGTGAGCTGGGGCGGGGCTGCTGGGCCTGGGCCGCCCACTGCTGCTGAGAGCGAGGAGGAACCGGCTGAGGGGTGGAGAGGTTTGTTGGAAGCGGCCACAGATCTCGGGCCTTTGCATGTGCTGTGCTGCTGCTTGGGTCCTCTCTTTGCATCCCTGCTTCATTCCCTTGGCTGATTCTTGAGGTTGCTCCTTCTAGAAAACCCCATTCCCCCACTGGCGCATGGGCTTCTCCGGTCACAGCAAGGATCACAGACGCAGGACCCCTGCCTCCCACACACGAGGCCTCTGTAGGGCAAGAGCAAGGCCTGCCTATCCCTCTCGTGCCCCCAGCTCTAGAGTGCCTGGTGGGTCAGAAGCTTGGTATTGACTCTGTCGCATGACCTAATGAGCGAATGAATGAAGGAGTGAATGAGTGCATGAGTGAATGGGTGGATGACGTCTGCACTCACTGAGCTCTACTAGAGCCCAGGCTCTGGATGTCAGGACCCAGATCTCCAGGTGTCATGGGTCCCTGGGCCACCTCCTCACCCCCGCGTCTGTCTTCCTCACTGATATGCGGCGAGGATTCAGTGTTGAGGGCTGGATCCCCAAAATGAACATCGCGGCAGCTGGGAGCTCATGCTCGCCTGGCCCAGCGTGAGCCTGAGCCCCAGGCCCGGGATGCAGCTCAGGCCCGGCGCCGCTGGAAATCTGACTGAAGGCCCGGTGGAGGGAAGCAGGGGGGGAAATTGCTCCGTGGGCTGGCTTTTTACAGCACTTACAGGCAAGCGGGCCTTGGGGGATAATGTGCCAACAATGAAGGGTGCTCAGAGCACAGAACAGGAGGGACTGTGTGTCTGCCTCCAGTTTCCACCCCTCGATCTTGCCGAAGCTGCCTGGCCCCCTCCCTGCTCTTTCCTTTTTAACACCACCTTTTGCTGGGTTGGGGCACCTTTTAGAAGCAGCGGGGTTTCCCCTGGAGCCGTGCAGTGGCTGTGGTCCGGCCAGTTTCCGAGGCCTGGTTTCCATTTGCTGAGAGCTCCTTCCCGCAGACGGCACCCCACCCACCCCACCCAGGGGCCTCTGAGGGGCTGTCCCCCACCCTGTCCTGGCAGCCCCGGAGCATCTCTCTGTGTTCCTTCTTTAACCCTGACCTCGGGGACAAGCAGGGGAGCAGTGCCGTCCCAGGCCCCCCTCTCCGCAAGAATCCCAGAGCTGGGGGGCGGGGGGAGTCAGAGCTTCCCGGGCGCCCCTGGGGCCTGGGGCCCTCAACTGGGTCAACATCTGGCTGAGTGGCCGAGCCTTTGGCCTCCTCTGCCTCCTCCTCCCCACCCTCCCCGAGGCCCTTCCTCTCCCCACTTGCTGGATGCTCCGCCAAGCGCCGCGGCGGGAGCAGCACACTCTCGACCCATCCTCTCCCGGCTGAGGCCGAGGGTGGGGATGCGTCCTGGGGCTGAGGTCACCGGTGGGGCAGTGGGAAGTGCCTCTCCAGCCTCGACCGCCCCGCTGCTGGGTGCCGGGAACAAGGGCATCGACCGACTTGTCCTGGGGTGCCCTGGTGAGCAGGGGGAGAGGTAAGCGGAGGGGCGGGGTTGGAGGGGAAGAATGAATAAAACAGGCCAGTTGGTGTCTGCGCTGACCGCCAAGAGTCCCATTAGAGGATCCAGCTCGTTGGGAAGCGGAATGTTCGCTCAGAGTGGAATCTAACCCAGAAGGAAGGAAACTGTTTTCCTGGAGTTGGGAGAGGAGAAGTGAGGGCCTAGGAGGCATTTGGTGGTGGTGGCGGTGGGGGGGTCAGATCCATGTGGGGGTGGGGGGCTCCTTGGGGAGTACCCTGACTTCTGGGTCTGGCGCTGCTCTTCTCTCAGTGCCCCCTCCCCCCAGATCGGGGGCCTCGTGGCCTGTCTCCTGTGAAGAGGCCTGGCTTATATCTCTCATGATGGTCTGTGTGCCCCTTGGGCTGGTGTGACCCTGAGCGTCTGCTGGCCCCTAGGCGCCTTGGCTCCCCCCACTCCAACCCTCACGTCTCCCCCCTCTTCTCTTGCACCGTAGTTTCTGGCCGGGAGCGGGGAGGCTGCCGGAGTGCTGGCTTCTGGGCCCAACCTTGCCACCCACAAAGCCAGCGTGGCCCCGAGCCATCACCTCCCAGGCTCGGGTCTCCTCTCCAATACAGGGATGACATGCCAAGAGTGCAGGGAGACGGGCCTCTGGACCGTGGATCACCAGACCATGACTCCTGATGGATTCGGGGGGCCCCGTGGGGTGGGGGGGCCTCGGCGGTAAGCGGGTGTGTGTCGAGGCCAGCCGCTTGTTCTCCTCGGGAAGGAACTGGTGAGTTTCTTTCTGTTTATGTCGTAACCAGGCTACCGAGGTGGCAAACGGGTTCTGCAGTTACACAGCGTTCCAGAAGCAAATTGATAGGATAACATGTTATTATTGGCTACTGGGTTAATAGCTATTTTGGCAGGAGTACCAATCCTGCGTGGTGTTGCTGGCACGGGTGTGAGAATGGCGCCGTGGGCTAGAGGGGAACGGTGGGTGCGTTTTGCACCGGGCGGCAGACTGGGGAGGACCCCGGGGACAGTGCCTTCTTGGAGGATGCTCAGCCCCGATTAGCTGTTGCCGAAACCAGGATCAGAGAGGTTGAGAGACCCGCATCAGGTCGCACAGTGAGTCGATGTGGGGTTGGATGTGAGGTCCCCGTGGGAATGAATAGCTTGGCCAGTGATCTCTGAGGGCAGGACAAGTGCCCTCACTCTGAGCATCATGTTGGCATCTCGGAAAATAGAGATTTGGAACGTACCCAAGTTAGCCTGCTCGAGCTTCAGGGCGTTTTGCTCCTGCTCGTCCCCCTGCCTGGAAGGCTCTTCCTCCAGATTCCCCCTTGGCTTGCTTCCTTGCTTGCTTCAGCTCTCTGCTCAGGTATCACCTTGTCACCTGTCCAGAGCGGCACCTCAGCCATCCCGTTCCACGGTTCTTCATAGTGCTGCCCGACTTCTTATAGATGATTTATGGCTTCAGGACCAGCTCCTCTCGTTACCCTGTAGGCTCTCTGAGGGCAAGGACTTTGCTTTGCTTACGACCCTGTCCCAGAGCCTGGAACTGGGCTGGTAGAATGGGCACTTGGTAATACTTGTTGCAGGAATAAGCAAATGTAAATTGCAATGTCATTTAAAACAATGGCTGCCATGTAACAGATGACTCTCTCTCTCTCCTCTTGGAGGACAGTGGGTGTTGGGGGATCCTGTTATTCCTGTCCCCAAGAGGTGGTCAGCAGCTCCTCCCTTAGGATTCATGTTGACAATTTTTTCTTGCTAAGGAAGCGTAGAAGGGAATGAGTTCCCCACTACCAGAAGGGACCCTACCTTTCTTGCAGAGGGGACTTCGGTCCCGGGTGCAGAGGCGGATCGTGTCCCCTTGAAGGCTTTTCTATTTATGGGCTTTGTGATGGGCTCAGTGGTAAGATGGGGTGGTGGGGGGGGGTCGGCTCTATCACATGACATTAGTAGCTTTTGTTCCAGACCTGGGGAATGGTGGTGTGAGGACATGGGAAATTAAGGATACTCATGGGAAGGGCAGACTGGGAGTGGGACTGGTGAGCCCTGCACTGAACCAGGGGTCTTCCTAGTGACCTTTGCTCTTGATGCCCCAGGTCTGGAAGTAACACGCAGTGATATGTTCATTGACTATTTCCCGTGTACCTGGTGCTGGGCCAAAGTGCTTAACCTGGAGTATCCAACCTAATCCTCACCACAGCCAGAGGAGGCTGAGAGAAGTTCAGGACCATGTCTGAGGTCATACAGCTGGTCAGTGGTGGAGTTGAGATGTGAACCCAGGCTCTTTTGGTTCTAGAGCATTCCTGGACATGGTCCTGATGCTCCTAGAATGTAAGCTCCATGGAGTACGGCTTTGCTGGGTGTGTTTGCTGTCCCAGCTTGTGGAGAGAGCCCGGCACAGAGTAGGTGCTCAGGAAATATTTGGATTGAATGAATGAATGAATGAATGCAAGGAGTTTCCTAAGATGAATGGGGCGCAATCACTTACAACTGTTGGCCCCTTTGGGCAGGAGCAAAGGAGAAATCCAGGGCAATGGTGGCTGGGAAGGGGTGATACCCACATGGGCTTGGCTGGTCTGACTTCCTCCCAGAAGAATTTACGAGGGCGCCTGCTTGGCTGTGAGTTCCTAGTGGGAGGGCACACTTGTTTGTGGGTGCTGGGTGGTTAGTGGGAAGGTCTTGGAGGTCCCTGGTACGGAAGACATGCATGCACACTCATGCACGTGTGGGTATGTGTGTGGATTCCTGCGTGCACACATACCCCCTCACACCCAGCCTCAGCCTCCAATGTGTTGTGTGGAAAGAGGCAACCATTGGAGGGGTTTTATCGGACAAAAAATCACCCCCTCCCAATCACATTGCTGAGTCTGTACCTTTAAGAACATGGAATCTCAGCCTTATTAAATCTAGCCATTTGTTCTGCTCTGGTCTGGTCTATTTAAGAAGGCCCACCACCCCAATTCTTCCCTTCCCTCTACTCTTGGGGTCTCCTTTGTTTTAATGCCCTTTCTTCAGAGATTCAGGCTGAGGCAGGGTAGCTGAGCTCTGCCTCCATCCCTGCACCCCCCAGCCCTCCCCATACCTTGCTCTCTCCCCAGTTCCAAGAGGTTCTTTCAAATTAAAGAATGACCGATGTGTGCTGCACTGAAGACTGGACTAATTGCGTTCTGCCACCGTGTGCAGAAGCCCTGGGGACCTCGGTCACACTGGACAGGCTCTGCAGGGGCAGCCCCTCCGGGCGAGGTGGCCAGGCTAGTGGCTTCCAGCTGGAACCTTTACCCCACCAGCCCCTGGCTTCCACCTGACAGGAGCCTCCTGGTGTGATTCTTGGTACCTTCTAAGTCTTCTTCTTTTTTAAGATTTTATTTATTTATTTATTTATTTATTTATTTAGAAAGTGGGGTGGGGAGGGGCAGAGGGAGAGGGAGGAGAGAGAATCCCAAGCAGACTCCATGCTGAGTGTGGAGCCCAACGTGGGGCTCAATCTCACGACCCTTAGATGGTGACCTGAGCCAAAATCAAGAGTCGGACGCGACTGAGCCACCCAGGCGCCCCTCCTTGCACCTTCTTTGTGATTAGTTTTGTCATTCATCCATCCATCTGTCCATCCATCCCTCCGTCTGTCCATCGTTCATTTACTCACGCCATGGTTACCAAGTGCTTCTTCTAGGCCAAGACCTGGAACGCACTCTTTCATCCATTCATTCATTCTTCAGTCATCCAGCAGATAGTTGTCACCAGGTACCTTGTGGGGGCTCCCAGGGATCCAGGAATGTGAGGCTTTTTGTCTCCAGGCAGTTCTAAGCCAAGAGCACCTGTGGGGAAGCCCTCATAACATCCTCGGAAGATGAACAATGGTGTGAGAGGTGCTGTTCAGGTGTAGTGCGGGGTGGAGGAGTAAGGAGATCAGCCCAGTCGTAGCCTGCATCCAGCAGGGTGACCTGGCTGAAACTCTTGTCATTGGTTCATTCCCTCACGGGACCTACTCTGTGCCTGGCACTGAGGTGAGCTTGTACCCAGCCCTGCTGGGGACAGTGGCTCCTGGTGGGCAATGGACCTCGCCTTACCCTCAGGGATGCCCTTCACCTGAGCTGGGCGGGGGGCAGTGTCCCCCTTTCTGGGTGCCCCTGGGAGGAGGATGTCAACGCCTACAGAGTGATGCGTCGTGTGCAGGATCCTGGGTGACTGATCACTTTCCAACAGGGGAGTCTCTCTCAGTTTATACTGCTGTATTATGTCAATCTTCTCAGACTCCGTGTGTGTGCGTGTGTGCGTGTGTGTGTGTGTGTGTGTGTGGTGGTGGTGGGATTCCCATAAATCCAACGATGAGACTGATGAATCAGGCAGCTAGATCCTGCTGGCTCGGCAGGATTCTGCCTTGGGGCAAGTCCCCTCCTCAGACGTCAAGGGCCTCAGTGTCCCCACATGCACAGTGAGTGGTTCACTGGGCAAGGTCTGAGGTCTGTTTTAGCAGTCTGAGCCTCAGTTCCCTCATCCCTAAAATGCATCTAGTGAAAGGATTATATGTGGTTTAAATGCATTAACACAAGCAAAACATTTATGACCAACAATTTAACTAACTCAATAATTGACATAAAAATTAGCATGGCATATAGTAAGTGCTCAGTAAATGTAGTTTATGATGATGATCTTCAAGTCTATGGATGAGAGTAGGCACAGCGTGGGGCCCGAGAAAGGCCTGGTTCCTGCATGAGGAGGTGGTGGCCCATTTGGTTTGAGAAAGCAGAGGTAGGGGGCAGGGGACTGTGCAGGGGCACCTAGAGAAGGGTCAGTGAGGCTGAGAAAGGACCAGGGGACTACCCACCCCAGTCGTGATGTCTAGGACGTCAGCGGCTCTGTCCACCCTTGGAAATCCAGTGGGGGATCTCCCCTAGGCCACAGCCACCTCTGGGGGGATGCCAGCCCTGCGACTGCGGGGGGGCTCCTCCTTCTCACTGTGGTCCTGGGCCAGGTGGCCACCTCCCCTCGGCTGCCCTTCTGGAGCCTTCCCCGGGGCCTGACGGCTTGCTTTAATCTCCTTCCCACCACAGGCAGGGCTGGGGCAGCCTTCAGTCATTGAGGCTCGATAGCTCGGTAACAAAGCCCAGGATGGCAATTTTTCTGGAGGCTGAAACATGAAAATCCAGGGAAAATTGAAATTCTCTCTGCTGAGTCGTAGATGTGGATGAGTATAAAGGGTGAGTGGGACCCACAGGGTGGCTGTGTTGCTGGCAGAAGTACATCAGCGAGAGTCCTAGGGCTCTCCCCTCCCCGCGGGGCTCAGGCCACTTCCTCCCCCGGCCTGCATCTCTGGCCAGGCGCTGTGCTGGGCACACACGGCCCGGAAGCCGTCCGAGGCTCACAGCCTGCAGGGGAGGGATGGACACACAGCGCTGCAGTCCCATGGGAAGTGTGGGCTTCGGCAGGGGCGCCACGGTGAGGACCCAGGCCCCTCTCAGGGATACACAGCCAGATGTCAGGTGGTTCAAGCAACTTTTTTTTTTTTTTTTTTTTAGTAATTATGTTTATTTTGATGGACGTTACCAAAACATCATACCCATGATTTCATCAAGACAGTTATTTGGGATTACGCACGGGAAGGTAGTATGCTCAGGTCCAAGGCAAGTGAAAGGCAAAGCTGAGTAATAGTGCCAGGCACAGGTCTTGAAGGGGGCCTCTCGGTGACCTGAGCCTGGCAAGCTTGCCCTGGCGAGGGGCTGGACAGACTCAGCTTCTGGGGGCGGTGCCACCCCCTCGGGCAAGCGTCACAGAATGCAGAGCCTGAGGCCAGGACTTGGGGGCAGGTTCTGTGATTGGGAGGTGCTCCCAGGAGGCAGTCGGGAGGGGCGGAGAGAGGGAGGCGGGGAAGGGGGAAAGGTCCGGGTCACTGCTCGGACCCCAGGCTCGCATCCGCTGGGATCTCCACGCATGTGCCAGATGCCCCTGGCTCGGTCCCCCTTCGGTTGAGGGCCACACCGGGTGGGGGGGCATTAGCTCCCTGCCCCTGGGCTGAGCGGGAGTGAGCAGATTGAGGTCTGGGGCTCTAATCAGCCACTGAGCTGCGGAGGCGACTGGGGTACCAGCGGCCCTGTCGTCCCCCCAGCCCTCCCGCGTCCTCCCTCTGTAAAATGGAGCCAAGCTCCTGACTGTCTCACGGACTTGCCGAGAGGGTAGCTGGTACCTGTGGGTACAAAGAGAGCAAGTGCTTTGGGGTGGGGGGGGCTCTGTCCTCCCAGATGCCGGGAGGCCCCTCACTTTTCCCTTGCTGGGGGCTGGCCCCTCCAGCTGGGCCTCGACGGATCTGACGGAGCTTCAGCAGCAGGTCTGCGCCTCCAGGTTGGACCATGTGCGCACCCTGTCCGTGCTGGTGTCTGGGCTGAGAATGCGGACACGGCCCAGACATCCTCTGGGAATTCTTGGCTGGGCAACCAGCCTGGGCTCTGTGTGAAGCCGTATCCATGGGGGCAATGTTCGTGCTCCCGAGCCGGGGTCACCCACTCTGTTTCTGTCCCACAGGTAGGATGACTCACGGACATGCATCCCACCGTGCTAAGAGCACAGACGCTGAGGTCAGGTGAGCCATATTCAAAGCCCAGCTCGGCTGTATCTGACCTGTAAGACCCTGGACATGTCAGTCTCTGCCAGCCTCGGTTTTCCCATCTGCAAAATGGGTTTGACAGTGATGACTTGTCAGACTTTGTGAATATTAAACGAGACAACATGTGGCATGGAGCAAATACTCAAGAAATATTTAGCACATAACATATGTCATTTATTATCCAATTTTATATGCACATGTAGCATATATGTCCATACATAAGATACAACATAACCTATTAATTATTATTATTATTATTATTATTATTTTTTAAAGATTTTATTTATTTGACAGAGAGAAAGACAGCGAGAGAGGGAACACAAGCAGGGGGAGTGGGAGAGGGAGAAGCAGGCTTCCCGCTGAGCGGGGAGCCCGACGCGGGGCTCGATCCCAGGACCCTGGGTTCATGACCTGAGCCGAAGGCAGACGCTTAAGGACTGAGCCACCCAGGCGCCCCCCTATTAATTATTTTTCAATGTCTTCTCTAAGCTCCGAGTTCTCGGTTAGAGGCACCACGTGGTTTTCTCTGATACTGGCTTTTGTGAAAATTGTAATTGGAATTTGGTCATCTGTTCATTTGCTTGCTCATTCTTTACCTTCACTGAGCCCTTCCTGTGTCCACACCTCCAGGGCGAAAGTCGCATATACCAGCTGCATTCTGTAGAGGAGACAAGGGGAACCCAACTCTACAGTGCCCAGGATTTTCCCAAGGTCCCACAGCAGCAGGGGGCTGGAAGCAGCCCCAGAACTAGGGTGCTGGTCCAGCGCTGGTCCAGCCCGCTGTGAGGAGCCCTGGGCCAGTCTCCTGGGTCTGCTGCCTGTGGCCAGCCAGACCTGGAGGGGATGGTGGCAGCCCCTGTGTGGTGAGTTCTGATTCTCTCAGGGGCCCTCCTCAGGGAGCACTGAACTGCAGAGGCCTCCTGAACCTGACTCAGGCCCCGCCCACATGCCCCGACCGTGACCTCCCCCTGGCACCTGCCCTGGTTGCTGTGAGCTTGGAGAGCTGAGTGGTGGTCTCTGGGGACCGGGGGGCGGGGCCTGAGGGGTGGAGGGCTGCCGAGCTGGGGCCTGCTCAGCAGTAGGCCCCTAGGACAGGTGTTTTCCCAGCCGCCACTGCAAGGGGCTTTCTCTCACACCTGCTCCCTGAGGAGCTGAGGCTGGGTTCGCTGTGACATCCCCCAGGGCCCTGGGGACCCAGCTCCCTAGGTGAGGACCTGGGTTGTCACGGGGGTTGGGGGGCATGGCACACCTGGCCTGGTGCGGACTCTGCCAGGACCAGGGGCCCAGCCCGGGCTGGTTGTACCTGTGATGTGGAGCCTCAGAAACTTCCCAGATGTGGGCATTATGCAGAGGAGAGAAGCGGGGGGAGGTTTGCTTACCCCCGCTCCACCGGCTCAGGTTCTGCTTGGTCTGCTATCTGAAGGGTTGGCTGTGGACATGGCCTGTGGGTTCCAAGTTGAAAGACCTTTGTTTAGGGCCCCTAGCTAACTGGGGGTGGTGGTGGGAGGGAGTGGAGGCTTGCCCTGGGTCAGATGAACAGAACCCCCCTGGGGCTACCTCGTTCACCCACTTGGGTCTCAGGACTTCAGCTGCACGTGCTCTGAGAGGGAAGACTTGCAGTGACCATGTGATGAGTGTCACTTTGTCACTTTGACACTGGGGGCGCCAGCCTTTCGTGCTTCATCAGCCCCTGCCGTGAGTCCTGCGAGATTTGAATATTACCAGTGCTGTGATTTACCCAGTATTTTCTGTTGAGTCAGTTCTGTTTCCATACTTAAATTAATTCATTTATTTAAATCTGCAAATGGAAAATCAGTATCCTTTGCTGTAGGTAGACAGTAACCTTAAAAGTCAATTAAAAACAAACCTAAGGAAAAAGGCCCACGCTCACGCGGTTCCAGCCAGGAGCTGTGAGGTCTTGCGAACGCTGAGCCTGGGGTCTGTGCTCTCTCCTTGCTGGAACGTTAGAAGTTAAAGACTGCCAATGTGGCTGCCCCCTAAAATCATCATGGGTCCCAGCAATGGGACATTTCCCATGTTTTGGGGAACATGGGTCAGAGGAGAGCCTACTCCTTCCACAAAGCCCAATTTGAGTGTCCCCTGCCTTCTAACCTGACAGCTCCTCTGTGCTCACTCTTTCCCGATCCTGCCCAGGACTGAGCTGTCTGGCACCCACTGGCCTTCCCTGAGGGAGAGCTCTCTATGGCCATACAGATGAGCACGGGCTGTGCGTTCTTGCCTACATCCCACAGACCCTGGGAGGTACTGGCCTGCCTTTTTCTTAGGCCCCAAGGAACATCAGAAAACGAGAGCCTGTTAGCCACGCAGGAGACTCCCGCTGGGATGCCTGGGAGGTGGGCGGAGGTGGGCCCTGAGTAACAGGTCGGGTTTGGGTGAGCTGTGATCAGGGGTGGGCAGGCTCGATGAGCTGATGGCCCGAACAAAGTCTCAGAGGCCGGGCGAGGCACAGTGGGTGGCTTGGATGGTTTTCTGACTAAATGTAGGGATAATACCAGACTCCTTCCATTAACTGCTGGGAAACTCAGGGTACTTGTGCTCTTTGAGTCTCAAGTATCTGATCTGTGACATGGGAGAAATCATGGTGTTCACCATATAGGATGGAGGTGAGGATTTAATGAGGTAAAGCTTACAAAGAGCTTGGCACCATGCCAGGCACGCACGGAGGGCTCTGCCGTTGCTGGCTGAAAGGTGAGGCTGGGACATGGGCAGTGGGAGGTACTACCAGTCTGCAGTTCAGAAAGTGGCTCTGAGACCGTATCTTAGGCTAGAAAGGATGCCAGGGACATGGGGATGTCCCAAGGACTCAGAAGTAGGCAGTGATACCAAGAGCCACAATTCAGGGTGAGAAATGGCCCAAAGGCAGTGGCCTGAGGTCAGGGAGAGGTACTGATGGTGACAGAGGGAATCAGGGAGGGCTCCCTGGAGGCAGTGTCGTGAAGGACCAGTGCCTGTTAGCCAGGACAGAGCAGGTTTGGCGAAACAGTATGTGTCACTCACCTCCCTCCCCACAAAAGAGAAAGAACAGCCATTCCCTTTCAAAGGCCCAGATGGAGACCCAGCTCTGGATGCCACGAGCCCTCTTCCCGGAAGTTGGCAGAGGAGATGGCTGAACCCTTCTCAGAAGCATCGGGGACTTCCAGACCGTAGCTCTGACTTCTGCAGCTCAAATGTAGGGAAGGGAAGAATGCTATCCAAACAAGCTTAATCCCAATCAAAGGATTATTTTCTTACAGAAAAGCTTCACCTATACTTAATAGTTTTAAATTGTTCCGGGTACCAATTAGACTTTTAATTTTGCTGTTCCCTCCGGCGGCTGGAGGATGTGTGTGGTTTGCGTTTAATCAGAGCTGATTTTTTTTTTTTTTTAAAGTGGTGTTTCCGGGGGAGGGGAGGAGACGAGGATAGTGTTTCGGGGTTTCCTCCTGGTCCTGCCAGGGCCCGTGTCTCGCGCGCCTCCCGAGTTCGGGGATCTGTGTTGTTGGGGCAGCCGTGGATGCCTCCAGAGTGCCGAGCCAAAGTCCCCTCCTGCCAGCCTGAAGACAGGTCAGGGTTCTGCCGCGGCAGTCCTGCCTGGAGAATCCAACGCCGAGTTAAATATATGGATTATCCCCAAATTTCTGCAGCAATAGGGTGAGTTATTATTGATTCACAGAGCACGACAAAACATCGCTGCATGAATTAGCAAGCAGCTGTTTCTAATTTGAGTTTAGAACGGTACACAGAGGAACTTGTTTCTCTGTTCACTCCTTTCATTTATAATGAATTTTAATCACCGCTACAGGTGAGAAAAATGTAGAAACAAGCTTGTATCTTGTGGAAGAAACAAAGGAGAGACAGATGCTAACAGATTTCCAGTCTGTGATAAAAGGGATGTTTCGGTACACTTTACATGTAATTAGAGCACAGCTGTTTCCAGTCCCAGGTCCACGAACACGGCCGAATGTGGGCTCTGCTGGTCTCCAAAGGGAGTAAAGAAAAACAGTGATTCAACCCCGAAAGCATTTTGCTTTCTCTCGAGTCGAGCAGTGAGCCTTTGCGCTGGCCCTTGGTGGTGCTGTTTCGTGGAAGCTCTCGGAGGTGACTTCGCACGACGCTTTCTCCCCCCCACCCCGGGGCGGTGGGAGGAGGGCAGGACGAAGTCGGGGTGCGCTGGTGGCGAAGGCCTTCCGGGCCCCTCTGCTGATTACAAGTGCCCGTCTTCGGGGAGTGTCTCGTTGGGGCAGACTGGGGGGCCCTGGCAGGACCTGATCGTGTCATTCCACACTCGTTAATTTGATCACAGTTAACTCTTGGGTGAGTTGACGAGGGCTGGCTTTTTCCTTGCCTTTTTTTTTTTTTTTTTTCTGGTCTGTTTAATTTCTGCAATAAAACTCAAACTCAATTGCATTTTCAATATCGGTGCTGAGTAAATTTGTCTAAGGGATGGAGCAGCCAGGCCGGCTGTGCGTTCCGTGAAGTCCGAGGCTCCAAGGGGCAAGGTGGAGGCCTCCTTCCTGTCCTGTGTGTCCAGTGGTCCTTTGGGGTGGCAGCAGCCGTGGGTGCAGGGCAGCGAGACCGTATCCCCCACCCCCTGCACTCCAGGTCCATGCCCTAGCAAGGCTGCTGGTGCCTCAGTCTCTCCGTCCGTATGCGGGGGCTGGGCTAGCTGCTCTGGAAAGCTCCTTTCTCTCCGATGTCTTGGGATTGTCAATTGTAGGGCCTTTTATGCAGGTCAAGTGTCCTTTGCTTTGAAAACCGTCTTCTATAGGGTTAATTGCTGGCCCTTAACTTAGACGCCCCTGGTAGTTAATCAGGACCCAGGAAGATGGGACCACTCCCTTGTCTTGTGTCCATTCAGACCAACAGGGCTGTTGCCTGCCTCTCCCTCTCTCTGTCCTGTGACCTTATATTGAGCTGGGGAGCCAGTAGCCAGTGACTATTTTTTTACTTTATACATTGCAGAGAATTTCTCACATATAACACGTTACAGATACTCACTTCCTTCGTCTGCATAGCAACCCGGTAGTTGGGACCATTATTATTCCCATTATACAGATGGAGAAATGGAGGCAGTTTTCTGCATCTGTAAAACCGAGGGAAGTTCGATGATCTCGGTGGAGCTGAGTGTGTAAGGACACTTTGCGACGGGGAAGGGGGCCCTGCGAGCGTGGGCACGCAGGAGAGTGAGCGGCCCTGGTCCAGACTGGGAGCCGCGGCTGGGCTCCATCATGGATGTGCGGATCAGAACCTCTGCCACAGCTCTCCTTCTCCTTTAAGAAAAGCCAGAAGTGAATGTGGATTTAAAAAAAAAACAAAACTTAAGGAGTTCTCCATTTCTAAATGTTGACGTTTTTACAAAATAACGGATAACTGGGTGGCCCCCAGTCTGTCCGGGGGGAGGACAGCCATGGTGATCTGTGTCCCACTGCTCGGGTCACTGTTTCTCTCAGTCCAGCTGGCTGAGAGCCCTTGGGCTGGGAGTCCGGCCCCAGCTTTTCTAATTACCATCTGCTTTCTGACATCGGGATGTGACCTAACCTCTCTGTTCTGGTTCCTCATCCGTGGGGTGACCACGCAGCTTGGTGTGGAGTGCGAGAGGGGGACGCTGAGTGGGTGGGATGCCGGGGGTATGCCACGCTGCCTGCCCGTAATATGGGAAAAACCACCACCACTACGACCTCACCGAGCTGCTCAGTGTCAAATGGGATCATGGGTGTGAAGCTGCTGGGCAGAACTTGAAATGCCACACAGATGAGGGTCTTTACAATTAATGATAAAGTTATAGAGCAACCGCCTTATTTTCTTTAGTCAACGTTCATTGAATGCTTAGCAGCATCTACCCATTACCCATTTTGTGATCCCCATCCAATGGATGAGGAAATGGGGGCTCAGAGAGGTGCAGTAACTTGTCCATAGTCACACAGCCAACGAGTGGCAGCTCCGGCTAAGCAAGCCTGTCCTCTTCCCCGTGGCTCTGTTGTCTCCCCGTTACTCGCGTCTCCCTGCAATTGACCTAGTCTCTTTACGATTACGATTACGCTGATGGTTTGGGCTCCCGGAAGGTTTACTAAGGGCTTTGATGGCCACTGTTCGCTGTGAGGTGGTATTTCAGCACAGCCCCGAGCTGGCTGGAAAAAGACATGCGGCCCCTCAGAGGCTACGTGCTCAGCGCCCCTTTGAGGCCGAGCAGGGAACTGGGTCCCACTCTTCACCCTCCAGGACCCGCTGGAGAAGCAGCTCCAAGGGCAAGAATACCTTCCCCCTTGTCTCAGTGTTGGGCCGCTGACCTCTGCAGGCCTGTCCCCACCCCCATGCTGCCCGCCAGCCCCCCAGTGCCCCAACCTGCTTAGTTTTTATCCCCAAACTGAAAGAAGGATCCCCCCTTCCCCTCGCTGTGGTCTCACTGGGGCTTCTGAGATCCTATCCACAAAGGCACTCTGAGCTCCCTGGAGGAGGGGAGGGTGAAGATGAGCTGCTATTATCTTTGCTAATAGCATAGTTCTAATTTAAGATTTCAGGTAGAGTCACATCAGCTTCTGGTAGCCTCCGTGGGCCTCCTTGCCCTACCTCTAAGGAAAGACCCTCCAGCTTCCCCGTCCCCTTCCTTCCCAGGGTGGATTCTTGACTTCCCAGGGGTTGGGCCTCTATCCCTTACACCGTACCCCCATCCGTCCCTTTAAGGAAACCAAACATCTGCAGGCAGGACTAACCATCGCCATGACGAAAGGGGCTTTTTGTTTTTTTTCTCTTTCAAAGTGCTTCAGAGCAGCAAAGAATTGGTTTCGAGTTGCAAGTTTAGACAGTGACTGATGGACAGGTTGGGCAGAGAAGAGCATAGCAACCTAAGAATGCCGAGTGCTTTCTGTACCCCTCAGAGGACTAAGCATATGGAGCTGGCTTGACAAATACGGGCTCAGTGAAAAAAATACCTAAGCCAGCAGCGAACTGGGATGCCTCCTACCTGCTGTTCCTCATTCCTGTACCCAGGGCAGACATCACTAATGGATCACAGACTCTTAGAGCTGCCAAGGCTCTCCGAGACCAGTTCATCTGATTCCTTCTCTGGAGAGTTGGGGAAGTGAAGACACAAAGAGGGGATGTGCTTGCCTGTGGTTTTACGGTGCCAGAATCTGAGCCCAGTCCAATATGATCTCATTCTGCATGGCCCGTGGCTCCGTGCTCTGGGCTCACAGCCCCACCCTCTGTGCTCAGAATTCTACCCTCTGGCTGCGGCTTTGCCTTCTGGGCTGGAGGTTCCACCCTCTGAGTCATCCTTTCTTTTTTTTTTTTTCTCTTAATGAAAGGTAGCACATGTTTGCAGCTGAGTAGTTTCGTTTTGTTTTCTTTTACTTTATTTTATAGATTTATTTATTTTAGAGAGAGACAGTGCGAGCGCATGTGTGGGGGGTGAGGAGGGGCAGAGGGAGAGGGAGAGAGAATCTGAAGCAGACTCTGTGGTGAGTGTGGAGCCCGGTGTGGGGTTCGATCTCATGACCCTCAGATCATGACCTGAGCTGAAACCAAGACTTGGATGCTTAACTGACTGCGCCACCCAAGCGCCCCCCAGCTGAGTAGTTTGTTAGCCTGTTTCCTGCTGTAGAGTTTTGGGAGTCTGACAGCCTTCTTTGTTTCATTTCTGTCCTTTTTGGTACAAGTTGGCTGCGTTTCTGTGATATCGAGTTCTCAACAACCTTGTGGGTCTCCTGTGTATGTCATGGGGATCTACTCTATCAGACAAGAAGTTCCTCCATAGATATTTTCTAGATAATCCTATCTTTACTTTTGGCTTCTACTGAGATGGTTGCAGAGAAATCACCCCAAATTTCCTAGATGCTCTCTGGTTTGATCTAGGGGATCTGTAGGCCACACACTTAATCTTTTCAAAGAGCCTTTCATGGGACTGAATACTCTGAGCTTTTGATTTTTCTGAGATGTTAGCATGATGTACAGTCATACCCTCAGCCTTCTCTCCAGTGTGCGCTTTCCTGTTGGAGAATCTCTTAATTATAATGTCTTTTGCTATCTGGGTAGGCTGAGGATTTCCAAAATGATCAATTCCTGGCTTGCTTTTCGTTTGACAGCTCTGTTGATCTAGCTCTTTTCTTCTCGAGACGAAACCAGGCCATGCCTTCGACATTTTGCTTGGAAATCTCCTCAGCTAAATATCCATTTTTATCCGTTACAAGTTCTGCTTTCCACATAATTGTGGGACACAATTCCACTGAGCTTTCTGCCACTCTATAATAAGGATCTGTTGCCTCCAGTTTCCAGGATCATGTTCCTCATTTTCTTCTAAGCCCTCACCATCAGGGCCCTTAGTGTCTAAGTTTCTCTTGACAGTCTGGTCATGATGATTCGGGTATTTTCTATGACGATTTAGGTTTTCCTTTGTACTCCTTACTTCCTTCTGCGTCTTCACTAACAGGGTCATTAGCATCCCTATTTCTATGAACAGTCTTTTTTTTTTTAGGGGGGAGGGGCAGGGACGAAAGAGAGAGAGAGAGAGAGAAAATCCCAAGCAGTCTCCACACCCAGCGCAGAGCCCGACACGGGGCTCAGTCTCACAACCCTGAGATCATGACCTGAGCCAAAATCAAGAGTCAGATGCTTAACCAACTGAGCCACCTAGGCGGCCTCTCATGAACAATCTTTTTAAGGCAATGTAGGCTCTTCCTACCATACTCCTGAGAATTCTAGTGGCTGCTCACTGCCTGATTCCAAAGCCGCTTCTGCACTTTTAGGTATTGATTATAGCAGCACCTCTCTCCTAGAAGCAAAATCTGTATTAGTTTCCGATGGCTGCTGTAACAAATGACCACAAACTTAGTAGCTTGAAACAATGAAAATTAATTTCTTATGGTTCTGTAGGTCAGAAGACTAATGCAGATCTCACGGGGCTAAAATTGTGGCATCAGTGGGCCTGCATTCCTTTCTGGAAGCTGTAGGGGAGGGTCTGTTTCCTTGCCTTTCTAGTTTTTAGAAGCTGCCCCCATTACTTGTCTTGTGGCATCGTCCTCTTTTGCCTCTTTCTTCCACATTTTAAGGACTTTTGTGATTACATTTGGCCTACCCAGATAATCTGGGATCATCGCTTTATCTTAAGCTCAGCTCATTAGCAACCTTAATTCCAACTGTAACCTTAATTCCCCTTTGCCATGTAATGTAATGTATTCATAGGTTTTGGGGATTTAGGGCACGGACATTCTTGGGAGGGGGGTAGTCATGACTCTTCTTCCCACAGCCTCCCAGGTCAGTTCTGCCCAGTTCTGCTAGCATGCTTTATCCGCCATCAAGTGAGGAAAGAGGCCGGCTACCTTCATTGGTGCTTGGCCTTGGAGCCCGGCCGGCCTGCTAATCCACTTCAGGACATGAATTTGCCTTTTTGGCAGGTGGGATTGTAGAGTGTGGGACCTCTTCCTGGCTCTCCTTGAGCCATAGGTCCTGGCTCTGTGCTGGTCCATGGTGGGCCTCAAGAACGAGGGAGCAGCTTCTGCAGCAGGTTGGGCCTGAACCAGCATTCAGGGCAGGAGAGGCAACATAGTCTGGTGGTTAGTGAGTGAATGGGGCTGGGGGACATCTGTCACTCACTAGCAGTGTGTGCCCAAGGGGTTGCTTTCTTTCTTGGAGCCTCAGTCTGCAGTTCTAAAGAAGGGGAATGTAGGGGGGCCTGGGTGGCTCTGTCAGTTAAGCGTCTGCTTTCGGCTCAGGTCATGGTCTCAGGGTCCTGGGATTGAGCCCCGCATCAGGCTCCCCACTTGTGCTCTCTCTCTCAAATAAATAAATAAATAAAATCTTAAAAAAAGAAAAAAAAGAAGGGGCGCCTGGGTGGCTCAGTCGTTAAGCGTCTGCCTTCGGCTCAGGTCATGATCCCAGGGTCCTGGGATCGAGCCCCGCGTCGGGCTCCCTGCCCAGCGGGAAGCCTGCTTCTCCCTCTCCTACTCCCCCTGCTTGTGTTCCCTCTCTCACTGTGTCTCTCTCTGTCAAATAAATAAATAAGATCTTTAAAAAAAAAATAAAAAAGAAAAGAAAAAAAAAAGAAGGGGATGGTAATAGTACCTACCTCCTGATGTGTGTAAGAATCAAATGAGAACATGCTAGCAAAGAACTTGGCTTCCAGAAAATGTTCCTTAAACAGTAAGTGCTGTGGTTTTTATGAGTTTAGTTCTGCATCTGTCTGCTCCTTGCTGTGTGGTCTCAGTTTCCCCATCTACGAAATAAGATGAGTCTGTTAACTTCCTCTCACTTCCCTCCCCTCCCCCTTGCATTGGTATTGATTCTACATGTGTGGATGCCATTGAGGTGAGGAATATTCTGGGACGGATGGCCAGCTTTGGCGCCTGGTTGAAGTGCAAGGAACAGGGCAGGCACTCTGTCCCCCTGCTGTCTGTGAATTCGGTTCCCCTTAGGCCTGGCTGGAGACTAGATTCTTTCTCTGGGGGCTGAGCCCCTGATAGGCACTGAGATGCTGAGGATGCCCCCTATTCAGCCTGGGGGCTCTGGGCTGCTGGCCCCATCTCCTGCTGGGCCTTTGTGTCCTGGGATCTAGGCCCCCACTCACCTGGGGTTTGCTGGGAGGGGAGCCTCCGGCCTCCCAGGGAAGTTGGCGTCACCGTGAGCTGGAAGCAGCCCCAGGAGAGGGCCTCCGAGCTTGCCCGGTGCCCCCATGTTCCCTCTGCTGCCCCAGGCTTCTAGGTGGTACAGAGACACAGATGGGTAGGGTTGAAGTTTCCCAAGAAGAGATCAAGAATATGGCCAGATGCCCTCCTCAGCTGAACTTGTATCATTTCAGTCTGGAAAGACACCTGTTTAGGTTCTGGCTGCCCCAAGGGGAGTGCAGTCTATGGTGTGTCCTGAAGCACATTCACTCTTCTGAGTCCTCTTATCTGTACTTGAACAACAGGATTTTCGGGACCCTGCCTCAAGGCCTCCCTTTTCAGAGAGGATAGGCAGCTCCTTTCTTGGAGGAGGAAACCTGCTGGCTAAAGCCCTCTTCTTTAGCACTGGGAGTCAGGAGATTCCTTCCTCTGACTTGTTCAGTGCCCTTGGAACATTCCACGTGTACAGACCTGTGCTCATGGCAGACATCACCAATTAATTTCAGCACTCATGTCTTCTGAGCCCAGATATGGCTTTACAATCCTTCTGAATACAGTACTCTAGGCAAGCACTACCAATTTATCATCCTGGAAGTCCCCTTCTCTCTCTGGACCTTCTGTATCATACAGAATTGGCATTACATGGTCCCTGAGTCTGTGTTCCCATTTCTCTGAGCTGCAGAAGGGTCACTGCGATTCTGATTCCTGTTGCTCCTGATGGAGGCACAGGGGAGGCTCTACTTGGAGGACCATAGAGCTTGGTCCTGTGGGGACCTTGTCTCCTTGGCAATTTTCATTTTTCTAAGGAAATGGGTAGTGGTGAGGAGACCTTTTGGAGCCTCATGAAGAACTGTCAGGCCTTTCTGTGGTTCTAATGGAGACAGTCTGGATGCTTGGAATCTTGCACAAAATGACCTTTATATTCATCCTGAAGGGACCTTGTAGACCAAAATTCCAACTTCCCATATTATAGCAGAGGCAGCCGAGGCCCAGAATTTCCTGATGGACTCTCTGTCCTGCTCTCCTCCCTCCGCCCTCAACACGTTCTCCCTGAGGCACCTTGCTTGCTGTTCCTCAGCCTTCTTTCATGGTCTGGAAGATCTGGTCAGTTTCTTTCACTTGGACGGTGAATGTCCTAGAAACCTGGAACCACTGGCTATCCGTGCTTTTCCCTTTCCCGTTGGCTGCAGGGCACCTCCCAGGGCGCTTTTCAGAACCATTTATTCCTCTTGCAGAGCTGTGGTCGTGAGGGCTCACTTCCTCCTCAGCCGGTGTCCGCACTGCTTGAAGGTCCCCCCTTCTGCTCGCTCCTGTGGCCTGGGGGCCACCTGACGTCCCGCCTCTGTCCAGGCACTTCCTCGGCTGCCGTGGCCCTGATTCTCTGTGACAGGAGGAGCCAGGGGGTGAGGCTCCCAGCCCTTCTGGGCGGCAGCCCACTGTGCTCTGCGCAAACAGGGTGTGGGAGAGGTGGTGCGGGCCGGTGCGGGGCCGGTGCGGGGCGCCCAGCGCCGCCTCGTGAGCTTGCGGTCCGCCCTGCGCTTTCTGCTGCAGATGCGTTCTGAAGCCCAGTTAATGTTCTTTTTGCTACTTAATTGAATTTTTATCGAAATTTCTCCCCTCTTTTATGCTTGTTTTGGTTCCCTTCCTGCAGCAGACAGCAAAAGCCTCATATAACCCATTTCCTACCAGGCCTTTTTGCAGGATTAGTCATTTTTAAATGACTTTAATCTCCGTTTTGAAAGTGATTTCTCTACTCATTTTGTCATATTACTTTGTAGTCATTCTAGGGGGAGGGGAAGCCGAGGACCTGCATTAGTCACTGCTTTTGGCACTTGATCTCCTCGGGTGTCGGCTCCCCCTCCCAAAGGAAAGAAGCAGTGGGAAGTTGAGGGTGAAGGCACCGACTCAGAACCAGGCTGACTGGGGTGGATTCCTGGCTCTGCTGCCTCCCAGCTGTGTGGCACCTGGCAAGTTACTCAACCTCTCTGTGCCTCGCTTTTCTTACCCGTAGATGGAGATAATAATAGTACCCATCTCACTGGGCTGTCGAGAGAACTGAATGTGGTAACACATGCAAAGCTCTTAGAAGAATGCCCGGCAATAGTAAAAGCTATACAGGCATTTACTTGGAAGGAACAAGGTAGCTGGCTGAATGGGACTTTTCTTGGACCTGCCTTCTCTGTGGGTTCTGAAACATTCAAGTCGCAGCGGCTCCTGAGATTGCTTGTGCCCCATTTTTGCACCCCTTCCCTTTCTGCACCCCTGCCGGAGGGTGTGTGCGGTCCCGGCCGTGCGTGCGCGTGTGGTGTGCGTGCACGTGTGAGAGGAACGGTGCCACTGTAAGGCCGGGGGCCCTCGTCCTTTGCCGACATCCCTGCACCTACATCCTGGGAGCTTTGGCCCCGGCGCATCTCTCCAGCCTGCCTCCTAGAGCACTAAGCTGAGTGCCCCCAAAGCAAACTGCACTTCGGAGGGGTGGGCCGGGAGCAGCCAAGGTCAAACGTGTTTAGAACAAAAGGCTTTAAACAGTGCAGCCTGAATTTGGGACTTTCCCCGCTCATTTCCCCCGATTGGGCCTTTTCAGTGTAAGGGGCCTTATGGTCATTTCCCTTCAGATGATTATAATCTCGGCAGTGGCCCTGTTGGTGGCTCCCAGAATAATGTGCTTTGCTTTAGTTTTGAAACTTGCTTGCAGAAAAATAAAGCCAACCAGGCTGCCCAGCCATGGGCCTCGGGGACTGTGGCGCAGGGCGGGTTGATTCTCCTCGAAGTCTGGCGGGACCAGCGTGAGCAGAAGCCCGTGCTGCTGGGAAACGTGGCGCTCTGGCCATGAGACCGAGGGCAAGTTACTCGCCTCCCTGAGCCTCAGCTTCCTCATCTCAAAAGTGGGGTGTCACCAGTGGTCGTGAGGATGGAAGGAAATTAACCGGGGTGGCGTGCCCAGTAAGTGTAGTTGCTGGTATCATTAGCACTGGTGGTACTAATTAGTGCTAATTATGATTATTGGCCAAATAGTGCTTCTGGTGAACGGCTTTCTTGAAGTATAATTTGTATACCACAAACTTACCTTGTTTTAAGCGAGCAGGTAGCAACGTGGTGGATTTACACAGCTGTTGCATTGCTTACCACAGCCTAGTTTGGGGGCATTGCTATGATCTCACCAGGATGCCTCGTGCTCATTTGCAGTTTCCTTGCTCCCTACTCCAGCTTCAGGCTGCCGCTAATCTGCACATGTGCCTTTTTCTGGACATTTAATAGAAGGGGAGTAATAGTGCTTTTTCACATTCATTTTTCACATCTGCTTCTCACATGATTCCCTTTTCTCACATGTGGAAACTGAGTCAGAGAGGTTGAGAGGAATAACTCTGGACTGATGGATAAGCTGAGGAGCGAGGGGCTTTGAGTGCAGGGCTCTGCTCTCGTCCCCGGGGGCTGAAGGGCTTGGGAGCAAATGAATGCTGGCACAAAGACATGTCCAGCCTAGGTCTTCTGGGCAAGGCGTGTTCCTTGTCTCACTCACCGTTGAACTGACCTGGGTTCAAGCCTGTGTCCTCCGCTCATCAGCCCTGTGAGCGCCTGCACGTCTCTGGTCTCTGGGGGCCCCTCCCTGAATGCAGATGGCAGGCTGGTTGCGGTCGTGCTGTCAGGGGGTGTTAAATGAGAGGCAGCCTGTGACTGCCCTGGAGGCTGGACGTGGGGGTCCCCTCGCCTTTCTCCCTGATGCGGGGGTAATCTCATGCAACAGGTCTGCGGGAGGCGCGTCCAGACCCATGTCCTGGTGCTGTCATTTCCTGGGGAAAGTCGCTGTGGCTGTGCCTTAGTCTCCTCATCCGTACAGTAGGAGGGGCCCTGCTCCCGCCTCACTGGTGGTTGTGAGAAAAGCGCTCAGCCGAGCACCAGGCGCACGGGAAGGGCTCCCTGGCAGCTTGCGTGAGTCTGAGCTAGGGCATCAAAATAATCAAAAGTCATTTGAGCCTGGCTGGGGGGCGGGGGCCCAGCAGGTCCCCCAGCTGCCCCAGCTCCAGCCATCTCCTCCCTTGGGCCCCTCTGTCTGCACCCCACGGAACCCAGCTGGCATGAGCTGGGAATTAACCAGGCGGGGGCTGGGGCATCTCCCACCGCGTCTAATCCGAGGAGCTGGCAGCGGCTGCATCCTTCCCTTGCCGTCTGAAGGGCCCTGTCATGGGAGGCCCCGGGGGAGCAGGTGCCCTTGCCCCGGGAGGACGTTCTGGGAGGTGCCCTGTGCCAGGCTGGGTGGCTGGGCTTCAGAGGTGGAGAGGCCTCCGGGAGGTACAGGACGCAGGGCTGGGAGCTTTGCAGAGAGCCTCATCCTCCCAGGCAGAGCTTTGCCGGTGCTGCCGGCTGGGGTCAGGGGCAAGGCCAGGGACCAGGGGGGCACGTTGGGGTCGTGGGTGGGGTCCAGGAAAAGGCTCAGAGCCAGCGCTGAGGAGACCCCTCAAAATCCTGCCTGGGACAGCAGAGGCAACTGTGAGAGCCTCGGGGTATGGGACCCTCGGGGCCGGGGTCATGCCCGTGGCTGTGGTGAGTGCCACCAGGTGTGAGTGTGTGTGTGAGCCATAGTGGGAATCGGGTGTGTGAACGGATGTGTATGCGTGTCTGGGCTGCCTCTGGCCCAGACTTTCTGGGTTAGGTCTGTGAGGCTTTTTCTGGAGACTAAGCTGTGCTGGCCAGGGCAGTGGTTTATTTCCTCGGGGTTACAAGAGCAAGGTCAGTGCGGCTGAATCTGAGCTTTTGTTTGTCTCTCCCCTGCCCGTGGCAGCCTGCGGTCCGTTTCATTCATTATTAAGTTTTAAATCCACCTGACGCGAAACTTGAGCCGCGGAACTCACTCCGTGTGCAGGCTGGCTCGGCCTGACCCCCACCGAGGTGTGGGGGAACCTCACTGGCTCTGCTCGCTGGGTCCTGGGTGCCTTTGTTTTGCCAGAAACGGCCAGCCCCTGGTTTGTTTAGGTTTCCCCTGAGGCTGGACGGGCCGGCGAAGGCCGGGGAGGGTGGGCCAGGTGCTCATCTGGGCAAGGACGGCCTCCCCTGCCTGCCAAGGTGGGTTTCAGGGCCATCTGGACCCCGGGCTCATCCCCTAGGCACCCCGGATCAGGCCATCTCCCAGGGTCTCGTGCGGACTTGGGGCAAATCCAGGGGTGGAGGGAGGACAGAGCAAGCACACCCTGTTAGGATGGTTTGGCTGGGAACCCCACAGATCCTTCTCAAGCAGCCTTTGCTTACTCCTGTTTGTGCTGCTGGGTCTGATGCCACGTGCCCGGGACTTCGGCCTCCCGGGTCTGTCTGCTCCCTGTAGCAGCAGACCCAGCTCCATCCCCAAATGTGGTGCAGCAGAATTCACTAAGGCTCATTTTCATTTTTTTTGGGGGGGTGCATTTTCTTTTCTTGCACGGTTTTGCCTATGCCCCTAAGGATAAGTGGAACCTCCCACCAGGACTAGGGGCTGGAAGAGGAGTCAATCCCCAGGACTCCTTCAGGTGAGGACCTGCCTCCTTTTGGCCTCTGGGACTGCCGGTCGGTGAGGTCATTTCCGGGGACTTTTTCGCTCTCTGGCTGCACCCCCAACACCATCAGGGAAGTGCTCGAGAGCTCACCTCCTGTGGGGGGTACGGTGTCCAGCGAGGCCCACGCAGGTGTCGCCGAGGAGGAAGACTTGTCTCCGTGTCTCCTCCATATCCTGCCACCCCTCTGCACACTGAGGGCCTTCATGTCCACTCGCTTCCGCTGAGCCCACCCTCCCCTGCCCCCAGGACTCCCTCCCCCGGCTCCCCCTGCAGCAGTCGGCGAGCTGTCGAGAAGCCGGCTCTGTCCTTGTTTCTGGGTGGCCCTGGGAATTGCCTCTAATCTCCTCTCCGCCTTCCCCCCCGCAGATGGTGACGACGACCCGCAACTCTCCTGGGTCGCCTCGTCTCCCTCCAGCAAGGATGTTGCGTCACCCACGCAGATGATCGGAGATGGGTGTGACCTCGGCTTGGGCGAGGAGGAAGGGGGCACGGGCCTGCCGTACCCTTGCCAGTTCTGCGACAAGTCCTTCATCCGCCTGAGCTACTTGAAGAGGCACGAGCAGATCCACAGCGACAAGCTGCCGTTCAAGTGCACCTACTGCAGCCGCCTCTTCAAGCACAAGAGGAGTCGTGACCGGCACATCAAGCTGCACACGGGCGACAAGAAGTACCACTGTCACGAGTGCGAGGCCGCCTTCTCCCGCAGCGACCACCTCAAGATCCACCTGAAGACCCACAGCTCCAGCAAGCCCTTCAAGTGCACCGTCTGCAAGCGCGGCTTCTCCTCCACCAGCTCGCTGCAGAGCCACATGCAGGCGCACAAGAAGAACAAGGAGCACCTGGCCAAGTCGGAGAAGGAGGCCAAGAAGGACGACTTCATGTGCGACTACTGCGAGGACACCTTCAGCCAGACAGAGGAGCTGGAGAAGCACGTGCTCACCCGCCACCCCCAGCTCTCCGAGAAGGCCGACCTGCAGTGCATCCACTGCCCCGAGGTCTTCGTGGACGAGAACGCGCTGCTCACCCACATCCACCAAGCCCACGCCAACCAGAAACACAAGTGCCCCATGTGCCCCGAGCAGTTCTCCTCGGTGGAGGGCGTCTACTGCCACCTGGACAGCCACCGGCAGCCCGACTCCAGCAACCACAGCGCCAGCCCCGACCCCGTGCTGGGCAGCGTGGCCTCCATGAGCAGCGCCACGCCGGACTCCAGCGCGTCCGTGGAGCGCGGCTCCACCCCGGACTCCACCTTGAAGCCGCTGCGGGGCCAGAAGAAGATGCGGGACGAGGGCCAGGGCTGGTCCAAGGTGGTCTACAGCTGCCCCTATTGCTCCAAGCGGGACTTTAACAGCCTGGCCGTGCTGGAGATCCACCTGAAGACCATCCACGCCGACAAGCCTCAGCAGAGCCACACGTGTCAGATCTGCCTGGACTCCATGCCCACGCTGTACAACCTCAACGAGCACGTCCGCAAGCTGCACAAGAGCCACGCCTACCCGGTGATGCAGTTCGGCAACCTCTCGGCCTTCCACTGCAACTACTGTCCCGACGTGTTCGCCGACATCAACAGCCTGCAGGAGCACATCCGCGCCTCCCACTGCGGCCCCGACGTCGGCCCGCCCGACGGCAGTAACGCCTTCTTCTGCAACCAGTGCTCCATGGGCTTCCTGACCGACGCCTCGCTCACCGAGCACATCCAGCAGGCTCACTGCGGCGTGGGCAGCGCCAAGCTGGAGTCCCCGGTCGTGCAGCCCACACAGTCCTTCATGGAGGTCTACTCCTGCCCCTACTGCACCAACTCACCCATCTTCGGCTCCATCCTGAAGCTCACCAAGCACATTAAGGAGAACCACAAGAACATTCCGCTCGCCCACAGCAAGAAGTCCAAGGCGGAGCAGAGCCCGGTCTCGTCCGACGTGGAGGTGGCCTCCCCCAAGCGGCAGCGGCTCTCGGCCAGCGCCAACTCCATCTCCAACGGCGAGTATCCCTGCAATCAGTGCGACCTCAAGTTCTCCAACTTCGAGAGCTTCCAGACCCACCTGAAGCTGCACCTGGAGCTGTTGCTGCGGAAGCAGGCGTGCCCCCAGTGCAAAGAGGACTTCGACTCCCAGGAGTCCCTCCTGCAGCACCTGACGGTGCACTACATGACCACGTCGACCCACTACGTGTGCGAGAGCTGCGACAAGCAGTTCTCCTCGGTGGACGACCTGCAGAAGCACCTGCTGGACATGCACACCTTCGTGCTGTACCACTGCACGCTGTGTCAGGAGGTCTTCGACTCCAAGGTGTCCATCCAGGTGCACCTGGCCGTGAAGCACAGCAACGAGAAGAAGATGTACCGCTGCACGGCCTGCAACTGGGACTTCCGCAAGGAGGCCGACCTGCAGGTGCACGTCAAGCACAGCCACCTGGGCAACCCGGCCAAGGCGCACAAGTGCATCTTCTGCGGGGAGACCTTCAGCACCGAGGTGGAGCTGCAGTGCCACATCACCACGCACAGCAAGAAGTACAACTGCAAGTTCTGCAGCAAGGCCTTCCACGCCATCATCCTGCTGGAGAAGCACCTGCGGGAGAAGCACTGCGTGTTCGACGCCGCGCCCGAGAACGGCACGGCCAACGGGGTGCCCCCCGCCGCCGCCAAGAAGGCAGAGCCCGCCGACCTGCAGGGCGTGCTGCTCAAGAACGCCGAGGCGCCCAACAGCCACGAGGCCAGCGAGGACGACGTGGACGCGTCGGAGCCCATGTACGGCTGCGACATCTGCGGGGCGGCCTACACCATGGAGGTGCTGCTGCAGAACCACCGGCTGCGGGACCACAACATCCGGCCGGGGGAGGACGACGGCTCGCGCAAGAAGGCCGAGTTCATCAAGGGCAGCCACAAGTGCAACGTGTGCTCGCGGACTTTCTTCTCGGAGAACGGGCTCCGGGAGCACCTGCAGACGCACCGCGGCCCCGCCAAGCACTACATGTGCCCCATCTGCGGCGAGCGCTTCCCCTCCCTGCTGACGCTCACCGAGCACAAGGTGACCCACAGCAAGAGCCTGGACACCGGCACCTGCCGTATCTGCAAGATGCCCCTGCAGAGCGAGGAGGAGTTCATTGAGCACTGTCAGATGCACCCCGACCTGCGCAACTCGCTCACGGGCTTCCGCTGCGTGGTGTGCATGCAGACGGTCACCTCCACGCTCGAGCTCAAGATCCACGGCACCTTCCACATGCAGAAGCTGGCGGGCAGCTCGGCCGCGTCCTCCCCCAACGGCCAGGGGCTGCAGAAGCTCTACAAGTGTGCCCTGTGCCTCAAGGAGTTCCGCAGCAAGCAGGACCTGGTGAAGCTCGACGTCAACGGGCTCCCCTACGGCCTCTGTGCCGGCTGCATGGCCCGCAGCGCCAACGGACAGGTGGGCGGCCTGGCCCCGCCCGAGCCCGCCGACCGGCCCTGCGCCGGCCTCCGCTGTCCCGAGTGCAGCGTCAAGTTCGAGAGTGCCGAGGACCTGGAGAGCCACGTGCAGGTGGACCACCGTGACCTCACGCCGGAGACCAGTGGGCCCCGGAAAGGCGCCCAGACGTCGCCAGTGCCCCGGGTAAGAGCCTGCCCCTGCTCCTCGGGGCTCCGCTGAGCTCTGTGTCTCCTCGTGGTGCTGCCTCTGATAGCCCGGAGAGGCCGCGCTCCCGTGTGGCGGTCAAGTGCATCCGCTCCGTCGTAGACTGCGACGTGACCCCCAGGGCTGTCCGTTCCCTTCCCGCTGTGTGATGTTGGCGTACGTTATCTATCTCTCTGGGCCGCATTTGTCGAGTGCTCATCCGCAAAAGGGGGGGGTGACGGTCATCCGGACGTCATAGGATCACTTTTAGGGACCCGTGGTGTAAGATAAGTAAAGGGCCTGGTGCCCTGGCTGACACACGGTTATAAATGATTATCGCCTTTCTTACAGATCTGGGGTGGACTTACTCGCTTGTTTGCTGAGTCTCCTTGGGTGAGTCCCTTTGCTCTCTGGGCTTCAGATTCAGGATTCTTTTGATAATCCATAGTGATCATCTATAAAGGGCTCAGGACCTGAGCTTAGTTCAGGCCGATCATGCTAGCTCTATGCACCAGCTGATGCTGTTATCGTCCACAGCACACATTATAGTTAGGGCGGTTGCTGGTGCATGGAAGACCCTAGGAATGGTTCCCGTGACTGTTCTCCTTCGTGGCTGATGGATCCTTTCATTCTTCATCAGATTTGTCCCGAGCACCCGTTACGTTTGGGGGGGTGCCTGGCAGTCGAGGAGAATCAGAAATGGACTCTACCTTGGGGGCTCCCAGACAAGGGGGAGAGCACAGGCCCACAGCTAGTAGGTTTCAGGGAGGCAGGGCAAGTTCGGGCCTCTGGAGGGTCCGCATGGGCTGTGGGGCCAGTGGCCAAGGTGGTGGTGGGCCTGGAGCCTGCGTGGCCCTTGGCTGTCAGCGGTACGGGCCCGGGGATTCCCAATGAGTCTGTTGCCTGTTTCCAGACTGAGGAGGTGCCAAGTGGATCTCGGGAGTATCCTTCCCTCGAGGGCCACTGCTGGTGCCACAGGCAGTAAGGCAGAATTTGGAGGAGGGCCACCCGCTGCAGGTGCCTGCTGGAAGACGGGGGTGCAGCCCTGGCTCTTCCGCTCCGGGAGCAGAAGTGGGATCAGAACTGGGGCCTGGGACTCTGGGACTTGGAGGGCGAGAATGAGAGAGAAGGAGGGCTGGAGAGAGTGGAAAGAGAATGTACGGAGACTGCCTCTGGGCAGGGGTCCCCTAGGACACTGTGCACCGGCCCTGGTCACCACCTCTCAGCTCTGCTCAGCTCCCACTGGTGGGCGGGGTTAAAATGAAAATCTGCCTCCTCCAGGACCCACCAGGGGTTCCATCTCTCCGGGCGTCTGTCCTCACCTATAAAGCCAGAGAGTGAGGGTGATAATGGTAGCGACGCATAGCGACAGGGTCTGTGTCCGGGGCTGACATCACCGGGCAGGCACGGGGGAGGGGGAAGCCCTTCCGGGTTTTTAACGAGCATCTGCTGTGATTGGTCGGGGTTCGTGCCTCATCCGTGGTTAAATATTGTGACTGTGCCGACCTCAGTATTTGGCCCCGAGCTTTAAGTGAGCAAAGGAAGTGCTGGGCGCACAGGAAACATCACTTGCTATCTCTCCCATTTATGATCACAGCTCACACTTACCGAAGGATAAGGATGTGCCGAGCACTTTCTGTCTACGCCGTGACACTACCTTTACGGATGAAGAAACGGAGGCACAGAACCGTTGGCCATTATTAGCCCCCAGCTGTCAAGAGGCAGAGAAGGGATTTGAACCCAGGGAGTGTGGGCCACAGCCGAGCGAGCTCTTGACCCACATTCTGCCTGGCTCTGGAGCCCATCCTGGTGGCAGGCTGGGGTGGGGTCTGGGATAGTTGCCCCCCTCGTTCAGACTGTGGGACAGTGTGGCAGGGCTGGGGCCCAGTACACCGTCCTCCCAGGTGCACCCCAGCCCCATCCCTGCCTTCCCACACTGCCCACTGTGGTGCGGGGGCTCCTGCTAGCCACGGGGCTGCTTCTGGTGCCTCCAAAGCCTTGAGCTATTGCAGCCGGCCCCTCCCCAGTCTCTGCCCTGGATTCTGCATCAAGGGCCACTTCATGAAGCCCCTAGTGTGTGCGCAAAGGCTCTTTATCATTTCCATGGCAACAACCTGGGAGCTTTGCCGTGACCTCTGTTTTGGCAGAGGTGGTCCCCAGGCTCAGAAAGGGGGAACCATCTACCCGGGGATGCACAGCTGTACCCTGCCAGCTCAGGGATTCAAACCCGAGGGGGCTTGTTTTCTGGGAGCCCGACAGGCCTTCCTCTCCCTGTCCCAGGCCTTGCGAGAGAGGAGGTGAGCAGACAATCACATCTAGAGGCCTGGGCAGATGGGCCATTTGCAGAAAGGAGCTAGACAAAGCATGGAACCTCCCCAGTGGAGGCCCAGCCTCTGGGGCCTTGCCCCCTGCCTGGGCACGCCTGGGGGCAGGGGCCCAGCTGTCTGTTCGCCCACCCCTCGCTCCCCTAGGACTCACGCATGCAAGAGCAGACTCTGGGGGCCGAGCGAGGGCTTGGGGGCTGGTAGGCTGGGACCCTCGGGAGTGTATCCATAGCAACCAGCTCTCAGAGGACTGGGTTCCCGTGGGGCCGAGGCTGCTGTCGGCTGGAGTGGGGAAGCATGGAGGCTCCAGCCCCACCCCCTCCCCAGCTCTGTTTATGGGTAGTAACAACATCACCCCAACTCTAGGCCAGTGTGGGCAGATCCCAGCCCGCCATCGATTCCCCAGGTCCTCACAGTGCCAGCTGGGGCAGCCTAGGTGCTCTCGCACAGGTCAGAGGGCTTGGCCAGGCCGCACCAGCTCTCTGTGCCCTAGCCCAGGACCGTCTGGGGTGTTCTGGGACACGGAGCTGAGAAAAGCTGCTCAGAGAGCGGCTCCGGACGCAGCCTGCCTGGCATCAAATCCCTGTCCCCTTGCTCAGCAGTGCGGGGCTCTGGCCAAGTGGTTTAGCCTCTCTAAACTCCACTTTCTCCACCCTTAAAGTGGGGCTTACCAAATGATTGTGAGTCTTCAGAATGAACAGAGCCTGCACATAGTAGGTGCTCAGTAAATGTGAGCTGCCATCACGATCGTGGAAACTCAGCAGCTATGGGCTGTCTTTCCTGTCGTTCCCACTCTTCTTGTCTCCTGTCTCCTGTCTCTGCTGGTCTCAAGCGTGTTCTCCCTCTGCCCTGGGCTCTTCTCTGAGCTTGCAGGGGCCACACAAGGGGAGGCAGCCCCGGCCGCAGGCCCCAGGGCTCAGCTCTGGTTCTCCTGGGCTGGGCTCTGGGGAGGGGGCTTATGACAGAGGAGGCGCTTTGAATGCCAAGTTCTCTCTTTCTATAATTATGTCTCCTGGTGGGGCCTGAAACTCCAGAGGAGGAGGGGCTCTCTGGGGGATAGAGAAGGGGAAGACAGACCAAGAGGAGGTATTGGGGTGAGGACGGGGTCCGGCCAGCATTGCAGTGGGAAGGAGACAGAGTGAGAGAGTCCTCACCTGCTTGTCCCCGAGCTCACGTTCCCCCGACGTGGAGGGCCAGACGGCCCTGGCCAGGTGCCTAGTGTTCAAGGCCGGAAGGGCCGTCTCGGCGTGGGGGCCTCTGGGAAGCTCGTGTGTTAACACGAGCCTTAGTGAGTGTTGGTGCTGGTGAGGCTGCGTGTGCGAGTGCACACGGGGACACTCGGGAGTCTGCTGTGACCGCGGGGGTATGTCTGGGAGGGGTACGTGCGTGTGCTCGTGCGCACACCGGGCGTGACGGATGTAGCCACCGGGGGTCCGGTGACAGAGCCGAAAGCCTTTGTGTCTCGGGATGAGTTTGGATACGTCGATGTGTGTGAGCTTGTGGTCGTGAGGACGTCCCCACTGCTCTGTGGCTGTTGTACCCGTGTGTCTGTGTTACAGGGAGCAGGTTGCTGCGTGTGTGGCGGGGGCTGGGGCTCTCGTGTGTTGACAGCGAGTCGGGGCGAGGGACGGTACATACGTCTGTTTGCACGTCTGTGCGTGTCCTCGTGGGCATGTGCATACCCGTGCATGCAGGGTGTGTGTGTGTGTGTGTGTGTGTACATCCAGGCTCTTGTGGTCAGCAACGGCCCTTCCCTTGGGAATCCCCTGGAGTCTTTCTCCCCATCAGGAAGGGCCCAGTTATCTGCAGTCTTCTTCCTGCTGCCGAGGGGGTGGCCACACGCTGGAGGACCCCTGGGGATAGCTTCTCATTCTGCTTGGCCCCTGGTGATTTTTTCTTTTTTTTTTTTTTACCAAGCATAGCGACCCCCTTCATTCACCTGCCCCTAGGAGGAACAACCAAAATCACCTTGATCGTGGCCCGTCCTCCACACTGGTCTGGACCAGCCATGGCTATGGTGTGGCCTCCACGGACTTCTACCCAAGCAGAACCATGGAGAGGGCACATGGCCTTCCTTGTGCAGCAGGCCTGCTCTGGGCTTCCTTGGTGTGGAGATTCCTGGGGTGTGTTTCATTCTCCCTCACCCCTCCCTCCCTCTCTCCCTCCCTCTTTTCCTTCCTTCCCGCATCAAGGGGGTGGGGTACACATGTGGGAAGGAATGAATGATTTTGACAACGGAGAGACCCAAGATCATTGTTCTCCATGAGCACAGACGTGCAGTTGAGCTGAGATGGGGGCTTTGGGCCTGTGTCCCCCCAGAAGACCTCAGTCCCCACTGTCTCCTCTGACCTGAACATCTCTTCTGTCTCTTGTATGGCCAGAATCCCCAGCCCTGTCTGGCCCTCCAGCCTCATGCCATTCTTCCCCGGGGCATTTCCAGGCTAAATGCCTGCTTCTTGGCCACTCTTCTGAACCCCTGGGTCTTTTGCAACATTGGGGGAAGAGCCCCGGTCTTATCAGAGCGGGTTCTGGAGGCTGAGCGGAGACATTGCCTCTGGAACCGAAGCTCCCGGCACCAACAAAGACTGTTGTTTCTTCACTCGTGTGTTCCACCAGCATTTGCTCAGCATCAACAACCACTGTAATAAAAGTTAAGTCATTATGAGGCACTCGGTCTGGGACAGGCCCTGTGCCCAGTGCTGAGGATCCAGCATATAGAAGTCATCTTTGGTTCTCTTTGTTCCTTCTGTCCTAGTAGAGTGCTTTGCAACATAGTATTTGCAACTTTGCTCGTTTGTTCAACAGATGCTTCCCAAGCAGGGAGTCTCTGCTGGCCGTGGGACCTCACAGGTGGACGAAACACATCCTGGGCCTCTGGGTGCTCGTGGTGCAGTGGGGGGAGCAAACAAGTCAATTAGACACAACAAATCCGTGTGCTGATGAACTAGATGCTTAAGCATAAGCTCGGGGGCCTGGGGAGGCCCTGAACTCATCCCTGGGTGGGAAGAGGAGGCTTCTCAGCAGAGGTGACATTTGAACGGAGTCTTCAAGGATGGAAAGGGTATACTCCGAGTGGAGGACACAGCGTGGGCAAAGGCCTGGAGGTGGGACCCTCGAGGGGAGCTGCAGATGTGCTTGGAGCCACGGTGGGAGCTGAGACACTGAGCCCCCTGGTGGTTCATCCTGGCTGCATTGTTGAGGGTTGGGCCTGAGTGTTCAGCCAAGAAATCCAAAGTCCTGCTCCCTTTTCCAGGGGTGGAGGGAGGCCCCATCGTCCCGGAGTTGAAGTGGTCTTCAAAAAGCTTGGATATTTTGGATTCTAGTACCACCCTGTCCCCTTCATAAAAACCCACAGCCACCAACCTTCCCCCACACAGGCAGTACTGCCCCTGTCCACAGGGGCCTGCTTTCACAACCACCCAGCCAGGCCTACTGTTGAGAATGAGCTCCACTCCTTCGAATGGGTCTTCAAGAAGCTCTGAAGCTTCTGATGATCTCCATTTTCCTGCTCCCACCCCATCAGGGCAGCTGGTCTCAGCTTCCTGTGTGTGGAAGCCAGCTGTAGGATCACTGCGGCCATGTGTGCCTAGGGCAAATGAGGAATTCCTCAGTAACTTCTAACACTAGGACTGGCAGGAGCAGTACCCCCTGCTCGGCCACATGGTCCTTAGGGCGGGTAAAGAGATGGAGTAGTTGGATGGGTGGAAAGATAGATGTATGGTTGGATAGGTGGATGGGTGGGTGGATGGTTAGAGAGAGAGGATAGGTAGATGGATGTAGGGGAAGACAGACAGATGAATAGCAGATGGATGGGTAGATGGAGGGTGGATGAATGAACGGGTGGATGGGTAGATGTGTATAAGTAGATGGATGATAAGATAGGTAGGTGGATTGATGGGTAGACGGATGGGTGTGTGTGTGTGTGTATGTGCGCGCGCGCGCGCGCGCGCATGTAGTTGGATAGGTGGGTAGACAGTGGGTAGGTAGGTGGATGGATGATGGAGAAATGGATGGATGGGTAGCTAGGGGATGCATAGATGGATTTGAGCATGCTCCAAGCAGGGCAGCCTCCTTCAACTTCTTTTCCATGGTCATACTGTGTGCTCTCACCTTGGGATGGTGATTCCCATCATGGCAATTTCCCCACATCTAACAGAGGACAGCTCCCTTAGAATCTAGCCCAGTCCCCATCCCCAGGCTGGAAAGCTGAATTCCGAGGCAAGTGGGAATTGAATGGCTCAGCGAGACCTGGGAGGGGACCAGAGCCATTCCAGAAAGTCTTGAGCCAGGCTTTATGCTCTTTTCTACCTCCTGACTATCTAATTCCTTTCTTTTTTGGCTTCCAAACAGAAAAAGACATACCAGTGCATCAAGTGCCAGATGACCTTTGAGAACGAGAGAGAGATCCAAATCCATGTTGCCAACCACATGATTGGTAAGAGAGCGTTTCCTCCCACCCATGCTGGGGCCACTCATTGGGGTCTGAAATTTGTGGTTCCGATCATCATTTCACTGCTTTTATGGTGAAAGATGGAGTCACAACTGCTGTTTCAGAGACATTTCAAATGGGAGTAAAATGTAAGAGCTGAGCACTTTCTCCATCCAGCCTTCTTGTCGCAGCTCCACTCACATTAGAATCAAACTTTTGACAATCTCTTCCATTTCCCAGCATAAATTTCCCTCCATTTCTGAAATGAAGTGCTTTCCAGTTGTCAAGCACTCAGGGGCAATTATGCCTCAATTTCGTATGTCATGACATTGAATAGATTTAACTGCTCACATTTCCCCGCTAAATGTGGTGAATTCCTCAGGCACATTGTCAAAACAGAGTGCTTACAAAGTTATTTCAGTGCTTTTCCTATTCCTCTTCAAGTAGTTTTGGAATTTGGAAAAATCAGCCTTTCCAGAAGGGGGACTTGCAAAGCGCCATAGTGTTCCCTCTTGGCCTGAGGTACGGAGGGAAGGTGTGTGCTTTGCGTGGATGGGTGTGGTCTCCCTGGCGGCTGGGGGTGCCCTCAGTGGAAGAGGGAGTGCGGCTGGATTTCCGGTGAGCGTGGGGGCTTGGCCCTGGGGGATGGAGGACTTGGCGGTGAGTGCTTTGGGAGCTTCTGGAATCCTGGTGCCTTGGGTCTCCAGTGGAAGGATGATCGCCGTCTCCAAGACCCCTGCAGTCTGAGCAGTGAGGCTTCAGGTGTGGGTTGAGCATCCTGACCCTTCACTTCCTCTAATAACTTTCCATTATAGTCTTAAAAACAGCCATGCCGACCGAGAACTGTTTTACAAAACCCTTAATCGCATACATTCGAAGAGATCCATTAACCGTGAAACTCGGTGAACTCTCATGAACCGGGCACACCTGTGTAAGCAACAGCCCAGCGAGGAAGCAGAGCATTTTCGCATCCCTCCTGACCCCTCTGGGCCCTCCCCCGCCCCCAACGAAATGTTGTCACCATCCTGATGTCGAATGGCATAGGGCTTTTTGGGCCCATTTTGCATTGGATGTACATGAGATTGTATGGTCTCTGCTCGTTGGTGTCTGGCGGCTTTGGGTCATTCACGTTCGAGCCCGTAGTTTGCACATCGCCCCTTCTCATGGGTGTGTACTATTCCGTCGTGTGAACACTTCATTTATCTTGTCTGTCCAACTCTTGCTGGGCTTCTTGGTCATTTCCGTGTTGGAGTTGTTTCAGATCATGTGCTGCTGTGGACCTTCTCGTATGTGGATTTTGGTGAGCAGGTGCATGCGGTTTGAATGGGAAGATCGGTAGGGCTGGACTTGGCGGGTCATAGGATACCAGTAGGTCACCTTCAGTAGATACAGACGGACAGATTTCCAAGGCACTTGTGTGAAACTGCCGTCCCACCAGCGATGCAGGACAATTGCTCACGTCTGGGCCACCATCCATGTTTTCCACAAAAGGAGCGATTGCTAAGGTCCTTCTTCAGTGAAATTGTGCTCACGGTGAGGATGGTGCCTTGTTCCCCCCCAGCAGCAGCCTTGGCACACTCGGTGGGTTTGGGTGTCCAGTGTCCCGGTGACTCTGAGTAGTTCCGACCATGTGTGGGTTGGGGCTCGCCCGGTGGTGAGGGGACCGGGGGCGCTGAGGAGGGGCAGGTAAGGCCCCGGGAGTTCAGCCTGACAGGGAGATTGGTGGCTTTTTAATTTCTTCTGTTTGAAAGCCCCCTGCTGAAGTAGAAGAAGGAAACTATCCTGTCAGTCACCGGCTGCTGAGAGTGCTTTCATGGGAGTGTCAAGGAGGTAAAGATGAAGATATCTAAAAATGTTTGCTTTTGTAGCAGGTGTTAATGTGTGTGCCTGTTTGTAAGCACGAAGGGCGAGAGCCTGGCTAATTGGACCACAGTGATTTCAAACGTGCTTCCCCCACCCACCCCCCCTTCCACCTTTCCTTCTGCGCAGAACCTGGAAGCCATGTGTCCTCAGGTGGAAGGCGAGGGGTTTGCTCCTAACTAGAGAGATGGGCTGGGTGATGGGAAAGGGGGGCTGGAGGGGCATCCGGAACTGGGTGTGAGCTGGGTGCCGGGCTCCCGAGGGAGGCAGTCTCGTCTGAGGGCTGGGCAGCGCCCCTCACCCCAGCCTGCTCCGCCGTGCTGTGAGCCGGCCTCGTTCCCAGGATACACGGGGGGCAGGCAGCAAGGAGCTGCTGGTCTCAGAGCCTGAGAATCCGAGTGAGACTTTCATGCATTGCAGAAAGCGTCACCATGCCGTGTCCCCATGCAGCGTGGGCTGGGGGCCCCATGTGAGCCATGTCTCTGGTGGCAGGGTGTGGTCTTTTGCTCTAACCTGCCCTCCCCACCTGCTGGCCCTGCCCTGGCCTCATCAACTCCATTTATCAAAGAACTCTGACTGAGCACTTCTTGCATGCAGAGTGCTGGGGTGGTCTCAGGTGATCCAGGGAGAAGGGGACCCGGTCCCCGCCCTCAGGGACCATATGGCACCCTGTAGGAGACACCATGGCACATACATCATGCCGGGAAGGGAAGTGTCACTGGGTGACAACGCTGAGCCCCACCACATGCCAGGTACCCTAGGTGGGTGCTCTCCTCCGTCTCATCGAGGAGCTTCAGTGATGTATCCAAGTTCTTCCAGAGATGAAGCAGCAGAACCAGGGTCTGAATTAGGCTGGGCTCTCTCCACTGTGTGTGGCTCCTGCCAGGGTCTGTGGCGGGAAGGACCCAGTGCTGCCCGCAGGGGAAGCTGACGGCATCCGGCGTCCAGGTACACACAGTGCCGGGAGGTTGATGCTCCCAGAACGAGGACTGCTAAATCCAAAGAGGTCCGTCAGAAAGGCCTGGGTTGAAGGCAGAAGAGGCGTTTTCTCTGTGGCAGGGCCCATCACTGGCAGAGGGCGCAGCTTTGACAAGGAAGGCCAGTCACCGGAGAACAACAGCCTCGGAGGGCTCAGCAGAAGCAGGTCCTCGCAGGATGCACTGTTAGATGGAGGAGACGGGGAGCAGTGTCTGTGGGAGGACTGTGGGGTGAGCCAGGCTCAGAGGCAGGAGCAGAGGAGGGAGTTTGGGGGGCTGGAGGAGTCTGACCTCGCTGGGATGGAGGCCTCTTGTGTGGGAGCATCATGGGCATTAGGGTGGGGAGGTAGATTGGGACCAGGCCACAGAGGGCCTTGAATGCCAAGTTAAGGGGTTTGGGTTTGGACTCGACCCTGCAGGCTGGGGTCCAAATCTGGGGTCCCTTGGCTGATGTTTTTTTGGCTGCTCTTGAAAAACCAGAAGAGGGGGCTGCCAGGGCCCTGAGTTCCCATATGGTGCAGCTGACGGGAGTGCGGTGGCAGCTGGGATCGCGTGTTCCCAGGCACCACAGTCCCCACCCATCCCTATTGTATTTTAGGGGCTGCTTTGCTCATTTGTGTCCCCAGCCTGGTCCCTGTGGGCACCTGAATGTGCAACAGTGGGCTTAGGCACTAGGGAGCCATTGAAGGTTTGGGAGCAGAGTATGGCCTGGACGTAGCTGAGTACTTGAGGGAGATGAATCTGGCTGCAGTGTTGAGGGGAAGCAGATAGAAAGGAACAGAGATCCACCTGGCCTGGTCCAGAGGTGGGGGGAATGAGACCAGGAGAGGAGAGAGAGGTTGGTGATAGAGCCGATATTTGGTTTGTGCGGTGTACCTACTTGGCCCTGGTGGCTTGGGGAAGGTGGCAGGGGGCAATGGTTGGGGATAGGAATGGAAGAGTAGTGGGCCCAAGAGCCCCAGCTGGGGCTGGCTCCGAAGTCCCAGTAAATCTGTTGGGGCCCAGTGTCCCTGTGGACAGCTTCCCCTGCTAAATGGCCCGAGGCCAGAGTGGATGCCTGCAGCTGGTTGGGGGCAAAAGCCCCCCTTAGCAGCACTAAGGGGACTTGGCGGGTAGAAGTGGCACTGTTCAGCTTGATGGCCTTCTCATAAACGTGGGGCGCAGGGGGTCTGAGGCTGGCCTCCCCAGGGATCCGGACTGCTGGAGCCCTCCCCTGGGGGATGCTCAACTGGCCTTTTTATAGCGGGGGGCCTCTTCGTGGCTCTGCAGCCTCCAGACCCTGGGAGTTGTGATGACTCAGGGACGCTTCTCCTTGGGAACATTTTCCCAGAACCCTCTCCTGGCTGCTGCTGGCCAGGGAGTGATTTGGAGCCGATAGAAAGGCAAGGGTTTTTTGAGACCTTTTCAGCAGCAGGGTTGCCTTTGAAATCCCCCCTCCCCACAGGGAACGAGGCCCCCTTCTCTGGGCTTCCCCCAGCTTTTGAAATGGTTTTAGACACCCCCTTCCCCAGCAGGCACATCAAAAACTTGGAGCGGTCCACAGCCCTGTTCGGTGGCCTCCCGCAGGGATGACATGGCCCCACCCAGCTGCCCTTGCCCACCATCCACTGCCTCCACATCTGGAAGGAGGGCCCCCTCCTCGCCCCCGAAATGTCTCCGCACGAGGCCTGCCTTGGGCTTCCTGGGCCCCCTTCCAGTGGCTGGAGCGGGGGAGCGTGTCTTCCTCTGCGTGTTGAACATGTGGGCACCTGAGGCCTCAGACCCCAAAGAAGCTGATTTGCCAGGACTGCGCCTGCCTGTTTCTCAACTGCCCGTGGATGTTTCTCCTCTCGGTTCCTGCGGGGCGTGGCTGGATAAGGGGTCTGAGAACTTGTCCTTGAAATAACGGACTTGCTCTGACCCAGGTCGGCCCTAAGGGAGTGACTCAGCCTCTGGGCCCTGGTGTCTTTACCCAGGGCTTCACAGGCCCCTGGGGGGAGCCCCGAGGAGGGTCAGGGCTGGGAAGGGACAGTCCTCAGGGAACCTTGACAGGAACGTTCACCCTCTATGTCCTTGGAAAGTGGCTGCGGACTCTGGCAGGCAGCCAGCCAGGCCAGAGTCAGACTCGGCCCAGGGGGGCATTAGGCATTTTGGGGATGTTGTTTTCCTGGTCACATCAGCCCCATTCCCTGGGTGCCTCTGAGGGCTAAGCTTTGCTGTCGGGGGTGAAGAAATTGAGGGCACCTGGAAGATCAGCCTCTCCCACCCCCTGCTCGGGCCTTTAACATCCTGTGCCCCTGTCACATGTTGGGCTGGTGGTCCTTGTCTGTCGTCCCCTCCATAGCCCTTCCCTCGCTCGCTGTGGCAGGATGGGCCGTGGTCCACATGGAGGGTGTGTGTGTGTATGGGGGGGCTTCTGTCTTCTAAGTCTCTAAGAAGCACATCCCTAGAGGCACATTGAAATCCCCACTCTTTCTGCGGCTGCTTGCATGCCCAGGACCCATGCTGAAGGCCTGGCCTGCAGCATTTGGGAGGGGACGGAAGGTCTGGTGTGGAAATCAGTGTCTCGGCCTCCCACCAGGGAAATACAAAACCCCTCAGATATAACTGAAGAGGAAAACACATGACAAGGACAAGGAGAAGGGGTTCCTGTGTACTCTGTACCGCAAACACATGTTGCTGAACGGGGCTGTGTTAGGCGCTTCCATGGTGCTTTTGATTCAGGGAATGCTGGACCTAAAACATCTGTCTACCCATAAGACGTGATGAAACCGTCTCCCTGTCCCCCCAGAGATTACATTTCAAGTTCTGGAACTGCTCTGTCAGAATAACAAGACTGTATCATCCCATTCTTTTTACATTTTTTAATTTTAATTTTTCCAAAATCCCCTTAGCAGCCCCCAAGGCTGAGAGGAGTCAGTTTCCCTGACTTTGAGCCTCATTGGTTGGTTTGAGGAGGCTGTTGATCAAGCACTTTGGTTTATGAAGGACCCATCAATTCTGGATTTTAAAATAGTGGAAATGTTCTTGTTTTCATAGATTTCTTCTTCTTCTTCTTCTTTTTTTTTTTTTAAGAGGGGGAAAGGCCTCTGTAGGTGGGGTTTCCTCTAATAATAACCTCAGTTCAGTAAACATGATTGAGATCTTTGGAGGAGCTCAGTGAGGAACCTCTCCTCTCATTCAATTGGGGAGATAATAACCCCAAAGGAAAAGTTCTATGTAATGTCACAAGTGTGAGATACGGAAGCTCAAAGGATAGGCGTGTTGCCGAATCTGGGCATCCAGGAAAACTTCCTGGAGGAGGTGACACCTAAGAAGATGGGCAGTAAGGTGGAAGGGGTATTCCAGGCAGAGAAAACAGCAGAAGCCAGTTCATAGAGAAGAGCCCCATGTAGTATGTGGGGGAAATCACAGACAAAGCAGTGTCACTTCAGGAAAAAAATCATGAGACAGGAGGTGGGCAGATCACAGAGACAGTGCAGCGGGGTCGGTGAGAGAAGATGAGGGTGTTGGTTAGGAGGGTGTGGGTTTGAGAAACGTTTAAGAGGCAAAACCAGCAGGATTGGGCAAAATTGAATGGGTGTGGGAAGGGGAGAAGTTAGGAATGACTTCAGGGTCTCATGGGACCAAGTTTTGGGTGACAGGTAGAAGATGCTACTGTGCCCGAAGAAGAGCTGGTTGTTGCAGGGCTGGCAAAGATGGCCCTAATAATGACCTTGCGGGTGAGGCTGCCTGAGTCCCGGGCCCAGGCGGCAATACCTGCACGCCCGCTGTCACACTCACCCCTACAACTGATGAGGGGTCACTGTTATTTTTCCTCTCTTGGACTTGGGGAGCTCACGGGGCTCGTCTGTTGTCAGTAAGTTGCAGAGGGGAGATTGGAATTCAGGAACTCATGAAAAGGGAGTTCAGTTTTCATGTAACTGAAAAGTCTCAGGATTCCTTGGGGAAGAGGCTTCTGGAATCCTCTGAACTCCGACACCTGAACACTCATCATACTCGAGGGGCTTGAGTTTGTGTGTGATCTGACCCTGCACAAGATGCTTACGGGCGATCCGCGTGCTGCTGTCTGGCTGGCGGTCGCCCACATGGGCCGAGGGCTCAGGAGAGAGGCCTGGGCTGGAGAAGGGGTCTGGAAGCATCCGCTGATATGCTGAAGGCAGCTGGGAGGCGCATGGTGTCATCGGCAACGAGAGAGCCGAGTACTTCGGGCAGCACTGCAAAAGGCCACGGAGAGGCCCACGGCAGGGAGGCTGAAGAGGGTCTGCTGGACTGTCCTGGGCAAGAAGAGCAGGGTCAATGGAATCGGATGGAGGAGGGAGCTGGGGGCTACGGGGGAGACCAGCAGTGTCGCGTCGCCTTGCCAGGTTCCAGGCTGGGAAGGGAGGGGGAGAGGCAGGAGCTGCTGGGGTCCGAGGGTCCCAGGAAGCTTTTGCATTTTTAAGAGGGAGACACCAGAGTGTGCTTCTAGGCTACGGGGAGGGCATCACTGGGGAGAGGAGGAGGAAGGTCGGAGAGGAGCTAGGGATGGTGCCAGTCCTGGAGGGGCAGGGACCGGGGCCCCGGCACCCGCCCACAAGCATGGCCTTCTCTTCTTGCTTTTCGTTGCCATGGACGTGGTGGCTTGTCCTGCTGGACAGGCTTTCCCGAGTGCCCTTTTTGGTCATTTGGCTGCTTGGGAGCCACTGATGGATGGGCAGCGTCCCTTGCATCTGCTTCTGGCTGAGCCTTACTGGAGTGAGGGCAGAAAACAAGGGTCCCGTGGTCTGTGGTGGCCCCGGGGCTCGACCCCTCTGCCCTGGGCTTCCAGTGGGGTGCCAGAGCCGTACCCTGGACCCCCTTCCTCAAGTGTCTCTCGGGCCCAGTGGGGAGGGAGGGGGAGACCTCCTCTCCCAAGGGGGTCGGTGTGGCCCTCACTGGCCGATCAGTTCATAGGTCCCTGCCCGCTCTGGCTTCCAGCTCCTCTGCCTGGGGCGTGGGGGTGGGGAGAAGGGAGGTGGTTCCCCAAAGACACACAGGTGCGCTGGGAGCCTGAGTTGGAGTAAGAATCCAGAATCACTGATGGGAGCATTTTCTAAACAAAGACTCCTTTAGGAAGTGACTGATTTTAATTTATCCAGTAGAGCTTTTTAAAAAAAATTTTTTTTTATTTAAATTCAATGTAGTTAACATATAGTGTGTTCTTAGTTTCAGGAGTAGAATTCAGTGATTCATCAGTTGGATATAATACCCAGGGCTCATTACATGGAGTGCCCTCAATGCCCATCACCCAATTACCCCATCCCCCTAGCCTCCAGTAGAGCTTTATTAAGCACCAACTGTTTGCTCCATCTGCTGTAGCTATGAATATTAATGTGAAATAGAATATGCAGGTGGGCGTGCGCACACACACACACTCAGAATGTAGAACTCTACAGTCAGTCACAGCGGTTAAAAGCACTCCCAGCTCATGGCTGTGCCACTTCACGGCTAACCAAGCTATCTGCCTCTGGATGCTTCAGCTCCTCATCTATAAGATAACCCCACCCTAATGGTCTACAGCAGTTTAAGCAGGACTCGTTCAGTGGCAAGTCAGACCCAGCTCATACTGACTAACGCATATAAAAGAGAATTATTGGTTCATGTAACTGAAAAGTCCCAGGATTCCTTGGGTAAGAGGCTTCAGGCATGGCTGGATCCAGATCTCTCTCTCTTCTCTCAGCTCTGCCTCCTCTTTGTCGCCTTCATTCCCTGGGGCATGATGACAGCCTCTTGGTCTAGCAGTCCCAGCAGAGAGGGGCATATGCTTCCTCATTAGTGGAAAAGGTCTCAGGACCAAGACTCGCTGTCTCAGGAGGGTCCTGAAGCTACCCATGAACTAATTATTGCAGCCAGGGAGATGCAATAGTTGATTGTTCAGGCTAGCACCAGGGTGGGTCAATGTTAGCCCCCTGCCCCCTGAAAATGGGAGTTAGGGAGGGTATACTTGAAAAGAAAGGAGGTATCTATTTCCTCGAAGGGGGCAGCACAGAAAGGGTCCTACCCCTACTTTTGCGGGGGTGGTGGTGGCTGCTTGGAGCATTAAGTGGGCTAAAAATATATGAAAAGTGCCCAGCACACTGCCTGGCACATGTAAGTTTTCCGTCAGTGGTAGCCGTTAACATTAATATTATTCATATCATTATTATTAGTCCCTGTGGCAGGGACTAATTAAAGATAATGCTTAAGATAATGAGGATGATAATAGAGCCCTTGTTTAGAGAGGATAAACAGCACTTCTGTGGCTGTGCTAAGCCCGCATCCCAGGTGCAGCTCAGAGGGTGCTGCTGAGGGCTTCCTGGAAGAGGAAGACTTGTCCTCTGCCTTTGTCAAGCTCTAAGGGGCTGTGCCTGCAGGACAGATCCAGAGAGTAGCTCCAGTCAGGATGATTTATTCATTTACTCCTTCATTCATTCTGAACTGTTTTTTCTTTCTTGAGCTCCAAGTACGTACACTAAGCATAGATGTCACGGCAAGCAAAACAAAATCCTGGAGCTAGTGGGAAGCAGATGGGTGTCAAACAAGCAAACGGATTAAGAAATCCTGACCCCTTCTTGGATATGCCGTCAGGCTCCCTCCAGCCTGGAACAGCACCTGAAAACTTAAGTGGTCACTCTTTTGGTCTTTTTCTGGATTTTGCACGGACCACCCACAGAGGGTCACTTTGCCAGCAGAGGCCCATACACGCAGCAGCTGGGGGACCTCCCCAGCTAACATCTGCCTTCCCCCCCTCCTAAGGTACTGCCCATCCTGTGGTGTCTGTGGTCCCTGGCATCTCTTTGCTGGCCCTCTGGCCACTCTCCTACAGTCTTTCTATTCCATTGCCTAGTGCCCACACTGCCTCTTCCAGGCCACAGCCCCTGGGTGGCTCCAGATGCCTGTGTCCTAAGCCTTCGCTCCTAGGGTGTCCAGAATTTGCAAATAAAAACACAGAGTGGCTAGTTAAATTTGAATTCCAAATAAAGAACATGTAATTTTTTAGTCTGAGCGTGTCTCCAATATTACATGGGACATACTTATAATAAAAAATGATTTGTTGTTTATTTGAAATTTAAATTTAACTGGCTGTACTTTATTTTACCTGGCAACCCTATTCCTTCCCCACAGTCCCCAAACCTCCAGCGCCTTAGCTTGGGGAACAGTGGTGCTCCCATCCACCTTCCCTTCTTTTAAAGCTCTTCGTGGTCCTTTATTCAGCCTTAAAATATTTTTAACTTAAAAATATTAAACTTTTTATTTTGAGGTAATTGTAGATTCACATGGAGATTCACAGATAGATCCCCTGTACCCGTTACCCAGTTTCTCCCAAGGGTAATAGTTCACAAAATGCCAGCATGGTATCACAACCAGGATATTGACATGGATGCATTCAGGCTACAGAACATTCCCATCACCACCAGCATCCTTCATGCTGTCCTAGCCACTTCCATTCTGCCCCGGCTCCTTCCTTAACCCTTGAAATTGTTAATCTGCTATCCATTTCTATAATTGTGTCATTTCAAGAATGTTATATAAATGGAATTATGCATAAGCTTTCATTATCTTTGGGATCAATGCCCAGGTGTGCAGTTGCTGGGTCTATAATGCTTGCACGTTTGACTTTTAAAGAAACTGCCACACTGTTTCCTAGAGCAGCTGTGCCGTTTTACATTCCTATCAGCAACGTATGAGACGTCAGGTTTCTCTACATCCTTGCCAGCGTTTGGTTTGTCACTATTTTATAGTTTAGCAATCTGATGGGTGTGTAGTGATAGCTTATTGTGGTTTTAATTTACATTTCCCTAATGGCTAATGATGTTGAACATCTTTTCATAGGCTTATTTGCCATCTGTTTGTCCTCTTTGATGAAATGCTTTTTCATATTTTTTGCCTATTTTCGAATTGGATTGTTTGCTTTTTTACTGTTGAGTTTTGAGAGTTCTTTATATATTCTAGATACTAGTCCTTTGTTGGTTACGTGGTTTGCAAATATTTCCTCTCAGTCTGTGGCTTGTCTTTTCATCTTCTTAACAGACTCCTTAAAACAGTATTTTGCAGAGTAAGAGATTAAAATTTGATGAAGTCTAATTTATCAATTTTTCCTTTTATGGCTCATGCCTTTGGTGCCCAGTTTAAGAACTCTTTGTCTAACCCTAGGTCCCAAAGATTTTTTTTGCCTATTTTTTTTGCAAAAAAATTTTGTAATTTCATATTTCACATTTAAGTTCATGATCCATTTTGAGTTAGTGTTTACATAAGCTGTGAGACTTGGATTGAGCTGCTGCTTCTTCTTCTACAAATGTCCAATTGCTCTTGCATCATTTGTTGAAAACACTATAATTCGTCCACTGAGTTGTTTTTGCCAAATACCAGCTAGGCATATTTGTGTGGATCTATTTCTGGGTTCCATTGATCTATGTGTCTATCCCTCTGTCATTATGACACAGTCTACATTACTGTAGCTATGTAAGTTTTGAAATCAGGTAGACTGAGTCCTCCTATTTTATTGTTCTTTTTCAAAATCATTTTAGGTATCCTAGGTCCTTTGTCTTTCCAAATAAATTTTAGAATAATATTGCCTATATTTGCAAAAATTCTTCCTATAATTTTTAAAAAGATTTATTTATTTATTTTATTTTATTTTATTTTATTTTTTTATTTTTTAAATATTTTATTTATTTCTTTGACAGAGAGAGACATAGCGAGAGAGGGAACACAAGCAGGGGGAGTGGGAGAGGGAGAAGCAGGCTCCCTGCAGAGCAGGGAGCCCGATGTGGGACTCGATCCCAGGACCCTGGGATCATGACCTGAGCCGAAGGCAGTTGCTTAACCAACTGAGCCACCCAGGCGCCCTTATTTATTTTAAAGAAAGAGAGAGAGAGAGAGTGAGAAAGAGAATGAGCAGCAGAGGGAGAGGGAGGGAGAAACTCAAGCAGACTCCACACTGAGTGTGGAGCCTGATTCAGGGCTTGATCTCATGACCCTGAGATCATGACCTGAGCCGAAACCAAGAGTCAGATGCCTAACCAACTGCACCATCCAGGTGCCCCTCTTCTTATCATTTTAATAAGAATTGTGTAAACCTGCATACTGATTTGAGGAGAATTGACATCTACTATGTCAAGGCTTCTAATCCATGAACATGGTATATCTTTCGACATACTTAGATCTTCTTTGATTTCTTTTTTTTTTCAAAGATTGAGAGAGAGAAAGAGAGAGAGTGGGGGGAGGGGCAGAGAGAGAGGGAGAGGAGAGAGAATCTCAAGCAGACTCCCTGCTGAGCATGGAGCCTGCAGTGGGGCTTGATCCCACCACACTGAGATTATGACTTGAGCCAAAATGAAGAGTTGGACGCCCAACTGACTGAGCCACCCAGATGCCCCTTCTTTGATTTCTTTTATTATTTTTTTTGTGGTTTATAGCACACTGGTCCTGTACATGTTTTGATAGATTTACATCTAAATATTTCAATTTTTTTAAACAATTATAAATGATATTGCATTTTTAATTTTGGTGTTCACATGTTCATTGTTAGTATATATAAATACAGTTGGTTTCTGAATGTTGGTTTTGTACCCCTTGACTTTGCTCAACTCAGTTGTAGGAGTTTTTATTTTTGTTTTTGTAGATTCCATTGCATTTCCTGTATAGACAATCATGTCATCTGCAAATAAGGACAGTTTTATTTATTTCTTTTCTATCTATGTGCCTTTTATTTCCTTTTCTTGCTTTTTGCTCTGGTTAGAACTTCCAGCACTGTGCTGAGTAAGAGTGGTGACAGTAGACATTCTTGCCTTGTTTCTGAACTTAGGGAGAAAACATTCAGTCTTTTACCATTATGTGTAATAGTAGGTACAAGTTTTTTGTAGATAACTCTACCAAGTTGAGGAACTACCCCTCTATTTCTATTTTTTTTTTAAACAGTTTTTATCATGAATAGGTGTTGGATTTTGTCAAATGGCTTTATGTTTGTTTTTTTTTAACTGCATCTGTTTATATGACCATGTGATTTTTCTTCTTTATTCTGCTAATATAGTGGATTATATTGGTTGAATTTTGAATATTGAAATAGTCTTGCATCCTTGATATATACACCCCAAATGGCCATAGTATATAATTCTTTTTATATATTTCTGAATTCTCTTTGCTAATATTTTGTTAAATATATATATATATATATATATATATATATATTTTTTTTTTTTTTTTTTTTTTTTGGCCTGTATTTATAAGGGACATTGGCCTGCACTTTTCTTTTGTTTTGTCCTATCTGTCTGATTTGATATTGGACAATATTAACTTGATAATATAAATTGAGAACTGGTGGGGCGCCTGGGTGGCTCAGTCGTTAAGCGTCTGCCTTTGGCTCAGGTCGTGATCCCAGGGTCCTGGGGTCGAGCCCCGCATCGGGCTCCCTGCTCCGTGGGAAGTCTGCTTCTCCCTCTCCCACTCCCCCTGCTTGTGCTCTCTCTCTCTCCCGCTGTGTCTCTCTGTCAAATAAATAAAATCTTTAAAAAAAAATTGAGAACTGGTTATTCTGTATTAGGAAGATTTGTTCATTTATTTGAGAGAGAGAAAGAGAGAGAGAAAGAAAGTGCACGAGCAGGGGGAAGGGCAGAGAGAGGGGGGAGAGGGAAAGAATCTCAAGCAGACTCCTCGCTGAGCAGGGAGCCCGATGTGGGGCTGGATCTCAGGACTCTGAGATCATGACCTGAGCTGAAATCATGAGTCAGACACTAAACTGACTGAGCCAACCAGGCATCCCTGGTTCTTCTGTATTTTGAAAGAAATTATATAGAATTGATGTTTGTTCTTTAAACATTTGTTAGAATTCTCCAGTGAAATAACCTGAGTCAGGAGATTTCTTTTTAGGGAGTTTTTAATTATGAGTTTAATTTCCTTTTTAGTTTTCGGACTGTTCAAATTGTGTATTTCATGTTGGTTGAGTTGTGGTAGGTTGTGTTTTGTGAGGAATTGGGTTTTTTCATCTAATGTGTCAAATTTGTGTGTGCACAGTTTTCATGATAATATTCTCTTTTTATTCTTTTGATGTCTGTAGGATCTGTAGGGATATCCTCAGGTTCATTTCTGAGATTGGTAACTTGTGCCTTCCCACTTTTTTTCTCTGTCAGTCTTATTAGAGATTTGTCAATTTTATTGATCTTTTCAAAGAACCAACTTTTAAATATGGATTTTTAATATTGGTTTTCTGTTTTCACTTCCATGATTTCTGCTTTTATTTTTATTATTTCCTCCCCTCTGCTTACTTTGGGTTGATCTTGGTCTTGTTTTTCTAGGTCTTTGAGGTGGAAGCTTAATTATTGATTTGAAAATTTTTCTCTTTCTAATGTATGTATTTAGTGCTATAAATTTCTCTTTAAGCATTGATTTAGCTGTATTCCACAAATTTTGATATGTTATGGTTTTATTTTCATTTAGTTTATTGTATTTTAGAAAATATTTTATTTGTACTTCATCTTTGACTCATTGTTTAGGAGTTTGTTGCCTAGTTTTCAAGTGTTTGGAGGTTTTCCTGTTTTGTTTTTTTGTTTGTTATTAACTTTTAGTTTGAATCCATTGTGATTGGAGGAAACACCATGTGTGACTTCAAATATCAATTCTTTTACATTTGCTGAGATTTGTTTTATGCCCCATGATATGGTCCATATTGGTAGGTGTTCTTTAGGCATTTGAAAAGAACGAATACTCTGCTGTTTTGGGGTGATGTGTTCAATCAATGTCAATTAGACTTTGTTGGTTGATGATGTTGTTGAAGTTTTCTATGTCCCTGATGATTTTCTATCTAGTTGATTGATCATTGAGTGGAAGATGTTGAAATGTTCTATTATACTTGTGGATGTGTCTATTTCTTTCAGTTCTATTAGCTTTTGCAACACGTATTTTGTAGCTCTATTGTTTGGTGCATACACATTTAAAATTGCTATGTTTTCTTGGTTAATCAACTCCTTTATCATTATATGTCCTTGTCTAGCTCATAATTGTTTCCTCTGAAGCCTGCTTTACCTAATATTGTTTGCAAGATACAATGTTTGCAAGATATATCTTATTCCATTGTTTTATCTTTAACCTTCCTGTATGGTTATTTTTTTTTTTAATTTAATTTTATTATGTTATGTTAGTCACCATACAGTACATCATTAGTTTTTGATGTAGTGATCCGCGATTCATTGTTTTCGTATAACACCCAGTGCTCCATGTAGTATGTGCCCTCCTTAATACCCATCATTGGGCAAACCCATCCCCCCACCCCCCTCCCCTCTAAAACCCTCAGATTGTTTCTCAGAGTCCATAGTCTCTCATGGTTCATCTCTCCCTCCGATTTCCCCTCCTTCATTTTCCCTTCTCCTAATTTCCTTCATGCTATTCCTTATGTTCCACAAATAAATGAAACCATATGATAATTGACTTTCTCTGCTTGACTTATTTCACTTAGCATAATCTCCTCCAGTCCCAACCATGTTGATGTAAAAGTTGGGTATTCATCCTTTCTGATGGCTGAGTAATATTCCATTGTATATATGGACCACATCTTCTTTATCCATTCATCTGTTGAAGGGCATCTCTGCTCCTTCCACAGTTTGGCTATTGTGGACATTGCTGCTATGAACATTGGGGTGCATATGGCCCTTCTTTTCACTACATCTGTTTCTTTGGGGTAAATATTTTAAGTGAATTTTTTGGATATGGAATGTAGGTGGGTCATTCTCCCTTGCCCCCACAACCCCATTCTGCTAATCGCTGTCTTTTAATTTATATATTTAGACCATTTATATTTAATGTAATTCATGATATGTTAGGGCTTAAGCCTGCCATTTTATATATTGTTTTCTGTTGGTTCTGTGTTTTTTTTTAAGTTTCTGTTCTCTTTTCCCTGCCTTTCTGTGGGTTACTTGAACATTTTTAAGAATTTAATTTTGGTTTATCTGTGGTGTTTCTTTTTGTATAGCTTTTTAAATGATTATTTAGGTATTATGTTAAATAAACATATCAAAGTCTTCTGGTGTCATCATTTTACCAGTTTGAGTGGAGCATAGAACACTTACCTTCTTTTATCCTCCCCCATTTATATTCTAATTGTTTTAAATATGTCTTTGATATATATTTATAACCATATCAAATGGTGTTAAATTTTTGCTTCAACCATCAAACATAATTTAGAAAACTCAAAGGGGGTAGAAAACTCTTGAATTTAGCATATTGTTCTTACTGTGTTTTTTCTTCCTAATCTTCCAAGATTCCTTCTTTTATCATTTCCTTCTGTTTAGAGAAGTTCCTTCAGACATTTTTTTAGAGTAGGTCTTCTGGTGATAAGGTCTCTTTAGTTTTTTTCATCTGAGGATTGTCACTTTCCCCTTAATTCTTGAAGTATATTTTCACTGGATTTAGGGTCTAGGTTGCCAGTTCTTTCCTTTCATACTTGTGCCACTTTCTTCTGGCCTCCATGGTTTCTGATGAGAAAGCCACTGTTATTTTTTTTATTTTTATATTTTTTTTATTTTTTATATTTTTATATTTTTATATATTTTTTCCCACTATGGTAAGGTACAATTTTTCTCTCACTGCTCTCAAAAATGTTTTCTTTTTTTTTCTTTTCTCTTCTCTTCTTTTCTTTCTTTCTTTTTTTTGGAGTACCTTTCTAGTCTGTCATCTTTCTCTTCTCCTTTCAGGACTCTGATCACATGAATGTTAAAGTGTCACCAACCCCTGAGGCTCTGTTCTTTTATAAATTATCTTATTATTTTAAGTTTTTTTTTTTTTAAATCTATTTCTTTTCTTTTTTTCAGATTGGGTAATTTTTATTGTTTTATCTTCTGGTGCACTGATTCCTCCATCTCTCCTTTCTGCTGTTGAGCCCATCATTGCTTATTTAAGAAATTTTATTTAGGGGTGCCTGTGTGGCTCAGTTGGTTAAGCAACTACCTTCAGCTCAGGTCATGATCCCAGGGTCCTGGGATTGAGCCCCAAGTCAGGGTCCCTGCTCAGCAGGGAGCTTGCTTCTCTCTCTCCTTCTGCCCCTCTCCCTGCTCGTGCTCTCTCTCTTGCTCAAATAAATAAATAAAATCTTAAAAGTTTTCTACTTTTTTATTTCTAAAATTTACATTTAGTGCTTTTTTATATCTTCTATTTCTTTGCTGAGATTTTTTATTTATCTATTTGTTTCACACGTGGCCATAATGGTTGAAGTATTTTATGATGGCTCCTTGAGATTCTTTGACAGATAATTCTAATATCTCTGTCATTGCAGGCTTGACATGTGTGGATTGTCCTTTCCAATTCAGTGTGAGATCTTTCTGGTTCTTGTTGGGATGAATGATTTTGGATTGAAGTGGGGAGTTCCAGGTTCATCTCCCCACCAAGTCTCCATTGATACCTCTCCCATTGGTGAGAGGAGTGTCCCGTTCCTGTTCCCCACATGGCCTCCACTGACACCGGGCAGAGGGATAGGGACATCTTGCTACTGCTGGGTGAGAGTGGGAGGCCGCCTTCCCAGATGGTCTCTCCTGATACTACGGGGAGGACCATGTTACTGCCCAGCACGTGTGAAGGCCCCAACTCCCTACTAGGCTTTCTCTGACACCACCTCAACATGGGGTGGGGAGTCGTGTTTGGTGCCTTGTTACAGCCTTGGGAGCATGGAAGTTGGGGTGCCCCTCTCGGCCTCTGCTGGAATGGGGGGCACAGCTTTTTTGGTGGGCTTTGGCTCGAGCAGAGCTGTTATTGTCTAAAGGTCTTCTGTCTTGCCAGGCTGCCCCTTTTCTTGTCCTTTGGCTGGAGAGAGCAGGCTTTCTTTGGGGCTTTTAAAATCTCACCTGTTGGCCTTCCCTGGTCACCAGCTTCTTCAGCTCCAATCTGAGCTATAGGAGGCAAAAGGAAAACCCAGAGTTCTCACTGGTGTGTCATTTCTTGGTCCCAAGATCCCTGGCCATTCTGTCTTCTCTCCACCTTTCAGAATCTTCTTATGTGTCCTTCATATATAATGTCCAGGGTTTTTAGTTGTACTTAGCTGGAGAAATAGGGAAAATTATATCCAGGGGAGAAATCTGCAAGCTGAATAGGCATTTGAGGGTCTCAGGGACATGTAGAAAACATTGCTTTATTCCACAGCAACTTCTGTGCTATTTGGGTCCAAGGGCTTGTGGTGAAATTGGAGCTTAGATTTGTAGCTCAGACCTGGGCCAGGCCCATTTTGAGGACCCTCCTCCTTCCCTCCCCTCCTCTTCCTTTGCGAGGGGCGAGAACAGTGGTGGTATGAGATCCCTGACTCACCCGTTGGTGACAGTCATCCACCAAGCCCAGCCAAGTAAAGGTTGATATAATGATGCCTTGTCCCTGCCTCTAGCGTTGTTTCCTTCCCTCCGGTGATGCTTGTTGCTCTGATTCTATCCTCGTAGCAGCCAGTGAAATCACCAAGCCAGGGTGGGGTCCTACCTGACATAGCAGCTGGGGGCATTGATAGGGAAAAACCAAGAGCTAATCGTATTGGTGCCTGGGTGTGGAGGAGAGACACCGCGGTCCCGTGTTGGAGAGGTAGGCTGGAAGAATGATCCTAAATCAGCCTCGCTAAGGGCCAGAAGCTGTCATGGGAGTTGGGAGGCGGCAGACCAAGATTTGACTGGCCACCTGATTGTCTTGTCCCTTCAGAGGAGGACAGCTTTTGCACCGACCCCACTTTTCCCACGCGGGCGTTCTGAGTCCCCTGCCTCATCGCCACGGGCAGGGGCTCAGGAAACCGCAGTGGAATCCTAACACTTGGGTGGACACTGGAAAGTGGTGGTGTCTCTGGGATGATGAGGTAAATAAAAACATGACAGATTGTTTTTGAAGCATCAAATGCAAATTGTCAACACAAACATGTTTCTGGACCTAGCAGCTGAAAGTGTGAATTCATTATGGACCTCTGAGAAGCAGAATTATCCTTCCTTTCAATGACTAAAACAGCTCTGCTGCCCAACCCCTCCACCCTGGGAAGCGGATTTCAGGGGCTGCTCTTTTAAAGTTTCAGGGGCTTGTGGAAATGCAGGAAACTGCAGTACAAACACAGCTTCCCCGCAGCCACTTCGGTTTTGAGAATCTGTCCCCACGATCTTGGTTAGGGTTGGATTCCTATCCAATGTTGACACATACTGTCAAAGACCTGTAGCTTTAGGGAAAAAAATGTTTCTATCAGTAATGTGAGTCAGTAAAAGATTGTGAGGTTGAGGTCCCCAGTCCACGGCAGGCCTGGTTTATCTTGCTGTGTCCATACACTCGGAGATCTGTGGCCTGTTTACCATTCGTGGGCCTGCAGTGAGACATTAAAGATACTTTCCACGTGTACCTGAGCTGCGAAAGCACTTCGTCCAGTGAGCTTCTCATGGAAGATTTCTCATAAGGGGTACCCTCCTTAAAAACCCACACGCATACACCCCCAGCTGTAGACTACACGAAGAACTCAGTGTGTGCCTTCAAGATCTGCTTTACAAAAATAAAAAAAAAAAAATTAGCATCTCAGTGTAAAACATTTTGGGAGGGGCGCCTGGGTGGCTCAGATGGTTAAGCGTCTGCTTTCGGCTCAGGTCATGGTCCCAGGATCCTGGGATCGAGCCCCGCATCGGGCTCCCTGCTCCGTGGGAAGCCTGCTTCTCCCTCTCTCTCTCTTGGCCCCCCTGCTTGTGTGTGCATGCTCTCTGACAAATAAATAAAGTCTTAAAAAAAAAAAACATAACATTTTGGGGCTTCTATCTGCAGTATCAGGCTCAACATCTGGTTTCCGATGTCTGGCTCTATCCCCTGTTCCTGGAGCAGTTCAACGCTTTCTCCTGGTGACCTGTTGGCAGCTTGCACCCCCTGCACGACCCCCACCACATGGACCCTGCTCGGGTTCGAATGGTGTTGGCAGAATTTGCACAATCCCTGCTTCTCCATTTAGAGGCTTGGGGAATCTTGTCTCTGGGATGGGGAGAGCACTGGTCCTCAAAATAAATGAACAAATGAATAAAAAGGTAGTTAGAAGATATTCCTCATCCTTTTCTCACCTGAAAGCTTCTGGACCACCTGACCCATTCAGAAGCTGAGGCTCAGAGAGGGGCAGACACTTGCCCAGCATCACACAGACAGCCAGAAGCTGGGCTGAAGGCAAACCTGGCCGGTGCACACTCAAGTTCCATCTCCTCTCATTACTCCACTCACTCATTCAACACATGAAGCCCCCCAGCTGGCCCCTGGAGTGAGAGTTTCCAGAGGAGGGGCCTGGAAGTCTGTGTAGTCTTGGAGCGCCCCCACCCCCCCAAGATTCGTATCTGCAGAGCAGTTTGGGAACGTCTGGTCTATACTGCTTCTGCTGGTGGTGGGTCCAGGAGCCTGGCAGGAAACTCTGGGAGCCTGTTGTCTGGCCCCAGGGCCAGCGCTGTGTCTGGAACCCCCCAGTCTGCTGGCACGGGGAGACAAGGGTGGGCTGCCATGGGCACTGGGGGCCCATAAATCAACCTGTGTCAGGGCACCTGGTAGAGGGTGGATATTTAGCTGCCATGTGCCAATACCGTAACTGGACTGTTTGTTAAAATACTGAAATGTTCCTAACCGGCTGGCAAGGAGTTTCTGCCATGAATTCCCTGCCCACAGATCCTCCCCCGGTGCCTGGACCCTTCCCCTAGATGCAGTGCACAAGAAGATAACTCGTGGTCCACCAGGGGCCACGGGTGACACCAGAAACGAAGCCGTTTGGTGGGGCCCCGTGCACCTGTTGTTAATACATTTTGCACATCACCTCTGCTTGCTACTGAATTTTTTATGCCTTCTCTTTCTGCCCCGCAGCAAGTGTTTACGGGGTTCTAGCCATGTGCTTGCCACCACGCCACCTCCTTTGGCTCCAGCCAGCTTCTCTTGGTCCCGTCTGATTTCTTCCTGATCAACCCCCGGACCCAGGCCCCTTCTGTGCCTGTCGCCCCACAACGCCCCCCCCTGCACGTGGTGTGGTTGAGTGTTACCCGTGCTGCACAAGACAGTCCGAAAGAGGACCTTCTCTGCCTCTGTTCTGACCCCCAAGGGAAGGGAGCGCACTCACAGTTACCCGTTCACGGTCTGCATTCTGTTTAGGACTTGGGTAGGAGCCGCCTCGTTTCCCCTGACGTTTTTCTAGCGGCCGCGACCACAGCGCGGGTGTCCCGGCACAGGACCGTGGCTGTGACAACAGCCCCCGCTCGCATCCCTCTCGGCGCGTGGTGCCCCCAGCCCTGCGTCCTGCCGGTGTTTCTCTGAGCCAGGACCGGGCGGAGGCTGAGAACTCACCTTTCCCGGGGAATCTGCTCCTCGCCGTTTGGCCAGTTTGGTTATTAGCACATGTCTGCTTTGCTTCCCAGCCAGGTGGGCCTGCGCTGCAGGGACCTGAGCACTGCCACTCGTCGGTCACCCCGAGTTTGGTTCTGCTGCCCATCCACAGCACCTGCCCCCGGCGGCCGCGCTGGCCCTCACCCTGACCAGAACTCTGTTGTGCAGGATGCACGGCAGTTTATTAACGGGCAAGTGTCGGCAGGAAGGCGCCTGGCCCCGGCTCCCGGACTCCCAGGCTTGGTGCTGAGCAGGGGGCTTCAGTTATTTAAAAATCTCTTAATTATCCTGAGGGAGGGTCTGTGGTCCCGTCCCATCCTGCCACGTTCCCGAGGCGGGTCCGAGGGTCTGTTCTTTCCCGGTCCGCGAGGGTCTGCTCTGGGACTGGCAGGAGGTGAGGCAGGCTCAGTTCTCTTTTAGGAGGGTGAACAGAATTCTCTCCTTGTTAGGAACAGTGTCTAGGAGGAGCTTGCTGTTCTGCAGAAGCCAAGATAGGGTCAGAGCTGGAAGCTTCGGGACCACCTGTCTGGAAGTTTGGGAATTTCTGGTCTATACCACCTCCGCTGGCGGTGGGTCCAGGAGCCTGGCAGGAACCCTGGAGCTGTGCCTCTCGGAGCCTTGGCCTGTCCCCGGGGCCGGGGCTGGGTCTGGAACCCTCCAGGCTGCTGGCATGGGGAGAGAAGAGTGGGCTCTCGGGCACTGGGGGCCCATAAATCAAGCAGTCATCCAGAACAGTCAACCAGGGTAAAAATAATAATTTGGGGGGAAACTAATAATACCTTATCCCTGCTTTCCTTTGTGTGGTTTTGTTTTGCTTTATTTGTCATGGCTCTTTCATACCTCGGATTGTATCCTCCCAGAAACTGGTGATGTGGACCAGCCGGGGAGCTGGGGGGCAGTGGTGGGGAGAGTCTCCTGCTGCGCTCCCAGCGATTAGTGCAGTGGTCATGGGCGCCCAGCAAGCAACTGGGTGGATGCATGTGCTCACTGGTGCTGGTGGTCAGACATGGGGCAGTCTCTGCACAGGGTTCTGAGGCTTGAGGATGGAAGGATCAGCTCCACTGGCTGCCCACTGTGGCCATGTGTCCTTCAAAGGAGCCGAAGCCCTGCAGAAATCGGGATGCTCCTTGCGTGGCTGCAGAGACGGAGTGAGCTTTGGGGCCCCTCCTGGGCTGTTGTGGGCATTCACTATCGAAGGCACTATCCTCAGAGTGCCGTCTGAGCAGCCTGGCCTCCCATGCAGGTTCCCCTGGGCGGCCTGGAGGGTGGGACAAGGGGCCGGACAGCAGCTCTGCTGCCTTCTGCTCGGTAAGTTGGTGTCTGTGTAAGATTTCTCGGGGGAAGTCAGAAGACGCAGCCCCGGTCCCATCTGTCCTCACACTGTGCACCATTGCTGGAGTTAGGACAACTGTGTGTCAGGCCTGGCCTGGTGGGAGGTTCTGGGTAATCTCCAGACCTCTGTGAACCTTGGGCTCGTCTTCTAGATGGGGCAGATGCTCCGTCCCAGGTCACTGACAGATCTGATGAGTGTCACTGGTGATTGATTGTGATTGATTGGTGTCTCGGGCCGGGGTTGAGGGTCAGTGGTGAGGCACCTGGGTGCCCAGTCTGCGGGTTGCCGATGGTGGCCCTGTTTCCTGCCTGCCTGCGTGTGTTCTCTGACCTGCTTTTTGTTACTTACCCTCTGCCAAAAATCAGGAGATTTTCTTGCAGCTCCGACATCAGTATAATATGAGAAAACCCAAGGGCCTTCAGTCTCGGATGGGTTTCTTGCTATCAAAAGCTTCTTCCTGCACTAGGGTGCAAGCCTTGGAGATTTCTGGCACCCCCGTACCCTTGCCCATCACTGGGACCCCTCTCGCCCTCCCCCTGCTTCTGACAGGCCTCCGAAGTAGGCCCATATCTGGACAACTGGGAGGATGAGGAAGGATGGAGGCTGGACATTTTCTTACTTTTTTGTATAAATTGTTCAGTGATGAATCCTCTGGATAATTGCTCATCCCTCCTCTCTATGTCCGCACTGCCCTGGTGCTCTTAAACAGGGAGGGAAGACCAGGTACGTAATTTGTGCATAGTGAACGTGCCGAGCCCATGTTAGAAAATTAAGAATTTCAAGACAGCAACTGCAGGATACAAACTAAGTGTGGGCCCTTCTAAATTCAGGTCCTCATGCCACCACACAGGTCACATGCCCGTGAAACCAGCACTAGCGAGGGGCAAGGTGCTCTGAGTGGCAGAAACCCCGTAGGACTCAGGTCCGCAGGGTATGGCTGTGCAGGTTGTAGACTGCACAACTCTAGGGGACACCATGCACACTGTGGCCTGGAGGGCAGCCCTGCCAGAGGTCACTACAGCCAGCCCCTGGCAATGGCAGTCATCCAGAACTTTGAGACAGAGAGGAGGCCACTTGGCAGTGGGCAGCGTCCTCACGTCCCCATTCTTCCCTCTAGCCAGGGTTCTGGAACCTCCCCCTTCCATCCTCCCTTTCTCCTTGGCATTTCAGGGACACGTTTCTCTGCGAAACTGAGGTGCCCGGGCTGCATGCGGGTGCTGCTGGGGAAGCTTCCGCTCGTCGGTGTTCATCGCCTGCCGGCGGCTCCGCTGTTAACCTTTGGGGTTTGCTCATAAAATAGAAACTCTCTTTGTAGGTCAGTTTGTCAGTAATTTTGGCAGCCGCGGGGCCACCGAGGGAATGAGGCTTGGTTCCCACTTGTCTCTCGTGCTCGGTTTGGAGACTTTTGCGGAGCCCTTCCCCGGGAGGAATGCTCACCCCTGCCGGAAACAAGAGACAGTTTTCTCTGACCTGGTTTTGAATCGGCAGGAGCAATTCCTGTATGCTGGAAATGTACGGCCGCGGAGAAGGAATTTGGTCCAACCCAGCCCGAGGAGCCTTCTGCTTGGGGCCTTGTTTTCCTGCGCAGGCGGCGCTTGGGTGGGGCTGCCGGGGTTTGCGTCCGCTTCCACGGTAGGTGAGGTGGAAGGTTCTGCTGCAGCCGGCACCCGCCTGGGCCTCGCAGGCTTCACCATGGTCCGGGGACCTGCCAGCCGACCCAGCTGGTCCTGCACAACCGCCCCTGACCTCCGCCCCCTACCCAGGCCTGGGCTGCTGTGGTTGTGGGCATCTAGCATTGCGATAACCTCCCAGTGCCCGGCTCTATACTCGATGCTGGAGGGGAGGGGGAAAGATGAGCACATCCTCATCGGGCCCTGCCTTCAAGGGCCTGGCAGTGGGACTGGGGGTGAGGGTGGGTGTGTGGACATGTGCAGCCTGGGGGGATTGGTGGTCAGAGAGATCAGTGTTCAAGGGGTGCTGAAGCAGGCGTCCTGGAGAAGTCAGGGAGGGCTTCCTGGCAGAGGCAGCGATGAACTGGACGCTAGCCCTTCTCTCTATTATTTTTGGGGCCTCTAGGGAGTAAGATTGAGAACAGAACATTTCTATTCCAGGACAGGAAGCTGGGAAAGCCAACGCTGGGCTCACATTATGGCCTGGAAATTTAATCCCACCCAAACAATAATTAAGCACCAACTGTGTGTGAGACCCATTGACAGGATCAGAGTTGATTCAGAGCTAGCACAAGACGTCATGGCCAAAGCTGAGGTTTATGGAGTGACAACTTTAGATTAGCCAGAGTGGTAGGTTGGGTACCAGGGGAAAGGAAGCCAAGGAGGGAGAAGAGGGCGGATCAGATCTAGGGGAGTTCCCAGGAGTCTCAAGGAGCAAGACTCTGGCTCCCTCCTCCTCCAAAAAGGCAGGCAGGCTGGAAGGATGCTCTCCAGATGCTTCTGTGATCCCAGGGTTCACCTGTAGGCCTCGAAGCCTGAGGGTGGACCCACAGGTCAGCTGGGCCCAGACAGAAACCTGGAACAGTCCCCGGGAGTCAGAGGCCTGCTTACAGCTGCCCTGGACAGGTCCCTGTGTTGCTGACGTTTGTAGACAGGGCTGCCTTTTGAGGCTGTGGGGTGAGGGTCTTAGAGGGAAGGGATGCAACCTGGGAGACAGGAGGCCTGGATTCCGGCGTGTTCTCCCCCATGTGCTTTGTGACTTGAGCAAATCATTTCCCCTTCCAGGAGTCACCGCAACTATAACCTGCCCGAATGGGAGCAAGTGGACATGTCACCATGGAGATCATGCGCGCCAGGCCCTGCTCCAAGCAGCACTTCACTCCCTCTTAATTCTCACGTCAACCCCCCAAGGGATACCCTTATTTGCCCATTTCATGGATGGGGACATTGAGGAACACAGAGGCAGAGTAGGCTGCTCAAGGTCACACAGCCATCAGGAGCCAGAGCCAAGGTTAGAGGCCGGGCGGTCTGGCTGTGGACCCCGTGAGCTCAGCCACCACACCAACTTGCCCCCGCATGGTCGTGGAGTCCCTTATTCATGGAGCACCTCTCTGGAGCACCTCTCTGGAGCATCTCTCTGGCACACACCTTCCAGCTGCCTTTCATGGGTGCTTCTGGCTGCTAGCTCTGGGCCGTCACACTTGAGGGAATGCCAAACCGGGGGGGATTTTGCTCCAGTCTCCAAATTCCCACCAATGTGGGATCCTATGGCATTGCATAGATTAATACCCCCCCTCCCCATTTTCCTTCTTCTTTTCTTTATAAACACTGTAGCGGAGAAATGTGCTGATGACGCATCCACCTAAGAACCCCCTCGCCGAGGCAGCTGAGTATTAAGGGGGAAATTCGTGAAATGAAGTTGGGAAGCCGCCGGCTGGCCGGAGCCCCTTCTGAGCGATGATGATTTATTTCGGCAATGTGGTAGTCATTAGTATCTTTGGTGTTGGGGCCCGAGCGCTCGGGCCTGGGTCTGTGGCCGAGGGAGCCTTCGGGGCCATTACGAGCTAATGGCTCAGTGTGGGCAAAGGAGGACTGCAGTCAATCTCGCTGCTGGCGGGTAATAAACGTTGGCCGGCTCCCTTCCTGCTCCCTGAGAGGGGGGGGCCTCAGCTCAGGACTGCCTGCTGGGCCTCTGACCAGCCTGGCCTTGTCTCCTCTGGCCTGGGGCTTCTCGCGCCACTTCTCGGCCGAGACAACGGGTTGGGGGGGGGGCAAGAAGTTGCCCAGAATTTTGTCCATGTGACCCAGATTTTAGAAGCCTGAGGTTAGTCTGGGGGGCTGTGGGTTCTGCTGGCCTCACTTTGGGGGTATCTTCTTGCAGGGTTTCATGAACTCAGCATGTCCCCACGGAGAGGACTTGCGTGACACAGGGGCGGGGTGGGAGCCGCCTCACGTGAGGGGTGGGGATGGATCTGTCCACCTTGCCCCCTGTAGACTGAGGCTGAACTTGGACTTGGATGCCATAAGGGCACCTGAGTGTGTAGGTGTGTGCATGTAGGCATGTATGTGGACGGCACTTGCATGTGTGTACCCGCCTAACGAGCACCCGCGTCCACAAACAGCCCATTCCCCTGCCCGCCGCGGACCCCCTCACTGAGCTCCCTTTCCAGCCAGCACCCCGCAAAGGGCAGCCACACTTCGGACCTCTGCCGCCCGAGATCAGTTTGCCCTGCTTCTGGGTGTCGCGGCATGCAACCTTCCGGTCTGTCGCCTTTGTGTCTGGCTTCTTTAGCTCACCGTTGGGTCCGTGAGGTTCACCTTGTTGTTACCAGGGGTCTGTTCCTCTCTGTTGCCGTGTTGCATCCCCCTGCATGAGCGTGTCCCAGTTTGCTGTGTGTTCCCTTGCTGCTGGAAGTTTCGGGTGTTCCTGGCTTGGGGCTGTGGCGAGCGGTGCTTCGGAGGCCCCCTGCGGAGGGGTCCCATCTGCCGCGGGGTCTGCGGTGGTCGTCTGACCCGCACCTTTGCTTGCAGAGCCAGGAGGGGAACTGTGGGCCCACGAGGGAGGGATTTCTGCAGCTTGAGGAGAGGCAGCCCGGCAGTTCTTCAGGGCGGCTGTACCGACTGCCTGCACCCCTGCCCACCGCACCGCCTCACCTCCCACCCCCTCCTGCCTGCCCCGCTCTAGCCACACCTTTCTCCTGTGCTGGAACACCGTGAGGACCTCTGCCCAGCCGTGCCCTCCGCGTGGAATGTTCTTCTCTAGCTCTCACGCGGCTGCCTTCTCCCCATTCACGTGTCACCCCTCGCAGGGCTGACGACCCCCACCCTGAACTCGCCCCTCCTTTCTGTCTCCCTGTTTTATCTCCCTCGTGGTGCTTCTCGCCCTCTGCTGTCCTCTCATATACTCACTCGTGGGTCTGCGTCGCGTTGGCCTTTCCCACTAGAGTGGACCAGGGCCCTTGTCTGTCTCGTCCCTCCTTGTCTGTCCGGCCCTCCTGGACCAGAGCCTGGCACTTAGTGGCTGTCGGTAATGAGAAGAATGAATGCACGAGAGCTTTTCAAGCCCGAATGTGCGGTGTATCCAGTTTTCCCACCCTAGCCGCGTCTCTGCGGAAGATGAGGTCAGGATCATGGTCTTCATCTAACAGGTGAAGGCAGAGAGGCCTGAATGAGAGTTGAGTCCAGGCCAGGACCCCAGACTCCAGATCTGAGCCCAGCCTTCCGCCTGGCGTGTGGTTTTTGAGTCTTGGCTCAAAAGTTTCAGAGTCTGGCTTCAGATCTGACTCTGCCACTCATTTGCTGTGTGACCTGGTGTGGGTTCATCACCCTCTCTGAGTCTTGATTTACTTATTGGTGAAATGAGGGGATTCAAGTGTCTGCTATGAAGTGCTCAGCCTGTCAAGCAGCTCTCAGTGATTGCAGCTTCTTCTTCTATCAGTTGGTTTCCCCCGGACATGCACTATTGTGCACCTAGTGTGATGGGAGAGTGCTCCCTTGACTTTTAAGAACTGCCTAGTGATCCTCAGCCTTTTTCTTCGGATCATTGAAGTTTGCCGTTGCACGGGGTCCGACAGGTATTGTGTCTCCATTTCTCTTCTCTCCTTCCTTCCTTCCTTCCTTCCTTCCTTTCTTCCTTCCCTCCCTCCCTCCTTTCTTGGTCCCTTTCTAATCTGTAAGCAAATTCAAAGGCAAACAAGCACGTGTGTGTGCATGCCTGTGTGTGCGCATCCAATGTGCATATCTGGGGAGGGGTTTCTTCTCAGCCCGAGGTGCCCAGGGTGGAGTTCAGAAGCTGGGACTTCCTTAACCACAATTCAGCCTTGCCCTCCAGGCCGGGGCCTGGACCTCTGGAGGGGATGGGCTCCACTCCCTGGACTTACTGTGCAGTGAAATGCCCGGCCCAGCTCTGTGCCCGAGTCTGGGTGCTGCCTTGTCTATCATTAGTGAGGGGCTGGAACATCCTCCGGGCCCTGCCCTTGTGCCTCTGCGCAGGCCTACACTCTGGCTTTGAGGTCGGCTCCCCTCCTCTGCCTCTGCCCCAGGAATGTTGGTCCAGGCACCCAAGGATTTGGCTTTGAGTCATGGGACAACTCCAGAATGAAAAAATGAAATGACAAAAATGACAATAATAGTAAAAATAATAAGAGAATCTCGGGGTGCTTGGGTGGTGCAGTCAGTTAAGCATCCGTCTCTTGATTTCGGCTCAGTTGTGCTCTTAGGGTCATGGGATCGAGCCCCATGTCGGGCTCTGCACTCAGCGCTGGGTCTGCTGGAGATTCTCTCTGCCCCTCCCACTCATGCTCTCACGCTCTCTCTCTCTCCCTAATAAATAAATGAATCTTTTAAAGAAAAAGATAGTAAGAGCTGCTATTTACAGAGTGTGTACTATATCCAGGCACCTTACACGCATTATTTCAACTTTCTCCCTAAACTGTATAAAGCCGGTATTTTCATTCCCATTTGACAGATTAGGAAATTGAGGCAAGGAGAGGCTCAGGAACCTACGTAAGCCCTCACAGCTAGGAAGGGGCCCAGCCTGGAGTTATATCCAGGCTACCTGACTCTAACTAAGTATGTTCTTCTCACCAGCCCCCTCTGCTTCCTTGCTGTTTCTTTGAATTTGAGGAGAAGTTGAGGAACCATTTCTAGGAGGAAGATAACACACAGAGAAAAGCTGTACATGACCGATGAGCTCTCTCAACAGGCCCCTTCTGCATTCTGGGCAGGGGAGAGTCAGCGAGGGCGGCAGTCACTGGGGGCTCCGTGGGGGGTGGTGGGGTAGGGAACCCTGAGCTGTGTTGAGCTCTGGAGCAGGTAGGGGGAAGGGGGCTGTGAGTCTTGAGGTCTCTTTGATTGAGGAGTAGGCAAGACCAGGGCCAGAGGGCCTGCCCTCTTCACGATTGTCATTGTAGAGACTTTGTTAAGTGCTGGGAAGCAATAGTAATAGAATCTCTTTAGAATGTAGTGCTTTCTTAGAACTGTAGAGCTACGGATTTATGGAATCATAGAATCCTGGACTCTGAGGCTTGTGAAGCTCTGGGATCATAATGCTGGGGACCTCCCATTTGCACGGTTTCTAGGAGAGCCGTGCTCACACACGCTCACACAACCCAGGCTTTTTATGCAGCAAACCAGAGCGTTCTCTAGAGCACACTGTCCAAGGGAAGTCAGATTCGAGCCACATGTGTGATTTTAAATGTGTTACTAGCTGCACTGAAAAGAAGTAAAAGGAAACAGATGAAATATTTTTATTTATTTATTTATTTATTTATTTATTTATTTTTTTTAAAGATTTTATTTATTTATTCATGAGAGACAGAGAGAGAGAGAGGCAGAGGGAGAAGCAGGCTCCCAAGGAGCAGGGAGCCCGATGCGGGACTCCATCCCGGGTCTCTGGGATCATGACCTGAGCCGAAGGCAGACGCTTAACCATCTGAGCCACCCAGGCGCCCTGAAATATTTTTATTTAACCCAATATATCCAAAATATTGCGATTGCACGCTACAGTCAGCTTAAAAAGTAATTAATGAGCACTTTTTACATTTGCGTTCTCATACTAAGGTTGCAAAATCTGCTGTGTGCTTTGTACTGACCTCACATCTCAATGTGGAGCAGACACATTTCAAGTGCTCAGCAGCCCCACGTGGCGAGGACAGTGCAGCTCTAGGTGGGAAAGCCCCTGTGTTGTGCGGCGGGGGTGGGCTGTGGGCCCTTGACGGAGCGGGGCCGTCCTTGCTGGCGGGGGGCAGGCTGTCAGGATCCTTGGCAGAGGCCTTAATCTCTCTTGGGAGTTTGGAAACAGGCATTCCCAACTCGGAGTGCTCCGGCCATCTTGCTAGTCACCCCTGTGCATCCCTGCTGCTCTAGGGGCGGCCCTTAGAGGAGTCTCCCCGCCCAGAGGGAGCTCTGAGGCAGTCCGATGGAGCACGGAGCCCACGGGCCCACCAGGGAAGGGAGGAGCCACGTGGCCAAAGCTCCAGCCTTCGTTCTTGCTTCTGGCCCTTAGGGGCACAGACGCTGGGCAGTCCCTCCTGACCCGTGGCCCCCGCCTGCCTGTCCCCAGGGGAGGGGAGGGGAAGTTGGTAGGGGTGGGAGCACACAGCTCCGTGCCTCATGTCCCCCCTGCCATCATCCGAGGCCGCCTTCCCAGGCTGATGCTGTGAAAGCGATTCTCCATCTCTCCTCCTGCAGCCACAGGGAGATAGAAGCCAGGGCTGTGGGGATGGTAAAGAGGGAGCCAAATTATATTTATAATATTAAAGTGAGTGCATTTGTGGCTTGCTGTTCTCCAGGGTGTTTTATAAGTAGAAAAACACAAATTAGCATTTTCCATTTCCATATATTGACTAGAAAAATCGCCTGCTCTCAATTAAGACCTATAGCTTTTGGGATGTATGCAACAATTTTATAAAATATTTACAGCGAGATTTGCATTTTACATGGTGTTACAGTTTTTCTTGTGTTTAGGAGACAGAGCTGAGGCCTGTAAGAGGAAATACATTCTCTGAAATCGAGGGGGAAGAAAGCTGCCGGCTGTTTTTCTTGCCTTCCCCACGTTTCTGACGTTGTCTCTGGTAATTACCTAAGGCTGATCCACCCATGAGCTGTTTGTCTGTTTCTCAAAGCCCGTGCTCCTTTGACAAATCTATTACTTTCCCTTTAAAACTTGCCCGAGTGGAGCTGTCTGTGGCTTTGTGTGAGATGGAGAAGGAGAACATTTTTTTTCCGAATGTAAAAGCATGCGGTAAAGAACATAGCTATTTCCTGGATAATTTGCAGTTGTATATTTTATGTTAATTTCACCGAAAATACTGCACCCCTGCCAGGTTTAGTAGCGACTCACTGTGATATGAATAATTTCTAGTGAATCATTTTTTTTTCTTCATTTAAGATTTGGCACCTTTTTAAGATTTTAATAATAGCAACAAGGAGGAAGATTTAGAACAAGTGAAACATTAGTGCCAAAGAAATTCACGTTGAGCGCTAATGTAGAATAGCAAGAATAATTACATGCAAAAGAGTTTCCACAGATGTTTTTCCTTGTAATGTAATAACTATTTACTAAACTGTTTATTTTAGGCCTTTGGTTTATAATAAAATATTTATACATTCTCTGCTGTAATAAAAAAATATTGACAAAATACTATAGAGGTTTAAAAAGACAATTGATATGTTTATTTTCCAGGAAGCGAGTGTGCTATAAAAGTTTGGTGCTATTTTGGTGGATGTTTCAAGATGAGTGGAACTGGGTTCGGTTTTGGAGTTTATTCCCTGATTTACTGGCTGAGAACGGGTGAGGTGCAAAAAGTAATATTTTGTTAGCCTATTGTTGGATAGAGGTATTGGTAGATACCGTATTTTTTCAGTAGGATTCTTAGCTGTGAATCGTGGCCGGTGGAGGGCTAAATATTAGAGTCGCTACTCTGGGTATAAGTCAGACGGGCTGAGGCGGGTCTGTGGCGTGAAGATGCTACCGAGCGCTTTTGCACAATGGAGATTCCAGCAGGACCAAGGGACTGTCGGGAGGTCAGTTTAGTCCTGGGGTTTATAAAGATTTGACCTCTGTGCTCAGCTTCTGTCTGCAGCCAGCGAGGCGTGTCCCGGGCTTGGTTGGCCCCTGTGAGATCCTATCTGTAGCCTGGGAGAAAGGAAACCCTAACTTCTTGAGCCCTCTTTTGGACAGTCCTTATTTGGGAGGAAAATGAGCTTCAGGAGACAGGAGAGAGCCTCCTCCACTCCTACACCCCCCCCAATCACTCCCTGCCCTCTGGCTGGCAGCCGGCTGTGATGGGGAGGGTCCTCCTGTCAGAGCCTCCGGAAATGGCCAGGGTGGGGAGGGAGGGGGAGGCGTTTAAGGACCCCAACCAGAAAGAGGCCACCAGGGAGTTCTGGAAGAGCCTTTCCTGGCCTTGCCTGCATACTTGGTCCAGTTTTGCCATAACCAGCCCGTTCTGCCCTCCTGGCTCTTCTGAGCAGTCTGATGGACAGCCCTATCTGAGGGTTTGTCCCTGAGCCTGGGGACTGGGTTCTGTGGGTTTGATTTGTTGTTGTTGTTGTAGCGGGGGGTTTGTGTGTAATTGTACTCGTGTGGGTCTTTACACATGCACGCCTGTGGGTTTGTTGCTGAGTCTTCTATTGACGTGTTTGTGCGTGTATGTGGTTTTTGGGGGTCAGTGCATGTGACGTGTGTGGGTGTGTTTCTGTGTTTTGGGTCTGGGTGCGTTTGTGGCCCTTGTATATTTGTTTGCTGCTATGTATTTGGCTCTATGGGGTTATTTCTCCGTTTTGTGCGTGTCTGTGTATGTCTCTGTATTTTGCATGGGTGTGTGAGTGTGACAGGCAGCCCTTCTGCTATGTGCCTGTGTTCTCTCTGAATCTGTGTGTGAGAGAGAGAGAGAGAGAGAAGCATCCCCTCTGTAGAGCTGGCCTCTCTGCTGGGAGAGACCGGGGGCGCCCCCAGCACACAGATTGCTGGCCGTGCTAGTGCAGGTGTGTGTGGCCATTTCTTTCCACCCAACTTTCTGATGAAAGGGGAGGAGAGAGGAGGTAGGAAGGAGGTTCCAAAGGGAAGGGAAGTGTGGAATTTTTAATAAAGAGAGAGACAACTGGACCTTGGTCTCAGAACACCCAGAGCAATCTGTAAGAGGAAGTTGGCTTCTTTTGGTTCCGAATCCAGAAGACATCCCTTTCTCGTGGCTGGAGGAGGCCAGGACCAGGGCGTCTGCCTGGAGGCCCCCTGCCCCTCAGCTGAGGGCCAGACAGTCTGGGGGGGGAGGGAGTTGTCAAGGACTTGCCTTGTCCTGCTATTGGCTTTGTTTTTGGGTTCTCTTCTGCTGGCTTGGCCCATCTCCAGTAAACTAGGACAACATTTCATACCGATCTCCTGCAGGGGTGTGGGAGCTGCGTCTTGGGGCCCCTCGGGCGCTGTTGGGAGGCCTTCCTCGGCTGGGCTGGTGATGAGCTCACTGCTCCTCCAACAGGGACCTGGGAGAGCACCACAGATAGAAACTGCTGCCTTTAAGCCCTTGGCAAAGTTCTTGGTCTCCCCTCTGGTAGGAAGTAATTTTTTTTTCCTTGTGCTTTGCTAAATAACCTCTATCCCCTTTCCAAAGGAAGTCGCCTCCCGGCAGGTGCCACACCAGTGGCCCGTGGTCTCAGGGCCATCCTGCGCCGCACCCCCCACCCCCACTATGAACAGGCTAGGGCTCAGATTTAAATCTTCCACTTTTCAGAGAAGCGGGAGCACAGAGGGACGGTGACTTGGTTGAATTTGGGAGCACACCTTTGGGAGGTGCTACAACCCCACCGGAAGCCATCTCCAGGCGAGACTTCTGGAGGGAGGGTCCCCAGGAGGTCCCAGCAAGGGCAGGGCCCAAGCCTGATTGCCACCCTCTACGGGGTGGGGTCTGTGAACCGCAGAGCTTTTGTTCTGCTGTGTGAGACTGAGTCTGGGGTCAGAACTGGATTGCTGGGGACAGAATCAGACTGGCTGCAGCCGCCACCAGGGGTCCCCCCTTCTACTCGCTAGCCCTGACAACCTTCCTGTCTCCTCTAAATAAATCTTGATTAGGTATTTAAAGGATATGGGTTTGGGTTGGGGGCAGATGAATAATCAGCCTGGATGACCGACTTCTTCCCCACGAGCGGTTTCTTCTCTGACATCTTGCTTACCTTTTATGTCTTCTCACCTGTTTTTTGAGCATCAGTGGGAAATGGCGCCAAGTGGGGAATAGAGGGGTTAAGAGGGATGTGTTAGAAAGTGACCTGAAATGAGCAAGGAGGGGTGTGGGGGAGGGGAGGGGACTGACACCGGCGGTGGGCTCTGGCTGAGGTTGGCGGGGGAATCGCACACCTCTGCCCAGTGGGTCGGAACTTCCCACGTGCTTTCCTTTTGTCTAACTATTCTCCGAGCGCACGTGGCCAGCTCCTGGCCGGTGTGGGTGACTGCTATAAGCGGTGATGAACTGCCACACGCAGCTGTTTATTTACGTTTTGGTTCACACTGCTCCTGGACCAGGCCAGGGAAAAACAATTCACTCTGCAAGGGACTTCTGCAGAAGAATTCTGCCTCCCGTTTTTCTAGGAGAGCCCGCATCCAGAAGGCTCGGGCAGAGCAGGTCCCAAACTGCATTTGAGTGCTTTTATTTGTTGAATAGACGATGATGTGGTGGTGGGTGTTATTATTCATCTTGCTAATTGGTCGTGTTCCTTATAATTTCAGGCGAGTTGCCCCTCTCTGTTTAAAAAAAATCTTTTTTTTTTTTTAACTGAATGTATTTTCCTTACAAGAAAAAAAATGCCAATAAGTAAAAAGAACAGATAGAAATCACCCTTAATCTCATCTCCTGGGGAAAACCGCTGTTAACAATTTGGTGTTTACCTTACCTGACTCTGTGTGTTCATACACATGTAAACACAGTTTTAAAAAACATTTTATTGAAGTTTGATATTTATACAGAAAAGTACACGTATCAATAAATATGTAATGACTTGTTACTGATGCATAACTTACATACAGAAAAGCTCGAAAGTCATAAGCATAAGCTGGCGGAGTTTTCCCCCACTGGACCCACTGGTGCAGAGAGGGCTGCATCATGACGTCCCCTCCACCGCAGGGGACCACCTCGTACCCCCACTTCTAGCCCCCCCCCCAGACTAACCATGATCTTGACTTCTGAGAGCAAAGATGGTGGTGCCTGTTTTGGTTGCTGCGTACAAACGGAACCACTGTGTCCTCTTTTACACGTGCACACGTTTAGTTGTAAATGGAGTTATCCCATCCATACGATTCTGTGACCTTTCCCCTCCAGCAGGATATGGTGACAGCTTCCTGTGTCACCACACACACGTCTACACCATCGTTTTGAGTGGCTGCTTGCTGTTTCATTCTTGAAGTGCCACAGTTTACATTCCCCGTCGGAGCGTTGTAGCTTTTCACCGTGATAAACCACTTCTTAGCAAACATCCGTGCTAGATGGGTGACTCTCGCCTTCTCCTCCGGGGACAGGGTGGCCAGAATGGCCGTGCGGGGAGGGGCCCTCGCCGGGGCCCGGCTGCAGGAGCCCAGGTTGTTGAGTGGAGGATGCTGGCATCGCTTCAGTTTGCCAGCTGGACCTCATCAAGTACGGGTGTTAATTACTGGGAGGCCCCTGGTTCTGTGAGCAGGCGGGGGACGCTGGGGCTAACTCGCGAAACAGGGTCACCTTGAAACAGACGCTTCCAGGGGAAGTGAAACAGAGGAGAGGACCACGGGGAAGCACAGGGCCGGGGCACAGGCTTCCCACCCGTCTCCTCTAAGTCACCCCAGTACTCTGGAGCCTCTGTAGGGGACATGTGCATAGGCTCCCTCCGGCCCCGAGTAACAATGCCGTGTGTGTCTTTGTCCCTGGCTTTAATTGGGGTGAGCTGGGAGCAAGAATACCCATATCTGTGGCTTACCCCTTTCCAGAAGACCCTTGGACTCCGAGGAAGCTGGCGATCCCTGCGTGTCCTGAGAATGTGGCCTGAGTGAGCGCCGGGGCTCGGGAGTGGAACCGGCATTGGGAAGGGGGGGGCAGCCTGGCAGTGCCAGACGGGGGCCCAGCTGTGCCGCGCGCCCAGGTCAGGAAGCGCTGCCCCGTGGCCCCAGCCAGGTAAGCCCAGGGCTGCAGGCGCGGCCGGGCCAGGTTGGAGGAGAATTAGGTTATTGCATTTCCTCTGTAATTCTTCATCAGGGCTGCCGCCTGGCTCTGTTGCGGGAAAATCAATGTGTTCTGACTCCATAATTTCCCAGGTTGCTTTACTCCAAGTACATTGTGCAGGGAAAGGTGACATCTCCGGCCACGTCTGCGTGGACCCAATATATCTATCTATCTAGAAAACTATATATTTATATTTCTATTATGCCCTTTCCTCCCTTCCCCTTCTCCCCTCCCCCCCACCCCCCCCACCCCCACCTCCCAGCAACTGGATTCATTGGAATTTCACAACCTTTGCATGCTTTTGTGAAAACACTCATTTGTGTTTGCATCAGGCCGCTAATGGCGGATGCCCAGGTCTGCGGAGCTTACCTCTGTTCAGCTCTCGTTATGGCGAGGAATGTGCCGTTAATAATGCATCTATGGAACTCAGCTGTGTGGGAGCCAAGTAATTATCCCACTGTAGCGTTCCGGCTTCAGTGTCATCACAACTGGGGCTTCATTAAAAGTCCTACCAGAGACGGTGTTGTGTGCCTCAGCCTGTATATATATTTTTTCATTTAAATTATCAGCCTTGCTATGGCTCAGAGGTAATTTGACTTTTTGAAACCGCTGAGCCCCTGTGAATTCCCCTCCCCTTCTCCCTCTCGCTGCTCTACCAGCTGATCAGCCCCAGAAGAACAAAAGGTTTATCTGAAGCTATGAAGCATATATTCACCAGCTTCTGGCGTCTAGATAAAAAAAAAAATCAAAGTACTCCATTGAACATGTTAATACTGAGCAAAATGCACACAGCCAGACACTAAACCTTTACAGGGATTTGGGCATTTGAAAAGTGATACCCCGATCAGGTCTTGAGCTACGTTTCTTAGCCCAGAGAAGAGCGAGTAGCAAAGGAGGAAGAAAGAATGTTTATAAAGGAATATCAAAAGCAGCCAATGAATTGCGTCAGAGCTGCCCACCTTTCGTCTTAGCCCTTTGTCTGGTTTTGGCGGGGTGGGCAGCCGGAAGCCTGGAGAAGAGCACATCATAGGGCGCTGGGTTCCCCCCTTGGCTCTGGACTTTGAGCTGCCGGCGACGTGAGTGGGAAGAGGGCTTGCCGTGACTCTTGGAAGAAACACAGAATCGGGATGGTGGTTCTCCTCTTTGTTTCTCCTGATTCTCTGCGACCTCTTCAGCGTTCCACAGCGGAGGGCTGGGGAGAGTCTCAGGAAGGGGCCCCGGCCAAGCGCACTGTGTCTTGGGGCCTCCTGGAAGTCTTGCGTTTCCCAGCTACTTCATTTCCCCCGACGGGGAGCAGTCACCAAATCAGACTGGCAGCAGCCATCAGGTTCCATGAGTGAATCATCCATCACAGAGCTAGCAGATAGGCGCTCGATTGGCAATGTCTGCCATGGGTGGTGAATTGCTGACTGGGTGCTTTTCCCACACTTGTCTGTCAAATAGGCTTACTGAGCTCCCATACTCCGCTCTGGATTAAGGAAGATATCGGAAAGGTGTAGGATTTGTTTCCGCCTGCTAGAAGCTTTCTGCATATTTGGGAGGCAAACGTGGCTATGGAAAACATCTCATGTGATAAACAATTGATGATTAAATGCTGGGGTATACTTTTCTATCAGGAGAGAGAATATGGAGAATGGAGTCGTGCAAAAAGACGTCCAGAAGGATATAGCGCGTTTGGGCACTGATGAGGCCAGCTTGGGTGGCGTTTAACCTGCTCATGAAGCCAAGAAGTGTGTAGCACCATATAAAGCTGGTGCCCAGATGGAGAGAAGGAGAGAAGAGTCCAGTTTTCACTCTGCGTGGCCCTCATGGAACCCTAAGGGAGCTCTGTCCTTTGTGGATGGGGCTCAGCCTCCGTGTGTGTAAGATCGGAGCTGGCTGCCCCCGAAGCTGTGCAAGGCCGCAGGTGTGCCCCAGGTGGGAATTTGTACCCGGAATATGAGTACAACATGCGGGACGCCCGTGGCCTTCTGGTAACTGGCCCCTTTGGTGTGCCGAGTTGACCCCAGATACAACCCCTTGAAACACCTCTCTGCCACAGGGGAGATGCACAGATCTCAGACTCTGCCCCAGACGTGCCTTCTAGTCTTTACCGGCCGGCTCTGTGCCAGGCTTTGCGTTGAGTGTTGTGGATCCTTAACCAAGGCAGACAAAGCCCCCAATCCCCAATCCGACGGGAGAGGTAGCCACGCGGATGTACGAATTCCTGCGTCGTACAAGTGGGTTAGGGTGTGATTACCTCTCCTGGTTATGTGCAGGTAGATACGGGAGGATAGAGAGCGGTCAAAGGAGGTTTGAAAGTAGAAAGGCATTTGAGCTGGGCCTCCGAAGGATGACTAGGAGTTCATTAGGGAGAAGAGAGAAAGAGAATTCTAGGCGGTGGGCACAACAAAAACTCGGAGACATTAAAAAGAGCATGATGCTCCTTGAAGCTCTTCTTGCCAGGGTCACCAGTGACTCCTGATTGTGGAAGCTGGTGGCTTTTGTGGTCCTTCTAGGCCCCTGGAGCCTGCAGAGCACTCCCAGCACGCTTATCCTCAGGCGTATCTGAATGCCCCCGAATTGGTGGTCTCCGGCCCTGGCTTCCTTCTCTCTCGTAGTCACCCTTACAGCTAGTTGCCTACTAGCCGTCTAACTTGACGTGCCCTGAAAATGTCTTCACCTTCTCCCCCACCCCAGTGTCAAAGATCCCCATCTCAGTGCTCTGTCTCAGCTCCTCCTGCCCACGCCCATGCCCCCTACCCACACAGTTGGACTCCCGATGCTCCCCCGCTTCGGCCAGCCAAGCTCCCACCAGCCAAGCTCCAGCTCTGGTCCAGGCCTGCAGCGCCTCGGGCTGTGTTTGCCAAAGAGGCTGCATCCTGGAGGCCTCGCCCGTTTGCCAAACTCAAGGCCAGCGGCACTCCATTCTTTGCTTTTGTTTAGCCAGGGACTGTTTCCAGGGCCTGTCTGTCATGGTCAGGGTCTTGGAAGCCCTGTAGGGGGGGATTCGGACTTAAAGGAACACGTCAGACGCTGCCTATTGCCTCCCGAGACGCACACACACTTGGAGCCGGGGCCTCCACCTGTTTCTGGGGAAATAGGTCTTTGCCTCCTTTTGGGACCATCAGTTCGTGCTTGTGTGAAGGATTTGGGAGTCATTTTGGCGTCTGAACCTCCGCAATGGCCACTCGTCCCCATCGGAGCCAAAGACGCCGTGCCCGGTGATGTTACGCCCGCCGGGAACGAGGTCGCCCCTCCTCCTGGGCAGCCGGGGCTGGGGTTTCAGAAAACAGAGTGCCTCACTGCTGTCCTCACCGGTCAGGACTGAGGGCGGGCGGGAAAACTCAGCCAAGCACGTCTCGGCATCGGGGAGCAGCTCGGAGGCCCCGGGTCCTGGTTCTCCCTGGTCCAGAGCTGGAAAGAAAGAGGCGGAAGAAGTGTTTGAATACTGTGCTGTGAAGGGAACAGTCCTGCAGCGAGGCAGTTGTGATATTAGAGCAGCCCTCCTAAGAGATCCCCCGGCTCTGAGCTGTGATCCACACACCACATTCACAGACAGCTGGTCGCCCAGCGTGGGCTGTGCCTGCCGCTCAGAGCTGGCACACTGGCGGGGACCAGGTAATGCTCTAATTTCCCTCGTGCAGATGCGGCCAGGAATATCTTAATTTATTGGTGTGCTGGCATGCAAGGGGGAATGCTGCCGGTGCAGCCTTGCATAACTATTAGCAAAAAATGGAGCTGATAGGGGCTTGACTTTTCCTAAAGTGGGTTTGAAATAATCATCGCCTTTTGTTGTGTTTGGAAGGGCTTGAACAATTCTTAATTATTTAATTATAGATATGCGAGTAATACACTGGGAATGGCCCTGCCATTCCAGGGATACCGAGCAGAGGAAAATGTTTAGTTACCGGAGGAGGGGAAAAAAAAAAGGTGGTAATTAAATCGAAGTGTCGTTTGTATCATGCCACGCGACTCCGTCAGCGACGCGGGCGGGACAAGGTCCGCTGGGCCCCCCCTTGGAAATTCTTATGTAACCCTAGGACCATCGACAGCATCGCCGCCGTCCTCCGGGCGAGGCCTGCAGAGTTTGCAAAGTTCTCTGTCACTCGCTCGCGGCGTGCCACGTTAGGGCTCTGGCTGGGAGGTGCCGTTGTTCCCATTTTCCAGATAAGGAAGTGGAGTCTCGGGGACTCATGGACGGCCTCGCTTCGCTCAGGCTCGAGAGCCGCACTTTGCGTTGCTCACACGTCACCACGGCCTGCCTTTGGCGTCCTGTCGTTGGAAGAGGCTGAGCCGCGCTCTGCTGCACGGGGACTTCGCTTTCCAAATAGCCTGGGCCAGCCTCGACAACTTTGGTGACTGTTTGCCTGAATGGTGCGTCTGACTCCATGGCACGCGTCTCGTGATGGACACCTTGTAATTATCCCATATAAGCACTCATTGTATTCATATCATTAATTTTGTTTGGGCTATTACATTTGATAGATACATTAAGCATTATATAGTTCTCTTTATACATGAAATTGAACTGCCTTTGAACAGTCAGCCGGCTAATTGCCCGTAATTTGTGTTGCTAACGAGAGGCAGAATAGTGGTATAACATTAGGCTCAACAGTCAGTTAACAAATTTGCCGATTCCGATTGCAAAGCATGCCCTCTGCGGCTGAGGCAGGCTGCACTTCACACGTGAATAGATTTTTAAAAACGCATTCAACTAAACAACAACAGCAACAAATTCTCGCCACCCCCCCCCCCGCCCCCAGCACTAGGCAGCAATGGCTGGCCAATCAGGGCGATGGGTTGGTAGTGGGTTCATGAGGCTCGAGGATAGGAGCTGTGGGGAAAACCCAGGGGTGGAAGGGAAGGTTCTGGCTGCTCCTCGTGTGGGGGCCGAGAGGCTGAGCTACTGCCAATGTCCTGAGTGGCCTCCCACCCCATCCCTTGTCTGTGGTCTGGGGGGGGCGGGGGCACCCGTGGTTCTGGCCTTTTGATCGTCATTAGATTATTCCTGCACTGGGTCTTCCATTTGGGCCTTGTCATCCGAGGGGTTCTTGGGAGAGGATTGGGTGAGGTCATCTTCGAGTCTCTTCTGCCATAGCCAGAAGGTACTTTGGAAATGGGTGGTTGTGGGAGAATAGCTAGTGGGTCATCCTCCCCTGGAATCCCATGACCATTTCTGAGCCCCTGCCTTGAGAAAGGAATGCCAGCCGCCAGACAGGCCTGGGGAAGGGGCACACCACTGATGAAGTGATCATGGTGGGGTGTGGAGGGGCTGACGCGGATGAGACAGATGAGCTCCTTCCTCCTGGAATGCCGAAGACCTGAACGCATCTCCCCCAAATTTGTACGTTGAAGCCCCAACCCCCTAGGACCTGAGATTGTGACTGTATTTGGAGGCAGGGCCTTTTTTGAAGAGGTGAGTGAGTTAAAATGAGGCCATTAGGATGGGGGCCCTAATTCATGATGACTGGTGTCCTTCTAAGCAGAGGAAATGTAGACACAGGGACACCCCAGGTAGGCACGCCCACACAGAGGAGAGCCCATGTGAGGACATGGTGAGAAGCAGGCCCTCTGCCTGCTGAGGAGGGAAGCCTCAGAAGAAACCGATGCTGCCAACACCTCGATCTCAAACTTCTGGCTTCCAGAACTGCGCGAAACTCGATTCCTGTCGTGTGAGCCACTCAGGCTGTGGGATTTTTGTCCTGGTGGTCCCGAGCAAACCAGTACAGAGGATCCCAGCCGTTCCATCAGAATGAGGTGGGAAGGGTGTGGTACGGCCTTGCTGGAAAAGTCCCCAAAAACCAAAGGTGAGCTGCGCCCTGTCAAGCTTGAAAAATAGAGTGTTAGGACAAAGAAGAGGCTGATGCAGCAAATGGTGGCCCCTCAGGGTTCATTCCACGGTGGAGACCCAGGTCCTAAAATGGCACTGATAGACCCTGTTCTATACGCCCCTGGTTAGTTACTCGGGGACACGGCTGCTGCTGGGGAGGCGTCTCCTCTTGCCCTCTGGCACCGGCCTTCCCTAGCCCCCCGTTTCCATGGCAGGCACGGGAGAGGCTTGTATTCCTCTGTCTTCCTCCACTGAGCATGTGAGTGTTGGTACCTACAAACCAGCGTCAAAGAAAGGGACTTTCTAAGCCTGGAAGACAGCGCCTGTGGGCATCGGAGTTCATTCCAACAGATTTCTAGGCCTGGTGTCTGCTCAGTGAACAAGCCAGGTCTGTGACGGACACATTACTTAGCACCGCAGACTCTAACTTCCTCTTGCCCGTTACTTGAGTTTATAACTTAAGGGAATTCAATTTTCTTTTAACTTCGAAAACAAAGTAGCAGAAATCATTTGGATTGTCACCTTCTGGGCAAATTGTTGCTGTTTCCAGCATTGCTTTACGTAGTTATGGGACAAATCGCCTAAACATGGCCAATAGCTGTTATTGATTACTCCCCGGGGCTGCGTCCCACTGTGCTAGACGGCTTGGCGTCCTGGGTGTAGATTGGCGCGTTCTCCACTCTGGAGCGCCTTACTCTCTGGGCAGTGGGCAAGTCGAGCTTGTTGACGGCGTGCATGCGTGTGTGTGAAATGTACATAGAGTGTGTGAAGACACTTATGTCATAGGAATAAAAGTGAGAGGTGTAAATGTTTCTGTGCCTAAGTATTATATTTGCTTTCAAATAATTTTGAATCCACTGACGTTTTGTACAGAGTGGAAATGGTGTTGCCATTGTGACCCCCCCGCCCCGCCGCTTACGGAGTTATTGGCTGATCACAAGATGTTTTTCTGATATCAAGTAGCAGCTTTCTGTGAAGAACCCAATATGAGTGTGCTGTCAGTAGCCCTGGCCATCTTGTTCTAGCTACTCTTTCCTCCAAAGATGGGAACTTACAGGAAATGAGAAAACCTATCATCCGGGGTAGGCCACAATGTCCTAAAGACATGATGGTTTGTCGCCATCAGCCAGTAAGGCTCTGAGGGTATTGCTCCTTTGCTGTCGCCTGAGATTTCAGCCCAGGGATGGCCTCTGGAGTCCCACCGTAATTCCCCTTGGCTGGCCTTTCTTTCTGTTTTTTAGTTAGCCGAGGATAGAAAGAGGAAGTAAGAGCTTAGTTTTGAGCAGGACACTACGAGAATTTCCTCTTCAGAGGATTTCTCATTATACAGTAAATTGATAGATGAATGTTGGCAAAGTCATTCAATACAGATCTAGATTGGGAGTGTGGATTATTGAGAAAGTTGTTTGACAAGGCTGATAATTAGTGATAGCGATTGGTCTCTGTGAGGGCATTCTTTTCAGTGAGTTAATATAGAAATTCAAGATGGTGCTACTAAGTCTTTTTGATCAACATAAATGGATCTCACTATTTTTTTTTAAAGATTTTATTTATTTATTTATTTGAGAGAGAGACTGAGAGCACGAGCAGAGGGGGGGAAGAGGGTGGGGGAGAAGCAGACTCCCCGCTGAGCAGAGAGCCTGACGCAGGAGGCTCCATCCCAGGACCCTGGGATCATGACCTGAGCTGAAGGCAGATGCTTAACCCAGTGAGCCACCCAGGCGCCCCTGGATTTCACTATTTTTTTTAATCAAAAAATTAATCCCTGGCATGCAGAAAAGATTCAAATAACATAGAAGAGTATACATTCTCCCTTCCTCTTGACTCCTCCCCCACATTCCCAACTGGAGCACGGATACCTTGGGATGCTGGGGAGGGCTTCAGAGAGGAGGTGACATTTGGTAATAGGTTTTGGAGAGTGAGTTGGAGTTTGTGTACTGCGAAGCTGCTTTCGCTGATGGCTGCACCAGGGAGGGAAGTCGTGCAGGTTAAGAGGAGAAAGGGAGCCTCGGCGGGTTTGGGAAGGCAACGGATCAGGATCTTGCCGTGCCCCTTCCTGCTTGGAGGGGCCCCGCTCAAGAGGGCGAGTCCTATGGTTGGAAAAGGGGCCAGTTACCTGAGTCTGTGGTTGAGTATAGGTGTCAGGCAGGCTCAGGAGGACAGATGAGCGTGGGGAGTTGCAGGAGGGAAGCCGGAGTAATATGCAAATGACCAAGCAAATGACCAGGTATCAAAGCCAAGGACCCCAGCTGAGAAAGAAAGCCCACCCAGCTTGCTTCCTGGTTACTGCTCCGGAAGCGTTGCTGGGAACCCATGGCCGGGGACATGTCAACTCCTGATGGAAACCTGGTTTGGCAGGCCCCGTTTTTTAAGCTGAGTGCCTGGCTGCCAGATCGCATTTGGATTGAGTGGCTGGCATTCCTTGAGCCTCGCTTAATAGGATTGAAAGGAAAGAAATGTTACTTTTCATCACGCAAGACAACAAAGAGAAACGGGAAAACGAAAATATTATTTCGTTTGAACAAATTACAGGGAGACTCCCTGGGGTGCTTTCTAGGAGTTAGATGAGGAAAAGCACTTAAATATCATTCCATCAAACTAAATTTTTAACTACAATTTTTTACAGATAAAATGTGTTGGGAGGATTCAAAGAAGATTAGAGCTCACCTAAGAAACAGTATTCAAATTTTACCAGCTAATGGAGGCCGGGCAGAAACTGTTAATGCCTATAACTTCCCTCCAAGGGACAGAGATTTCAGTATTCTTATAAAAACACATTGAGCTGATTTCATTTCCGTGTCTCGGCAGACTTCATTCGTGTAATTTCAGTAAGTGTTATAAATGTTATTTTAAGTATTATAATGATAATCCCTACTGACAACGGAGCCGTGCATCTCAGCTTCCATTCCTCAGGTAATGTTTACCTCGGATAGCACATAATTGTTTGCTTTTTTCACGGTAAACTCTCTGCTCCCAACTGCTTAATCAGCCATGGAAAAGAGAGGAGACTTTAGAAATGTTTAATGTTCTTCTGATTACATTAGAGTCGTGGGTAAGCCCACATCAGTGGGGCCAGAAGAGCAGACCGGCGCTCTTTTGTTTTGGGTTTGTGTTTTGGTGTGTCCGTGTTTGCTCTCTGTCCGCAGACCTTCAGGAGTGCCGGGGGCCGGGGCGACTGGGGGAATCACTTATGGGTGTCACTATCCCGGCCTGGGTGGCGGTCTGCCCTTTCTCGGGGCACGCCCTCCTCCTGGCCGCCCGCCGCCTTGCGGATGCTGCTCGCAGGCTGGGTTTGTGCGCTGCCAGGGTCCCGGGTGCCCGCGGGCTCTCCGAGCGTGTGCTCCACGGCCTGCTCGCCCAAAGCGAGATTTCATTACGCTTTATGAAAGTGCAGCTTTTCTACCCGGGAACGCAGAACCTCGGGGGCTTTCTCGGGGCGCTGTGTGTAACATTTGCCTCTGTGGCCTCTTCCATATCTGAATCCGGATGTGATCAGGAATTAAGAGGGAGCCGGGAAGCTTGATATGCATTGCAGGTTGGAAGAGTATTTGCTGCTCCTGGTCTTGAGTGTTTAGAGCCCTTCTGCCTGCATCTCTGACTATAGGGAAGTTCTGCTTCTGAGCTGACTGGCAGCCATATGTACTTTAATTCGTTCAGCGACATCCGTAGAGAGACCGCTCTGCTTCAGGCACTGTGCTGGGCTCTGGTGAGTGACTCTCTGAACGAGCGTGTTTCCCCGTCTAGAGGGGGGAGCCAAGACTGAACAGGCGAGCAAGCCAGTGTGTTATTACCGATGGAGAGAAGTGTTACTAGTGTGAGGACAGAGGAAGGTGGGGAGGATGTTGCTTAAGCTGAGCTTTAAAGGCTGAGCAGGAGCCGGGCCCGTGAAGAGGCTGGGGCAGAGCAGGTGCTTTGAGGCCGGAAATGCTGCAGCCATCCTCTGGGCGCCGAAGGCTGGTGTGTGTGGGGGGCTGGTGTGTGGGAAGGACCAAGGACCGTGGCTCCAACGAAGCGAGAGTGGCTGGGCAGTGTCTGGCCTTGCAGGGTGGGGATTTTATTCTCTGCAATAAGAAACCGGTGCGGAGCTTTAGGCCGCCCGTGACATTGTCCTGTTGGAGCTTGTAAAAAGATTGTCCTGGCTGCTGGGTGGATAGGACACCCTCAGGGTGCAGGAGTGGGAGCTCAAGAGTCGGGTGGGTAGTCAGTGCCGTTATCCTGGCTAGAGAGGGTGGTCCGTGGTGGGGGCAGTGGGTGAGGGGCTGATTCGAGACACATTCTAAAAAGGAGATGGACATCCCTGCCGGCCAAGTGCATGCCAGGCAGGAAGAGGGGTTGGGTTTCTACAGTTGGTCTGCCTCGTCCTGTGTCCTCCTGTGGTGGAGGCCCTTTCACTTCCCAGGACTAACCCCCCGCTAGGCTGTCTGTCTTCTTTCCCCTCAGGCTGTTTGGAACTCGTCCTGACAGTCCCCTGAGGAAGGATGGAGAGGGGCTGGCTGAATTCCCTGCCTCCCCCACCGCCATGCATTATGTGACTCATTCTCCAGCCTCGGTTTCCCCAGCCCCTCCTGGAAAGGGGATGGGAGCGTGCTCGGCGTGCCTGACCCTTCCCTCTCCTCCTCCCATGCCCACTGACAGCCCTTCCTCCACACACTGCTCTGGAGATCCCCAAGGTCTGCGGGATAATTGAGCTTGAGCCTTTAGTTAAAGACCGGGGCCGGTAGGTAGCTGATTTCCCCAGTCCTCAGGGTGGACGCTTGACAGGTTTCCGTGATGGGGACAGAGGAGCAAAGAGAGAGGAAGTGGAGTGATAGATAATTAAAGTATCCTGAGGGCCCTGGTCTGGTCCAGTTGGCCCAAGAGGGGTCTTCCCCAGTGGGGCCTAGTCAGAGGGCGTGTGTGCACCTGGCTGTCTGGAAGGTAGGCAGGCTTTTGGCTGATGCGGGGGTGGGGCCGTGGGTAGGAGGAGCGCAGGGATGAATTGCATGGATGGAATATCCCTCGTGCCCAGCTTTGGGCTGAATTAACTTCCGAGAAAGCATCTCCTACCTCTCCTCTTTCCCTTGGACAGGCAACAACTAGTTGAATCCATCCCTCTGTGTCTGTCCCTGGCTCTCTGCATTCTGGGGAACCATCAAGGAATCTAAAAAAAGAAAAAAGAAAAGGGGGCAAAAATCAAGGTGGAACCAGGCAGGTGTGCCAGGGAGCAGACACACACACGCACACCCCACCTCCGTCCCAACCCAAACCAGATGAATATTTTAACACCCGAGCATTTTGTTCAAGCCAGAAGCACGCTGCATTGCTGGCAAGGCCCGAGAATGACCTGAAAACCTGAATATTTTGGGGAACAAAAGGTCCTTGGGTCTGCTTTCCCGAGAAGGGCCTCAGTCCAGGGTTATTTGAAGGCCGCGTGGTCCGGGGGGCCTGATAGGCGGTGGGAAGGGCTTCTGCTGCTGTGTGCTGAGGGAGCGTGGGCCCTGCTCCCTGGCACCAGGCAGCCTCGTGGCACCGCGAGGCCCCGGCCTCCAGTCGCGCGCCAGGCAGAGAGGAGGGAGAAGGTGGGAGGAGGGAGAGCGGGAGGAGGGAGAGCCTGCGAGAGGCTGGGGCAGCGGGGCTGGGAGAGAGAGAAACAAACTCTATTTTCTGCTCGTCTGTGGCGGGAGGGCTCCTGCGGCCCACACGCTCGCGGAGTGAAGCAATTTCAGACGGGGATGAGTGTCTGTTTTTCCCTGGAGCCGAGACTAAAAACCCCGAAAGCCCTTGGTTTCTCTGCCCTTAATATCCTGTTCTGAAAAGTGCAGTTGTAAGAAGTGGAGGAAATGAAGATCCGTAACAAGTGGAAGGAGGCCCTTCCCCAGCCGGAAGCGGTGGGACGGGGGGGCCTCGGGGTCGGGGGGAGCTGGCTGGGGAGGCTGGAGAGAGGCTGGGAGAGAGGACCTGGCTGCCCAGGAGTGTCCCGGGCAGGTGGCCACTTGCGGACAAAGATTCGGGTTCCTGTCCTGTGTCTGGGGGTGTTTGCCGGCACTGGAGCCACGCGGGTGGCGTCGAAGGCCACGTACGATGGCAAGGCTGGGATTGTGGAATTCTGTTATTCCGTCTCTGCAGCTCCTGGCCTCCCAGAGCTCCCTGAGCTGTGGCCTTTCCTCCAAATGCAGGCACTCGCCGCCTCTCGCCTCCTGCTCTCTGCCCCCGACGGTGTGTGCGCCTGGCATGTGCCCAGGCTGAGCAGGGACAGATCTTGGCTGCGAAGTGAGCACGGAGTTTCAGAACCAGCCTTGGTCCAGGGCAGCTGGGGGCTGGGTCTCTAGAAACCAGAGGCGTCGTTGTACCTTAGAGGGGCCTCTTGGGCCTGCATGGTGGAAGGAAAATGCAGTGTGAGGGGGACAGCAGGGCACAAGGAGAGCCTCCTCCCCAAGCAAGGAGGGCCAGGGGCTGCCGGGAGGCAGCTGACAAGGCTTTCTGCTGGGCCCCCAAGTTACTTTGAGGTCTTGGCCCCCCTGCACTGACTCGCTGTCTGTTCTGCAGCCACCGGCCTGGCCTGCCAGGACCTCTCCAATATGTCTAATGTTGCCCCCACCCCGCTTTGCTCTCGACACGTGACGTCCCATGCAGGGTACCAGCCCCCTCCTCCCCGTGTGGGGAGATTCTGGCCCTCTGGCCTCCCCGGGGTCCTGGCCTCTGTAGAACCAACTGGCCCGGAATACAGACTCTGGGCTAGCATCGCTCCCCATGAGCTGGGTAACTGTGGGCAAGTCTTGCATCCTCTGCGTCTGTTTCCTCCTCGGTGAAGCGGTGGTGATAGGTGGCTTTGAGAGTTAAATGGCCTTAGAACAATGTTGGCACAGAGGAGTAATGAGTGGGTAAAGGTTCGAGGTTATTGTTGCTGTCGTTACTGTTTTTCTTCTACAAATCTTCCCCGTTCCTGGAGATGGCTCCCAGTGCCCCTCCTGCGGAGAGCCTTCCCAGCTGGCCTGTCCCCGGGTCTCCCACTGTCTGCCCTGAGTAATTTGACACACCTAAGGCCTTATTGTCCGTCCTCTGTCTTTAATGACACCGTATGCATTCGGCACACCTTCTCAGGTAAGTTCTAAATTCTCTGAGAAGAGGGCCTGTCCGTCTCCTAATCTGTGCCACCCCCCACGTCCCACCACCGTTCTGGACTTACAACATGTTTAGTAAGTATTCACTTAATTGGATGGTCTGAAACTATATTCAAAAACGAGTTTAAGGCCTTTTATTTCGATAAAGAAAATAGATAATAAAATATGTATATATACGGCGTCTGCTCTGTTTGACCCTGTGCAGCGAGTCACGTGGTGTTATGTTCATATTGCTGATGCAAATATCAGGCTCAGAGAAGAAAACTGACTTGCTCAGGGTTACAAGGCAGGACTTGAATTCAGGACTCTTGACTCCACAAGAGCAGGCCTGTGGCTAGTGGGATGTGTGGTCTCTGGGCATTCTCAAACAGGACTGATTTTCCGTTGGGCGGTGGCCAGTTTATTTAAGGGTTGGGCCATGCCCAAGCCCCTTTCTCCAAAACCTGGGTGGGCTAATGAGTCCCCACGTCTAGGACCCGGTGCCTGCCCCCAGCCAGTGTGCAGGGGTGGCATGAGGACCTGCTTTTTTATTGGTGGTAGATTTAGTTGCGTTTGGGCTAATATCAAATAAGCTTAAATTCCCCAGGGCTCGGGTGACTGCAGTGCGCAGCCCAGCTCAGCTTCTTCTCCTGCCCGTGTGTCCCCACAAGTCCCAGCATGAGCTGCTTTAGATGGCAGCACATCTTTCTTGTCCACTTGTCGTGTGCCTGAGGACAGGCCCTGCATCCTGTTGCATACGCCCATGGTACCTGTCTCAGTAGATAGTAGGTGCTCAGGGGAGGCAGCAGGGAAAACGATGAAGGCCAGAGGGATTTGTTCAGTTCTGGCGATTTCCTCCAGACAGCAAAGGCAACTTCTTCTTCCATGGCTGGGCATGGAGTTTGAGAAACCAAATGAACAGGTAGGCTGGGAATATATAGGCTCTGAAAGAGTCCTCTTTCCTATCCCTCTACCTGGGCTGATGGTGAGCGGACCAATAGAGAACCAGGGCCACCAGCCTGAGACTGAGCTGCAGTCTAATTATGCTGGGGGTGCTGGCCTATGCTTTCTCCGGACCCTGCCTCCTAGAGTCTCGCTCCTCGAAGTTGTGGCCCCGTGACTTAACGGTATCCTCATCACCTGGGAATGCACTAGAAACACGGACTACCAGGCCTCACCCTAGTCCTGCTGAACCAGAATCTGCATTTTATTTTATTTTGTAAAATGATTTTATTTATTTATTTATTGGAGAGAGAGAGAGAGTGTGTGTGTGTGCATGAGCTGGGATGGGGGGGAGCAGAGGGAGAGGGACAAGCAGACTCTGCCCTGAGTGCGAGCCAGATGCGGGGCTTGATCCCATGACCCTGAGATCATGATTTGAGCCGAAACTGTGAGTGGGACATTATACTGACTGAGCCACCCAGGTGCCCCCAGAATCTGCATTTTAAAAACAGACCCAGGGCATTCACGTACTTGTTGAAGTTTGAGAAGCAGTCGCCTAAAAGACCATTTCCCTGGGGGGCAAACACCAAGGAAGGTAGGCTAGTGTTCTTGCTAAAAACACAGCCGCCTGGCCCCCCATCTCAGCTCCCCCCAGAGGTAACACTGGGGGTGTAGCCTGTCTGGCTTGAGTTTCCTCCTGTGTGAAGCAGGATCATGGAAACAGTCGGGCCTTTCTCCTTGGGCTGCCGAACGAGGATTAGATGTAATAACATAGAACATATGTTCCGTACTTAGCGCACGGCCCAGGCAGAGCGAGCCCCGGATAAATGCAATGTTAGCTCGCTTTAAGAATGGAGGAGTGAAGGGGGCTTCAGTGAGTGGGAGGGAAAAACACTGTGATTTGTGCAGCTAGTTTTGCACGGGGCTTGTTTAGTGGAGCTTAACTCAGGAGCTAAATACCAGCTAGGACTCCCTGTAGAATTATTACATGGAGTAGTAGGGGAAGGGGGAGCCAGAGTTTAATGCTTGTGATAGCAATTTTTTTTTTTAAATTAGAAAAAAAAAAAACGTGTTAAAAGCAAGTAAAACCCCTGGTGATCGCAAATGAATTGCCTAAGTTCTCTTAGCAGATCCACTTTCTGGAGCGATGACGGGGTCTGCAGGAATGAATGACGTCTCCTTCCGTGAGGAGGGGGCGGTGAGAACCCCACGGTGACTCCTGGCTCTGGCTCAGGGTCTGGCCGCTCCTCGTGGGGAAGCCACGGCCACAGAGGGTGGGAGGAGGCGCTCTGTGGGCAGGGCAGGGCATCTGGGCCTCCTGGCAGCTTAAATGCCTCCGATTAGCAAGTCGGGCGGGAAGAGGTGCTAAAAAGAATCCTTCCCGCCTCCTCCGCTGGCATGTTTTGAAGCGAGTTCAGTTATGAGACTATTAAAATGTTATTTTGATAATTAAGCCCACAGCTGTTCCGAGGGCGGCAGAAGGCACGGTGCTCTCACAGACTCTGAGAGAAAGAAAGCAGGCGGGGAGCGCACCGGGCAGGGGGTGTGGACACAGGGCCGTGGAGCGGGGCTGGTTGCAGGGGTGTCAAGGTCCCTTCTAGCCAGGTCTGGGGTTGCCCCTGAGTGACCACAGGGGACAGCGGCTCCAGGAGGCCCCCTATCTGGGACAGGGGGAGCTGCCCCCCACATGCAGGGACCCTTAACAGGTGTGGGCACAAACTGTCAGAGAGGTAGCTGCCAGGGATGCCCTATGTCGGCGGTTCTCAAAGTGGGGTCCCAGGACCAGCAGCATTTTCATCCCCTGGGACTTTGTTTAGAGATGCAAGTTCTTGGCTCCACCTAACCTACTGAATCGGAAACTCTGGTGGTGAGGACCAGCAAGCAGTCTGTGTTCTAATGGATCCTCTAGCTGATTCTGATGCTTGCTAAGTTACAGAACCACCGTCCTTACGGGTCACCTGGCAAATGAACCCTTAGATATCGGTAAAGCTTGGCTAGTAAGGTGTGGGTGAGGGTGTGGGGATGGACAGCACATAGACATGTGCTGGAGGGCAAAGCGAAGCCCAGAGAGGGGAAGTGGCTTATCTAAGGCCACACAGCAAATGAGAGCAAAACTAGATTTAGTAATCAGCCAGCTCTCTTGATTGCAGATCTTTCTGTGAGACAGTCTTTCTGAATACTAAGGGCAAGGCTGGGAAAGAAGAGGTTTCAGTTAGAAGTGATGAGGTAAGCCAAGGAGAAGGCCAACAGTTTATCAACCCAGGATATATTTACCTGCCCAGAATCAGCCAGCATTCTCTAGTCATGTTCTGCTGGGAGCTTTGCCAACACATGCATTCATCCACCCACTCATCCACTCACCCAGTATCTATCTATCCATCCGTCCACCCACCCACCATCCAGCCATCACCCACCCACCTACCGATCCACCCACCCATCCCCTTACCCACCTACCTACTCACCTAACTATCCAGCCATCCACCCACCTACCCATCCATTCATCCATCCATCCATTCTTCCATCCATCCATCCATCCATCCATCCATCCTTCCTTCCAGCCTGTATCCTTCTGTTGCTCACTCCCACCTTCCATCAGTCCACTCATCCCTACTCCCCTTTTTGTCCACATAGTTGTGCATCCATCCAAATATTCAAATGGCCGTTACTCACCATCTGCTCATCCCCCTCAACCCATGCATCCATCTATTTCTTCACTCATTTTCCCATCCACTTGTTAATGAAACCTTCCCCCTTTCCCTCCTATGCCTACAAAAAGCCTACTATGTACCAGGCATTTTTATATCCTTCTCAACGGATGGGAGCTTAAGCTACCCAGCTCACGTGAGCTGGCCATGCCTGTGCTCTGCCGAGGCCCTCCTGCCTCGTCCCCTAGCACCAGGCTCCCTCCCCACTGTGCCTGCAGCCGCACTCTCATCCCTGTTCCTCTGAGCTATGGTAGTGGCCTATCACCTGGCTGCCGCTCAACTAGCCTCCCCCAACTTGGGTGCTGTAATTCACATTCTGGAAGTGAGTAGGGCTTGATCATGCCATTTCACTACTTAGACTCCAGTGACTCCTCATTGCATACAGGACAAAGCCTGCAATTTGGTTCTGCCATCTGATGCAGTCCGGGCTCGTTCCCAGCCTATTTATCAACCTTATGACCCTGTGGTTCCCAGCCGAAGCTTCAGCCTAAGCAGGTGATTTGCTGTTCCCAGATATTTTTGCATGTTCTTTGCACATGTGGTCCTCCAGTCTAAAATGCCTTCTTTCTACACTTCCCACTCTTCCTATTGAAATCCTGCTCCATGGGCCTCTTCCAGCGCCGCCAACCTTGTGCATGGCCTCTGCTTTTGTCTCCCACTGGGATGGGATGGCCCTCTGCAGAACCCTGTGACATGTCTGGCCCCACGTTGTTGTGCATCTGGCTGTGGTTTGCAAGGCTCACGCTCACATTGCAGACAGCGGCAGGCCCGCGCAGGCTCCGGCGTAGCTCACTACACAGCACCTGACGCGCGGTAGGTGCTGCTTTTGAGGTGGGTAAGTTCAGGGCTTAGTGACGTGGGTCTAACACGCGTGCCACAAGTCCCCCTGGGCTGTGCTGAGGGCCTCTCCCTGCGGGTGATGGGGAGCCACTGAGGGCTCTGGACGGAGGAGACACAAGTCAGTGCTGCTTCCCCGCCCCCGCCCCCCACTCCTCCCCACCGGCTTTGTCTCCGGCATTTGCCGCACACCTTCCGAGTTCCAGCCACACTGGCCTCTCTCCTCTCCCAGGCACACTCCTCTGGGCAGGCTGTTCCCTCTGCCCTGGGCACCTGTCCTCCATGTGACGTTTGCCTTCCCTGTCCTGACGACGTGGGCTCGATGCCCTTTCTCTGCCCAAATGTGACTCCACCCCTCAGGCTGTGCCCAGTGGTGGACATCTTCCTCCCCCCACCGCCGGACTGTGAGCTCCCTGTGGGGGGCACCACCAAGGCCTGGGGCTCTGCACGTGGCAGGTTTCTGATACATGTTTTTTGAGTGAATGAATGAATGAATAAATAAAAAAGATACATGGTGGGTACTTAGTAAATTTAATGGAATGAATACATGAATGGCACAGAGTCAGTGCCTAGCAAAGATCTGCTGAATAAACAAACAAACGAGTGAATAGGGAAGGATGTTTAGGGCTTTCTTGGAAAAGCTCTGGCCAGTTCCTTCAGACCAGGAGGCTGTCTGTCCATCCATCCCCTCCGCCGCCGGTGCTCACCCCATCAGCTGCAGGACTCTGCTCTGCCAGACGTCTCCCCCCCGTGCCTGCCTCCCACCCACACGCACAACCAGGCGCTGGGTGAGGGTGGAGATGGTGGCCCCGGAGGCCGCTGCTCAACACAGCTGGGCCGGGGTCAGGCGTGGGCGCCGGGGTCGCGGTGGCCTTTCGCTGAGGAGCAGGATGGAGCCTGCCCTGGCCTCTGGCCCCCGGTGTCACAACTGTCTACATAATTCTTTCAACTCCACAGCCATCCGGTCCAGCCCCGATCTGAAGCCATCTTCCAGAACATCTGTTTTCCTCCTCCATCAATACGCTCCCCAAAGAGGGCCAACTTGCAAAGTATTATATATAACATCAAACATGCTATCTGAATTCAATTAAGTATTTGGTTGGGGAAGGGTTTGTGGTAATTAAACATACTGTTTGGGGGCAAATTGTAGCAAACTATTTCATTCTTCATTAATAGACACCCCTCTTGACTCCCCATGAGCCGAGAGAGAGAGTTGGGGGGAAGGAGGGAAGGAAGGGAGGAGGGAGGGGGAATAGCTGAATAACCCCCAGATAGCATGATTTACGGCCACCGTTATGGGCTTTGATTTTCAGCTCTCTCAGGCTATGTGACCACAGTGAAGTCACTTAACCTCTCTGAGGCTCAGCCGTCTGGTCTGTAAAATGGGGATAATAATCCCCATCTCACAGGGCTGCAGTGAGGCTGGAGTGGGAGAGTGAATGAAAGTGCACAGCTCCCAGCACACAGTGGTGTGACCCTTTCGTGAAGGCACAGAGGTACATTGAGGCTGGATGATTTCTGTCCCGTTGGTCAGGGCCCCATCAGAAGTCCTTTTTCCCCCGAGGCAGGGCCTGAAATGCATCTCAGAGTGTTCTTTCTTCCTGGCATATTTGTCAGGTTCTGGGAGCAAGGAGGAGGAGCCCCCTACCTTATTTCACTTTGTTATCCGTAACCCACAGCTCAGGGCAGCTTGGGAGGAGAGGAGGGCCAGCGTGCATAGACTCTGGCTTCGGCTCCTGGCCTGCCCCTCTGCACCTCTGGGTCCCTGGGCCATTGCCGAAGCTCTCGCTGCACAGATTTCTGTTCTGTAAGATGGGGATAATAAGAATTACTACAGATCTCCTAGTGTTAAATGAGTTTCATAAATGGCAAGCTCTTCAACAGTGCCTGGCACGTAGTAAGCTCCCACTACATGGTGGTTTTTGTTATTCATTTATTTGCATTTTCAATTCAGAACGGCCCGTTTCAGCTGCCAGTTGTTTTCTGCGGGCGCTGGACTCCTCGGGCTGGGGCTGGTCACGGCCAGCATCCCATGGTAGCACACGGTGCCCACTGCGTGTCACCGAAGACCCAGCGGCGGCGCTTCACGTCCCGGTTTTAGAATTTGTCAACAAGCTTGCTGTTACTTCCATCTTAGACGAAGTCACCTAGCAGAAGCCATATGGGCCGCTAGACACTTGGAGGGCTGGGCTTGGTACCCAAGACTGTGGGATTCCAAAGCGACATTCTTCTCCTTGCTGTGCCACCACCCAGGGAGACGCACCTTCTGAACCGGACCCTCACTAGGTATCTGGTCTGCGTAGACCATTTCCTATCTGTGGTCTCAACTGGATTATCCACAAGTCTTGGAGCGTCTCTGTGGGTACCCCCAATGGAACAGTCTGATCCTTAGCAGCTCCCTTTTCCTGGGCATCCAGAAAAGGCTTATTCGGGACACACACTCCCTGGAAGATGGAAAGCTAGTTTGGAGGTTGTTGTCATGTAGACCAGAAAAGATGGCGGCCTGAGTGGGGGCGGGGTGCTGGCAGTGTAGGTGGAAAGCTGTGGGCGAATTCTGGAGAACTCAGGATTAATCACCGGAGGTGCACACGGTAGGTGCCAGAGGAGGGGGTGGTGTCTTTGGAGGAATAGTATTCTGGAAGACTTCCTAGCAGGGGCTGCTGGGGCTTGATCGGACTCTCTAAGAAGAGCTGGGCCATTTCAGACAGAGGGGACATGGAAAGCAAAGGCTTAGAGGTGGGAAGCCCTGTGACCAGCTGTGGACACTCTAGGAGGGGGCTGTGATGAGGCCCCTACCTTCATGGAGTGCGTGTTTTGGGACTGTGGCCCATAGTGGCTCAAGCAGAGTGACATTCAACACCAGCTCTTCCATAGTGGGGCGGGCTGTGAATTTTAGTGCTCAGGAGGGGCTGCGAGAAACTGGAGCGGGGGTGGGAGGTGACTGGGAGCCCTCACTGGACCCGAAGGACTGGCCTGAGCAGGGGTCATTTGTCATCCAGTCATGCATTTGTTCAGACCATCACCGTATGCAATACTGTAGGGCAGGAGAGCAGGGGGAGGGAAAGAGGGAGAGACAGACAGATGGACAGTAAAGGACAAACCCCTCCCCGGGAGGAACCAAAGATTCAGGAGGGACTCAGTTGTCAGAACTTATTGAATTGCAGGGGCTCAGACTCTGCCTCAAACTGCCTTAGAGAACAGGTTCACTGGGCCTGAAATGGAAGTTCTCAAGGCCCAGGTGGGCACAACCTTAGGACATGTCCTCCCCTAAGGAAGATGGCCACCAACCCCTCCAGGCTCGTGTCCTCGCAGCTCACCATCCCAGGGGCAAGAGGCTTTTATCCCCAATCTGGAGATGGGCTCTGAGTGGCCAGGCGTGGGTCATGTGCTCACCTGGGGCAAGGCGGGGAGCGGTGTGCACCTGTGGAAGTCCCCCAAAGGACATCGGGGTGGTTGGTCCCCGAAGAAGGGAGACTAGATGCCCGCAGGAGTAAAACCCAAGTCCACCCCAGCAAGAGTAAGGAAGGGTTCTCCCCTGCAGGACAGAAGCTGGCCTCCAGCAGAGAGGTGGGTCCATGGGAAGAGGGGTTCTTCTAGGCCAAGAGATGATGAATCCTGGTGGAGGCTGGAGTGGGCAAAGGGGACCCCTCGTCCTCTCTGGTTTCCTGACATCCCCTGCACTTGATTTTCTTACCCCTGCACTGGATGTTCCCTCTTTGCATCCTCCCCAGCTGTCCCTGTGGAGAACATTCCAGGATGGGAATGGGGCCTTTTGCTTCAGGCCACCTGTGGTCCGATTCCTGTTTGGCCACCACAAATGATGACTGAGATGGCGGGTCTTGCTTTTCCTTTTGAACCCTCCCGGCATCTGTCTGGCCTGCCTCTGTCTGAGTAGAGGAACCCAAAGCTCACCCTTGTTCCCGCTTTGTGGAGCCATTTGTCGGCATCATGGGGGATCGCTCTGGGAGCTTTGTACCTCCTTTTTGTCCCAAGAGGGAGACAGGTTGGTTTGGGAAATGAAAGGACCGGCTAATAGCAGTCTGGGTCACATCAAAGCCAGCACCAGCTGCCAGCCAGGGGAGCCAGCTCGCCCCAGCCACCCGGGCGTGGGAAGTCCAGGTTGTCAGAGGCCTTGGCCCGAGTCCCCGCTCTGCTTCAACTCGCTGCACGGTCTCAGCAAGGTTCCCGCCTCTCTGTGCCTCAGTTTCCTCATTTGTCACACAGGAACACCAAAGGGTCGCAGTGTACACGTAGCGATGTCATCAGCTTTGGCGCTATTCCGTCCTGTCCCTAGAGCCTCCGAAACAGCCTGTGAAGTTTCCCAGGGAGCTGACTCTCTGTGTACCCCCTTCTGTCCCCTCACTGGGGTGGGCGGCACTTGGAACACGTGGCCCTCATTTGAGGATGAGCGCCGCTCTGCTGGGAGAATCTGCTGTGAGACCTGTGGACTGGCTGCCCCCTCTCAAGGTTGCTGCCCCCTCAGGCCCCCCCCCCACTGCCCAACAGCCCTCCTGTCGCCCTCCCTGCCTTCTGAGGTGACGCTAGTCCCCACTGCCACCTCCCCACGCCCAGCCATTAGCCTCACTTCTCACTGGCTGCTCATCAGCACAGTAATCATTTTCAGATTTACAAGCATTAAATATTTTAATTTAATGCCTTGGCTCTCTTGTAATTCATGCACTTAATTATATGATAATTACTCAAATGAAAGGGATACAGCTGCTGCCGGATCGATGCTGAGGGAAGGCTGGGTGTTGAGTTGGACTGTTTTGGGGGAAGCGCCCCCCACCTTTTTCCCTCTGGGCTGCACAGCCGCTCCTCCCCGAAGCAGTGCTGAGGCCAGGAACGTGCACCCGTCTGAGCAGGAACAGGGTGTGAGGCCTGCCCTGGCCGGTGACCCCGACTCCTGTGGGTGCTGCTCCACAGACAGAAATCTGCTGCCGATGGGCAGGGAGGGAGGACTCTAGGGCCCTCCTTGGGGGTAGAGGGCAAGTCCTTTCTGTGCGCCCACTCAAGGGGGCACGGGAGGCTGGGAATGCTGTCTGGGCCACCGTGGCAGGTGGAGAGACCAGGGAGCCTGTCTCCCCCTTAGTGATGGGTGTCTGGGGGCGAGGAGCGGGGAGAGACTTCTCTGAGCATGTCCCCTGAAGATGGAGAGAGGCCTGGGCCTTCTCCCACTGACCACGAAGGGGTTTGCAAGGACAGATCAGGGAGGGATGGGTGCACGGCGCTTTCTGGTTCCTGTCTCTCCTCTCCTCCCCCCTCTGCCTTTCCTTTCCCTCTCTCCTTCCATCCTCTTCCTTTCCTTTTTATTTTGTTATTTTTCTCCCTTTTTCTCTCTTTCCCCATTGACATCTAAATTTGAGTTTAATGCCCGAAGGGTACTGGTTATGTTGTAAAAACTGGAACGGTTCCTATTTGGCCGGAATTTCAGCTCCCCCCTCCCCACCATGTTGGCGGAGCCCTGTTGGGTCTGATGCTGCGGCGTGGGTCCACTGGAGGCCCTTTAGGGCTGATGGCAGCAGCCCATGTGCGAGGCAGGTGGCGTTGCCTTGGGCCAGGCCCTCCTCGGGTCTGGGGATGGCAGCCCCGGGGAGGTCCTCTGCAAACCTGAGCTTGCTTCCTTGGGGAGTAAAGTCCCTCCTCTCTCAAGAATCAAAGCCAAGCGCCAGGTAGAGGGGTCCTGGGGCCAAGCCCTAGTTACAGGGGCCTGCAATGTTGTGGCCAAAGCTTGTGAAGAAGTTGAGTCAGGAGGGTAGAATTTGCAAGCCAGTGACCGGTTGAGGCTTCTGAAAGTGTCCGGGTTTTTAGGGTGGGGAGCCTCCCGGCGCAGGGGAGGGCCTCGGCCACTCCCGGCCCGCACATTTCCTAGGCATGGGCAGAAACACACACTTGCACTGAAAAGGGTTACAAACGGTTTGCCCCGTATGCACACAATTTTCAGCTAGCTTACAGCAGCTGCGGCGCCGTGCTGATAGATTAAAAGCAGCAACCAGCCCCAGAATGAAGTGTATTAGAACTCCTGCTGGGTCGAGCTGGGGAGAGGCCCACACAGCTGTCATCTAGGCCAAGTTTCCAACTGAAACCTCAAGAACAGGATGGAACTCTGAGAAAAGTTAGCTTTCTAAATGAGGTGGCCGGCTGTTCATCGGGAGGGGAGGTAGGCGGAGGGACCGGGGGAATGCTGGGGATTTAGAAGATGAGGAGCAGGTGATTGGTTGGGGGTGTCCTGCCTGGACCGGGAACTTTGTACCCACCTGGGGCCTCTGAGGCCAGGAACAAAGAGGAGGCTGTAGGCGTGGGCCCCGTCGCAGGCACGGTGTCCTGGCCTCTCCCTGGGCCTGGCTCCAGACAGCTGCCTTGGGAGTTGGGTGAATAAGAAAGACATCTAGGCGTTTCCACGCCGTGTCCAAAGGGCCCCAAACGCTCAGGGCTCCATGGCTAAAATAACAGGGTGGCCCTTGGATTTGGGGGACTGCACAGGTCTACCTGTGCCCAGGAAAAATGAGCTGTCAGTCACTTGCCCCCAGCTGACCTTAATGTCCCCCTGGCTGCAGCAGAGAGGCCCGGGCTTTTCGACTTCAATTTTGCGTTTTTTTAAAGGATGTCATCTCCTCATGATGAGAAAGGCTCTTGGCAGGGGTCTGGTTTTGGCTCATGAGTCTGACTTGCGGATGGGGGGAGGGGTATTTTCCATTGTCACAGATGCCACTTGAGAGCTCATCTAGACCACTCCAATTCTTAGGAAAATCACAATGCCAAGGGAGAAATCCGGGGATTGGTTTTTGTGGGGATATATCCTTATTTTTGCAGAAAGCAAAATGCTTCCCCCTGGAAGGGCCAGGTGAGTCTTTACTAGGGGACTAAAGTCAACTGAATTGTTGCTATTATGATGATTATAAATAGTCCAGCGTATGCCTATAATTCAGTTGTAATTGTGTATGTGGATATCCCAGTGAATTCATTTCACAAACACTGACTAAGCTCTCCCTCCACCAGCCCATCAGCCGAGTGGGCGGGAGCCTTGTAAGTCTCGGGTGCACTTGGTCTTTGAGGAGGTACAAACCCAGGCAAAGAGCCTGCTGAGAAATGCTTCTGTGGCACACGCCTACCGGGACGCGCTCATGTCAGGAAAGGGTCTGCTTTCCAAAGCCACCATGCGTGCCCTGTGCCCATCAGATGGCGGGAAATGAGCTCAGCCTGTTGGTGGCATGATTTGAGGCTCCTGAGCAAATGAGGTGGTGGCTTGTGTCCTAATGTGCAATCAGATTTGAGGTGTTGTAGCTGTTTGCTTGGATTCCTGAGCTGGCCCTGCTGGTGGGATGCATGGATGCTCGTGGCAGGCTGGGGGGAGGTGGGCACAGCCCCGTGCCATTTGCTTGGGCCACCGTGGCCCAAGGATGTGGGTGAGAGCATTCAGACGGGTGTAAGTGGCCAAGGACACAGCTCTGGGAGGCAGGTCCTAGATCTAAGTTTGAGACCTATCTCTGCCTCTGGTGGCCTGCATGACCTTGGGCAGGCTGTTTAACCTCCCTGTGCCTGTTTCCTCCTCTATAAACTGAGGATAAGGGTAGCAACTGTCTCAAGGCTGTCGTGAAGATTAAAAGAGATAACATGTAGAATGCTTGTGACTTTATTTGGACGTTGTAAGTACCCAGTGAATGTGAACAGTTTGGTCACATTCCTCTTTAAACTAGACTAGTTTGGCAAGAAATTTAGAACCTTAATGCATCTGGAATCCATTCACCTGTCTCTTCCACAAATACCCAGATTTCCTTGCATGCCTGCCATGATGAGGAACTCACCCCCAGACTGCCATTACAATCATAGACAGGTGTCTTGGACCCAGTTTCCAAACTCTGTACTTTTTTTTTGGCAGTTCTCACCTGGTACAAAGAATTTCCTGACTTTCTCTTCAGTGTAGATGCCCAAGAAAAGTTAATAGCTGTCACCCGTTGGGTGCTTACTGGGGGCAAGTGCTGTGCCAAACACTGTCCATGTATTACCTCGTTCATCTACCCGAGTCCTAAGGGGAAGGTATTATTTCACCTACATTCTACTGATGAGCAGACGGTCAGAGAGTTGACTTGTGTAAGGGTCATACGGATCTAGGTGGGCCGGCTGGGCCTGAGATCGGGTCTGTCTGATGTCCAAACCCTTGTTCTTAACCATTATCCTTTCCAAGCAAGCTCAAAACCAACCAACAATCCCTTGATCTTTTTCTCTGCATCTTCCCTCTCAAGCCCAGTGAGCCTACCTTCCCACAACGGTCTCTTCTCATCGATGTTTTAGTTGCATGATTTGCGGCAAGTGCGTACGGCTGTTACCTTGAGCAAGGTGTTACATATCCAGGGGCTCACAGCATCATGAAACTGGTTGGATAACTTCTGTCTGCAGGAGACAGAAACCACTCACCACTGTTATATAGTCTCTTAAATTAATAAAAGCAATAATCTGATAAACTGGTTATTATAATTTATCCACATAAAGCAGAGCATGTGCCTGAATTGTCAGTCGGGCCTCAAACCGGTAGAAAATAGCCAGCAATTACCAGAGGCTCAGCGAGCAGGGCTGCTGCAGTCCTGTGGTCTTCAAATTAGGAGAAATAATGAATGCATCCAGAACACATCCATTTTCAGCAAGTGCTGCATGGATTATAAAATTTATTATCAATAAAATTATTCATTTGTGCCCTATACTGCACTTAATGCACCTGAAGTGAGAAATTAGAAGTGTGTTTAATTCTGGGGTTGGAAGAAAATACAAGTGCAGCAAATTTGCAGTAATAGGAGAAAGTTAATGCCTGGCAAAAAGAAATCAATTTAGCTATTGCTATTATATTTGGGGAGAATAGGTTGGTTTTCTTTCTTTTTTTTTAATCATAGAAACATGCAGGTTCACTTGGATCCCTGGTTCTAGTCTTGCTTTCAAAGACATATTTAAGGAGAAGGTATGAATTAGGGGGAACATACAAATGTGAATAATGTGTGTGTAATGTCTCTCTGTCTATACATACCCACATATATGTGTATCTAAGATTTGTATACATACCAATGTATTCCTCCGTACATCTGTACACACACATACACACACACAGGCAGAGTGATGCACCTGCTGGTAAATTTATTTATTAAAGATTTTATTTATTTACTTAGAGAGAGTGTGTGTACATTTGCAAGCAGGGTGAGGGGCAGGGGGAGAGGGAGAATCTCAAGCCACCCAGGCATCCCTCTCGTAGATATTTAACAACTAGCAGTCTGGGGGAAAAAAAAAAGAGAATTCTGATTTGTAGCATTTGCCAATTTCTGTGGTGTAAATATTGCCACCAGGGCTGGTTTTTGAGCTCCCAGCATGACTTCACCGAGCGTGAGGCTGGGGAGGGAGGCACGCCGTCTGCTTGCATGAGCCCCCCGTCCCCGCTGGCTGCACCACGCTGGGATTTTAGACATCTACGGAGACCTAGCGTATCTGCGGCGAAGGGAAAAAAGAAAGGAGGGGTGAGTCGCCTCCATCCGTTGGGCCCTGAGTGTCATCTGTGTGTCTCTGCCAAGCGTCAACCTCCTTTGGTGAATTTGCACCGATATGTTATGTGAGGAAAGAGCCAGCCGCCTCCCCTGGAAGCATGGTGACTTTATTTTCATGAAGTTCCCGGGGAAAAAGGGAAAACGAAGGGAGAGCGGAGGTGAAGGAGAAGGGGCGGGCTCCGGGCCCCGCTTCTCCTCCCATTAGCAGCACCGGTGCGTCTTCAGGATGCTCGGCGGACTGGCCTCGGTTTCTATCCAGCCATTGTTCTTTTTTGCACCGCCTTTGCACACTGTGGCGCGTCGGGGGAATTTCAGCAGTTGGAATATACATGAAAAGAGTTCCGCTCCACTTTCATAAGGTCCCTGGATGGCTCGGACGAGGCCTCAAGGCCCCATGGTAGAGCCGGTACCACATTCATATTCCTTCCCATCACCGCACACATGATACCGCGGAGCCCAGACCAATCGAAAACTTGACAGTAAGCCTTTTGATTTTGCGGGGAAACCTTCATCACGCTGGGAGAGGGAAGGGAATATAGCCCAAACTGGACTTCATACTGTGGCAAGCTTGAAATCCCAGCCCCACCGCAGAGCCGGCTGATTGGAATAGTTGGAAACTGTGTCCAGGAATTCGGCTGCAAGAACTTGGCTCACAGCAACTTCTGCCTTTTTGAAAGAAAAATTGTCCACTGGGAGAGCCACTTGGGGCCTGGGTTTAATCTGTCCAGGCAGGAAAGATTCACGGAAATGATTGGCCAAGTTTCCCTAAAATGCTCAGAGCTCCTGCCTACGCGGGGACTCTCGTGGGGGGAGAGAAGCAGGCTTGATGGCTCCCGGTGACGGCTGTTGTCACTGTCACGACCGTGGCTTTGTCACCAGCTCTGACGCTATTGCTATTTTGCTAATCGCCAACCTGCCGCTCGCGAGATCGCGGAGTCAGAGGTGCACACAAAGCCGCACAGAGCACGCGCTCTTCCGGGAACCTCCACCTGCGGGGACGGGGAGGTGTGTTTCTGGGTACGTCTCTCACCCCTGGCTAAGCCATCGTGACATTTAGGAGCCCCAAGGGCCAAAGAGAGGCTGGCATTGAAATGGTGGCCGTCCACGTGGCAAACCCACAAGCAGCGGCTGGCTGTCTCTGTTGGGGGAGGGTGCATCGGTTCGCTGAAACGGGACGGTCCCTGACGGCACCCATCTGTGTCTGAAGATGTTCGTGAACGAGGGACCCTGACGGGACGTCCCCATGAAAGTCAAGGATCTTCGCTGTCGTTGCCCAGGACATCGTGATGATTCAGGCTCTTGGGAGAGACAGAAGTCAGTGATGTTGAGATAGGATTGGGTTGGAGTAATTTCTGCAGATAGACGGAGCCCGATGAGAAAGTTCACTTGGCCTCCCGGTAAGACTGGGGTAGGGGGGACATCTCTTGCCGTTTGACCCCAGGCTGATGCTTGCACCCACCTTACCTTACTTACCAAAGGGGCCTTTTCTTTTTTTCTTTTTATTTCCCATGCTCTGCTTGGGCCCCTGACCTCATCTGGCCTGGTTTTCTCAGGTGACCGGACACAGAGTGTGGCTCTATGCGCCGAGTGGGGAGGACCGAAGCCGGAAGTGGGAATACCCAGAGGCGGGACCCTGGCTTTGGCTGTTTTGTGTAATGAGGTTACAGGTGAGGTCAGGAGATCTCGGTTTCCCGATGTGTGGGCCTCAGTTTCCCTATGTGTGAGAGAGAAAGCACCCTCACCCAAACGCACTCCTGCCTCCCCGAGGGGCACTTTGGACCTGAGGGGCACAGGGGATGATGGAAAGTGGCAGGTGCGCTTAGATCTCCAGAATTCTCCACCATGGGGGCAGCCCGGGCTGGGAGGGGCTTCCGGAGGCTCCTCAGCAGCTCAGGATGTGGCCCCACTTTGAACAGCCCCCACCTCCGAGACCCATTTCCAAGGGGTCATGATAGGCATTGCGGGGCCTGGCCAAGTGGGTCCCCCTTCCTCACTCCCAGATACACCTTGGTGCTTCCCGATGCCAAGACAATTCAGGGAACGTCAGGAACCTAGTAATTTCTCAGCTGGAGAGCGTTGTAAAAATAAATGTCTTCTGGAGGTTGAAAGGTTGTCAAATACACACTGAGCCTAATTGGGTCCTCAAAATGTGCAATTCCTGCTGATTTTCATGGAAGGTGTGTGTGTGTATGTGTGTGAGAGAGAGATTCTCTGGGAAAATTGGGCAAATGATAACTTCTGAGGTGTGTAGATGTGCTCATGTGCCTGGATCTGTGGATAGGTCCCCTGTTGAGCAAAGGGCATGATGTCCCCTCCATATGGGGTGGTCCCCTCAGCCACTTCTGGGCCGACTCCTCTTATCCTGGATCACCCAAGTTGGGAAGTGACCTAGGGCCTCTGCCAGGCCAGCCTGGAGGGGTGATCGTGAACCTTTTCTCAGGCCATGAGACTTTATCCCCCACCAGAGTGAATATCATAACACCAGTTAATACTTCTCGAGTGATGGGCCTAGAATAGTTTCAGTGCTTGGCATATATTAGCTCATTTCCATCACCCCTTAGCACTACTCAGAGTTTGCAAGGCTCACACGCAGTGCGGGCTGTGAGCTTTGCCCACCATTCCGGGGGTCTGGGTCCCTCGGGGTCTAGCCACGAGCCCAAGTTAGGAACACCTGCCTTAGAAAGTTGGCCGTGGGGCTCGGAATTGATTTCAAAAACAATCCTTGTTTCCACTTTACGGAGGGCAAACCTGACTTCAGAGACCCCTGTGCTGCGCAGCAACCCCGTGACTGGCCCCAGCTGGTCTGTTTGCTTTCTCTGGGACCAGACGCACATCCCTTCCCTCCTTGGCCCTCGGGCTGGTTCCCCATCACCCTACAGCTTCAGAGCCCCTGGGTTCCTAGCCTCAGGCCCTTTCCTCAAACCTAGTTTCCAGCCCTCGACTGACTTGGCCAGAACTGTCTGGGCAGTAATGAAGAGCTGGGTCAGAGACTTCAGGGTGGAACCTCTTCCCTCCTGATCTTCCCTGCTTGCTGGACTCCATTCATCCGGTGGGTGATGAGGGGCCCCTCTGACGCTGCGTGTCCTTCCTGGGAGAGGAGCTGAGTCCAGTGCCGGGCGTGTGGAAGGACTGGGTGCCCGCCCAAGTGCCCCATCGCCGTACGGCTCCTCCAGCCCTACAACAGAGGTGCCTCCCGCTGTCCTTAGGGGGAGGAATATCTCGTTCCTTCACCAGGCCCAGCCTCTGGCCATGCCACCCTTGGCTTCCTGTGCACCCACCGCGGGGCTACGGGCTCAGAGGCCCAGGGCTCTGCCCCGGCACCACCCGCCCCAGCCCCGCGTGCCTCTGCCTCATTCGCCCGGCCTGCAGGCCTCTCCTCTGTGACTGATTGTTTGTGCAGCGAAGACAGCCAACCCAGGGAAGAGGAGCAGATCCTGGGCTGCAGCGTCTGGCCCCCTTCCTCCTGCCAGGCGCTCATTTGTATGCAGGAGGGATTAGGCGGAATTTACCGTGGCCTCACCCTGGGGAGCTGCTCGCGCCCTAGGAATACTCTCCGAAGGCGGCGTGCAGTTGGTAAGATTAGAACAGGCCCTTCTGCCGCCGCACACGCCCTGGTCACTCTCCAGGCCGCCGACATCGAAATCATTTTCATTTATAACCTTTTTGATCATCCAGCCTCAAAGAGGGCCCACCTTGTATGACAGCGGGCACCAAAATGGCCCAATTATTTGGAGGAGGAGGGAGCAGCTGAAAACAGTCAGATGTGAGAGACAGGGCACTTGATCCGGGCTCATGGCTTTTTTTCCCTGGCTTCTCCCACCGATATTTTTACAGCTGTTGACATATATTGAGTTACATGTGCCTGGGCTAGATCCCCGCGGTACCGTTTCAAAGATCTGTTCACCATAAAGTGTGCTGTTCTCAAGTAAATGACTGACTTCAAGAAAGCACAGTAGTTTAAATGTTACTATAAATACAGGAGCTAAGACATTTTAATTATAATTTTTGAGTTTTACAGTGTTCTGTAAGTACACCAGGCATTTACAGAACTTGTGTTGAGCTCCAAGACGCTGCGCTCTCTTGTGGGTAAAGAAGTAACTGCAGCCCCGGGGGCGGCCGGACTCCTGTTTATTCCGGGCCCGGGAAGGGAGGGGGAGGCGTCCGTGGAAGTGTCCCGGGCGTTGGGATCCATTGCACACGTATTTATAGAGCCCCTCTATGTGCAGAGTCCGGAGCTGAGGCTCTTGGGGGGGTCTCAGAGTGGATGGCGCAAAATCTGCACGCCCACGTTGATAAGCCCGTGGGAGAGGACAAACTAGCAAAGCAACATGAGAGGCGCCAGAGTAAGAAGATGTGCATGTGAGCGCTAAAGAAGGGGCATCCGACTCTGTCTAGGGGAAGGGGAGGGCTTTGGAGAAGAGGGGACGCCGCGCTCTGTCTTGAAGGGTGAGAAGAGCCACAGGGAATAAAATGAACGAAACCCAAGTCCGTCTTCGGTGTGCAAGCAAATATTCTGAGCAGGCTGCACCCAGTGCCCTGACTCTGTGCGTGGCTTGCCTTGTCCCTGATGCCCCGGAAGTCCCCCCACACCCCACAACTCAAAAGCTCCAAGGGGCAGGGAGATGTTCATGGCCTGGTGGGCTTGAAAACTCAGCCCTCGGGAGGGTCGGGTGAAGAGAATTCATAGTTGAGAGGAAAGGGGGGTCAGCCTGTGGGTGCCATGTTGTTGTAGTTTTGGTGGGAGTGGCCTTTGGGTCATCCCCTTGTTTATGCTCCAGTGCTAAGGCACTGGGTTAAGGGACAGGTGCATGACCATGATCCATCTGACGTCAACCCATGAAGTATTCATCCACTACCTCCCCCATCCATTCTTTATCATCCATCTCTTGTCATCCATCCATCCCTCCATCCACCAGCCCATCTAGTCACCTAGACACTCATCGTCCATCTACGCGTTCATCCTTGTATCTACCATCCGTGTAACTGTTCATCCACCATCCTGTCCTTCCACCCATCCATCTGTAATCCGTGAAACATTATAGCTTAGGAATGAAAAGCAGAGGTTCTGCAGTCAGATTTCTTGAATTCAAATCCAATCTCCATCACTTACTAGCATTATGTCCTTGGGCAAGCTACTTAACTTGCAAGTTAACACTTTCCATCTGTACAATGGGGGAAAATAATGGAGGATAGCAAAAGTGTGCTGCAGAAATTAAATGAGACGTTACACGCAAAGTGCTCAGCACAGTGCCTGGCGTGTAGTAAGACCTCCGTGAATGTTGGTTTTGTTTGCTGAATGACACCTAAGTGCCAGACGCTGTTCCACAGCCTGGAGTGACCTCCAGGCATAGGCTGGAGGGGTTCCTCCTGGGAGCAAAGGTCTTCTGCCTCATAGCAAGGGCCAGCATTCAAGCAGAAGGGACCTACGGCATGAACATTAAGGACTATTAAGGAATGGCCAGTATATTTTGTTTTTATTGCTGTTTGTGGGAGAGGGGGAATTTCCATCTCATGTATCTGTTCCTACCCTGTTTTTGGTGTGGGCATGTTTGGCCCCTATCCATGAGATCTCTTAAAAAAATTTTTTAGCAATTAATTATGAAATAAACATACAAAATACCAAAGAAAAGGAAACTCCTCGGTGAGGTGTCTAAGATCCCAACTGCCGTCTTGACAAAGCCCTTAATTTGAAGATGCCGTTTGGACTGCAGAGACTCAATACCCCCTACATTCTAATTTGTTTAGTCTTTGTTGTCTCACGTCTTTCTTCAACATTTACATTTGAGCACCAGCTGTATGCCAGGCTCCATGCCAGGTGGTTTTGTCTTTAAGATCTTATGTAACTTCACGTAAGATTTATTTTCTCCAGAGCGAAATAGACCAAAATCTTGACAATAGCTTTCAAAGAGAGGTGAATTGAGGGTGATCTTTATCTGGTTTTGTACTTTGCAAATTTTCTAGAATAATCACACAGTCTTTCATATCAGCAGAAAATCCAGCTAAAAATAATCCAGTAAAGTCTGAGCCCCTGCCCTCGCAGAGCTTACAGCCAAGCAGGAAGACAACCATTTACACCTGCCGACGTGGTGACGTAGGATTGTAGGATTGTACTAATGTAACTGCACTCTCTGAAAACAAGTGGAATTCTTCGGGATGGCTGGCCCTCGGGGCACCTGGGCACACACCAGCCGTTGCCTAGTCGATTCTTGGTGCTTAGAGCACCCATCCCAATTCAGTGAAATTGTCCTGACTAGACAAGCCAGGGAGAGGGTGTTCAGCCAACCTGTTTGGGAAGTAACTGGGATTTGGGGAGCTCTGCCCTCTGTCACCTGTTAGAAGACGTGGAGTGGGCATGGTCATCGAGGCAGGCTGTGGGGATTGGCAGTGGCAGGAGTCCTGCCTTTCGGATCTGGCAGGTATATAGAAGAGAATGCTTGCTGTCAGCTGAGGGGCACTGCTGTGCTGGGCTTATACCCCGGGGGGGCGTCTAAGATTGGGGAAGGGAGGAAGTGTGTCAGCAAGCCCTAGAACTTTCTGTCCATTCACTGAGAATCTGGAGGCAGCAGCTATGGTGATGTGTCTCCTGCCCACTTGTGGCCTCGGGTTTGGGAGGCTGGATAGGATGGTCTTTGGTGCTCTGTCAGTGTGGACGTGTTATAGTGTTGTAAGTCTTTACAGAGTCAGTGTTAGAAGAGAGAAGAAGTCATTGTTTTGAGGGGATCGGGAAGCCAAGAATCAGAATGGATGCTGGGGATAGGTTGGGGATCCTCCTGCCCCCAGGGTGGGACTGTGCTAGGATGAGGCATCACCCTTCCCTGTCACTGTTTGGTACATGACTTTGGTCCAGTCACATCACCTTTGGGGGCTTCCGTTTCCTGTCAAATGGGGAATCTTTCCCTCACTTCATCTTGTGAGCATCGTCACTCAAGAAAAAGGTTATGGAAGCATTTTGGAAACTGGGGAGCTTTGTACCAGTGAAAAACAATAATTCGTGAAGACTTTTAAAACCATCAGCTGATCTACTAAGAGTGATTGTTATTAAGAAATACGTGTCAGATTTTAATGCCGTGATACCTTATATTTGTTTATATTTTTAATAATGACCATAATATTGAAACCGCTGTTGATTTTTGAGACCCATTATTGTGCCAGACACCGGGCAGATGCCACCTCCAGCCCTTATAATGTCCCTACAAGGTAAGGTAAGTGTCATTATTGTCAGTTTCTGGTGGTGGAGTCGGAATTTGAACCCAGCTCCTTCTGCCTTCAGAGCCCATGCCCTTTGTGTTTGGTCTTCATGCTTCCTAAAGCACCTTTGGTTCTGTAAAATGAATTTCGGTCCTCATAACAATCCCAAGAGAGAGCCACTATTTTATACCCATTTTATAGCTGGGGATAGACCTAAAGGTGTTTCAGGTCCCGGGACCATATGTTCTTGCTCACCCTGTAAACACTGGTCTCCAGGACACAGTGGGCCTAGGAGTGGCCGGGGAAGTGGGTTCTCCTGCATCCCTATCCCCTTCTAGATGGGTCAGAGGGAGCCCTTGGGGGGAGGGGTACCCCTGGTTTCTCTTTTGCCTTGAGGGATCTCGGCCTGGCTTCCGAATGAGAGCCCGCAAGGTGCCTTCCATCACCTGGGATCACGCATGTGGTTTTCTCTTTTTTTCCTGCCCTTCCGGAATGACACACTTGCACTTGTCCCTTTGGTTTAGCCAGAAACCGAAAGTGTGTCTTCTTAAATGCAGACTGACGTGCTTCTTTTATAAATTCTTGGGCATTACTATTGATTTTTGGCTGAGGATTTCGAAATCCTATCTCTAGGACTCAGGAGATTTCCCTGCTGCAGTAATAATGCATTGTCATTCTTAATATCTCCAGTCTCTGACACAATATTCATATCAGGCTGCCGACGAGTGGCGTCAGCACAGCCTTGGGGACGGTGGCGGGGCAGGCTGCGAGGGCACATGGGCACCTCCCTCCCGCTCCTGCCCGTCTCCTCAACATTTGAAGGACCCCGAGGTGGCGTCACGGGGGCGCCGCGGGCACGAGTGGTGGGGTTTCTACCCCCTTCCCTGCGCACCTTCCTCTGAGGCCCAGAGAGGGCCAGGGGCTTGCCCAAGGTCACACAGTGAGTTGGAGCTGGTGCATGGGCCTCCTCTGCCTTGCTTTTACCTGGTTATTCAGGTGCCACCGACTCTGTGTCTACAAGGGGCGAGGCAGGAACGAGAGCAAGTGAGGCAGCCTGGGGACAGCGGGGGCTCCTAGCAGAGAGCCCAGGCCTCGCCACTGTTGTCCTGGGGGATTGCATCTTGGAGAGTCCAGATGTGCTGAGTTTTCAACAGAAGCCCCCGATCCAGATTTTAATAGAAAATTTCTGGCTGTTTTAAATGTTGGCAACTCATTACCACCCCCACCGCCCCCACACACACACTCACGTAATGTGACCCCTCAGGGAAAACCACAGCTGTGGGTTGAGGGCTGGAGTGGTCATGCCCTGTGTCCCAGCCAGAGTCGGGGGCCACTTGGTTGATCCGCTTGTGGGAACATGTTGCTGGTCCAGAATCGGGGGCCCACCCCCGTCTTCTCTCCCAGGGCCTTGTCTTCTAGCCCTTTCCCCTACTCGAGCTGCCCGTGCTCCCGAAGGTCTTCTTGCTCTTCCAGTGGAGAAAGTGCCGGCTCTCAGGGATCCAGCCTAAGCGCACCCTGCGCGTTTTGAAGTGTGTATAGGCCTGACCCCACCCCTCAGGCCTGGCTGTCCTTTGTCCCCGTACTGCTAAGAAGACAGAGCTACTGGCTTGGCCTCCAGGACCTTCCGGGCGAGTCACTGAATAGGTTCCCACTGAGGGATTGTTTTTCTAGTTCTTGGAATTGATGCTGCTTAGACCATAAAAATAAAAGGCCCGTGTCCTCGATACTTGGAGTTGTCTTGTGAATGAGCGGATGTGCAGGGGGATGGAGGGAGTCGTGTTTTGAGGTCCTCATAGGAACCGATGCCCCGCAGCTGGCCAGAGTGACTGATGCTGCTGGAGTTGAAGGGAGAGGCCTGTGACGGGGGAAAGCAGATGGTTGGACGCTTGAACCGGGGTTGTCGAAGATCTGTGAAAATTGGAGCAGCCCAGAAACGTTGTTTTCTTAGCTGCAAAATCATTTAGTCAAAATGGTAGGACGTTGTGAGCGGGAAGGAAGGTGGTGGGAGCCACGCCTCTCACCCATCGTCCCAGCAGAAGGGCCGTCCTCTTGGGGACCCACCTGGACATGGGACTGGGATGGCCAGTCTGATGTCCAGGGAGTGCCCAGGCCTTGGGGGAGGTTGTGCTGATTCTGCCTGGGGCGCGGCGAGAAGCACCCCGCTCTGTCCTCCCTGTGTGTCTGTGACGGTGGGGCAAGCTCCCCACCTCCCCCGCCGTGAAGGGCTCCCTGCTGCAGCCAGGAGGGGCGCTAACCATAGTGGGGGACCCTGCCGTGCCAGACAGTGTGCCCAGCCTCACCTGTGGACCATCGCATGGACTCTTCCCAGCCGGCTGCGGGGCAGGTGGTTGTGGCCGTCACAGGGAGACTGGTTGGGTCAAGCTCGCTCCAAAATTGTTGACTGAATGGGAGCTCTGCTTGGGGCTCTGTCCTCTCCCCGTGTCCCTGTTGCCCCCGTGCCTCACCTCATCCACACACAGTGCCCTTTCCTGTGCCCAGGAGGACCAGGAGGGGCCAGGGACCCTCTTGTCGCCGGTGTGGTCAGCAGTGAGTGCTGGGAAGCCCAGGGAGGGCTTAGGGATGACGGACACTTCGAGGCTTGGTGGAGAGAGGGCCGGAGGCTGGGGCTTGGGTTCTGGCAGGGCTACAAACCTATGTGATCTTTGCAAAATGGGCTGCCCTCTCTGAGTCTCAGCTTCCGTTCTATAAAACGAGGGAGTCGAAGCAGCCAGCGTTTTTCCAGCGGTAGTCTCCAACCCACTAGCAAATCCTGAAATCAACTTGGGGCGGTCACAGTCAACGAAATGAGAAAAGAATTAGTAAGGCAGAGCAGAGCATGGGAATGGACAGAATAGAATGAAATAGAGGGAAGGGAAGGAAAGGGAAAGGAAGGGAAGGAAAATGCCAGAAGACATCACACTTAGGAAGCTCACATGTAGTTACATTAAATTTTTTTTTTTTCGGTTTTGCGTGTGTCTGTTAGTATGTGACTAGGTCATGCGTAGATATTTCTTGCTATAGGTGACAGTTTAAAAATTTGTAAAAACACGGGTTAGTTGGCCTACAAACATTCTTCTAAACCTTATAGTTCATAAGCGTAGCTCACCAGCTGAGTTGATCTTGGGCGAGTTCTAATCATCTCTCCATGACTCAGTTTTTCTCATCTGTAAAGTGGGAGTCATTCAGTGTCCAGCACAAAGAGTTGTTAGGAGGATTCAGTGAAGGAACCGTGTGATGTGGTCAGCCCACAAGTGCCCAGTACATGCTCCTTGCTAGCTGGTTCCGCTACAGGTGTATGTCCACTCTTAGGGGGAAGGGGGTGAGGTGCCAGATCTATCCCGTTTTAGGTCTTCCTCAGCCAACCTCTGGACGGGAGGAGTTAAAACGGGACCTGCAGCGCCTTGGCTCTCCTGCAGAGCCCAAGGACCGTCCCAGGGCGGCGCAGCTGTTGTAGTGTTGACCGGGAGGCGCATCCCTGAGCAGAGCCCTGTGCCCGTCTGGGGGAGAGCTCTTCTCTGCCCTCTGGGGGGAGGCTGGGGAGGGCCCCAGGCAGGGCCGGACATGGGCCGGGCAGCCTTCCGTAACCCATGGAAGCACTGCTGCAGCATGCCACTCCCTGGGCAGAGCTGAGAGCCACTGAGCCCCAGCAGTCGGGAGCCCGGCTGACAGTCTCGGGGCACCGGACCTGTCACCTGCAGCCGTCTGAGCATTTCTGTCTTTGCTTCATGCGAACCTTTGTGCCCCGGCTCCATTTTGAACCACATGAAGCGGGCACACATCTATGACAATAAGGACTTTTTTTTCCTGCCACCCTCCCCCACCCCACCTTTCCTTAACAATACAAGATGGGTCCGTGATGAAGTGTTTTAAAAAAAGAAAAGAAAAGGGCCAGAAATGAAAAAAGTTGTCCAGGAAGCTGCCTGGTCAGGTTCGCGCTGCAAGAAGTAGGGATTCGGGTCGAGGCCCAGCCCCCCTTCCCCCCACCAAAGGAAGGGAAAGGAAGGATGACACCGGAGTCGTATTTTTGGTGAGGTGACAAGAGCGCGTGGGACCGGGCGTGAGTGCCAGACGAGCAACGGACAGGGGACCCCTCCACTCTTCGGGAACTTTTCCTGATTTGGGCACAATTGACCATGCCAAGAGGAGCAAGGTCATTGGTTGGCTGTCAGGGGAAAGCTTTGTGCTTCCAGAAGGCGGCTTCTTCCCCCTCTCCCTTTGCTCCGCTCCGCCTTCCCGTCTCTTTCCCCTTCTCTTTCTCCCGAGGTGCAGATGGCCACATTTGCAGGTTAACTGGAACAGCTGGAGATGCATTATTAGTTTCCCGCTGCTCCTTCATATTTGCTTGGATTTTTTTTTTTTTAACGGCAACATAATTTACAACTAGTACGCTGGTGTCAGAGCTGGCGTGTTCTAAATCCGCATCAGATTTATGTAATGCCGTTGCTTATCAGTGAATGAAGTCATAATTATTGCTTTGTACCATTAAATAGCATAAATATATAAACTGTTATACAAATTGCAGCAAACGTTTCCTCTGGGGAGCTCTAGACCAAATTTTAATGTTGTGCATTTGTCTGTGATGGCAGTTTCTATGGTATATAATAATGTTGATAAATTTTACTGTAGCGAGTGACATTTTAAAGCATTAATTTTGGTTGCTAAAAAAATTCTGAAGGATGCTCAGACCAAACTGGGAGGTGCTCTGAGAACCAGCTGGGTGAGGCTGGGTGAGGCGAGGTTTCTCTTTAAGAGTACAACGGTGGTGGGGGGGGGCCCGCGTGTCACCTCCCAGGGCTCCTCTCCACAGGAGATCGCCCCCCTCCTCTCTCAACTCCCGAAGGAAGGCAGCGGAGACATTTTCCATGGCGATGATGATAATTAATTTCAAAAAATTCAAATCGATTCATTTCTCCCTTAAATTTGAAGTGTGCGAGGGGGAAGTGGAAGGAGGGCCTGGAAAACGCACAATTGGTGGGGAGGGTCCTCCTTGTAACCTCCTTCCCAATTATGTAAATTCTGTGTGGGGTGAAAAAAAATCCCCATCCTAATTAGAGATGCAACACCTGGCCTCTGACGACGTTTTAGATGCCAGGCGTGCGGTTGCATAGCCTCCTAAAGCCATTATCGTCCAGAGCGACTTGTGCGGAGAGCCCCAGGACGGCACATGGCATTTACCTGGCGGGCTCCTCGGAGAGCCGGGTGGCCGGGAGGACTGCATCACCTCTGCCTTCAGGAGAGGGTGCGGGACTGGAGACTCTCTGTGGGGGCCGACTCACCGCTCTGGAGCAGCCCCGGGGAGACCGAGAGCGTGGCGTGGGCTTCTTGCCCCTCTAGACCCTGGGCCTTGGCGCGCTGGAATGTTCTCTGAGAGGCTCTGTCACCATTGGGGCTTCTCAGGTGGCATTTTCTTTCCTATACCCCCAACTGACTCCTGCCTGTCTCAAGATTCTTGGAGTTCCCCGGTGAGCCTCATTGCGCTTGTGAACGTGGCCGTGAGCCGTGTCATCCTTGGCCACGTGGTAGGATGACACAGCCTGGCCCCTTGGTCTTGGGTGGGGCCGAGTGGCTAATTCTGCCCCGAGAGCTGTGAGTGGAGGGAACCTGTGTCGCTTCCGGGCCGGGGCATTGAACCGCCAGGGTGACACCCCTCAGAGTTCTGTCTTTTCCTCTCGCATGCCAGAGATGCGGGTGCTCCCGTATCTTAGGTGCCTGAGTGATTTTCACGAGTGGAGCCCCTGCCATGGGCATGAAGGGCGAATGAGAAATAAACCTTTGCTGTTTGCAGCCCTTGTGCTTTGGGGTTGCTTGTTACCACGCATTTCCCTTCCTACCTGACTGATACGGGTCCCCGCTGGTTCCCCCCACTTTCATGATTTTCCTCAGGGTGCTGCGAGTGCCAGGAAGCTGGTCGATTCCCCCCGCCCCGGAAAGAATATCAAGGAGATACAGATGTATGCCCACTATTGGTAGTGAGGAAACTGAGGCTCAGAGAAGTTAGGTGACTTTCCTAAGGTCACACAGCTTTAGAGGCATCAGGCATCCATGCCTCCCAGTTACAAATATGCTCTAACCCCCTTCTTGCCTTGCCTTGGAAGAACGAATTTTCTTTAACAGAGGTCACAAACTCAGTTGCCTTTGAGGATCAGGCAGCTAGGGTGGGGCTATGGATATAATCAATAGGAAGTGGTAGTGACTGCAAGGAATATTCCAAAAGCATTAAAATCAGCATTTGGTCCACAGCCTATCAGCTTTGGCATTTACTTCTGTGTCCTAATGACATCTTGAGCCTCCAGAGAAACATTTCTTTAGCTGCTACTGTGTGCTCTCTATGAGCATCTCTTTCTGAGGTCTGGCCCTTGAGTTGAACCTTGAAATTTCGAATGAAATTCTCACATACTTATTCCTTTGTATCCTCCAACTATCTGACAAGGTCTTTTATAATTAGGATGGGGACTTGCCCTTCACCCTGATCCTCTAGACCCTGAGGGACCTTGTGAGTTCTCTAATCCCAACTTCTCCTTTCACAGATGAGGACTCTGAGCTCAGAGAGGGAAAGCAACTTACCCAAGGACATGCCTCTGTGGTTTCTTCATTAGAGGGTCACTGTTTGGAAGTGGGGAAGTTTGAATGGGTGTGTGTGTGTGTGTGTGTGTGTGTGTGTGTGTGTGTGTGTGTGTTGAGGGGCATGGTTTGAAATGGAGAGGAGAATAGCTAGTAGGGAAGGAAAATATGATCTCCTTAAAAAAGAACTTAACTTTTTTTGTTTTTTTTTTTTTGCTTAGTCAAAAGGCACATACCGTGGACTTACTATGTGCTGGTCAAGTGCTTGATCATTAAAAATAATCTCAGTGATAAGACTACTGCATCTGTAGGTGTAATAATGTGGAACTTCTTGCAGACAGTTTAGTTCTTGGTCGTGCTTATATTCCTAACACCCGGCCCTACGCTTTGCACATAACACAAATTAAGTATTGAATTTAATTGCCTTTATCCCTCTACTACCAACCGTCATGATTAATAATGGTAAGGAAGTTAGTGCAGCCCAGGGGTTAAGAGCACAGCTCTGTGGCTGGGATGCTGGGCTCCATCACTTACTGTTACCTCCTCGTAGAGATTTTATGAGCTCATCCCAGATGGAAAGTGTTTAGCATAATGCCTGGCACGTAGTCAGCGCTTAGTAAATGGTAATAATTATTAGTCCGCCTGTCCTTTCTCAGAGCTGTAGCAGCTGAGGCTTGGCGAGCCCAGTCATGGCCAGCATCTGCGCAGGTTTGCTTGGGATGCAGGACCTCAGCTCAGCACAGGCAAATCCATTCTGCCCACTCCCCATGTGCCGTGGAAAATAATTTTGCACCCCAAACTGCAAAATCGCCATTTAAAGCAGCAATGTCTGCTCACAGGCAGCTTTGGAGAATTGTTTCAGCATGAGCTATTGCTCCAACTGTGATTGCTTTTCTCACTGGGGCCGCGGGCAGTGAGTGGGTGGAGTAGGGGGTCCCCCTGGCTGGCGCAAGGTGGGTGGGGCTGGGAATGATGCCCATGGGGTTTGAGGGCTCTGAGCAGGGTTGACGAGATGGGGTGGTCCTGTGGGGTCCAGGGCCCAGGCTTGCACACATTGCGTCCCAGCATGCTGGGCTTGCCCCTGCCAACCCTGCCCGGCCCCTCCTCCTCTGGACAGCCTCCACTGACCTGCCCAACAGCGTTGGATGGGCGAAGAGTCCTTGGACAAGGAATTGAGTCCCTGGGGTTCATTTCCGTTGTCACTTACCACCCTTTTCGGCCCAGTGCTTAGAAAATGGGTCTAAGAATGGTGCCTCCGTCTAGCTTTCTCCCAAGGTTGTGAAAGAGACATGGGTGTAAAATGTTCTATAGAGGCCAAAGGGAAAACTCATCTTTGGTTCCTTGACCAGCACCCAGAGACGGTGCAGAGGGTAAGAGTCACGTCTCGGTCCTGCACCAGCCTCATCGGTAAGCGCTGTGACCTCGGATCCGTTGTTTAATTTCATTCAGTATCAGTTTCATCATCTGTAAAATGGGAATAAAAAGAGCACCAGCCTCATAGCACTGCTGTGATGATTAGTGACTAACTCCATGCAAAGCTGGCCTAGCTTAGGTTTGATATGTTATTCACACTGGATTTTTTTTTTTTTTTTTTTTTTTTTTTTTTTTAAAAGATTTTATTTATTCATTTGAGACACAGAGATACAGAGAGAGAGAGCGAGCATGAGCAGGGAAAGAGGCAGAGGGAGAGGGAGAAGCAGGCTCCCTGCTGAGCCAGGAGCCCGACGCGGGGCTCGATCCCAGGACCCTGGGATCATGACCCGAGCCGAAGGCAGACGCTTAACCATCTGAGCCACCCAGGCGCCCCTCACACTGGATTTTTAAAAAAGCAATTACTTGCAAGAGGCAGTGAGGGCTGTGAGGTCAGGGGCCCTGTCGTACCGTTCACCTATGTGTCCCCAGCCCCCAGCACTGTCTTCTGCACTTGGACGCTCAGTCAGAATCTGCAGAATGGGGGAAGGATCTGATCCCTCTGAAATTGCTTCTAGTATGTCTGGCTCCTCTCAGACTGTGAGCCCAGCCAAGGCAGACGCCCCGCCCCCAGGATCACTGCTGGAGGTGGCACCTGGCCCAGTGAGCATTTGTCGCTAGAGCAAAGCCGCTCCAGGGCCTTTGACCCTGACCCTGCTGAACGCCCTCCCTGCTTCTTCATCTAAACCTGCTCCTCCAAGACCGCCTCCTCCAGGAAGCCGTTTGTCACTCACTCACTCAGTCATTTAGCAGATATCTACCAAGCACCCACTATGCACCAGACATGCACGTGCCGAAGTGATCCTCACCTGGCATAGAAGGGATTTCATTCCTCTTGGTGTTGCCCAGTTCCTATCCCTAACATTTTATCTGCCCTTCTTTCTTTTTTTTTTAATTTATTTTTTATTTTTGCTTTTTTTTTTTTTTTAATCCACCCTTCTTAAGGAGCTGATTTTCCTGCCTGGTGTTATGTACACACCTGGCTGATCTTTCTCCTTGAGTAGATGAGAGGTTTTTAAAAAACTTTATTGAAGTCTGATGTATGTCCAGAAAAAAGCACAAATCATAAATGCTCAGCCTGATGAATTTTCAGAAACTGAATGCATCCAGACTAAGAAGCAGAACCCGATGGCCCTCCGGTGGCTCCCACACGCCCCGTTTCCACACTATCTCACCTCAAGGGCAAGCACAGCCCTCACCTTTGCACCTGCAGAATGGTTTCATCACCAGAGGTGATTCAGAGGCAGGATATGTGTCTCTGTGTCTCCCGGACTTCCCAGCACAATCCCTGGCATTTGCTGAATAAACAAATGGAGGGATGACGATGTTACTATGATAATGGCAGGCAGCTCCTGCGTTCCATCCGCGCTTTGGAAGCAGTACTTTGCGGGCTGCCTTGTCTGGCCCTACTAAGATTCGGAGAGGTCAGTGGCTCGCCCAAGGTCAGCCAGCCAGTGAGTGGCGGTCGCTATGACCTGGGTCTGTCCGGCCTGAGTCTGGAGCTGGCACTCTGAGCCTTCTTCCTGCTGGTTTAGAGCCCTGGGCAGTGCTTCCTTCGCTGGGCCAGCTGGACACAGGCTCAGCGGGCGACAGAGCTGAGCTGTCCTTGGCGGGCGAGCTGCCGGCTCCTCACCGCGCCCGCCCACCCGCCAGGCGCCCCATTCCTCCCGGGCTGCACCGAGCCTTCTGTGTGCCTCTCCAAAGGACAGGGCATATTTCTTCCCAACCCTCCTAAGACCCAGCCCGCACTGGAGGGCTTCATCATTATGCAAATTAGCTGGATTGGATCTGCTCCCGCAGAGGACTCCGGGGGCGGCAGAAGGACAGAGCTGCCTCCGGAGTGCCGGGTTGAGCCTCCGATTAGGCCAGTTGATGGGTGGGGGGCGGGGGGGGGGGGAGGGCACGGAGCTGGGGCTGGTGCCAATGATTTGCCCTCGGGGAGGCTGCCGGGAGTGGGGAGGGGCGCTGAGGACAGGTGCTGGGGGGGACAATGGGCTCAGGCTCCCAACATTCTTGCCGAAGATGGGACTGGAGAAAGACATCCTTTTTGGATGTACTCTTTGTGTATTGAGCCCTTTTATGATTCATCAGTAAGTAAATATCAGCTGAGGGGTGATTTGTTTCTAACAAGCTTATAAAATACTGGCGTCATTTGTGGGCTTATTGGAGTGCTGATTATAAACACTCCCCCATGCCCACTCCTCTATGTCAAATTAGCATTCGAAATACAAATATTGGGTCTTTGGACCACTTTCTGCCGTCTCTTTGGAAGCTGGTGGCTCGGGAAAGGGCAGCAGTCAGACCCCGGCCTCGGCCTGGGAGCACTTAGAACTCACTTAAAGACTTGAGGGGTTGAGGGGGAGAGCCCCTCGCTGGGCCCTCCAGAGGGTGGGGGCCTCCAGGTCCTGCGAGCCCAGCTGCTCCCCCCTGCCCTTCTCGTTGCCAAGTTTCCTGTGACCCAGCTCCTCCTGGCCCCCGGAGCCTGTCATCGTCAATCTCACGGAGGGCGCAGATCTGGGCAGGCTGCATCTGGCCTGCCGAGCCTTTGGCGCGGCCGCCTCCCCCGTGGGCCGGGCCCGGCCTGGGCCCGGTCAGAGGCAGCGCTGGCTAAGCACGTCTGGACTTGGTGGTGAGGCCGCCACCCGCCAGCCTCCTCACAAGGGGTCATGGCCTCCCTGGCATCTCTCGCCTACTTGGAACCTCACTTCCCATCTCCCCACTGCTTCTGGCCTCTGGTCTTGAGGCTGTGAGTCATACCAGCCATGCTCCACTTGCCTCTGAGGCACGAGCCTGCAACAAAGCCCGTCAGCTCCCGCGCGGCCTAACGCCCAGTGTGGGAAGGGACGGCCGCGCGCACTTTCCCAGAGCACCTTCCCGGCCATGCTTCAGAGCCTGTGAGGGCCCAGCAGGTGCCCTCCAAGCTGTATGCGTGCCTGTGGATCACACCCCTGTCCCCATTTTACAGATGCGGAGCCTGGGGCACAGAGAGGTGACTTTCCAGGGCACACAGTGGCAGAATCCAGACCTGCAAAGTGGCCTGCCCATGCCACTTGACAGGTGATAGAACTGAGCCTCGGCAACAGGGACAGAGGTGGGGGCCTGGCAGGAACCGGCAGGTGGCAAGAAGCTGAGCGTGGCCCGCTGCCGCTGCCCAGAGTCTCTGATGGGGAGAACCACAGAGCAGGGACTGAGTGGGGCCGAGGAGAGCTCTGTCCAACCACCTCGCTTTCTAGGTGCAGACACCAGAGAGGGGACTGTAGTTGTTGTCATTGTCTTTGTCATTAATCAGTAGATTAATTTTTTTAAATTAAAGCTGTTATTCTATTTATTACAAAAGCTGCCCATGCTCTTTGCAGGAAAACTAGAAAATACAGCCGAGCCACAAGGAGAGTGACCTAAGGGTAACACTGATGTGACTGTACTAAATGAATGACAGTTGCCTTCAAATCAGTGCTTTGCAGGCTGCCTCGTCTGGTCCTCATGGGGTTCAGAGAGGTCAGCGGCTTGCCCTGCCAGCCAGAGGTGACCCTCTAATGCCTTCGTGGGTGTCCTTTGACCGATTCTTTGAAAAAGCACACACACGTGTAGTGACGCGCACTCCTTGTAAAAAAACACCAAAATAGGATTGTATTGAGTACCTGGTTTTATTTCCACTTTCATTATGTGTGAGGTGGGAGACTGATGGAATGTGTTGTCTTAGAGAAGGTGTTTGTCCCTGGTGCCTGGTTCTGTGGGCAGGGGCTAAATACTATCTCTAGAGGCCCCTACCCCGGAGCAAGCATGTCCACCTTGCTGGGTGCTGGGCAATGCCTGGGTTGGGGGGGCGGGGAGAGATGATGAGCAGTGTGAGTATGCCAAGCATGGGGAGGATAGTTTTTGGGGGCAAAAGAGCAGAGGTCCCCCCAGGGTGCTAGAGATGAGGGGCAGGAGGGCAAGACATGTTTCTCTTGAGGTGGGGGTTTGTGAAGACATGTGTCTGTTGGCAGGAAGGCACAGTAGGGACTTCCGGGGAGGACTCAGCCTACGGGGAGGCGCGGGGTGTCCTCCATTGTGAGGCTGGCAGAAGGCCACCCGGACTCCCATTTTCACGTGGGACCCCAGTCCCATCAGCATGTACAGAGCTCTCTGCAGGTGCATGGGATTTCTGCCTTTCTCAGCTCTGGACAGGGCGAAGGGAGCCATCCAGATGGAGGCTAGGATAGGGCTAAGCACTGTCCCTGCCTAGGGAAGCCAAGACACACTCTTGATTTTGGAACTGGATTCAAGGTAATTTGCTAGAATCTGGTTTCTGGTTTCTAAATTGCCATTCAGGTCGGGCTCTTGTGTGTTCAGGGTATGATGAAAGCATGAAGCGGAGGCAGAGAAAACATCTTGGGATGCCCCCCTGCCCAGAATCTAAGGTTAACCTTGTGGATGGGATTGGGAGCCATGGCCTTTGCTATAATGGGAGATTCTGTATTAAGAAACTCCTTTAATGTGCAGGACCTCAAAATGGGTTCTGGAGGATTGTGTGTGTGTGTGTGTGTGTGTGTGTGTGTGTGTGTGTATGCATGGGAACGTTTGTGTGTGTGTGTCCGTCTCCTGGTCATACCCTGTGGGGTCAGTCCTGCCAGACTAAGCCTTACAATGACGACAGGGACCCTGAGTCCTCACACCAGGCCTTGGCCCTTCTGCCCGCCCTCCAGTGGAGTGGCTCCTGGGTCCTGGGTCAGCAAGGCTGTGATGTGGCATGCCAGGAGGCATGCCAGTATGGGCCCAGCGGGGCTGCTGGGCATCCAGCGCCCACCGCCTCCTCCATCCACAAGGGCCTCTGCCCATCTGTCTTCCCTAGAGCTTTGCTGTCCCCACACTGGGTGTCCTTCAGGGCCTGGTTTGGGGGATTTTCGGGGCTCTGGGTGACTGTGTTTTCACACATGGCATGTCCCTTCCCCTGGCCTCCCAGGTTTCCCAGCTCTAGGCAACTTGGGGGCCACAGCCAGTGTCTCATTGGCCTGTCCACCTGGTGCCTCGCCCCATACCTAACACAGAGTCAGTGACAGTGACAGAGATCATCAGCACGGACGCTCTGAGGCCTGTTCACCCCACAGCAGGCTGATGAGACAGGCGCTGTGACACTCCTCATTTTACGTACTGGGGAACAGCCACTGACCCAGGATCCCACAGCTGGGAGGTGGCAGGAGGCGGGTTTGAACCCTGACTCAGAGGCTCTGCTTCTCTTGTGTTCTGTACTTGCCGAATGCAATGCGTACCAAGCAGGGGTCTGTGTCCAGCCCTGAGAATAGCCTTTTGCTCGGGGTGCGGAGTCCCAGGGCTGACTCAGTCCTGTTCCGTCACCGTCCAACCTGCTAGGGGAACTGTGGACCCAGAGCCACGTGTCTGAGCTCCTGCGTCTGGGACAGCATTGAGCCTGGAAGCCCCCCGCCTGGACTCCCAGGGTGGGGTCCAGAGCCATGGGGGTGGGGCTGTGAATCGAGGAACCAACCAAACTGTTAGCATTTATTGATCGCCTCATGTTTGCCTGGCCCTATTAGTAACACCACAAGTAAACCGCTTTTATGTTTCCTCAGAGAATTTATTAGGCAGCACTGTTTGGGTTGCAAGTGAGCGAAAGTCAAGTTAGCTTAAGCGAAGAGAATTTTTGAAAGCCTCCTTTGATGTCCCATAACTCAGGACAGCGTTAGGTACGGCTGGAGCCGGAGCCCTGAATGTCCGCGTAGGACCATCTCTCAGAACACCGTGGTTGGAAGGACAGAGGCCAAGCACCGAGAACCTTTCAGATAAAGGTGCAGAGTCAGGAACAAGGCCCTGGGATTCAGGGAGCCAGGGGGTAGGAGTGCGTGGGTGTGGCTGAAAGCAGGGGTGTTGCTTACGTGTGGCGGAAGGAGGGAGAACGGGAGCCCTTCTTGAGGAGCAGAGCGAAACGCTGGCCATAGAAGCCGGGGTGTGTTCTCCAGCAAGTGTGTGCTCCAGGGAGTGAGTGGGAGATTAGAGCCGGCACGGAGAGGTGGGGCCAGGAGGGGAGGTAGCAATTGATTGTGGATGGGATTGGGAGCCATGGCCAGGCGTTCGGCGTACTTTTTCACGAAGGTATATGAAGCTGCCTCTACCAAGAAGGAAAAAGGCAGGTGCCAGCCAGAGCTACACGGAGGGGCCTTCCTCTGCCCCAGTGCATGGGCCTCAAGCTGCATGCATTTCGTCCCAGCTGATGGCAGCTCTTCTGCTCACTGAGCCAGCATGGAGAGTGGAGGGCTGCATGGGGGCAACTCCACCCCCTCCCAGCCTCTCCCCAGTCCCCTGCCCCCTCCTCTGGGCTCAGGCTGCTGGTCCCCTACTCCTCTGGGGGCACAGGGAGGGGGGCTGTCCGGGGCTGTCTGTGAACTCCCTCCTTGGGCTAGGAATGGTGGGAGGAGTGGGAGTGGGCCCCAGATTTGGGGGCACTGGTGGCAGGTGACGGACGGAGCTGGCTGTGGACAGAGGCAGACTGGCCAGCCTCTGGGAGCTGGGCTGTGGGGCCTCAGCTGCCCCGAGTTGGCAGACCCCCCTCATCTGACCTCAGCGTGCTGTGTCCAAAGCATCCCAGGCAACCATCTGGGAGGGCGTAGGTCTGGGAGCTGACCGTATCAGTAAGTTCATGCTACTGTGAGCTTGGGGCGTCTGGTAGGCCTCATTTAGTCTCGGGCCCGGGTCTGCTGGAGAAAGAAAAAGAGCAACCCTCTGCCGTCAGGCAGGTGATATTTTCGATTGGTGGTTGGCGAGAGGGAGTGGAGACCAGAGTGGACGAGAGGAAGTCTGACCCCAGAAACCGCCTTGGAGGGCCGTGTGTGTGACTCTAAGCTGTACTCTGTCTTGTGCATTTTGAGCCGAACGAAGGAAGAACTGCTGCCTCAGAGTTGGCTCAGTGCTGGCATGATGGCTGGGATCAGGTGATGACTTGAGAGATGTACCATTGGTCTGAATGTGTTTGTTTAGTCCATGTCGCATTTGAATTTCCAATTTTAGTTCAATTTTCATTTTACTTGGGTCACGGCAAAGCCCCAGTTCTTTGAAATGTAGCCAGCAGAAGCGGCCTAAGAAAGCACACAAAAAACTTAGCTAAGCATTACAAATGCAAGCATTTACTTCCTTCACAAGCATCCATCCGGGCTAAGCCAGTTTAAAGGTGGGAAATCCCTGCATCCTTTAATCTCTCTCTTGGCCTTGACCACCAGCAGGTGTCCTGTTTGCTGACATTCCCATACTTCTCAGGGAACAGAGGACAGGGGCTGCTCAGTGAGAGGTGGCTCAGTGGCATAGCAGGTGGGCTTCTAAACTAGCTAGTGACCCAGTGGTTATCCATCTACTTCAGAACCTATGGGTCCAAAGTTACCCAATTACTTGGGTTACGCCCTTCAGAGAAACTTTGTTACTCTTGAATGTTCCTGCATTCCCCATTTTCTTATCTGCCCTGGGCAGAGTGGCCACCTAATTATTAGGGTAGAGGTTTAAGTGGAAGGTCAGAGAGGCTCCAATCTGGGCAGTTTTCCACGAAGGGGAATCCCAACAAATGCTAACGAGTAAAAGGGATGAGGAGTTCTTTAAAACATTTTGAAACACAGGTACTACAATTCAGCAAATATCTTTTAAGCACCTGCTTTGTGCCACCCACCATTGCAGGTTTGGGATTACAGTGTTGAACAGGACCGGGAGAGCCCCTGCCTTCACGTTGCCTGCATCCTAGCGCAGCGCCCTCCACTAGAACTTTCTGCCGTGATGGAAACCTTTTGCGCTGTCCAAATCAGGAGCCGCTAGTCACGTTGCTGTTGAGCACTTGAAATGAGGGACTGAATTTTTACTTTTATTTAACTTCAGTTAGTTGAGATTTAAATAGCCACACGTGGCTAGTGAGGACCGAATTGGACCGTGCGGGTCTAGCAGAGGAATACGTTTTAAAATGTTGCGATGGAAACCAGCCTCGTCTTGTTACTCACCATTGCCCAGAATGGTGCTGAGGGGCGGGGATGCCCAGTGTCCAATTAGTGTGGCCAGAGGGGAGGAAGTGGCGGATTGCTGTCTCCCGTCTGAGCTTCAGCTATTAGGAACCGCAGGGACGGCTCTGTGTCTCCCTGGTTGGAAAACTTTTGCGAAGACGGTGCTCCCTGCATTCTGCGTGGAAGCGCTGTGTTTGTGCACGTGGAGAGCTCCGGGTTTTTGAGGCTTTGCTGTGCTCCTTTTAAAAGCATGGTCTCGGTAGGGGAAAATGATGTCAGCACAGAGAAAACCCTTGTAGTGGAAGCGGGGCTAGTTCCCGCGTCCCCGGCAGGGTCGGTGACAATAAGGGTTTTGCGGCCTGCCTGTCACGTTAATTGTATGTTATTAGAGGGGGCATTAATCAGATGATTATTAACATGATGGATTTTTAAGCAGTTGCCTTGTTGTGGAAAACTTGAACCTGAAGATCAGTGAGCTACATTAGTAGGTGTTTGGTGTGTTAAGCAAGAATTAGCTACTTGTTTGCACCTAGTGGGCCCCTAGGGGATGCATCAGGGTCTTCATTTCCTGAGGGCCTTTGTCTTTGTCAGGTGGAAGGGGGTGTGTGTGAGGAGGGCAGGGGAACGTCTTCATTGGCAGGATGTGTCGAGCCCCTAAGGGTCAGGTTCTAGAAGTTTGGATTCTGTAGAACCCTCTCTCCTTCGAGTCCCCTGTGAAGGTCCACTGATCCATCCATGGTGGAGTTGGTCAGTCACTCATGTATTCGCTCTTTTTCCATTAAGCAGCTCAGATAGGCACCTCTCATCTCTTAGTGACCTGTCCTGGGCCTGGTCGATGACTTTGTTTTCACCAAAGACAGCTAGTCACCGCGTCCTAAAGCTTACAAACGGCTCAGACCGCCGAGAGACCCATGTCTTTGTCAACCACCACACCCAGCTTGCAAGCAGAGCCCTCTGCAGAGGCGGTGCGTTTCCCCAGTGGCCGTGCAGTTGGAAGGAGCCTCCCTCCATCATGGATCTCTGCCGCGGGCCAGCGTCTGTTTGAGATTCTCGGAGCCCTGGTGCCCTTGGGGAGCCCCCTGCATGGGCCAAGCTAGCAGGAAGGGCAGGCCCAGGCCCGGGAGGTGCGGCACACACCTGAGACATGCCCTCGTCCCCGGCCCTGGTTTGGACCTCCGTGGAAATCCCACTGAGTTTTAAGACAGAGGAACAAAGAGAAGAACCGTGAAGAAAGAAGAAACGTTGGCTGCAGGAGCATCAGAGGGGCGGCGGAACTGGCTCCTGTGGCCGGAAGTAGGAAGCTGCATCGAGCCACAGTGGAACAAAGGGTTTGAAATCCAGATACAGCTTTTGCCATCACAAATATGGGGACTGGTGTGGAGCTGGAGGAGGAGGGAGACAAGGAAGGCTGACACAGAGGCATTGGCCGGATGGACATAACAGAGATTGAGTACCCACAATGTGCCAGGTGCCATGTCAGAGCTCCTTAAACATTTCCGGGGGGGGGCTAGCTCTGCTGGTGACCCCCCACAAAGCCCGCTGTGTTCCAGGCCCTGGGTGTGGAGTTTCAGGGCAGAGTCCCGTCCGAAATCACAACAGCTTGGTAGTAGTACTGTGGTCAGTATTCTTTATCTTGTTCTCACTCCCTCTTCATCACAGTCCTGTGAGGGAGGTGGCTTTCTTCCCATTTCACAGGTGAGAAGACTGAGCTGCACAGGACCGTGCTTAGCGCAGTCACCCTATCAGTCTGAGGCGGAGCCAGGAATAGCCTCCACACCGCCTGGTTTTCAGCCACGTTTCCCTCTCCACTCCCCAAAGAAGCTCATGTTGATGGAACCAGGGGTGAATGGGGGGCAGTCAGTTGAGCTGTCCTGTTTGCAGTGATGGGAAATCTCCAGGGGAGTTTCCCCGGAATCATCCTCAAGCTTAACTGACCCCTCGCTAACATTCATGTGACGTGGCTCTTGGGAGAAGTCGGTCAATGGAACCATCTGGAGTCTTCTGACTTGAGTTTCAGAGGAAAAGAGAGTGCTCGAGTACTTGTAACTCAGGATAGCAGTGTCCTGGAGACGCACCTTGGCCAGATGGCTGTCTTGCCATGGGAACCCCAGGGTGGGTGTGGGGGTGGCTGAGCCAGCCAGGCCTTCCCGGGGTGTGGGACCAGGAGGGAGGGCCTGCAGTTGTCCCTCCTCTCAGCCTGCCTCCCCCAAACTCCATGTGGACACCTCCCCCAGGTGCAGAGATGCACATCTGCCTGGCATCTCGGTCTAGCCCCTCAGCTGGGGACATGTCTCTGGCAGAGGAGACTCTCATCCGACCCTGGAATAAAGCCAAGGAGCCTAGCGATGAAGGCAGGCTGGACCGACACGCCTGAACAGCAGATGAGAGGAGAAATCTGAGTCTGACTCCTCTGGTGGATTTCTACCGGATGCTGGCCTGCAAGAGGGCCCAGTGCTTCCGGCAGGAATGACGTGACGGGGGGTGGTGGGGGAGGAGAACCCTTTTCACCGGTGAGCACCTGCTTGCACGTGGCCGGAGCTGCATTCTGCTGAGGTGGGGGATGCAGTCTCCCCTTCTCTCCTGCGGGCCGGTAGCCTCCGTTTGGACAGGCGACACTGGTTTATTGTGGCGTCCTCATCATTGGCGAATGGGGATGTTGGTGGATACCTGGGTAAATAACTATAAATAGTTTTCTTTCTGATATGTGACCGGATTATTTTCCAGTTGATTTCAAGCCTTGGCCCCAAGTGGCCCACAGATCAAAAAAAGATAAGGGTCAGTTACAAGGTTGAGCTCATTCTCCGTTGCCATGGCAACTGACCTCAGGCAACCCTCAGAGGACTACACCCAGCTCCCCAGGTAATATTTTTACTGTCCACGCCATCAATCCCAAGCCTTTCAAAACTCAGACTGCCTAATTGTCAGGGCTCTGTTTTGAAGAGGCTCCGGGTCCCCAGTGGGGCCCTGGTTCAGGCTGCCAGAGCTCATTTATAAGCCTTTCTGAAACACGGGGGACCAGGAGATGGGTCCCTCCTGGCCAGAGAGGCCTGGAAAGGTGCCCCCGAGGGGAGGAGGAAGGGCACAGCCCATCTTCCAGGATTAATTAGGAAAATGGGAGCCCGGAATGGGGGCAGCGGTGGAGGGGTGCGCCTGCCAGCAACGGCTAAGTGTTGTCGAGTGAGGGGAGGCGCTGAGCAGCCCCGAGCACCCCAGCATTTGGGGTCTGGGGCAGCGGGGATCCCAGGTGCTTGACACACTGTCAGCCACTGCCCCCAGAGTCTCCAACAGCCCCTCCAAAGACACCCCAGGTCATTCTCATCCCAGTTGTGATAATAGGAGAGTGTTTCCCACTGTTGATCTATCTCTCAGTCTTCTGTAAAATGTGGACAACAAATGACTGTAGAAAACTTTCCTCTTTTTTAGAGATGGAAGCATACGATCTTGGGAAAGATTATAGCTATGAACACACAGCTTCGGGACAACAGGCTTCCAATAAGATTGGCATCCCCAGAAGCCTTTTGATAGGGCTCAGTGCTCCTCAAACTTGAATGCATGCCCAAATCACAGGAGCACTTTAAAAATGCAGACTCTCATTCTGCAGGTCTGGGGTAGGGCCTGAGATTCTGCATGTCTCACCAGCTCCGGGAGGTGCCGGGGCTGTCGGTCTGGGGACCACACCCTGCCTGGCAGGGATATAGATGTTCAGGGCAGCCAGGGCCTAAGGTATTGGGGGTCCCAAGATCAGCCCTTGCCCCCACTTCCATGTTTCCCCGGGTCCTGCCTGGCCTCTGGGGAAGGGCTCACCCTCAGACCCTGTTTCTTCCTTTGCCCCTTGTCAGCTCCCAGGTCAGATATCACACACCGCCCCCGCTTTCCCTTACAGCCTGCCTTGGTTCCTTTCCTTGTGGTATTTAATAACAAATCAATAGATAAACAGCCTGATCTGGCTGCCCAGATATTAGTATCTGCCCTCTTCTCTTCCAACCCAGAGGTCTTTGTTCCTTACAGAGAACAAAGGACTGTGTCCCCCATTGGCCTGTGTTTCTATTTCCTGTTCGGTGCCTGTTTGTGGCTGGTTATTTATTAGGGCAGCATCAGAGGGGTGCTCTCCTGGGGTCCCCCTCTTGCCTGCTCATTTACCTGGATGAATGCTGGGCTCCTTGTTCTTCCCCCTCCTTATCTCTATGTGCCCTGTGTGTGTCTGAGCCCGGGCCCCTGGATCTCAGGGCTCTTTGCTTGACCTGAGCCTTGGGGTGGGCTGTGGAATTGAGGCTGGAGAATTTATTACCCAAGCTGGGAACAGAGGCTTTCAGCTCGATGAGGCAGCCTGTGTGTCCCCTGCCTTCCTTCCACTCCCAGAAATTGCAGGGACAGTGCTACGGCCCTGGGCTGGTCCACGCTGTCACCACGGGCGCCGCCTCCCCGCTGACCTGGGCAAAGTTCCTGGCCCTCCGGCCAGCTGGATCTGGTACTGGCAAGGGGGCCTCAGGCTCAAACATGGAACCCGGGAGGGTACATCTCTGTCCTCCTTCTCACCCCCAAATTCTGGATGATCAAGGAGCAGAGGGTGGCTTGCTGGGTCCCAGGTGTCAAGTCCTGGGTCTGTTTTGGTATTTTTCTGCTTGGGGTGACCGCGTGCCCCCAACCCCCGGCTCACCCACTTTGCTGACACGGGTGCTGCTCCTCTAAGCCTTCTTTGCCTTTTCGGTCCACTAAGGGGGACCCTCCAGGTCTGCAGGCCTGGACCAGGCCATTTTGTGAGGATCTGACTAGCGAGTTTCTGAAAGCAAGCACAGATTTTATAAGCCACCAGTCCTTCCAGTTTTGGGGGGAGACCAGTGGTGTGTGGTAACCAGCATTTACCAGGAACCTTACCGCATGTTCCAAGCATTGTATTAAGTGCTTTGCACGAGTCACTCATTTCTTATTTATTGAGCACCTACTGTGTGCCAGGCCCTATTCTAGGCACTGGTGACATAGTATGAGCAAAATACCTCTCACGGAGCTTACATCGCTCTGTGCGTGTGCGTGCATGTGCGTGTGCGTGCGTGTGTGTGTGTAAGATGTGCGAGAGAGGAAGTCAGTTAAAAACACCAAACAATCAACTCTGTAATATGCCAGGTGGTGATAGCACTATAAAGGAAATTAAAGGTGGGTGAGGTGCTAGAAAGGATGGGGGTGTGCCCTGCTTTAGCGCGGGGCATCCAGAAAGGCCTCTCGGAGGCAGACTCCTGAATGAAGTGAGGGAAGGAGGACAAGGGGGGGAGAGAGTTTCATTGAGGGCAGACATCCTGCGGCAGAAGCAGGCTGCTTTGCAGCCTTACAAAAACCCTGTGATGATGCTTCCCATTTTGTAGCAGAAGCCCTGAGGCTCAGAGAGGTTAAATAACTTACCCAAGTATACCCAGCGAATGACTGGAACTGGGACTCAAACTCAAGTGTTTCTAGTTCTCACTTTTGTGTCCTTAATTGCTGCTTCCCGAATGGAAGGTGGCTAATTATGCCCCCTGTCAACACAGGTGGCAGTCGCTGGTCCTCTCCTCTTGGAGGGGTCTGTGCCGTAATGATACCGCTCCTGGGTCAGCTTCCCCGAGTGGGGTCCCTGCTTAGAGAAGGGCCAGGCCGGGCCCACTGATATGGCGGGAGCAGGCCGCGCTCAGTGCATATTAGAGCCCGAGAACAATGCCCTGTCCACTCCCCACCGCAGCCTGCCGCCCCTCCCTCCCAGGCAGCAAATTATGGCCTCCGAATGTGTGCCCAGGCCTGCCTTTGACATCAGTGGGGCCCACCTGAGCTTCACCTTCAGGATTCTGATAATCAGCTCTCTCTCCTCCTGGCTTCCCCCAAGACCTGTATGGAAATAAGTATGTGTCTGCCAGGATCAAATGCTTTTGGAGACAAAAGTCGGTACCGAGGACATTACAGGAAGCTATCATCTCGGCACGGTGCTCTTCCACAAAGCCCTCCGCTCCTCTTTTGGGCTGACACAGTTTCAGCCTGAAAGGTTCCAGCAGGCTGACTTGGTTTTAAGCAAAGGCACATCCTATTATTTTTTTGAGAAATGAAGTGTAAAATTAACACTTATTATTCCTGAGCAGAGGAAAAAAAAAAAAAAAAAAGAGGGTTGTGGGGGGGACTCTGGGATTTTCGTGCCTTGCTGGGTTGTTTCTTTGGCAGTTCGGGGTTTTATTTATTTTTATTTTTTAAAAAATCATAATAAATCAATGGATTCCCCGTGCCAGCCCCCCGACTTACGGGGACCGGGAGGAAAGATCTGGCACAGTGAGCAGGCAAAAATCTGCATTTCACTTTACAAATGAGCGGGGCTGCATAATTCACTTGAGTTGTGTGGGTCTCTCTTATGGATGCCTGTCATGTGCTATTAAAAAAAAAAAAGAATAGAAAGGAGAGGAAGTGATTTTGCGTCTTAACTCACAAAATCCTCCAGCCGTCCCCCGCGCCGGGATAGAGGGGCCTGTGGGCTCCCAGACAGCTTTGTCATTCTGCTCCAAGGTGTCTGCCGAGGCAGTGTGATCTTATATAATTCGGGGAAGTTATTCTCGGAGGGTGCCACTCTCTGCAGAGGCCGCGGCTTGGGACAGACGAGAGCTCGTCCGTGTCGGCGGGGTGAGCAGCCACGGCAGCGGCGGATTCTGTCAGTATCCGTGGGCTGGCTGGTATCAGGTCACCGGCACGCACAGGAGTGTTTGCACGCTAACTAGGGCAGCTCCTCACCCCCCCCCTCATTTTCCTGGATGGCTGGATAGGCAGAGGTACACATGATGGACACCCCGGGGAGCACCTCCAACCCCCTCTGGTGGGGAGAGGGCCTTGTCCTTCAGAAAGCCGCTTTGCAGACCAGAAGGCCTGGCCCGAGTGGGAGAGATTCTCGGGTCTGTGGGAGCGCCTCTGGCTTTCTTGTTTTTCACTCCATTTTCACTTTGTGCTTGTTTTATTTTCCCTCCCCCGTCTCTCCCGGTTTGACTCCCTTTAACACGTGGCGGGGGGGCGAGCGAGGAAAGGGTGCAGGGGCACGCAGTTGTCTATCGGGCTCTTGAACTGATTGGCCCACAACCTCGAATCGACCCCGGTTTGGGGGTGTGATGTGCTTAAATGGCAGCTCTTCGGGGCCCCGGAACGGGCTGGCGGCCCCAGGGCTGCCTGCCTGTGCACATATTTATGAACGTGGGTGTGGGGTGTAGCGGGGTCTGTGAATCAGGAGGGACCGGCTGATGAATTGCTCGGCACTTGGAGAACGGAAAGTGACTGTCAGACATGATTTCTCTGATTTATAAGTTGCGGGAGCCTTCTTTGTCCTCCCGGTGTTTGTGCATCAGACGGCACGTCTCCATTCACAGCCAAGTGGATAAAGGCCCCGCTCGGCAGAGAGCAGTAAATCCTCTTTGCCATCCACCCCCAGGGAGCTGGCTCTGGCTGGGCAGGGGGGAGGGTCCAGCAGGGGGCATCTCTCCTCCGGGAGTATTTCCCGAGCCCCTTCTGCGGGTCCAGGAGGGGCCTGATGCTGTGGAGCCTGGAGGAGAAGCCGTTATCCATGCCCATCGCGTAGTTGCCGCGATCAGAATAGATGAACCCGGGGTCACGGTGGCCAGTCAGGTGCAGCTGTGCACGTTGGCGTAGTCAGGGGAAGCTGCTTGGAGGTGGTGTGCAGGTGGGATCCATATGGATGGGGGGAGGGCTTTGTATCCTGTTCAGAGCGCCACCCCCAGTTGGCTGTTACCTTAGCAAGTGGTCTAATTCTCTTTCCTAGAAATGGGGTTTTACCAGCAAGCAGGGTTAATTCGATTTTTAATTTATATTATCAGCTTAAACATAAGTTATATTATGAACAATAATAGAAACCTCTGCACAATCATCATTTCACATACTGTCCGCCTTATTGATGCCCAAGAGGTGTCCACGTTCTACCAGGGAGGCCCTATATAAGGGCGGTCCCTCTCTGCCTTCCGTTCATCCATTCCTTATTTTGTGCCAGGCACTGAGAAGCATTGTTTGTGGGGGGGGGCAGGGGGTGTGTTGGGGGTCTTCTGAGGCAGCCCCCACACAGGAGGCCATCTCTAATTATGATGAGAGTCCCCCCAAGGGAAGTGGAGGACGTGAGTAGGGCCTATGCGGCGAGCGTGCTGAGCCTGCCCCGTGTCCCCAGACTTGTCAATGAATTCCTTTTCTGCCAGTAGAAATGGAAGATCCGCCTGAATCTCTGTCGGGTGCGTGTGGCCTAGTTGCCGGGGCTCCAGGGGCACGACAAACACCCGGTAGATTCCAGCCAGTGGGCTATGTGGGGCAGGCCCACCTGCACGCACACGTGTGTGCGTGCGCCTCTGCGGGGGGTGCCCGGGGGGCTGGGGGATGCATGCTGTCCCTGCCAGCCCCTGCCAGGGCCTGGGGACCCAGGGACTCGCCAGGAGCCTCAGCCCATCTGTGTTCATGTCTCGCCACTGGCAGAGCCCCTCTGCTACCTAATTCTTGCCTTTGAGGGCAAATCAGAGCACCTGGCACCTTTGGTGAGGCTGGTTCCCTGGGGGAGCCCGAGAGGGAGCCTGTGTCCTTGGCTGTCCCAGATAATACTCTCACGGATACTGGCCTGCCTGACAACAAGCACTTATTGAGCACCTGCTGTGTGCCAGGGGCTGTCAAATTCCTCTTTCATGTATTAACTCATTTACCTTTTTGGGGGGAAAGATTATTTATTTGAGAGAGAAAGAGCAGGGAGGGGCAGAGGAAGAGGAAGAGAGGAATTTTAGCAGACTTCTCCCCTGAGCTCAGAGCCCATGCGGAGCTTGAACCCATCACCCTGAGGTCGGAACCTGAGCCGAAACCGAGAGTCGGACGCCCAACCGACTGCGCCACCCAGGGGCACCCTGTATTATTAACTCGTTTAATTGTCACATCAACTATAAGAGGAAGGCTGTTGGGGGAGGGGTGACTTTTTTTGAAGACCTTTACTTATTTTTTATTTTTTTTTAAAGATTTAATTTATTTATTTGAGAGAAAGAGAGCGTGCGCATGCCCCAGGGGATGGGGCAGGCAGGGGGAGAGGAACAAGCAGACTCCCCACTGAGTGTGGAGCCTGATGCCGGGCTCGATCTCAGGACCCCGAGATCATGACTCGAGCAGAAATCAAGAGTTGGACGCTCAACCGACTGAGCCACCCAGGCGCCCCAACTTATTATTGATTTTAGAGCAGTTTGAGGTTTATGATAAAATTGAGAGGAAGATACAGATTTCCCTTATATTCCCTGCCCTGCACATGCATGGCCTCCCTCATTATCCGGGCCACTCACCAGAATGACCAGGTACATGTTTTTTGCAAAGATGAACCTACAGTGACACATTGTAATCACCTAAAGTCCATAGTTTGCCTTGGGGTTCCCCCTTGGTGTGGTACCTTCTGTGGGTTTGGACAAATGTGTAATGACATCCATCCATCATTATAATATCATACAGAGTGTTTCCACTGCCTCGAAATCTCCGTGCTCTGTTCATCTCTGCGCCCACCTTAGGCAACCAACTGATATTTTTATCGTCCTCATAGTTTTGCCTTTTCCAGAAGAGTTGGAATCATACAGCATGTAGCCTTCTCGGATTGGCTTCTTTCACTGAGTAATATGCATGGAAGTTTCCTCCATGTCTTTGATAGCTCAGTTCATTTTAGCGCTGAATAATAATCCATCATCTGCATGGACCACAGTTTGTGTATCCATTCACGGACTGAAGGGCATCTTGGTTGCTTCTGAGGTTTGGAAATTATGAATAAAATTGCTGTAAACATCCGTGTGCAGCTTTTTGTGTTGATACAAGTTTTCAGCTCCTTTGGGTAAATACCCACGGAGCGAGATTGCTGGATCATATAGTAAGAGTATGTTTCGTTTTGTGACAAACCGCCAAACCGTCTTCCAGGGTCGCTGTGCCATTTTGCATTCCCAGCAGCAGTGGGTGAGAATTCCTGGTGCTCCACATCTTTGTCAGGACTTGCTATCATCAGTGTTCTGGATTTTGGCCATGCTCACGGGTGTGTAGCGGTAAGGAAGGCAGTTATCGCGTATTTGAGAAAAGAGGAAACTGAGGCACACAGAGGTTATGTACCTTGCCCAAGATCATGCAGTGAGTGGCAGCACCGGGTTCCAATCCTGGGTGAGGCGACACTCAAGCCAGGGTGACTCCCCGCGACACCCCCTGCTGAGCCACAGGCCACACTGGGGGCAGATGCTGGCCTCTTCCATCCTCACACAGCCTCGTGGGACAGGGGCTCAGGGGGCGCCCGTTTCCTCTGCGTGGACTGGAGCCCGGGCCACACACTGTGGAGCAGCTGTGGGGACCCGAGCCCTGCCCTGCTGACTCTGGCCTGGGGCGCCAGACCTTGGCCCTGCTCCCCTGGGTGCTGGTGAGAAGCTGGTGCCCGGGGCACACTCTCTTCCCTGGGCACCTCTGAGTGAAGGTGTGAGGTCAGAGCGGCTCCCAGGTGGGTAGATGGAAGGACAGGGTGTCTGCCCTTTGTCTGGGGGGTGCCTGCTCTTTGTCCATCAGCCACTGTCCTTAAGCCATCTGTTCCAAAATTTTAAAAAAGATCATTTTGTTATTGTTTTGGTGACATGTACTTGTGGCGGCTCAAGCCTCCGAGTAAAAGCCAGAGTCCCCCAGTGGCCAGCCAGGCCCGGGGTGATGGGCATCCCTGTGTCCCCCCTGACCTCACCTCCCGTATCCCGGCCCCCAGGCTTCAGGCACGCTGCCCTCCTGCTACCGCTAAGCTAGCACATCCCAGGCGCACCTCAGGGCCTTTGCCCTTGACTCTCACCTAGGGAGCCCCATGTTCTCACGTTACCTCCTGACGCTGTGTTAGGTGTTGGTCATCTTTATTATGTGTCTCCCCCACCATTAGAATGGGGACAAGTGCGTTATCTGTTTAGGTCCCCACAGAATCCCCAGCTCAGAGTGCCTGGCACACGGTATGTGCTCAGTAAATATTCTACTGGATTTTTAAAAATTCTGGTTGGACTCCTTTCTCTGTGCAGACCCCATCCTTGGCTCCTCTCCACTGTGACATGGTCTCAGACTCAAGCTGTTGATCGTGGCCTGCACACATTCTTGCTTGACCAGCAAGAGAAATCCCAGCAAATGATGCCTTCAAGAGCCAGATATTTGGGGTTGGCCGGCGGGGTCTGTCAGCCTCTGGGGGCGGGGCCATTTGAAGCTGGGCTGGGTCTTGGCATCTCTGGCCCCCACACCAGCCCTGGTTCTGGGGACCAGAGAGAGGCTGGCCTGGGCTGTACTGGGGGCCCTTGGGCTCCTGCCCAGAGGACATGGTTTGCAGGGTCACTGATGGCCGCCGTTTTCCTTGCAGAGGAAGGCATCAATCACGAGTGTAAGCTGTGTAACCAGATGTTCGACTCCCCAGCCAAGCTCCTCTGTCACCTCATTGAGCACAGCTTTGAGGGCATGGGCGGCACCTTCAAATGCCCCGTGTGCTTCACAGGTAAGTGTGCATGGGAGTGGGGGTGGGGATGCAGGGCCCAGCCCTTTAATTGCATATGCTCCCGCCCTGACGTGGACCTGGAGTCCCCAGGGGACCCACAGCCCATCACCCTGCCTGCCCCATGCAGAGCTGGCCCACGCCACCCCCCCATCTCTGGCCCCTCCTCTTAGGCAGGTTGAGGGCCCTCTTTCCTAGCCCACCCCTTACCCCCCTGCATAACTGCTTTTTCCAGCCCAGCCTCACCCCTCTGTTGCCTTCCGTGGGCTCCAGGCTCCTCTTCCGGAGCTGGGAGCTCTGTCCAGCAACAGTGGGGCTCTCTCTATACACACCTCCTGGCTTCCCCTCCTCCTGGGCCTTCCTCGGGCCCTGTCCATCCATGCTCCAGGATGGAGGGGTCAAGGGCAGCTCTGCTGGCCAAGTCCCCAGCCCCTGGCCCCCAGCCCCCAGCCTGGCTGCCTGCCCGGGTGAGCGGCTGTCCCGGCCCGAGGCAAGTCTCAGGGGCTCTGCCATCCCCCCTCCTGCTGCCCAGATGGCAGCCGGTGTGCGTGGGGGAGCCCTGGCCTTCCCCCTGCCTCCCCCGACATCTGTCGTCTGCCTCGGCAGGAAGCCCACCCCAGGGAGGGTGCCTGGCAGGAGGGGATATCTGAAGTGCTCACCTCCCAGACACACAGCTGCCTCGGGGCCAACTCCTGTGTGTGCCCAGGGCTGGGGCAGCCTCGTGGACTCTTGCCACCCAGAAGCCAGGGCTGCGACCCGCTCCATGACGGGCCTGAGGAAGGGGCTGTGCTGTGGGGAAAGTCTCCGGCGTGCACGAGTCTTGGAACACCCTGGTGCCCTTCCCCCTCAATCTCGGGAGCCCCCACCCATCTGCTACCATCATACCCTGCGGGCCAGGCAGAGGCTAGCACCGAGGGGCCTTGGCTGCCAGGTCTGCCGACTCAGGACACTGGGGCCCCAGCGTGGGGATCTGAGGATGCTGATAATAATCTCAACAAGAATAGTAATTCGTGTTCACTGAGCACCTTCTTGTATTAGACAATGTATTAAATTTATTTAATTCAACTCTCAGCTCTGCCACCTGCTAGCAGTGGGACCTAGGATGAGTCATTTAACATTCCCAATGCCTCAGTTTCCTCTTCTGTAAAATGAGGGTAACAATGGTGCCCGCCTTACAGGCCTGTGCTGGAGTTAGGAGCCCACACGCAGAAGGTATCTGGCAAATGATGATGATGATGATGGTGATGATATTCCCTGGACTAGTCATGTGCAAGGCCATCTTTTAAGCAGTTTGCAAGTATTAACCCATTTGATCCTCCCAGACACCCAGTAAGCTACGTACTTTAATGATCCTCATTTTTTTCAGAGGAGGAAATGAAGCCCAGAGAGGTTAAGTGACTTATCCAATGTTGCCCAGCCCCTAAGTGGCAGAGCTCAGCTCCACTGGCTCGAGCCCTCTCTAGTAGCTGCCGGTATTTGGCTGACTATGTCCGTGGTTGGGTGATCCCTACTTGTGAGTGGTGTGGGGGTGGCCAGGCTGGTGTCCCCAGAGTCGGGCCCCTGACGGCCGTGTCCGTGTCCAGTCTTTGTCCAGGCCAACAAGTTGCAGCAGCACATCTTTGCCGTGCATGGGCAGGAGGACAAGATCTACGATTGCTCGCAGTGCCCACAGAAGTTCTTCTTCCAGACCGAGCTGCAGGTGAGTGCCCTCGTCCACTGCACGCCCCTCCTGGGGCTCTTTAGGGCCCCCAGGGGCACCAAGGGTCTTGGGGTAAAGCCAGGATGGTGGAGTCTTGTACTTAGCCTCACCCCCACCCAAAAAGCAACAGGTGCTTGGTGTGGCCCCAGTGGCAGCCCTCGTGGAGGCTGGCGTGGGGTGGCCTCCTGGCCCTGTTGCCCAGCACTCTCAGATGAGCCGAACTGGAGCAGCCTGGTGAGGAGTCAGAAGGCTCTCGGTGGTGGTGTTTCTGTGCCAGCCCCTTCCCCTCTTGGGGAGCCTGTTTCTCCACCGATCTTACGTGATGATGTTCAGCGGAGCTTTGGATCTGTGGCTGGTGGTCTCTGCAGCTTGCATGGCTGAATCCTGGGGCTGTGTGCGGCCAGGACCTGGATCTGGGGTCTTGGAGCCTCCAGCCCGGGAAAGCCGGAAAAGTGAGAGCAGTCGGGTTGGGCCCCAAGTCAGAGGAAGGGGTGCCCACCACGGGTCCTGAGGCTGGTGGTGCCCTCGGGTGCAGCACAGTGGCCCTTGTGAGGGGACGCTGCGTGGATCGTCCTCCCCAGGCCCCTGCAGCCCCTCCTCCTGGTGTCCTACCTGTTACGGGTTTCTGAGGCTCAGACCTGTGTCCAGGTGAAGCTGCCTTCTTGCCCGCTGGCTTTTGCAAGAAATTTTTTTTTTTAAAGTTCTTTATTTTTTTTATTTTTTTTATTTGAGAGAGAGAGAGAGTGAGAGAGAGCATGAGAGGAGAGAGGGTCAGAGGGAGAAGCAGGGTCCCTGCTGAGCAGGGAGCCCCATGCGGAACTCGATCCAGGGACTCCGGGATCATGACCTGAGCTGAAAGCAGTCGCTTAACCAACTGAGCCACCCAGGCGCCCTGCAGGAAATTCTTGTAACACTGGATTGGTCACATGTCCACCCAGAAATACCATGCGCGTGCGCGCACACACACCGAATACCACACGCGTAGCATAACCATGACGCCTGAAAAAGAAGTACCACATGGACGTGCCCAGAAATACCACACGTACGTGCAGGCATGCCTCGATACCGTACACAGAGAATAACACCACTTTCCACAAACAGCATGAGGGAGGTGGCGAATCAGACACCAGCCCTCAAAGCTTCCTCTGGGCAGTTACATGCATCTCCCTCTCTCGTGTTGGCTTGCCAGATCCAGTCATGTGGCTGTGCCCAGTTTCAAAGGGGACGAGGAAGGTAATGCTGCCCTGTGCCCAGAAGCAAAGGAGAGCTGGAGTTTGTCACCACCCCCCCAAGCACTGTGCACACCGTGACCCACAGGTTCTGCCCACTGGAAGTGCGCCCCGCCTGCCCACCCGGGCGAGTGCTGACCCGGCACTCAGCAGTCACGCCCTTCCTCGGGGATGAGGCTGAGGCCACAGCAGCAGGGTTGAGTCATAACGTCACTGAGGGGCAGCAGTGGGGTGCCCCTTTTCTGGGGTCGAAGGGGTACAGACCTAGCCTGTGCAGCCCAGCGACACAACCTGGCTTGGGCGGTCACCCCGAGGAAATGAAAACAGGCCCCTGCAGGGCTCGGTGGGGATTCACTATCCGACAGTCAGGGTCCCTTCCCGCGGGCTGGCCCCGTGTCAGGCCGGGCAGCGAGAGCTGACTTCATCCTGTCACGCTGTGGGACAGTTAAGGACCTAACTCTATGGACCCAGGCCCAGAGAGGGGGTTCCACTTCCAAGTGCCACCAGTAAGGTGGCGACACGCCCAGGGCCCACCGCTGTTCCCGCCTCGATTCACAACCTGAGCTAAGCCCGGCTAGCTGCCCTCCTCCCAGCTGACCGAGGGAGAGGCGTGCGGGCACCTGAACGGCGGGCTCTGCAGGAAGCCTCCTTGCCCCCGAGCTGGCCGTGCATCCTGCCAAGTGCAGTCTGTGCCCCGCCATACCCTCCCTCCCACCTGCCTGGTGCCACTACCAAACTAGACGGGTCCCCAGAAAACCGAAGCTTTTTATAGCTCAACACGGCAGGCCTCTTTGAAACCCACCAGCTTCGGTAAACTATGATTTACTTCAACTTGCAACTCGCTCAGCCCTCTGGTCCTCCCACGTTGTCCTGGATGCCAAGAAAGGGGTGCTCTCCTCCCTTGTTGGCCTGAAGGTTTTTCCCAGGGATGTCGCCCGGTCCTGCCTTTTGTGAGCTTTCTGTGTATCACTGCGCCGCAGGCCCACCTGATGTGGAGGCCCAGGGAGCTGTGGACCCGCTTCGGCTGCCCTCACCTGGGGCTGCAGACTATCCCAGACATCAGAGTGGTTCCTGTGAGCTGGTGGTTTCCTGGGTCATCCCGTCAGCCTTGAAGGCAGGTCCTCAAATGCCGAGAACTTCGCTAAATTATAGCCTTAATGAGTGACTCTTTTCTGCAAAGAATGTTTTTAATTACAGACCATTTAAATGTGGAAGTGTTGTAGCAACACCAGATCTACGCAAATAACGGCTTTCCTTAAGTAACTTGAATAGCGATTTTCCGGTTTTTGGAGAGGAGGGTTTTTCAGGCATCGAAGTTTTCATCGTCATTACGTCATTACGCAGAACCTGGGGCCGGCGGGCAGGTGCGCTGTTCTCCAGGGGTGACATGTGGGGCTCTGTGTGTACAGCGGGATGTAGGGTCCTTGCTGGGGCCTTGACTGGCTCTCCTGGCTGTATGTCATTTGAGATCCTGTGGGGATGTGTTTGTAGGCACAAGTTACTCTGAGCCGAGAGGTCTTAATATACAAGGCTTAGGATTGTTCTCATAGTAGAACTGGAAATTCCTGCTGTGAATATAGAGGTAACAGATGGGATTTGACCCTGGCAGGCTTGGTCTGTGTCTCAGTGATGTGTCTACCTCCAAACAGAATGTTCTCTTAGGATGCATTAACAGGAGCACAGTTGCCAGGATGAGGGAGGTGGAAGTCCCGTCTGATTTTGAGTTCCTCTGGCTCTGCCCGAAGACTGACATTGATTTAAAGGACTTGGGACAGACTGGAGCACATTCATATCAGAGTGATTAGGAGCAGGAGAGGGGACTAAGCTTTGCTGTCCATTTGTTCAGAACATATGCATGGAGGGCCCACTGTAGCCAGGCACTAGATCTAGGAACTGATAAGACTGTGCTGAATGAGAGAGAGAAACAACCACAGGGCCTGCATTCAAGAGGGATTGATAGTGTCCTGTCGTGGTCACCACAAAGAAGATAAAATCAGGTGATAGGCTGGCATGTGATGGGGATGAGGTTGAGTAATCCTTGGTGAGTGTGGTCAGGGAGGGCCTCTCTGAGGAGGTGGCATTTGAGCTGAGACCTGGCTGGTGAGAAGGAAAGTGTGTGGAAGACAACCATGAGTGCAAAGGCCCTGTGGCCATGTGAGCTGAGTGTACTGCTGGGACGATAGAAGGCAAAAGGCGGCTAAAGCCCAGTAAGTAAGGAGGAGGGGTGTGGAGAGGGCTGGCAGGAGGAGACCAGGTCATGGCGGGGTTTGTAGGACAGCAAAGGAGTTTGGATTTTATCCCCATTGTGCTGGGAATCCAAGTAGAGAAGAAGTATTATCCGATTTCTACCCTGAATCAAAATGTAAGAAGTCTGGTCTTTGAAAGACACTGTTAAGAGAATGAAAAGTCACAGACGGGAAGAAAATATGTGCAAATCACCTATCTGATAAAGGACTTGTATCCAGGACATATTAAAAAAAAAACCCTCACCACTTAATAACGAAGGAGAAAATCCACTGTAAAACAAGCAAAGTATTTCAACACTTCACCGAAGATGTGGGGACACTCAACATGATTATAATTAGGGAAGCGCAAAGAAAAACCACAACACAACACCACCACACACCTAGCAGGATGATCAGAACAGAAGCAAAAAGCTGGCCCTGCCGAGTGCTGGCCAGGGTGCGAAGGGGCAGCCGGAACCCCCGCACTGGTTGCTGGTGGGAGGCGGAAGTGTACGGCCACCTGGCAGAGTAGTTCGTGAGTCCCTATCGAGTTAAACATACGCTTACCATTTGACCGAGCTATCCTCCTGCTACGTGTTTATCCTGGAGAACTAGAAACATGCTCACACCAAAGCCTCCATCCCCCACTGGAAACCCCTTAATTGTCCCTTACCTGGGAACCGATGGACAGGTGTGGTACCCTCAGGCAGTGGCCCACTGTTACACGCGGCCACTTGGATGAATTGCAAGTGCCAACGGATCGAAGCCAGCTTCGAAAGGCTCCATGCTACATGGCTCTATTTACCTGATGTTCCAGAAAAAGGCAAGACTATTGGAACAGAAAACACGGATGGTTGCCAGGGGCTGCAGGTGGGGGAAGAGAGAGGGGAGACTAAGCAGGGTTTGGGTACACATGCACGCACGCACGCACACGCATGCACACACACCCACGCATGCATGCACGCCCAGGGAGCTCAGGCAGCGTGCTAGGCTCTGCGGACCCAGCCTGACTCCAAGGAGCTTTCAGGGAACCATTCACCAGGAGAAGATGCGGGCAGATTGCTGTGGAAGTGGGGGACGGTTGTCTTCAAGCATTTTAAGCTCTGTCCACGTGCATCCCGTGGCCCCAAGACTTGTGGTAGTGGGCAAAATCTCCGGGCGTGCGCAGTCATCACTCTCTGGGCTTAGCTCGAGCAGGATGGGGAATGGACTTGTAGTGACACAGGGTGACTTTTGGTTGCCAAGTGCAGGGAGTGGTGTTGTTTCTGAGGGCCCCTATTCTTTTTTTTTTTTTTTTTTTTTTAAAGATTTTATTTATTTATTTGACAGAGAGAGACACAGCGAGAGCAGGAACACAAGCGGGGGAGTGGGAGAGGGAGAAGCAGGCTTCCCGCCGAACAGGGAGCCCGATGTGGGACTCGATCCCAGGACCCTGGGATCATGACCTGAGCCGAAGGCAGATGCTTAACGACTGAGCCACCCAGGCGCCCCTGAGGGCCCCTATTCTTAAGAATCTAGTGCCCCTTTCTCAAGGTAGTGACACTCTGCCTTCTGCCTCTTTCTGGTTCATACTGTGTTCTCATGCAGCCCGACTTTCTGGGCTTGTCTCTACTAGGAAGAAGTGGCCGGTGCTGCCGTGGCTTCCGTCATTTCTGCTGAGACAGCCGCACCTGGGTATTTCAACAGAGGGGCTCTAGTGCGGGGATTTGGTGACGCAGGTAGCCAGACGGAACACCCAGCCCACCCAGAAGCGGTGACTGCCGAAAACAGCCGACGCGCAGGCCCCAGGTTCTAGATCCCTGGAGAGGGAATCTGATGGTTGAGCTCCGGTGGTTGGCAGTCAGCTGTCCACCCCTGCTCCACTGAACTGTGGCCCGGGGTGGGGGAGGGGAGCCCGCGAACGTCCACTGTGTGGGAAGAATCTCTGCGGAAGGGAGGGAGGGAGGGGGGAAAGGTGGTGAAGCCCCTGTGGGCTGAGGTGTCTGGAGTGCTGCAGTCGGGGAGGCAGGAAGCACGGTCTGTGAAGCAGCCCTGTGTTGGCAGCCTGGCTCCCTCACTTACCAGCTCTAGGCCGGAGTTTTCCTATCTGTTAAATGGGAGTATTAACAGTTCCTACCTCATAGTTGTGTTGCGGGAGCCCTTGGCTCAGTGACTGGCCCACAGGCAACCCGGCTCATAGTATTCACATTACTGGGACCCTGGTTATTAGCATATGATTAGCATGAGGCACTTGAGGGTCAGATGACTTTGCAGGGCCCCCTTCCACTAGGGCTTCCACAGTGAGACGCCGAGTCCCTCCGTCTGTGGTGCCCAGCCACGTGTGAAGGCCGCGGGCGCGGGCCACCCACACTGGGGCGCAGGGAGGAGGTGGGTGTGCAGAGCGGTGAGGCGAGGGGGGAAGGCCACAGAGGCCAGGGCTTCAAGACCCATTCCCACCTTTGGCTGCCTCTGGCCCGGGCTTTTCCACTGCACCGTTTCCCTGGGCCTTGCCCGTGGCTCAGCAAAGGGCAGTATACCGATTTGGTGGGGGCCCTGCGAGACAACTCTGTAAACCACAGACCCCAAAAATGTCAGGGCTGTTGGCCTTGCATTTCCAGCCTCGGGCCTCAGCAGATGAAAGCCTGGGGCCCTCTGGGCCTCTTGCCAGGGGTTAGCTGACCTGAGGGGAGGGGCCGGCTCAGCCGCCCAGCCCAGCTGTCTCGGAATCCCTGTGGACACCTCTGAGCCACAGACCCTGGGCAGGATGGCATGTCCTTCTGTCTTTCCTGAGGCTCACGGTAACCCGTTCTTCACTGTCGCTGAGGGAATGCATGCAGGCAGTGTGCGAATTACTAGCCCTACAGGGCTGGCTTCGGACGGGGTGGACGAGCTCCCCCATGACATTGGACAAGAAATAGTTTGAACAGTCACCTCCCCTGGGTGGCTCCCTCCTGGGGGCCACGCTCTGACCTAAGCATTTTGCACGGATTGTCTCAGCCCAACCCCATGAAGTAGGTCCTCTTATGGTCATGTACAGATATGGAAACTGAGACTCCAAGGGCTTAAGTGGCGTGTCCTGGGTCACTAGCAAATGGCAGAGCCACATGCAAAGCCAAATTGTCTCTGCCACCAAGGCAAACAGAAACCCTCCAAAGTTTAAGTGAATTGCCATTTATATGAGCTAATAGATTTAAATGAGGCCTGCAGTGCTGATCTATAAAAAGCCTTCATGTCAGGGGACCTAGAAACTATTTTAGTAGTTGGGCCGAGCCCGTAGCACAGTGGCAGGAACAGGGGATGCGAAAGGACCCGCGTGCAGGTGGGCCCCGGCGGAAGCGTGCTGGGGCCCGAGCTGCAGTGCCAGGCCTGAACCCAGCGTTTGCTGGGCTGGAGCTCGAGGCCCGGAGCCTGCAAACCTTGTGGCAAGCAAGGGGGTGAGTTCAGCTCAGGCTAGGCTTGGGCAGAGGAAGGATTAGGTCTGGTTGTGGAGACAGGGACCTCAGAAGACCTCAAGCTTCCTGCTGTTGCCATTTGCCCCCTTATGGCAGCCTTGCCGGGTGCTGTCACGGGGAGCCTCGAGCCCGAGGAAGGGTCTCTCTGATGGGGGATGTTCTGGCATTCCTCAGAGCTCAGGAAGGGGGCTGGGCTGGGCTGGGCTGGGGGGAGCAGTGGGTCCGCCCTGTGCCCTGGAATCTAGACTCCCTCATTGACAAAGCGACGGGCCGCAGGAAGCACTCCCCGAGCCGGGGCCTGCGGCGGCAAAGCGGCCAGCCCTGCGTTGAGCGGGCGCATTTAAAGGATTAGCTCACACTGTTTGCTAGTGTGTGCCTAATCATGCCGCTTCCAGCTAAATGATTACAATTGATTAAAAGCAGAGCTAGGTATTCTAACAAGCAACCTGGAGCCTTTCCAATGGGGTGAGCTGGGCCCTGCCAGGCTGAATCCTGGTACCCAGCCAGGGGGAGGTGTCTGTGAGCCAGGGGCGTGGTCTGAGCTCCCCTGGGACCCTTCCTTTTGAGCGCTTGAGAACATTTGGGTTGACCCTTCCCCTCATTCCATTTCCATTTACGAATATGTGCTGACTACTTACTATAGGGGAGCGCCATCACGGGGGCCCAAGGCACAACTGTGAACAGGTCGATACGGTCCCTGTTCTCACCCAGCTGTCATTCTTTGGGAGATACCATCAATAAGTCAGTGAATACATGAACTAGGTCATTTCAGACTGTAGAATTTTGAGGACAATAAAACACTGTATGGTGATGGAGAATGATGTGTGTGTGTGTGAGAGAGAGAGAGAGAAAGAGAGAGAGAGAGTGTGTGTGTGTGTGTGTGTGTGTGTGTGTGTGTGTGTGTGTCTCGGGGCAAGGGTGAGGGGATGTTGAGAATGAAAAACTGGATTGGGTGGTCAAGGAAGGCTGGCATTTCAACAGAGTCCTGAAGGTTGAAAAGGAGCCAGTGTGGTTCTGGGCAACCTTCTGGGGAAGGGAACAGCCAGTGCAAAGACTCAGAGGCATGGACAGATTTGGGGTGTCCAAGGTACAGAGAAAAGGGCAGTGGGGCTGGAGGTGGGTGAACACCTTCTTGCTTCATTCATCTGGGTGATTCGGCGAGATGGGTGCTGCCTGGCTGCCCTTCCTTTCTTCTCAGGCTTCAGGGCTCAGCTCAGGGGGTCCCTTCTCTGAGAAGCTCTCCCTGATTCTCCCTCCTTTAGCGTCTCTGGCCCTGGGTTTCACCCCTTGATCCCTTTGCCAGTGCAGATTGTAATAACTATGTCTACACCTGACTTCCCACCCAAATATGAGTTTTGGTGGTGAAGACGCCCTCTTTCATCCATCCATCCATCCAACCATCCCCGCATGTTTTACCATATTTCTTGAGCTTCTAGAAAGGAGGAAAATAAAGGAAAGAGAACATAAACAAGGAAGGGAGAAAAAGAGGGAGGTTGCAATCGAGGGTTGCAGATTCTAGGAGCCCAGTTTTTAAGTTCCTGGTCCTTATAAGATGGGTAACCGAGGAGCCAGTTTCCTTGCCTGCGCGCTCCTGCCGTCAGATCCAGCCAGATAATTATAACTAATAATAATTAAAAATTAAAAGTGCTCTAGGCAGATACTTAGCATTTGACTCTTTGGCTGAGTTTTCTGTGAGTAGGAGCATCTCCCTCCATCCCACCTTAAAGACAGCCCAGTCCCTGCCACCCCACTGCTGCTGCGAGAGCCGGGCCAGGCTGGGCTCGGCCTGGGACAGCGACAGGGAGGTGCCTGGTGACACCCAGCCATGGTTCCAGTGAATGAGAACCTGTTGCTTGCTTGGAGTAGCCCCCAGTCTGTTCCGTTACGTTCCATCTTAGACATTGGTATCTCTCCGGCCTCAGTTTCCTCATCTGTAAAATGAGGTGAGACCCAGTGCCTTGGGTGGGCGTGAAGATGGAGAGCCCACGTGTGAAAAGCACTTAGCATCTAAGGCTCCCTGTGGGTAAACCACGGCACATGCCAGGGCAGGATGGCTTTGTGACAGGACACCAGCTCCTTTGACAGACGGGGTTCTAGTCCGCGTGATGACACGGCGTGGCGGCGCCCGGCCCGCTCTGTGGACCGGCAGCCTGGGAGCTGCTCGGTGCCCTTGAGCAAGTCCCTGATCGTCAATGGGCCCCAGCAAATGGGGGGTCATGACAGCCCCTTCCTGTGGGTGCTGGGGAGACGAAAGGCAGTGGTCCCTGAAGAGCCTCCAGCACCGGGTGGAGGTTTGGGCAGCCCCAGCCACGGCTGTCATCGTCATCGAGACCGTGGTCTGGGTGCCGTGGGCTTTCGGTTCACTCCTTTGTTCGCTCATTCATTCAATCCGCCGTGCGTGGATGTGCTCAGTGTAGCCCACGGGTGTTCACCGAGCACCTTCTCTGTCCAGATGTGTGCAGGTGTTGGGGACGCACGGAAGCCAAGTCCCTCGAATGCTGTGGGGAGAGGGACGGTAAACAGATGAGGACAAACACAATGGACGCTTGTTGTGTGCTTGCGGCGTAACATAGCATAACATAGAGCCTATCAGCCAGTCGTTTCCTACACTACACATGACCCGACATGACCCAGCGTGACCGCTGTGACGTCACAGGAGGCCTGGGGGACCCGGGCCTTTCCCCTTCCTTACTGTGTCTCCGGACGCCATCTATCTGTGTCTCTCGATCTGTGGGGCGCGGCCTTCCCTGCTCACAATAAAGTGGATCAGCGACATCGCCGTCTCGTTCCACTGCGACCACTGTGGGAGGCTGAGCCTCCTGAGGGGCCATGTGTGGCTGTTTAGGGTCCGCCTCTGGAGAAGACTGAGGGGTGGTCCTCCTGAGTCCGGGGCCCAGGCCTGAGCAGTTCACCCCAACATGGTAAAAATGAGACCGCGTCTCCTGAGTGCTTACTGGGAGCCTGACTGCCTCTCTTCACACGTGTAGTCTTTCGAGACCTCGTGGTGACCCCACACGTGTGGCCTCCTATGATCTCCATGTCACAGATGGGTAAACTGAGGCTCCCCAGGGTCACACAGCTGCTAGAGCTGCAGAGTGTGAACGAGGCAGCCTGACATCTGTGTTCTTAGCCCCGAGGCTGAGGCAGCGGGACTCTCAATCCCTTAGGAGCCAAGGACAGGCCTCTGGGTGCTGGGTGCCGGGTGCCGGGGGCAAGCAGGTCTTCCCTCCCAGGGAAGTGACCCAGCTTCAGGGCATGGGACTGTCCTGCTCCGGGCAGGGGTGGTGAGCAGTGTCTACCGCGGTCGCCGCAGAGAGGAGCAAGGGTGGAACAGGCCCCGGGAGGAGCCTCTGCCTGGATGTGCCCAGATGCCCTCATGAGACCCGGGGCTCTGCCCGCTTGAGCAATGAAGTGTGTGGAGGCCCAGGTGGGGACTGGGGGGGGCTCCCCCCAAGGCCCAGCTCCGGGCAGAGATGGCACTTGGAATCAGCCTCGGGCTGCCTGTCTGCCCATCAGAGCCTGTCATTCATGCCCTAGGGCGGGGGGCCAACCGACTTAAGAGGGGCACCATGCCATCGCGACAGATGGGCACGGGGGAGTTGCCAGGAGCTACCAGGAGCCTCCAGCCAGCGGCCGTTGTGTGTGCCGGGAGCCCAGCCCCTTGCCGGCGCCGTCCCAGCCTGGACCAAATGCCTTCAGTTTCTCAGAAACAGTAATAATACTACATAATCAGTGGGTGCCGGGTGGGTCCAAGGCTCCCAGAGGTTGACCCCGTACAAAACCCTGCCTCCCCGCCCCCTACCCCCACCGACTTAGACAAAGAGGCAGCCGGATGGACAGGAAAGACACGGGCCTTGAGGGCTGGAGGGGGGGATTCTCCGAGTTGCTTCTTGCTGTCACTGCGACCTTGGGCATGCGACCTCCCTTCTGCGACTCATCATCCTCCCTGGGACGTTGGGCCAGAGCTGTCTCTCCTGGAGGCTCCCTGTGGGGCTCAGCAGAGCATTTGTGAAACATGAACATAGTGCCCAGCCAAGGCCGGGGGGTGGGGTGGGTAATGGCACCGGGGTAGAGTTGATGTGATGTTGTTGTCCCGTTGTCACAGATGGGAGACTTGCTTTCATGCCATGTCACACAGCTAGTAAGAGCAGACCTCACCCCAGGACAGGAGAACAGTAACAGAAACAACCCCCAGGCACCATGGGGGGCCCTCGGCATCCATTATCCTGATTCATCCTCAGGACAATCCTATGAAGCCCATGCTGTTATTCTCCCCATTTTGCAGATGGGGAGACTTAGGCACAGCTAAGCAATGGCAGAGATGGGACGCAAACACAGACAGCCTGGTTGGCTGCAGAGCCCGAGCATTGAACCACTCGGCTGATGGCGTGGGCAGGCTTTTTTCTGTCGGTGAGCCCATCCACGGGAAGCACGAGGCCTGCTTTGTCTCTCGATGCAGCAGTCTGCCATCCCAACTTGTTGGGAGCGGGGCTGGCTGCCTCCTGCAAGGGTGCCGGGTCTGGAATGGCTGGGGGGGTGCTTTCCCCCCGCCAGCTGAGAGACGAGTCCTGGGTGCTCTTGGCGGAAGCCTGGATTGCACTCTTTGGTCGAGCAGGAACAATTACTAATGACATTTAGAAAGAAATTAATGATGAGAAATGCAAGTTGGCATTTCAGGAGCGCCAGTCAGCAGCCGTGCGTCTGCACTCACAGGAGAGGCGAGGGGTGGGGGCCGGGCACGGAGGGGAGGGGGGGAGATGGCAGAAATTAATTTTGCTGTGTCAATAATGAACATGGCCCCACTCGCTCTGCTTCTGGAGTTTAGACAAAATCAAACATGGGCTGGCTGGGGCTGGTCCAGCACTGCAATGAGATTCCCTGTGTACTGGGATCTGGGCGGAGTCGGGTGACAGGTTTGGTTTGGTGGCACCAGGAGGCAGAGGACAGCCAGAGGGGAGGAAGCAGCCTGAAGACTGGGCCATTTGGGTGCAAATCCAAGCACCACCTCTGACCAGTTGCATGACATATCAAGCTGCTTCTCTTTTCTGAGACTCAGTTGCTTCACCAGTAAAATGGGGACAATGGGGAGATGTAAAGATAATGTATGAAAAATATTTGCAAACCGTGACATGGTGCAGCGGAGGCCTGAGACTCAGAGCCAGGGTGGGTAAGGAGCCAGGTGGGGCAGACCAGCTGGGGTTGTGCTGAGCTGGGGAGCACATCTTTGTGTCTTAAGGAGGCAGCTGATGTATAAAAAATAATGTATAAAAAAAAAACCGCCGGCCCAGTTTGAGCACATAGTAGGAGCTCAATATATTGTTAGGTGTTCCACATTGCACTGATGTACAACTTCTCATTATAATGTCTCGTAAACTGGGATAGTTCACGTGTGTTATACTTTAATTGGTCATTTCTTTTGTTCACTGTGATACATCAAATATTAGAGCTTCTTATATGTTCTTTGGGTCTTGGATAAAATAGAGCATTGATAGGAGGTATGGTAGAAGGTGAGGGGGACACAAGATGCTGAAATTGTCCAGGGTAGAGATTGGGGCTCCCAGGGGGGCTATGGGGGTGTGTGCCGACTCCTTCCCTCCCATCAGGTGCTCCAGAATGATGGAGAAGGACCCCCACCAGTCTCCTCTCAAGTCCAGGGGAGGAGATACACACAAGGAAAAGTTATTATCGTAGTAACATTGAACATTTTTGCCGCATGGAGGGTGAAAACTTAGAGCCCATGGCCAGGGATATTGGAATCTTTAAATGGTGATCTGTGTTTCAAAATGGAGATTTCCTATAATTATGGTGGCTAAGATACAGTGCTTATTGAGTGTCAGACCGCGTTCTTAGCACTTTTAAACATTCAAAATATTCATCCTTATAATGCCTCTATTATTAAAGTAAGGAAACTGAGGCACAGAGAGGCTAACCCTCTCCCTAGGCCACAGAGCTGGTCAACGCTGGACCCAGGCCCCCGGCCCCAGATTCTGTCCTCTTTATCACCACACTAAATGGGTAGAGTTCTTGATTTTTCTGCAAATCAGACCTAGAAATCCCTGGACCATACTTCTGTGTGACAGCCATCAGCTGCCTCCTTAAGACACAAAGATGTGCTCCCCAGCTCAGCACAACCCCAGCTGGTCTGCCCCACCTGGCTCCTTACCCACCCTGGCTCTGAGTCTCAGGCCTCCGCTGCACCATGTCACGGTTTGCAAATATCTCATTGGCACCTCAACAACCTGGGACCACTAAGAGTGCCCTTTACTCTCGCCATTTTGCAGACCAGAAAGCTGAGGCTGGGAAAGGACAATAAAGTAGGACACTTGCAGGGAGACAAGGGCCCCGGGGGGAAATGGGGAGTGTATTCCACCCACATGATTTGCGTGTTTGAGCAGGGGAGGCAAGTGTGGCTCAGTGACCAGTCCCCCCGCCCCCACCCTGAAGCCAGACCTGGATGCACAGTCCAACAGCCACGTCCCTGACCCAGGGCACTGCCTTAGTCTCCCCATCCTTCCTTCTGAAGGTGTCACATCAAAAGTGTGGGGTCATCCATGCATTCGAGTTGACAGTGACGGCAGAACCTCATGGTTGGAATTCATTATGACAATATTGAATGTCCGTATATCATTGTACATGTTGTGAAAATTTTTACACGTGTTACCTAATTTGGAGCTCATAACAAGGCTGTGAGGTAGGCATTATTCATCCCACTTTTCAGGCGAGGAAACAGGGAACTTAGAGAAGCGAAGTGACTTGTCTAGGGTCACAGGTACAGTAAGTGACTAAAGTAGGATTTGGACTTCAAAGCCCATGGTCTTTCCACCAATCCATCCACCTTCCTACCTACTTATGTATTCATGCTCTCCTTTCTCCTACTAGTCATCCATCTGCTACCCATCTACTCATCTATACATTCATTTGTCCATCACCATTCAGCCATCTATCTATCCATCCATCATCTACCCATCCATCCATCATCTATCCATCCATCCATCTACCCACCAGTCATCCATCCATCTTCCATCCATCTATCCATCCATCCATCATCTAACCACCCATCCATCCATCCATCCATCCAACCAGCTAGCTACATCCATTAGTATTGAGTACCAAGTGCCAGGAACTACACTATTTTCATGACACCTTCCTCATGTACTCTTAATTCCATGCTTACCTGCTACCCACCTCTCCCTCTACCCTAAAACTGCATATGAACACACACACACACACACACCCTTCTGGTGAATTGAGAGGGATGGGACAGACTGGGGATACAGATGATTCTTGGTTTGCCTCCCAGAAACCAGAGAGTTCTGCCTGGTGGTGGGAAGGAAGGTATAGAACAGACCCATGTGGTCCTGGTGGGGCCGGTGTGTGGGTAGTGATGATGTGCCCACAGTTTGGTTGGAAGCTGAGTGCAGATGAGAAGGGCAGACAAGGCATTGCAGGCTGGGCCCCAGTGTTCTTCAGCCCCATCAGTGGGCCCAGCTCCTGAGGAGTGGACAGCCCCTCCATTCTGGGTGTCAGGGATCACATTTGCCCTTTGCTTTGTGCCAGGCTGGACTTCTTCGAGTGTGCAAAGGTATACACCCATGTGTTTCCACAAGAACCATTGCAATTATTAAATATAATCGGTCTCAGCTGCAGTTTTGATCGCTGGGGCATGCACACAATTCATCACAGCAAATTAGGTCCACCTTCAGAAGTTCTGGCCCTGCAGCCTGGGCGGGGGGGGGGGGGTCCGTCAGTAAGGGGAGCTGGGCCATGTAGGCTCCAGAAGCCATTTTTGGGGGGTGGTGATGGGCCATGTTTTCTGAAGGGGCCCTCAGAATATCTGCCAGAACAGCTGTCCATCCATGGGGGTTAATTTTCTAGAAATTTCAATGATGCAGGAAAGTTTCCCTTTTAGCAAAAATTTGGAGGAAAGTAGAAACGGACATGATCAAAGTCCTAAAATATCATTTATAAAACCTAAAGGCATTGGGTTAGTTTAGGGACCTGAACATATGTGTTCTGTATAATTGGTGACCGTGTGACCTATTTTCCAGGACAGCTTTGATTTCAAGTATTCCATTGCAGCTATTGGCTATTTGTCCTGATTTTTGGCTTGTAGAATACTATGACTATATGTAGAGCTGGGTTTTCTCATCCAATTTTAATGAATAAAAATTTCAAGTTGGAAAGGCCTGGAAAGATTTCAGAAACATTCAAGGGAACCATTGTCTCCCTCTTTTTTTTTTTTCCAACGTGACAAAATATTTAATGCCTGTAGGTGCGCCTCATGCTTACCCTCCCATCTCCCCAAGCACAGAACAGGGAAGACTTCCATCCAGCAAGGTTTGAAAGCTGTCAAAGCTCCAGTCCTCATGACATGATTTCGCGGGAGGCCTCAGGCCCCTGTGCTCAGGGGCAAGAGCCCCGGGTTGTGCATTCTCCAGAGGCTCTCTGTCCTAACGTGGCTGGGTCCTGGAAGCCGTGCCATTGACCATGGCGTAGACTCAGTCACTGCAGGGGAAGCCTGGTACAGCACGGAGGCAGAGAAGGTCTTGCATCCCTTGGCAGGTGACATGTCCCCTGGATGCTGCCGCAGCTTCCAGCCCCCACCATCCACCGAGGCCTCCACAGGCTGAGTCTCGCTGCTGCAGTCTGTGTAACTCCCAGCTTCCAAGCCTTGAGCCCGAGCTGTGAGGGCAGCACTCAGGACCGGCCCTGAGCGCCTTGGCTCTTTCTGTAGAATGTGCCCTCTCTCCTGCCCACCTGCCCACCTGCCCACCTGCCCTCCGAGCCTGTAGGATCCCAACCAGTTTTGTTTTTTTTTTAATCGTGGCAAAATACACATAAGGAAAAATTTGCGATCTTCACCATTTTCGAGTGAACACGTCCGTGGCTCTAAGTCCGCTCACGTTGTTAAGTGACCATCCGCACCATCCAGGACAGTTTTCCGCAGAACTCTGTCCCCACTACACACTGAACTCCGCCTTCCCCTCAGCTCCTGGAAACCACCAGTCGACTTTCTGTCTCTCCGGATTTGACTACTCTAGGAACCTCACAGAAGTGGAATTATACAGTATTAGTCCTTCTGTGACTGGCTCGTTGCACTTAGCATAACGTCTTCAAAGGATCTCTCCGCTTTTAAGAAAAATCGTAACATGCCCTGGGCAGGGCGGGGCAGGGGGCGCGGGAGAGGGGGCAGCTCTGTTTCTTCTTCGCTCCCTGACCCTGTCAGTGGAAGCTTCTCTTCGCCCCCCTCGCCCCCCTCGCTTGCCGGCTGTTCTCTCAGAAACGCTCGCGGAGTTTTCAGCAAGCGTAGGCTCTGAGCCCACGTGGGGGGATCGGCAGAGAACTGAGAGATGGGTTCCCTGCCTGCCGCGCACGGCCTGGTGAGGGCATTACCATGGCTTGGAGACAGCCGGGACCTTGCAGGTTGAGGAAAGTGCTAGAAGGACAGCTGTGCAGATGCAGACTGAGCTGCGCCGGGATGGGTGGCCCCTTGTTGAGTAGGTGGCAAGGCCTTTCTGAGGGGATGGAGATCAGATGGGGGGTGCTGGGAAACGGGGGGGGGCGAGCCGGGCAGCGAGAACGGCCACGAGAGGCTGAGAGTGGCTGGCCCATTTGCGGAGCAGGAAGAAGGAGGTCTGGGGAGCTCTGGCAGGACTGTGGCCAGGGGTCTAGAGTTCTAGGTGTGGTGGGGGCCCGCTAGGTGAGTAAGCAGAACTGCCCCCCCATCCCTGCCCCTTGAGGAGAGAGCCCGGACTGTACCTCTCATGGGCACTCTGTTGCCAGGGAGAGGGAGCCTGGAGGGAACCCGGGTCGTGGGCAGGTGGGGGCTTCCGGAGGGGTCCTGGTGGTGGTGTGGTGTGGACGGGTCCATTGCGCACCGGGGGGAGACGAAATGCCAAAATTAACAACCCCTGAATCACTTTGTAGCACGTTGTCAGTGTAAGGTCTGTGTGTGTGTGTGTGTGTGTGTGTGTCTGTGAATGTGTGTGTACAGGTGTGTGGGGGGTTTGTGGGGTGTCCGTGAGTGTGTGTATGCGCATGGGATTGTGGGGTATGCGGGAGTGACTGAGTCTGTACCTAGGATATCCATGAGTGTGTGCATGTGTGTGCACTGTGTATGTGTGTGTGATTGTGAGTTATCCATGAGTGTGTGCATGTGTGTGCATTGTGTATATGTGTGTGTGATTGTGAGTTATCCATGAGTGTGTGTAGGTTGATTGTAGGGTATCTGTGAGTGAGTGTGTATGTGAGTGTGTGTCTGTGACTGTGAAGTGTCTGTGTGTGTGTGTGTAGGTGTGTGCAAGTGTGGGAAGTAAGATGGGCTCTGTGTACCATGTTGCATTCACAAGCACCCCAAGGGACAATCCCCCACAATGCCTGGGTTATGGTCAGTGGGTGACAGGTGGGAGGATTCCTAAGTTCTTTGGGAGAAAGGAAGGCACGAGGGGCTAATTATCTAGACTCTTCAGTGGGTGGGAAGGGCACCCTTGGGCTGGCCTCTTGGAGTGGTTGAGGGAGGGCTGCCTGGTCCCCCTCTCCGAGCTGGCGTTTTGGGGCTCCTGTGTGGCTCTGGGGAAGGTGATTTCCCTGGTTCGCTAGCACCTGGCTCACTGGGAAACGTTCAGCTGCACGTGGGGCCACACCCAGGACATGCAGGGCCAGGTGGCCCCAACTTCATCTTCTACTCTCCTTCCTCTTCTTCGGAATGTAACCGTGCAAGTTACATTCCTAGTCCTATCCCTGGGCGAGGACCCTAAATGATGGTCCGTGTGATATCACTACCCCTACCTTCACTCCTGCCCTGGGCGTCAGCCCGGCCAGTGTGCTAGAAAATGTTTGGGGCATCGTGAGGTTCCCACAAAATATGAGAGGCCTTAAGCTAGCAGCCTGTGGGCGGATTCAACCTGCAAACCTTTTTTGATTGGCCTGCATTGTGCTTTAAACATTGAGACATTGTATATATATATATATATATATATATATATATATTTTTTTTTTTTTAAGAGAGGGAGGGGGAGTGGCAGAGGGAGAGGGAGAGGGAGAGGGAGAGAGAGAATCTCAAACTGACTCCACGCTCAGCATGGAGCCCAACGCAAGGCTCCATCCCACGACCCTAAGACCATGACCTGAGCCAAAATCAAGTTGGACATTTCACTGACTGAGTCACCTATATATATATATGTGTATATATATATACATATATATATATATGTATATATGCATATATATATATATGTATATATATATACACACATATATATATATTTTAATCTAGTTTTCTAGACTGGATGTGAGGAGGACTGCCCCTTTCCAACAAGGCTTGGGTTCTTGGGATGACACCGCCCCCACCATACCTTACTGCCTTGCTCCTGGCCTGGGCCGCACTCGCTTGCAGGGTGGACTCGACAGCGCCGGGCCCCTGAGCAGGAGGCCCCTGTCCGGGCTGGCTGCACACGGTCAGAGGCGCCCTGCCCACCGCAGCTGGGTCTCCTGGACGTCAGCTGCTCTTTCTCTGTACGGCTACATTTGCAGTGAGTTTGGTGCCTCCGCGGATGGGATGCCTCAGTCTTCCCAGAATGTTCTGTGTGTGGTCTTTGATTCCCAGATGTGCTTTGAGGTGGGGAGAAAGACCCCTCTCCGGTCTTGGAAAGCTGTTGGCCCAGAGCCATTTCAGTGGAGTCTCAGATCTGGCTGATCTCTCCTCAGGCTCCGAGGTGGTGTGCGCACTGGATCCCTGCCCCACCGCATCAGGCTGCAGGGGGTCGGACTCGGGCTCTTTGAGGGCATATTGTAATACATATTTGAGATGAACTGTACCCCAAGGGCCTGGTTCTGGGCAGGCGCTTGGCTGACGTGGTTGGAATGGACTTTCCAGTGACACAGGCGGTGTCCCCACCGGGAAGGAACCCAGGTCCAGAGACCGGGGCTTACGGTCACCTGACACACCACAGCCAGAATCCTTGATTCTCAGTCCTAAGTCCCGACCCAGAGGGCCCCAGCCACGGGGGACCCCCCGCCTCCCTTTGGAGAAATGGCAACATTGGTGGCAGCAAATTAATGCAGGACTCGGGGTCAGGGTGGCCTCAGTTGCTGAGGTGGGGCAAATCTCTCAGCAGCCCGGATGTGACACGGCCACAAAACTCCCGCTTTCTTTCACGCGGCCGCTACCTGAAGTCGCCCGGTTGCTAGCCAGTGATGCTTTGGGCGCATTGCAGTCTGAGGTGTGCCCCCCCAGCCCCCAGTCTACTGTCCCTCCAGACGGGTATTATTCATTTCCCTCTTTTGTTGGGTGACTCCGAATGGGAGCCTGTTTACGGCCTGGGCTCCCAATAGAAGGCTGCAGGTTCCCTCCTTATAATCTATTCTCCAGTGGGTTTTATTTCCAAAGCACAGCAGTATGGAACCTACCCCTTTGGGAATTCACTGGGCTTTTTTTTTTTCCCCCAGGACAACCTTTTCTCTCAATTTTCCCTCGAAGGAAGATGTTCTTGCACTCGTGGAACTGGTCGTTGGCCAGGCCACCTGCTGGGGTCTTTTGTGTTCTGGGTGCTGCAGGGCACTGGCGAGAGGGGTGTTAGAGAGGGGCTGCAGAAACCCAGTGGTCAGCCCCTCTGGGGACACCTCCAACAGAAGCCATCTGGGTCCTACAGCTCCTCCTCACATGCCCCCAGGGGACTTTGAGGGCCCTGAGTCTGCTTCTGCTCTTGGTTCTGCAAGAAAGCAGCAAATCCCCCCAAAGCCAACCCTGCTGCTCCCTGGAAGTTGGAATCTCCCTGCAGGCCAGGAGTTCCGGATGAATGGAGGCTCTCACCCAAGAGACAGACTTCCCCGGCTAAGCGGGTGCGACGCTCACTTCCCACTGCTCTAGACTGACAGACAACAGCCTGTGTCGCTGTCTGGGAGACAGGACTGGGGAAGCCTCGCACACATCCTGGAACACGCAGGGAGCTGCTTTTGCCTCCGAGGACGTGCCAGGGCTGTGTCCCGGGCCATGGGTGACTAGCTTCACCCAGGACCCCGATGCCAAGGAGGTGTGCCACTTCACATGGCCAAGCTTTCTGTGCCATCCGTGTCCATGCTGGCTTGCTGGGTGGGGGCCGTGGGGGGGATGCGGGGCGCACACACGTCATCGCCTGGACCCCCCAGGGGAGTGGCTGCATCACCGGGCAGGCATTTAGAGGGAACCTTGGCCATCACTCACTCCTAATTTTAATGACGTGCATTAGCTAAATTGTGTTCTGAGTATTCATTCAGTGCTGTTTATGGTGTGCTCTTGAGTGCGCTTACCGTTTGTCAGAAGTGCAAACTAGCGAACATACGAGCCTTTAAGACAGGCCATCTGTTCGTCTTAGACCTTTGGACGATTGTCAAATGCTTCTAAAAATAAGTGCTCACTAGCAGAGAGGGGCTGCCCAGGTGATAACACAGCAGAGAGGGAAGCAGGGCTGCCTGCGTCTTTACCCTCCCCAAAGGGAAATGTATAACTTGAGTGTTGGGGGGCAAAAGGGAGGTGGAACGCGGGAAGGGAGCCAAGGGAGGTGGGGAGCACGAAGGCCCTGCTGGTACACCTTTTTGGCTGGAGGTGCGAGCGTCGCCCCGTTCCTTGCCTTTCGTGTAACTCCACAGCTCAAATACATTCGATGGCTCCCCATGGCCCAGATTTAAGGGCGAGCTGCCTCGTCTCGCATCACGGAGTCTCATCAATAAGGCCCCCACCTTCCTTTCCAGGCTTGTCTCCATGGCACATACCCTGTGTTTCTGCCAAGCTGAATTATTCATTGTTCCCTCAGCATATGCTGTGCTTTCCACATTTCACAAGCAGAACAGCGCCGTGGGTAAGAGCGTGCTCTACACACAGACTGCATGGGTGAGGATCTGACACAGCCGTCAGCAGCTGCAGGACTCGACGCTCTCCATTTGCCTGCCTCAGTTTTCTCATCTGTAAAATAGGGATAATCATCGTACTTCACTCCCGGGGTGGTTGTGAGGTTTCAAGAGTTAATATAATTAAGGGGTGAGAACAGTGCCTGACGCACAGTGAGCACAGGGTAAATGTTAGCTGTGATCATTATCAGCATCATTGGCGCCTCCATGTGCTTCTCTGGGCGGGGGGGTGGTCATCCTCCTTGGAGAACTGTCTCTGTGTTCGTGCGCGCACATGCGCGCGCGCGCACACACACAAACACACACATACACACACACACCCTGATGCAAAGCCTAACCAAGCCATAGCACCTACCAGTCAGAAGTCCTCTCTCCAAAGTCCCTTTTTGTGAAATGTCACCCCCTCCTTTGGCCAGGAGCTTGTCAGTGGCCAGGATGGGCCTTATTCTCTCTGTCTGATGCCCACTGCATTGCATGGGGCCAGGCTCCGTGTTTGTTAAACGACCAAACAACAGAATCCCGCTTAGCTGGAACGTGGCTGCAGTGTTAGTCTGAAGTGTTCTACCTTTTCCCCTGGAAGCAGAGGGAACATCTTCCCATGGTTAAGGCAGGTTCTTGGACTTGGTCCGTGCTCCTGGAGAAAACTGTTTGTAAAGCCAGCTTCTCGAGAACCCAGGAGTGGCCTAGCGGTGGGCAGTGGGGAGAAAGGGCATTGACCGCAGCCTCTTTCCCCACCTTGAACCAGAGGGAGGTGAGGTGGGGTCAAGGTGAAGCCAGGTGTGTTCTGTAGGGGAGGGCAGATGGAACATTCTGGGCGGGGGGTTGCTAAGCATTCCTGCACCCTTAATTTGCCAGGGATGCAAGGGCCAAGCCCTGGGACCAGTCCTTCTCTGGTGCCCCTCGAGAGTGAGGGTCTCCCCCGCCATGGAACTGTGAGCTCCTCGAGAGAGGGCTGGAGCCTCGAACTCTTCATGCCAGTGCGCAGCTGGGGCCTGACATCCGGGGACTCTGTGAATAGCTGTGGAAGGAATGAGTGAATGAGTGGGTGAATACATGGATGAGTGCATACTTCCCTCCCCCACGGAGTCTCCAAGCGCCTCCCCTCCTCACCAGATACCTCACTCTGTCCCCTGGGGCGGGGGAGGGAGAGCAGTGAGTTGGGGGTACTGAGGCTGCAGCCAGGGGCTTGTGGGGAGGGGGACATCTGGAGCACTCCTGAGATCTTGCCGGCCCTTAGAGGAGGAGCTGGGAGAGGCACAGTGTTCAGACCATCAGACCTCCGTGCGCCTCCCACTGCAAGCCCTGAACCATGTGTGGTGCCAAGCGGGTCCGGGATCCAAGGAGGGAACTGAGAGCCCTTCCCTCACGGAGCTGCCTGTCTGCTCAGGAAGACGCTCAGGGACACCATTTATGGAGCACTTCCTCTTGGCCAGGCCCGGGGGGGGGGGGGGGGGTGGTGGTGGTGGTGTCCATGCACTATTTCCTGAGTCCTCAGGGCCTCTGAGGAGGAGGGCTCTGTTATTACCACCCCTCCCCCAACCCCCAGAGGTCAAGGAACTTGCCCAAGGCCACATGGCTATCAAGCAGCAGTCAGCATTCAAACCCAGAACACCACTGTCTCAGGCCACCTGGGCTCGCTGCCTCCTTGTGAGCACCCAGGGCAGTGGTGCTAGGACTTCACGGGCATTTTGTCCTCCAAGGAGCTGGGGCCCCGGAGGGGCAGCTAAGAGTGCTCTCCGAGAGGGACGCACCTCGCAGAGACCTCTCTGGTCTGGGTCTGTGCCCCTTGGGGTGTGCGGAGAAGTCTTCTGTTGCTTCACAGACCGGGTTTGCCAGGCCGGCCGCTGGCCAGCACCTCTGGTCTCCCCTGCTTGACGCTGTGGTGGGTGGTGTCAGAGGGAGACAGGCAGCGTCCCAGGTCAAGGGACGGAACACAGAGCCAGGACCTCAAGAAGAAACCCCCGTGGCGGACGAGGGAGGGGCGCCCTGCTGCACACGTGGGTGCGTGATGTGATGGTGGTGAGGCGCAGACTGGGTTGAGGCAGGGATGCCTCCTGGTTTGGGTGAAACCGGAATGGGACCAGGCCAGAACCTCTGGCTGGCCCATTCAAGCGTGTGTCAGTGATTTGGGAAGGAAGGTCCAGCGACGGGCTCCCTGCTCCTCGCATGTTCCCTCTGTGCCCAACACACGCCCTGGCTTGGGCTCTAGCTCGGGGTCATGTTGCTGCCGCATGCCCTGCTCCAAGCATGGTGGCCGTCACCCAGGAGGGATTCGGTGAAGGTTTGTTGAATGAATGAACGGTCATGTAACTGAATGCAGACCTGGGACAAAGGGCTCCGTGGCCTGAGGGCTCCGCGGACAACTGACCACTCGCACTGAGAGAGATCTCAGCAGGACCCCCGACACCCCCTCGCCCATCACTGACTTGTGGCCCAGTGCGCCAGGCCTAGGCCCCCGAAACAGGTCCTAGCAGAAACCTCTCTCCCCGAGAGCCTCGTGCACTCTGCTGAGTGAGTGCACCTCAGCCGCAAACCAGGACCCCCATCCCTCCCTCCCTTCCCCCCGTTTTATTTTTCTCACCTGCTTCTCGGCCCACACCTGCGTCTCCCTGGCAGGCGGAGAGGCCCTTGTGGATGCCAGGCCTCCCCCCCCCGGGCACCTTCCAGTCCTTCCTGGCTCCCACCCCCACCCCACCCCCAGCCTTTATGGTGCTGGGAAAGTGTTTATCTGCAGGGTTGGTAGTATCTTTAAAAAACGATTTTCTTCCTTCTCCGAAGGGGCTAAATATAGCACAGGCATAAATAGAGAAATAGACATTAAGCCAAATGCCCTTGTGAGAGCCACGCGGGTGGACGGGGCTCTTGAAGACGGCTTGATGAAGCCCCCCGCCCCTCGAACCACAGCTCTGAGCCGCGGGGTAGGAGCCGCGGGTCTTGGGGTTTATTCAACTGTGCCGATCGGCGGTGGCTCTGGCAGGAGCCGCTCAGCACGCAGGTGTGTAGGGTGATTGGTGAGTCCTGGTGACGGGTCCCCGCCACCCCCTCTGCCCTTCCAGCGACTGTGCCCTCAGCCTGTGGAGGAACCGATGCCCTCCCCGGCCGAACACCTGGCCTCCTCGGCGCCCCCCACCACACTCACACTTATTGGGTGGCATGGGCCGTTCTCTCTCGCTGAACCACCATCTGCACCATTAATCCTGCACAAACGTTTGGGTGTCTGTGTGTCTTGAGTCCCCCCTCCCCTCATCGGGCCCCTTGAGAGGGCTGGGCCCAGCTGGAGTCTTCCCCTACCCTGCACTGTGCCCGGCCCAGAGAAGAGCATCCAGCAGGTAGTTAATAACGCAGTGCTGAATGAATTCTGGTGCCCGGCCCCCTTGGGGCATCAAGTTTTGACATTTCCATCTGCTGTGACATCCTGGGCTTTTGTTCTTGTAGAACTTTAGGGAAGGAAGTTTTACCCTTCTGTCTCAGAACTCTCTTTGGGGAAGTTCTTTCTTGAGTCTAACTGAAGAACTACCTGCTACTGCTCCTTAAGAGGAAAGGCCCACTGTTGTTTTCACCTGAGAAGTGGCGTTTATTCTCCTATTTCCCTGACCCGTGGGCCTACGCATAGGTTCCCGCCTCCTGGATTTCTATGCCAGTAGCCCGTGGATGAGCCAGTGTGGACCACGGATGTTATACTGGCCCTGTTCTTGGCATCCTGGCAAAAGGCTGTTTCATTATCCAGAGATCCCTGGATACCCCCCTTTCACCGTGTTGGTGGTGGGTGGTCCTTGAGGGTTTTGTAGAGATCAAATGCCATCTCTGGCTTTCTGCTGCTCATGGAGCGGTCCACACTCAGGGGCACCCCGGGCCTCCACCACCCGGGTCTAAACCCCTCCCAGCCTGCCATGTGACCTCTGCTGGGGTCATCCCCCCGGTGCCTGCGTTTGCCAGGCCCATTCGAGCCTCCGTACCTCTGTCTGTGCCGTGCCTTCTGCTCAGTACGCCCCCTCCCCTTCCACACATCCTACCCGGGCACTGAGTCATTCATTTACCCTTCCACTGATTCATTAAAAGATATTTGCATGGGTCTACTTTGTGCCAGGAACCACCATTTGTGGACCTGTATATGTTTATCCTCCTAACTTCCCTCCTCCCCGTCCTCCTCCCCACTCCCCCCTACATGAAGACGGAGCTGACCACACTCAGCACTGGTAATTGCCCGGCTGTTGGCAGGGTGGCAGAGTGAGACCCCCAGTCGTTGCTGGGCACTGTGCCTGCCATGTCACCACAGGGCATCGTGTGCCCAGCCCCGGGCCAAGCACTGTGGGGCCGAGAAGGGAGGTGGAGCCCTCCTGTCTGCAGTTCAGCAGACGACGCTCGTCTTGCACTTGGGAGGCACGTAGATGGGTGGCAGGGGGGTCGGGAGTGCCTCGAGGGCTGCAGGGAGGGATGGCAAAGGACTGGGTGCCCAGAGGACTTCAAGCGTGGCTTGGCTGGGAGGGAGGAGAGAGGAGGTGAGAACTGAATCACCAAAGGCTCGGAGGCTAGGTGGATGCTTGCTTGGCTGTAGGGTGGGTCTGGCTCCCCGCAGGACTGGCTGCCTGTGCTTGCCTAAGTGTGGGGAGAGGTGCCTCGGCTGGAGGGGGGGGCGTTCCCATGGCAACCGCCGCATCCCATCTGTGGCCTCAGACAACCTGCCTTGTGCCTCTGGGTCCGTGGCACCCCCACTGAGGTGCCAGGCCACGCCGGCAGAGTTTGTCCTCATGCCCGGTGTGGAGTGTGGATGATCTGTGGACTGGGATGCCCATGAGCTGCAGGGTGCTGCGAAGCCTGCCTTCTCGCCCAAGGCCCTGGCTTTCTTGGATTCCAGTTGCCTGGTTCCACCCCGCCTGATTCCCAGCTGGATGACCTTGAACCAGAATGGAGCCTCTCTCAGCCTTATTTCCTCATCTTACCGTGTCCTACCTTGTAAGGCTATTGTGAGGATTGAAAGAGATGTCCCTCTAGCGCACACAGCACGTGTGCTGGCCAAGCGTCAGCCATGGGGCCTGGACCCAGGAGCCCAAGGAAAGGGGACAGCGGTGGTTGGCGCTCTGTGCTGCGGGCATCAGCAGGCACCTGCTGTGTGGGGACAGGGCGATGAGCTTGCCGCGGGGGGTGGTGACATCACCACGGCGGCGGCAGCAGGGCCGACAGTGGGAAGAGCCTGCCCCAGGGGCCCTGGGCCACGGAGCGGGGGTGGCTCCAGGCTCCCCGGCAAAGCGGCGGCCATCGGGCATCCTCTGGTGGCCCTCCCAGCTCGACCGGGAGCCCGGGAGAGAGACGCAGCGCCACGTCTGACCTCTGGTGGTCATGGGCAGATCTGCAGCCCGGTGGCTCCCAGCCCCAGAGGAGTCAGGAACCCCCCCCCCCCCCCCCGCCCCGGGGACCTCGCTCCTCGTGACTGGAGGTCCCATGCTGCTCCCAAGCAGGGCTCCCCTACCCTGGGTGGATTTTGCTTCCTTTCTCCAGGTGGCATGAGGTTGAAGGTTACCTGAGGCTTTGGTGAGATGGGTCTGGATTTAGAACAGGGACCACTGAAAAGAAACAAAATCCCTCTTGGAGGCCAAATCCCACCCCCAGCCCCAGGCCACTGGTTCCTCTGAAAGCAGGTCAACACGGCTGGCCTGCTCGGGCTGGCACGAGGGAAGAGAAGCCGTGGGCTGCGGTGAGAGGGACGCGCTTGGCAGGGGGGCGGGGTGCGGGGGGTCCCACCTGGGCCCCGGCTGCCCAGGCGGATTCGGGCAAACCGCACACTCCTCTGGCCGGAGCAGGCTGCCTCCTTCAGCGCCCTCCCTGCTGGGTGACCCGGCCTCGGCCCAGGCAGCACTGCCGCCCACTGCCTCCGCACGTCTGGACCACTCGGGTGTCTCTTGGCCGGAGAGCTACGTGGCACATCTGCTGTCGCCCTCCACGCAGCTCAGAGCAGCTCCCAGGAAGGACTGAGAGGGGGATCTGGGGAAAGCCTGCAGGCGATCAGATATAATATCCTCCTAATCATCAGAGCGAAAGGGAGACGGGAGAGGTGAGCAAGGATGTTTTTAATTCCTGCCACCCTCCCCACCCTCCCACCTCCTTGCACGTACCCCCCCTTGCCTTCCCTAGAGCCAGTCCCCATGGTAAGACCTGAACGGTCTTTAAAAACACAATTTCTAGAGAGCCCAGGTTGGCAGCAACAGGAACCCGTCCCTGAGCCCCAGATCAACGTGGCGTCTTGGCAGCTGTGTCCCCCGAGCACTTTTTCCTGGTTGCATTTTGTGTTGTAATAATTGAGACGCTTTTCTGTGGCTCCCAGTGTAAATGCACTGAGTGGGAGGGGATGGGCCTGCTCTCCATTCTTCTGCCCTCATGCGTGTCTCCTTTCTTCGCCTTTGCAGAACCACACGATGAGCCAGCACGCACAGTGAGGGACCGCTCGACAGGACACCTCTCCGCAGAAGGCTTGCCGGAGACGCCGTGGGGAGGGCCATTTGAACATTACATCCAATCAAAGTGTCATTTGCAACCCAGATGTAAAACTCTAATGATTTGGCCATGAGGCGCTGCTATTATAAGCAGCTGGAAATGAATATTAATGGCAGAGATTAAAAGTATTCCATGCTCAGTATTTTTTATTGTCCTGCTACAGCTAGTGTGCTTTTAGAGTTTCCGCCGAAGACTACATTTCTAGAGTTAGAGAAACCCGCTTTTTGAGGCTATTGTCCTTTGTTCCTTCATGTATTATATTGATAGTTTTTAAAAAAGGATTAGTGTGATTTTTTTTTCCTTTGCTTCTTTTTTTTTTTTTTTCTTTCTTGTTTTTCTTTTACCCCCTTCGGTTAACTACTTTTTAATTGCAATTCTAGGTAATTGTGCATCGTGATGTGATTGCTTGGCTATTGTCTGAATATTTCCTTTTAATTTTTTAATTAAAGACTAATGCTTTGATTGGATTTGCCAGTTCACCGGACAGTGATTAAAACTATGTAATGAATATAATCGGTTTCAGTGCAACTGGATGGTCTGCTTTTAAATGTGACTTAATCTGACTGCAGTTACTAGTACAGTTCAATAAAGGGAATCCATGCGATTAGCATCGGCTGCCTGGTTCTCTCCTCCCCAGCCTGGGGCTCTGTGGGGGGCTGTGGTCACCCATAGGGTGGGAACCTGCACATGATAGACCCAGCCTCCCTTGGGAAAGAGGACACCTAGTAACCTAACACACGCAGTCTGGATCAGGTGGGCAGTGGCCACAGAAGTCAAAACAGAAGGAACCCTTAAAGATGAAAGACTGATCTTTTCATTTGTGGATGGGGGAAACTGAAGCTCAAGGGTAAGTGGGCTTATCCATGATGTTTCCTTGTTTCTCCCCCTGGGGATGGCTTTCCCACATTCTGCATGCAGATGGTTAAGTGGTTAACCCTTACCTGGCCAGGACTTCAGGCAGGACTTGGATTCTAGTTGTGGCCAAGGCATGAGGACGTGACAGGAGCTGGGGCTAACCCCCCAGCCTCGTGAGATCCAGGGCTGGGGGGCTGCAGAGTGGAGCCAGTTGGGAGCAGTGGGTTCCCAATCACAGAGCTCAGTGGGACGTGGGAGTGCTGAGACCCCGTGGCCGGGGCCAGCACTCTGGTGGGGCAAGTGAGGTGCCTACAGCACAAAATCTCAGGGGGGGCCCCCTGCACTTGCAAACCCCAAGAAGAGGTTTCCTGACATTTCATATCCTAGTTGCCTTGCTTTCCTCACCCACCCCGCCCCCCCCCCAGCCTTGCTGGTGCCCCAGGGCCCACCCAGCAAACTTAGTCTCACACGTGGCCGCCCTCCCACCCCGCTGTCATGCTGGTGCCTGGCTGACTTGCCAATCAGAGGCCAGGGCTTCAGAACCTGCGTGGGGAAGCCCTTCCCTGTTAACTTTTCACAAGGGGCAAGAAAATTGGTTATTACCCTCTGCAGAGCGGAAATGAAACAGGCAGACAGATTGTACCTAATTACAATGTAATACTAAGTCACAGGCGTGGAATTTGTAGCAATAATACCCAGCATCTTCTGACTCCCATATGGAGGGGCTGCTGGCGACCTGTCCGAGTTCCCCTTTCTGCCACCTCATGTAAGGGTCTCACGTGGGTGGGGCATTTAGTTTAATAAAACGCACATCACCCCTGCAAATCAGAGCAGACTCCTGCCAGGGCTGGGCAAAATGGAGCTGTCGCCCTTAGAATTCACGGTTCTTGCCTCCTAGAAGTCGAAGGCAGTGAACTTTGATTTTTAGTCCCCCGGAGACTTGGCCATTTAGGGGGAGACCTCAGGGTAGGCATCCGTGTTCCCCCGAGTGCGGCCAGCCACAGTCTGCCCCGCATCCACAGCAAGGCCTGCCTTCGAGACAGCACCGAAGGCTGTGGGCAGGACCACACGTCCCGGGGCTTGCCAGATCACCGTCTCTGGGCCCTCTCCATCTCCAGATTTATCCTGAACCCCATGGAGCCCAGGTGAGTCCTCGGTAAGTACCAACAGAAGATTTGATTTGACGGTTGGTGGCGTAGGGCTAAATTAGTCACTGCCCCCATTAAAAATACAGCGGGGGGTTTAAGAGCTTTTCACGCCATGTGGGAATCAGCAGCGAAGCCGGCGGATGCCTTGGGTAAGGAGAGAGGCAGCCTAGGGGACCGCGAGGTAATGAGGTTTATGGCGATGACAAGGCAGCCAGGGAACCCCACCGACTCCCCCCTCGCCTGGGCCCATTGTTCTCTGGCTGGCTATGCCCCCGCCCTTCTGCTGAGAGCCCCTCATGACTTCGTGTGGGGAGGGGGCTCTAAGGGGGACATGGGGGGCCCTTACAGGGATTGGTGTGTGTCACCATCAGACAGTACTGGGGTGGGGGTAATGCAGGGCACATAGCTTTGGAGACCAGCCCCCACCTCTCTCCAGTCAGAGGATCTGAAGCTGGGATGAGCCAGTTTACCTCTCCGCCCTGAGGGACCTCGCAGGGTCACTGGGGGGCTTTGATGCCATGATGCCCGCTGAAGGGCTGGAGACTGAAAGTGGCATGGTGGTTGTTAGGAAGACGATGAAGCCGGGCCTCTCTGCACAGGAATGGCCCCCTTTCAGCCTGGAGGGTGCAATGGCATCAGTCACTAGGAGTTTGGACGCTGGAGTGGGCAAGGTGACTGGAAGCCTAGGGTTCATCGTTGCTGTGTTTGCTTGTACAAATAAATGATCAGTTTCTAGTGACTGTGGGCGCAGGAATTTTGCCCAGGCTGAGAAATGGACTAGGACACCTGGGTCACAGGGTCCTGTCGTTGGAAGCAAGTGGAGAAGGGTTTTGGTCTCAGTGGAGAAACTGCCATAGGAAGAATCTTCTCAAGTTCCCCCAGCCACAGATGATGCTCCTCCTAACCTCACAGTATGTTTAATATTTAACTTTCCACCTGTTTTTTTTTTTTTTTTATTCCCGTCTAGAATGTGCATTCTTAGGGGTGGGTTCTGTACTTACAAGCGTTTAGGACCAAGGTAGGACCAAGACTTCAAGCCGTCAGCCATCCAACCAGCAGATGTTTACTGGGGATCACTGGGGATATAGTGATGGACAGGCGATGTGGCCCCTGCCCTCATGGAGCTCACGGTCACATGACACCCCTCTAGCAAGCAAGCCTGTCAGTAAATACCTGGTCACCCACGGTCTCAAGCACTGTGATGGACAAGGAGCTGTGTGAGACATGTGGGGGTGGGTGAGATGCGTGAGATGGGTGGGGACCATGTCAGAGGTGGGGCTGCCGGGAGGAAGGCCTTGCTGAGGAAATGACGTCAGCTGAGACCTGGAGAAGGAAAGGCCTCAGGGAGAAGCCTCGAGTTGGAAACAAACCAGAAGTATCCTCAGGGGTCTCTAATTGTACTGGGTTTCCATTTCAGATGGTTTGAAACAAGCCCAGAGAATTTCAGAGTCTTGTACAAGGTCACACGATTCAGGATAGAATGGAGACTATAATCTGGGTGTCCTGCCTTCTAGCCTCGGTGTCTGATTTCCTCTGTGGCCACCTCCTATTTGTTGAAGGGCACATTGAATAATAACTGTTATTATTATGAATAAAACGGCATACTGCGTAGGAAAGACTGCTGGCTCTCCCCCTTTTCCTCAATAAATTAACTGATTTTTATCTGAGCAAATGTTACCTTGGAGACGGTCAGATTATATATCCTATCACTCCTAGAAGTTAGGTGTGGCCACATTACTATTGGAAGCTATACTAGTTCTGACAATGGGATATAAATAGAAGTGATGTGTGTAAATTCTAAGAATTTTCCTTAAATGAAATGAGCTCATCCCTTTCCCTTCTGGATGGCTGGAATGTAGATGCAATAGCTGGAGCTCCAGAAGCCATTTTGAACCACGAGGTAACCTGGAAATGGAAGATGCACATGGGTTGAACAACAATATAGAAGGATCCTGGGTCTCCAACTGTGCCAAATGCCTACTAGCTCTGTCCTGCTTCCCAAGAGGTTTCTCGAACTTGAGAGAGAAATAAACTTCTTTCTTGTTTAAGCCATTATTATTTGGGTTTTTTTCTATTATAACTGAATCAGTTCTTAACTACTACAAATTAAAATATATACATATATGACTTCCAAGTAAGAGCAAATTTACAAGGTTTAAGGAAAGGGTATGAGATGGTTAAAAATATCTAAAGGTTAAGAGATATACTTTAATGACATACTATAATCGATATCTATTTGGCCAATAAGTACATTGTGTTGGGCTGATCTGGGCTGGTCTAAGCTTAGCATGGCTGATCTGAACTGGGTTGGCTGGCTGTTGGTTAATGTAAGATGGCCTTAGCTGGGATGACTGGGGTGCCTTTACCCTGCTCTTCATGTTTTATCCTCTGGCAGGGTAGCCTGAGCATGTTCTCATGGCCTTGGCCAAGGGCAAGAGCAGAACAAGGAGTGGTCTTCAAGCTTCTGCTTGTGCGTTATGTTTGCTCGTGTCCCATTGACTAAAGGAAATCACATGGCCAAACTCAGACTCAAGGGCAGGGAAATACACTTCCCCTTCTCATGGGAGGAGCTGCAAAAACTCAGGAGAAAGGGCTGGACTCGGGAAGGACGGAGAATTAGGGTGATTACTATAACGAATCTACCACGGAGCTGAAAGGCCCCCTTCACTTCCTCCCAAGGCAAAGCCTGGTAATTAATGGGTACCATCTGTGACCACAGTTTTGGAAACGGGCAAATCGAGGCGGTCCAGCTTAGCCTTGGTGGGTTGGACCTGGCTTTTGGAGAAGAGAGGCACCCTCAAAAGATTGGTCTCCCAAATGCTTGTTAGCTGTCAAAGCATTCAAAGATTCACAGGGCCACTGTTTTTACAATTTACAGTTGAATCTGGTTCACTCAGACTTCCTAGGAGACTGACCGAGGATTATACACGCTGCATGGCACTCTCCGTTTCAGGGAATGGAAGAAAGCTCACAACACTTAACAGAGACTGAACATTTACAACATGGTCTTGCTCAGTCTCTCCCCAGAAGCACCAAATGGCTGATGGTTTGCCATGCACACCCCAGCTGTTCCCTCCTCCATGCTTTTCCCCATGCTGCCATCTCTTCTTAGAATGCCCTTCCCTTCTTTTTGGCCTGGTTAGCTCCCAAGTTTTAAACTCAGCTCACTGAACTCATTAAGCTCATTAAACTTAAGTGTCTAATTCTCAGGGCTAGGACCTGGGTGAGGTGAGGTGAGGGAAGCACCCACCTTGGGTGCAAAATTTCAGGGAGAACCAACAAGCTCAGTAATCAAGATAAACAATATTTTAATGCAATATTTTAAAAATCAAATGGGCAAACTGCAACCTGCAGGCTGGCTGCCTGTTTTTGAAAAAGGTTTATAAGATCCAGGACTGGGTTAGGGTGAAGACAGTGAGGCAGGGTCATGCAAATGCAGCATTAGATCCTGTCTTTATTTAAAATGTTGCTCTTTGGGGGCGCCTGTGTGGCTCAGTCTGTTAGGGATCTGGCTTCAGCTCAGGTCATGATCTCAGGGTTCTGGGATCTCCCCTGCTCACTGGGGGAGTCTGCTTGTCCCTCTCCCTCTGCTGCTCTCCCCCTTCATGCTTTCTCTCTCTCTCTCAGGTAAATAAATAAAATCTTTTAAAAAGTTGCTGTTTTGGGGGCGCCTAGGTGGCTCAGTTGGTTAAGCGTCCAACTCTTGATTTTGGGATCAAGTCCCAGGACCCTGAGATTGGGCTCCATGCTCAGTACAGAATCTGTTTGGGATTCTCTCCCTCTCCTTCTGCCCCTCCCCCCCATCCTGCTCGCTCTCGCTCTCTGTCTAAAATAAAAAAATCTTTTTAAAAAAATTAAAATGTAGCTGTTTTGTTCATCATGGATTTTTTTGCATTAATTTTGATTTTTTTTTTGAGAAACATTGCATTAAAGTATTATTCTGAGTTATTTGGCATTCACTGCAGTTTTGTGCCCAAGGCAAGTGCCTCATTTTACCCTAGTCTCTGGCCCAAGCCATCCTCCAGGCAACCTAGTCTGACCCCCAAAGTCGGGTAAAATGTTCTAATAATAAGAACCTTGATAATATCCAATGCATAAGCCTATCATTGGGCACCTACACACTTCTATAACTGTGTCTCTGGACTGTGTATCAGTCAGGATAGGTGAGGTTATGGCACAGTAACAAAAAGGACCCAAATTATAATGGCCTGACATAATAAAGATTTATTTCTCACTCACATTACATGGCCATCCTGGATCTTGAGGGAGCTTTCTTCATCATGGTCACTCAGGAAGTCCGGCTCTGGGAGCAGCCACCACCATAAATGTGGTCAGTAACTAAGCCAGAGAGAGAGAGCTTGGAAGGGTCTCACACTGCCAATTCAGTACTCTTGCCCGGGAGTCATATGGATGTGCGCGCGTGCACACACACACACACACACACAAGCACTTCAACTCACAACTCATTGGCCAGTAGTTGTCATATGGTCCTACCCCATCACAAGGAGCCAGAAAGTGCAACCCTGTCATGTGCCTGGAAGAACAGAACAGGCAAGGTTTGGCAAATGGCACTAAAGACTACCACAGCCTGTCCTCCCCACCACCCACCCCTTACTATAATCTCTCTGAGGGCAGCGGCTGACTCTTCCTAAATCAGGGTATACCCAGCAGCCTGCACAGGATCTGGAGCTGATAAATACTTACGGGATGTATGCAGAAATTGTGAAAGTGAATAAATGACACTTAAAAAGGCCTAGGGGAAGACAAGCATGTGTATGAAGACACCATCAGTGTAAAGCTTTGGATTCAACCCTCAGCTTTACCACTTATTAGCTGTGTGAACTCAAGCAGGGAGCGTAACTTCTCTGAGACTCAGTGTTTTCCTCGGCAAAATGGGGCAGATAGCAAATAGCCTTAGGTCACAAATTAATGTGAAGCTGAAATAAGATGAGAATGGCCATGACATTAAAAACTACCACGTAAGCATTCACTATGTGCCGGCATTATTCTAAGCACCGGCGCAGGTATTAACCCATTCAATCCACACAACATTATCACGTGGGTACTGTTATCCCCTCTTTACAGAGGGGGAAACCAAGGCAGAGAGAGCCTAAGTAACTTGCTACCTCCCATTGTAATCCGGGCAGTCTGGCTCCAGAGCCCCGTTTTCAGCCCCAGAAGCACTTGAGCCGGTGGCACCTAACACCCTCATCCCGGGGGCGGATTCTCGGTGTCGGTCCACCGGAGTCTGCCTCTCCCCGGAGAGACGTCGCCGGGTCTGGCGGAGTAGGCACCGGCTGGTCCGCGCGCGGGGGCCGTGCACGCGCGGTGTCTAGGACCCGCCGGGCGGACGCGGCGGCTCGGCCCGCCCCCTCCCTCCCCTGATCCCTGATTGGCCAGACTGGGCGCCAGCCCCGCCCACCCGGCGTCCGCCTCCGGCAGCGGGCTGAGCGCGAGCCGCGCGCTGTGAACTTATTTGTCGAGTTATTAATTACTGAAGGGCGCAAACCGCGCTTCTGTGCATAAAAATATGTTTGAGCAGTTTCTACTTAAACTTTAAAGAGAACGTTAATCAATTTTATCTTAACAAAATGACCTTAAGCAGGGAAAAAAAAATTGGTGTTATTTGCCTAAACAGGCAAATTAATTTCTCTCTCTTGAGAAATCTGAGAAGTTTCCAGAAATAGCTATGCATAATTTACACCTGCCCTGGCCGCTCCTAGTTTAACGCCAAGCCCAGTCACGGGCCCTACCCAGCCCCAGGCCCAGAAAGGACCAAAAAAGATCCTTGCAAAGGCCTTGTCCTGCCCATGCCCGTCAGTCTGCTCCTCAGCTCATCCTTTTCACGACCTTGGGAAACGGCGCTGAGGGTAGAGGTCAAGGTAGTCTCTGAGGGACCAGCTCAGCCTGGATCAAGGTCACTGGGAGGAGAGGGACAGCTTCCTAGTGGGAGGGCCTGGGAATTCTTGCTCTCCAGCAAATAACCATCCCCTAGCCTTCAGGCTCCCTTCTGAGGCGCCCGCAAGTCAGGTCCCTGCTTATTGCTCTCTACCGCCCACCTCCGCACCCTTGAGGGATTCCCAGGATGACAGGCTCCAGAACATTCGGCTGAGCCTGTGTTGTAGTCCAAATCCCTACCCCACACCCCAATCATCTGCTGCGCTTATGTGGGGGTGGGCCCAAGTGGTCTGCCTGGAGTCTGGGCTTAGAGAGGCAGGGCCCAGGGGCCACTGGAGCTGTGGTCAGTTTCCAGACCTGCCTTTCCAGCAGTGTGAGTTTTGGCAAGCTGTTCAGCCTCCCTGGACCTGGGGCACCCCACCTGAATATGCAGATTGTGCTCCTCCTGCCTCCGTAAGCTGCTGTGGAGATGGAGTGGGGATCCCGGGGGGTCTGCTCTGGAGCGCAGTGTTTGTCTTTCTGTCTCTGCCATATTCCCAGCACCTAGAGCAGTGCCTGAGCATAGCTGATGCTTAATGAATGGATTCAAAGTGCCGAACACAGTACCCCAGCACCCCCACCTTATCCTCAGGGTGTATAGTCCAAGACCCCCCCCAGTGGATGCCTGAAATCAGGAATAGTACTGAATCAGATATATTCTAGGTTTTCTCCTATACATACAAAGCTATGATAAAGCTTAATTTATAAATTAAGCACATTAAGAGATTAACAACAACAATAATAAAGCAGAACAATTGTAATGATATAACTGTAATAAAAGTTATGTGAATGTGGCCTCTCTCTCTCAGAATATCTTATTATATTATACTCAGGCCTCTTCTTGTGATGATGTGAGGCGATAAAATGCCTAGGTGATGAGATGAAGGGAGGTGAATGACGTGGGCATCGTGACCTAGCGCGTTAGGCTACCTGACCTGACAGTAGGAGGATCCTCTGCTTCCAGATCCCAGCAACCACAGGTAACTCAAACCACGGATGGGGGGAGGGGGTGGGACTATTGTAGTTGTTTCATTATTATTACTAGTAGTATTCTTGCAGCAGGATCGATGTTTTTTTTTATTTCCCAAACATAAAATTAGGTCATAATAAAATTGTTTTTCAAACTGCATTTGCCGGTTAGCTATCCTCATCACACCCTGAAGATTCTGATAGGATCGGTTGGAGGGGAGAATTCCCTTCCTTCACTCCCTTCAAAATCACCATCTTGCATCTTGTAAATGCTCAATGCATATTTATTGAATGAATGGCTGGGAGCCCTCAGCAGGAGCCACAGACTCAGGGCCGGGAGGAAGGGGCAGGCCAGGTGAACGAGTGAACTGGGGGGTGGGAGGAGGGGCTGGATGATACGGCTGGGCAGTAAACGTCCTTCTCAAGGAGGTCCAGCTGCTTGCTGCCCTGCGAGAATGAGGATACAGGCTGCTAAGATGTTCTGATTTTTCAGGAGGAAGAAATCCACCTTTTATTGTGAAAACATCTCAATTTTTTTTCCTGCTGGTAATTACTTCAGAGTCTAATCTAAAAAAAACCACAAACCCCACAAAATCCAGGTGCGCCAAGGAAAACATTTCCGGGGGCTACATTTGGTCACGGGGCCACAAGTTGGAGACCTCGTGAGAGCACATGGGACAATGCCATAGGGGCTGCAACTTTGGGCACCAAATAAGAGAGAGGGGAGCGTGCGACCAGCCCCATTTTAGATCCCAGAGAGACTGAGCAGCCAGAAAGGAGCTGAGCAATGGGCTAAGGCTGGGGGACTCTGCCCCGCTCCTGGGTTGTGGGCCGGAGGCAGAAGTAGGAGGACACACCCTGCTTCTCTTCTCATCAGATGGATTTGTCTGTTTTCCTTTCTAACATCAGGGTCTGGAGGCAGTTGGAGCTGGATTCTCAGGCTTCTCTCTGCCTCAGTTTCCTCCTCCATAAAACAGGGATACATAAGCTCTCCTGGAGCTGTGAGAGGTCTGATGAGATGACATAGCGGGCACTTAGAGTTCCTGGTTGTCATGTGTAAGGTGAGCATAAAAACGGGCGGTCATCTCATTCCGATGGATTGGCTGAGTGCTCCTGAGACAACGAGAAGACTCTCAAAGAAGGAGAGAGGCCATGTTGGAAGTCAGTTTCTGTCCCTGAATTTCTAAGGGATGATCCGGCTGCTGATTTGGAACAGATGACCCCAGAAACAGAGGGACTTGCAGAGCTCTGGGTTGATCCCCCCTGCATAACAGCACACATGGGTTGGGGCCTGGCTGTGTGCTTCTCACGCAGAGCAGCAAGCACTGGGCTGGGAGTCCATGTTCTCCTCTGACACCATCTCCCTGTGTGACTTTGGGCACGTTCCTTCCCTCCTCTGGGCCTCAGTTTTCCCATCTGTAAAATGAGAGTGTTGAATCCAGAAGCTTTATGAGTTGATCTTGGCTTTAGAGCTCCCTGTGCTTATGGGGTTTCCTTGGGAGGCCTGGGGGCCTGGAGCAGAGCTCAAGGATGGCTTCTGAAGCTATAAATGGGGACAAAGATGCCTTCTACCCGAGGCCAAGGAGAGGATCTGGGGACATGTTCACTTGGCAGTACTTTGCACCAAGGGACAGTTTTATTAGCTGATGGTTCTTAAAGTCCTATGGAAATAAGGGGAGAAAATCAGCTCGGAGAACATGAAGAGGAAATTACACTGGACCTTCTGTCCTCTTAACAAAGTAGAGCTCCAATCTGCCCCCTTGTAGGAGAACTTCTTCCCTAGCACCCTGACGGCTCCTGGCTGGGCTCCTGACTCTGCCCTGCACCCTGGCCGCTGTGTCCCCAGGTATCGTGGGTTTGTGCTACCCCCTGGCATCTCTGCAATCTCATTCTTCCTTCTCCTGGGCCCAAACAGAGCCTGCAGCTTCTTCAGGGCTTAGCTCGAATGCCTCCACTAACCGCCCCTCGGGCAGCTGCCTGAATTTGCCCTTGCTCCTAAATCCCCACAACAGCCAGAGTAGTGGAGGGCACATGGGTGCTGCTTGCTGAATTCACAGTCCTGACTGTTATTCATCATTTTCTTTATTCTCGTTTTGCAGCCAGGGAAGATGGAGCTTGGCTGTATCAGTGGTAAAGCCGAGACGTGAAGCCAGGTGATCTGTCCGTAAGGCTCAGCTCTAGCCAGAAAAAAACATGTGGATGTTTAAAATAAAAGGATTTTTTAAAAGGCAGTGATTAAATAAAAATAGAAAAAAGTTTAAAGTATTCAAAAGGATATAAAATAAAAGTCATCAACAGAATCAGCTATTCTCATATTTTCCAACCTCGTTTCTTCTGGAGCTAACCTGTGCACATGAAAGCATACATTGGTACATATCTCTATTCTTTCTTTCACAAAAATATGGTATTGGACACATTGTCTTCAGACACACTTTTCATTCCTTTATCAATATACTGATCCTTTCTCTTTGTGTTAGCACATACAGATCTCATTATTTTGGGGGAAATTTTTCAATTACACATTCAGCTTCCTAAATAGTTATAAGTTATCTATAAGGCTATTCAAGTGATCTATTTCATATTGGGTGAGTTGTGGTCATCTGTGTTTTTCAAGGAATTGGTTCACTTCATCTAATCTGTAAAATGTGTGTGTGGAGGGTTGCCCATAGTATTTCCTTATTATATGTTGGATGTCTGTAGGATCTCTAGTGATACCCCATTTTATTCCTCATATTGGTACATTGGGTCTTCTCTCTTTTTTGCTTTGTCACTCTGGTTAAAGCTTCATCAATTTTGTTGATCATTTCAAAGAACCAACTCTATCTTTTACTGTTTTTTCTCTGTTGGTTTTCTTTCAATTTCATTCCTTCCTGCTCTTTATTATTTACTTCCTTCTTCTTGCTTTAGATTTCATTTGCTCTTGTTTTTCTTGGTTATTGAGATGGAATCTTAGAGTATTGATTTGAGACTTTCCCTCTTTTCTAATATATATGCTTACTGCTATACATTTCTCTCTCAGCACTGCTTTGGCTGTGTTCCCTAATTTTTGTTTTTTTTTTCATTTTCATTCAGTTCAATGTATTTTTAAAATTTCTCAAGACTTCCTTTTTGACCTAGGGATTATTTGGAAGTGTTGTTTACTTTTCAAGTGCTTGGGGCTTTCCCTGTTATGTTTCTGTTACTGATTTCTTTTTTTTTTTTTTTTAAGATTTTATTTATTTATTTGACAGAGAGATAGAGAGAGAGAACAAGTAGGCAGAGAGGCAGGCGGAGGGAGAGGGAGAAGCAGGCTCCCCGGCGAGCAGGGAGCCTGATGCGGGGCTCGATCCCAGGACCCTGGGATCATGACCTGAGCCGAAGGCAGCTGCTTAACCAACTGAGCCACCCAGGCGCCCCTCTGTTACTGATTTCTGGTTTGATTCCATGGTGATTGGAGAACACACTCTGTAATTTAAATTATTTTACATTTGTTGAGATGTGTTTTATGGTCCATAATATGGTCTAGCCTAGTATCTGTTCTGTGGGCATTTGAAAATAATGTGTATTCTGCATCATTTTGTGGAGTGTTTTATAAATGTCTGTTAGGTCCTGTTGGTTGATGGTGTAGTTGAGTTCTTCTATATGCTTTCTGTCTAGTTCTATCAATTGTTGAGAGAATGTTGTTGAAGTATCCAAATATAATTGTGGACATGTCTATTTCTGCTTTTGGTTCCATTAGTTTTTGCTTCACATATTTTGCAGCTCTGTTGTTTGGTATGTACCCACATTTAGGATTCTGTGTTTTAACAACAGAAGTAGAGTGATCCTTAAATTATTATGTAATACCTCTCTCTGTTTCTGGTAATTTTCTTTGCTCTGACGTCTACTTTATCTAATACTAATATAGCCACTTATGCTTTCTTTTGATTAATGTTTGCATCATATATCTTCTTCCATCCTTTTACTTTCAACCTGTTTATGTCATACTTGAAATGAGTTTCTTGTAGACAGCATGTGGTTGAATCATTTGGCAGCAGTCTTTCCCTTTTAATTGGAGTATTATATCATTTACACTTAATGTAATTATTGATGTGTTAGGGCTTACGTTGCCCATTTTGTTTTTTTATTCTCTGTGTGCTCTGTTTTTCATTTTTCTGATTTCTTTTCCTTGCCTTCCTACCTTGAACATCTTTATTTTTAGAATTTCATTTTGGTTTACATATGGTAATTTTGTGTTTATCTCCTTGCATAGTTTTAAAAGTAGTGACTCTAGGCATAACATTAGATATACAAAGCTTATTAAAACAAATGGTGTCATCATTTTACCAGTTCTAGTGACGTATAGAAACCTTACCTTCCTTTATGCCCCTTTATCCTCTCCTGTTTATAATTGCCGTAAATCTTCTTTTGCATTTAGAACCCCATCAGACAGCACTAAAATTTGCTTCAATCAGTAAGCATAATTTAGACAATTCAAGAGGATAAGGAAAATATAGGAAAATGTATTTTTTATTCATATTTTTGCTTATGTGTTGCCCCATCCTTCCTCATGTCCCAGGATTCCTTTTTTTTTTAAATTATTTCGTTTCTGTTTATAGAGTTTCCTTTGGTCATTCTCTTAGGGTAGGTTGGCGGGCTACAAATTCCTTTAGCTTTTTTTCACCTAAGAATATCTGGATTTCTTCTTCCTATATCCCTGAAGAATATTTTCAGTGGATATAGGATTCTAGGGTGACAGTTCTTTTCTTTTACAACCTGAAAACTGTTGTGCTGCTTTCTTCTGACCTCTATGATTTCTGATGAGAAATCCAGTTTTATTCAAGTTCTTTCCCCCATGTAGGTAAGATGTTGTTCTTGTCTTACTGCATTGAAGATTTTTCTTTTGTCCTTAATTTTTAGAAATTTGACTATAATGTGTCTTGGTGTGGATTTCCTTGAGTTTATCCTATTTTAGATTTGCTCAGTCCCTTGAATCTGTCGGTTCATATATTTTGCTAAATTTCAGATTTTTTTTCAGCCAAATATTTTTGGCCCTACTCTCTTTCTCCTCTTTTTTCCAGGATTCTGATAACACCAATGTTAGATCTTTTGTTATAGTCCCAGAGGTCTCTAAGGCTCTATTCTTTTTTTTCCCCAAATTTTTTGTTCAGACTAATTTTTATTGCTATACCTTCCAGTTCACTATTCCCCCACCCCCCGCCATTTCCATTCTGCTATTGAGCCCATTGATTGTTTTATTTCACTTATTGTATTTCTCAGTTCTAAAATTTCCACTTAATTCTTCTTTATATCTTGGATTTCTTTGCTAAGACATTCTACTTTATTCATTTATTTTAAGCAGGTTGTAAGTGCTCACTAAAGCAGATAATTCCAATATTTCTGTCATTTAAATTTTCCACCTATTGATTGTCTTTTCTCATTATCTTTGATATCTTCCTAGTTCTTGGTAGGACAACTGATTCTTTTTTTTTTTAAACAACTTTTTTTTTTTTTAAGGGTTTTATTTATTTATTTGACAGAGAGAGAGAGAGGGAACACAAGCAGGGGGAGTGGGAGAGGGAGAAGCAGGCTCCCTGCTGAGCAGGAAGCCTGATGTGGGGCTCGATCCCAGGACCCTGGGATCATGACCTGAGCCGTAGGCAGACACTTAACCAACTGAGCCACCCAGGTGCCCCAGGACAACTGATTCTTTATTGAAACGTCTATATTTTGCATATTAAGTCTTGAGACTCTGAATCTTACTGAAGTCTTCTCTCTTAGCTGCCTTCCTCTGATACTGCCCCAGCAGGGGAAGGTGGAAGAGCGTGTCACTGCCTCATTAATGCCACGTGGGATTGGAATGCCAAGTTCCCCACTTCACCTTTATTGATACCTGAGGGGGTTCTTTATTACAGTGGGTGAGGTTGGGAGATCTGGCTCCCCACTAGGTGTGCAATGATACCTCTGAATGGAAAGGGTAGGAGTGCCTAGTTACTGCTTCCCGTGTAGTGTCCACTGATAACACAGGAGTGGGTTGCCTTGTTACCACTGGGCAGGGGCACAAGTCCTGCCTCCCCAGGGGGCCTCCTCTGATACCACCCCAGTGGGAAGGGAGGGAGTAGAGTGCCTCGGTATGGCTGGATGGGCAGCAGAAGTCCAGGTGCCCCCAGGACTTTGTTACTGAACAGTAAGGATGAAAATCTGGCTTCCTACTCTCAGCCTTCTCCGATTCCCTACCCTGGTCAGGAGCACCAGGGAGTGTCACTATCGACTGGTGAGGGTGGAAGCTTGACCCTAGACTATGGGGGTGGGACCACAGTTTTTTCCATGGTGTTTAGCTGGAGTAGAGTGGCTATTGTCTAAAAGTTTTCTGTCTTAACAGGCTGCTTCTTTACTGATTCTTTGGCTATGGAGGTCAAGCTTTTGTTGGGGGACTTTTTTTTTTGTCTGTGCACATTAGTGTTTCCTGGTCTCTGGCTTTTTTCAGCTCCAAATCTGGGATATATGAAGAAGAAAGAAAACCCAGTGAGGTCACCATCATGTTGTTCCTCAGGTCCTAAGGTCCCTAGCCAGTCTGCCTTTGTCATCTTTCTGAGTCTTCCTATTTTTTAAATATATAATATCTGGAGATTTTGTTGTTGTTTTTGTTGTACTTAGAAGGAGAAATAAAGAAAATATGTCTTTACCATCTTGCTGGAAGTCCCCCCATTTCTATTTCTTTTATCATGGCCAAAATGGATACCATTAGAAAAACAAATGATAATCGATTGAATGGACCCCCTTTTGTTGTTGGGCATTTCTGTTGTTTAGAGCTTTTGTGTTATGAACAACACTACCATGAACACTTTTATACACAGGCCTTTGTGCCTTTGTATGCATATATAACAATTCTGGAATGTGGTGGCTGAGCAGATTGGATTTCATTTGGTAAGCTGGCTCTCAGGGTACAAGACTTGGGTGGGGAACAGACAGAAGGTCAGTGAGAGAACAAGAGACAGTGGGGAGGGGAGGGAGGGTCTGGGGCTGATCATCCAGAGCACTGCCCCAGTTTGCAACAGAAGTGTTTCCCAGGTCTCTGGGAAATGCCTAGTGGGCCCTGGCCCAGCCTCGTCCTGCTGTCTAGGAGGCACCAGCCTCTGACTGCCATCTTTCCCTGAGGTTGGTTTTGGAGACTATGCAAAATTCTCCTCTTCTTGCCCACAGAGGGATGGCTCTGGTAAGGGCTGAGGGGTGTCCTCCTCCTTCATGGAGCTTCCTTCCCATCGTGATGTAACTCCCCCGACTGCACCATGCAGCACACAGCACGCTTACTACCCATCCTCTCCTTTGGCACTCTACCGCGTGGGAGGGCAGGCTCAGCAAAGTGAAGTGACTCATCTAAGTTCACACACCAGGGAGGGGCAGACACAGAGCTCAGTGGGTGGGTCTGGCGCTGAAGCCTGAAGTCAGTGGAGGAGTTTGGATCCAGAGTAACATTCTGGAATGGGCAGACAGGAGGAGGCACCGGCAGAGGCTTGCACAGGAAGTTGGAGCTGGAAGGAATTACTCTGGGTCCTGGCAGTCCCAAGGGGGGTCCTGCTGGACTCTGTTATATAGCAGTGCAATATCGGAGAAGGGTATCAGACCAGGCCACTCTTCCTGGGGGCCTGAAAACATTATTTATTATTAGAGGCAAACTGCTTTTAGCAGCCATGACAAAGACAGGCAGGCATACAGACGCACAGCCCAGACGCAGCCGGGTGCACACGCACGCGCACGCGCACACACCCACAGACGCATCCACCAGGCCGACACAGAGGCTGCCCACTTGGACACACACGCACACGTGGAAGCAGCGCCCTCCCCTCTCCCCTGCCCAGACACACATGCACACACACGCATGAACCGCACACACCCACACAGCAGCATATGGAGCAACCCTGCCTTCCCCCATGGTTTCCAGGAGGCTCAGTGGGGGGTGCGAGTTCCACATCTGACTTTCCTTGTGTTCGTTAGACTCTCGGTGTAATTAAATGTTACATTGAATAATCCTGCGCCGGCTCAGTGGTAGCGGAGGCAGCTGTGGTGGGCTGGGGGACCAGGCGCCTGGATGCCTAGCTCAGTCCTGCACCTTCCCTGCCCGCCGTTCTCCAGCCGCCCCCTTGCCCAGGAGGCACAGGGTCACTTGGTCAGCCCTGAGGGAGGATGGGGGCTGGATGGTGGTCTGGGGAGACCCTTGTGCTGTCCTGTGGCTTGGGAGTCACTCCTGTTGGGGTGAAATGCCCAGCTGGGTCTCAGGGGCAGAGGAGGACACCTGGATGCTGGAGAGCCCCTCTGACCAGCAGAATGGCTACAGTTCTCACCTCTTCTGGGCAGGGGAGGCAAGAAGCGCTCCCACTTGGCCCTCTCTCTGTTCTTTTAAATGGGTCTGCGACTTCCTCTGGCCTTTGTGGAAGGCAGCCCAGTATGGGGGGGACAGGCCACCCACATGGGTACTACTGCTAGCTTTGGGACATGGGCAAATTACTTCACGTCTGTGTGCTTAGTGTCCTCATGGAGGAACTAGGGGTAATGGGCGGACTCATCTCATGGGACTGTTGGGGGGATTAAATAGGCCCTTAAAACAGCATCTGCTCAGCAACATTAGCAACTACCCAGCCTAGCGGTTAACCATCCGCTGCGCGTGAGCTCCTGCCCCACAGAACTGACCTGGGCCCTGTCTACTCATGTGCCAAGGGTGAGATCTTGGATCCAGTGCCAATGATGTTGCTCATCGCTCTGCAATCACAGTCCCCCTCTGACCCCAGACTCCCTCATCTATGGACAGGGGTTGCCACTTACTCTGGCCCTGCAGGGTGGAGAGAATGGAATGGGCTACGGCAGGGGAAAGAATGTGACAAACTGTTGGGTGATGTGCACGAGAGCAGCTTGGCCTCCTCTTCCCCACGCTCTTATGGAGGCCTCCCTTTGGAATCCTGAGCCATAACCTCCTCCCCTCTAGAGCCTGCTCCGGGGAGCACAGAGATGGGGCTGCCACTCGACTCGAAGCCCAGCCAGGCCCCTCTGTGCAGGTCGCCTGCCCCAGTAGTGAGGACCTGGTGGAGAAAACCCCAGAGTCCGACCTAGACCCCATTGGGGCTGGGGTGTCCACACCGATTTCACCATGCACGGCCTTTCAGGCATGGACTCTGAAGCAAGTGCCAGTCCCTGGTCTGTGCCAGTTGGACAGTGGGAAGGGTGGGCTGAGGATAAGCCACCCAGAAGGTGCTGCGGCTTCTGCCTGCTCCAGAGGAGTCCACGGCTGGAAAAGCGCTCTCAGTCCAATCCTCACGGGGGGCCCGCTCCTGCCTGCCACCATCCGCCTGGCTCCCAGAGGTGGGGAGGCCAGGGCGGGGGCTGAGTCCCTTTGTCTGCACACACACACACACACACACACACACTGGAGCGCACTCGAACCTCCATGTACCCACAGGCACAAGCGTGCCTGACACAGGAGCCAAGACTCGCCCCTGTAGTTTCCCGGAGTCTCATGTGCAAACCCAGATGGCCCTGCATGAGGACACGGTCAACCGCATGCATGCCCAGAGAGATGCAGGCAGATCTGAGCTCGCTGCACACACACAACTGTGTGCATAACATGCAAGAGACACACAGAGCACGTAGTGACCCCCCACTGCTAGGACATTTCCTTGCTCCAGAGAGACATGCTACCATGTCCCCCATGCCATCTGATCTGCCCAGCTCTCTGTCACCTCCATTTTATGGGGTCTCAGAGAGGCTAAGTGGACTGCCCAAAGCCGCATAGGGCCTGAATAGCCCAGCTGGGTGAGATCGCCCTGATTCCCAGGCCAGGGCTAGCTGTGGCTTCTCTCCAGGAGGCGTCCTGGTCTGCCTCCCCCTGGTGCCTTGAGCCTCCGGCTGGAGAAGGGGGTGCCTGCAGGAAGAAACTGCGACTTTAGAAGGATGTTTTAAATATGGAGCGCGCCCTCGTTCCTCCCCCTTCACCCAGGACTCTGAGCTGTGCAAAGCCAGCTCGTGAATATTCAGGACCCCATAGACTCTGTTCTCTGTTTCTTCTCCTGCTCCTCGTTTTGTGCTGAGTCTTAAGTGAAATTGATCTTTTTTTTAAGGAAAGAGAAATCTGTCTTTTGTTCTCCTGCTCCCCCAGGGGCCCCAGAGAAGAGGAGGCCCCCCGCCTGGTTTAAGGGGCACGCCTCAGAACCAATCGCTGCCTGGCACGGTTCCCTGGGCACTGGGCTCGGGCCCGATGCCATGCGAGCAGATGGCCGTGATTGTTGGCAACCCCGAGACCCTGCAGGAGAGTCGCGTATGGGTGTTTACAGCATCCTGGTCCCGCCGAGAGCATCAAAATGGCAGACCAAGTGGCGCCTGGCCCACCCGGGGCGGGGGAAGGGGCAGCGCACATTCCCGAAAAAGGAGAAGGAGCCCCCTTCTCCTCCCAAGGAGTGTCCTGCCCAGCGCCCAGCACCCAGCACCCAACAGGGTGTCTGAGGCAAGGAACAGCAAAACCTGATTCTGGGAGGGCCACCCTCCCTGCTCCTCTACCTTTCTTCCACTTCCATGCGCCCTTTCTGCAGCTCTCCAAGCTCTGTCTCGCTCCTCCCTGAACTGGTCCACAGGAGAGTTCTGCGTTCATCCAGAAGACAGATGTGAGCACCTACTGTGTGGCAAACAGTGAGGAGAAAGAGGCTCTCAAAGGCTCTTTCCTTTCCTTCAAAGCCCCCATCAGCTTATTTTAGATACGTGTGTATTTGTTGAACAAATGTCTATCTCCATCATTAGACTGAGCTCCACTTGGCGGGGGGGGGGGGGGGTCCTGGCACATAGTAGGTGCTCAATAAATCTTTGTTGAATGATTTAGGGGATCCTGTCCTTACGGAGATTACAATCCAGCAGGACAGCTTTCCCTCTCGCTCCCTCCCTCCCACCCTTGTTGTTGGGTCCTTTACAATATTTTGTTTCCCAATCACACTGAAGTTCCACGAGGGCAGGGGTCCTAGTCTTTGTCTCCCTAAGATGGCGGCCACATAGTGGCTCTTGTTATATAGATCATGTGGCTAATATGGAAATGCAGTTCCCTCAAGAACCACATAAACATGCCCGGAAGGCAGTTCCCAGAGAAAATCTTCAAGATCCAACCCTGTTAGTCTGCTGCCTACAGCCCATGGAGGGCGTCCATTCCTACTCTGCAGACTTCCCTGCAAAGCTCTTCACGGTCGGCCTTGCATCTGACCTTTTTTCCTTCTCATTCATTTAAACGTATGTATTGAGCACCTATCAGGTGCCGAGTCCTGTCCAGGGGCTGAGGATAAGACAGTGAATAAAATACACAGTTGCTGTTCTCATGGAGCTGACCTTCTCTTGGTGAGTTGAGTGGAGACAAAGGGCAAATGAACAGGTGAATGTGATACTTGTGTGGAAGAAGCAGAGTTATGAAGGACAAAGCAGGGCATGGTGAAGGGAGAGCTGGGAATACAAAGCAATGGCTTCTCTGACATTGGAGCAGAGATCTGAATGAAATGAGAGCGACTGTGTGGCCATCTTGGAGAAGAACATTCTCGATGGAGGGAAGAGCACATGCAAAGACTCTGAGACAAGAATGGGTTGGCCTTTCTAGATCTCAGTCACTGAAACAAGAGGGGATCATGAGTCCAGCACCCAGGGCTCCAGGCAACGGCTGCAGGAGTGTGACGACAAGTGCGTGTGGCACCAGGTCCGTGTTAGTGAGGCGATAGGGAGGGGTGAGGTCTGTGGCAGACGTGGCAGGTCTGCAGCAGGCAGCCAGCTGGTGACACCGGAATGCAGGCCCGGAGCAGCCAGAGTTTCTAATGTTTTCGGCAAAGTTAAAATCTTTATCTTTTTCAAATGTGAAATCTTCCAACTTTGAAGTGTTGGGAGCTAATTTGAAAATATTGTTTAAAACCCTGTTCATGCCAAACACAACTCAGTTACAGGCCAGATCCAGCCTGTGAGCAACCAGTTGGCAGCTTGGATTCAGTGGGTTTTCTGCTGGGCATGATTCTGACTCGTGAATCCCGACCCCAGTGGGCAGTCAGAAGGGGCCCTGAGCTGTTCAGCGGTGAGGGTCCTGGCAAGGCCAGGGGGTCCTTCGGTTCTGATTTAAGAGCCTAAGGGGTCTGGAGAGCCAGTCCAAACACCTGTCTCCAGGGACTCTCATCTCCCAGGCCTGCCCCAGGGAGAGCAGAGACTGGTAGAGTGGGGCAGAAGCTATGTTCCGCTCACAGGGTGGGACCTCTGCCTCTTCCGCTGACCCACTTCTCCGGCTCCTGACAGGGTCCACCAGCCAGCTGGATGCAGCCCTGCCTGAAAATGTGAGGATAGGGGGGCCTTTGGCTCTAGCTTTGTGGGGCCATGGGTGCTGCCTGGGACCCCCCCATCAGAGTCCCACTTGCTCCTGGCAAGCTGAGGCAGAAGAGGTAGGGACTGCCCCCCGGGTCCCGCCTGTCCTGGAGACCAGCTTTCTCTGGGCAGCTTCCTTAGGAGTGATTCCACATCTACAGACACTTGGTCCAGCCTCCAGAGTCCTCTGCCGGAAGCCCCCTGTTAATGCTAATGGAAGTCCTGTTGCTCGGCTGGGGCACCCTGCTGGAAAGAGGCCTTGGGATGCCCACCTGCAAACATGACCTTTTCCCGTGTAAGAGACAAGATTTCAAAATCAATCCGGCCTGTGGGGCCTGCCCATCCTCCCCACACGCGCTGATCAGGAAAGAGGTCACATGCCCCAGGACAGGCGGGTCAATGCCGGGTCTGGAGGAGCCTGGCGGGCCAGGCCAGCACACCTGGGAGGTCGCAGTCTTGCCCCACTCCTGGAGCATCTCTCCGAAAAGACCACAGGGCATACTGCATGTCTTCACTCCATCCTACCTTGCCCAGCTAGAACGAGTGCAGCAAGAATGACAAACACTCACACAGAAGCCAAGTTCTGGACCCGCCACAGAAACTCACCTGAGGTCTGTCTCACCAGACTAGCAACGTAGCCACGAGGATCACCTGCATTTCACACATGGGGACACCGAAGCCAGAGAGGTTTAAAAACTTGTTCAGGGACGCCTAGGGCCTCAGTTGGTTAAGTGTCTGCCTTCGACTCAGGTCAGGATCTCAGGGTCCTGGGATCGAGTTCCGCATCAGGCTCCCTGCCCGGCAGGGAGTCTGCTGCTCCCTCTGTCTGCAGCTCCCCCTGCTTGTGCTCTCTCTCTCTGACAAATAAACAAAATCTTTAAAAAACAAAAATAAATCTTGCTCACATCAAAGCAATGCACCTGGGCTGTAGTCGTGCTGAGATGGGAACCCAGGGCCTGTGCTTATATGCCAGACTCCGAACGCAGCAAGAGGAGTAAACAGGGGCCCAGCCCTCCTCAGAAGGTGGAGGGTTTTTAGGGGGCATGAAGGATGTGGACAGAGCAGGATGTCACCGGAAAGGCCGCCCTGCGCTTGAAAGGTACTATCCTAGAAGGCCTCCTTCTAGGCTTCGAGGTGGACAGGATTCAGGAACCCCACACTGGAGGCTCTGAGCTGGATGTGGCCGTCAGGTGGCCGCTCACTGGCCTGCATGGGTGGGGGTCAGTTCTTGTGGTCTGAAAGCCCCAAAGTGTGATAGGTCTTCCCTGTTTGCTCACAGGGCCCACCCACCCCACTCGGTGAACACCTGTCCCCACCCCCACCGCCGCCATTACCTGGAAGGCATTTGCTTTTGAGCTCTTTGCTTTAGCAACTTCAAGTTCTTCACAGAAGAATCTTCTACATGCAAACACACCTTGTGATGGCCTCTCGCGGGAAAACTCTGGTGTGCAGCTACGGTAATAATGTTTGCATCTCTTGATCTTACTAAAGAGCCCCCTTCCCACTAGAGTGGAGGGTCATTCCTTCATTCATGCAGCAAATGCATATGGAGCATCTACTTTTTGTCAGTCCCTGCCCCAAGTGCTGGGATGGGTCTATGAGCCAAACGATCCAGAAGCCCTGCCCTCTGGTGCTTCCATTCCAGGGCTCCTGGACAGGGAGAGGAAGGCTCACAGGGCGTGGGGCCTGCACGGTCAGCCCCCAGACTGCAAGCTTCCTTGCCGTGGGTCCTGGAGCCATCAGTTCGGCACGTAAAGCCCTACTGGGTCTGTCCAGTGGGGTTGGAGGAAGTAGCCAGCAAATACCTCCTACAGGATTTGGTACCAGCCACTGGAAAGTTAATGCCAGCAGAGGGTGCTGGGACCTAGGGCTGGTGGGGGATAAGCAGCCCAGAGGAAGGGAAATCATTACTCTCTGAGGCTCAGCCAGGCAGTCACACATCTAGGAAAGGGTGGGTTTGAACCCACATCTGCCTGACTCCAAGGCCAGTGCCATTTCCACTGTGAGGCCGAGACTCTCATCTTCCTGTCCTTTCCCAAACCCCGACTGTTCTTCAGGTGCCTTTCCGTGAAGCAGAGACCCGGATGTTGGTTTTACTGAAGCTCCCCTTCCATTGCTATGGGCACCACAGAACCTGGGCATGAGCACTATGCTGAAGGGGGGGTCCTGTGTTGGGTGAGCTGGTCTCACTGATGCCCCTTCACCTAAGGATTGTGTCAGAGATTGGCCTAAAGCTGGGTGCAATCATATGCACTGACAAATGGATAACTTGTGGATTAATTCACTTGGTCAGAAGGCAGCATTTGAGAGGGGCCTGGCATAGAAGAAGAGACCGCTGAAATCAGCCAGGTGTGGCCACACCATGGAATGCGCTGTGGGGCCTTGGACCTGTAAGCCTCCGCTTTTTCATCTGTGAAATGAGTTCCCTGTTCCTCCCCTGCAGGAAAGGAACTAGCGAACTCCAGGGATCTGGAGTTAGCAAGAGTGGCCAAGAGGGCGGGAGAGTGGGAGGGGAAGGAGACCTGGTACAGGAGGAAGATCCAGTTGTGAAACTGGTTCCGGAATAGGATGCTGGGGACTGAGTCTTGCGTGGAGGCTGGAATTAGAACGCCCAGTGAATCAGTCAGGCTCTTTTGGTTGCAAGTGACAGAAACACAATCCCAGCTGCCTTCAGCCCAGAGGGAATTCACCAGCTCCTGGAATGGAAATGTCCCGAGACGATCTGCTTCAGGAACAGCTCAACACAGGGCTCAGGCGACCCCAAAGGCTCTGCTTCTTTCTCTTTCTTTGCTCTTTTCAGCCCTTCTCCCTGGGCTGGAGCCCTGCTTTTATAAGTGTTCCCCTCAAACTCACCGAATAGCCACCATCACCTCTGGCTCCCACACAGGAAAGGACCCGAGGCCTTGCCCAGCTTCCCCCGGGAAAGCTGAGAGGCTCTCTGATTGGACCAGCTCACTCACAGGCCTGCCCTCAACAGTCACGTGGCCGCCGGATGTGATGTGTTGGTTGGCGGGAACAGGTCATGTGCTCCTCCCAGAGCAGGTGTGGCGCAGCTCAGATCCTGTGGTCTGAGGTGGGGGAGAAGTTGAGCCCAGTTGACTACAGGGGAGACGGGGAGGAGGACGACTGGCTCTGGGCACCGCACTGGACTAATCCAGCCTCTGCTCTCGGATTCTTTTTGGAGTCAGCCCTCCTCCCCCTGCATCTCCTACTCATCCTTAAAAACCTAGCTCAAGCCCTAACTGCGCCTGGAAGCGTCCCAGTGCACACCCGCGTCGCCCTTCTTTGGGTCTCTGTGCTATAGACAGTCCGAGCTGCGTAACGTGTCAGCCTCCGGATCATTAGGGCTCTGCCAGAGCTGAAACCAGGCCTAAGGTTTACTGAGTATGGGCACGTTAGCCTCCTAATAACCAAGGAAGAAAAGAGCCACGTGACCGTCAGACTCTGGGTCTCAGAGAGTAATGTAAGACCTGACCTAGTCAGCTGGGTCCGTTGGCCATAAACAGTTCCAAAGAACACCAACATCAGGCAGAAGTACAAAGCACCCAAAGACAAGGCCACTCCATAATCACGTCTCAGCGTGGACAGAATGTGAACATTGTCCAAACCACAAAACGACCCAAACATCCTCCATCCTGGCCGGAATGTTTCTTTCCTAATTGTAGCTGCAGCTTTGCTTGGTTCCTCCTGCCTTCTAGATAAGAATCCTTCAGATATCCAATCCTAGAATTACCCCTCCTTCCTGACAGCAACTGACTCAAAGAAAAAGCCCACAAAATCACTTAACACAAGCCAAAGTCCGAGAATAATCTTTCTCACATCCTTTTCCTGAGAAGCCCAGGAGTGTGCATTCTCCACCCATGCAAGCAGTCAGTGAACCCAACTTTGTTAGGCTAAAAGCTATGTTCTTGGTGGGCTTTGGCTGCAAGGTATTGGACAATCCTGCAAAAGGGATGTTCTTATTCTCATTTCACAGGTAAGGGAACTAGGGGTCAGAGAGGTTAACAAGTTGCCCAAAGTCACACAGCAGGCAGGTGGGGAAACTGAGATTCCCCAGCGTTCTTTCCATTAAAATTCTGTTCACATTTGTCCTTTCTTACTTTATTTATTAGTGTGTGTGTGTGTGTGTGTGTGTGTGTGTGTGTTTATTTTGTAATAATTGGTGCTGTTTGGCAGGCAGAGCTGGGGTTTGGTTGCACTGTCCTGGGGTAACTGGTGGGGCCTTTGCTTTTCCTCTCCTCCACAATATGGATGTTTCTCAACCCTTTTGGCTGCACCCCAGGATTTTTGCTTTCCCCTGAGGTGGAGTTAGGGGTGCTCACCTTTAACAAAGTTGACTTTGCCTTACATTTGGACCACTCTTCTAATTTCCAGGCACTTCTCCCTTTGTCACCTGGGAGCAGTCCCGTGGACCAGGCTGGGTGTGCTGACCATCTCTGCTTGACTCCGAGAGGAAGAGTGACTTGTTTAATGTCACACATGGCTGGCTAAAAATAGACCGGCTAACAGGGCACTCAGGGATTTTTTTTTTTTTTTAATTAGTTTATTTATTTGAGAGACAGAGAGAGAGAGAGAGAGAACATGAGCAGGGTGAGGAGCAGAGGGAGAAACAGACTCCCCACTGAGCAGGGAGGCCTGATGCGGGGCTCGATTCCAGGACCCTGAGATCATGACCTGAGCGGAAGGCAGATGCTTAACCAACTAGCCACCCAGGTGCCCCTCAGTGATCCTTTTACCAGCCCCTCATTTCTTGGTCCTAAAAGGACCCACTCTGTTATCATGGTCCCTGTAAAACTTGATTATTATTGTTATTGTGATTCTTATTACTTTTAGGTCAAACCATATGAAATTGCTAATATTCAGCCATTTTTGATCCACAAGGAAGTCCATTTTTGTGGGTTCAACATAATATTACTTTTTAATTATATAGTACCTGTGACAGCCCTTCCAACCCCAGCGCTCCTGGAACATTACCAGCAACTCAGTTACTTAGGTACCATCCCCTCATTCTCCAGGTGGGGAGACAAAGGCGGAAGGCAGTGAGGTGACCTTCCCAGGCTGCACGGGAGGTGACAGAGGGCCGAGACCCTGGTGACCTGCCCTGGTGACCTGCCCTCCCGGGGCTGAAGCTCCCTGCCTGGAATCCAGCTCCCCCCGACTTCCAAATTCCTTGCCCTTCCCAGACCCCGGGTCTGCAGCCAGCCCAGCTTCTCTGTGAACTCAAAGTACCTCCTATTTCCTTACAAAAACTGTCGCAAGAGTACTACGCTGTGCCAGGCACAGAGCATCACGACTGAACACAGTAGAGGGGCTCCCCAGGCATGGTCTGGCCAGGGTCTAGTCTAGTTCCCAGGTAGGTAACTAAACGTATGCACTTCAAACAGCGAGAGTCAGAGAAGGATGTGGATGGGCCTCCTTGGGGGGAGTGGACAGGGAAGGCCTCTCTGAGGGGGTGACATTTAAGCTGCCGCCCCCTGCAGGCCCCTTACCACCTACCTTGCTTCTTCGGGTCTGTGCTTTTGTGCCACGCTGACCTCTTGGCCCTTTCCTTGGCCGTGGGTCCTGGGAGGTTTTAGTCATGAGGTTGACAACTGTCCAGTAACTGGAGCATTGAAATCTCTGTGCAAAAGCAGCTCGTCAGCTTTAGTCACATGTGCCACATGTCCCCCAGCTCGCCCCCCACCCCCCGCTTCCTGGCAGTTAATATAGGAATTTCTTTAAAGGGAAGAAATACGAATCTTGGCATTTATTTTCTTGAACTTCGAGGGGCTGGCCGTGTGGAGTGTGTCCCCAGCAGGGCCAGTGTCTGTCCCGGGCACGAGGTCCCCTGCTGGGAGGGCCCAGGTCCCTGCGAGACTCTCTGTGGAAGGCTTTGGTGTTTGCTGGCTGTGGGCAAGTGTCCATCCGAGTGGAAACTGCTGCTAATCTGGGTGCTAATGTGCCCCTCGAGCTAGCAGAGGGGGTCCCAGAGCCGGAGGGAGTCTTAGTGAAGAGAAGAGACGGAGAAAGGGAGGCCCCGAGGAGGAGGAGCGGCGGACAAAGGCCCCTGAGGAAGGAGGCTGCGTTCACAGGGGACTGGCCAGTGCTGAGGGGTTTGCAGTGTCTATTTATGGAAGCTCATGGTGATCCCATGAAGTGGGTTGTAATACAATTCCCATTTCACAGATGAGGAAACTGGGGCTCCCAGCCAGTTTTCCACCAGGGCAGTCTGCCCCCAGGGCCTGTGCTCTCAGCCGCAGCAGCTTCTGCTTCCAGCCTCACCGACTGCAGGCCAGTCAGACCAGTACTGTCTCCCCGAAGGTGTCAGGGCTGTGCCAGGATCCCCTGACTGGGCGCATGGACAGATGGACAGACGGACGGATGGGCACTGAGCACACGTGCGTGTTGCTCCTGAGTGTGTGTGTCTGGGGTTGGGGGGCATTTCCATCTGGATCCTTCTCTCTGCTTCTGCCAGTCTGTCTCGGTCTCTCTCTCTCTCTCTCTCTCGCCCACCCTCCCTTTGTCCCTCGGCCTTGGTCTCCGCTCCTCTCTGTCTCTGCTTCAGGCTGTGCCTGTTTCACTCGGTCTCGCTCACCCCTCTCTCTCTGTCTGCCCCCCTCCTTTTCTTCCTCTGATGTCCTCTCAGTTCCCGTTTGTCATTTCCTGCCCATCTCTGTGCCCCCAGCTCTGTCCGAGTGTGTACTGTCCGTAGTCTCAGGAAGCCCGGCGCGGTACGGCCCACTCGGCCCCGCGCGCAGCGGGCAGGGCCATGCCCTGGTCCCCACCCCGGCGGTCCCCAGGCCCAGAGGCGCGCAGCACCCGGCAGACTGTCACTAGCTGGCGGGGGACGGAGCCTGCAAAGGACCCCAGCCCCTGCAGTCTGTGCAAGCGTGGGTGTCTCTGTCCCTGTGCTTGGGGCCAAGTGTGCCCTGAGGTGCAGGATCCTTGCCACACCTTCCCAGCCCCTCCCCTGCCGCAGCTTTCCCACGGTCAGCCCCACCCAGGAGCCCCTCCCGCCCGCTCCGCCTGGTCGTTTGGGACCCCTCTGGCCCGCTCCGTGGGGTCCGGCCCAGAGCGGCTGTTGTGCGGGCTCCTCTCTGGGCTGAGAGACAGGCAAGGCTCAGCAAGCGTGTCAGCCGTCAAAGCCAGAGGCCGCAGGAACCCCTGCCCACCCCGCCAGCCCTCCGGCAGGGCTGAGGACACGCTGAAAGGCTGAGCTGAGGCTTGGGAGCCTTGAGGCCTGCTTCCTTCCTTCCCCACTCCCCCTTTGCTGCGTGGAAGGATAAAATTATTTTCGAGAAATGTCATTCCATAAATCCCCATAGAATACCTGCTGTAAGTCAGAGCTGTGTTGGGGGCTTGTCTGGTCATCTGTTCCTCGGGGGCCTGAGGACAAGAGCGAACCTTCTGAGGGGCAGCTAATTGACTCTGGCTGCAGACTGTCCCACAGGCCTGCCCTTGGTCGCCTGGCTGAAGAGTTACCTTTCTCCCAGGTGGGGCCAGAAAAGCCCCTCCACCTCCATCGGGGGAAGTGGGGTGAGAAGGCTGGGAGAAGGCATCATTTGAATCCCTGCCCTTCTCTGCGTCTTAAAAAGACTCCAAGTTTCCTGAGTTTAAAGGGAAAGAGATGAGTTTCAAGTTGGAAAAGTTGATGGGTGTCCGATGTCTCGGCGCCACCGTCCGGCCTTGTAGGCCTAGTCGGGGGCGGGGGGTACATGAAAGGGGCCCTCAGAGGGGAGGACGAGGAGCAGCCCTGCCCCAGCTCAGGCTGGGGACAGCCCCGCCCTCACCTGCTTCAGAAGCCCCCTTGGAAGCCCCCAGGTAAACCCCCGCTCCCTTCCTTTATCCCAAGCCTCTTTTTTGAGGTTTGGCTGCATTTTTGATCTTAACAAGTTTTTTTTTTTTTTTTTTTTTTTTGTCATCTTTGCCAGGGCTTTTACAATGCGATTTCCTTTTATTTTAAAAACGGTGGCTTTCAAGCCTCCTCTCATCTGTGATTGTTTCATGTTTGCAGGTTTCTGGAAGGTTTGGAGCCAGTCCCTGGGTGGGCGACTTCCCATCTGCTCCTTGCTCTGCTCACGGGCTTGGAAGGGGTTGGGGCCTCGGAGCAGCGGGCTTTTCAGCCCCCCTCTGGGTGGGCCAGCACGGATGGAGGAAGACAGGGCTCTCAGCTGCCTGCCTCCCCCAGACTCCCCACTCTCCACGCAGCAGGAGACCTCATGGTGGGAGGCAGGCTGCCTGCGTTCCAGCCTTGGGCAGGTGCTTGCATTCTCTGGGCCTCAGCTGTCCCATCTGTACAGTGGGAATAGACATTGGATTCAAATACAGTAGTAATAAGTACTTAATAAGTACTCACAGAGAGATAGTATAAATAAGAATACTGGAAGATGATCCATGGAGAGTGCTGAGCACAGTGCCTGGCACAGAGTGAAGGACTAATAAATGGCACCAATCACAAGAGGACAAGCCCTTGGTTTCCCAGATGTCCGAGAGCTAGTCCTCAACTCTCACGCAGCTTCATCAGCTACTTAAAACACCAACTTTTCTGTGGCGCCTGGGTGGCTCAGTCCGTTAAGCGGCTGCCTTCGGCTCAGGTCATGATCCTGGGGTCTTGGGATCGAGCCCCACATCCGGCTCCCTGCCCAGCGGAGAGCCTGCTTCTCCCTCTCCGTCTGCCTGCCACTCTGCCTACTTGTGCTCTCTCTCTCTCTGTCAAATAAATAAAATCTTAAAAAACAAACAAACAAAAAACACCGCCTTTTCACTGAGTGCCAGCCCGGTGGCGCAACTCACCCCTGCACCTTCCCAACTCCGAATCTTTTTGGCCCCGCTTTTCCTCCCTGGGTCCCTCTTTCACACTTCCCCGTCAGGCTGAAAGTCTCCTCCATCCTTCAAGGGTCAGCTCAGTGCTGTCTACTCTGGGACACTTTCTTCACCTCCCTCAACTCAAAGAAAAATTAGTCACATCTTCTTCGGCGGTTGTATGACTGCATTTGGTTTTTATTTTACTTTGGAAGCAGGGGAAGCTAGCGTTCCCATTTCCTGTCCGTGCAACTGTGAGCATACTCCTTAATCCCTGGGAGCCTTCGTTCCCTCATCTGGAGACGGGGATGGCTATATTCTCCATCTTGTAAGCTCCGTGAGAGGGTGGCTTCCTGTTTCTTCCATTCTGCTGTATTTCCAGCACGAGAACACAGCAGGTGCTCAACAAATAAGTTACCAGAAATGATGACCACTGGGTTGATAGGGTTCTTAACTACTTGGCACATAAACAGTGCTCAATAGATGGCAATCTTCTTTATTACGCCCATTGTTATTGAGAAACATTCACTTCCTCATTCATGACAAGATGCAGATGTGAAGTGGCTCCCGTGTACAGGACACGGGGTCAGGTACAAGAGGGCTCCGGAGGAATGGGTGGTAGCTCTGCCCTTGCAGGGATTTGCTGCGGAGATGGAGACACAGACAGGGTGACGTCCCAGGCCATGGCAGCAGTGGGCCTGACTGGAGGTTCAGAGGCCATACGGAGTTTCTCTTGTCCATTGACTCTGCAGGACACGTGTCCTGCACACACTACATGCCTGGTAAATACTCTGAACTGAATTGGAAGTGATCTTTAGAAGCCCATCCCTTGAAAAGTTGCCCCAGGTTGGGCTGCCACTCAACTTAGCCAATCCCCAGTGCTCCGTAGCCTGAAGGCAGCTCTCTGCTCTATCCTGACGCTTTTTAAAAATAAGCTCAGTTGCCCCAGGAAACCCCAAGTTGGTTTGGGTTTAGGGGATGCACAGTAACAACTTCTCAGCTCCCTGGCCATCAGATGGTCCGTCTGCTTCCTCCTCTCTTCTCCCTTTTTGCATACCGTTATTCCCCTACAAAGCAGAACATAAGGCTAAAAACTGCTTTGGTGTTCCCCAAAGTGAGGTTTTTCAGATGCTTCTTTCAACAGCCAGCTCAGGCCCTTCACCACCAGCTGGGGCCCCCAGGAGCACCTCAGCCTGTGTCCATGGAGCCTACCCCATGATACCTATGGGTCTGCATTTGGGAAACCCCTTCTGCACTCAGCCCAGCTCCTCAGATCCCACTCCAGCACAGGTTGCTTATCTCACCGCCCCCCACTCCCGCCCCCGTCCTTATTTGTCTTGCCCATTGAACTTTAAAACCCTCCCCCTCCTCTTCATGATTCAAGTTGATAGCGGGTATCTCCTATTGCTTGTGCAGCCTCAATTCCCCTTTATGGGATCAAACACACTCTTCCTGCTTACCCTCCTTTTGGGGAACCACGTGCTCCCTCACGTTAAGCCCTTACGAGTTAGGTGGTTTGGACAATACCCTGACGCCAAGGATGGAACATGTGACCCACGGCTGACCAATCAGAGCATCAAATTCTTCGGGCCGTGTGATTGGCTCATGAATGCCCACGTGGCTGAAGAGAAGCCAATCAGGCCCAATCACCGCCACTCCATAGGCTACAAAAGAGGCGCTGCCGGCTCTTGGCCCAGGAGAGGTGGGTAGAACCTGGGCGTTCCGAGGGTTAGTGTATGGACACCGCCTGCTTGCAATACGGAGGGCAAAGGGGGATTGGAGAGTTCTTTGTTCAAGTCGTTGTGTTCTGCCAGTGCTCCTTCTGGACTTTCGGTGCCATGAACCAATGAATCCGCATATGTGCACATGCGCACAAACACACGTACACACACACACACACACACACCCACACACACACACACACACACACCCACCCCTACCTTTTTAAAAGTCATTGGAATTGGATTTTCATCCCTTGCAAGAGAAATAACCTAACCATTTGCTAGAGCCTCCAGTGGATCTGAAATTCCCAGCCCTGGAAGCGGGAAGACAGGTCAAGTGCCCGCCCCCCGCCCAAGGCCTCTTCCACGGCGGGATTCCGGGTCCGGCTGCCTTTTTAAACAAATTATCCTCTGCCTTTCCTTTGCCCTTGCCTGGTGGAGAGAGGAAACCTGTCTCCTCCTCTTTAAGCTGACGGAGGGACGCTGCAGAGAGAGGAAGTCCAAACCACCTTCTCTTCCGCTCTGGGGGCTAAGGGGCACGCTCCTTGGGTTTTTATATTGTTTTACCTTTTATTTTTTTCAGATTTACCTTCCTAATTAGGTTTTGCTCAGGCAAATATATTAGGATTAGTCTGTAATCCTTGAGCTCACAGAAAGTGAGGGTGGGACGCCCAAAGTGGGCTAGGAGCCAGGAGGAGGTGTTTGCTGTGGAAAATCCACAGAGTGGGGAAGCACGTGCGTAACAAGGTGTGTCCACACATGAAATGGGATTCAGATGTGTTATTTGTTTGTTTGCTTAATCCACAGCTATGAATTATTAGTTATGGGCTTGGTGTTGGCAAATAGGACAAGGTACCTGTCTTGACAGGACCCTGGTGGAGGGAAGAGACAAGTAAGAAGGACAAATAAATCTGGTGGGAACAGGTTGGCTGGGCTGCTGAGCCACTGGGGTGCTGGGGGAGATTATGTTCTCAGCCCCAGCAGGTGGACAGGGTTCTCCAAATAAGGGTTCCTACTTGCCCTTTGCCTATGTTTGGCCTCCTTGGGTTCCAGCATCTGAGCTCATACTCTCATGACCAACCATGCTTCCCAAAAGCCACCCTCCACGCCAAGTGGCTGGACCAGGAGTGAGCCCAAGCTGTGTCCGAGCCAACTCCCCTCCTGACCATCCAGGCAGGGAAGAGCCTCTTCCCCAGTCCAGACTTCCCCTTTCCTTGGGGTGAGCCCTCTTGGGGTCCCCAGAGTCCCTTCCAACCAGGGGTTGTGGTGAGGACCTTGCTAATTCACAAAGCCCTATGCTTTAGTAAGCAAGGGCGCAAGCATCACTTCTCCTCCCACGAGGTTCCTGGGCTCCAGGGCAAATGTATCCACGGCATGGGAGGTGGGGAGTGGGGGTGAGGGCTGTGGAGAGGTAGACTTGGTCAGGTCCCCTGAAGTGTGGCCACATTCTTCCCCATGCCATGGGTACCTACTTGCTGATCATTTGCCCATCCAAGGAAGCCTCTCGAAAGGCCCTTTTGTGAACAGAGAAGATTTGCTTGAAGATGGCTAGTGGCTCCGTCTTGACGGAGAAGCACGTCAGCAGCTTGCAAACAGCTCCTTCTTAAAGTTCTGCCTGAGCAGGCCCTGAAGCTACCGGCCGGGTCCCTGAGTGAGCAGGCCTCTTGAGGACACTGTCGGGGGGCTGCCTGGGCCTCCCTCGGACCTCTACTTCTCCCACTGCGGAGGGTGTGGCTTCTGCTCCGAAGGGCTCTGCCTTAGGACCAGAGAACTTTCTGAGCTGCTGAGCCTGGGGTCCCTGCGATGCATGAGGAGGCACAAACATGGGGTGGTGAAGGACACTGGGACCTTTGCAGGGGGCAAGGGAGCCTTTGGATGGTGGATGCCTCCCACGAGGAGAGCTTGGGGTCGCCTGCCCTCCGTTTTGCCTGTCATCATCACTTACCAATGACCATTACAAGGCCCAGAGCTCTCCGGAAGGCCATCCACCCTGAAATGAAAGCCCAGCCTCCTCAGAGTGGGTCAGAGGAAGGGTGCTTATGGCTCATCTCTCTCATTGAGGGTAGTTTACATCTGTTAGTAAATTTAAATGATGAGTTAAATGTGGTTTAGATGGCCCCACTCGGTCTGTCCTCTGCCTAACGACTGTGCAGACCCATTAGCGGTTCCTGGGCTGGTGCACAGACATGCTCCGGGGTGACTCTTGCCTCTTGGGGGGAGGGGATGTTCCTCCCCCACACCCAGCCAGGGCCGGGACACTGCCAAAGGCTCAACCTTCACAGTCAGAAGACATGGGGAGTGACTGCCATAGAGTCCGGGAGGAGGGGATTTTGCAGTTCCTGCCTCCCTCTGCCTCCCCCGCCTCCTCTTCAGCTCAGCTGGGGGTGGGGGCATGTCTCAGGCTCAACAGCCCTTCACTCCACAGTAGAGCTGAGCTAAGAAGGTCCTGGGAAGCCGCTGAGCCCAACCTCCCACGTTAGAGCTGGGGAAACTGAGGCTCCCTGGTTTGGGAGAAGGTCAGGTTTCTGTCCTGCTTCCTGCCTGGGTGGGCAGAGAGCACCAGCACAGAGTGTGGTTCTGAACCCTGGCTGTGCATCAGCCTCTCCTTGGCAGCCTTGAACAAATATGAGCCTGGGCCCGGGCCCAGGCATCTTTTACAAGCCTCCAAGGACTCTGGTGTGCACGGGGTGGTTACACAGGGTGGGTAAAAGGGAGTAGCTTCAGTTTGGATTGATGCTGCTGATGAATGATATGACCTGTGTTTGCCAGGCCACCTAGCCAAAGGCCACAAAGGGGCAACAACAGTGATGCGTATTTATGTGGTTCCTCGATATTGCTGGACTCCTGAAACCCCCCAAACTGTCACTCAGTTGTTTTTGGGACTCTCTAAGCTTGTCTCATGAGGGCTCATAAACAAACCTGTTAGCTGCCAAGTGGCATGGGGACAGGCCTCCCTATTCTGCTTTGGCGTCCCTTCAGGTAACGTCTGCCTGAGAAGCTATTTGGAGTAGCCCAGTCCTGCATCTGTAGGCCCTGTCCTTCAGTCCCTTGCTCTCTGTGCCTCCACTGGATCCAGTCCCTTTTAGGCACCGTGGTGTCAGCTGGACACACCTGAGACCCTCTGCTGGGTCCCTCTGCCTCAGTTGGGCCTTTCTGTCTCCTGTCCTCACAGCTGCCTCTGAGCATCACGCTTCTGATGCTGATGGGCTCGGCTCTCCAGCAGCCAAGGCTCCCCACATTTGGAGTCCTCCCTGCGCTGAGCTGCAGTGGGGAGAGTTCTCCTCTCCCCCAATCCCTGCTACTGTCACTGGTCCTGTCTTTTGATGTTTTGATGTCTTTTGAGTTTCAGTGCAAACCAGTCTTTCAATCTTTGTTGATAGCTTTTCTCTTCTGCAAGGACTTAGAACATGAATCTATGGGGTGTGGTCAGGAGAGAAATCTATGTGCTAGACACTAGAATCCTGGCCCCCAAGTTCAAACCCTTGCTATAAGGCTAAGCTGGTCTGTCTGGCTCTGCCTTTGGAAGGCATTCTCTTCAAGGGGTCCTCTCAAACCATGCAGGTAGACTTCTGGTCTACCCCGAGCCTGTTTCCATCAGCAGATGTGATTTCGGCTCCATCTGTCCCTCCAGGATCTCTAACTAGGTTAGATTGCCTGTTCCTGCCTTGCCTTCTGCAGGCCCTTTCTATCTCCCCATCCTGCCGTCCTCAGTCTGGCTTCGTGGACTCACTGGTAGAGCTGATCACACCAGGGAAGAAGGTGTCTCCCAGCATACCTTCTTCCCAGCATAAGTTCCCCTCCCATCTCATTGGCTAGCATAGGGTCAGACTCCCACCCTTAAGTCACTGGTGAGGGTCATAAGACAATCATGATTGGCTGACACCTATGGCGACCCATCTTCTGAGGCTGGGGAGGGGCTGAGCACCTGCCCCCCGCACCAGGCACTGGTGGGGGGGGTGAATACCCACGAGAACTACCCTCCACACCTTTGCCTGCTTGTATGAGCTTCCCGAGGCTGCTGTAACAAATTACTGCAAACTTTATGACTTGAAACAACAGAAGTTTATTCTTGCACAGTTCTGGGGGCCAGAAGTCCAGAATTAAGGTGTCAGCAGGGCCATGCTTTCTCCAAAGGCTCTAGGAAACAATCTGTTTTTGTGTCCTCCAGATTCTGGTGGCTGCAGGTGTTCCTTGGCCTGTGGCCACATTGCTCCACTCTCTGCCTCTGTGGTCACATGGCCTCCTCCTCTCCTCTGTGTCTCTCATGAAGACACTAGTCATTGCATTTAGGTCCACCTGGATAATTCAGGATGATCTCCACATCTCAAGCTCCTTAACTTAGTTATGTGTGTAAAGACCCTTTTCTGAATAAGGTCGGTTAACAGATTCAGAGGTTGGGGATGTGGACGTATGTTTTTGAGGGCCACGTTCGACCCACTTCAGTATTCTTTACTCCTGTCAGCAGTGGGGGAACTCCTCTTGGGAGACAGGCGAGACACGGAGCATCTAACAAAGCGGGATCCCTAGGAGACCCGGGGCGGGATAGGAGGCTGCGTGGCCCAGCCTTGCAGGACCTGCCTGGAGGGCGAGGAGAAGTTGGGTCTGCTTTTGGGTTTACTTCTCCGCTCTCCCTGGTTCATTTCCCCACTGCCCCATTTGGTCTTGATTACCGGAATTTTTCTGTGATCACAGAATTCTCTCATTGTGCCTTGCCCGACATCTGAAACAGCAAGCGGCCTGCCTGGCATTGAAAAGGAAAAAGTTTCTGGAGGACGCACCTGGGGCCAGAAGCCTTGAAGTGCTGTGGGTCTGGGGCTTGTGAAGGGAAGCTGAGATGGGGGAGGGCTGGGGGAGGGCTGGGTGAGGGCCGGGGACTGGCCCCGAAGGCCCCGGAGATGGTCTCCTGACCCAGACCCCTCGCCCCGGTGGGGACCGCGTGTCAGGGGCGGGCACAAGAGTCGCTCACCCTGGGCACTTGGGGTCCTCTCGGGCCCCAACTGAGAAGCCTCCGCGGCTGCCTTTCCCAAGCTCCCAGGCCTGAAAGCTAGAGGCCCAGGGCGAATAAAAGAGTCTGGGCAAAAGGCTCCAAGGCAGTTCAAAGAAGAGAGAGACTGGGGATGAAGTTTTCAAGCCACATCCAAGGGGAGGGCTTTTCATCTGCCAGCCTTTGAATCGGGAATCAAGGCGGGCAAAGTTACTACCAGGTTAAAGTTTAAATGGCACAGAAAGGGGAGCCGGGAAGATGAAACAGCGGCGGTCTGGCCAGGGGAACAAAGCCGGAGCCGGGCCCCGGCACCTGGCCGCAGAGGCGCCGAGCTGCCGCGAGCGGTCCCGGCGCCGAGAGGCTGCGCCGTCGCCATTGTTCGCTTAAGAAGGAAAGTAATTGAAAGGAAAGGTGAGGCAAGGAGAGGCGGCCGGCGCGTGTGACTGCCTGGATCGTTAGAAAATAATTTAAAGGGAACAGGCCTATCAAGCAGTTTCTCTTATGGAAATGCCATCATTGAAGAGAAAGGGAGGGGACGGTGGGGGAAGCCTTTTCATTCTTTGAAAAGAGGGAGGTTTTTTTTTTTTTTCCCTACTCACCAAGTGCAGACTTGAATATCATGTGAAATCTCTTGTATTTGCAAACTTGCTCCACTCCCTACTGCCCGGGGCTGTGGGGACTCTCCAGAGCCTCCGGGGCGGGGGGGAGGGGAGCTGGGGGAGCTGGGGGTTTTAGAGGGACCACGCGGCTGCATTCTGAGACAGGCTCCCTGCTTCCTCGGGAAGCAGAGTCCTTGGTCACCTCCTGGCTGCTTCTGCCTGCTCAGGCCGTCTCCCGTCTTATAGATGAGAACAGGTGAGTTAGCATCCTGCCCCAGTGGGGGGACCTTACACCCACACCGTTCCAGATGAAACTTCCCCATTCCCACTATCTGACCGGCTGCAGAGGAACATCCCTGATCACACTGTTTCGGTCTTCTGGAACTAAAACATGTTCATAATTGTCAACATTAATCTAACAAGCATCTACTATGTGCCAGATAAAGTCTAGTGAGCAAGACCTAGATCCCTGCGTTTTGGAACCTATAGTCTAGATGGGGAGGTGAGCAAATGAGCAATAACAATCAGACTGATAAGAACTATAACAGAGGAAGCCTTGTGGCTGTGGGGGATGCTTAGCCTGGTCTATGGACCGTCTAGGAAACCTACCTGAGGAGGTGACACTTGAGCGGAGTTGTGAAGAGTCATTAGCTGCTAGTGAGGGGGATTCTCCTTCTAGCCAAGATGGAGTAGCATGCATCAGATTTACCTTCCTGCCTGAAACAACTGAAAAACGACAAAACATGAAACAATGGTTTGCAAGACATTGGACATTGAGAAAGGAAGGGCAGTGTTCCCCGAGAGCTGGAAATCAAATGAGGTGAGCCCTATGACTGCCCCAGCTTGCTGCCTTGAGGGAGTTTCCAGGTCACAGTGCAGGGAGGGGAATTAAGAGGGATATTGGCAGACTCCCTATGTTGAGGTGATGGAGCCGAGAGGCTGGAGACCGAGGTAGCTAGAGTTTGCAGGGCAGCGGATCTGACGGGAGAAAGTCCAACACAGAGAGAACTTTGGAGATATGCCGAGGGATACCCTACTCAAGTATTCAACAGAATATCAGCCAGCCCATATGTGTTGGGAAGGTATCTGAGGCTGGGGAATGAACCACCCAAAGGGTCAGCGTGAAGAGTAACTGTATCCAGATTAAAGCACAAGAATGTTTACAGGAATACAAAAATATCCAGCACCCAGAGAGGTCAAATGCATTATGTCTGGCATCCATTTACAAATTACCAGGCATGTGAAGAAGCAGGAAAATATGAGCCAGGATGAAGGAAAATGACTCAATCAAAACTGACCTAGAACTGATGCAGATGTTAGAATTAGCAGACAAGGACGTTAAAACAGTTCTTGTGACCCTATTCCATATGTTCAAAAAGTTAATTAGAGACACAGAAGACATGAAAAAGACTCAGATCAAACTAGTAGAAATGAAGGCTCCAGTGAAGGAGACTGAAAAGCACACTGGATGGCATTAATAAGAGATTACACATTCCAGCACAAAAGACTAGTGGAGTTTAAAACAAGCAATAGTAACTATTCAAAGTGAAACAAAGAGGGAAAAAATAATACAAAGAAAGCAAGACAGTAAATAGCATAAGTGAATTGTGGGACAATATTCAGTGGCCAAATATTCCTGTCATGAGAGTGCCTTAAGGAGAGGGTGTGTGCAGTAAACATGTTTAAAGTCATAGTGGCCCAAATTTCTCCAAACTTTGTGAGAAGTATAAACCCATGGTTCCAAGAAGCTCACTGAACTCTAAGCACAGGAAACATAAAGAAAACTGCCCCAAAACCCATCGTAACCAAATGGCTCAAAACCAGTCGTAGAGAGAAAAATTTTAAAGAAGCAAAAGAAAAAAAAGACATGATGTACAGAGGAACAAAGGATTACAGAAGATTCCTCACAAGAATCGATGCAAATGAGAAGACAATAGAGCAACATATTTTAAAATAATAGGCACAACTCACAGATATTATGGGTTTGGTTCCAGACCACTTCAATAAAGTGAATATCACAATAAAGTGAGTCAAAGGAATGTTGTGGTTTCTCAGTACATATGGAAGTTTGTTTATACTCTGTCATAGTCTATGAAGTATGTAATAGCATTATGTCCAGAAAACTGTGTATACCTTGATTTAAAAATGCTTTATTGCTAAAAATTGCTAACTATCATCTGAACTTTCAGCAAGCCATAATTACTGATCATGGGTTGCCATACCAAATTTAATAATAATGAAAAAGTGTGAGATATTGTCACATGTGACACAGACACACAAAGTGAGCAAAATGGTGCTCAATGCAGGGTTGCCACAAACCTTCAGTTTGTAAACTGGGACACCTGCATAGTGCAATACAGTGACATGCAATAAAACATGGTACACCAATATTGGAAGAAAATTGAAAGAATTATCAACTCGGAGTTCTATACATAGTGAAAATATTTTTCAAAAATGAAGGCAAATAGAGAGAGGACCCTAAAAATACGATAAAGCACCAGGAATCTGTCTCCCCACCTAGACAATAATTACGCTGGCAGAATCTGTCTGATATAACTATTTTGGAACTCTGAAGTCTATTGAAACCTTGCAAGTTCCAAGGAGGGGCTTGGATGGTAAATTGTAGTTAATTTTGGTCAATTTCAGCTTGTAGCATGGCAGCAGCTATCCATCTCTCACCCACAGCCCTGTGGCAGGCAGCCATACCTATATTTTCGAAGCAGTTTGATGCAGCTTATGGGAGCCAGGGTGGGCAAAAAGGACCCTGTGCTCCTATTGGGAATCTGTGCTCCTATTGCTATTTGCAGGTTCTAGTCACAGAGGTACAGCCAAGAGGTGGGCAGCTGTTTTTTTGTTGCACCTCTCCCCATTGGGACAAGCACCTTCTCCTCTAACTGAAGTGACATCCAGGAGATTTGAAAAGCTTACACACTTTCCCCACCTCTTCATTTTTCTCCTTTCCCTCTTTCGGGAACCAGACATTAAAGTCTAGGACATCCATAAGCAACTGTATATACAGGAATAATTAGGAAATGACCACACATGCCTAGGAAAAGGCATAGGCTCAGAAAAAACCTGGAAAGATCTCAGATTTTCATGTCAGGCTGATCCTTGGTACCGGGACAGTCTACAATAATAAAAACAAAACCCAAAACAATGACGACAAACAGCAAACCATAAGGAAATGAGAGAATCTGATTTCTAGTGTTACCCCATTGTTAGATTTATGCCCAGTTTTCAATGAAAACATCACAAGGCATACAAAAAGAGAGAAAGAAATAAAAGAAAAACAGAAAAGTATGACTATCCAAAAGAAAAAAATAAATAATTGACAGAAACTGTCCTTGAAAAAGGTCTGAAGGCAGATCTACTAGATAAAAAATTTAAAGCAACTGTCATAAAGGTGTCCAAAGAACTAAAGGAAGATGTGGAGAAAGTCAAGGAAATGATGTATGAAAAAAGTAGAAATACAAAAAGAGATAGAAAACATAAAAAGATAACCAAAAAGAAATTCTGGAGCTGAAAAGTACAATAATTGAAATGAAAAATTCACTGGTGGGATTCAAAGGCATATTTGAACAGTCAGGAGAAAGAATTAGCAAACTTGAAGATAGGACAGTGTAAATTATTGAATCTGAGGAACTGAAAGATGAAAAAGTCAAGAAAAGTGAACAGAGCTTAAGGGACCTGTGGAGCACCATCAAATGGAAGCATAAGCATTGTGGGTGGGAATCCCAGAAAAAGAGATGGGCAGAGAGAATATGTGAAGAAATAATGGCTGAAAACTTCCCAAATTTAATGAACTACATGAATATAAACATCCAAGAAACTCAACAAACTCCAAGTAAGATGAATTCAAAGAGACCCACACAAAGACACATTGTATTCAAACTTACAAAAACCTAAAGACAAATAGAAAATCTTGAAAGCAGCAAGAAAGTAGTGAATCATCACATACAAGGGATCCTCAATAAGAATGGCATCATATTTCTCATCAGAAACTTTGGAAGTCAGTAAGCAATGGGCCAATATATTCAAAGTGCTAAAAGAAACTGTCAACCAAGAATCCGATATCTGGCAAAACTATTCTTCCAATGTGAGGGAGAAATACCCAGAGGAACAAAAACCGAGTGAGTTTGTGACCACTAGGCCTGTCCTGCAAGAAATGCTCAAGTCCTTCAAGGTGAAAAGAAAGGACAAAAAACAGTAACTTGAAGCCATATGAAGAAATAAAGATCTCAATGAAGGTAAATATATGGGAAATTATAAAAGCTTGTATTATTGGGCGCCTGGGTGGCTCAGTCGTTAAGCGTCTGCCTTCAGCTCAGGTCATGATTCCAGGGTCCTGGGATCGAGCCCTGCATCGGGCTCCCTGCTCTGTGGGAAGCCTGCTTCTCCCTCTCCCACTCCCCCACTTGTGTTCCCTCTCTCACTGTGTCTCTGTCAAATAAATAAATAAAATCTTTAAAAAAAAAAAAAAGCTTGTATTATTATTATATCAATGGTTTATAACTCTACTTTGCTTTATACATGATTTAAAAGATCAATACATTAAAAACTATTAATGTTTAAGAGTATTATTGTAACTTTGGTTTATAACTCCATGTTTTGTATTCTGCATGACTTGAGACACTAATGTACTTAAAAAAATTATTAATTTATGTTGTGGGGCACACAGTGTTTAAAGATCTAATTTTGTGAAATCAACAACTGAAAGAGGGTGAGGATTGAGTTGAAAAGGAGCAGTTTTTGTATGTGATTGAAATTAAGCTGGTATAAATTAAAATTAGATGGTTATAACTTTAGGATATTAAATGTAACCCCTATAGTAACCACAAAGAAAAGAGGTATAGAATATAAACAAAAGGAAATGAGAAAGGAGTTTAAACATTTCACTGCAAAAAAAAAATCAACTAAACACAAAAGAAGACAGTAGTTCAGGAAATGAGGGACAAAAGCTATAAGTCATATGGGAAACAAATAACAAAATCAGAGAAGTCCCTCCTTATCAGTAATTACTTTAAATATAAATGGATTAAACTCTCCAGTCAAAAGACAGAAATTAGTAGTACGGATAAAAACATGATCCAACTGTATGCCGTCTGTAAGAGACTCACTTGAGATCCAAAGACAGAAATAGATTGAAGTGAAAGGATGGAAATAGATATTCCTTGAAAACAGGAAACAAAAGAGCAGTGGTGGCTATACCAATGTCGGACAAAGTAGACTTTAAAACAAAAAAGTTTATGAGAGAGGAAGAAGGACATTTTATATTAATAAAATGATCAATACATCAGGAAGATAAACAATTATAAATACATGTGCAACTAATGACAGGCCATCAAAATATATAAAGCAAAACCTGACAGAACTGAAGGGAAAAATAGGCAGTTCTACAATAATAGTTGGAGACATCGATACCCCACAAATAATGGACAGAACAACCAAACTAAAGGTAAGTAAGGAAACGAAGAGCTTAAGACAATAAACCAACACGATATAACAGACATGTACAGAACATGTTACCCAACAACTAGAGTATACACATTTTTTATCAAGTGTACATGGGAAATTTTCTAGGATAGACCATATGTTAGGCCACAAATTACATCCAGTAGATTTAAAAAGATAGATATTATACAAATCATTTTCTCTGACCACAACAGGATGAAGTTATGAATCAACAACAGAAGTAAAACTGGAACATTCACAAACTTGTGGAAATTAAGCAACACACTCTTAAACAACCAATGGGTCGAGGCAGAAATTGCAGGGGAAACTAGAAAACATATAGAGGAGAATTAAGATAAAAACACAAAAGATCAAAACTTATGGAACACAGGGAAACAGTATTAAGGGGGGATTTGTAGCTATAAATGCTTACATTAAAAACCAAGAAAGATCTCAAATCAACAAGCTAGTTTTACAACTTAAGGAACTAGAAAAAGAAGAACAAATTAAATCCAAAGCTAGGACAGAAGGAAAGAATAAAGATTAGAGCAGAGATAAATGAACTAGAAAATAGAAAAACAATAGAGAAAATCAATGACAGCAAAAGTTAGTTCTTGGAAACGATCAACAAATTGATAAACCTTTAGTCTGAGAGACTAAGAAAAAAGGGAGAAGACTCAAATTACTAAAATCAGAAATGAAAATGGGGACATTACTACTGACTTTACAGAAATAAAAATGATTATAAGAGACCTATGAATAATTGTACACCTACAAATTGGATAATCTAGATGAAAGGGACAAATTCCAAGAGACACAAACCTACCAAGAGGAAATCATGAAGACAGAGAAATTCTGAATAGACCTATAACTAGTGAGGAGATTGAATCAGTAATCAAAAATCTCTTGACAAATTAGAGCCTTGGACCTGATGGTTTCACTGGTGAATTCCAACAAATGCTTAAATAAAAACTAATAGCATGTTCTCAAACTTTTCCAAAAAATTAAAGAAGTGAGGAACACTCCCATAACTCATCCTATGAGGCCAATATTACTCTGATACCAGAATAAGACAGACAACACAAGAAAAGAAAACTGGCCAATATTCCTTGTGAACACTGATGCAAAAATCCTCAGCAAAATACTAGCAAATCAATACTAACAGCATATTAAAAGGATTATACACTACGACCAAGTGTTTTTTGGAATTGTAAGGATGATCCAACATATGGCAATTGAACAATGTAATACATCCCATTAACAGAATGAAGGGGAAAACCTGCATGATCATCTCAATTGATGCTGAAAAAATATTTAATAAAATTCAACACCATGGGGCACCAGGGGTGGCTCAGTCGGTTAAGGGTCTGCCTTCGGCTCGGGTCATGAACCCGGGGTCCTGGGATCGAGCCACGTCAGGCTCCCTGCTTGGCGAGGAGCCTACTTCTCCCTCTCCCTCTGCCTATTCCTCCCTCTGCTTGTGCGCTCTCTCTGTCTGTCAAATGAATAAATAAAATCTTTAAAAAAATTTCAACACCATTTCTGGATAAAAACATTCAACATACTAGGAGTAGAAGGAGACTATCTCAACATAATAAAAGCCTTATATGAAAAACCCATAGTGAACATTTTAATTCATGGTGAAAGACTGAAAGCTTTTCCTCTAAGATCAGGAACAAGCCAAAGATATCCACTTTTGCCACTTCTGTTTAATATAGTACTGAGAGTTCTAGCCAGAGCAATTAGACAAGAAAAAGAATTAAAAACATCCAAATTGGAAAGGAAGAAGGAAAATGATCTCTTTACAGGTGATATGATCTTTTATGTAGAAAATTTAAAATTCCACAAAAAATGATAAAACTAGTAAATGAATTCAGCAAAGTAGCAGTATACAAAGTCAACACACAAAAATCAGTTGCTTTCTATACACAAACAATGAACAATCTAAAAAGGAAATTATGAAAACAATTCCATTTATAATAGCATCAAAAGGAATAAAATAGGGGCGCCTATTAACTGAGGTGGCTCAGTTAAGTGTCTGCCTTCGGCTCAAGTCATAACCCCAGGGTCCTGGGATCGAGCCCCACATCAGGCTCCTTGCTCAGCAGGGAGTCTGCTTCTCCCTCTCCCTCTGCTGCTCCCTTTGCTTGTGCTCTCTCACTCACACTCTCTCTCTCAAATAAATAAATAAAATCTTCTTTTAAAAAAAGAATAAAATACTTAGGAGATACAAAACATGGCTACAAACATTGCTGAAAACTACAAAACATTGCTGAAAGAAATTAAAAAATAAATTGAAACACATCTTGTATTCATGGTTGGAAGACTTAATATTATTAGAATGTCAATACTAACCAAAATGATCCACAGATTCAATGCAATCCCTATCAAAATCCTGGTGATGTTTTAGCAGAAAGAAAAACCCACCCTGAAATTTATTTGGAATCTTAAGGAACCTTGAATAGCCAAAATAATCTTGAAAAAGAACAACAAAACTGAAAGACTCAGAGTTCCTTATTTCCAAACTTACTACAAAGCTATGGTAGTTAAAACAGTGTGGTGTTGGCATAGAGAGGCATGTAGACAATGAAATAGAATAAAAAGCTCAGAAATAAACCTGCACATACATACTCAGATAAGTTTTGACAAGGGAGCCAATGCTATTCAATGGGGAAAAACACTCTTTTCAACAAATGGTGCTGGAAAAACTGGATATTCACATGTAAAAGAATGATGTTGGACATCTACCTAACACCATATTAAAAAAATGAACTCAAAATGGATGAAGGACCCAAATGAAAGACCTAAAGTAATAAAACTCTTAGAAGAAAACAGCACCAAAGCTTCACAGCATTGTATTTGGCAATGATTTCTTGGATATCACACCAAAGGCATAAGTAACAAAAGAAAAAATAGACAAATTGGACTTTATGAAAATTTAAAAATTTTTGTGCATTGAAAGACACTGTTAACAGGGGATTAAGGAGCACGCTTGTCATGGGGGGCACAGGGTGATGTATGGAAGTGTTGAATCACTATGTAGTACACCCGAAACTAATATAACTCTGTATGCTAACTAACTGGAATCAAAAACATAAAAATAAACCTAAAATAAATAAAATGATGCTTTTCTTTGGAAATTGATTCCACACAAAAAAGATACTGTCAACAGAATAAAAAGGCAACCCACACAATGGGAGAAAATATGACTGATAGGGATTAATATTCAGAATAGGGAACTCAGCACCCCAAATCAAAGAACCCAATTAAAAACAGGCAAAAGACTCAAATAGCTGTTTCTCCAAAGAAGATATTCAAATAGCCGATAAGTGCATAAAAAGATGCTTCAACATCACTAACCATTAGGGGGATGCTAATCAAAACTACAATGAGATACCACCGCACACCCATAAGGATGGTTATTGTAAAAAAAAAAAAAAGAAAGAAAGTGAATAACAAGTATGGTGAGGATGTGGAGAAGTTGTAAACCTTGGGCACATTGGTAAGAATGTAAAATGTTTCAGCTACTATGGAAAACAGTATGGGGATTCCTAAAAAAATTAAAAATAGAATTACCATATGATCCAGCAATTCTATTTCTGGGCAAATATTCAAAAGAATTGAAAGCACGGTCTCAAAGAGCCATTTGTACACTCATGTTCATAGCAGTATTATTCACAATACCTAAAACATGGAGACAATCTGAGTGTCTATCAGTGGATGAATGGATCAGCAAAATGTGGTATATACATACAATGGAATGTTATTCAGCTTTGAAAAGGAAGGAAATTCTGGTATATGCTACATCATGGATGAACCTCAAGGACATTATCCTAAGTGGAATAAGCCAGTCACAAAAAGACAAAAACTGTATGATTCCACTTATCTGAGGTACTTACTCTGTCAAAATCACAGAGGTAGAAAGTAGAATGGTGATTGCCAGGTGCTGGAGGGAGAGGAATGGGAGGTTATTGTTTAATGGTGTAGAGTTTCAGTTTCCCAAGATGGAAGAATTCAACCTACAAATGTACTCAATATCACTGAACTGTATGCTTAAAATGGTTAAGGTGGTAAATTTCATGTTATGTGTATTTCACCACAATAAAAAGAATAGAGGCAAAAATAACGACTTTTTTAGACATACAAAAGTATAAGGACTCCATTTTAGATACAAAGACACAAATAGGTTAAACATAAAAGGATGGGGGAAAGGTAAACCATTGCTAACACTGATAAAAGAAAGTAGACAAGCTAAAGTTTTACACCAAGAAAATAGTACAACTACAAGAAGTTTATTTTATAATAAGAAAGGGTTCAGTACATCAAGAGGACATAACCATCGTAAATTTTTATATACCTATTAACTGAGATTCGAATTATATGAAGCAAAAACTAATAGAACTACAAGGAGAAATAGAAAAATCCAGAGTTATAGCCAGAGGTTCCAATACCTTTCTGTCAATACTTAATAAAATACATACACAGAAAATTAGTAAGAGTGTAGAAGGATTGGGGCGCCTGGATGGCTCAGTCAGTTAAGTTTCCGACTCTTGATTTTGGCTCAGGTCATGATCTCAGGTCATGAGATTGAGCCCCGCATTCGTCTCTGCGCTCAGCGGGAGTCTGCTTGAGATTATTTCTCTCCATCTTCTCTGCTCCTCTCCCTGCTTGTGCTCTCGCAAATAAATAAATAAAATCTTTAAAAAAAAGTATAGAAGGCTTGAACAGCACTACCAACCAACTCTACCTAACTGACATCTACAAATGATTCTACCCAACAAGGGCAGAATACACATGCTTTGCAAATGCAAAGGCACATGGAATATTGGCCAAGCCAGACTATATTCTGGGCCATAGGTTGAGTCTCCATAAACTTAAAAGGGTTTAAATCTGCTCACAATGTAATTAAATTAGGAATGTGTAACAGAAAGATCTTTGGAAAGAACACAAGTATTTGGAAACAAAAAGACATACTTCTAAGTAACCCATGGCTCTAAGAAGAAATCAAAAGGGGAAAAAATTATAAGGTATTTTTTGAATGAAAATGATGAAACACTACATCACAGCTTGTGGGATGCTCCAAAGCAGTACTTACAGGGATATTTATAGCACTAGATGCCTCCATTAGAAAGGAAGAGCATTCTCAAACCAATGATCTCTTCTCTTGCCTTAAAAAACTAGAAACAGAAGAGCAAATTAAGCTGAAAGTAAGCAGAATAAAGCAAATATAAAAATCACAGTGGAAATCAATGAACTAGAAATAGAAGAAGTGAATGAAACCAAAAGCTAGTCCTTTAGGAGATAAATAAGAATAGTAAATTCTGGGGCACGTGGATGGCTCAGTTGGTTAAGTGTCTGCCTTTGGCTCAGGTCATGATCCCAGGGTCCTGGGATCGGGCCCCTCATTGAGCTCCTTGTTCAATGGGGAGCCTGCTTCTCCTTCTACCTCTGCGCTGCTTTTCCCTCTGTCAGCTGCTCTCCCTGCTTGTGTTCTCTCTCTCTCTCTGTCAAATAAACAAAATAAGATCTTTAAAAAAATAGTAAACCTCTAATTCGACTGATAAAAAAAAAAAAAGACAGAGGGGGTACAGTAATTTCCAATATCAGTAATGAGGGTATTTTTTTTGTTGTTTTTAAAGATTTATTTATTTATTTTAGAGAGAGAGAGAGAGTGGGGTGGGGAGGGGCAGAGGGAGAGGGAGAGAATCTCAAGCAGACTCTACCCTGAGTCTGCTGAGATTACTGGCCCCCCAGTAATGAGAGTGTTAACATCACTACAGACTTTAGAGATATTAAAAAGATATTAAAATGATAATAAGAGAATCTCGGGGCACCTGAGTGGTACAGTCGGTTGAGTTTTCGACTCTTGGTTTTGGCTCAGGTCATGATCTCTGGGTTGCGGGGGGATCAAGCCCTATGACAGGCTCCGTGCTCAAGGTGGAGTCTGCCTGAGATTCTCTCCCTCTCCCTTTATCCCTCCCCCCCACTCTCTCTCTCTCTAAAATAAATAAATAAATCTTAAAAAAAGATAATAGAATCTTATGAACAACTCTATGTCAAGACATTCAATATTTTAGATGAAATGAACAAAATCTTTGCAAGTCACAAACTACCATATCTCATCCAAGAAGAAGTAGGTAACCTGAATTTCTCTATGTCTTTTAAAATAATTGAATTTGTAATTAAAAACATTCCCATAAAGAAAACCGCAGGCCCTGGTGCCTTTTAGTGAATTCTATCAAACATTAGAAAAAGAAATAACACCAATTTTACACACCTCCTCTAGAAAATTGAAGAGGAGGGAATATTACCACTTCATCCTATGAGGTTAGCTTTACCCTGATATCAAAACCAGAGAAAAGCACTACAATAAAAGGAGGCTACAGACCAATTCCTTCATGAATTATGTGTATTTTATGACAATAAAAAAAAATGAAGGCAAATAGACTTTTTCAGACATGCAAAAGCTATAGACTAATATCCTTCATGTTTAGATGTAAAAATTTTAAGCAGAATCTTAGGAAATTGAATCCAATAACACTTAAAAAGGATAATATATCATGACCAAGACGGTTTAACATTTGAAAATTAATCAATGCAATTGACCATATTCAAGAACTAGTCACAAAACCCTATATGATCACCTTAACTGACACAGAAAAAGCACTTGATAAAATTCAATATCCTTTCCTCATACACAAACTTCTCAACAAATTAGACATAGAAGTGAACTTCTTTAACTTGAAAATCCTATAGCTAATATCACATTTAATGGTGAAAAACTGAATGCATTCCTCCTAAGATAAGGAAGAAGACAAGGATGTCCACTCTCACTGCTACTGTTCAATTCTGTACAGGAGGTTCTAGCCAGTGAAATGGGGAAAAGAGAATGGGAAATGAGAGAGAGAGAGAAGAGAGAAGAAGGAGAAGGAGAAGAGAAGGAGGAGGAGGAGGGGGAGGAGAAAGGGAGAGGAAGGGGAAGGGAGGAGGTTGGGTGAGGGGAAGTGAAGGAGGGAAAAAAGGAAGAAAGGAAGAAAAAAGAAAAGGAAGGAAGGAAGGAAAGAAGAAAGAAAGAAAGAAAGAAAGAAAGAAAGAAAGAAAGAAAGAAAGAAAGAAAGAAAGAAAAGAAAGGGCATCTATATTGGAAAAGAAGTAAAAATATCTTAATTTGCAGATGACATGATTGTCTATGTAGAAAATCTGATGGAATCTATAAAACGGCCACTAGAATTAATGAGACCGGCAGGGTGGCAGGATATAAGATCAATACACAGAAATTAATTATATTTTTATATACTAGCAAGGAACAATAAGAAATTAAAATTAAAAATACCATTTATACTAATAACAAAAAAAAACTTAGGAATAAATCTGGCAAAAGATGCATGAGAGCTAAAAACTACAAAACGTTGCTGAGAGAAGTAGAGAGCTATGCCTTGTTCACAGGTCAGAGGACTCAGTATTTTTAAGATGCCTTCTCAAATTTATCTGCAGATCCAAAGCAATCCCAATCAAAATCCCTGCAGGCTTTTTTGTTGAAATTGACAGGTTAATCCTAAAATTCATTCAGAAGTGCAAAGGGGGAAGCAGAACAGCCAAAAAAACTTTGCAAAAGACAAATTTAGGGATGAAGATGACCTGATTTCAAGGCTTACAAAAAACCACAGTAATCAAGAGAGTGTGGTACTGATGGAAAGATCAAGGGATGAATGGAACAGAATAGAGAACCCTGAAACAGGGCTCTCAGCATATATGTGGACAATTGAGTTTTGACAGAAGGGCAAAGGTGGAGAAAAGATAGTTGTTTTAACAAATAGTATTGAAACAATTGGATATCCATGTGCAAAAAATGAACTCTGGTTTATACCCCTCATCATAGATGAAATGTAACCTAGACTGGGTGATACGTCTCCTAAATGCAAATTATGAAGCCATACAAATCCTGAAGAAAACACGAAAGAAAACACAGGAGACAAATTTTGAGCTTGTGTTAGGCAACGATTTCTTGGAAATGACACCAAAACCCTAGAAGCAAAAAAATCAGTGAACTGGACTTCCTCGGCATTAAAAACTTCTGTTCTTTGAAAGACACTATTAGAGATAAAAAGACAAACTACAGAATATGATAGAACGTTTTCAATCACATATCTGATAAAGGCTTTGTTTCTAGACTATAAAGAGCTTTCAAAAATGCTCAGCATTGTTAGGCATTAGGGAAATGCAAATTAATGCCACAACAATTTACCACTAATCACCTATTAAAATGGTTAAAAGGGGGCCGCCTGGGAGGCTCAGTCGGTTAAGCGACCAACACTTGGTTTCGGCTCACGTGATCTCAGGGTCTTGAGATCAAGCCCTGTGTCCGGCTCAGCGCTCAGCACGGAGTCTGCTTCAGATTCTCTCTCCCTTTCCCTCTGCTCCTCCCCCGACTCGTGTAAGCTCTCTCTCTAAAAATAAATAAAATCTTTAAAAATTAAAATAAAATAAAATAGTTAAAATGAACAAGACTGACCATACCAAGTGTTGGTGAGGACGCCGTTAAACCAGAATACTTGTTATGCTGCCGATTCAAAAAAGTTTAGCGGTTTCTTAAAAATTTAAACATGCGCCTGGTGTACAACCCAGCCATTCTACCCCTACGGAGATAAAAGCACATGTCCATCCAAAAACCTGTACACGAATGTGCCTAGCAGCTTTATGTTTAATAGCAACTGACTGGCAACAACCCAGATGTCCACAGATGGGTGAGTGGATATACAAAGCCATATATCCATACAACAGAATAACACTTAGCAAGAGAAAGGAATGAGCTACTGATACACACAATGACATGGATGAATCTCAAAGTCACTATGCCAAATGAACGAAGCCCGACATAAAAAGGGTGTATGAGTGATAAGAGTCATATGAGTCAATGTATATAAAACTCCAGAAACTGTAAACTAGTTCGTGGAGGCAGAAAGTAGAGCGTGGCTGCCTGGGGACTGGGGCAAAAGGGGTGTGGAGGAGGCAGTAGAGCGTCAGGAGGAAATTTCGGGGAGTGATGGATAGGCTCACTACCTTGACTGTGGTGATGGTTTCCGAGGTGTTTGTGTGGGTCCAAACTTAGCACAATATGCTCTTCAAATGTGTGTGATTTATCGCATCTCAGTTAAACCTCAATAAAGCTGTTTTTTTTTAAAAAAAAAAAAGTAGTGGGGGAGAAGGGATGGGAACGTGCTCCAGGCGGAGGTTACGGAGGCCTGGAGATGAGGATGGGAGGGGTTCTAAGAAGCGAGAAGATTCTGCAAGGCTGGAGAACATGGCAGCAAGTTGAGAGTAGGGAGACATGAAGCTGATTATTGGTCCCTTGCGATGTGCTTATAATTTGTTTTGTGCCTCCTTCAGGATCTCTGGGAAACTTTGGACAGTGCCCAGGCCTGCCCCACTGCGATCCTGTTTTTTCTTCTTCTTGCAGGCTCCCGTGACACACAGTCATTCCATGGAGATGTTTAAGTGAGCCTGCTCCTGGGGTCGGGGCTCAGAAGATTTAGGTAGGGCTTGAAGGAGGGGGGCTGTCAGCTGGAAGAAGAGAGGGGGAGGTGCCCAGTATCATGAGTTCAGAGGCTGGAGGGGGTGGCCTGGGGATGGGCAGGGAGATGGGCCCCAGATCATGTCCCAGAGTTGCTTCAGAGCCTCCTTCCCAGCCCAGTGGGGATCTGCATCAGTTCCCCAAAGCCAATGTGCAGAGGATTTGTATAACCAAGTGTGGTTTGCTGAATGAATTGCCAGACACACGTCAGTCTAGCAGAGTTCCCTGCAGCTGTGTCAAGTGCAAGGCTGGGTGGGGAGGCAGAGCACGGGCAAGCGGAGTTTGAGGCGGCCCATGCATTTGCATGAGAAGCGGCCCTAGCAGGGCAGAGAGTAGAATAGGGGAACTAAACTTTCAGAACACCGCTCAGTAGCTGGGTCAGCTGATCATTTGGTGGGCGGATCTTCCCCAACCTGATTTTTGCGAATCAGCTTGCTGCCCCTAGGAGGAACTGACAAATATTGATGTGATGTGATACCCTGGGCAGGTTGTGAGTGGGGTGTTGTCTGGAATCCACTGTGGGCCTATGTTGTGCTGGGAGTGAGTGATGAAGGCAGAGAGAGGGGGAAAAAGGACAAGCAGGATCTTGCCTGGGACAGGGAAGACAAGAAAAGTCAGTATTCAATATGGTCAGCAAACAAGATGGTCTAAGAACGAAGGACAGCGGGGTAACATAAAAGATGATATGGGGGTTCAGCAGAGGAAAATCTGGGCCACAGGGGCAGCAGGTGGCTGTGGATGTCTTTTTGGGGAGAAAGGATGGACATGGGCCTATAAGATGAACTTAGATTTGAATGAGGACCGGAAAGAAGGCTATGCCAGGTGGAGGGAAAGGCCCCCAGCTGAGGGTAAAGATGAGCAGTACAATGACCAGCATGCTCTGGATCATGTCAGTATCAGGTAGCACTCACTTCCAAACGATCCTGAATAGTATTAAAACCACCCTTGATAAGTGGTGCGCAGCCAGGTTGGAAATGACAACAGTGGTTGAGATTATGGGCGATAGGGTTTGCATGTTTGTTAATGTGTTTTCTAGTGATTTTTTCCACCAAGAGTGTATATTACTTGTGTATTTCAAAATGTTATGAATCTGCAAACCAACAAACCTAACCTGTTTCCCTTCAAGATGAGACCTTACCGGGACAGTCGCTGGAGGACAGTCCGGCTCTCCCGGCGAGATGGAAGCCCAGGGGTGTCCAGCCTCCGTCTGTCTGTGAGGCTTCCCAGGGGCCTTGCATGCTCCTACCAGGCCATAGGCTTGACTGGACGCAGGCCAGCGGCAGGAGAACCTGCTCTGGCTGGCATTGCAAGGTGCCAGGCGCACCTGAGCAGCCGGGCAGGTGTGACAGATGCCCTGGACCTCACGGAGCTGGCTCTGCCTTGTGCACACACCACCGTCCCATCCCACCTCCCCTCTCCAAACCTCCCTCTGCTTCCCGGTAGCTCAGGTGTGGCGCATCTGTGGCCCGTTGGCAGCTTTCTTGCCCGCAGTGCTAGGGAGCTGTCAGGTTAAAAGCTGGCTTGCTCGATTTGATCCCACATGTGAGCTGTTTTATTTCCCTCTCTCTCCCTTACATGGCTTCGGTGTGCTTTTATAAATATTTCACTAGCCTTGCTAAAGTCTATTTCATCTCTCTCTTAAATTTATTAAATATAAATGCAGCAACAACTCCAACATAAGTCTCTCTTTGCTGTCAAAATCTCAGGCTCCCGTGGAAGTAAATATAATTTGCTTTGTTTACTGTGGGTAATTTGGAGCCCTATCTTCTGTATCAGCACTGCCTGTGCCCCCCAAATTTCCCTGCTTTCATGACCAGGGGTCTGCCACATCCTCACGTGGCGCACAGGGACCTGGTGCCCACTCTGAAGATGGCACGACAAAGAACCAGCAGGGGTTGTTCTCTGAGACTTGCCCAGCCGGAACCCCTTGGTTCGTTGGTCTCCCGAAGGCACCCCCGATGGGTAAAGGGGCACCTGTACTCATTACCCCAGACCCATGCAGGCCCGGAGGCCTGTCTGAGCCGTGCTTTGCCCCTTGCCTCTCTTGGAGAACAGGCCCATCTGCACAGCTGGTGACCTGGCCAAAAGAGACGCAGACGGCTGTGAAATCATTGAGGGCATTGACATCCCTCCCAGCCCACCCCCCGGACCTGCAGTCAACAGAACCAGGGGCAAGGCAGGAATTCTGGTCCCTAAAAGCGGGCCTTGAGCACCACCCCCAAACCCCCTGCCACTTCCTTTGTTCTTTGTTAATTGCAAAATAAACACAACCCTGCCCACCGACTGCGGAGAGAGATTTCTGCCAACCAGGGTAACCAGCAGTGCCAGAGGCTGCCTCCGCTGGCCGCCTGTGATTTCCTGGAGGACATCAGGACCTCAGAGGATCCCAGTGTCAGAGGTAGGAAGCACCCAGTTTGGGGCTTGCAAAATCAGGTGCCCCCCTCCCAGGGCTGGCCGGTGAGGGGAATGAGTGAAATGGGATGCCAAGATGGAAGACGCAGGCACGCTTTATTTGCATCTGGAATCAGTGAAAAGAGTTTTTTCTTTCACAAAGAGCTGGGCCTCTTTCACAAGGAAATGTGCCTTCCCCCATTTTTTATTTTGGAGTAAAAATGGCCCGGCTTTCCTCTATTTTTGTAGTGACATTGATGTAGAAAGTATTGCATTTCCTTTGCCTCTAAGTCAGAAGGCAAGGCTTGGCCCAGAACCCTGCTCCTAACTCATAGCCTAGAACATTCCACCAAACTTGCCGAGATGAAAGCGGGTGATCACACAGGCTCTGATGACTCAAGGTGGTGGCTCCAGGAACTCAGATCTGTGTAATACCCTCCAGAGCTTCAGAACACGGGCTCTCACCGTGTTTGTGCCCTGTGGGGTCTCTGGGGCTATCTTGCAGATTCAAGAAGGGCACTGTGTGGGCTCAGAGATTTTCCGCCTTCGTGTCCCATTTAGATAGAGCAGGGTAAGAGAATTTTTACCCCGGGAGGTGACAGGAGCATGTTTTGGGGGCGGATTTAAGACCTCCATATTATATCAACATACCAAAATCAGCTTACATTGAACGACATTATTTTGTATAATTACTTTGCTTTACACATTTTAGAAGGGTTTTAGAGTCTTATTTTTGACATTATTAGATTATTAGTCATTTTGATTTCATAATTCTCTTTTCATGTTTTAGTCAATACCCTGGTTTTGTTTGTTTGTTTGTATCTCACGCATGTTTAATGGCCCCTGAAAAATCCGTAGATTCCGCTGCTTACCCTGGGGTAAATCGAGCTGAGCCCATGGGTCTAGGATGGGAGAGCCGGAGGGAGGGGTTTCGGGGTGGGTGCGAGGAAGCCACTCATCCCTGGAACAACGGATCGCATCCCCCCCCTCATCCTGCCTTCTTTGGGATGTCTCCGGGGAAGCGCGCCCCTGGCGGACCCCCGCCAGGCTCCCCTCCCCCGCTGCGTGGGCGGCTGCCCGTCCCCCGGAGGTAAATGACACGGGCAGTGGCGGGCTTTCTGTGTCAATTGCATGATGGCTTTCAGTCGTGGGGCTGGTGGCTTCCTGCCTCACCGCTGGGAGTGAGGCTATTTCAGGATCTCGCTGCTTCCCTTCTGTTCCAGGGAGGGAAGGATGGAGGGCAGGCCGTGGAGGAAGGCGGAGCCCCCGAGCTGGCTTTCACCAGGTGTTTCAGAGGCAAACTTTTCTTCTCCTGTTTCTGCTGCCCACTGCTGGTGGAATGGGCTTGTCGCATTAGCAAGACTTTCTCTGATCGGCTTTTTATTCACTTTTTTGGAGTAAAAAATAAAAAAGCCAAGTCACATGCGACTCCAGGTTAGGAAAGTGGCCATATAAGGCAAAATCGCTCGTACATTTTACCGAGTAGAATTTACCTTGAAGACCCTGTCAATTATTAGAATCTAGTAAGTCCCCGTAATTTAATTAATTTTGTTTCTTGGGCATTTTATCTGTGGCTTCCCTTTCTCTGGGGAGGTGGGGGCCAAGGAACGGTGACAGCGGGAATAAAGGCCCCTCTGTCTGTCTGCCTGTTTTTCTGTCGCTCTGTCTGGCTGAGCTCACTTCGCTGAATTTGGGTAAGACAGCTAGCTGTAGATATGAATCAGTTCTATTGTACTTCCTCACGATACTTTTATTTTGTCAAAATACTCTCACATCTGCCAATCCCTGGGAGGTCGGAAGGTGCGTTTCCTACGAGGACACTGAGGCGGGGAAGGGCAGCCATTTCCCAGGTGGCCCTGGGCCCCGAGGCGGTGTCTCTGGCCCCCCCCGCCCCATGTGGGCTCCTTCCACTGTCCCGTACCACCCCTGGCCCTGGGGAGGAGGCCTGGGAAGGGCCCAGACTGGGGTCTCCCCCAACTGTGGCTCCAGGGACTTCTAATGGGCTAGGGCGGCGGTGGTTCTCCCGTGGGAACAGCTTTGCCTCTTGGGGGACATTTGGCAATGTCTGGAAACGTTTTTGGTTGTCACAACTGGGGGTTGCTGCTGGCATCTAGTGGGTAGAGGCTGTTAAACATCCTTCGACACACGGAACAAGGCCCTCCTCCTCCACGACCAAGAACCCCGGGGCCCAGAGCATCAAGTTGAGGAACTCCCGGTCGGGACAATGAGCTCCACTGCGCCAGCAGCCCCCAACATCAGCCATCAGATGTGGGCTACTCCAGGGAGGGGGCGTCTGTGCCTGAAGGGTCTCTTTCAGCTGAGGGCACGACTAGGAGCAGCTCGGTGGAGAGCAGGGCCGACCGTCTCCTAGCTGCTGTCTGCCAAGGGCTTCAGCTCCGGAGGGGGCACGGGCGCGCCAGGGCATCCACCACGAGGGGCTCCAGAGCAGAGCCCCAGTGTGACATGGGGAGTCCATGGAGCCCCGGGTCGAACCCCAGGCCTTAAGTTCCCGGCAGAGTAGGAGTGGCTTTTTCTCCACCCTGAAAGTCACAAACCGGCAACACCCAGACACGTGTTGTGTAGATGCAACAGCACCAAAATATTTTTTTTTTTTAAGATTTTATTTTTAAGCCATCTCTGCACTCAACCTGGGGCTCGAACTCACAACCTCAAGACCAAGAGTTGCACACTCTACTGACGGAGCCAGCCAGGCGCCTCGAAAATATTTTTAATTAGTCGCCACCGTTCTTCTAACAGGCAGATTCCATACAAAGCTCCGAGTGTCTAGTCTGCGTGGAAACTTCGGGAGATCCTGCAATGGAGGGCCGCATTCCTGCTGTGCTGCTGCATGCTGGGCTGGGGTTCCTTTTACAAAGTGGATGGTCTTGCCCCTCCCGTGCGCCACACCTGGCCCGCGACCCTCGGCTACACCTCTGGGTCAAGAGGCTTATTACCCTCGACACAAGCTAGTGCTGGGGCCAGCTTCTGGGCGTGCGCTGGCTGTTTTTCCCCTTCACCAGTCCTCCCTGGCAGACTGGGCCCCGGGTTTTGCCTGTGCAGTGATCTCAGGGCCTTTCCCTCTGCCTGTGTCCCGCTGCGGCTTTTAAGGAAAATCTCAAAAATCACAGCGAACGCTTCTCAATGAAAATCAACGGGAACAAATCTGCCCTTTGTTCCCGGACGTCCCCGCCCTTCTGGCTGGCTCTGAGGCTGCAGGCCGGTCCCTGCTCAGCCACACGTCTCCCTCCCTCTCCAAGTGGTCTTCGGTTTTCGTGGGTGACTCCACTGTTAGGAGCCAGCCCGAACCACGGGATGAGGACGGGTGACGGGTTTCTGAGCGCGTTTGCGATCGCGCGAGGTAACAGCTTCATTCCTCAGCGATGAGTGACCCATATTTCCTAACGTGATTTCCCTGCTGTAACTCAAATTGAGTTCATGTTATTCTAATGATATCAGTTGACCTTGAGAATTAGACCAAGAAGCCTGGGGTTATTCTTCCAACTTCCACTGCAGATTCTTGTGATGTGTTTGGAAACACAATCTGCTCCGCATTGCCCTGAAGTGGGCAGGGGGAAAAATAGAAAACAAAGATCCTGAGCTGCTCTGATTTGTAGAAAATGCATCTGGGCCATTTCAGATCATGGGGTGGGGGAGTCCTACAGATTATGGGGGGCTTCTTCAGATCATGGGATACTCCTTCAGATCATGGGGGGCTCCTTCAGACCCTACGGCCCTCCTTCAGATCATGGGGGGACTCCTTCTCTCTTAGTCCCGCCACCGGGTGCAGCTCGTATTCTCCCTGCGCCCATGTACTGCCAGCTAAAGACCAGGATTGGGCCTCCTTTGCCCCTCCTCTTCTCCAGGTCCCTGGACCTTCCTTCCTGGGATGAGCCCTCAGCTAGGTCCTATATGGCCTCCTGCCCTAGCCTCTCCCTGCTCCCAATCCCCGCCCAGCCAGGTCAATCCCCCAAAACCAGAGTGGGTGTCCTGCCATTTCTCTGCCTCTTTCACTAGCTCCCCATTGCCTGCTGGTAAAGCCCAAACTCCTTACCTGGCATTCAAGGCCCTTAATTCCAGGCCATCCACCTCTCCAGTCCTTCTTGCCAGCCCTACCTGCCAGCCCTACCAGGAAGCACAGGGTGCAGAACGTCCGTGTGCCTTGGTCTACACCATGTTTTTATACCTCTGTGCCTTTGCTCGCCTGTCCTCTCCTCCTGAACACTCCTGACCACCTTGCTCATCGTATCTGGACAAGCCCAAATCTTGCTCCTTTTGCATGTACTTCTTTATGCAATCTTTCTGGAACTCTGACTCTGTTCTGGACATTGGGATTAAAGTGTGGAGGAGAGCCAGTAACTAAAAATGCAGATTTAGGAAAAATAGCAATGAAATCTCCAACGTGATAAGCTTTGGAGGGAACAAATAGTGTGATCTTCTGGAGCACTTGGGGGGCTCCTGTACTGAGGGGGCTCAGGGAATGTCTGAGAATGAGGTTTGGGCTGAGAGCAGAAGGATCAGAAGGGAGCAGACCTTCAAAAACGTGAGGGAGCCCAGGCCCACAAGGTGTGTTTCTGTGTCGTCTTGGGGTGGGAGGTCTGCCCAGGGGGCTGTGTCCTTGGTGAGTTATCTAACTTCGTGTCTCAGTTTCCTCATCTGTAAGATGGGGACACATTATAAGGAGTAAAGCAGTTCATAGGTTATGTGTGTGTGTTCATTCACCTTAGTAGTCGAGGAACTTTTGCCTGTTTTATGTAGGTTTTCATTTTTTTCAAATTGTAACAGAACAAAATACAATTGGAAGCCAGTAAGCAGAATGGAATGGAATGGAATGGAATAGAATAAAATAGATAGCATGGATGTGACCCTCGGAAAAGCTGAGTTGAGCTGCCCTTCCTGAGCCCCAGGCTCACTCTGTCGGTGGTGAGAGAGTGCAGGTCTTCCCTGGAATTTCCCAACTTTCCACCCCCTGTGTCCCTTGCAGGGGGGCGGTGTCAGAACACCTGAAATGTGCCCCCTCCTCCGGGGACCACCGAGCCCCCACTTGGGGAGGGGGGTAGAGCGGCTGCACTCGGGCTGGTGGGGCGTGTGTGATAAGCCAGGATACAATGTGGCTGCAAGCTTTGCGCTTGTGCAGCGGGACCGTGGCATGAAGCATGCAGAGCTGGCAACCCCACGTCCCCCCCCTGGGCTCCGCTCTTTTGGAAACAGCACCTCTCCCAGCGCGGCGGAGGAGGAAGCAGCTGATGGGGATGAAGGAAGATACTCCGTTGTCAGGGGGAGAGATGAGATGAGGCCCCTGGGGGGAGAATGAAAACAGAGCCCACAGGAGACAGCGAGACAGAGACACACACGGATGGAGAGACAAAGAGACGGGGCAGAGACTGGGAGACACATAGGGAGAGGCAGGCAGAGAGACAGAGACAGAGACAGCCGAACAGGAACAAACTGAGAATAAAAGACCTAGAGACACAGAAAGGGACAGACAGGAGGAAAGAACTAGAGACAGAGACAGACCCGGGGAGAGGAGGCCAGGGTGAGAGAAGATAAAACGCCCACCTGCTTCCAAGGCTGAGGTTGGGAAAGTTCCCTCTGGTGCTGACACACCCAGCGCCCTGCCCCCCAGCACGCTCACATCTGTGCGCGCACACGCACGCGCGCGCACACTCACCAAGCCGAGTCACATTCCTGTCCCCCACACCCAGGATCATCTCCCTGGTTTCCTGTCCTCCTTTGTGCTATTTGCATTCGAAACTGTTGTGCTGCGAGTCTGGGAAGCACGTGCTGTCTCCTCAATGCAGCTTTGCATTTCTCAGTTTGATTTTAGCAAACGACTCGAACTTGGGTCCTGGAGTCTCCCTGTGCCCCCACCGCTGCCCCCTTGGCTGGGTTTGCATGCGACCGCGTGGCTGGGGCCATCCCCTGTGGGCCCGTGGGACCAGCTCAACCGCCACCATTTCTCTCCCTGTTCCAGCTCCTGGAATTATTGCGGCAGATTTAGCCTGAGGCTGGTTCCATGGGAGCCCAGAAGCTGGGGTATCGCAGTGAGGCTCGGCCAGATGAAGTGCATGGAGGCTCTCCAGAAGCTCAAACCTTGGAATCGGCCCTTTCGTCTGGCTTTCTTGAGACTGGGTTGCCTGGGCCCCTGCTGCGACCCCTTACTCACCCCCACCCTGACCCCTGACACTGTCCCTGGGGGCACTGGGATGCAGGGGGTGTGGGGGGGGCAGGTGGTGGCATGCACCCTGCTAGCTCCAGACTGGCCTCGCTGCAAGACTCAGAAGTATCAGACCTGGGGGAAATCAGATCATAATAGCGATGGCCAATGTGGATAAGTCTCATTGGATGCAAAGTGCTCTGCCCGCCTTGTTTTATTTACTTCACAACCCCATGAGACCGGTATTATTACTATCACCATTTTACAGATGCAGAAACTGAGGTTCAGAAAACAGATCTTTTGCTCAAAGTTCCCTGGCTCTGATTCTAAAAGCTGTACTCCTAAATGGTCCGTGTTGAAATGATTTCTGCTTCTGTTGGGGGTTTCTTTCCTCAGTGAACACGGGCAGGAAGATCTGGGAGCCCATCACCAAAGGGCAGCACAGCCAGTTCCAGCTGTGGGCCGTTTGTCAACAGTGTGCTTGTTCAAAGTGTGTTCACGGCTCTTACCTCATTTGATCCCCATGAAATGCCTGTGGAGCAGATCGGGGTAATCCATTTGAAAGATGGGGAGGCTGAGGCCCAGAAAAGCCTACCCTCTGAGTCGAAGAGAAGGCTGAGCCTGAAAAGAAGCTTTAAAAAAAAATTATTTATTTTAGAGAAAGAGAGCGAGCAAGAGAGCATGTGTGAGCAGGGGGGAGGGCAGAGGGAGAGGAGAAAAGTCTTAAGCAGACTCTGTGCCTCTCGGGGCTCGATCTCATGACCCTGAGATCAGGGCCTGAGCTGAAACCAAGAGTTGGATGCTTTAACTAGCTGAGCCACCCAGGGACCCTGAAAAGAAGCTTCTGTGTCCAAACTTCTGGGAGATGTTTCCCTCCATGCTGTGGCAGCTCTCTGCCCAAGAAAAACCTTTGTTGGTGTTTTTGTTTTTGTTTTTTTAGGAGCCTATTTCTAAGAACCTGGACCAGCTCTTGCTGGGGCTGGGCCTGACCTCAGGCCAGCTGGGGGTCTCCGTGGTGGTGGTGGTGCGGGGGCTGCGTTTGGACTGGACTGGGGCTCATTTCCTCTCCCTAGCAGGCTGCAGGCTCCGTGAGGGCAGGAAACCTGTGTGTCTTGTTCAACAACTATTCTGCTTGGGGCTTGGGACAGGCTGTCCTCTGCTGGAATCCGTCCCCTCCACCCTCCTGTCTCATCTAGTTCAGTGTGTGTCCTGAGCCCTGATGTACACGAGACCCTGAGATAAGATCCTCTAACGTCCTGATCTTTCCCTTCACACTCTGACGTGTGTTCAGGGATACACGTGTGTGATCATTTGTTCGGTATCTGGCTCCCCAGCCAAAGTCCAGCCCGGTGATGTCAGGAGCCACGGTGTGTCCCCGCTGTGGAACCACCCCCCTCCCCCCCCGCCCACCTTGTACAGGGTCTGGCCATCATGGATGCTCGGTAAGGACTCATTGACCCGATGAACCACAGTCCCTCTGGCCAGAGCTGTGCCACCAGAGAGCAGAGGTGGGCGGCACAAACGTGGGGGAGAGGAATAAATGGGGGCCACGTGTTAGAACCCTGTGGAGCTCACTGAGCCCAGGGACAGCCACAGTTCTGGAAAGACATTGTTGCAGATTACTAGCTGTGGTCTCATTTTCATTTATTTTTTATTTTTTTAAAAGGTTTTATTTTTTTTATTTGAGAGAGAGAGAGACTGAGACCACAAGCAGGGTGAGCGGCAGGTAGAGGGAGAAGGAGACTCCCCACTGAGCAGGGAGCCCGATGCGGGGCTCGATCCTAGGATCCTGGGATCATGACTTGAGCCGAAGGCAGACGCTTAACTGACTGAGCCACCCAGGTGCCCCGTGGCATCATTTATAAAGAAGGAAATAAACATATTTGGCGAGCGAACTGTAGCTGTTTAATCTGACTTCCACTTCCGTTTTATCTACGTCTTGTCCTGGTGCCGCACTCAACACTGGCCCAGCTCTAGGACGTTCTATTTCATAAAGACCCAGATGAAAGAAATCTTTCGATCTTGTCCTACGGCTCCTAGAATAAAATCCAGGTTCTTACTGTGACTGGTGATCTGTCCCTGACCCCATTGACACCCTCTTTGTTTTTAAGTTTTTATGTAAATTCCAGGTAATTAACACACAGTGTGGTATTAATTTTAGGTGTACAGTATAGTGATTCAGCACTTACACATAACACCTGGTGCTGATCACAAGTGCCCTCCTTCATCCCCATCACCTATTTCTCCCCATACCCCCACCCACCTCCCCTCCTGTAACCATCAGTTTGTTCTCTGTAGTTAAGAGTCTGTTTCTTGGTTTGCCTCTCTCTCTCTTTTTCCCTATGATCATTTGTTTTGTTTCTTAAATTCCACATATGAGTGAAACCATATGGTATTTGTTTCTTTCTCTGACCAGCTTATTTCATTTAACATTATGCTCTCTGGCTCCATCCATGTCATTGCCAAGGACAAGAGTTCATTCTTTTTTATGGCTGAGTAATATTCCATTATACACACACACACACACACACACACACACACACATCCCATTATATATTATATATATATACACACACACACATCATATCTTCTTTATCTGTTCATCAGTCGATGGGCATTTGGGCTGTTTCTATAATTTGACTATTTGTAGACAATGATGCTATAAACATTGGGGTGCATATATCCCTTTGAATTAGTATTTTTGTATTCTTTGGGTAAATACCTAGTATTTCAATTGCTGGTTTGTAGGATAGTTCTATTTTAACTTTCTGAGGAAGCTCCACACTCTTTTCCAGAGTGGCTGCACCAGTTTGCATCCTCACCGGCAGTGTAAGAGGGTTCCCCTTTCTCCACATCCTCGCCAACACCTGTTGTTTCTTGTGTTGCTGATTTTAGCCATTCTGACAGGTGTGAGGTGATATCTCACTGTAGCTTTGATTTGCATTTCCCTGATGGTAAGTGATGTTGAGCACCTTTTCATGTGCCATGGACACCCTCTTATAGACCCGCACCCATGCCACTCCAGCCAAAGGAGTCTACTCTCTGTTTCTCAAATTTGCAAAACTTGTTCCTGCCTCAGGGCCTTTGTGCTTGCTGTTCCCTCCACCCCAGGTGTTTGCTTGGTGGCTCCTTCTTATTATTTAGGTCTCAGCTCACATTTTACTTCCTAAGAGGGGTTTCTCTGACCGCCCAAAGTAGAGTAACTTCTCCATTCCCACCACACATCCTTCTATCCTGTCTCCCCATCTATTGTTTATGCTGCTATCTGGAACTTGGCTTATTTATTTATTTCCTTCCTTACTTATTTACTTGTTCAGTGTCTGTTTCTCTCCCATGAGACTATAAGCATCATGAAGGCTAGGCTGTTAGTTGCTGCATCCTTGGAGCCTAGGACAATGTCTGGCATGTAGTGGGTGCTCCATCTTACATTTGTAGGATGAGAATAAATGAATGAACAAGATCTGATTCTGAAGAGGCCACAGAAGATAGCAGGGTGGGGAACGGGTTTGACCTCAGGCAGGATGCATCTGCTGGTGGATTTTGCCATCACTCTCTTCTGGGTGGAAACCAGAAGGTCCCCCTCTTTCGCTTGACACCCCTCTTTGAGCTTCTCCTGTCACCTGTGAGAGATGAGTCCCACAAGAGACGGTGATCAGGGGTTACCCAAGAGGAGCCCTGTTGAACCCCGGGCTCGAGTAATCCTCAGCCTTGTGAGCTCTTGTCACGGTAAATAGCCACCTGACAGGCTGTGAGCCCCTGCTGGAGGTGAGGTCCTGGGGGTGTAAAGATGGGAGGGCAGGATCCCTGCCCTTGAGAGGCAGTTACAAAACAACAGGACAAAAATAGAATATCCACACCAGCAAATGTGTCTACAAGAAAATGAACTGGAGGGATAGACATCGAGATGTTGGCAGTGACAGGTGACTGTTTTTGCTTACCTGCGTGCTATAATGTAACAGGCACTTTATTTACATTATCTGAAAAAGGTTTTGTTTGTTTTAATATAGCACAGCCTGTGGTCAGGGCAGTGTATGTCCCCTCCTAAAAGGCTGGCCAAAGCAAATGTACTATGAACCAAGAGATCAGAGGAGGGGGACTTAGGTGGGGGGCAGGGGCCCAGGAAGGTTTGAGGGGAGGTGGGCTCAAGGCAGGCTCGGATGGAGGAGGAGGCTTTGGGTGGAGTGGGAAGAGAGTGTCAGGAGGGTGAAAAGCAGAGTCATGGGGTGTGTGTGTGTGTCTGTGTCCGGGCTCAGTGTACGTACCGGGCTGATCAGAGCAGGAGGCTGGAGCTGGATAAGGCTGGGCTGAGTGCTTTCTGTTGTCTGCACATCAGCCAAATTTTGATTTGCCTGAATTTTCCCCTTGAAGGGTGAGCATCTTGGGGAAAGAACCTGGTTTTGACATTGAATCCTTAGTGCAAGTCATACAGTAGGGCTGATAAGTATCTCGCATAGATAAATGACAACAACAGAAGAGCTGATTCCCATTGAACAGCTGGTTAGCAGCCGCTTGCTGACTGAGATCAACCAGTTCAACCCTATCCTGACCCAGTTGTGAGGCAAGGCACAATCTGAGTGCTGGTGGCTGGCGCTGGGCAGACTGACACCTGGTTTGATGGGACTGATTAGATATTTTGGCAACCAGTCTGGGTTGTCCTCATGATGCCAAAACAATCAATCACTTCAGAAAGAAAGCAGGACGGCCAAGTCCGTCCGCGGTGCTGTGTGGACGGAGCGACGGGTCACTGCCTCTCGGCTGCCTGTGTTGGGGGTCACACACAGCACAGGGGAGGCGAGAGCATGATGCCGCTGCCCCTTCTCCAGTAGAAATGGAGATGGCTCTCCCAAGAGGACCAGGGCGAGGCTGCATGGTGCCTCGGGTGCCCCTGACATCTTTCTGGGAATTCCTGCAGCATTGGTAGCAACATAGCAACAGCCCACCTTACAGGTAAGGAGCCAAGGGTCAGAGAGGTCCGTCACATGATGCTGTGGGTCTAGCTGAGACTTTGAGTTGCCTCTTCAGACTCCAAGTTCCAGGTCCTTCCATCACAACCCATGTTTCGGGGGCCAAAGTGTTAGAAGAATGATCTGGTTAGATGTTTGGCTAAAATATGGGGCAAATCTAAATGACCGATCAGTCTGTCCCTGACCGGAGTCATTGGATGTTTCCTGTGCTTATACATGTGCTCAGTGGTGGAGAGCAAGTTCTCTGCGGGCTGACCCCGTGGGCGGGAATCCCAGTTCAACCATTTAGAAGCTCTGTGGCCAGGGGAAATTTACCTAACCTCCCTGTGGTTTAGTTTCCTAACATGTAAAAAGGGACTGATTGTAGCCTATGCAATGGATCATTGTCAGGATTCAATGAAACCGGCCACATAGTGCTGCCCACGGAAAGCTCTCAATGCTTGTGGCTCTGACTTGGAGCCGGGCACCGTACGTGCATTGGGGATGTAGCACCAGCGATGTCCACCTGCAGAGAACAGTGCTTGGTGGGAAGGAGGACTCATGCATGTGCTGAGCCTTCTCCAGCCATTTGTGCATGTTGTCACAGGTGCGGGCGGCCGTGTGGGTGAGGATGCTCGGAAGTATCGGTTCTAGTGGTTATGACAGGATTGGGGCATGCTGTGCATAGCTCTTTGACCCGCAGGAACAATGACCTGAAGTGTGGAAAGAGTGGTCAGTAGAGATGGAAATGTGTCCCCAGATTGGCCAAAAATAAGACATTGTAGAAAATGGTTATTTTTTTATTCACTCGCTCAGACATATATTTAACAAGCTCCACATGGTAGTTGCCATGTGACAGTCACATCATAAATGCCAGGACATCAGGGGAAGCTCATCATCTGAAAGGAGAGAAAGGCATTAGGCATTTAAGTAGCCTTCAGTGGGGTGAGTGCAATGTGGAGATTTGCATGGGGAGGATGTGTGTCTAATCCACTGTTTGTGTGTTTCCGTGTGTGTGTGTGTGTGTGTGTGTGTAGTGGTGAGGTAGGGCTTCCTGGAGGAGATAACACCTGGGCCGAGTGCTAAAGAGTAAGTAGGACTTGCCAGGGTACTGGGGGAAGGGTACTGGCAAAAACACAGTCCAGATAGAGGGCCCAGCAGCAGTGGAGGTAATGGGACCATGGACAATGGGACAAGGGTCCCGGCATGAGCAGGTGTGTACAGTGGGACAAGAGAGGGCAGCTGAGGACCTTGTGAGTCTCAGTGAGGGGTTTGGATTGCGTCATGGACAATGGGGAACCTTAGCAGCTATGAACAGACCAACCTGGCCAGATGTATATTTTTGATAGATCTCAAATGCCAAAATGAGCTATGGTCTGGGCTGGGTGACTGAAGGTGGGAGTGGGGAAATGAGACTGGAGGGAACAGTAAAGGTTGCCAGAGGCCGTGGTCTCTGATATCTGGGGAACAATGGTTGGTGGCTGGAACAAAGGAAGTGGCAGCAGAATGAATGGGAGGGAGGAGGGGATAGACTGGGGACATCAAATGTACTGACTATGGTGCTTGACTGCTAGGACGTCCCAAGGAAGAGTGTGAAGTTAAGGACAACCTGGGGATTGCATGGACAGAGAAGCTACCAGTGGAGTACTAGTATGTAGGGAGGCGGTAGGTTACGGGAACGTGTGAAACACCTGATGCTTTATACCCAGCAGATGACTGAGCTTATGAGACTGAGCTTGAGCAACAGATCTGGGCTGATCATATGGACCTGGGAGTCTTTGCAGAGACAGTGAAACCAGGGGGCACGGTGAGTGAGACAAACAGTAGGCCAAACCGCAGAACCATGGGGCAGAGGAAAAGGGAAGAAGAGCCCAAGAGGGAGGAGCGTCAAGATCGGTGGGTGGAAAACGAGAAGAATGTGGTGCTATGGAAGCCGGGGGAGTTCTGCATCAGTCAGGATATGCTGTGTTATGCTGCAGTAACAAACAAGCTCCCGAGTCTCAGTGCCTTCCACAACAGAGATTTATAGCATAGACTACATAACATAACCGGCTCGGGTCAGCTACTGCCCTCTGCCAGGACCCAGGCTGATGGGGCAGCTGTCCCTGCCACCACCCCAGTCTCTTAGCAGAGGTAAAAGAGGACATGGTAACCAGGAGCCACCTTTGGAAACTTTCCCTCCAAAGTGACAGATACCCCTCCTGCTCACGTTTCCTTGGCCAAAGCCAGTCCCAGGCCAAGCGTGAGGTCAACATGGCAGGATAATATAATCCTCCCCAGAAAGGGGCAATGGATATCCTGAATAATTATGCCCTTGACCACAGATTATAGAGATTCAAGAAGAAAGGAGAGACAAACAGCTCGAAACACAGTTGAGAGAGCCAGGATGACAAGGTCCTACAAGCACCATCCAGATTTGGCAGTTAGTGGATGTCCACTGTCCTCACCATGGTGGGGACAAGCAGGCAGCTAGGACAAAGGCAGTAAGTGTCAAGTGTTTTGAGAAATCTGCCATGTGAAGAAGGGTGGCCACAAAGGAAAGGAGTTTCAGTGATTTTCCCAATTCTGTGTTTTCTCTTAAACTGGATGCAGACATGTGGCAGGTTGCCAGAGGGGCCACAGAGTCTTCCTGGCTTTGTATCCACACCCATCCAGAGTGTAGCTCCTCCCACAAGACAGACTCTTTCTCTGTCTCTCGAATCAGGCTGGCCCTGTGGCATCGTTCACTGGTGAGATAGGGGGCGAACCTGACACAGAAACCGGGAAAGGACTTGCCTTCTCCCTGCTCTGGGAACCCTGAGACGGCCTGCGCACAAGCCCGGGCTAGCCTGCTGGGTGATGAAAGACCCGTGTTCTAGCTGCCCCCTTCTCCACTCCTCATCACCCCAGCCAACAGCCAGCCAGCCTCCAGGAGCAGAGCCACCCTGCCAACCGGCAGCTGACCACAGATGCACGAGGGAGCCCAGCCAAGATCAGAAAACCTGCCATGCTGAGTCCAACCCAGAATGCCAACTTATGGAATCATGAGCTAAATGAATGGTTGTTTTAAGCCACTAAGTTTTGGGGTGTTTTGTCATGCAAAAAAAAACATTAAGTGATACACTGTATGTAATGAGATTTCCAGCGATGAGCAGAATATCTGGAGGTTTGTACTGGAGACTTGAGTTCATGAGATTCTCCGTGTGGGATGCATGTGACGGTAACTACTTTAGGAGCTTGGCATGTAGTAGGTGCTTAGTAAGTGTTGAAAATCAAGTGAATTCCATTTATAAGCGCACCACCAGACTATGGGCTTTGGATGATGATGATGTGTCAATGTAGGTTTATTTTTTATTTTTTCTTAAAGATTTTATTTATTTATTTATTTATACTTCAAGAGCAAGTGTGACAGGGGAAGGGCAGAGAGAGTGGGAGAGAGAATCTCAAGCAGACTCCATGCTGAGCACAGAGCCCGACATGGGGCCGATCCCACAGCCCTGAGATCATGACCTGAGCCAAAATCAAGAGTCGGACGCTTAACTGACTGAGCCACCCAGGCGCCCCCTCAATGTAGGTTTATTGATTGTAACAATGTACCACTCTGCTGTGGGATACAGACAGCTGGGGAGGTTCTGCATGTGTGGGGACAGGGAGTATCTAGGAACCCTCCATACTTTCTGCTCAATTCTGCTGGGAACCTAAACTTGCTCTTAAAAATGTTTATTAATTAGGCAAACACACACACACACACACACTCTCCACCAGAACTTCCAGCTGAGTTTTGGGAGCCAGGCGAAGTAAGTGATTGGCTGAGGATCCATCTTGTTAATGGGTAAAGACAAGACCAGACCCAGGTCTTCCCCATCAACCTCCCATCTCCATCCCCATATGTAACTTCTGACTAGTCCTCTCTGCAAGGGGACCAAGGTGGCATGAAAGGCCGCCATGTTGAAGAGATGATGGGTATGAATATTTTATATTCTCTCCCTTCTTGTCAAAATCCACAATATTGCCTTCCATTAGTCAACGTCCTTCGAGCACTCTGTTCGGGGTGCGGCATGACTTTATGTATTTATTCCTTCATTTGGTCTCTGGCCTGCCTTTATGAACAGCCTCGCTCTGCGACCCTTCAGAACAGGGATGTTCTGATGGCAAACAGGCAGTTTCCTAACTTGGGTGACTTCTCATCAAGTTCATTGCTTTTACATTAAAATAATCACTTCAGCTGGGGGCAGCTGGGGCTGAACGTTAGCCGCTTAATTGCACCCACCTTTCAGCCCTCTCCTCGAAGATTGATTCCAGGGTGTTCTTAGCATAATATATGCCAGGGTCTATAAAAGCAGAAAGTGGCGGCCCTCTTAACCAGAGCAGCAAAGCCGATTGATGCATTTCTTCCGTTAAATTTACTGGCTTTATTGAAAGGTCTTCGGGGAGTTGCTTGCTCATTAAATACACCAAATACAAAATCTCTCTTAATACAGTATTATCTTGGTAATATAGAAGACTTCCCCAGTGTGAGCTCAGACAGGGGATTGTCACAGCTTTTAGGAGGCCATGCTCGCAAAGATTGTACTTCCCCTCGTAAGCAGCTACTCTGCACCCCTGCGATTTGGGGGGTCCGATTCTGCCTAACCTAGTCCAATGCACCATCCTCATTTTGCCTCACCCCACCTCCATCGCAGTCCAGGCCAGAGTGTAGCAAAAGGTAGGACAGCTCGCAGAACTATAGGACATTTAACATCAGCTCTCCGCAATGACTTTGAGAACTGAGAAGTGGAAAATGATGTAGAAACATGTGATCCTTTAGCCAGGTCAGTTCTGGCTTCAGGCAGTGGCAGGAGGATGAATTTGGTGGCGGCAGTGGGGAAGGGGACAGTGGCTGGCACTTCACATCCCCAAATATCTGGGGCCCTCGACCTTAGGGACCACGTGGACCCTGGCCACGGCCAACAGGCGCTCTATCTGCCAGCCGGGCCCAGCACTGAGATGGAGGGGCCCGTGCTTGATGTGAGATCTCCACCAAGTCCCTTCCTATGTTCTGACTGTCACTTCCTTTCTGAGTAAAATCAGGTTAAAAATGCCTTTCCATCTTCACAAGTTTGCAAAAAAAAAAAAAAGATTCCATCACTTTCCTAAAAGGATATGGGTCAACTAATAGCACAGGAAGTCTCAGGTAATTTTAACAGAACAGAAATAGAAGGGAAAGCCCAGAGTGAAGGGGAGGAAGGGGAGCTTGCACATGCTTAGTCAGAGGAGGAGCATGAGCTCCCTGGGATGTATGAGCAGGAAGATCGGCAAGTGCTGGCTTCCTGGATGCTCCGCAGGTCTCTTCCTCGAAGGGTAGACACCTTTGCCTGCCCAACCTCAATGTCCTCTCCTTCCTCGCCCTTCCTTCCAGAACTCCAGCGTGGCATCAGGCCCTGTGCCCACCTGATCACCTGATTGGGGACAGGCGTCTTCACCTCTATTGTGTTATGGACTCCTTGGCAGTCGGACAATAATGCTTTTAAATTGCACAAAATAAACAATATAGCATTGCAAAGGAAGCCAATTATATTGAAATGCAGTTATCTTTTTAAGATTTTATTTATTTATTTGAGCGAGAGAGACAGAGAGAGAGAGCGAGCGAGCGAGCATGAGCTGGTGGGCGGGGGGGATAGGGAGAGAAGCAGTAGGGCTCGATCCCAGGACCCTGGGATCATGACCTGAGCTGAAGGCAGACGCTTAACTGACTGAGCCACCCGTGCCCCTGAAATGCAGTTATTAAAATATTTTTTTAAATTGTGATTTAGTGGCATGCTTCTTGTTAGCACACTATATAATACTCAAGGCAGGTAGAACGATGACTATCTTCTACGGTATGATGTGTGCTATTTGGGGGCATCTGCCCCAACTGTGGTATGATTGGAAAAATACCTGTGCTTTCTTGTGGTGACACAGTCACAGGGATGCTCACGCTACTGTAATCTGTTGCCTACATTTGTAATTTAAGGGATGATGGAGTTTAGGTGGAGGTGAGTAAAAATAAAGACATCATTTGTTTTTCCATCCACATTCGCAGGTTCCATGAAACTGATCCTCAGTTTCCTGCTATTGAGGTCCTGGTCGTGATGCTGACCTCAAGGGATGTCATGAGGTTGGAGAAAAAGCCTGACCCGATGTCTCATCTTGAAAGTCTGACATCATCTGTGCAAAATGCAAAGGCAGACTCCAGGTTAAGAGTGCGGACCTGGAATAACCTAGACGGGTCTAATTCTTTGCCTTCCTTCGGAATCTTGTCTTTCTGGGTTGACCATCCCCACTGGGGCTTTCTGAGACCCCATGCTCACTGCTGGCCCATGAACGGGTGCTGCCCCCGACGCCCACCCTTCCAGCGATGCAAGGACCCAACAGAATGTTCGTCAGTCCTCATGATAATTCTTCATGCCTTTCGTAAATCTACCTGGAGTGAGGAGCAGCTTCCTGGGATTTAAAGGTTGACAGAAACGAAGCCAGGTGCACATCCGCTCCCACCTGTGACCAGACCAGCCTTCCCAGAAAGTGGAAGTGGGGCCCCAGCTTGTGAGCACCTCTTGCTGGAGCCGTAACCACTGGGCATTCCCAGCCGTTCCCAAAGGTGCTGATGAGGAGGTGGCGGGCGTGGGTGCCAGTCTGGTCTCGGCTGTTGTCTTGCTGTGTGAGCTTCTGTCTTTCCATCTGTAGAATGGACTCCCCATCTGGTCCCTACCGCCGGCCTCTTAGATTATCAGGAGCTTGCAGAGCATGGTGGTTAGGGTGACTCCAACACGAGCCTGCTGTTCGTACAGCCAGGTTTTCACCACTTGGAGCCTCTGTTCCCTTATCCATGAAATGGGCTCACGATGCATATTCCTCGAGGGCTGTTGTATGAATTAGAAACTCACTTGATAGCTCATCCTCAGTGTCGAATGGACATCAAACATGTAATCTGTCCCAAACGAAACTCTTGATATCCCCACCCCGCCTCCATCCCAGTCAGTTCCCTTCTCTGTCCCAAACCTTTCCATGATCCTATCTGGCTCAGCACCTCACAGAAGCTAGCAAGGCCTTCTGTCCTCACTTACCACGTGCCCTCTGCCTCATTCACAGTCCCTCCGGCCACATTCTCCTGGAGCTCACTGAGCCTATGCCTGCCCCGGGCCTTTGCACCTGCTGTCCGCTCTGCCTGGAGCATCCATGTGTGTGCATCTCACACCTTGCCTGTTCTTTATTTTTCTTCCTCGTCCTTACTGCTGTCTGAAATTACAGCATTTATTTATTCACTAGTGCGAATAATGTGTTGGTGCCTGAAAATGTTTGTTGGCTGTGAAAGGCATTTTGGCAAGAATTGGGAAGAATGGACTAAGAATGGGGACTAGACAACATTAAGAAATCACTGTTGGGGGTGTAAGGGTGACTCAGTCGATTAGGCGTCTGACTCTTGATTTCAGCTCAGGTCATGATCTCAGGGTTGTGGGATCGAGCCCCGCGTCAGGTTCCATGCTCAGCAGGGAGTCTGCTGGAGATTCTCTCTCTCCCTCTCCCCCTCCCACCATGCTCACTCTCTCTCTCTAAAATAAATAAATAAATTTTAAAAAGAGATATCACTGTTAATTCGGTTGAGTGTGATAATGGCATTGAGGTCAGGGTGAAAATCAAGAGGCCCTAACTATTAGACACAAGCTGAAGTATTTGTGGGTAAAGTGGCGTGCCTGGGATTTGCTCTAGAATATTCCAGTTTAAGAGAACACTGGGAGTCAATGAAGCAAGAATGGCCAAGTGTTAACTGTTAAAGTCAGAAAATGATTGCATTTGGGTTAATTATATTATTCTCTTTCTTTTGGGTGGTTTGAACATTTCCACGATTTAAGTTAAACATATTTATTGAACCCATTGGTGAGTGAATGAATAGCATGTAAAATGTACTCAATCCAGAGCCTAGCCTATGATACGCACTTACTATTAGCTTACAAAATTGTCAATAAAAAGAGATGAGGGAGCACGCTGAACTCAGAGGGGGCGGGTACAGATGCCGATGGTGTTCTTGAAAAGCAGCCCTCTGATGGCCACCGTCCATACCAGGGCCTGGGCAGGGCAGGGGGACCCGCGTCCTGTGCCTGTGGCCGGCTCACCCTACCCAGCTCCTGGAAGAACTGTGCTGGCCCCATTGCTGGTTCCAGGCTGAGCCCGGGGCCGAGGAAGGTTTCAGAATGCCTGTCCAGTAGCCCACGCCACATGCACTCACACGGGGCACGGTGCTTATAAGTGGCTTCTGACACTGGGGCACCGAATGGGCCCTGCCCTGGGCAGCACAGGCAGGCGCAGCCATGGAGGCTCGTGCTCATGCAGCGCTGAGCAGAGGAGGTCCGGGAGCTTGGTGCAGTCCCCGGCTCTGGAGTCAGGCACTCTGCGGAGCCTGGCATGCCCTGTTTGTCTGTGGTCTGATGGGCAGGGGGAGCACTAGCGGGCTCTCAGTGAGGCCAGGAAAGCCAGGGAAATAGGACAGGGTCTAGCCACCTGGAGTTTCCTGCAGGTCAGAGCCACAGGGACAGGATTTGTGATCTGGGAGCATTCCCGAGGTCACGAGGGGATGGCGCGCCTGGGGGTAGGCAGCGGGCAAGGAGGCTTGTGGATGTCCTGTCTGGCAGCGAAGCACTGATGGGTACCAGACCAATGGCTCTGGGTGCGGATGCCCCTCTGCACTCCTCAGGTCTGGGACCTTGGGCAAGCCACTTGCCTTCTCTCAACCTGTTTTCTCGTCCGGAAAATGGGACTAATGGTAGAGCCACCCGGCCAGGCATTGTGGGATGCAGTGTGGTCCTGTGTGTGTGATGCCGAGCTCAGCGCCTGGCCCATCCTAGGACCTCAACAGACAGTAGTCATTTATTACTGTTGGTTTGGGATGGGGACTTCACACATATTTGTCCGACGGTTCCATTTGTTTGGCTTGTAGCCCACGGTCCCCTTACAGCCACAGAGGGCTGTGTTGACTGATAAAATCGGGGTGCTATTATCAGGAAGGAATGAAAGGATGCTGAGGTGTGGCTTCCCAGTGGGGTCTTCTCCCAAGTTCCAGCCCCATCTGGCCAGCCCACGCTTCCCATGACCTGGAGCTGCTAGTCTGCTGAGAGGCCCAGTAGCACTGCTCTCCAGAACTTCATCCAGGCGAGCGCTGGGTTAAGCACTTTCTATGTGTGGCATTATTTGCTTCTCCTGATGATGCTATAAATTAGATATTTTTATTACCCTCATTTTAGAAATAAACATATTTCTAAAGGTTGCTAGAGGTGAAATATTTTTCCTGGTAGAACCAAGACTTGACCCCGGAGGGTGAACCATCAACCACTGGTTCTCTCTCTTCTGGGCTAAGTTACAGGGGGGCTCTCTGCCTGTGAGGGTCAATCCCACAGGAGCTTGGAGAGGTGAAAGCACGAAAGTCACCACGCTTCAGACCTGGAGGCGTGCCATTTGGAGGCTGGAAGGAGGACTGTTCAAGGCAAATAAAAGAACCCCCGCCTCACCCAGTAGAAAATCCTGATATGCCAAGGCGCAGTGACCCTGGCTGCAAGCATAAACTGGTTTGTGATTAGCATCAGGTGATGTGTCTTCCTGGTAAGAGCGGTCTCACTCTTCGTCTGGCTAGGGCTGAGGACATCCCCACAAGAGTACCAGCTGTTAGCTCCAAGCTCAGCTCCCAGTTCAGAAGCCTCTGGAGTTCTTAGAAGCCCCCATTGACCTGGCCAATGTTATTGGTTTGGAGGGTCCTTGTCATCCAAGCCAAGAAGCTGTCAGAGCCAATCAACAGGCGTTTGCCTGAGTGACCAGTAAGTGGCATTCAGTCTTCTTCCTGCTGGCCTTGAAGCTGGGAGGGGTAAATTTGGAACAGCTACAGCCACCTGGCCATCCTGAGAGGAGAATCTGCCAGAGGAAAAAACCCACAAAGGAAGGAGAGCTGAGGGGTGGGAAGAGACTACCTGGGTCCTGATGACACCATTCAGCTCCTTGATCAAGCCATATCTGAAGGCAAACTGGCCATGGACTTGTCCGTTAATAAAAGCTAACATATTACCCTTTTAGATTAGCCACTTCGGGTTATGGTTTTTGTCACTTGCAACTAAAGGATTCCTAACTGCTACAACATATCCACCCCTTAGAAATGTGAAAACCCATTTGTGGGGGCCCTGGGGAGCCACTGTAAGTTTTTGAACTGAGGAGTGGCAAGCACTAAGCCTCACTCCAGACAGCATCTAGGAAGGCAAGAGAGCAACCTGGCCCACATTCACCCCGACTTGGCTCTGCCGCCTTCTCTGTCTGCCTGTTGCCTCCATCTGCCATGGAGAGTGATGCTCTGAGCGTCTACCCATTCTGGCACCGGCTTCCCTTACAAGCATCTGCTCCGTGAGAGAATGAGCTTCACATCAAAGTGGCCCGGCAGCTTTCCTTAAACAAAACAGCCCCTCCCCTCCCCGCTGCCTTGCAAAGGCAAGCTACCTCATTTAGCCACCTGCGAGTTTCCTTTCATGGTCCCATGTCATTATGGGATTGCTTTGATGCGGGGCCGGGCGGGGGTGAGGAGACACATTCCACCATTGCAATTAACTTGTTAGAGACTGTGACGCCCAGTACGGGCGCCTGCCTGCTAGGGGTGTTGGGTGGGTGTGATGGAAGCCTGGGTCCACGGGTGGGGGGATCTGCAGCACGACCAGGCCCTGGGCTTCCTGGCGGAGACCACCCGAGCGGGGCCCCAGCTCCTTGCTGGCCGTATGGACGTGCCAGTCAGTATCTTAGTGCAAAGGACAGCTCTGACTTTTCCACACATGCCACCAAACACCAAATGCCATCCCTTCGCTGTGGCATACTGAGAAGGCTAAGGGCTCAGCATTGGACGTCAGACGGCTTCACCATTCTGTGACTCTTGTCAACTCACGCCACTTTTCCGATCCTGGTTCTCATCTGTAAAATGGGGTTTGAGGAGGCCCACGAAGGGGACAGCAGCATGTCAGTCCTGTCTGTGTTGGCCGCTACTGTCCTTACTAATGAGGAGCAGGCTTCCACCCCAGGCATCCCAGAAGAACAACGTGGCCAATTTTGCCACCGAAATGGTCATGAGAAAAGCTCAGGGTCCTGGGCTGTGTGAGCCATGGGCTTGGCTCCTACCCTTCAAGGGGCTGTCCCTACTGTTGTGAAGGGGAAGCAATCTGTGTCCCTAGTCATGGGAGAGGTTGTGCCAAGCCCGCCTCCCGCCCCCACCTCCCATGAGCTTTGGACCCATGGACTCAAGGGGATTCTGGGACCTTAGGACTGGGAGGGTCCTTGGGGTCTTCAAGGTCCCTAACCATCCTCAGACAATGCTGACTCCTGGGATTACTCACCCTTGCCTTGGAACACACAGGTTTGAGCCCCATGGAAAGTCCAGTCCCTGTGAATCCTGAAAATGTGGGGTGTTGGGGGTTGGACTTCTGGTGGCTCCAGGAAAGTCTTACCATGCCTCTCTCCTCTTGACCGTCACCTCCTCCAGGTAGGCCCCTGACAATGGAAGTTAAGGCCTGTCTGCTCCTTAGAGGCTCCCGACCTCTCTCTTCGCCAGCCCTAAGTACCCAAGTGGGCATGGGTTCTGTCCTTGTGACAATGTCTAGCTCTCTTGGCACATCAAAGAGAGTTGCAGCAGTTGGCAGGGAAGGATTTGAGTTTCAAAATCCCTGCCATGTCTTCAAGGTCTGCAGAGTCTGGTCCCCACCAGTCTCTAGGTCCTACCCTCACGCCCAGCACGGTAGCCACGCCAGCCCCATTTTCCAGGTCCCTCACCAGGGCCTTTGCACGTGCTGTTCCCTGCACCTGGAGCACCCTTCCCATCACTCTGGCTCCTTTCTCTCTCAATGTCTCTTCCTAGGAGGACTTCCCTGGCTGCCCCGCCCCCAGTCTGAAGCAGGGGCCCTTACAACTGCCTTTAGCATGCCCCACAAGTATTCCCTCCCCGCTGTGTTATCTCAGGCTGTTTATCCGCTGCATCCTCCCAGCCCCTGAGATTACAGGCCTCACAAGGGTGGTGGGTGCGGGGGCGGGGGGGCGCTGTTTTGCTCCTGCTTGTGTCCCTCGCTTCTAGGGTAGAACCTGGCCGAGTGTCTGGGTGGGACACCCTGGCTCCTGGACAGCACACAATGGCATCTAATAATTAACTCTCCAATTAGGCCCATAATAGAGGCTTAAACTAAGGCTCATTGGTAATGAGGCTGTTCACAGAGGCCTTTCATCCCAGCCTCACTGCTCCGGAGCTCCTACCTTGGCAGCTGTGCGACAGAGTCCCCCCCTTTTGTTAACCGGGGGGCCTTGCCCCTCACCGGCACCCTGGCTGGGTGCATCCTGCCTCCTGCCTCCTCTGGCATCCTGGGCTGGGTGTGCCCTGTCCCAGGTAAGCCCTGGGAGCAGCCGGGCTGCTCCAGCCTCCCTGCCCCTCAGCCTCTCCTCGAGGCCGGGGCTGGGACAAGCTCTGGGAAAATGTGTCTCTCAGAGCCGAAGGCCCCCCTCTTCATTACAGAGACACCAATTGGCTCAGCCCCTGAAAGCCTTCAGCTTTAGGAATGTTAAGACTTAATTGCCTTATGGATATGGAAAGAACGGAGAGGTTTCTCCAGGGAGTGGTTTCTCTCCCCTGTTGGACAAGGACAGGACTTGTGACTGATGAGAGGGGGAGGCGAGCCCCCTCCTGGGGGCCGTGACGGGTTCCACCTACATTGAGAGCCGGCACCCTCCCTGGTTCCACTCTTCCTCCGGCTGACTTTCAGAGGGGATTTCTAATTGCGTTTTCCTGGTCAGGAAGAGGAGCCCGGGGCCGGTGACTTTCTCAGTGCCAGGGACCAGGCTCAGCCACTTTCCCCAGCACCCCATTCTTACTGGAGCACACAGGTCTTGTAGGGTTTGGATTCTTGGTAAATTTGCACAGCGTAAAGAGTAATGGGTAGCACACGAATTCACTGTCCTGGCCCCACCTGCCTACCAGTGAAGCTCACCTCCCTCCGCTCACTGCCCTGCACACCCCCTTGCTCTCCTAACACCCCCAGCTCACCCCCAGCTCGAGCCTTCACCCGTGCCCGTTCCCCTCCCTGCAAAACCCAACTCCTAGACCTTTGTGTGACTCACTCGGTCCTCTCATCTGGATGTTGCTTCCCACGACCTTGACGACCCACCCGTATAGAAGGCCAAGTACACCCTGCAGAGGGCACTCTCCCCCATTTCACGTCTTTGTGCGTTTATCAAGGGCTGGTCTCCCCTCACTGAAACACAAGCTCTTGCTAGCTGGCCGGTCCCTCCGCCGTGGTTTCCCCGGGGCCTAGTGCAGTGCCTGGTCTGTAAATATCTGTGTAAAAGAGAACGCAACTTCTCCTTCTTGACCCACAAACGCTCTTTTGGCCCCTCAGAAAGCCTCGCCTCGCTGGAACGGACCCCTCCCAGGGCTTTGCTGTGGACAATGGTGCCTTCTTGAAGTCACCTCCACTTCCAAGCTTGGCCCAGTGGGGCCAGGATAACGAAGCTGCTTTAACATAAATAATTTGCTTCTGAGGTGTAAGAAATGGGGAATATTTTTAGAAGGCCTGCCCTCCTAGGGGAAGTAAATGACTTATGAAAACGGGATTTTTCAAAGTGGCCTTCAAGAGAAAAGGGAGCCGTGTGTGATGGCCAAAATGGAATTCTATGAATTAGTGCGACTCATTATTCTGACCATACGCACACAGACACACGCTCACACACACATGCACACACACACTCGCTCGCTCACTCACTTTTCCTCCTGCCTTCCATTTCATGGTCTTAGCTCAAATCTGAAATAAAACCACCGCAGCCCCCCTCCCCTGGCCCTCAGCGGCGGCCTGTCTGATTGGATGCCTCCCACAGCCCTGAAGACCAGAGCTTCAAGGAAGAAGCTGCGGGGGCACGCTGAGCCCTCGCTTCTTAAAGTGCGCGCCGTAAGTTACCTTGAAATGTTATATTTAAAAAAAAAAAAAGTATTTTAGGTTCAACAGACACTTGGGTTCCTGTTAACAACTCATTTAAGGAGAAAGTGGGGGGAAGGCATTCAGTTCAAGGTTTCTTTGACGACGTGAACCTCCTTACTTTGAATCCTTACAGTGTGGATGGGATGAAAGACGTCGTGGAGACGCAGATGGGTAAATGCGCAGGTGAGCAAAGACAGATGTTCCCAACAACGGAGTCGCGGGCATCTTGGGATGGTCTTTGTGTGGCCAATAATGGAGAACAGATATTGGCGGGAGGGGGGGGAATGGGAGACCCAGAAAACCAAGACACAAAAACCACTTTTGTGGCCATTGTGTTTCCACCGGACTCTTGATCTAGGGAAGACGTGCTGTTTGGAGAACTAATAAGGCGACCGGCCCCTTTGATGAGGCACGGTCTGAAAACCAAGCTCTGGAGGAGTCATCCATTGCCGGCTCCCTGAGGCCTTTCTCCCCTTGTCTACAAAATCTGGTCTCCAAGGGGGCATGGATGTGTCTTCTGCCCATCACTTCTGAAGGCCCAGACAACCGGCTCTGGGCTCTTTGTCTGGAAGAGTCATGGTGGCTTCCCATTGTCTGTAGGCTCTGAGTATGACTCCAAACTCACAGGCTGACAACCAAGGTCCACCATGAGTTGGCTCCACTTTGCCTTTCTTCGCAGTCCCCAAACCTACTTAAGATCTCTACTCCCAACACTACCATCTCCTTCCTTATCCCACTACGCTCTTCTCCTCTCCCCTTCTCCCCGTAGTCTTTCCTCCTCTGGTCTAAGGTCTACTCGTCCTGACAGATCTGACTCCCAGGCGCCTTCTGAGACTAGCCCGTCCTCACTGAACTCCTGTTGTGAGTTCTCACACACTGATTCAATGTGCATTTGACCCATCTCACTGTCAGACTAGTCTACTCTCCCAAAAGGTCCATCAGCTTTCTAGGCATCTGCCTTGTAGGTGTCAGCACATGGCCCAGGGTGAGCAGAGTGGGCACAGTAAGAAGCACTGGTTTCTACTAAACTGAAAAGTGAAAAGTGGCCAAGCGGTGGGCCAGAGATGCAGAGGATCTGGTCTCACTGCCTGCCCCTGGGGATCTTTCCTCCCTGAGGCTGGGATGCAAGACTCGCCTGCCGCCATGTGCTGTTACTCTCTGTGAACACTCTAAAACCTGGAGGACCACTGGTCCCTGGGCAAAGCCAAAACCTCTCAGCTTCTCAATGTTGTTCCAACTCTTTCTGTTCTCTAACAGCTCACTCATTCAATAAATGGTTGTTGAGTGCCCCCACTGTGCGCCACTCATGGGGATGTGGTGGTGAATATCCCAGACATTGTCCCCATTCTCTTGGAACTTACAATGAATTAAGAGGCACAAAAAGGATTGATTACAGTTGTGATAAATGCAGTGAAGGGTAGGTGCAGGCTGCTCTAAAAGCATTTGGAGAGATACAGCAATTGTTTCTCAAGGACATTGTTTTACATTTGGTGGGGTCTGAGCAGGCTGCCCCGCTCAATGGCAATGGGGAGCCCTGAGTTGCCTTGATGGACCACTTGATGGAATGCTGAGTGTGGAGGGGGGCGATGGAAGAAGATCAGTTTTCACTGAAGGTCTGTGGTGAGGCTGGTGAAGTATCTTCAGGCAGGGATTGCACTTGTTATGAATGTGGATGAGACCAGAGCAGGAGTCAACTGTCCCTCCGATTGACGCCATAGCCAGAGATGTTCCACAGTTCTCTGATGCTAAGTGCCTTCTCTTTAAAACAAGGGCCTTCTTTTCAACAAGCTCCCAAGTCCCGTGTCCTTCAAGGCCTCACTGACATCACCCTAGTGGCTACGGATCATTCCCGTACCAGTTCTGTGTCACTTCCTTGAGTTTTCTACTAATTAAAGCTAGTGAGCTGTCGTTTATCATGGCTTCTTCTGCAAATGTTCATCCACTCGACCTCACAGTGAATTCCAGGTGAATTAGAATCACATCTAGTTCTTTGGGTAGCAGGGATCCTAGATGAGGGCATAAGCCAGGGGAAGCAAGTATCTGGCACTCGTGCCCCCACCACTGCTAATCCAGTGGCCCTGGCAGACATTATTAATCAATCCCCACACTCATTTCTGCTGGGCTTGGACAGGGTTTAAAAGCACCTTCTCAGAAGCATCTTCCCTGGTCACCCGCTGAAGGAGGTCACTCCTCCCCCAGTTGTTTTCTGTGACTAAACCCATTCTTTTCTTCACAGTGCTCTAATTTTTAAAGACATATTCAAGACCCGTTTCCCCAACTAACCTGTGAGCTCCATGCGGTGGGAGCATGTCTGTTTCTGCTCATCACAGAATCTCTGGGGCTGAGCGGTCTTGGTCATATAGGAAGAGCTCAGGAAATATTTGCTGCAAGTGGACTTAATGCTTTAGTCAACGAGTTAGAGAGAGAACCCAGGTCTCCTTGTCAACACACCTGGGCTGAGTCCCAGCTCTGTGCTTTCCTAACTGGGTGTGCTGGGGCAAGCCCTCCCCTTCTCCATATCAGGGCCTGGAGCTGTGTAAGTGGGACTCTTACCTCCTCCCTCAGAGGTTCCAGCAGATCTGGGACAAAGCCTGTCCCTCCGAGCTTGGTGGCCACAGGGAACTTTATTTTGAGACTTGAGGGTTGGTTTATTTTGGAGCTGGTGGGCCCTCCATGGGTAGAGGTCCTGGGTCCTGGGTGGCAGAGTCTGCAGCTCTCTGGAGACTGTGGGGCAGGGGCCTTGGCTCCCAGGCACCGGGCTCTGCGGCAGGAGGTGTGGACTTGACTCTGGCCCTTGACTACTTGGGATGCGGCAGTGGTATTTCTGCCTGCGTCTTAATTCCCTCCTCCTTCACCCGCTTCCGCCGCGGGAGAGGAGGAAGAAGGGCGCTGTGTGCACCCATGCCCATTTGTTGTTTCTACAGCTGGGGCCCGACGGCCTCCACCCCTCTGGGGATTTAAGCCCCCTGGGCCTGTGTCTCCGCAGACTTGCCCTGGCCTGAAGCCAGTGGGAATTTGTGTGTGCATTTGGGGCTGGGTGTGGGTGATTGGGGGCTCCAGGGATGGCCAAATGGATCAGTCGGGCTCTGACTGGCTGTCCCCAACTCCAGAAAGGGGTAGGGTGTGGTGAGGCTGGCCTGGGTCCAGTGACACCAGGAAGCCATAGAGAGACCTGCCCCCTCACCCCTCCCCCTTCACCCTGCGCCCCGGCTGTCCATGGGGGTACAGGGCAGGGCCCTGCAGGAGTCCCGCCTTTCTCCTACAAGGGGGTGGCCTCATGACGCATCCTCCCAGAAGGCCAGATAGCTGGGGGAAGTGGGTCCTTCCCGCAGAGACACCAATCCCTTTCTCCCTTAGCAGCCAGACCCGGAGTCCGGGGGGCAGGAAGCAAAGGAGCGCCAGGCAGCAGGCCCCACACCAGCAGGCAGTGCTGGGGGCCCTTCAACAGGCTTCTGTCCTACTCAGCAGAACCAACTCTACCACGCCCCTCTTCCGGGAGTGCCCGTCCTCCCATCTCTGCCTGGTGAACTTCTTCTCACCCTCAAGGTCCAACTCAAATGTCACCTCCTCTGGGAGGCCTCCCTTGACCCTTTCAGCCAAGGTTACTTGCTACCTCTTTGGGTTCCTACCCTCTTTCCATTTTCGTGCCTGTCTCAGCCGAGCAATTACTCATTAACTGGGACACTCTTATCTTCTGTCCTCCTCTGGACTGCGAGCTCCAAGGGCATCATCTGTGTGCCGAGCATGTTATTTCTGCTCGCCTTCCTCCACGGCCCCCTTCTAGAACGGCACATGCGGCGGCCAGGCCCCACCATGGCACCCGGTGACACTCAACTCCTGATCTTCCTGCCCTTGCTTCCTGTGGCGCTGAATGGGGCCGCACTGTGTGGCCGGCAGGACAGTGCGTTCGTGACGGTGTGTGTGCGTAGAGGGCCCTGGAGCGTCTGCCTTGCTGTATGTTGGACGGCTTGCTCACCGGAGGCAGCCACGTCGTCAGGACGGGCCCGTGCCAAGAGGTCCCCAGGCCTCCTCCCTGCAGCCAGCGCCCATGAGCCACCCCTGTGACGAGCCCGCGTGTCCTCCAGGCCTGGCCTGGCCTACAGACGACCGACGGACAGCCTGACAGCGTGACTGCCACCTCGTGAACACTCCCGAGCCAGGACCTCCTGCCAAGCTGCTCCTCCACTCCCTCCCGACAGAAAGGGCGCAAGATGGTCCGGGTTGGCTGTTCCTGGGGGAACTTCCTACCTGGCGGTAGATAACCACTAAGACCCTCAGTTTCCTTTGGGGAATGACCCTACTTCCCCGTGTGTGGCTTTGGTGGAACTGTCTCTCTCGGAGCTCCGTCCCCTCTGGGCCAAGGAATGGGGCCTTGACCCTGGGGAGGGCAACAGGACCCTCTTCCTGGAAATTGTCTGCAGCAGAGATTCTGGTCCAGGACTGGGGGGTAAGGCTAATTCTAGAAACTACTCGATACCACACAAACACATACATATGTACACACAAATAACACACACGTTTGCATACATTCATGCATCATACGCATGCGCACACAATGCATTGGACACATGCATGTATCCACACACAGATACGCACAATGTGTACGCAAATATGTACACGTTTCTATTATATACACATGTACATAAATACATGCATTTTCTTTTTTTTGCCAGAGTCGACTATTTTTGGCAGCCAAATAAACTGGATTGGGACAACCACCTCCCTCTCACCATCTTCACACCCATCACTGAAGGCCCCCCAAGTGCCTAGAAGACACAACATTCCGCAAGCGCTCAACTACCGTGTTGAATAAATAAGAGCCTAGAAATATGAATGATGTCAGGGCTATTTATCGTGATTTAAATTTGTGTTTTTGTTTGCACCCTGGGAGAAGAATTTAAAAGCCTGAGAATTCTTTATGCTTGCTTCTCTGCATTTTTTCCTCCCTCCCCTACCTTCCCAGAGTCCAGCCGCCGGCTCACCATCTACAGGATCTTCTTTTGCCAGACCAGGGGCTGAAGGTGTCTGCAGACAGCCTGCGTGCCTTGGCCCGTTAGCCTGGGTGCTGTGAGGTGGGAACTGGGGGGAGAAGAAGCATAAGCCATGGAAAAGGGAGCCGGCATTGCTGTGATGGAGATGTATCTTCATTGTCAGCATCCTGGAGGTGACAGGTCCTTCCTGGGAGCCATGGCTCTGTGGCCCCTCTCAGGAGGCAGGATCGTAGCCTTGGGGCCTCCCTGCAGAAATCCTTGAGCCAGCTTGGTGCAGAACCAAATGGAGCTTCCCATCTATAAGGAACTTTTGGGCTTTTGTGGGCTGTGACCCATAGTGAGTCAGCAGTGACCAGTGTTGACTGATACCAGGGACAGGGAATTCTATATACCCCGGGGTACCACTCTGTGTTATATCCCAGGACCTGGGGCTGTGACAGAGGGAGCCCCACCGAAGACTGAAATTGAGTTTCCCACCAGTCCAGCATGGCAGGGACACAAAATCGGACCGATAGTCATTTGCTTTAGGAAAACATGCCATTTCTTTCACACCTAGGTTTGCGGAATAAGGTTCAAAGCTCATGGTGGCAGGAATTTTTCTTTTTGGTCTGTTTGGTTTACTACTGTCTCACAGAGCCTAGTACATTGCTTAACACACAACAGGAATTCAAGAAATATTAATGTATAAAGGCACACGTAGAAAATAATTTTTTGGGTGCCCACGAAATGCTAGAGATTCTATAGAAGCTTCCCTTAGGTTCTTCTTTTCATAACCACCCTAGAAACTTGGTGTTCTTGTCCACATTTTCCTTCCTTTCCTTCCTCCCTCCCTCCCTTCCTCCCTCCCTCCCTCCCCCCTTCTTTCCTTCCCTCTCCTATTTCAGCTGTCCTAGTGCATTTACACATGTTCATATAGGCAATGTATTGTTTATAGGTATGTATGAAGGTTAGTGTGTTGCAGCTCATGCCACCACGTTTTGCCACCCATCTTCCCACGCATGGGCGGCCCCAGCACCCAGGCACCTGTCAACACGGGGGGAGATCAAATAGATCTGTGATGGAACTTCTTTGGACTATATACCTAGGAGTGGGATTGCTAGTCAGGGTGATGTCTGTGTGACTTCACCAAGAAAGGCCACAGTGGCCTGCACTACCTACCGGCAAAGCCGGAAGCTCCTTTATTTCATATCTGGGCCAACACTGGCTTTCCCCAGCTTACTAGTATTTTCCCAGTCTAATTAGGTATGAAGTGATACCTCATTGTTGTTTTAAATTGCACTTCTTGTCCCCGTTTTGGGGGAAGAATTGAAGCTTTAGAGAAGTGACGTGCCCAGGGGCCCTCAGCTGGTGCACGCCTGGCTGGGCTTTGTCCACCGGCTCTGGGCTCACCTGGGGCTCCGCTGCCCCTCACCTGGGCTTGACGCCTCCACCAGCAGGACAAGCGTGGGTGCAGGTCTTCTGCTGTGATCGAGCCCCACCTGGTGGCGCTGAGGGGGAACTGCAGTTGTGGAGGGGAAGGGGGGAGGGGAGGAACCCCCAAACCACCTTCACTTTTGAGGCTCCTATTTTTAAAAAATAGTTTTTCTAATTTAATTTTTTATCGAGATATAATTATCATATAAAGTATTAGTTTCTGGTGTGCAAGATAAATTTTTTTGTGATGAAAATTTTCAAGATCCAAATATACTCAATCCCCAAATATACAGCACCCCATTATTAACCAAAGGCCTCATGACGTATACATCCCCAGGACTTATTTTTCTTATAACTGGAAGTTTATACCCCCCTGGTCAGCTTCACCTTGCTGGTGGAGGGAACCTGAACTGCTTCACTTTTGAGGCTGTTACTGTTTTTAGCAAACAAAACCAGAACTCTGTTAGTATACTTTTAAAAACGTACTTTTAATTAAAGTATGTACTTGCCTAAAAGGCATAAATCCCCAGTGTACAGAGAATGAACTTCACAAGTGAACACCTCTGTAGGCAACAGTGCAGGTGCCCCTCCAGCCACGACACACCATCCTCCGGGGGCTGCCACTATCCTGGCTTCTAACTCGGGGGATTCGTCTCGCCTGGGGGACTGTTGTATACACGAACCATACAGTTGTTCTCTTTTGTATCGTGCTACTTCTGCATGATGTTGTGTGCTTCGTTCATCCATATTTGTTCATTCTCGTTTTGATAAAGTATTCCATTGTATGAATATACCGCGAGCTATCCGGTCTACTGCCAATGCTTGTTTGGGTGGATTCCAGCATTTGGCTATATTGAATGATGAACATTCTGGGACAGTCTTTTGGTGCACCTACTTGTACGATCCTGTGAAGTATGTATCTAAGAATGGAAACACTGGACCACACCATAGGTGTATATGCAACTTTTGTAGATAACTGCTAGTTTTCCAAAGTGGTAATGCCAATCTCCTATCCCAATCATGGGTTGAGTGTTCTTGCTCTACATTTTCAATCTATAGTTAATATCGTCACTCTTTTTATTTTTTAAAGATTTTATTTATTTGAGAAAGAGACAGAGATAGTGAGAGAGAGCACATGAGTAGGGAGGAGAGGGAGAAGCAGACTCCCCAGTGAGCAGGGAGCCCCATGTGGGACTTGGTCCCAGGACTCTGGGATCACGATCTGAGCCGAAAGCAGAGGCTTAACTGACTGAGCCACCCAGGCGCCCCTCGTCACTCTTTTTAGCTGTTCTGGTAGGTGTTGGTGCTGCTGCCTTCTTTTTTTCATTTGCATTCCTGATAACTAACAAAATTTCTTATTTTTGTTGGTCACTTAGCTAAACACGTGTAAAGTGCCTATGCAAGACTTTGGCCCATTTTTTGATTGAGTTATCTGCCTTTTTCATACTGATTTATAAGAGTTGAAAACAGGTCATCTGCGTATGAGCCCTTTGTCTGATCTATCTTCTCCCACTGGGGTCACTTGAATTCTTACTCTCTTCCTGATGAGTTTTGATGAACAGACGTTCTACTTGCATTATGAATAGAATTTATTAATATTTTCTTTTATTACTGAGGCTTTTTGTGTTGTTTAAAATTTTTTGGCCTACCGCAAGGTCATGGAGACTGTCTTCTATGTTTCTTCTAGAAGCTTTCACAATCTGCATCCATCTGGAACTGATTTTTGCATACAGCGAGAGGCGGAGGGTCGATATTTTTTTCCATATGGACATTTAATTGACAGCCTGATTTATTGAAAAGATTGTCTTTTCCCCCACTGCACCACAGTGTCACCTTTGCCATAAACCAGGGGACTGTACCTGTGTGAATCTGTTCCCGGTGTATGTGTCTGTTTCTACTAGAAAATGTAATCACGAGGCTATTTCAGAGTTTATAAAGTACTAGCGTGCCGCAGGAGGCGCTGTCTGCCAAGGGACACTGGCTTGGGGTTCCTTTTCATTTGCATTCCTGATAACTAATGATAAGTGTTCCTTTCTCAATGCTAGCTGTGAATCTTGGGGCTCCCTCTAGGCTTATTTGGTCAGAATGTCAAGAAGCTGAGTTGGAGGCTCCTTGTGCCTGTGGAGTCCACACAGAAAAGTCCTCTGGACCCCAGGAGAGCACCCAGGGGACCCTAGGGTCTGGGGTGGGGCAAGGTCTCTCCTCTGCATTCCTCTCCCCTCTCTCTTCCGGTCTCTACTAAACCCCAGGGGAAGCCTGCACCCCGACTCGACTCTGCAGGGGCACCTCGGGTCTGAGAGCTGAGACTCCCGCGGCAGCCCCCCACCCCCTTGAGGGTCTGAAAGCACCAAGCGGCCCCGTGAAGGTGTGGCATTCAGCTCCCCCCAGTCCCACATGGGCAGGGGTGGTGTGGTGTGTAAGACCTGCAGTGTGTGTATCGCTAACCAGCCCCTCGGCCCTTTGCCCCTCCTGATGTCCCTCTGGGGACCCTGGGTCTCCATTTCTCACCTCTAAGGCTTCTTTTCCAAGAAGGCCTTTCTACAGAGTCTTCTTTTGGTGGGGAGAAGACCCACAGTTTTCCCTACGTTGGTTCTGACTCGGGTCAAGGACAAACGCTACATTCGCACGATGATCTATGCAGTTTAGCCTTGTTTTCTGGTGGCTGCTGTCTAAAAGGGACGCCCCAGGTCTGAAGGCCTAGGCGGGGCGTACCAGAGGATGCTGTCTGGGGGCCGAGGGCCCAATAGCAGAGAGAGCCTGTGGTGACCTAGAGGGCCACGCTGGGGTTTTGGGCGAACACCTTTTTAGCATCTATCTCTCCTTCGACCATGTGGGGGTGGATGTCCACGATCATGCCTGCGTCCTTGCATAGCTTGAGCAAGGTCCGAATGTTGTTCTTGGACAACCTCAGGTATCTGCGTGAGACAAGGCCAGAGAGGTCAGTTGAGTGTGGAGTCACCATTGCTTCGAACTTTATTGAAAAGAGCTTAGATTTAAGCACTGTGGGATCTCTCACGAGAACTGGCTCTGCAGAAACCTCTGGAGCCGACAGAGATCCTATAAAAGAGTGGGACACCCCACAGAGTTGGTGGGAGTTTTATTGGTATAACTCTTTGGGAAATTAATTCGGCAACATATGTGCCAGGCACCAGCCCTATCCCCACAAGTCCCCTCCCCCCAAAAGTTCCTTCATTATCTTTGACTCAGGAACTCCACTCAGGCCTTCAACTGAACCTAAGAAGAGAAGTCAATGGAATGAAAAGCTATATAAATCAAAGTGTTCACTTCGGGGTTATCAACAACAGGAAAAGAGGAGATTCCATCAACCGAGGAGTGGTTAAGCAAATAATGGAATACCCATCTCAAGGATGCTCCCGCCAGCCTTGACATGGCTTTGGGCAGAAGCAGGTGCCCTAGGTGATGGTGATGCGTGATGCCCCGTGAGAGAGGCAATCGTCAGGGCTTCCATCACTAACAGGTGTGTGTAACCTCAGCGATGCCAAGGCCCGCGCGAAATACAGAACAATGGCAATAAAAGCTGAGTAAAATTGTAGGAAAAGGGAGTATATTTTCTTTCTTCTTTTTTTAAAATTATGTTATGTTAATCACCATACATTACATCATTAGTTTTTGATGTAGTGTTCCATGATTCATTGTTTGCGTATAACACCCAGTGCTCCATGCAGAACGGGCCCTCTTTAATGCCCATCACCAGGCTAACCCATCCCCCCACCCCCCTCCCCTCTAGAACCCTCAGTTTGTTTCTCAGAGTCCATCATCTCTCATGGTTCTTCTCCCCCTCCGATTTTCCCCCCTTCATTTTTCCCTTCCTGCTATCTTCTTCTTCTTCTTTTTTTTTTTAACATATAATGTGTTATTTGTTTCAGAGGTACAGGTTTGCACAATTCACAGCGTTCACCATAGCACATACCCTCCCCAGTGTCCATCACCCAGTCACCCCATCCCTCCCACCCCACCCCCCACTCCAGCAACCCTCAGTTTGTTTCCTGAGATTAAGAATTCCTCGTATCAGTGAGGTCATATGATACATGTCTTTCTCTGTTTGACTTATTTCGCTCAGCATAACACTCCAGTTCCATCCACGTCGTTGCAAACAGCAAGATCTCATTCCTTTTGATGGCTGCATAATATTCCATTGTATATATATACCACCTCTTCTTTATCCATTCATCTGTCGATGGACATCTTGGCTCTTTCCACAGTTTGGCTATTGTGGACATTGCTGCTATAAACATTGGGGTGCACATACCCCTTCGGATCCCTATATTTGTATCTTTGGGGCAAATACCCAGTAGTGCAATTGCTGGGTCGTATGGTAACTCTATTTTCAACTTTTTGAGGAACCTCCATACTGTCTTCCAGAATGGCTGCACCAGCCTGCATTCCCACCAACAGTGTAGGAGGGTTCCCCTTTCTCCGCATCCCCGCCAACATCTGTTTTTTCCTGACTTGTTAATTTGAGCCATTCTGACTGGTGTGAGGTGGTATCTCATTGAGGTTTGATTTGGATTTCCCTGATGCTGAGTGATGTTGAACACTTTTTCATGTGTCTGTTGGCCATTTGGATGTCTTCTTTGGAAAAATGTCTATTCATGTCTTCTGTCCATTTCTTGATTGAATCATTTGTTCTTTGGGTGTTGAGTTTCATAGGTTCTTTATAGATTTTGGATACTAGCCCTTTATCTGATACGTCATTTGCAAATATCTTCTCCCATTCTGTCGGTTGTCTTTTGGTTTTGTTGACTGTTTCTTTTGCTGTGCAAAAGCTTTTTATCTTGATGAAGTCCCAATAGTTCATTTTTGCCCTTGCTTCGCTTGCCTTTGGTGATGTTTCTAGGAAGAAGTTGCTGCGGCTGAGGTCGAAGAGGTTGCTGCCTGTGTTCTCCTTTAGGATTTTGATGGACTCCTGTCTCACATTGAGGTCTTTCAACCATTTGGAGTCTATTTTTGTGTGTGGTGTAAGGAAATGGTCCAGTTTCATTCTTCTGTATGTGGCTGTCCAATTTTCCCAACACCATTTGTTGAAGAGATTGTCTTTTTTCCACTGGACATTCTTTCCTGCTTTGTCGAAGATTAGTTGATCATAGAGTTGTGGGTCCATTTCTGGATTTTCTATTCTGTGCCATCGATCTATGTGTCTGTTTTTGTGCCAGTACCATACTGTCTTGATGATGACAGCTTTCTGGTAGAGCTGGAAGTCCGGAATTGTGATGCCGCCAGCTTTGCTTTTCTTTTTCAACATTCCTCTGGCTATTCGGGGTGGGAGTATTTTCTTTTAATAATATTCAAACAATTAAAAAATTAGGCCAGTGATTTAAAATCTCAGCTAAAGCCCCACAATTCTGACTTACACTGGAGAGGAACTGATCCCGTCGACACTGTGTGGTCTAGAGCGTATCTCTGCCGGCATATCCTCTGAGCTCCTTATTCTACCAGCGGCTTTGACCTTGTTCCCAGCTTTAGTGTAAGGAGGTTGGTCCCCTACTCAGGCCACCTGCTGGTTGGTTACTTTGCTACAGATGATGGGGGAGGAGCTGCATATTGAAATAACCTGGGTTTTCCACCCATTGGGAATGGTCTCCTTGTCCTTCAAGATCTGCCCGGCGCTTACCTGTTTTTACAGCCATCTGACACCCCACTCCCCAGCCCCGTGTCTGGACTACCTTTCTCTGACAGTGCCAGGCAGGGTCTGCTCCTTCCGCTTCTGCCCAACCCAGCCCTGGAGGGTCTCACACACTTGTACATGTCAGCACTCACGAAGATCCCATTCTGGACAATTTCATCTTTTCCTTGGATGTTTTTCTAATCCTCGTTGGATGCCATCTTTCCAAATATTCGCTCTCCCTCCTTGGAGGGTGGGGGCCCTGTCCAAATCTCTTTTCTGCCCACCATGAAGCCCAGGTAGGCTGTCTGTTGGCCAGAGTCAACGAGCATCACCCTGTCAAAGTGAAAGCCATCGCCAAAGTCATCCATCCATGGAAAGGTCGAGCAAGAAGCCCCCTTTGGCTGGGGAGGCTGCCATTCCACCCATCCATCTCTCAGTGAGCAGAGCAGGACTTTGTAATGGGGTCACTGGATGCCAGGCATCTGAGGCCATCTGAAACCTACAGAGGAGCTCCCTGCTGTTCCGTCTAGAAGGACATCCACATTATTCTGTTGTCTGTTTCCTCCTCTACTGAAGTTTCTGAGCCTTGTCAGCCACGTCTTTACAGAAAGGCTAGCACCGGGCTTGGGAGGGATACTTGAATTTGGGGATGGAAACCAGCAGGTCCCGATGAATAAGACAAAGAACAGGGGAGAAGGAAGACCTCTGGTAAGAGCAGTAAATACCAAACGGCTTCACACTCTGTTCCTAGTGCCTCTGGGAGTTTAAACCCCCACACGTTGAGCAGATGGCCACCGGGGATGGTGGGGAGGACCACCAGCAACTCCACACGCGGAGTGAAGGCTCTTAGGGGGATTTCCTGTTAAAAATAGGCCACAGACAACGCATTCTTTCTTTTTGGATAATATTCATGGTTTCTATTGTGAAACATATGGAAATATTGGAAGGGTGGTGCCAATGTCCAAAGGCGTGGCATCAAAGCACCCAAATGTCGTGCCCATCCCAGAGCTCCTCCACTAGTGAGGTTGCCGGGGAACCCAGTGGCTTCTGCCCTGGAACGGCCCTTCAGGACACAAAGACAGAGCCCAGTCCTGCCACCGCCGCCCGCCCTCCCCTTGCCCACGCTCAGCCCAGGTGTCTGCAGCCCAGGGTGGTGACCAAAGCCTGTCCCCCCACCCCGGGCACCCCGCCCCGCCCGCCAGGGCAGCTCACCGGCAGCTCAGCACCTCCTCCGGCTTCAGCATCCTCACCAGCTCCACCTTGGGCTCGGTGCCCTTCTCCATGAGACTCTTCAGCTTGCGCTCATAGGAGATCTCGGCCGTCCTGCTTATTACCCAGTCTCTCAGGAGGGTGGACTTCCGACCGCCGAAGACAGGCGATTCCTGCAACGCGGGGTCCAGGACGCTCTGGCGGCGGTAGGGCAGGGGCCGCTGAGCGGACTCCAGCGCGATTGCGTCCTTGATGTCGAGGTCTGAAATTGGACAATCGTCACCAGGGAGTTCGAGCTGGTGGAGGGGAGAGACAGGACGGGCAGGAAGCGGGGGAGGCCTGCAAGACAGCCTGGGCTTCAAACAAATACCTGTTCTGACGAGCTCTCTTCCACGCTCTTCGGGCTCTTCTCCGCATCGGTTTAATTCTCGCTCGTCTTTACCTCCCTCCTTTCTCGCTGCCTCCTCGGCTCCCTCCCTCCTGTCTTTGTCCCCTTCTCACCATTTTCTCTTCAGTCCCTCCTCACCTAAAGGGAACCTCTGCCTGGAGGAGGTAGGGGAAGCTAGGGGAAGCTATCAAAGATCAACTCTGAGATGTTCTTTTTTTTTTTTTTCCTTTGGTTGGTTCAGATGGGGTTTTTAAAGGAAAAACAATTTCTTGGATGAAAGGGGAGAAAAGTATTGCAGGCAGGAGGAACAGCATGTGCAGGTGCGAGGAACAGCATATACAGGCATAGGAATAGCTTGTACAGGTGTGAGGAACAGCATGTGCAGGCAGGAGGAACAGCATGTACAGACATGAGGAACAGCATGTGCAGCAGGAGGAACAGCATGTGTGGGTGTGAGGAACAGCATGTACAGACAGGAGGAACAGCATGTGCAGCAGGAGCAGCAGCATGTGTGGGTGTGAGGAACAGCATGTGCAGGCAGGAGGAACAGCATGTGTAGGCAAGAGGAACAGCATGTACAGGCAAGAGGAACAGCATGCTCAGGCAAGAAGAACAGCATGCTCAGGCAGGAGGAACAGCATGTGCAGGCAGGAGGAACGGCATGTGTGGGTGTGAAGAACAGCATGTACAGACAGGAGGAATAGCATGTACAGACAGGGGGAATAACATGCGCAGCAGGAGGAGCAGCATGTTTGGGTGTGAGGAACAGCATGTGCAGACAGGAGGAACAGCATGTGCAGGCAGGAAGAACAGCATGTGCAGGCAAGAGGAACAGCATGTACAGGCAAGAGGAACAGCATGCTCAGGCAGGAGGAACAGCATGTGCAGGCAGGAGGAACAGCATGTGTGGATGTGAGGAACATCATATGCAGGCAAGAGGAACAGCATGTGTAGGCAGGAGGAGTAGCATGTACAGGCAAGAGGAACAGCATGTACAGGCAAGAGGAACAGCATGTGAAGGCAGGAGGAACAGCATGTGCAGGCAGGAGGAACAGCATGTGCAGGCAGGAGGAACAGCATGCACAAAGACGCAAATATATGAAATGAAATGGTGAGTGTCTGATGTTACCCAAATACGGAGTTTGTACTGAATTAAATACTGTGGGGGCTAGTGCTTGGAGACTTTAATTTTTTTCTTCTTGCCAAATTTACCACTAAGTATTTTATAGATTTTTACCGATGAGAATGGGATGTTTTCTTTCCATTTCCATTTCTGGAAATGGGACTAGTATAGAGAAAAGGCTATTGTGTTACAATGTATTTTTTTCCTTTTAGAATTTCTTGAGCTTTACAGATATGTAATCATATCAGGGGAAAAACGAAAATAACTTCCTTCTAACATTTAGAAAAATTATATACTCTTCTTGACATATTGCATTTGACAGACTTTCTAACACAATGTCAATAATGATGATAGCAGATGCCTCATTTTGTTCCTGATTTTAATTAAAATAATTAGCATTTCATCATTTAGAATGATACTTGCCACTATTTTTGGTATGTTTATAATATTAGGAGCTTAATTCTTAGTTTACATCAAGTTTTTATTAGTAATAATTGCTTGATTCTACTTTTTGATTTTCTGTCATTTACTGACATGCTCGTATGGTTTTTCCACTTTATTGATGGAATAAATTATGGTCTTAGATATTCTGATAGTGATAACCTAACCATTCCTAACCTGCTATAAGAAATCCTATTTGTCACTAAATCCTACCCCTGAAAGTAATACTACACTATATGTGAACTAACTTGAATTTAAATAAAATCTTTTTTAAAAAGATTATTTATTTATTTATTTGACAGAGAGAGACACAGCGAGAGAGGGAACGCAAGCACAGGGAGTGGGAGAGGGAGAAGCAGGCTTCCTGCTGAGCAGGGAGCCTGATGCGGGGCTCAATCCCAGGACCCTGGGATCATGACCTGAGCTGAAGGCAGACACTTAATGACTGAGCCACACAGGCGCCCCTTAAATAAAATTTTGAAAGAAAAAAATTTTTTTTAAATAAATAAACTTCATTCTCTCAAAAGAAGGAAAAAAAAGAAATCCCCATTTGGTCATGGCATGTTACTAATTTCATACATTGATAAATTTTCATACATTTGGTATATTTGCTAAAATTTTTAATATATTTTTTACATCTGTATTACTTCTTTGCAAATATTTTAATATTGTGGTTCTGGTGCCTTGTTGGATTAATGCAGAAGTGTCTGTATTTTATATGGTCTGGAATAGTTGAGGTGATATTGAGATTATTCATTCTTGAAAAGGTAGATAGAATCTGGTGTGGAATGTATCATATGACCTCACTGATATGAGGAATTCTTAATCTCAGGAAACAAACTGAGGGTTGCTGGAGTGGGGGGTGGGATGGGAGGGATGGGGTGACTGGGTGATGGACACTGGGGAGGGTATGTGCTCTGGTAAGCGCTGTGAATTGTGCAAGACTGTTGAATCTCAGATCTGTACCTCTGAAACAAATAATGCAATATATGTTAAGAAAGAAAAAAAGAAGAAGAAGAATGTAGCAGGAGGGGAAGAATGAAGGGGGGGAAGTCGGAGGGGGAGAAGAACCATGAGAGACGATGGACTCTGAAAAACAAACTGAGGGTTCTAGAGGGGAGGGGGGTGGGAGGATGGGTTAGCCTGGTGATGGGTATTGAGCAGGGCACGTTCTGCATGGAGCACTGGGTGTTATGCACAAACAATGAATCATGGAACACTATATCTAAAACTAATGATGTAATGTATGGGGATGAACATAACAATAAAAAAATTAAAAAAAAAAAAAAAGAATCTGGTGTGAAGTCTTTTGTCCTGGTGACCTGTTCAGTGGGAAAGTGTCAACCAGCTTTCAACTTTTACTTTAGAAATTGCTCTCTTCAACTTTATTATGTCAATTTTAATAATTTATTGTATGAGAGGAAATGATATATTTCTTCTAGGTTTTCAAATATATCAGAAAGAGGTGCATCTAGTATTCTATTATAGGTCAGTTAACGTATTTCTCATCTTTGCTCATGTATTCTTTCTCCTACCAAATCTTGTACACTTTTACTCTTCTTTTTTTGTTTAACATTTTATTTATTTATTTATTTATTTATTTATTTATTTATTTATTTAGAGCATGAGCAGGGGGAGGGGCAGAGAGGGAGGGAGAGGGAGAGAATCTTAGGCAGACTCTGCTGAGCACAGAGCCTGATATGGGGCTTGATCTCACGATCCTGAGATCATGACCTGAGCCGAAGTCAAGAGTCAAATGCTCAACCAACTGAGCCACCCAGGCACCTCTTTATTCTTCTTCTTAACAATGGTCATGAGGAGTTCATACTATTCATCACTTGCATTTTCAAAAAGCTAGCTTTGGAGTTAGGACTTACCCTTTTAACTAGTTTTTATCTTGGGTTTCATTAATCTCAGCTGGTATTTAATGTATGAAAGCTCTCTCTTTCATATTAATTATTTCTCCTATCTTATTATAAATAGTAAACTGCTAAATGTATTCATTTTTTCTTTTTTTGTGTGTGTGTTATAAAGACAAGAATTATTAATTTTAGTTACTATAAATTTTCTTCTCAGGATAGATTTTGCCTTTGTTCCCATAAGTAAGAAACCAGGCTTATTTTCATGAGTTTTTTTTCTCTGATATGGGTTATTTTAGGAGTATATTTCTTAATTTCTGACTGTTAAGTTGGGAATATCTTTTAATTTAAATTTTATTTCCAATTATTGCTTTAGGATAATGTAGGTTGCCCTAAAATTTTTACTTTTTGAAAGTTAATGTTTTCTTTATGGTGAATAGGCAGATGAGTTTTGTAGATATTCTTTGGCCACAGAAAAATGCATTCTCTATTCAAATATGAAGTTATGTCTATTTGACTCTAAAAGAGGTATATTAAAATCTCCCACTTTAACTGTATTTTATTAGGTTCTTTTTGCAGCTCCTCATAATTATCTCTTTAGCTAATGTATTTTTTGGTATGTGTAAGCTTATGATTTTTATTTATTCTCTTTAACATTTAAAAATATCCCTCTTTTACCCTACGTGTTTCTTTTAGCCTTAATTACACCTCATCTGTTTGCATTTCATCTCTTGGCCTATCCTTTTGTTTTCAATCTTTATATTAAACCTGATTTTAAGTGTATCTAGATTCTGACTTTTAAACCAATTATTTCCTAGTTTGTGCCTCTGTTCTCACCCAGAGCATTTTTTCCCTTTGTAAGTAAATTGTTCTTCCTGTAAGCCTGAAGGATTTCACCAGTAAAGTTCAGGAATTTTACTGGGATATGTCTGGGGGGAATGAGTCTAGATCCCCCACAGTTATATAAATGGAGGAACAGCTTCCTGGAAAGAGGCTGTGATTTGCCCAAGGTCTCATATGAATTAGGGGCTAAACTAGGACTCTGTATGCCCAGTTTGGTGCTCTGGACTGATAGCAGGTCCTTGGCCAGGGGACCTTAGCCGCTCCTGTTTATGTGTAGTGGGAATTGGTGCTGTGTTCCAGAAGAAACATGAGCTGCATATCCTCATCAGCACAAATGGGAAATCCCTTGTAGAAAGAACCATAGCCTTCTGAGATATCCGAGCACCCTCTGGGTCAAGGTAGGTCTCATGTAGGAAAGAATAGTAGTCATATAAATGGCAATGATAATTAAACATATGAACTAATATTTAATGAGTGACTTATGTGCCAGGCAGTGTTCAAGGAGCTTTCCAGGGAGAGAAGCGCTAGAGTCTCACAACCATATCATGCCCATTTAACAAATGAGAAAGTTGAGGATCAGAGAGATTAAGTCATGTGCCAAACATGCCAGGGCTAACTGGTGGTGGATCCAGGAAAATGTGAGCCTAGGTTGCTGGTCCCTTTTTCTGGGCACCCATCCTGGCTACCATCTGGGTAAAAATGACACCTATTCCTGAGTCTGTGACTGAAGAGGTAAGTTCGATTTCTAGAGGGCTGTGTTTGGGACTCCTGGGGCTTACTCTGTGCTCATGGAAACAGAGGGTAATCATTGCCCTCCAGACCTCTGCATTAGGGATGCACTCCTGCGCTGGCATCTACAGAATGCCCTGGGCATAGGTGCCCAGGGAGAGAAAGCCAAGTGAATGCCCCTTTTCTAGTCTAGCTGCTCAGACTTTGCCAAGATTTACTTTGGAAACGTGTTCCAATTGCTTTCCTAGGGTCTTTTGCTGGCCCAACGCTGGAGTGACCTTTTACAAATTCAAAACCAACTTGGTGGCCCTTGGAGGGGGGCCAGGGGAGTGATGAAAGAGGAGGGGGAAACAGAAAAGGCTGTTCTCAGGGAATTCAAGGGAGGAGAGGCCGTGGGGAGAGGGAAGTGGCCCATGGTACACAGCATCTCTGTGCAGCAGGCTGATGTCAGGGTGGTGGTCAGTGGCGGATGGACGTGGCATTTCAGCTGGTAAGAGGAGTGAATGGGAGCTTTTGTGAACATGGGGAGAGGGGACGAAGATGAAACGTTCAGCTTTGAAAAGCACCGTGCTCCACATGGGGGATGTCATTGCTGTTTTCTATTAGCTTTGGGGTTCTGGAGCTGGAGACAGTTATCTGTCCCTCATGGGGGACATACCGTGTTTCACAGGTTTAGATCCTGTGACCGTCACAACACTACAGATGTGGACCAGTGGGATTTGTGGTGTCTGTACTGACCAAGTGGTCACATCAGTGGTGTGTCCGATGGTCATTCCTCACAGACTCTTGCTCACCGGATCACACAGAAACATAGCGTCAAGAGTGCAAAGAGCTCACTCTGCTTCTAGGAAAACCAGGACACCGATGATTCAGGTACTGAGCGGGGCCGGGGAGGCCAGAACCAGAAGTCCTGGTCTAGAATACCCTTCCTTGATCCATGTGTATCTCTACATGGACTCCTGCCCAGCCCTCAACTGGCCCCATGCCCTTCCTAGGGGCTGCTTTGTCTTGAACTTGACTCCGAAACCAGATCCTGCCCACTCATGTTGGGCCTCTGGCTGGCCTGCACAGGAAGCTCCCCTTGCTGTGCTCAGACTCAGCCCTGACCCGTTCCTGGGTGCCACACTTGGATGTCCAGGTGGTTCCTGGGTGCCTCTGAGCACCTGCTGCAACGGAGCACCTGCTGCCCCCAGTGGCCATTTGTTGTATTACGTAAGGTAGGAAAAAAGGTCCCCTCTGGATTTTTGTCTTGGGGGTGGGGGGCAGGGGGTCTGCAGAGAACCAAAGAACTGCTAAGTCAGTCTGCCCTGCTGGCATTTTTGTGCAGTTTTATGAAAAGGGTTATTTAATCCGCTGGTATGTGAGTTTCTCTTAGGGAAGGAACTGCCTTTGTTTAAGAAAATATCTTGATAGACTCTTTGAGTGTGGACTAAGACAGCGAAACAAAGGAAAGTAAGTGATCCTTCCAGGTAACAAGCCAATAGGAATTGTGGGGTGAGGACAGCAGAGGATGGAGGAGAGGGGAGAGGAAAGAGAGGGGAAGAGGTGGGAGCTAGGCAGGCCCAGGACTAGAATGAGACCAGCCAAATGCCCAGGGGGGCAAAATTTAAGGAGGTGCTCACTCTCAGGCTCATGCAAGTGAAGAGTCAGTACTAGAGAGTGAGTGCCTCCTTGAATCTCATGTTCTGGGTGCCTGGCTGGGCTCATTCTATCCAGTGCAGGGGTGAGCAAGACAGCTGGAGGGGACTCCCTGCAGGCAAATACATTCAAGGACCATCTCCTGGTGGCAGGGGACCAAGGATTTGGAAGAACCCTTAAGGGGGTTTTGTAATCAACTTCTGTTTTGTTTTCTGTATAATTCTGCCATGAAATTCTTTCCCTCCGTTTCCCCAAACCTTCAGTAAAGTCTGTTTACACACAAAGGCTTCATGTGAGAGGTTTGGGGGAAAATGAAGGAAACAGAGCTGTGCTCTGTGTCTGTGTGCAGTGGCAAGGAAAAGGGAGAAGGAAGCAACCACTGGAATCGAGATCTGCAGATGCTCAGGGGCTCAGCGGAACTTGGACTTCAGAGCCAGAATTGCATCAGGAGTCACTTGGGAAAGATTTGGGAAAGGTGTAGGGCCTCCCATGGGGCATATGTCAATCTATCTATATATCCGTATCTGTATCCATATCCACATCCATATCTATATCTATAAACTTTTTATTTTGGAGTAAGTTTAGATTTGCAGAAGGGTTGCCAAGATGGTATCGAGAGCTCCCGGGCACTGCTCACTCAGTTTCCCCGAGTGTTAGCATCTTACACAAGCAGGGCACATTTGTCAAAACTCAGAAATTAACATTGGCACATAACAGTTTTTCTTTGATTTTGCCAGTTTTCCCACTGAAGTGTTCTAGGATCCAGTCCAGGATCCTGCATGGCATTTAGAGCCAATCATATTTAAATCTGACAGGCAAGTGAGCACAATTTGGTTTCAACGGCTTTGGTGTATTAAATGAGAAGGGGAAAAAGGACGTTTTGCTGGGCACAATGGGAGCAGTTTTGTGCAGGAGAACTGGCAGCCCCTACTCGAAAGCTTTTGCCCACTCCTCCTTTGGACTAATGGGAATCCCTTCCACCTTTCTTTGACCACACACCTCCTTTCCAAGAAACCAGGCACAATAAACGTAACTGTTTTTCCAACACCATGGCACAGCCCACCTGAGCATTTTAGCAATTTTTTCCCCTAGAAAAAGCTATTTGCCACCATTTATTGAGCACCTAGTCTGTATCAGGCTACATGCTTTATATGCCTTGTCTCGCTGAAACTCGACCTGGAGGCAAGTCATGCTATTGTCCCATTTTATAGATGTGAAAACTGAACCTGAGAGATGGAGTGGCTGACCCACCCCGGATTACACAACTCTGAGTTCACTACAGAGTGGTGGAGCCAAGGTTCGGACCCCAGGCGCAGCGCTGGGAACTGGAGATCAGGCATAACTTAAGCCTACCTCTTCTCGGGTGCGAGCCACACCTGGCAGGTTTCGGGCCAGCAGGTGTACCTCGTGTGCTACACGGACGTAGTCACAGTACCTAATTAGACAGTTTGGAGCTGGTGAGGTTGCTGTCACCGACTTTAGGGGCTTTAGGAACCGGGGTGCACACCCTGCTGCATCCTGAGAAGAGAAGCCCTAGGCGTGGGCGGAGCCTAGACATGCACCTGCCGGCCATCCGGGTCACAGCCAGACGTGCACAGCTGCTGGGGCTGAGGACAGCTTCCCGTCCCTCTGAGGGGCGGCGATTATGGAGGACGGCCTGGCACCCCAGGACCAAGATGCTCCCCTTACCGGATTTCCTGGGCCCATCCTTGTAGTTGCTGGGAACGATGCTGAGGCGTTTTCCCTTTGGGTCCACGGCGTTCTTGGCGCTTTGCTCTGAGGGCTTGAGAGGCAGGGGAGAGAAGTTAAACCACGAGGAACTGGTCTTGGCACGGCCTCCTCCGCCCCCAAAATGAGTTGATTTCAAGGGTTTGCTGAAAGGCAGGCAAAGGGCCCAAAGGAGAGGCCGCTCTGGGCCCTGGGGCGGGTGAGGGGAGCAACGATGGTGGCTGGTGGCTGCTCAGCCGCTCCTCACTTTTGGTCCCAGCTATTTCAGAGCGAGGCCACAAGGCGTCAAGGAAGCCGCAGCCCTCAGGGGGCAGGGAGGCCCGGGGGTTCTCATCTCTCAGCCCGCATTCCTGAACGGTGGCGGTGGGGGGCGGGGAGAGGAGGAAGACCGGCACCCGGGAAGAAGGACCCTCTGCAGGAGTGCCAGGCTCCACCGGGCCGGCCAGCGTGTGGGGTGGGGGCTGGTGATTCCTTTGGGTGTTAGTGTGGGGCAGGAGTGGATTTTAGAGCCTTAAATTTAAAAAATGTAGCCAGGCACTGCGCAGGAGTAGAGGGGGTACCCCTCCTCAAGGGGGGGAGCCTGCCTTACCTGGTTGGCAAACGCCACCTGTCGGTTCCCTCTCTGCTGTTTCAGGAGGTTTTGGTCTTTCTTTCCTTCCTTCCCATTTGTTTTAGGGGTCATTATCCCCTTGGGTTTCTGCTTGAAATGACAGAGAGGATTGCCCTGTGACTGCCTGGTGGGCAGAAGCCACCCGCTGCCCCCACAGAGGGGCGGTGCCTTGGCAAGCGGGCTGCCCCCTCCCCACCTCCAGATTTGGCCCCCACTCTGGCACTTCTGTCCCCCCCACAATTGTCCTTCTGCCTCCAGACACACCCAGGTGTAATGTCACACTGCTCCCAGAACAACCTTCTAAACGTCAGGTCTGACCGTCCCTCCCAACTTCAGAACCCACCACAAGCTCCCTATTACCGTCTACACAAGGGCCCTTCTCCCCAGCTGGTAGGAATTCCTTCTGGCCCCCAAGTGGCCTGGGTAGCTGTGACTCCCCGGCCAGGGCCTCTAGTCTGAAACCACAGGAAGGCTGCCCTTTCTCGGAGTCCATACAGGACACTCCCTCTGTCCCCAGAGCTCTCTCCTCTCCCAAGCTCTCCCCATCCTGTCTGTCATCACAGTTCATCCTGCCTTTCTCTTTCCTTGGGTGCTCCCTGTGGCATATGTGGACTTTCTTGTGCGCCTGCCTGGCCCTCCAGGCAGGCAGGGAGGATGCATTCATTAGGGAGCTCCAGGGTCCAGCAAGGAGGGGCCCACAGAGGGGCCCCTAGGCCACTTGACCAGGCGTGGGGGGGCCGAAGAAAGCTGAATCAACTGGGTCTCCACTTGCAGTGTGCTGCTTGTGGTTGTGGGGACATGGCGGCTGGGACTGGTCTCCAGGTCAGACGCCTGGTGGGGATCCTGCTCGATTGCTTGCTGGCTGAGCAACTGGGGCTTGGTTTCCTCCTCTGAAGATAGAGGGAAGAGTAGGATCTATCTCCTAGGGTTATTTTGAGAAATTGATGAACCCCTGTGCAGACGCCAGGAGAAGGGAGAGGAGGCCACAGACAGCCCCCCTCCAACCGTCTACACCAAAGGGCGCCCCCACCCCCACCTGTGCTGTCTGAGACCTGCCATGGAATCACAGGAGCTTCTTTCAAAATCCAGGTGCCTCTGGGAAGGATAATGATGCTTGAAGATTTCATCGTATTTTCCATTTTTTAAAAGATTTTTAAATTTTATTTATTTGAGAGAGAGAGAGTGCAAGACCACAAGAGCAGGGGGCAGGGAGAAGCAGACTCCCCGCTGAGCAGGAAACCCAATGCAGGGCTCCATCCCAGGGCCCTGGTATCATGACCTGAGCCCAAGGCAGAAGTTTAACTGACGGAGCCACCCAGGTGCCCCTTCATTGTATTTTCAATTTAAATTTGTTCCTTTCCTGAGTCCAAAATTATTTCCAGTAAAAGCCACATTAAAGGTAAAGCTGTGAAAACATTATTAGAATATGATCTTCATGAGAAGAGGTGCATGCTATCATAGAAGTGAATCTAGATTTCTGTGATTGATATTAAGTTCTGAGCGACCCAGCAGTTGAAATGGGGGGCAGGCAGTAGCCTTTCCATAAATCATTAGCACCTGGATGTAAAATATGTTTATCAGATGTGTTTTAGTATGTTTGTTGGGACTGGCACTCCAGATCTTTCTGAATATAAATGATAAGTAAGCATATACCCAGATGGGAGCTTTTTGGAAAGGCAGGGGGCACCTCAGTGGTCAGAGCAGAGAAAGTGGAGGTGACTATGGGACTTGACCTGACAAAGCCCCTGAGTTTGAAGAACAGGATGAATCTGACTTGGAGCCCTAGCTTGGCCCTTCATTAATTCTGTGCGCTCAAGGACATGACTTCTCTGCCCCTCACTCAGCTTCCTTATTACCTCCCGTGAGCTGGGGGGTAAGAATGGTGCCTCCCCAATAGACTCCAAATGGTTGAAAGACCTAAATGTGAGACAGGAGTCCATCAAAATCCTAAAGGAGAACACAGGCAACAACCTCTTCGACCTCAGCCACAGCAACTTCTTCCTAGAAACATTGCCAAAGGCAAGGGAAGCAAGGGCAAAAATGAACTATTGGGACTTCATCAAGATAAAAAGCTTTTGCACAGCAAAAGAAACAGTCAACAAAACCAAAAGACAACCGACAGAATGGGAGAAGATATTTGCAAATGACATATCAGATAAAGGGCTAGTATCCAAAATCTATAAAGAACTTATGAAACTCAACACCCAAAGAACAAAGAATCCAATCAAGAAATGGGCAGAAGACATGAATAGACATTTTTCCAAAGAAGACATCTAAATGGCCAACAGACACATGAAAAAGTGTTCAATATCGCTTGGCATCAGGGAAATCCAAATCAAAACCTCAATGAGATACCACCTCACACCAGTCAGAATGGCTAAACTTAACAAGTCAGGAAATGACAGATGTTGGCGGGGATGCGGAGAAAGGGGAACCCTCCTACACTTTTGGTGGGAATTCAAGCTGGTGCAACCACTCTGGAAAACAGTATGGAGGTTCCTCAAAAAGTTGAAAATAGAGCTACCCTATGATCCAGCAATTGCACTACTGGGTATTTACCCCAAAGATACAAATGTAGGCATCCGAAGGGGTACGTGCACCCTGATGTTTATAGCAGCAATGTCCACAGTAGCCAAACTATGGAAAGAGCCAAGATGTCCATCGAGAGATGAATGGATAAAGAAGAGGGGGTATGTATATACAATGGAATATTATGCAGCCATCAAAAGGAACGAGAGCTTGCCATTTGCAATGACATGGATGGAACTGGAGGGTGTTATGCTGAGCGAAATAAGTCAAACAGAGAAAGACATGTATCATATGACCTCACTGATATGAGGAATTCTTAATCTCAGGAAACAAACTGAGGGTTGCTGGAGTGGGGGGTGGGGTGGGAGGGATGGGGCGGCTGGGTGATAGACATTGGGGAGGGTATGTGCTATGGTGAGCGCTGTGAATTGTGCAAGACTGTTGAATCACAGATCTGTACCTCTGAAACAAATAATGCAATATATGTTAAGAAAAAAAAAAGAAGAAGAAGATAGCAGGGGGGAAGAATGAAGGGGGGAAATCGGAGGGGGAGACGAACCATGAGAGACGATGGACTCTGAAAAACAAACTGAGGGTTCTAGAGGGGAGGGGGGGTGGGAGGATGGGTTAGCCTGGTGATGGGCATTAAAGAGGGCACATCCTGCATGGAGCACTGGGTGTTATGCACAAACGATGAATCATGGAACACTACATCAAAAACTAATGATGTAATGTATGGTGATTAACATAACAATAAAAAATTAAAAAAAAAAAGAATGGTACCTCCCCTGTAGGCCCTGCTGAGAGCTGTTGATAAGAAAATTCATGTATGATGCTGAGCACAGGGCCTGGCACATGGTAAATGCTTAATAAACATTAGCATTGTCATTAGTGATGCCGTTTTTCACTCATTTTTCTCTGGGGGTTGGGGAATTCAAGATCAGGTGGCATCCTCTACAGAGACCACTTTCTAAGGACATGGCTTGATTTTCCCATAGATGATGGGCCTGAGGGATTTCTGGGGGAAACTGAGGCAAAATTGGCTGCCATAGTTCCTGGAGAAAGAGTGAAGGGCGGTGCTATAAACTGAATGTTTGTGTCCCCCCCCACCCCAATTCCTATGTTGAAATTCTAACTTTCAGTGTGATGGTATTAGGAGGGGAGCTTTTGGGAAGTGATTAGATCATGAGGGTAGAGTCTTCGCGAATGGGATTAGTGACCTTATGAAAGAGACCAAAGAGAGGTCTCCAGTCTCTTCCTTCCTGTGAGGACACAGCAAGAAGGTGGCCGTCTATGAAGAAGGAGGTGGGCCCTCATCAGACGCCAAATCTGCCAGCACCTTGATCTTGGGCTTCCTAGCCTCTAAACTGGCAGAAATTCATTTCTGCTGTTTATAAGCCACCCAATCTATGGTATTCTGTTACAGAAGCCCCAAAGGACTAAGACCTGTGGATGGGAACTAGTTGTGATACAGGGTAGAAAGGAGGAGGTATGTTAGTAGGGATCCCAGTGGGGTAGTGGCATTGGAGACTGAATGCCCTTTGACCCTGGAGCCATGGTCAGGAAGGAAGTGTCTAGGGACAGTGGGGAGGACCCATTCTGCCACCTCTGAGATCTTAGAAGTTATTGCCCCTAAGTTCTTCTGGAACCTGATCAAGACAGCCTTAATGCTCCCCTCATCTTGATTAAACTCCTGATAGGTTCCTTCCTGGCTCTAGGCCCATGACCTCTCTTTTCTTTTCTTTTAAAAAAAAACTGGCACTTGTAAATTCTTTTCCTGCCCCTTTGATATGTAAATCTTCTCCTAGCCTCTTGCTAGTTTTATAATCCAGGAACGTTTTTCTCAAGGACCAGGAAGCCATCCCTTTGAAATGTAATCATCAGGGGGCGCCTGTGTGGCTCAGTCAGTTAAGGGTTAAGCATCTGCCTTCTACTCAGGTCATGATCTTGGAGGTCCTGGGATCAAGCCCTCAACTAATGGGGGAGTCTGCTTCTCCCTCTCCCTCTGACCCTCCCCCTGCTCGTGCTCTTTCTCTCTCAAATAAATAAATAAATAAATAAATAAATAAATAAATAAAATCTTTTTTAGAAATGTAATCATCTGGAAAGATAGCAGCCCGTCCTCCCAGTCTCTGTGGGAAGGTAGGAACCTAGCTACTTGAGTGAAAATTGGCAGGCACAGCCGGCCTAACCACATGGGCAACTTCCCCTCTCTCCCTGAGGATTTTTCTACTAGTTCACTCCCTTGCTTAAAGCTCCTCCCACCTTCTGTTTTCTGGGAGTCAAGTTCAGTCTCTCCCCTACTGGAATAGTCTTGAGTTCAGCTGCCTTGCGGTTTTGCTGGGACAGCCCATACTTGGAGAGCACGTACTTGCTTTTTCTTCCCCTGCCTCCGCTCCAGCCACTCCAGCACGCGAGTGAGGTCGGACATCCGCCTCTCCTCGGCCGTCCTCCACGTGGACTTCCTCTCTGTGGGCATTGCATCCTTTAGGGACTCTGATTTCTCTGTCATTTTGGAGTCCTGGTTGTGCGCTGGGTGGGAAGGTCGTGCACTGTGGCTTTGTCGATCCCTCTGTCTCTAGTAGGTGGCCTGGAGGACTTCGGTTGGCAGGGTGTGGCCTTTAGGAGGTGGATATAAAAGGCAGAGGTAGGCCAGCAGCTGGGATGTTGGCCTCCAAGGGTGGGAGGTCTGCAGGGTGATTGTGAGGTCACTGTCAGGCTGGCCTGTGGGGGCAGAGTGGGGCGCAACATCAGCTTCTCCAAACGGCCACAGCCCCTCTGTAGGCACAGTCCCTTATCTGGACCCCCCAACGGCCTCCCTTATGGGCTCTCCATCTCCACTTCCATAGAGCTCTTAAACAAAGGTCACATAGCTCCCTTTCTCAAAAAACTGCAGTGGCTCCCTGCAGCTGATAAAAAATATAAATTCCTTAGTTTGGTATCCAGGCCTTCTACAGTGTACTCTAATTAGAATGAAGTTTTTATAGCCTCAATAACTTTTATGTTCACTGAACAGATAGTTATCAGATACCTACTATGTACCAGGCACGGTCCTGGGGACACAATGCAAAATAACATAGCCGGACCTCCTAAAACAGATGGGCTAGTGGGAAAGACAAAGCAGCAGTCAAATTACTCTATGAATCCATAACGGCAAGTGAAAATGAGGGCTCTGAAGGAAAGAAATGTAATTTTGTAAAGTAGATGAAGCGAAAGAACTAGATTTGGATGGGGGTGGGTGGGTCACCACTCAAGCTAGGAGCTAAAGGGTAAGTAGGTCTCAGTGGGGCACTGGAACAGAGGGATGAGCATGTGCAAAGGCCCTGTGGCAGGATGAAAGCACAGCAGACTTGAGGACCAACAGAAGGGCAAAGTCTAGAGTACCGTAGTGAGAAATGATGCTGGTGAGGTGGGCAAAGACCAGACAAGACAGGACCTTAGAAGTCACAGGTTTGCTCAAATTGGGAAGGGGAAAACAATAAAGGGATTTAAAAAGAGGGGAAGGAGTGGTATGATCAAGCTTCCTTTTTGTTTCAGTAAACTTTTATTGAAGGAAACTATCTATACAGAAATGTGCCAGAATCACCAACGAAGACACCTGTGTAACCAGTGTCCCCAGAACTCCTCCTTATGGCTCCTGCTGGTCACGGTCACCCTCCAAGAGTAAACACTATCTTAACTTCTAATGTCATAGGTTTGTTTTGTCTGTTAGAGTTTTAAATAAATGGAATTATATACATGTAGTCTTTTGTATCTGGCTTCATTCATTTTACAAATATATTTGCAGGGTTTTAGCAATGAATTCTACCAGTCTTTGTGCATGTGGAAATGTCTTTATTTTACCTTCATTTTTGGAGAAAGATTTGCTGGATAGTAGAATTCTTTGTTAACAATCCCCCCCGCCCCACCCAGCATTTTGTATATACCATTTCACTACCTTCTGCTCTCCATTGTTTTGAATGGGAAGTGAGCTGTTAATCATATTGTCGCTCCCATGTACATGTGAGTCATTTTTCTTTTGCTGAATTTTTCTGTCTGTTGTCTTTTAAATGTGTACTATGGGACACCTGGGTGGCTCATTTGGTTAAAACTCTGCCTCCAGCTCAGGTCATGATCCCAGGGTCCTGGGATCGAGTCCCACAACAGGCTCCCTGCTCAGTGGGGGGTCTGCTTCTCCCTCTCCCTCTGCCCCTCCCCTCTGCTCATGCCTCTCTCTCTCTCAAAATAAATAAATAATATCTTAAAAAATGTTTGCTATGGTGAGTCTGGGTGTGGATCTCTTTGTATTAATTCTTCTTGAGGCTTGTTGAACTTTTGGGATATGTATTTAATGTTTTCCATCAGATTCTGGAAGATCTTGGCTATTGTTTTTCCCATTATTTTTTTCTGTTCCTTTCTCTTTCTATTTCTGGGACCCTCATTACACATCTGTTGACATGCTTAATGTTATCCCACTGGGCTCTAAAGTTGTCTTTTTTTAAGATGTTTTTTTAATTTACTTGAGAGAGAGTGTGAGCATGAGTCGGTGGAGGGGCAGGGGGAGAGAATCTTCAAGCAGACTCCCCACTGAGTGTGGACCCCCCCAACTTGGAGCTTCATCTCACGACCTGGAGATTATGACCTGAGCTGAAACCAAGAGTAGGTTGCTCAACTGACTGAGCCACCCAGGCACCCCTGGGCTCTGAAGTTTTGTTCATTTTTCTTCAATCATTCCCCTGTTCTTAGATTGGATAATTTCTATCAACCTTTCTCCAAGTTCGCTAATTCTTTCCTCAGCCATATATAATTTTTAGTTGAATCTTTTTTTTTAAAAGATTTTATTTATTTATTTGACAGAGACACAGCAAGAGAGGGAACACAAGCAGGGGGAGTGGGAGAGGGAGAAGCAGGCTTCCTGCGGAGCAGGGAGCCCAATGCGGGCTCGATCCCAGGACCTTGTGACCCTGACCTGAGCCGAAGGCAGACGCTTCACCGACTGAGCCACCCAGGCGCCCCTGTTGAATCTTTATGGTACAATTTTCATTTCAATTGTACTTTTCAACCCCAGAATTTCCCTTTTCTAAAAAATAATTTTTGTCTCCTTATTTAGAATTTCTATTGATTCATTGTTGTCATACTTTCATTTAACATTTTAAACATCATTTATTTTAGTTCTTTGGCCATATTTATAGTAGCTATTTGAGGTCTTTGCTAAATCCAACATCTGGGAATGCTCAGAGACAGTGTCTATTGACAGATGTTTTCCTGAGCACGTCCCAGATTTTCCTGTTTCTTTGCATATCTTGTAATTTGTTCATTGAAAACTGGACATTAAAAAAATATTGTAGCAACTTTGGATTCTGATTCCTGCCAGGTTTATCATTGCTGTTTTTTTTTTTTTTTTCCATGTGTTTATTTGTTTAATAACTTACCCAGGCTCTGTGAATCAGACAATTCCAGTCTGGGAATCCTGTCTTCCTAATGGTGTGAAACCGCTGAAGTTTCCAATTAAATTTTTTGTATTTTTGTTTTTATATTTAAGTCTGTTAAGCATTGTTTCTGTGTCTGCGTGTCTGAGTGGACTGAGATTGTGCTCAAATACCTCAAGTGAGTAAACTGTCTGTCCTCTGGAATCTGTGTGTGGGTAGGGGAGCTGTGTCAGTTATCCTATTGCAGCATAACAAATCAACCTGAAGTTTAGTGGCTTCAAACAAAAACATTTATTTTTGCACAGTTTCCATGGGTCGGGATTCTGGTCAGGGTGTTGGCCAGGTTGCAGTCATCTGAAGGCTTGACTGGGGGAGGGTCTACCTCCAAGTTCCTGATCTGGTTGTTGGCAGGACTGGGTTGCTTGCAGGTCATTGAACTGAGTTTATCCTTCGCTGGTGTTGGCAGAAGGCCACCTTCAGTTTCCTGTGACCTATGACTCTCCATAGGGAAGCTCGCAACATGGCAGCTTGCTTCATCAGAGCAGCAAGGGAGAAGAACCCGAGAGAGAATGAGGGCAAGGCAGAAGTCATTCTTTTATAACCTAACCTTGGAAGTGACACCCATCACCTCTGCCATGTTCCGTTTATTAGAAGCGGGTCACTATGTGCAGGCCTCACCCAAAGTGAGGATCACATAAGGATCCTAGGAAGTGAGGATCACTCGGAGACATTTTAGAAGCAGCTGATAGCAAGAGCACGCTCAAAATTCAGGCCATTTTCATGTGTTTCCTATGGTTTACTTTCTGTTGGATTCTTTCTCATCTTTGCACCCGTGCACAGCTTAGGGGTTGGCCAGGAGTGTGTGACTGGATGGGGTCTTCTCTAATTTCCAGAGAGCCAGGGATATATTTGCCCAATCACAACTGGCAACCTCAGTCTGCTAGAGCTGTCGGCCGTCCTGATTTTCTGCCTTTGGGGTTTTCACTTAAACCTACGAGGCTGCCAAGAGTGGGTGCTGCTTACTGCCCCAGATCCAGAGCAGAGGAACTTCTCCACACTAGTGGAAGCTCTCTGCTGGGAGCTGGGAGGGGAGAATGGGAGCAGCCTTAGGGGAGAATGCCACAGATTCTCACTGTTATTGCCCAAATTTCTAGCTTTCAAGCCCAAATACTGCTCCCATTGTGGTATGCCTTTGGTTGATGTCCAGAGTGCTACATGGCTGTTTTGATCAATTTTGTCCAGCTTTATAATTGCTTTTAGGGAAGAGGATTTACTATGTTCCTTCTCAGCCGTAGGCAGAGGTCCCCTGCCAATACACCCTTTATATATTTTGTAAGACCCTCTTTGCTATCATGACATAAAATCAAATATAACTTAGCCTATATGCATACACATGTTTTTAAAAATTTACTGTAATCCCCCTAATATAAAGGAGAAATTTTTTTTTTAAATATACAGTCTCCCTTTGGGTCTATCTCAATATTTTAATTCTTGGTCACAACTAAAATACAAGACAATCCTCCAAGTTTTCCAAATGCCTCTTAGGGAATGGAACAACCCCACTAAGAACCAGTGACATAATTAATGGTAATCAATCAAGGGTGGTTGGGATGGGTGGGAGAAATATAGAGTCACATGGTCTGCCTCATGGAGCAGGGGATGTGTGTGTGGGGGGGGCGTGGGAGGCAATGATAAATAGGCATCAATACAGTGAGTAGGTAAGTGAATGAGTGAGTGAGTGAATTGACAACATATGGGGGCCTCTTCACCCCAGGTTTCTCATCCCAAACCTGCAGTAGATATCAGTGTCTACATTCTAGAAACCCTATTCTGGAGTGGAAATTGGGTTGCCAGAATTCTACACTTGTGAACATAAGTATTAGCATTCTCTTTCAGTTATAGCTATCATTAGCATTTTAAGAGACTGGAGGTCAGGACACCCAGGACACCCAGGACCCAGAGGATCATCTCATGGGACAAGAGAAAGTTCAAATCAGGGAATATTTATGGATGTGTCTCTGGAGCCTAGCAGTGTGCTGGGCAGTGAGGGAGGGGGACACAGAAATCAATCAGTCCCTGCCTTCATGGAGCTTACTGTTTCCTTGGGGAGACACCTGCAAAGCCTAGTGGGCACAGTCTTATCTCCCAGGCACCCTCCACGGCTACCCCTTGTGGTTTGGGTGAGTAAACACCACTCCAATGTGAGAGAAGGGATCAGGTTGGTGAAGGCCAATCAATACCCTGCATTCCCCAGGCTGGAATGATTGAAGCAAGAGGGGCCCAATCGGCACAGAATTGGGAGCTTCTGCTGGAAATGTGAGGAAAAAGCCTCCCCTGTGAATGGTGGGGCATGTGGATGTGAAGCCCGGAATGGCGGTGGTCATTTTGCTCTGACGAGGGAGGGAAGCTATGGTGAACATGAACACCATTCAAAGAGCAAGGCAGAGACAAGCGACTCACCGACAAACTGAGCCAGTGTCTGAGCTTTTCAGACCTTTAATGAGCCTCAGTTGTGTTTTCTCTTACGTGCAATACAAACCTTTCGTGTGATAGAAATAGCTAATATAGGGGAGATGGTAAGGGTACAGGGGTGACATCAGAACAATGTGCTGCTGGAGCACAAGGGAGGGCACGATGAAGTCTGCTGGCGGTGGGGGTGGGGGCTGTCAGAGGAGACTCCGCCGAGAACACAGTGGAGCTGGCTCTTGAAGGAATCAGAGGCTCCAGCAACAGGGGAATCACATTGCACCTGGGGGGAACGGCAGCTGCCAAGGCATGCAGGTGTGCAGGGAGGAGGAAACAGCCTGTGTGTCTAAAGAGTGGAGGCATGGGGACAGGGAGTGGAGAATTAGCGCAGAGCCAGAGACAAAGGTGTTGAAATGCCTTGCTGCTTTAGAGAGCTCATTCATTTGGGCGCCTGGGTGGCTCAGTCGGTTAAGTGTCTGCCTTTGGCTCAGGTCATGATCCCGGGGTCCTGGGATCGAGTCCCACATCAGGCTTCCCCTGCTCTGCCGGGAGCCTGTTTTTCCTTCTCCTTCTACCTGCTGCTCCCCCTGCTTGTGCTCTCTGTCAAATAAATAAAATCTTAAAAAAACTCATTCATTCATTCATTCAACAAGCAGCTCTTGAATGCTTCCAACGGGCTTGGTACGTCTGAGTAATGTGAGCAGAAACGGGCAGGTGGAGAGGAGAGTGGGCGGGCCAAGCCAGAGAAACACCGAGGAAGACTCCATGCGTATATACGGGCAACATCAAATAGAGCACTGTTGCTGGCAGGCTGGGATCCTGAGGCCAGAGTAGGGCCTGGGGTTGGGTTGCGAGAAAGGAACGAAGCCTTGGGGATGTTAAGGGTAGAGTGGGGGACAGTGTTTCCCCCACCCCCATCACCAAGTGGTACTTACTGAGGTGAACTGCAAATTGAGGAAACCTCCAGTGTTAGGAAAGGTTTGAACACATGTCCAACCTCATAAGCTCAGGCTGCAAGGATATATGCAGGTAAAATAATCGGGTTTTTCCACTTGGTGCTGCATGGTCTCGTAGAGATGGGCTAGCTGTCTTTTTTTTCTTTGCCCTCCTTTCTGGCGTTTGAATACCCAGTATCATGGCAATACTCAAGGGCCATTTAAAGTATATATATATAATCTTATTAGCAGAAACTGTTTCCCTGTGGCTGGTCCAAGTTCCAGAGAACAGCCATTGGTCCCCAGTCTTGGCAGGGTGTCTGAGGAGGGTGGCTCTGATTCTCAGAACGCCACATCTGCCCTAGTTTTCCAGGACACTCCAAGCAAGTGTCTCAATTAGGCCGCAGGATGGATGTGCTGTGGAGTGGGCTGTGATTTACATATTCTAAGCCCTGCAGTCTCCTTCGTCCTGAGAATGTCCTTCCTTCGCTCTGCAGGGCCCCAAGGAGGCTGCCAGGGCTTTCCAGGGGTCAAGCCTCAGGGCTGGATAGCTCCGAGGGTGATGTAGAGCACGGAGCAGCATGGGGCTGGGCAGACTTGGCTGATTAGGGAGCCAGAGGCCCAGTAGGAGGCCCACCTGGCTCTGCTTCTTCCAGCTGTGTGACCTTGGGTTTGCTGTTTGGCCTCTGTATACAGTCTTACAGTGACTAGGACTCAGTGAGGGGTTGCAAACTGGTGCAGGTGATATTCGGCCCGCAGATGTGTTTTATTCAGCCTGCGTATGTATTTTAGAAATCCAGCCATGTCATAAACAAATTCAGATTTCTCATTTGTTTAATAAATGAATGATGTGGTATGACAGGGCTAGCATCTTCCCCCTTGTGATGGATGCACGAGATGTCATGTGCAGAACCCACGTGCGTCAGGCCCTTCCTGCATTCTCCTTCCTCCACCCTTGTCACTGGAACGCCACCAGGTCCCTGGCCCTGCACTGGGGGCATAACACTCCTCATGCCTCAGCATCTCTTGCAAGGGCTCCCGTGGGGGAGGCGTTTGCCTCCGCGGACATTTAGCAGCGTCTGGAGGTATTTTTAGTCGTGACCGAGGTGGTACTACTGACATCTAGCAGGTAGAGGCCGGCCATGCCGCTGAGCATCCTAGAGCGCACAGGACAGCCCCTGCAACGAAGGCTTAGCCAACCCCAAATGTCAATAGCGCTAACATTGGGGAATCCTGGTCTATCGGGCAACACAGACATGCGAACAAATGGTTAAAATGAAATGTAATAAGGCTATAATAGAAATAATAGAAATAGGGCCAGAATTAGTTGGAAGCCCAGGGGTGGGAGGGAATAACTGAATCAGAGAGGAGCAAGGGAGCTCCCTGTTCGGAGAAGCGACAACATTGCTATCTTGTTCATGCCTCGCATAAGCTCCCTGTATGCAATTGGCTCTCCCAGGATGCGAGTACTGCTGTTCAGGCTGCATCTGCTCTTGGTAGTTTCATTTGTACCCCTGGATCCAGCCATGCCTGAAGTCTCATACTCTCTGGTTTATGGCACCGATAGGTTTGTTTTTGTTCCTTACACTTATTTGAGTTGAGTTACTTTTAATCTATGGATAGACACCGCCGCCACACGTGCACACTCATGGATCTTGTGCAGACGTCCCTTTCACCCTTACACACCTGCTGGCGCCCCCACCCCCACCTGACGGCCGCCGTCTCTTCTCCTTCCTGTGGCTGGCGGCTCCGGGCTGCGGAAGTGGTAGCTGCCCTCCCTGCAGCATCAACACATCCAAGCATCAGTTGCGTGATTGAAGTGTTCCATCAGCTCGGACTGGGGGACCCGTGAGCTGATGTGGTTCGTGGAACAGCTGCTCGCGCAGGGCTGGCAGTTAATTAAAAGCCCCATGCACTTAGTGATTAACTAATCGCAGCATGATGGCAGTCGGTGACGGTGCGGCGAATTCTCTGCTGGAGTCAGCTGAGAAGCTCCGAATGTCTGCCTCTGGGCGGCGGTGGCAGCAGGAGGCCTGGGTGGCCCCAGTGTGGCTGTCCCAAGCAGGTTGCAGAGCCGATTCCCAGCTGTCTCTCCTGCTTAAAGCCTCTAGGGGAAACAGCTGAAAAGGGGATGCGGGTGGAGGGTGAGGGTGTGGAGATCCCTGTGGGGGTGGGTGGTGACGGGGGTGTAGGGTGGGGCTGGAAGGGATCAGAAGCTGTCAGGATTCTGGAGCCGCTGTGGGTTGGGGGGTTGATGGGATTTCAGGAAGGTGGGGGACTGGGCAGGGTCCCGGGATCGCTCGGTGGTGTGGGGGACGCCAAAGCCCCCTTCATTTCAGGGCAGTGGGGCACCTGGTTAGGTGCACAATAGAGCCGGACCACTGTTAAGTCATAGTTCTGCCGCTTACAGCCCGGGTGACCATGGACATGATTTTCAACCTCTCTGCCCCCTTGTCCTTCCCTGTAAACTCTGGGATTAATAACCATGCCTACACCTCCTTCCCTCCCTCCCCCAGGGTTGTGGCGAGGATTAATCCATGTGAAGGTTTCCTAACACAATAAGCACATGAAAAATACTAACCATTAGCTTACAAAGCAGAGGGCTACTTCCTCTGGGAGAGATACAAAGGGCCAATACCCTGAGAAGTGACTCTGGCACTCCCTCTGCTCCATCTCCCCTAGGAGAAGCCGCAGGGCCTTGGGGCAGGAGGCCAGGCGGCCCTGAAAGGCAGGCTGGAACTGCATCCATGCTGCGCTCTGCGTGGGTGGAGCTCGGAGCAGCTCCCTGGGCGTCTCCCTGCAGTGCCCGCAGCTGGCCCCCTGGAGCTGCCTCTACCCTCTCTGTCATGCTCCTGGGCCCAGCCCCTGCTCCTGACTCTGACCCTGCTCATCATGGTGACCCTCCAGGACTGCAAGTACCCGAAACTTCTTTTTTTTTTTTATTCATTTGACAGAGAGAGACAGCGACAGCAGGAACACAAGCAGGGGGAGTGGGAGAGGGAGAAGCAGGCTTCCCGCCGAGCAGGGAGCCTGATGTGGGACTCGATCCCGGGACTCCGGGATCATGACCTGAGCCGAAGGCAGACGCTTAATGACTGAGCCACCCAGGCGCCCCCAAGACTTCTTTAATGTTGGCCCCAGATGCCCCATTACCCCAGAGGAGAAGCTCCTGTGTCCTCACCGGGCTTTCGTGCCCCCCACCGTCTGCTCCAGCTTATCTTTCCAGTTCTCGCTCTCATCACCTCCATGCTGCCCAAGGTCCTCACTGCTGCCACGCCCTTGGCTGGCTCCATTCCTGCTGACCAGTGCTTTCTCTGCCCTCCTCCCCGTCGGATTCCAGAGTACAGCCGGCAGGGATGCCCACTCCCACCTGCGTCTTGCCCTGGTGGCACGCCTGTCAAGTGGGGGCCCTGGGGGGCCTCACTGAGAAGGTGTTGCTGGAACTCACACCCAAAGGATGGACAAGAGCAGCGAGCCTCGTGTGGCTCTGGGAGGGGTCCCGCGCTGGGCAGGGGCCGGGGGTGCCTGTGCAGCTGGGACAAGGGGGAGGAGGCTGGAGTGAGCGGCCAGTAACAGGAGACCAGGCAGCTGCCGGGCAGCAGGGGCTCACAGCCGGTGGGTCATCTCTCACTGGGGTGGGGTGCTGCCACCCGGCTGGCCATCCTAAGGCCCGTGAGAGTCCACATGGGGAGGCTGGGTTCCCAGAAATAGGTCTGCATCCAGGACTCCTATGAAAGCGATTAATCAGAAATGCCAGAGAAGAGGAGTAGGGGCTGAGGAGCGGTCAGCACAGGGAGAGCCTGACCCTGAGGGCGGTGGGCGGGTCAGTGTGGCAGCTCCAGGGCTGGTGGCCTGCGTCCTCTGGGAACTCCCGAACCCCTGGGTTATCAGGCAGGCATTTGGGTTGGGGGCTCCAACACCTCTGGCTAACCGGAACCAAGTGGGCATCTGTTGGAAGGATCTGGAGGAGCTCTCAGCATAGGAGGGAAAGGTGGAAAATTAGGTCTTAGGGAGCCTGCGAGGCGGAAAGCTATGCTGTCTGCTGGGGCTTTGTCATCCGTGAGTCCCTCTGCGTGAGCTGACTGGCTGGGCCACCATTATTACATAATCACCCCTCTGCTGAGGGATGGGGTGGGACCCTTGACTAAGGACTCAGAGTATGTCCAGTGAAGAGGGATGGCTCTCCAAAACAATACTGAGGTGCTAGGATCAGAAGAGAGGAGTGGCTATTGAGTGAACAAAACCAACAGTGTCTCCTCCCCTGAGCCATGTCCAGGTTTCTGGGAGGGGCATGTATTGTCCACATCTACGGACACATCTGTGAGGAAAGGCAGGTCGGACCCCCAGGAAGATGCTCTCCCTCCACCCCAACATCTGTCCAGGTCCTCCTCTAAGGGGCCAGGCCACAGCTGGGAAACGGTCAGCAGATGAATGTCCCTTCACATTGCCCCCAAGTCTACCACTAAGGGCCCAAGTGTCTGTAATGTTCTCCGAAGTCTGAGGAATGTTTAAGGTAGGCCATAGAAGGATCTCTGGCTGCTGTGTGACCATGGGCAAGTCTCAGCCTTCTCTGAACCTCTGTCTCCTTGTGGGAATAAGGAGCAAAGAAGGAAAAGTGCTTGGAGAAACTACTCATGACTGCTTTTGGCTCTGGTCGACTTAGGAGGAAGTTGCCTGTTTGCCTCCTGACCATCAGCTCCCCTTGTGACCCCATCTCTCCCTCCAGTGTCCTCCCCTCCCTCAGCCTTCACCCCCTTGGGACTCAGACCTGTGCCCATGTTCCTGCTGAAGGTGCCACGTTGGGAGACTTTCTCAGGGTCTTGTCCCTTCTCCCCAGCCTGGAGAGAGATGTGCTGGGCAGTCAGTCAGCAGAGCGGGGTGAGTGGCCGAGGTAGCCCCAGGGTGGGGAGTGGCGGTGATGGAGTGAGGGCTGGGGGGGGAGGCAGGTCCTCAGCCACTTCCTGATATGCAGGTCCCCTCGGCCATGCTCTGAATAGACAACATTCAGGTCACATTCCCTATAGCAAAATCTGAGGGACCCGATTTCTCAGCCAGAATTGCTGGAAATTAAGCAAATATCTGGGGCTTGCAGATGATCATTGATTTGTGGGGGAGTTCTTGGTTTTAACAGATTGGCCACTCACCAGATGATACAAACAAGTACCTTGTCTTAGCTCTGGCCGCTATAACAAAAATACTATAGACTGACTGGCTTAAAGAACAGAAATGTATCTCTCACAGTTCTGGAGCCTGGAAGTCCAAGATCAGAGCGCCTGCCTGTTCAAGTTCTGGTGAGAACCCTCTTGCTGGTCTGCAGACAGCTGTCTTCTTGCTATGTCCTGACATAGCAGAGAGCAGAGAGAGGAAGCAAGCTCTCTTGTGTTCTTGTAAGGACACTAATCCCATCGTGACCCCATTACCTCCCCAAAGGCCCCACCTCCTAATGCCATCACACTGGGGGTTAGGATTTCAACATACGAATTTGGGGGGTAGGGGCACAAACATTCAGTCTGTAACCTCTTACAGTTTACAAAATGCATTCGTGTTCATTTGCTCACTTGGCTTTATCTGCATTTTACAGAAATGAAACTTAAAGCTTGGGAGGTCAAGAGACTTGCCCCGGTTCACACACCAGTGACTTAAGCTTGATAGAAGTTTCTCTCTCACTTACAGAAGTGTGCAAGTAGATGGCCCAGGGCAGGCCCTTGGGCCCAGCTGTATTACCGCCCAGCTGGCCATCATATAGGCTTTGAAGGACCAAGTAGGGAGGGAGGGGTGTTCTAGGCTGGGTTCCCAGAAAGACCCTGCATCCAGGACTCCTGTGAGAATAATTCATTAGGAAGTGTTTCTGAAATGACCAGTAGGGGCTGGGGGAGTGATCTACATGGAGAGAGAGGGCTTGTCCTGTGGAGAGAGAGGCTGGGTCAGCTCACCTGCCCTGGGCTTGTGGCCAATGTCCTACTGGGAACTGAAGCTCTCAGCAGTGTGCAGGTGGGCGGTCCAGGGCTGCTCTGGCCCTGCCCAGGTCAGGGATCCAGCCCCCCTTTATCCTGGGCTCTGCCAACCTCCAAGATGACAGCACAGGCTCCAGCCAACAGGAAGGAGGCGAGAAGTAGAAAGGCGGTGCCACTCTGTATAAGGACACATCTTCAAAGGTGCACATGATGCTTTGGCTTCCAAGTTTTGGGTCACATCTAAAGTCTGTCAGCACATCCAGCTAGCAAGGGAAGCTAGGAAATGAAAGCTTTATTCTAGGCAGCCTGTGCCCAGCTAAATTTGGGTTCCGTTACTGGGCAGGAGGGGGGACGGATGTTGGGGGGAAAGTAGCAGCTGTTGTCATAGCTGGGGAGTGTGAAAATGGACTTGGCCCCTTTGCCTTCGCTATCTGCCCAATAGCCCTAGAGATTTCTCTGCTAGGGAGCAGAGAGCTGTAGCTGTGAGCGAGGGGTCTCCACAAGAGGAGGGGTGGGCTGGGGCTGGGTCCACTGAGGCCCTTATTTGTGGGGTAAGATTCCACCCAAAGAACAGCTGACTCCAGGAGGATGGTGGTGCCCACCGAGCACCCTGGAAGCACCTTAGGGATGCGCAGGCAGGGGGCGCTGTACTGAATGAAGTCCTTAGCTGGAAGCCAGGGCCTTGGCTTTTGACTTCCTGGCTCACCAATAATCTTATAGGTGACCTTGAGCAGGTCTGTTAACCTCTAACATCCCCTTGGCTTGGTTCCAATGTCGGTAAGATGGGGACAATGTGAACAATTCAGGGTCAGGCAAGGGTGAGGCAAGAGGCTCTCGACTCAGGCATACAATTTCAGAGGGTGACAAAAAACTCAGCAATTAAGATCAATAGCATTTTTTATTATAATACGGTATTTTATTATAATACGGTATATTATTATTATAATACGGTAAAATATACCATAAAGTTTACCATTTTAACCATTTTTAAGTGTTCAGTTCAGTGGTGTTAAATATATTCACACCATGGGCGCCTGGGTGGCTCAGTTGGTTAAGCGACTGCCTTCGGCTCAGGTCATGATCCTGGAGTCCCAGGATCAAGTCCCGCATCGGGCTCCCTGCTCAGCAGGGAGTCTGCTTCTCCCTCTGACCCTCTTCCCTCTCGTGCTCTCTATCTCTCATTCTCTCTCTCTCAAATAAATAAATAAAATCTTTAAAAAAAATTAAAAAAAATATATATATTCACACCATCCCCACCATCCATCTCTAGAACGTTCTCATCTTCCCCAAGTGAAACTCTGTCCCCACTAAACACTAACTCCATATTCCCTGCTCCCCCCAGTCCCTGGCAATCTCCATTCTGCTTTCTGTCTCTATGACTCCGACTATTCTTGGTACTTCATATAAAGGGAATCATACAGTCTTTGTCTTTTTGTGTCTGGCTTATTTCACTTAGCATGATGTTCTCCAGGTTTGTCCATATGGAAGTGGGGGTCAGAAATTCCTTCTTTTATTCATTCACTCATTTATTTATTTGAGAGAGAGAGAGAGCACACACATAAGCTGGGGGAGGGGTAGAGGGGGAAGGAGAAAGAAGCAGGCTCCCCACTGAGCAAGGAGCCCAACGTGGGGCTCCATCCCAGGACCCGGGGATCATGACCTGAGCCGAAGGCAGATGCTTAACTGACTGAGCCACCCAGGCGCCCCTTGAACTTCTGTCTTTTTTAAGGCTGAATTGTATTCCACTGTGGATATATCACCTTTTGTTTATCCACTCATCCATCGATGGCCATGTGGGGCGCTTTCTACCTTTTGGCTGTTGTGAATAATGCTGCTATGAACATGGGTGTACAGGTAATGTTTAAGTCCCAACTTTCATTAACACAGTATTTTATAAAAATGAAAACTCATGCAAAAAAGTCCATGATGAATAATCTGTCAGAATGTTAAAGACAAGATCAGGACCAGCACTGTGCTGAGCCACACGGGAGTCTGAGGCGAAAGGGAGAGTGGGCAATTCTCATCTGGCACAAGCCTGTTGGTGGCGCCCCTTTAAATCGTGTGCCCCAGGCAAGCACCTCACCTTCTCACCCTAGTCCAGGCTCTGATGAGGATGGGAGGAGCCTGGCTGAGCATGCTGGGCCTGGGCACCTCCTCTCCCCCAGCCACTCTGGGCTGATTTAGGAGCTGGAGTGATGGAGGGGCCTCTGGGTTGGGAAGCTGGAGCTGCAGATGCATCTTAATTAGACCCCTCAGATAACAGTTCTTTCTGAGGCTGAGGCAGCTGACTTATAGAGACAGTCATTGTGTCTTCTTTCCCTTCGAGTTGTTTTGCCAAGTGACAAACCAGGAGACACAAGTCCCCGCTAAGGGTTGGCCTGCAGAGCTGGGTTTGAGGCCAATCTAAGGAGACAGGAGATGATGCTCCTGATCCATGACCTGTTGGTCCAGCCAGAGGGGCACCTGGTGTGGCATGCAGGGGCCCGGGTCTGGGTGTGAGCACATGGGAGTGTGGGTGCTGTGGGGGCCCACCAGGAGGAAGACATGTTCCTGAGTCCCAGCCCCCCAAAGATGAGAACCCATGAATGAAATCCCCCAAAGGAAATGTCTTACCTTAGTCCTGCGAGGAGCATTTAGTGAGCACCTGCCGTGTGTCAGGCAGTTAGTAGGTGGGAATGAGGGTTGACAGATGGGTCCGTTGTGGCCCTGACTCTAAGGTGCTTATAATGAAACATAAGTGTTCATGTGTCAGGAGTTGAGGTATGCCAGGTTTATAGGGTATGAGAGAGGACAAACGAAGGGGAGTGACAAGCCATCTCAGCTCTCCTCCTTGGATGCTGAGTGTGTGTGTGTGTGTGTGTGTGTGTGTGTGTGTGTGTGTGTGCTCACACACGGATGAGGAGGGGAGGCCCTGGCTCTGAGGCTCTCTGAGGCCTGCACTTGCCTGCTATCCCGAGACTAACCAGCAGATGGCGGGAGTGCTACGGGAAAGTCAGGGACTGCTGGGGAGGGAGGGAGGGGGAAAGGAAGAGAGACAGATACAGACAGAGTATATCAGTCTGTTTGGGCCTTCATAGCAAAATACCATAGGCTGGCTGGCTTAAACAACAGAAATCTCTTACAATTCTGGAGGCGAGGAAGTCCAAGGTCAAGGTGCCAGCAAGGTAGGTTTCATTCTGGGTGTCCTCTTGGATTGCAGGTGGCTGCCTTCCCATTGCGCGCTCACACAGCCTTCTTTCTTCAGTGCATGGAGGTGTGTGCGTGTGGGAGGGGGGCAGAGACAGACAGACAGATCTTCCTCTTCATATAAGGCAACCAGTCCTCTTAGATTGGGGCCCCATCTTTATGACTTAATTACCTCCTAAAGACCTTCTCCCAGAAAACAAATGCAGTCGCATTGGGGGTCAGGACTTCAACATGTGAATTTCAGGGGGACACAGTTCAGTCCACTGCAGAGAGATAGAGGAAAAAAGGGGGAGAGAGAGAGGGAAGGAGGAAGGGAGAGGCAGAGAGAGAGGCAAAGGGTGCGGTGGGGTGTAGGGAGGAGGGAAGAGCCTGTGGCACTGGGTGGGGATCCGGATTCCTGATCCTGGGCCAGCTTTGCCATTCACTTTATTGCGACCCTGAGTGAGTCACTCTTCCCTTTGATTCCCCCATCCTCACCTCCAAAGGGGTATTGCTGCACCCCACACCCCACACACACTGAAGTGGTGACAAAGTCACAGAGAGGAGGGAGCTCTCAAGAGCCTCCCCCCATTTCCTCACGCAGGGATAGAGCAACCGTCTGAGATGGGCATTACATTATCTCCGTCTGAGACGGGCATTACATTATCTCCATCCTTCAGATGAGAAGGCCAAGGGTTAGGGAAGTTAAGTGGCTTGCCCAAGGTCTGAGCTGAGACTCAAACCCGGGTCTTCTGACCCCATGGTCTAACCAGTAGGGTGAGCCCCCTCAGAGGGGTAGAAGACACAATGCAGATAGGAAGGAAACTTGGAACTCCTTGGCACAGCCAAGGTTGAGGAGTTGGTCTTCCACTGGGGGCCTTTTTGGAGCCCCCACAAAATCCCTGAGAATGGGATTGGTGGGGCGCACTTGCAGGGAACAGAGGCCCCCGAGAGAATGGCCCGGAAGCTGGCCCAGAGACGGCAGAAACACTCCTGGGACCCGAGGTGACCAAAGAAAGCTGTCCATGAGGTGGCCTCTGTCCTGCCTTGGTTTGCTGACAGAGAAGTCCCCGCAGCTCTTGGCTTCTGCCGTATGGTGTGTGCAGGGCAGTAGGCAGAGAGGGGAGAACCTACTCTTTTTCTCTCAGAGACACACGAGGGATGCCTAAATCTAATAAGTTAATCTAGACTCCTAGAAACAAGATTAAATTTTCAAATAAAAGCAGGCTCTGACAGCTAAGGCATAAATCTTTTATTTAAAATAGAGACTAAACCCATTCAAATGCAATCAGCGATGACAGATGCAGATAGAAACAAGCTCTGATAGAGGAGACGCAGCGTGGAGTTGTTCGCTTTTGGTGACATACCACACAGGGTGACCTTAAGGACAGTCTGCAAGTGTCAGCAAATAGTGGGGCCTTTGCATCCATTTCCATGCGGTTTGTCAGCCCAAGGTGGTGCCAGGGTAGTTGCTGGGGGCAGGTGGGAAGGAGAGCTGGCCTCGGAGGTCATGGTCCAGCTGCCATCACCCCAGCTGCCCCGAGAGGGCAGGGAAGAGGTCAGCAGCGTTTGGACGTATCTGGAGCACCAGCAAACCTCCCTCGAGGAGGGAATGGGGAGCTATTGAGAGCAGGTGGGAGGTGGTTGAGGCAAGGACAAGGGGAGAATTTCCTAGAGCTGCCGGAACAAAGGGTGAAGCTCTGCAGACCCCAGACCAAGACAGTCTTCTGCCTCAGCTGCTATGGAGGGGGCATTTCTGAGTGCCAGGCACTGTGCATTCAGTACACGATCTCACTTAATCCTCACATCAAATCCTTTTACAGATAACCAGCTGACGCTCAGAGGGGTTAAGTCCATGCCTTAATTACACAGCCAGTCAGTGACAGAGCCGTGAGTCTGCCCAAGGAATGCTGACCCCAGTCCCTTGCTCTCTCTACCTGACACTCCACAGCTCACAGATACAGAGATGCCAGGGAGCCTCGCAAACATACTGACACCTCATTTGTTCTAATTCAGGCAAAGAACAGTGAAGGATTTCTCTTATATATGGCCCCTTTAGAAGCTTTTCCATGCTTGCTTCCGGAACCCTTCACAGCACAAACTCAAAGCTGCCACTACAAACATGCATCCCTTGAGGACAAGGGGGTTCCCAAATGGCTAATCCCATGAGTCCATTTCAGGGAAATGTTTAACAGGATGCTGCCAACAAAGCAAAGCCCCATACAAGACTGCATGTGTTAAGTAAGTTTGGGAAACACTGCCAGCTACAACCCCTCCTGGAGAGTCACTTGACACATTAGAACATTAAAGAATATTATGACAAGTCCTGCAGAAAAGAAGTCTGTTTCACCCAGCATTTCCCCAACTTATTTGAACATGAAAATGTTTCTGTTTCTCTTAGTGGACATAAGATCACATCAACCCATCTTCCAGAGAGCCCATTTCAGGAAATGTTGATCTAAGAGTATCATTTCAATTTGGCCCATAGCTTCCTGCTTCTCCAGAATAAGTATTACGGAACATGAAATTTTCACCACTAAATACTTGAAACAGATGCCCAGAGAAGACACACTTGACATTGGTGGTTCTCAGTCTTTTTTAGGTTAAGTGTCCTTAGGTAATCTGATGAAAGTTGTGGATTTTCTCTTGATGAAGAGGAGAAGTACCCACATACATTATGTAACATACACACAGAATGTTGGATTCAGATTTAGGGGTTCATGGGTCCTTTGTTGCCCATAGGTCTGAAGTCACGAAGCTCTGTTTTAAGTCATTATCAGCTTACATCCTCGGTGTTATTGGCAGCCAAGCACTAGGGCCTTGGCTGGTGGCAGGGAGGTGCAAGCCTGCTGGGGGTAGGGCCACTGAGAGGGTCTGGATGAAAGGGCCAAGTAGACTCCTGGCCTTCTGACAAAGAAAGCCTGGAAAGCTTCATGTGTTCAAGGCATGGGGCTTTCCACAGGGGTCTGGGATGGGGATGGGTGAAAGGCATTAAGCAACTTGGTGAGCAAAGACCCCTCTGCAGGTCTGAGGGACTGGTCCTTCCCACAGTCTTGTGGGGAGTCTCAAGCTCAGAGCTCCCACCTCCCTTGGAACCTCCCATAGCCTAGTGTATGAGAATCCTGATGTTGATGCTTGCCTAACATCCCTTCCCTGTCCCCCTTCTCCTGGGAATAGCACCCTAGTTGTCCTTGGTGAGCCACCCCTGCTGCACACTGGTTTATGTTTGTGGTATGGATCTGACCTCACCCCCAGACTCAAGATGGTCTCATGACCCAGACCTGGACAGTCAGAGGCCACCATCTTTTTGGTCACAGTGATTGGTTCAGGTATAGGCATGGGATCCAAGCCAGGACAATTAGGGCCAAAGGATAAATTATGGGACTTTTATAGAGAAAGAGTATTTCTCATGGGGCTATTCATACAAAAGTAAGCCTGGAGCTGCTAGTGGCCACCTTGACCCATGAAGGGAGATGGCCCGAAAATTGATCCTTTACTGAGGAGATCAGGTGAGAGATGGAGAGTGGGGGTGACCCAATGAGACTCTTCGTGTCTATATCCAGCGATGCCCCGAAGTAGTCCCACCAATGGCACAATTACATGGACCAATACATTTCCTTTGGTGCTTAAGACCATGTGAATTGGATTTCTGTCACTTGCAACTGAAAGAGTCTTAATTCCCCTGTCTTAAAAACACATTCCCAAGTCCCCTGAATTAGAATTCCCTGGTAGCTGAATTAGAATCTCCAGGAATATGGAGGTGATAGATAGGTAGATAATAGATAGGTAGATGGATCTTCCCGGGGAATCTAATGGTCAAACAGCTCTAGCTTTTGATAATCTCATCCAATTTTGCACCGTGAATGCTCGGTTGGGGAATCTAAAATTACTCACATGTGCATCCAGTGGAAGCCCAGTAGTCAAGATATCTTACATGGTTGGTCCTTAGTTTATTCCCACTCTCCAGCTCTTGAATGAGGCTAAGAATAATATGATTGTGACAACTTCTCAGCTTTGTACAGGATCAGAAGACTGTTCTCTGTTCCTCAAAACTTGTTTCCTTATTTTCCTGTGCCCACAGCTAGACTACACTTCCCAGACCCTTTCTGGTAGGTGTGGCCATGAGCAGGATTCTAACCAATAGAATGTGAGCCGAAGGGATATGCGTTACTTCCAGACTTGGCTTATAAAAAGCTCCTTGGATATTCTTCATAATTTTTACCCTTCTAGCTTGATGCAAATAAACACAAGGACCTTCAAAGCCATATTGTTAGGTGGCAGAGCAACAAGGAGGAAAGACTCTGGGTACCAGAATCACTCTGGGAGGTGGGCCTCATGACAATCAGGAGTCCCTGCTTGGGGCACTACACAAATGAGAAATAAATGTCTGTTATGTTAAGCCACTGGAATTTGGGGGTTTATTTGTTACTGTTGCTTTTTTTAACAGTGAATTTTTATGAATTTCAGATAACTTTTCCATCCATTGATTCATCTTTGCTTTACAAAAGCTCTGGGTGGCAGTCTGGGAATGGCATTTTACAAATGAAAATGCTTGAACTAGCTTAACTATTTGGCGGGAGGATAGAAATTGGTTCTAAAAAGAGCAGTTTGATAAAGATGTGAAAAGATTATGATGATAGGCCCTTCCTTGGCCCTGACCCACTTCCTGTTAGTTCAGGCTCTTCCCTGGGATTCAGCACCCACCTTCCCACCCACTCTGCCCCGAAGGCCCTAGGGACTCTGCCTCTGTCCATGGTCCTGAACCTAGTCGGGTTTACAGAGCAGTGTAGTGGGAATGATTCTGGACTCAAACATTAGACAGAACTGGATTTTGCTTCTAAATATATGTTCCCTTGGAAAGTCTTTTAACCTCTCCAATGGTAATTTTCTTAGCTGTAAAATGGGAAAATTATACTTTCCCCATGAGATTGTTCTGGAGATTAAATAATGTGGAGAAACTATTGGTGTAATAGGTGCGGGGTTTTTTTTGTGTTTTTTTGTTTGTTTGTTTTGCATCCCCTTTCCCCCACTTTTAAAAAATACAGAACTTCTTCCTTCCTCTCCCTACCAAAAGTAGCTAAATTGATGACAATATCATACTTATGTGTAATATTGACTTCAAGAGCCAATTGTTCACTGAGGTTTGAGTGAATTAAGAGAATAAAACAGATTCTGGAGACATTAACTCTAATTACTATGGCTGCTATTGGCTATATGGGGTTACAGAATATTCTAAGAGTTTAAGGGAAATTTGAAGCTTGAGTAAAAGTCTGGGGTTTTTTGCCCCCTCCCCCTAGTTTCTTCATTTGTAAAATGGTTGGTAGGGGGGTGGTGGCTCGGTGGTTTCCAACCCCATAGAACAAGGGCATTTTTTAATATTCTCAACACTCATTGATCCCTATCTTTGTAATCATTTTGTCAACAAAACACACCGCACTTATTAAGGAATAACAAATTCATTTCTCCAATTTTATTAATAAAAGACGTTTAGAAGTGATTGTGCAATAAAAACAGAATTAAGCTTCCCAGTTTAATGAGGTGGCTGATGCTTTAGTTAGTCTGTGTGGCCTCATTATCAGCTAATGTGTGGATTCCCTTAGGTTTTCTGAATTTTTGCCAAGAATTCACAGAACCTAGTGCTACTTCTGTGAACCTCAGAGCAGGAGTCATTGTTTTGAATAGACTCTCAGGATCCTTCCAGCTCTGACCTGATTCTGTTGAGCTCTGATGTACCAAGAGGGGTGGAGCAGAGCGGACACAGAAGAGGAGAAAGGAGACGTGGTTGTTGTGGGTCAGCAACATTTACCTTGCAGACTGGAGTCATTGAGACATTCCCTGGTGTTGGGTTTAATCTACACCTGAAAGGTGGAATTCATAATCCCTTCCACTCCTCCCACTGTGAACATAATGAGAGGCATTCTGAATGTGTGTGTGTGTGTGTGTGTGTGTGTGTGAGAAAGAGAGAGTGAGAATGAGAGAGAGAGAGAGAGAGAGAGATTAACTGGAAGGTTGGTTTATTAATGACAAACATGCCTGCCAAGGGAAATAATCAGTTGGCCTCCTTTCTGTCAACACCCTCTCTCCCTGTTGCACATGACATGGGAAACTAACTTGAAACCAGGCAAATGCTTGGTGGGCACAAAACTAGAGTTAAATTCATTGGATAGTTTTAATGACACGGTCTTCAAACTATGATGGCTGTTGGGATATAACTTCCTAGAGGTTTTATTCAGGCCCTTTCAGGAATGATGACCCCACTCTATCCCAGATAACGCTGGAAGCAATCCACTAACACTTTATCTTTTGGATCTGCCGCTGACTTGTGCCTGTTAGCATGGGACCCACCTGAGATACTCAAGCTGCTGCACCTCTTACCTGCTTCAGGGTTTAGTGACAGCTGAGTGTCTGTTCTCTTAGTACAGTGGAAACCTTGGGGGTGACCCTCTAGCATTGGCACAGGGGAGAACAAGTTCCTTCCTCATGCTGATGGACTCCTTTTGGAATATTTTGTTGGTGTTTTCAGTCTCATGGTGCTAGCCTCAATTAAAATGACAACCAGACTGGATTTGAACTGATCATTATGAGCCCGGGGCCCACTGCAGTCAGTGCCACCCTATACGGCTTCTCTAAGGTGCCTTGACTTTAAACTGTAGAGGTACAGTGCCTCCTAGCCCACTCTGCAGAAAGCTAAGCCAGAGGGCCCAGGGAACTGGAGTAGGAGGACTTGTCCCCCCAGGATGGGCTGACCCTGACCCCAGCTCTGCAGGCCTCAGCACAGGGGAAGATTTACTTTCCTCCTGAAGTCTCAGTGCTCAGCCTTTCCCCTGGTTTATGAGCTGAGTAGGTGAAGGGCATGTTTGACCTTTCCAGTTACTTCTCCCTGCTCATCACTGTAGTTGCTACAGAGAAATGAACTTCTTTCATGTTTTTCCTGCTTCCAAAACACACAGCAGCCACTGCTGAGAACTAGATGTGTGGTTTGCTATAAGCCTGGGAACTCAGGCTTGAGTTCTGATGCCTGCAGCCTGATGGCCGCCATGGCCCTGGTACCATGCAGAGGCCTGGGAAGACCTCCCTTGGGCCTGGGCCTGAGGTTTCCCTAGGAGGGTGGACAGCTGTTGGGGCCACAAGAGGCCCACAATGGCCATTTAACTTTACATCTGCTCTCAAACTCCACTCTCTTCCCTGACTCTCATCCCCATGCCCTAACCCTGGTCTTCCTGGTCAACACCCAGAGCAGGCATATCTCACCTCACCTCTGTGAGCCCACCTCCACCTGCTCAAGCCTCTCTGCTCAGGATGAACTGCTCTTGCCCTGGTGCTGCTCCTCACTTTGTGTGTTGTGTTGTTCCCTCCCCTTACTTTCCATCTGGGGCTTTTGTGTATTGGCAGACTTTCTCCTTTTTTAGAAAAACAAGGTGCTGTGGTTGGAATCTTGAGAAATCATAGAACCCTCCTCATCTTTCTGCATTGCTGGTTACATTTCTGGTTTCTACCCAAATGATCTGCTAAGGTGAGAATGTTCATTTATCCGAGTGGGAACAATGTCGACATTACCTGCCAGCACTCAGAATAAAACCCCAACTCTTCATGATCTGGCCATGCTCGCCCTGACCTCACTTCCTATCTCTCTCCATTACTAAGCTCTGGCCACACAAGCCTTGATTCTGGTTCTCAGGTGGGCCAAGCTCCTTTCTGCGCAGGGCCTTTGCACCCACCAACTCTTCTGCCTCGAGCATACTTCCCTGAATCTCTGCAGCTGACTCCTTCCCATCATGTGGGTCTCAGTTTGGCCTCCCCTGACCTCTCCATCTTGCTCTGCACTCCCCACCTCTCTACTGGAATATATTTCCCTGATGTATTTTCTTCACTGCACTTACCAATTTCAGAAATCATTGTGTTTTTTTTAATTAAAAAATTTTAAAAGATTTAATTTTAATTCTAGTTAACTAACATATAGTGTTATATTAGTTTCAGGTATACAACATAGTGATTCAACACTTCCATATATCACCTGGTGCTCATCACAAGTGCCCTCCTTAATTCCATCACCTATTTCACCCATCTCCCCACCCACCTTCCCTCTGGTAACCATCAGTTTGTTCTATAGAGTTAAGAGTCCGTTTCTTGATTTCTCTCTCTCCCCACCCCCTCTTTTTTTTTCTTCTTTGCTTGTTTGTTTTGCTTCTTAAATTCCACATATGAGCGACATCATACAGTATTTGTCTTTCTCTGGCTGACTTATTTCGCTTAACATTATACTCTCTAGCTGCATCCATGTCATTGCAAATGGCAAGATTTCATTCTTTTTATGGCTGAATAATATTCAATTGTGTGTATATGTATATATATATATATATATATATATATATATATATATATATATACCACATTTCTTTATCCATTCATCAGTAGATGGACACTTGGTCTGCTTCCATATCTTGGCTATTGTAAATAATGTGGCTATAAACATAGGGGTGCATGTATTCCTTTGAATTAGTGTTCTTGTATTCTTTGGGTAAATACCCAATAGTTCAATCTCTGGATCATAGGGTAGTTCTATTTTTAACTTTCTGAGGAATCCCCATACCATTTTCTTGAGTGGCTGCACCAGTTTGCCTTCCTACCAACAGTGTACAAGTGTTCCTTTCTCTCCACATCCTTGTCAACACTTGTTGTTTCTTGTGTTGTTGATTTTAGTCATTCTGACAGGTGTGAGGTGATATCTCCTTGTAGTTTTGATTTGCATTTCCGTGATAATAAGTGTTGTTCAGCACCTTTTCATGAATCTGTTGGCTTTCTGTATGTCTTCTTTGGAGAAATGTCTCTTCATGTCTTCTGCCCATTTTTTAACTGGATTATTTATCTTTCGAATGTTGAGTTTTAGAAATTCTTTATATATTTTGGATACTAACACTTTATTGGATGTTATTTGCAAATATCTCCCATTCTGTAGGTTGCCTTTTAGTTTCGTTGTTTCCTTCACTGTGCAGAAACTTTTTATTTTGATGTAGTCCCAATAGCTTATTTTTGCTTTTATTTCCCTTGCCTCAGGAGACATATCTAGAAAAGTTGCTATGGCCAATGTCAAAGAAGTTCCTGCCTGTGTTCTCTTCTAGGATTCTTATGGTTTCAGGTCTCACATTTATTAAATGATCTTTAATCCATTTTGAATTTATTTTTGTGTATGGTGTAAGAAAGTGGTCCAGTTTCATTCTTTGGCATATTGCTGTCCAGTTTTCCCAACACCATTTGTTGAAGAGACTGTCTTGTTCCCATTAGATATTCCTTCCTGCTTTGTCAAAGATTAACTGACCTTATAATTGTGGATTTATTTCTGGATTTTCTATTCTGTTCTATTGATCCATGTGTCTATTTTTGTGCCAATACCATGCTGTTTTGATTACTACAGCTTTGTATTTAACCTGAAGTCCAGAATTGTGATGTCTCCAGTTTTGCTTTTCTTTTTCAGTATTGCTTTGACTATTTGGGGTCCTTTGTGGTTCCATACAAATTTTAGGATTGTTTGTTCTAGCTCTGTGAAAAATGCTGTTGGTATTTTGATAGGGATTATTAAATGTATAGATTGCTTTGGGTAATATAGACATTTTAACAACATTTGTTCTTCCAATCTATGAGAATGGAATGTCTTTCCATTTCTTTCTGTCATCTTCAGTTCCTTTCATCAGTGTTTTATAATTTTCAGAGTACAGGTCTTTCATCTCTTTAGTTAGGTTTATTCCTAAGAATCTTACTATTTTGGGTACAGTTGTAAATAGGATTGTTTTCTTAATTTCTTTCTGTTGCTTCATTGTTGATGTATAGAAATGCAACAGATTTCTGTATGTTGATTTTGTATCCTGTGACATTACTGAATTTGTTTATCAGTTCTATCAGTTTTTTGGTGGGGTGTTTTAAGTTTTCTACATAGAGTATCATGTCATCTGCAGATAGTGAAAGTTTTACTTCTTCCTTGCCAATTTGGGTGCCTTTTATTTCTTTTCGTTGTCTGATTGCTGTGGCTAGGACTTCCAGTACTGTGTTAAATAACAGTGGTGAGAGTGGACATCCCTGTCTGTTCCTGACCATAGAAGAAAAGCTCTCAGTTTTCCCCCATTGAGGATGATATTATCTGTGAGTTTTTTTGTATATGGTCTTTATTATGTTGAGGTATGTTTCCTCTAAACCTACTTTGTTGAGGGTTTTTTTTTTTAATCATAAATGGATGTTGTACTTTGTCAAATGCTCTTTCTGCATCTATTGAAATGTTCATATGGTTCATATCCTTTCTCTTATTGATGTGATGTATCACTTTGATTGATTGCAAATATGATTTGCAAATATAAATATTTGCAATGCAGGAATAAATCTCTCTTGATCATGGTGAATTTTTTTTAATGTATTGTTGAACTTGGTTTGCTAGTATTTTATTGTGAATTTTTGCATCCATGTTCATCAGGGATATTGGCTTGTAGTTTTCTTTCTTAGTGGAGTCTTTATCTGTTTTTGGTATTGGGGTAATGCTGACCTCATAAAATGAATTTGGAAGTTTTCATTGCCTCTCTATTTTTTGGAATAGTTTAAGAAGAATAAGTATTAACTCTTTACGTCTTTGATAGAATTTTCCTGTGAAGCCATCTGGTCCTGGACTTTTGTTTGTTGGAATTTCTTTGCTTACTGATTCAATTTCTTTGCTGGTTATCAGTCTGTTCAAATTTTCTATTTATTCCTGTTTCAGTTTTGGTAGTTTATATGTTTCTAGGAATTTATCCGTTTCTTCTAGGTTGTCTAATTTTTGGCATATAATTTTCCATAATATTTTCTTATAATTGTTTGTACTTCTGTGGTGTTGGTTGTTATTTCTCCTCTCCCATTTGTGATTTTATTTATTTGAGTCCTTTCTCTTTTTTCCTAATAAGTCTGGCTAGAGGTTTATCAGGTTTATTGATTTTTTTTTGGTCAAAGAACCACCTCCTGTTTTCATTGACCTGTTCTATTGTTTTTTAGTTTCTGTATCCTTTATTTCTGCTCTAATCTTTATTATTTCCTTCCTTCTGCTTGTTTTAGGTTTTGTTTGTTGTTCTTTTTCTAGCTCCTTTAGGTGTAAGGTTAGATTATTTATTTGTGATTTCTCTTGCTTCTTGAGGTAGGCCTGTATTGCTGTATACTTCCCTCTTAGAACGCATTTGCTGCATCCCAGAGGTTTTGGACTGTTGTGTTTTCATTTTCATTTGCTTCCATGTATTTTCTTATTTCTTCTTTTATTTCCTGATTGGCCCTCATTGTTTAGTAGCATGTTATTTAACCTCCATGTATCTGTGGTCTTTCCAGGTTTTTTCTAGCATTTGACTTCCAGTTTCAGAGCCTTATGGTCAGAAAATATGCATGGTATGACTTCGATGTTCTTGAATTTGTTGAGGCTTGTTTTGTGGGATAATATGTGATCTATTCTGGAGGGTGTTCCATTGCACTTGAAAAGAATGTGTATTCTGCTGTTTTAGGATGGAATGTTCTAAATATCTGTTAAATCCACCTGGTCCAGTGTGTCATTCAAAGCCACTGTTTCCTTACTGATTTTCTGTTTAGATGGTCTGTCCTTTGGTGTAAGTGGGGTGTTAAAGTCCCCTACTATCATTGTATTATTCTCAGTTAGTTCTTTTATGTTTTATGTATTTGGGTGCTCCTATGTTGGATGCATAAATATTTACAGTTGTCACATCTTCTTGTTGGATTGTCCCGGTTATGATTATATAGAGTCCTTCTTTGTCTCTTATTACAGTCTTTGTTTTAAGGTCTATTTTGTCCTATATAAGTACTGCTACTCTGGCTTTCTTTTGATCTATTTGCATTATAGATGTTTCCCCATCCCCTCATTTTCAATCTGCAGGTGTTTTTAGGTCTAAAATGAGACTCTTGTAGAGCAATTTGGGCACTTGGGGGGACATTTATCATTTTATTTTCTCTTAGAAAAGTTGGTGTGTGATGTGCAGTTCCTACAAGTGGCCACATGAGGGCAATTGCAGGAAAGCACCAGCTGGCCACAGGTGGCCACAATCACAGGGAGTGAGATGAGCACCCAGCATTGGCCTCTGTAGTGTCTGGAGCCCTCTCTTTCCTGCAGGGGTCTGAGGGCCAACAGGATTGGGGCTTGGATGGTGACAGTTAACCAAGTAGGATGGAAGCAGATAAATCAGTAAACAACTAGTATGGCAGCAGAAGTTGTGCACCTGCTGGATTTCAGCCCTGAGTGTATCTTGTTCTTCTCAGCCTCTTCCCACTGTCTAGGGACCACCAAACCTTCCCTATGTGATATCCAATGAAAGCTGACTAAACATATAGATGACTATATTGATGGCCATTGGAAAATAATCTACCTTCATGCCTGATTGATACTGATAAGGTTTCACCCCAGAACAAATTAGCAAAAGCTTCCTTAGATTCTGCAGAGTGTCTTAGGCATTGATTCTCCACTAGAGGCTTCTGGAAGTTGAATCAACATCTGCCTGAGGTTTGCAGGGTGAGGGGATCTCAGCATGGAGATACACGTTGATTCTGTTGTACAATTTTGGAAGCCCATACAGAGTGATAAATTCAGTTGTGTTTTGCTTGAACCATCTACTACTTATTATTAATGTCCATATTAAAAAATCATGAGATTAAAATAAATAAATAAATAAAATGAGTCTCTTGTAGGCAGCATATGGATGGGTCTTTTCTTTCTTTCTATTTTTTTTTTTTTCTTAGAGAAAGAGAGAGAGCACGAGCCAGGTGGGGAGGGGCAGAAGGAGAAGGGGAGAGAATATTAAGCAGACTCCATGCCCAGCGCAGAGCCTGATGTGTGGCTTGATCTCACCACCCTAAGATCATAACCTGAGCCGAAATCAAGAGTCAGACGCTTAACCAACTGAGCCACCCAGGTGCTCTGGGTCTTGTTCTTTCCTTCTTCTTTTTTTTTAATCCATTCTGTCACCCTATATGTTTTGATTGGAGCATTTACATTCAAAGTAATTATTGATAGGTATGTATTTATTGCCATTTAATTCTTGTTTTGCAGTTGTTTCTGAAGACTTCCTCTGGTCCTTTCTTGTCTTTCTTTCATGTTTTGCTGACAGAAATCATCTTAAAAAAAATCAGTGTCGGGGTGCCTGGGTGGCTCAGTCAGTTGGGTGTCTGACTCTTGATTTCTGTTCAGGCCGTGGAATTGAGCCCCGCGTTGGGCTCCTTGCTCAGCGGGGGGTCTGCTGGAGATTCTCTCTCTCCCTCTGCCCCTCTCCCTGTGCTTGTGTTCTCTCTCTCTCTAAAACAAACAAATCTCTAAAAAAATTAGTGTCACTTTAATGTCTGTCTACACCATAGGACATAAGCTCCACATGAATTGAGGTTTTGCCCATCTTACTGGTTGCTGTATCTTTAATGCCTGAAAGAGGGCTGGGCTCACAGGAAGTGCTTACTTCACATTTGCCGAATGAATAGTGATGAGTGGTCACACACAAAGTACTCACATGCGAATGTCTGTCCTTCCCATTTGGGGAATCTCTACCCCAGCACCTAGTGACTTGCCTTTAGCATACATGTGAATGAAATGAATCAAAGGACCCCTCGCCCACTAGATTATCTGCCTTTTAAGGGGACAGACCAAGTTGTGTGTTTCTGACTCCCCAGCATCTTGAAGAACAACCATTCACAGTGCCTGCTGAATTGAACAGATTCCTTTGAAAGTGTTGTGTTGACAACGTGGGTAATTGAAGAAGAGGGTCTGTCTGGTCTTTCAAATGTGACTTGGTGGAAAAGCTAACACCTGGAGTTCTCGCTCTCAGCTGTGGGTTCCGGATCATGTGGGTGCAAAGGCCACACCTCCCACAGCAGATGTGTTGATGAAAAATGGGGAGAATCCGCCTAAGATGCTGAGTGTCAGAGGAGCGGTACAATATCCTTCTGACACTTGAAAATTGCAAATTGAAAGGTTCCTTCTCACTTGTCAGCTGTCCAGGCCTCCTCTACACAGACGGATTCCAGGCCTTGCCCTCCCAGGCCTGATTTCCCACTGCCTGAGAGCCAGCCCGCTAGTATCTTTGAAATCCACCGTGGGCATAGCAACTCAGGTGTCCTAGGCACTCGGATTTCGGGTGGTTTTATTAGGGACTCTTTTAGTGACAAGTGATTATAAAAAGGGAATATATTGGCTCAAGCACTGAAAAGATGTGGGCTAGAAGTTGCTTCAGGCATGGCTGGATCCAGGGGGCTCTGTTTGTCTCTGCTTAGTTTATTCTTCACATGAGCTCTCCCCAGGGAGCAGCTGTTGAGGGGAAGATGGCCCCTGGGTGCCTCAGAATCATCCCTTTAATTGTCCTAACATCCTACTCACCCCATCCAACAACCCACTTTTCTATTTTTGTTTTGTTTTGTTTTGTTTTTTTAAATAAGCCAGGCATATTCCTGTCTTGGGAAATGTGCACTATGCCTGGAAATCCCTACCTCCTCCTTTCCAGAGCTACATTCTCATTCGCTGACCTCCTACAAGACTCTGCTTGAATCTACCTTCTCGAGGAGGCTGAACCTGATCACCTGATTTAGAAACAGAATCTGTGTCCCCAACATTCCAGTTCTTCTTACTTTGCTCCCCAACCTTAGCAATCACTGCCTTCTAATTTACTCTATATAGTATTTATTTATTGTCTCTACTGCCCCATAGCCCACTAGAATGTCTGTTTTATTCACTGATGTATCCCAAGAATCCAGTTGAGTCCTGTCACATAGAAGTTGCTCAATTTGTTGGATGAATGCATGAAGCAGAAAGAAATAAATTCAACATCCAGACATTAGAAATACAGCAGTGAACAAAACAAACAAACAGAAAAACCCCTCTGTCCCTTTGGATCTCACTTTCTGGTGTGGAAGGCAGACAATAAATGAGATTTTTAAGAAGTACTAAATTTATGGAGTTTCAGGTGGTAATAAGTGCCAGGCAGGCAAACACAGCAGATACCTATCACAGTCAAGATGAGCCCCAGTGCCTGTCATATGCTGAGAACCTACCAAGGATGGAGATGATTCTAGCTCCTTCTGCTGTTTTAATTTTACTCTTTTTGAAACTGAGAGAAGACAAGCACACTGCGAATGACGGTAATAAAGCTTCTCCCAGACTTATTTATAGGTTGTGCTTGCTTTTATTTTCTTCCCCTTCTCGATTTGGGAGCAGGCATGGGCAGCCCCCTGCCAGTCCACGTTCCCCTGACATTTTCCACTCACATGATATAAGTGAAGAAATATGCAGACTGGCTAGGAGCTGGTGGTGGTTGGAAACCCCTCCTGGAGTCTGCTGCGTGTAGGAGAAGCAACCCAAACCAATAAACAGGTATTGACTTGCATTGGCATTACTGTCTTTTTGTATCGACACCAGTATTTTATCAAAACTTGCCTGGGGGGAACATCCATCTTCATATTGACTTCAAATAGAAGATATTACAGGGTGGGTGTTCTATCTACACAGCACAGACCTCTGAATACAAATATAGATGTAAAATCAATATTCCATCATCAAATCATGATCTAGCTTTCAATGTTTTGCAAAAGAACCTCAAGATGAATACTGAAGCACAGTAATAGTTTTGAAATGCAAATTATTTTTTCCATTTTAATAACATCTGGGGGCTTCCATTGGCTATCCTGTGTGGGCAGCAGAAAAAGACCCTCCCCCCATAGGAGGGATATGGGGGAAGAATTTGCAGACCAGAAGGCTGCCGCAGCTTTGCTATTTGTTTGAGAATCAATTGTGGATGCACCCAGAGCCTGTTCATTCATCTACCCCGTGGCCCACATCCAGATCCTCTTTGACCCCTCTATCACTTCTATGTATCCTTCTGCTCACTTCACTATACTTTTGCCTCCAGTGGTCAGCAGGTGCCACTCTTGGGTTCCTAGAACCATTTAAACTATAAGAGCTGAGAGCTGGGAGGAGGCTTGGTGTTTATATGCCCCTGAGATGGCCCTTAGCTGGAGACTGAGGAGTGGGATTAGGAAAGGCCAGCCCCCTTGCTGGTGGGACCACTCAGGAGGAGTGGCTTACACTCCAGAGTTCCCTGGGGAATCAGGTGGAAGTTGCCCCCAGGGGGCTTTGGTTAAGTTTGCCTCTGTGCTTGGCTTTTCCCCTGCCTTGCCTCCTTTTGCTTCCTTTTATTGGTGCCCCTGGGAGGATTTCCATAACACAGCACTTTCACATGAAGCCTTGTCTCCAGGTCTGCTTCTGGGGAATCTGACATAAGACATACCAGTCATTCCACAAACATTTATTGAGCATCTACTACGTATCAGGCACCATGGTCGGAGCTAGAGGCAAAGCAGTGAGGTCCATGTCTCTGTCAATTTCGGTGCTTTAGGTGGGCTAGAAAAAAAGGGACGTTAAACAGTAACTTATGATCTCCCCGGATGGGAAGTCCGAGGGCTCCAGAACTGACTGATACAGCAGCTCACTGGTGTCATTAGGGTCCAGGTTCATGCATCTCTGCTCAGCTGGTATGGGGCTGGCTTCACCCTCAGCTGGGAGTAAGTGGCTGCAGCAGTTCTAGCCGTCACATCTGGACATGACAACATCCAGAGGAAGAAGAGAAACCATCTCTTCTTGTGGCTTTCTTTTAAAGCAAGGACACTTTCCATAGAAGTTCCTACCTGGCCTGAAATGAGTCATATACTCCTTCTTGAGCCCATCACGGTCAAGGGGGTGGAATTACCCTTGGGCCAATCGGTCCACCCTGGGACGTGGGGATTGGGGTGGTTTCTCCTGAGGCCCAGGGGATATTTGAGGGGGTGACCACTGAAAGCAATTGGGGTTCTGTTAAGAAGGAGGAAGGCGGTTGATGCTGAGTGGGGAACTGCCCATTGCTTCCTTCATAACGCTGCTTTCCTGGTTTCCTTCCTGGCACTGCCCTCTGGCTACCATCTGACATTCTCTTATCTGCTTACATGATTTATTCTGTGGTTTTTACTACGTGGTGACTTCCTGAGGACAGCAACCTGTCTGTTCTGCTCACCACTGTGTCCCTATGAATAGCACAATGTCACACACATAATTAAGCTCAATAAATATTTGATAAATAGGCAAATGGTAATAGGGAAGATGAACAAATGGATGGGCAAACAGGTGCAGATTCATGAGAAGACACGAAAGGAAGGCTGGGGTGGAGTTTCCATCCCCTCAAGCGGACAGTGTCCTGTGACGGTGGCAGGGGCGAGGGGACCTCTCCTTGACAATGGAGCCCAAGGATGAAGCAGGAGGGGCCTCCTTCCCGAAGGAGCAGCTTTGGGTGAGAAAGGCCATGGCTCTGATAGTGACTTGCAGTGTGACTTTAGGTGTTGCCCCCTCTGAGTCTCCCTTCTTTCTCAAGAGATATGGGGGGACATGAACACTTTGCTGAGCACCTATTATGTGGAGATGCTGGGGCTGCACTCAGGAAAAACAGGGTGTGAGGCAAGCATTTATGGGGATCTAGGGTGGGGCTCAGGGCCAGGGCCTCACGCTGAGGTGTGAAGGATCAGTGACTGGGGGTAGATATGGGGGAGCAAAGCATTGCAGGCAGACAACAAAGCAGGTTGAGTGGCCGGGCTTGTTTGAGGAAAACAAAGTTGGTGTAGCCTGAACTCGGGGTGGGGTGGGGAGCATGGTGTGAGAGGTGGTAGTGAGGTCAGTGGGGGATGGTCGAGAAGGGTGGCACGGGCCACCGCATGGACTGCTGCCCTCATTCCAGGCTCATCTGACATCACTGATGAGGTTCACCTGTAGAGTGCAGGAGGCAAGAACAGAGGGCAGATGGCCATCTAGGACTAGGTGAGGGATTGTTGCAGTTTCCCAGTGAGAGTGGAGGTGGCCGGGTCTGGTACATGACAGTGGCAAAGCACAGAAAGGGGCTGATCCTGGAAGTGCTTGAGAGGCAGGTCTGGCAGCCGAGAGTCTGAAATCCTGCCCTGGTGGGGCTTCAAGGACACTTGTTCTCACCTGCTTATTGAGCAGCATAAAGCAGCTTCTGCCCACCAAGGAGGATAAAATCAGGGGTTTTCAGAGGGAAGCTTTCTTCTACCCTGTGCCAGGGTACTGAGGTGAGAATCGAGCATAATGCAGTTAAGAAATACTATGTAATCAATCATGCTAGCTTAAATTAAATGCAAGGTCCAAACACATTGCCTAGCATTCTTCTACACCAAACAGAGGCCAAGGTGGAAAACCAGCATATCTAGAGTATCACTGTTATTTGAAGCTGGAGGACAAGAGCCTTGTTATTTTTGGTGGATAGGTAGATTGGTAGGGAAAAAATAGGGGAAGTGTTGAGGGGCCTAAGTTCTGGAAAACCCAACACTCTGGCTAAAATGTCATGGAAAGTGTGTGGAACTTGGAGTATGGCAAGGATCCCAGTCATGTTACTTGTTAGCTGTGTGACCTGGGGTGGGTCACCTGGCTTCTCTGATTCTTCTGTTCCTCATCTATGAGGCCAGGATAATAACAATTGCTTCAGAAGGTGACTGTGCTATGAAATGAAAAAATGTTGGTGCAAGTGCTTTGTCAGCTACAAAGCACTCAAATGTCAGGGATTATCAAGAAAGTATTTTTAAGCAAAAAATAAAAAAAAACCAAATTGGGTGGTATTATTGAATTAGTGTTAATTTTGGGGTGTTAGTTAGGTGAATGTCTTTATTCTTGGGATATGTATGCTGAAGTGTTAAGGAGTGAAATGTCAAGACATCTAAAACGTTCAAATGGCTCAGCAAAACCCGAAATTGTACAGCTCGGTGAATTATCTACTATATATCTATACACAGTTGACCCTTGAACAACTAAAATGTTAGGGGTGCCAACCCCCATGCAGTTGAAAATCCACATATAACTTTTGACTCCCCCCAAAACTTAACTATTAATAGCCTATTGTTGGCTGGAAGCCTTACTGATGACATAAGCTGTCGATTAATACATATTTTGTATGTTATATGTTATACTGTGTTCTTACAATAAAGTAAGCTAGAGAGAGGATGCTTTAAGAAAATTATAAGGAAGAGAAAATATATTTATAGTACTATACTGTATTTATCAAAAAAAATTTGCATATACCTAGGCCCGTGAAATTCAAAACCCCCGCTGTTCAAGGGTCAACTGTCTATCTGTATCTCTATATTGAGAGATAAAAAGAAAATGTGACAAAATATTAACCACTGGGGAATCTAACTAAGGATATAAGTGTTTTATTAAGTTATTTAACTTTTCAGTAGAACTGGAAACTTTCAAATTAAAAAGCATAAGGAAAATATCCATGCCAAGAGGACTGTAGATCTAAGTAGGGAAGGTGAAAACAGTACCTTATAAGGTAACAAGAAGCAATATCTTCCTGACCTGGTCCTTTAACAGGGAAACACAGACACCGCCAAACTGTGGTCTGGCAGGGTCAGAGCAGAGGGAAAAAATACCTCAACTTCTCTCCTGCTCCCTCCCAACTCCTCCTGGGCCTCCCCACCAAAAGTCATAGGGCAAAGCCTGGTGGTGAAATCCGTAGATACTAGCCTCCAAAAGCATGGAGTACGGAGCAGGGCAGAAAAGGGCAGAGGATGAATCCAAAGGGATAACTGGAGAATAACCAGTACCCCTCCTTTTGCAGGGACTGGCAGGCAGAAACCAAAATGCCAGATATTACTTTTCCTCAGTCTTCCTTAAAACTGAGTAATAGGAAGGTGATACCTGGCCAACCCTTCGCCTAGAGAGTCTGTGCCTGGATCTGGAAAGTATTTTCCTTTTTGACTGGAGAGTGATGTGTGAGGAAAAGCCAATCCCTCCCTCCCTGATTTTGGATATTATTGCGTGAGGACATGATGCTAGAAGCCATACAGCCACCATGATGGACGGAAGGCCAAGAGGATGGCAGAGAAGCCCTTTAAAATTCTGCACCCAGTTTCAACACGTGTGTGTTTGGGCGTGGGGGCAGTTCCCACACCAATAGGTAGTCCTCCAACACCAGCTGGTGTCCTACAAGTATTCAACTCAGTTCTCACAGTGCCTACCTGGAGATAGCATCTGATCCCACAGGTTAGGAGCTCAGTCCCCCAAGACTGTCCCTCTCCCACCCCTGCTCCAGATGCCAATTGCATGTCCACATTGTCACTTGTGCTTCTGACTAACCGGCTACAGACTGGAGGTTCTAAAGATGCTCTCCTTGGGTTCAATTCATTAGAGCAGCTCACAGAACTCAGAGGAACATTTTACCTATTAGATTACTGGTTTATTATAAAAAGATGTAACTCAGGAACAACCAGATGGGAGAGATGCACCAGGCAATGTCCTGAGAAAGGGCGAGGAGCTTGCATGCTTTCTCTGAGTGTTCCACTCTCCCTGAATCTCCCTGACTGATTAAATCATTGACCATTGGTGATTGAACTCAACCTCCAGCCCCTTTCCCCTCCCTAGAGCTTGGGGGTGGGACTGAAATTCCAACCCTGTGATCACATGGTTGGTTCTCCTGGTAACCAGCCCCCATCCTTAAGGTGGGATCCAAAAGTTGCCTGATTAACATAAATCACCTTTAGCTCTCCTCAATTAGGAAGTTCCAAGAGTTTTAGGAGGTCTGTGCCAGGAGTAAGGAACAAAGAACAAATATATGTTTTTTACTATAAATCACAATATCACACCCTTACTAAGACTCCTGACATTGTTGAGCAACTGAGTCAAACATAGACCACCTGGTACCTGACTTCTCGTGTGAGGAGAAGTCTCCCATTACAAGGGCCCCTTTGGTTAGGTATCTTGTCTCTTGTTGCAGAGAGCATCCTAGCTGCCGCACAGGTCAGAGTGGACTCCTTGTCCATTTCCCTTAGTTGCACCCTCCTCCAGACTTCCTAGATATCCCATGCTGATCAACAGAAACAGAAAACAATGAAAACAAGGAACCAGGCAGTAAGGGAGAGAAAGGTAATGAGAGGAAATCTATTGAATCAGAGGAGGGAATGTAGAAATATGCTCTATGATTTCTCAATAGAAATACAGGGAGCTAGGTAGGAGGTGATGCTTTGGCTGGGGCAGCAGGTAATCAGTATCCTGCCCAGATCCCCCTGGGTCCCTTTATCAGCTTGTGCACCCATCTCCCAGCTTCTGTAGGCTTTGCTGCTACCAGCTTCCACCTGTGACCTTCACAGGATGCTCCTTAGGCCTTGGAGCTATATCTCTCTTTGTAAGCCCACCAAGCCTCAAGTGGCCTTTAGCCAATGTGTAGCCCTTATGAGTACACAGACCTCACACTCTTCTGCCCCAAGCTTGGGCAATCCCCAAGGTCCCCTCTTGGGACCAGGTTGCATCTGGGATGTCACCAAACTCTTGTTTGGCTTCCTCCCCTTCCTTATCTTTTCCCCAACTCTGATTTGTCCTGGGAGCATGTAGGACATGTGAAATCACACGGCATCTCTACCCCCTAGAGCCCTGGCCAGCACTGGCCTGTGTGTCTCAGGCTGCCCTGGATCTCTGCACAAACCTCCTGGAAGACCCTACCTGCTCTCCTTCAAAGTAGAGCTTACCAGGCCCACTATCACCCTGCTTCTGATTCTCTCTCAAGTATTCACTTCATCTGCAAGTAGCTTTTCTCATCATAGTATCATCAAACGACAGGCATTTATCTGAAAGAGATGTCTGTCCTGTACTTTGCAGTTTCTGCAGGGCAAGAAGCAGCCAGGAAGTCACAGAAGGAAGGGGACAATTGCCCCACTGTGGATGCATTCAGTTTTTCCCACCAAAGTGTCTCCCTTGACGATGAGTCTTTGCCCTCTGCCGATCCCCAGGTGTGTCAAGACCTTGAGCTCAGTGGATTGTACCACCAGTGGTACTTCCCTGGTTACCCAGTTTGGTCACTAATCTGGGATGACATCAGTGGTTCCCAATTCTGGCTGCATGTTCAGGTCCCCTGGGAGCTTTTATAAAGTATGCCTAAACGCAGCACCCCTGACTCCTAGGAATCTGGGCAGGGGGCTAAGGCCTCAGTATTTTTCAAGCACCTCAGGTGACCCCAGTGTGCAGCCAGCATTGAGACCTGCTGCTTCCCCTGAAGAAGTGTGTCCTCAGGGAGCCACCTGCCTGGGGCCGGCCTTCTTGGTCACCTTCATTTCTGGAGAGGCCACTGGGTCCTCATTGCTTCCCTCTTCCTGCTTCCCTGGGTCACCCCTCTATTTTATAAAATATCACTTTCTTTAAATATTCAAGTATGTGGCTTCTCTGAAATTGTGAGCATTTCTCAAGATCATCCACTGTTGGTAACTGTAAAATCCAAGGGGACAGGGTGGCAGGGCAGATATCTGGAGGTTTGGTGGCCACTCTTCCTAGCTTCAAAGGCGTTGATCTGAGTTTATATGGTGGCTGGAAACTTCAGTCTTCCCTGCGAGGAGCGGAGAGCATGGTAGAGCAAGGGAGGCCAAAGCGTGAGGACAAGATGCAGACTTCCTTAAAACATGCTAGCTGACTTTTGTGAAGTGCCCATCAGATTGCAAACATTGCTTTTTAAACCTCACCTTTTATCACTAGGCAAAAGACAGGAATATTTTACCAATATTTTACTTAGAAGTGCCACTCTGAACAACAAGTTAGCTCTTATGAAATCTTCTCACTTTCTTGTTCTTTTTCATCCAAGTCAAGGGGGGAAAAAGCAAAGCTTGAGCTTCAGCTGAATAACCTAAACTTCAATTAATTACCCAGAAAGATCTGCCTTTTTTCCAGCCTAAACACTTCAATGCCCACCATCAAAGGCACAGGCAGGCTGAGGAAGAGAGTTTCAGACCACCTTCACCACCACACTTCGAGAAGTTCTGAACTTTTATTTATTTATTTATTTTTATTGTTATGTTAATCACCATACATTAGTTCTGAACTTCTAAAATAATTTTAGAGGACATGTTAATTTCTTCCCTTTGACGGTTACCCTGTGGATTCTCCTATTATCTTTTCTCTCATGTCTGCCAGTTAGGAAAGACACTATATTTTAATTAAAATTCTTTATTTGCCTAAGGATATAATATCCAACTCCTGGCTTATATAGAAAAACAAAATCATTCATTTGGTCCCACATAGGAAAAATAATCATTTAATGCATGGTACTTGCCACTTTTTGATCAGTTTTTTGGGGGTGGGAGTGGGTAATAAATACATGTGACATTTATCTGCTGTGTAAACAGGTCATCTGGCCTCTGGATCCCTAAAAACATTTCTTTTTGAGTTGTAGTTACGCACCAAAGAGAAATATCATCACTTTCCAGTGAATGCCCACCTGCTGTTATTATGGCTTTTGTCCCATTGTCTGTGGTTTGCTCTTCATACGTCCATCCTTCTACTAGACCAGTGGGTCTCAACTCTGGATGTGCATGAGCAGCACATGGGGTTTAAAAAATATGACTGTGTAAGCCCCTGGGCCAAAGATTTTGAACCAACTGGCCTGTTAGGGGGTCCAGATGTAGGTATATACAGGGGACCCCCAGGTGATTCTAATGTGTGTGAGGGTTTTGGAACCACTGTTGTTGACCATTAGCTCTTCCTGGTGGCAGGGAGCAACACTGCCTCCTTCACCTGGTACCCCAGCACCTGCCACAGAGTCTGGTACATGACAGACACTCGTAAGTCTTCTATGAAACATGTCCTGGAATGAACATGGGGTCTGGAACTACCACACAACAATATCACCCTCTTCTGATGTATTTTCCAGGTGCTATGTATTAAGTAAGGAGTCTTAGATCATCAATTCTAAAAAAGCAGAATTGCCATAAAATCCATTTGCCATGGTTCACTCTGGGCCCCCATTCTATCACCTGCAAATACTCAAAGACAATAACATACCATTTAGCCCGTAAAAATGATTCAATACATTGAAAATAAATATTAAGTTACTTAGAAAGGTATAACAAGAGATCCTAGACACATGAACCAAATAGCACAATTATCAATGTTACCTAATTACTTTCATTTACCCCAAACTGTAGACAGCACTGCCCAGAATATGTACCCATTTCTTCCATGTGGATTTCAGGCAGAATTTTAAAACAGCTACCTGAATAAAAAAGCAGAAACCAAACTGTCCGTTTTTACCTTTATTTTGGCTGGTTAGTTGATTGATTGATTGGCTCACTCATTAACTCACTTATTCCTTCCTTCGTCTTGGGCCTTTGAGCCTCTTCTTTGTGCCAGGCACTGTTGTAGACGCTGGAATACAGCAGTGAACTCAGGTGACAAGTGTCTGATCTCATGGTGCATATACTCAAATATGGGAGCTACACAAGAAATAAACAAGCAGAGAGCATGCAGTTCAGGTAACAGTAAGGGCCATGATGAAAACAAAGCAGGAGGACCTAATAGCAAGGGACCAAGAAATGACTTTGGCCTGCTAGTCAGGGAGGGCTTCTTTGAGGAGGTGACCTGGCAGCAGAGGTCTGAGTCTGAGGGCAGCCTGTACTGGGCAGAGAGACAGCTAGGAGCTAGCAGTGTGAGCAGCAGAAGGGCCAGGGGCTAGAACTTAGCAAGGGAGAGAAGACTGGTATGCAATATGGGACAGGAGCCTGATCTCCTAGGGCTTTGTGAGCCATGATGAGGACTTCAAGATGCGTGCACTTAAAATGGTAAGTAAAGCCATTAATTTTCACTTTAACAGAACTGCTACCACAGAAGGGGGCAGTAGGGAGACGACTGATAGAGTTTTCTAGCTCTGGAGAAGCGGTTCCTTTGGGTCAAGCCAGTAGAAAGAATTACAAGGATTCTTGTATTCTTGAGAGTTACGATAGAAGTTGAGGTGTTAGGCCAACTCATATGAATGAAATATTCTTCCCCTTGCCCAAGAGCCATAGGACTTGTCTCCTCTCTTCATTTAAACCTCTGTTCACATGTCACTTCCCCAAAGAGGCCTGCCCTCACTACCATCCATTGCTCTCAATGCCTTTCTCTTGTTCTGGTGGTCTTCATGGGTCTTACCACTACCGGATATTCTATATCTGTGTTACAGATCTATATCTATGCATTATGTATCATTCCCAATTCTCCCTACCCACCCACATATAAGCCCCTGAGGTCAAAGACTTCATTTACTTTGTTTTCTGCTGTATTCCCAACACTCAGCACAACCCCGGGCACACAGCACGTGCTCAACAAATACCTGTTGAATGAATTTGTTGGAATAAATGCCATTGGCTTTTGCTGCATTTATGTGGGCACGAGGCACTCGGGAGCACCCGTGTTCCTGGGCTTCTCCTTCCAAAGCACATGCATGTCCCTTCTAATCTTTCTGCCTTAATCACTTTAAATGTACTGACAAGCACAATTGACCAATTAATAGCGCTTATGCTCTTGTTACATCATTTGTAATCCATGATGCTCCTTCTACTTGTAACGGCCTTTCAATTTTTCATGACTCAAAATGGAGGACATACATAATGAATACAAATAGCAAATTGATTAAATGTAATGCATATTCTACTGCTTGCCGGGTTTATGCCTGTTATTAATGACAGAAATCCAGCAAATTCTCATGAAAACACCAATGACATACAACCTTTAATGCAAGATGTTGGAGCGCTAGGGGTCCTAAATTTTCCTAATTACTGAGCAGCAGCAGACACTAATTTCCCAGACGGCAACCTTTGTAAATAAGAGCATCAGCATGGCCGCTCTGTCCAAGTTCTTTTTGCTGAGCACAAAACCCATCATGCAACCCATTTTTACTTCACCAGACTATTTGTGTTGTGTTTCAAAAAAAAAAAAAAAAAGATACACTTGAGAGATTGCCTTATGAGCAAAGTATAAAGGATGCCACTTGTGCAAAATCAAATTTATTGTCTACTCAGGGATTGCATGTATTTTGGAATGCTAATATACTGTGATACAGATTTCACAGAGCTTCAGCTGGTGTGCTGAGCATTAAAGCATCACAAAGGTGATAAAGCAAAACAGGAAAGAATATAGGGATAAGACCGAAATGGAGAATATGGTAAAGGAGACACTTTTAAGAGATCCACCTGGCTAAATGTGCAATCTTGGTCTCAGATTGCCAAAGGATGAGCTGGCTTGCAGTAAGAGACCATGTAAACCAACCTGTTTTCCCCATTAGCTAGAGAACCTTATAGGAAGCAGGTGTTTTCTTTGACACAATGGTGGGTATGGTGACTGGTTTAGCTAGGCTGGTACTAGAATAACAGCAAAGCACTTGTCTGATAGGTCTGTAAAGAGAGTGGATGAAATGGATAGGAGCATTTGCTGAGGCCCACTCATGCTTAGAAACCAGCATTCACAGTATGCTGGATGCTAGAAGCGAGTCAGCTGCTACTAAAATTTTCCTCCCCCAAGACAAATTGGCTGTCCTGCAGATAGAAGGTTGAATAAGTGAGTGAGTGGCTATGGTCCTTGCCCACTTCCCAACAGTCTAAACTTTGACAGGTCTGCATCCATGATAAGCTGTGCCCTGAATGGGTAGAATTTCAAACCCAGGGGAAGCAATAGTCTGCTAATTGTGCCCTGCCAGTACGGGCCCAGAGTAAGTTTTGGCAAAACCTAATCCAGGCTTAGCAGGTGCCCTTCTGCCTTAGACCCAGAGCCAAGGATCTGAGAGCCAAGCAGTTTCTGGGGTGGTGCAGGGAGCTTGGGGAAGTGAGGGGAGACATGAGACAGGGAAGGAGGCCAGGGAAGTCAGCTACCCCGGTGGGTGACTCAGAGGAAAACTCTGGAAAACTGTGCAACATACATGCCTCAGAATTCCCTCAGCCAAAGTGTGAGGGAGCTGGGGTATTTATACCCATATACCTGGCAATTGTTTGTTAAGGATTCCCCCAAGGAGATCCTAACTTTGCAGGTACTTTCAGCCTCCCAGGCTTAAGGATAAAATGGATTCTAGTAGCCTAGGGGTGGACTGTCTGACAAAGATACAGCAATATTAGTGTAGCCCCCAAAGAAACTGCTTCAAAAGTCACCCCAAGGATTCCCTCTATTATATACAAAATCCACACCCCACCCCAAACTTCTGAAGACTTCACCATTACTCATGGTGGAAATGTCTCGTTAACCTGCACCGTGCATTAAGTACACTGTTGAATGGGATTTGAAAGGGGAATGAAATTAACAGACTCTCCTTGCTGAATTTTCCACTCTACAGAGATCGCAAAACAGATTTCTTACTGAAATTTAAGAAATACACATCTCTCCTCCCCCATTGTCATATGTCTATGTGAGAGAATAAAGAATTCACAACCAGTTCTAAAAAAAGAACCAAACTCAGAAGAGAGATACACTCACAGACCATAGAGTAAGAGTGCTGAAGGAGAGCAAGTTAGACAGGAATGAGGATTTATTTTATTATAATTTGAAAAAAACACAAAATAATTTTTGGCACCTTTAAACATTTTCCCCAGCTGAAGCCCGACGTACACATATCCAAGCCAGACCATTCTGTCATATGGGATCTGGTTGTCAGACAGGGCCTCATTTCATACTGGAATTTATCCTTTAAAGCCAAAGAGTGCCTCAACATCTCCACTTCTTTTGACATCTTAGCTGTGAAAATCCTTCCTTCATACATATTAATAAAATAATAATAATTAGCATTTATTTAGTGCTTATTTTTTGTGAATTGTTTTACACGTATTAACTCATTTAACACTCATTACAAATGTATGATTAGCTCTAATTTCCCCCATTTTATACAGAAAGAATCTGAGGCCCAGAGAGTTTAAGTGACTAGCCTGAGGTCACTCAGCAAGTGGAGCTGGGTCTTGAAACTAGGTCGTCTGACTCTAGAACCCACATCTCTGCATTATCTTTCTTCCATGTACCCTGATTACTTACTTTGATAAGCAAATATTTTTACAAACATAAATCTTGTTCTAATTGCTTACATCCTAAGGATGTGATGATTTGACATTTAACTCCATGGTAAATACAATACCCTCACATGAGGACCATCCTAGAACAGAGCCCATTCAAGGAGGAGAGAGACTTAAACTTCCCAAGGGCAGCATTTGGTTTCTCCACCAGCATGCCCAGGTCACTGTACTAGCAAAACCTTTCCAGTTTTATCTCACACCCTAAAACACTTGTCCCCTAGATCTGCGGACACTCACTAGGGGATTCAGGAAATCAGTTTTGTTTGCCTCTCTTGGCTCCCAGATGAGACAATTCAACCACTGGACTCCATACTGAGTAAGAGTATGAAACATGCAAATAGCACTGCTTTCTTTTTAGCTTTTATTGGCATTTACTAAATAAAAGAAGGATGTGTGTGATTATTGATGGAACCATTGCTTAGAAAGCACTTGAGCCATTGCTTAGATTCACATTTGCTATCATGTGATTCTGAGTCTAAAAAGGCATTGACATTTTTTTTCCCAGGAAGACTTATAAACACGGAGCCAGAGAGGCCTCTTGCTCTTCTAAACATCAATTTAGGAGAAGATGAGAAAGAGAAGCTCATGCCTGACAATGTTAAAAGCTTACGGTTTGCTTTTCCACAGTGTTTCAATTACAGGGTAAGTGTGTAGATGGCATAAGCATGTATGCACATAAATGCTATTTGCTAAATTCAAAAGAAAGATTGTTTTCTCACTTCTAACACTCAGGGATTTATAAAAGATAATGTTTTAAGAGCCAGCAAAATCCACTACTACACACACATAAAAGATACCCTCTTATTACTCCAAATATTTGGAGAATTCATCTAGAGAAGGATCACAGTAGGAACTACCCATGTTTGATTGGATAAAATGGTAAAAGTCCACCCAGGGAATAGTTCACGTATGCAGGTGCATGTGGGTGTGGGGTGTGTGTGTGTGTGTCTCCATACACATATACAAGAGAGTAATTTTAAACAAAAACATTCAAAAATTTCATTATTCTGCCTTGACTTGTTCTTTCCACATGTTCTTGTTCAATTATACCAGCAGCTTCAGAAGTGTCAGTCCCACTCTGGAAAACAGTATGGAGGGTCCTCAAAAAGTTGAAAATAGAGATACCATATGACCCAGCAATTGCACTACTGGGAATTTACCCCAAAGATACAAATGTAGGGATCCGAAGGGGTACGTGCACCCCGATGTTTATAGCAGCAATGTCCACAATAGCCAAACTATGAAGAGCCAAGATGTCCATCGACAGATGAATGAATAAAGAAGATGTGGTATATATACAATGGAATATTATGCAGCCATCAAAAGGAATGAAATCTTGCCATTTGCAATGACGTGTATGGAACTGGAGGGTATTATCCTGAGCGAAATAAGTCAATCAGAGAAAGACATGTATCATATGACCTCACTGATATGAGGAATTCTTAATCTCAGGAAACAAACTGAGGGTTGCTGGAGTGGGGGGTGGGGTGGGAGGGATGGGGTGACTGGGTGATGGACACTGGGGAGGGTATGTGCTCTGGTAAGCGCTGTGAATTGTGCAAGACTGTTGAATCACAGATCTGTACCTCTGAAACAAATAATGCAATATATGTTAAGAAAAAAAAAAAAAGAAGAAGATAGCAGGAGGGGAAGAATGAAGGGGGGGAAATCGGAGGGGGAGATGAACCATGAGAGACTATGGACTCTGAAAAACAAACTGAGGGTTCTAGAGGGGAGGGGCATGGGATGATGGGTTAGCCTGGTGATAGGTATTAAAGAGGGCATGTTCTGCATGGAGCACTGGGTGTTATGCACAAACAATGAATCATGGAACACTACATCAAAAACTACTGATGTAAGGTATGGTGATTAACATAACATAAAAAAAAAAGAATTAATTTGGAGAACACATGAAAAAAAAAAAAAAAGAAGTGTCAGGCCCAAATCAGTCAGGAGGGTTTGTTTAGAAACCATGACCCATCACAATGTGGCTTTATTTAATCTACACTTTATCCCACCCTCATAATACATACTTGTTTTTGCACAGGGCTGCTGTGTGATGAAGGAGGGTAGTCTGCATAACTGAGGTTCTCTTGTCAGATGGCCCCAGAGCCTTTGCCGTCTATAAACTGAGAACAGTGACTGCACCAGTGGGGCAGGCAGGCAGAGGTACGTGGGACGTGGGTTTGACATGCCCTTTGGACAGCCGTCAAGTCCCCTGATGTTGGACGGGACTGGACTGTATTGAAATTAATTTTAATTAGGAAACTTTGATTTTAGGCTCATCTTTGTTTCTGTAGAGTTTTCCTTGTGGGTCTCCCTTGCCTCAAATACCCAGCTAGAAACAGATATAAAGGATATGCATTGTGCACAGAAGTCCCCAAAGATGGCATCAGACAGACTGAGATGACAGAATAAAAACATAAATCAATATAAACTTCAAAAGGCCTTTAGCTGAGTCATATTTACAAAATAAAGTCAATCACTTCTTGCTGATTAATTTTTTTTTTTTTTTAACAACTTCTTAATAATCTGGACAATGATATGCTAGGACAATCATGGCCTAGACAGAGGATGCTAAATAATAAAGCAATATCAAATATTATTAAACTAAGCATATATTAAAAATCATATCATTATATAAAATACAGGATATAAATGTAAATTATAATAAATTAAATAATAGATAAATAAGCTTAAAAATGGAAAAGGGATAGTAAATCAAAAGTACGTTTCTAACAACCTGAAATAATGTTGCAAGCCTTAGATACCTGTGAAATCAGAATACTGAAGAAAATAAGGATGTAAATTAGGAAGGAACTCAGTGAGGATGGAAAACATATTTGTGGTGTTAAAGCATGCCAAGTTAATAGTTGCATAACAAAGGTGAGGGTAGATTGGACATTATGATGAGAAATCCCTAGCATCAACTTGGTGCTGGGGAGGGGACAGTTCAGAGGCAGAATTTCAGGTAGAATTGAGGAAAACTGAAGGTTTTGACCAAAGGAAAGGTGAAGGTCAAGGAAAAAGTCTGGTTAAACATGACCCAGTGAAATAAGTAGGGAGACAGGAATCATTGCCGTATAAAAGATCTAGAAAAGGAAATTAGGAAAGGTTCCTTTACCTTCAATATTCAACTGGTTTCCAAAAATGCAGCCTATTAAAGTAGGAAATATTTTGATAAAACAGACAGTGGAGATTTTACTTCTTGGGAAAGGCAGAATGAGACAAAATGCTAAAAGATGGACTAAGGTTTTATTCTTATTTTATTCTATTTCACTTCATTTTATCTTATTTTTGTTTACCTATGCTTACCTAGTACTTACCATGTATCAGGCACCATTTAAAGCATTTCATAAGCAATAACCATTTTAATCTTTATAACAACTGAGAATGTACTATTACTAGCCCATTTTACATAACATACACTGAGGCTTGGAAAGATCGAGTGACTTGCCCAAGGTCAGACAGCTAGTAAAAGGTGAAGCTGTACACAAGCAATCAGTCCCACAGTTACTTGAGACTACTACGCTATGCTGACTTTATAAGCCACGGAATTAATGAGTGACATATTTAGATTATCTCACTCAATTTTCTCAGCTTCTGAATCTTTGAAAGATTTAAAAAATATATGATACAGTTCCATACTCTTTAGAAAAGGAAAAAAAACTGAGGAAATTTGGTCTTAAAATATATCCATTTGTCTTTATAACTATACATTGAATCTTAAGGATTCTTTAAAATATTAAACTGGTATTACACAAAAATAAAACAAGGGAATAGATGGGTTGGAAAGATATATTTTTCTGTTATTCCACAATAATTGTCACACTGAGATCAGATTAGAAAATGACCAGGATTAATGGCCAAGAATAAAATTCTACCAAGTATTGAGGACACATTCCACCAGAACAATGTATGACAGCATTTTAAAGAAGTGTTTCCTGCCACAAAGGCAGAAGCAGGTGCTAATGTCAACATCTCCGAAAAGCTGCAGCCTAAAAGAATAATGTCCTGCATTTCCCTACAAACCGCATTTCCCTACAAGATCTTAACTAAAAGCACCCTCACCTTCAGTCTCAACTCCTTATATCTGCAACCTTACCAGTAACGACATCACTCACTCACTCACTCACTCACTCATTCAACAAACATTTATAGAGCTCCCATTTAGCCCTAAGATAATCCCAAAGTGAATGAGTTTCCTCTCCTCAATAAGTCCATTCAGAGATTATGAATTTGATAAATAATTACAAGGTCATGAGCTTGTGTTAATAGAGGCTCTAATACCATAAGTAGCAGCATCCTTTTTAAAATGTGCTCTTTGCGCTTCTGGTTCAATATGGTGGAATGAGTACATGCATTATTTCCTCTCTTGACTGAAACCTCACTAAAATGAGAGTAAGTGCCAAATTTCTACTCCTAGTCAAAATGGAATAACAGGGACTTGATTTACCCTCCTACCTAAGACAAGCCAGAAGAATGGACAAAATGTAGGAAAAAATACGATGCAAGACACTGGATGTTAGACAACAAAAAACTAGTGATCCTTGAGAATAGGGAAACAAATGAGGTGATCCTGTGATTTCCCAAGCTTACTGCCTGTAGGGAGGTTCCAGGCCACAGCCCAAAGAGGGTGAACCCAGGTGGAGTGAATGGAGTCCTGGAGTTGAGTGGATACAGATGTGTGTAAGAATTGACCTTGGCAGCTAGAGCTTACAGAGAAGAAAGAGTACTAGACAGAGAACTGCATAGAGAGAGAGAATTCCAAAGATCTGAACATGGTTCTTCTTGAGTATTTGGCTGAGGAAGTAAAAGTGTGTGCATGGGAAGCCACTACCCATGGCCAGGTGAAAACCCATACAAAGGACAGAGAACAGTGTCAATTGCTTACACAGGCCTGGGAATAGTGTCTATTCCCAACCTCCAGAATTGGAAAACTTCAAGATTCACAGCATCTTGTGTACATACACAGAACAGTTTGCCTCAATTGTGGGGAATAATTATCCCCAAACAAAACACTTCTTTGATCTCACCTAACACATCTTTATTTTTTTAAATTTTTTAAAAAGATTTTATTTATTTATTTGACAGAGAGAGACACGGCGAGAGAGGGAACACAAGCAGAGGGAGTGGGAGAGGGAGAAGCAGGCTCCCCACAGAGCAGGGAGTCCGATGCGGGGCTCGATTCCAGGACCCTGGAATCATGACCTAAGCCAAAGGCAGACACTTAACAACTGAGCCACCCAGGCTCCCCATCATCTAACACATCTTTAAACATTTTTATTTATTTATTTGAGAGAGAGAGGGAGAGAAGGAGTGTGAGTGGGGGTAGGAGTAAAGGGAGAGGGACAAGCAGACTCCGGGCCGAGCATGGAGCCTGATGTGGGGCTTGATCCAATGACCCTGAGATCATGACCTGAGCCAAAATCAAGAGTTGGATGCTTAACCAACTGAGCTACCCAGGTGCCCCTTACCTAATAAATCTTTAAAGCAAACTACAATATCTAAGACAAAAATTACATTGTATAGGATTAATGGTAGGTTAGAGACTGCAGAAGAAAATACTAGTGAATTTGAAGACACGGCAATAGAAAACATTCAGAACAAAAGATCAGGAGAAAGAGAATTTTATAAAATGAGCCAAGCATCCGTTAGCTGTGGGATAACTTTAAGCCACCGAATACATGGGAATTGGGAGTCCCCGAAATAGAGGAGAGAAAGGGCAGGACAGAAAAAAATGTTGAGGAACTAATGGCTAAAAAAAATTTCCAAATTTGATGAAAACAATAAAAACACAGACCCACAAAGCTTAATGAGCCCTGAGTACAAGAAACATGAAGAAAGAGACAGCAAGGTATATCCTAATCAACTGGCTTAAAAGTGATGGGAAGAAAATCTTGAAAGCAGCTTCAGATAAGCAGACACATTATACAGAGAGAATCAAAGGTTAAGGATTACTGTGGCTTTCTAAATAGAAATCATTCATGTGAGAAGACAGTGGAATCACATTTTTCAAGTACTGAAAGGAAAAAAAACCCTGTCAACCTAAGAATTCTATATTTAGTGAACCTATCCTTTTTCTTTTTTCTTTCTTTTTTTTTTTTAAAGATTTTATTTATTTATTTGAGAGAGAGAATGAGATAGAGAGAGAGAGCATGAGAGGAGGGAGGGTCAGAGAGAGAAGCAGACTCCCTGCTGAGCAGGGAGCCCGACGTGGGACTCGATCCCAGGACTCCAGGATCATGACCTGAGCCGAAGGCAGTCGCTTAACCAACTGAGCCACCCAGGCGCCCCAAGAACCTATCCTTTTTCAATGAAAGGGAAAGTAGAGACCCTGACTGGGCTGGGTGTCTGTCTGCAGGTGAGTGGCCAGGGGTCCAAGAGTGCAGGTGTAGTCCCTTGAGGTAGAGTATCGAGAAGGGGGCCTGGCCATCTACATCTTTCCCCTGCAGAGGTCTCTACAGCACCTGTGCTGTGACATCTACAGCTGACTGGCACATGGGAACAGAGCTAGCTCCAGGAAGATGTTCAGTAGTTTCGTGCTTGTGGAAAGCCTCTGGCTGTTAACAAGACAAGTGCTTTAATCGAGTGTCCTTACAGAATTCTTAAATTCAGAAATATTTTATCTTGAAGGAAATGAAATGAATGGCACCAAAACCAATGCCACTATGGCCAACAGCACCAAATCAAGCAGTCCCAAAGCCAGGGATTTAATGTGCAAAATGGCAATTATACCAGATTGGCATAATTCACATCCTTATACATGAAAATTTACATATTTAGGGGTGCCTGGGTGGCTCAGTCCTTTAAGCGTCTGCCTTTGGCTCAGGTCATGGTCCCAGGGTCCTGGGATCTATCCCCGCATAGGACTCCCTGCTCCGCAGGGAGCCTTCTTCTCCCTCTTCCTCTGCCTGCTACTCCCCCTGCTTGTGCATGTGCTCTCTGTCTAATAAATAAATAAAATCTTTTTAAAAAAAGAAAATTTACATATTTAAGACCCCACTCTTCATCATGTAGAGTGTATTCAAGAGGTGGTTTCCAAAATATGTTGAGACTTTCTTTTTCAAGTGAGTATTCATGATATAATAACACTAACCATAGATATAATCATGTGTGTTTAGTATGTACCAGGGTCTGTTCAAAGTCTTCATATGTAATTCAATCCTCATAATAACTCTATGAAATAGATTATTACTGTTTTTTAATCAGTTTTATTTATTTATTTGAGAAAGAGAGAGAGAGTGCATGAGCAGGGGGGAGGGATAGAGGGAGAAGCAGACTCCCTGCTGAGCAAGGAGCCTGATCATGGGGGCTCAACCCCAGGATCCTGAGATCACAACCTAAGCAGAAGGCAGACACTTAACCAACTGAGCCACCCTGGCACCCTGATTCTATTACTGTTTTATTTTTATTGTTTTGTTATTATTTTCTATGTGGGAAAACTGAAACACAAACTGATTAAGCCACTTGCCCAAAGGTTACATAGTTTTTAAGTGGCAGGGTCAGGAGTTGAACCCAGACAGTGTGATTCCAGAATCCATGGGTTTAACTACTATGTTAAATAGTATATATAAGTACTATAAATAAATATATACTTTATACACACGCATATTCTATAACTACAATGTATACTGCTTAACTGAGGTTTTTAAAAATAGACTTTATTGTTTTTTATTAATTTTAGTTTTAGGGAAAAATTGAACTAAGTTACAGAGTTCCCATATACCCTCCCACTCATCACCTGTTACCCTATTATTAACATCTTACATTACTGTGGTACATTTGTTACAATTGATAAGTCATTATTGATATATTATTAACTAAAGTCCATAGTTTACATTAGAGTTCACTCTTTGTGTTGTACATTCCATGGGTTTTGACAAAGGTATAATGACATGTGTCCATCATTCCAGTACCACACAGAATAGTTCCACTGCCCTAAAAATCCTCTGTGCTCTGCCTATTCATCCCTCCCTCCCAACTAGCGCCCCCCCACCCCAGCAAGCACTGATCTCTTTACTGCCCCCTAGCTTTGCCTTTTCCAGAACGTCATAGAGCTGTAATTATATAGCATGTAGCCTTTTCAGATTGGCTTCTTTCACTTAGCAGTGTGTTTCAGGCTTCTTTGTGTCTTTCTGTTGCTTGATAGTTCATTTCTTTTTTTGCCGAATAATATTCCATTGTTAAAAGTACCACAGTTTGTTCATCTATTCACTTGGCTATTCACTAAGGATATCTTGGCTGCTCCCATGTTTGGCAATTACGAATAAAGCTGCTGTAAACATTCATATGCAGGGTTTTGTGTGGACATAAGTTTTCAACTCATGGACACTTCACTCAGTTTTTATAGCAATAAAATTGGACATTATAATTTAAAAGAAAAGGTAAATAAAGACTTTTTCAGTCATACAAAAGCTAAAAGAACACATTACCAGTAGACTGCACTACAAGAAATGTTAAAATCATTTAAGCAGAAGGAAAATGATGTGAGATGGAAATGGGAATTTACAAAAAGGAGAGAAGAACAATGGAAATGGATACACACACACACACATACACACACTCACATACACATACACACACATATACACATACATACATATATACATACACACACACACATATATATATATATATATATACCCTAATTTTAAAAATCTCTTTAAAAGATAACTATTTAAACAAAAATAATGTGGGATTTGTAACACTTCTAGAGGTTAAAGGTATGGTAATAATGGCAAAAAAGACTGGCAGGGGGAGAAATAGAAATATACTGTTTCAAGATTCTTACACTATGTGTGCAGTGGCAAAAAATCACTTGAAAGTGGACTATGATAACCTAATATATATACTTATAAACCCTGAAGTAACAAGTAATTAACAAAAAACAGAGTTATAGCTGATAATCCAACAAAGGACATAAAATAAAATTGTAAAAAATAATTAATCCAAAGTAAGGTGGGAGAAGAGGAAGAAGGGAACAAAGAGGGGATGACAAATAAAAGAAACAGCATTTAAACCTAATTACATCACATGTCACATTAAATATAAATGGTCTAAATGCCACAATTAAAAGGCAGAGATTGTCAGATTAAATAAAAGCAAGACTTGCAACACACTCCAAATATAACGGCACAAGTAGGTTAAAAGTAAAAGAATGGAAAAATATATCATACTCAGAACAATCAAAGGATAGGGGGATGAAGACTGTCATTGCATAATGATAAAGGGTTTAGTTCATCAAGAGCACATAATAATCACAAACCATAAATGTCTATGCACTTAATAACAGAGCTTCAAAATACATGAGACAAAACCAGTATAATTGCAAGAAGAAATAGACTAAATGTAGTCAGAAATTTCAATACTCTTGTCTCAATGATATATAGAACAAGTAGACAGAAAATCAATAAGGAAATAGAAGATCTAAACAACCCTATCAAACAACTTATTTAATTGACATTTACAGAACAATTTCACCCAACAGCAGAATACACATTCTTTTCATGAGCATATGGACATTTACAACAATAGACCATATTGTGGGCTATAAAAAAAGTTTCAGTAAGTTAAAAAAGATTCTAGTCACACAAAGCATATTCTATGATCATAATGGGATTAAATAAAAAATAAGCAACAGAATAGTCCCTGAAAAATCCTTAAATATTTGGAAACAAAATAATATACTTTTGAATATCTCATGGGTCAAAGATGAATTGGAATTTAGAAAGTATTTTTAACTGAGTGAAAACTAAAATAACATAGAATTTGGAGGATGCCACTAAAGCAGTATGGAGGGGGAAATTTATAGTACCAGCTGCCTATATTAGAAAAGAAGAAAAGTCTTAGCTTTCCTGCAAAAAACTTAAAAAGCAAGAGCAAATTAAACTTAACTATGTAGAAGGAAGGAAATAGTAAAGACAGGAACATAAAACAATGACATAGAAAAAAGAATAACAATAGAAAAAAATCAATGAGACCAAAAGCTAGTTCTTTGAAAAGATCAATAAAAATGATAAGCCTGTAGTCAGTCTTATCAAGAAAAACAGAAAAAGAAAACAGAATTGCAGATAATAGGACCAAGAGAAGTGACATCACTATATATTCCACAGGGAATAAAAGATAATAAGGGGAATATTGTGAAGAACATTATGCCAACAAATTTGATAACTTAGACGAAATGGACAAGTTCTTTGAAAGACACAAATTATTACCAAAGCTCACTCAGGAAGAAACAGATAACCTAATAGCCCTATGTCTACCAAAGAAATTTTTAATTAAAAAATAATCATCCACAAAGAAAACTCCAGGCCAGATGAGTTCACCAGTGAATTATATCAAATATTAAGGAAGAAATAATACCAAGTCTACACAACTCTTCCAGGAAATTGGAATGGAGGAGATATTTTCCAACTTACTGTATGAGCTCAGTATTGCCCTAATACCAAAACTAGACAAGGACATTGCCAGCAAAGAAAACAGACCAATATCCCTCATGAACCTACAAAAATTCTAAACAAAATTTCAGCATATCAAATCCAACAATGCATAGAGAGACAAAGAAGGTTTTTATCCCAGAAACACAAAGTTGGCTTAACATTTAAAAATCAATCAATGTAATTCACTATATTAATAAGCTGTAAAGAAAAACCATATGGTCATCTTAATAGATGCAAAAAAAGGCTTTGATAAAATCTAACATACATTCCTTTTTTTATTTATTAAGTTTTAAATTTTTATCCCAGTATAGTTAATATACAGTGTTATATTAGTTTCAGGTGTACAATATAGTGATTCAACAATTCCATACATCACCCAGTGCTCATCACAAGTGCACTCCTTGATCCCCATCACTTATTTAACTCACCCGCCACTCCCCTCCCCTCTGGTAACCATCAGTTTGTTCTCTATAGTTGAGAGTCTCTTTCTTGCTTGTCTGTCTGTCTCTTTTTTCCCTTTGCTCATTTGTTTTGTTTCTTAAGTTTCACATGTGAGTGAAATCATATGCTATTTGTCTTTCAAATACATATAGCATATGTATATTTACTTAACAAGAATACTCAGAAATTAAAATGTAAGAAAAGATACTAACAGCATCAAAAGACTTATTTTGCTTAGCATTATACTCTCTAGCTCCACCTATGCTGTTGCAAATGGCAAGATTTCATTCTTTTTTTATGACTGAATAATATTCCATTGTGTGTGTGTGTGTGTGTATATATATATATATATATATATATATACCACATCTTCTTTATCCATTCATCAGTTGATAGATACTTGGGCTGTTTCTGTATCTTGATTATTGTAAATAATGCTGCTATAAACCTAGGGGTGCATGTATTCCTTTGAATTAGTGTTTTGTATTTTTTGGGGTAAATACCCAGTATTTTTGTATTTTTGGGGGGTAACTACCCACGATTACTGAGTGGTGGGGTAGTTCTATTTTTAACTTTTTTTTTTTAAGATTTTACTTATTTATTTGAGAGAGAGAGAGAATGAGTGGGGGATTGGGGTAGAGGGAGAGGGAGAGGGAGAAGAAGACTCCCTGCTGAGCAGGGAGCCCAATGGGGGGCTTGATCCCAGGACCCTGGGATAACATCCTGAGCTGAAGGCAGATGCTTAATCAACTGAACCACCCAGGTGCCCCTATTTTTAAATTTTTGAGGAAACTCTATACTGTGTTCCAGAATGGCTGCACCAGTTTGCATTCCCACCAGCAGTGCAAGAGGGTTCCTTTCTCTCCACATCCTCGTCAACACTTGTTGTTTCTTGTGTTGTTGTGTGACAGGTGTGAGGAGATATCTTCTTGTAGTTTTGATTTGCATTTCCCTGATGGTGAATGTTGTTGTGCACTTTTTCATGTGTCTGTTGGCCATCTGTATGTCTTCTTTGGAGAAATGTCTGTTTACGTCTTCTGCCCATTTTTAATTGAATTGTTTTTTTGGGGATTGAGTTGTATAAGTTTTTTATATATTTTAACATACATTCCTGATAAGAGCTCTCATAAAGGTAGGAATTAATAGGGAATACCTCCAGTATGAAAAAAGGGTATCTGCCAAAAACATATGCTAGGATCATACTTAATGGTAACAGACTGAATATTTCCCCACAAGACCAGAAACAAAACAAAGATGTCCACACTTCCCACTTCTATTCAATAGTGCCCTTGGGTTTCTAGCCAATGGATGAAGTAAAAGAAAGAAAAGGCCAGATTGGAAAGGAAGAAGTAAAATTTATTTACAGATGACACGATTGTCTATGTAGAAAATTCAAGAAAATGTACAAAAATGCTACTATAACTAATATGTGAGTTTAACAAGGTTGCAAGATATGGTATCATTATGCAATTTCAATTATATTTACATATGCTAAAATGAATACTCAGAAATTAAAATGTAAGAAAAGATGCTGTTACTAACAGCATCAAAAGATATGAAATACTAAGAAATTACTGGAGATAACTGAACTGATATCTTTACAAAAGTCTGGAATACTTGGGCATAAATCATGTATACATCATTACAAAATTTCAGAACCATAAAAATAAAGGATCCTGAAAGTTCTCACAGGGACTAAACAGATTGCCTGTAAAGGACTGAGAATCAGATTGGCATGACTTCTCAACAGCCAAAGCATAATGAAGCAAGAGGAAAGCGGGAGGGTGATGTTATTAATTACATTCTCATCCAACACAGCAAGAAGTGGCTACATATTGTATAAAGGTGATAAATGACCAAACAAAAGTAGGAGCATATTATATAGAAATGTGGAGCTTACCACCAGAAGGCCTACAAATAGAATGGGTTAAAATTGGCTACCTCTGGGAGTAGGACTGGAAGGGGAGGAAAATGGGGTAGGAAATAAATGCAATAATTAAAAAACCTGTTTTTATTACTTACTTTTTAAAAGTACATGCATGATTTCAAAATATCTAAAAAATACAATGGGTACATGATGACATTTGAACCCAAAGCAAGGTAAGTAGACTCTAAGGTCACATGGATGTACTTTGCAAAGTATGGCCACTGAATAGATTTCCCCATCCTTCCTACTCTCCCTCCCCCACCTTATGCTCCCTGGGAAAAACAGTATTTGCTGGGTGTGACTCTGATGGAACCATTCTTATATGTGAGGCTCACTGGTCTAGGACCAAGCAAAACCCAGCAGAGTATCTGATCTGGATACACAGAGCAATGACCTCACACTGATAAAAGCATGCAGGCACCCAAAGGGCTGTACAATCAATTAATTCATTTGAAGGTGATGTATTCAATCAATGGCACTCTAAGAGGAGATTGGACAAAGCATGTGTTTTGGAGGAACAGGCAACTTGGCCTCAGAATTACTAGGAAAATTACTAGGGACATATCTTGCACTTTCTCCTCGACTGAGGATACTCTCCTTCACTGGGATACTCCAATCCATCGGCCATACCACTATTTTCCTAAATGTGGGATAGTGGTGATTCCCAACATGATTTTAGGCAGCATAGCACTGGACCTCATTTCAATCCTCTCTCTATTCTATTTACATCAAAGAGAAAATCTTGGTTTGGTACCATTATGTATTTAACACTTTTTCTCTTAGTAATAGTTGCTAAATCTCCCCCTTTATAAAAATTTTTATTTATTTATTTATTTTTAAAAAGATTTTATTTATTTATTTGAGAGAGAGAGCCGAGTGGGAGGGGAGGGAGAGAGAGGGAGAAGAAGACTCCTCGCTGAGCAGGGAGCTTGATGACGCAGGGCTTGAACTCAGGACCCTGAGATCATGACCTGAGCCAAGGGCAGATGCTTAACTGACTGAGCTATCCAGGCACCCCTCCCCGCCTTTTTAATAAAGATTTTATTTATTTATTTATTTGAGAGAGTGAGAGAGAGCACGAGCAGGGAGAGGGGCAGAGGGAGAGGGAGAGAGAATCTCCAGCAGACTCCCTACTGAGGCTCAATCTCATGACCTTGAGATCATGACCTGAGCTGAAATCAAGAGTTGGACGCTCAACTGACTGAGCCACCCTGGCACCCCAACTAAATCTCCCCTTTCAACAAGAGCTCGGGACCACAGGTGCAGAGTATTTCCCTACTACATAATTACTGTGTTTGTATTTATTTTCATGGTTATAATCTATTTTATATATGACAAGTGAAACATTTGTGGTAGTGATAAAGATTAAATTTATCCTTTTCAATAAATTTATTTACAATCACAGAATAGGTGATTTAAGAAGAGTATTAAGTAAATAATAGCACAGGAGGAAAGTTTATTAGGGCAATATTTGTAAAGATGGTTTTCAAATCACTGAAGTTTGGGGGACAGCAGTCTAACCAAAGCTCTGTCCTGGTTTACCTTCTTTATACATCTTGCAGGACAGTGGAACACAGAGGGAAGAATGGCTTCATTTAGGCTGGATACGAGCAGCATTTTCTGGGTGAGAAACTCTGAATTTGTGCATGCTTTTTAATAATCTCCCAATTAAATGCAACTGTTGTGAGATATATCCCAATTTGAAGTGCACAATAAAACCCAGAATACAGCCTTGGGAGTCGTGGGCCCATAGTTTCTAAAAAGTAGATGGCAGGTAAACTGCTGAGTGGGTTTTTTTCCTTCCCAATTATACCTTTAAAAAAAAAAACTTAACCTCCCATATATAATTGCACTCGCCATCCCCATATATACGTTCCCTCAAACTTTAAGCCCTCAACCTAGATAAATATCTGGAAGAAAAGTTGCACATCCCAGGTAGGCTGCTGCAAATGGGTTTTAGTAGCAATTACTATTTCCTTCTCACATGAGCCTCTCCTACAGCTATGAATGATAGGTGGCGACAAGGTCATCAAACCTCACTTGGGTATGATTAGTTGGAAAAGTAACCAGTGTACCATGTGCTCAGGATGATAATCACAGCATGTTTACAAGGAAATTTGGGGAAAAGAAGAGTAAGATTGAGAAAAAAGAGGGGTGCCTGGGTGGCTCAGTTGGTTAAGCGGCTGCCTTCCGCTCAGGTCATGATCCCGGGATCCTGGGATCGAGTCCCGCATCGGGCTCCCTGCTCAGTGGGGAGTCTTCTTCTCCCTCTGCCTCTGCTGCTCCCTCTGCTTGTGCTCTCTCTCTCTGACAAATAAATAAATAAAATCTTTAAAAAAAAGAGAGAGAAAAAAGAAATCTAAGTCAAAAACAATGGTGACAAAAAGATACCATAAACAAATTTAAATGAAGGCCAGGGTCTGAGAGATAGAAATGTATCTAGCAGATACAAGATTACAACACAGTGTGTGTATATTATATCATATACTGTGTATCTATATGTCCATATATATACATACACTCACACACACACACACAAAACTCCTACAAATCCATAAGGCAAATAACCCAGCAGAAAAAACAAATCATAGGGAGGAAATGCCAATAGTCAATAAACATATAACAAGTGGCTTAATCTCATTAGTAATAAGAGAAATAAAAAGACACCACTTTGTATGCATTCAAGTCACACACATTTTCATGTCTGATAAATACTGGTGAGGATGCAGAGACATGCAAACCCTCATACCTTGCTGGTCGGAATGTAAACTGGTGCCTCCAGTGGGGAGAGCAATGTGGCCCTACCTGTTAAACCATAAAATGTGCATGTTCTGTGGCCCAGCAATCCCACCTGTAGATATGCACCTGGAGGAGCATTCTTGTGTGCAAGAAGTCAGACTACTGCAGCATTTCTAATAGCAGAAAATTGGAAAAACAATTAAATGTGCCTGTCTAGGATAAAAGCTAAATAACCACAGCACAGGCACACCATGAAATATCATGAAGCAATTAGAACAAATGAAGTAGGTCTATATGGATTAACATGGAAAGATCTCCAGGAAATATTAATGAGTAAAAAAAAAAAAAAAAAAAGGAGAAAGATACACAGAATATTATACCAAGTGGGGGGGTGACCCCTTTTAAAAATAATCCTATCTAGTTGTTTAACGCTATTGATTTGCAGGCATTGTGCTTAAATGTATATAAGACATTTCCAAGGATGTAGACCAAGCTGAGCATGGTTGCTGAAATGGGGGCGGAGGGAGGTACTAGAGAGAGGAGGGCAAACAGGAACCCCTATTGGTGGTCGAGATCCAAGAGGACTTTAACTTCTCTGTAATGTTTTAATTTTTTCAAGGAGTTGATATTTATGTATTACTTGAGTAATCTAGATAATACAAAAAAATGTTTAAAAGAATAACAGTAATGCTCTGAGAAGGACACAGAGCAGACAGAGAAGTTAGCTGAGCAATAAAGAGAGTGCCTATTATCCTATTGAAATGCATGAGAACATCAAGTGTCTTAAATTCGTCATGTGGAAGGCTGTCCATGTGGGGTTCTCCTCTCTTTGTAAAGGAGTCCTCTCTGTGACCTTGCAGGGCTCCCAGGCTCCTGGGCCATGTCTCTTTCACTCAAGGTGAAAAAGGTTGAGACCTCGGCAACAAGACTCTAAGCCAGTCTAAGGGGCCCTTGACTGGAGGAAACGCAAAATGAAAATACGTATGTGGTGTAAAGGCATCTTTCTCTCCTCTTTTATTAAATTGTTATATCCTCATAAGAGCATTTCAGCAGCCAAAATCAAGTCCCCTAATGTGGTTTCCTTGCAATAATATTGTAAAACAATACAAAATGGCAATAACTCCACTTCTTAAGGTGGAGGTCTCAAATCTGCAGTGCTTTTCTCAAGAACCACAACTTGGTCAAATGCAGAGCTATTAGAAAGCAGAGCCTCTTCCTAAATGTCTTGAAATTCATGTCCTTTTTAATTGCCCGGAATTCATGTCACTTGTGTGAAGAAGCTATAAACATACACAATCATAAAAACGCATTTAGACACCCTGAACAAAATCAATGCCATATTATTTTAGTTTATTATTCCTTGTAGAGTTCACACTGGTCTTCCTACTTTGATATTTATTTATACCAAAGAAGCGAAAGAACATAAATGCCACACTTGGGATAACGCTAATGCTAGAACTGAGTAGAATACATACAGCTTCTGCCTTAATTTAAAAAACTAAAGCAGTCTTTATGAATCAACCTCACATAATACAGGACAAAACTGAAGGTCACTGTATTATTCATTTAAAAAGGCACTGATAAAGATTAAAATTAAGGTTCATGAGATTTGAAGAACTGTTAGTTTGCATAAATGGCTTCTTCCTTCTTAACAGGGCATGAAGGGGTGGGGGGAATGATAAATAGTATAAGAAAGAATATGCTTTTTTTTTTTCTCCCCCTGGGCTTTGTTATTCTTCTCTCTTTGGAACCTCTAAGCTCTTTATTCAAGAGGTCCTCTGCTATTCACAACTTTGCTGCTCTTATGAAAAATTAATGATTGCTTTCTCTTCAACAGAAAACTGCCTTATTTTGCAGAAGATTAACAAAGAGGACTTGGTGCAGAAGTGAGTCCCTCAGCAGGAGAAGCTTCTCTCACACCAGCCCATTTACGGCTGGGGGAAAATACCCCCTGTTAGTTCAAGGATAGCAAGTAAATAGATGGTGTGCAGCCTGGTACAGGTTGTAGAACAATGACTACATCCTTCACAAAAGGGACGTGCCAACAAAACCAGCCTGCCCCCAAAGGCAGGCTGACCCCACGCCCTGCCCACTGACTTTTTTATGCAGCACACGCTGTGTTTGCAAGCTATTGTGCGGCAGGCGGATTTTCTGCTAGGGGGTTAACAGGTGAGAGCAGTTATCCCATATGCAATAGCAAGAAAAAAAATAGAGAGGATGCTTTTAGTTAAGCTGCCAATGCTCAGAAAACACTTCTGAAAACATCATAGGTCAGGATTGCATCATTCTTGAATGGAGGAGCTGTGGGTTGGGGGTGAGCTCGTTTCAGAATGATTTACCAAGGTAAGGAGAGAGTGTAGATTGCAAACATAATATCATTCGACTTCATATCCTGTCATATGTATACATCAGTCTTCATTTTAATATCTAGCTATTGTCGTCAAAGGAATTTCTGGTGAATTCCACTTTCACCATTTAAAACCCTCTATTTTTACATCACTTTCCGTGTTAATTTCGCTCAATCTTTAAGGATAGCATCTCCTTTATAGTTGAAGACATTGAAGCTTAGGGAGGCTGTGTCAACTATTGGTCAGTTAGTGGGGGGCCAAGTCTCAAACTCAGCTCTTGTCACTCCAGACCCAGCGCTCTATGGCTCTATGGTAGTAAGATGGTGGAAGAGTGTCCACAATCAGGCATGCAGCCAGCCAGGGCCTGTAGGCAGAACAAAGGTTTCACCAAGCTGCTCTAAATATGTATGAATAAGTGAATTCAACTGATCCACAATTTGGCATCTCTATTGCCTTGGCCTTCATGGAGCTTACAGACTAGTGGGGGAGGGAGAAGTGAACAAATATTTACACCAAACAATTGTACAATTATGCTTGTGAAGGGTCGGACTTTGGAGATGTGGTTCAAAGTTTTATCTTTTGTGTTTTGGTTTTTAAATTGTTGATCCTACCTGTTTGGAGTAGACAAGCACCAAGCTTGGGGGGCGGAAAGGGTGTCACAGAGAATCCATAGAAGAGTGCTGGGTTAATCTGTGCTCTCAGCAGTTTTTGTATTTGTACATTTTCTGGTAACCCTAATGGCATGTTGCACGACATTTAGGGAAATTAGCTGCTCTTCAGCTTGAATATTATTTCCAGAGAGCACTAAATCTACAATGTGTTTCCTCATTTGTAAGAATCTTGAAAGATCTGAGAAACAGTGACTGCCAGCATCTAGAATGTGCTTTCCCTGTGCCAGCCACTACTCTGGCATGTTCTGGTGTGTGACGACATTTATCCTTCATACCAGTCTCACGACCAGTGCTATTATTACCCCATTTTACAGATGAGGAAACTGAGAAACAAAGAACAAAAGTGACTTGACAAAGGTTTTTGCTTAATAAGTGGTAGAGCTGGGATTCCAAGCTGGTGGACTGGCTCTAGCCTGCTATGATTTCTGTCTGAAAAGAGACATTATTTAAAATATTTTTTAAACAGTCTGAAATCATTTGCAGCACAATTATAGATAGCAGATCCTAATAACTAGAAAAATCCAGGAAAAAGGGTCCTAAATAAACACTTTCAAAGGGTATACAATAAAAGGCAAAATCAGTTCTTACTTTAAAATCTATTACAAGGATTTTACCATTGTCAACATTTTATTATTAGATATCAAAAAATCATTACCACAACAACACAATATTCACAACAATATAAAAACGAACTCTGTTCCTTAAGGAAAATGCTATAAATATGCCCAAGATAACATTTTTCTCCCAAAAATGGCAATCAGCCCATAAATCACCAAGTCATACACATCAGTTCAGTTTTGTCTCTTTTCCTAGAACTTAACACAGGAAGACTTAGTAAAATTTGTAGTCAGTTCAACAGGAATGAGAGAAGCCTGTTAGAAGCCACCATTAGAGTCTAAGACTTAAAACTTTTGTATGACAGAATAAATCATAAAAAGGTTAAAAGACAAGTTATAAATGAGTAAATACTTGCAACATATCTAGTAAACAAAAGATTAACCAGAATTTATAAAGAACTCCTATAAATCAGTAAGATAAACAACTCAACAGAAAAAAAGCATAAATGACATATTCAAGAATTTCACAGAAAAGGAAATGTGAGCAGCCAATAAATAGGGAAGGATGTAGAACCTCACTAGTAATTAGGGAAACACAAACTGAAACCACAATAAGCTACCTATTTCAGCTGGGCAAAGTTTTTAAGTTGGCCAAAATCAGATGCTGGTGTTAAGTGTAGGAAAAGGAATGCTTTTAAAGATTTTATTTACTTATTTGACAGAGACAGACATAGCGAGAGCAGGAACACAAGCAGGGGGAGTGGGAGAGGGAGAAAAGCAGGCTTCCTGCTGAGCAGGGAGCCCGATGCGGGGCTCGATCCCAGGACCTGGGGATCATGACCTGAGCCGAAGGCAGATGCTTAACGACTGAGCCAACCAGGCGCCCCAGGAATGCTTTTATACACTCCTAGTGGGATTATAAATGGCACAATTTGGAGGTATTGTAGAAGTACCCAGTAAAAGGAAAATGAATAAATTCTATGATCTTAAAATTGTCTGTCCCAGAGATGCACTAGGGGGATGGGTCACCCGCAGTATTATTTGAAATAAACTGGACGTAACTTAAACATCCATCTGCAAGGAAATGGATAACTAAACTCTGGTATGTTCATATGATATAATAGTTAGGGACACTAATCTAGATTTAAATGTAGCAAAAATGCACAAAGCTCAAAAACCATAATAAGTGAAAAAAGTTGCAGGACAGGATACAGTGTAATAGTGTTGATATAAATGTCAAAAAACCAACACATAAATGTGTTTCCAAGAATTTGCATATATATATATATATTATATATACACACACACACAGTTGATCCTTGAACAATATGGGGGTTAGGAATGCCAAAAATAGTAAAAAATCCACATGTAACTTTTCACTCCCCCAAAACTTAACTACTAATAGCCTACAGTTGACCAGAAGCCTCACCACTAACATAAATAGTCGACTAACACTTATTTTGTATATGTATTATGTATTATATGCATATGTATGATATACTGTATTCTTACAGTAAACTAAGCTAGAGAAAAGAAAATGTTATTAAGAAAGTCACATGGAAGAGAAGATACATTTACAGTACTGTACTGTATTTAATTTTAAAAACTGTTGGGATGCCTGGGTGGCTCAGTCAGTTAAGCATCTGCCTTCGGCTCAGGTTGTCCTGCGATCGAGTCCCGCATTGGGCTCCCTGTTCAGCGGAGAGCCTGCTTCTCCCTCTGCCTGCTACTCACCCTGCTTGTGCTCACTCTCTCTCTCTCTGACAAATAAATAAATAAAATCTTAAAAAAAAAAAAAACCTATATAAGTGGGCCCATGCAGTTCAAGCCTGTGTTGTTCAAAGGTCAACTGTATACACATGCATATATACACATACACATATACATATATGTACATATACATGTATGCACATGCACACACAAATACATGTACATATACATGTACGCACACGCATATATACACATACATACATATGTGTACATATACATGCACACACACGCATATATACACACATACACATATGTACATATACACGCACGCACACGCATATACACACACATGTACATATACATGCACGCACACGCATATATACACATACACATAATACATATATGTACATATACATGTACGCACACGCATATATACACACATACATACATATATGTACATATACATGTATGCGATATAGATAGATAGATATGTAAGAGTATATAAATGACTGGAAGGATATACACCAAGTTCAGACTCGTGTGTACTTCTGAGGAGTAAGGCAAGGGGACTGTAATTGGAGGGACATGCAAAGGAAGATTTAACTCAGTAAGGTGGTTATTTTGTTTTTAAAGGGAGAACTCACGCATATCATTTTATTTTATTTTTTTAAATTTTTATTGTTATGTTAATCACCATACATCATTAGTTTTTCATATAGTGTCATGATTCATTGTGCATTAACACCCAGTGCTCCATGCAGAACATGCCCTCTTTAATACCCATCACCAGGCTAACCCATCCTCCCATCCCCCTCCCCTCTAGAACCCTCAGTTTGTTTTTCAGAGTCCATCGTCTCTCATGGTTCGTCTCCCCCTCCGATTTCCCCCCTACATTCTTCCCTTCCTGCTATCTTCTTCTTTTATTTTTTTTTTCTTAACATATATTGCATTATTTGTTTCAGAGGTACAGATCTGAAATTCAACAGTCTTGCACAATTCACAGTGTTCACCATAGCACATACCCTCCCCAATGTCTATCACCAGCCACCCCATCCCTCCCACCCCACCCCCCACTCCAGCAACCCTCAGTTTGTTTCCTGAGATTAAGAATTCCTCCTATCAGTGAGGTCATATGATACATGTCTTTCTCTGATTGACTTATTTCACTCAGCATAATACCCTCCAGTTCCATCCATGTCGTTGCAAATGGCAAGATCTCATTCCTTTTGATGGCTGCATAATATTCCATTGTATATATATACCACCTCTTCCTTATCCATTCATCTGTCGATGGACATCTTGGCTCTTTCCACAGTTTGGCTATTGTGGACATTGCGGCTATAAACATTGGGGTGCACGTACCCCTTCGGATCCCTACATTTGTATCTTTGGGGTAAATACCCAGTAGTGCAATTGCTGGATCATAGGGTAGCTCTATTTTCAACTTTTTGAGGAACCTCCATACTGTTTTCCAGAGTGGCTGCACCAGCTTGCATTCCCACCAACAGTGTAGGAGGGTTCCCCTTTCTCTGCATCCCCACCAACATCTGTCGTTTCCTGACTTGTTAATTTTAGCCATTCTGACTGGTGTGAGGTGGTATCTCATTGAGGTTTTGATTTGGATTTCCCTGATGCCGAGCCATGTTGAGCACTTTTTCGTGTGTCTGTTGGCCATTTGGATGTCTTCTTTGGAAAAATGTCTGTTCATGTCTTCTGCCCATTTCTTGATTGGATTCTTTGTTCTTTGGGTGTTGAGTTTGATAAGTTCTTTATAGATTTTGGATACTAGCCCTTTATCTGATATGTCATTTGCAAATATCTTCTCCCATTCTGTCGGTTGTCTGTCGGTTGTCCAAAAGCTTTTTATCTTGATGAGGTCACAATAGTTCATTTTTGCCCTTGCTTCCCTTGCCTTTGGCGATGTTTCTAGGAAGAAGTTGCTGTGGCTGAGGTCAAAGAGGTTGCTGCCTGTGTTCTCTTTTAGGATGTTGATGGACTCCTGTCTCACATTGAGGTCTTTCAACCATTTGGAGTCTATTTTTGTGTGTGGTGTAAGGAAATGGTCCAGTTTCATTCTTCTGCATGTGGCTGTCCAATTTTCCCAACACCATTTGTTGAAGAGACTGTCTTTTTTCCATTGGACATTCTTTCCTGCTTTGTCAAAGATTAGTTGACCATAGAGTTGAGGGTCCATTTCTGGGCTCTCTATTGTGTTCCATTGATCTATGTGTCTGTTTTTGTGCCAGTACCATACTGTCTTGATGATGACAGCTTTGTAGTAGAGCTGGAAGTCCGGAATTGTGATGCCGCCAGCTTTGCTTTTCTTTTTCAACATTCCTCTGGCTATGCGGGGTCTTTTCTGGTTCCATACAAATTTTAGGATTATTTGTTCCATTTCTTTGAAAAAAGTGGATGGTATTTTGATGGGGATGGCATCGAATGTGTAGATTGCTCTAGGTAGCACTGACATCTTCACAATATTTGTTCTTCCAATCCATGAGCATGGAACGTTTTTCCATTTCTTTGTGTCTTCCTCAATATCTTTCATGAGTATTTTATAGTTTTCTGAGTACAGATCCTTTGCCTCTTTGGTTAGATTTATTCCTAGGTATCTTATGGTTTTGGGTGCAATTGTAAATGGGATCGACTCCTTAATTTCTCTTTCTTCTGTCTTGTTGTTGGTGTATAGGAATGCCACTGACTTCTGTGCATTGATTTTACATCCTGCCACTTGACTGAATTCCTGTATGAGTTCTAGCAGTTTTGGGGTGGAGTCTTTTGGGTTTTCCACATAAAGTATCTTATCATCTGCAAAGAGTGAGAGTTTGACTTCTTCTTCGCCGATTTGGATGCCTTTGATTTCTTTTTGTTGTCTTATTGCTGTGGCTAGGACTTCTAATACTATGTTGAATAGCAGTGGTGATAGTGGACATCCCTGCCGCATTCCTGACCTTAGGGGGAAAGCTCTCAGTTTTTCCCCACTGAGAATGATATTTGCTGTAGGTTTTTCATAGATGGCTTTTATGATATTGAAGTATGTATCCTCTATCCCTATACTCTGAAGCGTTTTGATCAAGAAAGGATGCTGTACTTTGTCAAATGCTTTGTCTGAATCTACTGAGAGGATCATATGATTCTTGTTCTTTCTTTTGTTAATGTATTGTATCACGTTGATTGATTTGCGGATGTTGAACCAACCTTGCAGCCCAGGGATAAATCCCACTTGGTTGTGGTGAATAATCCTTTTAATGTACTGTTGGATCCTACTGGCTAGTATTTTGGTGAGAATTTTTGCTTCCATGTTCATCAAGGATATTGGTGTGTAATTCTCCTTTGTGATGGGGTCTTTGTCTGGTTTTGGGATCAAGGTAATGCTGGCCTCATAAAACGAATTTGGAAGTTTTCCTTCCATTTCTATTTTTTGGAACAGTTTCAGAAGAATAGGTATTCATTCTTCTTTAAATGTTTGGTAGAATTCCCCTGGGAGGCCATCTGGCCCTGGGCTTTTGTTTTTTGGGAGATTTTTAATGACTGCTTCAATTTCCTTAGTGGTTATAGGTCTGTTCAGGTTTTCTATTTCTTCCTGGTTCAGTTTTGGTAGTTGATACATCTCTAGGAATGCATCCATTTCTTCCAGGTTATCTAATTTGCTGGCAGAGTTGCTCATAATATGTTCTTATAATTGTTTGTATTCCTTTGGTGTTGGTTGTGATCTCTCCTCTTTCATGATTTTGTTGATTTGGGTCATTTCTCTTTTCTTTTGATAAGTCTGGCCAGGGGTTTATCAATCTTGTTAATTCTTTCAAAGAACCAGCTCCTATATTCGTTGATCTGTTCTACTGTTCTTTTGGTTTCTATTTCATTGATTTCTGCTCTGATCTTTATTATTTCTCTTCTCCTGCTGGGTTTAGGCTTTATTTGCTGTTTTTTCTCTAGCTCCTTTAGGTGTAGGGTTAGGTTGTGTATTTGAGACCTTTCTTGTTTCTTGAGAAAGTCTTGTATTGCTATATACTTTCCTCTTAGGACTGCCTTTGCTGCATCCCAAAGATTTGAACAGTTGTGTTTTCATTTTCATTGGTTTCCATGAATTTTTAAAATTCTTCTTTAATTTCCTGGTTGACCATTCATTCTTTAGTAGGATGCTCTTTAGCCTCCATGTATTTGAGTTCTTTCCAACTTTCCTCTTATGATTGAGTTCTAGTTTCAAAGCACTGTGGTCTGAAAATAGGCAGGGAATGATCCCAATCTTTTGGTACCAGTTGAGACCTGATTTGTGACCTAGGATGTGATCGATTCTGGAGAATGTTCCATGGGCACTAGAGAAAAATGTGTATTCCGTTGCTTTGGGATGGAATGTTCTGAATATGTCTGTGAAGTCCATTTGGTGCAGTGTGTCATTTAAAGTCTTTATTTCCTTGTTGATCTTTTGCTTAGATGATCTGTCCATTTCAGTGAGGGGGGTGTTAAAGTCCCCTACTATTATTGTATTGTTGTCGATGTGTTTCTTTGCTTTTGTTCTTAATTGCCTTGTATAATTGGCCACTCCCATGTTAGGGGCATAGATATTTACAGTTGTTAGATCTTCTTGTTGGATAGACCCTTTAAGTAGGATATAGTGTCCTTCCTCATCTCTTATTACAGTCTTCAGTTTAAAATCTAATTTGTCTGATATAAGGATTGCCACCCCAGCTTCCTTTTGGTGTCCATTAGCATGGTAAATGGTTTTCCACCCCCTCACTTTCAATCTGGGGGTGTCTTTGGGTCTAAAATGAGTCTCTTGCAGACAGCATATCGATGGGTCTTGTTTTTTAATCCAATCTGATAGGCTGTGTCTTTTGATTGGGGCATTTAGCCCATTCACATTCAGGGTAACTCTTTTTTTTTTTTTTTAAGATTTTATTTATTTATTTGAGAGAGAATGAGAGAGAGCACATGAGAGGGGATAGGGTCAGAGGGCAAAGCAGACTCCCTGCCGAGCAGGGAGCCCGATGTGGGACTCGATCCAGGGACTCCAGGATCATGACCTGAGCCGAAGGCAGTCGCTTAACCAACTGAGCCACCCAGGCGCCCCAGGGTAACTCTTGAAAGATAGGAATTTAGTGCCATTGTATTGCCTGTAAGGTGACTGTTACTGTATATTGTCTGTGTTCCTTTCTGGTCTATGTTGCTTTTAGGCTGTCTCTTTGCTTAGAGGACCCCTTTCAAGATTTCTTGTAGGGCTGGTTTCGTGTTTGCAAATTCCTTTAGTTTTTGTTTGTCCTGGAAGCTTTTTATCTCTCCTTCTATTTTCAATGACAGCCTAGCTGGATATAGTATTCTTGGCTGCATATTTTTCTCATTTAGTGCTCTGAATATATCCTGCCAGTCCTTTCTGGCCTGCCAGGTCTCTGTGGATAGGTCTGTTGCCAATCCAATGTTTCTACCATTGTAGGTTACATATCTCTTCTCCCGAGCTGCTTTCAGGATTTTCTCTTTGTCTCTGAGACTCGTAAGTTTTACTACTAGATGTCGGGGTGTTGACCTATTTTTATTGATTTTGAGAGGGGTTCTTTGTGCCTCCTGGATTTTGATGCCTGTTTCCTTCCGCAAATTAGGGAAGTTCTCTGCTATAATTTGCTCCAATATACCTTCTGCCCCTCTTTCTCTTTCTTCTTCTTCTGGGATCCCAATTATTCTAATGTTGTTTTGTCTTATGGTATTGCTTATCTCTTGAATTCTGCCCTCGTGATCCAGTAGTTGTTGATCTCTCTTTTTCTCAGCTTCTTTATTTTCCATCATTTGGTCTTCTCTATCACTGATTCTCTCTTCTGCCTCATTTATCCTAGCAGTTAGCACCCCTATATTTGATTGCATCTCATTAATAGCCTTTTTGATTTTGACTTGGTTAGATTTTAGTTCTTTTATTTTTCCAGAAAGGGTTTCTCTAGTATCTTCCATGCTTTTTTCAAGCCCAGCTAGTATTTAAAGTGATGATTCTGAACTCTAGATCCAACATCGTACTAATGTCCGTATTGAGTAGGTCCCTGGCAGTCGGTACTACCTCTTGTTCTTTTTGTTGAGGTGATTTTTTCTGTCTTGTCATTTTGTCCAGAGGAGAATAGGTGAATGAGAGAACAAAATGCTCACAGGGTAACAATGTCCCCAGAAAATATACTCTAAACAAATCAGAAAAGACCTGAAGCTGGGGGAAAAGAAAGGGAAAGAAAGAAAAAAGAAAAAGAAAAAGAAAAAAGAAAAAGATTAAAACAAACAAAAACAGAGCAAAACAAAAAAAACCCAGAATATGATCAAATATGATCAGGCTGGTGCATAGATCAGTGCCACACACTAGATTTTGGGTGAATTTTGGTCTGTTAGAAGAAAGTGCCTCCCAAAATTTTAAAGAAAGAAAAACTTATATATGTACAAAAATAAGGGTTGATATGATGATGAAGGGATGGAATATGACTGTAAAGATGGAAATTATAAAAAATTTTATAAAAGGAATTAATAAGTTGTTTGAAAAAAGGAAGAAGAGGATTAAAAAAAAGAGGGAGATAATGTGATCAGGCAGGAGAGTAGAACAAAGCCATACACTAGAGATTTAGGGTATATTTTGATCTGTTAGGAGAAACTGTATCTCAAAATTTTAAAGAGAGAACAACTTATATATATATATGCCAAAAATAAGGGTAACTACTATGAAGGGATAGAATATGATTCTAAAAATGAAAAATAAAAATGTTTTTTAAAAAAGGGATTGATAAGATGTTGGTTGAAAAGAGAAAAAGAAAAATAAAAAAAAAAAGTTAAAAAAAAAATTAACTTTGAAAGACTAAAGAATCATGGGAGAAAAGCCATGGATTCTATGTGCAGTATTCCCCTAGCGCCGGAGTTCTGCTGTTTTCATTGATCGGTAAACTTGGTCTTGGCTGGCTGTTCTCGCTGATCTTCTGGGGGAGGGGCCTGTTGCCGTGGTTTCCAAAAGTCTTTGCCGGAGGCGGAATTGCCCCGCCCTTGCCGGTCCGGGCTAAGTAATCTGCTCGGGTTTGCTCTCGGGAGCTTTTGTTCCCTGCAAGCTTTCCGTACAGCTTTGGAGGCCGAGAGTGAAAATGGCGGCCTCCCAATCTCCGCCCCGGCGGAGCCAAGAACTCGGGGTCCCGCTCCTCAGCGAGCCCCCAGAGAAAAGCAGTCAGTCACTCCCGTCTCCCCGGTCTCTGGCCACACTCCAAGCTCACCCGGCCTGTGACTGAGCGTTTCTATCTCTGGCACCCGACTCGGTGTGGAGTCTCCAAACCCAGCAGATCCCTGCAGTGCGCTCCCGCGCCGCTCCTCCCGGGGGAGGAAGGTGAGTCTCCCCGGATCTGCCACTTGTCAGGTCCCTGCTGGAGGAGCAGTGGCCCGACTGTGCTGCGGATCACGGTCTATGGCAACCCCGAGCTGAGAGCCCGCGCCTCGGCTCCGTCTCTGCAGCCGGCTTCCCCGCTCCGATACCTGGGAGCTCTGCCGCACTCAGGCACCCCTGGTCTTTCTGTGACCCCGAGGGTCCTGAGACCACACTGTCCCATGAGGTTTCCACCCCCCACTTAGCCACCAGAGTGACATCCCTCAGCGGAGCAGACTTCTAAAAGTTCCGATTTTGTGCTCCGCTGCTCTATCACTTGCCAGAAGCGGCCGACGGAGGCCCCTCCCCTGCCGCCTATCCTCCCGAATATCACCTTGGATTCACTTTTCTGCACGTCCTACCTTCCAGAAAGTGGTCGCTTTTCTGTTCAGAGAGTTGTTGCTATTCTTTTCTTCAATCTCCTGTTGAGTTTGTAGGTGTTCAGAATGGTTTGATCCCTATCCAGCTGAGTTCCTGAGACCAGAGGAAATCCAGGTCTCCTACTCCTCCACCATCTTGCTCCGCCCCCACGCATATCATTAAAAATACTATATACATAAAAAAAAGACTGAATCAAATATGCCAACAATTAACTCCAGATGGTGGAAATATATCTATTTATTCTTTTCCCTTTTTTAAAACTTCCATATTTTTTCAATTTTCAAAAATAAAAAAATATGTAATTTAAAAATCAATAGAAACATAACCTGTACTTTTCAGCTGAACCTGAAGTGTTACACTCTACCCCTTGTCATTAGCTTTTCTCTAGTTTTTCTTACAAACCTCAGCTCCTAAATAAGGACAAATTAGAGTCAGAACACTCTGATCCACCATTTCTTTCAACAAAAGGGAACATAATATGTTTGGACATTTTTTTGCTTGTTTGAGAGAGTTTTAAGATCAGAAAGGTGTGTATGTTTCAGTAAGTCATGGGTGACACTGGAAAATGAGCTCATGGGTTGCAACATTTCATGGAATCCCACAAAGATGTTGCACCTTTGGATTTAAATCACAGTTGCAACAGAGAGTTAACTCTTTGCCACTCTGCCAGTTAAAACCAAGATGAAGGGGCACCTGGGTGGCTCAGATGGTTAAGCATCTGCCTTTGGCTCAGGTCATGATCTCCAGGTTCTGGGATGGATCCCCAGGTCCATCTGGCTCCCAGCTCGGCAGGGAGTCTGCTTCTTCCTCTGCCTCTCCCCCTGCTTGTGCTCTCTCTCTCTCAAGTGAATAAATAAAATCTTAAAAAACAAAACAAAACAGAACCAAGATGCACTATAGTATAGTTGTTTAGAGCTGAGCTGTCTAGGACAGTAAGGACAGGCTCTTATTTAAATTTAAATTTAAATTAGTCGAAAGTAAATAAAATTAAAAATACAGTTCCTCAGTCACACTAACCACATTTCAGATGTTCATGTGGCTAGAGGCTACCATATTGGATAGTTCAGATATGGAACATGTCCTTCACTGCAGAAAGTTCTATTGGACAGCACTAGTTTAGAGCATGGGTTCCAGAGTCCCGATTCTACTACTTATGAACTACCTGGCCATAAGCAAATTTCTTAAACTATCTTACCTCTGGCCTCACCTATAAAATGAGGAAAGTCATAACACCCTTTTCACCAGATTGTTATAAGGATTAAATGTAGAGCTTATTTTAATGTAATAAACATCATATACATAGGAAGCTATTATTATCTTTCAGCTGTCTTACTGATGGTAGGAAAATGCCACATGGGTCTCATCATGTCTCACTTCCAGAGCACCAGGACATGGCAGAAGAAAAGCAATGTTCTGGTCAGAGGGAGAAGATCCTATTCACCTTTGGGCCCAATAGTCAGTGTGGCTCTGAATATTTTCCTAACATTCCTAACATCAAACATAGTTTGATAACCTTTTCTGCTGAAATTCAGAAAACTTTCATTCATTCATTTGCTCAACAAACATTTACTGAGTTCCTGTTATATGTCTGGCACTGTTCTAGGCATTGGGCTATATCAGTGAACAAAAGAGATAAGGATCCCTACCCTTGTATTCTAGTGCAGAACACAAGCAATAAGCATGATATATAAATAGATTATATAGCATGATAGAATATTAAAGAAAGGTACTATGGAAAAACAGAGGAGCTACAGGAAAGTTAGGGAGGGGTGAGGTTGCAATTTTTAAGGGTGGAGGGTAGGGCTCACTAAGAAGGTGCCATTTGAGCAATTACTTGAAGGAGGTGAGAGAGTGGGCACTGCAGATATTAAAAGGAAGAGCACACCAGGCAGAGGTAAGAGCTGGTTCAAGGGCCCTGAGGTTGGAGTGGAGCAAGTGAGGAGGAAAGGGGTAGGAGAGAGCTCAGAGAAGAGTGACGAGGAGGGTGGGCAAGTGACAGTGTAGAGGTCTGCTGGCCATTGTAAGGATCTGGGCTTCCACTCAGACTGAGATGGGATCCTCTGGATGGTTCTAAGCAGAGCAGTGACTTATGTTTTAAAGGCTCATGATGACAACTGTATTGAGAACAGACCATAGCTGTGGAGGGTGAAGCAGGGACAAGGTGAGGAGGTCCCTGCAAGAACCTCTACAGCAGGTGATGGTCTTTGGGTCATGATAGTAGCAGTGGAGGTGTTGGGAAGTGGTCAGATTTGGGATTTTGAAATTACATTCCAACAGATTAGATGTGGCATGTGAGCGAGAGTAGTGGGAATCTGCTGCAATCTCTATAAAACTTGTGTGCTGTCTTTATTTCATACTTTGAACCAAAAGCCTAATCCCAAGACTTGTATTTGTTACCATGAAGTAACTGCCAGGATACAGTAAGTGCAAACAACAGGGGGGAGAAAAGTGCTTATTGTCTGCTCCTGCTTATCTGAGAAAGAGAGGAGGAATACAAATATGCAGACATTTCCTCATATTAAAAAAGTGAAAGGATAAATCATATTTTTAAATGATTATTTATAGGAGAGAGGGGGAAGAGAGTGCAGGGAAGCTAGACTTTGAATATGCCTTGTTTTGTAGATTTGACTTTGCAATCATGTAAATATTTTTGTAATTATAAAATAAAATTTTAAAATGAATTATTAAAAATTTAAAGCAAAATAAAACAAATAGCCTAGGGCGCCTGGGTGGCTCAGATGGTTAAGCGTCTGCCTTCGGCTCAGGTCATGATCCCAGGGTCCTGGGATCGAGTCCCACATCGGGCTCCCGGCTCAGCGGGGAGCCTGCTTCTCCCTCTGACCCTCTCCCCTCTCATGCTGTTTCTCTCTCTCGCTCACTCTCTAAAAAATAAATAAAAAAATCTTAAAAAAAAAAAAATACTCCACCCCCCAACCTTTAAAAAAAAAAACAACAAAAAAAACCAAATAGCCTAACTATGTATATAGTTGGGGGGACAGCGACACAGATAAAGACTATTTTAAGTGACTCTAAAACACAATAATTTATGTCTCTGGTGGGATATACCCTAGAGAGAAAGAGAAAAAAAGCTTAGCTGTTTTCATTAATCATATTTTTCATAGTAGCTTTTGTATAATTACTTTGAGGCTGATTGTGCATAGTGTGCGATGTGGCAAATTAGTAATTACATCAGGGTTATTCAGAACTGAGATTTTTGCATGAGAGAAAGGAGACATTTCATGGATGTAAGATCCATAAAGTAAAGTAAAAACACCGTTTGGGCACCTGGGTGGCTCAGTTGGTTAAGCACATGACTCTTCATTTCAGCTCAGGTCATAATCTCAGGGTCATGAGATTGAGCCCCACATCAGGCTCCATGCTGGGCATTGAGCCTGCTTGATATTCTCTTTCTCCCTCTCCCTTTGCCCCCTCCCCCCTGCTCGTGCATGTGCATGCACTCTCTAAAACACAAAACAAAAAAACCTCACTGTTATCTTGAATTTGAATTGGATATATCAGAATGGAGTCATCATTTTATTAAAAAAAAACAACGCACACATTTTCCACCTTTGCCCACTGTAAACAGTAACCAACCCAGAAGCAATGACCTTTTATCCAGAAGCTTCTATCCACTTACTATCCAGTTTTTGTGGTCTCCAAACAACATTCCCCACTGAAAGGAACCTAAGAGAATTAGCTGCTTCCAGATCTGGGGCAGGATATATACAAGATGACCCTGGAACATCCCAGAAAGCAAAGAAGCTATCAAAGAGAATTAGGACCATGTCAAAAGAATTCCAGAGCCGACTTGAAAATCCACTGGGCAAAGACAGAACAATTTAAATATCAATAAATAAAATAATTTCGATTGAAGTTATTTAATATAATACACAAAACATATTTAACACATAGACTCTTAATAATATTCACAATAAAATAATAGTAACCAACACAAACGTTCATTGGTTACCTTGGAAGACACATGGGGAAATAACTCATTATTTTGACAACTGGTATGTAAAGGAAAGAATAAAGGACCTATTCTACTTTTTCTATATGAATTATGCCCCAAGGCAGCCAAATGAGTAAAGAGGGATTTTCTCTTTAGAGAACATTTCAGTTAATAAATAAGAAATAATAGAATTAGAATATTGCCATTTTTGCAGTCCTAATAAATGAATAGATATAAGCAATAATTGTTAATGGCTGTTAACATTACAAAAACAGGGATTGTAAGACATTGCGAACTTCCTGATGAAGGTATAAAATACCACCTATGAAATAGTCTTTCTGCCCACCCCCCTCCCAAAGGCAACAGCAACACCACTCCTGTATCTGATAAAGTCAATTCACAGAAATAGAGGAGACAGAGGAACAAGATGGACAACACCAGGGCGGTGCAATGGAATCCTGACACTACTGGGCAAACATCCAGGTTTCTTCAGCAATAATGCAAAAGCAACCAAACTGGAAAAATAACAAAAGGGATGGTAGAGGATTAAAGAGACATAGCAAATGAATTAAATACCCGGGCTAACTTAGATCCCAATCCAAACAAACCTACAGCAATAAGAAATAAGACACCTGCTTTTGAAAAAAAGACAATCAGGAAAATGTGATTACTAAATGTATATCTGATAATATAAAGACATTATTAATTTTTGTTGTATTCTTTTCCTGTTAATGTTTGTTAGGAGTGATAATATTTTAGAGGCACAAGCTAGAATATTTACAGAGGAAATGATAAGATGTCTGGGTTCACTTCAAAATAATCCATTGTGTGTGGGGGGGTGGGAAGTGAGGTAGGGGATGGGGATATAAGGGAGTAAAAATGAGACTGAGGCAAGAGTTAAAATTTACTGAAGTTGGGTGATCAGCATGTGAATATTTTTTCCTTATAATTTTGCTGTTGTAGCTGCCTCCTCTGATTAGAGGCTATAGCCCCCTAGATTCCTCCCATCTTCTCATTCCCACATCCACTCTGTCAGCAGATCCTGAAAACCTATATTTGGAGTATATTCAACACCTTCTTCATTCCATCCCCTCAGCTACCACCCTAATTTCAACCACCACCACCCCTCAGCTGGTCCATGTCAGCCTTCTCTAAGCAGATTTCATGTCCCATTCTACAAAGCAAGTATAGAGAAAGTGACTGTGTTTACATGTTTGACTGGGGCTTCACACCGGTGTTGACAAGAGTGGGATTTAATGGTGAGAAGTTTACCAGACAAGATGGGGAAGGGTATTCCAAGAGAACAGCATGTGCAAAAGTATGAGAGTACCGGTATAGGGATACTAAGCTGTTTAGTGTGACTGCACCCAAGAAGCAAGGAGGTATAAGCCTGGGAATGAGAGATGACAAGGGATGAGTGACCAAAAGTCTTGAATGCCAGGTCATGTTTTGCAGTCAACCCAAGGGTGACAGCCATCACGGAGGAATTCTCTATAGGAAGTGACATGATAAGATTTGCATGTTCAAGAGAGAACTCTGGGGGCAATGCAGAGAAAGATGGGCTGGAGGAGCCTGAATTTTGGAACTGAAAGGCCAGTGAAGAGGCTACTGTAATCCTCCAGGGTGAGAGATAACAGGTGACTGAACTAGAAAGTGTGGGAAGGCGGACAAGGCACATGCCAGACTAGTCAGTAGGCTGAGGGTAAGTGAGCAGGGAGCCTAGATCATGCATTCAGAAAGAGGACTGGGCTCTTTGGGGAAGGGTAGGGGGTACAATGGGTTAATTTTGCATATGCTGATTTTGAACTGCACATGTAAGTATTACACATGTTCACTGGTAGTAAATGTGGAAAGTCCCTGAATCATTTTAGAAGTAAGCAGTCCAAACTGGCTTTCAACAATCTTTCACCTTCCTTCCCTCCTTCCTTACTCTGTTTCTTCCCTCCCTCCCTCCCTTCCTTCCTTCCGTCCCTCCTTCCATCTTTTTTAAATAAATGTTTATGAAGTGTTTATCATATGCTAGATGTGGTCCTGGGGTTACAATGATGAATAAAAATAGACCGGGTACCTGGCCTCATGGACTTTTTGGTCTAGTGGAGAAGACAGACATTAAGCAAATGCTCACACAAGTAACTGTTTAATTACCAACTGTGGTAATTCCTAAGGAGGGGTGCATGGCAAAGAGATCCACATACAAGGGGCTACAGTGAAGTCTTCACTCAGTAGGTGTTGATTTCACTGAGATCTGAATGACAAAGAGATTTTACTGAGTGAAGGGGATTGGAGGAGCCTACCAGGCAGAGGCTCAGAATGTGCAAAGGCCCATGGGCAGGGGAGAGCATGGAGGGACTGCCGGTCAGAGATAAAGGAGAGCAGGAGTGAGATGAGGCTAGAGAGGCAGATAGGGGCAGGCTATGGGAAGAATGTTGTTCCTCTTGAATGGTAAATGGGAAGCTATTGAAGAATTTTAAGTAGGGAGTGATATGAACACATTCGCATTTTAGAAATACAATTCTTTCTGCCATGTGGAGAACTGATGAAAGGGCTTCAGAATAGACGAGGAGAAGCCACGAGGACGGACAAAGGGAAGCCAGCTAGAAGGCTACTATAGTGTTCTAGGAGCGAGAATCTGATGGTGGTTGGATAAAGAGGTGGTCATGAAGATATAAAGAAGTAGATGGATTTCAGAGGTGTTTTTAGGAGGTAAAATCTATAGGTTTTATAGGTGGTAAATAAAAAAATAAACTATGGGTGATGAAGGAGATGACTGCCAATGGTGGGCATTCTTCTTCACCCAGTGTTGATATTTTGCCATAGTTGTAAATAAAAGACAGGTTAAGGATCTTGTAAGAGGGCTAAGGATGGGAAGGGTCAAGGAGGTCACTGTTTGTGTCAGCCTGGAAGAACTTCCTTGTCCTCTAGGAACTCAGAATTGGCTAAAATGAGCCAAGCACCTAAGCACCAACCCGTTTACAGTGCTTGGGATCAGATGAGTAGATCAGAGATACAATAAGAGATACTGACACTACATGGCCTAGAAGTCCAAAGAAGAGAAGGGTCAGGGTGGGCCAGGTGAGCGAGTGCCTCCTGCAGGATGAGGTACATGAGCAGCTTTCAATATCCTTGTTAACACAGCCCTAAAATTCATGTAAAAAACTCAGTGTGTTTGGTATAAGACTGAAAACAAGTATTTCTTACACTTACATCAAATATAAACCATACTCACTGCACAGACATCTCTTTTTAACAAAAGTGTACATATTCTGCTCTTGGCAAGTAAACACTCTTGGCATTTGATACCTACAAATGCCAAAAATCATACCTAGAAATATAAAATATTCATTAATAGTAGAGTCCTTCACCCAAACTTTTTTTGAAAATAATGAAGCAAATCCTTATTTCAGTAGGAAAGTGGCAAATCAGAAATGTATAATTAGCAGTTAAAATATATAAATGGATGGAAGGAGCTCAGGAACCCCATGCAGGTGGCTGTCATGGACACGACCCAGGTTTACAGCTTTGCAAATGGTTCTTGTTCTCGCAAAGTGTGATGCAGCATGATGAGCTCTTGGTATAAGGCTGCCTGGGCCTTGAAAGAGCAGTGCAGTAAAGACTGTTTCAAGACCCTGTCCTCAACAACCCATGAGGACATAGCTTATAATCATGTGGCTAGAAAAATAATCTTCCTTCTTCTGCCATACTGTCAATGTTGCTAGGGGGTAGGAGTGGACAAGGGATGGAGAAGGAAGTGAACACAGAGAAAGGGTGACTTCTGCTCTTTGCTCTGTGTATTTCTCTATCATTTGCATTTTATTTTTATTAAAGATTTTATTTACTTATTTGAGAGAGAGAGAGAGAGAGAGCATGAGCTGGGGGAGAGGGAGAGGGAGAAGCAGGCTCCCCACTGAGCAGGGAGCCCAATGCAGGGCTCGATCCCAGGACCCCAAGATCCTGACCCGAGCTGAAGGCAGATGCTAAACCAACTGAGCCACCCAGGCATCCCTCTATCATTTGCATTTTAAAAATAAGATCTCAATTAATGTAGTTTTTTAAAATTAAAAAATATTCTCTTACCTAAAATCTTATAATATACCTCAATTCCCCTAGTTGAGACTTTGGGATTATGAAAAACCATTGATTTCCACATTCTGCAAAGGAACACATAACATACTTGAAAACAATGATGAAGGTTTCCCCACAGTATTCTTTTCCAGCATAAATAGCCAATAATTGGTTGTTTTTGCACAAGTTACCATATACTTCAAAAGCATTGAGGGTCACATTGCATGAATCTTTGTGGGAGCTTATAACTGGTAATGCCATGAGGCTCATTTTAATGACAATTCTTATACCCACTTTCTTTAGAAGGCTCGATATTAATGAGGCAGACGCAGAGATGAGCAGCAGAGAATCTCATGTGCTGAGAAAAATACATACATAGGATATCTGCATGGAAATCTGGAAAGGGAGAATCATGATGTGTGTGCACAGGTCACATGTCCCACTCCTTTTCCCCAAGTCTGTGAAGGAAAAAAATGGACTGGTTGGCATTCACTAACCTTTAATGGTACAGATTGTTGAACCATACAATAGAACATTCTAAACAGAAAACAAGGGGAAAACAGAATCTTGTTAAATTCAATATGAGAAGGACACTTTAAGATCATCTATCTTGTAGGCTGGGGTACTAAAAATGTAAAGTGACATCCCAAAGGAGATATTGAATAAAACGAAAAGAAAAATGTTGGTGACGTATTGATTAAACCTTGTGTGCTGCATATCTTTATTTGCTCCTCCAAATCCACTTCCATCCTTCTCCACCATGCTCTGCTCCACCAGACTGACAAGCATAACAGTCGGAATGGGCTCCCCATTCTCTGGCATCCCACCGGGGTCAATGGGAGCCTTGGCAGGGGTTCATAGGAAAGGAAGGGGAAGAGTCAGGACATTTACAACCCTTGTTCTCTCCCTGAGGGGTTCCTGAGGGCTGGCTGTGCCTCTCTTGCATGGTCTAGGCTCCCATCAGGTGACACACACACACACACACACACACACACACACACGCACACTCTAACTATCTCTACCCCTCCCCCCCATCTAGTAACTGCTCCTTCCCCTTGCCTCTTTAGGCCTAGGCTGGTAACAGCTCTTGTTATTAGTCCTAGAATACTACACTGGTCCCTCGTGGTTTCCCTATACCCTGCCCATCCTTTGTAAATACCCCCTTTACTCAATTTTTCTCCAATCCTCCATTTTGAGCATGCCATTTTTTTTTTTTCCTGCTAAGACTCAGAATATGCTATCAAAGAAAGTTCTTAGTCAGGTCCTTGGTGTCCTGAAAGAAAGTTCTAGTAAACACTTGTCATTCTTTTTGCACTTTCCTTTATCCCACCCCCTTCTTGGCATCTGAGCTGTCTGGGGATTTCCCTACCTCATGATTCTTGATGGGTGACAGAAACCAAACCCCCCCTGGAAGCCACATGCTCACTCTCCTAGCCTCCCCTGCAGCTAGGCTCAGATATGTGATCCAGGCTCAACCAACTGGATGGAGTTTGACTCCTGACATGACATGGGACTACAGAGAATCCATTTGGTTGGAGCAGCAGCAGAACTGGGAGCTACATCAGTTTCTGGAGGGTGCAGCTGAGTCTAGTGTCAGGCTTGGGGTGCAGGTGGTGCATCTAGTAGAACCTGCACCCAGCAGCAGTGGCCACATGGTTCCCTGCAGAGATTTTATGTACTGCTCTAATTCTGGAGTCCCCAACATCTGTCTCTATGGGCTTCCCAGAAAGCCTGTGAGTAACTCAACAGCCTTCAATTCATTTCTTTCTTGCTTGAATGAGTCAGAGTTGTTTATATTGCTTGAAACTAAGAACTCTGCCTGATATACAAAGCCAAATCTTTTTGACCTGAAGATTTTGACATCCTAAAATTCTATCTCATGTTAAGTTAAAAATAAATCCATATTTGAGCATTTACTCTGTTTCAATTACTATGCTAAGTGTTCAAAGCTAATTAAGATTTACAACCAGCAAGAATGAAGGGGGGGAAATTGGAGGGGGAGATGAACCATGAGAGATGATGGACTCTGAAAAGCAAACTGAGGGTTCTAGAGGGGAGGGGGGTGGGAGGATGGGTTAGTCTGGTGATGGGTATTAAAGAGGGCATGTTCTGCATGGAGCACTGGGTGTTATATGCAAATAATGAATCATGGAACACTACATCAAAAACTAATGATGTAGGGGCAGAGCAAGATGGTGGAGGAGTAGGAGACGTGGATTTCGTCTGGTCTCAGGAATTCAGCTGGATAGGGATCAAACCATTCTGAACACCTACAAACTCAACAGGAGATCGAAGAAAAGAATAGCAACAACTCTCTGAACAGAAAAGCGACCACTTTCTGGAAGGTAGGACGTGCGGAGAAGTGAACCCGAGGTGATACTCAGGAGGATAGATGGCGGGGGAGGGGCCTCCGTTGGCTGCTTCTGGCAAGTGATAGAGCTGCGGAGCACAAAATCGGAACTTTTAGAAGTCGGCTCTGCTGAGGGATGTCGCTCCAGTGGCTAAGCAGGGGGTGGAACCCTCGTGGGACAGTGTGGTCTCAGGACCCTCGGGGTCACAGAAAGACCCGGGTTGCCTGACAGTGGCAGAGCTCCCAGGTATCAGAGCAGGGAAGCCGGCTGCAGAGACGGAGCCGAGGAGTGGACTCTCAGCTCGGGGTTGCCATAAACCATGATCCGCGGCACAGTCGGGCCACTGCTCCTCCAGCAGGGACCCAAAAAGCGGCAGATCTGGGGAGACTCCCCCTCCTCCCCCGGGAGGAGCGGCGTGGGAACGCACCGCAGGGATCTGCTGGGTTTGGAGACTCCACACCGAGTCGGGTGCCAGAGATAGAAACGCTGGGTCACAGGCCGGGTGAGCATGGATTGCGGCCTGAGACCAGGCAGACGGGAGTGATTGACTGCTTTTCTCTGGGGGCTCACTGAGGAGCGGGACCCCGAGTTCTCGGCTCCTCTGGGGCGGAGATTGGGAGGCTGCCATTTTCAGTCTCGGCCTCCAAAGCTGCACCGAAAGCTTGCAGGGAACAAAAGCTCCCGAGAGCAAACCCGAGCAGATTACTTAGCCCGGACCAGGCAAGGGCGGGGCAATTCCGCCTCCGGCAAAGACTTTTGGAAACCACGGCAACAGGCCCCTCCCCCAGAAGATCAGCGAGAACAGCCAGCCAAGACCAAGGTTACCGATCAATGAGAATGGCAGAACTCCAGCGCTAGGGGAATACTGCACGTAGAATCCATGGCTTTTCTCCCATGATTCTTTAGTCTTTCAAAGCTAATTTTTTTTTAACAGTCTTTTTTTTTTTTTTGGATTTTTCTTTTTCCCTTTTTCAACCAACATCTTATCAATCCCTTTTTTAAAAAACATTTTTATTTTTCATTTTTAGAGTCATATTCTATCCCTTCATAGTAGTTACCCTTATTTTTGGCATATATAGATAAGTTGTTCTCTCTTTAAAATTTTGAGATACAGTTTCTTCTAACAGATCAAAATAACCCTAAATCTCTAGTGTATGGCTTTGTTCTACTCTCCTGCCTGATCACATTCTCTCCCTTTTTTTTTCTTTTTTTTTAAATCCTCTTCTTTCTTTTTTCAAACAACTTCTTATCAATTCCTTTTATAAAATTTTTTATAATTTTCATCTTTACAGTCATATTCCATCCCTCATCATATCAACCCTTATTTTTGTACATATATAAGTTTTTCTTTCTTTAAAATTTTGGGAGGCACTTTCTTCTAACAGACCAAAATTCACCCAAAATCTAGTGTGTGGCACTGATCTATGCACCAGCCTGATCATATTTGATCATATGCTGTTTTTTTTTGTTTTGTTCTGTTTTTGTTTGTTTTTATCTTTTTCTTTTTTCTTTCTTTCCCTTTCTTTTCCCCCAGCTTCAGGTCTTTTCTGATTTGTTTAGAGTATATTTTCTGGGGACGTTGTTACCCTGTTAGCATTTTGTTCTCTTATTAATCTGTTCTCCTCTGGACAAAATGACAAGACAGAAAAAATCACCTCAACAAAAAGAACAAGAGGTAGTACCGACTGCCAGGGACCTACTCAATATGGACATTAGTACGATGTCGGATATAGAGTTCAGAATCATCACTTTAAAGATACTAGCTGGGCTTGAAAAAAGCATAGAAGTTATTAGAGAAACCCTTTCTGGAAAAATAAAAGAAATAAAATCTAACCAAGTCGAAATCAAAAAGGCTATTAATGAGGTGCAATCAAAAATGGGGGTGCTAACTGCTAGGATAAATGAGGCAGAAGAGAGAATCAGTGATAGAGAAGACCAAATGATGGAAAATAAAGAAGCTGAGAAAAAGAGAGATCAACAACTACTGGATCATAAGGGCAGAATTCGAGAGATAAGCGATACCATAAGACAAAATATTAGAATAATTGGGATCCCAGAAGAAGAAGAAAGAGAGAGAGTGGCAGAAGGTATAGTGGAGCAAATTATAGCAGAGAACTTCCCTAATTTGGGGAAGGAAACAGGCATCAAAATCCAGGAGGCACAGAGAACCCCTCTCAAAATCAATAAAAATAGGTCAACACCCCAACATCTAATAGTAAAACTTACGAGTCTCAGAGACAAAGAGAAAATCCTGAAAGCAGCTCAGGAGAAGAGATATGTAACCTACAATGGTAGAAACATTGGATTGGCAACAGACCTATCCACAGAGACCTGGCAGGCCAGAAAGGACTGGCAGGATATATTCAGAGCACTAAATGAGAAAAATATGCAGCCAAGAATACTATATCCAGCTAGGCTGTCATTGAAAATAGAAGGAGAGATAAAAAGCTTCCAGGACAAACAAAAACTAAAGGAATTTGCAAACACGAAACCAGCCCTACAAGAAATCTTGAAAGGGGTCCTCTAAGCAAAGAGACAGCCTAAAAGCAACATAGACCAGAAAGGAACACAGACAATATACAGTAACAGTCACCTTACAGGCAATACAATGGCACTAAATTCCTATCTTTCAAGAGTTACCCTGGGGCGCCTGGGTGGCTCAGTTGGTTAAGCGACTGCCTTCGGCTCAGGTCATGATCCTGGAGTCCCTGGATCGAGTCCCACATCGGGCTCCCTGCTCGGCAGGGAGTCTGCTTTGCCCTCTGACCCTATCCCCTCTCATGTGCTCTCTCTCATTCTCTCTCTCTCAAATAAATAAATAAAATCTTAAAAAAAAAAAAAAGAGTTACCCTGAATGTGAATGGGCTAAATGCCCCAATCAAAAGACACAGCCTATCAGATTGGATTAAAAAACAAGACCCATCGATATGCTGTCTGCAAGAGACTCATTTTAGACCCAAAGACACCCCCAGATTGAAAGTGAGGGGGGGGAAAACCATTTACCATGCTAATGGACACCAAAAGGAAGCTGGGGTGGCAATCCTTATATCAGACAAATTAGATTTTAAACTGAAGACTGTAATAAGAGATGAGGAAGGACACTATATCCTACTTAAAGGGTCTATCCAACAAGAAGATCTAACAACTGTAAATATCTATGCCCCTAACATGGGAGTGGCCAATTATATAAGGCAATTAAGAACAAAAGCAAAGAAACACATTGACAACAATACAATGATAGTGGGGGACTTTAACACCCCCCTCACTGAAATGGACAGATCATCTAAGCAAAAGATCAACAAGGAAATAAAGACTTTAAATGACACACTGCACCAAATGGACTTCACAGACATATTCAGAACATTCCATCCCAAAGCAACGGAATACACATTCTTCTCTAGTGCCCATGGAACATTCTCCAGAATCGATCACATCCTAGGTCATAAATCAGGTCTCAACCGGTACCAAAAGATTGGGATCATTCCCTGCCTATTTTCAGACCACAGTGCTTTGAAACTAGAACTCAATCACAAGAGGAAAGTCGGAAAGAACTCAAATACATGGAGGCTAAAGAGCATCCTACTAAAGAATGAATGGGTCAACCAGGAAATTAAAGAAGAATTAAAAAAATTCATGGAAAGCAATGAAAATGAAAACACAACTGTTCAAAATCTTTGGGATGCAGCAAAAGCAGTCCTAAGAGGAAAGTATATAGCAATACAAGCCTTTCTCAAGAAATAAAAAAGGTCTCAAGTACAAAACCTAACCCTACACCTAAAGGAGCTGGAGAAAGAACAGCAAATAAATCCTAAACCCAGCAGGAGAAGAGAAATAATAAAGATCAGAGCAGAAATCAATGAAATAGAAACCAAAAGAACAGTAGAACAGATCAACAAAACTAGGAGCTGGTTCTTTGAAAGAATTAACTAGATTGATAAATCCCTGGCCAGACTTATCAAAAAGAAAAGAGAAAAGACCCAAATCAACAAAATCATGAATGAAAGAGGAGAGATCACAACCAACACCAAAGAAATACAAACAATTATAAGAACATATTATGAGCAACTCTATGCCAGCAAATTAGATAACCTGGAAGAAATGGATGCATTCCTAGAGATGTATCAACTACCAAAACTGAACCAGGAAGAAATAGAAAACCTGAACAGACCTATAACCACCAAGGAAATTGAAGCAGTCATCAAAAATCTCCCAAAAAACAAAAGCCCAGGGCCAGATGGCTTCCCAGGGGAATTCTACCAACCATTTAAAGAAGAATGAATACCTATTCTTCTGAAACTGTTCCAAAAAATAGAAATGGAAGGAAAACTTCCAAACTCGTTTTATGAGGCCACCATTACCTTGATCCCAAATCCAGACAAAGACCCCATCACAAAGGAGAATTACAGACCAATATCCTTGGTGAACATGGATGCAAAAATTCTCACCAAAATACTAGCCAATAGGATACAACAGTACAATAAAAGGATTATTCACCACGACCAAGTGGGCTGCAAGGTTGGTTCAACATCTGCAAATCAATCAACGTGATACATACATCAACTGAGAGCTTTCCTCCTAAGGTTAGGAATGCGGCAGGGATGTCCATTATCACCACTGCTATTCAACATAGTATTAGAAGTCCTAGCCACAGCAATCAGACAACAAAAAGAAATCAAAGGCATCCAAATCGGCAAAGAAGAAGTCAAACTCTCACTCTTTGCAGATGATATGATACTTTATGTGGAAAACCCAAAAGACTCCACCCCAAAACTGCTAGAACTCAGACAGGAATTCAGTCAAGTGGCAGGATATAAAATCAATGCACAGACATCAGTGGCATTCCTATACCCCAACAATAAGACAGAAGAAAGAGAAATTAAGGAGTCAATCCCATTTACAATTGCACCCAAAACCATAAGATACCTAGGAATAAATCTAACCAAAGAGGCAAATGATCTGGACTCAGAAAACTATAAAATACTCATGAAAGTAACTGAGGAAGACACAAAGAAATGGAAAAACGTTCCGTGCTCATGGATTGGAAGAACAAACATTGTGAAGATGTCAGTGCTACCTAGAGCAAGCTACACATTCAATGCAATCCCCATCAAAATACCATCCACTTTTTTCAAAGAAATGGAACAAATAATCCTAAAATTTGTATGGAACCAGAAAAGACCCCGCATAGCCAGAGGAATGTTGAAAAAGAAAAGCAAAGCTGGCGGCATCACGATTCCGGACTTCCAGCTCAATTACAAAGCTGTCATCATTAAGACAGTATGGTACTGGCACAGAAACAGACACATAGATCAATGGAACACAATAGAGAACCCAGAAATGGACCCTCAACTCTATGGTCAACTAATCTTTGACAAAGCAGGAAAGAATGTGCAATGGAAAAAAGACAGTCTCTTCAACAAATGGTGTTGGGAAAATTGGACAGCCACATGCAGAAGAATGAAACTGGACCATTTCCTTACACCACACACAAAAATAGACTCGAAATGGTTGAAAGACCTCAATGTGAGACAGGAGTCCATCAACATCCTAAAGGAGAACACAGGCAGCAACCTCTTCGACCTCAGCCGCAGCAACTTCTTCCTAGAATCATCGCCAAAGGCAAGGGAAGCAAGGGCAAAAATGAACTATTGTGACCTCATCAAGATAAAAAGCTTTTGCACAGCAAAACAAACAGTCCACAAAACCTAAAGACAACCGACAGAATGGGAGAAGATATTTGCAAATGACATATCAGATAAAGGGCTAGTACCCAAAATCTATAAAGAACTTATCAAACTCAACAGCCAAAGAACAAAGAATCCAATCAAGAAAAGGGGAGAAGACATGAACAGACATTTTTCCAAAGAAGACATCCAAATGGCCAACAGACACACGAAAAAGTGCTCAACATGGCTCAGCATGAGGGAAATCGAAATTAAAACCTCAATGAGATACCACCTCACACCAGTCAGAATGGCTAAAATTAACAAGTCAGGAAACGACAGATGTTGGCGGGGATGCGGAGAAAGGGGAACCCTCCTACACTGTTGGTGGGAATGCAAGCTGGTGCAACCACTCTGGAAAACAGTATGGAGGTTCCTCAAAAAGTTGAAAATAGAGCTACCCTACGATCCAGCAATTGCACTACTGGGTATTTACCCCAAAGATACAAATGTAGGGATCCGAAGGGGTACGTGCACCCCGATGTTTATAGCCGCAATGTCCACAATAGCCAAACTGTGGAAAGAGCCAAGATGTCCATCGACAGATGAATGGATAAGGAAGAGGTGGTATACATATATACATTGTATATATATATGTATATATATACAATGGAATATTATGCAGCCATCAAAAGGAATGAGATCTTGCCATTTGCAACAACGTGAATGGAACTGGAGGGTGTTATGCTGAGCGAAATAAGTCAATCAGAGAAAGACATGTATCATATGACCTCACTGATAGGAGGAATTCTTAATCTTGGGAAACAAATTGAGGGTTGCTGGAGTGGGGGGTGGGGTGGGAGGGATGGGGTGGGTGGGTGATAGACATTGGGGAGGGTATGTGATATGGTGAACGCTGTGAATTGTGCAAGACTGTTGAATCACAGATCTGTACCTCTGAAACAAATAATGCAATATATGTTAAGAAAAATAAAAAAGAAGAAGATAGCCGGAGGGGAAGAAGGAAGGGGGGGGATATCGGAGGGGGAGACAAACCATGAGAGACGACGGACTCTGAAAAACAAACTGAGGGTCCTAGAGGGGAGGGGGGTGGGAGGATGGCTTAGCCTGGTGATGGGTATTAAAGAGGGCATGTTCTGCATGGAGCACTGGGTTATGCACAAACAATGAATCATGGAACACTACATCAAAAACTAATGATGTAATGTATGGTGATTAACATAATAAAAAAGTTAAAGAAAACTAATGATGTAATGTATGGCGATTAACATAACGTAATAAAAATATGAAAAAAAAAGATAAACACTCTAATGGAACCTTAGCTGTTGGAGTACAGATGCAGAAGTGATTAATCCTGCCTGGGATGGTTTTGGACACTTCCAAGAAAGGTAGTGAGTTGGGTAGGTAAGGGATGGTTATGCGAAATTGTTTGCTGTGTCCAAAGAATGAAGGTGAGGTCAGAGTAGCTGGTGTGGAGCAGAGCAAAGGGTCACTGGAGATGAAGCTGGGAAAGTGAACTAAGGACCAGATGCAAACTGTCTGAACTTTATTCTCTAGGCAAGCAGGAGAAGCCATGCCATGGACTCTGGAAGATGGGTTGAAGAGAAGGAAGAATAGAATCAAGAAACCCACTTGGTCTCACAAAGGGCTATGACCACAGCAGAGGGAATGGGATTGAGAAGGAAGGCCGAGGCTTGAGAAACATTTAAAGAGATGCAAGTGATATTTGCTGCCCTCCTGGGTGTTGAGAGCCAAGGAGGATCCCAAGATGGTCTCAAAGTTCTAGCTTGAAGGAGTAGGTGGGAAGCAAAGTTTCCTACTAATACAGGGAACTCATCATGTAGTAACAGGTTTGGTGTGGAGGGAGGAGAAAGTGGCATGTCCAGATCTCCTCTTAAGGATGTACTAATACAAGCATTTTTATATGCTGGGATCTTGCCTCTAATCACTGCTCCAGACAAAGAAAAGATGGAGTTGCTTCAAACCTGGCTGCTATCATTTGATTTACCTGCTATTCTTTGGACTATTTTATTCGCTATGGGTACACCATTGCCTTAAATTGCATGATCATCTGGGATGTTCTATGTTGGTAGTTAGGAAAATATAATTCTTTAGAAGGACTCAAAGTAAGCTATTTAAATTCTTTCTACACTAACCTCTTTCTCCACACTTGCAAGTGTGACCTACATCCACTTATCTAGTCCACTGCCAGACCCACACTAGAACCTCTAGGAGGTCAGTGGACCACAGGATCAACACTAACCCTCTCCCTAGCCCATCTGCTATTGACTTTCTGCATTCCATTCCTGACCCTGATTTCTCCTGCCAACTGCAATTCTGAGAGCTGACAGTGGCAAGCTTGGCTTCCCGATACATCAATTTTATGTAAACTTATAAACTTCTAGAATATATTTGACTCTTTCCCCTGTGACACTAAGCCTCATTCTTGATAGCACTTTACCTTTGTTGTGAATAGTAAAGTTCTTCTAGTAGCTTTATTGTTAAGAAGTGCATAAACATAGGGTCTGATGATGGTATCTTTAGACTTGGATTCTAAAAAGGGGCTACCATTGTGCACTTGGCTAAAGAAAACACAACTTACCAGTGAATGTTTTTCGTTTATCAAATTCTCAGCCAGCACAAAAAGCTAAGTCCATGTAATAAGCACTATCCTACAATGCTACTCATTTCTGAAGGCACAAAACGATGACTGGTAGCTTTAGAAATGTTTTCTGGAAACCAAATATAAGAACAGCTCTGTTACTGCATACCTATGGAAACAGAAGACACATAGTTCTTAATTCACTTTTGCTCCCTTCTTGAACAGTTGTCTATAAGGTGGTGTTATTCTTTACTAGATCATGAGCTCTTTGAAGACAGAATCAGGTTCTAATCCACATGTAAATCGATACCATCTGGCACAATGAATGTAACGTGACTGGGGCCAAATAAATGTTGGTTGAATTAATCAATGATATATGGTGAGAGAACTCACACTAGAAGGGGAGAGTTCCTCTCAGCTACAACTGGGCAAGTGAAATTACTTTGCCACGGGCAGTACCGGAAGCAGAATCTGTGACTATTATCATGTAATATGGAAATTCCAAATGAAGGGATAAACTAGACTCATGGATAAGAAAGTAGTCATCAAACCAAGAGTGTCTTGGAGATTTTTTTAAAGTCATAACCGTGCTATATAAGCAATAAATTATGAAGGCTGAGCATGTGAATAAAACTTAATATTGTCATAAATTTTATGACAAAGTTAATCAGACGCATATTTAATGACATGCATAATTATTATTATGCAGCATTGTAATAGACATTAATAATAAGCAGTCCAAGCCAATGCCTGTAAGAGTCTTTGTGTTCAACCAAACCAACTGGTGGGCATTTTCCCCCCCTTTTTAATCGTTAATTCTCTGTACCTACTATAACTATCAGTGGTGAAGGGCTTTTTGGATATATGAATAATTTAATCCTCAGTGCAGACACAGAAACCCTAACTAAAGACAGTCTCAGCAGGTAAGGCTCTGGGCACCTCTACCACCTAAAACACCTGAAGCAGAAGCATGTGGGAACTGTGCCCACAGATACACCTCAGTAGCTCTAATGGCTGGATCTCTGCCTTTATGAAAAAAAGAAACTAAAGAAAGCTTCTATGACCCAAAGGGGTAGACTGGAATTGTTGGGAAATAACAACCCCCACCCAGAGGCTCTCACTAGTGACTAAAGGGAATTTGTTATAAGATCTTTACCCCTGGGGCGCCTGGGTGGCTAGGTTGGTTAAGCGTCTGCCTTCGGCTCAGGTCATGATCCCAGGGTCCTGGGATCGAGCCCCGCATCGGTCTCCCTGCTCAGAGGGAAGACTGCTTCTCCCTCTCCCTCTGCTGTCCCACTGCTTGTGCTCTCCTGCTCTCTCTCTGTCAAATAAATAAATAAAATCTTTTAAAAAAATAAGATCTTTACCCCTTAGCCCTCAGGGCAAGGAGAGGTCATGCTGAGGTGCTCCCAGAGTTGGCAATGAGCTTCCCGCAGTGCTAAATGACTTATGAATGCACCCTTTGACAGTTTTCCTTCCCTTGCTTCACTTATCCACTCTCTCACCAGTGCTTCATGGAGTCACCTTGCATATATATCACTTGCACCTGAAACCTTGTCTCCAGGTCTGCTTCTGTTCTCCCAGATAGTGTTCTGTCTTTGGGGCTGCAACTTGGATGCATTGCCTTCCTCTAAGGGCTTTCCTACTCTACACACACACACACACACACACACACACACACAGTCACACCCAGCCTTCCTGCATACAGCCATCTGCTGAAGAGCTGTGCCATAAGCTTGTGCTTCTCCTGAGGGCAACTCTCATCATGTCATGGGCTCCAGGAAGATGAAAGAATGTGTGATCCTTAACAGGATGGAGAATGCTCTCTGGATTCCTGACAAGTTGGAAGGGGGTGGGGACAAGAGTCCACCTGGCTCAACAGAGAGGGGAAAAGAGAGAGAGAGCATGAGCTGGGAGTCCCATTGCTTAAAAAAAGCTGCCCCAGGTGCTGATCTGCAACAAGTATGCAGTCCACGTATCTCTGGGTGATAGGTGTCCAGTGGTCCTGACGTCTAGACTGACTCCCGGCTGATTCTTCTCAGGGAGGAAACCAGGATAGTCCAGAGACTTTCATTCTGCAGTTAAAGAGTTAGGCACAAGCAGCTTGATGAAGTCACGAAAGCACATTTATGCTAAAGTGTAAATGACTCACAGCTTCTTTTCTATTTTTATGGTGGGGAGATGCTTATGAGCATAAGGACACTAATGAACTAAAAGGGGAAGGAACATCCCTGTCAGATAAAAGCCAGAGAAGGGGGAAGGTAGCGGTGACCAAGACAAAGCACACCTGTTACATCTGGCCAGCTCTACCTGTTACAGCTGGGAAAGAACAGATACCATGTTTAGAGGTACGCCATCCCTGCTGCAGTAGGGGTGCAGTTCAGAGGGGTTACTGGTCAAGATGAAGACCCACAGGATGTTTCATTCCAAACTAGAAATGCCAATGTATAGAACACACCCTCGCCAGTATCAGAAGAAATCTGAGGAAGTGCAGTGTTATAGGAAAGAAGACCATCTGGTACAGAGTTTATAGACCAGCGCCACTGCTCATTACCGTGTAATTTGGGATAGGTCACTAGAAATCTCTGGACCTCCGTTTTGCCACCTGTAAAATAATAATAATTCTCTCCATACTGCATATCTCATAAAGGTGGCAATGAGGTCATGTGATGCATGCCTGGAAGAGATGAGCTGCATCATAGTTAAGAGCACCACCTCCAGAGTCTGACTAGATAGGTTGAAACCCCTGTTGAGCACGTTCCAGCAGGGCCCCAGGGGGTCTTGGGCAAACTATTTACCCTTGGTTTCCTTGTCTGCAAAATGAGATTTAAAAAATAATCATAAGATTATTCCAATGCTTAATTTAAACATGGCATGTAGAGAATTTAGCCTGGTACTTGGTACTTGCAGTAGATGCTAAAAGCGATATGTAAACTATATAGTATGAAATGGATGTTTAAGGCACTGAAAATAAGAGTAAACTGGACTTTGGGGAGGAAACACTGAGTAGAAGAGATAGGACATTGTTTTAGGTATTTTTCATCATCAGATCATTCTGCTTTAAGCATTCTGGTTTAAGCTGCTGCCATTCTCTTTCCTTCTCCTTTGTTAAATAAATGGCTGAGTACATTTCTAATTTACAGAGTTGGTTAACAAAAAAAAAATGTAATTTGATAGTCAAATTCATATTAAGAATTATACACTTAGAATCTGTAAAATGTATAAACTAAATACACACATGTGACTACACTAAATTTTGCTCAAGTATGCTCACTTCTGCTCTTAGGCACATTCTATTACGCTTAGGTCTTCATGTAATATGAAGGTAAGGCAGATGCATTTTGGAAAGCAAAACAAGAGTAAAACAAAAACATACCATAAGCAAAATCTTACACATCTCAAATTCATTATTAACCAAGTTTTAAATTTTAATAAGTTCAGTATGTTAAAAGTTTAGATGTCTGGGCGTTTCTACCCTAAAACATGATCTCTGAGGGACTTCCATGTTGGTGTAATACAATGATCATGTGACACTTTCCAAAATCACTAATCTGAATGCATGAAGAAAGGTCATATTCTGCCTTGTTCAAAACCTCTAGGAAAATGAGCTTGGTATTTTTATGATGAGGCTCTCTGAGTAGTGTCGTAGACATGTCAAGCCAATCAGCTTGCAAAGGTAAAAAGAACACTGGTAGGTGCAAAAGTGGGGAGGGGGAGGGGGCAAAATAAGGACTTCTTGTTAAGTGATGAGAAAGAAACATTCATATCTCCATGAAATGAGATTCTTAAAATTTGAAACTTAAATCTTCGAAATGACAAGGTAATATAAATGATCCACAAATAAACTCACCAGGTCATCAAATGCTATTAAATCCCCGATGGGTAAGAGCAGTGAGCACAATCTACGCATTTAAGCCCATTGGCTTACCTGGCACAGTGTCAGTTCACTTTTCAGTAAAGTCAATATCAGTTTTGTAAAAGTACATATTGGTAAATTGTACATATCGATTTGTAGGCACCATCATATAACCTGGTACAGAGTAAGCATTCTTCCTATGGTTAAGAAATTTGGATGGTGTAGGGGTGCCTGGGTGTCTCAGTTGGTTAAGTGTCTGCCTTTGGCTCAGGTCAGGATCTCAGGGTCCTGGGATTGAGCCCTGTGTCAGGCTCCTTGTTGAGTGGGAAGCCTGCTTCTCCTTCTCCCTCTGCCTGTCCCTCTGCTCATGCCCTTTCTCTCTCTCTCAAATAAATAAAATCTTTAAAAAAAAAGAAATTTGGATGGTGTAAAAATTAGAAAAATAAATGCCCTATCATTAGGCTGTGACCAAGATTAAGGCATGTCAATGTTACCTTTATCCACTAAAAGGCTAAAACCTAGATAATAAAAGGTAGTTGCAGTACCAGTAGCATTTCCCAAAATGTCATATCACAAAAGTATCACTTACATAATTGCTTATAGTTTATTCCTTTGCTTTCCTCTTTTCTATGTGCATCTTTGTAACAATTTTTTTTAAAGTGAAAATATAATTGTTGTCATGTGAACAGCTGTAGAAATGATTAAAAGGTATGGAAAAACATAACATGAATGCCAATAATCTGTTTCTGGCAGTAATATATATGGAACACTATTTAAGAACTAAAGAAGAGAAAGAAACAAAAAGGGAGAAAGGTTTATCATGGTAAAAACTAAACCTCATTGCTTAGTAGAAAAAAAAGATTTCATATTTAAAGTCAATGAGACCTAACTCCTAGCTAGAAACACTATCCCACATCATTGGAGTCAGCAGGAGTGCCTTGCTGGAGGGGCAATGTTGCAGGACAAAGTGGACAGGATTTTGGAGCTGGGGTACAGAAAATAATCCACCTCTGCCAGATGAATAACCTTGGGCAAATCAGTTTAACTCTGCCAGGCCACATTTTGGCATCCAAAAATTTGATATAACTACCCAAAAGCCTCATGTTGAGGCGAATATATATTTCTCTGTGGTTTGTTGTTTTCTAAATAGATAGCACTGTGTAAATGTAGGCTATTGTTTTGTATTGCCAATTGTCAAATACACTACATAATTCTATCCAACTATAAAAACAAGTATAGGCTCCCAATGGTCTTTTCAATAGTCAGAGATTTATAAATAAAATGATTTTCTTAATGGGATTAACTTGATGTTTTTCTTAAACATGTAACCTTGAGCCCACCCTACAAAATAATACTTTGACTATATCAATGCACATAATAAAGGCTATCCTAGCTTCTAAGACATCAAACATCATTCACAAAAGAGATATATTTGTTTTGGAAAGAAAAGACTTCTACTTTTACGTCTAACTATAAATGATTTATTGATAAATGCAAATCATAGCCTGTCTGAGAGGCACTCCTGTGAGAGCATCCTCATGTGTGGTTTACAAGTTTAAGGAAGAGGGGAAATGCCTTGATGGTACCAATGGACATTATGTCTATTTTAATATTGTTAAAGGGAAATTCTCTTTTAGGCATTTAAGAAAACTGCATTAAAATAAGTTCAAGAATGGGAAAATACCAAAACTGCAAAGAAGGTAAAAATAATTGTAATCTTAAACAGAGATAATAATCAATCAACATGTTGACATATACTCTACCAGTCATCTTCTATAAATACGTCTTCTAAAAATGCATCCTATAAATATAATTTTGCACCTGTCTTCTTCCCATTGAGTATCAAATACACTTTTAAGGAGCAATTGTTTGGAAACTGTCTCAAGTACACAAGGAAATATGTTTCAATTGAAATAATTCAGTGGCCAATGGAAATATCAAATTCCCAATTTTTCTCACCTCATTGAATAGAAACAAATGTTCTCATTTCAAATGAGTGGGAATAACCAAACTGATTTAGGACTCTACTTAACTTCTGGTTAAAAAAACGTAGTTGCATCCGGCAACAATATTATGGGCAACAAAAGAAAAAGTAACCGTCTAAATTTGCACCAGGGTCATTTCTTCAGACAACCAAAGCCCATCTATTTCCCAGCTCCATGCCTCAGGCTTAAAATGGATCTCTCTGAAGCAATGATAGAATTTTTGCCAAGTGACTAGGATATAAACACCCTTTTGGTTGCACAGCAAGACATATGCTCTAAAGAAAAATGGTTCAAAATAGGCAAGTGGGTTTCTCTAGAATAAATGAGAGCCTTGTAGGCAGCTTCTTCTTCAGAGCCTCATGACTGCATTTGCTTGGTAACTCTGTCTTCTCCACAGGTAATGGCAGCACACTGTTTTCATGATTCCTTACACTAATGAATTGCAATAAATTTGTTTTTGATATCCCAGAGAGCCCTAACTTCAGCCTTTAGGCAATGCTGAGAATGCACCCTATATTCTAGACTCACCTTTTGCAAGGTGTACTCTCAGCACTGTGGCCGATTTCCATGGGAGAATACTCTATTTAAAGAACTACCGTCCCAGCATAATACAGAAAATCACTTATGAAGATGCAAGAGACATGGAACGCTCTCAATTATGTTTACACAAGCACAATGTCAGAGTCTCCCTTCCCTGTTCCCTAAGGGGGTAGGGAGGAGAGTACTCAGTTGTAAGGAAAGAAAGACATACAGTAAGTATTAGTGTAGTCAGAGGAGTGGGAAGATTGAAGCTCCTCCAAAGGGGATGTACGCATACACTTCCTGAGCCCAAGAGTGTGCTGTAAGGTCAGACAGGCATTGGCAGAAAGGAGAGAGGGAAGGAAGGAAGGCCAAAGCAGAAAAACAGTTTCTATGCCCCCTATTTTTGACCTCAAACACAGACATCAAATTCTTCTCTTGGCATGTTTTAAAATGGAGTATCTTTAAAACAAGGAATATTTAAAGGGCACATTAAATTTTATTTTTAAAACTTTTCATAGACTAAAAATAAGTAAACCACTCTCAATTGACAAAATGTGCCAATACAACACATTAAGTACCTTCATCCTTCATTTACAGGCAGCTACATTCATAGTCCTTGGAGTCCCTTGAATTTAAAAATGGAAATAACAGCATAAATTTATAATATATATGATTTTATGATTAAATCCCAAGATAGAAATGAAAAAAAATTTAATGTCATTTTAAAAATTGCTAACTCCTGAGTTGGGATGTTTAAGGATATTTCACAGAACGAAACTAGTTTCATAATTGTGTGCATCAATGAGATGGGGTCAATTTAGCTTTATTCTTACAGTGAGAAGAACATGGTTGCCACAAAATCAAACCTCTTCCCAGATATCCTCCATAGAGGGCAGGAAGTCTTCTGTTTTATTCACTGATATATCCCTGACCCCCACCTCAAATACCTGTCACATAGTGGGTGGTCAACACACATTAGTTGAATGAGTAAATAAATACAGAAAATATAAATTTGGTGCATGCTGTGTTTGTGAAGCTGGGTCAATTGTGTATATTGTTATTGGTTGTCTTTGTTTTAAATTTGGGCATGAGGACTTTCAATGGAATATATCTACCAAAATCAAAGACGTTATTGCCTGAACTTTTGTGCAGCAACAGAAGAAAAACCACTAGGTGGGTGCCTAGTCAACCTCAAGATGAGTCTGGAGCAAGCCTGGGGCAGTGGATGTCGTCGCACCTGGGGTTCTAATTTTGGCATTCCTTCTACCTGGGCACCCAGGCAGGAGAAGAGCAGTAGCACTCATGGATTGGATAGCACGTGCCAGGTTCAGGCTAATCATGTGGATTATCTCATTCCATCCTTAAAATCAGCCCTTAGGGTAGATGCTTATTTTATTCCTACTCGTTTGATGAGAAAACTAAACACAGAGTTATACAGCTCATCAAAGGGCTCTTGCCTACTAGGCATGGGCGTGAGGTTTTAGCCTTTGCATTCTGATTTTAGAGCCAACACAAGTACCACTGTGTTGCATGGACTGTCTCAGGGAGCTTACCCTCCCTGGGCCCCAATCTGTAAAATGTAGGCAGCTAACTTGATAAAAATTAAGATTCAACATTTAAGGTTCAAGACACTCCATGGTGGGGGGTGGGCAAAATGGGTGAAGGGAGTCAAAAGGTACAAACTTCCAGTTATAAAATAAATAAGTCCTGGGGATGTAATGTATAGCATCGGTGACTATAGTTAATAATATTGTATTGTGTATTGGAAAGTTGCTAAGAGAGAATATCTTAAAAGTTCTTATCACAGGAAAAAATTTATAACCATATTTGGTGATGGATTTAACTAAACTCATTCTGGTGATCATTTCTCAATATGTAACAAATATTGAATAATTATGTTGTATACCTAAAACTAATATAATGTTATGTGTCACTTATATCTCAATTAAAAAACAAGACACTCCAGGTTAAAGATCCAAAATTCTGATATTTATTTATCTAAAAAAGGCCATAGAAGTTTCACTGCAGTAATACCCTGTCATCTTGGTATTGTTGGTGCATAATTATTAGGATCAATTACATAGTAAGTGAGGATGGACTATTCATGAAATTTTATAATATAGTAACAAAACCATAGATAAATTTCAGTACCTCTATAGTTACTTAAAAACAGTTACACTGTACAGTATGTTACTATAACAACCAGAGGAAATAGTAATTCAACCGGGCTGTTCTTCTAGGTCAGTAAACACTAAGATTTAATAGATATTTTCATTAAATTTATTCTAACTTTTGTTGCCACTTACTTGCCAAAGTTTGCCTTCTAATTGCTTTATGTTTCCTAACTAGCATTTATACTGTTTTGGTAAGGGCCTCAACCAATACTGGGCAGTGGTGTGAAATTAAATGAAATAATTAAATTAAATAGACTAGGGTGCACCTGGTTGGCTCAGTCCGTACAGCATGTGACTCTCAATTTTCGGGTTGTGAGTTCTAGCCCCACATTGTGCCTAGAGATTACTTAAAAAAAAAAAAATATATATATATCTTAAAAAAAGATTCCCTCATTAGTACCTATATATTGAAATATACTTTATCATGGTTTCCTTTCAATCCAGTATTTTAAAATATAAAATATTACCTATGTTATATAACAATAAAATCCTTATTTGTTGAGAATATGCACAGATAAAAGTTTATAAGCTTAAAAAGTAAATAGTAATTGTCCCAACAATAAAACACATTTTGGTAAGGTTTTCACATTTTAAAAACTCAAAATACCTTTATGAGTTTATAAAATAATACTGTATTTTTCTCAAGATATTAACATATTCTTGTATTGCAGTTGGATAGGATGTAATTTACTTCACGATTTAGCATTTGCTACTTTAAAGAATACTTCTTTTAATATTTTCACTTTAATATTCTGAAAATAGCATAATTACATCTACCAGAGGTTAATTTTTAAAACTTGACATGAATGGTTTTGTTTGAAATACACAACTTTGGTCATGTCATGTATCTAATCTGGTTTTGTAATAAATCAGGGTTTAATTCATAGTGATTTTCTACGATAAAACAACTAATGGTTCCACAAGAGGATAAAATGTATCAAATCTGTTGGTTCTGAAGGTGAAGCAAGGTTTTGTTCTGGTACAGTGTATCACTGAGAACCCAGGAGGAAACAGAATTAAACTCAGTTCAAATGGAAAGATTTTTAATGAAGGGACGACCTACAGAGGTGTTGGCAGGGTCAGGGGAATCAACACGGGATGCTAAGAACCCAGGGACTGGCAAATCCCCCATCCTCAGGCAGAAGATACAATGGGAGAAGAATGCTCCTGGCATGAGAGCTCAAGCCCAAGAGAGGAGGAAGGGTCACTGAGTAGGAGCTACAATCCTGAAAAGGGGAAGCTACCACCAGAGATTTTTCAGGGTCATTTTTCATACTACCTGCACTGATTCAGGGAGAGAGCAGGAAGAAATATTCCAACTTCTCTCTCCCCTTCTCTCTGATCCTCTGCTTATACCTTCCATTGGCCAAAACAGAAGCCAATTAGAAGGAGTCAGCTTCTAGGGGCAAGAACAGGAAGAAGAAGGCAGAGCGGTAGGGGAGCATAGCACTAGGGAGCCCAATCACATAACTATCACTGAGGTCTGACGCAAAGGAGCAAAACTAAGCATGCTCCTCTGACTTAATTTCTAAGAAGGCTACCAGAAAATATCATTTTGGGCAAATAATTTTTAAAAATACAAAAACTCTAAACAAACAATCTGATTAAAAGTGGGCAGAGGACCTGAATGCACATTTTCCCAAAGAAGACATACAGAATGCCAACAGACACAAGAACCACTCATCATCAGGGAAATGCAAATTAAAACCACAATGAGCTATCACCTCACACCTGTCAGAATGGCTAGTCCCAAAAAGATAAGAAATAACAAGTGTTGGTGATGATGTAGAGGAAAAGGAATCCTTATGCACTGTTGGTGGGAATGTAAATTTGTGCAGCCATTGTGGAGAACAGTATGGAGGTTTCTCAAAAACTTAAAAATAGAAATACCATATGATCCAGTAATTCCACTACTGGGTATATACCCAAAGAAAATGAATACACTAATTCAAAAAGATATAGGCACCCCTATGTTTATTGCAGCATTATTTACAATAGCCAAGATATGGCAACCTCAGTGTCCATCAATAGATGAATGGAGAAATAAAATGTAATACACACACACATATGTATACACATATATATGTATTCCATTACACACACACACACACACACACACATATATATGTATGGACTATTACTCAGCCATAAAAAAGAATGAGATCTTGCCATTTGCAACAACATGGATGGACCTAGACAGTATTATGCTAAGTGAAATAATCAGAGAAAGACAAATACTATATGATTTCACTTATATGTGGTATCTAAAAAACAAATGAACAAACAAACAAAAAACAGGAACAGACCCATAAATACAGAGAACAAACTGGTGGTTGCTAGAGGGGAGAAAGGTGGGAAAAATAGGTGAAGGGGAGTGGGAGGTGCAGGCTTTGAGTTATGGAATGCATAAATCATGGGGATAAAAGGTACAGAATAGAAAATATAGTCAATGGTACCATAAAAGTGTTGTATGGTGACAGATGGTAGCTACACTTGGGGTGAGCACAGCATAATGTATAGACTTGTTGAATCCTTATATTATACATATGACACTAATGTGACATTGTGTGTCAGCTACACTTCAGTTTTAAAAAATAAAAAACAAAAACTCCTTTTTCTTCTGCATTTCCCCCCTTCAAGTTCTATTTAAATTCTTCCTTTTGTTTACCTCCTGGTAACACAGAAGTCTGTGGTTCAGAGTCCTCCAGTTAAACAGACCTTTCTCTAAGACCCCATCCTGAGAGCACTCTGAGCTGCAGGAAGTCTACACTACTGTCAGTGAATGCAAAATCCAGGAAATTTCCCTAAGATCCCTATTAAGGTTGGTGATAACTTTTTCCAAATGTTAACCCAGCCACCCACCAGTGATGACAACACTCACCATTTCTTTGAAAAACGTCAAATGCATGTGAATTACATACCTGAGATATTTGTTTGAATGTTCTCTAATCTATTAATTTCATGTGTGTGTGTAATTTTTGCATGTCTTCTGATTAATAGGATAAATGTAAACAAATACGGAGAATAATCAAAGCTACCACATGAGAACGTAGATAGTCCCACTACTAAGAAGCCTTTTGAGTACATCTGGAAGTCTTAAATGGAGGTTCTCCACGTATTCATCTCTGACTACCACGAAACAAGGTCCTGGAGGGCAGGAAGCATATGTGATTCATCTTTGCAGTAGCCACAGGTCCTAAAACTGTCTCGCGCATTGCAGGCACTCGATAAATGTTTGCTGAATTGGCCAAACCTTGGTTTGTCCCCATAATCAACTACCCCAAAAGCACACAGATAATTACTTCTTGGAAAAATTCCAACTACTGTTTGATGTTACCTATGTGACTTTTCTCTCAAGAGCAGCTCTGTAGGATTACATTATTTTTTTTCCCTTTGACCTTAATGGCGTGTACTTGAACAACAGCTTCATATAAAATTCTTACCAGCACATACCACAGCAGATCCAAGGTATTGTTTTAAAAACGGTGCCAGTATCTCAATTTAGAAGACACATAGTCTCTCCTTCAGAATAGAGGCTAGAAAATGCATAGTTTGGTATTAAGATACATAAAAGCTAAATATATTGTGAATATATTCTTTGATTTTCTAAGATCCAAGTTTTTTTAAAAAGAATTAAAATGTTACCATAAAACTGGCCTTCATTAAAAAGTAATCCTGCATTTGATAAGTGTCCAATTTTAAAGTTTATTTTGTAATGTAACTTTTAAAACTTAAACAGCAAAAATGTGGCATTTAAAATGAGTCTGAGTAGGCAAAAAAATAAAGACATACCAGGAAGACAGGTTTGGGTGAAATTTCAAATCTTATTTCATACTTGGTACAACTTAGAATCATTTTTATATTTTATATAGAATAGATCCAAGCTTTAATTTGAAATGACCTTGACCCTTGAAATCCTAAACTTAACACTTCAGAACAAACTAGTCATTCTCTTCTGCTTTATGGGCAAATCAACTAAATACTAGTGAATTATACTGTTTGAACCACAGGACTAAGAGATAAAATGCTGTTTGATGTATATAAACACTAGAGAATCCATTTTGATTTAATAAAAAGACAAGTTCATTGTACATCCAATGACAAAATATTTCCCCTTTCCTGAAAATGCTCCCTTATTCTAAAAATAGGGGATTGCTTTTTTTCCCAGGATGTGGGGTGAGTGGGATCAAGATAGCTGTTATATTCATGTCTCAAAATGCACTGTGGTGGGAAATTCAGAATGCAGTGAAGGGTAATAAACCGTTTACTTCATCGAAACAGAAGGCTGAATTTAAAGCAGCAAGTAAAGGATATAACAGCAACAGTATACAATCATTATTTGCAATCTTGTAGTTGCCTAAATCTCTACAATGCATTACTTTAAAAGCTTCAGATCAATGGTTTTATAATACTTTACCAATATTTCAACATCTGAAAAGTCTTAACAGGTTAAACCCTATAGTCTTAAATTTCAAATATGACCTAACTCAATCTTTTTATTTTTTGGATGTTCTCTCTCAAATTTCCATTTGTTTTTATTAATCGATAAATGATGAAGAATTTTAGGTGCCTATCCACGAAGAAATGAAATTTTTATCTTTTTAGGAGCCTAAAAAATGAATAGAAAAAAGTCAATTCCAACATAATGTTATCAAAATAACCTTTTAGAATAGAATGTTACAATTACTTAGTTATTTACACTTATCTGGCTCTACCATTCAAAGTGCATCCAGGCTTCAAAGCTAACCCTTAAGTAACGTCATGGTTGATAGCGTCTAATTTCATTGTTTAGCTGACGTCTTGAAGATCCAAAAGGACCAAGACAAACACATCTATTGTTTTGGCTACTGTATCAGTCTTCATCACTGTTGTTTTTGGGTGAAATACATTGCAGCTGACCCTTGGTGAGAGACTAAAATAGACAATGTGTTATTTCTGCCTGCCCAGCATCCCTTCTGCAATTTTCCTTTGGAGAACCCCCCTAGTCTAGACAGCGTGCAGCTAACACCAAATGCCTTTTCAGAGGAAGACACCTGAATTCAAGTTTACTCAGGAGAACAGTCCCTTCTCTATGTTCAGAAAGGGGCAAGCGACTCAGACTGCCCCTATAAGAAGAGCCCTGAGACTTTTGAGAAGTCATCTCTCTTTCTTGCTAGGACTAAGTTGGTAGTAGCATCTAAGGAGCTATCATTAGGAAATGACTTATCTGAAAATGAAGCCAAAACCAGAAAACAGATCTTGATAACCTTGACTGGCAGATCCAGCCATATTTCCACTGGCAAGATGTACTCGTAGCCTTTTTGCATTAACCAGATAAAGTCCATTATACTTAAGCCAGTTTGAATCTGCTTCCTCGTTTGCAGCTAAAAGAATCCTGGGTCTAAAATGAGACAACGCTAAAAATAAACATGACTGCTTTTGAGGTTTCTAATGGATTTTCCTCCCTATATATATGATCTCATTTAATCACCACAACTCAGGAAAGTAAATACCTATTAACATTAAATTAATATTCATTATTTTTTGAACACATACTATGTGGAAAAGGGATGGAGAATGCTAGAAGAGTGATCAATCTGAAATCTGGTGACCACAGAAGTCTCACTTCATGGGAAAAAAAGCGGAGGTTACGTATCTCAAGTCATTCAATAGATATTCATCAAATGGAAGATAAACAGTATATAGCAGAGCCGGGGTGCAATTGTTGCACTAATCCCTCAATGATCAATTAGGAGGCTCTTGAAACAGCCCAGGCCAGACAAATGAATGCCCAATAGGTAGCCCTATGAGAATGGTTCAAACAATAGGACAGAGATGGAGTCAAATTAGATGTTGGGGCGGGGGGGGGGGGGTCCCAAGTGGGTGCAGCTGTTGTCACTGGAACAGGAGAAGAAGGAAGGGGCAGAGTTTGGGAGGCAAGGAAGGAGACAGGGTGTGGGTCAATTAAACATGCCTGTAGGGTATATAAGCTACAAGGTCCAGCAGGCCCTCAGGATGGCAGGCCTGGGCTGCAGAGAGGCTGAGATAGGAAATGCAAGATGGGGCATCACTGGCCTATAGATGGCAGTTCAGGCTGGGGCACTGCCCTGCTACAGCCTCGCCAGGAAGAGAAGAGGCACAAGGAGCTGGCGACCGACCCCCTCCAGGTAATCTCAGTCCGGCTTGTGAGCTCCATGAAAACAGGCTTTCCCGGACAGGGCCGGTCCTCAGCGTAGAGTATATCGTAGGTTCTGCGTGAGTGCTTCTCCAGGGACCCTCTGCGGCCGCAGCTGCCAGCTATCCTGGGTGGCCGCTATACTGGATGCAGTCTCATTACTCAGCCCTCACCTCTTAAATTAGTTCATGCTCTCACATTAGGTGTAATCGCAGGTGGCAACGCTTTCTGGGGATGTCTCAAAAAGATTGGAGTTGAAAAAAATATTTTTGTGTCATTTTAATTTAAAGTAAAATTGTTGCCTGTTTCCCCACCCTTTCCCTTTCTCCTGGCAAGCCCAGTGACCCTGGCAAGTCCAAACAGAGGCGGGTGTCAGAGATGGGGTTCCCCCCAGGTAATTCTTTAGACAGCTATGGAAGTCTCAAAGAAACAAAGGGAGGTTGAGAAGCTGAAAGGCGCGGCTACTGGCGATTCCAAGACAGGTTTCCCCGCGTGGGGGAGCGCGTACCCTAGGGGCGGCAGACCCCGCCCGTGGCAAACCCTGATGTTGAAAGGAAGTGCATTCAGTCCGCGCCCCCAGATCTTGCCAGATCCCCGGGCTTGTGCCGGGCCGCCTCCTGCCGCTGGTCCGCTCTGGCTCCGCTGAACATGCAGGTTCAAGGTCGCCCGGGGGTGACCGCAGCGCTAGTTGCGCCGGTGGCCAGCATCCCCACCCGCCTCTGCTCGGGGTCCGGAGCCGGCGCTTCTGCTCTGGACGTGACCGAGAGGTCCGCTCGTCCTTCTGCTTCCGCCGGGTTAACTGCCTGCGTTCATCCTTCAAGTCTCCGCCTGCCGGCTCCTCGGGCTGGAACGAACCCTTCCTCTCACCCTCTCCGCAGCTCCCTTCTGCCTGCCACTTAACAAAACTGTATTTTTGCTTCCCCGTTTGTGATTACGTGTGTGTGTGTAAAGTTCTGAGTCAATGCGTGAGGCAAAAATTCTTGTAGGGTCAAAATTACTCTTGAAAAATCGCCCATAAATCACAAGACATGACGTCTACACTCAACGCTTGATGTGCAGGTACACGTGGATAAAACAAGCAGTTAAGGGGCACAGCACATAAAAAATACCGATGCAATATTAAATTGTAAGTGCAAAAGAGAAAATGCGATCAGGTAAATGAGACTGCGTGCAACGCCACTGTACTTGTCACTGCCTAGTGTGCTGGACTGTAAGAGGCACGAAGGCGGGCCTCATCTGCCTTGGCTCACCACGGCATCCTCAGCGCCCGGCCCAGTGCCTGGCACTTCGTACACGTTCAATGATCTATCCCGAATAAAAGAACGAACGAAGGAATGCACACTCGCTGGGACTCCACGGCCCACAGACAAGGGGGTTCGAGAGGCGGGCGAGGACGGCTGGGCGAAGTCCATCGCCGTGGCCGCGGGCTGGGGAGGCGGCGCTGAGACTCGCCTGGAGTCCAGCAAGCGGGCTCCGGACCGCGGCACCTGCACCTCCCCCCGAGGGCACCGCGCACGCCCCGCCCCGTCCCGCCCCGTCGCGCACGCACGCGCCCTGCAGCCCGGCCGCCCGGCCAGCTCGCTCGCCCAAGCTCACCGCGCGCCGGCTGCCCCTCGCGCCTGCGCCCGCTGGGGGGCGCTCCCCTCCCACCCCGCGCGCCCACACACGGGCGCCTCACGCGCCCCTGATTCTATTCCCGACCCCGGGCGCGCGCGCCGCCTCCTACCTGCGGGCTGGCGATTGGAGGCGGGCGGAAGGGCTGAGGGGGCTGAATAAGACGCTGGCATGAGGCGGGAGGCGAAAGAGCGAGCGGCCGCGGCGGACAGTCCGGGCACGGGCGCGCGCGCGCGCCCCCAGTCCTCGCTCCCTCAGCCGACTCCCGGCCAGAGCCCAACCCTGCTGCCGCGCGCCGCCCGCCTCGCCGCGCCTAATAACAACGGCGCCCGGGGTCAGGTGGCCGAGCGCGGACAGCGCCGCCATTGGCTCAGCGGGGAGCGCGGCGCGTTAGGATTGGTTGGGGGGCGGAGCCTAGGCCGGTGCGGGGGCGGAGCTGTGGAGGGAGGCGGGCTAGGAGGCAGCGGGGGCGGGGCCAGGCGGCGGTCCGCGCCTTTGTGCCCGGCGCGCGCTCTCCGCCGGCTCCGGCTGCAGCGCCGGCTGCATCAATAATTCAGAGCGGCGGCGGCGGCGGCAGCGGCGGGTGCGAGCTGGAGGCGGCGGAAGCAGCGGGGACCGAGCGGCAGCGGCTATGCATCCAAGTACGGCTGGGCAGCCGCGGCACCCCTGAGGTCCGGGCGGGGCTCCGGGAGCAACGCGCGGGGGGCACGCTTGCCTGGGAGTGCGAGGAAGAGCAGTAGTGTCCGGAGCGGCGTCTGCGAAGCTTCGAACGGAGCTGAGGAGGGGGCTTCGGAGTGGGGCTGGGGCGGGGGGGGCGGCTGGCGCAAGCAGCCCCCGGGGTGGGGGGCGGGGTGGGCGCCGGCGTCGCGATGCTGGGCGTCGTGGAGCTGCTGCTGCTGGGGGCGGCGTGGCTGGCGGGCTCGGCCCGCGGGCAGAATGAGACGGAGCCCATCGTGCTGGAAGGCAAGTGCCTGGTGGTGTGCGACTCCAACCCCACGTCCGATCCCACGGGCACAGCTCTGGGCATCTCTGTACGCTCTGGCAGCGCCAAGGTGGCTTTCTCTGCCATCAGAAGCACCAACCACGAGCCGTCCGAGATGAGTAATCGCACTATGATCATCTACTTTGACCAGGTGAGTGCTCCATGCAGATTGGTTTGCGGGGCGGGGGAGAGGTGGAAGGTTGATATTCGATCCACTCCACGGCTCTGCAGAGGCTCGGGGACAGGAGTTCGGGACTGACTCTTGCCTACTCCCTTCGTTCCTGTCTCTTTATAGGTACTAGTGAACATCGGGAACAACTTTGATTCAGAACGCAGCACTTTCATCGCCCCGCGCAAAGGGATCTACAGTTTTAACTTCCACGTGGTTAAAGTCTACAACAGACAGACCATTCAGGTCAGCCACCGCCTCAGGGTCGGGCCCCGGCTCCGTAGGGGGCTATTAGCCGCAGGAGTGAGCGGGCCGTATTGGGGTGGGCGATAGAAGGGGCAGCTGCATGTACCTGGGGTTGCTTGGTTGGACGAGTAGCAGGGCCTCACAGTTCTGTGGCTTCAACTGTTTCTTGCTTCTTTCGCTGGCTCTTGGAACCTAGTCCCCTTCCCACACAGAGTTTCCTGCCTTCACCTTCTGGGCCCCTCCAAAGAGGTTCTCCCCCTTTTCGACGGGACTGCAGGGATTTCCCATAGCGGTTGCTGGTTAGCATCAGAGACAGTTCCCTCTTCCCAGCAGATTTCTGCGACCCTCGCCTTCAGCACCACAGACAATGTCCCCATCCCCTGTCCCAGCTGGGAAGCCTGGACTCCTGTGCGCGTGCCTTCAGCACCAAGCTCAGGGGGGCTCCTGGCATCCCTCTGGGGACCGACTCTGGGTTTTTGAACCACCAGCGCCTGAGCCCAGGCGGTTGAAGGGTGGAGAAAGAAGGGAGGGGGTGTAGTGCTACTCCCTCTGGGCTCCAGCCGCGCTCCAGCCGGCACTCAGCGGCTTTCCAGGTTCCCGAAGGTGTCCAGCTTTCCTTTGGGCAGATACAGAAGGCAGGATGCACGGCTGGGGAGAGGGCGTTGGGCCTTTGGCTGCTGATGCCACGGCAAGGGCAAAAGCAGGCAGTGGTGGCACGGCTGGATCTGGGATAGGAATTGAGCCGGGTTTGGGGATGAAGCACAGAGTGCAGCGCTGGTGAAATTTCTCATAAGCCAGAACCTTCGCCCAGCTTCTCCACTCCGTCTCCACAGTTCCAGGCAGCTAGGACCAGGAGGAACCAGGGTTTTTGTTTGTTTTGTTTGTTCTCCGGAAACTCCAGTTGCCTGAGTTTCTCTTTGACGGGGGGGGGGGGGGGGGGGGGGGGGGGGGAGAGGGGGGGAGGGGTAAAAGTATCAGGGCACCTGAACTGTCTACGGGTTCATTAAACTGGATAAAAGAGCGCAGTCGGGACTTGCTTGGCGCGCTCAAGGAATGAAAGTGACTCTCTTTTGGGGGGCAGGCCCTTCCTGTTACCCAGTTTGGCTGTCTTTCGCCCCATTGGACCCTCAGCAGTAAGCGGCAAAGCTCCTTTTTCTACCCCCACCCCTTTCCACCATGTTCCCAGGCCTTTATGGCTGCTAGCCAGGTGGCAAAGGTTCGCGTCTTTACCGCCGCTTAGGTACCCGCCTAGGTTGCTCCTCTGAAGCAGGCCTTTCTCTTTCCCAGGTGAGCCTCATGTTAAACGGGTGGCCGGTGATTTCAGCCTTTGCTGGTGACCAGGACGTGACCCGGGAGGCCGCCAGCAATGGAGTTCTAATCCAGATGGAGAAAGGCGACCGAGCATACCTCAAGCTGGAGCGGGGGAACTTGATGGGGGGCTGGAAGTACTCGACCTTCTCCGGATTCCTGGTGTTTCCCCTCTGACTGGCTCATCGCCACCGGAATGGAGGCAGGGAGAGGGCGAAGGCAGGAGGAAGGCAGGAGGGGGAATGAGAAAGAGGCTGAAATTTAGAGGACGAGAAAGCGGCACGACTTGAAACTTCCTACGTGTTCCCCAGCTGTATCCGGGTAAAAGGTGCGCGCGGGTGGTCGGACTACTCTGTCCGTTTCCTCATTAGGAGAAGTAAATTCCGCTTAGCTCTGCGCACTCCCATTTCCAAAAATAAACTCGTCTCCCCCATTCCGGTTGAAGTAATCAAGAAAGACTGCCTTGTCATTGTTTCTACCCCCATGTTCCTATTCTCTACAATTTATACAAAAGAAACTTTGTATTTCACTGTATAATGTGAAATATGTTCCTCCTCAGACCCCTCTGAATCTTTCCACCTGCTGAAATCTAATATGCCCCTCCCCTCTTTTTAGTTTGGAGAGGGGATAAGGTTTTTGTTTTGTTTTGTTTTGAATGGGGGAGGTAGTTTTAATTTGGCAAGTATTGCTCTTAAAACACCGCTCAAGATTTAATTAGCTGAAGATACTTTGTGTCCTCCGCTGCTTGTTAGCAGAGAAAGGACTCACCTTAGGGGTGACTGGTTCAAAAATATATATAAATATATATCATTTGTATTCAAAGAACTCTTCCCAGTGGAAACTGGCTGTATTTCCGTATTTCTATGTCCTATTCGGAGTGATCGTGAAATCTAAGGCTGCTTGATGTCTTGGTGCTTGTCAATGCCCTCGTGTTCTGTGGCTCCACTAAATGCCAGGAGGTTCTTCCGGACGCTTCCCCATCCTCTGTAACATACGTGTGAATAGCCAAGATTTAATTTTGCTTTAACCCAATAAGGTTGAAGTGGGACTTTTATTTTTCTGGAACAGCTTTCTAAACTCCGCATCTTTCCCAGCTGCGAGGTTTGGGGGCGGGCTGTGGAAGGGCGAGGCTCAGAGGCGCGGGAAGTCGACTTGGTGAAAACGCAACCCTTGGTGAGAACGCAACCCGGGAAAGGCCGGGGCTCGAGCGCATCATTGCGAAGCCGGCCTGCGCTCCTTTTTGCGCCAGGCCTAGAGCCAGCCCCGCGTTCGCCTGTGCTCCCTGCTTTGGCCGAAATCTTGTTAGGCCCGGCTCCACTACCGGCCTGGAAGCGAAGTTTGGATTTTCCAAAGTCCAAATGCATCAGGAAGAATCCCAATTGGAGGAGCCGGCACGACTCCCACGCCTCTGCCCCTGGATTTCCCCACTGTCCGCCCCACGGTTCCCGAAGCAGCGAATGTTTTATAGCACCGCCTCTGAATCCCGAGTCCGCCCGCCGTATTACCCGGGCGCCCAGGACCTGTGATTGCGCTCAATGCAGGACTTTCATTTAAGAGGTTCGTCCAGGAGTTTTGATTGTATCGGAACATAATGTGAAAGCAAAATTGAAATAAACGACTTCGTTTTAAGTCTGGAAGTATGACCCAGTCGCTTCAGCAGCGGGGAGGTCGGGCGCCAGGAAGCGGGTGGCAGCCAAGGGCCTGGGGCAAGAGTCTGGGCCTGGATAAGCACCTCTGGCTTTGATCCTTTTAGAAGTTTTTTCTTAGCCGAGATTCAGGGGTGAATTTAATTGGCTTCTGGGGGGTGGAGAGAAGGGGGGTAATAATAGCGCAATAAGCAATGTTTCTCGTAATTCCTGCGGCTCGTCTGATTGAAATTCACCGAGCACGCGGCCTTCCTTGAAACGCGGACCTGTTCCACCTCCGCGCTCAATCCAGGGGGCCCGCAGCCCTAACCCCGCTCTCCGAAGCCCCAGCGGCCCGGGGTCCCCAGGGGGATAGCTAGGGACTTCAGGAGTGAGGAGTGCTTTTCTCTATCTATCCCACAATTCTCTCCCCGTAGTCAGTTCCCAGGGAAGTGGGGATGAGGTGCAATCCTGAACCCTAGAGAGATTTAAAAAGAAAAGCTATTCTTTTTAAAAAGGGACACTTTAAAAATGCTTTCTCCGCATTCTTCCGGTTGGGAGGGAGAGATCACGGAGAACTGGAGTCTTCGGCGGAACTAGCTCCATCCAACCGCTCTGTTCCTGAACAGCCAGTCCGCCAGGCATGCACCCACGGTGCACCAGGTACTCTCCTCTCCGCCTAGGATGAGGGCTCATGGGCCCTGCTGGTTGGGTAGTCACGACCCAAGGAAGCAGAGCCCCTAACACGCCGTCAGCTTGCTTGCTGTGGGTGGTTGGTCACCCCTCTTCCTCGGGAGGGTACCACCAGCGTGTCTGTCCAGGCTTTGGGACCACCAGGCTGTGCTCCAGTGGGTGACTTTGGCAAGTCCTCCTCTGGCCTCAGTTTGCCCAATTTATAAAGACAAAGAGGAATTAAAAAATCTTCAAGAGTCCCTCCTGCTCTGAGATGCCAGCCATCCTCTGTTACTTGAACATGGGCTTGCAGTTCTTTGGCCTGGGTTTAATGAGTCCTGGCTGTTACCTGCAACTGATCTGGCTCCTGGGGGCAGTCTCCGGAATGCTAGGCCTGAGGCTGGGGTGGAGGCAAAGAGGAAGCCTGTCTATCCAGGAACTCAGGCTCACCTGGAGCCCCAGCTCTGAAGCCCAGAAGGTGAACCAGAAGGGAGAAAGTGGGCCCCAAGAGGGACAGAAAGGGGAAGTTATCCCTTGATTCTGTCCTGGTTCTAGCTGAGGGAGGGCCCCTGTCTTCCCAAAGGTCTGATTTTGGCATTAGAGACCCTTCTCAGACTGGCTCCAGCCACTGCTGATCCCTTCCCTCTGCCATTTGTTGAGCCCATCTCCCACTCCTGTCTTCATGCCTCTGCACCTGCTGTTTCTTTGCTTCAATTGGAAGCACCCTTTCTCTCCTCTACTTTTCAAAATCCTGTCTTTCTGGGGATCTAAGCAGTTCAAGTAAGAACCTGCCTCCTCTGGGAAGCCTTTCTGTAGCTGCTTTTCCAAGGTTCACTGGCCCCTCCTCGCTCTCCCAGCAGGCCTTGTTTGGCACTGGTTGGCAAGGGAGATATCTGGGCCTGGGCCTGCTTCCTGCTCTGCAGTGGGTTCCAGGGGTTAGTGGTACCCACTCCAGCAAGCTCTCAGAAGTGCTAAGCAGGCAGTCCTGCCCCAGAAGCCCCAGGGGAAATGTGTTCTCCACCCTCCCCTAAACTGCCCTTATCTTCAGGCCTGAGCCTCCCATCAGTCTGGGTGGAGATGTGGACAGCTCTCCCCAGGGACCTAGAGTTGGAGTTAGAGGCCTCACTGGGGCAGGGCACTTGTCAATTGGGCCACCTCCCTCACCTCTGGGATAGAGGTGGGGGTGATCATTACCTGTGCCAGAGGCAGGTGAGTCAAGCTTCATCTGAAAATTGTGCTCCAGCTGAGAGGGAACCAGGTACTCCTAACTGGTGTGTTGGGGACTGAGAGGGATAGAGGAAAAAAGGCCAGCGGCTCAGTGGAGACTACATCCCTGCCCCAACCAGAGGCTAGGGAGGGGGCCCATCCTAAAACCTCCACCTCACCGTGGTTCCTTTTAATGCTTAGAACCTTCTAGGCCCTTTCAGATCTGGACCGTGCCTCCTGCTTTCATCTCATATAAACCTGATCAGAATAGAGCCTGTGGGGGTTCAAGGACCACCCACCCCCTCATTCAGCCTCCCTCTCAAAAGTCTCAAAGAATCCTCCCCTGCCCAGGTCTTCTTGGTTACTTCCTCGTCTCCCGTCTCCTGGAAGCCTTCCTCACCCCGGAGAAGCAGAGTGATTACCCCTTCCTGGCCTCCCTCTTTGCAGCGTGGTCTTTCTTGCCTCCCTCCTCCAGCCCCCAACCCCAGTTTCCTGCGGGCTGCAGCAGTGTTAGGGGTTTGGTGCGGGGGGAGGTGGGGACTCAGGAGGTTTCTAGGACCCAACGAGCCCAGACCTGACTTCCAGGCCCGGGTTTTCCGGGCGGCGCCGGGTGCCTGTGGGAGCCTCCGGGCCAGCGCGGGATCGCTGGCGAGAAGCCGGGGTCACTCGCGTGTGCTGTCTGGAGCCGTCCCGGCTCCGCTAGGTCCTGCGCAGTCCCCGTAGCTCGCTCACACGCCCGCCACGGCTTCCACCGTCCCCAGAGCTGGGAGCGCGCCCCCCAGAGCTGTGCTGGAGCGCTAATGCTCCAAACCCGGGTGGACCGGCTCCTAAAGAGAACATAATTACCCAGCTGAGGAGGGAACCTCACCCCACTCTTTAATTGTGCCTTGATGGGGGGATGGGCGCGGAGCGAAGGGGCGGGACGCTCCCGCGGGTCCCAGGCGGGGTCCTGATGTTTCAGGCGGGGTCCTTGGCCCCTTCGGACCAAGTGGAGGATGAGACACCATGCGCTGCGGACTCGGCCTGCTACTCTGCCCCTGGCTTGAGGTGCGACCCAAGACTGCTCCCCTTGTTCCCCCGCCCCCCCGCCCGCCACTTCCCTGTCTGAACTTTTCCCTCAACTCCCAAGTGAGAGGGGTGGGCTAGATGTCTAGGGTTTGCTCCGAGACATCTTTTCGGATAAACGCGTCGGTGAGTCTAAGCCTTTCGCCTCCCCGCAACCAGCCATATAACTCCAGGCGTGCGCTTGGTCCAGTCCTTGTCACCCCCACTGGCTTTCAAACAAAACTGAAACCTATTACGGACTCTGACTCTGCGGGAGGCCAGCAGTGCCCTGGAACTGGGAGGTCAAGCCTGGAGGGAAAGCGCAGGTACACCTCCCTTTGAGCCAATTTAATTCGGAGGAAAAGGTTTCCCAGGGGCGATTACAAAGGTCTCTTGATCTCTTTGCACAAAGCTCCTCATTGGAGATACATCCACACTCTCTGAGCCTCAGTTTGCTCATATTTCAAATGGGGATAGTAATGCCTTCACAACAGGGTGGTTGAGAAGACTGCGCTAAAAGGTATGAAAATGCTCAGCGCTGCCCTAGCCCTACCCATAAGTAGGTGCTGAATAAATGGTAGCAACAGTAAGGAGCAGTGGACACCTGGGGCATCACCCTATCACAGAAGCAGGATATAGGGGAACATCTGTGTATTTATCAAATAAATAATAAAACTAAAACCAGATAGGAAGAAGGACACAGAGCAAGTGAATGGTAGAATTAGGATCCTACAGCCTTTGTTTTCCCTGCACACCTGTCTCCCCACCCCTCTAGTCAATAACAAGAACAGACACCTGTATTCCCTAAGTGTCTTTCATTTCCATCCCTGTTGCTTATATATTTGCATTGGCCACTATGGATGAATATTCTCTGGTTTTATGTCAGAATGCTCTCCCCGTTAGGGATGAGCCCTGTTTCCATGTCTGTGTCCCTTCAGAGGGTGAGCCCCTCTAAGGTGGGTACCGCATCCTGTTCATCTTGCTTGGCTCTGGGCCTCCCATGGTGCGTGGCACAGAACACGTGTCTGTGATGGTGTCATGAATGAAACCAAACTGTGCCTGGTGTGATCGCAGGACATTGACCCCACCAGTGAAACTGCCCTTCAGGGGAACTTCCCAGATCCTTCAGTCCTCTATCTCCTCCTCAGTGGCAGGAATGCTGACATGGAAGTGCTTTCAGACCCTGTGCAGGCAGAAAAACCTTCCCAGGCACCTGTACTTACTCTCACCTCTCCCATTTTATTCTGAGCTCAGCCTGCTCCCCAAGGAGTCCCAGCTTTGACCATGGAATGGCAGCAAGCAGGGACAGCAAGGAAGAGGCCAAGATTAGATGTATGGGTGGTGTTTGAAGTTGTTGCTAGGTCTTCTGACTGGAAAAACACTTTTAACTGGGAACATACTTCAGGCAGTAGTGAGGAGACGCAGTGTAGCTGAAATCAAGAAGGAGAATTTCATGATTATAAAGAAAGGATTTCCGGTTGTGTAGTCACAGCCCAGAGCCTAGGGAGGTCTTTGTTCATCTTGCTAAACTCTGAAGAGGTCAGGGAAGAGGTGCAGGGGAGGGACCAGCGACTGAAGGGATTGACCCCCGCCTAACCCGAGCAGGCTCCAATCTGACCTTCAAGGCTTCACTTGAGCTCCAACCACCTCATATGCACAGCTGTCTCTGACCCCCATGCATCAGGACCTCACTCTCTGCTGACCACCTGAACTCTCCTATTCAGATGACACCCTGACCACAACTCTGCTGGGCACTGAGCTCCATAAGGATAAACCCTCATCTGCTGTTCCCCACAGAGCACCTAGTGCCTGGCACAGTGTCAGGGCTGGTAGATGCTCTATAAATGTTCCTTGAATGAATGGGTGAGTGAACACAAGAATGGGTGGGCAGACAAAGGGAGGGATTGCTGGTTGCATCATGAGTGTATCTGCCTGATCCACCAGACTGTGAGCTCTGCAAAGGTATTTACCTTGTTATTGGCTTAATTTACATCTTCAGTGCCTAACACAGTGCCTGGAATAGGGTCGACATGAAAAGTGTATCTTGAATGGATGGATGGATGGATGAGGAATTATAGTACTCTGGCAATGAGATTCCTTGGACTGTGATTCTGAAGTGCAGGCTTGGCATGGTGCTCCTCTCTAAATCTCCACCATCACCCCAGACAGCCTCGTTTATTCTAGAATGGAATGGAATTGTACCTGTTGTCTGGAGTTGACCTTATGGCACAAGTTGTCCTTGATGCTGTTGCCCTGCCCCAGCCCCAACACGCACCTTAGAGGGCAGGGGTCATATTTTATTTTCCTTAAAGGGCAGGAATACCCTCCCTTTCTTCCAACACCTAATGATATGATTCAGTATTGATTGATTGGTTGTTTAACCCAGGATCAAGCCATGAAGTCTCTGGAAATGGGTGGAGTTGAAGCCCTTGATTATGGTGATAAAGCCCAGAAGGTTTTTCAATGGTGCCAGAAGAGTGGCAAGATGTTGACAGTAGCCACACAATGCCTTGCCAATGAGGGAGCTGGTATTTCCCCAGCAGACCCTGCTTTGTGGCTAGCCATATGGTCTCTGGGTTTTTGTTCTAGCTGAAAGCAGGATGACCTCTGAAATCCCCTCACAGCTTTGGGTTCTGCTGCAGACCGTGGAGGTGGAGTGGGCTCAGTTGGTTTCCTCTGAAGAAAATCAAGGATTCCGCAAATCCTCCTCCTTCCTCAGACCCAGTGTCCAGCTGGGAGTTCAGCCCAACAAAGAGTTCTCTAGAATGCTCTGCTAGCCAGCAGCAACCTACTTACTCAGGTGAGGCTCCAAGAGCCTTTTCTACCATCATCAGAAATTACTGCCTACTTTCAGGGAAACTTTCAAAGAGGGAAGAGGGAATTACTAACAAAGGAGAGGCAACTGGGCATCTCATTCTCCTCATTTAAAAAGAAGCTGTGTGCTCTGCCCAGATCTGGTATTGGATAGACTCTCCTTTGTATTCTGAGAGACTCAAAAATAAACTCCCCAATGTGTACTTGTGCTGAGAAGTTCAGATGATTTTATAATGACTGAGTGGCTCCAAATATGCAGCTGATGTAGAGCCTGCTATTTTACTAACTCATCTTGATCAAAGTTGGTCAATTTAGGTCTCAGAAATATTCCAAATTCTCTCTCTCTCTCCCTTTCTCTCCTTTTGAAGGAGTTCATTTCAGGTAGATGGATTATTTACTTATTCTGAAGATGCCAAGGGAGAGGGCATGTTAGCAATACCAATTGAGCTGTGGGTGCGGGCTTACAGCTTATCCTTCACGTGGCATCTGAGTATCTGGTGCTTTTCCTTCCTTCTCCTCTGGGCTCTTGGATGCTGGCCAAGTGCGAACTTGCTTGGCAGGTTCACCAGCATGTGGGCCTAAATAATCTCCTGCATCAATCTGAGTGACAGTGGTGCTCCTTGAGGCTGTAAAGTTGGCAGCTGTTTTCTTCTATTGCCTAAATGTGTCCCTGTCTCTGTCATGAGAAGCTGGGGTCCAGGCTGAGGGTAGAAGCAAGTCTGTTCCCCCAGGATTGAAACTAGATGACCTCTAGGATCCCATTCCAACTGGAAGCCTATGAAATGCAAGATTCTCTGGATGGTAGTTGGGGTCTTTTGAGTTTCCAGCTTAAAACTATCCCCAAAATCCTACCTTCAAGGCTTAGCCAACAGGAAAACTATGTGGTGACTAGCTTTTGGAGCAGTGCTATGAATCTTCTTTCCCTCTTAATTCTCTCTCCCATCAGTAGCCTGAGTGAGCTTCTCGAGCATAAACCAAACCACACCACGTGAATCCTCTGCTTGAAATCATCCACTGTCTTCACAATGCACTGTGACTTCTTATAGTGGCTTGCCAGACTTCCGTGATCTGGTCCCTATTGACCCTTACAACATCATCTTCTGTTGTTTCCCTCTACTGCAGAGTAGCTCATTCCATTGTTAGTTCCTATAATATGCCAAGCTCTCTCCTGTGTCAGAACTTTTGTACATGTTGATCTTTTGGAGGCAAGGAATACTCTTCCATCCCCATGCTTTGCATGGCTATCTCCTCTTTCATGTTTCAGCTGGCCACCCCTGATAACTCTCTCTGATACTGAGCTGTTTCCTCTCTTACCAGTTGAGCTTCAATACATCTCCCCAGAATACTCATTTACCTGTATACGGTCTCTCCTTCCCTGGAACAGGAACCTAGTCTGTCCTTGGTGTTACCTTACCCTTAGAGTTTGGAACAGAAGCTGGAATGGTAGGGGTTTGATTCATATACAAACAACTGAATGGCAAATCAGCCATCCAGTCATATTTCCCAGAGATCAGGGCTTCTGCTCCATCAGGGCAAAGCCATTTTCTCCTCAGTTAGAAGCTCAAGGGAGCCACTAAACATGTCACCTACCAGAAGTCATATCCATCCAGAGGGAAAGTATGCTGGAAGCCCTGAAGTCAATGGTGGGGGCTGGAAAATTGGTCTCTTATCATCCACAGGCCCAATGAGTGAGTCTTTTGCTTGTTAATATCTGTTGTTAAAAATGCTTAATTCAGCTAGCCTTGCAGTTGAGCTAGGGAAAACTGAAGTGAACTGTGGATTATTGAATTTTTCCCACTGAAGTTATTCTGCAACAGACAAGCACAAACAAGAGAACGAGGAGTAAAGGACCTTGGTCTGGGGCAGGGGTGAAAAGCAGCTTAGATGCTGTTCCCGGAACTGTAACTCTGCTTGGAGCAAAGAAGGGCAATGAGGTGGGGGCTGAGGGAGGAGAGTGAGGGCTGGAGAATCATATGCACACAGAGAAGACAGCTTCTTAAGTCTCCCCAAGATGGGAGAAGGGAGCATCAGGGGCAAAAATGGCAGCAATGTGAGTCTAAGGCTGTTGAAAAAAAGATATATGTGCTCAGCCTGCCGAATATCCGCCACAGAAGTATCCAGGTAGCCTGGAGTTGTCAATCAAACATTTATGCGGCAATACTTAGCTCACAATCATTGCGCACGTGCACAGCACAGGCTGTTCTGGACAGGTCCTATACAGAAACCCAGGCAGGGGGCCTGCCTTGCCCATGGCCCAGCCGAAGGGAGTATAGTGCAGAGAAGGATAAGAAATTAGGGTGAAGGGCTTGGCTGTCTGTCTTGTTTGCTTTAATTCTCTCCCTCCCACACCACTGTGGACTCCTCATGGACCAAGTAAATTTTCATGACCTTTGGGTTTCAGCCTCCTTTATAGGGGAGAGTGGGGGGTGCCTGTTAAGGAAATAGCCTTTGAATAAAGCAGGGCTGGTTTTGAGGGCTGCCTTTGTCACTGGATTAATCAGTACTCTAGAAACTCAACTCAAACCACACTTAGCGCCACCTTCCCCAAGTAATGTATTGGCTTCCATAACTTAAAAAAAAAGAAAAAAAATTCAAGGATGATTGACTTCAGGTGTGGCTGGTCCAGGCCGCTTAAACAATGTCACCAGAGATCTGCCTCTTTTCACATCTGGATTCATTTCCAGGCCCCCAAATGGGGCAATTTATCTCCAGCAGCTCCACAGGCCTACATCTATCTATCTGGTTTCCCCATTAGGAAGAGAGCCCTTTTTCACCAGAACTCCAGAAAAAAAATCCAGAGCTGATGAATATCAGACTGAATTAAGTCAGGTGCGTTGTCAGAACCAGTCTCTTTAACCAGAGAAATAAAATGAGCTAATTGACCAGGTATGGAGCCAGGTTGGAGGTAGAGGTGGGGAGAGGCAGGCCTGTCCAGGGGCAGCTGGTACCAAAAAAGGTGGAAATCATGTGGGTGAATAAAAACAGTAGATGTCTACCACCACAGCTGCTCCCTGGCTGTGTGACTGAGTAAGGGGCTTAATGTTTCTGAGCTTTGATTTCCTCATCTGTTAAAATAAGATAAGCAATGATATTTAATTCTGTTAGGATTAAGGGGGTAATACCTATGAAAGATTTAATAGGGCATAGGACATAGTAAGTGCAGAGTAAATAGTAGTTATTGTTATTGCTCCCAAGACAATTTTTGTCCATGTACCCTGCCAATGTTATTTAATTATATCACGAATATATCTCTTTTTTTCCCCTGGAGAGAGCACAAGCTCCTTGTGGCCAAACAATGCTTATTGAATCCAGATCATTTGGGGATCTTGTTAAAACGCAGATTCTACAGTGTCGGCAAGGATGTGGAGAAAAAGGAACACTTGTGCACTGTTGATGGGAATGCAGACTGGGATAGTCACTCTGGAAAATAGTATGGAGGTTCCTCAAAAAGTTAAAAATAGAACTACACTACAATTAAGTAATTGCATTACTGAATATTTACCCAAAGAATGTAAGAACACTAATTCAAAAGGATACATGTACCCCTATGTTTATAGCAGCATTATTTACAGTAGCCAAGATATGGAAGCAGCCCAAGTGTCCATCAATTGATGAATGAATAAAGAAGATGTGGTATATATACACAATGGAATATTATTCAGCCATAAAAAATGTAATCTTGCCATTCGTAATGAGATGGATGGAGCTAGAGAGTATTATGCTAAGCAAAATAAGTCAGAGAAAGACAAATACCATATGATTTCATTCATATGTGGAATTTAAGAAACAAAACAAATGAGCAAAGGGGGAAAAGAAGAGAGAGAAACAAAGCAAGAAAGAGATTCTTAACAATAGAGAAAAAATAGATGGTTACCAGATGGGATGGGGGTAGGGGATGAGTTAAATAGGTGATGGGGATTAAGGAGAGCACTTATTGCAATGAGCACTGGGTGATGTATGGAATTGTTGAATCACTGTATTGTATACCTGAAACTAATATAACACTGTGTGTTAACTAACTGGAATTAAAATAAAAAGTTAAAAAAATGCAGTTTCTGATCCTTCAAATCTGGGTTGGGGCTTAAGATTTTCAATTCTCATAAGCTTTTCAGAATTGACTTTTTCAAGAATTTTCCAATTCTGATAGTCTTTGCAAAATTCCATGTGATGAATTCCAGACCACACTTGAGTAGCAAGGACCATGTATATCCCACAGTTATTCTCAAATACCAGTCAATAGATGTGTTGTATCAGAACCACCTGGGTTTTTTTTGGGGGGGGGGAAGAGAATTTACTGGTGTCTCACATAACGTAATAGAGACATAAGTATGAGAGACAAAGATTACATCAGGCATAATTTGGTCACTAGTCCTGATCACCTGGTCACCTGGTCTCTGTCTCCCTCTTTCTTGTGCTTAGTTCATTTCATTCCTCACATTCACATTATAGCTGCAGAAGCTCCAACCCTTTCATTGTCTCTGCTTCAAGCTCTCCATCCCAGAAGTCTTTGCAAAATTCTCATGGTATCTCATTGGCTCTGAAGGGGTTCCATGCTAATCTCTAAATTCATTTCTATGGAAAGTCAATGCAGGCTCTGATTGGTCAGGACTAAATCGTATCCCCCCTGTGAAGTCAGAGTGCGGGTCTCTTCACTGAAGCATCTAGAATGAAGAGTGTGTGTTGTGTGTGTGTGCAGGAGGATTTCCAAAATAAAATTGAAAGCTAGCACAGAAAGTCAAGGGCCACCCAGCCTCAATTCCAACCCCAGGACTCTTATGTCCAAATTTCGCATAGCTAATGGGTATCTCAGATATGACATGTTCAAATGGAGCATCTGATCTTTTCTCCCCATATCTACTCCTTTTAATTTTTCTAATACCAGTTAATGGCAACCCCAATCTTCTGATAGCCCAGACCAGAAAGCCTGGCATCATCCTTTACTCCTCCTTCTCTCTTAACTTTATTTTTTTTTTTAAAGATTTTATTTATTTATTTGAGAGAGAGAGAGAATGAGAGACAGAGAGCATGAGAGGGAGGAGGGTCAGAGGGAGAAGCAGACTCCCTGCCGAGCAGGGAGCCCGATGCGGGACTCGATCCTGGGACTCCAGGATCATGACCTGAGCCGAAGGCAGTCGCTTAACCAACTGAGCCACCCAGGCGCCCTCCTCCTTCTCTCTTATACCCAACATTTAATTCATCAGCAAATCCTATCAGCTCTACCTTCAAAAAAATCCAGTAGCCATCTAATCCAGGCCAGGAGCTTCTTGTCCTTGGACAGTGGTAGTTGCCTGGCTTGTACTCTTGCTGCCCTTCGTCTATTCTCCCCACAGCAGCCCCAGTACGATCCTGCTAAGATATGTCAGATCATGGTGCTCCTTTGCTAAAATTTCCAAATGGGTTCCCTGCTCATTTAGAAAATCTAAACTATTTATCAAGGCCTTTCAAGATGTGCCCCCCACCCTACCCCGCCCAACTACTTGCCTGACCTCATTACCATTCACCTGGAAGCTTGTTAAAGTGCACCTGCCAATTCCTGCCCCAGATATTCTGATTTGGTAGTTCTGGGCTGGGTCTGAGGGTTCTGCATTATCACAAGTGCCCTGTGTGATTTTGATGTGCAGCCTGGTTTTGCAAACAACTGCTCTCAACACCTAGCCTGGGCTAAGGTATGGAAAGAGTGAACAAACATCTGCTGAATTAGCATGTCATCTTCCCTTTGTGTGTGGTCTTCAGGCTGAAGCAGAAGTGATTGGGGAACAGGGTTACCTATAATTTCCTGTAATGAAATCTGATTATACATAGTTTGTTACTTCTATAATACTGAAGAGATCACTTGAGAAGTGTAATTAGCATCAGCTTGCTTCACAGGAGAAGGGGTGTCCTGCCTGTGCTGGTGTTGGCAAACGTGTTTGCCTCTCTGTAGGATGCCTGGGAGGCTGTTTGGTGACCACATCCTTCACTTTCACTTAATGGTGACAGCCCACTGCAGCCCACGGTGTTTCTGCCTGGTGTCTGCGCTGATAATGAAGGCGGCTTCACCAGAGCCCTTGTACAATCTATCCCTGCTGGAGAGCCTGCCTGCCTGACTTGTGTCATTTTAATTTGGCCCTTCACACTGCTAAAGTCACCTTGCTTGCTGTCCCTTTCTGCCTATTGCCATTCTTGGGCCTGACTATCTCCCGAGGTGTGAGCTCCCAGCTGCTTCCTTTTCTCACCCCTACCTTCCGGACCATGCAGCCCCAGCCCTCTTGACCTGGTCTTGGGGGCCCCTACCCCACCTTCCACCAGCTCCTACAGCTGTCCCTGTGACAGGCTCAGAGCTTCCTGCTGCCCTATTTTTATTAGGATGTCAGATTAATTTCCAAGTGTAAGAAAACCTGCATCAAAGGCCCAAGTCCATAATCTTCTCACTGGAGCCTCAACCTGGAGTTCTGGGAAGTGTCTATGGGGACACTTTGTAAGAAACAGAAATGGGCTATTTTAAGCAGAGGAGGAATTTCTTAATATACCTTATGGCAGCAAAGCCTGGAGAAATAGGCTCAGGAAAAGGCAGGAAGTAAGACAGCCCTGAGAGGAGGGTCTTGGGAGCAGGCAGAGACTTCAGGAGCCCACCTCCAAGATGCATCAGTGATAGTAATTTCCATTCTTGTGTCACGAGGCTCAACATTTAACATCCTGGAGAAAGGATTACCTCACAGCTCACCCCTCATCTAGGGAAGCACTGTGCATCATGATTGTCCATCATACCAAGGATGTTGATAACGCAGCTGAGAGAGTTCCTCAGGATGAAGCATAACCGAGGTGTGGGCTCCAGAGCCAGGCTGCCTGGGTTCGTATCCCAGCTCAGCCATGATTCATGGTGTAGCTCTCAGCAAGTTATTTATTTATTTTGGTCTGGGCTTCAGTTTTCTCATCTGAAAAATGGGGGTAATAATAATATCTACTTCATAAGATTCTGGTGAGGCTTAATTGAATGAATATATGCAAAACACTTAAAATAGTGCCAGGCACACAGTAGACGATCAGCATTAATTACCATTGGTAAGACCAAAAGGAGGGGGTGTGGCTGCATGGATGCTCAGAATGCTCTCTCCATAGGATTTTTGTACATCCCTCCTCAACCTCTAGCTCGGATTTTCTTGTGGTTTGTCACCGTCTCCCCCAGTGTAGGTGGTACCTGGTTAGGAGGAAAGAAACCTCAGGAACTTCCTGGCCCATAGGTTTCATGAACACAGAGGGACAGGTCAGGACAAAATATTGATCAGCAGCATAGGCTTTAGAGGCAACTTGACCTTGTTCAAATTCCGGTTCTGCTACAAACAGGTATGTGACCTAGGTTAGTTGTAGAGTGTCTCTGTGCTGTATAGAAAGCAGGACAATAAAAGCCTACTTCTTTGGGACGGTCCATCCACTCAAGCCAAAAATAGTTATTGAGCCCCTACTAGGAGCCAAACATTGTTCCAAGTGCTGGGATTACAGCATGAACTAAATAGACACACCCCTGCCCTCGAGAAAATAGGCATACCTTATTCCAGCTATCATACAGTTGCATAATTCCAGAGTGATAGGACGATGGAAGAACCACCTGCATACAGAACTGTGAGCTATGAGGAGGTCTCATTTTGAGCTGAGATTTGAAGTGTGACTAGGAACGAGCTAGGCCAAGGTTGGGGGGTGGGACAGAGCACAGCATTCCAGGCAAAAGAAACAGCATGTACAGAACCCCCAAAGCGTAATACATCACAGTTCTGTGGAAACGTTGGGAGGACTGATAAAGGGCCAATGTTGCCCCAGGTCAGGGAGGGAAAGGGAGTCTGTCTGGCCTGGAAGGGGACAAGAGTGGAGGCAGGTGATCCAGTGACAGCCATTCAGGCTTAGGGATAGAGATGGCTAGGACTATGGCAATGACAGTGAGGTTGGAGAACAAGTAGATGGATTTGGGAGATATTTGGGAGTTAAATCTTTATGATTAATGATGGATTAGGATACAGAGGTGAGGGAAAGAGGGTGTCAAGGATGTTCTCTTTGATTTCTCCAAGATTTCTGGTTATGCTATAAGATGGCAGTGTTGCCACTCCCAGAGAGGAGAGCTGGATCTGGGGGCAGGAGGGGGTGTGAGGTCAGTATGGGACATGTTGCATTTGAAGTTCCTTTGAGACATCATACATCAGTGTCATATAGACAGCTGGATATCTAGGTCTGGAGGCCAGAGGACAGGTCTGAGCTCGAGGAATAAACTTGGCCCTCATAGGCATTAAGCTAAGTCAGGAGCCCTGAGAAGAGATGATCTGGCTGAGGAGAGACCCGGAGACAATTTGGAGAAAGCTCTTAGAAAGTGTGGCCATGTTACAAAGATTTAAATGATTGTTGAGCACGTGTATGTGTGGACACGTGCACACGAGTACATGTGTATGCATACATGTATGTGCGTGTGTGTGCTCCTATAGCCAAATCTCTCCTCTTGGGGCTGCTGCTGTGATTGGCTTCTGGCAGGGTGACTTTCACCTCATATTTGCTCCTATTGTCACCTAATAAAGGCTAAGATCCAGAAGGGGCCACCCTATGGTGGGAAGAGGAAAAGGAACTGGTGAGGTATGAAGGTGGTCTTACGAAGCTTCTTTCACCTACACCCACCACACATGCAACTCAGACCTGACACTTTGATTGAACTTAAATTCTTTCTTTCTAAGGGCTTCCCTGGAAGAATTATGAGCCCAACTTCCCCTGACAACACCAGGGGGAGGATGATATTGGCAATGGCATAAAAGCAGAGGCGAGAGGGAAGAGCAAAAGAGGAGCATTTATCCTGAGCAGGGTCCTCAAGCACCAGACACCTTCTGAGCAAGACAGAGAGAAACCAAGGGTTTTAAAAATAGAACTGCTACACTGCCTCAGGCAAGGAAACAACCCAGGATAAAGTCGACCTTCCTGATTCTAAGCAACTGATCCCCACTGAGGCAAAGAAGGCCCCTGAGCCCCAAAGAGGAGATGGAGGGCAGCCGGGCAAGAGGAGAGGGGCTGTAATTGGACTCTGGGCCTGAAGCTTTGTCCTGAAGTGGACAATGTATTCTCTGCCTCTGAAGAGAGAGCAGGTCCATGGGGCACGTGGGGCCCTTAATGCAGACAGCAGTATCTCCAGAGATGGCAAGGCAATTGGCAATAGGGCAAGCTGTTTCTGGAAGAGACCAGAACATCTGCATGCAAGCACAGGTTACTGTCTATAAAACCATTCTCAGAAGGTACAATTCCCCTTCTTCAAATGATGGCAGGGTTACAAAGTTAAGGATAACAGCACTGGTGCTCTGGGGAGGCTGAGGGACTGGGGAGGATGTAGGCATGGAGAAATGCGGCCAGTGCTTTGGTAGGGAGAGGTACCAAGCCCCATGGGAGCTTGGAGGAAGCAGAGGGCTTCAGAGAGAATATGACTTTGTTTTGTTTTTAGTAGACTTTATTTTTTAGAATAGTTTTAGACTGATAAAAAATTTAAGAAGATAGTACAGAGAATTCTCCCATACCCTCTTACCCAGTTTCCCCTAACAGATTAACATTAGTATGGTACATTTGTCACAATTAATGAACCAATATTAATATATTATTATTAACTAAAGTCCATGCTTCATTTAGATTTCCATAGTTTTTACCTGATTTTTTTTTTTTCTGTTCTGGGGTCCTATCCAGAATGATGCATTATATTCACTTGTCATGTCTCCTTAGGCTCCTCTTGGCTGCACCAGCTTCTCAGAACTTCTCTTGTTTTTGATGACTTTGACAGTTTTGAGGAGTACTGGTCAAGTGTTTTGTAGGATACCCTTTTATCAGAATTTGTCTAATATTTTCCTCATGATTAGAGTGGAGTTACGGGTTTTTAGGAGGAAGACCACAGAAGTAAGTGCCTTTTTCACCACGTTTTATCAAGTGTACATCCCATCAGCATGTTTTATCACACTGACACTGACCTTAGTCACCTGGCTGAGGCAGTGTTTGTCAGGTTTCTCCATGGTGAAGTTAATCTCCTTCTCCTCTCCAGACTGTATTCTGGATTTTTAAAAAGATTTATTTATTTATTTTAGAGAGAGAGGGAGAGCGCTTACAGCGGGGAGCAGGTAGAGGGAGAGGGAGCGAGGAAATCTCAAGCAGACTCCCTGCTGAGTGCGGAACCCAGCATGGGGCTCGATCTCATGATCCTGAGATCATCACCTGAGCCGAAATAAAGAGTCGGACGCTTAACTTGACCGAGCCACCTAGGGGCCCCTCCAGACTGTATTCTTTGGAAGGAAGTCAATATGTACAGCCCATGTTTAAAAAGTAGGGGGTTATTCTTCCTCTTCTTGAGAGCTGAGTATGTATCTACGTGAAGTTTTTGGAATTCCTCTGCAAAAGAAATTTGTCTCTTCTCCCTCATTTACTTATTTATTCAATCATTTATTTATATCAGTATGGGCTCCTGGATATCTACAGTTTCGGTTACAATCTAATACTACTTCATTTTGTTGCTCAAATCATTGCAGCTTTGGCCATTAGAAGCTCTTTCAATTAGTTCCTGTCTCTTTGGCATGCCCCCTTTGACATACATTTTTAACTTCTTCACTTTTTTGGTACTATAGGATGCTCAAGGCTCATCTTGGACATTTCCTGCTCCAGTCCTAGAATCAGCCATTTCTTCAAGGAGCTCAGTTTCCTTTATTAGAATGGTATTAGAAACCAAGATCTGGGCACCAGGTGTGTTCATTGCTACTGGGGTGTCATTGTTTCTGGGCCTCTCAGCTGACAGAGCAAGAAAATGTATGTATGTATACTAACCCATGCATGTACACACATTTGTAACTATTTCTCTATGTAACCATTTGTATCTATATTAAATGAAAGGTGAGTTCATACTACTGTCTCTAATCTGTTATCAATCACATGGATCGCTGTGGCCTTCTCTTGTTTGTATATAAATTCCCACACTAACAGTGATAAACTTGGCTCATACCACCCAACATCCATATACTTAGTTGTTCGATTCCAGTATACATTTATAGTGGTTTCAGAATTATTAACCTAAGTAGCTGTATAGGAAAAAGACTTTATCAAGTAGAGCACAGTTCTTACGTGAAGTTCTTCTTGCCTTTAGTTTTACAGACTCCATTCATTTCCAAAGTTACTTAGGTCAGCACCTTTTCTGCCTACTCTTCTCTGAGGTTGTTCCATACATTTGTAATATAGGTAGACTCTTTTGTCACAGTCGATAGTCCTTCCTGTAATCTCCCAGCCTCCTAATTTTTAAAATTTGTATACATTAAAGTTCACTCTTTGTGCTGTAAACTCTTATGAGTTTTAACAAATGCATAATGTCATGTATTCACTATTAAAATATCATACAGAGTACTTTCACTGCTCTAAAAATCTCCTGTGCTTTATATATTCATCCATTCCCCTTACACTCCTCCAACTCCTGAGAAAACACTTTTTTTTACTGTCTTTATAGTTTCATCATTTACAGAATGTTGTATAATTGGAATTATACAGCATGCAGCCTTCTCAACTGGCTTCTTTCACTTAGCAATATGTATTTAAGGTTCCATGTCTTTTCATGCTTGACAGCTCATTTATTCTTATTGATGAATAATATTCTACTGTATGGATGTAGCAGTTTGTTTATTCATTCACCTATTGAAGGGCATCTTGGTTGCTTCTAGCTTTTGGCAATTATGAATAAAGATTCTGTAAGCATTTGCATGTGGGTTTTTGTGTGGACATACATTTTAAAATATTTGAGTATATACCTAGGAGGACAATTGCTGGATCATGTGGTAAGATGATGTTTAGTCTTGTCAGAAACTGCCAAGCTATCTTCCAAAGTGGCTGCACCATTTTGCATTTCCTTCAGCAATGAGAATTCCTGGGGCTCTGCATCATCACCAGCATTTGGTATTGTTAATTTTTTGGAGTTTGGCCATTCTAATACTTGTGTAGTGGTTCCCAATTATTGTTTTAATATATAATTCAGTAATGGCAAATTATGTTGTGTATTTTTTTAAGATTTTATTTATTTATTTGAGAGAGAGTGAGACCAAGACAGAGCACAAGCAAGTGGGAGGAGGCAGAGGGGAAGGGAGAAGCAGGCTCCCCGCTGAGCAGGGAGCCCTATGCGGGACTCTATCCCAGGGCCCTGGGACCATGACCTGAGCCGAAGACAGACGCTTAACCAACTGAGCCATCCAGGCGCCCCTGATGTTGTGTATTTTTTTTAATATGCTGGTTTTCCATTTGTATGTTTTCTTTGGTGAGGTATCTGTTCAGATCATTTGCCCCTTTTAAAATTGGGTTATTTGCTGCATTATTGTTGCATTTTAAAGGTTCTTTTTATATTTTGGATACAAGTTCTTTATCAGATATGCATTTTGAAAATATTTTCTCCCAGTCCATGGCTTGTCTTTTCATTCAGTTCACTTCTGAAGAGCATAAGTTTTAAATTTTAATAAAGTCTAACTTACCAATTTTTTCTTTCATAGTTTGTGCTTCAGGAGTTATACTTAACTTACCACCAGATACATAGTCACCTAGAATTGTTTTTTTAAAAGAAATTTTATAGTCTTGCCCTTTATATTTAGGTCTATGATCCATTTGGGGTTAATTTTTGGAAAACATGCAAGGTCTCTATCTAGATAATATTATATGCAGCTGGTTGTCCAATTGTTCCAGGACTATTTGTTGGAAAGATGATTCTTTGTTGACTTGGCTTTGCTCCTTTGTCAAAGATTGATTTATTATATTTGTGTGGGTCTACTTCTGTGCTCTTTATTCTGTTCTATTAATCTATGTGTCCATTCTTTCACCAATACTACCTTTTCCTGATTATTTTAGCTGCAGGATTTTTGTAAATGTCCTTTATCAAATTGAGCAAGTTCTCCTCTATTCCTAGTTGCTGAGAGTTTTTATTATGAATGGGTGTTGGATTTTTTCAAATGCCTTTTCTGGATCAATTGATATGATCATATGATTTTTTCTTCTTTAACCTGTTGATGTGGTAGCTCAGAGAGAGGCTTGGGCATTCTAAAAATGAGAGGGATTATTTTAATTGATTTTTGAATGTTGAATCAGGCTTGCATACCTGGAATAAATGCCACTTGATTATAGTCTATAGCTTTTTTTTAAATATGTTGTTGGATTAGATTTGCTAATATTTTATTGAAGATTTTTGTATCTATGCTCATGAGAGATATTGGTTTGTGGTCTTTATTTCTTCTAATGTCTTTGTAGGGTTTTGGTATTAGGATAATCTGATCTCATGGAATGAGCTAGGAAGTGTCTCCTCTGCTTTTATTTTCTAGAAGAGATTGTAGAGAATTGGTATTACTTTTTTTTCTCAAACCTTTGATAGATTTCACCAGTGGAACTATCTGGGCCTGGTGCTTTCTTTTGGAACAGTTATGAATTATTTGTCAAATTTCTTTAGTAAATATAGTTATTAATTATTTATTAAATTTCTTTAGTAGATATAGATTATCTATTCAGATGATCTATTTCTCTTTATGTGAGCTTTGATAGCTTGTGTCTTTCAAGTAGTTGGTCCATTTCATCCAAGTTATCGAATTTGTAGTCATACTTATTCCTTTACGATTCTCCTTAATGTCCATGGAATCAGTAATGATAGTTCCTTTTTATTTCTATTAGTAATTTGTGTCTTCTCTCTTATTTCTTATTGAGCCTGATTAGAGGTTTATCAATTTTATCCATCTTTTCAAAGAACCAGATTTTGGTTTTGTTGATTTAAAATTTTTTTCTGTTTTATTTATTTCTAATCTAATTTTTATTATTTTTTTTCTGCCTTTTTCTGGGCTTAAATTTCTTTCTTTCTATAGTTTCCTAATGTGGAAGCTTAGATTATTGATTTTAGATCTTTCTTCTTTTCTAATACTTGCTATAATTCATTAAATTATAATGTTATAAATTTCTCTCTAAATACTGTTTTTACTACATTTCACACATTTTGATAAGTTGTATTTTTACTTTCATTTAATTCAAAATATATTTGAATTTCTCCTGAGACTTCTTCTTTAACCCATGTGTTATTTAGAAGTGTGTTCTTTAATGTCCAAATATTTTTGGGATTTTTATTTTATTTTATTTTTTAAGATTTTATTTATTTATTTGACAGAGAGATAGAGAGAGCACAAGTAGGCAGAGTGGCAGGCAGAGGGAGAGGGAGAAACAGGCTCTCCACTGAACAGGGAGCCTGATGTGGGTCTCAATCCCAGGACCCTGGGCTCATGACCTGAGCTGAAGGCAGCCACTTAACCGACTGAGCCACCCAGGTGCCCCTATTTTTGGAATTTTTAAATTATCTTTCTGTTATTGACTTACAGCTTAATTCTATTGTTGTCTGAGGACACATTTTGTTTGATTTCTTTTTTTATTGAAGTATAGTTGACACACGTTACATTAGTTTCAGGTGTACAATATAATGATTCAATAAGTCTAGTTATGCTATGCTCATCACAAGTGTAGCCACCATCTGTCACTATACAATGATATTCCAATACCATTGACTATATTCCCAATACTGTACATTTCATCATTGTGACTTATTCATTCCATAACTGGAAGCCTGTACCTCTCACTCCCCTTTACTCATTTTGCCCATTCTCCCACCACCCTACCCTCTGGCAACCACCAGTTTGTTTTCTGTATTTATGGATCTGTTTCTGCTTTTTGTTTGTTTATTTGTTTTATTTTTTAGGTTCCACTATAAGTGAAATCCTATGGTATTTGTCTTTCTCTGACTGATTATTTCACTTAGCATAATATCTTTTAGATCCATCCATGCTGTTGTAAGTGGCAAGATCTCATCCTTTTTTTGTGGCTTAGTAATATTCCTGTGTGTGTGTGTGTGTGTGTGTGTGACATCTTTTTTTAATTTAATTAAATTAATTTATTTTTTTCATGCAGAACGTGTCCTCTTTAATACCCACCACCAGGCTAACCGATACTCCCACCCCCCTCCCCTCTAGAACCCTCAGTTTGTTTTTCAGAGTCCATCATCTCTCATGGTTCCTCTCCCCCTCCGATTTCCCCCCCTTCATTCTTCCCCTCCTGCTATCTTCTTTTTTTTTTTTAACATATATTGCATTATTTGTTTCAGAGGTACAGATCTGTGATTCAACAGTCTTGCACAATTCACAGCACTCACCACAGCACATACCCTCCCCAATGTCTATCACCCAGGCACCCCATCCCTCCCACCCCACCCCCCCACTCCAGCAACCCTCAGTTTGTTTCCTGAGATTAAGAATTCCTCATATCAGTGAGGTCATATGATACATGTCTTTCTCTGATTGACTTATTTCGCTCAGCATAACACCCTCCAGTTCCATCCACGTTGTTGCAAATGGCAAGATCTCATTCCTTTTGATGGCTGCATAATATTCCATTGTATATATATACCACCTCTTCCTTATCCATTCATCTGTCGATGGACATCTTGGCTCTTTCCACAGTTTGGCTATTGTGGACATTGCTGCTATAAATATCGGGGTGCACGTACCCCTTCGGATACCTACATTTGTATCTTTGGGGTAAATACCCAGTAGTGCAATTGCTGGATCGTATGTTAGCCTGATTTTCAACTTTTTGAGGAACCGCCATACTGTTTTCCAGAGTGGTTGCACCAGCTTGCATTCTCACCAACAGTGTAGGAGGGTTCCCCTTTCTCCACATCCCCGCCAACATCTGCATTTCCTGACTTGTTAATTTTAGCCATTCTGACTGGTGTGAGGTGGTATCTCATTGAGGTTTTGATTTGGATTTCCCTGATGCCGAGCCATGTTGAGCACTTTTTCATGTGTCTGTTGGCCATTTGGATGTCTTCTTTGGAAAAATGTCTGTTCATGTCTTCTGCCCATTTCTTGATTGGATTATTTCTTCTTTGGGTGTTGAGTTTGATAAGTTCTTTATAGATTTTGGATACTAGCCCTTCATCTGATATGTCATTTGCAAATATCTTCTCCCATTCTGTCGGTTGTCTTTTGGTTTTGTGGACTGTTTCTTTTGCTGTGCAAAAGCTTTTTATCTTGATGAAGTCCCAATAGTTCATTTTTGCCCTTGCTTCCCTTGCCTTTGGCGATGATTCTAGGAAGAAGTTGCTGTGGCTGAGGTCGAAGAGGTTGCTGCCTGTGTTCTCCTTTAGGATTTTGATGGACTCCTGTCTCACATTGAGGTCTTTCAACCATTTGGAGTCTATTTTTGTGTGTGGTGTAAGGAAATGGTCCAGTTTCATTCTTCTGCATGTGGCTGTCCAATTTTCCCAACACCATTTGTTGAAGAGACTGTCTTTTTTCCATTGGACATTCTTTCCTGCTTTGACAAAGATTAGTTGACCATAGAGTTGAGGGTCCATTTTTGGGCTCTCTATTCTGTTCCATTGATCTATGTGTCTGTTTTTGTGCCAGTACCATACTGTCTTGATGATGACAGCTTTGTAATAGAGCTGGAAGTCCGGAATTGTGATGCCGCCAGCTTTGCTTTTCTTTTTCAACATTCCTCTGGCTATGCGGGGTCTTTTCTGGTTCCATACAAATTTAAGGATTATTTGTTCCATTTCTTTGAAAAAAGTGGATGGTATTTTGATGGGGATTGCATCGAATGTGTAGATTGCTCTAGGTAGCATTGACATCTTCACAATATTTGTTCTTCCAATCCATGAGCATGGAACATTTTTCCATTTCTTTGTGTCTTCCTCAATTTCTTTCATGAGTATTTTATAGTTTTCTGAGTACAGATCCTTTGCCTCTTTGGTTAGATTTCTTCCTAGGTATCTTATGGTTTTGGGTGCAATTGTAAATGGGATCGACTCCTTAATTTCTCTTTCTTCTGTCTTATTGTTGGGGTATAGGAATGCCACTGATGTCTGTGCATTGATTTTATATCCTGCCACTTGACTGAATTCCTGTATGAGTTCTAGCAGTTTGGGGGTGGAGTCTTTGGGGTTTTCCACATAAAGTATCATATCATCTGCAAAGAGTGAGAGTTTGACTTCTTCTGTGCTGATTTGGATGCCTTTGATTTCTTTTTGTTGTCTGATTGCTGTGGCTAGGACTTCTAATACTATGTTGAATAGCAGTGGTGATAGTGGACATCCCTGCCGTGTTCCTGACCTTAGGGGGAAAGCTCTCAGTTTTTCCTCACTGAGAATGATATTCACTGTGGGTTTTTCATAGATGGCTTTTATGATATTGAGGTATGTACCCTCTATGCCTATACTCTGTAGAGTTTTGATCAAGAAAGGATGCTGTACTTTGTCAAATGGTTTTTCTGCATCTATTGAGAGGATCATATGATTCTTGTTCTTTCTTTTGTTAATGTATTGTATCACATTGATTGATTTGCGGATGTTGAACCAACCTTGCAGCCCAGGGATAAATCCCATTTGGTCATGGTGAATAATCCTTTTAATGTACTGTTGGATCCTATTGGGTAGTATTTTGGTGAGAATTTTTGCATCCATGTTCATCAAGGATATTGGTCTGTAATTCTCCTTTTGGATGGGGTCTTTGTCTGGTTTTGGGATCAAGGTAATGGTGGCCTCATAAAACGAGTTTGGAAGTTTTCCTTCCATTTCTATTTTTTGGAACAGTTTCAGAAGAATAGGTATTCATTCTTCTTGAAATGTTTGGTAGAATTCCCCTGGGAGGCCATCTGGCCCTGGGCTTTTGTTTGTTGGGAGATTTTTGATGACTGCTTCAATTTCCTTAGTGGTTATAGGTCTGTTCAGGTTTTCTATTTCTTCCTGGTTCAGTTTTGGTAGTTGATACATCTCTAGGAATGCATCCATTTCTTCCAGGTTATCTAATTTGCTGGCATAGAGGTGCTCATAATATGTTCTTATAATTGTTTGTATTTCTTTGGTGTTGGTTGTGATCTCTCCTCTTTCATTCATGATTTTGTTGATTTGGGTCTTTTCTCTTTTCTTTTTGATAAGTCTGGCCAGAGGTTTATCAATCTTGTTAATTCTTTCAAAGAACCAGCTCCTAGTTTCGTTGATCTGTTCTACCATTCTTTTGGTTTCTATTTCATTGATTTCTGCTCTGATCTTTATTATTTCTCTTCTCCTGCTGGGTTTAGGCCTTATTTGCTGTTTTTTCTCTAGCTCCTTTAGGTGTAGGGTTAGGTTGTGTATTCGAGACCTTTCTTGTTTCTTGAGAAAGGCTTGTATTGCTATATACTCTCCTCTTAGGACTGCTTTTGCTGCATCCCAAAGATTTTGAACAGTTGTGTTTTCATTTTCATTTGTTTCAATGAATTTTTTTAATTCTTCTTTAATTTCCTGGTTGACCCATTCATTCTTTAGTAGGATGCTCTTTAGCCTCCATGTATTTGAGTTCTTTCTGATTTTCCTCTTGTGATTGAGTTCTAGTTTCAAAGCATTGTGGTCTGATATGCAGAGAATGATCCCAATCTTTTGGTACTGGTTGAGACCCGATTTGTGACCTAGGATGTGATCTGTTCTGGAGAATGTTCCATGGGCACTAGAGAAGAATGTGTATTCCATTGCTTTGGGATGGAATGTTCTGAATATATCTGTGAAGTCCATTTGGTCCAGTGTGTCATTTAAAGTCTTTATTTCCTTGTTGATCTTTTGCTTAGATGATCTATCCATTTCAGTGAGGGGAGTGTTAAAGTCCCCCACTATTACTGTATTGTTGTCAATGTGTTTCTTAGCTTTTGTTATTAATTGCCTTTTATGATTGGCTGCTCCATGTTAGGGGCATAGATATTTACAATTGTTAGATCTTCTTTTGGATAGACCCTTTAAGTAGGATATAGTGTCCTTCTTAATCTCTTATTACACTCTTTGGTTTAATATCTAATTTGTCTGATATAAGGATTGCCACCCCAGCTTCCTTTTGGTGTCCATTAGTATGGTCAATGGTTTTCCACCCCCTCACTTTCAATCTGGGGGTGTCTTTGGTTCTAAAATGAGTCTCTTGCAGACAGCATATCGGTGGGTCTTGTTTTTTAATCCAATCTAGCCTGTGTCTTTTGATTGGGGCATTTAGCCCATTTACATTCAGGGTAACTATTGAAAGATAGGAATTTAGTGCCATTGTATTGCCTGTAAGGTGACTGTTACTGTATATTGTCTGTGTTCTTTTCTGGTCTATGTTGCTTTTAGGCTGTTTCTTTGCTTAGAGGACCCCTTTCAATATTTCTTGTAGGGCTGGTTTTGTGTTTGCAAACTCCTTTAGTTTTTCTTTCTCCTGGAAGCTTTTTATCTCTCCTTCTATTTTCAATGACAGCCTAGCTGGATATAGTATTCTTGGCTGCATATTTTTCTCATTTAGTGCTCTGAATATATCATGCCAGTCCTTTCTGGCCTGCCAGGTCTCTGTGGATAGGTCTGTTGCCAATCTAATGTTTCTACCATTGTAGGTTACATATCTCTTCTCCTGAGCTGCTTTCAGGATTTTCTCTTTGTCTCTGAGACTCATAAGTTTTACTACTAGATGTCAGGGTGTTGACGTATTTTTATTGATTTTGAGAGGGTTTCTCTGTGCCTCCTGGATTTTGATCCTGTGTTCTTCCCCAAATTAGGGAAGTTCTCTGCTATCATTTGCTCCAGTATACCTTCTGCCCCTCTCTCTCTTTCTTCTTCTTCTGGGATCTCAATTATTCTAATGTTGTTTTGTCTTATGGTATTGCTTATCTCTCAAATTCTGCCCTCGTGATCCTGTAGTTGTTGATCTCTCTTTTTCTCAGCTTCTTTATTTTCCATCATTTGGTCTTCTCTATCACTGATTCTCTCTTCTGCCTCATTTATCCTAGCAGTTAGCACCCCTATATTTGATTGCATCTCATTAATAGCCTTTTTGATTTTGACTTGGTTAGATTTTAGTTCTTTTATTTCTCCAGAAAGGGTTTCTCTAATAACTTCCATGCTTTTTTCAAGCCCAGCTAGTACCTTTAAAGTCATGATTCTGAACTCTAGATCTGACATCGTACTAATGTCCGTATTGAGTAGGTCCCTGGCAGTCGGTACTACCTCTTGTTCTTTTTGTTGAGGTGATTTTTTCTGTCTTGTCATTTTGTCCAGAGGAGAATAGATGAATGAGAGAACAAAATGCTAACAGGGTAACAACGTCCCCAGAAAATACACTCTAAACAAATCAGAAAAGACCTGAAGCCAGGGGAAAAGAAAGGGAAAGAACGAAAAAAGAAAAAGAAAAAAAAAAAGTAAAAGAAAAAGATAAAAACAAACAAAAACAGAACAAAACAAAAAAACCCAGAATATGATCAAATATGATCAGGCTGGTGCATAGATCAGTGCCACACACTAGATTTTGGGTGTATTTTGATCTGTTAGAAGAAAGTGCCTCCCAAAATTTTAAAGAAAGAAAAACTTATATATGTACAAAAATAAGGGTTGATATGATGAAGGGATGGAATATGAATGTAAAGATGAGAATTATAAAAAATTTTATAAAAGGAATTGATAAGAGTTTGAAAAAAGAAAGAAGAGGATTTTAAAAAAATGAAAAAAAAGGGGAGAGAAAGTGATCAGGCAGGAGACTAGAACAAAGCCATACACTAGAGATTTAGGGTATATTTTGATCTGTTAGAAGAAACTGTATCTCCAAATTTTAAAGAGAGAACAACTTATATATATGTATATGCCAAAAATAAGGGTAACTACTAGGAAGGGATAGAACATGACTCTAAAAATGAAAAATAAAAATGTTTTTTTAAAAAGGGATTGATAAGATGTTGGTTGAAAAAGGGAAAAGGAAAAATTAAAAAAAAAAAAGACAGTTAAAAAAAATTAACTTTGAAAGACTAAAGAATCATGGTAAAATAGCCATGGATTCTATGTGCTATATTCCCCTATCGCTGGAGTTCTGCCGTTCTCGTTGATCGGTAAACTTGGTCTTGGCTGGCTGTTCTTGCTGATCTTCTGGGGAAGGGGCCTGTTGCCGTGGTTCCCAAATGTCTTTGCCGGAGGCAGAATTGCCCCGCTCTTGCTGGTCCGGGCTAAGTCATCTGCTCGGGTTTGCTCTCCGGAGCTTTTGTTCCCTGCAAGCTTTCCCTACAGCTTTGGAGGCCAAGAGTGAAAATGGCGGCCTCCCAATCTCTGCCCCGCAGGAGCTGAGAACTTGGGGCCCCGCTTGTCAGCGAGCCCCCAGAGAAAAGCAGTCAGTCACTCCCGTCTCCCCGGTCTCCGGCCGCACTCCGTGCTCACCCGGCCTGTGACCCAGCGTTTCTATCTCTGGCACCCGACCCCGTGTGGAGTCTCCAAACCCAGCAGATCCCTGCGGTGCGCTCCCGTGCCACTCCTCCCGGGGGAGGAAGGTGAGTCTCCCCGGATCTGCCGCTTGTTGGGTCCTTCCTGGAGGAGCAGTGGCCCGACTGTGCCGCGGATCACAGTTTATGACAACCCTGAGCTGAGAGCCCACGCCTCGGCTCCGTCCCTGCAGCCAGCTTCCCCGCTCCAATACCTGGGAGCTCTGCCGCACTCAGGCACCCCTGGTCTTTCTGTGACCCCGAGGGTCCTGAGACCACACTGTCCCACGAGGGTTCCACCCTCCGCTTAGCCACTGGAGTGACGTCCCTCAGCGGAGCCGACTTCTAAAAGTTCCGATTTTGTGCTTGGCGGCTCTATCACTTGCCAGAAGCTGCCGACAGAGGCCCCCTTCCCCGCCGTCTATCCTCCCGAATATCGCCTCGGATTTACTTCTCCGCACGTCCTGCCTTCCAGAAAGTGGTCGCTTTTCTGTTCAGAGTTGTTGCTATTCTTTTCTTCGATCTCCTGTTGAGTTTGTAGGTGTTCAGAATGGTTTGATCCCTATCTAGCTGAATTCCTGAGACCAGACAAAATCCAGGTCTCCTACTCCTCCGCCATCTTGCTCCTTGTGTGTGACATCTTTAGCCATTCTTCTATCAATGGACACTTAGGTGGCTTCCATTTCTTGGCTATTGTAAACAATGCTGCAATAAATGTAGGGGTGCATATATCTTTTTGAACTAGTGTTTTCATTTTCTTTGTGTACATACCCAGTAGTGGAATTACCGGATCATATGGTATTTCTCTTTTCAATTTTTTGAGGAACATCCTATTTTGCTTGATTTCTATTTTGAAAGTTTGCTAAGGAGTGTTTTATGGCCCAGAATATGGTGTATTTTGGTGAATATTCCATGTGAACTTGAGAAGAATGTATAGTCTGTTGTTGGATAGAGTTCTACAAATGTCAATTAGATCAAGTTGCTTTATAGTGCTGTTTACGTCAACTATATCCTTACTGAGTTTCTGCCTATGTGATATATCAATTACTGAAGAGCAGTGTCAAAGTTTCCACCTATTAGAGTGAATTTATCTATTTCTCTCCAGAGTTCTATCCACTTTTGCATCATGTATTTTGATGCTCTGTTGTTACGTGCATTAAAGATCATGTCATTTTGGAAAAATTAACCCCTTATAATTACATAATTACCTTCTTTATCTCTGATAATTTTCCTTGTACTGGAATTTCCTTGTGCATTATCTTTTCTTTTGATGAGTGTTCCTGCTGAGCAGGGAGCCTGATGCGGGGCTCAATCCCAGGACCCTGGGATCATGACCTGAGCCAAAGGCAGATGCTTAATGACTGAGCCACCCAGGCGCCCCTGTGGCATATCTTTTTTAACCCATTTACTTTTAACCTATCTATGTCTTTATATTTAGAGTGGGTTTTTTTTAGACAAAATATAGTTGGATCTTGTTTTTTAATTCACTCTGATTTTCCTGTCTTTTAATTGGTATACTTACACCATTCACACGTAAAGTATTGACGCCAATCTATTTTGTGTGTAACTGTTTTCTATTCATTGTACTTATTCCCCTCTCCCTTCTTCTCCTGCATTCTCTGGTTTTTAATTGAGCATTTTATATGATTTTATTTTCTCATCTCTCTTTGCATATCAATTATACTTATTTAAAAAATTTTAGTGGCTTCCTTAGAGTTTGAAATATACATTTACAACTGATCTAAGTCACTTTCAAACAACACTATTATGACTTTTGACAACATGGGGCTTAGGGGTGCCAATCCCCATGGACTGAAAATCTATATACAACTTTTGATTCCCCCCAAACTCAACTACTAATAGCCTACTCTGGACTGAAAGCCTTACTGATAACATAGTCAATTAGCCCATATTTTGTTTGTTATGTGTGTTATCTACTGTATTCTTACAATTAACTAAGCTAGAAAAAAAGAAAATGTTATTAAGAAAATCATAAGGAAGAGAAAATACTTTTATAATTCTGTATTTATTGAAAAAATCCACATAAAAGTGGACCTCTGCAGTTCAAAACCATGTTGTTCAGGGGTCAACTGTATACTACTTCACAGGTAGTACAGTTACCTTATGGCAGAATATTCCCAATTCTGCCCACTAATCACTTATAAAAGTGCTGTTATTGATTTCATTTATCCAAATCTATAAACATACACTACATTGTTAGTATTATTTGAAAAAAAAATTTATTAGGTCAACTAAGAATATGAAAAATAAAAGATTTTACCTTTATTCCTTCTCCAATGCTTTTTCTCTTATCATGTAGATCTGAGTTTTTAACCTATATTATTTTCCTGCTTCCTGAAGAACTTCTAACACTTTTTTGCAGAGCAGATGTGCTGGTGATGAATTTTCTGTTTTTGTTTGCCTGAGGAAGTCTTCATTTCCTCTTCCTCTTAGGGGATGATTTCACTGGATATAGAATTCTAAGTTGGTATATATTCCATTGTACCAACTTAGATTGGCAATGACATGGATGGAACTGTAGGGTATTATGCTGAGCGAAATAAGTCAATCAGAGAAAGACATGTATCATATGATCTCGTTGATACGAGGAATTCTTAATCTCAGGAAACAAACTGAGGGTTCCTGGAGTAGTGGGGCGTGGGAGGGATGGGGTGGCTGGGTGATAGACATTCGGGAGGATATGTGCTATGGTAAGCACTGTGAATTGTGAAAGACTGTTGAATCACAGACCAGTACCTCTGAAACAAATAATACATTATATGTTAAAAAAAAGAAGAAGAAGACGATAGCAGGAAGGGGAAAATGAAGGGGGGAAATCGGAAGGGGAGATGAATCATGAGAGACTATGGACTCTGAGAAACAAACTGAGGGTTCTAACGGGGAGGGGGGTGAGGGGATGGGTTAACCTGGTGATGGGTATTAAAGAGGGCACGTACTGAATGGAGCACTGGGTGTTATATGCAAAGAATGAATCATGGAACACTACATCAAAAACTAATGATGTATGGTGATTAACATAACATAATAAAATAAAAAAATATATAACAGAAAAGAAAAGAATTCTAAGTTGGTGAGATTTTTCTTTCAACACTTTAAATATTTTGCTCCACTCTTTTGTTGCTTGCATGGTTTCTGATGAGAGGTCCACTGTAATTCTTTTCCTTGATTCTCTGTAGGTAAGATGTTTATTCTTGTCTGGTTTCTTTCAAGATTCTGTCTTTGGTTTTCTGAAGTTTGAATATGATATTCATAGGCATAGAGGTTTTTTTTTTGGTATTTATCATGCTTGGTGTGCCTCTGAGCTTCCTGGATTGTACTTTGATGCCATTAATTTTGGAAAGTTCTCAACCATTTTTACTTTAAGTGTTTTTCTGCTCTATTCTCTTTTTCTGCACCTTCTAGTATTCCACTTACATGTATGTTAAACCCTTTTGCAATTGTCCCACAGTTCTTGGATATTCTGTTATGGATTTTTTTTCATTCTTTTTTCTCTATATATTATAGTTTGGGAAATTTCTATTGATAGGTCTTCAGGCTCACTAATTCTTTCCTTATCTGTGTCCAATCTACTGATGAGCCCATCAAAGGCATTCTTCATTTGTTTCAGTGTCTTTTATTTCTAGCATCCCCTTTTGATTCTTTCTTAAAGTTTCCATCTTTCTGTTTACATTACCCATTTGTTCTTGCATGTTTTTTTTACCTTTTCTATTAGAGGTCTTAACATATTGATTATTGTTATTTTAAATTTCCTATCTAAAAAAATAAATTTCCTATCTGATAATTCCAAAATCTGTGTCACATCTGAGTCTGGTACGGATGCTTGCTTTGTCTCTTCAGCCTGTGTTTTTCCTGCCTTTCATGATGTCTTGTAATTTTTTGGAAACCAGACATGATATGTTAGGTATAAGAACTGAAGTAGATAGGCCTTTACAGTGAGGTTTTATATCAATCTATCCAGATGTTTAATGTTTGCATAGGTGTCATGGGCTTCAGATTCTTCTAGTGTCCTTGCTTTTGTCTTTCCTGTTGTCTATGGGTTTTCCTAAAATCTTCTTAAGTGGATTGGAGCCTTTGCAGCTCTTTCAGCTGTGATTCAGTATTATTACAATGGAGCCCCGTTACTGTGGTGTGAAGTGTGGGGGGAGGATAGGCATTCTATAATTTTATGATTCAATCTCAGTGTTTTAGTTTCCCTGGGCTGTGACCTTCACAAGAGTTTCTTACCTTTCTTTTTCTCTCCCCCTCTTCAGGTAAGATAGGGAGTCTAGGGGGAGCTATAGCTGGGTAAGTGCCCTTTTGCCTTTGTGAGATAAGGCTCTGGGAAAATTCTTTTAACTGGAGAATAAGCCTTTGTATGGAGAATGCACTGGGCATATTTAAAAATATTACTTTCCCCCTGTCTTTGCCAGAAATATGAGGGATTTGTCTTGGCTGTTTACCACGGGACTCTGGTGGGGTTTCTGGAGTTAAAACCCATGGAGGTGTGAGGAAAAGTATAAGACTGGCCTCCATGATTTTCTCACTCTCAAGCTAGTTCACACTCATCCTCCAGCAATTTAATATAAATATATTATAATTTAATATAAATGCAAAATTTGCACTTATATGTCATATTGGTTTAAGGCTCCAGTGGCTTCTACTTCAAGTAAACTGATTTTGGCTGTGTTTTTCTGTATTTGCCTGTCTCTTCACATTTCAAGACATCAGTTTGCCTGCAGCCTCAATTCTCTAATGGGTCTAAAAAATACATTGATTTTTCAGTTAGTTTAGCTTTTTTCTTGTTGTAAAGATGGGAATGATGTCATCTAAACTCTTTATATGTCAGAACTGAGACCAGAAGTCCAAGAAGTGACTTTTCAGATGGACCCTGAAGGATTATTTCCCCAATAGTCAAGGCGATTGGTTATATGCAACTGAGAACACATGGACCCATCCAGACTTGTCTTCCTTGGACAATGCCTCTACCTTTCCTCCTTTTACTCTTAGGGAGTTATTACAAGGATTGCCTACAAAAGGAAGTCATGTTGGAATGGCCATTGGTTGTGTTTGGCCACCCAATCATCCATTCACTCTATCTGTTGTAACAGCCCTCATTTTTTTCAGTTAGAGATATATCCCTTCCCTACCCCTTCCTCCAGCAGTAATCTGTGTGCTTTGGGTGAAGCCAACTCTTCTACTTCCTCCAGGCATGTGACTTCTATCTAGCCAATCAGAGTCATAAGTTTTCCTGGACACAGTGATTTGTTTCTGTGATCCCACTGGAGCCAACAAGATGTGAAAAGAAATATGTTGTGTAGCTATGAGAAGGCATTATGGGCTCAAAAGGGAGGAGCTTGATGACAATCACACTAACATAGAGGAAGATAGATGTGAGCAAACAGGAAAACCTTGTTCTCGTGATGTTGTTAAAGCTTTTGCTTCCAGCTGTGCCTGAAAATGCTTAGATTTATAGACTTTTCAATTACAGGATTCTTTCATTACATGATTTCTTTTTTATGCTTAAGCCATATGGGTTGGGTTTACTTTTATTGCCGACCAAAGTCGTAAGTGATATAAAAATGTATGGTCAATCAACTATATTAATACTGGAAAACAATGCCTTACCTAAAGAGATGACTTTTTCATGGAGGATTTCCGACCTCATAAGGGGATATACAATTCAAGTTCTGCCAAATACATGCTCACATTCAAGGTGACTATTCCCTCATTATGTGGTGCTGAAGTATCATTATTGGAATTCTTTTCATCTTTTTATTATCCACTCTTTACCCAAAGTTTACTGGGTGGTTTTCCCAGATCCTATTCATTCATGTATGGGATTTTGAGATGTCTGAGGTATTTCCTTGAAGATGAGTCTGCCTTTCCCTGTTATTTTATAATCTCAGCCTCTTCACACAGATGCCGTTTAATGTAAGGTTAAGCTTACTCTTGCAGCTTTTACTTTGAGGGAGCCAACCAGAGCCATAATAAAATACCATAGACTGGTGGCTTAACAGAAGAAATTTATTTCCTTCCAGTTCTGCAGGCTGAAAATCAAAGATCAAGGTGTTGGCAGGTTTGGTGTTTCCTGAACCCTCTCCTTGGCTTGCAGATGATCACCTCGCTCTGCTTTCTGTGGTCTTCTCTGTGTTCATAATCTCTAGCATCTCTCCTCTCATAAGGACATTGCTCATACTGGATTAGAGCCCCAACCTTATGACCTCATTTAGCCTTAATTACCTCTCTAAAGGCCTATCTCCAAACATAATCACTTTGGGGGTTAGGGCTTTGATATATGAATTTTGAAGGGGTACAATTCAGTCCATGACACCACTTTTTAGCCAGTCTCAGTGATTTCTCTTCATTCTGGATGGAGTTTAATTGCTTTAGTCAAATGACGATCAGGAGAAGTTCTAGTGTTGAAAATGCTATTCAGCAAACAGGTTATGCATCTTGTCTTCCTGCACTGAGCCAGCAGGACTTCATCTCATGGCCTTGAGGGCAAATGGAAGTTAGACTGGCCTTCAACAGCACAGTTTGTCCTCACTGATCTTCTCTCTCAAGCCCATCTACTCCTGTTCTCCTCTGACCATCTGATGTCCCCCGTCCAGGCCACCTGCTCCTAGAAAATGCCCCCATATTCTCAACTAATGCACACCTGCCACTTGAGCCTGCCCTTAGCTATCTCTCCCTGGGAAAAGTGATCCTGTAAACTAGTCCACATGGAAAGGCTGGTGGTGGATAACTGCTTAAGGAACTATCTCTCCCAGGGGCTCAGATCAGAAGCCAAATGAACAAAACCCCAGTGGTTGAGTTTGAGGCATTGCAGAGAGGCTGGTCCAGGATCCTTTCTGTTGTCCTCACTATACCAAGAAAGGTCACTTTTACAGATTCTGAAAGGGGTAGCCACTGGACAAGGTGGGGACAGCTGAATAGAAGGCCACCAATAAAGATGCAGGTTTTAATTCAGATGTTGGCCTTGATGTGTTATAAAATCTTGGGCAAACCTTTTCCCTTTTTCCCAACCTCAACTTTTCCACCTTCACAATGGAAAAAAAATCCTGTCTGGTTCAACTCTCCCGGGACACCAAAAATGAATGCCATAACAGACAGAAAAGTGTTTTAGATAGAAAATGCCATAAAAGAAATTCAAGGTGTTATTATTTTAGGTGCAAAATCAGAACTTATAAAACCAGGCATAAAAATGTCCTGGTGGATATATTTTCATTCTGGAGAAAATTAATGGCTACATCTTGGGCTTGAATTTTCTCCAGAGTCAGTCCCAGAATGTTGGGATTGAAAGTGCCTTTAGTGATATTGAGTTCCACCTCTTCAGATGAAGAGTCTAAGACCCAGAAAGGGAAGGGACTTGTTCAGGGTCACACAGGAGGTTAGGGACTCATTTGGGACTGGGAGCCTGTAGTTGTGACACCTTTTCCTTGGTTCTATTCTTATTTTTCATGGGGATAGCAGAGAGTGGCAGGGCTAAAACATGAACCGTCTCTAAACAGTACCTGAGGGTTGTAAGACCCATTTCAGCATCTGAGTCTATCTGTCTCTGATGGAGATCTCTGACTTCCAGGCCCAGTGGACTCTCAGATGAAATTCTTGCCACAATTGCTGACCTCAGCTCCTCAGCACTACAGACTGGCTTGACCCGGAAACTCTATTACAGGTCACATCTCCTCCACTGGGCTGGCTCCTGTACAATGTGGCTTGGTCTGGTTTGAGTGCAGAGGTAATTGCAATATATTGAGGTTTGGTATTGTAATAAAAATAGGGGCCATTACAGCTAGCATTTATGTCATTAGTATTTAGTGGTGGTGTGTTGCAGCTTTTTTAGTGCTCATAAAACTGTCGCTGCTTGCAGATATGTCACGGCGCTGATATAAATTTAAAGGGTTGGAAATCCATAAGTCATAAAAACTGGATAGTAAATAGCAACAGAACAGGGTGGACAAGAACTGTTGCATTAGGCATGCAAATGCTTATGGATTTGCATGTCTAGTGCTTGCATTAGCATAATGAGAAGCACATTTACATTACAGATGGACTTGATTAACTAGGCCCTTGTAAATAAAGTCCACTCAGCCTAAATAGAGAGTGTTCAGGCCCCAGAGAAGGGATGGTTATAGGAGCCAAAGGGCAAGTAGAGTCATTTCTTGCTTCTCTTCTGGCAATGACCACTGAACAGAAGTCTTCAGAATCATTGATAATGCCCAGATGGGAAAGCACTTGGACTCATTTGATGTAATAATAACAGCTAATATGCATTGAGTGCTTACTGTGTACTGGCCACTATTTAAATATTTTATACATATTAGCTCATTTAATCCTCACAATAGCCTTATTATTATAATACCCACTTTGCAGATGGAGAAGCTGAGATACGGAGAGGATAAAGGAATTTGTCAGAGTCCAACTATTAGTAAGTGGCAGAACCAGGATACAAACCCAGGCAGTCTAGCTCAAGGCCTGTGCTCTTAACCACTACACTAGCTCTCTTGTATCTTCTCAATGCATACAGGCATGCAGCTAACACTACTGAAGCATCTGCTACATTCCAGACTGCAGGATACTGCTAAAGATAACAACAGTAAGATAAAGGCTTGCTCTCTTCCTAAAAAGCTCCTGTTGTGTAGTTTGAGAATTTAGAAGAAAGCAAAAATTCCCACATTGTGCTCAGGAGTTCATAGAAGGACACATAACTTCCAGGAAAGGTGGGTCAAAAAAGGCTTCTCAGAGGAGATACCTCTTAGACTGAGACTTAAAGTATGTGTAGGAGTCCAACAGATGAGGAATGGGGGATTAGAGAACTGGCTTAGGGAACTGCAAGCACAGTCATGGAAATGGGGTGTATTCTCAGACCCTAAGTCATTTCACACAACAAAGTAGGGAACATATTAATGCAAGGCAGAAGAAGCAGGGACTGGTCATGAGAACTTGTGGGACATGGAGGGGCCAATCAAACATCTGGGCTCTCTCCAAATAGAAACCTCTCTCCAGATTAGGCACTAGGATTTACATCTCAAATACCAACTCCCTATTTGGCTCCCCAGTTCATGATCTAAACCTTATTCCAAAGTCCTATGCCTTTTCCATCATGTCACAGATTCATACACTCACAGAGTGAATTAGGACATCATGGCCATTCAGACCAGCCTTTTCATGATACATGAATCCCGCCATAAGCTCCTCATAACTGGTGGGTTGTTTAGTTTCTACCTGAAGATTTCCATCTGCAGTTGGGCAGCAGGGGTGTTTGAGCTGGCTCATTTTGGGGAGCCCAATTGAGTGAGAGTCCAAGGGAGTACCCAATATTTTAGAGTGTTCTCTATTAAAATTTATCTGTTCTATGAGCTCTTCTTGTGGTAACAGCTCCTAAAAGTAAATATACTACTCATTCCAGGTACATTTGAATGGAAGCCTCCATAAATGATTTTTATGATGGCAGATAACTTGAGGAATTCCTGAGAGCTGAGAATGCTCTTTGAATCATTCTGGGAAATCAAGATAGGACACATTCTATTTTGCACCTCCAGATAACATGCAAAGTAGATTATTTTAGACTGAGTCTTCCAGGGGACCAGAAATACTGGTCATCTTCTCCATGACTTAGAATCTTTTATTTGTCTTGATGGTGGCTCTGGGGCCTTCAATGAGCAGGCAGAAGCTGTCATCTTGAAGTAGGCAATAGGTGCCCTGTGAGGATTCTGGTGCTGGGCTGTAGCCCTTAAGTGAAGGGCAGAAGGAAGGAATGTGGGAATAGGGAGACATAAGTGTTTTAGAAGCAACAAAACCTCAAGGAGAAATGTGGCAGAAATGTTCCCGGCAGAACTTTCTCACAGGAACAGTAGAAGCTATGCTGGAGATTCCATAGGATCATAATTCTCTCCTGTCCCTCACCCCTGCCCCTGACTACTGGTGAATTCTGGTTAAAGCCCCTCTGAGTTTCCGCTTTTTCTTCCAGTGAATCCAATCAGGATGAAGTTTGCCATACTCTTGGCTGGTTCTGCTCTTGATCGGCCAGGAGTTCCTCAGACATTCCTTTTCATTGCTGGTGGAAAAGCTGGGTTTGAGGCCCAGAGCTCTAAGAAACAGAGTGCTCCTGACTACCCTCTGACCAGCAGAGGCTGGTGTCCACTTCTGTGGGCTCTCAGGGCTGGCAAGTTTCTGAGAGCTGGACCTTCCCAGAGTTGGTGGGACACTGTCTCCTTTGACCTGCCTCTGTCCTCCACTCTGGGTCCTCAACACAGCTACAAAGCTGGGTCTGTGTAGTGTTGACTTTGAACTAGAACTAAGGGCTGAGGGCATAGTTTCCTAGGTTCTCTGTTTCTTCAAGTTGCTGGACATGTGGTCCAGTTCATGGATGTACAGTTTATGACAGTGTAACCATGTGCCAAGTGACATTGTACCAGTGTATATATATATGTGAATGTCTGTCTTTTCCTGGGTGTATATACATCATTACCTAGCTCTGTGTGTACATTCATGTATTGTTCTGTGTGAGTGTATATGTGTGCATGTTTGTATGTCTATTTCTCTCTCTGCAGATTTGTTTTAGTGTGTATAGGTGTTTATGTCTATGAACATGTATATATGTGCACATATACAAACCTGCGTGTACAGGTGCATCTGTGAATATAACATCTGAAAATGCTAGGGAGTGTTACACAGGTGCTTGAGGCAAATCTAGGAGCTGACATTTTAATTTCTTCCCTGGAATTTTAGAGCCTCTAAGGACAAAATCCCCCTATAGGAGGCAGCAGCCTGAGTTGCCAGCTGGGCTATAAATCCCTTTCATGTTGCCCAAGGCCATTGTCTGAGACACTATCCCTGGCCTGGTAGTCTAAGAGATGTCAAGATCTGCAAGAAAATGTGGCAAGAGCTAAGAGGACTATATCCACAGGACAGGGAATCAGGTTTCCTCTCCTTGCACCTCCCCTCCTCACTCACCATGAGATAGAAACACAGGGGCAGGGGGGAAATAATGGTGATAGCAAACGCTCATTGAGTTAAATTTTACATATATGAACTCACTTGACTCATGATGGCTCTATGAGGATTATTAGTCCCAATTTCCAGATGAAGACATAAAAGCACAATGAGTTTAAGCAACTTGTCAGGATTAGATGTCAGGCAGCATGGCTCCAAATGTACAGAATGGCTATTATGCACTAAGTTCTGGGATGAACCACACAGAGCCGAGATTTCTTGTTTCCAGTGACCAGAGATCATTCCTGGACAAAAGGCAAACACAGAGATATTTGTTTCTTTGCAATTCTCCTTTCCTTCTTCATTTTCCTCTTTGCTCTGAAAATGTCCACACCTCATGCTTCAATAGCCAGAGCTTCCCACTGATGTGCCATGCTAAAACTTGTCCTCCTAGAACTATCTCACTTCTCAATTTCTTGACTTCATCAAGATTGCCTGCCTTGGCAGTCATACTCTCACTGACCTCCTCTCTGCTTTTCAAGGTGTTTCCATATTGAGCAAACAAATCAGTGCTAAGGTGATTATGCCTACTAATGAAATTAAATGTCTTACTTTCCCCAGACAGAATGCACTGAAATGCGCTGAATGTGCATTTCAAGTGCACAAAACCCAATGTCCTCTCTTAGACTTACAGAAGGGAAGGGTCTTATCCAAGGAACCAATAGCTAGTAAAATGGTGTCTTGGCCTTGAATTCAATTCTTGTGGTTTCAAACCCAACACTTCTTCCACTTTACCAAATTCTGGGTTTACAGTTAATCCCAAGGAAATGTGATGATGGTGGGAACTGCAGGTATTGAGATTAGTCAATGGTGGAGATATTCTGGTTATACTATAGTCTAGTTGTACTATTAGTCAATGGTTGAGATAGTCTGGTTATACTATAGCTTTACTCATCTGTGACTAAAGCTGGTTTTCCAAAAGTGTTGGAATGGGAGCCCTCTTGAATGGATTCGACATGACAACTTACTTACATCTCTCCTGGGTACTTGTCTAAGATTATAAAAATCTCAACCTGAAATGTGACCTCTTGCACAAATTCAAGGTGACTACAAGTGTCAGTCACCCAAGTATCAACATTCTTTAAAGAATAAGATACAGGAAAGGAGGATAAGGAATAATTTTTATTGTGATATTCAGGCTAGATATTTGTGCAGAAACCCCTGTCTGGAAAAGTCCAGCCAGAGGGAGATAGGGAGAAATTAAACAGCAGGTAGGATTTAACTATTGTATATAGGATATAACTATTGTATACAACTATCGTGGCAGTTCCCACCTGCTACTCTGAAGCGCCTCAGTAGCTATCCCTGTAATGTTTTAAATAAACATGGATGTCCAAATCACCTGGTTACGGTATCCTTGATTCATTTTCTGGGTGGAGCATCTTAAACTACAAGGCAGAAGTGGCAAGAATCTACAAACCTCAATCTTGCGGAGAGGAAACTGGGGGCATCTTCCAATGGTGGGTTCTCTGCTTCTCCTGAACTAAGGACCCATGGTCCCTACCAGGATTTAAGGGAGTCAGGGATACCAGATGTCCCACTGTACAATTGGCCTCAATTGGAGAGGGTTTTCTTCTCTCCAAGAAATTCATAAGCTGCTTAAAATGAGTTTCCAAATGTGTGTTGAGAGTGGATTTACGTCTGGGTTGCTGCATATTAAATGCTGATTATTAAAAACATTTGCATGGTGCTTTAACAACGATAGATTATGTATCTGTTACCTAAGTCTCCGTGAAGGCTTTATTAATTCATTATTATTTTATCAACATACAATAAACTGTTCTATTAAATCTAAACTAGACAGATATTTGGGGAAGGATCATCTAAAAGGACCTCAGCTGAGACTATCCCCAGGGAAGGACTTAATGAAGTTTCAAACAGTTAATAACCCACAGTTCATAAATAAACCATGGTTATTTAAAGACCTGCAAAATACTAAAATAAGATGTTGAGACTCAACAAGGGAAGTATGAGAGAGCACCCTTAGAATTCCCTTCCTTGTAAGTCACAGATATAACCTCTACTTTTTGACAATATTTATTGGGTGCCTGGGAATATGTGGCTCTCCTGGGGATGTTAAGATTAACTCTGCCTTTGGTCCCAAATTCACGAAGAAAATAGGTAGAAGCAGCATTGAACAATATTCCCCTTCTCTCAAATCTGCTTTTGGTTTAGAAAGTATTTTGGTCTGGGGCGCCTGGGTGGCTCAGTCGTTAAGCATTTGCCTTCAGCTCAGGTCATGATCCCAGGGTCCTGAGACGGAGCTCCACATCAGGCTCCCTGCTCAGCGGGAAGCCTGCTTTCCCTCTCCCACTCACCCTGCTTGTGTTCCCTCTCTCTCTGTCAAATAAATAAATAAAAATCTTAAAAAAAATATTTTGGTCTGAGAGGTGAGAGATAGGAAAGAGATTCTGCCCTAATATAAGAGGTGATAATTCCTAGACAATCCTATATAGTAAATTGAAAGTCAAATCTCGTGCCTGCATGCTCTGGAGGGAAGACTGGCTACACCTTTTTCAGGGCCCAGTGCAAAATGAAATGCAGGGCTCCATTTTCAAAAAATAATAAAATTTTAAGATGACAATAGCAGAACATTAACCTAAGCATAAGGGCCCTTCTAAGTGTGGAGCCCAGTGTGACTACATAGGTTGAATGACCATGAAGCTGGCTCTATGTGGATGGCTTCTTGAACAGGGTGGATGAAGGTATAAGAAGTAAAGACTCCAAGTTAGGGAAGTTTTGGTGTTCCACTGGAACATGGGAAGTGCAGAGGTTTAGAGGGACCATTGTAAGGAGAACGAGGCTATAGGGGTAAGTTGGAGACAGATCATAATAGGTTTAAGTGTTGGGGTAAAGGAGGCAGGAAACTATGGAAAGTTTTAGAGTACAGTGGGATAACCTCAGAAGTTCAAGCTCACTGATGGTCAACGGCCAAGGACTGACTCAGTTGGGAAGGTTTCCTTGCATTGCAGTGATCTATGCTTCCAAACTTACTTGTTTTGGAGGCACTGTTCAGAGCCAACACTTGGCTTTTGTTCTTCTCAGCTTATGGTTTCTTTGGGTGGTGAACACTACAGTAGGACTTAGCACTTCTTAAAGTGGGTTTCCCTGAAAGAAGAGCCTGAGACACAGAGTTGTGTGTAAGTAGGTTACTTGTGGGGTGATCCAAGTAAGTAGAGTGAGGAAGCAGGGAGACAGAGAAGAAAAGCCAGTAAAAGATATATTACTGAGTGATTTACCCAGTGGGCAACTGGGGTTCAATTTCACTGGGGACCCTCTGAGGAATAGTGCAGAATGCACCATGGAATTGTCACTCTGACCAATAGGAAGGTGAAACATTTGTCCACTGATTCCCACACCACATAGGATGAGGATGCCCTTTGGGGTTATCTAGGATGCACTTCGGGACAACACATGTTGGTGGCTGAGGACCTTCATGGCTTTAGATAACATTTGGGAATAGAAAGAAATAGAGAGATGCTGAAACACAGTTGAGGTAGGATGCTGGTTGTGTGCTCAGAGATGCCCACACAGCTGCATGGAACTCAGGTGGGTCTAGGGCATGTGGCATGGAATACATATTACTTTTAACAGGTGCCTTAGGCCACTGAAAAGTGTCTGGAAGTCTTCATGGTCCCACGTACTCAGAACTCAGTCTCTGGGGACCCATGGATGAGTTTTGAGGGAGCAGTTGGTTGTCTTTTCCTATGCCAATTACAAAGACAATGTGTCCTAGATGGGCACAATTTAAAACATAGGTAGACCAGAAAGCTTCCCTGTAGAGTAAATGATTCTTTCCTCCCTTTGGATGCCTGGAATTCCACCTCTGATTTATCTGTAAGAGGATTACTTTCTACCAAAACCTTCAGTGGGAATGGCAACATAGGAATGGGGTAGAAGGGAGACACATGAGTTTGCCAATGACTAACTCTGAGGCCAAAAATCATGAACTATGGAGAGGGGCAGACCTGGGTTTGAATTCTGGTCCCATCACTTGTCAGCTGTGGAATTTGGGGTAAGTCACTCATTCATCTATGTAGCTATTAATTAAGTAAGTAGTTACTGAGCATTGACTCTGTTCTAGGCATGGAACAAGTCCATTTGGAGTTTCCAGGCTAAAGGAGAAAATAGACAATAAAAGATGGGAAAATAATGGATAAAAATGAATTGTTGTAAGTCTATAAAGATAATCATGTGAAATGATAGAGTATGTTGGGGGTAGGGAAGGTGAATAAACTATGAAGATAGGGTAATAAGGCTGTTTCTTAATGGAATAAAAGGAGACAACCATGGGAAAAGCAGAAGTGAGAGCTTTCCAGGCAGATAGAACAAAAGGTATCATGACCAGAGGTAATAAAGAGATTGTATATTTGCAGAACCAAGAGGAATCCAGGTTGATGAGGCCATAATAAATGAGGGTAAGACAGTCATGAGGTAAAATTACAGAGGGAGTGAGAGGTTGGCTTATGTTGGGCATTGTAACCCAAGGAAAATACTTTAGGTTTTATATTAGAGATGAAGGGAAGCCATAGAAGTATTTTAAGCACAGGAATGATGTAATCAAATTTTTGGTTTAGAAAAGATCACTCTTCACATAGTGAAGTAACTAATTTGGTGGAGGGCCAAGAGTAGCCATGGTGAGACCAGTTAAGAGGATTTCATGGTATTTAAGAGATGATAATAGTAGTGAGGATAGAGGGAAGTGGGTAGAGTTGAGGAATATTTGGGAAGTAGAGTCAACCAGAATTGCTGATGGGTTGGATGTCAGGAAAAGACAGAAGTTTCAGTGATGATTCCCTGGAGAAACTATGGTGTCATTTATTGAGGTGGGTAAAACAGATAAGAAAGTGTCTGATTATGCCTATGGGAGATCAAACAGTTGGACATGTTGAGTTTGGGATGTCTGTAAGGCCTGCAGGCTGAGATGGCAATTTGGTATTCGCTCTTTGGGTCTAGACTTTGGAGAAGGCACTTTGACTGGAGACTAAACTTGAGAGTCATTGGCATAGAGATGCTTTTTGAAAGCTTTGGGAAAAGTGTGATCTAAAAAGTAGGGAAAGAAGATCTATCTGCAGAGTTAGGCATTGCTCAAGAGTCACAAGTTCCTTCTCCCCTCTTTCATGCCTGCTTTCCTTCCATAATGGGAACTGGTGGGTGGCCCCCTGGTGGCTTCCAAAAAGGCAGGAGTGAGGGACCCAGCCTCAGAGCAATGGAACAGCACAGTCTTGGCTCAGCTCTAATTAAAAGCTAGTCTCAGGTAAGCCTCTTATTTCTGAGCAACATGATGCACTGGGTTGTGCTGGAAGACTCATAAACAAGATGGACATGCACCTTTGACACTGAACTCATTCTCAAGGTACAAGCTGCACTGATTCATCTTTTTTTCAATGCTGTGAGGTGGAGAGGAGAGGCGGGCCCTGGTGTCAGGAATCCAAGTCCTACACACAAAGTGACTGCAAGCCCATTTGAAGTTGCGAAGACAAAAGACCTTGGTTGCTAGGAAGAAGACAGTGGAGAGGCTCACATAGGCTGTTTGCCAGGGTGTATTAAATACACATTGAAATATGAATCATTGGAGGCCTTTTAAAGACTGTCGCTTGACATATAGAAATCACATTTCTCTTCCAGTGGAAAATGGCAGCAGGCATCAATTGTTAGGGGAAGCCATATGAATGGCAGGCTTTGTGCAGTGCTTTGTTCCATGTGGAACATTTCTATTGCACAATGATAGTTTCTGCACAATGCCTGCAAACGTCCATGCGCAAAACCACACACACACACACACGCATGCATGCACTCTCTCTCACACACACACACACACACACACTCTGGTTATTCAAATGTAGATATATTAGAGCCTCCTTTGAATTCTTATTAAGAAAGAGGATTTATTTACATGGTCTTAACTGCCTTTGCCTAGCTCTGCAAAGTGTTTCTAGAGCTGAAGAGTTTCAAGCAATCATGACATCAGCCTCAATCATAACATTCCTTTATGTTGGGTTAAGAATCCCAGTTCTGGTTTCAAATAGACTTGAGTCCAAATTTGGACCTGCCGCTGTGACTGTGAATGAGTTACTCCATTTTTCTAGACATTGCACATTTCCTTATACATACAATCAAAACGATAACATACTATTAGAATGTACAGGGTTATTGGGAGTGGAAAAATGTTTAATGCCCAGAGAGCACTTAGCACAGAGCCTGGGATATGATAGGTCCTCTGTAAGTGCTCTCTGTTACTTGTATCCCAGACCCTGACTTGCAGATGAGATAATGGAGTTCACTAAGGTTAACTGAATTACCAAAGGTCTGGTGTTAGAGACTGAATGTTTGTGTTCCCCCAACTAAATTCATATGTTGAAGCCCTAATATACCAAGTGATTGTATTTGGAGATAGGGCCTTTGGGTGGTAAGATTAGATTAGACCATGAGGGTGGGGTCCTCCTGATGGGATTGGTGGTTTTATAAGCAGAGGAAGAGAGGAAGGGCTCTCTTTCTCTCTCAATCTGAGCACAGTATTGAAGAAAGTTCATGTGAGGACAGAGCAAGAAGGTGGTCATCTGCAAGCCAGGAAGAGAGTCCTCGCCACAAACTCAATCAGCCAGCACTTTGATCTTGGACTTTCCAGCATCCAGAACTGTGAGAAATAAATCTCTATTGTTTAAGCCCCTCTGTCTGTGGTATTTTGTTATGGTGGCCTAAGCAGATGAAGATGAGTAATAAATCTCAACTGGAACTCATATTCTGGCTCTAAATCTAGGTAGGAATCTCAGACAAGGTCTAGAAATGGGCTCAAAGCACCTGTATGCAGAAATGCAGTCAGGAAACAGGACTACACTTTGCCTTATTCTGGTCTTTCTCCTTGGTTTCCATGGGGTTCTACACAGTGAGATGTATGGTTTCCTGACCCAATGTCAAAGTGCCCAGATTATCAAGCTTGGGTATGGTATTTTTAATCACTCAGTATTCATTCAATTCACATTTATTTTTCCATTAATTTATTCTTTTAGCACATTTTAAAAAGATTTATTTATTTATTTTTGAGAGAGAGAGAGGAGGAGCAGAGGGAGAGGGAGAGAATCTCAAGCAGATTCCCTGCTGAATGTGGAGCCTGACATGGGGCTTGATCTCACAACCCTGAGATCATGACCTGAGCCAAAATCAAGAGTCAGATGCTTAACTGACTGAGCCACCCCCTTTTAGCACATTTTTCAGTCAACCTTAAATCACTCAGCATTTATTGAGCACCAACTCTGTGGGGATCTTTGTAAAATAAGTGAAATGTAATCTCCTTGCAAACTCTGTGGTTCAGATGGCTTTGGAAATCCTGCATGTTCACGGCATGAGGCATTTCCTCTCTATCTGCCCTCCTTCCAAATCCTTGCACCATAAACACACCAGATTGCATCCTGGAGGCAACTTGCTCCCTTCCTGGCATCTGGCTCCAGCCTGCAGCCTTTGGAGTGTGACCCTACCAGTGCCTGCCCTTCTTGCCCAGGCTTGCCCAGATCACTGTATTTGTTTCTTATTGCTGCTGTAACAAATTATCACAAACTCAGTGGCTTCAAACAACACAAATTTATTATTTTTCAGTTCTATAGATTAGTTAAAGTATGACAAGGTCTCACTGTGCTAAATGCAAGCTGTTGACAGGACTGTATTCCTTCCTCTGGTAAAGAATGTGCTGCTTTGCCTTTTCCAGCTCCGACAGGCCACTCACACACCTTAGTTCATGGCCACCTCCCCCATCTCCAAAGCCAGCAACATTGCATCTCTCTGACTCTTCTGTAGTCACATCACCAGGAAGGTTCTCTGCTTTTAAGAATTCATGTAACTAGATTGGTCCACCTGGATAAGGGGATAATCTCCTCTTTTCAAGGTCCTTAACCTTAACCCCATCTGCAAAGTCCTTCTTGCCATGTAAGGTAACATATTCACAGGTACCAGGGTTAGGGCAGGGGCATCTTTGGGGGCGCATTATTCTGCCTACCACATGCCTCAGCAGATCTCTGTGTAAGGCACGCACCACCTGATGGGTTCAGAGCATCTGCCAGGCTCTGGCAGGCCTGCAGGAGGTTTTTATGTCCCAAGCTAAGAAGAGCAATAAGTGGAAGTTCAGGTTCAGTGCAATGGATGGAGACTCTCCAGTCAATCAAATTATAGTTCAATCAGTTCATTTTAATCACTCCTCTGGAGAGAAGTAAAACTCTGCATTGAGGAATACACAGCAATTTTATTGATGACAAGTTTAATTGTTTCATTTTTCCTTACTGTCTCCAACACAGCTGACTTTTAATCAGTGGGAGCTGAAGTTCTAATGAAGTAAAGTCCACTTTTCCGCAGTTCACAACTAGCTGGAAATAATTGGGCTGAGACTCCCATCCAGACTCTGCAGAGCCGTTGGCATTTTCCTGAAAACTGGGCTTAATTGCTTTGCTGATGTTGTTAAGTAGTCCTGAGGGGCTGGAAGTAGTAATGCTGCCCAAATATGCTGGGAAACAATACCCCAAAATGTCTTAAAAGGGTCCTCAAAGTCTGTCCAACTGGTAGCGAGGAAGAAAAAATGAACCGGAGTGTGTTTTCTGCAGGCAGGGGCCTGGGGGAGTGTGTGGGAACTGTAATGTAGACTGCAGCAATTTGATAAAGATCAACAGCAACTGCCTTTTTCCTTCCTCTGAAAGCTAAGCAGGATTCTGAGTGTGTGTGTGCGTGTGTGAGTGTGTGCCCGCATCTGGGTTTGTGCGGTGTGGTTTCAAGGAGAGATGGAGATTTCAGGAGCAGGTGGCTGCCTCTGGCCTCTGAAGGGGAGGGCTTGTGATGGCAGACCTGGAGGATTCTAGTGGATATTGTCTCAGCCCTGAGAAGCAGCAGGGAGATTGGCTTGTCTGGAGAAATTTTAGGATCACAGAGTCAAGGGCTGGAAGAGGCAGAGAGATTCCCTCCTTATCCCCACCAAAGCCCCACTATTTTACTTTACTTTATGGGATGGTGGTGATGACAGCAGGAGCTGCTGGGTTTTGTTCACTTCCTATGTGGACAGAGATTTGGCCTATACTCTCTTTTATTCCTCATAAAAACCAATAAATCAGGTGCTATTATTATCTCCTATATACAAATAAGGAAATTAAAACAGAGAGGTCGCAAAGTTTGCCCAAAGCCATAGAGTGGTAGGAGTTGAACCCAGATCTGCAGGACATTAGAACCAATTCTCTTAGCCCTTATACCACATTTTCAGCCATGACAACAACATTAAAAATCAATAATTTTTATTAAATATTGAACATTACATGTTCCTGGCCTAGTACTAAGCACTTTCTGTATATTATCTCATTTAATCCCCAAAGCAACCCTAGGAAGCATGTTCCCACTTGGAGAGTAAGAATAAGGGAATTGAGGTCTGGAGTGAAGGACACTATCAAAAGCCACTCAGATGGGACTCAGACGTATGTCTGTCTGCTTTGAGAAGTTGTGTTTTTATAGACAGCACTGTGCTCGAGAAAGGGCTTAGGTATTGAATGGAAATGGTATTAATGTTCTCTCAATCCATCCAAACCATTAATTCTATGGTTCTGAATCTAGATGAGATGGGTCAGGACAGGTCATCTCTTTAAACATCTGAAGAAAGGTGGGGGGCAGGGCGTGGAAAGTCCCCGAGTCCTCACCTAACAACTGTGGTTTGAAAACCCAGGTTCAACTGCTACCTCTGATACTAGCCTTGGGAAAATAATTTAAGTTTGGTAAGCCTCCATCATATTGTCTGAAATTGTGAAAATTGTGAAGCTTTTGTGAAGATTAAATGAGATCATGTATTCTTTTATTCCAGAAATTTCTATTGAGCTTTCTATTCCATGCCAGGAACTGTTGCAGCACTAGAAACGCAACAAGGAACGAGGCCTGTAAAGTCCTTGCTCTAGAGGAACTTAGATTCTCATTGAGAAGTCAGATAATGAATAAATAAGCAAGTTCACAAATAAGAGAATTCTTGCTTGTGATAAATTCTACAAAGAGAAAAAAAATCTACAAAAAGTACTATAGCAGAGGAAACTCCTAAAGAGTAGTGGGGGATATGGGTGGTCAGGAAAGGCCTCTGTAGAGAAGATACAAGACCTGAATGATTTACAAGAGTCAACCATGCCGGCATCTTGGGGAATAGCCTTTTAGGCAAAGGTGACAAAATATGCAAAGATCAGAGGCAGGAATAAGCTTAGTGAGTAGAAGAAGGAAAGAAGGCCAGCGTGGCTGGATAGCAATAAATGAGAGGGAAAGAGGTAGAATATGACGTTGAAAAATAAGCAATGAACAGAACATGCAGGACCTGAAGGAACAGGCTTTGGAATTTGGATTTAGTTCTAATCTCAGCTGGAATCCACTCTAGTGCTCCTAGCAGTAGAAAGACAACCCTAGGAGTAGAAAGACAACCTCTGATTTACTTTTGTAAAAGGCATTTCAGTTGACCTAAAGAGGCAAGAGGAGGAGATCAGTTAGGAAGATCCCATTGTAGGAAATCCTGTTGTAGGAAAACAAACAAGAGATTGTTATAATAATTATCATTCCAGAAAGGAGTTAGCACTTGGGGGGATACATGGTTAAATGTATCGGTAGCAGGAGGAAAAAAAGTCTGGCCAGTCACATAAAATGTAAGACAAACATTCTGAGAGACAGGTATTCATGAATCATTATGCTTTTTAATGAATTGAAAAGTGTGAAAAACAGAAAGAAAAGGAGCCCAGATGATAATGACAAAAACACGAGTGATTGATCAGCCAGTTTGTTTACGGCAATTATGACTGTGTGATTGCAGAGTCATTTCAACAATAAATAACCAAAAGGGCCCTTGAACGAGTGGATCAAGGAGATGGCAAATATCATCAGAACCTTGTCCTTAAATTCCCACTACCCAGGCAGGATCTCTGCATTTGCCGACACACTTTCCAAACCACACTGCTGATGTCTCGGAGTCAGAAAAAGCAGATACATAAACTTGTGACGAAGGTTATGGGAGGTGTGTGTGTGTGTGTGTGTGTGTGAGAGAGACAGAGACAGAGACAGAGAGACAGAGACAGAGACTTATCTCAAGTCACGGTGGTATTTTTATTTGAATTTTCTTTTTCTGCTGCTGTTAGATAACAAAGGGTAAATTAAAATACAATAAAAATTACAGAGGGAACAAGTGAAAAGAAGAACAACATTCTCCTGGCATTTGTTTCAAGACTGCAAAATGTAGAGTGTCTTGACAGCATCGAGAGAGATTTTTCTCCTTTAAACTAGGTGTTGGAAATGTGCTTCATTTAAACAAATCAATATCTTTAATTTCAGCCAGTTGCTCTGGATTTAGTGCCTGATTTCCAGGGAAATGTGGAAAGAGTCAAGCCTCATAATTTTCCATAGTTTCCATGAAAAGAAAGCAGAAGACCAAGGGTGTCACAGTGGCTATTTTTAGAAATAATTTAACTTCTACTTCTTGGACTTCCTGTGACGTCATAGTGCATTGAAGGAAAAAAAGGTAAAGAAAGGGATAAGAAGTTCTGAGTGTGAGAGGTGTAATTATAAATATGGCTTGAAAGACCTCACCAAAAAGGTGACATTTGAATAGACATGCAGGAGATGAGGTGAGCCAGGTAGAAATCTGAGGGAAGAGGACCTCAGGCAAAGAGAGGAAAGGACAAGGTTATGTGAGGGTTCAGGGAGTTAGGAGCCAGATGTGGCTGGAGTAGAGGGAGGGAGGTACTACTGGCTGGATCATGTGGGGCTTAGTGGTTCATTTGAAGAAATTTAGCTATCATGCTGAATGAGATGGGAAGCTCCCAGAGGGTTTGGAGCAGAAAGAGTGACATGATCTACTTTACATATTAACAAGATTTCTCTGATGCTCTGTTGAAAATTTCCCAAAGGGGAGCAAGCTGGAATCAGGGAGAGCAGAGGGAACATGGTAGGATAGACCAGGGTTTGAACCAGTGTGAGTGGTAAGAAGTGTAAGATCTGGTTGTTTTGTTGAAGTACAACCAACAAAATTTGCTGATGAGCTGGATGTGGATGTGGGAGCACCAGGCATGGGGAACCAGAGATCAGGAGTCTAGTCGGGACATGTTTATTTTGAAGTATCTTTTATATATACAAGGGGAGATGTTGCAGAAGTAGTTTGATGGTTAAGTCTAAAGCTCAGGATAGAGGTCCAGGCTGGAGATACAAATTTGGGAGTCGTCAACATTTAGATGAAAGTTGTGAGACTGCATGAGCTCAGTAAAGGAGTAAGGATATACATTAAAGAACATTAAAACTGGGTCAAGGGGCCTCTAACTTTTGAATTTCATTGCCTTAATTATGGGAGAATTAAAGCAATTGAAGGAGATGAAGGAGTGATCAAAGGAACAAATAGCTGATCCAAACTCCCATTTTGGATTTTTATTTCTGCAAGTGTTTCACTTTTTTCATGCACTAAGGCCAGGGATCAGTCTGTCCATCCATCCATCCATCCATCCATCCATCCATCCATCCATCCATAATTTTCTCTTTCATGGTATATGTGAAAAAGCATTCAACATTTTACAAAACTGGGATTCTCAAATGAGCGTTGTCTCTAGTTACTCACCTAGCCACCCAACTTCCTTGGCCTCAGTCTCCCCATTAGTCAACTGAGAGGATTGCCTAAAATGTCAAGTTTTAGACATTGTCTAAGATCATGTCTATGCTGATGTTCTATGATTTTTAGGGCTCTCAGAAAATTTGAGGGTCCTTTTCTTAGTCATCTAACATGGATCAAACTGGATAAATTTGCCAAGAATTGCTCTTTGTTTCTTACTATTTTATATCTGGTTGTGCATGAAATGGCACACATACAAAATAATATGAATCCTCTGAGTCCACTGTCTCGAGGTTCCCAAGTCCATTTTCATTCAAATTCCTTGAGCTTCTCTCTCGCTCTGAGGATGACTTTGCTATATTGAGGTGCTGACATGCAGATGTTGGAAGGTTTGCTGAACAGGCAGTTTGGGGAGCAGAATGTCACATTGTCCAGGGGCAGAGCACAGGCAGTTCTCATTGGGACCACTTGCTGATGGACGTTCGCCAGTTGGCTCATCTCTTCTTGTGATATTGTTATTTTAGAGACAAGAAAAGGCCAGCAGGTTTAAAAAATATGTACCTCAGAAGTCGTCTTTGTCATCAGTCAAGTTGCGACAGCCCTTATCCATATGCGTGATAGAATACTAACTTGTCTCTAAGTCCGACCTCCTAGTGTCTCTTTTGGGCAATACAAGCTGGTTCTTCCACAGATGTAGACCAAAGAACCTTATCCCTGCCCTGTCCCAAATATCTGACCACATTTAAGGCTTAGAACTTGGATTTGGGTTTTTTCTTGGGATCTCCTTATCATTCCAGGTTCACCCAGTAATGAGAATTATAGATCTTTACATGGACTGCTCTCTGCCCTTCAAGCCATCTGCTCATTGCTAGTACAAGTTATTAACATAGATGACCACACCCAACATCTGGATATATCAATCTTAGCTTGGGTCACCTTGATGGCTCCAGTTATAGGTAATGTGTTTGAAGCTTTGGCATGGACCAAGGAAGGTGTGCCTAAACATTGGCCATTGACTTCCAGACAGATACTGGGCCTCTGGCCATGAACATCTTTATTTATGATCTTCCTTTCAACTCTCTCAGGCAAAGCAGTTGTCATAATAGAGTAGATGCAATTTATTTTGGTCTTGGCAAAGCAATGCACCCCTTCCCCAGGCTTTCATCTTCTTCTTCCCTCTTTCTTTGACATTATTTGTCAAATGATCCAAAGATAATTTTTAATACCTTTACATCACACTGGAGCTAAATTCTGCTGGATTATTAATGATTAAATATTTTCTAGTCATCCACTTACACAGTCTGTAACAAATTATCCCAAAAAGGAGATTAATTCCATTACAATTTTGAATAAGAAAATGACAAGAGAATGCCCCACAGTCTATGGAACTGAACAGTTGCTCCAAAAAGCTCTCATATATCTGGAAAATTGTTGGTTTTATGAAAGGATTTGAATCTGTCCTTCAAAGGTCCTTTAGCAGGTATTTATTGAGGCCCTGTGGGATATTAGCCTGGTGTGGGGTGCTGCAAAACCTGGTTAATTCTCAGAACCACATGGGGAAATTTGTAGAAATGTTTACCTCAGATTTCCTGAATCAGGGTTTTCACAAGTGGAGCCCAGAAACAGGCGTTTTTGGAAGGCTCTCCAGGTAATTCTGATGCAGCCAATCTACAGAACTATTTTGGAGTCTCAGCTATGGAGGATGTAAGAAGAAGTGGCAGACTTCTTACCTTACCTCTGATGGAAACAATAGGATGTTATTCACATTTTTCAGAAAAGAAAATTTAGAGACACTAATCCACTTGTCTGGGATCCCATAGCTGTTAGGAGGTGGAGACGAGTTTAAACCTCAGTTCATTGTGGTTTTGGCCCCTTCACTCTCCTGCCACCTCTTAATTGGGCCCCCATTTGCCCAATAACTTCATGCATCTTGAGCTTGTGTTGAGCTTGACCCACAGAAGTTTGGCATATGTGAAAGTTACCACTCATATTTGTCTGTCCTACAGCTCTGAGTTAGCATTGGCCCAGTCCCTTTCTTAGTAGACACTTGCAGAGTTAAATGAAAGTGGTACATTTTGTTGTTGCCAGCTGGCTCCTGTCCTTGAGAACTGGGAGGGGAATGATTAGAAGTCTACTGAGACCCATGCCCTGCCTCTCTCCTACCAGCATTACTGGGGAGTTGGCCCCAGGCATCCATTGATAAGAAGCCTCAGAAACCAAAGCACCAGCTCCTGAACACAGAGAAATTAAAGACCTGCCCTTAATAGGAAGCAAATTATTGCTGTCTCTCTTTGTGTGCCATAAAGAGGGTGGGTGGGGAGAGGAGTGATCATTTCTTTGAGTATGAAATAAGACATCAGAGCTTACTGAAAAATTATCTTTTTTTCCCTATAGAATTAATCTAATCATCTAAAGAAAATTTTACTTATTGGGGACCAATTATTCTAATGATTCAATAATGTCTCTTTTTCTCTTTTTTTTCCCAGATAAAAGAAAGACAACCCTATTATGGAAAGGAAATTGGCTGCAGATATTAGAAGGCTGAGTACAGGTTCTTTGAGCCATGAGCTTTCTAGTAGATATTTATGATTTGATCCTACGCAAATATGAGGTGTTTGTTGTTGGACAGGCCACTTTAAAGATCACTGCTATCCCAGCAACTGCAAAAATGTTGAAGAACACTTTAAATATTTTGTGTTTCATGTTAAGTTATGGCTAATTTTTTGGAATCTGGAGAAGTTCAGTTTCCAGAAATCAGACACAATATTATAAGAACACAAGGGTATCATTTCCAGCACTATTTATATAAATTTAAGGATTCAACACAAAAGCAAATTAGAAACTGCCTCCTTAGAGTTTGCTTGATTGTGTTCACAAAGAAGCAACCACCTCAAACCTGCTAGGTTTTTGCTTGTTTTGTGTTTGCCGTAGAAACAAATGCTGGACCAATTGTGCATCAGCAGCTTGAAAAATGCACTGGCGCTTTATTTTGCATTCAAGACAAACGATGTCTCTTTTGTTTTGCATTTAAAATAGGAACGTTGCATCAATAACCCCAGCCTAACCTCACCCAGTACCTGCAAAAGGAGAGGGGAAGGCCAGCATAATTGAGTATGTGGCTTCACCTCTAAACAAGGCACAAGGGCAAATGTAGTTTTACCCTTGTGAGGAGTTTCTGGAAGGAGACAGTACTTTTTCCCTTTCAGCATAACTGCATTCCTTGGTTGAATTCTGTGGCTTCATGATGAGGGCCAACAATTTAAAAAGTGGACTTAAAACCATGGTGACAGCAAAGAGGCTGTCAGTAGCCACCGAGAATCTTGACCTGGTACAGTGAAGCTGAGGACGTTTTACCTGCATGGCATCTGGTCACACAGATCATCTCTTCAAACCTTGTGACAGCACTGTCTGCTAAGAAGAGAAATAGCTTGGTATCCCCTGCCAGCAAGTGAAGACCCTGGGACCCAGAGAGGGGAAGGGACTTGCTTGTAGTTAACACAGCCTGTGTTGAGTCATGTGTGGGGGGGTGCTGTCTGAATTAGTGCCAGGTCATGTTGCTAGAGCTTCCACTCCAATTTGCCTCGTACCTTTCCCTTTCTCTTTCTTTGCTTGGAGTGTGGTTTTCACTCTTCCCGTCAAACTCAATGACCCCAATCTCTAGAGTAGCCTAGGTGAAATCTGATAAATTGGGATCAAGGGGTGCTGGTTGGAAGTTACGGTGGATAGAATCTGGCTTTGTGATCAGGCAGAGCAACCCTAGCTCTGATATGTAACTTCTCTGATCTTGGCACTTTCATCATTGAAATGGAAATAATAATACATATCTTAGATGAAATAGAATGATAGACATTAAGTATATAGTAGTCAACCAGTTCCATACTGTGATTCTCTTCAATGGTTTAATCCTAGGGGCTTGGATGAAGACAAAATTAAATCATGGCAAAGGCAACTTTTGGGGTGCTAGTTGGACACTCACATCCTATCTCATGGATGGCTGCTTCTTTCCACCTCAGCTGAGGCATAGAAACAGAATTTCACAATGCGGGAGACTGGTGGTGATCCTTGTTTAGCCCAGCTTCATTTTATGTATGGGCTCATTGAAGGTCAGAGACAAGAAGGGAAACACAGAATACAAGAGAAGGGAGAAAGGGAAGGAGGCAGAGTAGAAATATGATGTATGGGACAAGGTCCAGAGCCACAGGGCACAGAGCACAGCTTGGTTCTGCACAGGGGCACTGGGATGGGGGGGGGCAGTGCCTGTCTCTTCCAGGGCCATGAGTGCCTGGACAGTGCATATCTTGTTAATTGGCACAAAGGTGCTACATAAACTGGCACAGCCCTGCACAGTACTCTTCTCAGAGTCAGAAAATTTGGGTTGGGGTCTAGGCTCTGCTGGGGTGAGTACTATCCCTTCTTTGGGACTCAGTTTTCTTTCTTGTAGAGTTTGGTTTCCTCATGGTTCACAGGGCTGATAGAAAAGATGCATGGTACATTGTGAAATGCTCAGGCTGTCTACAGCTGGTCTTGGAGTCTCCTCTTTGTCTGGTCTTCATTCCATCTTGCTTGAAGCCTAACCAGGTTATGCTCTTGTCCTGTCCTGTCTCAGTAATTCTGAGGTTGACTTGCTTACCTCTGGTATCTTAGTATTCAGGTCTGTGCCACCCACATTTGGTGATTCTGTTATTGAAGACTCTTTGATTGCAAGTGACAGAAAACCAACTCAAATTGACCTGAGTCAGGGGGAAGGGGAGAAATAACTATTCACAAAACCGAGAAGTTTGAGGGTCGTCCTGGTTTAATCTCATCCCTCAGCTTTACTTTCACTTTTTATGCTTCATTCTTAGGCAGGCTGTCCTCATGTGGTGGTGGAGACATGTGCCCGGTAGCCTTAGGCTTGTGTTCTATCAGCTTGGCAACCTGTTTGGGAAGAAGAGAGCCTCTTTCCCAATAATTCAAACTAAAGTCCCAGGATTGAATCCTATTGGACCAGTATAGGTATCCCCTGCCTTTTGAAAGTTTGCATTATGCCACTTTGCTTTTTACAAAACACCTATCACACACCAAAAGAAATCCAGAGGATTTTTGCTTTTATGAGAAAAGGTGAAAAGTGAAAATAGTGTTCAGCATTTGTTTTGCAGCAAGCCATTACAGAGATAGCACACATCCTGAGCAGCAAAGAGCTACACCACCAAGCTCCTTCCCTGGGAACTACACTCAGCATCCAGCTGCCATAGCTTTGAACTGTGTCTGTAAGCTTCTGTGCTTTATCTTGATTTATTTTGTGCATCTGCTAGCAAAAATGTGTCCTAATTTTTCAGAAAAGCCTAAGAGAGGTTATTTTGGGGGTCTGGGAAGGTTCAAAAAGTTTTCCATATAAATTAATGGTAATTGCTTTTTTGCTTTATCCCCTTTCAGCTTATGGGAGGTTTCATAGGAACACTCCACTTTTGGATAGTAGGGGAAACCTGTATTGGTCACCTGTCTTGTCTGAACAAATCACTGTGGCCAGGAAAATGGACTCTGCTTTCTCACTAGAGATGGGTGATGTTTACTCCTCTGGAGCAGATTTTAGGGTCATCTGCCTCTACATCACACGTACTGAGTAGTGTGTGTGTGAGGGAGACACACAGAGAGAATCACACACACAGAGGGAGAGAGAGAGAGAGAAATTCTTCTAAGCTAGAAATTTGCTTAAAATAAACATGTTTTAAAGTTTTAATGACCTGTAAGTCTCCAAAGGAAAGTAAACTTATTGACCAGGTAAACCAACCAGGAGATAGAGAAGGAGCCTCGGGTGTCTAATAAGGTTTTCTCCTCACAGGTTGGCTTTAGTCCTAACAGATTTAGAGCTCCATCTGGCACTTCTCGTCTTTTCCTTTTAAATTGTTCTCTTCTTGGCTCTTTGATCTCTCTCTGCCTCTCTCCACCTCTCCCTCTTCTTCCTGTCAGACTCCTGGGTAAAGACAGGAGAGAGACAGCCACGGCTGGTGTCCCAGCTGATGGGCTGGGTTCCCCACAGGGCTTCTCCCTCTCCCTCTCCCTCCCACCAAGACCTCCATGGAAATCTCTGGTATTAATCCAAGGAATGGTTTCCTGGCTTTCACCCACCCTCTGTCTAAGTCTCTGACATTTCCTTTCTATCCCAGGGTCTTGGGACTACTTACTGACCCCAACCTTAGAAACCTTCTCTTCACTCATCACTTTCTCCCAGTTACTATCTGAATGCTCTGTTCCCCTTGCAGAAAAGGTTTTCAGAGGAGTTATTCAGGGATGCCTGGGTGGCTCAGTTGGTTACACGGCTGCCTTCGGCTCAGGTCTTGATCCCAGGGTCCTGGGCTCAAGCCCCGTATCAGAACTCCTTGCTCAGCAGGGAGCCTGCTTCTCCCTCTGCCTGCCACTTTCCCTGCTTATGCTCTCTCTAGCTCTCTCTGACAAATAAATAAATAAAATCTTAAAAGAAAGCAGTTATTCATGACTGCCATCACTTCTTTCCCACCTCCTATTCTCTCTTAAACCCATGAGTGCTCAAAATTCCACCCCCGCCACTCCACTGAAATGACTCTTGCCAAGGTTACCAACAAGTTCATGTTTCCTAAGCCAGTGTTAGCCTCTTCATGCCACCTAACCCAGTCTCTCCTTAAAATACCATTGATGATTGGAGGGATACAGTTGACTCCTCCATCCTTCTTAAAACACTTGGCTCCCTGGTGTGCCTTCGACATATTTGCTATGTCCCCTTAGTCTATTTGGCTGGTGCTTTGCATTGAAAGTCTCCAGAGGTCCTTGACTGTCTTCTCCATGGAAGTGCATCTCCCTAGACGTCCTTATTACCAACTGTACACTATGACTCCCAAATATCGATCTTAAACCTAGAATTCTTCCATGTACTTCACATTTGTATTTCTGAATGTTGTATTTATATCTCCACATGGATGTCTAACAGCCACTCCCTGACTTACTTTTTCTGAGTCTTCTCACATTAGTGAAGAGCATGAATATTCACCAATTTATTCCAGTGCCAAATGTGGATATCATTCATGATTCTTTTTCTTCCCCACCCTGTTTTTGACACCTCCATGCACCAGCATGCTGTAACAAATATCTAAAAATGTGGAAGTGGCTTTAGAATTAAGTACTGGACAGAGCCTGGAGAAGTGTTGGGTTTCTTTTTCCCTAATTTTTTTATTGTGGTAAAATCTGCATAATGTAAAATTTCCCATCTTAATGTTTTGTAAGTATACAGTTCAGTGTTATTAAATACATTCATGTTGTGGAACCATGACCAACATCCATCTCTATAACTTTTCATTTGTAAAACAGAACCTGTATACCAATTAAACAATAACTCCCCGTTCCTCTCCTCCCTCCCCCAGCCCCTGAGAGCCACCATTCTACCTTTTGTCTCAATGATCTTGATTATCCTAAGTACCTCAGATAAATAGAATCATACAATATTTGCATTTTTTTTTGTGACTGGCTTATTTCACTTAGCATAATGTCCTCAAGGTTCATCCATGTTACAGCATGTGTCAGAATTTCCTTACTTTTTAAGGTTGAATAATATTTCATTGTGTGTATAGATCATGTTTTGCTTATCAGTCGGTGGACAGTTTTGTGGCTTCCACATTTTAGCTGTTGTGAATAATGCTGCTATGAACATGGGTGTACAAATATCTCTTCAAGATTTAGCTTTCAATTCCTTCCGGAATATACCTAGAAGTAGAATTGCTGGATCATATGGCAATTCTATTTTTATTTTTTTGAGGAACTGCCAAACTTTCCCACAGCAACTGCAATAATTTACATTTCCACCAACAGTACACAAGCATTCCGATTTCTCCACTTCTTCACCAACACTTTTTTTTTTTTACAAAAACCACCCTATTGAGTGTGAGGTGGTATTTCACTGTAGTTTTTTTTAAAAATATATTTGTGCCTTTTTAAAAATATGTTATGTTAATCACCATACATTACATCATTGGTTTTTGATGTAGTGTTCCATGATTCATTGTTTGCGTATAACACCCAGTGCTCCATGCAGTACTGTAGTTTTGATTTGTATTTCCCTAATGATTAGGGTTCCCTTTTCTCCACATCCTTGCCAACACTTGTTATTTCTTGTCTTGTTGCTAATAGCCATTTTGACAGGTGTAAGATGATATATCATTACGGTTTTGATTTGCATTTCCTTGATAATTAGTAATGTTGGACAAATTTTCATGTGTCTGTTGGCCATCTGCATGTCTTCTGTGGAAAAATGTTTGTTCAGAATCTTTGCCCATTTTTAAATTGGATTATTTCATTTTTTGTTTTAAGTTGTATATATTTTAGATATTAACCCCTTATTGGATATACCATTTGCAAATATCTTCTCTCATTTAGCAGATTGCCTCTTTGTTTCCTTCACTGTGCAGAAGCTTCTTAGTTTGATGTTGTCCCATTTGTTTATTTTTGCTTTTGTTGCCACTCCTGTTGGAGTCAGATAAAAAACAACAACAACAACACATTGCTAAGACCAGTGTCAAAGACCTTAATGCTTATATTTTCTTTTATGAGTTTTTTGGTTTCAGGTGTTACATTCATGTCTTTAATCCATTTTGAGTTCATTTTTATATGTGGTCCAGTTTCATTCTTCTGCATGTAGCTGTCCAGTTTTCCTAACATCATTTAAAGAGATTATCCTTTCCCCATTATATATTCTTGACTCCTTTGTCAAATTAATTGACCATATATGTGTGGGTTTATTTGGGCTCTCTATCCTATTCCTTGGATCTATGTGTCTCTTGTTATGCCAATACCATATTGTTTTGATTGCTATAGCTTTGTAGTATAGTTTGAAATTGGGAAGCATGATACTTCTGACTTTGTTCTTTTTCGAGATTGCTTTGGCTATTGGTCTTCTGTGGTTCCATACAAATTTTAGAATTATTTGTTCTAGCTCTGTGAAAAATGCCATTAGTATTTTTTTAAATTTAATTTTTATGTTATTATTATAGAGACTAATTATAGAGACTAATCTATATTATAGAGACTAATATAACATTATTATGTTATGTTAGTCACCATACAATACATCATTAGTTTTTGATGTAGTGATCCACAATTCATTGTTTTCGTATAATACCCAGTGCTCCATGCAATACGTGCTCTCCTTGATACCCATCACCAGGCTAACCCATTGGTATTGGTATTTTGATAGGGATTGCATTGAATCTGTAGGTGGCTTTGGGTAGCTTAGACATTTTAACAATATTAATTCTTCCAATCCATGAGCACAGAGTATCTTTCCATTTATTTGTGTCTTCAATTTCTTTCATCAATGTCTTACTGTTTTTTTTGTTTTTTTTTTTTAAGATTTTATTTATTTGTGAGAGAGACAATGAGAGACAGAGAGCATGAGAGGGAGGAGGGTCAGAGGGAGAAGCAGACTCCCTGCTGAGCAGGGAGCCTGATGTGGGACTCGATCCCGGGACTCCAGGATCATGACCTGAGCCGAAGGCAGTCGCTTAACCAACTGAGCCACCCAGGCGCCCCATGTCTTACTGTTTTTAATGTACAAATCTTTCACCTTTTTGGTTAAATTTATTTCTAGATATTTTATTCTTTTTAATGTAAATACAATTGGATTGTTTCTTGATTTCTCTTTCTGATAATTTGTTGTTAGTGTATAGAAATGCAACAGATTTTTTAATATTAATTTTGTATACTGCAACTTTACTGAATTCATTTATTAATTCTAATAGTTTTTTATTTGTGTGGAGTCTTCAAGGTTTTCTATATATGTATCATGTCATCTTTGAATAGTGACAGTTTTACCTCTTCCTTTCCAATTTGAATGCCTTTTATTTTTTTTTCCTTGCCTAATTATTCTGGTTAGAACTTCCAACACTAAGTTGAATAGAAGTGGTGAAAGTGGGCATCCTTGTCTTGTTTCTGATTAAGATCAGCTTTCAGGAAAAGCTTTCAGTCTTTCACCATTGAGTATGATGTTCACTGGGGGTTTCTCATATATGGCTTTTATTATATTTTTTTCTTTTTAAAAAATATTTAATTTATTTGAGAGAGAGAGAGCAGAGTGAACAAGAGAGAGAACACGAGCAGAGGGGAGAAGCAGAGGGATAAGCAGGCTCCCTGGGAGCCTGATGTGGGGCTCAATACCAGGACCCCAGATCATGACCTGAGCTGAAGTCAGATGCTTAACTGACTGAGCCACCCAGGTGCCCGTGGCATTTTTTCCCCCCATTCTTAGTTTTTTTTAGTGTGTTTGTCATGAACAGGTGTTGGATTTTGTCAAATGCTTTTTCTGCATTAATTGTGATAATCATCTGTTCTTTTTGCTTCATTCTGTTAATGTGGTGTATTACATTGATTTATTTTTGTGTGTTGAACTATATTTGCACTCCAGGAATAAATTCCACATGGTCATGGTGTATAATCCTTTTAATATGTTGCTGAATTCAGTTTGCTAGTATTTTGTTTAGGACTATTAGATTAATGTTTGTAGCATACTGTTCTGTAGTTTTCTTCTAGTGCCTTTGTCTGGCTTTGGTATTAAGTAATGCTGGCCTCATAGACTGAGTTAGGAAGTGTTCCCTCCTCCTCAATTTTTCAAAAAATTTGAAAGGAATTAGAATAAGTTCTTCTTTGAATGATTGACAGAATCTCTAGTGAAGCCATCAGATCCAGGGCTTTTCTTTGTCATGAGATTTTCGATTACTGATTTAATCTCTTTACTAGTTATGTCTACTCTGATTTTCTATTTCTTCATGATTTAGTCTTGGTGGGTTTTGTGTTTCTAGGAATGTGTCCATCTCAGTAGGTTATCCAAATTGTTGGCATACAATTGTTCATAGTACTCTCATAATCCTTTCTATTTCTGTAGAATTGGTAGTAATGTCCTCACACTTTTATTTCTGAGTTTAGTAATTTGGGTCCTCTCTTTTGTTCTTGGTCCACCTACCTAAAGAGTTGTCAATTTTGTTGAACTTTTCAAAGAACCAACTTTTGATTTCATTGATTTTTCTGTACTGTTTTTCTATTTCCTAGTTCATTTATCTCTGCTCTAATCTTTACAGTTTCCTTCCTTTTGGTAGCTTTGAGTTTAGTTCTTCTTTTTCTAGTTCCCTACGTTGTAAAGTTAGGCTGCTTATTTGAGATCTTTCCTATTTTTTAATGTAAGCATTTTTAGCTACACATTTCCCCCTTAGCAGCACTTTTGCTGTGTCCCATAAGCTTTGATATGTTGTGTTTTCATTTTCATTGCCTTTAAGTATTTTCTAATTTCCCTTGTGACTTAGTCTTTGATTTATTGCGTAACTGTCTTCTTTGTGTTTAGTTGATTTTTTTGTAGTGAAATACTTAAATTCTTTTCTCATTTCCTTTGTGTATATTCTCTAGCTATTATTTTTGTGGTTATCATGGAGATTACATTTAACCTACTACAATTAAAGAACTCTAATTTGAATTCATATCAGCTTAACTTCAATAAATTCTGCTCCTTTACAGCTTCATCCCCACCTCTTTCAGTTAATGTTACAAAATTCCATTTTTATATATTGTGTGCCTAAAAAATAACTAATAATTCTTTTAAATGCATTAGTCAAGTCTCTTAAAATACATAGAAACAAGATTTGGAGTTACAAACTGAAGTTACAATAATACTAGCTTTTAGATTAATAATTGTGTCTTTTTTTCTTTAAATGCATTAATCTCTTTTTTTTTTAAATTTTATTTATTTAGGGGCGCCTGGGTGGCTCAGATGGTTAAGCGTCTGCCTTTGGCTCAGGTCATGATCTCAGGGTCCTGGGATCGAGGCCCACATCGGGCTCCTTGCTTGGCGGGGAGCCTGCTTCTCCCTCTCCCTCTACTGTTCTCCCTGCTTGTGCTCTCTCGCTCTCTCTGTCAAATAAATAAATAAAATCTTTAAAAAAAATAAAAAAATAAAATAAAATAAATAAATTTTATTTATTTATTTGACAGAGAGTGAGACAGCGAGAGAGGGAACACAAGCAGGGGGAGTGGGAGAAGGAGAAGCAGGCTTCCCGCTGAGCAGGGAGCCCGACGTGGGGCTTGATCCCAGGACCCTGGGATCATGACCTGAGCCGAAGGCAGACGCTTAATGACTGAGCCACCCAGGCGCCCCTAAATGCATTAATCTCTTAAATCCTGTAGAAAACAAAATGAGCATTTACAAAGCATTTTTACAATAACACTAGCTTTTATAAGCCTATGTATTTATCTTTACTGGTATTTTTGTTTCTTCATACAGCTTCTAGTTACTGTCTAGTGTTCTTTCATTTCACCTTGCAAAACTTCCTTGATTGTTTCTTACAGGGCAGATCATGTGATGACAAACTCTGTCAGCTTTTGTTTATCTGAAAATGACTTAATTTCCCCCTCACTTTTGAAGGACCGTTTTGCTGGATATAAGATTCTTGTTTGACAGTTTTTTTTTCTTTTAGCACTTTAAATATATCTGCCCACTGTCTTCTGGCCTCCAAAATTTCTGATGAGAAATCTGTTAACTTTCTTTCTTTTTTTTTTTAAGATTTTATTTATTTATTTATTTGAGAGAGAGAATGAGAGACAGAGAGCCCGAGAGTGAAGAGAGTCAGAGGGAGAAGCAGACCCCCCGCCGAGCAGGGAGCCCGATATGGGACTCGATCCTGGGACTCCAGGATCATAACCCGAGCTGAAGGCAGTCGCTTAACCAACTGAGCCACCCAGGTGCCCAATCTGTTAACTTTCTTACTGAAGATCTCTTGTATGTGATGAACCCCTTCTTTTTTGCTGCTTTCAAGATTCTCAGTTTGTCTTTGGCTGGAAAGTTTTATTATAATGTGTCTTAGTGTGGGTTCCTTTGAGTTCATTTTACTCAGAGTTTATTGAACTCCTCAGAAGTTTATGTTCATGGTTTCCACAAATTTGGGAAGTTTTCAGCTATTATTTCTTCAAATATTCTCTCTGTCCCTTTTTCCTCTACTCCTTCTGGGACTCCCACAATGCATATGTTGGTCCATTTCATGTGGTTTCATGGATCTTTAGGTTTTGTTCACTTTTCTTCAATCTTTTTTCTTTCTATTTCTTAGACTTGATATTTTACATTATTCTATATTTTAGTTTGCTGATTCTTCTTCCTGCTCAAATCTGCTTTTGAATCATGCTAGTGAATTTTTCATTTCAGTTATTGTACTTCTCATGTCCAGAATTTCCTTTTTTTTTGTTTCCTTTTAGATTTCAATTTCCATTTTGTTCATAGATCATTTTCTTGACTTTCTCCATATCTTCCATTAGTTCTTTGAACATCTTTATGACTGCTGCTTTAAAATCCTTGTCTAGGATACCTGCCATTAGGCCTTCTTTAGGGATAGTTTCTATTGCTCCCCCCCGCCTCCGAATGGGCTATACTTTCCTGTTTCTTTGTATGCCTTGTGAATTTTTATTGAAAACTGGGGATTTGAATCTAATAATGTGGTATCTCTAGAAATCAGAATCTTCCCTGTCCTCAGAGTTTGCTTTTTATTTTATTTTATTTTATTTTATTATTTTATTTTATTTTATTATTTTATTTTATTTTATTTTATTTTATTATTTTATTTTATTTTATTTTATTTTATTTATTGTTGTAGCTGTCAGTATGTGAAGGCTCAGCCTGGAGTGTAAACTTAAGGTCTTCTCAGGTCTTTTCTGAGCTTTTCCTTACACATGTGCAGTCACTTTCTAATTTTTCCCATAAATGCAGTTGTTTTTGAATGTCCTAGTCTTTGATGGCTGGCTCCAAAAAGGGAGGAAAAGAGAAAAATGAAAAAGTCACCTGGTATTCACTTCAACCAAATGGGGAAGGGCTTGCCACAATGCAAGGAGGTGCAACAACAATGGTCACTCTCCTTTGTCTGCGCCTCTGTGATAAGAAGCAGTAATCAGGATTCAGAGCATAGATCCCCAATATTGGGAAGATAGGATTTTTTTTTTTAACCTACCCTGGCTCCTGCAGGTTGCTTGTGAGCTGCTCTAGGGACATGTACACAGCTACCTAGCATGGGCTAGAGGTGGGTGGTGGGTAGAGGCTACTGTGCTAATTGCTGAAACTGACTGAAAGTAAGTGAAATTAACCATCCAAATCTTCCCCTGGAACTTGCAAGACTTCAATAGACTCCAAAATTCAAAAATAGGGACATGAGACAGATTCTGCCATTGCAATTTTCATCCAGGTGGGGAGACAGATTCCTGGTGCTTCTTATTTCTATCTTCCCAGAATCCTCTGAGGCTGGAAGAGTTTTGAGGTTCATGATAGAAAAGGCTAGATCGTCTTGAAGAGACTGTTGCTAGAAATATAAATGATCAAGTTGCTTCTGGGGAGGTCTCAGACGGAAATGAGAAACATGTTATTGGAAACCAGAGGAAAGGTGATCTTTGGTAGAAAGTGTCAGAGAACTTGGCTGAATCATGTTCTGCTGCTTTGTGAAAATTAGAACTTGCAAGTGATGAACTTGGATATGAAGCTGAGGAGATTTTTAAGCAAAGTGTTGAAAGTGTGACCTGGTTTCTCATTGCTGCTTATAGTAAAATGTGAGAGAAAAGAAATAAATTGCAGAAGGAATTGTTACCCAAAAATGAACCAGAATTTGAAGATCTGGAAAATTCTCAGCCTATCCTTATTACAAAAAATGAGAATGCATGCTCTGGAGAGAACAGGCATGTGGCTGGACAACCATTGGCTAAAGAGATTCTATGTGTGACTTATAGATTCATTCAGCCATCTCAGCAGAAATGCTGCCAGCTTGAACTGAAGAGGACAGAGACAGAACAAAATGAAGGAAGACTGTCAGACTTCTGGGATTCTATAAGTCATGCGTGAAAGTATCTTTTTGACTTCACTTCCGTGATATATCCCCAATCTGTTTACCTCTCCACCTCCACTTCTATCACTCTAGCCCTACCTACAATCATCTTTTGCTAGAATGACTTCAGTGGGCTCATAAATATTTTTTATGCTTACACCTTGTCTCCTACCCACCTCTATCAATTCTTTATGCAACAGCCAGGATACTCTTTTAAGAATGTATATCATATCATATCATTTTCCTGCCTAAAACACCTTGATGTCTTCTCATCATGCCTTGTAAAAACCATGGTCTCTAAAGTCATACACATGGGCTCTTCACCACTTTGACAAAATCTCTTACCATCTCTCCCACCTTGCCTCTGCTCCAGTCATACCAGTTTTATTGTTGTTGTTGCTGTTATTCTTCCAATAAGCCAGGCTTCCTCCTGCCTGGGGGCCTTTGCACTTTCTGTTTCCTCTGCCTGGAGAGTGCTTTCTCTAGAAATTCACATCTAGATTTTTTTTTTCCAAAATTAGGTCTTAGCTCACATATCACCTCCTCAGAGAGGGCTTCCTGGACCATTAAGTATTTTTCATCTTATTTTACAGATGAGAAGAGAAAGATTCAGGAAGTTGAACAATATGTCCGAGGCCATGTTTCTCAGGTTTCACTCAACCTGAGAAAGGGGGGTTTACTTAAGCCTCTTCTCTTGTCTGTCTCTCTCACTAGGGAAGGCTGCCTGACTCTGAGCCAAGCCAGTGGGATGCTGTTTGCATTCCTCCTCCATCCATCTTGGTTTGATTATTATGTGATGAGCTGCTGGCTCTTGAAAGATTACAACTCAGCTTGGGCAAGTGAGATGCAGAGTGCAGTGGAGCATTCTGAGTGTCAACCAGACATTAAAAGAAGAAGAAAGAAAAAAAAAGCAGCCTCTGAAGTGGAGGTGGTGAGCACCATTCTCACTTTGTCATGAAGGCAGACACAACCCCAAACCCCAAAGGTGGCTTAGACACCACACAACCTGCTGGGCCACCTGGAAATCATCTTTCTCCCCAAGGCACTGGCTGATTTCCTCGTGCTTCTAAAAGCAAAGCAGAGGATGCTCACAACAACCTCCCAGTCACTCTGTCAAGCCTGGACCAATCATTGCACCAGCATAGGGCTTGAGACCACTGCCCTGCTCCCCTTCTCCCACCTTCTGATTCCCCTTCTTTTGTAAAATACCATCCAAATCCCACCTCCTCCTGAAAAATTTCCCAATGTGTTGGCCTTCAGTTTGGTTTCTGACGAGATCTGTTTTCACACCCCGTTTCCCAGCGTCATTGGCTTCGTTATGTGCCTGGTGGGCTTCCCCACTCCCCAGTGCTAGAAACTGGAAGATTATAGCAGGTCTTGGAGACACACAGGGACAGAAGATAAATGGGCAAAGCTGTTGGGATTTTGTAGACAAGGGTAAGAGTGCACAAGTAACAGAGCTTCCTCCTCTGGAGGGAAGATCTCTGGCCCTGAATAAGGGGATCAAACTGGGGGGCCTGCCTGCTTTGATGTCCTAAATCCTATGTCAGCTCAGGGCTTGCCAGAAGCAGGAAAGTCACTGGGGGGTTTTATCCAGCACTTTCCTCCATTCCCCCATCATGAGTCACTGGTCTAGAATCAGCAGCCAGAAATGATGGAATTGTTCAATATCATGGATTCAGGGGCACTGATGTCTGCAGTCATCTTTTGGTACAACTTCTGGCTCATTTCTGGCCTTATTGAATGGAAGAAAAAAGAAAGGCCCTTCCAAGCACTGGTGAGACAAATTCAGTCCCTCTGTGAAAGCACCTCCCAAATTGCTCTGGCTAGGGCTGCTAGGGGCATGGCCCCAGTGCTAAGACTACTAAGCACATGCAAGACACATGCTGCCATGAAAGAATTCACTCATTCATTTACTCATTCATTCATTCATTTTTTTTTTTTTATTCTTTTTTTAAGGGCCTTATGGGTTTGACACTTGTATGGGGATAACCAAAAAACAGACTTTTTTTATGCTTTTATGGGACTTGTTGATGAGTGGAGGAGATAGACAGTGATGAAATAACCACACTAAACAGTGTTTTATTGGGAACTGGAAAATCCCTGTGAAGCATATTAACCTTGCTAGGAGGAAAGAGGGAGTTTGGAGGCTTTCCCTAGGCAGTGAGTTTTGAGCTGACCACTGAAGTTAAGAGGGGCTAAGTGGGATAAGAGATGGGGGAGAGTATAAGAGAATAAGGATAGAACATGTGCAAAGGCACTGTGGCAGGAAAGATTTGGCACTTTCCAGGAACTAAAGGAAGACTGATGTGGCTGAAACACAGAGTGAGAGGAGTGACAGGACAGTGAGGTTTGACTCTATAAGGCCTGTCAATGGTGATTTCCTGGACCCTGGAAATACATCCTGGGCTGGCAGACCAGGGACCTCTCATGCAACCACAGTCTCCATCATGACAAATTAATACCCAACAGTGGTCATACTTGACTTACAACATTAACCCCAGTCCTGGCAAAACACAGGAATTATTATGAGATGGAAGTCAAGATTGATTACGAGATGCACCTCACCCACATGGTCTTGAGAGAAAGAGCATAGAACAGATCATTTCGGAGCAGAGATGGATCTGGATGGGACACCTTATTTCATGTATTTTGCTTCCTCAACAAGATTGTAAGTTAAGGTCTGGAATTTTTGCATCCTCTACCAAAGGCATAGAAGCATGCTGGGCATTCAGTAAGTACTTAGATGATACCCTCATAGACTGACAGTCTCCCACCCCTGGTTCTTGCCACTTCCTGTATAGACCTTGGTGATAATTTCAGGCTGTGTGTGACAGGGGCCCAAATGCCTGTGAGGATACAGAGGCCTGGATCTAGAAGGTCATGAAGGCAGGTCCACTGCACCCACCCAGCCTCTGCCAGCTGCCTCCATGGACTTCTGTTGCTCTCGTTAAACTGCCCATAGTGTGTTTTCTTTTGGGGGGACGTGTTTCTCTCCAAGAGGCTCAGGCACCCTCAGCCATTCTGCACAGCATCCCAGATGCTTTAGGGGTCCCAAAGTAGAGCATTATTTTTGCTCTCCATTAGTTTCTCTCTGTAATAGTTCTCGTGTTAGTAACCTGGAAATCATCATGGACTCTTCTTTTTCCCCACTCAACTCTGTATCCACTCCAGCAACAAGGTCTGCCAGTTCTGACTCCTAAATACATTTCGGATCTGTCCCCTTCTCTCCATCCCCAAAGCCACTGGGTGGACTGCAGCAAGCCTCCTCATGGGTTCCAGGCTGTAGCCCCAGCTCGAATCCATTCTCAGCAGGTAATATCACTCCCCTGCTTCAAACTTCTGTAGCTCCTCATTGCATTCAGGATAATCTCCAAATTAATGTGGCTGCCCCAATTCCTATCCTTGACTCACCCCATCCCCCCTCCAACTGCAGTACACTTCAACCACCCTGGCCATTGGAAAGCTTGTCTTGCCTTGCCGTTTTCCTTCCTCCCTCCCTCCCTCCCTCCCTCTCTTCCTTCCTTCCTTCCTCTTTCTCTATCTCTCTTCCTCTTCCCCCACCCCTTTCTCTCACTTTTCATTGAGGTAACACTTAACATGAGATCTACCCTCTTCATAAAATTTTAAGCACACCATACTGTATGGACTATAAGCACAAGGTTTTATGGCAGACTTCTAGAACTTACCCATCTTGTATAAACTGAAACTTTATACCCATTCTTGTCTCGTGATTTTCATCCATGCAATTTCCTCTTTCTACAATGGTTTTCCCTCCACTCTTAACCTGGTGATCCTTACACATCTTTACGTCTTGGCTTATATGGCATTTCTTTAGAAAACCTCTCACTGACCTCCATCACCTGATCCCCTGGCTTGTCCTGCACAGCCCTGACAACAAGATGTGAGATGTATTCATTTTCACTTTTTACTTGCTGCTTCCCCCACTAGACTCCAAGCTGCTCCATGAAAGCCTGCTTTGTTCACCTCTGTGTCTTCAGCACTGTGCTTGGCACATGGCAAAAACTTAATACATATTTGCCGAATGAATGAATAATTCTTTCAACCGATAACTCATGAATCCCATGCCTGGATGAACTTGCACCCTCTGCCTCCGGTGGTTTTTTCCTTCACAGTCCTTCAGGCAGATGCACAGCCACCCCCATTATCCCCACACTTACCTGTGTTCTTTTTCATGTCCCTGATGAGCCATATCTCTCTAGAAGCAAGACAATTTCTTTTTCTAGTAAATGTTTCTCAAGAGGGTAGTGTGCAAAGTAAAACCGTGCTGAGGGGAAAGAGTACAGGCTGGGAGGATGGAACCCTCACTTAGCAGCTTGACAACTCATTTTATCTCTCAGAGCCTTGTTTTCCCTACTTATCAATAAAAATATTTTCATTTTTAATCAATACATTCATTCTTTCATTTTTGAAAAAGCTAATGCATGTACATGGTTTAAAAAGTTACGAAAGTGTATACAGCACCTAACTAGAATTTAAATAAAAACTAAAAAAAAAAAAAAAAAAAGAAAGACTGGTAGGCTCGCAGAAAATTAAGGTCTTTCGAGTACTTTTAAAGTTTTCACAAGTAATATAAATTCCTTATAGAAAATATAGACAGGTAATAATAGATCAAAACCACCTAGAGAACGCCACTGTTAAAATTTTCATGTATATTTTCCAAGAATTTTTAGTGTATTTTTATTTTTCAGAAACGGTTTCTAAAATATTTATTGAGCATATATAATATACCAAACCCTTCAGTAGCTGGTTTCATACACATGATCTCATTCAATCCTCATTAAATTCTGTGAACAGAGCTTGCTGCTGCCCAATCCTGTGTTATCAGTGGAGTGAACCCCAGCCCAGGGACATTCAGTCATCTAAGGACAGCAAGGGGCTGTGCCAGAATCCACACAGCTGTGCTCCAATTCGGAACCACTGGGCCTCCCAAGCTGCTCAGAAGATTGTCCAGGGGCCCCTCTGGCCCCAGCGGGGTCCTAACGCTGCTCTTCCCTGAACTGTGAGGCCAGGAGAGTGGAGGGAATCATCTGGGGGAATGACCCTCCCTTCCCTGTGTTCTGTGTGTGTATTGGATTGGGTTTGGGGAGCGACGGTACAAACGGTGTCTCATTTGGGGGGGGAACACCTCCTATTCTGGTAGAGGCTACACGGTGCTTTGGTGGGAGTTCTATTTTTAATCACTTTCCTGGGGTCGGGACCTAGGCACTTAGCACAGGAGACAAGCTCACACCCCAGGCTGTACATTAAGATTTAATGGGTCTTCCTTATTTACACCTAAATGAGGTTTTTAATGGTTTAATTAGCAAAATATATCAGTTTGCTTCTTTAAACCTTGCCTCTCTGAGGTATCACTTTTTAGCCAGTGTTTAATAAAAGATGAAAACCTTCATTTCTCCCAGCTAAGGAGGACTGTGACTGCCTCCACCTCAGTAGGTCAGACTCAGGGGTGCCTTGGAAAAGTCAAAATCAAAAAGTCAACCAATGACCATGTTTCCAACCTGGCCAATGAGAGCACAGTTATCCGGGAATTTTTGCTATTAGCTTCTTCATGCTCATTGAATCCAAATTAAATGGCTAAAATGAAAGCCTTACAGATTAGACCACAGTTTATGAGGGGCTTTTTCTCTAATTTGGAAAATCCTGTAGAAATTCAGACAGAGGATAACTGCAGAGAGTATTAGCCTTGCCATTCAGAACTGCTTGTGCTCACCCTGCTGGGGTGCTCCATGCAACAGTGCTTTGGGCAGTGTACAGGAAATATCTTCTTATTTTCTGGACATACCCAGAATATTGGGGAAATTTTACTTTTAGTGACTTTAGGCATTGCAATACATTATTCCTGTGTTACAATATTGAAAAAAATCGCAACAGCGGAGGTCTAAGACAAAAAGTTCCCACAATTCTATTACCTAATAAAATCAGTATTGTTTTCTTTGTTACATTATAACCCTTGTCCACATGCTTGCTTCATTTGTAAATATGTGCAGTGATATTGTAGATAATATGTCGTAGCTTATATTTTTACTTATTATGCTAAATTTTTCCAGTTTGTAATGAACCTTTTTTCTTTCTTTCTTATATCTTCTCTTATCTCCTTTCCCTACCCCACCCTCCCCTCCATAAGGGAGGTAATCATTGCTAACTGCCCAGTGTCTATGCTTCCAGATTTTTCTCCAAGCCTGGACAGATAATTACAGACATATATACTCTTATTTGGGCTTTTTCTTTTTTTTTGCATTTTTTCCCCCAAGTGGGATTTTACCATATAGATTTCTCTGCAGCTTGCTTTTCCTTCCACTTAATACATTGTGGACAATAGATATGGTCGTAACTTTGGTGTTTAATTTTTTGTCTTTTTTACATTTAAATTGTTAATCCACCTGGAGTTTCTTGTGGTAAATAGTGTCAGACAGAGGTCTCACTTTGTTTTCTTCTAGGCATATAGTCAATCATGCCGGCAGCCTTTATTAATCAGGACATTCCAATCATTCCCTCAGGGGTCTAATCCTGCTTGGGTATTTCTAAACAAAGTGCTTCACTTAGACCAGAGCCAGAGGCGAGAGTGCTCCTTGGTTTGCAGTCTCATCAGCCTCTGGAGTCCAAGACCCTCAGAGAGCATCTGGTCTGGTGCCTGCATCTTGCAGATGACCACACTGAAGCAGAGAGACCAAGAGAGCAGAGAGGTCTTCATAAGAAGAACCCAGGGCTTGGGGTCAGCCAGACCTGAGCATAAATTCCAGTTCTGATGATTCTTAGCTCTGGGACTTTGGGTAAATTACTTATGCTCCTAGAGACCCCAATTTTCTCACCTGAGAAATGAATATTCTAATACCTACATGGCATGAGGACTGGAATACAATGCCTGACACAGACAGCTCTCAATAAATGACCATAATTTTTAGAGCAGCCCCAGGACATACACCAGCTATTTTGATTTTTAGTTTAGTTCCCTTTCCATTGGACCGATGTTCCCCAAAATGTCATACAAGTGATTTCAGGAGGCATAGAGATGGATATTTTTATTTTCATGCAGTTTATTTAATGCAGTTGTTTGACAGTGACCTTCTATTAATGGTGAGTGATATTGTCTTTTCATTTACCGGAGTATTATAAAGTTCATCTTCAAAAATAAGTGCATTGAGGTCAAAAGGTTGTTAATTTACAAAAATTATTAAGTGCAGAGTAACAGAGGTGGTACAGGAATATGGCAAATATTGTGCAGATGGCTTGTAAATGGCTGAGTTTTTTGCATACAGTACTTCTTCACACCATCCTGTGTGATCAGGCAATGCCTTCTCCGGAGTGGGGGAGTCCAGTCTCAGCTGTGTGGGTAAGCACATCAGCACCTCCTGTCGGGCTGCTTCTCCCTGGGGTCCACCCTGCTCATCCTCACAAAATAACAGAACTCCAATGGCTTTTGTTCTTGTTGTTGAAAAGGAACAGAGACTTCTCAGCTCTCCTAGCTCTTGCTGTGCATGCGTGTGTGCCTACCTGCGTGTGTGTGTATGTGTGTGTGTGTGTGTGTGTCCTGAGCAAGCTAGAAGTTCCTTGAGGGCAGAGCCCAGCCCCTTGTCTGTCTTTGTAGAGAACTGGGCACACAGTTGATTCTCAGTTTATACTTATGGACCTATTGAGGGCTTTTTCCCTTCAAGTATCCTTTGGCTGTTTTGGGGAAAACTTAGTGTTTTACAGACTTCTGTCAACATTTATAGAGTATTTGCAATGGGAATGATAGAAATGTGGCATGCATGCCTTTGCCCTCCCTCTATCACTACCCCATAACCATGGCAGATATTGCAAGTTGATGACAGAAGCTTTTCTGACTGGGTCAGCCTCAGAACCTTCCTAAAGCCTCCTTGAATTAGTGGAGCTGACATGTGAGATGACACCTTTTGGCCATCCCTGACATACAGTGTGCTAGGGCAAGGATGTGGGGACCATAGCATAGTTTTTGACTTTGCCTACATGCCTAGGACAGTATTTCCTTGCAGGGACCCCTACTCTCAGGACACTGTTCGAGGGGTGTATTCAGTCCAGGACAGGAGGGCGTCTTGGAGAAGCGGCAGAGATGCAACCCCACCTGCCAGGCTGTTGGCTTTTTCCCCATTTCATCACTCTGTGGGAGTCCAAAAGTGCCTCTGCCTGAGTGTGGTCACAGGAGGGGAAGAAGTGTGTCTGTCTTGCTGTCTGGGACACTGTCCCTACCCAGAACGGTGTAAGTGCTGTGTCAGCAAAACCTGCCGGACTGTTAATCTTGAGATAACAAATGGCAAATGGTGAGGTGTGATCCCAAGAGCCCTTGAAACACCTTCGTGATGGTTGTGAGGTGGTGTGACAATTTGCTTACTCTGGGGAGGAGATAAGGTTGGAGTCTGGGGTGGCAGTGAGGTGGGGAGGAATCAGCCTTCATGGGGAGAAGCCCGATTCAATTCTACTTAGTTTGAGAGACATTTACTCAGCATGGACAGTGCCAAGTCTTGTCCTGGGCACTGAGGGGAACCCACATTCATTCATTCTACAAAACTCTACTAAGCACCTACTATGTGCCAAATAGTGTGTTGGCCACTTGTGATACAGAGAGGGACAAAGGAGCCAAAGCCCTACCCTTATGGGACTTACATTCTCTTGGTAGAGAAATGCAGATACATATTGCAGCAGGCCAGATAGGTGAGGTTATATTTCAACAATAAACCGAAGATCTCAGTGACCTAACATGACAGAAGTTTATTTCTTGGTCACTCAAGTTTACTGCAGGTCCAGGTGGCTCTTGAGAACCACTGTCCCTCCGTGTTGGTAGCTCCAATACTCTGGCATCTCTATGTCAGCACAAACTCCCTGGTGGCCACAGCAGAGGAAGAGAGAGCACAGAGAATTGGGTTTGACCTCCTAACGCTGTCACTTGGAAGTGACATGTGTCACTTCCACTTGCATTTCCTTGGCAAAAGTAAGTCACATAGACACTCCTAACGCCCAGGAGCTGGGAAGTCCGATCCTCCCATGTTTCAAGATGATGCAGGATGAGAAATACTGGTGAGCAGCAGAGGTGTCTACCACACATGTGTATTTACAGGCTGGGATGAACCTATGGAGGAAAAGAACAGACTTCTGTGACAGAGTGTGTATTTGCCTGCTCAGGTTGCCATAACAAAATACCACAAGCTGGGGTGGCCCAGACAACACATATCTTTCTCACAGTTCTCAAGGCTGGAAGTCCAAGATCAAGGTGTTAGAAAGCTTGATTTCTTCTAAGGTTTCTCTCCTTGGCTAGCTTCTCACTGTGTCTTCACATGGTTTTGTTTTGTTTTGTTTTCTCTGCACATGCTTCTCTGGTGTTTCTCTTCTTATAAGGACACCAGTCAGATTGGATCAGGGCCCACCCCAAAAGCCTCATTTTAACTTAACCACTTCTTTAAAGGCCCTGTCTTCAAATATAGTCACAGTCACACTCAAATACAAAATCTGAGGAAACACAGTTCAGCACATAACATAGTGTAACCAAGGGACTGAATCTTGATGAGAAACTTAGGAAAGTGAGGTATGATGGAGAGCTGGAGGATGAGAAGGAGTTGACAAAATGAAGAGTGGGGAAAGAGTATTCAGCAAAAAGGAACAGCAAGTGCAAAGGCCCTGTGGTCTGGAGCCGATGCAAGGAGACCTCACAGTCTAAAGGGCAAGATGACCCTAGGATAAGATCATTTTACTTTCTTGGAGTGGAGAGGGTGGTGCTGAAGGTCAGGCAGTGGGGAGGGTAGACTGAGAAGGTGCTTAAGCTGGATCTTGAAGAAAGAGTAAGCATCGCCTGGTGAGTCAGTTGAGGTAGAATCTTCCCCAGCAGAAGGATCGTCAACAAGAGAGGAATGGTCTGAAAAGTTTGAGTCTCCACAGCAGGCAGGGGTTCCCTGGAGGGAAAGTTACAAAATGAGAGTAGGACAGACAAGGCTGCAGGTGTGAGCAGCCCCCGAGATTGGCTATGGATGGTGGGATGCCCACTGTAGGATACCACATGCTCTGACCTCACTCCAGGGGCTGTGGTACCTACCCAGCATACAGGCGCAACAAAGTGAGAGCCACGTGGGGGAGGGAAAGGTGAGGAGAGATTAATGGTAGCGGTTAGTGGGTGAAAGACAAGGAAGACTTCTTGGACTTGTGGGTTTGGGCTGAGCAATGGGTATGAGTACATGTCAACCAGTAGAGATGGGGGCTCCCTGTGGGTGTGCAGTGCAAGCATGTGGGATTCTTGGAACATGGCTCCCTTGAATACAGAGCCTGTTAGAGAGACCCCTGCAGGGGGAACACGGTATTTGCCTGAGAGCCAGGCTCAGCTGCAAGCAAAGCCAGAACTTGGATCTGGGGCCCTGGGCCCCAAAAAGGAGTCAAAAGAAAGATTATCAGACATTTTCTGCTTCTCAATTCTACTCTGAGACAGGGCTAACTTATAGCTAAACTCCTGGGTGCTTGTGAAATTTCCTTTTTCAAGGCTACTTCCATCCAGTGTACATTTCTCCTGTTTTGGGGCCAGGACCAGGGCTAACATATTTTGAGGATTTACTATCTTCCAGATATTATTTTAATGTATTGCACATATTAACCCATTTATTCCTTGTGGATACTCTAAGAAGGTAGGGATTCTAATTCTCTTTATATATATTTTACATGTGATGAACCTGAGGCACAGAGAGGTTAAGTAACTCACCCAAGAACACCCAGCCAGTGAGTGGTAGGGCCCAGGTACGAACCCACACAGGCTGGCTTTAGATTCTCCGGAGCTATGTTGGAGCTGCATCTTCTGCTGGGGTTAAGGATGAGTCTGGCCTGGCAGTTCTTGGGGGTACAAAGAAGCCCAGACAATGCATTGTTCTGTTTCCTGCTGCTTCAGAGACAGCAAAGGACTAGTTTTTGTTTTTTTTTTTTAAAGATTTTATTTATTTGACAGAGAGAGACACAGCGAGAGATGGAACACAAGCAGGGGGAGTGAGAGAGGGAGAAGCAGGCTTCCCGTGGAGCAGGGAGCCTGATGCGGGGCTTGATCCCAGGACCCTGGGATCATGACCTGAGCCGAAGGCAGACGCTTAACGACTGAGCCACCCAGGTGCCCCAACAAAGGACTAGTTTTAACTGCTGTGCTGTGATACGTTGGGGTCCCTTGCTGCAAACGGTGCATTGCTTCTTCACTCAGATGAAAATAAGATTCCGGTAGCAATGGCAATGTGTGTGCGTGTGAGTTTCCCTATACCAAGAAATTTTCCAACACCAGTTGAGTGTCCTATGATTCAACCCCATTCTGACACTACCTGGAGATGGCATCAGATCCCGCAGGCTGAGGGTTCAGTCCCAGGAGACTGCCCTCCTCTTCAAATGCCAATTGCAAGTCCAGGTTATCACCTGTGCTTCTGACCAATTGGCTATAAATCAGAGGTGCCATGACCCTCTCCTTGGGTTGGATTAATTTGCTAGAGTGGCTCACAGAACTCAGAGAACATTTTACTTACTAGATTACCAGTTTATTATAAAAGGATATAACTCAGGAGCAGCCAGATGGAAGCGACCCACAGGGCAAGGTCTGGGGGAAGCTCTGTGCCCTCTCCAGGCGCAACCACTCTCCCTGAACATCCACGTGTTCACCAGCCTGGAAGCTCTCCAAACCCCGTCCATGTGGGGTTTTTATGGAGGCTACATTACACAGGCACGGTTCATTAAATCATTGACCACTGCTGAAAGATCTCCAACTCCAGCCCCTCTTCCCTCCCCTGAGCTCAGTGGGGCGGGACTGAAGACTCCAACCCTCTAATCACGTGTTTGGCTCCATTGTCAACAGGCCCCCAGCCTTAGGTGCTTCCAAAAGTCATCTCAATAACATAACGAAAGACGCCTTTACTGCTCTCTACGCCTAGGAAATTCCAAGGGTTTTAGGAGCTCTGTGCCAGAAATGGGGACAGAAATATTTCTTACTATAAATCATAGTACACAAGTGTGCTCCCTGGGAAAGGGTTTTCATTTTCCCTTCGTTGTGGGCAGTTAATATTTAAGGCCAAGCTCTGCCCCCTGCTCCGGGGGCTCCTGTTACCCTGAAGCCAGCCCGGGGCTACTTTCCCCGGGGCCTGCACCCTGGCCTTGCTGGGGGCGAAGGGTGCGTAGAGGCAGGGCGGTGGGAAGGGCTTTGATGGGAAGGTAATAGGGGCCTCCACAGCCTAGTGTCCACGGAGGAGCATCACCCAGGAATAGCAGCCTAAACCCAGACCCTGAAGAACTTATGTAGAAAAGAAAACTGCGAGTCAATGTGAAAGTTGGGTTCAGGACACACGACGGATAGCTTTTAGTAGAGGGTGCGAGGCATGCATTTGATGAATACGCATCGGGGTTCCCGGCATGCCTCGGCACTGTTCTATGTCCTGGGGATGCAGCTGTTTCCAAGACAGGGCTTGCATTCCAGTATGGAAGACAGGGAGTTAACAACTGAATAAAGAGGTGAAAAAGGATCATTGAGAAAGGGTTTGAAGGAAACAAGCAGATGGAAGCCATGACTGGCTGTGCTGAAGGAGCTGCTTTGGAGAGGGTGGTCAGAGGTGGCTTCTCTGGGGATGGATATGAGAAGACAGCTCTGGAATGTTCCAGGCAGTGCATGGGCAATGTCCCTGAAGCCGGACCAGGGAAGGTGTGTGGAGTCCAGGAGGCGTGGCAGGAGCAGTAGGGGCTGCGGATGGCAAGGGGAGGTGGGGCTAGACCTCATGGGGCGTGGGGGGTGCGGGGCAGGGCAAGTGCACTGGGAGCCATTGCAAGGCTGTCAGAGGAACGTGGTCAGCTCTGCCTGGTGATTATAAGGAGAGTGGCAGAGGGTGGGGACAGTGATGGTAGTGCTGCAATCACCCAGGGAGGCTTGCTACGGTAAATGTCTATTGGGAACTGGACATTCATTTGCAGTCCCCTGGGTCTCAGGTGCCTTGCTGGACCCCATGCCTCGGCTGCCTTCTGGAAATCGTGAGCAAGGGCACTAGTCAGTGGCAAGTGGTCAGTGAGCTATGGCAGGAGCCGGGGGCACTGGGCAGTGTTGGAGGGCCTCCCAGGGGAGCTACCAGGACTGGATGTTTCCAAGAGGTCAGCAAGGGGGTCAGTTGGTACCTCCGTACCTGCAGGTGACATGCTGGGTTGGGATGAAGGCAAGGCCTCTCTTGAGACAGGTTGGAGACCCCCACAGATGCTGCCATAGACAGATTCCTGGGCCCCTCTGCTGCACCCTGGGAGATCCTGGCATTAGCATGCCCAGCCAGCTGGCAAAGCGCCCCCTTCAGATTCCTTACATTGGCCATTTCCCACCCGTGAGAAGTGGAAAAAACAGTTGGGTTGAGCCGCAGGAGACAGAGAGATGCCTGTTACCTCTCTCCTGTAAATATGGCTTTCAACCTTTTACTTAGTAAATTGAAGAGGAGGTGGACAGGGTGGAAATATTCTTGGTATTATTATTATTATTATTACACAATTAATATTTTTGAGCACTTACTATTTGCAATCATGCTAAGCACTTTACATAAACTATCTTATAGCCTTACAACAACCTATGATGTACATACTATTACCCCTACCCCCATTTTATAGCTGTGGAAACAGAGTCCAGGGTCATACCACTAGTCAGTGTACAAACCAGGCAGACTGGCTGCAGGGCTCACAGGTTTAGTCACACCCTTCCACAGGTTGTAGCCCAGTCAGGAGAGGGGCCCTGCTGGGGGTGGGATGGGGGCCCTTTGGGCATGCTATTTGGAGACATTGCTGCAGCTGAATCAGCATGAGATTAGAAGAGGACAATTGAAGTTGAGATGACCCCGGAATATGGAAAGCCAGGGAGGATTCTATCAGAGCATAAAACAGCTAGGAGCCCAGGACTGTCGGGCCGCGGCAGGTGTGGTGGGGTGCTGCTGGGGACATCAGTCATCTCTGCCTGCTCAGCACTAATCTTCCTGCTTCATTTTTCATTTAGGTCCCTGACTCCTTCCCACTCTTATCCATTAGGTATGCTACGACTCTGTCCCCACCTCAAGGGTGGACACCACTGGGGGTGATAGTCAGGACTTTTGTGGAACCATCAAGAAATAAGTGATCTTTTTTCTTCTGGGGGGTCTAAGCCAGTAGGATGTGAGCCTGAAGGTGTTGTTGGCTGCATTATCTAAGAATCAAGCCAATTCTATTTTCTCAAGACAGGGAAAGGCATAGAAAAAAAAGCAAAGCCGAGAAACAGGGAGAGACAGAGTCCTGATAAGATTGAGCACTCCTGGGTTTTTAGGTTATGGTGAAATGGTAAAATTATTCCCTGTACTACTTGAACCTGTTGGAGTTGGATTACTGACTTGTAGGTAAAAGACACAGGTGCCTCTCTCCAAAACCATCAGTCGCATTTCAATGGGAACCTGGAATGTGACTTCTGCATCCTGCCTGCCCTTCCTCCTGGACTTTCTACTCAAGAGTTGTGTTTGTGCGTGTGTGTGTCTACATGTGTGTGTCTATGTGTCCACATGTGTCTGTGTGTTTGTGTCTATGTATGTATCTGCATATTGTCTGTGTCTCTATGTGTGTGTGTGTTTGTGTGTCTGTTTCCATGTATGTATTTCTGTGTGTGTGTGCGCACACATGTAAAGAGTGATGTAGACGACAGTGCTGCTCAAATGGGCCTGTGCTGCACTGGGAGGCTCTGGGCTCCTGGTTCTAGAGCTGTGGGAAAGCCTGAGTTATGGCAGAAGTGACAATGTTGGGTTATGCTCCATGGGCTCTTGACCCTTTTTTTCCCTTTTCGCAGTGGCTGAGTCCAAGGCTCAGGGCCAGATCTGCACTGTGGTCTCAGTGAGCAGTAAAGGGATTCCTTACCTAGAATCATGGGACTGGTATAAATCAGCCCTGGGCCAACATTTCCACACACCTCTCAGGGCTTTTACTTCTTTTATGTCTTTTTAAGAAAAATAATTCTCAGCCTCCTTTAATGATCTAGATCAGTGGTTCCTAAATGAGGGTCTCCTAGTCAAACTGAGCCCAAAGGCATGTCTTGTTTGGCTTGAAGAATTATTAAAAATAGTTAAGGGGCGCCTGGGTGGCTCAGTCGTTAAGCGTCTGCCTTCGGCTCAGGTCATGATCCCGGGGTCCTGGGATCGAGTCCCACATCGGGCTCCCTGCTCAGCGGGAAGCCTGCTTCTCCCTCTCCCACTCCCCCTGCTTGTGTTCCTGCTCTCGCTATCTCTCTCTCTGTAAAATAAATAAAAAAACCAAAAAAAAAATAGTTAAAAAAATAAGTTTCCAACTTTGAAGAGTCAGGGAATTCCATCTCCAAAAAATATTCCCATTTCTGGGATCTCTTGAAAAAAATGAGAAGGTCTGAGAAGACCAGGCTTGTATCACCAAACAGCAATGGCTAGCTAGAGCTGAAGAGTGGGATGTGTGTTCTCTTGGCTTTACCATGGACCCCTGCATCACTCACTGGCTTTGTGCACTCACACCTGGAGCTGGCCAGCATCTCTCAATGATCTTCTGCCTGGCCCCTGAAGGCCTCTGATTTGTGACTCTGGCTCTAGATACAAAGAATCCCAAATATCAGAGGTGAAAAAGATCCCAGCAATAACCATATTCACACAGAGAATTGAAAATAGTGGTGGGGGACGGGACCCTGGGTTCCTGAGCATCTTCCCAGGGAATGATCAAAATCACTATCATCAGTCAAGTGACTATTATGGGCTCAGCATACCATGCATGTCATGTCAGTGAATTATTACGTCTCACTCTGTGTGTGTGGCAGGTGTCACAGAGGAGAAAACGGAGGTCAGGGAAGTTATAGAACCTATACGAGGTCATAGAGAAGGCAGCAGAAATGGGATTTGGGTCTTGGTCTTTCTGATTCCATTTCCGTCAGATGGCAGGTTAGACCAGCTATATTTGGGAGACTTCCGCCTTGACACTTCTGTGGGTCTTGGTCTTTCTGAAGCATTTCTCCACTTTCCCTCCTTCTCTCCCTTGGACTGGGACAGGACTACATTCCTTTGCTGTGGAAATGTCCCTGAGATTAGGCTAAATGCTTTTGCAACTCTTGCAATTTTCGGAATTGTCCAGTCCAACTCCAAATTGAGGGTGGGCAGAGGAAGTAGCTATAGCAACCCCTGCCAGCAAGGACAGGTGCAATTTAACCTCAATTAATGGTCTCTCTATGCACAATTATAATTTAGTGTAAGAAGCCAAAGTAGCAAAGAAGCTGTATTAAGATTCCTAGTGGGTTGACAGTAATTACCAAATAATCGTTACGGGAATGAATGGGTCTGGTCATTAGGGAAGGGTTTTATTAATTTTTTTAAAAATCTTTAGGAATGAAGATCAAGGTCTCATATACATCAGTAAAATCCCTGAGAGCCACAGATCCACAAGGCATTGGAGCAGGGACTCTGGAGATTAGCTGAGTCTAACCCCTGCCCACAGGAGAGATCAATAAACCACCCCAAGCAAGACTCAAAGATGGTCACTCATCTCTGCTTGCCCACTCTCAGAGCTGGGAGGCTCAAAACTTGAGTTGTAGATGAATCCATTATTTCTAGATGGCTCTTTGGCGTTGAGAGCATGGGCTCTGGAATCACATTCTCTGGATTCCAATCCTGGCTCTACCATGGGCTTGAGCTTGTTCCCAAATCTCTCAGTGCTTTGGCTTTCTCATCTGTCGAATAGGAGTAATCACGGTACTTACATGTCAGGTTGCTGCAAGGACTCCAAAGGTAATATATGCAAAGCGCCCCGCCAACGGGAGTGCCCAGTGAATGTTACATGTGAAATAATATTTTTATTATTATCGTTATCATTACCCTTAAGGTGAGCGTCGTCTCACTGTATGATGCTTGGAATCACAGAGCCGTTTCTGTGAAAGTTGGCAGTGACTCCTGAGGCCCTCACCTTCACCCCATCTTCTACTAGAGCAGCCTCAGTTTGATCTGTGTTATACTTGTGGCTTCTACAGATGCTTTAATTTTGAAGGAAGTTTCTATAGCTAAATCTCTTTGGCAGAATTGATCTTGTTTGACTCCATTTTATAGATGAGGACTCTGAAGAGCTGAGAGGGAAAGGCAAAGTGGATTTAGCAATACACATACAGGATGCCCCATTAAATTTGAACGTCAGATGAGCAAATAATTTTTTGTTAGTATGTCCCAGATGTTGCATATGGGATATACTTATTTACCTGTAATTCCACTTCTGTGGTTTATCTGGTAAGCCTATGCCCAGGTCACATGACAAGGAGGTTCAGAGATTGGGACCAAGACCCAGGTCTTCGGAGTCTCACTTTGCTGCTCTTGTCATTGGACTGGGGATTCCAAACACATGGTCTGTGCTTCCAGTTCCTTCTTCCTGTGCCCTGGGGAGACTGGGTTCAGAAATCATGGAGTTCTTTCCTCCTGAGCCTTACCTGGGCCTCAGGACTGTTTGTGGGCAGCCACAACTTTTGATCAAGGATGGCCTTCCAAGTGAGGTCCATTTGTTGTCCTGGCACCCGATGATGCTGTTAAGCCCTCAGGGGTCCCATGGCATTAGTCAGTCTGCACCTCCCCAGTCTTGCCCAGTGGTTATACATGTGTTTGACCCTTTCCCCAGTGAGCCCTATACCTGAGTCCTAGGACAGACATCCATAAAGTTTGCCAAAAGAGCAAGCCCAGGTCCCAGTGGACTTCTGAATGAGAAAGCATTCCTGATGTTTTTTTACCCAAATAAGAGCAAAGCACATGAAACTGGGAAGAACCAGGTTTAGACCTGGGCTGGGCAAGGGGAGACCTTTCCATGTTTGAGGTCGATTTGGGGCTCCTTATTCCAAGTGGGCACAAACACATCTGCCTGTGGGTCCAGGTAGGTATGCAGGTGAAGTGGGCCAGGTGGGGGCCAAGACAAATAGCCAGTGTGTGCCCCCAGTGCTTCAGCCCCTGGGCATGTGAGCCTGGGATTGCTAGATCTTCCCATATGTCTAAAGAAGCCCAAATCCAGATTTTTTAAAAAATAAATCTCTTGGGCGCCTGGGTGGCTCAGTTGGTTAAGCGACTGCCTTTGGCTCAGGTCATGATCCTGGAGTCCCTGGATCGAGTCCTGCATCGGGCTCCCTGCTCGGCAGGGAGTCTGCTTCTCCCTCTGACCCTCCCCCCTCTCATGTGCTCTCTCTCATTCTCTCTCTCTCAAATAAATAAATAAAATCTTTAAAAAAAAAAATAAATCTCTTGTTTTGTAAATAATGATTTCACATTTTCCCAAGGAGGTCATGTAAGCTAGCAAAACACTGCAGTGTTCAGCCATGGGGGAAAAGGCAGGCCATGACAATTCTTTAGCATTCCCATGGATAATTCAGGGGCCAACCAGCTCTAAGTCATCCCAGGCTGGCCCACCCGGAGACCTCACTCACCGATCCCTGTGCAGGGACAACGGGATAAGGTGGCCCCCACCTCACTCAGAGAGACAAAACAGAGAGATTAATAAAGATTCCAGCCTTGCTGATCTATCATCTTCTGGCACAGAATTACACACGTATCCCATTATCATTACAGAGCTTTTGGGTTAATTGCAAATCAGGGAGTTAAGATTATTAATGTGAGAGGAAGCTTATGGGGGTGAGGGGAGGGCTCAGATCCAGCTGGCTTCTGTCCTGCCCTGGCTTCAGGGCCCTCTCACCACCTGCTGACCTCCTACTCTCTCCCACACCGGTGATGTTCCTGAGCTCCCTCCTGTCGGCTTGTGCACGTGCCTTCAAAACATTTCCTGAGCACTCTTTGTAGAAGGAGCATTAAAAGCAAATGTGCTCATTACACCTGATGGCGTACAATCCGTGCAGAGGAAATTAGTAATGATTAGGGTGTCATTAAAGGGAGATATCTCTCTTCACCCAAAATATTGACGGCAAAAAACCCAGCCGTGCAGATAACAAATGGATGAGACTCAGACACACAAAGCACTGTTGTGATGATCAATGTTGTCCCGAATATACCCCAGACGTCTCCAAAATAGGACAGTTAGCAGCTGTTTCAGATCTTTTCAGCTATTGCAAAAAGGTATTTGGATGTTCTGATACATTCTTTCCATCCAGTGTTTAATCAAACTTATTAGAACATGATGGTAGAGTGGAATATGTGAGTGATATGGGTTTTTATTTTGCAGAGGTCACAAATTGCTGGCTTAAGCTGTCTTCAGATACAATTCATTTAGGCTGCATAATGCTTCTGGAAAAAAGTCAGAATAGATTGCCTATGTGTAAACATCCAGATTCCTAGCTGCTCTAGCAAAACTGGACTATGGAATAATGCGAGGCCCATATCCCTGCATGACAATAGTTTGAGTTGAGTACTGGCTGCCCCACTAAATGTACAACCAGTTCACCACAGTCTCCACCACTCCCTATTGCCCCACTGGTATGATGGAGTAGCAGTTGTCCTTTGTCATAACATTTACAATATCACCACCTAGCCCTCTTCCCTCATTGAATGACTTACTCTGGGCATTTGAGTTTATAATCATATTTGGGTTTATCTTTTACCTTAAACCAATCAGATTGATCTTTCTTGAAAACAGGTTGGATGGGATTGCCCATTTCCTTCCCTCCATCACCAAGTGCCTGTAGGATGAAGGCCACACACCCATTCAAAACCCTCTGTAACCTTCCCACTTCACCTCTTACAGGGCTCCATGCATTTGGATCTCCAGCTAGCCTGGACTGCCTCCCACATGGAGCCACACATGATCCCTCACCCCTTAGGGGTTTGTTGCTATAATCCCTCCAGCCTGGAAAGCTTCCAACCCTCATAACTTCCATGGAACTTGTCCTCCATCCTTCCGGAACACCTCCCACTTTCCTTTTTGGACCAATCAGAATGGCTGTCCAGAGGAACCTGTGTGTGCCTCCTCACTGTTTCTCAGTTATCCATAGGCCTAGTTACAGGCCTCCCTCTCCCACTGTATCATGAGCATCTGGAGGGCAGTTTCTTCCCTTCCCATTGTTGCTACCCCCCACAGATCCAGCTGGCTTTGTTCTTAGCAAGTGCTTGATAGAGCCCTATTGAATGGATTCACTGGGCACCAGATGAATTTCTTTTTCCTCATGCAGTGTGTGATCTCTAATTGAGTTACCAGGCTCTGCTAATGTTCTGGAAGAGCATTAATTTCCACCAAGTGCTTTAATTAGGCCTGGTGGTCCTGTCCAGGGCCTGCCAGGCTTCAGAGGTTAGGGTCTTTTCCTTCTTGCTCTAATCTGGCTGTTTGCTTTCAGATGGCTTCTTCCCAAGGTCCCCATCCTGCTGAGGTGTCTTCTATCTTCTCAGATTAATCAACTTAATACAAGACATGTTTACCAGCAATAGTTTATGAGAGAACAGATTTCACCTAAATTGATCACTCAGAACATATTGAGCAACTGCTATGCTGGATGTTGCAAGATTTCAGAAAAGGACTCACACATTGGTCTTCCATACAGAAAAGTGCACATACCCTAAGGGTACAGCACAGTAAAATTTCACAAACCACATACACCTGTGTAACAGTACCCAAATAGAGAATCAGAACATGTAGGACCCTGGGATCCTCACAGGCTCCCTCCTACTCTGTGGACCCTTCCCTAAGAGTAATTACAATATTGACTTCTAATGGCATACCTGTTTTGGTAACTTTATATAAATGGAATCATAGGGTATGCCGTGTTTTGTTTCTTTTACTCAATACTATGCTCGTAAGATTCATCTATGTTCTTGTATGTAATCCTATCATCCATTTTCATTGCATTATGCGACTATTCAACTATGTGAATATACCACCATTTATTTATTCATTCTGCTGATAATGGACATTTGTTTTGTCCCCCCAATTTTTGGCTGTTATGAACATCCTAGTCCATGTCCTATAGTAAACACACATATGCATTTCTGCTTCATATATTCCTGGGAGTGGAATTGCTGGGTCATGAATCAGTGTATATTCAGCTTTGGTACATACTGCCAAAAAGTTTTCCAAAGTGGTTGTTACTCATTAATTTTTAAGATTTATTCCTTCTTTAATTAATTCATTCAATAATGACTTAACACCTGCTTTGTGCAAGCCATTGTGCTAATTGCTGGAGAAACTATAAAGATGGATAAGAACTAGTCATGACATTCACCTATTTTAAAACTGTCAGAGGATATTCATTGCCTGTAGGATAAAGTCTAAATGCATTAGCTTGGCACACAAAACACTCACCAATCCAGAGTCAAGTTATTTCACCAGGGTCAGTCAGGTCATCTGAATGAATGCAGAGAGCTGGGTGGGGACTATGGAGGAATAAAACTCACTTATCCCATCTACGTGGGGCAGTAATTGTGAACTCCACTTGATTACTGGCAAGAAGGAATTTGGACCTACAATGCCACATCTAATGTTTTAGGAGAAGCTGGATATCTGGAGTGGATGCAAAATTGTTGACTTTAAAAAGTTGAAAACTATTTAAAAATATTAAAATGCTATGCTGGTCAAACAAAACACAGGTATAAGCAGGGTTTGGGTACAGATTACCAGTTTGTAAACTATGCACCAAATTTTGTTCTAGAACTTTGTCTCTACTCATGTCACCATGCTCATGGCCCCTCCAATCCCAGCACAAAAACTAGGCCTTCTTTTTCACATCTCTGGGACTTGTATGTCCCATTCCATTGCCCTAATAGGTCCTTTCCCTTCTTTGGCTGGCAATTGCCTCCTCTTCCTTGTGGCCCCATTCAATTGCCAGTGTCTGCCTGAAGCCCTCCTCTTTCATGTAAGCTTCCAAACTACCTGTCACGTTCCTCTAGCCTACCCATTTGTCTCACCATAATTCAGTGCTTGATCACCTGTCTGTTTTTCTCACTTACTCCTCAGGGCTGAGACCTGAGAGCTTACTTATCTTTGTATCTCCAACATCTGGTTCACAGGAGGGCCCCACAAATGTTTACTGAGTGAACCAAACATACATACTGTGCATCCATTCCCTTTTCCTCCAGCTCAGTCTCTGGCTTTGATTTGGGGATGCACACTTCCCCCATATCGTGGAGGTAGAAACCAGGTCAGAGATAGCCAGGGCCTTGGTGTTGGCTCAAAGGAGAGCAGGAGATTTGATGCCACCCAATTGGAGTGGGATTCAGGAAAGCTTCCAGCGTAGAGGATATGCAACTGGAGCACCTGGCTACCAACTTGCTACCAGGTAAAGCCTACTTTTGGAGCCAACTCAGAGAAGGGGAGACCTAAAAATGGGAGAGATTGGGTCCTGATAATATCACTGGGGCACCTAAATCCATTCGGGCACTGCCCTGGTCTTTTCAGTTACATGAATCAATAAATTCTCCTTTTTGCTTAAAACTTGAGATGAGTTTCTGCCACTGACAAGGTAAAGCATACAGAAGTCACTGAAATACAAAGTAGAGTGTACAAACTTCATCAAATATTTATATGAAAATAAGTGTTTATATGCTGAGGAGTTAGAAATCCCATTTATAAGGAAAATTACAATCATGTTGGATAGTTGAAAAGTAGCCAGGAAAGGAGTAGAAATGGTGAAGTATACAGTTGTGGGAATTTATGTCACATATAGTGAGGACAAATGAGAAGGAGGGAGAGATGCATGCAGATGGAGTAGGCTGGGAAGACTTCATGGGGGAAGTGGGATTTCATTCATTTATTCACACACACACACATATATGTATATACATGTGTGGGTATGTGGTGTATACATATGAGCGTAACATGTATCAAGCAATGTGCTAGCATTGCACAATACAAAGTTTTGCCTTCAAGGAACTTAAATTTTAGTGAGAGAGGACAAATCAAAAACAAATAATCAGACACATAAAATAATGGCCAAGTTGTAGTAAGTGCTAGGAGAGACATAAACAAAAAATCATGGAAGACTCTCTTTTGTATAAAGAGCTCAGTAAGACCTCTTTGAGGAAGTGGCATTTAAACTGATATGCAAATTGTGACAAGTGTTCAGCCATGTGAAGAATCAGCCTAAGGGACATCCATCTAGGCAGGGGAAACAAAAATGTGCTAAGACCATGGAGTGGAGATGAACTTGGTGTGCTCAAAGAAACCAATGGCCAGTGGGACTGATGCATGGTCAGTGAGGGGAGAGAGTCCTATGTGCTGTGGTTGGAGAGTTAGGCACGGACTAGATCATGCATTGTCTTGTTGGCTTTGATAAATAGTTTGGATTTTATTCCATGAGAAATAGGAAGGCACTGAAGGATCTTGAGCAGAGAACTGATATGATCCGATTTGTGTTCTTAGATCACTCTGGCTGTTGTGGGAAGAATAGTCTGTATGGAGCAAGAGTAGGTGCCTGGAGTTCAGACAGGAAGCTTCTGGGTGCAATATGGTAGCCCAAAATCAAATGTTAGGAATGGAAAGAAGTGCACACATTTGGAATCTCTTTGGAAATAGAATAAACATGTCTTACTTATGGATTAGGGATTGAATAAAGGAGCAGAAGTAAGGATGTCTCCCAGGTTATGGTTCTAGAATCCTGGTAGATGAAGGTTTCATTTCCTGAGATGAGGAAGACATGATGAGAGGGTGAGGCAAGTGTGCTTGGCAGCAGAGCAAGCATGAGTTCAGCTTGAAGATTTGGCATGGCCCTTGATAAGAATAAAGGATAGAGGCAAGGAGAAAAATGAAGATGCCTGAGTTCAGGAGGGAAGATAAGGAGGTGGTTGGCACATGGTGCATAATTTGGAGATGGTTGGGCCAGGGCTTCAAATGGTTTTGATTATCCATGGGATTTAGCCATGCAACCTTTGCTCAAACAAATGGCTTGATTTGTACCAGAGGAAAAGTATTTGGGGAGATTTGATTAGTAATTCTTTCCATGCAGTTAAACACAGCAACTCAAGAGTGAGCGATAGCGTAATTTAATAATGCACAACATGCCACTGAGATGCAGTCTGGCTAACAGGAGTGATTAATAGCCACATAGTGCATCTGTGACTTGCTTTCAGTGATGGTATGGGGAAAGAGGAGACAGAAATTCCCATTATGCTATGACAACAAGGTCTAGACTCTTATACTTGATTCCATATCAGGCAAGATCCATGGTGCAGACAGCAAGATCCTAAAGTTACTACACACACACACACACACACACACACACACACACACATACACACACACACACACACCTGCCTTGCAAGATCAGAAAACCTAAGTAAGCCAACTGTTCTAGTTGGATATGGTAGATGACCAAGTATAGACCCATGGAGTCAGAGGACATAAATTATAGTCACATCTCAGCCAGTAAGTCTCCTCCACACGACCTTTGACATTCTCTAAGCCTCATTCATCCACCCATTCTTTCAGAAAGTATTTATTGAGTGTCAACTACATTTTAGGAAATGTGAAGGTAAAAGGATTTTGTGGTGATCTTAACAGTCTTGATTTCTGCTCTCACGGAGCTTACAAGTCTAGTTGACTAATGAAGTGCCAATATTCCTGTCTGTTGAATGAGCTCAATGGACTAGATGATCTTCTGAATCCCCCTTTATTTGTAAACCTTCTGAAGTTAAAAGCAGGTATTAAAAATTATAAACTATTCCTGAAGGTTTATAATTAACTTTCTTAAAAGTATCTATTTAGAAATTATTTTTTTCTGATTGTAAAAGTAATGTTTTCTCCTTGTAAAACTTCAAACATGACCAGAAATGTGTCAGGTAGTAAATGAAATTCTCCACTGCAAATCCCTGTGGTGATACAGGGAAAAATTGAAGTTGTTACTGTGTTCAAACAGTTCTAAGATCTACATTTTATTTACAGTTTAACATTCTTCAAATCATAATGTGTCTGATGTTGCTATTGGCAGACAGCAGTCATAATGTGGCTGTCAGTGTTTATGTATGCCATCAAAGCTTGTAGCAGAGGTGATGGCAGCCTGGAATAAAATCCTCAAGGTAATAATGGAGCATTGTTTTAATAAATTCTGTATCAACAATCCTCCTGATGGCAAAGAAGACAACACTGTGTAGAAAAGCATTGAATGGCTCAGAGATGAAAAATAACGCAATAAAATTTGGACTCTAAATGTGAAGAAATTGTAGTAATAATGCCTAGCCAACTTGTGTACCTTATATTTTCATTTTTATGTATGTCCAACAATGATATTTGATTTTCATATCTAAATATGTGTAAAACGATGCTCTTGTTAATTATAAAAGGAAAATTCTAGGTTACCAAAAAACTCTGTGGGGGTTTATCCCAGGAATGCAAGGCTGGTTTGACAGAATAAAAGGGAAAAACTATGATCATTTCAATAGATGCAGAATAAGCATTTGAGAATTCAAAATCCATATCCGACAAAAATTCTCAGTCAACTACAAATTGAAAAGAACTTTTACAACCTGATAAAGGACAGCTACAAAAATCCTACAGGCAACATCATACTTAATAATGAAATATTCGTTGCATTTACCCTAAGGTTGCTAACAAGGTAAGATCTGCCAATTTTTACCACTGCTATTTAGTATAGCCGTGGAGGTGCTAGCTATTGGAACAGGCAAGAAAAATAAATAAAAGGTGTAAAGATCAATATAGATGATCTCAAGGGATCCATAAAAACATTGCCAAACTAATAAATGAATTTAGGAAGTTTTCAGGGAACAAAGTTAACACACAAAAATCAAATATATATTTATATACTAGCAGCAAACAATTAGAAATGAAATTTTAGAAATAAATTCCATTTAAAATAGCATCAAAGCATAACATACCTAGGAATAAATTTAACAAAGATAGGCAAGACTTCTTCACTGAAATCTGGAAAACATTGCTGAGAAATTAAAGGAGATCCAAAGAAATGGTGAAATATATCATATTCAGGGATGAGGACACTCAATATTGTTAAGATGTCAATTATCCTCAAATCATCCTAAAGATTCAATGCAATTGCAAACAAAATCCTAGCAGGCTTTTTAATTTTTTTGCTAGAAACCGACAAGCTGATTTTAAAATTTATATGGAAATGCAAAGACCTGTAATATCCAAAATAATCTTGAAAAAGAACAAAACTGGAGGACTTCTACTACCTGATTTTAAGACTTACTATAAAGTGGGGCACCTGGGTGGCTCAGTTAAACTTCCAACTCTTGATCTCAGCTCAGGTTTCAGTCTCATGGTCATGAGTTCAAGCCCTTTGCTGGGCTCCACGCTGGGCATAGTGCCTACTTAAAAGAAAAAAATACCTACTATAAAGCTAGGGTAGTAAAGAGCACGGTATTGGCATAGTGGTCGACACACAGATCAATGAAATGGGATAGAGGACCCGCTCTTATGCAACCATTTCATTTTCAACAAAGGCAGGAAAGCAATAGAATGGAGAGAGAGTCTTTTTAATTGATTGTATTGGAAGAACTCTATATTCATATTAAAAGTGCAATTCCTACCTCATATCATGCACAACAACTAATCCAAGATGTGTCTTAGATGTGAACGCAAGAGCCTAAACCATAAAGTGTTTGGAGAAGTAGGCACAGATTTTCTAAACAGATCACAAAAGCAATTTTAACAAAAGATGAAAGATCTTTAGAGTTTATCAACATCAAAACTTCTGCTCATTGAAAGGTAAACGGAAGCATATGAATAGGAAAGTCACAGACAAGAAAATGTGGTCACAACATATATCTGAGAAAGGACTGGTATTCAGGATGTATGAATAACTCCTTATTACTCAATAATAAAAAGACAAACAACCTAATTAAAAATGAACAAAAGATTGGAACAGACACTTCACAAAAGAAGATCTATGAATGGCTAATAAACACATGAAAAATGGACTTCATTAGTCATCAGGGAAATGCAAATCAAAACCATAATGAGATAGCACTTCACATTGATCAGAATAGCTAAAATTAAAAAGACCAACAATGTCAAATATTAGTAAGGTTGTGGGGCAACTTGACCCTTTGTATATTGTTGGTGGGAATATAAAATGATATAATTATTTTTTGTAAAGGGTTGGCAGTTTCTCATATAGCTAAACATACATGCTGTGACCTAGTGATCTCACTTCTAAGGGTTGTCCCACAATAAATAAAAATATGTGCCCACAAAAAGACTTGTACATGAGTGTTCATGGCAGCTTTATTTATAATAGTCATAACTGGAAACAGCCCAGGTGTCCATCAACAGGAGAATATATAAACATACTGGAATATTCACTCAATGCCATATTACTCAGCAAGGAATAGGAACACATTACCAACACATGTAGTGACATGAAGGAATCTCAAATACATTATTTTGAGTACGAGAAACCTTACATAAAAGTGTGTACACTATATAATTATTCATAGGAAATTCTAGAGCAGGCAAACCCAATCTACAGTGGGGGAAAATCAGAACAGTGCCTGCCTCCTGGGGCATGGAGGTAAGACCTTACTGGAAAGAATTTACTGGGGGTGCCTTCTGGCAGTGATGGTAATAACTTTCTAAGGTTTTGGGGTACACAGATGCACACATTTGTTAAAACTCATGAAATGCACAGATCATAAGTGCATTCCACTTATGATCTGTGCATTTCATTTGTACATAAATTTTACAATCAAAACAGAAACTGTAAACAAATATTGAACTCCAGTTAATGAAATCCATGCTGGACTATTTAGAGGGAAATATATGATCTCTTCAATTTACTTTGACATATCCCCCAGATAAGATGGATTAATGGATGGATAGACAGATATGTGATAAAGCAAGCTTAGTAAAATGTTAATGATAGACTCTAGATACCTAGGTTCACTGTAAAATTCCTTTAACTTTATTGTATGTTTGAATATTTTCCTAATAAAATGTTGGCAATAAAAGAACATTTTTGAAAAGGAAGAAATTTTAGAGCAGTCATTCCCTTTCAGGTGGCCTTGTTGTCTCTGAGTCTCCCAGGAGTGTGGGAACATAACATGTATGTGAATGAGTGCTTTGCAGACCCTCCGGGTTTACCCAGGTTGGTCACTAAACTCTGCTGAACAGGCTGCAAGCATCCTTGATCAATGCCTGCCCCACCCCCACCCTGCCCCTCATTCCTCCCCCTCAACCCTGGAACAGCTTTGATGACCACATAAAATAACTAAAGAGCAGACACAGACGGCACTTTACAGAACTGGCTTAAAAACTCCCCTATTACATATTTACTCCAAACCCGTCAGAAAGTAGATGGCTGTGGGTCTGTAATGAGGGCTGTTTGAAAGTCAAGTGTTCAGCAAATTTGGCCGGCGGGCACTCAGGGAGTTCCAGCCTCAGAATTACCAAGTATAGTAATGCATGCACTTCTGCCTGTGGTACCCAATCCCAGCAAATTGCCCTGGGCGCACCGACAAGCTGGGTAGCTGCAATCTTCCTCTGGAGCCCACCTATCCTGCAGCCCACATATGCTGAATCACGGGGCTTGTTGGGTTGATCCCACCACAGATGAGTGGGTACAGGGATAAACAAATGCAAGGAAAAGCAGAGCAGTTCTGAGGGGCTAGCTACTCCAGTGTGCTTTCACTGAGGGGAAATGGCACTAGCTCCAAGCCCATGAGAGCTACAGTCTGCTTCTGGCTGCAATCAGGGGTGGTGGGACAGCTCTGAGAGGGTGGTGGGAGTGGTGGGTTGCATACACCCCCCTCTCTCTCTTTTAAAGATTTTATTATGTATTTGAGAGAGAGAGAGAGAGCATGAGCAGGGGGAGGAGCAGAGGGAGAAGCAGGGAGCCCCTGAATACACCCTTCTCCCTTTTGGGGCAAATTCCTTACCCTCTCTGGACCCAGACCCCCTTTCTGCAAAATGAGGGTGTTTAGATTCATTTGATGGTGTCCCATCTTGGGACCCCTAAGGCTCTGGGGTCTAATTAGAATATTCCTTCAAACCTAAGAGACATCATGTGTTCAGGCAGCCTGTGCAGCTTGTAACTGCACTTGGGTCTATTCAGTGTGGTCCCAATGGTCGTTACCTGCACGCCCAAAGTTCTGATTGGCAATTATAGATATCTTTGTATCTCTTTCATTTAAAAAATACCATTAACGCCTTACAAAAATAGGACACAATGTTGAACACCTGCAATATGCCAGACTCTTTACTAAGCACTTCGAATATAGTTTTTCATTTAATTAAACAACCTTCGTTTCCAGACATTACTCCCATTTCATAGACGTGCAAGTCGAGGTTTGGGGAGGTCAATGCCTTGCCCGAGGCCCACCAGCTGGTAAGGAACTGAGGGGTACTTCTAGTCCAGGGCCGCATTCTTTCTGATCTGCTACATGGCCTCCAGCTTCCACAAAATCAACCCACCACCCTAACGCAACTATTGTTAGCATCTTGATTAATACGTATCACACATTTTTGGTCAAAGGCATACATACCACGTAAGTCTTTCATACAATAAAATGTGAAAGTGAGTTGCTGTTTAGGACAAATGTCAGGTTAATGGGAAAAGAACACTAAAAGGTGTGCTGTGTTCTCCTGGTCAGAGAAACAGCTAGCTGAATCAGCTGAACCCCACAGCCTTTGTTGGCCTAGACTGGCTACTGTTCAGATCTACGAGTGCAGGCGGATGAGGTCTGTTTTTAAACAATAGTTGACCTTAATACTTCTCCAAGGACCACTGTTTTATTTCTAGATTATGTTCAGTAGCTCTTTAAATTGCCAAACTGCTTCTCTGCACATTGTACGAAGTCGAAGTAAAAGAAGAAAAAACAAAACACCATTCCTCTCTGTGGGTCCTTAAATGCCGTTGAGCTCCATGCAGGTTTTTATGGCGGTTATAAACCCTCCACCTCAGGCTCGCTACAGCGGCAGAGCTTCCGCGCGGTTTCACAAACACGGCCACCATAATAAAGCACGTCTTACTTGATATTATATTGTATCAGAAGCATTAAATACACATTAAAGGGGTGCTTTAAGGCCCTTTGCAGTAAGTGGCAGATGTTATGAATAATAACCCGCAAAATCCTTCTGAATTCTAAAAAGGTGTGTTCCATAAAGCTTTCATATAAATCTTTAATAGAGCTGAAACACATTGCAGTGATTAGAGGAAATCTCTAATCGTATTAAGCTATTAGAGATAACTGGAGCAGGATTGGTAGCCTCAAAAATAAAATAAAGCAAGAAAATGCACACATCATGGATATGAAGGATTTTCTAGTTATACCTTTTGACGGTTCTTTGCTCGAGTGAGCCAGGCAAGTCTGTGTAACACACACAAACATACACTCAGTGTAAAACCAAAACTGCCATAATTCACTGAAATTTATGTAAATGAATATGCATTCCTTTATATGAAAAATCGGCAACATCTGCGCTCCATTTAAACAACCTGATTTAATGGAGTTACCAAGAGATAAAGAGCAGGGTGGGGGTGGGGGTCTGGGGAATGACCTCATCCACCCTCCCCTTGGAGCATCTTGAAAAACAAATAAAATAAAATATAAGTTACAGGCAAACTAAACAGCGTTGAAAATATCGTCCCAGAGGACTCTGGCTTCCCAGGAAGCAGAGGTGTTTAAGGAGAGAGACAAGAACCAGCTGCAATAAACTCTGACTCAATAAAACTTAATTAACCCCTTGGGGACTTTGCAAGGCAGCTTGTCAGCAGAGAGAGAGCATGGGATCCTACTGCCTGCCAGCAAGGGGTTAATCTGGCCTTGCCAGATGAGGGAATGCCAGACCTAAAGGCACAAGTGACCCTATGGGGATGCACAGACATGTGCACACACAAACGCACCAAACTTGGCCATGCGTGGTTTTCACCTAACATTGGGAGGGTTAATTAACTGTGAGCCCAAAGGCTCAGAGTCATGTCATTTGAGGGCCAGAGGGCACTTCTGAATCTCATCCAGACCCCCCCCGTAAGAGGTCTTGCAGCCTCCACTTGAACAGTTTCAGTGCCAGGGAGCTCACTGTCTCTCATGGTCACCGATCCCATCCCCAATCAATCCAACTGATAGAAGCAATTCTTCCTTACACTTGTTTCCTGTGACTACCCGCCAATAGATCTGTTTCTACTGCAAGTTCTTGTGCTTTCTTTTTCTGGGGGAATTGAGGATGAACCAAACCAAATCCAAGAAAAATGTCAAATGCTTACTTTTTGCTTACTGGATGTCTGGCTGGTTATTTAGATACAAATGCCTACTTCTAAGTAGATATTAGGGGTTGACTAGAAGTTAAGGAGTTTTCAATTTCATGAGAAAGAGATATACATGTGCATAAACACATGTAATATTAGGTAGAAAGTGCTGATGGATCCAGGAGCTAAGGGCTGGGGGGAAGTCAAAAGAACATCAGCAATCAGGGGAGGCTTCATGGCAGAGGTAGCATTTGATTTCAGTTCATGGTCTCCCAAGAGGTGGTCTATGTAATTCAGGTGAGATGGTTGCTGGTTTTAGGTGGTGCATGGCTTCATGGTCTCCGCAATTCTTTTTCAGTTCATTTTTTCTTATGCCAAGGAAAAAGTGCTAGCCTGTCTTATCATATCAGACTTCAGGATCAAAGCCCTTGGCAGGAAATTTCTGGCTAAAATCAACAAGGACTTTTGTTTTTCTTATATTGATTTTTAAAGTAAGTGGTACCAGTTTTCTACTTATGGAAGTGTTCTGCAACTTTTTTCAAAATAAATTTTTAAGTTTTAAAATGGTGAATTAATTTGAAGAAAAATAAAAAAAGTAAATAATATAGGTATTACACAGCAAATGATGAGTGTGGCACGTACATGACTGGGGTTTGGAAAGCACATGCGGGTGGGCATCGGAGAAGGGGATGGTGAACCGGTGCCTCTCTGCTCTCCTAACATGATTGCTTCAATGCAGTGCTGCCTTTGGACGTGGCTGCAGAGAGTCAAATTTCTGTCTCCAGGCCTCTCCTTTCTCAGCCTGCCCCATGGAGTGTGTGGGAATCTGCAGCTCCCAGAGCCCAGCAGATCAAAGGTTTACAGCCAAGTTGCCAGAGGGTGTCCAGCCCCAGGCAATAAAAGTGAGCTAATATTATCCTGCAGCACGCAGGTTCTCCTGAGCACAGCATATCTGCAGACCACAGCTCACCTGGGCAGATCGGGAGGAGGGGGTGGGGCAGGCCTGACTCCGTCACCCCTGCCTGGCTGAAGGCTTGCTTGAGGTTCAAAGCAAGGCTTGCTTCTTGGCCAGGGCAACAAAACAAAGGGCCACTGGTTACTCAGCCTTATTTCTGTCCCTGCCACTGACTCACTCTGCAGTTTGGGGCCAGCCACTTGCCTTCTCTGTGCTCAATTTGCCATCTGTGGGAGGCAGGTTATTAAGGCAGTAATTAGCTTGGACACAGTGATCAATTCATTGGAGAAAGAGCCCATTCAGCTTCTTGTGCAGCTTGGAAATGGGGAGACTCCCAGGATGACCAGAAAGAAGCATTTTCAGACTGTGATTCTACAGCAAAATATCTGGCCAAGTCTCTTCATTCTCTGTGGCTGCCTGACCTCTCAGCATATTGAGTGACAGCTTGACCATTTTTAGAGCCTGGGGGAACTTACTTCCTTTTGTTCTGTTTCTCAGCTTTTTGGCACAGAGGTCTAAGCCTATTTTTCTTTTGCCTCATGCTTGGCCTACTAAGTCTCTTTAAATTTCCCCCCATTTTTGAGAAACTGTCAGGATCCTCCTGAGCCCAGGGACCACTGCCCTGAAGTCTCCAGCTCTCACCAAGAGAATGGGATGTGGTGGGCAGAGGGGAAGGTGTCCACAAGTGGACCACCAGGTATAAACTCTTACCACAGACCCTTATCTGGTCCAACAAATAGATGTGCTCTCAGACTCCTGCTCCATCTTGAAGACTTCTTGCAGCCAGGGTGTCTCCTTGGGAATTCTGCAGCTTCATCTTCGTAATAAAGAAAAGTGGTTTTGTAAGTGACTCAATTTTGATCAAGCTCAGACAAAGACAGGTAACGTTGTCTTACTGGCATTTCTTGTAATAAGTGGGAGAAGGTAAGTTACCTGAGAGCATTCTAATCCATCTACCTTTTCCATCCACCTAATGCATCCACCTTTACAAGGCATCCCCCAGTGTAAGGAGTTGCTTACTCTTTATAAATACAGATGTTCCCTTTCCAGATAACCATCTCTAACTAGATGGGTGATCTTGGACAAGTCACTTGTCACATCATAGCCTTAGTTTCCTCATCTGTAAATGAACGGCTTGCTTAAATTAGCACAGCCCAATGGATGCATATTAAAATGACCTTAGAGGTTTTGCATTTTCCCTCAGTTCATTGTTGACTTTCCCCATGGCTCTGAAACATCATCACATGTTCCCAGGGAATTAAATAAGTGCTTGTTTCCAGCGGTTCTTAATGATGAGGGGCTGACTTTCTCTGAAGGGGTTAGGAACCCTTCTACCCAATTCATCCAGCCCAAAAGGAGCATCTGGGTCAGGCGAGGGGAGTTGGCAAATAATTTCCATGAAGTCATTCTCAAGAGTCAAAACATCCCCAGAACTTCCTTTAATTGCCCCATCATGGATGGAGCTGTCATCTTTAAATTTCTCCAAAGTGCAACTCCATAGAGAGAAGAGAGCTAATGGAGTCACTCTTCTCTGATCCTCTTGAGGCATCCTAGATGGCCTACATGTGTCCAGCTAAACCACCATGACTGTGTGCACCCTGCAGTGCCTAGAAAAGCACAATGGGCTCAACGGAGTAAGTGGGGTAAGTACAGTGGTGTTGAAGGAAGAGCAAAGAGCATTTGCCAGAGTGTAGGAAATCTTGGCTCTCATACCTTCATGTTATTTGGTCTGGGTCAGTTGTTAATGTCTCTGGCTTTCACACTCTTGATCTGTAAAGTGGTAGAGTTAATAATGCCTGCCTCAGTGGTTTCTCTTGGAGATCAATTGCGATGATATGTAAGTGCTTAGTAAATTGTAAGGTGGTATGCACATGTAAAGGATTTTGTTCTTTGTAAGAGTGGGAGGGACTGTGCCAGCTGGGGTCCCTCCAGCCCCTGAGCCTCCTGAATGGATCAGTCTCCGTCAGTAACGTCCCAACACATGGAAAACAATGTGAGCTTGAGAGCTAATAATCAGATCCAAAACGATAGGCTTGAGGAGGGAGGCCAGCCTGGGAAATGTGTTATGAGCTGATCAGAAAGGAGAAAAGAAATAAAGTCATTAGCTTAATTAAGGGGCAGGAGGGAATGATGAAACACATCTCCAGCAAAACCAAATTAAGCATTTAGAAGATATTAAAAATGCATTTGAACTCCACTGGTGCTGCAGTTCTAATAACATTTTCTAGGGCTGTAGTCAGCTATCAGTTCAGTCTGAGATCAAGAAAAGGTACCATTTCTCGCTGTCTCAGGTGCCTGCCACCCCCAAACCTCCTAGCTAAATCTGACTTCTCATCCCTGCTCTAGTCTTCCAGCTACTCCTTCCCCAAATATCCCATTGGGTCAGCATATTATAGGCACAGACTTTCAACTCTTAGCAAATCTGGCTGGCATTTCTGCATTCTCAGGACCTTGATTTCTTTTAAGTTTTGTGTTCCCATTTTGAAAAGAATCTAAAAGATTTAACATGGTCATATTCTGGATCATTAGGATAATCTCTTTATATGATTCCTGTCACATAAGTCAGTGCCCAGATTTGAATTTATGATCATATTAGTATGAAGAAATAATAGTAGTAGTAGGAACAGTAGTAACAGTTAGCATTTACTCAACATTTACTATGTGCGAGGCACTGTTCTAAGCATATACTATACCTTATTTAATATTCACTTTCAGTGAATTCTTTTAGTACTTTCATTACTATAGATGAAGACATTGAGTCATTGGTATTTTCATTTTTGTCCTCTTATTATCTACATAAAATAAAAGGATGTGAAATTGTCATAGGCTAATGAGAATGGAATTGAGGTATCTTTAATATATATCATGCATCTGATTTTGTGGTAATTTAAATAGAGAAGAATGGTGGGAGCAGATGGTAAAATGGACCCGACAAGCTCAAAAACACTGGTGCCACAAAAGTCCCATATTTGTATAATCCATCATTAAAGCCATCAATAAATCCTCTTAGTTGTATTCCCCAAAGATATTCTGATTGCATCCACCTCTGTTCATCTCCAGTCTTGATGTGGTAATTCAGAGAAAGGCAGATCTTTGTGGGACCCCCGGTGTGCTTCATGGAACTTGCCCTGGACCTGAAAGTCTGCACTGGATTTGGAAGCATTCTTAGGGGGAATTCAAAGCACAGAAGTCACATGAGCAGGGAGTGGAAAATGACGATAACAGGCTTAGGGAAAAGGAGAGGTGTGAGGCCTCAAAATCCTCTCAGACTGGAAGAAGAACCCAAAGGTTCTTTAAAAGGCAGAGGGTTAGGCTTCAGGCACAAATGGCTCCTGAAACTCAGGTGATGTTTTGCTTCTCCTCCGTCCTGAAGCTCTGCCCTTGTGTATCTGCTTCACTCTTAGGCAGGTCCTTTTCACAAGGTGGCCCTGGCAACACCAGGCTGCTGTCCTCATAGCTCAGCAACCAGTGTACAGACTGCTTCTCTTTGCCAGTAATTCCTATAGAACCCTCAATCTTACCTCAGTTAGCTGACTCAAGTCACATCTCCATTCTGGAGCTGATCCCGGGGGCCAGGGGGATGACATAGTCTTGATTATCAGGACTGAGTCATGAGTCCCTTCTGAAACTGGCAGATGAGACCTACATGAACCAATGGACCAAGCATGAGGAAGAGGTTATTCTTCCAAAAGAAAATTGAGGTAGCATCACCAGAAAAGAGGAGATTTGATCTCAGAAAGACAAAAGCGGTATTTCTATCACGAGCACCAATCAAGGTGCATTAAATGGTTTGATGTGTTTTAAACTCTTGGAAGGCCCAGAGAGTATGTGTAGTTGTGTTCTGAAGACCAAGGGAAATGCTGAACATAACGTCAGGGTGGAGGAGAATTTATGATAAAAACACCCTCCTGGCAGAGCAGGCTGTCTGCCCCAGACTCAGCAAATGAAGCCCAACTTAATTGCTTGCAGTCTTGGATGAACTTCTAATTCTTTATCCCTAGGAGAGGAAAAATTGCATAGACAACCTGCTTTCTCTCGTTGGCATGCTGAGCCTCTAAGAACATTATTTAACCTCGATCAGCAGTGATACCCAGCTGTAAAAATAGGATGACAATCCTTGCCCATTCAGGGCTGCAGGCTGAGCTGGAGGGAGCAGGGTCTATAACAAAGGATTTCCAGGTTGTGGGTTGGATGGCAGTTTAGAAATATGGCACCAGGATGTTGACATCTGAAGGGTTTAGAGAAACCCTTCCCTCGGCTCTCAAAATACTTGGTGATGTTCTCTCCTGGTGTCAATGAGAAAGTGAAATTTCCTGAAAACATGCTTTCTCTTTTGGCATTTATGCTTCCTGTGAATCTACCCAAACCATGATGGCAGTGGCAGGATCTGAGGGTTACTTGAACTTGGCAACAGTGTCCTAGAGCAGAGGGGTTAAGTGTAGTGGTTTTGGAGAAAGGTTTTCCTATGCTAGGCTTGGGTGATAGAGAAGTGAATATATGGTTATTCTTGGGGCTCAGAATTTGTAGGAGAGGAAGAGATGGAGAGAGAGAGAATAAATAAGAATAATTATAAACAATTACTCTTTAGAATAGGAGTTGGCAAACTAAGGTCCATGGACCAAATCTGGTCCACGCCTGCCTATTTTTGTATGGCTCATGAACTAAGAATGATTTTTACATTATTAAATGGTTGAAAGAAAGTCAAGAGAAGAATCATGTTTTGTGACAGGAAAAAAAATGAAATTCAAATCCCAGGGTTAATAAATAAAGTTTTATTGACACATGGCCACACTCATTCATCTGCATATGGTCTATGGCTGTTTTTGTGTTTCAACAGCAGGACTGGATAGCTAGAATAGAGACTCCATGGCTCAAAAAACCTATAATATTTTTACCAAAAGAATTTGTTGACCCCTGCTCTAGAGGGACATATTCTGGCCCAAAGAGAAACCTTCAATGCAATATGGCACTTGATCTGGGTCTTGAAGATGGGTAAGAATCTAATAGGAAGAGATAAAATGGGGGACTATAGCTTTAGAGCCTTGTATCCCCATTTTACAGATGAGGACCAAGATGTTGAAAGGTGGAGCTGGAATTTTAAGCAAAGTCTTACTACTTCATAGCTCAGCTCTTTCTGACTTCCCCTTCCAGCCTTTAGAAAGCCAAAAATGACTGGGTACAAACTGTAAAGGGGCCTGAATACCTTCCTAAATAGTGTTACCTAATTCTGTACCTAGTGGGTGGCCATCTAAAGCTTGTGAGTTGGGAAGTCACATGACTCAAGTATGATTATAAAATGATTGTCAGCAGCTGCATAAAGAAGAATTGGAGAGGAGGGAAATGTTGATAAGAAGAACAGGTAGGAGACCAAGCCTGGAGTATGGATCAGAGGGAATGAGGGCTTGTTCAAAGGGTACAGGTTGTAGGGAAGTTGGGAGACCCTGAGGAGAGATAGCAGTAACAAATCTAAGGGGAATAATGATGCAGGAGGTGAAAGAAAGATGGCTTCCTGGTTTTGAGTCTGGAAAGATGGAGTAACTGGAGAAAGACAAGGCTGGTTGTAGAAAATCATGAGTTCCACTCTGTCTATGGTGTTTGGAATGACCACAGGATATCCAAGGGATCTCACCTCTAGCCTAGAGCCAAACTAGGCTGCTTTGACCCTGGACAGCAGTACGGTAGAGAGGCGGAAAGAGATCTCAGAAAGGAGAAAGGGAGGAAATCATACATGTGTGGAGAGAAGAGGGACAGGAGTTAGGACAGAAAACAGCTCTTTGTAAGATCCAGAGCAACTTACATTAAAACATCACACTTGTTAATGGGTGAGTGGGCCAGATGGGATAGTGGTGAAGCTAAGACCTCATGTCTCATCTAAAGGAGGCCTCCTCTGAAGACTTTCTATCATGTCTCCAACACTGCAGTATTTGTGCCAGTGACTGCCTATGACAGATTACAAACTTCTCTGGTGTTCCATATTCAAGTCATAATAAACAGAGGTGAGACAAAACAGAAATTCAACAACCCCAAAGACCAATCCACAAAAGACATCTAAGGAATGACTTTGTCTGTGATATGATAGAATAAAGGGGAAAATCCTTCAGAGACTCTGGTTATTCTCCTAGCCCTTAGGAGAAACTCAGACCATACCAGAGGCAGAGATATCTGGCTGTGCTGAGAAGGGAGCAATCCTGAGAGGACTTGAGGGCCAGCCCCAGGGTCCCCACATAGCTATTGCTGATCCAGGTTTGAGGATGAGTGAATGTGGGCTTTCTCCCAGAAATTCTCTCTGTGTTACTTCTGTCCCCACGGTCCTGCATCTGAAAAGATGAGCTCTGCCCAAGGAATGCATGTGGCAGGTGCTCCTTCTATCTTCAGTCTTTCTGGGTAGTCAGCCAGATCTTGGAAAAGGCCACTTCATTGATAGGAACTCATCAAATACTTTCTTCTGCTCAGAAGAACATAGTTACATGCAATTTGGCAAGCCTTCAGGGGATGCCTACCACATACCCAGCCTTGTGCTAAGGATGGCTGGACATGTGAGGTGAAGAGCAGATATAGCCCCTTTTTTCTCCTCAAAGGGCGGAAGAGACAGGTGGGCAGAGACACCACTATTCCAGTCTGTGCCCAGGGGCTTAAGGAAGATGAGACAAGTCTGGATTGAGGAGTTGAGAAAAGTTTTCTGTTGGAGGGTATTAAAAAATTGAGGTGGGGAGATGGTCTTCATGACCAATCCCAGCCTTCTAAAAATGACATTGCTATCTGCCTTGCTGGATTTTGCACTTAATTGGAACTTATTGCTTCTTCCTTCTCTCCTCTTTCTCCCTTTTGGAATGGGAGTGTCCACCCTATGCCTGTCCCACCATTGTATTTTGGAAGCACACAATTTGATTGATTTCACATCTGGAAGGAAATTTGCCTCAGAATGAATCATACTTTGAGCCTCACCCTCACCTGATTTAGATGATATTTAGGTGAGACTTTGGATTTTAGATTTCAAATTGATGCTGGAATGAGTAGGATTGGGGGTAGCTACTGGGATGAAATGAATATATTTTGCATGTGGGAAGGGCATGAATTTGGGGGGAAGTCAGGAGCAGATGCAGTGGTCTTGAATATTTGTGTCCCTCCAAAATTTATATGTTAAAATCCTAACCCTCAAAGGTGATGGTATTAGGAGGTGGGGCTTTGGGGAGATAATTAGGTCATAAGGATGGAACCCTCTTGAATGAGATTAGTGCTCTTATAAAAGTGATACCACAGAGATCCCTAGCCACTTCTACCATGTGAAGACACAGGAAGAAGTCTGGCTTGAAAGAGGGCCCTCACCAGACATACTAGACCTAGATCATAAACTTCCAGCCTCCGGGACTGTGAGAACTAAATTTCTTTTGTTTATGAGATTCTTAGTCTGTTATAGCAGCCAGAACAGACTAAGACAGACCTCACAGGAGACATCTGTAGGGCTCCTTCCCAAGACTCCTCAAACATGTCCTGACAGACAGGGCTGAGCCATGCCTTCTTGTATTTTTAAATTGTCCTTTAAACGAATAAATAAAGGACCAAATCATAGGCTCCTAGAGCAGCAGGGTATAGAACCACAAGACCTAAAAGACCCAGGGGAATGTATAATTGATAGTCAAGTAGATAGGTGGATTTGAACATCAATGTGAGAGATGTTGAAAGAGGTAAGAGGTAATAGGTAATAGGATGGAAATGAGCAAGAAAAGAGATTAGAAGAGGGAAATCAAGTTCTGAGAGAGAGTGGGAGAGCTGAGAGTAGTAAGTGCTTTCTCCCTCTTTCCATGTGACCTCACCCAAAGATAGCGCTGAAGCCCTAGGGGCAATAAATTAGCTTAGACTGGTATTTTTATGAAGTTTATCTGCACATATACCCATCACTGTGATGTTGAAGATATGGCTGGGACTGGGAAAAGTTAATTCTCAAAATAAGACTTTGTCTTTACCACAATGAAAATCAATTCTATTTTTTGAATGCCTCTATCAGCCATAGGTTTAGGTATCCTTCAAAACCACACCACAGTATTTCAACCCAGTTGGCTGGTAAATCTGAACCTGGCATTAGTCCCAGTGAGTAGTGTGCCTGTCTTGACTTGCAAGAGATGATTGTGTACAAATTTTTTCAGCTTTGTGTTCAGCAATGTCACATTGGTAGCTTGATTTGCCATGGTGGAAGTATTTACCCACAGAAATAGGTGAATGCTACAAATAAAAAATAAGCATCCCCCCCCCAAAAAAATCCCTGATATTGAACATTTCCCAGTATACCACACAAATGGGTGTCAGAGGGTACTGTGGCCTTTCTGGCTGGGCAATGGCTCTGACAGTGACCAAGTTGTTGTTTGTACCAAAGCCTTTCAGTATTTAAAAAGTTGTTCTGATGGTTACATCTTACCCAGTTAAATGAGAGATGGGGTTGGTAGGAAGACTGAAGGATCCACTTGAAGGAATTTAAGTGAGATTAGAAGAAGTTATTTTTAGTAGAAATGATTCTGTTAGGGTATATGATTGGGTCCAACTTTTCCATTTATTTTCTTATTCTCTCCGCTCTGATTTGAGCAACTGATCATGCAACCAAACTCCACTTACATCTGGTTCTAAGATTTGGCAGGAATAGTTTGGAGAAAGAGAATGCCAAATAGCTCACATTAAGATTTAAAAACAATTGGATATCTCACAATATCTTAAGCTAGATGGAATATGTAATGGGTACTGGATGCTCATCCACATCCCCTCTTCAAGACCAACACATCCAACCCCCAGTTGCTGCAAATTCCAGCTGCATTGGCTTGTAGCTGCAACCCTCACTGGAAGTTGCTCTTGGGAATGGGGAACTGCCTTACCCTCCTGGGGTAGGGGAGGAGGGCAGCCCTAACAACAAATAACTGACTGATGCATAATGCCAGCATTTTGTCTCAGTTTGGAACAGCTCTGAAGAACCACTCCTATTCCAGAATTCCTGTTAGGATTGACCAACTCCTTAGCTGAAGCCTCATTTCACTCTGTTCAATCCAATCTTCCTCCCTTTCCTATATGTGATTCTCCCAAGCGCACTCTCGAATCAAATTTCTGTCCACAACTCTTCATCTTACCTTCTTTTCCCAGGGGACCACACCCTAATGTGATCAGGCTTACGTACTCACCTGATGCATAGGTCCCCTCCATTGCCCTTAACCAGAGAGGTCCAGCCTGTATCTTTATCCAGAGAGAGGGACTTAGCATTGCTCACTGCAGCACCATATTCTGTTGTCTTGCTGAGGAGCTCTGCTGTTAAAAAGCCTGTCCTTAGTTTGAATTGAAATACACTTCCCTCTTTAGAAAGAGGTTTATTTTCCAGCTATACAATGTATGTTCAGAATTGTTCTAGTTGAAATTGCTTAGGTCTTCTGAGAGGAATGTGACATATAGTTCCCATCCCTGAGGACCTTCCTGGGAAAGAGAAGGTATGCTGTCAAATGGGTGCCATTGCAATTCTGAGAAAGGAGGGAACTCTGAAGGGTGGTCATGGAGTGGCTTCTTGAGAGAGGTACCTCTTGAGCAAGGCTCACAAAGATGTGCAAAATCTGTATGGGGACTTGGAAAACTACTTTTCAGTGGAGATGCTGGGCATGCTCATCAACTGAAATGTACTTCTGCTGTTTTCTATTTTCATTTTGACCTATTTTCCTTTTCTCTTCTGCTAATACCTTAGACTCTCCTTTGGAGTCTCTGCCTTCAAGTCCATGTGGTTCAGATGAGGTGGCCACACTCTCAGCTTCAAGGATCAGCTTGTGACTCAGGTCTGGCTGGTCAGCTTTTTTTTTTTTTTTCCTTTTGACCACAGGGATGGACATGTGAAATGGTTAATCTCATGGTACTCCTAGGACTTTTATTACAATTGCTGGAAAAGAAAGCTCTAATTTTGTTCAGTTGCTAGGCTATATAAGAATAATCCATGAGCTTCTATGGGCCAAACAGAGAAGAACGAAGAGTGTATTAGGGTTCTCCAGAGAAATGGAACCAACAGGTTAGATAGATATAGATAAAGACATAGACATAGACATAGACATAGACATAGACATAGACATAGACATGTAAGAGGAGATTTATTATAGGAATTGGCTCATGTGGTTATGGAGGCTGAGAAATCCCACAGTCTGTTGTCTGCAAGTTGGAGAACCACAAAAGCCAGCGGTGTAATTCAATCCAAGTTCAAAGGCTTGAGAATCAAAAGACTGATTGTGTAAGTCCTGGTCTGAATATGAAAGCCTGAGAACCAGGAGCACTGAAGTCTGAGGACAGGAGAAATGGATGTCTCAGCTGAAGTAGAGAGTGCATTTGTCCTTCCTCTGCCTTTTTGTTCTATTTGGGCTCTCAAAGAATGGATGATTCCCTCTCACATTGGGAAGGGCCATCTGCTTTACTCAGCTTACCAATTCAAATGCTAATCTCTTCTGGGAACACCCTCAGAGACATACCCCAAAATGGTGTTTATCACCTATCTGGGCATCCCTTAGTCTAGTCAATTGGACTCATAAAATTAACTATCACACAGAATTTAGCTTAGAGTCAGAGTTACAGACAGGAAGGGAAGGGGGGAGGAAAGAGGAGAGGGAATAGAGAGAAGTATTTCAATCTGACATTATCTGAGCCCTGTCTAGTCTTTACAATTGCTAGAACTTGAACCAAAAATTCTCTTTAGGTTTGAGCCCATTTGAATTAGATTATTTATCACTTGCCACAAAATGACACCTAACTAATATAGTTGTGAAACCAGTACTTTAACTCTACTCTGTGTCAAGCTCCTGAGCTTATTACAGAGAGGAGTCATATGCCAACAAACTTAATGGCTGCAGAAGGTTCCCTGGAGAAACTGAGCCTACCATTCCACCAGGAGGAGTCTATATGGGCAGCTCCCTAATTCTTCCCATTTGTAAAAGTTCAGACATATTTGTTCACTTACTACCTCAAGTTTTAGGATCCTGTTGGTTTTTCTTCAGTGATTGGCCCTGTCCATCGGCTCTTCTGCAGAACTGATAGATGAACTACTTTTAGAACAAGCTCCTCTTCAGCCTTGCCTTCAGTGAATTCAGATGTCCAAGTAACTCAAACAACTTCATTTCTGAGGTAGATTTGAAAATGGCCTGTTCAAAAGTGATTGTCAATTTGCAAACTATCTTAAAATCCAGAGAAATACCACACTGGATTGACCCCACAGTTCTGTCTGTGATGTGGGCATTAAGGCATGTTGGGGGCAGGGGAAATCTCCTCTGCCCCATCCATCCCCCCCACCCCAGGATTTCAAAGACTTTGATCATTTCTTTCTCAGCCTTTACATTTCCAGAACAAAGGGGTCCATTTTGATCTATCCTTGGATGGCACTCCTGCCCCTACCTCCTTGATCATTTTCGATGTCCTCCTCCTCACTTCCTCCAGTTTCTTCATGTCTTTTAAAGGTGTGCCCAGAACTGCACACAATATTTCCAGAGATCAGAGAATCAGGCTTTTATCTTTACCCATTGATGTTAAAAAATTTGATCATGATAAAATGAATCATTCTAAGGAATTTGTATTGGAATCTAAGCCCAAAGTCATTCATTCCTTCCTTCATTTACTCACTGAGTTACTCAGTAAGAAATTAGGACAATTCTACTGTCTGCCCAGGCTTGTGGTAGGCCTTTTGGGATACTAGATAGGATGAAAAATCATGCTCTTCCGCCTCCAGGAGTGCATAATAGAGCTGATAATGCAAGACCAACTTGTAAGAAGCCACCCACACTAATGTCTTCTGCTGGAATTTTACACGAAACAGTGAAGTGTTTTCTACCTATTATCTCCTTTGATTTTCATACCAATTGCATTTTCATGAGGGGCTGAGAATCAGGGAAGTGGAGATACTCAGAATTCAAATGCAAATCATCTGGTTCCAAGTTCATGAGCCTTTCCCCTGGACAATGACTCACTCCCCTTACCAATCACCCAGGGAAAGTCTTAATTCTGCAGTTCTGAGGTACAGCAGTAAAGGACCAAACTCTGAAGGGACTTATAGCCTAAGATAAACGTGGGAATAAAAAGCTTCCATAATATGAGTACCTGTAGAAAGTAGACTTTTGAAATAAAACTCTCCCAGTTTAGGGTTTTTCTGGAATCTTATTAATGGATCTAGAATGAGCTGAGCTTACTTTCCATATCAATTCCATTCTAAGAGACCCCTTTTTCAATTGCATTGCTTGCCATCAGTCATTTCCTCATCCAAATACAAAATCTTGATTTCAGTTGACAAATCTCCCTTTTCCCACTCTCAGTTCAAATTTGAATGACCCTGGTTCAGGAGTAGAATATGGTCTGGCCCTGGCCACTCAGCCCACTATTATCTCCATGCTTCTGGAATTGATCCAGAAATGGGTACATGATTTATGGGCCAATCTGTGACAAGAGGGCCAGCCCTGTGATTTCTGGAAAAGTTGGGAAGAGCAAGTTCTCTTGCTTGTGGGAGGGAAGCATGAGGCTGCTAGTGGCCATCTAGCCCCCATGTGAGAAGAGGCAGTCTGAGAATAGTCACATAGAGGAAAGCAGAGTGGAGAGGTGAGCTAGTGAAATTTGCTGAGCACTCCTATTCAGCTCTGGACTTTTAGTTATGGGATCCAGTGATATCCTTCCTTTCTAGAACCTAACTTGAGTTGTGTTTCTGTAATTTGCAACCAAAAAGAGTCTTGACTAATATTCCCATCCACATACAAATTACCTCCTGGTGACATGAATTTCTTTCTCCCTTTTCCTCTGTATTCCCTAGCCTTGATTTCCTTCAACCATGACCCAACCATTCACTAGACTTAGAGCTTCGTGAGGATTGGTACCTCATCTGCTTTATTCACCACTTAAAACCAGCAGAGTTGAGTGGTAGAATAAATGACATACTGGCAGTGTGGATGATGCCACATTTCCTCCATGTTGGCTGAAAAGACTGTAAAAATTCATTCTAAGGTTTCAACAACCTAAAATGGTATTGCAAGTAATTTATTACTAAACATAGTCAAATTAACCAAAGTAGTAAGGTTTGTAAATTGCTTATCTTTTTATGACCTATGCTAGATTCAGTGTTATCCTGATAAGCATCATTGTCACTAAAATTCCAAGATGTTTTCTTGAGTGGGAATAAAAGAGTGTGTGGAATATTACAAATAATTGAATAACCCAGAACCTTTCAAACTATGTAACTGCCCACAGTGAGTGCCATGACTGAGCTATATTTTATATTTGTTGAAATTATGAGTTATTTTAGTGATTTAGAGGGGGCTTTCACCAATATGGTCATACAAACTGGAGAATGTTGTGCATTGCTATCCATCTTTTGGATCATGGGGTGAAAATCTTGGCAATCAGGGCCTAATGTAGTACCCTCTGTTTCTGTCCTTTAATCTAGCTTCAATTACTTCAAAATTCTAGCGCACAACTTTTTTTCCTGGCTTACCATCTCCTATAATAGCCAAGGCATATTTATTCCCTGTCCAGCAAATAGATCATGCCCAGTCTCATCACTTTTCATGCTAATCACTAGACCAAAAACTCTTTATTCTCATATATTCCAATCTTGCTCATCTTTCTTCAATATCTACACAAATCTCACCTTTGACATGAAGCCAACCATTATTCCTCTAACCTAAATGATATTCCCTTCTGCTTTAATAAATTGTTTAAATTTTTAAAAAATTGGAAGCCATAAAATTAATTATTTTTTGGTGAATAGTTCCAGAAGTTTTAAGACATGTACAGGTTTAAGTCACTACAATTGCAATCATGACACAGAGCAGTATCAGTAAGCCAAAAACATCCCCTTGTGCTGGCTCTTTGAAGTCAAATCCTCTCTCCACCAAAATGCATGGAAACCACTGACCCATTGGGTGTCCCTATAATTTTTCTTTTATCAAATGCCATATAAATGGAGTCACATAACATGTAAGCTTTGAGATAGGCTTTTTTTTTTTTTTCCACTCAGCATAATGCCTTTGATATTCATCCATGTTGTTGTGTATATCAATAGTTCATTTCTTTTGATTGCTGAGTAGTAATCCATTGTATGAAGGTATGATCATTTATTTATCTATTCACCTGTTAATGGATATTTGGGTTGTTTCTACATTAACCTTTTTTTTTTTTTAAAGATTTTATTTATTTATTTGACAGAGAGAGAGACAGCGAGAGCAGGAACACAAGCAGGGGGAGTGGGAGAGGGAGAAGCACGATGTGGGGCTCGATCCCAGGACCCTGGGATCACAACCTGAGCTGAAGGCAGACACTTAACGACTGAGCCACCCAGGCGCCCCTAGATTTTAGCTTTTATAAATGAACCTGCTAGTAGCGTTTGTGTGAAAGTAGACATATGTTTTCATTTTTCTCAGGTAAATATATAGGAGTGGAATGTCTGGATCAGAGTAAACATGTGTTTAGCTTTACAAGAAACTGTTTTCCAGAATGGCTGTATTTATACCATTGTGCATTCCCACCAGCAATGTATGTGAGTTCCAGTTGCTCTGTATTGTAATTAGCACTGATATCACAAGCTTACTTTACAATGTTGAGTTTCTTTTCATGTATTTTTTTAAATCTTCCATATGTCTTCTTAGATGAAGTATTTCTTCAAATCTCTTGCCCATTTTTACTGAGTTATTCTCCTTATTGTTGAGTTTTAGAAGTTCTTTATACATTCTGGATATAAGTCTTTTGTTGAATATGTGACTTGCAAATATTTTCTCCCAATCTGTAGGTTGAATTTTTATTCTCTTAACAGTGTCTTTGCAAAACAATATTTTTTGATTTTGATGAAGTCTAATTTATCAGTTTTTTTCCTCTAAGAATCATACAATTGGTGCCATAGATAAGAACATTTTACCTAACACAAGATCATAGAGATTTCCCTATTTTTCTAGACGTTTTATAGTTTTACACTTAGATATATGAGTTAATTTTGTATAAGGTGTGAGATATGGGTCAAGGTTCTTTTTTTTTTTTTTTTTTTTTTTGCATAGAGATGTCCAATTATTCTATCACTATTTGTTGAAAAACCTCTAGCCAGACTGAAAAAGCAAATGAAGAGAAGACCAAAATTACCAGTAACAAGAATGGAAAAGGGGATGTCATCACAAGCCCCACAGACATTAAATGGATATTTATACACATAAATTTGATATTTTAGATAAAATAAACCAATCCCTCTAAAGCCACAAACCAGCAAAACAGACCTAAGAAGGAACAGGTAACTTTACACTGTCCTGTGCATTCTAAAGAATTTAAAATGAGAAAAATAATGTGTTAAATTTATCCAGATATTTACCATTTCAGTTGATCTTCCTTCACTCCCAAAGTTCTAAGTTTTCTTCTAGTATCATTTCTCTTCTACTTTAAGAACCTTCTTACATTTATTTTTATGCAGTTTTGCTGGTCATGAATTCTCTTTGTTTTCCTTTACCTGAGAATATTTTTATTTCAACTTTATTCCTGAAAGGTATTTACTGTATACAGAATTTTAAATTGACAGGGAGGATGTTTTTTGTTTGTTTTACTGTCAGCACTTTAAAAATGTCCTATTACTTTAAAGCTCCCATGATTGGTGATGAGAAATTAGCAGTCAGTTGAATTGCTGTTTCCTGTGTATTGCTTCCTTTTTCTCTGGCTGCTCTCAAGAGTTTTTTCATTGTTTTTGGTCTTCATCAGTTTGATTACAGTATGTCTTTGCATGAATTTCTTTGAGTTTTTTCTACTGGTGATTCACTGAGATTTTTTTGAAGACCTAGTTTATATCTTTCATCATACTAGGAAATTATTAGATGTATTTCTTTAAAAATTTTTTTTCTGTACCACACTCATTCTCCTCTCCAAATGTTAAAACTTTTGTATGGTCCCCTGGTTTCTTGAGCCTCTGTTCCTTTTTTAAGTTTATTTCCCTCTCTCCCCCACTTTTATTCAGATTGGATATTTTATCTTCAAGTTAACTGGCTCTTTCTTCTACAATTTACATTTTTTTGTTAAGTCCATCAACTGAAAAATTTTTTTGTTACTGTACTGATTGTATTTTATAGCTTCTATTTTTCTGCTGAGACTTTACATAGTTCCCTTATTTCAAGAGTGTTTGCCCTTATTTCTTAGAGCATAATTATAAGTAGTTGCTTTGAAGTCTTTGTCTGATAGTTTCAACATCTTGTTATCTTGGTTGGTATCTGTTGATTGTCTTTTCCTTTGCAAATTGTTGAGATATTTTTCATATGTCAAATTATTTTGGATTGTATCCTACACATATTGGATATTATGTCATATGATTTTGGATCTTTATTTTAATACTATAGAAAATTTTCATTTGTTTATTTGCTTTAACAAAGTAATCAACTCAGTTACATTTAGGCCACACCAACTTTTAATGGGCCATTGTTTCTATGTTAGTTCAGTTTCAAGGCTTTTGCCATGCTGTTCAGATTTGGTCTACATGTATGCCACTCTGGGCAAATGATCAGCCCTATGGTTTAGTTCTGGAAGCCTCGAGTATCAAGTCTATGCATGCACAGCTTGTGGGGTGAGTCCTGAAGTTCATACATAATGTTGCAACATATCTTTCTCAAACTACCTCCTCTCTTCAATCTCTCTGACACTCTGGCTCCCAAAATCTCCCCTTCTTGGTCCTCTGGCTAGAAGGCTGGAGTTTTATAGTCTCTTTAATTTGCTTCACAGTCCCCACAGCTAGCTCTGAACTTCTGTGGTCAGATGGCAAGAAGTTAGAGAGAAACCTAACTAGAGGGTATTATGTTAAAAGAAATAAGCCAGTCAGAGAAAGACAAATACCATATGATTTCACTTGTATGTGGAATTTAAGAAACAAAACAGATGAACATAGGAGAAGGGAAGGAAAAATAAAATAAGATAAAAACAGAGAGGGAGGCAAACCATAAGAGACTCTTAACTATAGGAAAAAACAGGGTTGCTAGAGGGGAGGTGGGTGAAGGGATGGGGTAACTGGGTGATAGGCATTAAGGAGGACATTCGATGTAATGAGCACTGGGTGTTATATGCAACTGATGAATCACTAAATTCTACTCCTGAAGCTAATAATACACTATATGTTAACTAAATTGAATTTAAATAAAAATTTTAAAAAGAGGAGGAGGAGCAAGATGGCAGAGGAGTAGGAGACCTAAATTTCATCTGGTCCCAGGAATTCAGCTAGTTAAGGATCACACCATTCTGAACACCTATGAACTCAACAGGAGATCAAAGAAAAGAATAGCAGCAACGCTGAAGAGAAAAGCGACCACTTTCTGGAAGGTAGGATCTGTGGAGAAGTGAATCTGAGGCAATATTTGGGAAGATAGACGGCGGGGGAGGGGGCCTCTGTCAGCCGCTACTGGCAAGTGATAGAGCAGTGGAGCACAAAATTGGAACTTTTAGAAGTCGGCTCTGCTGAGGGACATTGCTCCAGTTGTTAAGCGGGGGGTGGAACCCTTGCTGGGACAGTGTGGTTTCAGGACCCTCGGGGTCACAGGAAGACCGGGGATGCCTGAGTGTGGCAGAGCTCCCAGGTATTGGAGTGGGGAAGCCAGCTGCAGAGACGGAGCCAAGGAGTGGGCTCTCAGCTCGGGGTTGCCATAAACCGTGATCCGCAGAGCAGTTGGGCCACTGCTCCTCCAGCAGGGGCCCAACAAGTGGCAGATCCGGGGAGACTTCCTTTCCTCCCCCGGGAGGAGCGGTGCAGGAGTGCACCGCAGGAATCTGCTGGGTTTGGAGACTACAAATGAGGTCGTGTGCCAGAGATAGAAATGCTGTGTCACAGGCCAGGTGAACATGGAGTGTGCCGGAGACCAGGGAGACGGGAGTGACTGACTGCTTTTCTCTAGGGGCTCACTGAGGAGTGGGGCCCAGAGTTCTTGGCTCCTCCAGGGTGGAGATTGGGAGGCTGCCATTTTCAGTCTCATCCTCTAAAGCTGTATGGGAAGCTTGCAGGGAACAAAAGCTACCGCGAACAAACCCGAGATTACCTAGCCCAGCCCTGGGAAGGGCAGGGCAATTCCGCCTCCGGCAAAGACATTTGAGAACCACTGCAACAGGCCCCCCCCAGAAGATCCCCAAGAACAGCCAGCCAAGACCAAGTTTACCAATCAATGAGAATGGCAGAACTCCAGTACTAGGGGAATACAACATATAGAATTCATGGCTTTTTTCCCCCTGATTCTTTAGTCTTTCAAACTTAATTTTTTAAATTTTCTTTTTTTCTTTTTCTATTTTTTTTGAATTTTTCTTTTTCCCTTTTCAACCAACATCTTATCAATCCCTTTTTAAAAAGTCTTTTTTATTTTTCATTTTTAGAGTCATATTCTATCCCTTCATTGTAGTTAACCTTATTTTTGGTATATATATATATAAGTTGTTCTCTCTTTAAAAGTTTGGGATACAGTTTCTTCTAACAGACCAAAATACACCCCAAATCTCTAGTGTATGGCTTTGTTCTAGTCTCCTGCCTGATCACATTCTCTCCCTTTTTTTAAATTTCTCTTCTTTCTTTTTTCAACCAACTTCTTATCTTATTAATTCCTTTTATAAAATCTTTTATAATTTTCATCTTTGCAGTCATATTCTATCCCTTCATCATATTTACACTTATTTTTGTACATATACAAGTTTTTCTTTCTTTAAAATTTTGGGAGGCAGTTTCTTCTAACAGACCAAAATACGCCCAAAATCTAGTGTGTAGCACTGATCTATTCACCAGCCTGATCATATTTGATCATATTCTTTTTTTTTCTTTTTTCTTTCTTTCTTCTTTCTTTCTTTCTTCTTTCTTTCTTTCTTCTTTCTTTCTTTCTTTCTTTCTTTCTTTCTTTCTTTCTTTCTTTCTTTCTTCTTTCTTTCTTTCTTTCTTCTTTCATCTTTCCCTTTCTTTTCCCCCAGTTTCAGGTCTCTTCTGATTTATTTAGTGTTTTTTTCTGGGGTCATTTTTACGCTGTTAGCATTTTGATCTCTCATTCATCTGTTCTCCCCTGGACAAAATGACAAGATGGAAAAACTCACCTCAAAAAAAAGAACAGGAGGCAGTACTGACTGCAAGGGACATAATCAATAGGGACATTAGTAAGATGTTGGAACTAGAGTTCAGAATGATGATTTTAAAGATACTAGCTGGGCTTGAAAAAAGCATGGAAGATACTAGAGAAACGCTTTCTGGAGAAATAAAAGAACTAAAATCTAACCAAGTCAAAATCAAAAAATGTTATTAATGAGGTGCAATAAAAAATGGAGGCTCTAACTGCTAAGATAAATAAGGCAGAAGAGAGAATCAGTGATAAAGAAGACCAAATGATGGAGAATAAAGAAACTGAGAAAAAGAGAGATAAACAACTACTGGATCATGAGGGCAGAATTCAAGAGATAAGTGATACCATAAGACAAAACAATATTAGAATAATTGGGATCCCAGAAGAAGAAGAAAGAGAGAGAGGGCAGAAGGTATACTGGAGCAAATTAGAGCAGAGAACTTCCCTAATTTGTGGAAGGAAACAGGCATCAAAATCCAGGAGGCACAGAGAACCCCCCTCAAAATCAATAAAAATAGGTCAACACCCCAACATCTAATAGTAAACCTTACGAGTCTCAGAGACAAAGAGAAAATCCTGAAAGCAGCTCGGGAGAAGAGATATGTCACCTACAATGGTAGAAACATTAGACTGGCAACGGACCTATCCACAGAGACCTGGCAGGCCAGAAAGGACTGGCAGGATATATTCAGAGCACTAAATGAGAAAAATATGCAGCCAAGAATACTATATCCAGCTAGGCTGTCATTGAAAATTGAAGGAGAGATAAAAAGCTTCCAGGACAAACAAAAACTAAAGGAATTTGCAAACACGAAACCAGCCCTACAAGAAATCTTGAAAGGGGTCCTCTAAGCAAAGAGAGAGCCTAAAAGCAACATAGACCAGAAAGGAACACAGACAATATACAATAACAGTCACCTTACAGGCAATACAATGGCACTAAATTCCTATCTTTCAATAATTACCCTGAATGTAAATGGGCTAGATGCCCCAATCAAAAGACACAGGCTATCAGATTGGATTAAAAAACAAGACCCATCGATATGCTGTCTGCAAGAGACTCATTTTAGACCCAAAGAGACCCCCAGATTGAAAGTGAGGGGGTGGAAAACCATTTACCATGCTAATGGACACCAAAAGAAAGCTGGGGTGGCAATCCTTATATCAGACAAATTAGATTTTAAATGAGAGACTATAATAAGAGATGAGGAAGGACACTATATCATACTTAAAGGGTCTATCCAACAAGATCTAACAATTGTAAATATCTATGCTCCTAACATGGGAGCAGCCAATTATATAAGCCAATTAACAACAAAAGCAAAGAAACACATCGACAATAATACAATAATAGTGGGGGACTTTAACACCCCCCTCACTGAAATGGACAGATCATCTAAGCAAAAGATCAACAAGGAAATAAAGACTTTAAATGACACACTGCACCAAATGGACTTCACAGACATATTCAGAACATTCCATCCCAAAGCAATGGAATACACATTCCTCTCTAGTGCCCATGGAATATTCTCCAGAATAGATCACATCCTAGGTCACAATTCAGATCTTAACTGGTACCAAAAGATTGGGATCATTCCCTGCCTATTTTCAGACCACAATGCTTTGAAACTAGAACTCAATCACAAGAGGAAAGTTGGAAAGAACTCAAATACATGGAGGCTAAAGAGCATCCTACTAAAGAATGAATGGGTCAACCAGGAAATTAAAGAAGAATTAAAAAAAATTCATTGAAACCAATGAAAATGAAAACACAACTGTTCAAAATCTTTGGGATGCAGCAAAGACGGTCCTAAGAGGAAAGTGTATAGCAATACAAGCCTTTCTCAAGAAACAAGAAAGGTCTCAAATACACAACCTAACCCTCTACCTAGGAGCTAGAGAAAAAACAGCAAATAAGGCCTAAACCCAGCAGGAGAAGAGAAATAATAAGGATCAGAGCAGAAATCAATGAAATAGAAACCAAAAGAACAGTAGAACAGATCAATGAAACTAGGAGCTGGTTCTTTGAAAGAATTAACAAGATTGATAAACCCCTGGCCAGACTTATCAAAAAGAAAAGAGAAATGACCCAAATAAATAAAATCATGAATGAAAGAGGAGAGATCACAACCAACACCAAAGAAATGCAAACAATTATTATTATTATTATTTTAAGATTTTATTTATTTATTTGACAGAGAGAGAGATAGCGAGAACAGAAACACAAGCAGGGGGAGTGGGAGAGGGAGAAGCAGGCTTCCCGTGGATCAGAGAGCCTGATGCGGGGCTTGATCCCAGGACGCTGGGATCCTGACCTGAGCCAAAGGCAGACGCTTAATGACTGAGCCACCCAGGCGTCCTGAAATGCAAACAATTATAAGAACATATTATGAGCAACTCTATGCCAGCAAATTAGATAATCTGGAAGAAATGGGTGCATTCCTAGAGATATATCAACTCCAAAACTGAACCAGGAAGAAATAAAAAACCTGAAAAGAGCTATAACCACTAAGGAAATTGAAGTAGTCATCAAAAATCTCTCAACAAACAAGAGCCCAGGGCTAGATGGCTTCCCAGGGGAATTCTACCAAACATTTCAAGAAGAATTAATACCTATTCTTCTGAAACTGTTCCAAAAAATAGAAATGTAAGGAAAACTTCCAAACTCGTTTTATGAGGCCAGCATTACCTTGATCCCAAAATCAGACAAAGACCCCATCACAAAGGAGAATTACAGACCAATATCCTTGATGAACATGGATGCAAAAATTCTCACCAAAATACTAGCCAATAGGATCCAACAGTACATTAAAAGGATTATTCACCACGACCAAGTGGGATTTATCCCTGGGCTGCAAGGTTGGTTCAACATCCGCAAATCAATCAATGTGATACAATACATTAACAAAAGAACAAGAACCATATGATCCTCTCAATAGATGCAGAAAAAGCATTTGACAAAGTACAGCATCCTTTCTTGATCAAAACTCTTCAGAGTGTACGATAGAGGGTACATACCTCAATATCGTAAAAGCCATCTATGAAAAACCCACAGCGAATATCATTCTCAATGGGGAAAAGCTGAAAGCTTTCCCCCTAAGGTCAGGAACAAGGGATGTCCACTATCACCACTGCTATTCAACATAGTATTAGAAGTCCTAGCCACAGCAATCAGACAACAAAAAGAAATAAAAGGCATCAGAATTGGCAAAGAAGAAGTCAACCTCTCACTCTTTGCAAATGATATGATACTTTATGTGGAAAATCCAAAAGACTCCACCCCAAAACTGCTAGAACTCATACAGGAATGCAGTCAAGTGGCAGGATATAAAATCAATGCACAGAAATCATTTGCATTTCTATACACCAACAATAAGACAGAAGAAAAAGAAATTAAAGGGTTGATCCCATTTACAATTGCATCCAAAACCATAAGATACCTAGGAATAAATCTAACCAAAGAGGCAAAGAATCTGTACTCAGAAAACTATAAAATACTCATGAAAGAAATTGAGGAAGACACAAAGAAATGGAAAAACGTTCCATGCTCATGGATTGGAAGAACAAATATTGTGAAGATGTCAATGCTACCTAGAGCAATCTACACATTAATGCAATGCCTATCAAAATACCATCCACTTTTTTCAAAGAAATGGAACAAATAATCCTAAAATTTGTATGGAACCAGAAAAGACCCCGCATAGCCAGAGGAATGTTGAAAAAGAAAAGCAAAGCTGGTGGCATCACAATTCTGGACTTCAAGCTCTATTACAAAGCTGTCATCATCAAAACAGTATGGTACTGGCACAAAAACAGACACATAGATCAATGGAACAGAATAGAGAGCCCAGAAATGGACCCTCAACTCTATGGTCAACTAATCTTTGACAAAGCAGGAAAGAATGTGCAATGGAAAAAAGACAGTCTCTTCAACAAATGGTGTTGGGAAAATTGGACAGCCACATGCAGAAGAATGAAACTGGACCATTTCCTTACACCCACACTAAAATAGACCCAAAATGGTTGAAAGACCTCAGTGTGAGAGAGGAGTCCATCAAAATCCTAGATGAGAACACAGACAGCAACCTCTTCGACCTCAGCTGCAGCAACTTCTTCCTAGAATCATCGCCAAAGGCAAGGGAAGCAAGGGCAAAAATGAACTATTGCGACCTCATCAAGATAAAAAGCTTTTGCACAGCAAAAGAAACAGTCCACAAAACCAAAAGACAACCGACAGAATGGGAGAAGATATTTGCAAATGACATATCAGATAAAGGGCTAGTATCCAAAATCTATAAAGAACTTATCAAACTCAACACCCAAAGAACAAAGAATCCAATCAAGAAATGGGCAGAAGACATGAACAGACATTTTTCCAAAGAAGACATCTAAATGGCCAACAGACACATGAAAAAGTGCTCAACATGGCTCGGCATCAGGGAAATCCAAATCAAAACCTCAATGAGATACCACCTCACACCAGTCAGAATGGCTAAAATTAACAAGTCAGGAAACGACAGATGTTGGCAGGGATGCGGAGAAAGGGGAACCCTCCTACACTGTTGGTGGGAATGCAAGCTGGTGCAACCACTCTGGAAAACAGTATGGAGGTTCCTCAAAAAGTTGAAAATTGAGCTACCCTACGATCCAGCAATTGCACTACTGGGTATTTACCCCAAAGATACAAATGTAGGGATCTGAAGGGGTACGTGCACCCCACTGTTTATAGCAGCAATGTCCACAATAGCCAAACTGCAGAAAGAGCCAAGATGTCCATCGACAGATGAATGGATAAAGAAGAGGTGGTATATATATACAATGGAATATTATGCAGCCATCAAAAGGAATGAGATCTTGCCATTTGCAACGACATGGATGGAACTGGAGGGTGTTATGTTGAGCGAAATAAGTCAATCAGAGAAAGACATGTATCATATGACCTCACTGATATGAGGAATTCTTAATCTCAGGAAACAAACTGAGGGTTGCTGGAGTGGGGGTGTGGGAGGGATGGGTGGCTGGGTGATAGACACTGGGGAGGGTATGTGCTATGGTGAGCACTGTGAATTGTGCAAGACTGTTGAATCACAGATCTGTACCTCTGAAACAAATAATGCAATAAATGTGAAGAAGAAAAAAAAAAAGAAAATAGCAGGAGGGGAAGGATGAAGGGGGAGAAATCGGAGGGGGAGATGAACCATGAGAGATGATGGACTCTGAAAAACAAACTGAGAGTTCTAGAGGGGATTGCGTTGGGGGGATGGGTTAGCCTGGTGATGGGTATTAAAGAGGGCACGTTCTGCATGGAGCACTGGGTGTTATGCACAAACAATGAATCATGCAACACTGCATCAAAAACTAATTATGTAATGTATGGTGATTAACATAACAGTAAAAAAACTAATGATATAATGTATGGTGTTTAACATAACATAATAAAATAAAATTTTAAAAATTTTAAAAAGAGGAGATAGATGAAAAGCAAGAGGGATCTCCAATATCTTGTTCAGATACCAATTTCTCTGTTCAGAAGGCTTCCCCTTTCTCAGAATTTCAGGTTTTGGATGGCAGCTACCCACCCACTGTGGGATTAAATTTTGGGATTGGGGGTTGCCTGAGGACTGGAATAAAAGAAAATGAAAGTATAAAACAAAAAATAGGGGAATTTTCTGTACTCTCTCTGTTCTGTAGGTACCCTCTTTCTCATTCTTTGGACCAGAAATAAATGACTTCCTTTGAAACTCTTTCTGTCTCTAACTAGTATGAAGTTTCAAGATTTGGGCTAAGTTTGAGTCCAGGTCTACAGAATCAGAACTAAAAAAATGAGATTGGTCTGCTACTTTTAACTTTTTGGAGTCATTAGGTAACTGCTCCATTCATTCTACAATGGACCAGACAGAGTGGACCCTACTTTGTTCCTTTTACCCCAAACCAGAACCTCTCTGCCTCAGTTTCTTGTCTATCCAAATTATACATTAATATCTGGAAATGACTGACCTTGTGTCAAACTTTCTGTCATTTTCTCAGTTCCTAAACTATGTGCTGCAAACCAGGAAATGAACTTTACATGCATTATATAATTTTATCTTTACAGCAACACTAAGATGTAGGTATTCTCACTCTCATTTTACAGACCAAGAAACAAGGCCCCAAAAAGAGTCAAATAACTCATTTGAGTCACATAGATGGACCAGAATTCTAACTCAGATATGTAGACATTTTTACTGTGTTCTGGATGTAAACCTTATAATAATGTTCAACATTTAAAGTTATTACTTCTTAGTATAAAAAAAGAAACAGGCCCAGAAAAGCAATACATGAGTTGGAATTCAAACTACAGAATTGAAAGTGATGTTCCCTATTAACCACTCCATGGGAAATTTGTGTGGCTAGATATGTAAAAAGGGCTCAACAAATGTTGCCAAACAGGGATTTTCTAAAGAAAACGTGTTTCAACACAAAAATAGTTATTTTTATCATAATGGGAAACCTGGGTTAATGTCTTAGATCCCCACAGCATTGCTTATTAACTCACGGACTGTATGCTACCATCTCTTTACAGATGCCTCTCCCCCTTCTCCTTGTTTCATCGATTACAACACACCAGTTTTTTGATTTTCTAAGTGTTTTCAGCCGGAGCAGCTGAATTTCCATCTGGTTGTTGTCCTATATTCTCCACATTCCCCATGCAAGGGCAAATTAAAAAGCCATGGAGGTTTCCTCTGTACAGTAGTCTCCTGCTTCCCCAAGCACAGATAGCTTATCTATAAACCTGGAGCCATGTGGTTGCTCTCATCAGAATGGAGGAGATGATCACATCTAGAATTTACACAAGACTCCATTCAATAAGGCTGAGTCTTCCCCCAGATGGGAGCCCATTCACCATGGCCTTTCAGTGCTTCAGGTGGAATAAATATGTTACTATAATGATAGTCTATGAAATAAGAGTAAATATAATGGCCTTGCATCAGAGAGCTTTCTATAGCAGAGACAGAAGGTGCATTGTAACCCCCATCTTGCCACATTTCCATAACAACCCAGCTTTATGGCTCCAGTGGGGCAAAGAATCAGGAGAGAGATTTACAGATGTTTTAGTTATGGGCAGATTTTTCAGTGTCAAAGAAGGGGGAAGGGCTTCTCCCAGGTGTATTTCTCTAGGTAATTGATGGAAGTATAAATTCAGCAAACTGATCAATCAGCCTTTGGAAATCTTTTTACTAGTGGATTCTCAAACTTTTATTAGTGATTTTTTTAAAGGTATGCATTTAAAAGGGAGAGAGCCAGTGAGCAAGAGAGAGTCCATCAAAACAAAACACACCTCACTGAATGAAACTCTTTGGAAGAGTTCCATAGTATCTCAGAAATATTCTGCCCTCTCCTCTGAGCTGTTTCTTTTATCTCTTTCTTTTGGAGGTCTTAACTTAGTGAATATAGAGGATATTCAGATGTGCATAGCTAATTTAGGACCTGCCCTGAAGAGACCCCTCATGCACACATGTTGGTACTGTCACCAACTGCAAGAGAAAATGTACAGAATTTTGTAAAGCAGGTTTGAAAATAATCAGCCCCAAAGGCTGGAAGTGGGCTGGATTTTCATCATTTGGACAGATGGTATGGTCAGAAAGACTCTTCCCTAATAGCTTGAGATTATAGATTCCAGGGTGTCCTAGAATAGGAATTCCTAGAATAGGAAATGGGATCTACACCCAGTTTCCACCAAGAGTCAACCCCGTATTTTTCCCAAGACCTTGAATTGGCAGCACTTAGGGCCCCCTGGAGGTTTTGAAGTTAATGTCCTGGAGATTGTTTACCTAATACCAGGCTGAGGATTCTTTAAAGTTACAAAGGAAAATTTTTAAAAGAGAAAAAAAATGCTCAGGCAACAATTACAAAAACAACTTCACCCACAGAGTTTTATAGATTCTAGTTGCAGGCAGTGAGCTCACAGATGGCAGAAAGTGAAGTCACCAACTGAGGGGAAGAGCCTGCATGGTGCCAGAAAACCACATGGTCATGGAAAAAAAAAAACACAAAAAAAACCAAAACCACATGGAGCCAGGTGTCCCAGGCTCTAAGAACTGAAGTCAAGGTAGGAATAGGTTCAATTGTTAACTTCCTTGCAGGGCAAGGCCTCAGAGAGGGGGCAGAATGTCAGTGGCCCCAAATAGTGTGATGAAGACTTCCTCGATTGTTCGTAAGTTTCACTTCTCTTTTGTAATTTCCCCCAGCACCAGTTTGCTTAACACATACTTTTACTAGCGATCTGGATAAACATAAAACAAAAACATTTTTTTAAAAGATTTTATTTTATTTATTTGAGAGAGAGAGAGAATGAGAGAGAGAGAGCACATGAGAGGGGGGGAGGGTCAGAGGGAGAAGCAGACTCCCCGCTGAGCAGGGAGCCTGACGTGGGTCCCGGGACTCCAGGATCATGACTGAGCCGAAGGCAGTCGTTTAACCAACTGAGCCACCCAGGCACCCCAAAACAAAAACATTTTTGAAAGAAGATCAAAAGCGATGGAAATGTGGAGTATTGCTCTCCTTTCTTTCCCTGGTTGGTTGGTTTGTGCATTTGTTTTTGATGATATTACTACTGGATTACTTTGCATGGGATTAGATTGTTGTAAAAAATGATTTGGTTATATAAATTGTAAAATTAACCAACATTCTCATTTTGTCAAATAATACATTTTTTTCCCTCAAAATATTTAATTATTTATTGAACATATGTGTAAAGCACTCTCCTAGGCATTTGGGTGTATACTATGAAGATGAAGAAAATAAAATTTTTGTCCTAAAGCATTTAGCATGTATTAGGATGAAAGAAAAATGAAAATGAATAAGCAGGACAAAAGACAGAATGTAATAAATGCCATAAGGTGTTTCAATCAGAGAAAGTTAATTATCATATGGTTTCACTTATTTGTGGAACCTAAGGAATAGCATGGAGGACATTAGGAGAAGGAAGGGAAAAATGGGGAGGGGGAATTGGAGGGAGAGATGAACCATGAGAGACTATGGACTCTGAGAAACAAACTGAGGGTTTTAGAGGGGAGGGGGGAGGGGGGATGGGTTAGCCTGGTGATGGGTATTAAGGAGGGCATGTACTGCATGGAGCACTGGGTGTTATATGAAAACAATGAATCGTGGATCACTACATCAAAAACTAATGATGTATTGTATGGCAACTAACATAACATAATAAAATTAAATTAAAAAAATAAAAATAATAAAATAATAAAAAAATTTAAAAAATAAGATGTTTCAATAAATGACATGTGTGTTTAACCAACCCAATTTTTAAGTACAATGTTTGGTAGGGAGTAGAGCCTCCTTTGCACAATGAATGGATTAATAAGTAAATGAACTAGGGAGTCATTTGAATGAGATTCTATGGAAGTTGGGAGGGAGTAGATATTTTCTGGAGTAGAAAAGTCAGGGAAAATAACATGGAAGAGTTGCCTTTTGAGCCTTGATTGTGGAGATTTGAGTATTTGGAGATAAAAGGAAGGGCTTTTCAGGACAAGAGAACAACATGAGCACATGCTCAGCTGTGGGATAATGAGAGATATGCTTGGCAGTGTGCAAGCCATCCAGTTCTGCTGAGCAACCATCACAATATACACCGAAATACATTGGAACAAAAATAAAACTAAACAAACCAGGCACTTGCTGCCCTGGCTGGATTAACAAAATGTGGGACGCAGCCCCACTGGGAAGTGGTTTGTCCTTTGAAGCAGGCCAAGTCCTGGAAACATCAAAGCCAGCCAAAATGACATTAAAAGGTGGACAAGTGATCTAAATTCTCTGGACCTTGGTTTCTTCATCCATATAATGGTATGGCTAGTACCTATATTGTGAGGTTGTTTTGAGGATTATGTGAAGTTAGGTCTATAAATTAGCTGGCATCTAACAGACATTACACATGTATATTATTTTTTGTTAATAGTAACAATAATAATAGCAGATACTATTTAGCCAGGTGTGGCTAAACATTGCAATGTGGGTACCATTCATTTGAATTCTACTGAGTTTATATAATTATAGATAATAAGACATCTAAATAACTTGCCCATTAAATTCACTCTATTTTGTGATTTACCTCATGCATGGATCTGCTCAGCTGCATCTGGTTGGAAATGTTGAACAGTGTCATTACCAGAGATTTAGTGCATCTTATGTAGATGAACATAAAACCAAATGTTTTTGAAGGAAGCAAGCTAAAGGAGAAATAGGGAAGCAGCACAATGTGTTGGTGAATGGGGCAAATGTTTTGGAGCCAAATCTAAATTAAAAACCTTGTTCAGTCACTTACTATTTCTGTGACCTTGGGTAAATTACCTAATGTTTTGGAACTTTGATGTCCTCAGTGTAAAAGGGGATGATGATGATGATGATGATGATGGTAGCAGCAGTAACAGCAACTAACAAAACAGCAACAGTAGTAATAACATGTACTTCATACTGTCACTGTTGAAAGCACATTTCCTGGGACAAAGCATTACTATTTATTGTTATCTTATTTCCTTTTATGTATTCTCCTTAACAGTCCCACACCAGGTGACCAGGACTTGTGGCAAGGATGAAATTCCATGCATGGTGATGGAGGAGAGCATATTTGTTTGCTACTGGAAAACTTGAACCCTGACCCTAACTCTGCCACCAGCTCACTGGATGACCTTTATTACTCAACTGCCATTTCTTTATTTCTTAAATGCAGAAGTTTGGCTGGATATGTTCCATCTTCAAGATCTGTCATTTTAGGATTCTGTGCACCTAGTATCTGAATGTCCCAGCAAACTGAATTTGTGTGTACATTGCAAGAAATGATTTGAAAGATCAACCAAAACCAACATACCATCTCACCTATTTATTTTGTTCATTTAAATAATCAAAAAGCCACACAAAATAGTAAAATATAATTAAATAAAATTATTTTTAAAAGCCAAACCTCTGCCTTAGTGTAGGCTGTCATAGAGGAAACCATGCTTCTCTCTTTAACTCAGGTTTGTTTTTTGGAAAATTTAATTGTGAAATTCAGTGGGAAATTTTCAGTCTCTAGATTTTTGGCAACATGAATAGAGACCATTTAGATTGTTTACTGAGGTTTTTGACTTAGTAATGCAACTAGGTGTGTTGGATAGGCATAGACTAACTTTAATTAATTTTTCTTGTTATGTTAATCACCATACATTACATCATTAGTTTTTGAAATAGTGTTCCATGATTCATTGTTTGTGCATAACACCCAGTGCTCCAAGCAGAACATGCCCTCTTTAATACCCATCACGAGGCTAACCCATCCTCCCACTCCCCTCCCCTCTAGAACCCTCAGTTTGTTTTTCAGAGTCCATCGTCTCTCATGGTTCGTCTCCCCCTCCGATTTCCCCCCTTCATTCTTCCCCTCCTGCTATCTTCTTCTTCTTTTTTTCTTAACATATACTGCATTATTTGTTTCAGAGGTACAGATCTGTGATTCAACGGTCTTGCACAATTCACAGCACTCACCATAGCACATACCCTCCCCAATGTCTATCACCCAGCCACCCCATCCCTCCCACCCCACCCCCAACCCAGCAACCCTCAGTTTGTTTCCTGAGATTAAGAATTCCTCATATCAGTGAGGTCATATGATACATGTGTTTCTCTGATTGACTTATTTCGCTCAGCATAACACCCTCCAGTTCCATCCACGTCGTTGCAAATGGCAAGATCTCATTCCTTTTGATGGCTGCATAATATTCCATTGTATATATATACCACCTCTTCTTTACCCATTCATCTGTCGATGGACATCTTGGCTCTTTCCACAGTTTGGCTATTGTGGACATTGCTGCTATAAACATCGGGGTGCACGTACCCCTTCGGATCTCTACATTTGTATCTTTGGGGTAAATACCCAGTAGTGCAATTGCTGGATTGTATGGTAGCTCAATTTTCAACTTTTTGAGGAACCTCCATACTGTTTTCCAGAGTGGTTGCACCAGCTTGCATTCCCACCAACAGTGTAGGAGGGTTCCCCTTTCTCCGCATCCCTGCCAACATCTGTCATTTTCTGACTTGTTAATTTTAGCCATTCTGACTGGTGTGAGGTGGTATCTCATTGAGGTTTTGATTTGGATTTCCCTGATGCCAAGCGATGTTGAGCACTTTTTCATGTGTCTGTTGGCCATTTGGATGTCTTCTTTGGAAAAATGACTGTTCATGTCTTCTGCCCATTTCTTGATTGGATTCTTTGTTCTTTGGGTGTTGAGTTTGATAAGTTCTTTATAGATTTTGGATACTAGCCCTTTATCTGATATGTCATTTGCAAATATCTTCTCCCATTCTGTCAGTTGTCTTTTGGTTTTGTTGACTGTTTCTTTTGCTGTGCAAAAGCTTTTTATCTTGATGAAGTCCCATTTCGCCCTTGCTTCCCTTGCCTTTGGCAATGTTTCTAGAAAGAAGTTGCTGCAGCTGAGGTTGAAGAGGTCGAAGAGGTTGCTGCCTGTTTTCTCCTTTAGGATTTTGATGGACTCCTGCATGTGGCTGTCCAATTATCCCAACACCATTTGTTGAAGTGACTGTCTTTTTTCCATTTGGACATTCTTTCCTACTTTGTCAAAGATTAGTTGACCATAGAGTTGAGGGTCTATTTCTGGGCTCTCTATTCTGTTCCACTGATCTATGTGTCTGTTTTTGTGCCAGTACCATATTGTTTTGATGATGACAGCTTTGTAATAGAGCTTGAAGTCCAGAATTGTGATGCCACCAGCATTGCTTTTCTTTTTCAACATTCCTCTGGCTATGCGGGGTCTTTTCTGGTTCCATACAAATTTTAGGATTATTTGTTCCATTTCTTTGAAAAAAGTGGATGGTATTTTGATGGGGATTGCATTAAATGTGTAGATTGCTCTAGGTAGCATTGACATCTTCACAATATTTGTTCCTCCAGTCCATGAGCATGGAATGTTTTTCCATTTCTTTGTGTCTTCCTCAATTTCTTTCATGAGTATTTTATAGTTTTCTGAGTACAGATCCTTTGCCTCTTTGGTTATATTTATTCCTAGGTATCTTATGGTTTTGGGTGCAGTTGTAAATGAGATCAACTCCTTAATTTCTCTTTCTTCTGTCTTGTTGGTGTATAGGAAGCACTGATTTCTGTGCATTGATTTTATATCCTGCCACTTGACTGCATTCCTGTATGAGTTCTAGCAGTTTTGGGGTGGAGTCTTTTGGATTTTCCACATAAAGTATCATATCATCTGCAAACAGTGAGAGTTTGACTTCTTCTTTGCTGATTTGGATGCCTTTTATTTCTTTTTGTTGTCTGATTGCTGTGGCTAGGACTTCTAATACTATGTTGAATAGCAGTGGTGATAGTGGACATCCCTGCCGCATTCCTGATGTTAGGGGGAAAGCTCTCAGTTTTTCCCCATTGAGAATGATATTCGCTGTAGGTTTTTCATAGATGGGTTTTACGATATTGAGGTATGTACCCTCTATCCCTATACTCTGAAGAGTTTTGATCAAGAAAGGATGCTGTACTTTGTCAAATGCTTTTTCTGCATCAATTGAGAGGATCATATGATTCTTGTTCTTTCTTTTATGTATTGTATTGTATATGTTAATGTATTGTATCACGTTGATTGATTTGCGGATGTCGAACCAACCTTGCAGCCCAGGGATAAATCCCACTTGGTCGTGGTGAATAATCCTTTTAATGTACTGTTGGATCCTATTGGGTAGTATTTTGGTGAGAATTTTTGCATCCATGTTCATCAAGGATATTGGTCTGTAATTCTCCTTTTTTTTTTTAATTTTTAAAAAAATTTTATTATGTTATGTTAGTCACCGTACAATACATCATTAGTTTTTGATGTAGTGATCCATGATCCGTTGTTTTCGTATAACACCCAGTGCTCCATGCAGTACGTGCCCTTCTTGATATCCATCACCGCGCTAACCAATCCCCCCTCCCCCCTCCCCTCTAAAACCCTGTTTGTTTCTCAGGTCCATAGTCTCTCATGGTTCATCTCTCCCTCCAATTCCCCCCACCATTTTTCCCTTCCTTCTCCTAATGTCCTCCATGTTATTCCTTATGTTCCACAAATAAGTGAAACCACATGATAATTGACTTTCTCTGCTTGACTTATTTCACTTAGCATAATCTCCTCCAGTCCTATCCATGTTGATGTAAAAGTTGGGTATTCATCTTTTCTGATGGCTGAGTAATATTCCATTGTATATATGGACCACATCTTCTTTATCCATTCATCTGTTGAAGGGCATCTCGGCTCTTTCCACAGTTTGGCTATTGCGGACATTGCTGCTATGAACATTGGGGTGCATATGGCCCTTGTTTTCACTACATCTGTGTCTTTGGGGTAAATACCCAGTAGTGCAATTGCTGGGTCATAGGGTAGCTCTATTTTTAAATTTTTTAGGAAGCTCCACACTGTTTTCCAAAGTGGCTGTACCAACTTGCATTCCCACCAACAGTGTAAGAGGGTTCCCCTTTCTCCACAACCTCTCCAACATTTGTTGTTTCTTTCCCTGTCCATTTTGGCCATTCTAACTGGTGTAAGGTGATATCTCAGTGTGGTTTTGATTTGGATTTCCCTGATGGCCAATGATGATGGACATTTTTTTCATGTGTCTGTTAGCCATTTGTATGTCTTCTTCAGAGAAGTGTCTGTTCATCTCTTCTGTCCACTTTTTGACTTGATTATTTGTTTTTTGGGTGTTGAGTTTGAGACGTTCTTTATAGATTTTGGATACCAGCCCTTTATCTGTAGTGTCATTTGCAAATATCTTCTGCCATTCTGTGGGTTGCCTCTTTGTTTTGTTGACTGTTTCCTTTGCTGTGCAGAAGCTTTTTATCTTGATGAAGTCCCAAAAGTTCATTTTTGCTTTTGTTTCACTAGCTTTTGGAGATGTATCTTGAAAGAAGTTGCTGTGGCCGACGTCAAAGAGGTTACTGCCTATGTTCTCCTCTAGGATTTTGATGGATTCCTGTCTCATATTGAGGTCTTTCATCCACTTTGAGTTTATCTTTGTGAATGGTGTTAGAGAATGGTCGAGTTTCATTCTTTGCATGTGGCTGTCCAATTTTCCCAGCACCATTTACTGAAGAGACTGTCTTTTTTCCATTGCATGTTTTTTCCTGCTTTGTCAAAGATTATTTGACCATAGAGTTGAGGGTCCATATCTGGGTTCTCTATTCTGTCCATTGGTCTGTATGTCTGTTTTTGTGCCAGTACCATGCTGTCTTGGTGATCACTGCTTTGTAATATAGCTTGAAATTGGGCAATGTGATGCCCCCAGCTTTGTTTTTCTTTTTCAACATCTCCTTGGCGATTCGGGGTCTTTTCTGATTCCACACAAATTTTAGGATTGTTTGTTCCAGCACTTTGAAAAATGTCATTGGAATTTTGATCGGGATGGCATTGAAGGTATAGATTGCTCTGGGTAGCATAGACATTTTAACAATGTTTATTCTTCCGATCCATGAGCATGGAATATTTTTCCATCTTTTTGTGTCTTCTTCAATTTCTTTCATGAGTGTTTTGTAGTTCCTAGAGTATAGATCCTTTACCTCTTTGGTTAGGTTTATTCCGAGGTATCTTATGGTTTTTGGTGCTATTGTAAGTGGAATTGTTTCTTTAATTTCTCTTTCTACAGTTGCGTTGTTAGTGTATAAGAAAGCAACTGATTTCTGTGCATTGATTTTGTATCGTGCCACATTACTGAATTGCTGGATGAGTTCTAGTAATTTGGGGGTGGAGTCTTTTGGGTTTTCCACATAAAGTATCATGTCGTCTGCGAAAAGAGGGAGTTTGACTTCTTCTTTGCCAATTTGAATACCTTTTATTTCTTTTTGTTGTCTGATTGCTGTGGCTAGGACTTCTAGTACTGTGTTGAACAACAGTGGTGAGAGTGGGCACCCTTGACGTGTTCCTCATCTTAAGGGAAAGGCTCTCAGCTTTTCCCCATTGAGGATGATATTCGCCGTGGGTTTTTCATAGATGGATTCTATGAGCTTGAGGAATGTTCCCTCTATCCCTATACTCTGAAGAGTTTTAATCAGGAAAGGATGTTGTATTTTGTCAAATGCTTTTTCTGCATCAATTGAGAGGACCATATGGTTCTTCTCCCTCCTCTTATTAATGTGTTCGATCACATTGATTGATTTGCGAATGTTGAACCACCCTTGCATCCCGGGGATAAAGCCCACTTGGTCATGGTGGATCATCCTTTTAATGTGTTGTTGGATCCTATTAGGTAGGATTTTGTTGAGGATTTTGGAATCCATATTCATCAGGGATATCGGTTTGAAATTCTCCTTTTTGATGGGGTCTTTGCCTGGTTTGGGGATTAAGGTAATGCTGGCCTCATAGAATGAGTTTGGAAGTTTTCCTTCTGTTTCTATTTTTTGAAACAGCTTCAGTAGAATAGGTATTATTTCTTCTTTGAATGTTTGGTAGAATTCCCCAGGGAATCCATCAGGCCCTGGACTCTTGTATTTTGGGAGGTTTTTGATCACTGCTTCAATCTCGTTACTGGTTATTGGCCTATTCAGGTTGTCAAGTTCTTCCTGTTTCAGTCTTGGCAGCTTATAGGTTTTCAGGAAGGCCTCCATTTCATCCAGATTGCTCAGTTTATTGGCATATAGTTGTTCATAATAATTTCTAATAATTGTTTCTATTTCCTTGGTGTTAGTCGTGATCTCTCCCCTTTCATTCATAATTTTATTAATTTGGGTCCTTTCTCTCTTCTTTTGGATAAGTCTGGCCAGTGGTTTATCAATCTTATTAATTCTTTCAAAGAACCAACTTCTAGTTTCATTGATCTGATCTACTGTGTTTCTGGTTTCTAATTCATTGATTTCTGCTCTAATTTTAATTATTTCTCTTCTAATGCATGGCTTAGGCGTCGTTTGTTGCTTTTTCTCTAGTTCTTTAAGGTGTAGAGTTAGTTGGTGAATTCGGGATTTTTCTATTTTTTTGAGTGAGGCTTGGTTGGCTATGTATTTCCGCCTTAGGACCGCCTTTGCAGTATCCCATAGGTTTTGGACCGATGTGTTTTCGTTCTCATTGATTTCCATGAATTGTTTAAGTTCTTCTTTGATTTCTTGGTTGACCCAAACATTCTTGAGCAGAGTGGTCTTTAGCTTCCAAGTGTTTGAATTTCTGCCAATTTTTTTTCTTGTGATTGAGTTCCAGTTTTAGAGCATTGTGGTCTGAGAATATGCAGGGAATAATCTCAATCTTTTGGTATTGGTTGAGACCTGATTTGTGACCCAGTATATGGTCTATTCTGAAGAAAGTTCCATGTGCGCTCAAGAAGAATGAGTATTCTGTTGTTTTAGGGTGGAATGTTCTGTAAATATCTATGAGGTCCATCTGGTCCAATGTATCATTCAAAGCTCTTGTTTCCTTGTTGATTTTCTCCTTAGATGATCTGTCCATTGCTGAGAGTGGAGTATTGAGGTCTCTTACAATTAACGTATTGTTATCAATATGACTCTTTATTTTGGTTAACAGTTGGCTTATGTAGATGGCTGCTCCCATGTTGGGGGCATAGATATTTACAATTGTTAGATCTTCTTGTTGGATAGACCCATTAAGAATGATATAGTGTCCTTCTGTGTCTCTTATTACAGACTTTAGTTTAAAATCTAATTTGTCTGATATAGGAATTGCTACCCCAGCTTTCTTTTGAGGTCCGCTGGCATGGAAGATGGATCTCCATCCCTTCACTTTCAGTCTGGATCTATCTTTAGGTTCAAAATGCGTCTCTTGTAGACAGCATATGGATGGGTCCTGTCTTTTTATCTAATCTGCAACCCTGTGCCGTTTTATGGGAGCATTTAGGCCATTCACATTGAGAGTGATTATTGAAAGATATGAATTAATTGTCATCATGTTGCCTGTGAAGACGTTGTTTTTATAGATTGTCCCTGTAAATTTCTGTTGTAGATCACTCCTGGGGTCTTTCTCCTTTTATAGAACCCCCCTTAATATTTCTTGCAGGGCCAGCTTAGTGGTCACATATTCTTTCAACTTCTGCCGGTCGTGGAAGCTCTGCATCTCTCCATCCATTCTAAATGAAAGCCTTGCCAGATAAAGTATTCTTGGCTGCATGTTCTTCTCATTTAGTACCCTGAATATGTCTTGCCAGGCCTTTCTGGCTTGCCAGGTCTCTGTGGATAGGTCTGACGTTATTCTGATGTTCCTCCCTCTGTACGTAAGGAATCTCTTCCCCCTAACTGCCCTTAAGATGGTTTCCTTGGTTCTAAGATTTGCAAGTTTTACTATTACATGCCGGGGTGTTGGCCTGTTTTCCTTGATCTTAGGAGGGGTCCTCTCTGCCTCTAGGACTCGAATGTTTGTTTCATTCCCCAGATTAGGGAAGTTCTCAGCTACGATTTGCTCAAATACATCTTCTAGCCCTCTCTCTCCACTCCCTCCGGGATTCCAATGATTCTGACATTGGAACGCCTCATGGTGTCACTTATTTCTCTGATTCTATTTTCATGGATTCTGAGTTGTTTTTCCCTGGCCTCCTCTTTTCCCTTTTTATCTATTATACTGTCTTCCAGATCGCTTATTCGTTCTTCTGCCTCAGTTACCCTAGCTGTTAGATTATCTAGATTGGACTGGATCTCATTGATAGCATTTTTAAGTTCTGCCAATTCCCCTTTTATTTCTGCCCTTAGAGACTCTATGTTGCCATTAATTGATTTCTCCATTCTAGCCATTGTCTTCACAATTGCTAGCCTGAATTCCATCTCTGACATCTTGGTTATATCTGCATCCATTTGTAAATCTGCAGCATAAGTCATGATCTCTGAGTCTTTTCGGTTTTGGGGGCTCCTCCTCCTAGTCATTCTGTTGATTGGTGTTTGAGGGAATGTATAGAGTCCAAATTATTGACCAGAACCCAAGCAAGATGCACCTGTTTTCTTGGGACCTTAGGGTTGCTGGCCTCTTGTTTTCCCAGCCTGTCTTCTGGGGGAGGGGCCTGCTGCGCTGTTACTCAGGCAATCCTGTTTGGGCGGAGTTGCCCTGCGCCCCTGTGGTGGAGGATGGGCTCAGTGGGAATCAGTCTTTGGGGCTTTTGTCCTCTGGCGCCTTTCCCTGGTGGCTTTCCACGTCTCTTCCGCAAGTCAGAGCGGAAGAGACCATTTCCAACCTTCTGCCTCAGAGCAGAGAGACCGCAGTCTGTTCTTCAGTGAGCTCTCCAGGCCACACTGTCTCCGTTTCTGTCCTGTCCGTGCTGCTATAAACTGCAGCGTCCTGGGTTGTGTGCCCCTCCGCAGCGCTCCCAGTCCTGCCTCCAGGTCGGGGCACGTCTCTGCCCTTTGTGCTTCTAAAACAGCCAGCCGCTCCCAGTTCGGGCGCGCGCGCAACTCGGCCACTTGGCGTTCTGTCCCGGGGACTGCAGTTCACGTGCCCGTGACTCCGCCGTTCGGCGTTTCCACCCTGGGGGTTGCAGTTCACCGGCGGGACCCCGGCGCACCGGGTTTCCGTCTGGGAGGCTGCAGTTCGCGTGTGCGCGACCGTCGTTCCGGGTTTCTGTCTGGGGGCTGCGGTTCACGTGCACGCGACCCCGCTGGTCTGGTCCTCCACCCCGGGGGCTGCCCTAAAGTTCTTTCCCAACGCTACCGGTCTGCGAGTCTGTGCCCCGTCTGCAGCGCGCAAGGCTGTCACTCACCGGTGGTGTAGGACTCCACGGCCAGGCACCCTCCCGCTGCCGTTTATCCTCCGATATCTGCCCGCAGAATCACGGCTCTCTGCTTCCTACCTCAAAACCAACCACCTGCGATATTCTGTTCCTAGAGATCCAGATCTTCTTACATCTCAGGCTGGTTTTGTGGGTGCTCAGAGTGGTCTGGTAGATATCCAGCTCAATTCTGGGGACCAGTTGAAATAGGGTCCCCTACTCCTCCGCCATCTTTCCCCCCCTTCCTCTGTAATTCTCCTTTTTGATGGGGTCTTTGTCTGGTTTGGGGATCAAGGTAATGGTGGCTTCATAAAACGAGTTTGGAAGTTTTCCTTCCATTTCTATTTTTTGGAATAGTTTCAGAAGAATAGGTATTCATTCTTCTTTAAATGTTTGGTAGAATTCCCCTGGGAGGCCATCTGGCCCTGGGCTTTTGTTTGTTGGGAGATTTTTGATGACTGCTTCAATTTCCTTGGTGGTTATAGGTATATATACCTATATATATATAGGTATATCATCTGCAAAGAGTGAGAGTTTGACTTCTTCTTTTTATCTCTCCTTCTATTTTCAGTGACAGCCTAGCGGGATACAGTATTCTTGGCTGCATATTTTTCTCATTTAGTGCTCTGAATATATCATGCCAGTCCTTTCTGGCCTGCCACGTCTCTGTGGATAGGTCTGTTGCCAATCTAATGTTTCTACCATTGTAGGTGACATATCTCTTCTCCCGAGCTGCTTTCAGGATTTTCTCTTTGTCTCTGAGACTGGTAAGTTTTACTATTAGATGTTGGGGTGTTGACCTATTTTTATTGATTTTGAGAGGGGTTGTCTGTGCTTCCTGGATTTTGATGCCTGTTTCCTTCCCCAAATTAGGGAAGTTCTCTGCTATAATTTGCTCCAATATACCTTCTGCCCCTCTCTCTCTTTCTTCTTCTTCTGCGATCCCAATAATTCTAATGTTGTTTTGTCTTATGGTATTGCTTATCTCTAGAATTCTGCCATCGTGATCCAGTAGTTGTTCATCTCTCTTTTTCTCAGCTTCTTTATTTTCCCTCATTTGGTCTTCTCTATCACTGATTCTCTCTTCTGCCTCATTTATCCTAGCAGTTAGCACCCCCATTTTTGATTGCACCTCATTAATAGCCTTTTTGATTTCTACTTGGTTAGATTTTAGTTCTTTTATTTCTCCAGAAAGGGTTTCTCTAATAACTTCCATGCTTTTTTCAAGCCCAGCTAGTATCTTTAAAGTGATGATTCTGAACTCTAGATCCGACATTGTACTAATGTCTGTATTGAGTAGGTCCCTGGCAGTCTGTACTACCTCTTGTTCTTTTTGTTGAGGTGATTTTTTCCATCTTGTCATTCTGTCCAGAGGAGAACAGATTAATGAGAGAACAAAATGCTAACAGGGTAACAACATCCCCAGAAAATATACTCTAAACAAATCATAAATGACCTGAAGCCAGGGGAAAAGAAAGGGATAGAAAGAAAAAAGAAAAAAAAGAAAAAGAGATAAAAACAAACAAAAACAGAACAAAAGAAAAAAAACAGAATATGATCAAATATGATCAGGCTGGTGCATAGATCAGTGCCACACACTAGGTTTTGGGTGTATTTTGATCTGTTAGAAGAAAGTGCCTCCCAAAATTTTAAAGAAAGAAAAACTTATATATGTACAAAAATAAGGGTTGATATGATGAAGGGATGGAATATGACTGTAAAGATGAAAATTATAAAAAATTTTATAAAAGGAATTGATAAGAATTTGTTTGAAAAAAGAAAGAAGAGGATTTAAAAAAAGAAAAATGAAAAAAGGGAGAGAATGTGATCAGGCAGGAGAGTAGAACAAAGCCATATACTAGAGATTTAGGGTATATTTTGATCTGTTAGAAGAAACTGTATCTCAAAATTTTAAAGAGATAACAACTTATCTATATATGCCAAAAATAAGGGTAACTACTATGAAGGGATAGAACATGACTCTAAAAATGAAAAATAAAAATGTTTTTTTAAAAAGGGATTGATAAGATGGTGGTTGAAAGAGGGAAAAAGAAAAATTCCAAAAAAAAAAGACAGTTAAAAAAAATTTAACTTTGAAAGACTAAAGAATCATGGTAAAAAAGCCATGGATTCTATGTGCAGTATTCCCCTAGCACTGGAGTTCTGCCATTCTCATTCATTGGTAAACTTGGTCTTGGCTGGCTGTTCTTGCAGATCTTCTGGGGGAGGGGCCTGTTGCCGTGATTCCCAAATGTTTTTGCCAGAGGTGGAATTGCCCTGCCCTAGCCGGTCCGGGCTAAGTAATCTGCTTGGGTTTGCTCTCGGGAGCTTTTGTTCCCTGCAAGCCTTCCATACAGCTTTGGAGGCCGAGAGTGAAAATGGCGGCCTCCCAATCTCTGCCCCGGAGGAGCCAAGAACTCAGGGCCCAACTCCTCAGTGAGCCCCCAGAGAAAAGCAGTCAGTCACTCCTGTCTCCCCGGTCTCCGGCCGCACTCTGTGCTCACCTGGCCTGTGACCAAGCGTTTCTATCTCTGGCACCCGACCCCGTGTGGAGTCTCCAAACCCAGCAGATCCCTGCGGTGTGCTCCCGCACCGCTCCTCCCAGGGGAGGAAGGGGAGTCTCCCTGGATCTGCCGCTTGTTGGGTCCCTGCTGGAGAAGCAGTGGCCCCACTGTGCGGCAGATCACAGTTTAGGGCAACCCCGAGCTGAGAGCCCGCTCCTCGGCTCCGTCTCTGCAGCCGGCTTCCCTGCTCTGATACCTGGGAGCTCTGCCGCACTCAGGCACCCCGGGTCTTTCTGTGACCCGGAGGGTCCTGAGACCACACTGTCCCGCGAGGGTTCCATCCCCCGCTTAGCCACTGGAGCGACGTCCCTCAGTGGAGCCGACTTCCAAAAGTTCCGATTTTGTGCTCCGCAGCTCTATCACTTGCCAGAAGCGGCCGATGGAGGCCCCCTCCCCCATTGTCTATCTTCCCAAATATCGCCTCGGATTCACTTCTCCGCACGTCCTACCTTCCAGAAAGTGGTCACTTTTCTGTTCAGAGAGTTGTTGCTATTCTTTTCTTCGATCGCCTGTTGAGTTTGTAGGTGTTCAGAATGGTTTGATCCCTATCCAGCTGAATTCCTGAGACCAGACGAAATCCAGGTCTCCTACTCCTCTGCCATCTTGCTCCGCCCCCAGACGTAGACTAACTTTTTAAATAGCTGCTAGCTCTCAGGATTGAAAGATATTCCTTACCACTAAAAAAATTTCCTAGATATTATTGATAGAGACAATTTGGAGAATTTTTTTAATGGCCCCACGGAGTTGGGGCTTAGTATTTTCAAGCTACCCCAGGTACCTGAGAGGCACAGCATCTGTTTTTCCGAAGCCAAGTGGCAGAGGCATATTCTGTCTGGTGTTCTTGGTGCATTTTGGAGTGCAGCCTGGACCCTGCAGTATGCCACATACCTTAGCCACTTTGATCCTCAAACAAAGATCTGTGGAAAACTGGGGCTTTACACAGGCAAAGAAAACCAGAGATAGGCAGTTTCTAAACAGGATCCTGACAGCCCACAGCTCACACAAACTGCCCTCCAGGTAATCTGTGACTCTTAATGGCTGTCCAGGTCCCCGATTGGGGTAAATCAAACAAGACAGCTAGGGTATACTCCAAGAGTGAACACCTCCTTAAATTTTATGCCCTAGGTGCCTTGCTTGTCTCAACCTAGTTTTACCCCTGTGGCTGTCTAAAGTTCATATGTTCATTCAGTGAACTTTTACTGAGTTCCTAGTAAGTGCCTGTCACTGTGCTACCTACTGGCAAAACTAATAAAACAGTCTGTCTCCTCATTGGGTTTTGTTCCTGCAGGGAACTGCAAGTCAATATGACTGGAATTGTTTGCAGAGGTGGAAGTGCTTCAAAAAATAATTTGGGGAAGTGAGCAGGAAATTGAACATGTATGTGTTTGTGGACCACACTCAGGAGGATAAAGCATTTGGAAGCTCCATGACTATGGAGACATGTTTGTGTTGTTAGCACTGTAAACATGGTACCCAGCAAGAGAATAGGTAGGGGGGCTCAATGTTTGTGTGCTATGTGTGATACTGAGCCTTTGGCTTTTAAGAAGAGTAACAACTTTTTCCATTTAGCATTTTATAAATATCACTCTGACAGCATTACAGAGGACAGATTAAGGGGAAAGAGTCTAAATGCAGAAAACCAGTTATAGGATGATTGCAGTGGTTAAAGTAAAAGATGATAAAAGCCAATATCAAACCCAAAATAGATATGAACAACAAGGTATGAGAAAAGGAAGGATATAAAATTAAAAGAGGGTTAGTAAGAGATGTAGATTTTTGGAAAGATGATTCACTTTGGGATAGCTTTGAGTTTAAAGTGACTGTGAAACATCAAAGTGAAGGTAACTAGGGGGCAATGGTTCTGGAAGCGAGCCAGAAGTCTGGGCTGGTGAATATAGATTTGTTTCCAGAAACAGTTCTGGGCTTCATGGAATTATTTACTTCCTCTCATGAGAAAACTAGCAGGGGCTTGAGGTGTAGAGAGGGGAAAATAGGAGGAACAGCAAAACTAGGACATCTGAATTCTAAGGCCCCCTGTCAATTACATCTTGATGGACTTGTCTTCTCCCTCATGAAGGTCTTGGTTCAGGTTATCTCTTTGTTCCTTCCAAATTTTATGTTCACTGGCTATTCTAATTCAGGGTTTAAAAGTCTAATGTCTACAGAGGCAAGGTAACATTTTCTAAATTAGGGAAGCTAGGCATGTGGAGACCATGATAATTTGGGGAGTATATGTTTAACCTTATCTCCATATAGAGTCCAGAGTACCTATAGAGAAGAAATAGAGTGTATATTCATTCCTTATCTCTAGATAACTATTGCCACATGAAAATTTAGACATTAGAATATGCCTTTAAGGGGATGAAAATGCCATGTTTCATTCTCTTGACCCAGTTCTTATTTCAGCTATAGGGACAGATCCATGTGAATTCCTAGTCATCTTGGGATTGACAATATGCCATCTTTGTGCCTCAAGATCTTTCCTAAATTTGTGGGATGCACTGGTTTGCATGAAAGTATGGTCTAAAAATGTGAGCAAGTTAACACTTCAGGGGCCAACCCTAAACCAATAGGGAATGGGAGCTTGTGTATAAATGTTTCAGCCTCTCATCTTCCTGGTGGGTAATTCTAGGAAGGATTCTGTGTGCTTTCCAGAGGTTAGAGTGGAATTAAACCCTCATTACTGTTAGCAGAAATCTTTTTTTTTTAAAGATTTTATTTGTTTATTTGACAGAGAGATAGAGAGAGAGCACAAGTAGGCAGAGAGGCAGGCAGAGGGAGAGAGAGAAGCAGGCTCTCTGCTGAGCAGGGAACCCGATGCGGGGCTCAATCCCAGGACCCCGGGATTATGACCTGAGCCGAAGGCAGCCACTTAACCAACTGAGCCACCCAGGCGCACCTGTTAGCAGAAATCTTGATAATGCACCCTTATATTGTAAAATGTAGAACATCTCCATGGGTGTTTTAAAGTGTCTCTTATCTCCTATGACTGGAGACAGAATGTGCAGCTTCAACAGATCTATATTAAAGTCAGATCCATGTTAGGAAAGGAGTGGGACCCTGAGTCATGACTTGATACATTTGGGTAGGTGTGTCTATAAAACTTGAACTCCTAGGTTTCCCTGAACTCTCTTGGGCAATAGATTGAGCCCTTTTTCTCTTGTTAGAGGAGAACAGTCTTCTCTCTCCAGGAGACCTTTATTGGGTAGATATTTCCAAAAGATCCATGCTTGCTTCCTCTCATTGCTTCTATATCAATAACCAGAACAATAACAGGTCTTAATACAGGTAAAGTGAAACAAAATCCCTTTCCAGAGAATAAAAAGCTTATTCACTAAAGCAGTGTAGGACCAGGCAGGAGCCTGAGAAACGTGTAAGAGAGAAGATCTAGATGGAATTGGATCAGGTGGAACAGAATGCAAAGCTGTGTGAGTGTGAATTTATTGATATGGGTGTCCTCTCCTGTGACTTAGGACTTAGCATTCTGGTAAGGACATATGGAGCTATTCCTATGAAGCTTCTGGAATGGATCCTTGAAGTTTGAGCATGATGATAGGTTACAATAAATGAATTGGGTATGGCAAAGTATTGTGAAATGAATAATAAGGCCCAAAGCAAGTAAAAATGTTGGAATGGAGTACCACTGAGTACCCTGTACCTGACTGTTTCCCTGGGAGGGCTAATAAGCCATGCCTTTCACTGGACAATTAGGATTACATGACTGGGGGGCCCCAGCATGACTGAAAACCTCAATGGTGGCTGACTGCTGTAGGACAGGATTAATTGTAGGAGACACTGCCAGGGAACTGGGCTCCATAATTTCAGAAGCCAGCTGGCAGCACTTTACATCAGAGGAAATGTGGTCATAATGGCCACAGTTGGCAGCAAAGCTAAGATGACAACCAGAATTCTTTGACTCGGAAGGATTTGTCCGAATGGCCAATAGATGATGACATTCATAGAGGCAAGATAGGTGGGAAGCTGATGATGGTTATTGCTTGACTTGTATAATGAGAAATAACTGAGAACTGACGAGCAAGGGATGACATCAGCCATAGCAATGGAAGATTACAATTCCTCATTCAATGTCTAGACATGATTGAGTTTTCAGATTCAGGGCCTATTGGTTGAAGGGAGACTGGTTCCTCCTAAAGAAAAACTCTGAAATGCCATGACAGTGACATTTTATTTGTTTATTCAATAAATATTCTCTTAATACTTCCCTAAATGATTGATAGCAATATATGAGAGTAAGTGTAAACAAAGAAAAGAGAAGTGCCCAGAATTTACTAGGGCTATTGCATACAGAGTCATAGATCACAAATACGTGAGGGGAACCAAAATATCATAGTGGCTCCTTGATTAAAATTGGGGCTTAGGAGGACAGATAATAAATTAAATCCTGACCCAAGTCCATCTTACAGTGGATCCTATGGAGCCATGGTAGACCTGGAGTATATAAGTAGGATGGATATACTTAAGTGTTGGTATAACCCTCAAATCAATCCCTGACCTATGCAATAAGAACCATTAAAGTAGAAAAGGCCAAGTGGAAAATTTTAAATCACTCCATATTCCAGCTAAGATATATATCGGAAGAAATATCACATATTAGGAGGAACTATAGTTATAGCTAGTGCATCTGATATGTCCAAGGGGTGGACTGTAGCAGATGCTTTTTGGTACCTTGTCACATCTCCATATTTCACTTCTGATTTCAGCTGCAACTGTAGTGGACAACTCACTCACTTACTGAGGACAGCATTTCACCTCAAACTTTGCTACATATCTTTCTCTTTTTAACCAGAGTCTTCTCCAGTCATGGGAGTCAAGTCAACCAATAAGCAAACCTGGGTTGGCTTGAAAAAGTATGCAGAAGAGAGAGGAAGTTAATGTTTCCAGTGGAGATGGGCACTGGTGCATAAATGTCACAACCTCTCATCTTTTAGGCCATTGATTCTGGAAAGCATTCTGTTTGCATCCCAGAAATTCCAGAGCAGTCAAGCCTCTGTTGCTTCCAGGAGTAATTACCCTTTTGTCAGCTTTTCCTCTTTGTCAGTTTCAGCTTCCTGCTCCCTTACTATTGATTTCTGGGATCAACTTCCACATAACCTACCTCTCCCCAAGTCCTTGTCTCAGTGCCTGCTTTCCAGGGAAACCAAGCTAGAGAACCTGGAAATCTGGATTTCTATGAGAAATTTCTGATTTCTAAATGGCAACAACTGATTAATTAAGAAAAAAATACTGTTTGGGGCCAATCATAACACATCTGTACTCATTCTCACTCCCAGGAACCACCAGTTGTGTAACTTTTGTTCCTTATCCAATTAAAGAGAATGTTTAGACCAGCATATTAGGCATGACTTGTATCCATGCATAGAAGAATGTGACATTCAATTTTTGTCTGATCTCAATACATATACACTAAAATGTGAATTAACATACAATTACATCTTGCACAGACTGGAGCCCCAGTATTCCCTGAGCTGGGAGGTAAACATATGGTATTGGGGCTGGGAAACTTGTTCCCTGAGAGTTTGAGTCTAGCCCCAGAGATCAAACCACTGAACTGGTTGTCAGCATCAGGCAGTGGCTACTTGACAAAGTAAAAAACATGCAGCTGGTGCCTGAGTCTTCAATGCTATGTCCCCTGGGAGAATCCTGTTTGATCATGTGTATCTAAGCACACAACCTTGGTTACCCAGGAAACGAAGGCCAAGTGGGTCTGGATGCTTTTTCTATGGCCCTTATGTTTAGTGGATGAGATGTTGCCAGAGCAGCTCAGCTGTGAACATCTTAGAGATGAGGGATTCATGTAGATTCTTTCACAAATGCATGTGACGACTGCAATCAGGGACAATTTGTGGTGACAAACACCACTGAACACTGGAGCAAATTGCTATTATTCTGAAGGTCTTGTGCCTTGATATACAAAATGAAGACAGACATTCATTCATTTGAAGATTAATTAAGTGCCTACTATGTGACAGGAAGTGTGTTAAGATCTGGGGATAAAATGGTAGATGAAATACACAGAGTCCCTGATCTTGTGACTTTACCTTCTGTTGAGAGAGATGATCTTGTGACTTTACATTCTGTTGAGAGAGACAGACATTAATTAATGTAGCAAACAAACAAGACAAATTCAGTTGCTAATAAGGGCTATGAAGAAAATAAAAATGGAGATGTGGAAGAAGGTGACTGGCATGTAAGATGGGAAGAAACCACTTTATAGGGGGAAGGCACGGAAAACCTCTCTGACATGGCATTAGATCAAGAAGATGTCAGTGCCATGAGGGTTCACACCCATGAGAACCTGCAGCAAGAACATTCCAGGCAGAGGGAATGTGTGAGACCTTAAGGCAACAATGAGGGTTCTCCAGAGAGATAGGAGGTCTCTGCTGATTTCAACAGATCCACCTTCTACCTGAGGCTAGGAAAGGCTTTGGAAACAAAGAGGAACTAGAACATCAGAAGTGTGGTGGAAAGAGCCCTGGGCCAGAGACTCTGCTGCCTCTGCTCTCTATTAGCTAAGGGGCCTTGACCATGTCACTGTCCACTTCGAACCTCACTTTCACCATTTAGACATGAGTTGGTTGGACTATCTCAGTGGTTCCCTTTGCCTTTTTTTTTTTAAGCTTTTAACCTTTTGCTCAAAGGAAATACATAAAACAATTAGGATGTGGAGCATAGTTATAAAACTCTGGATGAAGTGATGCTTAAAGAACCCTCCGCCACCAGCCCTAGAAACCTAGGGTCCCAAGGGTTCAGGCCCCCTTACTGAACTCTCAGACCCAAGAGTGACCCTGCATGTTTCTTCAATGCCTTGATGTCAAACCACTATCCCTGAGCCTTGGCCCTGCACCTGATCCCGGGGCCCAACTTGGTGGGGGTTGTCCATCTTGCTTTATGTTTGCAGAACATCTGGAGATTGTAAGGTCTGCGAAGTTGAGGTAAAAGGCCTCCTCTCAGCAATGAAGCACCACACAGCCCAAGCCCAATAAAGAACTCAGGGAGGTTATGCCTCTTCTAAGGCTAGAGTTGTACAAGTTCCAGGTTCCAGACCCCAGATCCCAGATGGGCAGGTTCTCTTTCCTCTCCTTGATGAAACTGTGGAACATGAAAGGTGTGGCAACAGCTCTTCCTGAGCCACACGGCAGGCATGTAGTGGCTGGTGAAGGCTCTGTGTCCAATCTATGTGAGACCCCACGATGACAGAGGTGATGCTCCGACCTCTTCAGGGTGCAGGCCTGCCACCCTCCTTCCCTCTCCACTTTCCGTTCTCTGACTTTGCTGGTGTCAGCCTAAGGAGAACACCGCCACAGGCTGCCCATAAGCAGGTAAGCGGGGCCTGTGCTTCTGCTGTATCGGCAACTTTCCTTTGTACAGCACCCAGGAGAAACCTCCTCATCAGCACCCTAGGACCCACACACACCCAAGGGAGTGATGAGGAGCTCATTAAATGTTTAAGCATGAAATATAGTGTAACTCTAGTTTGAATTATTTTCTCTGAGCATTTGGGGGAAGGTTGGGGGAATCTGATTGTGTAAATAATGTATAAATCCCTAATGTAAAAGGTAAACTTTCATCAGCTCAGTAACTCAGGTTGAGCTTTGGGCTTGGGATGTAAAGAAAACACTGATTTCTTTAACTAAGCAGGTTCATTAATGTTTTTAAACTGTAATTGAAGGAGGCAGAGTGACGTGGTATAGGACAAGAAGAGCACTGGACAGGGTGTCCAAGAGCTCTGGGTCCTGCTCCTGGCCTAGCCTTGTGTGATCTTGGACTAGCCTTTTATTTTTCCTGGCCTCGGTTTCCTTATCTGATTCAAATGGGTCACTAGCTCTTGGTTTTCCTACTTCATCAGGATATGATGAAGATAGAATGAGACAATGGACGCAGAGCAAATGCTAATTCAGGTGTGATATCACTGTGCCAACTGTTTGTCACCAATCTGTAGTGAGATAATTGCAGAAAGTAAGAGTAAACATTTAAAAATTTTTATAGCAATTTGACACTGTAGTGACAGACAAATGTGTGATCATGGGTCTCGCTTCGTTCAATAGGTTATAAAGCGGTTTGAGTGTAGTCAAGTTCATGTGATGAATCATACTTGGCATGAGCTTCATACTAGTATTAGTCCATGATGGGTTAGAAATAAAACCAACAAATAACAACAACAAAAGTTGGTCCTTCATCATAAATATTTTGAGAAACACTGATGCGGGTTCTTACCTTTAGAAGTCCCAAAACCTTAGGACAATTTGTAAGTGAATGAGGTGTGCTGTGAAGAGGCTGATAACAGAATAGAATTGCTGGGAGGCAGTCCTAGAGCTGGTTGTTCTGCTCATTTGCTCTGTGACCTTGGATAAGTCACTCTTCTCTCCGAGCCCCTGATGCCATATATAATCTCTACCTGATGTTTTCTCCTTTTGACAAAGGTGCTGGTATAAAATCAAGGAGAAAGTGCTCGCTTCGGCAGTACATATAATAAAATCAAGGAGAAGACCAAAATTGCTGATAATAAAAGGGACCAGAATTGGCTGATGAACTAGGCGTGGGCATAGGAGGCGTAACTGATTGCAAAAATGGCCACAATCCTTTATCCCTCCCTGCATCCATGTTCTTTACAAAATGACTTTATATCTTGTTCCATCAGGAGATGGAATCTACTTCTCCTTCTTTTGAAAATGGGATAGCCTTGTGACTGGCTTTGGGTAATACAGTGCAGCAGAAAACATGGTGCGCCAGTTCTGAGCCAAGGCCCCAAGAAGCTTCCACTCACTCTGGGATCCCTGCCCAGCTGCCATGTGAACAAGTGATGAGCTGCCTACTTGAGGCCACCTTAGATTAGCCAATCCCCAGACAATTTGGCAGCCAACTACAGATTCACAAATGAGGCCATCAAGGACCAGAGAAATAAGCAAGCTTAGACTAGTCCAAATTGCTGACTTGTAGAAAAATATGTTAAATAAATGCTATTGTTTTAAGCTGCTAAGATTTGGAGTCATTTGTTATGCAGCAGAAACTAATTGATCCAGGAGTAAAATGGCAAAATAAGATGGAGCCAGTTTGACCAGAGCATCTTTTTTTTTTTTTTTTTTGAGAGAGAGAATGAGAGAGAGATAGAGTGAGCATGTGGAGTAGGGGAGGGGCAGTGGGAGAGGGAGAGAGAGTCTTAAGAAAGCTCCATGCCCAATGCAGAGTCCTGAAGTGGAGCCAGAAGTGGACCCTAACATGGGACTCATGGTGGGGCTCAAACTCACAACCCTGAGATCACCATCTGAGCTGAAATCAATAGTAGGACGCTTAACCGACCGAGCCACCAAGGTGCCCCAGACTAGAGCATCTTTCTGGCTTTCCTTCCCTCTTGCATTCAGCTAAAAAGTTGCATCTGCTTCCCTAATCCCATTCAGTGAATTATGTTCTTTCAAAATGTGCCTCCCGCCATCACAGACCAATGGATCTTTGACATTCTGGATTATAGACCTCCTTGAAAATAGGATGAAAGCTAAGGACTCATACTTCAGAAAAATGTACATCTCCACATTTATGTATACTCTGTAGGCAATTTTAAGACTCTAGGGTCCAGTTGTGAATCTCTCTGCCCTAGCTATTCTCCCCATCTTCTCTCAAATTGTTCTGTCATTCTCCACTATTAAGATTTCCCCATCCTCTATCTTAGCTACTAAAGGTCTTACTAACCTTATCAATTAATTCACACAAGACAATATTAGAACAATAATACATTAAAAATGTAGAGCCCTTGGAAATGACCTCCAAAATATTCTCATATGTAGCATCTCAGTTAATCTTTTTACAAGCCCTGTGAGGTATAAAGGCAGGGCCTATTATCCCTATCCATCAATGAAGAGGCTGAGCCTCAGTCCAAGGGTGTTATTGCCCAAGATCACTCAGTTAATAAAGGGCAGCATCTGGATCCCTAGTGCCATTCTATGTTACTTTGCTTTCTAGAGACATGGCAGGCTAATTGTAGCAAAACCAGATGGAGAATGCTTACTGTGCGTGTGAGGAGCATCAGGAAGGCCATGCAGCCATATGGATAGCAGGGAAAGCAGTAGGAGTTAAGGCCAGGAGACTGGAATGCCTAGCAGATGTAGGACCATGGAAGCCTCCACCCCCAGAGTATGAGCAGGGGAGATTGTCAGTAATATTTTAGGCTTAACCTCACTTAAGAAAGTTCCATCATTAATTGCATCAGTCTATAAATATCCTCCTCCTCCCCCTGTTCCCAAAAAGGAAGGGATCTCAGAGTCTTTCACACAGTCCAAACTTAGAATGATTTACACTTCATCTTAAACATGCCAGTCTATACCTTTCACAGCAAAACACAACTTGTTGAATTTTATTTTTAAAACAACCAAGAGAAGATTAGTCTGACTTGGGCACTGGATGTTTTTTGAACCAATTCAAGAAAAACTTGTCTTAGACAGACTAGAAGTGCTAGAAACACAACAACTATGTAAAGCATTGAGCTATTATTATTATTATTATTATTATTATTGCAATTGTTATAATAGTATCCCTTCAAACAAGAACATTTTTTATGGAAAGGGACTCTGACATCATTTACAGAACCCTCCCCCTATTTCTGTGATCCAGAGAGCTGCCTTGCCCATTCACTCACTCAAATAGAGAGAAATTCCTTTTCTTTCTCCAAGGAAAATGGACTGCAGAATATCCTTGCCCTGGGATGTTTGTCTTTGACTGGCCCGGGAGCCATGGGATTCAATAGACATATTCTCCCCTGTAGGATTCAAGGTAATGAAGTACACATCTGCACTGTTACCATGGCTCCATTGGCTTGTTTGGTTTTCTGTGAGAGCATTTCCAACCTCACATTCCTTGTTGTATTTAAAAATTGTTCTATTATCTGCTCGGGAGCTGGAGTAAGAGGGCATAGTTGGGCATGAAGAGTCTCGGTGAATGGAAATGAACAGATTGGGTACATTGATCTGAGGCCAACACACATAGCTCATTTTGTGCACACTAATTCTGATCTTACAGGTCACTAATTTCTTATGGGTCATCCAATCGATACCATAGGTCTCTTTCAAGTGAGGGCCAAAGCTGAGGTTCACTTCTTATAGAAATAGATGAATAGTGTCTTAGTTAAAAATCTTCTGATTGAAAATAACATAAACCAACTCAAGTCAGCTTAAACAGAAAAAAGAATTTGCTGGAAGGATTACGGGGTCTCTCGTGGAATTCTAGAAAGACAGAATAATTACATCTCTGGAAAAGGCTGGAGCAGGACATCTTTGGTGACCCTGAGAGTTGTTGTTTTTGATTATCCAGTATTCATTGTCCTTTCTACCATCACTCCAATTTTCTTTTTAAAAAGTATCTTTTCCCTTTTGAATACAACTTGGTGGAATTGTAAGCAGAGGTCCCTTGCCCTAGGTAACGGGAAGCCACATCACCTGAAATAGGTCAATTAGATGCTTGCTCCCTGGAATTTGAATCTTGATCAGAAATTTAGAGATTCAAAACAGTTGGGATTTATCTATTCTGGCTGTAGTACCTATACCAGCCTGTTTTTCCCATAAGACTATCTCTAAAGTTACCATTTCTTAAAGCCTTGGAGTTGTCTTGGTTCTGTGCTTTTCAGGTTTTTTAGCTTTACCAATAATTCTCCAAGGTACCCACATTCTAAAAATTATTCATACCAATAAATAACCAAAGTCAGTCTCTTTTGCTGGCAGCAAAAGAACTCTGACCAATACATAGACATCTCTTTAGAAAGTTGCCATTGATTTGGATCAGCTCACTACCTCTACTTTCTACATCTCACAACCAGAATTTTTTAAGAGAGAGAATTTGGCATATTTTGAGTCAAGGGTCCATTTGATCAAATCAGCTGAACCTATGAGGCAGGGTCATATATTATGAACATAGCTGCCAGAGGCTAATCCCTCTGGAGGAAAGGCAGTTCCCAGGAAAGAGAATTGGACCAGTTGACTGGTCCACCAATTTCTCCAAGGAAAATGGACTACAAACAGAAAATCTTGGCTGACCAGGAAGCATTGCATGATGTGTTGAAGCAAATCTGGTACTGGGAACCAGTTATAAGCAAGCGATATTGTAAATCAGATGTTGATTAGATCTAAAGAAGTGTAGTTGATCAGGAAACCCACATTTTGAGTAGCAGCACAGGCTTGGGTCAAAGCACTCCATAGGCTCTGTTTTGAGCTGTACTTTTCAATAGTAACAACTGCTATACCTTAGTCCATCTAAATAGTAGGTCTAGTCTTAGAGAGTCCAGTGCATAAACATCATGCAGATGAAAGCTGATCTTCTAGTGTTGGACCTCAGAACTTTGCTCTTCTTTTCCCTAGAGCTATGCTTCTTTCCAACTCTAATTTGCTAACCCAGCCCTGTGATAACAGATATGAATTATCTAGATGTTTGGCTTAATTCTCTATTATACTTAGGCAATAATAGCCACCAGTTATTTTCTTCCAGTGGCACTCATTTTCCCAGGCATTGATTGGGTCATTAAAGGAAGGAATTTTGCAAAAATCTGAAATCCCAATTATATTTACATTCTCTGGTCTGTTTGCTCAAATATTTGTTCTCACTCTCTTACAAATAAAGTTTCTCTGCACACTTGATGTGCACCTTCAAGGGGCTAAATTTCTAATACCTTTGGAATCAAAGACCACAAAAGCAGCTAATCATCAGTAGAAGCCCCATTTGCCTTTCAAGGGGATGTCCTGGGTATCTCTCCTCATGTTGGTTGAAACTGAAATTTCCAACCCCTCTTATTTTCCCTGATAAACACAAACATTGTGCACAGACACAATCTTGAGGTCATTTCTGACTCCTCTCCCTTTTTCCAAAGAATGCTTACCTCATGGGTCAGTGGCTACAGGTTGCCAATGCTGTAGGAACTGAAATTTCCTGCACTCCCAGTATTCCTGATCACAGAACGGTGTGCTCCATTCTTTTCTGTGCAATGAGCTGCATGGTAAACTCTATAAAGTCCGTAAAATTAATGTTTCTCAGCTCAAAATACACATATTGAACAACTGGACATCTACATGCAAAGAAAATTAATCTAGACACAGACTTTACACCCTTCACAAAAAATAAGTCAAAGTGGATCACAGTCCTAAATGTAAAACATAAAACTTTAAAACTGAGAAGATAACATGGGGGAAAATTTAGATGACCTTAAATCTGGCAATGACTTTTTAGATATGACACTAAAGGCATGATCCATGAAGGGAAGTCATTGATAAGCTGGATTTCATTAAAGTTAAAAGTGTCTGCTCTGCAAAAGACAGTGTCAAGAGATTGAAAAGTTGAGCCACAGACTGAGGAAAAATATTTGCAAAAGACTTATCTGAGAAAGGACCACTATCTAAAATATGCCAACAAGACTTTAAACTCAACAATGAGAAAACAATTCGATTAAAAAAATGGGCCACAGACATGAACAGACACCTCACCAGAGAAGGTGGCAAATAAGCATAGGAAAAAGATGTTCCACATCATATGTTAGGGAAATGCAAATTAAAATAATGGGATACCAAGGCACACCTATTAAAATGGCCAAAATCTGGAACACTGACAACACCAAACGCCAGCAAGGATGTGAAACAACAGAAACTCTAATTCGTTGCTGTTGCGAATGCAAAATGGTGCAGCCGCTCTGGAAGACAGTTTGGCGGTTTCCTACAAAACTAAATACACTCTTACCATACAATCTAGCAATTACTCTCCTTGGTATTTACCCAAAGGAGTTGAAAGTTTATGTCCACACAAAAACCTTTACTTTATAGTTGCTTTATTCATAATTGCCCAAACTTGGAAGCAAACAAAATGTCCTTCAGTAGGTGAACAGATAAATAAACTGTGGTACATCCAGACAATGAATATTATTCAGCACTAAAAAGAAATAAGCTATCAAGTCATGAAAAGACAATCTGGGAAGGCTACATACTGTATGACTACAACTATGTGATATTGTGGAAAAGGCAAAATTATGGAGACAGTAAAAAGATCAGTGGTTGCAAAGAATGGGTGGAAGGGGAGGGATGAATAGGAGGAGCACAGAGGATTTTTAGGGCAGTGAACTACTATGTAGGACATCACAATGGTGGCTATAGGTCATTACACATTTGTCCAAACCCATAGAATGTGCAACACCAAGAATGGACCCTAATGTAAACTATGGATTCTGGGTGATCATGTGGATATGTCAACGTACATTCCTCAATTGAAACATGAACCACTCTAGTGAGTGATGATAATGGGGGAAACTAAGCATGAGTGGGGGCAGAGAGCATATGGGAAATCTCTGCATCAATTTTGCTGTGAACCTAAAACTACTCTAAGAATAGTCTTTCAAATACAATCCACATTGTAAAAATGAATCAAGTAATCAACACTATCTTGTGCTCAGCCCTGTATGATGTGGGGGAGCTGAAGGAGATGCACTCTTAAGAGCAGCAGGCTTATGTCAGCATTGTGGCATAGATGTTGCAATGATCCCATTTTACTGGTAAGGAAACTGAGGCTCAGAGAGGTCCATCTGACTAGTGATTAACAGAGCTGGGAATCAGGTCTAGGGCTTTCTGATGGCAAAGTCCATACTTCTCAGGAAACACATGAAATAGCTGGAACAAGACAAGATGTCGTGGGGAACCAGTGTGGGTCAGACACAGCACTGGGTAGGGATGTGGGGGTGCTGTAGAGTGGAAATGAGGGAAGAATCTGGTTGCCTAGAGGAAGAAGAGAAGGTTTCCTGGAGGACGTAGAAGTTTCCAGATCTTTGACATGTGTTTTGAAAAGGAACAGATTTAATAGACATTTACAAATAGAGATTTCACCAAAAAAATATGGATTTATGTCTTCTTTCAAAAAATCACATCTCAGAACCCTGATTCTACCCTCTGGATGACAACAACTGACCATGCTAAGTAGACATTTATCCCCTTCAATGGGGTATCCACTTTCTGATTTGCCCTTCAGTACCCACCTCTCCAGGTCTGCTTCATACATTGTCAATTCCTGTCTGGCTCCTGTAGGCTTTTGAGTTCTGGACCCCCCCCCAATATCTAAGGGACTTCACAGTCTTCTTCTGTTCTCTTCCTTATGACCCTCAGCCCCATCCCAGGAAAGGGTCACCCTATTACATCCCAAGGTCAAGGGGAGTTTTGAGTCAGAATGTCTGGAGGTGAGTGAGCTCAAATGATGAGGGAAGAGGTGAAGAGCTTTTGGTTTTTGCCTCTGACTGGTGGGGTCTTTGGAACTGTTTACCCTAAACTGGAAGGTCTAGATGGCCACTTTTAAGAGCAGGCCAGTTCCAAGTTTGGGCAGATAAAGATGAAAGATCTCAAATTGTTCCATAAGAAATTTAAGTCACACATCACCAAGAACTTTGTGATGAAGGTGGCTATGGGCTGCTGGGGAATTTTTATCCTTGGATTGAATCCTTATACCCATTCTGTCAACTGACCTGCTCCCCACCAAGCCCCTCCAACAACACAGTTATGACAGAATGATAAAGGTATCAACTACCACTTACTGAGCACTTGTTACATGTGATTCTGAACAAAGGGCTTCACATACATTAGCTCATTTCATCTCTACAGCAATGCTGTGAGGTGGGTATTGTCAGTTCCATTGTACAAATGAAGAAACTGAGGCTCAGAGAGATTAAGCAAGTGAGCCATGAGACACAGCTAGAAAGTGACAGAGATGAGATCAGGTCTAGTAATCTGAATCCGAAGCTTATGTCCTTAACAATGATGCCGGTGTCACTCAGTATATGGGCCACAGGTTCCCTGCATCAGATGACCAAACCATAGAAATGCATATTCTTGGACCCCACTCTAAATTGGAATCTCTGCAGATCCACTGGGATCTGGGGTGGTGTTGCTTGATGCTCACAGAAGTTTGAGGAGGCACAAGTGGCTGAACTCCTTTGCTCCCAAGGCACACCTCTGCCCAGAAAGCACCTTCTTGCCCTTGAGAGGCTGGGCCTGGCTCACTGCTCCACTCCAGCCTGAGCTCTGCAGGCTGATGAATTATTGAAGTCATTTCATGGATCAGAAGGAATCTTCAAGGGCATTACCTTCGCCTCCTTATTTTCTAGGAGACAAGGAAACTGAAGCTCAGAGAGGATGAGTGACTTGACCCAGGGCACACAACAACCCAGGGACCTTCTCTCTCCATCTGCTGTGCACTCCCTGTGCTGAGGGTTCCTTGCTTCCTTTGCCCTTCCTTCCCCCTTCTTCAGGCAGATGCACCTTTCTTCTCCCCAGTAAGGTGGATGGAGCCTCAGCTTTATCTGAGGGCTGGCACTTACAGAGACAGAGCATTCAGGAAGGCACCGGGCCTGTCTTGCACTTATAGCAGAAAGTTGTCACCTTCACGGCATGCAGCCACAACATTTGCATTTGGACTGCTGAACATAAACAGAATCCAGCTCCATCCCAAAATCAGGAACTTCACCCAGATTGCCTCCCCCATGTCCTCATGTGAGCCCAGAGCATCTCAATTCCTTTGCTCTCAGCAGCCCCTGCCTCAAACCTTTCAAGACCAATAAAAATCCTTAGGTGCCACTTTTCCCTGGCTTTATGATTGTTTTTTCCTCCTCCCTCCCCCTCTCTCTTTGCAGCTGCCTTCAAAACAGAGAGGAGAAGCCTCTATTTGGTTCTGACAACAAGAGCTCCCTGTGCATTTTTCGCCTTGTGTTTTACTTCTGTCATTGATCAATAGACTTAAATGCCAGACCTCCATCACAGCTGCAGACTTTGATTGCCCAGACTGTCTTGGCCCAGCGGAGCTTGTCTGTTTGAGTTCTGATGCTTAGAAATGTCACAGTAGGGAGGGGCCCTGAGCCTCTGTCGGCTTGCAAGGGAGGGGAGCGGTGACAGCTCATTCAGGGCATATCCGGGCATCCCAAAGACCCTGAGGGTTACCAGTGGGCTGGAACTCGTTCCTGTCTGGGGCTGTTCGCAGCCACAGGTAAAGTCTGTCACAGCGCAGGCGCAGAGTGAGAGAAGCATCTCCAGTATCCATGGCAACGGAGCCTCATTAATCTGCTTGTCATGAAATCCTCAGGGAAAAAGGATGTCCACAAGGAGTCCCCCAACTCCTAGTCTCGACTGGGACGCTCACCAACAGTGTGACATTTGGCCTGTCACACGACTTAACTTGGCCTCAGTTTCCACAGCTTTGAAATAGCCGCCCATTCTCACTGGCAATCTGAGAAATAAATAAAGTAGACACTGAAGTGCTTTGGAAAGTGGGAAGCGTGGCGTTCCTATCCTGGTTGAGAACTAGTGGCACAAGGGCTTTTTCGATCTTCGTCCACCCAATTGTCTCTCGCTACGGAAATGCGCCAGGAGCTGTGCTGTTTCCAGAACAATTCTCGCTTCCTAATGTACCATGAAAGTTAAATTTATAGGTAGATGTGGAAGAAAGGGAAAGCAGGCAGGTGCTAAATTATTCACAAATGCTCCTGTTCAACAGTTACTTTCAGTAATCCTCACCTCCACCTGACACAGGGCCTAGACTCACCTCCCACAGGAACTCGCTCACGGGAGGGTCAGGACCTGCAGGGCAGGCGTGGGAAGGCAGCTGTGACACCAGCCTCCTTTCCCCAGTTGGGATGTGGGTGTGTCTGTACTTTGTCAGCTGCCTCCACGAAACAGAGTGTGTTAGTCTTGGGTGGTTGGGACTAAGTTCTGCTCATGTTTCATTAGAAGAAAACCCCATGCTTGAGAACCCTGATGGCTTGTGTGGTGTCATGGACTAGATCTGAGATTGACCTTTTCCCCTGGGAAGTGGCTCAGCATCTATTTGGGGGCAGAACTATAAGGACAGTGTGTCTGAGAACCACTTTTCTCTGCCCACAGGCCCAACTCTCTGACCACCAAGGCTGAGGGTAGGGTCCCCTAGGCCTGGCCATCAGCAACAGGCTGATAATAAAAACAAACCAAATGGTGGGTTTTCTCTGAATCAGAGAGGGTTCCTTCCAAAGTGGGAGGCTATTGCTCATCCCCCGTGCCCTGTTGTTAAATTTCCAAAAATCAAAAAGCTTTTGTGAGCCACCTGTTTGTAGCTTTTGGTCTAAGGCTGTCTGGGCTGGGTAGGAATCTAGAAGGACAGGCATGAAGATGTCTGATTCACTTCCTTTTACTGTCCTAGAGGAGACCTGATCCCTCAAAGATCAGTCTGGCCACGTTCAGCGCAGACTACTTATCTCTCCCCCACCCCAGCTGCACCCCAGATTTCAGCAGAAACTACTCACACCCCTTCTCCCAGAAGGATGGTTGAACGGAACATCTGTGCGCCCAGCACTTGCCCCCCTATGTTGACACTGCTTATACAGCCCCCACCTTGAACATGAGACACAGCATGGAAACTAACATTTTATATAAATCATGCCAGAGGGCATGGGAGGTGGGAGGTTGGGGGCACCATGAGTTCAGCAGTTCCTGATCATTTCCACCTAGTTCAATGGAGTCACATCCTGTGTGCATTTCCTTTATGTTAAGGAAAGTAGTCATACTTTGCAGGGAAAAAAAATTTAAAAGGAAAAAAAGGAGCCACTTGAATGGTTTCAGTGAATCTGTTCAGGAGCAAATGAGCTTGCAAGGAGGGATGCGTGGAGCTCACTCAGTCATCTCAATGCCTCTTGCCCCCATAAGTGGGATTCCATCTCTAATCTGCTAAGTGTTCTTAAATATGGGCTGTGCGGTGCATGTCTCCACTTTGTGCTAATCCTCACATGATATCAAACAACGAACTTAACTGATGATTTAAGCACTGTCCAAAAATAATTTGGACTTACTTGATTTTCACCTTTGTCTCTAGAACCCAACATCTAGCGAGAGAAACCAACCCTGAAAACAGGAGCTATGTTTAGACATGTTTTATCATTTAGAGCTGACACAAACCTACAATAGCACCTCTCATGTCACTTGTGATGGAAAACAGGTGCTTGAGCCAGAGAGAAAGGGACAGAGGTATAGTGGGGGCACTGGACACTGAGAGGCCGTTAGTGATGCCCCAGGGTGGCTGTGGGTGTTTCAGAGCTGGGTGCTGCAGTTCCCTACACCATCTCGGCAGGTTGCATCAAAACTGGGGCTTTGAGCATCACCCGTCAAGTGTATTAATGCAAGATTACAAAACAAAGATGACTCTATCTCTCTGACTTTTATGCTTAGTCTCTCCTTCTCTTGGGAAATAAACTAATAACAGACGAGCTAAAGGCCACTCCTTCTGATCTCTTTTCCTGCCTCCTTCCCTTCCAAGAGGGCAGTTGCTCTGTATTTTTCCCTTGCATAGTGTTTACACTCCACTCATTAATACTAACACACACTACTGCTCTATGTGTGCTTGGGCGGAGGTAATGAAGCCCCTTTGCAGCTGGCTGACTGTTAGCTCGTCCTTGCCCTCCTGTAAAGCAATGTTGCTTGATTCTTTGAGTGCACTTGGAGTCTTGCCATCTCCCAGGATGCCCCAGAGTTCACCAGGCTCTCTCTCATCTGGACCTGCCCACCACTGACCACTCACTCCCTGCTCCAGCACTGCTTTGTGTCAGGCTTGTCCCCCTTGCTGCAACCAGAGCCTCTCTGAGGGTCACTCATCTTTCAGCTCCTGTCCCTCAGCCTGCCCACAGCACAATACCCACTTAGAGAGGAGGAGCTATGTGATGTTAGCATTATTCAGTGTTCTGGGGGAGGTAAAGGCATGCAGTAGCAGGTATCAATTCTCTCCCTCCCCGGCCCTGGTGATGTGCCTTGGCAAACCCTGAATCTTTTGCCCCTTATCAGCTTTAGGAGGGCCCAAGAGAAAGTCAGAGACATCTCCCTGGAATAACAACATCAACCCCACAGCAAGAGGGCAGTGGACCATCTGGTGCATTTTATCCTCCTAACTCACAGCTTAATTACACATTTGGGGGGATTTTAGGACCAGGGCCAACCAGAGTTTGGCTGAGATATCCTTCTCTCTTTGTGCAGATGTTTCCAAAATTGGTGTTTCTCAAAACTTTCTGCACTACATAATCACTTGAGAACCTTGGTAACCCCATGGTTCCTGGTGCCATATCTAGAGTCTGATTTGACAGTGAGAGATTGTCCTCCCTCTCTATCCCATTGGTAATTCTTCCTAGCATCCAATATCAATATTTCTGGAGCAAATTGATTCAACTCAGTGTTTCCCAAACTTGCCTCACCATCAGGCTCAACCAGGAGGGCTGATTAAAAATTTGGATAGCCTCGGCCCCACCCCAGCTCTACTGAATCTGAATCTCCAAGAAGAGTCCTAGCATTTTTATTTTTAAAATAGATATCGTGGACGCCTGGGTGGCTCAGTCAGTTAAGCGTCTTCCTTCGCTCAGGTCAGGATCCCAGGGTCCTGGGATCGAGTCCCTCATCGGGCTCCTTGCTCAGCAGGGAGCCTGCTTCTCCCTCTGTCTGCTGCTCCCCTGTTCGTGCCCTCTCCCCCTCTCTCTGACAAATAAATAAATAAATCTTTAAAATAAAATAAAATAAAAATCACAGGGGATTCTAATCAGCAAAATTTATGAAATGTTGACCTAATGAAAGTAATTTATTCCCTCATTATTCTATTATGAAAATTTTCAAACACACAACAAAATTCAAAGATTTTTAAGTGAACCCACAATCAAGATTCTACAACTGGCATTTTACTATATTTGTTTTATTGTGTATCTATCCACCTATCCATTCCTCTCTCCATCCAAGATTTCATCTTTGTTTTGGGGACATTTTAATGTAAATTGCAGGGATCAGTGCACTCACCCCTAAATACTGCAGCATGCATATTATCAACTAGAGTTCGATATTTGTTTACAGTGTTTTTTAAAAAAAAATTTTTATTATATTATGTTAGTCACCATACATGACATCATTAGTTTTTGATGTACAGTGTTTTTTTTTTTCTTTAGAGGTAAGATTTACAGAGTGAAATGAACAAATCTTAAATGTGCCATTGGATGAGTTTTGACAAATGCATACATCCATGTAACCCATGCCCCTCTGAAGATACAGAGCATTTCATCACTCTAGAAAGTTCCCTCATACCCCTTCCCAGATAAACTCTGCCCCCACGCCTCAGAGGCAATTACTTTTCTGGCTTTATCCACCATAGCTTTGCCTTAACAGAAACAACCTGTTAAAAGAAGCAAAACAAAACTTTCTAACATTGGGTCCAGATCCCCAATATTCTAAATTAGAAATTCTAAAGTAGAAATGCTGCAGTCAGAGCTGTATGCGGGTCCCGAGTCCTAAGCCTGGGTCTCTGTGTGGTCTCGCGAAGCATCCTCTGAGGTGTGTGTCTGGTACCCTGGCACTTCCAGAAACACCTCTTGCAACTGCTATCTTGGAGCTCTGCTGTGCCCATAGTCTTCCTTCCTTTGGTCCTTAGAGAGCTGCTTGGTTCTGCAGAAATCTTGCTCTTCCCAAGCGAAAAAAGATTCTAGATTCCTGGCTACAGCTTGCTGTAATAATTTTACAAAGCAGATGATGAAAAAGAAAACAGGTTCAGTTATTATTTTTGTTTGTTTGTTTGTATTTGGGGGGGAGTTTTCTCGTTCAGATTTGGGCACATGGGTAACACAGTTTCATTTCACAATACTCAATAAAGCTACCTGAACTCTGATTGTATCAGCAACCTCCAGCTACTTCCCTAACTTGCACTCTGTAATATAAGCCTGTAATTTTCAGTGTGCAGCAGGGGCAGGCTTTATGGGCTGGGGGACTCAGCAGAGTCTCATCTCACCGCCTGGTTGCCACAGGCTAATTGTGTGGAACAGAGCTAACCCTCAAAATGTCAGAGAGAATGAGATAAGAGCCCCACTCCCACTCCCACCCCAACTCTCCTTTTGGATGAGAGAAGTGAGTGGTCTCTAGGCCCTTCAGGCCACAAGTCATCTACCAGGCTTTTCTCGTCTAACCGCTCAGCTCTCATTTCAACATTCCAGGCTCCCTGAGCAATCAATTGCTCACCCACAAGATCCTGGGGAGTGTTACCTAGCCCCCAGGTTACCTGCTTCTCTTGGTCTTGGTTTTGCATTTCCACAGCTCTTCTTAAGGTGTGGGTCTAGCATTAACATACAAAGCAGGTCTTCAATGATTGTTTGCTGAATTGTTACATAAGAGACTGGATGCATCATGACCTCATCACCACATATTCATCCCCGGCCTCATGCCAGATGACTGTCATCCATTGTAAGCAGCCAGTTATTGCTTCCAGAGATGCTGCAGAGACTCTCCTGACCTTAACAGTGAAATGGGGGTTTTAATCAGCCACAACAGAAGTCATAACCGACCCAAGCACCTTGGCTGTCCATTTTCGGACAGTGGTGCTACTAGTAAATGAGGACATCTGGGAAGAACAATAAATGGATCAAGGATCACTCTTCTGATATGAAACATGGTCTTTTGTTAGCTTGTAGTTCAGGCTGTGCTTGATTACAATTCTCCATCTAAGAATTCTTGACTGAGCCTAAATCCCTGATAGGAAATTTAATTGCATGTGCTGCAATTTGAACACATTTAACAAGTAGAACACTCAGTCCACAGATGCCTAAGTACAGGAATTTTATTTGCTTAGAACTCTGAGGTCCCATCCCACCAGGTCACTGGTGAAGTCAATTTCAGCCACAGAAGACACTATTCCCACACCCCAGATTTTGCTGGGCTCCTGGTGCTTTAGTCATTGAGGTAATCATCAATACTGTTTGCCAAACATTCTGGTTCCCTTTCCCCTTTCTGGACCATGGTACAATTTCACGTCCCAAGTCCCTTTTGTTTGGGTGGGGTCTAATGACCACTTCTGACTGATGAGTTGTGAGTAAAAGTGGTGAATCTGATTCTTGGTCCCATGAGAACTGGCAGCCTATCTGTACCTCATGCTCAGATAGAGCAAAAAAGTGGTATAGTGGGAAAGCCCTGAGCTTAGATTAAAGCCCTTGAATTAAGACCTACTGTGGGGCCTTTGACAAATAACTTAACATGCCTACACCTTCATTTTCTTACTTATAATATGGTGCCCAGGATGCTTACTTCATGGGGTATTTGAGGATTAAGTGGCATCTTCTTTATAAAACCCATAGTAGATTGCCTAGCATGTAGTTGGGGCTTAACTAATAAGAGTTACCTTTTGCTAGCCAGTTATAATCTCAAAGTATCTCTCATCAGATGACTTGGAAGAGGCGTAGGTGGCACTGGGCTCTAGACAGCTAATGTTTCCCTCAAAGTTTGCCAGGTTCTATTGCACAGTCATGTCAAAACACAGAACTAAATAAGACGTTTACTGGAAAAGAAGCAGGCAGCTGCTGGAAATGTGCTGGTCTTCCGCATAAGGTTGCTATTTCAATGGACTGTTAAATGTCAAGTGAGTGTTTTCCTCCTGTTTCTTGACCTCACCAAGATCATCTCTCTGTGATCCCAGGTAGAAGGGGTTGGCAGTCTTGATTCGCTTGCAGGCTGTACTCTACGACTTGGAGGAGGAGATGTTAACCAGGGCTATGCATTCAGGCAATATAAAATCTCTGGACCTGGAGGTTTGTATGGATTATATTCTTAAGGGTATGTGTGTATGTATGTATTTATTCATTCAAAGATATTTGTCAAGACCTTATTATGCATCAGGCACTGTTCTAGAATCTAGGGATACAAGGATAAACAGAAGGGATAAATAACCCTCTCCTCATGAAGTTTACATTCTAGTGGGGGAGACAGACAATAAGCAAGATAAGTGAATAAAATAAAAAGGACGTTAAATAGCAATAAATGCCAAGGAGAAAGACTAGAGCATGGAAGAGGAATAAGAAATGTTGTAATTTAGATAGGGTAGCCTAGGAAGGCCTCATGAGAAGGAGACTTTTGAGCATATCCAGGTATCAATAATCCGGACTGTGAAAATGCCCCTGCTATGCCCCATCTCACACCATCATTCCTGATAAACTAAAAATAATGACCAGGATGTGCATGTGACTGGTACTGAGAATAATTAGGGAAAGGGTAAGCAGAAAAGAAGTACAGCATGGTTGGGTGTAGAGATGATCCGGGAAGGTGGAAATATGCTCATTCATTCAACTTTTCACCAAATACCTATTTATTCCATGATAGGTATCATATATATATAGATAGATGGATAGATAATTTATCAATATACAATATATAATTATATATTGGATTATATATATATATATATATATATATATATATCCTATATTAAAAGTGTTTAAAAAATTATGACTAAGCCCTTTCCATGGTGCTGAAGTCCTCAAACTGATAAGAGTATCTGCTGTCAGGGAGTTTATGACCTCGGGGAGGAAAGGGATCCAGATAAGTATTAGTAAGCACTCATATAAGGTGCACTGTCTGTCAAGCCCTATTCTAAGGCTTTACGTATATTAAGTCATTTAGTTCTTACAACAACCCTATAAGATAGGAATGACTATTATTTCTATTTTGCCAATGAGGCGACCAGGAAAGAGAGAGATTAATTGTTTGTTTCAAGTCACATGCTTAGCAAGTAGCATAGCCAGGAATCTGAACTCAAGCAAACTGGTTCCAAAGCCTTTGCTCTTAATTACTACACTGCATATCTACAAACAAATAAAATGTATGATTATAATACAGAATGGTAAGTGGTAGAACAAAACTTATACTTTTTTACATCACTAACATGAAAAGAGATGGAAGTGATCAGACTGTAACAAAAGGTGAAGGATTCAGGTGAGGGAAAAAGAAATTCTCTTGTGCTCCATTTCCTAGGACTGGGGCATACCTGGCTTGCCCAGGAAGAAAGGAGTCTGGATGTTGAAGCCTGGCAGAGAGCAGAAGAAGGAAGCAGGAGGGTCCTTGTTCACACATCAACTCTGTCACCCTGTGGGAACTTGAAGTGTGTCAAGGAGGAGCCGTTAACAGTGTTTGTTTCTGGTAAACACCTTTGTTCCTCGAGTTGACTATTTTTAAACTTTTCAAGCTGAGCTAACTTCAGGTGTGACATTTCAAAGCAGTTGCCCAGCTTTTTATTAGGTGAACAAGGTGGGGAGGAAAAGGGAGAGGGAGAACTGGAAAAAATTTATAAGACTTCAAGAAATGGTAAACTGGAATTTAGGAGTGGCACTTCAGTCATCTGGTATACCTCTGCCAAGACTTTGGAGTGGGAGAGAGTAAGAGGTGGTTACAGTGGAGTGGAACATCCTTTATATTTCTTCTTTCCTCAATTAACAAACACTAATGTGACTGCTGGCTCTTCACTCAGATTTGTGCTGGGTCCCTACCCACCAAGATGATTATGGCTGCACTACAGCAATAGTAGTTTCTGATATATATTCATTTCCTGTATATCTTGTTTTCCTGGTGGGTTTTGAGTCTCAAAGCTAACTTTTTAAGACCATAGTTAGGTTGTAAAGGGAAACATATTTTCTAAATTCCTAGAGGTGCCCCATTTATAAATCAATAGGCAGGCCTAGCTACCTTGGACTCTAGAGCCTCATTACTGACCATGTTAGAGAAAATTTAGGAGCTGATATAGAGTGTCCATTAGGAAAGAAGGAAAGAGACCTTCCCAGGAGAGGAGATAAAGGAAGGGAGGCAAGAAGTCAGAAATGGTGGTTCTGGATCACCCCTTGTGGGGAGAGTTTGTGGAGACCTAAGCAAATTACTCCCATAAATTTGGATAGCCTCCAATTCAGGAAAACTTGCTTTTTATTTCTTGGGATTTGGTCTGGAAAATACTGCAAACCTCTGAGAAAAAAATCTTCATGTTCAACATGTTCAACATGGAACAACTTGGTTCCACCCAGTTTGTAGCTTGGACTAAGAAGGAATTATGTAAGAAGGGAAGACAGCTATCACCATTTCTCAAGCATTCCTGACACTAGTGAGTCATGGAAGAAGTGCAAAGATTCCATAGGCTTTCAAAGGAGATGAGGCTGGTAGCTGAGTCGCATTGCAGGCTCCCTAGAGCTTGAGTGGGGTGGTGTCTGCTGGGACCAAGGGAGGCTTGGTTCTTCGGGGCACTATACATTTTACCACCATGACTTCAATGGCCACCTCCAACACAAGCAGGCCAGCACCTCCTCCCCTTCCCCCACCCCCCACAAAAAAGCACTGGGTCCTGAGGCTCGTGCCTCAGCATCACTAGGCTACCACCCAAAATCCCCCTTGAACTCAGCATCATCTTTGAAATACAAGAGCCAGAGAAGGTGGAGATAAGACATTCCTGATTAAATACTGAAATCCCTACGTTTACCTGAGAATGTCAGTAATCCTTTGACACTGATACATCCATTAGGAAGTTTAAATCCCTCATGCCCCATCACCATTCAGCAAGATGGGATTCACAAGAAACTTCACTAAGTTACACAATATAAAGAATGTTCCATTTTTTGCACATTTGAGTGTGGCCTCTGAGTTGTGGATCTTGCAATTTAGTCCAACTGAGGGGATCAGACATGAAACAAAAAGCAAGGTGGTAGGTACCAAGTGAGTCAGGGAGAAAACTAACATGTTGAAATTCTCAGGGGAGTGATCTGGGCGTTCCAGTGACCTTGAGGAAGGCGCCCTGTAGGAGAAGCCGAGCTGCCTCGAACACAGGGCAGGACTGCAGTCAAATCACAAACCACCTTAGGAACTCAGGACTGGAAGTTGGGCCACTTCTCTTTGCCCTGGCTGGCCCACTGGTTTTTGTGAGATTCAAGTGATACTATGGAATCCAAAAAGCCATGAAATGAAGATAGTTTAAAAAATTTTTAAAAAGATTCAGATGTGCTCTAATTGGCTGGCATGCCTCCTGAGGACTTTTTCCCTTTCACACAACTGGGAGATAACCCTCACTAGTAGGTCCCTCTGCTTGGCACAAAATAGAGACCAAAGCATGGGCTGTTCTACTGTTCCCTTCTGAAGTCCGTGGGGCAGGGAACCTCCTTCCTGCTTGAGGCTGGTAAACACTTTACAGGTACATGGTGCCCTTGGAAGAGAAGGTGGTGGGGGTTGGAGTGTGGGGCTAGAATGAGGGGGCAGCTCTACAGGGAAAGTGCAAAGCCTTTGAAGAGCCCTAACCCATCCTACTCTGTGCAGGCTATGAAGAGGGTAGATGACATCCTGTTGATTTTACAGTTCTATTTTAGAGGCCCCTGGGTTATGTCTTGAGGGACTGGGCCTTTTGTGATGAGAGCCTTCTTCAAGAAGCATTCACAGTCTTGTTTCATGTGATCCTTCCATCAACCCCAAGAGGTAAACTGAGTAAAACCCATTACTCCCCAGAACATCAGAGAAGCAAAATAGACAAAGGCTTTCCTTAATGACCTTTGTTATTCATTTTTTAAATAATAAAAATATCAAAAGTAGAGAACACAGAGTATTTTGCTTAACATATATGCAATCACCCCCAGAATGAATGAATATTGATATTTTGTCATATATGCTCCAGCTTAAAAAATACATTAGAGGCACAGTCAAGTTTGCCTTTCTAAACCTTCACAATTCCATCTTTCTCTCCCTCCTCAGAGAGAACACCCCTCATGAAGTCTGTGGTTATCTTTCTTTTCCACATCTCTATCATTTGTGAATTCATAAAGAAAGGTAGGGTATTACTTTATGTGCTTGTGAAGAGACCATAGTCTGCTTGAAAATTCAATGTTCCTTTGGATCCCAAAGTACTTAAAATGCTCAGAGGAAAAGGAGGTATTTGGCCCCTTTCAGAAGTATTTTGGAGGCATTGCTGATAATGGTGAAAAATTGGAAACATCTTAAATGTCTACAGAAGGGGATCTTTATTTTTTATTTTTTAAAATTTTATTTACTTATTTGTCAGAGAGAGAGAGAGCACACAAGCAGGGAGAACGGCAGGCAGACGGAGAAGCCGGCTCCCTGCCTGATTCAGACCCCATCCCAGGACGCTGCGATCATGACCTGAACCAAAGGCAGACACTGAACAGACTGAGCCACCCAGTCGTCCTCAGAAGGAGATCTTTAAAAGTGAGATTTGTTAAATAAAATAAGATACAGCATATTTATACAATGTAGCCATTAAAAATGCTACGTAATGACACAGAAAGATGTTGAAGAAATGGTGTTATGGGGGGGAAGATTACTTTTTAAAATAATGAGTACACTTTAATTCCATTTTTAAAAATAATATATTTACAAGGAAGAGACTAAATAGTTACATAGAAAAATGATAACTGGGTCATCTCTGAGTGGTAAGTTTATAGATGCTTACGGGTTTTCTTCTTGCTTCTCCTTGCAGTCATTAATCCTCATGATAACCTTATGAGGCAGGTGCTATCATTGTCCACATGTTTCAGATGAGGGGGCTGTGACTTTAGAGAGGTCAGGTCAGAGACCAAGGTCAGTAACCAGAAGGGAGATGAGGGTAGATTTGAACACACAACTGGAATCCAGAGACCACAGCCTTAATCTTTCTCTCTGCTGCCCCCTAGTGGAACACTTCCCTCACACCCATGAGGGGCTGGAAAAACTTCCAGCTAGAGGAGGGACCAAGGAGGCAAATGTCAGCCTCTTGGGTCAGTGACATCAGCAGAGAAATGTAAATTTGACTCTCACTGGGGCAAATAAAGCTACTCCACAAAACCAAGAGCTGAGCTTGGTGAGAAATGAGACATGAGCCTTGTCCCTGGGAAAGATCAAGGTCTTAATGCAGACACAAGGTGACTGTACTTGAGTGAAGAATTGCTGGTAACAGAGGACAAATGAGAGAAATAAACTATGCGTTGGTGTTTGCATTTCCTTAAAACTGTTATGTAAAGTTTCATATTGTACATGAGTTAATGGATCCTGTGTTACTTTAATAAAGTGTTATAGTTTCAGAAGTATGAGGCTTGGCCCTGTGTTATTCCGCTTTTGTCCTGCTCTGCTCTGGGTCATGGGGCAGGGTGACCCAGGTTCCCATGCCAGCTGACTTCCGTCTGGGCTCAGTCAAGGGTGGCAATGGTGGAGAATCAGATGATTGGGGGAAGAGAGAACCAGGCTATCACTCCTCCACTGCCTCTAGCAACATCCCTGCTAAAGGTGTGTCTCCTCTGAGGTTCCGGCTCTTACTGGATGACCTATACCACATTTCCAGCTTCTGCTGGATGACCAAAGACCTGGGTTCTGCAATCCCACCTCCTCCCATTGTCCTCCCAGTCTCGTAGGGGTAGCAGATTTTTGCTACTGCTAATCTCCGTCTTGGCTGTCATCTTTTGCTGGGTTTCTCTGTTCTCCCATGCCCTGTATAATCAAAGTTCCCTCTGTTTGATACATGAGAGTGGTTTCTTTTTTCCTGATTGGATTCTGTTTGATACATTCCCTCAATTATCAATTTCTGAGGTATTCTGCCATCAGAAATATTTGCAAAGAGTGTCAGGTAGTATAAAGGAATTTCGAGGAAGGTTTTATAATAACATAATGATAGGTGATATTAATACCAGCCAGAAGTGTCAGGTGTGACATTTAGCTTGGCCATTAAAGGATGAGGGAGCTTGAGGAGATAAGAGCATTGTGGGTGGGTGATCTGTGTAAACAAAGGCACGATCAGTAAGAATCCTGGTCTTATTGTAAATAATGCATGGATAATAAATGAGAAAGCGGATCAAAAGTGTCCAACACTGTGCATGTAAGTTTCTCAGTCAAGGTGTGTTTGAAGGTGGAGAGGTACAGGGAGTGTCAGGGAAATAATGGGCAGTGGATGTGTCTAGAATGTAAGGTTGGAGGGTGCTGGAAAGGGGTAAACCAGGAAGGGTATGTTAGAGTCTTACAAAATACCAGCTTAAAATCTGGGCTTCATCTTAAGGCAATGTTGGTCACTGTTGACACCCAGTGCCTGGCATGTGAAAGAAGTTCAATCAATGTTGTTGAATAATTGAGGAATTACTGACAATTTTGGCAAAGGCGAGGGTCACAGAACCATGCCCTGCAAAGTTCACTCTGGCAGAAACGTGTAGACTGGTGTAGGGTGGGGGGAAGACAGTTAGAAAGCAATCGATCATGGCTTGAAGAGGACACAGTTGTGTTAGATATCAAAAAAATTGGAATTGCAGACATTGGGGGGAGGGGTAGAAATGCCACTGTGACCACATCCGTTTTGATCAAGCAGCAATCCAAGGAGGGCAGGAATGTGGGAGATGGCGAGATGCATAGTTAGTGGTGACGATTATTTAATACCCACCCTTGGATCTTCTGGCCTTTTCTCTCCTGTTATTGTAAAGACATTCATTTTTTTCTTCAAACCCAATAAATTATTCTCTGTCAGCAAGCTGGGGGGAGGGGATGAAGAAAAGATCTCGGTTTGCTCTTGGCTTTTCCTCTGTCTAGTCCAAACACTGGAAATGTCAAGTTTGCTCACTAATTAAACATGTCTGTCTTGGACTGCACTTGTATCTTTCACTGAGAAGGTGTAGATTTCCAGGGAGACATTACACATTCATGTTTCCAAATACAGCATTTCGAAATCTCCCTGTGTGACACAAATACCAACTTTGTGAAAGTGTCTCCTGATGGGAAAGACACCTGAGTAAGGCAGTCCAGTTCTGGGAGGGAGCCAGGATGTGCTGGGTGCATGCCCTTTAATTTATTTTCTGGGAGAGCCGCCCTGGGAAGCTCTGTAGGGCCAGTTCTGGGCCTTTCTGGATTTCCGTGAATCCTACTGCACAGCTGGTGACTCCCAGGACTGGGTCATGGGACATCTTATCCCCTGGTCAGGTTGTAACTGTCCTTGCCACCATCCCTGGTGTCTGGGTGGCCAGGATCTGACAATTTGCAGTTGTAGCCCTGGTCATGATTTTGCAAAGCCTTACTTGAATGCAATGCAGAAAGTATCATTGTCACCCACATTTCACAAATAAAGAAGTGTGGCTTTCAGCCTTGAAATCCTTACAGAATGTGATTCATTGATTGCATGTTTTCTAGGTGCTAACTATATGCTGGACATTGTGTTAGGTGCTGTAGATATAACTGTAAACAAGACTGACGTGGGGAACCATATGGGGCTTTAGTCTGTTGAAGAGTGAGTAAGTAATTAAGTACTGGGGAGTCTGAGAGGTTAGATCACTTGCCAAGGACGAGCTATTGCTGGTTAAGTGGTTACGCCTGCCCAAATTTGAATCTCAGGTCCCTCTTCTTGGGCAGTAAAACATGAGCTTTCACAAGAGGAGCTGAAGGTGTGGATGCCATCTGAATTGTGTGCGAGTCAAAGGAAAAAGAGAGCTGGAGGAGAAATGACCGGAGTCTTATACATGTGATGACATTTCTGTTATGGTGCCCAGAGTGCCAGGTATTGCCGGCCTTGTTGGAGAAGGTCATCTCAGGAGGGCTCCACGGCCTTTCTCCTCCCCTTACTGTGTGGTGATGGCTGGAGAAAAGCCGCAAGGTCATAGGAAGATGGGGTGTTCAGCCAACTTTCCTGGACCTGTTTTAAGACTCAGAATCTCAGTTTGCTCATCTGAACATGAGTATTTTTATTAGTCACTACATCATAAGTTCTCAGCCTTTGGGATTCCATAGACCAATATTTTTTGATCTCTGTGTATCAGGGAGAGGGGAAAGTTCAAGGTAGGACATTAAATATATGTTTTTATAAAACCCCACTGTCTACTAGTATCAGCTCTTGTTAAAGAAAAGATGTTTTCATACCAGGTAAAGAAAGAAGGAATAATATCATTTATAATAATATAAAATTAAAAACAACTCTTGAAACTGAATTATTTTAGCTGCTAAAAATACCTCACTTAGTTGTCATTGTTCTCATTTTTCTGTGGACTATGGTAAAATGGCACCATGGACCAGCCCCATCTTTGGACCCAGGCCCAGCAGCTGGGAAGATAGTCCCTAGGCCCTTTTCAATTGTTTGAGGCTTGCAGCATTCCTGAGACAGCCTGGGGTCTGCAGCTATTCTTCTTGGAAATAGATACATCCTGGCTCCTTTCCATCCCTGGTTCACTTCTGAAGGCCTCTGTCTGGTCTGTGATCACTGAAATGGCAGTGTCCTGCCAAAGCAGCTCCCTCCAAGCCCTGCCATATGGGGGCTGCATTTCCACTGGGTCTGGCAGCTCTTTTGCTCATAACATCAGTCTCCACTGATAGATTCGTCCCTGTCACACTATTTACTGAAACTAGGCCACTTAATTAAAAGCAAGAGCTTTGGCATAAACTCCAACAGTGGCTTTATAAATTCCAAGCACTGTAAAGAAACCAGATGGAAGAATGGGTCAGTTATCATGAAGGCCAATGCTCCCACCCTTTCAAAGGACTCCTCAGTCATGGAGGCACCTGCTCTTCTTGGGGGGTGTGGATGTCAGCTCACTGTGAACATAGGATGGGTCTATCTTAACACAAATACAATGTGCTTTCCTGGGATAGTCACATAATAAAGTCAATGATTCATATATGCACCTTTTGAGGGAAGTAGAGCTAATATGAAGGAAGGGGATTTCAAATGGGGGAGATGTCCTGTCAGGGGAGTTTTGGGGGGAGGCTTTCGGGGACCAAGCAGGTTCCAGAAGGTCTTTAGGCAAAGCTCCAGGGTGTTAGGCAGCATTAGCTGGGCCCCAGCTCTGGGTCTGGTATTGTGGGTTTTTGCTAGGAAGCTTCCACTGGCTTCTCCAGATTCACTCCCTGCCCTTCCCTACTCTGCTCCATGCCTCAGAGGCTGACCTCTAGGAAATGCATCATCAGCCTCCCCTGACCTCTGGCTTCTGGTTGAGTTTGGCCAATGGAAGCTGCCACTGGAGATGGGAAGATAAGGGAAGAAAGAAGTCAGGGTATTTATTTCTTCTGTTCTCTCCTTGCCAGCTCACTGTGAATGGCTCTGGAGGCTACAGGTCCTATCAGGTGGCCCCTTCCCTATAATCCTCCCTTCCTTTGGGATACCACTCCTTGTTCCCTCAGGTCTAGGGGAGGGAATGACCAGCTGCTGTGGCTATCCCTAGATACTGTATTATCCTTTATTCATTTATTCATTTCTTTAAACCTTGTATACTAGTTCTTTTAGTAACTCTTCAGATCACCTAGTCTGAATGAGCCAGTTTTTGGCCACTGGGACCTGACAGACACAAGGGTCTTTATGAATGTCAGAAATGAGCAAAACACTTTCTTCTTCCTGAAGAGATTGGAGGTATAAGCAACAAATAGAAAGGGCATAGACATTCTCTCTAAGCCAAGTCTTCTGTGTGTGAGATCCTCAAGGTCTCTGATCAGAGAAAGGGGACAGGATGGGTAGCATCAGGGGAGACATCTGAGACAAGGCAGTGGCTTAGATGGGCTTTGGAGCAGGTCAGCATTTAGGGAAGTGGGGAGGGGGGATGGCATGCTGGGTGGGAGAACAGCCTAGTGGAAGAACAGGGGTCAAAACCACCTGGGACATGAGACTTCACACCTGCACCTCAGGCTGGAAGGGAAACCAAGTGGGGATGAAGAGAAACACTTGAAGAGGTAGAAGAAGCAAGATTAGTCTAGGACTTTGTCAGAATTAAGAGAACCAAGGTCTGCTCAAGTGTATCCCTCCTCATCCATCCAATATGTAGATGCTGCTCTTTTCAGGCTTCTTATCTCCCATCTCAAGGCCTTGACTTGTGCTCGCATTGTTCTCATTGCTGAGCTCTCAAATCAACTACCCCATTTCTTGAGTAGCCTTCTGTGGTAGGCAGCCTCCAAGATGGCCCCATGGTACTCTTCTCTTGGTATTTACAATCTTGTGTAATCCCTTCCTGTTGAGTGGGGGCTGTACTTGGTGACTTGCACCTAAGATTAGAATAAAGTAGAAGTGTGTGTGTGTGCTTGTGTATGTGCGTGCATGCATGTGTGTGTGTGTGCATCAGAGACTAGATCATAAAAGGCAGTGTAGTCCCCTCTCTATCAGATTGCTTGCTCTGAGGGAATCTGGATGCCATGCTGTGAGGCTATTCCAGGTGTCCTATGGAGATTCCTACCTGGCAGGAGTTGAAGTCTTTTGACCCGTAAAAAAAGAGAGAACAAACGTTTGTGTTGGATAGATACTACTACTTTATTAAGCAAGGTTCTTATTCTCCCACCTCTAGAAATCAGACCCTGGCTCTACCAGCTAGAGATTCAGAGGCAGGCTCTGGCAACAGATCAAAATGCAGCTGAGCTTTTTAACTCTCTGAATGACCTGTGGCAAAAGACTTCACTTCTCTGGGTTTCAGTGTTCCATCTGTGGAATGGGGATAATGATAACACCCACCGCTTCGGGTTTCTTTGTGAAGATTAATGAAGCTGGGCAAATAGAGAACTTTGCATACAGTAGATGATCATTAAACGGTAGTTGTTGTTATTTTGCCTTACGTTAAAAAGTGCATCTTAGTGTTTTCTGGGGAAGCTTCAAATGAGTTTTCAAAACGAATGACACTTGAGGTAGATGACAAATCTGACAAAGTGATATCCGCTGTGGCTTCAACAACTAACTTTCCCATCTCCAGCTCAGTCTCTGCTTCCACATTCACACCAAACGGATAAGCTCACTCTGGCCGCAGTCTTCCAGGGGCTGATTTACACAAAGCAAATATAATTGATATTAATGGACACCTAATGATTCCAAGACAGTTGGCAAAAATGACAAACTTCATTTGATCCATTTAGAAATGATGGAACGAAATAGGTAGATGGTGTTAACAAGTACACACACACTCACACACACAAACGCACACATTTGCACTCATATACACACCCACACCTCACTGAAAAGGTTAAAGACACTTAAACTATCCTGGGAAAGGATACAAAATATTGCATGGGGATTTAGAGGTGAGAAATAGAAGAAAACATAACACACTGTAAATTAAAGTCATTTATAAGTGCAACTGGCACCCAGATAGAAAGGAAAAATGATTAGTCAGCAAAAGTGAGGTGTTTTGTTATTTATTTACAGAATACTTCAATGGGACAAGAGAGAATGTATTTATTAAGGGATTGCTGGTGTACAAACACAAACATATTAATGTCAGGCACTGAGGACATCTAACTTATTTGCCTCAAACTGATTCTGTTAGTTTTAAGCCTATGAGGCCCCTCTGGCATTCTTTGGAGAGTCTGCTCTCCCACAGGTGTAGATCTGGTTAGCTCTCATACTGGCCCTGCCTGGTGCTATGGACATGCAGCAGGGAAAGGGTCACTTCTGGTCACCATAGCCTGCCCCCACCCCACTTGCACAGCACAGCTGCCCTGGGCCTTATTCAGCTGTATTGACATGCTCCTGCCTCTGCAAGTGAGCATGGCTGTTGGTGTTTGAGGGGAACCACCTCTGTTCCTAGGATCAATGGGTTTGGTGTATGCCCTCTACCTCTTGCTTTCAAAAGAAGTATGTGTTACCTGGATATCAAGTGGGGTCTTTTGTACCACTAATGGAAGCAATGGATAAATACGGAAGAAAAATAAACAGAGATCATGCATGTAAACATTTAGCACAGTGTTTGGCACCTAGGAAATGTTCAATAAATGATAAATGATGATGATGATTATATAATGACAAGGATTAACAATGAGAACATGTACTTTTTTTCTTCAAATTTTTATTTAAATTCTAGTTAGTTAACATGCGGTGCAGTGTTGGTTTCAGGAGTAGAATTTAGTGATTCATCACTTACATATAACACTCGGTGCTCATCACAAGTGCCCTCCTTAACCCACATCACCCATCTAACTCACCCCCTGCCCACCTCCCTCCAAAACTCTCAGTTTGTTCTTTGTTGTTAAGAGTCTCTAATGGTTTTGGGCACCTGGGTGGCTCAGTTGGTTAAGCATCCAACTCTTGATTTCAGGTCATGATCTCAGGGTTGTGAGATCAAGCCCTGCATCGGGCTCTGCGCTGGGTGTGGAGTCTGCTTGGTATTCTCTTTCCCCCCCTTTCTCTCTGTCTCACTCCCTCTGTTAACAAAAAAAAAAGACTCTCTTATGGTTTGCCTCTTGCTTTCTTTTTTCCCCCCCTTCTCACATGGTGAATGTGTATCTTTTAATAACCCTTCTGTTATCTAAGCAACTAATCTGATTTTAGAATCATACAGAATGTTTTTTTTTTTTTTGTCATAAAGATCATACTTTCTAAAGCAGTACTACCAGCTCAAAGATTAGAGCCCAACTGAGGCACTTGGGGACCATTACACAAAATAAATTTAAAACCAACACCAGCTACTGAAATTTAAAGAAGAAGGCATTTCTTATTTCTCCTAAGGTCAAGGAGAAATAGAAAAATCACGTGATGTGAGGTGGTTTGACAGTGTGACTAGTCCCATTTCTGCAATAAGAACACAAATGCTGCACCCCAGTGCCAAGTTCAGTTTTTTTCTGAACCTTGCAATGGGTGTTGCAGGGAGTGCCCTGACAAGTATCTGAGTGAATGTACAGGAGCTTAGGATTTAAGAGACATCTCCCAATCTCAGCCTTTGGCAAGTTTGTGAAACCTGATATGTAAGTCAGGGATTAAGAGCAATATAATCAGAGGAAACGAGAATTTCCCACCCCCATCTTCCCTTCACTCTTGCAAATGGCCACCTCTATTCTCTCTTTGTTCAGAGCATCTCATGGTACTCTGCCCACTAACCCAGAAGACGTTGGCATTCCAGAATATCTTGGCATCAAGAGTATCTCTCAACTCCTTTTCCTTCGGTCTAATATCAGTTGAATGGAATAATAGAAAATTCTGTATATCCAACATATCCACTGGGGCGAAGTGAAAGGAAAACTTTCTAAGAAAAAAAACAATGAATTGCATATTATCATTCAGAGGCTCTGGCAGAAAAATAATGAATACCTTATGGAGTCTGTGGGAATAAGGGAGAAGAAACTGGTAACGAATTCAGTGCTCTGATTCACCCCAGTCCAGAATCCTCCCCACCCAGTTTTGATGGAAGACGCCTGTTATCTTCAAACATTGTAATTTGAGCTCCATGGTTCAGATAACTATTTTGTTTTTTTAACCAGCATTTTCTCCATGGAGTAGCAGGGGATTCCGACATAGATAAGATGACTCAGAAGATCTTTGCACTTTCATTTAGAAACACACACACTCCCTCTGCACCAAACCCTACACTAAGCATCAGGGATACCAAAGTGAACAATGGTCTTGCTCTAGATAAGTTACTGCTGGGAGTTTCTACTTCAGGGTTGAGACTGTACATCTCTGTATCCTGAGAGGGTTTGGGGACCTTTCTGTTCACATGGCATGGAAAACATTGTCTTTCCACAGTGATTCTTGATGTGTTTTTAAAATTTGAAAGAGCTGAACAGACACAATAATCCAGAACAATAGTCCCTTTAGGACCCAGTTCTTAGTAATTGCTCTGTGGTTTCTATGTTGATCCAGCCTGGCAGAGCAGAGGGCCTATGGAAGCAGAGGACAGTGCACTTTCCCTTGCATAACTCAGGGGCACTGGTTATGGAGAGTCAGCCTCTCTGTCCAGCACAAATGTTAGGTCCTATGTGGTGCTCTAAGATCCCTTGCTAGGTAATCAGGCAGGCAAGTACCCATGTCTTCATTTTACTTATTTTTAATTTAAACTTTTAACATGAAAGGAAAAGTATTGTCACATGTAAATGAGAAGTCTGGAGCACTGGGCTGTGTCCAAGGCTGAATCCAAACGCTCAAGCCATCAGGAATTTGCCTCTGTCCCTCTCTTGGCTTCACTTTGCTCTGTGTTGGTTTCATTCCCATGTAGCCTTACCCTACATGGGGGTAAATATGGCCCCCAGCACTCCCTACTTGACATGGTCCATAATGCCTACCACTGCCCATTGTCTCCCGTTGCTTCATCTACCTTCCTGATTCCTGGTCTTTGGTTTCTTTTCAATTACTACTATTTTGCTATTTCCCATCCCAGATCTCATAATTTATCTTGACCTCATGCCATAACCTCATGGCCCTCAGACTGTGTCAGAAAGGTCTCTAGGTCTCTGTTTAATTTAATTCACATGTTTTAAGTTGGATAAATGAGCAGTTAATGATTTTAATTCTTCCTTGCAGGAGAAATTCCATCCTGTTCTTTAACCATGTTTGCTCAATGCGGGGAGAAATCCATATTCTCATAGAGCATTATTTGAAGTGGGAATGGAAGGCAGATGGGTGGATTTTGAAGATGCGAAGCGGGAGCTGGTATTATATGGGTGCTGCCCTGGTCTTTGCTCCTCCATTCGTGTGCCCTTTCCCACGCAAAAGCGATCATTGTCTGCTGCCTACCAGATCAATGGGTGACATTGTGCAGGGATTGGTATTTGTTTAAGAGAAATCTCCCCGACTGACCCAATTCCTGTGATGCATAAAAAAAATGACAGAAGTAATATTTTTGTTCTTGTTTCACTTTCATTCATCTTATTTGATCAGGGCTGAGCAGAACTGACATCTCATCAAACTCCAAAGTGTGTTTCAGCACCAGGTTCATCGGAGGGTGGCATTTAAAACACAGACATTGTAGGAACAAATGTATTTGCCAATCCCGTCCAGCAATGTAAGCCTGACCTTTCTCCTGTAGATTTATTGACATAGGCCTGTTTTGTATCATTTTTCATTATTGTGCGTGGAAGGATTGAAAGTTCTTCTCTTGGAAAACAACTCAGTTGGGGCCAGAGTGGCCAATATGCCTTCTCTTCATAGTGAGAAAGAGGGAATTAGAAAGGCAGGTACTGGCAGGATTAACACAATTCCTCAAAGAGTGTCTTTAATTAAAAAAACACCCGGTACCGACAGTAGGGTATGGAAGAAATTTCCATTTGGCATGTAGCGAGACCAGAGGAATTACATCCAAAGTTGCTGTCATTTACCTGTTGTGGGGCACATCATGGGTTCCTTGCATCTGAGAGCTCTGAGACTTGCCCCTTGCTCAATGCAGAAATCCATCTCTGATAAATGCTCCATCAGTCTGTTATACATTCAAGTGTTAGAAACCCAGCATTTCATCAGGCCAAAGAGCTGTAGAAATTATCCATTTTGTGCAGTTGTGTGACAAAAAAAAACAAAAACAAAAAACAACAGTCCAGATACTCTTCTAAGCACTGGGGATAGCAGTGAACAAGAAAAGGAAGATCCCTGTTTTAAAGGCATTTCAACCTTGTGGAGAAGTTAAAAAATAAACAAAATAAATAACTTTGGAAAGTTGAGGAATGCCCATTACTGTGTGCAACAGAGAAAGGCAATGGAGGCAATGGAGAGCCTGGGAGGTCCTGGGGTGAGAGGTGCTGCTTTGCACAGATTGTTCAGGGAAACTCTCTCCTGTGGCAGAGTGGGTATTTGAGCTAAGATTAATGAGATGGTGCTAGCTCTGTGGGAGCTAGATCACAGGCTGTTCCAGTGCAAAGGCCCTGAGGTGGACATGTGTTTGGCACCTTTGAGAAACAGAGAAAGCTAGGATGGAGTGAGCTTGGAGCTTCAGGAGTGAGGAGGGGCAGGCTCTGAGATGAGCCGGAAAGGTGAACAGAGGCAGATCAGCTAACCCCACCCTAGGAGATTTAATCCACCACAAGGGGGAGCTCCTAGAAGTTCTTAAACAGGGAAGTCACAGCAGGTGATTTACACTTAAGTGGTTACTCTGGAGGGAAACTAGTGGGTAACAGCAGAAACAAGTTGTGTGGCTGTCTTAGCCCGTTATAGCAAGAGATGATAGATATGATCTACCAAGGCAAATAGTACTGATCAGTGTGTATAAATCCGTTCTTCCCTCCCGGCTCCCCCTCACTGAGGCAGAGTAAATCTAGCCCTTTCCAGCCACTTCAGGCACTTGGGTACAGTGTTTGTGACTCCCCATTACCTTCTCTTCTCTGGGCAAAGCAACCCTATTTCTTCCAACTCTTCTCCATGTGCAAGATTTTTAATTTCCCTCATCACTCTAACCACTTTCCTGGCTCTGCTTCATTTTCTTCATGCCTCTAATTACACATAGAGCCCAATAAAGAGCACAATACTTCATCTGTGGGTTCATTTTGCATCCCATCTCTGCCCTAGGGAAAGCGCTCTCCCTCCGCTCTAAGCCCAAGGGCTTTGGTAGCATAGACTCCTCCACTCCTGGCTGAGAGGTGGAACATAAAACCTGAGTTTAAGCCAGTCAGTGCATCCCATCTCCTGGCTGTGATTGGTCCAGATGCAGTCACATGATCCAATATCAACCAATGAGATGCAAAGGGACTCAGGCTGGGAATCTGGTCTAAGATTCTCATCCTCCGTCACTGAATTCTACTTGAAATATTGAGTCGCGAGTATTTCCGGCAGTCATCTGAAGACCATGAAAGGTGAGTTTGCCCAAGAATACATCCCCTTTCCAGTGAACAAAGCTGAGAAATAGAATAAGAGAGAGAAAGAGAAAGATTAAGGCATGGTATTTGCACACTGGATCAAGCAATGTCTAAAGTCTAATTCTGGATAATTAAATTAAGTGAATCAATACATTTTCTCTATTCCTCCTGAAGTTGCTATCAAAGACACTTGCTATCAAAGGAATCCTAATTGACCAGAGAAGGGTGGAGCCATCGCCTCCCTTGAACAGGGTCCTTACACCCCATTCAGTGCAGCCTGAAATTGTCACCTCTGTCAGCGGCTGCCCTGTCCTGTCAGTGTCTGTTGTTTGAGCTTATAGCCAATGAGGGCCCACGCTTTCCTGTTCAGCAATTTCTTTCTCACTTTCTCTCTGAGACATCCTCAGAGGGTTTATGTAAAGCCCTTTTATGAATTTAGTATTTATTAGGCCTCCCTCTTGCACTTGACATGTATCCATTTTTGCCTGAGATGCAAACTCCTGAGAACCCAGTATTATGACCCAACTGGGGGGAAACAGCAAAAAGAACCAATAAAACCTAACAAAGCTAAGACTAATCATTGCCAAAAAACACCCATTTGGCTCACTAATGGGCCAAGGGGGAGGGGCCTGTGAGCTTTGAGTGTTTTCCAGCTTTCGCACTTGTTCCTGAGATGCCTGGAAAGCCCTCCATTAAGCCACACAGCACAGCCAATTTAAGGGTCCTCCGAGAGTCATGTCTGTGATGTGGCTTCTGTAGCTTAACTGGCTGAAATGGGAAAGTGTGGCCACTCAGGAATGGACCAACTGCCTTGAGGGAAGTAGGAGCCCACAAGCCCAGACCTCAACCCTGCTCACCAAAAAAAAAAAAAGAAAGAAAGAAAAAAAGAAAATCCAGCTCTCTGACTTTAGGGCTTGGGTTGGGAGACGGGGGCTGCCAGTGTCTAGTTTACAGTATCCCAGACTGAAGAACCAGAAGGACGCTTTGGGGGCTGCTAGTCCTACTGTGGAAACTGAGACCTAGCAAGGGGCAGAAACTTTGCCCAAGGGGATCCAGGAAGTTAATGACTGAGTGATCCCGAATTAGAGCCGAGGTCTTCTGTTACTTAAGCCACTGAGATAGCAGAGTAGTTAAAAGTAGTTACAGACACCATCCAGGACATCTAATCCACTCTGCTTACCTGGAACGGGGAAGCTGGGCCATTCTGTGGATGGGGAGACTCCCACATTCACATAGGAGACCCTGAAGATACAGTCCTAGAGATAAGATAAAGGGGGAGCAATGTACTTCTGGATCAGGAGGCAGGAGATCAGCCTTCCAATCCTGACATCTCTCCTGGCTGGGAAGCTCAGAGCTAATCACATCATCTTCAACCCTCACTTTATCCATCTGCAAAGTGTGCATAAGCCATAGCTCGGTCTCATGGTCAGGGGCTGCTTTACCACTTTATATTATGAGCTCCTTTAACCATTACGCCAATTCTGCAAAGTATTTGCTTTTATCTCCCATCCAAAGATGAGAAAACTGAGGTACAGGCAAGTTAGGAAATTGGGCCAAGACAGCCTAATTCAAGGCAGTCTGACTCTAGAACCCACTTTATGGCAATTGCCAAATGATAATAATAATGGTGAAATAAAATTGGTAAATAATAAAATATAAATAACAATTAAATAATATACCCCTCACAGGCTTCTTATGAAGATTCAGTGGAATGACATAAGTGTATTAACCACGTCTTTCATTTTCTATTTCATTCTGGTGTTGTGACATCTGGGGCCTTGCAGACCTTGGAGGAATTGCCCATCTCAGGGTTAGCCAATTCCTAGAGACAGTAAACAGCTCATTTGGGGGCATGCTTTTCAAATATAGACAGCCCAACCAGAGCCCACACCCCAACCACCTCCTTTGTAGGGCTTTCACATTCCAGATCACTATCCTCCTGCCCTAAGGTCTAGGTGCTAGACAAGCAGGGACAGTCCCTAAACCCCAGAGTCAACTGAAGTCATTCAAATGGGCACAGCCTAAGCCTGCTTACCCTGCCTCACCTGTTCTGTCCTGTGGAAACCACAATAAAGGCCCTTGCTCCCCTCTCCCCCTGCCTCCTGACTGACCCTGGTGCCGCCCTGTGTGGCTCCTGGGGTGTGGCGTGCCTCCTTTTTCTCAGGAACTGTGAGTAACAGTCTTTTCAATTCAAGTCCTCTCCTGATCTGTTGGCCTTATCATACCTCAAATTTTCTATTATTACACTATATTTTAGAACAAGTGAAAGCCCTTCGCACAATATAATGCTGAACAAATATAAGTTACTATCTCCCTACATGTGGAGAGTATTATGTATTGAATGTTTACCAACTTGTGCCTGGTATTTTACATACATAATTGTATCTGATCATCATTATCCTTATCGTAAAAACCAGGAGCTACTATCCCCACTTTACAGATAGGAAAACTGAGACTTAAAAGATTTGAGCAGTTTGGTTGGGTCACCCAGATAGCAGATGGCAGCTTCCGGGCTTGACAGTCGATTTATCTGATTTTAAAGTTTTTGTTCCCTAATCCATCCTAGAGGGAACTGGAACTTCATGCCAGAGGAACCACATGAACCTCAAAGAGATTTCAAAAGACAAGACTTCTATTGCGGACATTGCTGCTATGAACATTGGGGTGCATATGGCCTTTCTTTTCACTACATCTGTGTCTTTGGGGTAAATACCTAGGAGTGCAATTGCTGGGTCATAGGGTAACTCTATATTTAATTTTTTGAGGCACTCCACACTGTTTTCCAAAGTGGCTGTACCAACTTGCATTCCCACCAACAGTGTAAGAGGGTTCCCCTTTCTTCACAACCTCTCCAACATTTGTTGTTTGTTGCCCTGTCAATTTTTGCCATTCTAACTGGTGTAGGGTGGTATCTCAATGTGGTTTTGATTGTGGAACATAAGGAATAGTATGGAGGACATTAGGAGAAGGAAGGGAAAAATGAAGGGGTGGAAATCGGAGGGAGAGATGAACCATGAGAGATTATGGACTCTGAGAAACAAACTGAGGGTTTTAGAGGGGAGGGGGGTGGGGGGATGGGTTAGCCCGGTGATGGGTATTAAGGAGGGCACGTACTGCATGGAGCACTGGATGTTATATGAAAACAATGAATCATGGAACACTACATCAAAAACTAATGATGTAATGTATGGTGACTAACATAACATAATAAAATAAAATTAAAAAAAAAAAAAAAGACAAGACTTTTGCTCCTCTCCGCCCCCCCCCCCAGCTCAACTTCTTTCTGTTGCATCTCAAGGAGATTTCCTCCATAAAAAAATTTTTGCCTCAAGCTAGCCTTTGTTTCCTCGTGAATGAATTCATTCTCCAGCATATTTGCAAGACAGAGGGAAAACCTTGCTTTTAAATAACACACGCTTTAATTTCACCTTGGCCTGGATCAATATCTCCACTTGTTCCAAACAGGCAACTAACTCATCCTGCATTGCAATCTCTACAGCCTGTTATTGCCCCTTCACTGCAGTTCCCTTGGCATTAGGCTTGGCTTATACCCTTGGGCCAGGGCCTGACTATTAGAGAGGCACTCCCACATTCCAACTCCCTGGAACTCCATCATGATAGACAATTCCTTTGTTGTGAGAAGATATTCTAATGAGAACTCTTAAGAATGAACACTTTTGGGGAGAAGGCATGTGCTGCCATCCAGCAGAAATGGGCTGGAGGAATAAGTTGAGCAGGGACAAAAAGGGTTCAGGTTTCTGGAAAAGGAGAATGAGCTGCCATGTGGGGTCACCCAAACAATCTCCAGTCACATAAGGGAAGCATAATACCAAGCACACGTTGGTGTTCTTGTTGCTCTGCCCCCTGTGTGTGGTCTCAGCTGTGACCTCTTTCTCTTGGAGAGCCACTCCTCCTCTGTTCTCAATGCCTGTGGTTTCAGCGGGGTCAACACCAGCACCTTCCCACCCACCAGTGCCAGAACTGACCAGCTGGATTGCTACAACTTCTTCAAGGGTTGGGCACATAACCAATTCAAGTGAATAAGCATCAACCCTGGAATTTCAAAGGAAATCATTGGGAAAGAGGTGCCTTTTCCTTCAGCGTGGCTCAGCTGGTAGGAAGTGGGTGGAGTTGCTGGTGGCCATGTTGGTACCATGTGGGGATAGCTTGCCTGAGAACAAAGCCAGTGACAAGAGAAGCAGAGATGAGGTGGGGAGATGGTCATCCGATTGGCTTGAACACCCAGATCAAGTGGAGCCTCAAATTAGATCCCCTCTTTGACTCTCAGTTGTGTGAGCCATTACTGTGTCTTTTATTCTAAATTGGGTTCTGTTCTTGCAAACCTAGCTAGTCCCCCTCTGAGCTGTGCAGGGTGGACCCCATATTTGCTCCAGCCAGATTGACCTTATTATCCCTTCCTTGACTGTTCCAGACTTGTCTCTTGAGGTTACCTTTATTTAGAAGATCCTCCTCCCCTCCCAGTTTGCCTGGATGACTTCTATTTGATCTCCAAATCTCAGCTCAGACATCATGCCCACCACACCAAGGCAGGCCCTTTTATTACACGCTTCACATACTCTTAAGCTTTCCTTCAGAGCACTTAGCACAGTTTGTAATAATGCATTCATTCTGGTAATTCTCTGATTGTCCACTTGCCAGTTGGTAGCCCCATGAGAAGCAAATATTCTGTCTGTTTTGCTCTGCAGTAGATCCCCAACACCAAGCATAGTGCTTGACACACAGTGTGTACTCAATAAAACTTTGCTGAATAACTATATAAGTGAAATAAGCATTTTATTCCTCTGTGGACACCACATGGTAAGAGGGACACTGACTTTTTGGAGTGGGGCCTGGGGAGACAAGCCAGTGGGTGTCTCATCTCTTAAGTCTCAATAGAAAGAAGTGGGCTGGGCGCCTGGGTGGCTCAGTTGGTTAAGCGACTGCCTTCGGCTCAGGTCATGATCCTGGAGTCCTGGGATCGAGTCCCACATCGGGCTCCCGGCTCGGCGGGGAGCCTGCTTCTCCCTCTGACCCTATCTCCTCTCATGCTGTTTCTCTCTCTCTCTCTCAAATAAATAAATAAATAAAATCTTTAAAAAAAAAAAAAAAAAAAAAAGAAGTGGGCTTAGAAGAAGGGGGTCATGTGAGTGGAGGGAAAAGTCTTGCTTCTCTTTCTCTACAGGATAGGTCAGCAGACAATGGGAGATGGTATCAAGGAGGCAGGTACTGACTCTATATGAGGAAAAACTAGCTAAGAGCCAAGATGGGAATTTTGAAGATAAATTCTATACAATTTTATGTATTTATTAAAGCTTCCATAAAGACAGTTTGACTGGGTCCTATTGGTCTTTTGCTGCATGTACAAATCCTAGAAACACAAACATAGATTTTAGTTTCATGGAACGGTAGGACTAAGGAGGATCATAGAGATATAACTTTTTACTCTTCTCCTCCCTATGGCATGACCCTTCAGCGGTGGTGTTCTGCTGGAACAGTCCCCCACAAGGAGGAACTCCCCACCTTACACCTTTGCCCATAGTACAGGTCTGCCAGTGTGCTTCCATCTCTGTTCTTCCTTTATGCTCCTTGAGCAGAGTGCCTTTTGCATAATGTTTAGACAGTGACTTCAGAGTCTTCCCATTGGTCTCTGCATGGCCAACAAGCCACAGGGTGTCAATATTAGTCTCACAACTAATATTGCTCAGAAATAAGATTTTGGTGAGAGACTCATTGTTGCTAATAAAGATGGACCTGCTGGCAAACTAGCTAATATCTTAGCTTCTACTAGCCTTTTACTACCTCCACACAGATGATTCCAATGAGATAAATTACTTTTCCACCAATATAAACATGACTGCAATCAATACAGTCAGCAAATAACATAATTTTTAGAAGAAAAGAAAATATCAATATTAAACACATTTATATTGACATGAAGCCAGGTTGGTCTGAGGCATGTGTGAGTGCCTGCATGGTCCTCAGGAAAAGGATCTCTGTGCATCTTCCAATGACCCAGCATGGCTGGGGACACACCTCCTCTACCCCAGATGCAGGTTCTGGAGAAAACAGAGTGAAGTCATGCCAAGGAGAGTTAGATTTTTTTACAAAAATGTTCTTCAGGAACTCAGATTTCTTTTTGTTGGAGGTTTGTGTTCTTTTCTTTTTTTATTTTTAAGATTTTATTTATTTATTTGTCAGAGAGAGAGCACAAGCAGGGGGAGTTGCAGGCAGAGGGAGAAACAGGCTCCGCAGGGAGCCCCAAGCAGGACTCAATCCCAAGACCCAAGATCATGATCTGAGCCGAAGGCAGACACTTAACCGACTGAGGCTCCCAGGTGTCCCTGAGTCCCCTGTTCTTTCCTCGGGCGGTGAAGCCTTTTGCTGATTGTTTTGCTTCTCTGGATTTCATTTGCGTCGTCTGCTAAGAGAAAATAATGCCCCCTACCCCCCTTCATTGAAACACCCTTTAAATGATGCCGTAAGGATCTGATGACAAAATTGGAACAGGCTTGGAAATCATAATGCCTTTGACATATACGAGGTGGTCTTTCCACCCTGGTTGTCCCCTTGCCTCCTTCACATTTTTTTTAAAGATTTATTTATTTATTTTAGAGATAGAGTGTGTAAGCGGGGGTGGGGGGTCAGCTAGGGGGGTGAAGGCATAGGGAGAGGGAGAGAGAGAGAGAGAAGCAGACTTCCTGCAGAGCGTGGATCTCATGACCCTGAGATCATGACCTGGGCCGAAATCAAGAGTCAGATGCTTAACCCACTGAGCCACCCAGGCATCCCCTTCACTCTCACTTTATAACATTAATGGGGGTGGAGGGTTTCCCCAACTTAAACTTGTCATCAGCTCCTGGGGAGTAAATTCGGCCAAAGCCAAAGCCCAGAGGGAGAGTAGCTGGAAGAATAATAATAGCAACATCAACAATATTAAATATTTATTGAACACTCATTATGGATTGGCCCTGGGTTAAACATTTTACATCAATTATTTAATTCTCGCAATAGTTATGTTCAGATGGTTTCTAACTTAAAATAGTTCAACTTACAATTTTTCGACTTTACAAAGGTGTGGAAGTGATACGCATTCAGTAAAAACCGTACTTCGAATTTTGACTTTTGATCTTTTCCCTGGGCTAGTGATATGCATACAGCTTTCTTGTGGTGTTGGGCAACTGCAGCTTCCCATCAGCCACACGATCACTGGGGTAAACAACTGACACTCTTACCACCATTCTGTTTTCCACTTTCTGAATGGTATGCAATAAATTACATGAGATATTCAACACGTTATTATAAAATAAGGTTTGTGTGAGATGATTTTGCCCAACTGTAGGCTAACATAGTGTTCTGAGCACGTTTAAGCTAGGCTAGGCTAAGCTGTGATGTTCCGTAGTTTAGGTGGGTTAGGTGTGTTACATGCATGTTTGACTTACAATATTTTCAATTTATGATGGTTTCATCTGGACATAACCCCATTGTAAGTTGAGGGATATCTGTACTATTATAATCTCTATTTTACAGATGAGTAAACACAGGCTGCAGTGAAGATAAAAAAGGGGAGAATGCTCTTTGAGAAAAAGTGGACAGGAGAGGCCTCCCTGAGGAAGTGATGTTTGAGCCAAGAAGTAACCAGACACGAAGGAGCAAATCCTGTGCAAATCTGAGAGAGAATGTTCCAGGTGGAGGGGAGAGCATGTGCAAAGTCTTTGAAGTAGGAACTTGCTCAGTGTGTTTGACAAACAGCAGAGGGCCAGTTTGTCTGCCAAGTTGTAGGCTGGGAGAAGAGTTGTAGGTAGGGGCTAAGTCAGAGAGGTAGGCAGGGTGAGGTTGTTGGGGCCCTTGAGGATGGAGGCAAGAAGTTTGAGTTTTACTCTAGGTGTGACAACTAAATAACACAAAAGACTCCGAGAAACAAACTGAGGGTTTTAGAGGGGAGGGGGGTGGGGGGATGGGTTAGCCCGGTGATGGGTATTAAGGAGGGCACGTACTGCATGGAGCACTGGGTGTTATACACAATGAATCATGGAACACTACATCAAAAACTAATGATGTACTGAATGGTGACTAACAAATCATAAAAAAAAAAAAAAAAGATCCAAAGTGGCTTGTGTGTTGCAAAACTCATTTAATGGATGTTCTGTTATAGTCATTCATTCATTCATTCATTCAACACTCCCCTGACCCTACCCCTGTGCTAGTCCCTGTCCAGAGTGCTTTATTCAAGGAATTTGGATCCAAAACACTTCAAACTGGATTTCCTGGATTCCAGATGGGCTATTAATGGACCAATCCTGTCCTCCAAGGACTCGTGAACTAAGAACTGAGCAGGTGGGAGAAGCCCAGAATAAGGCAATCCCCAGGAACCCCTCCTCCTGATGCCTCCCCAAATTACCAAGACATTAAAGGAAGACCTGCTCCCTAGGTATGGGGAAATTTGTAATGGGCCATTGCAAGATGAGCCATGACTGCTTTACGATGGACTTGGAGCAATTCCAGGGAGAAAGGCTCATCTCTAATCATCTAGAGATTTCCTCTTGGAATTTAATGTAGCCTGGAAGGAAATTACATTAAATACTCTTCTCCAGCACAAAAGGGGAATGCACAACAGTGAATTTACAGACATCATAAGCAGAGACCTGAGGATTTGTACAGCCCCACATTGGTTTGCAAGCCTCAAGTCTGGAAACTCCCTACAAATATATGCAAGGAATAAAGCAAAAAAGACATGTCAGAGAGATAAAGTAATCACATATGATGAGTCCAAGCAGTGTTCAAGCTGGGGAGGATTATCAGATAGCCACCCAAACCTAGAATCTTCTATACTTAAAAAGTAGGGGAGAAAAGTATGTTTTCATTATCCTTGGCTTAAGACTTTGTAAGTTTGCCAATTTAATGGATTTAAATGTTTTTCACTGTTGCTTTGGTTTTAGTTGTCTTGATTATAAATGCAGTTAAGCATTTTTTTTTAAAGGAGGAGGGCTACGTATCTGTAAATAATGACTTTAAGCATTGATTATAGCAACATTAAACAGATTATCTTTTGTTTGTTCTTGTAAGCCTTTGGCATGAAATTTTCTCTTCTTTCTGGACATACATGAGTCGATGTAAGATATGTTATCAAAAGTAATACCAGTTAGCCAAATACATGTGTGGTAAAGTTATTGTTTGTCTCTCAGGTGTTAATTCCTTCAACAAGTAGGTATAGGATACCACCTCTATTAGTAAGGTAGTTAATGCTGGCTCCTGTGACAGAAGCCTCTCCAAACTGAGTGCTGAACATAGTAAGGGGTTATTTCTCACTCATGCAAAGTCATGTGTGGGTCTCCAGGACAGTTATCCTCCAGGTGGCCACAAAGGGATCCAGGCCACTTCTGTCTTGTAGCTATGCCATTAGAACAAGGAGCTTCCCAAGCATGGTGGCAGGGGAAGAGAGGGCAGAAGGATTGTGTGGGATAATTTTTTTTTTTTTTTTTAAAGATTTTATTTATTTGAGAGAGAGAGAATGAGAGAGAGAGAGCACATGAGAGGGGGGAGGGTCAGAGGGAGAGGCAGGCTCCCTGCCGAGCAGGGAGCCCGATGCGGGACTCGATCCAGGGACTCCAGGATCATGACCTGAGCTGAAGGCAGTCGCTTAACCAACTGAGCCACCCAGGCGCCCTGTGTGGGATAATTTTAAGGGTTTACCTTGGAAGTGACTTGCATCATTTTTACCCACATCCTATCAGCCTGAATTCAGGCACACGACCCCACCTAGCTTCAGGGGAGTCTGGAAAGGTAGAGGAGCAGGCATGTGGACTGATGGGAGCACACACAGCCTCTGCCACATGCTTATGCATCAGCCCCTGTGGTTGTTAATGAGAAGGATAAGGAGAAACTGAGACATGGACCTGTGCACGCATCAGCTCACAGTCTCACTGGAAATAAAGGACATACATAGTAGTGCCATAAGGCAGCATATGATTGCTACATAATGAGAATTATTGATCAGGTACTACTACAAATCTCTCCACACTTTAAATGGCAATCTAAAGAAAATAGCAAGACAAAACCGTGGAGACCAGAGAGCATGAGACAACACTTTAGCAGGAGACAGGGACATGTGAAGGGACAAGAGGCAGGAAATAAATCCGAAAATTTAATTTAGGGTCAGATCAGAGGAAAGCTAAGGAATTTCAGAAGTCATTGACTATTTTTGAGAAAGGAAAGAAAAGATTAAGTGAAGGAACCAATTTAATGAGCACCAATTCGACCATAATAAGAAAAGTATGTAATCACTTTGTGCCTTGGTTTCTTTACCTGTAAAGTGGACCTATTGATATTTACTTGTTATGCTTATTGAGAGGATCAAATGAATAATACTTGTGAAGTGCTTATATGTATTTACACTAATACATGTAATAGTGCCTGACATAGTAAGCAGCTCACATTAATAGTAGCTGAAAAATATGTAGTCTTGGTTTGTTAACACCTCTAATGGAGGCAGTCATAACTCAAAGGACAATCTTTATTTTTTTTAATTTTTTTAAAATTTTTTATTGTTATGTTAATCACCATACATTACATCATTAGTTTTAGAAATAGTGTTCCATGATTCATTGTTTGTGCATAACACCCAGTGCTCCATGCAGAACGTGCCCTCTTTAATACCCATCACCAGGCTAACCCATCCTCCCACACCCCTCCCCTCTAGAACCCTCAGTTTGTTTTTCAGAGTCCATCGTCTCTCATGGTTCATCTCCCCCTCTGATTCCCCCTCTTCATTCTTCCCCTCCTGCTATCTTCTTCTTTATTTTTTCTTAACATACATTGCATTATTTGTTTCAGAGGTACAGATCTGAGATTCAACAGTCTTGCACAATTCACAGCGCTTACCAGAGCACATACCCTCCCCAGTGTCCATCACCCAGTCACCCCATCCCTCCCACCCCACCCCCCACTCCAGCAACCCTCAGTTTGTTTCCTGAGATTAAGAATTCCTCATATCAGTGAGGTCATATGACACATGTCTATCTCTGTTTGACTTATTTCGCTCAGCATAATACCCTCCAGTTTCAAAGGACAATTTTGACCAGGCCACTAAAGAGATTGCCCAAATGGGTTGACAACCAGGGTAAAAGGAGCAAAATATCCACGATGGGGAGAGAAATGATTTTCTGGAAGCCCCAATATTTCAGGAAGGCCACATTTCCCTCCATGCATCCTCTTGCTTTAAGAGAAAGAATATATCCAGGCATATTCCAGAGGACACTGGGGAACTGTCCAAGGAGCCTTGGCAAAACCACATGGCAGTTAAGAGAGTTAGTGCTGGCCTTGGATTGTCGAGGGAGAATTCCACCTCTGCCATTTTTGTCTGTTCCTTAGCACCAAGCACATTTCTTAGTACAGAGTAGATATCCAATAAATGCATGGAGAAATTTCCACTTTATTGGGACTGAGATAGAACACACATTTTTTGTGAATAAGTTTAGTGAAACAGTAAGGTTAATTTTTATTAAATCTGCATCATGATGTAAAGAAAACAAGGCAGATCTGTAGTGCCCCAATCTTTGTGTTGCCTGAACATCCACAAGTAAAAAGCCGTGGAAAGATGTGAATTGAAATATTGGGAGGTGGGGAGAAAGAAAACTTAGAGAATGTGGCTATTTTGCAAAGGCTGGTCCAGCAGGGATGAGCAATGTCTCCCTCAGGACAATTCTGAACCTCAGAGGCGCCTTTAGCCAGCCCAATTTAGGGAGCTTTCATGTCTCTTTCTGAGCCAGACTGGACCTTGTTAGTAAGGAGCAAGGAGATGTGAATGAGGCACTTCAACACCCAGGAGGAGCAGGTTTCAATGCCAGCTGAAGCTCCCATGACCAGTGGTGCAAGATCATACTTGGAGTGCTGGGTTACAAGAGGAAGAGCCCCATGACAGGGGAACTCCTTTGCATCCCTATACTCAGAGCAGGTAATTTACAACAAATTGTGGCAGGAGGGTTCAGGTGACAGAGGGAAAAGCAGGTTAAGAACATGGGTAGCCACAATTAGTTAGGCATCTAATCTTGATTTTGGCTCAAATCATGAACTCAGGGTCGTAAGACAGAGCCCCATGTGGGGCTTCACGCTCAGCAGGGAGTCTGCTTGAGATTTTCTCTCTCTCCCTCTCTCTCTGCCCCTCCCTTCCACTCTCTCTCAAATAAATAAACAAATCTTAAAAAAGAAGAAGAAGAAGGAGAAGAAGAGTAGCCAGATAAGCTGGGGTTACATCTGGGGTCTACCACAGACCGCCATGTGACCTTAAGGAAGGTTGTTGATTTTGCTGAGGCTCAACTTTCTCATCTATGAAATTGAGGTATATGCAGTAACTCCCTCTTGGGGCTGGTTGGGAGGACTCTGTGTATTGTTTAGCACTGTGCTGAGTACACCACGTCCGCTCAATAAATGGTGCCTCTTATCCTACCTTCCTACCTGAGAGTCATTACTGCCAGAAACAGAAAAGGGTGCCCATCAGGGCTCAGGGGCTCATGGTTCTTGTGATGAGGGTCAATCCCAAGCAGAATAAGGACTACAATCACACTCTTAGTAAAGACCCTCCATCTCACAGTGCTCTCTAATGTATCTTCACAGAATCTCAGAGAAGCAAGAGCCCCAGTTCTAACATGTGGCCAGATGCCCTGGTTGTAAGCCCTGGCTGTGCCATGGGAGCTTAAGGAAGAAATGAGGCCTCTCTGGGACCCATTTCCCCCCTTCTGTAAAATGGTGCCATTCACAATTATCCCACAAGAACTGAATAAAAGGATACAATGATGCATGCAAAGGTGTTTTGTAAACTGTAGAGCTTGGGATGATATTATCACAGTCCTGTTTGGTAGAGTGGACACACTGCTCTTAGGATTTGTGTTGGACCTGAACTTGGGGGGAAGGCAGAAAATTCTTGTGTTTTTTCCACTTACCATTTGGGGGCTTTTGAAGTCTAGCTGACTTCTCTTGGATAACAACCTCATCGGGGTTCAACAATTCATCCATTCAACACATGTTAATTTGGGGCTTCCAATTTGCCGGGTGTTCTGCATGCTGGGAATACACTGATGAATGTGGCATACAACAAGTATGGATTATTTTCACTGTCCTGTGGGGCCTCCAGGGTCCAAGCAGCCCATGCCATGCTGCTGGAACATGACATCACAGTCTACAAAAGATGAGACAACTCCAGCCCAGAAAGGTTAAATAGCTCAGTGCATTACTTAAGATACCACAGCAAGTTGGTAGATGAGTTGTTCCTGGATTCCAAAGCTTCACAATACTGAAATAAAATGGTGTATTAACAATTTAATGTAATGTGGTAACCTATTGAGAAATTACCCCATGCTTGGTTTTGGCCATTTGAGATTCTTTTGGAAAAAACAAAGGAAAGAAAATTCCAGCTTCCCTCACCACCCCATGATTGACAAGGCTTTGGTCCTGATGGGGAGGAGTGACAAAATCCTGTGAGTCCCTCATTTCCCAGAATGCCATGCAGCTCTTCAAGGGGCAGTAGGCACACAGATGTAGAAATCTTCAAACACTTTAGATCTCTTCTTCCTCTATGGGTGCTTGGTGAGCATCAAATAGAATTATTGCTGATAGAAAAGTCACCTTTTTATTGAGTGCTAGAGAGGACTAACATCCTAGTTGTCAATAACATGAACTTCTGGGGCTTCCAGAGTATCCCTACGAGCCTATTCAAGTCACCCTCCTGCATAAAGCACCCCCTGGACAGCCTAGAACTGGCACATTGTCACTTCTGCCTCATCCAGAATAAAATATGACTGAGCCCAATGTCAAGGTGGAAACATATTCTACACCTGTAGTGGGAGGAACTGGCACCTTCACTCGGTAAAGGGAATGCATACAGGGAAGGATGAATAATTGAAGACAATGATGTAATCTTCCCAAGAAGGAGAGACTAGGGAGGCCTGCCCTGTAAGCAAAACTGTGGGGGCCACAACAGGATTGCAAGGTGGCTGGTCAGACTGGAGAGGAAGGTCCTTGCGTCAAGCATGTGAAGAAAGACTTGGGGAAACTGGTCACTGATGGCAGCCAGATTTACATAGGTCAGATAAATACAATGACTTCCCTTTGCACTTGGAATCAAACCCAAAGGCACTAACTTGGAGCATCTTGTAAGGCTAGCAAGTAAGGCAGTACTAAACAAAACCAAACCCAAAAAACAAACAACAAAAAGAGCCACTGTAATAACAGTATGTCAGAGAGACCCAGGAACCAATGGGAAGAGCCGCAATGGCCAAATCTGGAACAATTTGAGCAACAAAATAAAGTAGTACTGGACTATAATTTATATATATAAGATAAATATCCAGACTGATATAAATACAAGATTAAATAAATAAGTAAAGAGAATAGACAAATCTCCCATGCAGAAAAAACCCAAATCTCTTGTCTAATCTGCATGGCCCCATGTGATGTACCCCTTCCTACCTCTCCAACATCATTCCTTTATCCACAGTATTCTAGCTATACTGCATTTCCTGTGGGCTTGGCACCTGTTATTCCTTTGCGTGGAACATTCTGCCTCCAATTCTTCACAGGGTTGACTGCCTCTTGGCACTTAGGTCAAGTGTCACCTCCACAGAGGAGTCTTCCCTGATCATCCCAACCATTCCGTCTTCCTTTGCCACCTCATTTCCCTCACAGCACTTGGCATTTCAAACATGATCTTGTTAATTTTTATTAACTGTGTTTATTTGTGTTCTCTAGTTTACAAAATAAACCATGGGAACAGTAACCTTGTCTGTGTTCTTTACCACTGCGTCCCTGATGCCAGGCACATAGTAGGTGCCAACTAAGTATTCATGGAATAAATGGGTGAGTAAATGACTGCTTACTGACCTCCATATTCATGAAGCCAGGCACAGTGCCTAGTGTGGAATAAGGATGAATGCTGTTTGTTTTGTGGATGTGTGCATGGATTAACATACAACTAAATGAGGAGATTGATGAATGAGCAAGGAAAATAAGGACTGAGCATGAATAAGAGAGTAAACTATGTCTGTAAGATCTTGGGCTGCCCCCATGTAACACATCAGTAGCGAATGCATTAGTCCAGGCTAATTCTGCAAAGTTGACCTGCAAATTGCATAGAGAGCCACCCTGGCTGGATTTATGGATCATTTGGACCTCAGCTTTTGGAAATGCCTGTTCGGGGTAGAGAAGGAAGGATGCCCATGAACTTCTCCTCTCTGAACATTTAATGAGGCTTTTGGAACAGATCATTTGGAGAGGATGTTCATCTCTATGAGGCCCAAGGTATAAAAATAGATGGATTTACTTATTGAAATGACTCCCTGCCATATTTTCCCTATGTGGCATAATGATTAAAACTCATAAATTACCATTAAGTGTGAAGTGAACAAACATTGAAACTGTGAGTATCTCCTCTGTCCCAGAACTGGGTCTCAGGAGCCCTCAGGAAGGTGTGATGGTCTGCAGCAAGGCACTTTAACTGGACGTCCAGAAGCCACATCAGGAAATAACCTCAAAGGCTTCATGGTCCCCAGACACAGAGCGAATGAGTGCACAGCCTCTGGATCTGCTGCCGGAGGGGAAGGTCCAGGAGGAAGAGGGGCTCAGGACACCTCACCATCAGGTGAAGAATTCTCAGGTTCTGTGGCCACTGTGTGTACAGCGTGTTGACTGTGGAAGGACCACACCCCACACTCCTTGATGCAGCAAATCTGTAGTGCAATCCTGTTTGGCCCAGTGGAAGGCATCTGGCATTTGAGAACCCTGGAGAAAGGAAAAATGCCTTGCTTGTCCCATGTGGTCCCAGTAGGGCTTAGCGTGGTGAGTTCCAAACTAGGTATTGAATCAGCACCTTCTTAAAATTTTTAAAACAAAAATTTCCAGGTCCCAGCCTGGACGACTGAGTCAGGATCTCTCAGGATGGGGCTCAAGGAAGCTGTGTTTTTAAAAACCCCCTGAATACCTTACTTGCCTTCTCCCCATCATCAAAATAGAAATGAACAAAATGAATGGGGCAATTGCGTCCTGGCTGGATAAAGTGTAGAATCGTGATCCCCGAAAGAAGGGAAACATTTGCTGGGAAGATACTGCGTCTGTTTCCCAGCATGTTTGCCCAAGAACACTTTTCTAAATGCAGAAAGAAGGAGACCCAAGCAGACTGTGGTGGTCTGATGGAGCTGGGCAGAGTTTGGAGTCCGGGCTGCTACAGTGGCTGGAATTTGTGGGGTAAGGCGCCGGAGGGGAGATCCGCCAGAAGGGTGTGTGGGCATGTCCCATGGAGCCTTGGGTGTAGCCTGGTTTTTGGAAGCCCAGAGCAGGACTCAGTGAGGCCTAGCAGAGGGCAGCTGCTTAGGGCCTGAGAATAAAATGGAAATGTCAGAGGCTGTGTAGGGCTTGGTGCTCCAGCTCAGCTGGAATGGAGAAGACTTGGTGTACGTCTCGGTGAAGACTATAGAATTGCCACATATTAGGGCAAGACCAAACTCTAGAGCAGGGCTCAACCTCTGCACTCCTGATAACTTTGAACAGGTAATCCTTTGTTGTGAAGGTTGTCCTGTGCATTGTAAGATGTTTAGCTGCTCTACCCACTAGATGCCAATAATACCCACCCCCATTTGTGACAACTCAGAATGCCTCTAGACATTGCAAAATGTCCTCAGGAAGATAAAATCACCCTCAGGTGAGAACCACTGCCCTAGAGTCAGGGCCACATCTCATAACTAATGAAGAAACTGAAATAAACCAGTCTTACACCCGTCCTAACAAAAAATAAAACAAAGCCAAATAGGATCAAGAGGATTCACCAGTAATTTAAATGTCTGCAATAACTCACAGCCCCTAAAGGAAAAGCAACATAATCCAGCCTGTCTATATGGTATCATCTACAATATCCAGCACACAATAAAACATTACTAGGCAAGCAAAGCAGGAACATGTGACCCATAACCAAGAAATTGGTAGTCAAATAGTTAATGACACTGTATTGTATATTAGAGAGTTGCTAAGAGAGTAGATCTTGGATGGGGCGGAGCAAGATGGCGGAGGAGTAGGAGACCTGGATTTCGTCTGGTCCCAGGAATTCAGCTGGATAGGGATCAAACCATTCTGAACACCTACAAACTCAACAGGAGATCGAAGAAAAGAAGAGCAACAGCTCTCTGAACAGAAAAGCGACCACTTTCTGGAAGGTAGGACGTGCGGAGAAGTGAATCCGAGGCGATATTCGGGAGGATAGACGGCGGGGGAGGGGCCTCCGCCTGTCGCTTCTGGCAAGTGATATAGCCGCGGAGCACAAAATCGGAACTTTTAGAAGTCTGCTCCACTGAGGGACGTCACTCCGGTGGCTAAGCGGGGGGTGAAACCCTCGTGGGACAGTGTGGTCTCAGGACCCTCGGGGTCACAGAAAGACCGGGGGTGCCTGAGTGCGGCAGAGCTCCCAGGTATCGGAGCAGGGAAGCCGGCTGCAGAGACGGAGCCCAGGCGCGGGCTCTCAGCTCGGGGCTGCCATAAACCGTGATCCGTGGCACAGTTGGGCCACTGCTCCTCCAGCAGGGACCCAACAAGCGGCAGATCCGGGGAGACTCCCCTTCCTCCACCGGGAGGAGCGGCGCGGGAGCTCACCACAGGGATCTGCTGGGTTTGGAGACTCCACACGGGGTCGGGTGCCAGAGATAGAAACGCTTGGTCACAGGCCGGGTGAGCATGGAGTGCGGCCGGAGACTGGGGAGACGGGAGTGACTGACTGCTTTTCTCTGGGGGCTGAGGAGCGGGGCCCCGAGTTCTCGGCTCCTCTGGGGCGGAGATTGGAAGGCCGCCATTTTCACTCTCGTCCTCCAAAGCTGTATGGAAAGCTTGCAGGGAACAAAAGCTCCCGAGAGCAAACCCGAGCAGATTACTTAGCCCGGACCGGCAAGGGCGGGGCAATTCCGCCTCCGGCAAAGACATTTGGGAACCACGGCCACAGGCCCCTCCCCCAGAAGATCAGCGAGAACAGCCAGCCAAGACCAAGTTTACCGATCAATGAGAACGGCAGAACTCCAGCGCTAGGGGAATACTGCACATAGAATTCATGGCTTTTTTACCATGATTCTTTTGTCTTTCAAAGTTAATTTTTTTTAACTGTCTTTTTTCTTTTCTTTTTTTTTGAATTTTTCTTTTTCCTTTTTTCAACCAACATCTTATCAATCCCTTTTTTAAAAAACATTTTTATTTTTCATTTTTAGAGTCATATTCTATCCCTTCATAGTAGTTACCCATATTTTTGGCATATATATATAAGTTGTTCTCTCTTTAAAATTTTGAGATAGTTTCTTCTAACAGAACAAAATATACCCTAAATCTCTAGTGTATGGTTTTTTTCTACTCTCCTGCCTGATCACATTCTCTCCCTTTTTTTTCCCTTTTTTCTTAATCCTTTCTTTTTTCAAACAACTTCTTATTAATTCCTTTTATAAAATTTTTTATAATTTCCATCTTTACAGTCATATTCCATCCCTTCATCATATCAACCCTTATTTTTGTACATATATAAGTTTTTCTTTCTTTAAAATTTTGGGAGGCACTTTCTTCTAACAGACCAAAATACACCCAAAATCTAGTGTGTGGCACTAATCTATATACCAGCCTGATCATATTTGATCACATTCTGTTTTTTTGTTTGTTTTGTTTTGTTCTGTTTTTCTTTGTTTTTATCTTTTTCTTTTTCTTTTTTTTTTCTTTTTCTTTTTTCTCTCTTTCCCTTTCTTTTCCCACTGCTTCAGGTCTTTTCTGATTTGTTTAGAGTATATTTTCTGGGGATGTTGTTACCCTGCTAGCATTTTGTTCTCTCATTAATCTATTCTCCTCTGCACAAAATGACAAGATGGAAAAAATCACCTCAACAAAAAGAACAAGAGGTAGTACCGACTGCCAGGGACCTACTCAATACGGACATTAGTACGATGTCAGATCTAGAGTTCAGAATCATCACTTTAAACATACTAGCTGGGCTTGAAAAAAGCATGGAAGTTATTAGAGAAACCCTTTCTGGAGAAATAAAAGAACTAAAATCTAACCAAGTAGAAATCAAAAAGGCTATTAATGAGGTGCAATCAAATATTGGGGCGCTAACTGCTAGGATAAATGAGGCAGAAGAAAGAATCAGTGAGATAGAAGACCAAATGATGGAAAATAAAGAAGCTGAGAAAAAGAGAGATAAACAACTACTGGATCACGAGGGCAGATTTCAAAGATAAGCGATACCATAAGACAAAACAACATTAGAATAATTGGGATCCCAGAAGAGGAAGAAAGAGAGAGAGGGGCAGAAGGTATATGGAGCAAATTATAGCAGAAAACTTCCCTAATTTGGGGAAGGAAACAGGCATCAAAATCCAGGAAGCACAGAGAACCCCTCTCAAAATCAATAAAAATAGGTCAACACCCCGACATCTAATAGTAAAACTTACGAGTCTCAGAGACAAAGAGAAAATCCTGAAAGCAGCTCAGGAGAAGAGATATGTAACCTACAATGGTAGAAACATTAGATTGGCAACAGTTCTATCCACAGAGACCTGGCAGGCCAGAAAGGACTGGCAGGATATATTCAGAGCACTAAATGAGAAAAATATGCAGCCAAGAATACTATATCCAGCTAGGCTGTCATTGAAAATAGAAGGAGAGATAAAAAGCTTCCAGGACAAACAAAAACTAAAGGAATTTGCAAACACGAAACCAGCCCTACAAGAAATCTTGAAAGGGGTCCTCTAAGCAAAGAGAGAGCCTAAAAGCAACATAGACCAGAAAGGAACACAGAAAATATACAGTAACAATCACCTTACAGGCAATACAATGGCACTAAATTCCTATCTTTCAATAGTTACCCTGAATGTAAATGGGCTAGATGCCCCAATCAAAAGACACAGGCTATCAGATTGGATTAAAGAACAAGACCCATCGATATGCTGTCTGCAAGAGACTCATTTTAGAACCAAAGAGACCCCCAGATTGAAAGTGAGGGGGTGGAAAACCATTTACCATGCTAATGGACACCAAAAGAAAGCTGGGGTGGCAATCCTTATGTCAGACAAATTAGGTTTTAAATCAAAGACTGTAATAAGAGATGAGGAAGGACACTATATCCTACTTAAAGGGTCTATCCAACAAGAAGATCTAACAATTGTAAATATCTATGCCCCTAACATGGGAGCAGCCAATTATATAAGGCAATTAATAACAAAAAAACACATCGACAACAATACAATAATAGTGGGGGACTTTAACACCCCCCTCACTGAAATGGACAGATCGTCTAAGCAAAAGATCAACAAGGAAATAAAGACTTTAAATGACACACTGGACCAAATGGACTTCACAGACATATTCAGAACATTCCATCCCAAAGCAACGGAATATACATTCTTCTCTAGTGCCCATGGAACATTCTCCAGAATAGATCACATCCTAGGTCATAAATCAGGTCTCAACTGGTACCAAAAGATTGGGATCATTCCCTGCCTATTTTCAGACCACAATGCTTTGAAACTAGAGCTAAATCACAAGAGGAAAGTCGGAAAGAACTCAAATAACATGGAGGCTAAAGAGCATCCTACTGAAGAATGAATGGGTCAACCAGGAAATTAAAGAAGAATTAAAAAAATTCATGGAAACCAATGAAAATGGAAACACAACTATTCAAAATCTTTGGGATGCAGCAAAGGCAGTCCTAAGAGGAAAGTATATAGCAATACAAGCCTTTCTCAAGAAACAAGAAAGGTCTCAAGTACACAATCTAACCCTACACCTAAAGGAGCTGGAGAAAGAAGAGCAAATAAAGCCTAAACCCAGCAGGAGAAGAGAAATAATAAAGATCAGAGCAGAAATCAATGAAATAGAAACTAAAAGAACAGTAGAACAGATCAACGAAACTAGGAGCTGGTTCTTTGAAAGAATTAACAAGAATGATAAACCCCTGGCCAGACTTATCAAAAAGAAAAGAGAAATGACCCAAATCAACAAAATCATGAATGAAAGAGGAGAGATCACAACCAACACCAAAGAAATACAAACAATTATAAGAACATATTATGAGCAACTCTATGCCAGCAAATTAGATAACCTGGAAGAAATGGATGCATTCCTAGAGATGTATCAACTACCAAAACTGAACCAGGAAGAACTAGAAAACCTGAACAGACCTATAACCACTAAGGAAATTGAAGCAGTCATCAAAAATCTCCCAACAAACAAAAGCCCAGGGCCAGATGGCCTCCCAGGGGAATTCTACCAACCATTTAAAGAAGAATGAATACCTATGCTTCTGAAACTGTTCCAAAAAATAGAAATGGAAGGAAAACTTCCAAACTCGTTTTATGAGGCCAGCATTACCTTGATCCCAAAATCAGACAAAGACCCCATCAAAAAGGAGAATTACAGACCAATATCCCTGATGAACATGGATGCAAAAATTCTCACCAAAATACTAGCCAATAGGATCCAACAGTACATTAAAAGGATTATTCACCACGACCAAGTGGGATTTATCCCTGGGCTGCAAGGTTGGTTCAAGATCCGCAAATCAAACAATGTGATACAATACATTAACAAAAGAAAGAACAAGAACCATATGATCCTCTCAATAGATGCAGAAAAAGCATTTGACAAAGTACAGCATCCTTTCTTGATCAAAACTCTTCAGAGTATAGGCATAGAGGGTACATACCTCAATATCATAAAAGCCATCTATGAAAAACCTACAGCGAATATCATTCTCAATGAGGAAAAACTGAGAGCTTTCCCCCTAAGGTCAGGAACACGCCAGGGATGTCCACTATCACCACTGCTATTCAACATAGTATTGGAAGTCCTAGCCACAGCAATCAGACAACAAAAAGAAAACAAAGGCATACAAATTGGCAAAGAAGAAGTCAAACTCTCACTCTTTGCAGATGATATGATACTTTATGTGGAAAACCCAAAGGACTCCACCCCAAAACTGCTAGAACTCATACAGGAATTCAGTCAAGTGGCAGGATATAAAATCAATGCACAGAAGTCAGTGGCATTCCTATACACCAACAACAAGACAGAAGAAAGAGAAATTAAGGAGTCGATCCCATTTACAATTGCACCCAAAACCATAAGATACCTAGGAAGAAATCTAACCAAAGAGGCAAAGAATCTGTACTCAGAAAACTATAAAATACTCATGAAGGAAATTGAGGAAGACACAAAGAAATGGAAAAACGTTCCATGCTCATGGATTGGAAGAACAAATATTGTGAAGATGTCAATGCTACCTAGAGCAATCTACACATTCAATGCAATCCCCATCAAAATACCACCCACTTTTTTCAAAGAAATGGAACAAATAATCCTAAAATTTGTATGGAACCAGAGAAGACCCCGCATAGCCAGAGGAATGTTGAAAAAGAAAAGCAAAGCTGGTGGCATCACAATTCCGGACTTCCAGCTCTATTACAAAGCTGTCATCATCAAGACAGTATGGTACTGGCACAAAAACAGGCACATAGATCAATGGAACAGAATAGAGAGCCCAGAAATGGACCCTCAACTCTATGGTCAACTAATCTTTGACAAAGCAGGAAAGAATGTCCAATGGCAAAAAGACAGTCTCTTCAAGAAATGGTGTTGGGAAAATTGGACAGCCACATGCAGAAGAATGAAACTGGACCATTTCCTTACACCACACACAAAAATAGACTCCAAATGGTTGAAAGACCTCGATGTGAGACAGGAGTCCATCAAAATCCTAAAGGAGAACACAGGCAGCAACCTCTTCGACCTCAGCCGCAGCAACTTCTTCCTAGAAAGCTCGCCAAAGGCAAGGGAAGCAAGGACAAAGATGAACTATTGGGACTTCATCAAGATAAAAACCTTTTGCAAAGCAAAGGAAACAGTCAACAAAACCAAAAGACAACCAACAGAATGGGAGAAGATATTTGCAAACGACATATCAGAGAAAGGGCTAGTATCCAAAATCTATAAAGAACTCATCAAACTCAACACCCAAAGAACAAAGAATCCAATCAAGAAATGGGCAGAAGACATGAACAGACATTTTTCCAAAGAAGACATCCAAATGGCCAACAGACACATGAAAAAGTGCTCAATATCGCTCCGCATCAGGGAAATCCAAATCAAAACCTCAATGAGATACCACCTCACACCAGTCAGAATGGCTAAAATTAACAAGTCAGGAAATGACAGATGTTGGCAGGGATGCGGAGAAAGGGGAACCCTCCTACACTGTTGGTGGGAATGCAAGCTGGTGCAGCCACTCTGGAAAACAGTATGGAGGTTCCTCAAAAAGTTGAAAATAGAGCTACCCTACGATCCAGCAATTGCACTACTGGGTATTTACCCCAAAGATACAAAAGTAGGGATCCGAAAGGGTACGTGCACCCCGATGTTTATAGCAGCAATGTCCACAATAGCCAAACTGTGGAAAGAGCCAAGATGTCCATCGACAGATGAATGGATAAGGAAGAGGTGGTATATATATACAATGGAATATTATGCAGCCATCAAAAGGAATGAGATCTTGCCATTTGCAACGACGTGGATGGAACTGGAGGGTATTATGCTGAGCGAAATAAGTCAAACAGAGAAAGACATGTATCATATGACCTCACTGATATGAGGAATTCTTAATCTCAGGAAACAAACTGAGGGTTGCTGGAGTGGGGGGTGGGGTGGGAGGGATGGGGTGACTGGGTGATGGACACTGGGGAGGGTATGTGCCCTGGTAAGCGCTGTGAATTGTGCAAGACTGTTGAATTTCAGATCTGTACCTCTGAAACAAATAATGCAATATATGTTAAGAAAAAAAAAAAGAAGAAAGTAGCAGGAGGGGAAGAATGAAGGGGGGGAATCGGAGGGGTAGACGAACCATGAGAGACGATGGACTCTAAAAACAAACCGAGGGTTCTAGAGAAGAGGGGGGTGGGAGGATGGGTTAGCCTGTTGATGGGTATTGAGGAGGGCACGTTTTGCATGGAGCACTGGGTGTTATGCACAAACAATTAATCATGGAACACCATATCTAAAACTGATGATGTAATGTATGGGGATTAACATAACAATAAAAAATTTTAAAAAAAAGAGAGTAGATCTTGTAAGTTCTCATTATAAGAGAAGGAATTTGTACCCATGTGAGGTTATAGATGTTATCTAAATTTATTGTGGTGATCACTTCACCGTATATGCATATATCAAATCATTTTGTCACCACCTGAACCTTATACAATGTATTATGTCAATTATATCTCAACAAAACTGGAAAGAAAGGAAATTGGTAATCAATAGAAACAGATTCTTAAATGGCACAGGTATTGGAATTAGCAAAAGGACCCTAAATCAGCTGTTATAAATATGTTCAAAAACTTAAAAGAACAAATGGCTATGATGAGCCAAGAAATGGAGAATTCCAGCAGAGAAATGGGAACTATGAAAAAGAATCAAATAGAAATGATAAAACTGAAAATTCCAATATTTGTAATGAAAAATTCATTAAATGGGGTTAAAAACAGATTAGAGACTGCAGAATAAAGGATCAGGAAACATGAAGGTAAATCAAGAGAAATGATTCAACATGAAAACAGAGAGTAAAGAGTTTTTTTAAAAAAAAGAACAACCAGGGGCACCTGGGTGGCTCAGTTGGTTAAGCATCTGCCTTCGGCTCAGGTCCTGATCCCAGGGTCCTGGGATGGAGCCCCGCATCGGGCTCCCTGCTTGGTGGGAAGCCTGCTTTCTCCCTCTCCCACTCCCCCTGCTTGTGTTCCTGCCCTTGCTATCTCTCTCTCTGTCAAATAAATAAATAAAATCTTAAAAAAAAAAAAAATAAATAAATAAAGAACAACCATCACTTTATACAGTCAATTGTTTTTAGACAAACATGTCAAAATTATTCAATGGGGAAAGAGAGTCTTGTCAGCAAATAATATTAAAACAACTGACTAGTGAAATGAGAAAAAAAGAACCCCACACCATATTCAAAAATCAACTTGAGATGAACCATACATTTAAACATAAAATCTAATATCTGGAACAACATAAAATCTAACACCTGAAAGAAGACAAGAGAACATTTTAGGTAAGCCAGGGTTTTTTAAGTAGGACAAGAACAGCAAAGAACAATAACTATATAAAAGTAATAAATTGGATGCCATCAAAATTAAAACCTTTTGTTCCTCAAAAGATACCATTAAAAAAAATGGATTCACCACAGATGGGAGCTACACTTGTGGTGTGCACAGCATAATGTATAAAGAAGTTGAAACACTATGTTGTACACACGAAACTAATGGAACATTGCGTGTCAACTACACTCAAATTAAAATTTTTAAAAAATTGATTCACTGTTCTTGATGCCATGAAGAATATTTATGATTCATAGAAAGAAGTAAAAAAATCACCATGAACAGGAATTTGAAAGAAGTTGATCCCAATCCCCGTGGAGGACATTGAGGTGTTCAAGACTTCAGTGGAGAAAGTATTTGCAGATGTCGTGGAAACAGCAAGAGAACGAGAATTAGAAGTGGAGCCTGGAGATGGGACTGAATTGCCGCAATCTCATGATGAGCCATGGGAAACTTTAATGGATGAGGACTTGCTTCTTAAGGATGAGCACAGAAAGTGGTTTCTTCAGATGGAATCTACTCGTGGTGAAGATGCTGTGAAGACTGTCGAAAGGACAAGAGAGGATTCAGAATATTACATGAACTTAGTTGATAAAGCAGCAGCAGCAGGGCTTGAGAGGATTGACTCCATTTTAAAAGAAGTTCTACTGTGGATAAAATGCTACCAAACAGCATCGCATGCTGCAGAGAAATCATCCGTGAAAGAAGAGTCAATGGGGTAAATGTCATGCTGTCTTATTTTAAGAAATTTCTTATTTCTTATTTTAAGAAATTGTCACAGCCACCCCAGCCTTCAGCATCGAGGCAAGACCCTCCATCAGCAAAACAATTACTACTTGCTGAAAGCTCAGATGCTGGTTAGCAATTTTTTTAGTAATAAAAATATTATAATTAAGGTACATACACTGTTTTTTAGACACAATGCTATTGCACACTTAACAGATGACAGGATGGTGTGAACATAACTTTCATATGCACTGAGAAACCAAAAAATTCATTTGACTCACTTTATTAAGATACTCACTTTATTGCAATGGTCTGGAACCGAATCTGCAGTATCTTTGAGGTATGCCTGTATAATTAATTGATTTTTGATAAAGATATCAGGGCAATTTAGTGGAATAAAAGAACTATTTCCGCAAATGGAACAGGCACAAATAGATAACTGCACGGGGAAAGATTAACTTTAACTTCCATCTTATACCAGACAAAAATTCAATTTGTACTAGATCAAAGACATAAATGTAAATGCCCAAACTGTACAGCTCTATGCTTCTAGGAGAAAACATATGAGAAAAGCCGCAGGTCTTGAAGTAGGCAAAGATTTCTTAGAAAAGGCCTTATATGCACAAACTATGAAAAGTCGGTAAACTGGACTTCACCAAAATTTTAAACGTCTGTTTATCAAAAGACATCATTAAGAAAAGGCAAACCACATACTGGGAAAAGGTATTTGTATATCTGACAAAAGGCTTGTAGTATACCTACATCTACTGTGTATTTATATCTATCATCTATCTTTCTATCTATTATCTATCATCTCCTACAATTCAATAATTAAAAGAAATATAATACCCAAAAAGATGAACCAAAACTTGAAAAGACACTTCATAAAAATATGTATTTGAATAACAAGTTATGAAAACCATTTGTCATCAGGGAAATTCAAGTTACAACTCTAATAAAGATTCTACTTTATACCCACTAAAATACCTGTCATCACAAAATGTTGAAAACAATGTGAAGCAATGGAAGCTGTCATACTTTGCTGGTGGGTGTGCCAAAGATTACAGGTACTTTGGAAACGTCTTTGGCAGTTTCTTATAAAATTAACTGTATACCTACTCTGTGACCCAACAATTCGGCTCTAAAGCTAGCTTCATTGCCAGTGGAGGAGACAGTGTGAGCAAAGAGGTAACCAGATGAAGACACAAGATAATTTGAGGTTGTAGATGTGATCTGATAATGCTTAGCAAGGTTGTGGTGGGGGTAGCTGCTGTTATTTTTATCAATCAGTGAGATCCTTGAAGGCAGAGACGGTTCTGAATCGTTCCTAGCCTCTAGCACAATGCCTGAAGACATTCAAAATGTGTTTACTGAGTGGCTGAGTTGGAATGAGTGAATGAACTAAAGGAATGAATGGAAATGATGAACCCAAATCCACAATTAAAAGAAGGCAATTAAGCCCTGACTCATGAAATACTAATAATGTGAACAGGCACTTAGAGAAGGGAGATAGACTGGAGATGTCTGGGAAGGCTTCCTGGAGGTGGTAAATTCTGAACTGGTTCTCTAAAGAAGGTTCAGAAGCCGGTGGGTGAATGAGAGAACTGGACTGGGCTGGAGGGGAAGACTCAGACGAGGAGAACACTCTGGAGAGAAGCCTGGTTGGAGACACATGCTTCTGTGTTAATAGTCAGCCTTGTGGGAAGGTGGCATAGAAGACTCTGCTGATGTCAGCCAGGTGACAAGAAGGGGTTCTTCTCAGCCCTTCTGCCAGACATTCCACTGACTCACAATCTACCAGCACTCAGCACCGTCATGCAAGGCTCTCTAGGTGGTGGCTTAAGGGCTATTGTTGCCACTCTGCCATCCTCCTCTGGCCCTGGTGGAGTGTCCGACCTACATTAGGCCTCTTTCTCAGCACCCTTGGCTGACCTCCCAGCAAGCAGCTGATGCGGGGCTTGTTCCAGAGGTGATTTGCAACTGCAGTAGGGGTGCAGTCGGGGTGGGACCAGAGCCAACCTGAGCCCTGACCTCAGATTTAAACTAGATGCACCAATTTGTTATGCCCTGGAAAAAAAAAAAAAAATCCCATTTTTTAAACTGAGTCATAAACCTAACCTAGACCATCTTGAAAACATCAATGAACCATCTCAAACTAGAAACATATTTTTTTCTAAATGAAAGACCTAGAATGGTGGTCTTCCAACATTAGTGAAAATCGGCTTCACCTGGTGGACCTGTTTGACCACAGATGGCTGGGCCCCACCCAGTTTCCCACCCTATGGGTCTGGGGTGAGGCCTAAGAACTTGTATTTCTAAGGAATTGCCAAGTGGTACCGATGCTCCTGGCCCAGGGATCACACTTGAGAACCACTAATCCAGATTATCTAGGAGCATCCCAATATACTCCTGCCCTGAACCGTGCAGCTGCTTGGTTGCTGTTCTTATTAAAGCCCCGATTTGGAGTGATAACCATAACAATGACAATTGTACTTCTTGAGCGGCCACCTCTCATGCCACGGTTCTTAATCTTCTTGGTTGTTTAAGATTTCCTAAGAAAATCTGGTTTAAAAAATCATGGGAGCCATTTCCACAGAAAAATGCATGCACGAACGGAATTTTACCTGCACTTTGCTGGGGTTGAGTCCAGACCAATTTCCAGAACAGCAGAAAACCTGCTAAGTAACAATAGGCTGCACCTGCAGTGGAGAGCCGGGCCTCAGTGCTCTCTGCTGTGTGACGTTAAGTTAACTGCTTACCCTCTCCGGGACTCTGAATGAGGCTCATCAAACCTTCTTTTGATTACTTCCAGAGAATGGGGTCTTTTGGGGAAGCTGGAGAACAAATCTTCACTTTTGATAGGAAATTCTATCTTGATTGTTTTAAAATTTTGGCGTTTGGTGTTTTAATTTACACAGGCACACCAAGCTTACACTCTCGCATTTTAGTCTTCTGAAAACGTGTACACAGCCTTTTTCATGAAATCCAAATCAATAGCCAATTAAAAACCTTGAAAGCCTTTGTGTGATGCATACAAATGAAATTTAAAAAATCCTCAGCCATGTTAGTTTTTAGTTCGCATGTATACGGCAATGAAATCACACTAAAATGGCAAATAACTCAAGCTAAGTAAATGTGGTATAAATATTAAACATGCACCAACCTCCCCGGGTTTTATGAAACTCAAGTGGGAAAATGTACGTGAAAGAACTTTAGAAATGTGTTATCTGCATTTAAAGGTTGTTTTGATTGGTACGACCATCATCATGCCTATGGGGCTTGAAACCCTGCCAAGGGCCTCCTACAAGCTCCTTTCTGCTAGTTTCTGAAACTCATTCCCCTCACACCTATTTTCAGGTGGGAGGCTCTTCTCTGAGAGAAGCTCAAGTCCTTAACTCTAAATCCTAGTGTGAGTGTTTGTACATGTGTGTGTACCAGGGTAGGTGTGTGCATGTGTGTGTATGGTCTTCAATGTATGAATATATGCTCCCCATTCCTCCTCTCTCCGTCTCTCTCTCCAAACACACACACACACACACACACACACACATTAACAAGGGAATAATAACAAATGACACATAAAAGCCATGAGCTGCCCTTTGCTTGGCCAGCAGGCCCTGTCCCCATGTTGACCCTTTTGCCCTGCTTTCCCAAAGTCATCAACAGCTTCAGAGTTTTTTCAGTGAGCTCATCACTGAGGTCCCAGTGGTCAGTCAGTGACTCCCTGGCAGTGCAATTAGTGTCCACTGCACACAACAAGTAGGTTCTAATAGGTTCCAGGTCCCCTGCCCTGAAGTTCTCATCTCCGGCTGTGGTGACGTCCTCAGCCAAGCTGCCCTCATTAAGGCTCCTGGCTGTCCTCACCTGTACTGACTACACTAGGCTGAGTCTGGGAGGTAGATGGAGCCTTGGCCTGGGAGCCAGGACACTAGGTCCTAGGCACGCCCCACTCTGCCTGACTCATGAGCATTGGTTCATGTGCCTTCCCTCTCTGGGCCTCAGTGTCTCCACATATAAAATGTGAACAGCTGAGTTAGCCCTATGTTTCTAAGCCTTTGAGGGGAGCTGTGGGAGCCCTTTGAGGAGCTAATGAAGCAATGGAGTCCTCTCCCCAGAAGAGCACACATAACATACATGCAAAAATAATGAATGTTTGATTTTAGGGGTTCAGAAATCTTCTAGAGCCCATCCATAAACCCTAGGATAGCCCTGAGTTTCATTCCAGCACTACCAACTACACAAGGTGATGATAAACTCTCTTCTCTCTTCCCTCGGTCTGTCTCTCCTCTCTTTCTGTCCCTCAGTGTGGTCACAGGGATCAAAGAGGCAACGAATGGAGAAATTGAACATGTGAGGGACATACTGTCAGTACACAGGCCTCTCTACACCTCCTTGTTAACTCCATGATGACAATATCTACCCTTAAGCACCTACTTAGTGCCAGATGATGTACTAAGAGCTGTCTGTGCATAATCTCATTTAATTTTCAGATTAATCCTCTGAGGGGGCTACCATTACCTCCATTTTGCAGGTGAGAAAATTGATCACACAGATTTTAATTACCTTGCCTGAGATCAAACTGTCAGTAAGCGGCAAAGAACAGATAAGTTTTGACTGAGATAGAATAGCCAGATAATGGGTGGTCCAGGTTGTCTGTCACAGTGATGACTTTTATGCGCTGGAGGAAATAATAAAAGTGATCCCCGGACTGAAAGAGCAGGGCAGCTACTCAAGGACAGACACACACATGCACGTGCACACATGCACACACACATATGCACATACACATAGACACACACACAGGGACCAAAGAAACCAAGTTAGACCAGTATAGATGGATACAGAAGTTGAAGCAGTCTTGGACTGGGTGTCACGCGCAAAGAATGAATCATGGATCACTACATCAAAAACTAATGATGTACTGTATGGTGACTAACATAACATAATAATAATAAAAAAAATGAACCAGCCTTGGGATTGAGGTGCCTGGAAGGACCAGGCAAGGAAGTTAATCAGGGGCACTTCCTGGAGGAGGTAAAACTGGGCTAAACTTGAAAAAAAAAAAAAAAGGAAAAGATAAACAGACAGTGAAGGACAACGAGGGGCACTTTCTAGGCAGGAGGACTAGCTGAGGCAGAGGGAGCCTGGGGCCATTCCAGTTCAGCAAACATTCAATGAGCACCTACTATGTGCACTCTGCCGCAGTATGAGAGGTCCTGTGCTTCGGCCATTCAGTGTCTAGTGGGGGTGACAGGAGGCATGCAGCAATGTCAGTCCATGTGACTCAGGCAGCCAAAAGGTTTGTAAAGAGCCAGGATGTGGCTTCGGAGCCCGTCAGTCCTGGGTTTGAATCCCAGCTCTGCCACTCATTGACTGCATGGTGAACTTGTTAATTACCTGCTCCAGCCTCAATTTTCTCATGTGTAAAATGGGGATAATCACCGGATCTGCCTTGAAGAGTTCTTGAAAGTGTTAACTGAGATAATGCATCTGAAGGGCTTAGCATAGTGCTGACCAAGAATAAGTACTAAATGGTCGTGACTTTCATTGGCCTCATCATTTATAACTGTAATAAATTTATTAGCATGATGCCTGGCACATACTAGATACTTAAGTGTTAGTGCCTGTTCATTCAAGATAGAAAAAAAAAATGCTTTATTGTATCAGAGGGGCAAAGGAAAGAGTCTGCTTTGCTCCCTTGACTGATGTCCGGGGAGCGAATCGCACAGTTCTTTAGAAGAGGGGCAATGTGCTAATGAACTGCACAGATTTGGAGAACTGGACACTCATCAGTGACAACTGGTAACTCTGACAGGTGAAATTGAACACTTAGAACATTTCACTTGATTCCTTTCAAACACACACAGAGAGACAGGCCTACATCTTGGCTTTTTCCTTAATTGGTCACATTTTGAAGCATGCTGCTTACTTGTGACCCCGGAGTTAATAAACAGTCAGTCGGAGCCCTCACTGTATCGAAAGCAGTTTACAGGAAGGAGATTTGCTGGGTGCCAACAATCATCCGCTGGGGTTTTAGAGCAAATTACCCATCCATCAATTTCTCTTCTCCTAGGAGGTATTGTTTCAGGCCAAGGGATCCTTGCTAGAAGTGAGATCAATAAATAGAAATTCAAATTTACTCCAAAGGCACCTAAAACACATGTCCCCAACTGGCTCCACTTTCTTGCCCTCCCCCACAAAGTGAACCTCCCTCCTGCCTCGGAGGGAGAAGCTGGCTCCAAGCAGTAGGCTCGGCATCCTCCTTACCACCTCCCTCACACCCCACCTTTAATCAGTCACCAAATCTGATGATTCCCCTTCTGAGATGTCTCTCCACTCCCATTCCCACTGCCCTAGACCCTCGTCTGGTGCTAATGAGACACCTGCCATTGTCTCCTAATGGCTCCCCCTGCCGCCATTCTTGCTCCCTTTCAAGCTATTCTCCGTGTGGCTGCAAAGGAGAACCTTCTAAAATGCAAATTCAGTCCCATCACGCTTCCATTAAAACTTTCCGAAGGCTCCCTGTTAACTTCAGGATAAAGTCTCATCTTCATATGATGGCAAGCAAGGCGCATCAAGATCCCAAGGCTGCCTACCTCCCCGCCTCCTTGCTCCCTTTCCTGTGCTATGATGAACGCTTCAGCAGGACCGAAGGCCCTAAAAAGACTCCTGGTTCTGCCCAGCTATGCATCCAATCCCTGGATGCCCTCTTTTCCTTGTTGGCTTGGAAACTTCATCCCTTGCCCTCCTGCAAAGCTCAATGCTGATATTATTACCTGTGTGAAGCCTTCTGCTACAGCTGTCTCTCCTAGAAACAGAGTTTATCACCCCGTCTTGTAACAATGTGAATATATTTCAATTGTTGAATACATGTCACTGTATTAAAACTCCTTATATTCAAGCCTGCTCTCTATTCCAAACTGAGAACAAGGTGATGTTAGGATCCTTGCATCTTTCTATCCAAAGTGCAAGCCCAAGCAGGCTCCATGTGGATAATTTCATTTCACCTTCACAATATTCATATTAGGTGGGTACTATCACTGTTTCCATTTTATACAGAAAGAAACCGAGGCTTGGAGAGATTAAGAGATTAAGGGCTCAAGAAATACTGGTTTCTTTACTGGATGTTAATCAGGCACTCATTCTTTTAAATCAGCCTCTCCAACTTGAAAACACATTTAGAGCAAGAGCCTAAAAGACCCTAACGGGAACGTTCGGGAGTATATTTAGTGTATCAAGGGAGTCTACGTATATGACCTTTTTCAAAACAAAACTCAAGTGAACATGTAGTCATGGGAAGAGCCTGAATCTAGAGAACCCAGGTTCTGAACAACTCCGGTCATTTTATTTGTTGCATAACTTTCCTCAAGCCAAAAGCTTCAGGTGCCTGCAGCTGGAATGGTGGGTACCAGGGGGCTGTGAGTGGGGTCAGTGACAGCATCTGCTACAAACAGTAGCAGTAAATTACAAGATTCCATTCACTGACCATTGACAATGATGCTAAGCACATGGCATGACTTAGCTCTCTGATAACTTGCCCAGGGTTGCACTCTGCCAGTAAGCAGCAGAGCTGGTACTTAACCCCACATCCACCTGAGGCCAGACCGCAGACTCTTACACCATGACTACACACTGCTGCACATTACAGTGTGTTAAGAATTAGGCAGTTTCAGTGGCTGGAAGGGACCCCCAAGGTGGAGCTTCTGGGGTCCAAAAGCTCTGCCCAGTGCCATGTGATGAACGTGTCATGTGTACTGGGGCTGTGAAGACCATCACAACCAGAGAGGAAGGGTCCAACTGCCTAGGTGAGCCTGGGATCTCATCTTCTGTGCTAAAGACTTCACTTTGCATCCACCAATGAGGATTAAGACCTCCTCAGCATCCACAAGAAGGTAGGAGCCACAAAGAGGTCAAGGGAACAGGAAACCCCTGCATTCTCGACCAAAACAAAACAAACAAAAAATTCCTGGCACTTCTCCCAGCCTGGCACTGAAAGAGTTAACCTGAAACTGCCTCTATGATGAATGGCTATAATACTGTCTATGTAATGGGTTTCCTATTTAAATTTTGTGAGGATTTAATCAGTTGGGCGCAGCTGTGCAAGATGCACCATAAACTATGTTGAAAAATATGTAGACATATACATTTATCTGCTACAAATTAAGCTCACTTAGAGGTGGTCTTAATGGCCCATGTAGCCATCATTACAAGCATAAATTCTAAACTGTCTGTTTCCAGTGAATTTGCTTTGAGAAAAAAATTAATGCTCATCCTTAGCAGAGCACAGTAATAAATGAAAGGACCCTTAATTTGCAAAGCGCTAATAGCCTGGCCATTTTTCATTAGGAACCCCACACTGGATCATGTATGGCAGGGTGGCTTCATGGGGGATTCCACTGCCCAGGCTGGGGAGGGATGGGGACGCCTTTCTGGAACCCTACCTCTGTGCTCAGAGGAAGACTGAAATCCTGGTTCTAAGGAGAGGCTGTTGTCTGCATGCCCATCAGTTTGGGCTACATCCTTTCATCCAGGGATGCACACCAGGCTTTGCTCAGCACACAGACAGCCCAAGAGTAAGCACACATCTTGGTCCTAATGAGAATCCACAGCAAATAGAAGTTCTGTCACTTCTCTTAGGTCCCAGGACTGGAAAGGGGACAAGGTGGCAGGGTTTGAGTACCAACCTGCTACTCTGGCACAGTCTCATCCTGGCAACTCCCTTCTCCTTGTGGAAACCAAGAGCTGCCAGTTTGTAAAACATTCTCTCTTTTCTCATATCTCAGTTGATCCTTAGCTTACTTATAACAACCCTAGGAGGTAGATACCATTATTTCCCCCACTTTAATTATGGGGACAGGCCCTGGATAGGAGTGAGACAAGAGAAGCACCTAGATGTAAAGTTTAGGAAATAATTCACTCTTGGGGCCCTGCAAGTGCCAAGTCTACATTTGCGTGACCCTGACATTCAATGCCTCCTTAAACTTGGCTGCTTAAGTGCCATTCTTGTGTCACTCTAGTCCCACTCCTGGATGGGGACCCCAAGGCACAAAGAAGTTGAGTGACTTGCCCAATGACAGCATAGGTACCACGTGAGAGAGCTAGAGTCCAATTCATAGCCAGCTAACTCCAAATGCCATTATCTTTTCCATGTGCCAGATATGCCCATTTGAATTGAGAAGTTTAGTTTCTTTTTTTCTTTTTAATTTTTTTATTGTTATGTTAATCCCCATACATTACATCATTAGTTTTAGATGTAGTGTTCCATGATTCATTGTTTGTGCATAACACCCAGTGCTCCATGCAGTGGGGGGTGGGGTGGGAGGGATGGGGTGACTGGGTGATGGACACTGGGGAGGGTATGTGCTCTGGTAAGCGCTGTGAATTGTGCAAGACTGTTGAATCTCAGATCTGTACCTCTGAAACAAATAATGCAATATATGTTAAGAAAAAAAAAAAAAGAATGTAGCAGGAGGGGAAGAATGAAGGGGGGAAAATCGGAGGGGTAGACGAACCATGAGAGATGATGGACTCTGAAAAACAAACTGAGGGTTCTAGAGGGGAGGGGGGTGGGAGGATGGGTTAGCCTGGTGATGGGTATTGAGGAGAAGTTTAGTTTCATTCAGCCCATGATGGGCACTTACTGTGAGTCAAGCTGTATAGTAGGAGCTTTGACATATTTGCCTTGTCTCATTTTGGGGTTGCACTAGAAAGTAGTAGAAGTGGGAGGGGGTGCCTGAGTGGCTCAGCTGGGTGAGCATCTGACTCTTGATTTCGCTCAGTGTGGAGTCTGCTTGTCTCTCTCCCTTCCCCTCTGCCCCTCCCCATTCTCTCTCTCTATTTCCTTCTCTCTCTCTCTAAAATAAATAATAAGTAAATAAATAAAAATCTTAAAAAAAAGGAAGTGGTAAAAGGATTAAAACACTGAAAATCAGAATTTCAAACAAACAAAAAAACCTACTGAAGCCTCAACAGTAACGAAGACAACACTGATCTCCCGGGAGTGTCCCTATTGGCATGCTAGATAGCTCCTCTCTTGACCTAGGAGACATCTCCCAGAGCTCTTACCCTCTGCCTCTGGCCCCTGGACCAGCCTCCCTATCTGAGACAAGTCATCAAATGGGGAGACAAGTTATTTCTTCTCTAAGCCCCCTCTAGGAAATCTTCAGCATGCCCTGCACCATTTCCATAGCAAACACCAGGGGAGGAGAATAAATCTTTACAGATCTGGCCTGTGGTTCTGCACAATTTAACAATTGACAAGATTGTGGTAACGACAGGCAAGTGTCATTACTGATTTAGCATCATTGCCATTGAAACAGATGATGAAATTAGAAGCAGCCAAATAGAGGCGCTTGCCCCCCATGCTGAACGTCTGGGAAAGGTGATCATGAGAAGCTGCACTTACCCTATCCCTGGGCGGGTTCCAGCAGATGGTGTCCACACAGGACAGTCCAGTGGGCACTGGGGAGATTGTGGGAATGGGGAGCCAAGTACAGTTTTGGAGTTCACATGCAGAGAAGACCAGGCTGAATTCCTGACAGATTGTACTGATATTTAAAGTGAAATATATGACCAGACACTTCACAGATACTAAAATTTTTTTTACAGCAAGTAGGGTTAGAACTCATCTGAACCCATGCCTGATGCTAAGGGCCTCTTTACTGCACCAACGGTTTCTAAGCCAGCTCCCCTCTGTTTGTGGAACCCCAACCCCCACCTCCTCATCTGACTCACCCAACATCATTTCCTCTAGAATGCTGTCTCTGGTGCTTTATTCTGCTCCAGACTGATTAGAAGTTACTTGGGGGCATTCTCAGAACTCCTGCAAGGTACAGCTCTGCCCCCATTTCAGCCCTTCCTGCACGAGGTCTGCCTCCCATGCAGCCCAGGGAGGGCAAAGGCCATAATGATTCATCCACTGAAGCTGCTCAGCTCCTAGTCCAGATATAACCACCAAGTAGAGCTTGTAACAAATGAATCAATAATGGTCGACACCAGAGCATTCTAAACTTTAAGATGTATAAAACTGGTTTAAATCATGATTCTGATTCACCAGGTCTGATAATTGGCATTTCCAACAAGTTCCCAGGTGAGGTCCATGTTGCTGAACCTGGGACCACCCTTTGAACCTAGAGGGTCTATGTCACCACGTCAGGCATGCACTTGGACTATGATAAGTCTAGAGAGACGGAGCCCCACCCCAACACTAATCTACTGAAATGAGGTGGTCAGGCTGCCTGAAATCTCACTCTCTTTCATTTTTTTCAGAGCAGATGGGCAGTCAGGCCTTAAAGAGCATTTAACTAGATGTTCTAAGTGCATGGTCAGTTTTACCCCAAATGAGAGGCTGATACACAGGTTGTGTTTTGGGGGATGGGGAGGTTCCACTGAACATAGGGGCCAGGACAGCCCTGCTGTGACATGCCCAGGCTCTGGGCCAGCCTGCATGGTTTGTGTGCTAACTGCCACTTACAGGCTGTGGGGCCCTGGGCAGGTCACTCAAACTCGCTGTGCCTCGGATGCCCCATCTTTAACATGGAGATAATTATAACCCTTCCCTCAATGTGGTTGGTGAGGGCTGGCCAAGAAAACATATTCTGGTTGGTTCCTAGCACTGGATCAATGTCAGTTGTTCTTACTAGTTACTTAATGCACAAATGGAGACCTGTCTCTGCCTTACCACAAAAGAATAACTTCAGGGCAGTGCTCAAAGCCCAAACTGGAGACACTGGAGGCCAAGAAAGTAGTCACTATTGAAAAGAAAGCCACAGGTCCAAAGTGGAGTCACTTGCCCCCAGAAGAGCAAACTGAGACTTACTTGCAGTTTCAGCCTCTCTACGAGTAGAATTTTAAGCCAATTAATATGGAATTTTCTGGTCTGCACCAAGGAGGTAATCTGTCACACGGGCTCTCTCCATCTCCCAAAGGAAGATGAGGTCATCTGTATGATAAGGCCCCCAGCCCTTGCCTCTAAGGAAAGGTGACCTCGCCTGAAGCAATCCTTTCTTTTCTTTTGTAATAACTTCCCTGCCCCACCCTCTTCCCTATAAAAACCTTCCATTTTGTAGGACTCCTGAGAGCTCCTTTCAACTTGCTAGATGGGATGCTGCCCCATTCATGAATTCCTTCCTAAAGCCAGTTAGATCTTCAAATTTATTTGATTGAATTTTGTTTGTTTAACACTACCCAGATGTTACGATTTAAATGGCATAGAGTCGTCTGCCTGTAGGAACTCTTAGAGACTTGTTCACATGTCAACACATGGAGATGTAAATAGGAGCTGCAAATCTCCCCCACAAAGGCCAGGTGTCAGCGGAACTCTGTGGTGCCCGACTCACTGCACAGGTCACCTTACCCGGCCAGAACCTGGCCTCACCTTCTGGGGATCCCCCAGAACCTTCATCCCTATTGGGACCTGCACTTTCCAGGCATCTCCCATCTCTTCCCACAGGGTCTGTTTCCTGATTTAGCAAAATGGACGGATTATGAAGCTGAGTGTTACTGATGTGGGAAACAAAGGCAGACAGAAAATCATTAAATTTCCTTATACCTACAGCCCACTGACATGTCCTTGAAACAGGCAACGTGACCTTCCTCTAAGGACTCAACTGCCTAGACGTTAATACTTAGCTAAGGGCAAAAGACAATCCTAGCCCGCCCCCCCCACACCCCCCAGGATCCTGTAAGTCTACTTTAACATATAAAAATTCCTTCAGGGGGGAAATCGGAGGGGGAGAAGAACCATGAGAGACGATGGACTCTGAAAAACAAACTGAGGGTTCTAGTGGGGAGGGGGGTGGGAGGATGGGTTAGCCTGGTGATGGGTATTAAGGAGGGCACGTTCTGCATGGAACACTGGGTGTTATGCACAAACAATGAATCATGGAACACTATATCTAAAACTAATGATGTAATGTATGGGGATTAACATAACAATAAAAAAATTAAAAAAAAAATTCCTTCAGAAATTTCCTTTATCTCTAAACCCCACTAGATACATGTAGGCAATCACCACCCCCCTCCCAAGCATATGGCCCACTGATACACATCTGAAGGGTCTCATGACTAAGGTTTTATTAGACCGTAATAAGTGACCTTTTCCCAACAATAGCTAGCTCCTTCAAGGTCCTGGAAGCCTTGCTTCCAAAAATTCCTTAGAGACTTAGGCTATCCTAACCCCCTCCCAACCTGAAAGTATATAAGGGGCTACTCCTCATGACCGCAGTGCATGTCTTTCTGCTCTCGGGTCCTGTCCCTGTGCTTTAATAAAACCGCCTTTTTGCACCAAAGATGTCTCAAGAATTCTTTCTTGGCCATCAGCTTCGAACCCTAATATTCTTTCCTATATCACCAGATGGAAGAAGGTTCTCTCCAACCTCATACCAGATAGACAATGGCAGGTGCAATATTGTCATTCATAAAAAAAGACAGATTTGGTCATTCAGATGACCAAAATATATTTCTCAGGTATATCTGGTCTTTGTCCACAGTTTCAGGCTCAGAGCTCCCAAAACCCTTAGAATTTTCTGAGTGATAAGAGCAATGGGAACATCTTTTGTTATAACACTTTGTCTCTTGTCTTCATTTCTAAAATCATTTCAGAGCCATAAAAGTAATATGAGTGTCTTTTTATTCATAATGAGCCCCTTTCCACTACAACTGGGGTTATGTAAATGAGGTGACTTTGGGAAATCATCAAAGGATGAGGGCTGGCTGCCAGAGGAACCAACTACAGAGGGTTGGAATTTTTCAGTCCCACTCCCTGATTTCCAGGGAGGGGAGAGGGGCTGGAAGTTGAATCAATCACCAATAGCCAATGATCAAGCCAATGTGATGCCTATATGATGAAGCCTCCATAAAAACCCCAAAGGACAGGGCTTGGAGAGCTTCCAGGTTGGGGAACCAGACTGCTTTCATGTGCAACCATGCTGGCCCCCAAACTCCACAAAGACAGAAGCTCCTTTATTTGGGACCTCACCCTATGCATCTCCTCATCTGACTGTTAATTCTTATCCTTCAGTATTTGTTATAAACTGGTAATCTAGTGAGTAAGCTAGTTTCCTGAGTTCTATGAGCTGTTGCAGCAAATTAATTGAACCCAAGCAGGGGTGCTGGGAACCTCTGATTTCTAGCCAGCCGGTCAGAAGCACAGGTGACAACCTGGACTTGTGACTGGCATCTGAAGCAGAGGGCAGTCTTGTGGGACTAATCCCATAAGATGTAGAATCTGATGCCATCTCTGGGTAGATAGTGTCAGAATTGAGTTGGATTATAGGATAACCAGCTGGTGGCAGAGAATTGCTTGCTGGTGTTGGGGGGACCCCGTTCCTGCCATGTCTGAATTGGTGATCAGACCCTCTAGCAGTATACAACAAAGCAGAAAGGATGAGTCCTTCCCAAAGAGGAATAGCTACGTCACTTCTGGGTTAATATAATTGAGTCAATCCCTGTTAATACAGTGTATCCTACCTGACCTTAAGAAATTTTCTTTCTCAAACACTCCAGGGAGAGAGACACCCTGGTGCTCTCCAACTCGTGTGCACCACTCTTGTCTCATTCTCAATCCAGGGTTTTCTCTCAGGCTGTTCCCTCTGAGTCATGCATGGCTCGGTCCTTGCATGGCTTGTTCATTCTCACTCCTATGGGCTTACCTTGCATACTCCCTTCTCGGGCTTGACCAGATGCCAAGATGCACAGATGTAGCCCTACCATCAGTCTCTCTCAGAACACCTTACTTGTTTCCTGCACAGCACTTGCCACTACTTCTAGTTGCATATTTTTGGTTTTTTTTTACTTATGTTTTGTCTATCTCCCTTGCTAGACTATAAGTGCCATGAGGGCAGGGCCACTCCTGTTTTACTTATGGCCCAATCCACCGCACGCAGCCCTCAGGCATGATGGGTAATGTGTACTGCTTCCTCCCTCCATGCTCACACTTTCCTAAGGGATTTTCCGATTTATCCCCTCCTTTCTTCCCAACCCTCCTATGAGGTCCTATTATTAGACCCATTTTTATAAATGAGGAAACCATAAAACAGAGACATTCAGTAACATATTCAAGGTCACATAGGAAGGAGTAAATCCATGAGCCTTTCCAAGTTAGGCTGACATTGGAGTTGACCCTCTAGGACAGGAAACTGTGCTGCCTGTCATGCTGTGGGTGCTTAAAAAAGAATCTGCTGAATAAATGGATGATTAGAAGCACTCAGTGCAGTACAATCCAATCTGAGCCCATTCAACTCTGTTAACTCATTTTAACCAATACTCGCTGGGTACTTTGTAGTGTCTTATAGGTGCTGTAGGGACCTTGCCTTCAAGGAAGTTAATGGTGGCTGTCGAAAGATAAGCCAGTGTGTGAATAAGCCAGCTAACTTCGTCAGCTTCTCTCCCACATTCCTGATTAGCTCATCGGATGCCCTCGGGACACTGAGTCTCATAAGTGAGTCTGAGATGCACACAGATTCCATAGTCTTGGCTTCACCCTCACCCTCCTTTATTTATAGATACAGATGCCAGGGCTCAGAGAAACTAGATGACTTGCCCAAGGGCACATAGCTAAGTAAGAGTAGAAAGAGGATTTGAATCCTTCCGGACTGGCTCTGGAACCCCCATTATACTATACAACCTCACAGATTAATAATAATAATAAAGGTTTAAAAGGACATACTAGATTCATTCAGCCTGAGCTTTCTCACATGCAGTTGAAGACAGTCAACTGCAGACAGTCAATGACTTATTTGCAGGGGTACAGCCAGGGAGGGACTGAGCTGGGGCCCTCAGGACTGCACAGTACCCAACAAGCCTCCCTATATGTGCATCTATGTGGGCAAGATGCTACTTCTGGTTAAGCAAATGGTCAGGAATAAGAAAGAAATAAATATCTGATAGAATACTTCAAAATGGTGAGACCTATGCAGGCAAGAGAAATGAGTTCAAGTTCAAGCATGTTTTTTTCTGGAAATTCTCTCCAACAGACTTAGTTCGGCCCTGAAGCCATATATAGGAAGTACCAGGTGCAAACCAGTAGTTTGCAAGTTTCAGCCATTCACATCGCTGCTTTATCCCCTCCTTTCTTCCCTTCTCAAGGTTCGTCACATCCATAAAGCACCTATAGTGTTACTTACTTAATGCTTTAAATAAACTCACTTTAAAAAACTTAAATAAAATTATTTTTTTTAATTTATGGAAAATACAGGTATTTAAAAACAGTCATTAAAAAGCTCTAAGTGGAAAATGAGTAATATTAGGTGGTAACATTTAAAATAAACACAATGAAAACAAAACAGTGTTATTAAATTCAAACCAGATATTGTTATCTCCTCTCAACAGGGGTCCGCTCTGCGTTTGTTACAAAGGGACAGAAATCCTGTTACAGAGGAATGAAAGGCATGCTAGCACTAAACTAAGCCTTTCCAGAGCAAAAGTAAAATAAAGTTGAAAGGGAATCATTTTCTGTCCAGATGAGTCAATATGATTTAATGCCATTTGATGCCACGGGCCACCCAGAGCCACTTTGGGCATCATCCATAGCACACGTCACACTATGGGAGATGCTGGGGCGGGGGGAGGAAAGAACAGAGCTTCACATCTTTTCTCCACCACCTGCTAGCTTAGTTTCTTCAGGTAAGTCCCTTCTTTACTCTGGACTCCGCTTTTCCCACCTGTAGAATGCAAGGTTAGACTAGAATTTAGTTACTAGGTGCTCTCTCCAGTCTTTCTGAGTCTCACACTCTATAACTCAATTCAGGGCGAGCAATATTACTTCCAGCAATCTGCTGCACTCAGAAATTGAGAATGTGCCCTGGAAGAGCAGTTCAAAACCACCATCATTTCCACACAGGGCTCATTCCTGGGCTGAAATCAAGTTTCACGACCTTCCAGAAAGGCTTCTTCCACTGGCAAAGGCCATTCAGTCTTGTGAAGAAGGGGCTCGGCAGCTTCGGCAGGAGGAGGACTCAGCAAATAAAAGCCTGTTCGATTCAAGAAAACCTGCCTTAGTGGGCAATTGGAGCGGTTCACTTTGTTTAGAATATTTTGTAGCCAGCAGGATTATCTGCAATGATAAAATTCATACCTCCTGGCCTTCAAATAAAGATGAGCCCAGGAGGATATTGATGGCATCATTGTTGTTGGAAAGAGAAAGAAAGAGTGGCCTGGTGATCCCATTGTGTGTGGAATAAAAGGGCCAGGGAAACAGATCTATTTTCGTATTACAAAACTGCACACTATTGCGCCCCCAGATCAGCTCATTCTTGGACCACGACAGCTCCTCTCCGGGAAGCCAGGATGTGTTTCCAGCAAACAAGCACAGGCCTGGACCCCCTCGGGGCAAGGGCTTGATTTAGGGGCACAAAGAAATACAGGCCCCATGTGCTCCTACGACTGCCAGGCATGCATTCTCGCACACCTGGGCCCACAGCGGCGACTGCCCTCCCGCCTGCAACTTCTACGCTGCAGCAACAAACACTCCTCCCCCCACCCCTCATTCTTCTCTGCCCATCAAATTGTCTCCCTTCACCCCTGCGGACACAGCGAACTAAAAGACAGCACTCGGCCCTGCTTAGGGATGGAATGGCTCAAGAGCCATAAACGCAACAGCTTCATCCCCTGGGATTAAGCATGATTTATGGCTTCCAAATTCTGCTGGAAGACCACAGAGTTCGGCCAGGAAGTGTCAGAGCCAGGATTTGAGCCCTAGCCAACTGTCCACAGTCTGGGCTCTTAACCACTGTGAAAGTCTCTGACCACGGCAGGCAGCCACTGTGGGGGCCGAGAGCCTGGCTCTGGAAGGCTGGCCACCTTGGGTTTGAGTCAGAGTTCTGCCATGTACCTCCTCACCAAGCCTCAGTTTTCCTCTTCTGTAAAATCGGGATAGTGAGATTAGGTACCTCACAGAGTGTAAACTTATTCTACCCTCAGCACAGTGCCTGGCACACAGGAAATGCTCACTAAATGCTAAGTGGTTATTACTAAATTAATGCTGCTAACAGTAACTGCTTCTCCCTCCTCTCTGCTCACTGCAGTCCCAGGCTGTTCCTGCAGCCTCCACCATGGAGGTCCTGCAAGTGCCCTTCAACCTTGTCTTGGAAGTCCTGGGAGGTCATCTCCTTGTGCTGACCATGATTCCCCCTTCACCCTGAGGCCCTTGAGGCCTTGCATCCTCCTCCAACACTGGCTCCCTGGTGGGGCTGGGTCAGGCCACGAAAGGGGCAGCCTGGGCCCGTAACTTACCCAGTCACCCGCTCCTGGCACCGAGGCCATTAGCTATACCACATCTGCTCTCTGCGTCACCAGCAAATCAAGAGGCCTTCTTCTCCCCTTCCTCCAGCAGGCTTGGACCTGCTGTCATTGTGTTACCTCTCAAATGTCAGTCCCATGCGGCTCAGCCAACCGGATTTCAATCACCCCTCCCCTCTTGTGTCCTGTTTCCCCGTCCTGTCCCAGAAGTCACCCCCCCACCCCGGACCTGGCCACATCCAATCCAAGGAGTTAAACCAAATGTAGAAGTCACTAAAAATAATTGACTGATTCATCACTTCAATGGGCAAGTGGTGGGTGAGGCAGGACCCCTACTCCTGAGGATATGAATAATTTCCCCATCTATTTCCCTCATTTAGAACGATGGTTGTCAGCCCTGGGGAGATTTAAAAAATTCCAGTGGGCAGGCCCACCCCAGACCAGGAAATCAAAAGCCCTGAAATCTGGGCCAGGCTTGGCAAATCTTTTGGCCAGGAAGTGTCAGAGCCAGGATTTGAGCCCTAGCCAACTGTCCATAGTCTGGGCTCTTATTGTAATACCAGCCATGGCTGAGAAGCACAGATGAAAACTTGGTTTGGAGGGAAGAAAGTGAACTTCTCTGTGAGACCCCATCAGTCACCACTCAAGGCTGCAGAGGCCTCCCAGCCACCAGCCTGTCTTCTATGGCATAGGGATCATGAGCCCAGGCTGTGAAGTCAGACCACCCGGGCTCAAGTCCTATTTTGATCCCTGACCACCCAGGCATGTACCTTGAGCTGAGGATGCAAGCCTCTTTCGTCAGCTGTACAGTGGACCAGAATGGTACTGACATCACAATGGTACTGAAGGAATGGCATGAGGTCGTGTAAGAGGCACCCATAGCAGCTCCAGCCACAGTGGGTTCTCAATGAATGTGGCTATCTTTCCATATCAAGGTGCTCCCTTGCACTGTGCCCACACCTTTTCTCCAGTGCTGCTTTGGAATCAAACAATATGATGACGTTTTCATGAGCTGGCCATGCTTCTGCCTCCACATCTTATCTCAGTAGGCACACGATGCACCTGTCGGTGAGCTCCACTAGGTACATCAAGGATGCAAATGCCAGAAAAGGGGGTTTCTGCCAGTGTTGCTGTGGAAAACAAGAAACAGAAAAGCTTTCCATCTCTCAGTACTTGTTAGAGCAAAACCACAATGATACCACTTTATTATGTTTTGGTGGCTCAAGATTTTGTCAAATGCTCTAGATTTTTAAATGCAAATACTAATTCTCTAGATTTTTAAAAAAAGTACGCTTTGAAATTTGGAGGCAAATCCTCACTTTTAAAGCTCCAGATTATGGCCCCCATCTTAAACACAATGATGAACTGTGCCTGTGTTTTGTCCCTACTGCATGAAGACCGCCTTAAGAGCAAGGGTGTTCATTCTTTGAGGGGCTCCTGCCTGGTCTCACTGGTAGTATCCTTGGTGGGAGGAAACTTGAGGCAGGTATTCAAAGGGGCATCTTTTTCCTGCTGCAGCTTCTTTTCAGCCCTTTATTGAACCATCAGGAGAGGAAACAAGCAAGCTTACTTCAGAGTTTGGGTTTGAGATTTTGTCTTGAACTACCAAGTCACAGTGACTTTCGGAGCTTCGGTTTTCTCATCCATGAAATGGGTGGCATTTGAATAATGACATTTCCCTCGCTGGGCTGTTAGAGAGTTAAGTGAGATAACATATGCCTGAAAACACCCAATTTGCTGCAGAAAACGGAGGAAGCACAGCTTGAAGGAGCTTGTTCTTTTCCTAATCCTTCATCCTGGGACATGCAAGGCAGCGCCTCCTGCCTTGATGGGGAAGCCGTGGATCTTTGGGAGCCTATTAGCTGAGCCAAGTGGAGAGTTAAACATCCAAACTGACAAGAGGGTGCAGAGCTATTTCAGAACACCCCACTGCCCCTGCAGATGGTCCTGGGCCAGAAGGCTCTGGAGCAGGGGGGCAAGGGGGAGGCAGCCAGGTGTTTGTTGTGGCAGCAGAGATGTTAGAGGAAGAGTTCACTTGTCCACCTCCCCGCTCTCCCTCGGATTTCTACTCCAGAGGGGGCACTGCCCAGCCCTGACAGATGTGCAGTCTGGGAAGGTTTCCAGGTACAGTGTTGGGAAAGTGGGCAATTAACCCCATGCCAGGACCTGCTCTGGCAAGATGCAAAGTAGGTGAGTGTGTCTTGGTGTTTTTTGGCTCCCCTCCATCATGTTTCCTCACCTTCAACCAAAAACCCTCTACAAGGTAGGGGTCTACACTCCAACTTAACAGCTCCTATCTCTCTCCCCAACCTCTTAAAACTTACCCATCCTGGTTCCATTTTCCCCGGGGCTTTATTCCAACCTGCTGAAGTGATTAATCCAATGCAACAATCCATTCCAAGAATTCAGACCCTAATGTGTCTCCCCCCCTCAAACCTTGGGACTTCCCATGTGAATTACTCTTGGTAGAATTTCAGCATCACCACAGGTCAGAGAGGGAGCAGGTGCAGTGGGTTTTTCATACAGTTTGGGAGAGTACCTGCCCTACCCATGGGAGGGGACAGAGCAGAGAAGTCAAGGAACTCTGCCACTTGCTAATTGTGTGTCTCAGCTTTGAGCATCCAGGATTAAATGGAAATAAGAGTAAACAGTCACAGAGATGTGCACAGATCCAGATGGTACCAACATGGAAATGAGACAACGTGTTTCCTGCACTTGTCACAACATCTTTTCACCCTTCTAATGGTGAGCCACATTTGGACGCCAGAGGTCAACCAAGAACTCCACTCACTGGAGGCCCTGGATAGTGGAGTATTTAAAGTACTATGGTGTAGGGGCCTGCACTAGTGTTCAGGGGCTACCTTGACAAAGGACCACAGACTGGGTGGCTTACACAACAGAAATGCATTGTCTCATGGTTCTGGAGGCTGGAAGTCTGAGGTCAAGGTGTCAGCACGGTTGATTCCTTCTGAATGCCACAAGAGAAGGGTCTGCTCCTGGCCTCTGTCCTTGGCTTGTAGATGGCCTTCTTTCCCCTGTGTCTCTTCACATCATCTTCCCTCTGTGAATATCCATCTCTGTGTCCAAATTCCTCCCTTGTATAAGAATGCCAGCCATATTGAATTAGAGGCCCACCCTATTTGTTATGACCTCATCCTGACTAATTATATCTATAATGATCATATCTCCACATTAGGTCACATTCTGAGGTACTAAGGAATTAAGGCTTAAACATATGATTTTGTGCGTGTGTAGAGTGGGGAGGACATAATTTAACCCCTAACAGGGCTACACATGGCTCTGTTGTCATACAGGCTTGAATTCCAGTGATAGGGGACCTTCTTTAGATGAGTCCTTCAATGTTTCTAAGTCTCAGTTTCTTCATCTGTAAAACGGGGACAAAGGGGCTCTACCTGGGAGGGGTATTTTCAGGAAGAGCAAAGACATTCTCTATAAAGCATTCAACTTAAGGCTTGGAACAGATGAGTCTTCAAGGGACACCAGTTGTTATGATTATTCCAAACATGATGCCACATGGGGAACTCTCCACACTACCCTAAAATAAGGACACCTTAGGGCATGTTACCGGGGGATGAGAGGCCAGACCCAACCCTCAACTGTATATCTAACCAAGTCTCTTGCAGCCCAAGGTTCAAGGAAATGCTATATTGAAAAGAATGACAATTTCCATTGCAATGAGGATTCCTTTGGTAAAGAGGCAAAAGATTTATGAGAGCAAGGAATATGAGACAGAATTAATCATTCAGATAATACAATGAATGCTATTTTATGTTTTTAACAGAATAAAGATTTTTTTTTCCCAAGCAGACTCTTTCTTGAATCTTGGTTTCTTTTGTCTTTGGAGAGAGCCAGCAGCTCAGGACTGAAGTTCTAGCAACTTGGAACAATTCTCTGGGAATCCTCCCATCTTGCCCATTTCACTCTCATTTTCAGATATTGTGAGTGACCAAAAGGGAACAGATTCCTGCTGAAATGTGTCTCCAGTCCCCCAAACCTAAAGGTCTCCTGTCTGCAACAGAAAAGCACCACAATGGCCATGTTCCTATCCAGTTAGGAGCCTGAGCTGATAAAATATTTCCTGCCAAGAATAGCAATTCAAGAGAAAGAGAGAGAGATTTTCTTCTTCAAAAGTATGGAAAAAAGGCTTTTAATCAGAGAAGCAGATCTTTCTTTTTATTACTGAGGATAATATGATATGAAATTCTCCTCAAAACTGCACATAATGAAGGCAAAAGGAATCATGGGAAAATTCCCTTCTGTTTCTGTAAAATTCTGATGGGAAAGGGAGCATCATGAAATGTTTGGGTTAGTTAGTCTGAATTAGTATCTACCTTTTCTCAGGAGAAGGACATTCTCTTTTTAGTCAAAGAAATAACCTGGCTGCCTGTGGTAGGCTGAATAATGGCCCCTCCAATATGTCCATATCCTGATCCCTGGAAACTGAAAGTTACCTTAGATAATGTGATAGTTAATTTTTATGTCAGCTCAGCGAGGCTATGGTATCCAGTTATTGGGCTGAACACCCATCTAGATGTTGCAGTGAAGGTAATTTGTTGTTGTCGTTGTTAATTTTTGGATATGATTAACATTTACATCTGTAGTCTTTGAATCAAGCAGATTACCCTTCATAATGTGGGTGGGCCTCATCCAATCAGTTGCAGGCTTTAAGAGAAAGGCTGAGATACCTCAAAAAGGAAAGAACTCTCCTTAAGACTGCCTTTAGGCTCGGGCGCCTGGGTGGCTCAGTTGGTTAAGCAACTGCCTTTGGCTCAGGTCATGATCCTGGAGTCCCAGGATCGAGTCCTCCCGCATCGGGCTCCCTGCTCGGCGGGGAGTCTGCTTCTCCCTCTGACCCTCCCCCCCCATGCTCTCTCTCTCTCATTCTCTCTCTCTCTCAAATAAATAAATAAAATCTTAAAAAAAAAAAAGATTGTCTTTAGGCTCAAGACAGCAACATCAACTCTTCCCTGGGTCTGTACTGTACCTTGATAGCCTGTCCTGCAGATTTTGGACCTGCCAGCCCCCACCATCATATAAACTAATTCTTTAAAATTAATTACCTATCTATCTATTTACCTATGTATCCATCTACATATCCTATTGGTGCTATTTTTCTGGAGAATTCTGATTAACACATATGGCAAAAGAGACTTTGCAGATGTGATTAAGTTAGGACTCTTGAGATGGGGTGATTATCTTGGATTATCTGAGTGGGCTTGACATAATCACAATGATCATTATAAAAGGAATGGAGAAGTTAGAATCAGAGAAAGTGATGTGCTGACAGGAGCAGAGATTGGAGTCATGTGCTTTGAATATGGAAAAAGGGGCCACACACTGAGGAATAGAAGCAGCCATCAGAAGCTATAAGTGACAAGGACACAGATACTCCTCTCAGGGCCTCCAGAGAAACCAGCCCTGCTGACGACTGACTTGACTTTAGGTCTTTCGACCCTGTAACTGTAGGAGAATAAATTTGTGTTGTTTTAAGCCACTAAGTTTGTGGTAATTTGTTACAGCAGCAATAGGGCACAAATACAGTGACCCAGAGCTACCAAAGGGAATGTGTTGAGTATGTGACATTAAAAGTGTTTTTAGAGCTCTGTATTTTTAAATATGTATAATTATTGCTGTTAAGGATTCATATTCTTACTATGTAAATAGCTCTTATAAATAATTAAAAGGGTAGACACCTCACAACAAAGAATATTAATGAGAAACTTACAGAAAGGATGGCAATACCAAATAAACACCATAAATATCTTCGCTTTGCTGATGATCCTGGATATGTAAGACAAAACAATGAAATACTATTTTTTGGCCACCTAATTAACGAATGTCTTAGGTGATAATACTCACAGGGGAGAAGGCTGTGGTGAGGCAATACTTTCAAACATGCTAAGAGAAGTGTAAATGTGATCATTCGGAAGTTATCTTCACAACATATATCATGGGCTTTGAAAGTTTGTATATTTTCACCTACATGTTCACTTGAGGAATCTAACCTAAGAAAACAATCAGGGATGTGAACAAAGATGAATGTACAAGTGGTACAGCACTCTACATGATATAATGAAAACAATTGATAATTGTCCATCAATGTAACAGTAATTAAGGAAATCATAGCAAATATTATGCAACCATTAAATAGAGTGTTTTAAAAGTCTCTGTTCTGGAGCGATGCTAGCAAAAATAATGGAGTAAGAGATTCTAAAAGCCCACCACTCCATAAAAGCAGTGAGGAAAAAATGGCAAAAATGGTCAGAATCTATTTCTGACAACTTAACTAAAAAACAAAAGCAAACAGCAACCAGGGGAAAACTTAATCAAGAAAAGTGGCTGAATCTCCATAAAACAGTGAGCTTTGTCATATTTTAACTAACCCTGGTCCATTCCCTGCTCCTCAGCTCTGTGGTAGCCTTGAAAATAACAGCTCATAATCCCAATACTAGTTGCAGAGAAACAGAACAAACCTCAAGAGTTGTAATTATTAGTTTTGAGCAGTCTGGTGTTTCCCTGGAAGACCAGCTTAAAAGGCTTGCCATTACTTTACCTAACTCAGTATTCACCCAGTTCTAAAGCAGCTACATGGGAGCATTTGTCAAAAATATTTACAGGCAAATGTTTTAGCTGCTGCTGCCTGAGGCAATGAATAACGGTTGGGCCAACAATAGATTAATCATAAAGCTTGGGAGGAAAGGCAGGAGAATGAGATGCTTTGGGGAATAAAGGGTTTGAAAAGCTCCAACCTATTCCTGGGAATCTAGAAGGCCATGTACATTCACAGGGATGTGCACATGCTCAGGGAAGAACTAAGGAAGCCCTAAACTCTCACCTCTGCCTGACCTTGAGATTCTGCACAAACAAGTGAAGGCTAAATCATAGTTGTAAATTTCCTGGCTGATTGTTGAAGGCATGTCCTGATACACCGTCTATCTTCAAAGACTGGGAAACTTCTTTATGCCAGACATTTAACAAAATCTCTGTCTAATCATTATCTCACCACTAAGCTAATAGAACATAGACTTCAGTGGCCATACATGACATAGAATACAGACTTTACAAAATTGGTTTAGAAAAGCCACTAAAGAAAAAGCCACCACAACAAGCAGCAATGAACCCATGGGAGGTGTGATCATCTGATTTCCAGAGTTTCCAAGTTATAATATTCAAAATGTCCAGTTACCAACCCAAAATTACAAGTCTTGTAAAGGAACAAGAAAGTATGGTCCTTATAAAAAAAAGTAATCAATGGAAATAGCCCCCATGAAGTCAAGACATCGACCTCACTCTAATCAAAAGACAGCCATTGGCAGCATGGGTAAAAAAACCAAACCAAAACACAAACATCCAACTATATGCCGTTTATGAGACAACAGAGAACCCAAATACATGAAGGAAAAAGGACATAATAGAAGGGAGAAATAGACAGTTGTAATAGTCAGACATTGATAGTCCACTTTTGACAGTGGAGAGAACAAGCAGACAGATGATCAGTAAGAAAATAGCAGATTTGAATACTATACAGTGGCCAGAACTAACAGACACCTATAGAACACTATACCCAAAGTAACAAAATATACATTCTTCTCATATGCATATGGAACATTCTCCAAGATAGACAATATGTTAGAGCACAAAGGGAGCAATATGTTAGAGCACAATGTGTTAGAGCACATTCTCTAGGATAGACAATATGTTAGAGCACAGTAAATTTTAAAAGATTGAAATTATACAAAATATCTTCTCTGGCTATAATGGAATTAAGCTGAAAATCAAAACAGAAGGTAATCTGGAAAATTCACAAATAGGTAGAAATTAAACAACATGTTCCTAGATGACCAATGAATCAAAGTCACAAGTCACAAAGGAAATTAGAAAATACTTAAGAGATGAAAAAATGAAAATACAATGTATGAAAACCTATGGGATGTAGCAAAAACAGTGCCAGAGGGAAGTTTATAGATGTAAATGCCTACAATCAAAAAGAAATCCAAAATTAATATCTTAACCTTCAACCTTAAGAAAGGGCAAAAATAAGAACAAATTAAACCCAAAGCAAGTGGAAGGAAGGAAATAATAAAGATTAGAGCAGAGATAAATGAAATAGAGTCTAGAAAAACAATAGAGAAAATGAAGAAACCTGAAAGTTGATTCTTAAAAAGATCAAAATAATGGACAGAACTTTAGCTAGACTGACCAAGGAAAAAAAGAGAAAACTCAAATTACCAAAATGAGGAAGGAAAGCAAGGACATTACTACTGACCTTACAGGAATAAGAAAGGATTATAAGAGAATACTATAAACAACCATATGCCAAGGAATTAGGCAACAACTGAAATGAACAAATTTCTAAAAACATACAAATTACCAAAACTGACTCAACAAAAAATAGAACATCTGCACAGATCTATCATAAGTAAAGAGATTGAGTGAGTAGAAATAGTAGTAATAGTAGTAGTAGTAGTAGTAGTAATAATGATAATAATAATAATAAAACTTCCAACAACAACAGAAAAATCCAGGACCAAATGTTTAAGGAAAAATCAACACCAGTCCTTCTTAACTTCTTTCAAAAAAATAGAGGAGAAAGAAACACTGCCTAACTCATCCTGAGACTAACATTACCCTAATACCAAAGCCAAATAAAGACATCACAATAAAACTACAGACCAATATCCCTTATGTATATAGATGCAAAAATCTTCAACAAAAATTAGCAAGCTGAATCTAGTAGTATATAAAAAGGATTATTCACCATGACTAAGATTTATCCAAGGAAGACAAAGGTGGTTTAACATAAGAAAATCAATCAATGTGGTACATTCCCTTAATAGAACCAGGGGGAAAAAACCCACATGAACATTTCAATTGATGCAGAGAAGGCATTTGACAAAATCCAACACTCCACAATAAAAACACTCAACAAACTAGGAACAGAAGGGAAATTCCTCCATTTCATAAAGGATATCTATGAAAAACCCACAGCTAACATCATACTTAACGGACAAAGACTGCAAATCCTTCCCTCTAAGATCAGGAACAAGATAAGGATTTCTGCTCTCATCATATCTATTCAAATTGTACTGAAAGTTCTAGCCAGGACAACTAGACAAGAACAAGAAATAAGAGGCATCCAAATTGGAAAGGAAGAAGTATAACTATTTCTATTTGCAGATGACATTATCTCATATAAAGATAACCCAAGAGAATGCATAAAATAGTTAGTAGAACTAATAAATGAGCTCAGCAAAGCTGCAGGATACAAGATCAATATGTAAAAATCAGTTGTATTTCAATGCATGAACAATGAACAATCCTAGAATGAAATTAAGAAAACAGTTTTCTTTACAGTCTCATAAAATGTAAATAGTATTTAGGAATAAATTTAATCAAGGAAGTGTAAGATTTTTTTAAGATTTATTTATTTATTTGAGAGAGCACACACCAGTGGGGGGAGGGACAGAGTCAGAGGGAGAGAGAGAATCCAGAAGCAAACTCCTTGCTGAGCACGGAGCCCAATGCAGTGCTAGATCCCAGGAGCCTGAGATCAAGACCTGAGCTGAAACCAAGAGTCGGCTGTTAATTGACTGAGCCACCCAGATGCCCCAGGAAGTCATATACACTGAAAACTATAAAACATTGTTGAAAGAACTTTTTTGAAAACGTAAGTAAATGGAAAGACATTCATGGATTAGAATACTTAGTATTGTCAAAATGGCAATATTCTCCAAATTGCTCTATGGATTCAATGCAATCTCTACCAAATTTCCAACCATCATGTTTGTGAAAATGGACAAGCCGATCTTAAAATTCATATGGAAGTACAAGGGACCCAGAGTAGCTAAAATAACTTCACAAAAGAAGGCCAAAGATGTAGAACTCATGCTTCTGGATTTCAAAATTCACTATAAGCTACAGTAATCAAAACACCATGGCACTGACATCAGGGTAGACTTACATATAAATGAAATAGAGTTGAGAACCCAGAAATAAAACCATACATCTGCAAGAGTGTCAAGACCATTCAGTTTGGAAAGGGAAGTCTCTCCAATAAATGGAATTGGGAAAATTGGATATCCACATGTGAAGAATGAATTTGCCCCTTATTTTATACCACATACACAAATTAACTAAAATGGATGAAAGTTTAAAATTTAAGAGGTAAAATTATTAAACTCTTAAAAGGAAAGATAAATCTTTGTGACCTTGGATTAGGCAAACATTTTCTTAAATATGATACCAAAAAAGCAAGCAACCAAAGAAAAAATAACTAATTTGGACTTCATAGAATAAAAAACTTTTGCACATTCAGGGTACAATAAAAAATGAAAAGATGACTCATAGAATGGGAGAAAATATCTGCAAACTATGTATCTGATAAAGAGCTAATATTCAGAATATATGAAGAACTCTTATAACTCAGCAACTGAAGGATAAATAACCCAACTGAAAAATGGACAAAGGACCTGAGTAGACATATCCCTAAAGAAGATATGCAAGTGGCCAACAAGCACATGGAGAGATGCTTAATATAAGTCATTAGGGAAATGCAAATCAAAATCACAATGAGATACCATTTCATACACACTAGTATATATATCATTACATAAATGGAAAATAGCAAGTGTTGGCAAGGACAGGAAGAAATCAGAGCCTTTGTACGCTGCTTGCAAGAATGTAAATGGTGCAACCAACTAGGAAGACACTTTGGTGGTTTATCAAAAAGTTAAACATAGAGTTACCTTATGACCAAGCAATTCCAATCTTAGATATATATGCAAAATAATTGAAATCATATGGCCACACAAAAACTTGCACACAGATGATCATAGTAGCATTGTTTATAATAGCCAAACAATGGAAATAATCCAGATGTTTATCAACTGATGAATGCATAAATGAAATGTGGTATATCCATACAATGAAATATTATTTGGAAATAAAATGAAATTGAAGTATTGATACATGCTTCACTGTGGATGAATCTTAAAAACATTATGTTAAGTGAAAGAAGCCAGTCACAAAAGAGCACATATTGTATGATTCCATTTGCATGAAATGTCCAGAATAGACATTTCCATAGAAAAGAAGATTAGTGGTTTTCAGGGACTAGAGGGATGGAGGAATGGAAATGAATTCTTAATGGATATGAGGGTTCTGTTTTAGGTATTGAAAATGTTCTGGAATTAGCAGTGGTGGTTGCAAAAGACACCAAAAACAACTGCATTGTACAGTTCAAAGTGGTTAAATTGGTAACACTTAAGTTTTGTGAATTTTATCTCAATAAAAAATTTTAAAAATAGTACTGCATTAAAGTAAAATTTGTCACTTAAAACTATTAAATGAATTTAAAAGAAAATTGCCATGACACAGGAAATACCTTATTTAGTAAAATTACGGATATATCAGTTCCCAATTATATAAAAAATCAAATATGTGTGTATAAGCAAAAAAAAAAAGACATAATGCTAAATGTTAGTGATGATTATCTTTGGGTGTTAATTTATAATTTTCTTCCTTATAGCTGACCTACATATCTTTATTTTAAAATTATCTAAGTGAACATTATTAATTTTTGTTTTTTAGTTACATAGGTAATGTGAATATTCTCACTTTAAAAAGAGAAATAAAAGAGTACAAACAAAAATTTCACTGCATCTTCCACCTGCCAGTTGACCAGCTTAACCCTAGTGTCATCATTTGATTCATGTCTTTCCAGATCATATTCTCTTACAGAGGTATATGCATACTTATTATTCTGCAGTTGTCCCATCTTACCCATGCATCTCAGAAAGCATTTGGTGCTCTCATGGAGCTCTAGCCCCTCATTTTTAATGCCTGCATGAGACTCCACAGTATCAATGTAATGCATATATTCAACCATTCTCTTTTTGGATAAAATGCTGCTCATCATTTCTGAGTTTTTGCTCTACAAACTTTCTTGGTTGTGCCTCTTTGAGCATGTGGGAAAGGATCTTCCCAAGACAGCCATTGAGCAGTGGCATTACTAGGTCATGGGTTCTATGCTCTTAAAAAGTGTAATGGACCTTACCACACTGCCCTCCAGAAAGAATGTCCCAATGGCTCTCCCACCTGCAGTGTATGAAATAACCTGCCCTGCCATTGTGGGGGTTATCAATATTATCTTTGCCACATATTCCTTTATAATTAGAAAAGAATTAGGCATTTCCAATGTCTTTTCCTTTAGCTTGGGCATCAGTAACCACAATGGGCACCACTGGACAGAGGGATTCAAGTTTTAACACTGGTGCTGACTGATTTATCAGGAGAAACATCACTTATCTCATTTTCCTTAACTGCAAGTGAGAATAATTAGAGTGATCCTTGGAAAAACAGTAATGAGTCTGATATCTGTACAGTTATTTGCAGTTTGCAAGGTGCTTATGATCCACAAAACCACCCTGTGAGCCTCAAGGCACTTGAGCAAAGTAGTGCTAGATCCAAATCCTGATTTTTCCCCTTACTGACAAACTGGGTAATTGTAGACTCCTTGCTCAGCTTCTCTGAGCTTCCATGTCCTTGTTTGTGCACCTCATGGCTGGTGTGTAGATGAAGTGAGATGATATGCTTGACACATAGGATGCCCCCATAACAACCAAATGGATTATATTAGCAGTACACGAATACACAGCTTATTGTATTATGGAGGGTTAGCTTCTTTTTCTTCCTGCTGCAGTGGAAGGATGAAATGTGGTTTACCTTCACTTCCAGGCAGATCATGCCCAATCTGCCCTCAGACAAAGAGGAATATGTCCCTTCACACACATGTTCTTTACAAGCTTGGTTGCTAATGTTTTCTGTTCTGAGTTTGATGGGCCACCAAGTTCTAGTTGAAAGAACCAAGTGAGAGAATTGTCTTTGAGGATAGCAGGAGAAGGAAGGCAGGGACTCCTATCCCAACCTCAGTAGAGAGAGAGTCATGCATTCCACGCTTGGGAAAGGAGCAACAGAGAGCAGCTTGGAGGGACCATGAGGTCTGGGATGGTGGACTTCTCCAGAGGAATCCTCCAGTGCTTAAGATTTAAAGGGCTTGTGATATCTTGGGGGCTTTTGAAGACCCCAGTAAATTTGCACACTCAGGGATGGGGGGAGGGAAGATACACATCTGTAGCTCTAGCTGAACAATTGAAGGGAAGATATACTTATATTATGTCTTTTGTTTTGTCACTGCTTTGTTTTTTTAAGTCTACTTCATTTATCACAACTCTTTTTCAGTTATGAATTGTCTACCAATTCAGTTATGAATTTAAGACTACCATTACCAAGTTATCATAAATTTTCAAAATTCTCTCAATTATTTGTGAAGATGTTCTGGTAGAGCGGAGTCCAATGAATTCTAAAGCATGGTACACAGGCCATCAACAGCAGAGGAGATGGTTATTCGAGTCCCACAATCATTTCTTAGTAGTTACTTATTTTATTTATTTTTTGTAGTTATTTTTTTAAGATTTTATTTATTTATTTGACAGAGATAGGGAGAAAGCACAAGCAGGAGCAGAGGGGGAGGGAGAAATAGACTCCCCGCAGAGCAGGGAGCCTGAAGTGGGGCTCATCCCAGGACCCTGAGATCACGACCTGAGCTGAAGGCAGATATTTAACCAACTGAGACACCTAGGCGCCCCTAGTAGTTATTTTAATATGTACACATATACATATTATTTATACTGGTTTTCTGTTTGTGATAGTGATGTGAAATTTCCTTTGTACATGAATTTATTTAAGTAGAATGAATCAATTAAAAGTAAAAAATTAGGTGAACAATAGGACACGTAGCTCTAGGATATCGCAACAATTGTGCAAAGATTAAGGTTTTGGGAAATCTTACTGCAGGCAAGAGCAATCCACCATGCATGTTCATAAATGAGTAGCATAACCTGCTCTTAATCCTCTTTTGGGCCATGTGGAAATAGAATAATAAATCAAAGCAATTCTCATTTAAAATCTCCTCCACTTTACAGCCATCTCTTTATAGTTTTTTTCCCTCTCTTTGCCATGTGGCAGCGAAGTCCTCTCTTACATTCCATACCATCCAATCACCTGTCTCCTCCAAGTGAATTTCTTAAGGAGAACACACATGTTACCCTAGAGAATGTGCTTGTCTATCCCAGATCCAAAAAGCCGCCCTTTAGAGCACCCCCTGCTCCCTGATCTGAGCCTTGGTGGAGAGCTGGCTAAGAGCTTTCAACTTGTTCCCACTGGTTCCATTTTATAAAATTTTATCAAATGATCTCACCAGGAAAATTAAAATAATTTACCTAGCACGTCCAAATTTACAGATATAAGGACATGTAACTTCTGGAATATTTTTTATTTTTACACATTATGGTTTTAATTAGAAATATTAATTAAACACATATGGTAACCTAAAGCTGTCAATAGGAAAACATAATATTTGTTAAGGATAAGTTATGCAGTGTGTTGTGTGACGTGGCACAAGCATAAATATCCTGGTGAAAAGTTCATGTTTAGTTGCAAACACTTTAGGCTTGGAGTTTGCAGATGTGAATTCTAGTCCCACCTTTGTCCTGATTGTCTAACTATAGGCAAATAAAGCACTTCTCCAGTGTATGCCCCAGTTTCCTCATTTGTAAAATAGAGGAGCCATGACTTCCTTCATGTGAAGGTTGAGAGGGTCAAATAAGAAATCTTCTGGTGTCTTGCAAAGTCAAGAATGTCCTCTGGATGCCTCGCCACTGTGTTCCAGCCCTCCTTTTTCCTACAGCCTGGCTCACAGGTCGAGGGAACAGATGAAGGGTTTGCGTCCTCCAGCTCCAAATGGAAAGGCAAATAACTCACAGCAGGGCTGAGAATTCCAAATATTAAGAGCCTTCTTGTGTTTGTTGCTCCTCTCCAGTGCTTGGCAATAATGTAAGGCAAATATCAGGAACCCAGTGGGGAATTAATGCTAAAAAAAAAAAATCCTGGTGTGCTCTGGTGTAATTAAGCAATATAATTAACATCCTCTGGTTGAAATCAATCTACAGAGGACACAGGCCACCATTTCAGAGAGCAAAGTTACCAAAGTTCATTTGTTCCTTCTGAGGTTTATTCATATTTTATGTTTTATGTCATTCTGCTTCAGGAAAACAAAACAAAACAAAATGTGTGTATGTGTCTATCTTGCCCTCCCCTTCTATAATTTCCTTGAGGGAAGATGCCGTGTTATGTTCATCTTTGCTTCCCTCTGGGTACCTATCACAGTCCTGACATGCGATTAGTCTTCCCCAACCTCAGGGAGGTCGAGTGTCTCCCAGTACCTACCATGGGAAGTCCTTACTGTGGACAGAATTTACAGGCATCTTCAGTTGATAGAAATGGTTTTTCTAATTATGAATGAAATAGGTGTTCAATTTATTAACAATATGGTGCACTAGTCCCTGGTAAACGTGGCTTCTCAGAGTGGTACTTGGGGCCGACTGGGCATTCGTTCATTCGACAAATATTTATTGAGAATCTTTCATGTGCTAGGCAATGTGCTGGATGGGTGGGATAAATGAGGATAAATAAGGCTGCCAGGGTCCTGGCTCTGTTGAAGCTTATATTCTAAAGGGGACAGAGAGAAAGGAGAAAACACTTGTCATAGCTGGTGGTACCTGTGATAAAGGACACCAAAGGGGGGCAGAGGGTGCCTGGGGAAGGCCTATCTGAAAAAGGGACCTGAATGAGGTGAGGAAGAGAACCACAGAAAGATCTAGGGAAGAGCATTTCCAGTTAAAGGGAATAGCGTGTCCCAAATCCCAGGATGAGGACCAGCCTGATGTGAACAAAAAACAGAGAAAGATCAAGTTTGCTAGAACACAGAAGAGGGGAACAGTGCTGGAAGAGAGACAGATGGCATCACATGACAGGGCTGTATGGGCCATGGAACAGAGTCTGGAGTGCATCCTACAAGGAAAGGGGAGCCCTTGGAGGGCTTTGAGCACAGGAGTTCTGCAATTTGATTGGTCCCTTTAGAAGATCTCTCTGACCACTGTGTGGGGAAATGACCGCATGGAAAACAAAAACAGGCAGTGGACCTAGGACGCTGGCGGAGGAGGGAAATTGTGGAGCAGATGGTGGAGGTGAAAATGGAAGTGAAATGATATGAAGCATATTCCTGGCCCGTGTGAGAGACCTCCCAACCCCAGGTATTTACAGCTCTAAGATTCTATGATTTCATGACCCTTGAGTTCAAGTCTCTCTCTCCAAGTTTGGGTCCAGTTGTTGTTCTGACCATGTTTCTTATAGCAAAGTCATGCAGGGATGAAAACTCATGACACTTCCTCATCTTGAACCTGAAAACCAGAGTCTCTTTTTGTATTAGACACACCAGTGTCATGACCACAATCTCAGGCCACCAACTCAGGTGGGCAAGAAATATATATTTACTGACCTATTCACTAAATGTGGAAAGCAGAACAATGACCCCTAAAAGATATTCACATCCTTGTCCCCAGAGGCTGTGACCATATGGCAAAGGGGACTGAAATTTGTACATGGAATTAAGGTTGCTTATCAGTTGACTGTAAGATTATTCTGGATTATGCTGGTGGGCCCAATGTAATCATAAGTGTCCTTAAAAGTGGAATAGGGAGTCAGAAAGGGAGATGTGACTATGGAACACTGGAGTGATACAAGGTTTGAAGGACTTGACCCTCCATTACTGGCTTTGAAGATGGAGGAAGAGGCCTCAAGTTGATTTGGGGAGGCCTGCCGAAGCTAAAAAAGCCAAAGAAGCAGACTCTTCCCTAGAGTCTTCAAAAGAAATACAGTCCTGTAGACATCTTGGTTTTAGCACATTCAGAAACAGTATCAGACTTTTAATCTTCAGAACTGTAAGAATTTGTGTTGTTTCAAGCACTAAATTTGTGGTATTTGTTACAGCAGCAAAGGAAACTGATACACTGAACTTCATCATCATTATTTGTCTCCTTTCAACTAGGTAGTAGAAAATTATACTCAGTTAATTTGAGATTTCCTTTCCCCCCAGGATTGTTGCTAACTGCTAGGGGCAGGGCTAATGGGTGGGGTATCTGGTCCTTGGTTGTCATTGATTCATGCTCGTGTCCTCTAAAGAAGTGTACGGTATTGACTGATTCTCAGCTGTGACCGTGTCATCCTTCATTCCTTTTTTTTTTTTTAGCTCTGTATTTTATTTCATTTTATTTTTTAATTTTATTTATTTTTTTATCATATTCAGTTAGCCACTGTAGAGTACATCATTAGTTTTTGATGTAGTGTTCAATGATACATTAGTTGCATATAACACCCAGTGCTCATCACAACCTGCCCTCCTTAATACCCATCACCCGGCTACCCCATCCCCCCAACCCCCTGAAACCCTTCACTCCTGACCTTAGGGCCTCTCCCAGTCTGGCTTCTGCTGTTAGCTACTTGTGTATTCCTCACAAAGTGGGGAGGGGTGGTGAGGGAGAGGCAGGGGACAGGGGAGGGGATAGGAATGGCTGCTCTCCAACCCGACTCTGAAACCCCAGCAAATGCTGGTGGGCTGTGTGTGCCCTTTCTGCCTAGACATGCCCTGTGGCTTTCACCTCTACTGCTCCTTCTCCATGCTGGGTACTGGAGAATTCCTAGTGAGAGGCCCCAAGAAGGGAGGGGGAGTCTCCTCTGGTCTCAGATCTCCTCAGGTGGGAGAGCTCCTCTTAGGAAGACACCAGCTTCTAACCCCCTTTATTCCCATCCAAATCTCTCTCTCTCTCTCTTCCAGACTAGAGAAGTTTTATATCGTCAGGGGCCGCAAAATCTGCCTGAAACTACCAAATATTCTTCTAAATCTGTTTTAAGCCTGAACTTTGCTTATAAATCAGATTCCTTTGCTCGTTGATCCTGATGTGACACCCCTCTCTTGAAGACTGGATGGTCCATGGCTTCCTGCCTAGTGGAGAGGGCTATGAGATAACAGGAAATATCTAGGAGGGGGAAACCTTGATTAATAAATACCTCCAGATATCTTCCCTCTCTATCAGTAGTGCTATCGGCCAGTTACTGTCACCTTCACAAGAAAGCAGGCCTGACCACCATGATTATGCCTGGGATGGGATGCTGACCCATTCGTCAGGGGACCAGGGAAGTATGGGGTGCCTAGGTGTGAGCAAAAGCTGTGGCAGAGTCATCAGGAAGACCAGACTGTCCAGTCTGGAATGTGAATCAGGAATTAGGGAGTGGCCCAGTTGGCTGCCAGTGATTGGGGAAGAGAGAGGAACCACAAAGAGAAGCAGAGACACAGAAGCTCAGAGCAGGGAAGAATAACGTGAATGGTCCAGAGTGTCTCTTGTAAGGGAAGAGCCTGCAACCACAGGTCCCTGCAAGCTTGTTGGCCCAAAGCGCTGACAACAGCCTTTTCTGGATGCCAAGAGATTCCTATTCTCCTCAGGCTTAGGTGGGATCCCATCACTTGAGGCAGCCAAATGGGGCTCTAACACAACATTTCAACATTTCATTTCCTTGATTCCAAAGACCTTGTGTCCCCCCCCAGATTCATATGTCGAAGTCCTAACCCTCAGTACCTCAGAATTTGACCTTATTTGGATGTAAGAGGTAATTCAGGTTCAGTGAGATCATGGGGTTGGGCACTCCTTCAATGTGACTAGTGTCCTTACAACAAGAGGATGTCTCTCTGGACATATCTGGATGCAGACATGTCAAGAGAGAAGACCGTGTGAAGACAGATGGCATCCACAAGCCAAGGAGAGAGGCTCTGGAGGAAGCCAACCCCGCTGACCCTTTGAGCTCATAGACTGTGAGAAAATACATTTCTCTTGTTTAAACCAACTTGTCTGAGGTACTTTGAATGGCAAACTAATGCAGGCCTTAAAACCCTTTTCCCTGTGGTCATGTGGTCAAGGGAGAGTGGCTCCGAAGGGCAACAAGAATTTTCTTTTTTTTTTTTTATTTTTTATTTTTGCCAGCTCCTGCGAACTACTTTGGAAAACATTCCTCCCTCCCTCCTAGATGGAAACTGGTGGCCTGTCTCCCAGCCTCCCCCTACCCCATTCTTCCTTATGCTTCAATTTCCTGATTGGATTTCTAAGCCTAAAATGCTTGATATCTTTATCTTGCAAGACCAATCAAATCTTTTGGTGGGGGGAGAAAAACACATCTCCAAACCATATCCAGAGGGGTTGCTTCTTTCAAGCTTTGGCTCTGATTTCAAATCCTCCTCAGCCACAAACCTGGTGCCATGACCCCTCCAGATACTTCTGGGGCAACAAGTCCTTCCCACTGCCTCTAGAACAGTGTTCCAGAAGCATCAAACCTTCATTGCTGGGTGCTCACAAGAGGGTGTTAGGTGGCATGCAGAGAGACATTTTCCATGTTGATGGTTATGTATTTATTTTTATGCATAGTGGAAAAAAATAAAACCAGTACATCAGACCTGTGATTTCAGGTACTGTTGTTTACCCTGAGGCTAACACAGGTGTTTGAATGTACTAAGTGCTACTGACACAAAGGATATGGCAAAAATCGGGCATAAGAACAGCCGAAGCTTTGGGGACTAAGAACGTCACAGCCAAGCAAGGGCAGCATTGATGGCTGGGACAGGAGAGGGGGCGGGTGGGCCACAGGCTTAGGAATGGGCGGCTTGGGAGGTGGCGGGCACGGAGGGGCAGGAGAGGTTTCCTGTGCACCCCCGGGTCTCCGTTCCTCCCTCTCTGTGATTGCCCCCAGACAACCTGACCTCCCGTGTCTGTGTGGCAAGGCTCCAATACATGTGGAACGCTGCCAGGGAACTTGCAAGGGAAGCCAGAAAGGCCCTCGGGAATCCTTGCTGCCGTTGTGGGGGCTTTTGCTTCCAAATAAGTATGTGTTTCAGAGGCAGGATGGGGCTTCATTTTTCCCAAACTCCCTGGTCTTTTCAGAGGCTAACAACCTCAGCTGTGAAATGAATTTGACTCCCTCTGTTTACTCATGAGACAAATGCAAGCCCTTTACCAGAGCCCAGCCACTCAGCAGCACCCTGTGGGGAACACAACTGTCGCAGACAACGACAGAACCCACCCCGCTGAGAAGCTGAAGGTAGCATCCCAACGAGGGCATGGAAGAGAGGAGGCAAAGACGCAGGGGGTACCTCCAAATGGTCAGTGTGCGGGGCGTGGACATTCAGGTAAGCGTGGAGGCCTGTGTCCCCAAGCACAGGGTGACACACCAGCAGCCGGGTAGGCGGGGGCTACCTCTCCCTGTGCAGCTGAAAGATCACTTAGCTGCAAATAGTTATGACTCCCTCATTTGACTGAGTTTTAGCTTGTTAGTTCTAAGGAGCTGTTAAAAAATTGAGTATTATGGGAAAGCATGCAACTGTGTGGGCCTTTTCTGATGTAACTGTACGTCTCCGGCTATATTCATCCAATGGCATTTAAGGCTCATTAAATTTTGAATCCTGTGTCACCTGCCTTCGGCTCAAAATAGTTCTCCGTGTGCCTTTTGTCTCTCAACTCCATTTTAATGGAAATTGTTCCCATTCACCTCTCTGTTCCCTTCTTCCTGCTAGCGACCCCCGATCTTTAATGATCTCCAGTGCAGAATTATTCACTCTGTGAACCTGTCATTTGGAGAATATGCTGGACCTTGACGGATGTAAACAGCGGATGGTAAAAATGCGAGGGGCACTATTAGAATGTTCCTTCCCCTCCTCCTCCGTGTTCTGGCCATACATAGGGATGCCACCGCACCTGCTCACTTGCAATGTTGCCACTACTGGTAGCTTTGTCAGAACCTGGGTCATGTCTCCTGTCTTAGCACAGGAGAGTTCCAGGGTCTAACACAGGAGGAGCACACACCCCACCTAAAGGCAACAGCCATTAGTCATAATAAATAAATCTCACATAGCCCTTAATAAGCGCAAGGGATTATTCTGAGTGCTTATAACTGGATGATTTAGGGAACTGTCCCCCTCCCCCTTTGCTGTAGATGAAGTGACTGAAGCACAGAGAGGTTAAGTGAATTGCCCAAAGTCACACAGCAATTAAGTTCAGATTTGAACCCAGACCATCAAAGCCAGAAGCCATTCTCATAGCCGCTCCCCTATACCCGCCCCTACACCTCTCCAACTGATGATTTCCACCTCATATCAGACAAGAATTGCAATGTTTTTGTATTTTTTCTGAGAATCCAGAAATCTGAACTTTTATGTGAAATGTCCCAGTTTTTAAAAACTGGCAAGGAAAATCATTTAAAAAAGAAAAACACTTCGGGGACCAAGCAAAATGCAACTATGAACAGGAACTGGTGTGTGTGCCTCCTGTGTAGAGTCCTCTGGTATAAATGAACTCTGTAAAGAGAACCAGGTAGCCATCAAATTCAAACCCATCTGCTCCGACAAGAAACCTTCTTCCCTTGGAGCTGACAGAGAGCCCAAAGAGCGGGTGGATCCCAGGGCTGGAACCTAGGCTGGATAATCCGAAAGTCACGGTGCCTCCCAGAACAGGCAGCTTCTCCAGTCGTGACTGTTCGCTGCTTTAAGAAGGGTTCAGGGAAACCGCCTTTGCGATTGGTTGACACCTGCACTAGGCTCAGTCCCTGCAGCAAGCGTAGCAACCAGCACCAGAAATGTCAGCTCTCATTAGCCGGCATATAAATCTGCCTCCGTGAGAAGTGGGATGAGAGAACCACAGAGAAAATGCCAGGAAGCAGGAACATATGTTGTTCACACAAAGAAAACCTCCGACAATGGGCGTCTTCCTCCACAGCCCAGGCACCTGGAACAGGAAGGCTTTGTTTTGCCTCAGCCCTCGGTGCCCCCGTAACAGGAGGCTGGGCAATGTGTTCCATCATCCATTGTGGGAGGTTCTGCTAAGTGTTTGCTGACACGGCTGAAGAGTCGTAAAATGTCATAAAGAGTAAATGACTTGATAATGCAAACCAGTAATTAGGATGTGGTACATGTTTATGCTATTTACATATTTTAACACCCTGGTATTAACGTGTCTTTCCAAATAGCGCATAAATGCTCTAGTCTTTGTGTAATTTATTCCCAGCTGCCACAAACAGGAATCTCTAGAAGCAAGTGCCCCTTCCCCTTCTTTCATTATTCTGGATCTGCATTCCTGGAGGCCCACCTGGCAGGAAAGTGGCCAGTGGAATGCCCTCTGCAGGATACAAGGGTGTGGCTACCATTGGGGGAAACTCAGGAGAAGCTCTGCCTTTTGTGAGAAATCACTGTCTGAAGGGGCTGGAGGTAGTTGGCGTGCTGATACATAGGTAAAAATGACTCTCAAAAAAAAAAAAAAATCTCTGATTTGTAGAGTTTGCCAGTTACCATGGAGTAAACACTCCCACCATGGCCAATTTCAAGCTTCCAACACAGAACACGGAGCTGTGAAGAGATGCACATGGTCAGCTCTTGGGAGCCAAGCTACCTCTAGCACATCATTGGTTGGAGGTCATGGGCCTGGTATCTAATTGACTTCAGCCACTGCCTTAGCCCCTCTCTGCATGCAGATAAACATGATGGGACCATAGCTATAGAGTTATGCTCCATTCCATATCTTTCCCAAGATGCCAAGACCCAAATCTTTTATTGTGCAAAAGAACTTTAGTTGGGGAGCTGGTAGGAAATCACACTGCCCTGCTACACAATTAGGGAAACTGAGGCCTGGAGTGGGAAAGAATCACACAGCAATCTGCCATCAGCATCGGGGGCTGGAACTCACCTCTTCTTTTTTTTTTTTTTTTTAAGATTTTATTTATTTATTTGACAGAGAGATACTTAGCGAGAGGGAACACAAGCAGGGGGAGTGGGAGAGGGAGAAGCAGGCTTCCTGCTGAGCAGGGAGCCCGATGTGGGGCTCGATCCCAGGACCCTAAGGCAGACGCCTAATGGCTGAGTCACCCAGGCGCCCCTGGAACTCACCTCTTCTTATTCTCAACCCAATGCTCTTTGCACCAGAACCTTTTTCCTGTGCATCCTGATTCCTGCCCAGTAGACACAGTTGTCTTTTGTGCCTTACCAGGTCCCCTCCCTCATCGCATCCTGTGTGTGTGAGTGTGTGTGTGCATGGGGAGCCCTGCATGGGGATGATGGTTGCCAGGTAACAGGAACGCATCATGGCGGGGAGCGGTCTTCGACCGATACAGGTAAATGGGTGCAGCAGGGAATAGAGCCTCCCTGGAGGAAGAGAATTGGCAATGTCTGGTGTGAGGGTCCTGAGTCAGAAATGGGGTATATGACCCAAGGAGGAGAGGCTGGGGAGACATTATGGCTGAAACAGACCTTGAAGAGGAGCTGGTCCATGCCCATGTGTACTCAATAGGGAAACCGAGACCCGAAACTAGGAAAGGACTTGCCTAAGCTTACACCGTTAGTTGCTGTCAGAATGAGGGCCACTGGCAGTGGATGAAGCAGGATGTGGGGCTCCCACTGAACCTCACTGAATAGGAAAGAAGCCTCATATGACAAAGCAGTCCCAAACACCAGGTGCTGGAAGTTTAACAATAACCTCCATGGCTGCATGTCTGGAATGAGTTCTGCAGTGCTGTCCCTGCACACCATGGAGCCTTCCCACCCCTTCCCATGCCAACCCTCGGGGGAAGAGAGAGAGCCAGGGCAGCGAGATGGTTGAGAAGAAATGATGCTGACGTCACAGGGTTGGGGGGGCAAGAAGTTCCGAGGGGTCACTCGGCTGAACAGATGGCCAGCAGATATTGGTTTCAACCCTCACATGGTTGAGTAAATAATGTTTAAGTTTTTCTTGCCAGCCTGGGGAGCCGAGCAGATCACACTGAGTGGAGGTACCTCCACCTCCTGCCCGCATCATCTGCTCTTCCCGGGGTTTTCATTTCCTACCCTGTTTGTGCTTTAGAGCATGGCTGGCTGGTCAGGAAGCCTGTGCCCTTGGAGGCAGGAGTATGTGTGCAGGAAGAGGGAGGGAGGAGGAGGAACAGGGCAGGGGGGCGGGGGCAGCCTGGCATTTGATTGCAACATGTGCCTGGATAGCACCTGTCAGGTGAAATCACAGTCAAGGACATCACAGAAAAATTGCCTGGGGGGTTGGTCGTGTTTTAATTCTTGGTAACAAAGAACTTCACAAGACAAAACCAAAGGGGTGCCCTTGATCTGCCTGCCAATAGGATGGTTTCTCCATCCATAGATCAAAGAGCTGGATCTGGTGAAACTTCCAGCGAGACTCCTGTGTTCTAACCCTGACTCTGCCACTCGCTGGTCTTAGGCATTTCCCTTAATCCCTCAGGGCCTTGGTTTCTCTGTGTGTCCAATGAGGATGTTGGCATTGGCCTGGACTATCTTCAAGCGGAAGACATGTTTGAATGAATGAAGTGTGCATGGATGGAAGAGGAAGAAGCGAGTTGTATGTGGTGGATTAGGCCAAAGAGTCTCTGGTGCAAAAATGGATTCACTCAACCATCATTTCTAGTCCCTACTTGATCAGGCCTTAGGACACAGAAATGAAGAAGGCACAGCCCCATACCCAAGGAGCTCACCTCTGAGTGGGGAGACAGATAAGGGAACAAAAAAGCACAAGAGTCAGACTGCCCAAGATCACATTTCTGTTTGTCACCAAAATGCTGTGTAACCTTGGGCTGGTAACCTCTGTGCCTCAGCTCCCTCATCTATAAAATGGGCATCATAATAGTAGCTACCTCACTGGGATGTGTGAGGACAAAGGAAATACAAGCAAAGCCAGTAACAAGGTGCTCTGACCTATGGCAAAGACTCAACAAATGTCAGCTCTTGTTATTACCAAGTGTTATGCCAGTGATAGCTCATGATACTGGGGAGCACAAGGGGAGAGACTCACCCCAGCCTTGGTGGGGGGATGGTCAAAGAGGGCTTGTGGAAGTAGGGGCTCAGCTGAATCTTAAAGAGCAAGCTAAGAGTCATCCAGGAGAAGAGCAATTTCATTCAACAAATACTATGGAGCAAGGACTTTGGCAAGAGCAGAGAGTAAGACAGACAGGGTCTCTGTTTTTTTGTATCTCTCATTCTGGATCTGGGGTCAGCAAACCTGTTCTATGAAGGGTCAGACAGTAAATGTATTAGGCTTGTGGTCCATACAGTTTCTGCCACAACCATTCAGCTCTGCTGTTGTCCCAGACCGCTGTGAAAGCAGCCACAGACAATACAGAAATGAATGGGCATGGCTGTGCATTCATAAAACTTTAATTTTGAGGATGTTAACTAGACTTAATGTGGTGATCATTTCGCAATGTATACAAATACCAAATCATTATGCCATACACCTGAAACTAATATAATGTTATATATCAATTATATCTTAATAAAAACCTTCAATTTTGAGCACTGAAATTTGAATTTCATATCATTTTCACGCCATGCAATATTACTTTTCTTTTTGACCCCCAGACATTTAAAAATATAAAAAAATTCTAATCTTCTGGGCCATACCAAAAATAGCTCATGGGCTAGATTTAACCCACAGGCCATAGTTTTCAGAGTCTCATTTTAAAGTAACAACAGACACAGAATCAATAGAAACATGAAAATATTGGGTAGCACTAAGAAGATAATTACTCCTAATACTGTGAGGCAATAATGAGGAGGAAGGTTCTGATTTAGTTCAGGTGGAAGGCTCTATGAGGAGGTGAAATTCAGGCTGAAATCAGAATGATCAGATAAAACCAAATATTCCAAAGTCTGGACCAAAAGAGGATCCACTCAAAGGTAGGCTCAAATCCTTGATATTTTGAGAGCAGAAAGACAGCCAGGATGTGCCTGGAGCATAGGAGTTGTAAGAGAGAGAGAGGAATTGGCTGGAAAAGAGAAGGAAGATCCAGAAAAATAGAGAGTGAAAGCTGGAGTTTATAAGGAGCCTACCTGTGATTAATTCAGTATCTGTGGAACTGGCCTTGGTTTGATTGAAGGAAAATATTTGAAAAGGGATTCACTATGTAAATACCTTTTGTGGTTTCTTTTTATATGTAGGGACAAAAGGAGGGAAAGTATGAAATCATGCTGAAATGCGCAGCATTGGGCATCATTATCTATGGGCCCTAATGAATTTATTTCTCCCACCGAGGACGGGGTCAAGCTGAGTTCTGCAGGAGCTCCAGGCATGGACCGTGCGTGGCTTCTTACGTGTATATAAGTCGTTCACCACAGCACAGTGGAAACGTTGGACTCTATAGCTAGAGCCCCCTTGCATTGAATTTTGCTAATGCCTGGCTTAGCTCTTGGGTGGTGTCACCAAAATAGGATGACGAGATTGCTTTGGTCAAAAAGTCAACTTCCAAGATGGGGAAGGGGGAGACGGTTCTGGCATTTGATGCTCTTCATAATGATATGGGTCTTGGCCCCCTTCCCCGTTGGGTCCCTCTCACTGACCTTGCTGCTCTGGTGGAAAAGACAATTAAATGTCTCCGAAAGAATTTTTATAATAATAATTTTTTTAAAAAACTGTCAAAAGAGGCTTTTCTACACATCCCAGGGTTGAAAATAGGACAGAGGGGATACCTCCATGCTTGGACAGTTGTACCAGATGACTCTTTAGATTCTGAATGTTGGGAATCTGGAGCCCCACCTCTCTTCACATGCACGCACACGCATGCACACAGGGGCACGCAAGCGCTTGGACGACTCCCGTGATTCCGCACTAAGTGGTTTGCAAGCCATCCCCAGTTTAACTTGAGCTTCAGCAGTTAAATAAGTATTTTTTTTTCCCCATTCCACAGCTGTTGCCATCTGCCTAATTTCAATCAATTAACTTTTGCTTAAAAACATTAAGTTTCTTAATGCTGCAGCATTGGGCCAATTGTACGGTAAATCGTGAGTGTGAAGGTGACAAATCACTCACATTTGCCTTCCTGTGGAACAAAGCCACCTTCAGAGCAATGTCTTTGTAGGAACTGCAGGTGGCGAGGGTGCCCAAAGGCCTGGGATGTCTCCCCCCCACCCCGCCCCCCTGCCCCACGGTCACCAGGCCAAATGGCGCCCCTCTGGGCAGCACGGGCAGGCGCTCGCAGGGAATTGCTACACAGGCAGATTGGGTTTTTCCATGGAGAGACATAGCAAGGATGATTTTGAGACCAAGCATTGGAAAGACAAGGGGAAACGTGAGAGCTTGAGCAGAAGGTAGGGGAGGGGAGAGGAAGGACCATTAAAAGTCTGAGGAGAAGAGGGGAGGCCTTTCTGCAGCGGGAGCCCCCTCAGCCCACCTGTCTCCACCTCTTGGGCCTGACCGCCTCTAGTCAGTCTGCAACCCGACCGGATCCTGAAGTTGGGCAAGCACAAGGTTTTCTTTCAACTTCAATCTAAGCACCACCCCCCATGAGCCTTGGTCTGTGTGGTTCCTGGTGCCCAGCCCTGCCCATCTCCCAGCCTTGTCTCCCACTGACCTCTCACTTGCTCTGTCCCGGCCACACTGGCCTGGGAGATACTCTACCAATAGTCCCCGCAAAACTTGCCTCAGCAGACCCTGTGCTGCTTGCTATCCCTGCCTGCATTGTTCTTACTCCAGAGAGAGCTGCCTCCTCCCCGTCTCCATTTCTGCTTGTCCTCTAAGGAGCACACCTCTGCCCCATGTCCAGCATCGTCTCCTCACTCCTTTATCTATGACTAAAATTCCTCCTCCCATCTGCCCATCCGCTGCTAAACACCAGTGTGCAAAACTGCCCAGCACGTAGTAGGTGCATAATAAATGCTTGATGAAGGCTAGCCCCTGAGCCTTCCGTGGTAACCACAGTGCTTTCTGGCCTCATCCCTGAGGCTTCACTTCTGTCTTTGCACTCTGATGGTAGCAGCTTTGCCTTGCCCAAATGCACTCTGCCCAGGCCTGTTGCTGAGCCTGCACTCCTGTTGTCCCTGCCCCAACTCCTGCATGAAATGCCCCCACCCAACACTCTCTCTCTCTCTCTCTCTCTCTCACACACACACACACATACACACACTCATGCTTGCGCTTCTCCTGGAACCCTTCCCTGACCACATCAACATCCAGGAATCATTTCTTCCCCCGAGTTTGAGTACCATGGACTCTCCATCCCATCAGAATTACTTGGGAACCTCTGAATAGTCCAGATACCAGCATCTTCTCCTAGAGACTCAGATTCAGGAAGTTCAGGTGGGTCTGGGACATATTTTTTAAGTTCTTCTGGTGGTTCTGATTGTCAGTCAGGTTTGGGACTCTGGTCCAGTGGTTCTTCTTAGTCTGCTGTTCATTTGGAATCTCCCAGTGAAACACTAAGTGGCTGGAAGTTTGTCAATGTTATTCACTCTCTTCCCAATATCCAGCCCATTCAAGCAAACAGTAAGTGCCCCATAAATGTCACTTAAGAAAATACAGGTCACAGAGAGCCAGTGGGAGCCTCCCGAATGTGGAAGAGTGGAGTACTGGACACAGCACTGTCAGGACACCCTGGCATTTGGAGTAGAATAGACCTGGGGTTGAGTCCTAGCCTGGACACTTACTCCCAGGGTGACTTCAGGCAACCGAGTTCTCTCCAGAAGCTCTATTTCCTCCATCAAACAATGAGGTTGATAGTAACCACTACCTCATGGGCTTGTGTCGAGGACTTGATGACATCTATCTTGGTATCCTCTAGGAGAGTGCTTGGCATAGTTCCTGGCAAGCAGTAAGTGCTCAATCAATGGTCACTAATACAAGGTTTTGTCACTAAAGCAAGGTTTTTCCAAAGAGGGAGAGGGCTCTGAACCCCTCCATGTGCATCCAGAGCTGACTCAGCAGCAATGCAGGAAGCTGTGTTGTTATTGTCCAGCTAGCCCACCTCCCCATCACCCACCCCTCTGAACCCATCTGCGGTTGGGGGTCTTACTCGGGCAGCTGCAGAAGTGCACAACCTGCCTGCATCTCCTCCCAGGACTGCGTTCCCACCCCACCTGCCAATCATGCCACATGGCTGCCCTCCCTGCCTGAGAAGCCTGGCCGTGCAGCAGCCTCACAGCACACGCAGGGCTCACACATGCTCGCCCGGCTGCCCGGCATGCAGGCCTGTGTGCTGCCATGGCATGGTGCCCACTCCCGGGCACAGCTAGGCCAGCGCACGGCCTGGCAGATGGCAGCAGGGTGGGGGCCAGGAGAAGAGTGAGAGCTCCTGCTGGTACTTTAGGTGAGGGTTGGGGTGGAGGTGTCGGCGGGGGAGGGAAGGAAGCTTGGCGGGCAGGCAAGAGATGCTGTAATGGCTTGTGTCTGTGGAGCGGACTCCCGCACTGCAGTTCCTGGCTGGGTTTTCCCGGAGGCCTGGCTCAACCCAGCTTTGTCCATGACATCAAGGCCACTGGCTGATGAAGGCTGCAGTTAAGGACGATTCTGGGACTAAGAGTCCAGGTACGTTATATTCCTCTGCTTCCAGGTCTGAAACCCATTCCCATCCCAATTCAATTTCATCAAATCCAACAATTTGGTTTGGGAAGTGTCTGCTCCAGTTCTAGCCCTGAGAATTAGTCTGGTGTCCTGTCAGAGGGCTGGACAGAAGTAAAAGCATATGAGGCTAGTGCCGCTGGACTGACCATGCCTTAGCCCCTCGGAGCCTTGGCTGATGCATCCAGGTGAGGGATGTGGGGGTTACAGTGATGGTTAAGTAAGATGCTGGATGTCCATAGCCTTGACAAATTGTTGGGTGCTGTAGAAATAGTGGGCTTAGCCGCACACCCTTAAAGAGAGAAGTAAGAAAGACACAGGTCTGAGTGGCATCTCAGGGCTTGGAGGGAGGGGTGAATCATGTAGGTAGAACTTGGGGAGCTCAAAGGAGGGAGGGGAGAACTTTTACAGAGGCCACTTAGCAAAGTGGCCATGATCTTGGGCTCCAGAGTCAAACACACCTGTATCTTCAGTTCTGGTTCTGCCATGTGTCAGCAAAGTTAGAAAGTCTACTAACTTCTCTGGATGTCAGTGCCTTGATTTGAAAAATGGGATTAGAATAGTTCTTACTCCTACAGTCCTGAGAATTTAATGACATCAGCCAGCGCAGAGCCTGGGGCACAGTGAGATGCTGTTTTTACTACTACTATCAATCCGAAAGGACTATAGAAATCAAGAACTTACCTCCCTCAAGAAACCCTCTTAGTAGATGACATATTCCTTTCAACATAACCAATAGCCATGGCTGGCTAGTATTTATGGAACATTACTCCATGCTAGGTGTTTCTAGAATTTCACTACTGCATCTAACCTTCTCAATACCCATGACAAGTGAGTATACTATTATTCCCTTCTTACAGATGAGAAAAATGGAACCCAAGTTATGTAACATACTCAAGACCACATCCTTAGATTTTATCCATGGAGATATGGTCACCTGACTTTAAGATTCTCCATCCTTAACTACCTCATTTCACTGCCCCCCAGGAAATGTTCCCGGTCATACCTCACCCAGCTCCCTGAAGCTAGCAGTGGAGCAAGTTTCTCTAGGCACCTGGCACTGGACAGCCTGTCGGGCATTTTGTCCTCAAGGATTTTGGAGGAGACAGACTACAAGCCAGTACTCCACCCCCCCTTCCCATGGCCTGCACACTCTGTGTGATCTGGCCCCTGCTAACCTCTCCAGTCTCCACTCTTCACCCTGGTTCCTGCCAGGTCCTCCAGCATCCATGCTGTTACTCAAACTCTCCAGACTCATTCCTAAACAGTTCTTTCCAGGCACAGGTCCTTGACTTGCTGTTGCTTCTACCTGGGATATTTCCCCTGGTCTTCACGAGGCTGCCCTGCATTTAGTTCTCAACCCATGTGTCAGTTCTTCAGAGATGCCTTCCCTGACATCCCATCCCCCCATTCCACTATATCCCTCAGATCTGAAATGATCTTGCTGATCTGTTTCCTTGCTTTCTAGCTGTCTCTCCACAAGAGAGTATGAGCTCTTGAATGAGAGGAAGGTTCTTGTCTACCTGTTGGCTGAGTGTGCTCTCCCCAACACTCAGAGTAGTGTGGGGCATAAAGTAGAAGCTCGATGAACTCTTGTCAGCTGACTGAAACACCCAAGGAATAGAGGACCCCAGGTAGGATGGGTGGGTAGGATGTGCCCTACATCTGGTCCAGCACAGGCTCCCTTGGATGAGCTCTGGGTCTGCTAGGCTACCTTCATTGTTTCCTCCTGTCTTCTCTGACACTGGAGCACAAAGTCTGGGTCACAGTGACCTGCTGAATGAGGATGAGAAATATGTGTGGCAGCAAGCTCTCTTCAGATGCAAGTCATCATGGAGTCACTACTATTCTTCACAGAGGCTCTTGCGGGTACCCAGAACTCAGGGTCTGGAGCCCACAGATGGTCAGGGCCACTGCCTGAGTCCCTGAGCCCATCTCTCTGGTCTAAGCCAGCACCAACTAAAGGCTCCCACCTAAATACTATTGCAGAATCCCAGGGAAACTCTCTCCTGAAAGGCCTTTCTATCCAAATTATGGATACTCACATATTGGAAGCAGAAGAGGAACAAGGGCTCTTTGGAGATGTTAAAAAGTCCTCAAGCCTAAAGATACAACTTGGGAGAGTGGGTGCCTCCTTTGGCACCAAGGTATCCCTACCCCCACACCAAGACTCTGTCTGGACTGGAATGGGTGTAGGCAGCTTTGGGGGTCTGCAATATATATATATATATATATATATATATATATATATATATATATATATATATTAACCATATCCTGAGATTCCAGACACTGCTGGCGCAGATGCAAGCACAGGAAAACCACATGGAAATCTAAATTATTTTACTTTGCTCTCCTTGTGATTCTCTGCTTCCTTTAATTCTCTTCCCTCTGAGCTTCTCCTCTGCTTTAGAATAACCCTGCTATAAATTGTAGCTTCTAATTAGTAGCTGTGTGATCTTGGGCAAGTTACTTAACCTCTCTGTGGTTCAATTTCTTCACTGTTGGGTGGAAATAGTAATACAAATACCTACCTCAAAGAATGGCAATAATTTAATGTGATAATACATTTCAAGCACTTAGAACTGTGCCTAACACAGAATAAGCACTTAATGAATTCTTGTTGTTGTTACTTTTAGGTAAGGAAATGATGTCTACTGTAATAAATCAATCCCCAAATCTCAGTAGTTTAACAAAGCAAAGGTTTGCCTCTTGCTCACATCGAAGTCCACTCCACAAGGGTCCCCTCCACACAGATTCAGGGATCTAGGCTCTTTCCATAACATGGTTACAGCCTCAGAATCACATTTATTCTACTGTTGAAAGGGGAAGGAAGATGGAAGCTCTCCCAAAGGAGAGTTGGTGGAGTCCATTCTGGAAGTGCCGTTACTCCCACCCACATTCCATTGGCTGGAACACAGTCACATGGTCTTGTTTCACTACAGAGGATGCTAGGAAATATAGTCTAGCTGAGTGCCCAGGGGAAGAGGAGTGGCTTGGTGGACAACTGGTCTCTGCCACAATTACTCTTTTTTATTATCATGCCATACTGCCACTCAGAAACTATTCCAAACAGCCCATGTGCCCAAAGCTCCTATTTGCCTCAGTCTTCCCCAATTTGGCACTGCCCTATCTCTTTTCCCCACCTTCACTTCTTTCCAATATACACCAGTTCCAGCCAAACTAGCAAGCTACATACCTGATGAGGGTACAAAAAATGTGGATTGAGACATGAGTATAGGAAGGATTTCACTGTGATCACATCTCATGGGCAAAAGCCATGTGAATCTTATCTTTGCATTGCTACCTCCCAATACTGTTCTAGAAACATAGTCAGTAGCTACGAAATATTAATTGATGGAATCAATATCTTCATAAAGACATTCTGACTTATTTGATAATTGATCTGGCCAGTGCATGCATGATGATAAATGACACTGATCCTCAGCTTCAGCATAAGGGAGACATTTGGGAATGGTGGGGACCATGGTGAACTGGCTGCTATTTGGTGCTAGCTGATTGCGGCCACTGAGGAGCCAAGCAGTACCAAGTCTTGTTATTTTGTTTTTAAAGTAAGAAAGGTAGAATTTTTATATGCAGTCCCCTGGCTTTTAAGTTTAACAATGTTTAAAACATAGGATGCTCACAATAACTGCAAAAATACAGTATGGAGAAAAAGCCCACAATGTGGGCCAAAGAAAACACATCTTCAGGGTAATTCCAGCTGAAAGCTACTACTTTGCAATGTCTGCTACAGACTGTGATGACAGATGCAGTTCAAGAAATGTCAGTAATTTCAATGGGCCCAAATTGCTGTATATTAAAACAAACAAATAAAAAAAGGAATCCATGAAGAAGACAGATCTTGGCCCTTTGATAATGACCCATTTGTGTATTCAGGTAAGGATGCCGAATATTTCTTTTAGCTCCTTCAGATGTCAAGCTTTGGGAGAAATCATTACTTTATTTTTTTCTCTCCAATTCATGGGCACTGTATTAGTCAAGGTTGTCTATATAGGTTGTCCAGGGAAACAACCTATATATACACACATATACAGAATCAATGTATATATATATATATTCATATATGGGTTCTGAAACAATAGGATATATGTATATATATTGGTTCTGTTTCCCTGGAGAATCCTGAAACACACACACACACACACACACACTCTCTCTCTCTCTCTCTCTAGACTGACTCTAAAGTCCTGAGAACCAGAAGGGACAATGGTGTAAGTTACAGTCCAAATTTCAGCAGGCTCGAGATCCAAGAAGAAAGAACCAGTGTTTCAGTTCAAGTTTGAAGGCAGGAAAAGATTCATGTCCCAGCTCAACAGTCACAGAGGAGGAGTTGCCTCTTTCTTAGCCTTCTTGCTCTAGCCAGGTCTTTAAATGACTGGCCAAAGCCCCCACCTCCCCCCCACACACTGGGGAGGGCAATCTGCTTTACTCAGTCTGTTGATTTAAATGTTAATCTTATGCAGAAACACACTCACAGAACCCCTAGAATAACATTTGACCAAATGTCTGGACAACTCATGACCCAGTCAAACTGACACATAAAATGAACCATCAGAGGGATATGTCAAAGCTTCTACCTTATTCACCTTCAAATATGGAGGCAGTGTGGTGTCGTCCAGTGCTCTGAGTTCTAATCTCTGTGACCCCAGGTCCATCTCCCAGTCTCCTTGCCTCCCGTCGCTCATACCTTTGAAATAAGAGAGTTGAATTCCATGGCGCACGAGGTCTTTTCCACCCTAGCGTTTCCTGCTATAGGCTGCCATATGGACTTGGAATCAAAGCAGACCACATTTACCAGACACATTGCTTGTGACTTTATTGAGTAATTTGTACAAAACCTCCAAGAATAATTTATTCACCCAGTGGTGTGAGACAAGGGGAAGAAAATCAATAGAACAGTGTCTCAGTCATTTTTTATTTTCTAAACCTCAAAGAGATTTTATTCCATTTCAGAATTCTTGCAGGCACTTTACCCTACCACACATCTTTATGGTTAACTTTCAAGAATGCCTAAAGAGATTCATTTTAGGGACTGAAAACCCTGCCTTACCTGGAAACTGCTGGAGGAGCCCTCCTGGGGAGTAGACTTTCCCAGGGTTTTTATTGACACTTGAGAGATTACTGGAGAAGGACAGGGGGAGGGTTTGGACAGAAAGCAACATTCCCTATCTCTCAGACTCATCTCAAAGTCATTCTGGGAAGAAATTTAAAGGCTACTTGTTTCAAATTCAATTGCCACCTCTTCAGCAACTTAACGTTGACACTCTCACTTCTCTTCCATCAAGGTAATGGGCAAACTGACACTTTTCTTAAACAGACTTGCCGCACACTGGCTGACTGTGAAGAATATCCATACATCTTTTGTTTTCTGCACGAAGTGGAGAGCATCACCAAACTGGGAGCTTCAAGAGACTCTTCTGTTTTCTGGCCCTAGCAGGTAAGATGAGAAGCAAAGTTGACAAGGGAAAGGCCTTGGATTAAGAAGATCTAATCTAGTCCTAGTATCATCACTGACCAGCCTTCGATAGGAGATAAGCTCTTCGAGCCTCAATTTTCTCATCTGTAAAATGGGTACCACACTAGATACTTTCTTCATGGAGTTGTATGAGGATAACAAAAGCTAACATCTGTACTTGTCAGGTTTCTTGGTTATAAGCAACAGAAAACAATTCTGGTTACTTGAACAAAATTAGATTCACTGGAAGCATAAAAGGGGTCCACAGGATCCACAAGATATGGCAAAATCAGGACTGGATATGAACAAAGCCAAGTCTCTTATGCCAGATACCACACCTGCTGAGTCTCAGCTCTAAATCTGCCCTTCTGCATTCTGTTCCATGATGCTGGGGCTCAGACTTTCCAAACTACAGCCCTCCAGTTGAGTTCTGCCATAGAGGTTGCTAGAGGGAGATGCCCCCCCACCTGTATGTCTCAAATATTCTTGTCTCCTATAGGACACCTGTCATGGATTTAGGGTCTACCCTATATCTAAAGTGATATCATCTCAAATTCCTTCATTTAATTACTTCTGGAAAGTAAGATCACACTCACAGGTTCCAGGTAAGCATATCAACCCACTGCAATGGGTGAACCATTCAACCCATCACAAAGAGTGACTGACATCTTTCACTTTTTTGATTAGTTGCTCAGTCCTTCACCCTCATAATTAGGAAAGCAGTTAGTCTCTCCCTCTTAAGGCCTCTCCCAATCATGGCTTTTCTACTGTAGACCACTCACCAATACATTGAAGAAAACTCATGCCCAGATGCTGGTGGGCTGCTGAAATCCCTCCCTAGTCTAGATCTCTGTAGAGGCTGTCTTGTTCTTGGAGCAAGGACAACATATCACTCCTTCATTGCCAAGCTTGGCTTAGGGCCCCCTGGAATTGGACATGCAAAGGTACAACTCATTTGCTCTCCCACCACCACCTTCAGAGATCCAGGCAGCTCCAGGGACCCTGGGTAATCCCTAGACCCATTTCGCACCGTCTCTTAGAACCAGAACCACCAATCCCTACCTCTCAGGGATCCTCCCCTATGAGACAGGCAAGTCTCCCTCTTTACCATCAAACCACCCAAGCCCTAGTATATAAGCTTCCTTCCACAGATCCTGGACCACAGCCTGTCCTCTTGAGGGAGGGGCCCAAGTTAAGCCAAGGTGTCTATACCTACTCTTTGAAGGATAGAGGAGATAACCTTCAAAAACTCCAAGGTGATGCTGATTTGGGATAGAGGGAGAAAATTCCATAAGTTTAATCTCTGGCAAAACATATTTCTGGGGATTACATGTTATTATGTGAAAAAATCAAATTGCAAAATAGCATAAAGAGTGTTGTCCCATTTCAAGTAGATAGATGTAGATCTTAAAAAGATATCCATTAAATTATTTACAGCAGTTCTCTCCAGGTGATGGGAGATTATGGACTATTTTTATTTTCATCATTTTCTTATCTACATTTTCTAAGTCTTCCCCAATGAGCATATATCATTTTTGTAATAACGTTTTTAAGGTTATATAAAAGACAATACTAGCACCTTGCAGTCACATAGTGCTTTGCTGTGTCTCACATCTCTAATCTAATTTCCTATCTGTGAGGTCAGGAGGGCAGGTATTTTTATTCCTGTTTTGTAGATGGGGACTCTGAGTAACAGGGAATGTGAGATATGACCTGCCCAAGGTCTGAGAGCAAAGCTGGGACCAGGACCCAGGCAGGGCTGCCAGCTTTCAGTTCAGGTGTCTTCCCCTGTGCCTTCAGCAAGCCAATTCTCAAAGAAGGGCCCCAGATACTACGAACATGTAAGGTCAAGTCATCACAGGGCCAAAGGAAATAATGACCTTGGCTTTGGCCACTTGTTAGGGTAGGGGCAGGAAACTGTAGGATTATGTAAGAAGCAAGCCTGCTGATTCTGGATCCCTGGCAAGGGAAGGAAACACTGGTGCTTGATATAAAGGAATGGAGAGGAGGTGGCTTTCCAGTTGAGGTGCTTATCTCATGTAAAGGTGAGCCTGAGGCGTGAGCTGTGTAGTGTCTGGGCGCTGAGAAGTCTCGGGGGAACACTGCCAAGTTCCCATGTAAGTAGAAGTCTGTTACGAGTCCACTGCCTGCTTGGCCCTTCAGGGTCCCAAGAAATGACAGGTAGGAAGTTCCCTCATTCCTTAGATATGCCTCCTAGTTCTTCCTCAAAGGAGTAGGGATAAAGATGGATGAGAGAACATACAATTTTCAAAGTGCTCTGCAAAAACACACAGTGCTAGACTCAGAGTAGTCACTCACTAAAGTTTGTTGAATTCATGAATTCTTTTATCCACACAGACCCCATGAGACAGGTATAGCATGTGTTATCATTTCTATTTTACTAATGAGGAAACTGAGGCCCAGGCCATGACATGTGCAAGCTCACATTAGTGAGCAGCCAGACAGGGACTTGAAACTGGGTCCCCTGGCTCTTGGTTCAACATGGTTTCTGCCCCATGCATGGGGCTGCCTCTCAGAGGACCACTTTAGAGACACCTGCTTTTGCTCTTTTACTACTAAATTGTCCTGAGGCAACGTCACATAAACATTACAGAAAACAACTCCAACTGCACTAATTAACTCCCAGGGACTTAGCATTCCTGCCTCCCCAACCCCAAACCACTCCAGGTTCTGAGTTATCCCACAGCAAATGTGGAGCTAGAATATAGGACAAAGTTTAAGGCAAAGTTCTGATGGGATGCAGATGAGCAGAAGAAAGAAAAGGTGTCAGATTGATTGCTGTTTTAATTAAAACTTGTTTCATTGCAAGTGAGAAAAACCAGCCCAAATACGCTCAAGCAGAAAGGAGAATGTTTGGGAAGGATGGAAAAGCAATCTTTCAGTTGGTGAGTGATGGAGACAAGATTTAAGTTCATTTCTGGCTCCAGGGAATGCTCCCTTCCCTGCACCACATTGTCTCCTTAACTTAGTAGGCATTTAAAGAGCACTTCCTGTGTGCAAAATCCTGTGAGGCATACATAGAGTAATCTGAACTGGTGCCTGCCTTTCTAGAACCTATTTGGATGACCTAACTTGTCACCAAGAAGGTGTCATAGTAGCAGAGGAGTTATGTGCAAGGTATCAAGTGCCACATAGTGGAAGGAAGAAAAGGAAATGCATACTTATTGAGAGCTGACGGTGTGCCAGCCTCTGTGGGAAACATTATCATATTTATCCTCTAGACCTGCACTAAGAGTAGCCACTAGTCATGTATGCTTATTTAAATTTGAATCAATTGAAATTAAATACAATTTAACTCAAGGAATCAGTAGCCACTTGTGACTTGTGGCTACTGTATTGGACAACACAGATATGGAACATTTCTATCGGCACAGAAAGTTCTGTTAGACAGTGCTGGTCTAGATTGGAAGCTCCATAAGAACATCTAGTGGGTCTGCTTTTTTTTTTTTAATTTTTTTATTGTTATGTTAATCCCCATACATTACATCATTAGTTTTAGATATAGTGTTCCATGATTCATTGTTTGTGCATAACACCCAGTGCTCCATGCAGAACGTGCCCTCCTCAATACCCACCACCAGGCTAACCCATCCTCCCACCCCCCTCCCCTCTAGAACCCTCAGTTTGTTTTTCAGAGTCCATCGTCTCTCATGGTTCGTCTACCCCTCCGATTTCCCCCCTTCATTCTTCCCCTCCTGCTACATTCTTCTTCTTTTTTTTTTTTCTTTCTTAACATATATTGCATTATTTGTTTCAGAGGTACAGATCTGAGATTCAACAGTCTTGCACAATTCACAGCGCTTACCAGAGCACATACCCTCCCCAGTGTCCATCACCCAGTCACCCCATCCCTCCCACCCCACCCCCCACTCCAGCAACCCTCAGTTTGTTTCCTGAGATTAAGAATTCCTCATATCAGTGAGGTCATATGATACATGTCTTTCTCTGTTTGACTTATTTCGCTCAGCATAATACCCTCCAGTTCCATCCACGTCGTTGCAAATGGCAAGATCTCATTCCTTTTGATGGCTGCATAATATTCCATTGTATATATATACCACATCTTCTTTATCCATTCATCTGTTGATGGACATCTTGGCTCTTTCCACAGTTTGGCTATTGTGGACATTGCTGCTATAAACATCGGGGTGCACGTACCCTTTCGGATCCCTACTTTTGTATCTTTGGTAGTGGGTCTGCTTTTTGCTGTCCACCTTATGTCCAGCACCCTGCAGAGTACCTGACATATGGTAGTCACTCAATAATTACATGAATGTATGAATATATATATATTTTAGATTCAAAGACAGCTTTCATTAAAAGATTTACCATGTAATGAACATAAGGGTTGGGAGGGAAAAATAAAATAAGATGAAATCAGAGAGACAGGCAAACCATAAGAGACTCTTAACTATAGGAAACAAACTGAGGGTTGCTGGAAGGGGGGGGTAGGGAGATGTGGTCACTGGGTGACAGGCATTAAGGAGGGCATGTGATGTAATAAGCACTGGGTATTATATGCAACTGATGAAACCCTAAACTCTACCTCTGAAACTAATAATACACTATATGTTAACTAATTGATTTAAAAAAAGTAGATTTACCATATATTTAAACATTCTGTAAAAATTACAAAGGAAAAGAGCAGTGGGATATGCTGAATTCCCTATAGGCAGCACAACTGGGGACAGTCATCACAATAACCATCCTTACTGAGCACTTATCACTTTCATCCCAACTTATTATGTTTTTAATTTCGTGGACTCCTCTTCACAACCTTATAAGATTATATCCCCATTTTATAGATTGAGAAACTGAGACTCAACAAGGCTAAGTAGCTCACTTAAAATCACACACAATGTAAATTTCAGAGCCTTCAAAGCCCACCGCAATGCTCCCTTTCTATTTCTTCTCTGTACAGCTGGAGCCTGCCTTGTTCTTGGCATAGAGGGTTTTCAGACTTGGTGTGAATCCACCTCCCCCCAGAGCAGGCAGATACTCAGTTCCCTTTTAGTGCCCGGAAGTCCTGGAAGACCAAGTCCTCAGCCACACTTGGCCCAGAGGTGCAAGGCCTCACGTTTGCCTCTTCAGGCGGAGGAAAGCAACTCTTCCGCGCCCCCTTGTGGCCAGGTGAGGCATAAGCTCAGAGACCTCAGGCAACCCGGAGTTGGCAATCAGTGGGCAGGAAACCACAAGTGGTGGTCTGGGGTGCAGAATTAGCAGGGAGCTCTCCCTCATTCTAAGGGCATCTGGGTGGGGGTGGTAAAGGATTTTGTCCAACCACTGTGGTTTATTACCTACGTGTGCACTTTCACCCAAAGCAAAATGCAAATTACCTTTTCTTCAAGAGTGCTCATCTGGAAGTTTTCAGGGTGTTTCTTTGTCTAATAGCTCTTTTCTTGCTTATTTATTTATTTATTTGCCCATATTTGATTAAAACATATTATATTCTCAGGAACCCCCCTCCCCTTGAAAGGTCACTTTCCAAAGGCTGGATTTAATTAGTGAGTGCCAACTTGAGGATGAAAGGTAGGAGACAAAAGGTCTTCCTTATCCAATCTGAGCCCAAATAAAATTGTATTAACATTTCACCTTTTGTTTCTGTGCAAGAAAAGCCTATGGTGCATTGTATCAAGTTATTGAAATTAGGAAAGAAATTTTATTTTATTATTTTATTTTATTTTTTTAAAGATTTTATTTATTTATTTGACAGAGAGAGACACAGCGAGAGAGGGAACACAAGCAGGGGGAGTGGGAGAGGGAGAAGCAGGCTTCCCGCCGAGCGGCGAGCCCAACGCGGGGCTTGATCCCAGGACCCTGGGATCAAGACCTGAGTCGAAGGCAGACGCTTAACAACTGAGCCACCCAGGCGCCCCAGGAAAGAAATTTTAAAAAGAAAGCATTAGACAGCTGTGGCAGTGAATTTGAATCCCCCCAAACCTAACAGGAAAGAAAAAGGAAAGGAAAGAGGAAGAGAAAGAAAAGCAGGGAGGAAGGGAGAGAAAGAAACAGAAACGGGGTAACAATGCTGTATCCTAAGCCTTGTTTTAAAATGAAATCAAGAAAAGACAACTAATTTGCACAGGAGCTGTGAATAACCTAAAAGTACCTCTGTTTTCAGATGGATCCCTGAGAATGTAAGCTCCATGAGAGCATAACACTTTGCTTTTCTGCAGCATCTCACCAGCCCCCTGGGGAAATGCCTGGCACCTGGTAGCAGCTCACTAAATATTTGTCCAGCACACTAAGAAACAAAATCCAGGCTAGCTGGGTTCTCACTCAGTCTTTAACTCACTCTGGACCCTGAGGCAAGGCCCTGCTCCTCTCTGAGCCAGAACAGCTCCATCTGCAAATAGAAAGACAATCCTCTTCATCCTGCTTTCCTGGCAGGGAAGCTGGAGGATCAAACACGGACGTGGAGACTCACTGGAAAGGTCACAGCAACACACGACATAAGCCACCACATTATTACCACTAGCTCACATGTTTCCCAGGCCAAAACCACAAGCCCACACCTCACTTTCACCATCACAGATGAAAAAATAAAAATAAAGAAACAAGAATGTAATCAGTACAGCAGAGGAATGAGAGAGGAATAGAGGTAACCCCAAACATAGGCCAACCATGTCTATCATCTGCAGGGGAGAAGGGGGCCAGGTCACGCTTGTTCACCTCCACTGCTTACAAAATTGTAGCAGGTCTTTGCCTTTGTGCTAGAATTCTCCAGGCAGTAAATAAATAGTGTGTGACACACAGGGGCCCCTGCACAGGGTAAAGGTCACCGGGTGCGAGCTTCTGCAGTGAAGACTTTATTAAAGGCCTGGCAGATAAACCTTCCCACAGACTAAGGGCTTGTCAGCAAAGAGTCCCCATCACCCAACGTGACCCAGGTGGCTCGACAGTCAGACCAGGCTTTCAGCCAGTTAGGGAAGGCCCTCCTCCCCCCCAATTCCCTTTGCTCTCACAGGTGTTTTCTCCCCGACAGTGAAGGCTAATTACAGATGCATCTTCTGCCTGCAAGAGGAAAGGGAAGTGTGTTCCTAAGGCTGCAGGTGACACTATCAGCAGGATGAGACAGCTGAATTCACCCCAGCGAGAAAATGAGGAGGAAACCTCTCTAAGCCTTCCATCGCCCTGCTCTCCACCCCCTGGGACTGCAGAGTCAAACCCAGGTGGCTCCATGTGTCTGATTCTTCTCCAGCCTCTACTTAAATTCTTTGGTCCAAATCCACAAATCAGGACAATTTGATCTTGCTGAAGACAGCCCCTGCCATTGACATTCAGGGACAATGGGAAAGAGCTGGTCCTTCTCTCCCTTTCACGAGCACTCAGGGGTTGAAGATGTGGCTTCCCACCCACTGGGTTGCCCACCTCAGTTCTCCTGGCCTTTTTTTTTTTTTTTTTTTTTTCTGGCTGGCCCTGCTCTTCGTAGCAGCATATTTCCACTGTCTGGGCCTCAGTTACTTATTTTCATTTATTATTAACATCCTGATAGGCAGAGAAGCTAAGCTGACTGAGAGATGCCACATTTTTTTTTTTTAGAGTTTTAGATCCCCTAAATAAAAATATAATAATCCAGAAAAGAGGTTTCCCTTCTCTGGACTCCAGATACATGGGAGAAGTAGGGCATTGCTGGGCATTCTCTTTGGACATTCAGCAAATATCTATTGGGCATCTGATATGTGCCAGGCACCATTCTGGACATTTGGGATGTATCTGCAAGCAAAACGGAGCAAGATCCCTGCCTCTGTGGAGTGCAGATTCTAGGTGATGGAGTGGGAGGTCAAGAAATAAACAATAGGCAGAAGAAGCAGATTAGATAGTGTGTCAGAGGGTGAGGAAGTACAGTTAAGGAGAGGGTGAAGGAGTACAGTTAAGGAGAAGCAGGACTTCTGCCTGGTCGAATGTGGAGGGCAGGTGGCAGTGCTGCCCAGCACTGCTAGAACAAAGAGGGGACGTGGCCAGCCTAGGCTAGGGATGGAGAGAGAAAGGGCTGGTTTTTCAAAGGACATTATCTTCACAAAGGAGAGGGCTGTTTTCCAGCCATGGGGACAGTTTGTTGAAAGTCAGAGAAGAGAGACAACAGCAAATCTGGGGACTTGAGGGGCTTTGTGTGGCTGGAGCAGGTGCTTCCGTGAGGTGAGCTGTACTCAAAGTGGGGACCAGATTATAAAGCTCTTTAGCTATAGTGAGGGGTTTGGATTTTGTCCTGGGAAGACAGAAGGTTGTGGAAGGAGTGTGTCTGGAGCTCTGTGACTACAAGTGACCAAGCAAGGGAAGAACTGTGGATTTCCAGTTCTCTCCTTCCAAGATCAGGGATTGTTGCACATCTCTGCCTCCCTGAGGTTAGGTGTGGCCCCATGACCTGCTTTGGCCACTGGAATGAGAATGGGAGTATCATATGTCTCTTCTGGTGGAAGCATTTAAGAGCTGGTGTGCCATCTCCACCATGACCGTGGGCTACACTCTCCCTCAGCCCCAGTTGCTGACTCACAGCAAACAGGACAGCTGCTCTGGACAGTTGATCAGCCCCAAAGCTGGCTTTGTGTCAATAAGAAATAGTGTTTGTGGTACTAAGTCAGAGACTTGGGGGTTGTTTTTATTGTATCAGGAGTGTATCTGATCATAACTAACACGGGATTATTTCAAATAGCCCAGTTCCTCATTAGACCTTGATCTTCCTCCTAGAAATTGGGCAGAATCTTCCCAATCTCAATGCAATTCATGACTCCTGCCTCAAGCCCAGCCAGCAACAACCTAACTCACACTGCTGTGTCCTGTTAATGGTTGCCAGGAACCCGACAATCTCCAGAACGTCTTAAGACTGCTTGAGACTACTGTTTTATTTTTTAAATAAAGGCGAGCAAAGAGTGACCGCAATGACTCCGTTTTTGCAGAGGCAGAAACTGAGGCACAGGTGGGCTACATGACATGGCCAATGTCACATATGAGAAGATGCGGGATTGGATGTCAAGCCTGGGCATTCTGGGCTATTGTCTACCTGTCCCAGGACTGGTGATGATCACTGGGGGTGGGGTATGGGGGATGTTCTGAGATGGAGGCCACCAATTCCTAATCATTCTCTGAACCTCCATCCTCCACACAAAGCTGTAGCTGAGCTGGAGGCAGGAGGCTGGGGTGCATCAATAGACCCTTCTCCAACCCCATCCCCCATCTGCCACCTACCTTCCACCTGCTCAGACCCAGCAGCCATCTGACAGCTTTGCTCTTAGCTCCAGCTACTGCTGCCTCACAATATCACATAGGCTGTTTCTCAGCCTCAAAAATCTGCCCCTCCCCTGGTCACCTATTCCAAATAAACTCTTATATTTCTGATCTTGGCTCATATATCACCTCCTCAGGGTGGTCTTCCCTGATTGCCCAGACACGTACCATATTACCGTGAGGGTAGGGACCTTTGCTGTTTTCTGATCCAGTGTTTTGAACTTAATAAACCACACTAAATATTTATAGATGGAAATAGTAAACTGTCAAAAGCTATACAAATGGAAGGGATTTTTGTTCGTCTACGTTATATGGAAATTCCACCTTCCCCAGCTTAGGCAGGATTTCATACATCCTCTCACCGTAGGTGCTTGATTGCGTTTTAAATAAAAAGACCCAGTCCCCAGACACCCTGGGCAGCCACATCAGAGCCTTTCCCAAGTAATGAACTTCCACGGCATTATTGCTGCATTAAATCGTGTTAATCAAATGGGAAGTGGTAAGCGGTTTTCCTCCCTCTGTAATCCTTCCTGAGCAGTACACTCTCAGTGGGAAAATAAAAAGGCCGATGTGGATCAGAGTCCAGAATGGATCAAAGACTAGCAGCAGTTTTGATTTGTGTTAATTTTGCATGTACAAAAAACCTCCTCGTTTCTCTTTATTAAAAAGAAGCAGAAGCATGACAATAACATGCTGTTTGAAGAGTGACAATCAAATGCAGAACATCTTGCTCAGATACTCAGAGGCAGAGGGAGCGGAAAAGCCACTCAAATGCGATGTCAGGATGTCGCTTGCCTGCTCTGCACCCAAGAACAAAGCCCGTTTGCTAAACCCCCCTTGAAGAATGCATATTTTCAGGTCTGTGTGGGGGTGGGAGGGAACATTGCTTTCCTTTGCATAAACTGCCTATCACTTCAGGATTCAAATGAAGTCATCCTTCACTCTGCCTTCCAGTGACCAGTTACTAAACTCAGTGCTGGGTGCAGAGACAGCGGAGCAATGGCCCTAGCTCTCAGGATGCTCCTAGTCTGGTAGGAGAGTGGAAACAAAGCAGTCATGGGTAATATAAAGGAGAGAGTGCTGCCATCATGGAGGGAGGTCCTAGATACTAAGGGAGTACCAGGGGCAGGGTTGGATGTTAGGCAAGAAGGTTGGGCCTCTAGGGTCCACCCTTGTCCTTCTCCACTGAGCCTGTTGTGGACATGGACAGTCAGCTCTTGAAAGTACCCTTCAGAGTCAAGAGGTCCCCAGTTTCTAGGCTCCAGAGAAACTTCCCAAACATGAGTCTTCCAATAGCATCCAGTGTCAACACATATGGCTAATTCCAAGTTGTCAAAAGTCCAAAAGAACAAATCTAGAGAAGGTAAAAAGTCCCACTTATATCTTCCTACACTCCTATCCCAAAAGGAGGCCAGAGGAGCTGCAAGATCTCACCCATCAGCAGGGACCCTTGATATGTGCAGGGTATTGGAGAAGGTAGAAGGGAAGCAAGCCAAACAAGTGAGGCAGGGTTGAGTTTGATAGAGCTCACCTTGATTGCAATGGCATGCTCTTCTCTTGCAAGCAGGAAGCTTAGAAGGGAATTTAGAGGACAGTCATCAACCAGGATGGATGTGCAGCAAGTCCTCATTCGTGAGCCCTCACTCTTTACCAGGCACAGGGTGTTCATCATTTCAAGTATGATATCACCTTCAATGCTCACCTAGCCCTATTCCACAGGTGTGGCAAGTGAACTCAGAGATTCCACAGGTGTGACAAGTGAGCTCAGAGATTCAGAAATGTGCCTGGTTCTCACAGTGACAGAACCAATCCCTAATCAGTTCATTTCCAAACCCATTTTATTTTCACCAAAGCCTGCTGAGATTTTCTGGGTGTATCTTGCAGTATTTTATGTTGTTTTGTAAAAGCTAGAAAGTTAAAGCACAAGCGGCCTGTTTGCCTAATATTTTTTAAAAAGCAATTACATTTCCCAGACTTTTAGTTGCTTTGGCAGACTGTGCCCTTTTGGTATTTGGGAAATATAAGAACCAGCAAGAATGCAAAGCTACTTTGGCATTTTATGTGGTGCTGAAACCTAGATACTTCTGATGATGAGGCGCTCACAGCCTCAGGTGGAATCAGGGCCCCCAGATGCCTTAGAGTCATTATCTCTGGCAGGACAGAGCTGCTGGGATGGGGCATTGAAGGGGAAGGTCACTGGCTGGGAGCAAGGTGTCCTGGTCTAGGACCCACGCTTACCATTAACTCACCTTGAGCCTCTAGGAAAAAGTCACGTGTGTCCACATCTGTCCTTCAGAAAAATGAGGTGACTTGTACCTACTAATTTTGAGGACATTACAATTAATGATCACAAACGATGACTGCAAACACACTCCAAATAGGTCTTGCCCACAGTGTGGAGGAGCATCAGGGTATCCGTTGAAATGGATCTGGAGTGGTGGCAGGGAAAAGGGAGGGAAATGCTTAGCACTTAAAGGCAGTATAGGAGCAAGAATGCAACCCACATAAAGAGAGATTTCATGTATGTATACATGTATACATACATATATGTTATATATAAATACATACACATTATATGTATTTACATGTTATATATGCATGTATAATATGTATTACAAAAATGATATAATAATGCATACATATATGCGTATAATATAGAACATTTATAGATAATATAATACAATAATGATATAATAATGATAAAAGATACTTTTCTAATAATTTATCATAATATTTCCATGTGCCAAGCTGTGCCAGGCACTGAAGAAATAGCAATAAACAAGAGAGACAAAGTTTGTTATTTCATCGAGGTGACACTCCAGTGAAGAGTTGACAGACAATAAAGGACTCCATACATCATCAGCTCCTTCCCATGGCACTCCACGTTCTTCCTTGGGATAAGTTTTAATGGCTGCATAACATTACATTGTTTGGATCACCATAATTTAGCTAACTAGTTCCCTATTTTATGGTACTTAGGTTTTTTTTTCAGATTTGGAGGATTGCACAGATTTATGTGTGCAGTCATGAATATTTCCTTAGGATATAAGCAAAGAAGTGGAACTGTTGGGTCAAAGTAAAGTATGTGAACATTTCTCAGGCTTTTGCTGTAGTTATCAAGATACCCTTTCAAAAGATGGCCCAAATTTCTACTTCCAGCGGTAGGACATGAGTCTCAAAACCCAAACATCCTGGACTTTAATTAGAAATCAATAACCAAGATATGTTGGGGAAAATCTTCAAATACTTGGAAATTAAGCAACTCGCTTCTAAATAATCTGTAGGTCAAAAGAAAATCTTAAATGAAATCAGAAAAATAGTTTGAGCAAATAATTGAACAAAAATAAAATAGAACACACCAAATTTATGGGATGTAGCTAAAGCAGTGCTTAGAGAGAGATTTACAGCATTAAATACTTATATTTTAAAAAAGAAATGTCTCATATTAATAACCTAGATTTTTTAGCCTTAGAAAAACTAAAGGCAGTGAGGAAAATAAACCCAGAGCAAGTGGAAGGAAAGGGACAATGATGATGAGGACAATCAATGAAATTAAAAACAGAAAAATGGAAAAATCAATGAAAACAAAAGTTGGTTCTTTGAAAATATCAATAAAATTGACAGACCTATGGCCAGGCTCTGAAAGAAATGGAAAAGACACAAATCACCATTATTAGGAATGAAAGGGAGGTTATCAGCACAGACCACACAGCCATTAGAAGTTTAATGAGGGAAGACGGTGAACAACTCTATACACATAAATTCGACCTCTTAGACGAAATCGCTTAATTCCTTGAAAGCCACAGACTACTAAACTCACCCAAGAAAAAAATAGATAACCCGAATAGCCCTGCCTATAAGAAATTGAAATTATCATTTAATACCTCTGAGAAGGAAGATTCCAAGCCCAGATAGTTTCTCTGTAAATTCTACCAAATATTTAGAGAAGATTCTATACAAATTCTTTCAGAGAATAGAAGAGGATGTAACTCTTCTCAACTTATTTTGTGAGGCCAACATTACCTTGATTCCAAAATCAGGAAAAGATAATGCAAGACACTAGAGAGCAATATCCCTCATGAATATACAGAAGTACTCATCAAAATATTAGCAAATCGAGTGCAGCAATATATAAAAAAGAATAATACATCACAACCAAATGCAGTTTATCCCAGGAATGCAAAGCTGGTTCAACATTTGAACATCAGTCATTGTAATATTTCATATTAACAAATTAAAGGAGAAAAATCAAGTGATACGGAAAAAGAATTTTAAAAAAATTAAACATCTGTCCATGATAAAAACTCTCATCAAACTATGAACACAAGGGAACTTTCTTAACTTGAAAAAGAGCATCCACAAAAACCCTACAGCTAACATTATATTTAACGGTAAAAAAAAAAAAAAAAAGTGCATGCTTTCATTCTAAGACTGAGAACAAGAAAATGTTTACTCACATGACTGATTCAACACCACACTGGAAATCCTATCCCAAGCAATAAGACCAAAACCAAAAAAGGCATAGACATTGGAAAGAAAGAAATAAAACTGCCTCTATACATGGATAGCATGATTGTCTCTGTATAAAACCCCAGAGGAATCTATAAAAAATAAAAACTAGAATAAATGAGTTTAGCAAGGTCAGGAGATTCAAGGGCAACATATAAAAAACTCACTGCATTTCTATATTTCAGAAATGAGCAATCAGAAACTAAACTATTTTAAAAATTACATACACAATAGCTCCAAAAAAGAAAGTAGCTAAGTAGATATAAATCTAACAAAGATATGTAAGGATATGCATGCTGAGAACTACAAAACACTAATGAAAGACGTGAAAGAAGACATAAATGATTGGAGACACATACTGTGTTCATGGACTGGAAGACTCAACATAGTTGAAAGACCAATTCTCTCCCAAACTTATCTAGATATCCAATGCAATTCCAATCAAAATTCCAGTAGGGACTTTTGTAGATATAAACAGATTAATTCTAAAATTTGTATAGAAAAGCAAAGGAACTAGAGTAGCTAAAACAATTAAAAAAAAAGAGTCAAGTTGGAGAATTCATACTCTACAATGTTAAGACTTATAAAGTTATAGTAATCAGGAGGGTATGGTATTTATTGACCAAAGGATAGACACAGAGATCAATAGAACAGAATGGGGAGTCTAGTGCTAGATCTACACAAATATAGTCCATTGGTTTTTGATAAAGATGCAAAGGTAATTCAATGAAAAAAAGGATAGTATTTTCAACAAATGGTGTAGGAATACTTGAATATCTCTATGCTAAAAGAAAGACAGAAAGAATGAATGGATAAATGAAAAAAAAGGGAGGTAATGAAGGATCAGAAGAAAAGAGAGGCATTGGTGTATACCTTATACAAAAATTAGCTGAAAATGGACCACAGGTCTAAATGTAAAATATAAAACTATAAAACTCTTAAAAGAATATATAGGAGAAACATTTTGTGACCTTGGGTTAGGCAAAGAGATCCTACACTTGACACCAAAAGCATGATCCATAAAAGAAATTAAAAAGGTAGATTAGACTTCATGAAAATGGAAAGCTTTTGCTTTGCAGAAGACACTGTTCTGAGAATGAAAAGACAGGGTACAGATGGGGAGAACATATTTACAAATTATGTAAGTCCTTTTACCAGAATATATAAAGAACTCTAAAAACTCAACAAAAGAAAATAAAAACCCAGCTAAAAGAAGGTGAAATATTTGAACAGACACTTCACAAAGGAAATATGTGGATGGCCAATAAGCACATGAAAAGATGAAAATCATTATTAGTTATTACAGAAATTCAAACTAAAACCACAGTGCAATACCACTCTACTTCTAGTAGAATACCTTTAAAAAAAACCACCCTGATAATACCAAGTGCTGCCAAGGACGTGTCATAACTGGAACTCTTAAACATTGCTGGTGGGAATGTAAAAAGGTACAGCCACTCTGGAAACCGGTTTGGCAGTTTCTTATAAAGTTAAGCATAATTTTAACACACATACAAACATAACACACCATATGATGCAGTAATCCCATTCCTAGTATTTACTCTACAGAAATAAAAGCTTGTTTTCAGGCAAAAAAATCCTATATATGAACATTTATAGCAACTTTATTGATAACTACTCCCAAATTGTAAATAAGCTAAATATTCTTCAATGGATGAATGTAGAAACATTGGTACATCCAAAACATGGAATAATATGCAGTAATAAAAAGGAATGAGCTATTGATTCATGCAAAAATATGACTCTCACAGGCATTACCCTGAGTGAAAGAAGCCAGTCCCAAGGCTGAATATCATGATGCCATTTACATATTTATATGAGAAAGCAAAATATAGGGATGGGAATGGATCAGTGGTTGCCAAGGACGAGAGGGTGAGGGTTGCACCACCACATAGAGGAATTTCTGGGATGCTAGAACTGTTCTGTATCTTGATTGCAGTGGTGTCTATGTGTTAAAACTCATAGAACTGTACCCTCAAAAAGGGGGGATTGGCTTTATCGTATGTAAATTTGTACAAAGATAAGCCTCTCCCTCTAGTCTTCCTATCACACTACATTGTGTCTCCAAAGAGGGCAGGCATCTCCTGGAGTAACTCATAGCAAAGGGCAGGTCCTTCACAACTTCACTTCATAGAGTGTAATGCATATCTGTTAGATTTTGTCTCCCAGAACCAATTTTCTCCCTTAATTACAACTGTATCTTTAATAGAGAAAAACTTGCTCTTCCATTTCAAGTGTTCTGGTGGAGGGGTCATTAATTCTGGCCATGAGAACGTTGTTTTTCTGTGTCCCACCTGTTTCTAAGCCTTGTTCGGCCACTTCTTTTCAATTAGGCCGCTCCTGGTTGCAAGTAACAGCCTTCTGAAAATAATATGGAGATTTTATTATTTCCCATGACCAGCCATTCAGAGGCTTAGCAGTCTCAAGATTGCTCAATTTTGTGAACACATGTCTACAATCAGGGATCTGTCTGCTGCAGCTCCCTCCTCTTCCATCCTCCCTGATAGCCTTCTAAATAAATTGTCAGCGTCTGTCCCTGAGGCTTGTAACGAGGCATCTTGGCTGGTGTGCAGGCCTGTTGTGGCCCTGTATTACCACTGGAATATAAGCCCCCAGAGAACAAGAGATCATCATTATATCTTCATCACTTCCTGGCATAAAGTAATGATCAATAATTTGATAGTCAATGACCAGTCAACAAAATGACTAGACTTACACTACATGAGGGAACATGGTTTTGTTTGTTTTGTTCACTGCTGAATCCCCAGTGCCCAGAAAAGGGCCTAGCACATGGTTGGCACTCAATAAATATTTTTTGGATCAGCGATTGAATTTCTGGAACATCTGCAAGTGGGTCTGGTCCTGCACTAAAGTCTGGAAATAGTGCTATAAACAAGCCAAACAAATAAGCTCTGACTTCCCAGAGATATTGGGGACACACAGATAATTAGCCTCAGGAGCTTACTTCTAGCAACCACTCTCAACAACAGAGAACAGGAGTCTGAGAATCCAAGGGCAAACCAGGCCACTTTCCATAGCATCGATCTGCCCTTTCTTATTGCCATCTGCTCTCTTCAGGATGGTCCTTGGAAGGAAAAAAGAAACCAAATAAAATTAAAGATGTTGCCAGATGCTCCCAGCAGAAGTAACATCTTGGGTGAAAATCCCCCAGGCCCATTGATACATTAATTGGTGCTGGGAGGTTGGGGACATTAGGATGAGGCAGATAAAAAACCTGTTTTCCTGGAGACAGTCTCAGGGAGTAAGGATTGAGGATCCTGATTAGAGGTCACAGCTTGCAATATTGGCACAGCGCCTTGCCTGTCAGAAATGGCTTAGGTGGCACCATCTGCCCTTCCTTACTCTGCCTCTTGGGTTTTTGAAGGACAGAACCTATGGTTCTCTTTTCCTACCCAAGTGGTTTCATTCTGTGGCTGGTGAACACCCTGCTCTGCGTTCCATCCAGTCACAAGCATCCATGGAACACCTCCACCAGGATGCCCTGAGAGCACTTCTAAATCAAATGAATGAAATTCAGCTTCTTACTTTCCCCACTCCATTGCCATCCATCACTACCACCTGCACTACCTCAAAACTGATGGAGTATTCAGTGTCCCCCATCTGGCTTATATCGTCGCTATGGACGATATCCCCCCGCAAGCCCCTCCTTCTTCCCCATCCCCCACATAAAATGGATCTCTCCCTGTTGTTTCTGAATGCCTCCACAAACTGCCCTGACGCTCACCCTATAGCCCCAGCCCCAGCCCGACCATGCTCATCTCCACAGTTGATTGCATGCTCATCTTTACCCTGGACTGTGACTCTTGGCGATCCAGAGCCATGACTAGTTCATGCGTGTAACTCCCTCTTCAAAGCCTTGCTCCTTCCCAAGGCACACCACTCCCAATCCACTATGCCAGTCTTATAGTGTCCCTCACACATGATGTTTATTCCCACCTCCATCCTATTGGTCCTATTATTGCTTCCACTTCATAGTGCTCTTACGCTTTGTTCCTAAGACCCAAACCCTATTCATTTAAAAAAATTTTTTTATTATTATGTTATGTTAATCACCATACATTACATCATTAGTTTTTGATGTAGTGTTCCATGATTCATTGTTTGCATATAACACCAGGTGCTCCATGCAGAACATGCCCTCTTTAATACCCATCACCAGGCTAACCCATCCCCCACCCCCCTCCCCTCTAAACCCTCAGTTTGTTTTTCAGAGTCCATCATCCATCATGGTTCGTTCACTGTGAATTGTGTAAGACTGTTGAATCACAGATCTGTACCTCTGAAACAAATAATACATTATATGTGAAAAAAAAAAAAAAAGAAGAAGAAGATAGCAGGAGGGGAAGAATGAAGGGGGGGAAGTTGGAGGGGGAGACGAACCATGAGAGACAGTGGACTCTGAAAAACAAACTGAGGGTTCTAGAGGGGAGGGGGGTGGGAGGAAGGGTTAGCCTGGTGATGGGTATTAAAGAGGGCACGTTCTGCATGGAGCACTGGTGTTATGCACAAACAATGAATCATGGAACACTACATCAAAAACTAATGATGTGGGGGGTATAGCTCAGTGGTAGAGCATTTGACTGCAAAAACTAATGATGTAATGTATGGTGATTAACATAACAATAAAATATTTAAAAAAAGAATTCCTCATATCACTGAGGTCATATGATACATGTCTTTCTCTGATTGACTTATTTCGCTCAGCATAACATCCTCCAGTTCCATCCATGTCATTGCAAATGGCAAGATTTCATTCCTTTTGATGGCTGCATAATATTCCATTGTATATATATACCACCTCTTCTTTATCTATTCATCTGTCGATGGACATCTTGGCTCTTTCCACAGTTTGGCTATTGTGGACATTGCTGCTATAAACATCGGGGTGCACGTACCCCTTCGGATCCCTACATTTGTATCTTTGGGGTAAATACCCAGTAGTGCAATTGCTGGATTGTATGGTAGCTCAATTTTCAACTTTTTGAGGAACCTCCATACTGTTTTCCAGAGTGGTTGCACCAGCTTGTATTCCCACCAACAGTGTAGAAGGGTTCCCCTTTCTCTGCATCCCCGCCAACATCTGTCATTTCCTGACTTGTTAATTTTAGCCATTCTGACTGGTGTGAAGTGGTATCTCATTGAGGTTTTGATTTGGATTTCCCTGATGCTGAGCGATGTTGAGCACTTTTTCATGTGTCTGTTGGCCATTTGGATGTCTTCTTTGGAAAAATGTCTGTTCATGTCTTCTCCCATTTCTTGATTAGGTCATTTGTTCTTTGGGTGTTGAGTTTGATAAGTACTTTATAGATTTTAGATACTAGCCCTTTATCTGATATGTCATTTGCAAATATCTTCTCCCATTCTGTCGGTTGTCTTTTGGTTTTGTTGACTGTTTCTTTTGCTGTGCAAAAGCTTTTTATCTTGATGAAGTCCCAATAGTTCATTTTTGCCCTTGCTTCCCTTGCCTTTGGCAATGTTTCTAGGAAGAAGTTGCTGTGGCTGAGGTCGAAGAGGTTGCTGCCTGTGTTCTCCTTTAGGATTTTGATGGACTCCTGTCTCACATTGAGGTCTTTCAACCATTTGGAGTCTATTTTTGTGTGTGGTGTAAGGAAATGGTCGAGTTTCATTCTTCTGCATGTGGCTGTCCAATTTTCCCAACACCATTTCTTGAAGAGACTGTCTTTTTTCCACTGGACATTCTTTCCTGCTTTGTTGAAGCTGAGTTGACCATAGAGTTGAGGGTCCATTTCTGGGCTCTCTGTTCTGTTCCATTGATCTATGTGTCTGTTTTTGTGCCAGTACCATACTGTCTTGATGATGACAGCTTTGTAATAGAGCTTGAAGTCCGGAATTGTGATGCCGCCAGCTTTGCTTTTCTTTTTCAACATTCCTCTGGCTATTCGGGGTCTTTTCTGGTTCCATACAAATTTTAGGATTATTTGTTCCATTTCTTTGAAAAAAGTGGATGGTATTTTGATGGGGATTGCATTGAATGTGTAGATTGCTCTAGGTAGCATTGACATCTTCACAATATTTGTTCTTCCAATCCATGAGCATGGAACGTTTTTCCATTTCTTTGTGTCTTCTTCAATTTCTTTCATGAGTATTTTATAGTTTTCTGAGTACAGATCCTTTGCCTCTTTGGTTAGATTTATTCCTAGGTATCTTATGGTTTTGGGTGCAATTGTAAATGGGATCGATTCCTTAATTTCTCTTTCTTCTGTCTTGCTGTTGGTGTATAGGAATGCCACTGATGTCTGTGCATTGATTTTATATCCTGCCACTTGACTGAATTCCTGTATGAGTTCTAGCAGTTTTGGGGTGGAGTCTTTTGGGTTTTCCACATAAAGTATCATATCATCTGCAAAGAGTGAGAGTTTGACTTCTTTGCCTATTTGGATGACTTTTATTTCTTTTGGTGTCTGATTGCTGTGGCTAGGACTTCCAATACTATGTTGAATAGCAGTGGTGATAGTGGACATCCCTGCTGTGTTCCTGACCTTAGGGGGAAAGCTCTCGGTTTTTCCTCATTGAGAATGATATTTGCTGTAGGTTTTTCATAGATGGCTTTTATGATATTGAGGTATGTACCCTTTATCCCTATACTCTGAAGGGTTTTGATCAAGAAAGGATGCTGTACTTTGTCAAATGCTTTTTCTGCATCTATTGAGAGGATCATATGATTCTTGTTCTTTCTTTTGTTAATGTATTGTATCACATTGATTAATTTGCGGATGTTGAACCAACCTTGCAGCCCAGGGATAAATCCCACTTGGTCGTGGTGAATAATCCTTTTAATGTACTGTTGGATCCTATTGGCTAGTATTTTGGTGAGAATTTTTGCATCCATGTTCATCAAGGATATTGGTCTGTAATTCTCCTTTTTGATGGGGTCTTTGTCTGGTTTTGGGATCAAGGTAATGGTGGCCTCATAAAATGAGTTTGGAAGTTTTCCTTCCATTTCTATTTTTTGGAACAGTTTCAGAAGGATAGGTATTAATTCTTCTTGAAATGTTTGGTAGAATTCCCCTGGGAAGCCATCTGGCCCTGGGCTTTTGTGTTTTGGGAGATTTTTGATGACTGCTTCAATTTCCTTAGTGGTTATAGGTCTGTTCAGGTTTTCTATTTCTTCCTGGTTCAGTTTTGGTAGTTGATACATCTCTAGGAATGCATCCAATCCTTCCAGGTTATCTAATTTGCTGGCATAGAGTTGCTCATAATATGTTCTTATAATTGTTTGTATTTCTTTGGTGTTGGTTGTGATCTCTCCTCTTTCATTCATGATTTTGTTGATTTGGGTCATTTCTCTTTTCTTTTTGATAAGCCTGGCCAGGGGTTTATCAATCTTGTTAATTCTTTCAAAGAACCAGCTCCTAGTTTCGTTGATCTGTTCTACTGTTCTTTTGGTTTCTATTTCATTGGTGTCTGCTCTGATCTTTATTATTTCTCTTCTCCTGCTGGGTTTAGGCTTTATTTGCTGTTCTTTCTCCAGCTCCTTTAGGTGTAGGGTTAGGTTGTGTACTTGAGACCTTTCTTGTTTCTTGACAAAGGCTTGTATTGCTATAAACTTTCCTCTTAGGACTGCCTTTGCTGCATCCCAAAGATTTTGAACAGTTGTGTTTTCATTTTCATTGGTTTCCATGAATTTTTTTAGTTCTTCTTTAATTTCCTGGTTGACCCATTCATTCTTTAGTAGGATGCTCTTTAGCCTCCATGTATTTGAGTTCTTTCCGACTTTCCTCTTGTGATTGAGTTCTAGTTTCAAAGCATTGTGGTCTGAAAATAGGCAGGGAATGATCCCAATCTTTTGGTACTGCTTGAGACCTGATTTGTGACCTAGGATGTGATCGATTCTGGAGAATGTTCCATGGGCACTAGAGAAGAATGTGTATTCTGTTGCTTTGGAATGGAATGTTCTGAATATATCTGTGAAGTCCATTTGGTCCAGTGTGTCATTTAAAGTCTTTATCTCCTTGTTGATCTTTTGCTTAGATGATCTGTCCATTTCAGTGAGGGGGGTGTTAAAGGCCCCCACTATTTATTGTATTGTTGTCAATGTGTTTCTTTGCTTTTGTTATTAATTGCCTTATATAATTGGCTGCTCCCATGTTAGGGTCATAGATATTTACAATTGTTAGATCTTCTTGTTGGATAGGCCCTTTGAGTAGGATATAGTGTCCTTCTTCATCTCTTATTACAGTCTTTGGTTTAAAATCTAATTTGTCTGATATGAGGATTGCCACCCCAGCTTTCTTTTGATGTCCATTAGCGTGGTCAATGGTTTTCCACCCCCTCACTTTCAATCTGGGGGTGTCTTTGGATCTAAAATGAGTCTCTTGCAGACAGCATATCAATGGGTCTTGTTTTTTTATCCAATCTGATAGCCTGAGTCTTTTGCTTGGGGCATTTAGCCCATTCACAGTCAGGGTAACTATTGGAAAGATAGGAATTTAGTGCCATTGTAAGGCCTGTAAGGTGACTGTTACTCAATATTGGCTGTGTTCCTTTCTGGTCTATTTTGCTTTTAGGCTCTCTCTTTGATTAGAGGCGCCCTTTAAATATTTCTTGTAGGGCTGGTTTCATGTTTGCAAATTCCTTTAGTTTTTGTTTGTCCTGGAAGCTTTTTAACTCTCCTTCTATTTTCAATGACAGCCTAGCTGGATATAGTATTCTTGGCTGCATATTTTTCTCATTTAGTGCTCTGAATATATCATGCCAGTCCTTTCTGGCCTGCCACGTCTCTGTGGATAGGTCTGTTGCCAATCTAATGTTTCTACCATTGTAGGCTACATATCTCTTCTCCCGAGCTGCTTTCAGGATTTTCTCTTTGTCTCTGAGACTTGTAAGGTTTACTATTAGATGTCGGGGTGTTGACCTATTTTTATTGATTTTGAGGGGGGTTCTCTGTGCCTCCTGGATTTTGATGCCTGTTTCCTTCCCCAAATTAGGGAAGTTCTCTGCTATAATTTGTTCCAATATACCTTCTGCCCCTCTCTCTCTTTCTTCCTCTTCTTCTGGGATCCCAATTATTCTAATGTTGTTTCGTCTTATGGTTTCGCTTATCTCTCGAATTCTGCCCTCATGATCCAGTAGTTGTTTATCTCTCTTTTTCTCAGCTTCTTTATTTTCCATCATTTGGTCTTCTATATCATTAATTTTCTCTTCTGCCTCATTTATCCTAGCAGTTAGAGCCTCCTTTTTTTTTTTTTAAAGATTTTTTATTTATTTATTTGACAGAGAGAGACACGAGAGAGGGAACACGAGCAGTGGGAGTGGGAGAGGGAGAAGCAGGTTTCCCGTGGAGCAGGGAGCCCGATGCGGGGCTCGATCCCAGGGTCCTGGGATCATGACCTGAGTTGAAGGCAGCCGCTTAACGACTGAGCCACCCAGGCGCCCCAGAGCCTCCATTTTTTATTGCACCTCATTAATAGCCTTTCTGATTTCGACTTGGTTAGCTTTCAGTTCTTTTATTTCTCCAGAAAGGGTTTCTGTAGTAACTTCCATGCTTTTTTCAAGCCCAGCTAGTATCTTTAAAGTGATGATTCTGAACTCTAGATCCGACATCGTACTAATGTCCGTATTGAGTAGGTCCCTGGCAGTCGGTACTGCCTCTTGTTCTTTTTGTTGAGGTGATTTTTTCCATCTTGTCATATTGTCCAGAGGAGAATAGATGAATGAGAGAACAAAATGCTAACAGGGTAACAAACGTCCCCTGAAAATATACTCTAAACAAATCAGTAAAGACTGAAGCTGGGGGAAAAGAAAGGGAAAGAAAGAAAAAAGAAAAAGAAAAAGAAAAAAGAAAAAGAAAAAAATAAAAACAAACAGAAACAGAACAAAACAAAAAAAACCAGAATATGATCAAATATGATCAGGCTGGTGCATAGATCAGTGCCACACACTAGATTTTGGGTGTATTTTGGTCTGTTAGAAGAATCTGCCTCCCAAAATTTTAAAGAAAGAAAAACTTATATATGTACAGAAATAAGGGTTAATATGATGAAGGGATGGAATATGACTGTAATGATGAACATTATAAAAGATTTTATAAAAGGAATTGATAAGATAAGAAGTTGGTTGAAAAAAGAAAGAAGAGGATTTAAAAAAAAGCGGGGGGGGACAGAGAATGTGATCAGGCAGGAGACTAGAACAAAGGCATACACTAGAGATTTAGGGTATATTTTGATCTGTTAGAAGAAACTGTATCTCAAAATTTTAAAGAGAGAACAACTTATATATATATATACCAAAAATAAGGGTAAGTACTATGAAGGGATAGAACATGACTAAAAATGAAAAATAGAAAAGATTTTTTAAAAAAGGGATTGATAAGATGTTGGTTGAAAAAGGGAAAAAGAAACATTCAAAAAAAAAAAAAAAGACAAGACAGTTAAAAAAAAATTAACTTTGAAAGACTAAAGAATCATGGGGAAAAAGCCATGAATTCTATGTGCAGTATTCCCCTAACGCTGGAGTTCTGCCGTTCTCATTGATCAGTAAACTTGGTCTTGGCTGGCTGTTCTTGCTGATCTTCTGGGGGAGGGGCCTGTTGCCATGGTTCCCAAATGTCTCTGTGGGAGGTGGAGTTGCCCCACCCTTGCCAGGTCCGGGCTAAGTAATCTGCTCGGGTTTGCTCTCGGGAGCTTTTGTTCCCTGCAAGCTTTCCATACAGCTTTGGAGGACGAGAGTGAAAATGGTGGGTTCCCAATCTCTGCCCCGGAGGAGCCGGAGGAGCTGAGAACTCGGGGCCCCACTCCTCAGTGAGCCCCCAGAAAACAGCAATCACTCCCGTCTCCCCGGTCTCTGGCCGCACTCCGTGCTCACCTGGACTGTGACCAAGCATTTCTATCTCTGGCACCCAACCCCGTGTGGAGTCTCCAAACCCAGCAGATCCCTGCGGTGCACTCCCGTGCTGCTCCTCCCAGGGGAGGAAGGGTAGTCTCCCCAGATCTGCCACTTGTTGGGTCCCTGCTGGAAGAGCAGTGGCCCAACTGCACCACGGATCATGGTTTATGGCAACCCCGAGCTGAGGGCCAGCTCCTCGGCTCCGTCTCTGCAGCCGGCTTCCCTGCTCCAATACCTGGGAGCTCTTCTGCTCTCGGGGCACCCACAGTCTTTCTGTGACCCCGAGGGTCCTGAGACCACACTGTCCCAGTGAGGGTTCTACCCCCCGCTTAGCCACTGGTGCGACATCCCTCAGTGGAGCAGACTTCTAAATGTTCTGATTTTGTGCTCTGCTCTCTATCACTTGCCAGAAGCAGCCAACGGAGGCCCCCTCCCCCACCGTCTATCTTCCCAAATATCACCTCGGATTCACTTCTCCGCACATCCTACCTTCCAGAAAGTGGTCGCTTTTCTGTTCAGAGAGTTGTTGCTATTCTTTTCTTCAATCTCCTGTTGAGTTCGTAGGTGTTCAGAATGGTTTGATCCCTATCCAGCTGAATTCCTGGGACCAGACGAAATCCGGGTCTCCTACTCCTCTGCCATCTTGCTCCTCCCCCCAACCCCTCTTCATTTTGTAAGACCCCTCCATCCACACAGGCTTCCCTGCTGGCTCTGCCTTTCTAGTCTGTTCTATTTTCCTAGAATGTTCCATGTGGGCAGGTATCTTGTCTGTCTGGTTTACTGCTCTATCCCCACTGTTTAGCCCAAAGCAAAGCCTGTTGAAGAAAGAAGAAGGAAGGAAGGAAGGAAGGAAGGAAGGAAGGAAGGAAGGAAGGAAGGAAGACAGACCTCCTGGCACTGAGACCTTGCTGTATTGTACTTTTTGTTCTTCCTTAATGTTTATGCATTTGTCCAGTCTACATTACATAAGAGGTCAGGAAAGGAAGAAAAATTACTCTCACTCACATCAGAGGTAGTTCCTTGGATACACCTGACTTGCCATGCGTATACCAATTCAACAAATATTTATGGGGTACCTATTCACTTTGCCAGTCACTAGGTCTAGTGGTAAGTGAGATGTGCTTTCCCTGATGTGAATGAGGTTACAACCAGCAATCAAGAGTGTTTGGGGTAACAGGAGAAGCAGGGCAGACATCCAGCCTGTCTGCACTGGTGGAGCTGTATTGGTTGTTAAGACAATAAAATAATTCTATACTCATTTTTAAATAGCTAATCCCTTGCAGTCCCCCTAGGGTCCCTCTACAACCTCAGCTGCCTTGGCCATCTTCCAAGGGTCCCCAATCTTCCCATAGCCCAATGGCTGAAGGGTTAACACTTGGCAGAGAAGGGCCCTATTGTTATAACTGACTGGTATTCATTCTGATTACATGGTGCCCCTGTCACAGAGGTTGTTAAATATGTTGGGGTTTTTTGTATTTTGTTTTTAATTTTAATTCCAGTATAGTTAACATATAATGTTATATTGGTTTCAGGTATACAATATCGGGATTCAACACTTCCATACATCACCCTGTGCTCATCACTATAGATACTCTTTAAGCCCTACCACCTATTTCCCCCATCCCCCCACCACCTCCCCTCTAGAAACCATCAGTTTGTTCTCTGTAGTGAAGAGTCTGTTTCTTGGTTTGTCTCTGTCTCTTTTTTCCCCCTGTGTTCATTTGTTTTGTTTCCTAAATTCCACATATGAATGAAATCACATGGTATTTCTCTTTCTCTGACTGGCTTATTTGACTTAGAATTATACTCTCTAGCTTCATCCATGTTGTTGCAAATGGCAAGATTTCATTTTTATGGCTGAGTAATATTCTCCATATATATATATATATTATCTTCTTTATCCATTCATCTATCGATGGACACTTGGGCTGCTTCCATTGTTTGGCTATTGTAGATAATGCTGCAATAAACATAGGGGTGCATGTATGAGGTTGTTAAATATTTTGAATACTACCCTGGGGTGGAAGGACAAGTGGGATGTCAAGATGGGTTAATCAAGTATGGACTTGGCCCTTTTGCTGAATGGACTATCTGCAAGAACCACAAAAGGGGGGAATGGAGAATGTCCACCTTCCCGGGAGTTGTTATATGAAAGGAAGTGATAGCCCAGTCAGTGCCAAGAAGGCCAGAAGAAAGTTTAAGAAACTCAGGGTTCCCATTTGAGGAAAGGTTCTAAGCCCAGGTGTTGACTTTCATAGACAAATTCCTTTGTGTGGCCTTGAAGTTTTTGATAAGCTAGGTGCACAAACTAGTTGAATTCTAGATTTCCCACATCAAGATTTAGTTTTTTTTAAACTTTGGGTAAAGTTTTTCTGGAGTTTTTAATATGCTGGCTATAATGGGGAAGTCTCCTCAGCTTTGAGTTCTTGCTCATAGATAAAGAGGAAGTTAAAAGAAATGGGAAAAAGCCAAACATTTGGAGTTTTGATTTTATTTTTGTATTAACATCAATACCCTAGCTGTGATATTATTACAAGATGTTACCATTGGGGGAAACTGAGCAAAGTGTACAAGTAGTCTCTGAATGATTTCCTACAACTTCTTGTGAATCTACAATGATCTCAGCAACAATTAAAATTAACAACAACAACAAAAAACAAACCTTGGATCCAATATCCTCTTTTCATACTAAGGGTCTGGTAGGAGACTGGCAGGTCCTTTACATATTGGACAGTAGGCCAGAGAGTGTGTGAGGAGAGGGAAGGCTAGAGGTCCTTCTGCTAGGAGCAATAGGAGGTTTTTAGTAGCTGTCAGAGTATCCTCAGGCTAAAGGCTCATACCTCAGGGCTGATGTTTCATCTGCCAGCTCTGTGGCCCCTCCAGTGTCCTCCCAAGGTATATCAGTTGTTTTGTCTGCTTAGCAACCCTTGCATCCTGCAACAGCAAACTGCTTCTACTACTGAATGCTCTTTTTCCTGCTCCATGTGCTTTGGAGGGCCTGCCAATCATACTGCCCTCCCCCTGGGCCAAAGAATGGGCATGTGACACATGCCTGGCAAATCATAGTCTCCCTCTCCACAGGCAACAATCACTACCCAGAATTGGATTCATGACCAGAGCTGGGCCAATCAGAGACCACCATGGATTTATTTTTCTTCCAATACTGGCTGGAGAAGCACTCTTTCTTTTGACAGTTACTGAGTTACATGATGTTAAACCTAGGTAAGGCAATGTCTACTCTTCGTGAACTGTAAGGACAGAGTCCATCAGTGGTAGGACAGACTGAGATCTATGCATAGAGAGAATTCAAGAAATAAGAGATCTAGAGAGAGATACAGAGAAAACAACTTCACCCGAGCCTCTGGAGACCACCCTTTGGCCTGCAGTTACATGAGATAGTATATCCTTTGTGCTGGAGTCATCTTGAGTTGGGTTTCTGTCACTAACCCATAGCTTAACCCTTCATGAACTGGGCCTGTGAACTTGCAGTCTCCAGCTCATGCCCTTGGGCAGTTGGCCTCAGTGAAAGCCCTCCAATTCCTCCCTAAGACCCTGATACTGAAAACAGAGATTTGTTTCTCACAGTGACAAATCACTAATTCCATGGATGATAAATGAAATGAGACTGCAGAAGGGCAACACTAGGCCAAGATGCGGCAGCCAACTCTCCTGTTCATGTGGCTCCTGAGCTGAGATCCTTGCAGTCCCTCTGCTGAGGCGGCTGGCTATTCCAAAAGATTAATATTGTTTACATGAGCTATTAGTCTTGATGCAGGAAAAGATGAGCCAGGGAGAGGAGAGGCTGTGATGTAAACAACTCCATTTCTATCTCAGGGTATAGGTATACCCTAAACACTCAATTCAGAATAGGTGGCAAATACCCACGAGGTGCTAAACAACATTCTGGACAATGTGGGAATGGAAAGATGAGCAAGACTCGGGTCTTTTTTTCCAGGAACTTGGGCTGTTTGGGAAGATGAGCACCATCTTGTCTAGGTATATATACCTAGGTTAGTGTGTAGTTCTATGACAGATGTAGTACAATGAAGTTGTAAGCAGGGCTCCAGAATCTGAATGTCTGGGTTCAAAATCCCAGCTTGGCCCAACCTATGAGCATCCAGGAGCCAGAGCCAGAGATCTGCTGTATTTCTTTAGCAAGCAACCTAGCCTCTGTGGTCTTGGTGCCTCTGTTTCTTCTCAGCAAAGTGAGGGTCACAACAGTGCCTATCTCAGGGTTGTAGTGAGGATTGAATCAGATAATAAATGCGAAATTCCCAGCAGGTAGCACATGCTTAGTAAATGGTATCTGTATTGTCATCATCACCATCTTCATCACCAATCAGTATAACTGTCATTTTCACAGTACTACAATGAGGACTTTGGAATAAACCATAGAGGAGACCAAGGTTCTATAGGAATAAGAAGAAAACAACTTAATTGGGGGATTCAGGGAGGCTTTCTGGAATAGGTGGCACTTGAGCTGGACCTTGAAGAATAAGTGGGAGTGGTAGGGAGGAAGTTCTCAGAGCTACAATGCCACCACATCATTCTTGCTGCTCTAACCACCCAAGTTTTAGTGCAGACAATCATGTAGAAGCAGGAGAGGTGCCCAAACATCCAAGAACTCAAGATCTGCCACATCATTGCACATGATCTTGCCCTTGCTCCTAATTCTGCAACATGTAGGTTAGGAAATCTCATGTCTTATTCCCAGACTCCTGATGGAGGCAGCCTACCATTTCCTTTCTCTGGCCCTGAACTTTAAGCTGCACAGAGCCGTGTTCCCTAAGCCCCCAGCTCTAGCCTGTTCTCCAGTTTGCTTCACTGCCCAGCCTGGGCAGGCCTAACTAAGCACAGCACTAAGCATGGCCCTGACATGTGGTAGGCTCTCAGCACATAGATTATGAATAAATGAATCACCTGAGCATTTTCTTGTCTCAACCCTGAGATATAGCCTCCATGAATGATGACAAGATACATAAAGTCTTGGCTAGCCAATGTGATATTTGACTCATCTCTATGTATTGGCAGCCAGGAGCCTGGAAATGGACATCAGTTCCTCCAGGAATATGCTTTCTTTTCTGGGTGGTTTCCTGTCCTCAGGAGTCTTTACAAAGAGGTCCCACTTGGTCATATGGTTCTAGAAGCACTTAGAAAGCAGTCCTTGTCAGAGAAAGTCTTAGGTAATGGCTCTACCTCCCACCCCTGTCACCACCAATACACATACACACACTATCTAAGAGCATTCAGTGGTTATCTGTTATTTCTGCTTACTGAAACTCATTCTCCCCTTGTTCTGGCAATGGCTACTTAACTGAGAGAAGGACCCTTTCCTCACTCTTTGTGAATGTGGTAAAGGTGTGGCGGACAACCCATCCCCACTTATCCCACAGGTGGGCATTTAACCTGGGCTCAGCCAATCAGCACAGTCCATCCCCCCTGGCCACAGTAATCTGTTCTGGGGGGTAGTAGGTGACCCACAGCTGGTCCAATAAGGGTAAAACTGAAACTTTTGGTGGGACTATTGGAGTAGAAGTTCTCTCTTCACAGAGGTGGGCCCATGATGGCCAGTAGCCATTTCGGTACCTCATGAAGAGAACATGTCTGAGGAGCAAGCTAAAAAAGCAGAGCAGGAAGTTGATGAAGGAGCATTTGAATGGCTGAAGTTAGCCATGCCTGAAGCCAACATAACCTGGTAAGCTCAAAATATATATTATTTTTTTGCCTAAACCAATTTAAGTTGGGTTATCTGACACATGCAAGTTCTGATGACACAAATGGGACAGCAGAAACACCAGCTCATATGCCCCCCCCCAAAAAAAAACAAAAAAAAACCTGTCTTGGAGATCAAAGAGCTTTTATCCCTGGTTATCTTTTTTGCTCATTCAACAAGTATTTACTGAGCCCCTAGGAAGGATGCTGGGAAATTTTTCTTATCTCCAGAATCCTAAGTGTGATTGATGCACTGGTTGTCAGGGGTAATCGGGGAGAGGCCTTTGAGGATATGAGCGGTAAGTGAGACCTGAGGAAGTGGAGAAATGCACAGTGGTCCAGCAGGACAAGAACATGTTGAGAGGCTTGGGTTCTGGATTCTGGCTCTGGCACTCACCAGCTACATGATCTTCTCAGGCAGGCACCTTGAACTCTCTGCCCTTCAGTTCTTCTACCTTTACAATTGGGATATTAATATCTGTACTGCTGAAGCCACCTGGTTGTTGCCAAAACAAACAAACAAGCAAAATATGCTTTGAATGTTAAAAGCAATATATATTTGGATGAGAGAAAATCATTTTATAAGTTGATATGAGGTCCTTTAGCTTCTGGCCAAGATAGAGGATCAGAAACCAGAATTATCCTCCCACCTTAAAAAACTAAAACACCAGACAAAATATATGGTAAATGGTTTCGAGACATGTATTAGAGGTGATGCAGGATTCCTGAAAAAAGGGGGAAGCAAATAGAGTGAGCCCTTCAATTCTGCTAGCTTACTGTCTGAATTGATTTTCCAGACTTCAGTGTAGGGAGGGGCATCCCAGGCAGAGTCTGGTGGTCTCTCTGAGTTGAAGAGATAGAATTGGAAGTTTGAAGAGGCCAAAGGAACTAGAGTTTTCAGGGCAGAGTGGAATGACTCACATTCCTGAAATCCAGAATAGAGAAATCTCATAATACACAGGGGATCAGGTGGAGTACTCAGAAAGGTATTGCCTCAGTAGTAAGGTCAAGTTAGCTCTAGACTAAAGACTGGAGTGATCCAGCCTAACAAAGCTTAAATCAAGTCTTAACAGGATCAATCTGTTTCCAAGTAACTTAAATGAGTCTCAGAATGAACTTCAAGGACATTTAAAGGAATACAAAAAGTTCAGCACACAAGGTAAAATTCACAATGTCTGATATTCAGCCAAAAATGATCAGACATACAAAGAGTAAGGAAAATACAACTAATAATGAAAAGAAAAATCAATAAACAAAAAAGACCAAGAAATGATAAAAATAATAAAAATGATAGACAAGGACATTAAAATATCTATTATAAATATACTCCATATGTTCAAAAAGATAGAAGAAAGAAAGTCCAAATATATTAAGGACAGATACGGAAAATAGAAAAAGACCCAAATTGAACTTCTAGAGATAAAATATACAATGTTTAAGATGGAAAAAAATATATACTGGAGGGAATTAAATTGACATGAAGGAGATGAGGAGTCTCCTAATTTAGGATATTTTTGCAAAAGTGGAACGAAAGCAAACTGGGCATGGAAGGTGGAATTATAGATTCAGAGAACTGCCAAAACATACTGGGTCTTTGTGAAAATTATATAAAAATACCTTAACTGGAAGGACTATCATAAAAAGGATTATTATTTTTTTAAAGATTTTATTTATTTATTTGACAGAGAGAAAGAGAGAGAGCACAAGTAGGCAGAGAGGCAGGCAGAGGGAGAGGAAGAAGCAGGCTCCCCGCTGAGTAGGGAGCCCAATGTGGGGCTCAATCCTGGGATCATGACCTGAGCCGAAGGCAGACGCTTAACCAACTGAACCATCCAGGTGCCCCATAAAAAGGATTATTTTTGAGGAACCTCCATACTATTTTTCCAGAGTGGCTGCACCAGCTAACATAATAAAATAAAATTTAAAAAAAAGGATTATTTTTAAAGGTGTTCCTTTATTAGGGCTGATTCTGCTACACATTGTGGTGAGAAGAGCATCAGCTACATTTCAGTTCCATGTGCCCATCAACCAGTTATCGTGTTCCAGGTAATGATCTGTACAGCTACACCACACACATTAGCCCAGTCTAAATGAGTGCAAAGAAAGGAGAAAGAATGCCATAGGCATAATGGACCAGTGCTTCCTTAAAGACTCATAAACTGAACCACAATTCTAGCTTTGCTTGAGAGCTCTTTTACCTGCTTCTAAGAATTTGCAGAAACCTTACCAGCTAACTGCTCCTTCCTCTCTCTGCCTTCCTCCATCACTATGTTCATTCCCCTCTGCCCCTCACTGTCCTCTAGGAGTTGATTTCACATTGGCCAACAACAATTATATGCACCAGCCCTCTGACACACAGATGAGGTTAATGAAGGGGGTTTCTCAGTGTCTTGGTTAATCAGTGGATGGGATCCCATTCAGAGGTCACTACCAAGATTTAAATGCTGGAATGAATATATTCAGGAAATGTCTTCATGCATATCCCACTTTGACAAGAGTTTAAAAAAATATATAAATAGAAAAATCTTGGCCCTGTTACTGGACCCATCAGCAACAGCAGCAAGGGGTTGCTCAGATCTTCCTTGAGAATTTACTTCATATTTGCCAAGAAGATGCCTTCGTTCTGATTCTATGCAGCCTGAGAACCCCAGGGAATATTCAGAACCCCGGAGACAGAAACAATATAAAGACAGTCATTTCTCTTGAAACAACAATTTGTATTTTCATATCTTTGATACACAGTCTAATACTCAAATCAATAGGCCAATGGAGATTCACCCAGTGCAAGTTTAATAAGGAAAATAGTTTTTAAAAAAAGATTTGGAAAGCAAGAGCAATATTACCTGCAGGTGTGTTAGATTGTGGAGTGGGGCTAGGTCGGTTCTTTCTTTTTTCCCTAGTGTAATGAATCAGAGAAGCTACACCTCTGAGTTGATTATGATCAGATAGATATGGGAGCTTCTGGCTGTTTTCTGTTTCCTATCACCCCTCCTACCCTTGCCCCAATCAATACAACAAGTTTTATCTTCTCTGATGAAAACTCAACTTTCTGTTTTTTTGCAATTTAGGCTTCCTCATGCTTGGTTTGAGTTTGCAGTCAGGCAAATCAGTTTCCAAATCCAAGTCATGAGTTTTGGAAGCCCCAGGCGAAGGCCTGTTCCAGAAGGTGAGTAAGCAAAATCGATAAAAAAAAAAACCAAAGTCCATAAAATAGAGTCCAGAAGGCCCAGAGAGGCTGGGCAGCAGGTAGAACTTGCTCTTGAAGACCACTTTCCTTATCTCATGTCTCTCTTCTTGATGTGTTATGATTCCCTGGTTGCTAAGGTCAAGTTCAATTCACCAATACAATGGCTCCTGGCTCCTTTAGGAATAAGGAGTATGACCATGAAGCCTCCATATCAGTGTTTTGATTGGACCCATTACCTGGCAGGCTTTATCTGTTCAATAAATATTCATTGAATGTCTGCTGTGTACCAAGCAGTGTTCTAGGCCCTGAGGATATAGCAGTAAACAATGCAGACTAGCTCATGGAGCTTATATTCTAGTAGTTTATATTCTATTATTTATATAAACACATAAATAAATAAGTAAATAAGATAAGATCAGATCGTGAACATGTTATAAGGAAAATCTTTAAAGGGCTACTAGAAATTGGAAAAGCATTCTAAAAAAAAAAAGGTGGAGGAAGCGATTTGAGCTGACATTTGAATGAAATGAAGGAGCCAGTCATGTGAAGATCTGGGTGAAAAGTCTTTCAGACAGAGAAAACTGCAGTGCAAAGGCCCTGGGAAACAAGCTTGGTTGAAAGAATAAAGAATTTCTTATAGCCAGAGTATAGTGAGTAAGGGGAAAGTTAAATGAGATAGTTAAAAAATTAGTCAAGATGAAGATCATATAGAAACTTGTGGACTTTTATAAAAAGAAGTTGTGATGGGAAACAATTGCTCTGATTTATGTTTTGGAAATATCTTTCTGGCTGCTGCATGGATAATGGGCTATTGGGGTTGGGGTGGCATGGAAGAATGAAAGCAGAGAAAACAAACACTAATGCTGTAGTCTAGGCAAGGGATGATGAACAGTTGAGCCAGGGTAGTAGCAGAGAGAGAGTGAGATGTGGATGGATGAAAGTGGGGTATATTCTGGAGATAGAGTAGATGAGACTGACTAATGCGTTACAATGTAGGGAGATATACAAAGAGGGAATTCAAAGATGACTCTTAGGTTTTGACTTGAGCAGCTGGTTGATTGGATGTCTACCCATTCCTGAGTTAGGAAGACAGGAGACAATCTAATAAGAGTCCTGTCTTAGATGTCTAAGGTTTGTGATTCTTGTTTGACATCCAAGTGGAGAGGTCAGGAAGCCATTTGGATTTGGAGTAAAGAGCTCAGTTGTGGGGATTTAAATTCTCTGGATCAGCCTTTCTAACCATCTGAATTTTACTCTTCCAATCAGCTCATTGTTCACTTATTCAATAAACATTCAATGAGTGTCTTCTATGCTCACGGCTCTATGCTCAGTGAGTTATAATGAAGAGAATAAGACTTAAGCCATGACCCTGTCTTCAAGGACAGGACAGTCAACCCTGGATCCTTAATATATAATGGGATACTCTAGATTTTGTTTTTCTTGCTGAATGGCCTTGAACTTCTGGGATACCAAACTGGAAAATTCCTGGAATAAATGAGTAGAACACCAATACTCACTGAGATGGCCATATAATTTGGGCTAATCTCCACTCCTGACTCAGGTAGGTGTGGTGGGCATGGAAGGTGCCATATAAAAGGGTAAATGGGGTGAGGGAGCAGCTAACATCTGTGGGAATCTCAAAGGGTTATTACTCAAGTGTCCTCCAAGTGTTTGCTTACACAAGACTTGAGTACCTCCAGTGATGTCCCACTCACTATCTGTGCTCTTTGAAAAGTTTTGGTAAGTCTTTGGAATTGGGCTTCTTGGGGAGCAACAGAAAAGCATGGGGTCCAACTACCAAAACTTGTAGCTAAATGGTAAATCTTGGGACTGTGAGTAGCCAGAGGGCCTCTAGGGGTGCTGTGGAGGGTCTGCAGACGGGTTCCAGACTTTCCCCAGGAACTTAAGTGTTTTCACACCTGGACAGCCCACACTTAGAAACTATTGGGTTATGGTCCCAGCTGCAGTGTTTCTGGAAGATAACATGGCAGAATGCATAACTTTATATTGGAGATAATTTAGCTCATGTTCCCAGATATCTGCAGAGATGGGTCTTGTTTAAGATTTATTACCCCCCTGAAACTAACAGAGCCACACACAACACCCACAAGCTTTATTTATGGACTTTACTCCATGGCCAGTGAGAAAACAGTAAAATCCTCACTCCTCCCAGATAGATAAGGAAAGTCAATCCTTGGAACCTCCATCTTTTACTCCTCAGAGGTCTGTCAGGGCCTGTGTCAATCCACCCACAGATGTTAGCTGCTCCCTCACCCCATTCACCCTCCACCCCCACCTGCTGTCACATCTCAGCTCTCTTGAGTCACCCAAGCTTTAATTTGGGCTAATCTCCACTCCTGACTCAGGTAGGTGTGGTGGTGATAAATCAAAATGAGGACACAAGCTGTCAGTAATAAAACAGGAGAGACTTGTCAGTCTAATCAACTTTATTAGCAATGAGTCACAGGAAAGTCTCTGGTAGCTTTTTCTCCTCTTTTCCTTGATGCTTCCTTTTAGCTTCCATGAAGTTCCCAGCAAAACAGATGCAACCAAGTCAGCTGAATTAGCAAAGAGGAGGTGGGGAAGGGGAGGCTCTGTGTGGCTCCCCAGTGGATGGCCACAAATACCAATATGACCAGGCCAGACAGGGATGGAGGCAGCAGCCTGGTTTTCTCAGGTGGCATTCCGAGGGTCTTCTCCCCCTGTGAATAGGGAAACTGTATAATTTAGAGAACCCATCTGGAGGTGGACAGGATGGAAAGACTCCATCCAAATCAACTTTTTGCTTTGGGAAAGATCTTTAACAAGCTTTTCCCAGACAAGAGGGAGAGCACATGTGATAGAGAAAAGTGGCCTTAAGATCTGGTGGCTTTGCAGCCCTAGTTCTAGACTTTGCTAAAGCCATGTGTCTTGCTTGACTTGGGGTCTCAGACTTGTGTCCTTAGGATGTATCTTCCCTTTTTTGCCCTAGTAGCTTGAGTGGATTTCTGTTTCTTATAACCATGGCAGTCCTAATTAAGAAAGTATATTAAAGCACAGCATTTTGAAACATGCATATACCAAACAAGTCAGCATTCTGTGTTTTCTCTGACCCTCAGAGTTGAACATCCAGCTGCCTGGTGGACTCACCATGTGGGGTCTTACAGGCCCCTTGACTCAACAGAAGTCCTATTGTAAACATGCAAACATTGGAGGTAGAGCTAAAGCCCCCTGAACCACATTCCCATTCCCAATTATTTCCTTGGAGGTCAATGCCATTATCACTTGGTTTGTGTTCCACCAGACCTTTTTAGATGCATTTACATATGTACACACAGAGATATAGATAGATATAGATAGATGTGTATTTGCTTTTTTTTTTCTTAAATTATCTTATATTCTACATGTCATTTGACAACTCACTTTCTTCCTACTCAAGAGGTCTTGGCTATCTTTCCATATCAGAACATTTGCCTCTTTTAAACTGCTATGTAGAATTCCACAGGCTGGCTATACCATAACTAATTTAGCCATTCTTTATTGCAGAACATTTAGGCTGTATCCACCTTTAAATTTTTCAATTACAAACAGTACTTCATGGAAATTCCTTGTCAAGGTTCTTTGGGACATATGCAAGGGCTCCTCTGGGACAGGTGCTGAGGGCTGGGTTTGCCAGCTCCCAAGAGAAGGGAGCCACTTCTATCTTCCTTACCTGTCGTGGAGCCGAAGGAACCCATAAGCCTGCCTTCTCACTAGCACTGGCCAAGGTCTTGTCTTCCACATTCATCTCCTCTGTCAGTCTTCCTTCCTGGCTTTCTCTTCCTCAGACCCATTCCCCTCCTGCCTAGACCACCAGGACCACCTCCTTGTTGCCGCCCCCCCTTCCAAGCTTGGCCCCTTCTGATCCACCTCTAACCTCTGCCAAAGAGATACACTGGGAATGGAAACCTGATGGGGTTGTCTGTTGCCTACTCACAGCCTGCCCAGGGCCCTAAAGAAAAATGCAAGACCTTTGTGATCTAAGCCTGGCTCCCCAATCCAGGTCATTTCTCTGTCACTTCTGCCTTAGCTCTCTAGAAACAGAGAACTGCTGTAGTTCTCCACTCACCTCCAAGCCACTATGTTTTGACCCCTTACTTTTGCTCATGCTGTGCCTTCTGTTTGGAACACCCTTGCCCTATCTCAGATTAACCCCTAATCCTTCTTTAAGATGAGAGCACCAGCTCAGGTGCCCCTCCTATCTCTCTGGAAATATTCGCTGCCCCTCTAGTGCTGTGTTCCCACCTGTGTTCTATTTACATGTGTACTGGTTCTCCCACCAGATTGCAAGCTCTGTGAGGGGAACACTTGGTTTCAGCCACCTCTGTGCCTGCAGAGCATAGAGACAGCTCTATCCCACTCTTAAGCCATCCTTTGGAGGGGTCAGGCCCTACTTCCCATCTCCAAGGGATTCCCATGAGACCCAGGCTAAAGTCAGTCAGTGGAAATGGGAATCAGTCCCAGGACTTTCGTTCAAACTATTGGGGAAGAAAGGCTCTCTTTTCAGTTGCACTTGGCATTGTAAAGATATAAAGCTGGTGAATCTTCTGCCATCTGGCTACCCTTAAGAATTTACCCATGTGAGAAGGGATGCTAAGAGAAGGAAAGAATAAACACTGAGTCCAGATAGCTTCATTTGAGCTCCTAGATCCAACCATGCATGCTCCACTGGACTTTCTATTTCTCAAAGTAAGTATATTCCTTTTCACTTTAAACTGGCTTGAACTGTTTTCTGTCACTTGCAATTGAAGGAGTCCACTGGCCAAGCAAAAAAAATGGCATGTATGCCTCCCACCCTTGTGTAGTACCTCCTACATTGAATAGGCTATGTCCAATAGAATACTGCAGATGTGACTGTATTTCACTTCCAAGGCTAAGCCAGAAAGAACCCTGTAGCTTCTACCTCACTCCCTCTTAGATTGCTCCCACAGAAGGATGCCAGCTGCCATATTGTGAGGACACTCAACAGTCCTATGGAGAAGCCCATGTGGGGAAGAACTGAGACTTCACACAAAATTGCCCACCATGTAAGAGAAATACTTTGGAAGCAGGTCCTTCAGCACCAATCAAGCCTCCGGAAGACTGCAACCTCAGGAGACACCCCAAGCCAGCACTTCCAACTAATTCATTCCCAAATGTGTGACCCACAGAAACTGGGAGAGATAATAAATACTTATTGTTGGCAGTCCTCAAGTTTTGGGGTAATTTGTTATATAGCAAGAGACAACTAATTCACCTCCCAAATCTGCTGCTCCAACTAAGAACCCCCACCCCTCAAAGCTCCTCAACCTTTAAATGGTACCAACATTTATCCAGCTTTTCAGGCTAAAAAAAAAAAATATGGGAGTCATCCTTGAACCCTCTGTTTTCCTCACAACCCACATCCAGTCCAAGTGTTAATCCTGTTGGTTTTGCCTCCAAACTATATCCTGAATCCCACTATTTCTCTCCATGTCCACCTCTATCATCCCAACCCAGCGACCATAATCCCTCAGCTTGACTGACATGATGGTTTCCCAGTTTATCTCTTAGCTTCACTTCTATACCCATATAAAGGAGTCTTCTTGAAGACCAGAATTATCTTATTATTATTCATAGCAGATCCTACCATGCACCTGTTTGTTGCAGTGGCTTCTCAGCCCAATTTGAAGAAAACACCTACTCCCTACTTCAGTTCAAAGTCGTGCATGCTCTGACTCAGGCTCCCTTAACAAACCATCTCCTTTTGTCCTCTGCCATCTGCTGTGCCTTCCATCTGCCCCTCACACTGGCCAGGACTGCTGCAGATCAAAGCCCTCTGCCTGGACTACTCCTTCTCCAGATATTCACATGGCTGTCCCTCCTCCTTGCTTAGGTCTCCAGGAAGTCATTGCTCTCCTGCTTCAGTAGCCTTCCCCTTCTCTACCAGTAGTCTCTACTTATTATCTTCTCCACTTACATTTACCTGCATCAATATTATTTTTTTCAAGTGTCTTCCCTGCCTCCCCTACAACTGAAATAAGCTCCATGAGGGCAGGGCCTTGTTTCATTATTCCCTGCTATAGTCTTATTGCTCTGATGAGTGTCTAGCTTATAGAGGGTATTCAATAAATATTGTCACCTGAGCAGCTGACTCATGTTCCACGGGGTAGACTTAGGGCAATACCGATCCAAATCATCTCAAAGGTCGGTAGCAATTCCCAAATGATGCTTGTACTTGTTCAACCTGACTTTGCTCTTCCCTTTGCCAAATACTCCCATGAAAGGGAGAAAACTTGCCTCGTCTTTGCAACTGGAGTTTTCCCATCATTGAGGAAAGGGGGCCATAGCTTAGCTAGGTCTGGTGGCTTCCTGAAAGCTATACAACCAATGTGGATCAGGGCTGGGAATTTGAATTCCACTCTGGAGAAGATGAGAGATGGAGGAGAGGCAAAACAAAAGCGCTTGCAGAGTCTGATTATTAACAGAACTGGAATCACCACAAAGCTAGCGGAATTCTAGGGTCCTTGCATGCAACAGCTCCCTTCCAAAGCCCTGGGAGGGCACTAACAATAGGTTCACATGCCCAGATGTTTTTGTAAAGGTTGCATGAAGAAGACATTTGAACCACATCAGTTAAGACTGCTGTTTCTTTCCCTTGCAATGTGCTCCCATCAGGCAGTGTTGGTGAGCTGTGGGTATCTAGGGACCTGGCTAAGAAGTTGGGTTAGAGTGACATTTAGCATGAGTATAGTGGGATATAGGTATAGGGCTTTTGGTTAATTTCATGTAGAGTAAAGCTATTGCCAGCTCTTCTGGCATGGGAATGGCTTCCAGGGATATTCCAATTCTCACTCTTACTCACTCACTTGGCATCACAACATGAAGGTATAAGGCCAGGGGTCATATCTCGAGAAGAACATGTCCAGTCATACTCAACACCAGAAGAAAGTGAGGGAATGGACAGAGGTCGAAGCTAGCGTGTGGGACATTGTTCTAATCCTCAGACGTGTACCATGGGAAGTGAAGGCATTCATTCTCATTTATACCTCACCAAACTGAAAGCTTTCTTCTGCACAAAGAATCTACTCTCTATAGAAAAATCATTGCATATAAAGAAGCAAACAGAGTACGAAGCCAAAACATGCAGAGAATAAAAAAGTATTTTAGGGTGTACCGGCAGTTAATTAATACAACATTGTTATTTTTCTGCTATTTGTGGATCTTGCCAGTTTTTAAAATCATTCTTATTCATTATGAATTCCTTTCTTCATTCTAAATCAATATTCATTTTCATACCTAAATTTGTGTTCTTTTTTTCCTTAAAGAGGATCCCTACATGGTATAAGCTTCCCCACAGAGATCATAGCCACACCTGATTACCAGCTTGGACCTACACTTGAGTTAGGAGGCAGTAGGGGCAGATGAAGCTTGGGAGGGACTCAGAGTGGGTGTCCTGGGCCTGGGCAGGGAGGTCTGTTCTGGCTGAGAAGAGCTGAGTCCTGGTTTGTGCTGACGGGAACAGCTGCTGTCCCCTCCTCCAACACTGAAATCCTCATCCCTCCAGCCCTCTTTTTGGGCTGAAGGCCAAATGATTTCCTGTGTTTTCTCTGTTCATCAGCTCTCTATTATCATGATGGTGAGAGCCACCCACTTAATAAAACAAAGCAAACAAACTCCCACAAACCCACAAACAGCTCTGAGCGCACAGGCCCCGATTTTATTTCCTAATTAACCAGTCATTTGCAGCCAATTGGATGATTTGCTTGTCATCCCATTCGGATTTGTGGGCAAACAAATCATCCCAGGGCAACAGCTCCTGGGGCGGGAGGAGGGAGGGCTTGGGAGAGGCCTCATTACTCTTCACTGTGGCTTCCTCAGTCCCTCCTCCCTACCCCTCTTCTGCCTGTCTGCATAGAGTTACTAGGCTTGCCAGGCTGCCTGTTTTCAGACTGCCAGGGCTAAGGCCATGGACCCAGCCCCTAGGAAGCCCCTTTCCTCTGAGACTCCACAGTTCTGTCCTTTCCTCTTGCTGCACTTGTCAGTGCCAAGGCTAATCAGGGAGGTGGACCCACAATGAGTGCTCTTCCTACAGAGAACATGACAGCAGCTTCTTCATGGCAAGTAGATTAGGGACTGTGGCCTGCCCTTTCTGGACCCTCTTTCCAGCAGGCTGGATAAGGAAGCACAGGGACCCCAGGAAAAGAAGGAAAGGAGTCCTGCCTTCCAGGAAGGCAGGAGGTGCAGTGATGCTCCCAAACACTTCTTTGCCTCCCTCCTCACCACAACCCTCTGCTTATCACCAGCTCTGCCTCCGTGGGTGAGCCACTCCCCATCCCTGGCCTTTGTCTTCTCATCTATGAAAGGAAGAGGTAGTATTTTAAAGTCTCATAATGGTGGGTCTTACACCAAACCTGGCCAACAGATGTGTTTTGAGGGCTCCACATACTGCTTTGTCTTGTTTTGTTTTTGTATTTGAATTAGTTGCCAGAACTTTATAAGTATGAGGTCATCATTTTTACAATGTAGATTTCAGGCTTTGCTCAAAATACTCTGAAGATTTGGATTTATTGGGCCTACATTCCCTTCTGGCAACAATTAGCTGAAAACAAGAAGCTGCCTCTGAGAAATGTGGCCTGTCCTCTGCAGTTAGCACAGTTCCCATGCTTTCCTACTAGATTCCACCCAACCCATGTCACTCATGGACATTATTTGTGTGACCCTTGAAGGCATGTAAGTTTGATAGTCTGTAGTTTTCATTCTGCATCCCTTCTGAATATTCATAATGCATTTTACAGGAGTTTTTTGAACTCCTCTCAGGTTTCTGGTCCCATTCTAAGCACCGAGGAATGCATAGAGTAAAATGTGGCCTCTGCCCGGGAGAAGCTAAAGTTTAGTTCCAGGGCATGGAAACTGGCTAAATAAGAATTCATGCTGATGAAAGAAGCCATTCTAGCTGCTGTAGGGGAACACAAGACCAGTTTAAATTCTCTCTGATTATTCTTGTATAGGCATACAGCTAGCATTTATGTGGCACAGGAGAGTTTTCAGGATACTTCTATTAGATCTTTAAGACCTTACCACAACCTAGAGAGGTAGATATTACTTCCAGATGCTCACAGGTGCTGCTGTGGTCTGAATGTTTATGTCCTCCCCGAATTCATACTTTGAAAACTTAAGACTCCAGATGACGGTATTAGGAGGTGGGGCCTTTGGGAGGTGATTTGCTGGAGAGAATAGAGCCCTCATAGATGGGATTACTGTCCTTAGAAAAGAGGCCCTGGAGAACTAGCTCAACCCTTCTAGAATGTGAGGTTACAACAAGAAGTTTGCAACCCAGAAGAGAGCTTTCACCAGAACTCAATCATGCCTGAGACCCTGATCTTGAACTTTCAGCCTCCAAAACTGTGAGAAATAAATTTCTGCTGCTTATAAGCTACTCAGTCACTGGTATTTTGTTGTAGCAGCCTCATCAGACTAAGATAGATGCCAAATGACTTGCTATAATCCTCCATAGGTTGTGTTTTTCATACTCAGCACAGATACCCCCAGACATAATTTTAAGACTTGTCACCTGCCATTCTGGGGAGTTGGAGTGCGGTACCCACCACATTCTGTGCCCTGGTCATTGGTCTTTGTGCTCTAGGAAACAGCCCTGGTTCATAGCCTAAAAAGATATTGGAGATGTGTCTCAGCCAAAGGCAGAACCAAGACTCCCCTAGCTCTTTATGTATGTCACTGGCCTCTTAACTCCCCATTTTCTCCCAAATCTGCATGTATCACCAACCAGCACTGCAAAGGGTAACAGCCAACCCCAGACTGCCTGACTTCCCATGGCCCAGCGAGCATCCAACCTGGCCGGCCCTCCTTGATTGTATATTTGTGGACGGGCAGTTGTATTCCATTTCCTCTTTCAACTGACCAGAGAATAATTATCTAAGATCATTTGGAATGATAGTCTTCTAGTTCTAGAGAAACCATCAACGTGATCCCCACAAACTGTAAAAGATTGGGGATTGGGCTCTATAGATCTAAATGTCCCTCTCCCTTGGAGGACATGATTCTAAATTCTCTTTCTAGGCTTCACACCAAGGGTCAGAAGCCTGCTCCATGCTTGGCCAGTGATTGCCACAAAGGGGGGCATGAGTGGTGATGATGATAGATGACCTCTTGACAGGCTGCCAATGACACTGTGAGCTGGGCTCCCATCTTTGTGAGCAAGTATGATGCTCCTCTTATAACAAGCTGGTTGAAAGTAATACATCTCTTGTGATTTAAGTGACAGGCCATTGGAATTGTTTCCTTTGGCTTTGGCATAAAGAGAAAATGTGAGTCCAACATGATCTGGAGTGGAAAGAACACATCAGATCTGAAGACTGGGTTTTTTCCATCTGCGCAGGACTTAAGAGACAGACCCCATTAGGGACCTGAGGTTACCCAGCTGGTGGACAATATGGTTAAGATACAGAGGTCGCTCCTTGGACTTCAAATCAGGTATCATTTTTCTCCTTCATACTGTCCTATTCTTCACATCTGTCTGGATGTTCCCCTACCTCCACTTAGGTGTCCAGAACCCTATGTGATTAGCACAATCCCCTCACCCAACTAAGCTGCCTTCATTAGTGTCCCAGACGGCACACCTTTTCTTTCTCATCCCCTCATGCAAAAGGATCTACCCCAACTAAGTGACACTACTGACTCACTCCCTGGTACTAATGGCTGAAGGTTACCACAAACCCTTTACTTATACAGAGAGTCACATTTTCCCAAATTCTTTCTCATCCTTCCCACATGGAATAGACCTAGAACTGGCCAGACTTGGACATCAATCAAAGAGATGGACTGAGCTAAGATAAGGCAGGAGGTTTCACTGAGCCAAGGAATGGAGGGGGCTACAGAGAATGTTAAGATCAGTGGGGGCACAGAGAGGGAGCTCCCATGCAGTGTATGACCCCTGGTAGGTATTCAGTGCACTCTTGTTGGATGAGTAAATGAATAACTGAGTGGAGACCTGAGGTGAGAACATCAGGAAGAATGTTGGGAAGGGCCAAATTCATGAATGATACAGCAGAGCAAGGAGGATGGAACATAGACATTCATAGAAAATCAGGATTGGTGGTCAAGAGACAATGCTGTGACTCCTAGCACCATGTCCCCTTCCTCTGGAAACAAACCTTGGTTTTCCCCTTTCCTCACTGCATGCAGTCTGTGTAGGACTGCCAATCAAGATGATCCTGGCAATGCCTGGCACATCACCCCAACCAGGCCAATTAGTCCTTCTATCCAATGAGAACTTGAGCGTTGAGCAGAGTGACAGAAAATGCTGGTTGCTGATTCATCCTACCAGTGATGATTTGAACAGATTGCCCATCATTTTCTGTTGCCTCGTCCACCAGAACCGGCATGGTTCTGTCTCCTCAAATCTTTGTAGTCAAGCTTTTCCTATGAGCCCCCTCTTATCCTTGTAATGAATTTCTTCTTTTAATTTAGATTAGCCAGGGTGATTTCTGTCACTGGCAACCAGATAATCCTAAATAATACAAGACCAAGGGTTAAGAAGATTGGAAGTGACAGGGTCTTCATTTCTGAGATATGTCCCTAGAAATTATGGTTTGCTGTGTGGTCATTGGTGGTCTGATGTATAAGAGAATCTGTGGTTTTTGAGACCAGGAGAAATGACATCAGTTTGTCCCTCCCTGAGAATTGCTAATAAATAGTGAGTCAGTAGGGTTGGGGCAATCATTGAGAGCTCTCTCTTGGACATTTGCCTCTCCAGTCTCAAAGCCTCAAGCCCACCTCAGACCCGCTGGGCTGGGACATTCCTAAAAGGGGGTCTGGGATAATCAGGGGGCAGCACTGATGCAACATAAATGCCTTCAGTCCAATGAGCACAATGAGAGATTTTCCTTCTGCTTCCACCAAAGACTGACAGGACAGCCAGCAGGACATGCAGGTTGTTATAAGAAGCTACTTGACAGGTTTCTTCAGGAAATTCTCTCTCTGGCTCTCTTTTTATCAAGTAAAATCCTCCCATAACTTTGTCAGACAATGTTTTTAAAGAGCATGGCTGCTTCATTGTCCCATTCCAAGTAGCTCTGAAATCTCATTTGAGAGAAAGACCAAGACAGAGAAAGAGGGATGGAGACAGGGAGGGAGAACAGGGAGGGGCAGGTGACAGGGGAGAGAGTGAGCCTCTGAGCATCACATCAGGTCTCCTCTGATGATGGACTGGACAGGAAGGGGACTGGAAAGTGATTCAGTTGGACAGGGAAGAGCAGCCAGTTCACCTAATGAGCTGAAGTCATTAGCAGGGAGGGAGAGTCATGAGGTACGTTCCCTTGGTTTTCTGGCTCCTAGGGCCAGAGTCATGTTCCAGCCCCTCGCACAGGTTACATAGGATTAATGTGAGGATACAGGGCAGAGTAGGGAAAGTTAGCAGCTCCACTCTGGGACCCAGGACAGATGAGGGGTTGAGGGGCAACTCCAGCACTGGACCTTGTGTTCTTCCCTCACCAGGACCACCCTTTACTTCCTGGTCCCAAGTGCCTCTCTCCCATTATGCTGCCTCAACTCTTCTCATTTCTGACCCCGCCATTCCCACTGCCACCACCTCGTCTCCCCTTTGTCTTCTGTCCCCCTCATGCCTTCCACCTCTTCTTTCTGTGGTTCTTTGTCTTAGACCCCACTTTCTACCAATTTCTCAGTCTTTACAGGTCAAGTTCAAAGTTCTCAAAAGGGAGGATATGATAGATTTAGCCAATGGTCACAAGTCTAGGAAGCTCTGGCTGGCAGAACTTGCACAACGAACTTTTCTATGGTTTGCTGGCCTGCCTGGGAACTTGCTCCCCTTGGCAGATCTGACAGCTATAGCCAGGGTAGCAGGGTCATGTGATATAGGGCAGGTCAGCTCACTGGAAATAACCCTCAGAAGGAGGTGAGGTGGGACTGCCCAGGGCTGTGTCAGGATGCTCCACCTGTCAGCCACTGTCACAGAGACTCCCACCCAGCGGGCATCTCTCAGTGACACCAGGAACCAGAAGGACCATGCTGTTGGAAGAGCAACCACTGACCAGTTAATAAAAGAAATCTGAACATGGAAAGACAGCCGGCCATCTGAGATGTCAGAAGGATCAGTAAAAGACCACAAGGACCAGTCAGTCAAAATCTCTCCTTTTGATCAAGGGGGCATTTGAATCTGGAGATTAGGTAAGAGGGACAGCCAAGGCTGGAGCTTCTGCTCTAAGCAGGCAGATGATGAGAAACTGCCCACTCTGGTCTCTGGGTCCTTGTCTCTACAACGGGACAATAGCAGTGCTAACTACATGGGCTTGCAGGAAGAGGAGGTAAGATCAGGTATAGGTGGCCTGCTCAGTGTCTGGCCCACAACGAAGTCTCCATGTGATCAGACTTTTTAAAGTGATTTTCATCCACATTAAAATAATTTTTATTTCAAATTTAAGATTTTATTAAAATGATGATTAATACTATTAGCCAGACCCTTCTCCCAGAAAAACAGATCTGAGCAGAGTGGGAGGCAACCCAGAAAAAGACTCTGCTGAGAACACAAACCTCAGTCTGCCTCTCCATCCTTCCCTTTGTTCATACCAATAAATCCCCCCTGTTGGGGCATATGAAGAAGGTCATAACAGGAGTCACATTGAGAATTATCAATCCTCTGTTTTCAGCTGTTGCAACATAACATTCTTCCTACTGGGTTGCCTGAAGCCAAGTTGGCTGACCTCTGGGGTAGGACTTTTCCACTGCAGTGACAATGGCATTCTCCTGGAAAAGGAGCAGCCTCAAGCTACAGGAATGGGACCAGGGGTCCCTCCCACTGGGCTATGTTGCGTTTGTGTCCTGATCAGATGACAACCACTGACGGGTGCTGGGAAGTAGGAATGTTGAGTGGGCAGCAGGAATACTGGCTGCAAAACTAGCAGCTCCTGGTGGTGGAGGAGCTTTCTAGAACCCATGTTGGCATTGTAGACATGAAGGATGGTCAGTCTGCCCCCTTCCCAAAAGCACCAGAGGCTATTAGAAGAGGGAATCTCAGATTCTTTACTGCTAGTCCTAATCCTCTACAAAGAAAACCATCTTCTTCAAGATGGTCTCACTATGAAGCCTTGTCCCTTTCTTTTCTCTCTCTTCTTTCTTTCAATTAGTCTCTCCCCCTTTTTCTCTGTACCTTCTTATCTTCTGATTTTCAACCAAGTTGACTGGCCTGTAGTCCCAGCAGAAGCATAGAGTCCAAGAGCAGAACCTCTTTGTGCATAAGAGAAATCTGAGTACCAGAGAGAAGAAGCACCTTGCCAAGGTTACACAGTAAGTAGTGACAAAGCTGGGGAAAATGAAGGTCTCCTGGTAAGGCCCTGATCACAGATTCTCCTCTCAGCAGGAGAGTACCTCAGTTGGGTTCTACCTAACACTATTTCTGCCCAGTGCTAATAGGAATGAAGTCCAAGTGAAGAGGTCTGTGGTCAATTATGGGTAGCCCTGGGGTTGAACAAGGATAAACATGCTTGCTTGATGCAGGACTTCTCAGAGCCCTTGATATGTTATGGTACATAGGAAATTAGGTGGTGGTGGGGGGAAGTATGCTGGGATATACAATATTTTCCAAACTTATTTGACCTTTACTTTTTCCAATGACCATCTTGCAGACCAATACCCAGGAGAACACATTGAAAAACAACGTGCGACATGATGCTGCTTCATGACCAAGCCCAAGAATGGATACCTCTCCCAGGGGAGAAGAAGCTCCTTCTACACCAAGAGACTGGGCCGTGTTTCTGGAAACATGAGCCTTTAAAAGTGAAGCTGCAGCATAAAACAAGATCAAACATTAAAAAAGCTTTTTCTTTCACCTTATTTTAGTTCCGGAGCTCTACATTTAATGAAATATTTAATGAAATATCAGGATGGAAGAGGCAAAGACAGGAAAGTTTGCCCTGCTCCTGAGACTGTGCCACACTTCAGCCCAAAGCAAATTAAATCAGGGGCTCCTTAGACTGAAGTCCTGGAATGAGAAGCAGAGAGCAAGCTAACGGGTTCTGGGCTGAGCCCTGGCCAACTGCGGTAATATAACACAGCACGTGGACGTGGAGGCTTTGGAACAAAAATACCTTGTAGCTATTATTTTCATGAGTCTCTCTGCCTATCCACACACTCCCTCTCCCATTCTTTTAATCTGAAGCTACTGAGAATCAGTATTTTTCTCACCTTTGTAATATGAGAAACAAGTTAATTAAAATCAATCCCAACTCCAGTCTCAGAGCGTCCCTGCTTTGGCTGCAGATCTATCAACAGTGTGTTTTGATAGCACTGCACGAAGGTGGTTATTCGGAGACACTGATAATTGCATTAATTTAGGAGGCATTAGCTAAGCCCTATGATTAATTACACAGGCAGCAGACAGAGCTGTAACCCACCAGATCTCTGGATGAATAAGATAGAAACGTCAGTTCCTTTTTTATCCAGATCCAAACACCCAGAACACTCAAATAATCAACCTGTTTTCACGGCTCACAGATGTTTATAATGGTGACCCTGAGACACACTGAGGCCTTGAAGGTCTTTTGAATCCCCGAAAGAGAGATTAGAGGACTATTTGAATAACGTTCAGTTTAAGGGATTTTTATTGGACTCTATCTTTTTGAAAGCCGGTCATTTATGAGGGATATTTGTGACATATCTCATGGAATCAGAATTTCTAGTTAATTAGTTTTGATCCCATTTCGTCATTCGTTAACCAATCTGAGACGAATTGAAATTAGAAATTCTCTCTCCTTCCCCTCTCTCTTTCTATCCCCTCCCCATTTTTCACAATACACACACACACAAACACACACACACAGAGATTAATGTATATGCACATGTCTTTCCAATAATATAAAGATAACATACAAGTACAGTTGATCCTTAAACTATGTGGGAGTTAGGGGCTCTGATCCCCTGCACAGTCAAAAATCTATGTATAACTTTTGAACCCCCAAAACTTAACTACTAATAGCTTAATGTTGATCAGAAGCCTTACCAAGAACATAAACAGTCGATTAACACATATTTTGGATGTTATATGTATTATATATTGTATTCTTACAATAAAGTAAGCTAGAGAAAAGAAAATGTTATGAAAATAATCATAAGGAAGGGAAAATACATTTACAAATACCATTCTGTATTTATCAAAATAATCCATATATAAGTGGACTCACACAGTTCAAGCCCATGTTGTTCATGGGTCAACTGTGTATACATATGTAAATAGTAAAAAAGAAAAAAAATGGGAAAACAAGTGAAGATAGTCTGAGAAAAAATACTCTTAAATACAGAGAAGGCAGAGGACTATGCGGGGAGGTGGAAGGAACGTTTCTACTTCTCCTATCAGAGTCCCACTGTTCTCCTCTCCCCACCTACTAAATTCTACCCATTTCTTCAGGCCCCACTTAAGAGCTTTGCTTTTTCTTGAAGAGCTCACAAATGCCTGATTGGGATGCCAGCACTCTGGGCTAGTGCTTCAGGCAAATTTTAGACATATTTTCTGGTTCATAAGTGAAATGTGAGCTAATATGAACATAGGCGTCTGGCCAAGGTGTAGTCTCAGAAGGGGCCCCCTGCGATGGGTGTTAACCCAGTCCTGCAGATAAGAAACCGAGGCTCAGAGCTGTGGCCATAACTTGTGCAGCACTCATGACTGCCTGACTCCAAAGTCTGGGCTCTTGGCCATAGTGTCACCCCAGCCCTCTGGGCACAGACTCTTGGTGCCCAGTGGACAGAGAATGATTCGGTCCTGCCCAGGCTCTGAGAACCACTTTCTCCATGGAGCCATGGAGACCCTCTGAGGACCATGTGGTTTAAGAACTACATTCTTTGGGTCCAGCTTGACCACTGGGTATAGAAAGGAAACAATTTTTTTTTAAATTTTTTATTGTTATGTTAATCCCCATACATTACATCATTAGTTTTAGATATAGTGTTCCATGATTCATTGTTTGTGCATAACACCCAGTGCTCCATGCAGAACATGCCCTCCTCAATACCCATCACCAGGCTAACCCATCCTCCCAACCCCCTCCACTCTAGAACCCTCAGTTTGTTTTTCAGAGTCCATCGTCTCTCATGGTTCTTCTCCCCCTCCAATTTCCCCCCCTTCATTCTTCCCCTCCTGCTACATTCTTCTTCTTCTTTTTTTTCTTTCTTAACATATATTGCATTATTTGTTTCAGAGGTACAGATCTGAGATTCAACAGTCCTGCACAATTCACAGCGCTTACCAGAACACATACCCTCCCCAGTGTCCATCACCCAGTCACCCCATCCCTCCCACCCCACCCCCCACTCCAGCAACCCTCAGTTTGTTTCCTGAGATTAAGAATTCCTCATATCAGTGAGGTCATATGATACATGTCTTTCTCTGTTTGACTTATTTCGCTCAGCATAATACCCTCCAGTTCCATCCACGTCGTTGCAAATGGCAAGATCTTATTACAAAGGAAACAATTTTTATTTGTATTACTCAAGTAATATGTGAGTCCCTTCTCATTATAAAAAGTTTTAAATGATCAGAAGTGTGCCAAGAAACCCTAGATGGCCCTTTATCCACCCTTATTCCCTCACTCCTCCGAGCCTACCACTGTTGACAGTTTGGTTCATGCATCCTTCTGATTAGCTCTATGGACATTTCCATAAATCAGAGTTATGTTCTGTTTTATGAGCACACCGGCTTTTATAAGATGCTTCTTTGTTTAATAATATACCTTGGAAATCAGTTCATAGTGGTACATATAGATCTACCTCCTTCTTTTTTTTTTAATTTTTTATTGTTATGTTAATCCCCATACATTACATCATTAGTTTTAGATATAGTGTTCCATGATTCATTGTTTGTGCATAACACCCAGTGCTCCATGCAGAATGTGCCATCCTCAATACCCATCACCAGGCTAACCCATCCTCCCACCCCTCTCCCCTCTAGAACCTTCAGTTAGTTTTCCAGAGTCCATCGTCTCTCATGGTTCATCTACCCCTCCGATTTCCCCCCCTTCCTTCTTCCCCTCCTGCTACATTCTTCTTTTTTTTTTTCTTTCTTAACATGTATTGCATTATTTGTTTCAGAGGTACAGATCTGAGATTCAACAGTCTCGCACAATTCACAGCGCTTACCAGAGCACATACCCTCCCCAGTGTCCATCACCCAGTCACCCCATCCCTCCCACCCCACCCCCCACTCCAGCAACCCTCAGTTTGTTTCCTGAGATTAAGAATTCCTCATATCAGTGAGGTCATATGATACATGTCTTTCTCTGTTTGACTTATTTCGCTGAGCATAATACCCTCCAGTTCCATCCACGTCGTTGCAAATGGCAAGATCTCATTCCTTTTGATGGCTGCATAATATTCCATTCTATATATATACCACCTCTTCTTTATCCATTCATCTGTTAATGGACATCTCGGCTCTTTCCACAGTTTGGCTATTGTGGACATTGATGCTATAAACATCGGGGTGCACGTACCCTTTTGGATCACTACTTTTGTATCTTTGGGGTAAATACCCAGTAGTGCAATTGCTGGATCATATGGTAGCTCTATTTTCAACTTTTTGAGAAATCTCCATACTGTTTTCCAGAGTGGCTGCACCAGCTTGCATTCCCACCAACAGTGTAGGAGGGTTCCCCTTTCTCCGCATCTCTGCCAACACCTGTCTTTTCCTGACTTGTTAATTTTAGCCATTCTGACTGATGTGAGGTGGTATCTCACTGAGGTTTTGATTTGGATTTCCCTGATGCCGAGCGATATTGAACACTTTTTCATGTGTCTGTTGGCCATTTGGATGTCTTCTTTGGAAAAATGTCTGTTCATGTCTTCTGCCCATTTCTTGATTGGGTTCTTTGTTCTTTTGATGTTGAGTTTGATGAGTTCTTGATAGATTTTGGATACTAGCCCTTTATCTGATATGTCATTTGCAAATATCTTCTCCCATTCTGTCAGTTGTCTTTTGGTTTTGTTGACTGTTTCCTTTGCTTTGCAAAAGCTTTTTATCTTGATGAAGTCCCAATAGTTCATTTTTGCCCTTGCTTCCCTTGCCTTTGGTGATGTTTCTAGGAAGAAGTTGCTGTGGCTGAGGTCGAAGAGGTTGCTGCCTGTGTTCTCCTTTAGGATTTTGATGGACTCCTGTCTCACATTGAGGTCTTTCAACCATTTGGAGTCTATTTTTGTGTGTGGTGTAAGGAAATGGTCCAGTTTCATTCTTCTGCATGTGGCTGTCCAATTTTCCCAACACCATTTGTTGAAGAGACTGTCTTTTTTCCATTGGACATTCTTTCCTGCTTTGTCAAAGATTAGTTGACCATAGAGTTGAGGGTCCATTTCTGGGCTCTCTATTCTGTTCCATTGATCTATGTGTCTGTTTTTGTGCCAGTACCATACTGTCTTGATGATGACAGCTTTGTAATAGAGCTGGAAGTCCGGAACTGTGATGCCGCCAGCTTTGCTTTTCTTTTTCAACATCCCTCTGGCTATGCGGGGTCTTTTCTGGTTCCATACAAATTTTAGGATTATTTGTTCCATTTCTTTGAAAAAAGTGGGTGGTATTTTGATGGGGATTGCATTGAATGTGTAGATTGCTCTAGGTAGCATTGACATCTTCACAATATTTGTTCTTCCAATCCATGAGCATGGAACGTTTTTCCATTTCTTTGTGTCTTCCTCAATTTCTGTCATGAGTATTTTATAGTTTTCTGCATACAGATCCTTTGCCTCTTTGGTTAGATTTATTCCTAGGTATCTTATGGTTTTGGGTGCGATTGTAAATGGGATCGACTCCTTAATTTCTCTTTATTCTGTCTTGTTGTTGGTGTATAGGAATGCCACTGATGTCTGTGCATTGATTTTATATCCTGCCACTTTACTGCATTCCTGTATGAGTTCTAGCAGTTTTGGGGTGGAGTCTTTGGGATTTTCCACATAAAGTATCATATCATCTGCAAAGAGTGAGAGTTTGACTTCTTCCTTGCCAATTTGGATGCCTTTGATTTCTTTTTGTCGTCTGATTGCTGTGGCTAGGACTTCTAATACTGTTGAATAGCAGTGGTGATAGTGGACATCCCTGCCGCGTTTCTGACCTTAGGGGGAAAGCTCTCAGTTTTCCCCCATTGAGAATGATATTCGCTGTAGGTTTTTCATAGATGGCTTTTATGATATTGAGGGATGTACCCTCTATGCCTATACTCTGAAGAGTTTTGATCAAGAAAGGATGCTGTACTTTGTCAAATGCTTTTTCTGCATCTATTGAGAGGATCATATGATTCTTGTTCTTTCTTTTGTTAATGTATTGTATCACGTTGATTGATTTGCGGATGTTGAACCAACCTTGCAGCCCAGGGATAAATCCGACTTGGTCGTGGTGAATAATCCTTTTAATGTACTGTTGGATTCTATTGGCTAGTATTTTGGTGAGAATTTTTGCATCCATGTTCATCAAGGATATTGGTCTGTAATTCTCCTTTTTGATGGGGTCTTTGTCTGGTTTGGGGATCCAGGGAATGGTGGCCTCATAAAATAACTTTGGAAGTTTTCCTTCCATTTCTATTTTTTGGAACAGTTTCAGAAGGATAGGTATTAATTCTTCTTGAAATGTTTGGTAGAATTCCCCTGGGAAGCCATCTGGCCCTGGGCTTTTGTGTTTTGGGAGATTTTTGATGACTGCTTCAATTTCCTTAGTGGTTATAGGTCTGTTCAAGTTTTCTATTTCTTCCTGGTTCAGTTTTGGTAGTTGATACATCTCTAGGAATGCATCCATTACTTCCAGGTTATCTAATTTGCTGGCATAGAGTTGCTCATAATATGTTCTTATAATTGTTTGTATTTCTTTGGTGTTGGTTGTGATTTCTCCTCTTTCATTCATGATTTTGTTGATTTGGGTCCTTTCTCTTCTCTTTTTTGATAAGTCTGGCCAGGGGTTTATCAATCTTGTTAATTCTTTCAAAGAACCAGCTCCTAGTTTCCTTGATCTGTTCTACTGTTCTTTTGGTTTCTATTTCATTGATTTCTGCTCTGATCTTTATTATTTCTCTTCTCCTGCTGGGTTTAGGCTTTATTTGCTCTTCTTTCTCCAGCTCCTCTAGGTGTAGGGTTAGGTTGTGTACTTGAGACCTTTCTTGTTTCTTTTTTTTTTTTTTTAATATTTTCTATTGTTATGTTAATCCCCATACATTACATCATTAGTTTTAGATATAGTGTTCCATGATTCATTGTTTGTGCATAACACCCAGTGCTCCATGCAGAATGTGCCCTCCTCAATACCCATCACCAGGCTAACCCATCCTCCCACCCCCCTCCCCTCTAGAACCCTCAGTTTGTTTTTCAGAGTCCATTGTCTCTCATGGTTCTTCTCCCCCTCCGTTTCCACCCCTTCATTCTTCCCCTCTTGCTACATTCTTCTTTTTCTTTTTTTCTTTCTTAACATATATTGCATTATTTGTTTCAGAGGTACAGATCTGAGATTCAACAGTCTCGCACAATTCACAGCGCTTACCAGAACACATACCCTCCCCAGTGTCCATCACCCAGTCACCCCATCCCTCCCACCCCACCCCCCACTCCAGCAACCCTCAGTTTGTTTCCTGAGATTAAGAATTCCTCATATCAGTGAGGTCATATGATACATGTCTTTCTCTGTTTGACTTATTTCGCTCAGCATAATACCCTCCAGTTCCATCCACGTCGTTGCAAATGGCAAGATCTCATTCCTTTTGATGGCTGCATAATATTCCATTGTATATATATACCACATCTTCTTTATCCATTCATCTGTTGATGGACATCTTGGCTCTTTCCACAGTTTGGCTATTGTGGACATTGCTGCTATAAACATCGGGGTGCACGTAGCCTTTCGGGTCCCTACTTTTGTATCTTTGGGGTAAATACCCAGTAGTGCAATTGCTGGATCATATGGTAGCTCTATTTTCAACTTTTTGAGGAACCTCCATACTGTTTTCCAGAGTGGCTGCACCAGCTTGCATTCCCACCAACAGTGTAGGAGGGTTCCCCTTTCTCCGCATCCCCGCCAACATCTGTCATTTCCTGACTTGTTAATTTTAGCCATTCTGACTGGTGTGAGGTGGTATCTCATTGAGGTTTTGATTTGGATTTCCCTGATGCCGAGCGATATTGAACACTTTTTCATGTGTCTGTTGGCCATTTGGATGTCTTCTTTGGAAAAATGTCTGTTCATGTCTTCTGCCCATTTCTTGATTGGATTCTTTGTTCTTTGGGTGTTGAGTTTGATGAGTTCTTGATAGATTTTGGATACTAGCCCTTTATCTGATATGTCATTTGCAAATACCTTCTCCCATTCTGTCAGTTGTCTTTTGGTTTTGTTGACTGTTTCCTTTGCTTTGCAAAAGCTTTTTATCTTGATGAAGTCCCAATAGTTCATTTTTGCCCTTGCTTCCCTTGCCTTTGGTGATGTTTCTAGGAAGAAGTTGCTGCGGCTGAGGTCGAAGAGGTTGCTGCTTGTGTTCTCCTTTAGGATTTTGATGGACTCCTGTCTCACATTGAGGTCTTTCAACCATTTGGAGTCTATTTTTGTGTGTGGTGTAAGGAAGTGGTCCAGTTTCATTCTTCTGCATGTGGCTGTCCAATTTTCCCAACACCATTTGTTGAAGAGACTGTCTTTTTTCCATTGGACTTTCTTTCCTGCTTTGTCAAAGATTAGTTGACCATAGAGTTGAGGGTCCATTTCTGGGCTCTCTATTCTGTTCCATTGATCTATGTGTCTGTTTTTGTGCCAGTACCATACTGTCTTGATGATGACAGCTTTGTAGTATAGCTTGAAGTCTGGAATTGTGATGCCGCCAGCTTTGCTTTTCTTTTTCAACATTCCTCTGGCTATGCGGGGTCTTTTCTGGTTCCATACAAATTTTAGGATTATTTGTTCCATTTCTTTGAAGAAAGTGGATGGTATTTTGATGGGGATTGCATTGAATGTGTAGATTGCTCTAGGTAGCATTGACATCTTCACAATATTTGTTCTTCCAATCCATGAGCATGGAACGTTTTTCCATTTCTTTGTGTCTTCCTCAATTTCTGTCATGAGTATTTTATAGTTTTCTGAGTACAGATCCTTTGCCTCTTTGGTTAGATTTATTCCTAGGTATCTTATGGTTTTGGGTGCAATTGTAAATGGGATCGACTCCTTAATTTCTCTTTCTTCTGACTTGTTGTTGGTGTATAGGAATGCCACTGACTTCTGTGCATTGATTTTATATCCTGCCACTTGACTGAATTCCTGTATGAGTTCTAGCAGTTTTGGGGTGGAGTCTTTGGGATTTTCCACATAAAGTATCATATCATCTGCAAAGAGTGAGAGTTTGACTTCTTCTTTGCCAATTTGGATGCCTTTGATTTCTTTTTGTTGTCTGATTGCTGTGGCTAGGACTTCCAATACTATGTTGAATAGCAGTGGTGGTTGTGGACATCCCTGCTGCGTTCCTGACCTTAGGGGGAAAGCTCTCAGTTTTTCCCCATTGAGAATGATATTCGCTGTAGGTTTTTCATAGATGGCTTTTATGATATTGAGGTATGTACCCTCTATGCCTATACTCTGAAGAGTTTTGATCAAGAAAGGATGCTGTACTTTGTCAAATGCTTTTTCTGCATCTATTGAGAGGATCATATGATTCTTGTTCTTTCTTTTGTTAATGTATTGTATCACGTTGATTGATTTGCGGATGTTGAACCAACCTTGCAGCCCAGGGATAAATCCGACTTGGTCGTGGTGAATAATCCTTTTAATGTACTGTTGGATCCTATTGGCTAGTATTTTGGTGAGAATTTTTGCATCCATGTTCATCAGGGATATTGGTCTGTAATTCTCCTTTTTGATGGGGTCTTTGTCTGGTTTTGGGATCAAGGTAATGCTGGCCTCATAAAATGAGTTTGGAAGTTTTCCTTCCATTTCTATTTTTTGGAACAGTTTCAAAAGGATAGGTAGTAATTCTTCTTGAAATGTTTGGTAGAATTCCCCTGGGAAGCCATCTGGCCCTGGGCTTTTGTGTTTTGGGAGATTTTTGATGACTGCTTCAATTTCCTTAGTGGTTATAGGTCTGTTCAGGTTTTCTATTTCTTCCTGGTTCAGTTTTGGTAGTTGATACATCTCTAGGAATGCATCCATTACTTCCAGGTTATCTAATTTGCTGGCATAGAGTTGCTCATAATATGTTCTTATAATTGTTTGTATTTCTTTGGTGTTGGTTGTGATTTCTCCTCTTTCATTCATGATTTTGTTGATTTGGGTCATTTCTCTTTTCTTTTTGATAAGTCTGGCCAGGGGTTTATCAATCTTGTTAATTCTTTCAAAGAACCAGCTCCTAGTTTCGCTGATCTGTTCTACTGTTCTTTTGGTTTCTATTTCATTGATTTCTGCTCTGATCTTTATTATTTCTCTTCTCCTGCTGGGTTTAGGCTTTATTTGCTGTTCTTTCTCCAGCTCCTTTAGGTGTAGGGTTAGGTTGTGTACTTGAGACCTTTCTTGTTTCTTGACAAAGGCTTGTATTGCTATATACTTTCCTCTTAGGACTGCCTTTCCTGCATCCCAAAGATTTTGAATAGTTGTGTTTTCATTTTCATTGGTTTCCATGAATTTTTTTAATTCTTCTTTAATTTCCTGGTTGACCCATTCATTCTTCAGTAGGATGCTCTTTAGCCTCCATGTATTTGAGTTCTTTCCGACTTTCCTCTTGTTATTGAGTTCTAGTTTCAAAGCATTGTGGTCTGAAAATAGGCAGGGAATGATCCCAATCTTTTGGTACCGTTTGGACCTGACTTATGACCTAGGATGTGATCTATTCTGGAGAATGTTCCATGGGCACTAGAGAAGAATGTGTATGCCATTGCTTTGTGATGGAATGTTCTGAATATGTCTGTGAAGTCCATTTGGTCCAGTGTGTCATTTAAAGTCTTTATTTCCTTGTTGATCTTTTGCTTAGACGATCTGTCCATTTCAGTGACGGGAGTGTTAAAGTCCCCCACTATTATTGTATTGTTGTCAATGTGTTTCTTTGCTTTTGTTATTAATTGCCTTATATAATTTGCTGCTCCCATGTTAGGGGCATAGATATTTACAATTGTTAGATCTTCTTGTTGGATAGACCCTTTAAGTAGGATATAGTGTCCTTCCTCATCTCTTATTACAGTCTTTGGTTTGAAACCTAATTTGTCTGATATAAGGATTGCCACCCCAGCTTTCTTTTGGTGTCCATTAGCATGGTAAATGGTTTTCCACCCCCTCACTTTCAATCTGGGGGTGTCTTTGGGTCTAAAATGAGTCTCTTGCAGACAGCATATCGATGGGTCTTGTTTTTTAATCCAATCTGATAGCCTGTGTCTTTTGATTGGGGCATTTAGCCCATTTACATTCAGGGTAACTATTGAAAGATAGGAATTTAGTGCCATTGTATTGCCTGTAAGGTGACTGTTACTGTATATTGTCTGTGTTCCTTTCTGGTCTATGTTGCTTTTAGGCTCTCTCTTTGCTTAGAGGACCCCTTTCAAGATTTCTTGTAGGGCTGGTTTCGTGTTTGCAAATTCCTTTAGTTTTTGTTTGTCCTGGAAGCTTTTTATCTCTCCTTCAATTTTCAATGACAGCCTAGCTGGGTATAGTATTCTTGGCTGCATATTTTTCTCATTTAGTGCTCTGAATATATCCTGCCAGTCCTTTCTGGCCTGCCACGTCTCTGTGGATAGGTCTGTTGCCAATCTAATGTTTCTACCATTGTAGGTTACATACCTCTTCTCCCGAGCTGCTTTCAGGATTTTCTCTTTGTCTCTGAGACTCGTAAGTTTTACTATTAGATGTCGGGGTGTTGACCTATTTTTATTGATTTTGAGAGGGGTTCTCTGTGCTTCCTGGATTTTGATGCCTGTTTCCTTCCCCAAATTAGGGAAGTTCTCTGCTATAATTTGTTCCATTATATCTTCTGCCCCTCTCTCTCTTTCTTCCTCTTCTGGGATCCCAATTATTCTAATGTTGTTTTGTCTTATGGTATCGTTTATCTCTCGAATTCTGCCCTCGTGATCCAGTAGTTGTTTATCTCTCTTTTTCTCAGCTTCTTTATTTTCCATCATTTGGTCTTCTATCTCACTGATTCTTTCTTCTGCCTCATTTATCCTAGCAGTTAGCGCCCCCATATTTGATTGCACCTCATTAATAGCCTTTTTGATTTCGACTTGGTTAGATTTTAGTTCTTTTACTTCACCAGAAAGGGTTTCTCTAATAACTTCCATGCTTTTTTCAAGCCCAGCTAGTATCTTTAAAGTGATGATTCTGAACTCTAGATCCGACATCGTACTAATGTCCATATTGAGTAGGTCCCTGGCAGTTGGTACTACCTCTTGTTCTTTTTGTTGAGGTGATTTTTCCATCTTGTCATTTTGTGCAGAGGAGAATAGATTAATGAGAGAACAAAATGCTAGCAGGGTAACAATGTCCCCAGAAAATATACTCTAAACAAATCAGAAAAGACCTGAAGCAGTGGAAAAAGAAAGGGAAAGAGAGAAAAAAGAAAAAGAAAAAGATAAAGATAAAAACAAATAAAAACAGAACAAAACAAAACAAAACAAAAACAGAATGTGATCAAATATGATCAGGCTGGTATATAGATCAGTGTCACACACTAAATTTTGGGTGTATTTTGGTCTGTTAAAAGAAAGTGCCTCCCATAATTTTAAAGAAAGAAAAACTTATATATGCACAAAAATAAGGGTTGATATGATGAAGGGATGGAATATGACTGTAAAGATGGAAATTATAAAAAATTTTATAAAAGGAATTGATAAGTTGTTTGAAAAAAGAAGAGGATCTAAAAAAAAAAGAAAAAAAAGGGAGAGAATGTGATCAGGCAGGGGAGTAGAAAAAAACCATACAGTAGAGATTTGGAGTATATTTTGATCTGTTAGAAGAAACTATCTCAAAATTTTAAAGAGAGAACAACTTATATATATATATGCCAAAAATACGGGTAACTACTATGAAGGGATAGAATATGACTCTAAAAATGAAAAATAAAAATTTTTTTTTTTAATTTTTTTTATTGTTATGTTAAAAAAATGTTTTTTAAAAAAGGGATTGATAAGATGTTGGTTGAAAAAGGGAAAAAGAAAAATTCAAAAAAAAAAAAAACAGTTAAAAAAAAATAATTAACTTTGAAAGACTAAAGAATCATGGTAAAAAAGCAATTGATTCTATGTGCAGTATTCCCCTAGCGCTGGAGTTCTGCCGTTCTCATTGATCGGTAAACTGGTCTTGGCTGGCTGTTCTTGCAGATCTTCTGGGGGAGGGGCCTGTTGCCGTGGTTCCCAAATGTCTTTGCCCAAGGCGGAATTGCCCTGCCCTTGCCCAGTCTGGGCTAAGTAATCTGCTGGGGTTTGCTCTCCGGACCTTTTGTTCCCTGCAAGCTTTCTGTACAGCTTTGGAGGCGGAGAGTGAAAATGGTGGCCTCCCAATCTCCGCCCCGGAGGAGCCAAGAACTCAGGGCTCCGCTCCTCAGTGAGCCCCCAGAGAAAAGCCGTCAGTCACTCCCGTGTCCCTGGTCTCTGGCCGCACTCTGTGCTCACCCGGCCTGTGACCGCGCATTTCTATCTCTGGCACCCGACCCCGGGTGGAATCTCCAAACCCAGCAGATCCCTGCGGTGCGCTCCCGCGCCGCTCCTCCCGGTGGAGGAAGGGGAGTCTCCCTGGATCTGCCGCTTGTTGGGTCCCTGCTGGAGGAGCAGTGGCCCGACTGTGCCGCGGATCACGGTTTATGGCAACCCCGAGCTGAGAGCCCGTGCCTCGGCTCCGTCTCTGCAGCCGGCTTCCCCGCTCTGATACCTGGGAGCTCTACCGCACTCAGGCACCCCCGGTCTTTCTGTGATCCCGTGGGTCCTGAGACCACACTGTCCCACCAGGGTTCCACCCCCCGCTTAGCCACCGGAGTGACGTCCCTCAGCGGAGCAGACTTCTAAAAGTTCCGATTTTGTGCTCCGCGGCTCTATCACTTGCCAGAAGCGGCCGACAGAGGCCCCTCCCCCGCCGTCTATCCTCCCGAATATCGCCTCGGATTCACTTCTCCACACGTCCTACCTTCCAGAAAGTGGTCGCTTTTCTGTTCAGAGAGTTGTTGCTATTCTTTTCTTCGATCTTCTGTTGAGTTTGTAGGTGTTCAGAATGGTTCGATCCCTATCCAGCTGAATTCCTGAGAGGAGACTAAATCCAGGTCTCCTACTCCTCCGCCATCTTGCTCCGCCCCCCTACCTCCTTCTTTTTTAATGCATAGCATTCCAATTTTGCTTTTGCCAAACCATTTTTTAAAATACCTCTCTGTGAACACATGCAAGTAGATTGGCAGGGTAGCTTCCTAGAAGTGAAATTTCTAGGTGTTATGGATTGAAATATGTCCCATACTCCTGATTCATATGTTAAAGTCCTAACCCTCAGTACCTCAGAATATGAACTTATTTGGAAATGGGGTCATTTCAAATGTAATTAGTTAAGTTGAGGTCATTAGTGTGGGGCCTAATCCAATGTGACTGATGTCCTTATAAAAAGGGGAAATTGGGACACAGAGATAAACCCACAGGGCTTATGCCATATGAAGATGAAATCAGAGATTGGGATGGTGTTTCTTCAAGTATGCAAAGCCGAAGATTGCCTGCACACCGCTAAAAGCTCAGAGAGGCATGGAGCAGATTTCTCTCTCACAGCCTTCAGAAGGAGCAAACCCAGCTGACACCTTGATCTTGGACTTTCAACTCCAGAACTACAATAAGACAATAAATTTCTGTAGTTTAAACTACCCAGTTGTTGGTATTTTATTATGGCAGCCTTAGCAAACTAATATGCTGTGTATGCACATTTAAATTTGATGTATAGTGCCAAATTGCTCCCCCCACCAAAAAAAGTTTTATCATCTCATGGTTCCAGGCACAGTGTGTAAGAACAGTGAGAGGCTTCAGACCCAGCAGGTGCCATATACATATGCATCACCAGACTTAAAGCCCTATCACCTTTGTGATCCCACTTAGTACTGGCACTGAGTCTATCCTGACTTCACTCTTACCAACTTGAGTCTTCTTAGCAATATTATCACAACCTTTTTGGTGGGAGGAGGAAGAAAAATGCCTCACTACAAATCAGTATAGGCTAAGACCCAAGAAGGAATAAAGACAGGGAATGCTCGAGGTTCAGAAGATAGAGAACTTACTCCCTGCTGGCATGACCTATGGCAAAATGGGCCTCAGAGCTTGGGAGGATGGAAGCATTCTCTGCCCACTGGGCACCGAGAGTCTGTGCCCGAAGGGCTCGGATGGCACTTTGGCCAAAATCCCAGGCTTTGGAGTCGGGCAGTCATGAGTGCTGCACAAGTTATGGCCAGAGATCTGAGCCTCGGTTTCTCATCTGCAGGACTGGGTTGACACCCATCTCAGGGAGCCCCTTCTGAGACCACACCCTGGCCATACAAATGTGAACACTTCCCTCCATCACATCCTTGGGTTTATATTTACCATCTATCTGACATGATTTTTAAAAAAGAAAGAAGTAAAGAAGTCCCCAGAAGATGATGACAGTCAGGACCAGACTGACACTGCCCTCTCCTCTGACCTACAGTGAGGTTTAGAGCAGGGGTCGTGGGCAGTGGCGAGGCACCTTTGTGATGTGTTTTGAGAGAATAATAGAAGCTGTAATTAGCTCCAGAATCATATAAACTATGCTGAAGGTAAAAGGGACCACATGTGCATTAACTTCCGTGATTAATTATGACATGAGAGTACACTGAGTCCACTCAACAGATAAGGCTCAAACTTGTCCCTTTACAATATCTAGGGACACAGAATTATCCATGGAACTGAATATGTTAGGTAAATATAGACAATATCATGGGCAGGGTGTGATGGGGGTCCCATTAGCAAGCTGAGGGGCTTTTCTACTAAACTATTAGAGAGAAGCATTGTGTAACCAAGGCTCTCTGTTTGCAAGTGATGAAGATCAACTCACATCAGCTCAAGCAGTGGAGGAGATTTATGGTCACTGTCATTTGGTCTCTGTCCCCTTCCATCTTCTGGCTCTGCCTACTTTGGTGTCAGTTCTACTCAGGCAGGCTCTTCTGTGATGGGAAAAATCTCACCCGAGTCTTGGTTTATATGCTCCTCTGAGTAATTCCAGTGGAAATCACAACTATGCAAAGATAGCATCTTATTGAGTCAGCTTGGATACCGTGCCCCTTCTGAACCAGTCAGTGTGGTCAAAGGGATAGAGAATATGCTCACGGGATCCTGGGAGCATCTGGCAGACCAGACTTGGGGAGTGGGGGAGGCTGTTGGGGGTTGAGGGGGGCTAATAAACAACACTCTCTCTTTTCTCTGCCTGAGTTCAGAATACTTGAGAGATGGATTCAGAGTCAGGCAGACAGAACTCAAAACATCGCAATTATTACTGGTAAAACTAGGTTTATGGAATGTAGTTTCAGTGTTCCACAACAGGCTTCTATATACTGAAATCCCAGAAACAGCCAGCTTATCACAAGCAGAACTGGATAACAAGAGGTGTCCCCCTTAGGGCCTTGACCTTGTAGAATCATGGCTTAGAAGAGAAGGGGCTGTGCATTCCCTGAGAGAGAAGTAGGAGTGCACAGCTCCTCTCTTCAATGCACCAAATAGGTAAGTCACTCCCTCTCCCTGAGGATGGATGAAGGATAGATAAGGGGAAGGCCAGGAGTGTTAACTCTGGTAGAAGCCCCTTCCCTTGGAAACAAGAAGAGTAAAGAATAAGAGCCCCGCCCCTTGCCCCGTAACAGATGGGGTTCCTCAACAGGGAAACAGGGTGATGGTACAAAGGAATTAGAATAGTCTCAGAGCCAATAATAACAGCAGTTCCATGACAGACATAAAAAGATAAAATGTCTTTACCCATTCTCTTTCTCAAGGATGCCAAATCATCAAGAGTAACACCAAGGTATATACTCAACATATTTAAATATATAAATGGAATTGCATATTTCAATCTGACTTTGACATAGCCAAGATCTCAGATTGTTTATAAAATCCTTTTTTAGTGAAAAATTCAAAGGCAAAGCAAAATCAGTCACCTGTGTGGTCTGGGATCCAGTACTAAAAATCATAGGCGGCCTCACCCAGAGTTCCAGACAAGGACTCAAAAGAACTGGGCTCTGGCCCAGCACCTGGCCCGGCAGGGTGCCCTAGGACAAAGACCCTCACCCTCCAGAACTTTAGTTCTGTCCTATAAAGAGAATTCTAACCCTGTTGGCCCATCTGACCTCATAGTGTTGTGAGGGTCACATGGGATAAGAGGAAAAGCGCTTCTAATGATAATAGTTAACATTGGAAGCATTCATCATGTGCTAGATACTGTTCTGAGAACTTCACATGTGTTAACCCCTCTAATCTTGAAAACAACCCTACAAAGTAGGTGCTCTTAGTATAATCTCCATCTTATAGATGAGGACACTGAGGTACAGAGCAGCTGGGAAGCTTGCCCAAGGCCTTGCAGGCTATAAAGGATGCTGCGGCTACAGTCACAGACAAGGTCATCACTGTTGATGGGAGAGTTCATGGAAGTAGCCAAAAGAAGAATGGTCAGGCAGATGGGGTCAGTGGCCTTGCTGGCCCTGTGCCTTCTCACAGAGGAGAGAGTTTCCTGAGCAAAGAGACCTCAAGACCCAGTCATGGGTCCACGCTGGGGCAGGGTATACAGACCTGGGCAGGGGCTTTATCCACATCTGATCAGAAGGAGTCAGTACCAGAACCTGACGTGGGTACCCAGCACCCAGCCTGGTTCTGGCGAGATCTTCAGGAAAAGTGGTATGAGCATTAGCACCTGGGCATGGACTCTTTTAAGCCCTCTGCTCACAAGTTAACCCTAACCTGGATACTTTCTCTTCTTGAAGTATGGAGACAAGATAAGGTGACCTTGTTCAGGCCTTTGAGGAGGTGAGCAAGCCTGTCACTCAGGATTGGTCCTAGGCCAGTGATACCAGCCGTACCACAAAGTCCTCACTTATCATCTCTTAGAATGCCTGGCTCTTCTTTTAACCAAACTGATCTCTGAGTTTACTCAGCAAATTTAGTATTAGTGCTGAAACAATCTTTCTATTGTAGCTTGTGCTTTCTAGAGAGAAGGAAGAACATTCTTTACTAAGGCCTCCCAGCTCCCCAAAGACAGGGGGATATAGATGTTCCTTCTGGCTATGAGAGAGAAAGAGTGAGAAGAAATCATTTTTTAGCACCTGTCCAAATTGTGGTATACTGTATTAGATGATTTAACTTTGTATTTTAGCCTATGTTTGATTTTGCTTGAAGATTTATAGTAAAGCTGCAAAAAGATGTCACAGTATTTCCTTTGCCCAAATAAGAATGGCAAATGGCTACCACACACAGCCCTACATTCCCCTCCCATATTAGTGGCAGGCATTGCTAATCAATCATGATGCTCTGCCCCACTGACCCCAGACATGGCCTTAGAAGCCTCAATGTAGCTCTCCAGGCTATCTAAACTGGCACAAGCAATGAAAACCATTTGCTATTCCTGCCAAAGAAGGAGGAGAAGCCAAGGAGAACAAAAACAGCAAACGAGACAGGCATAATATCAGGTGACCAGGAGGAAAAACACACTGAGAGGGAGAGCCGAGAGCTTTGCCAAGTGGATGGTTCCGGGAGACAAATGATAGAAAACAGGCGTGGAGAATTTAAGAGAGCTGTTGATAAGCTGTAACTCTGGTAACCAAAAAGAAAGTGTAAATGTAACACTTAACACATGGACTGTAACTCTTCAGGAGTTGAAAATAAGCTGGGCAAAGAGTCAGAGCTGTGCAGGGGGCCAGAGACTATCAGTAGTATTTGTAGGATAGACACAGCAATTATTTAACTCTGAACTTTATGATTATAGAAATAGATTCAGACACAGCTATGCATACACACAAACAAACCCTGCCTATTAATACTGACAGTAGCTAACTTGTGAGGGTCTACCGTGTGTCGGGTATCGTGTCAAGTGTTTTTCACACACCGTGATACAGGGACTATTTTCCCATTTCACACATACCGAAACTGAGGCTTGGGAAAGCTAAATAACTTACAAGATCCAACGTTTAGACTATAGTGGAATCAGAATCTGACCCTGAGCAGTATTACTCCTGCACTTTCCTAAATACACAAATTCATATCTATATGAGAGCCTACAAAGATGGGGGAGAAACTAGTCCAGGTCTTCCCATGTCTGGGGAATTGCTATTCTTAGGTGTGCATTGTTCATTCATTCACTCACTCACTTACTCTTCCACAAATATTAGTGTGCGCCACTCTGTGTCAGACACCGTACAGGCACTGGAGATGCCAGAAGAATGGGACAGTTGAGGGACCCGAACTCGCATAGCTTTAATGGCCTTTCTAGTAAAATTACTGACCTTTCTAGTAATTAAAGAACTGTGCAGCTGCTACAGTAACTTAGACCAAGACCTTCGTGTTACAGTTGGGGAAATGGAACTAGGATTTGGGGCTGGGAGGGACTGGAGGCAGCCCAGGCTTACCATGTGCAGCTGAGGGTTTAAGAGAACCAGCTCAGCCTGCCTCACACCTGGCTCTTGCCTTGGCCAGGGTCAGTGGGAGCTGTGGCCCCTCTGGGCTGGGCTGGGCTGGGAATCAAATCCCCTTGCTAGTCAGAAGAGTTCATTTGCTTCTGGATGATTCTGATGTGGAGCTGGAATTGAGAATCACCGGGAAGGAGGAAGACCCAACAAATGCATCAGTCTGAGGTACAGAAGACGGGATGGCCCTGCCTTCTCTGGACCTCCTCACCCCAACTGTAACATGAAGAGGGGGGCACATGGGTGTCCCAAGCTCTTGACCTGTGACAGTCCCCAGTGGGGACCTGCTTAGGATTGGTGCTATGGCAGTCCAGCACCTCCCTGTTCCTTGGAAAGCCTTGCAAAACAGCACTTGCAAACCACACAGGCAACAATCAAAGGGCACAGAATCAGAAGTGGGGCTAGTAAACCAGCCTGGGCAGCCCAGCGGCAGTAGTTGTTTGGGTTCATTTCAGAGATTTTTGAGAATCTGGTCCAAAAGCTTCAGACAATTTTAAGTTCATTTAAGTTCAGACTGGCTCAATGGGGAGTAGGGTCTTCTCCTGATGTTAGAATAAAATTACCTTGATTCAGTACATAAATCTATAAAGAGAAAAAGATATGACTTGGATACAGTTTGGGGTTTTGTAGATAAATGGATGTTTTAAACTCATGGTTTCACAGATTCAAACCCCTTAGTACAATCTTAATGGACAACATCAGTATGATTGTCCTGACCAGGGTGGGCGTAGGGGTTGGGAGGGCGCAGCATCCATTAACCTGGACCCACAGAGTGAAGAACATTCTGTGGAAGGTGAGGAAGGTTCTGTAAAGGAAAAATTCGCTTCTCCCCTGAGTCTCTTCTTTACTATTCACACAGAACACTTCACTTCTGACACTTTTGGTCACCAGTTGTGGAGGGGGCAGTTCCCCCACCAAGCAATTCTCACCAGCTGAGTGTCCTACAGTTCAATTCAATTCAGACGCTAACTGAAGTTAGTGCAGAGCAGACCCCACGGGCAAGACTGCCCCCCGTTCCAGATGCAAATCACAGGTAGTAGGTCCCCAGATTACCCACAGCTTCTGTCTGACTTGGCTACTAATTAGAAGTTCTCATGAACCCCACCTTGGATTCAATTATTTGCTAGAACAGCTCACAGAAGTTAGGGAAACACATTTACCAATGTATTATATAATAAAGGATATGATAAAGGACACAGATGAACAGCCAGATGAAGAGATACATAGGCCAAGGTCTAGGAGGGTCCTGAGCATGAGAGCTTTTACTTCTGTAGAGTTGAGGTGCATCACCCTCCTGGCAGGAAGATGGTTCACCAACCCACAAGCTCTCTGATATCCATACTATTGGGCTTTTTATGGAGATTTCATCATGTAGACATGATCAATCATTGGCTCTGTTTCCAGCCCCCATCCTCTCTCTCCTTGCTGGAGAACTAGGCATGGGGTGTGTGTGGGGGGAAGATTGAAAGTTCCAAGCTTCTTATTGTGACTTGGTCTTTCTTCTGACCAGCCCCATCCAGGAGCTCACCAAGGGTCACCTCATTAGAACAAAAGACACTCCTATCACCCAGGAAATTCCAAGGGATTTAGGAGCTCGGTGTCTGGAACTGGAGTCAAAGATTAAATGTAGGAACAAAAGATTTTCCTAGTAGCCCTATTTATGAGGGTTTAGGAACCCTGTGTCTGAAATTGGGGACAGAGGCCAGTATATAGGCATATTCGTTTTATTGGCCTCACTTTATTGCTCTTTACAGATTTTGCATTTTTAAAAATTTTATTATGTTATGTTAGTCACCATATATTACATCATTAGTGTTTGCTGTAGTGTTCCATGATTCATTGTTTGCGTATATTACCCAGTGCTTCGTTCAGTACATGCCCTCTTTAACACCCATCACCAGGCTGACCCATCTCCCCACCCCCCTCTCCTCTAGAACCCTCAGTTTGTTTCTCAGAGTCCATCGTCTCTCATGGTTCATCTCCCCCACCAATTTCCCCCCCTTCATTTTTCCCTTCCTGCTATCTTCTTCTTCTTCTTTAAACATATAATGTATTATTTGTTTCAGAGGTACAGGTCTGTGATTCAACAGTCTCAAGGTTTTGCATTTTTTACTAATCGAAGATTTGTGGCAACCCTGCATCGAGCAAGTCTATCCGCACTATTTTTCCAACAGCATTTGCTCACTTCATGTCTCTGTGTCACATTTTGGTAATTCACAATATTTCAGCCTTTTTCATTATTATTATATTTGTTATGGTGATCTGTGATTAGTGATCTTTGATATTACTGTTGTAATTGTTTTGGGGAACCATGAACCACACCCATGTAAGACAGTGAATTTAATCAATGAATTTTGTGTGTGCTCTGACTACTTTACCGACTGGCCATTCCCATCTCCTTCTCCTCAGGGTTCCCTGCTCCCAAACACAACATCATTGAAATTAGACCAATGTAATAACCCTACAATGGCCTCTAAGTGTTGAAATGAAAGAAAGAGTCATATATCTCTCATTTTAAGTCAAAAAGTAAAAATGATTAAGCTTAGTGAAAGAGGCATGTCTAAAGCCAAGACAAGCTAAAAGCTGGGCCTCTTGGACAAACAGTTAGTCAAGTTGTAAATACAAAGGAAAAGTTCTTGAAGGAAATGAAAATTGTTACTCCAATGAACACATGAATGGTCAGAAAGAGAAATGGCTATATTGCTGACATGGGGAAAGTTTTCTTGGTCTGGATAAATGCTCAAGCCGGTTACAACATTCCCTGAAGCCAAAGCCTAATCCAGAACAAGGCCCTGACTCTCTTCAATTCTGTGAAGGCCATGAGAGGTGAGGAAGCTGCAGAAGAAAAGTCTGAAACTAGCAGAATTTGGTTCATGAGTTTAAGGAAAGAAGCTGTCTCCATAAATATCAAAGGACAAGGTGAAGCAGCAAGTGCTGATGGAGAAGCTGCAGCAAGTTATCCAGAAGATCTAGCTAAGATAATGAAGTTGGTTACACTAAACAGCAGATTTTCAAAGTGGAAAAAACAGCCTTCTATTGGAAGAGGATGCCATCTAGGACTTTCATAGCTAGAGAGGAGAAGTCAATGCCTGGCTTCAAAGCTTCAAAGGACAGGCTGATTCTCTTGTTAGAAGCTAATGCAGCTGGTGGCTATAAGTTGGACAATGCTCATTTACCATTTCAAAAATCCTAGGTCCCTTAAGAATGATGCTAAATCTATTCTGCCTGTGCTCTATAAGTGGAACAACAAAGCCTGGATGACAGCACATCTGTTTACAACACGGTTTACTGAATATTTTAAGCCCTCTGTTGAGACCTACTACTCAGAAAAAAGATTCCTTTCAAAATACTACTGCTCATTGACAGTACACCTGGTCACCCAAGATCTCTAATGGAAATGTATGAGATTAATATCTTAGCGTTTTTATGCCTGCAAACCCAACATCCATTCTGCAGCCCATGGATCAAAGAGTAATTTTGACTTTCAAGTCTTATTATTTAAGAATACATTTCAATACATTTCTTAAGGCTATAAGTGCCATAGTGATTCCTCTGATGAGTCTGGACAAAGTAAATTGAAAACTTCTGGAAAGGATTCACCATTCTAGATGCCAAGAGAAAAATTTGTGATTCATGAGAAGAGGTCAAATATCAACAGGAACAGGAGTTTGGAAGAAGCTGATTCCAACCCTCATAGATAACTTAGAGGGGTTCAAGACCTCAGTGGAGGAAGTATCTGCAGATGTGGTGAAATAGCAAGAGAACTAGAATTAGAAGTGGAGCCTGGAGATGTGAGTGAATTGCTGCAAGCTCATGACAAAACTTTAATGGATGAGGAGTTGCTTCTTACGGATGAACAAAGAAAGTGGGTTCTTTTTTTTAAATGAAATCTACTCCGGTTAAGATGCTGTGAAGATTGTTGAAATGACAATGAAGAACTTAGAATATTCCATAAACTTAGTGAATAAAGCACCAGCAGGGTTTGAAAGGATTGACTCCAATTCTGAAAGAAATTCTACTGTGGGTAAAATGCTACCAAACAGCATCACATGTTACAGAGAAACCTTTTGTCAAAGGAAGGGTCAATTGATGTGGCGAACTTCACTCTTATTTTAAGAAATTGTCACAGTCACCCCAACCTTCAGCAGCCATGACCCTGATCAGTTTGCAGCCATCCACATTGAGGCAAAACCTTTTACCAGCAAAATGATTACAATTTGCTGAAAGTTCAGATGATGGTTATGATTTTAGCAATAAAGTACTTTTAAATTGAAAAAAATCCTATTTGAGGATATTTGACACACAATGTTACATTAGTTTCAGGTATACAACATAGTGATTTAACTTCTCTCTACATTATGTAACTCCCACTCCCCTTCACTCATTTTGCCCATCCTCCACCTTTCTCCCCTCTAGCAACCACCAGTTGTTCTCTGTATTTATGGGTTTGTTTCTGCTTTTTTGTTTGTTTTTTAGAGACCACATATAAGTGAAATCATATGGTATTTATCATTCTCTGTCTGATTATTTCACTTAACATAATACCCTGTAGGTCCATTCATGTTGTAGCAAATGACATTATCTCATCCTTTTTTATGGCTGCATAATATTTAATTGTGTATATATACCACATCTTTCCTATCCATTCATTTATCAGTGAACACTTGAGCTGCTTCCATATCTTGCTATTGTAAATAATGCTACAATAAACATAGAGGTGCATATATCTTTTCGAGTTAGTGTTTTCACTTTCTTCAGGTAAATACCCAGTGGTGAAATTATTGTATCATGGTATTTCTATTTTTAATGTTTTGAGGAACCTTCATACTGTTTTCCGCAATGGTTGCACCAATTTACATTCTCATCAACAGTGAACGAGTGCTCCTTTTACTCTACATTCTTGTCAACACTTGTTATTTCTGGTCTCTTTGATTTTAGCCATTCTGATAGGTGTTAAGGTGATTATCTCATTGTGGTTTTGATATGCATTTCCCTGGTGATGAGTGATGTTGAGCATCTTCTCATGTGTCTGTTGGCAATCTGGATGTCTTCTTTGGGAAAATGTCTATTCAGATCATTTGCCCATTTTTTAATCAGATTGTTTGAATTTTTGATGTTGAGTTGTATAAGTGCTTTATACAAAGTATTATTAAATTCAAGACTATACATTGTTATTTTAGACATAAGGCTATTGAACACTTAATAGACTTCCATATAGTGTAAACATAACTTTTATGTGTACTGGGAAGCCAAAAAATTCATTTGATTCACTTCACTGTGATATTTACTTTATTGTGGTATCTAGAACTGAAACCCATAATATCTCCAAGGTATGCCTGTACATATTTCTTATCATTTCACAGGTTCCCAGAGTAGGGCAAAGAAATAACCACCCCAGAGAAATTCTCTCCATGACAGAGCCAATGCAAATGCCTTTGGATCCCAGGGCCTCAGGGAATAAACAAAATGTGCTCACAAATACATCCTAGTAAAAGGTCAGCAGAGACAGTTACAAAATGGGGCCTAGAAACACAAAGATGAAACCCAGGGGAAAGAGAGGTGTGAGGCTTACTTGGACAGGTAACACAATGGAGTTGGAGGCTGATCTTTTGCTTCATTGACAAGTGACCTTGCAGGCAGGTGACTTAGGACAATTCCTGGAGCCAGAGAGAAAAGTCCCCCAGGAAGGGAAGGATGAGCTGGTACTCCATCCTGGGCAGGAACAGATGGACCTAAATTAATAGCCTTTCCTTTTCCCCTAGGTTTTACTAAGTCTGGCTGCTAACTCACTCCCTTCTTAAGGATTTCTGACTGACCTAGGGGAGGAAGAAGTGTCTGCAGAGAAGAAGCACCCAGAAAACTCATACCTAATCCTATCTCTTAGGGCTGTGATGAGGATTTTGAGAGATGGTGTGGGTAAGGGCATGGCACAGGGCCCGGCCGATAGCTGTTTTTCTCATGTCAGAAGCTGCAATTCTAAGCCAGCTTCTCTGGGGCCTTTCTGAGCCCCTGGCATAAATGTGTCTTCCCCATCTTAGGAAGATGCTGGGGAAAGAAACTGCTCTAGCACGCTTGGGCGTAGCTTGGGGAGGCAGAGCCCATTCAGGTCTACTCAGATAGTTCACAGGATTGCTCCTCCACAAAGGCAGCCATCAGATGTGGTGATCCCGTCTTTCTTCTTTACTGATTTGCAACACTAATAGGCCTTTCCAAAATGTATTGACCATAAACCCAAGTAAGTCTTGCAAGCAGGCAAGCTTCTAACCTCCACCAGGGTGAGATGCTGACTTTGGAGCTCTCCTTCAGAGGAGCAGACTATGAGAAATCCTTTCTCTCTGCCCTTCTGTGTCATGGAAGCCACCTTCCCTCCAGGCCCAGAAGATCCTATATCACAGGTCAGAGGATCAAGTTCTGAGAGAGACACAGAGACTTTTTCTTCTGTTGAAGAGTGTCCTAGAATGAGTTGATAGGCTATGCTCTCAAACTGCCTTGGGATGGGCCAGCTGCATGGACAAGCCCACAATACCTCAGACTGAGACTTGGCTGGACTTCCAGCAGGTAGTCTGGGAGATTGCTCTGCCTGGAGGCAGGTGGGTGTCGCTGATCATTCTTTTCCTACCAAGGGTGTGGGTGGAAGCAAGGCCTTGAGTTTTCAAAAACATATTAAGCAAGGTGATCGGTATTAAGGAGGGCACATGTTGTGATGTGCATTGGGTGTTATACGTAACTAATGAATCATTGAACAGTACATCAAAAACTAATGATACAGTGGCTAACTGAACATAATAAAAAAAAATATTAAGCATCTGCAAATTTTCACCAAACAAAAATGCCATTGCCAGGAGGGTATTTTGAGAGCTATTTCATGGTCAAAGATCCTTGAAACATTCTATGATCCTCCCTTGAGGAGTTTCCAGGATTCTTGGGGTGCCTTACTCCCCATCCTCTGGTTGGGTTGCTCCAACCTTGGGTAAAGAGAAGACACTGTTGACTGCCCCTGGGCAGAGGTGTACATTGTGGAACAGTTGTGAGTAGGGAAAACAGGGGTGAGAAACAGGCTCATCCAAACTAGCTCATGTAACAGAGACTAGCCAAGGACAGGAAACAGAGGACAGTTGGGCCACATGGGGTCTGGCACTGGAGGTCAGTGTGCTTCTCTCTCATGGTGTTCCTCATATCTCCTGTCCTCCCCAAACATCTGCTCCATCTCCTAGTTACTCACTGCAGACTGCCATTTTCTGCTGGCATGTGACCCCTCTGCTCTTCCAAAATGTCGGCTACAAGATGACTTGGCTTACCTTTCAGTTTAAGTCCTGTGTTACTATAACTGAGATAATACAGACTCAGAAGCTTGCAGCCTGGCTCAGATTCTAGCTCTATTGTTTACTGTATGTGTAACTGTTATGGCTCAGGTTCCTCCTTTGTGAAAGTGGAATAACAATTGTTCTTATCTCATAAAGCTGGTGTGAGTATTAAATAAGTTGATCGATGGAAAACACTCAGAATAGTGCCTGGATCACAATTCCGGACTTCCAGCTCTACTACAAAGCTGTCATCATCAAGACAGTATGGTACTGGCACAAAAACAGGCACATAGATCAATGGAACAGAATAGAGAGCCCAGAAATGGACCCTCAACTATATGGTCAACTAATCTTCGACAAAGCAGGAAAGAATGTCCAATGGAAAAAAGACAGTCTCTTCAACAAATGGTGTTGGGAAAATTGGACAGCCACATGCAGAAGAATGAAACTGGACCACTTCCTTACACCACACACAAAAATAGACTCCAAATGGTTGAAAGACCTCAATGTGAGACAGGAGTCCATCAAAATCTTAAAGGAGAACACAGGCAGCAACCTCTTCGACCTCAGCCACAGCAACTTCTTCCTAGAAACATTGCCAAAGGCAAGGGAAGCAAGGGCAAAAATGAACTATTGGGACTTCATCAAGATAAAAAGCTTTTGCAAAGCAAAGGAAACAGTCAACAAAACCAAAAGACAACTGACAGAATGGGAGAAGATATTTGCAAATGACATATCAGATAAAGGGCTAGTATCCAAAATCTATAAAGAACTCATCAAACTCAACACCAAAAGAACAAAGAATCCAATCAAGAAATGGGCAGAAGACATGAACAGACATTTTTCCAAAGAAGACATCCAAACGGCCAACAGACACATGAAAAAGTGTTCAATATCGCTCGGCATCAGGGAAATCCAAATCAAAACCTCAATGAGATACCACCTCACACCAGTCAGAATGGCTAAAATTAACAAGTCAGGAAATGACAGATGTTGGCGGGGATGCGGAGAAAGGGGAACCCTCCTACACTGTTGGTGGGAATGCAAGCTGGTGCAGCCACTCTGGAAAACAGTATGGAGGTTCCTCAAAAAGTTGAAAATAGAGCTACCCTATGATCCAGCAATTGCACTACTGGGTATTTACCCCAAAGATACAAAAGTAGGAACCCGAAAGGCTACATGCACCCCGATGTTTATAGCAGCAATGTCCACAATAGCCAAACTGTGGAAAGAGCCAAGATGTCCATCAACAGATGAATGGATAAAGAAGAGGTGGTATATATATACAATGGAATATTATGCAGCCATCAAAAGGCATGAGATCTTGCCATTTGCAACGACGTGGATGGAACTGGAGGGTATTATGCTGAGCGAAATAAGTCAAACAGAGAAAGACATGTATCATATGACCTCACTGATATGAGGAATTCTTAATCTCAGGAAACAAACTGAGGGTTGCTGGAGTGGGGGGTGGGGTGGGAGGGATGGGGTGACTGGGTGATGGACACTGGGGAGGGTATGTGCTCTGGTAAGCGCTGTGAATTGTGCAGGACTGTTGAATCTCAGATCTGTACCTCTGAAACAAATAATGCAATATATGTTAAGAAAGAAAAAAAGAAGAAAAAGAATGTAGCAGGTGGGGAAGAACGAAGGGGGGGAAATCGGAGGGGGAGAAGAACCATGAGAGACGATGGACTCTGAAAAACAAACAGGGTTCTAGAGGGGAGGGGGGTGGGAGGATGGGTTAGCCTGGTGATGGGTATTGAGGAGGGCACGTTCTGCATGGAGCACTGGGTGTTATGCACAAACAATGAATCATGGAACACTATATCTAGAACTAATGATGTAATGTATGGGGATTAACATAACAATAAAAAAATTAAAATAAAATAAAATAAAATAAAAAATAAAATAAAACAAAATCCCTCACAGCAAAAAAAAAAAAAAAAAAAAAAAGAATAGTGCCTGGAAAATCTTTGCCCGCTTGCAATGGGACTTTGTGCAAACTACTCGATCTTTCTGATTCTCAGTCTCCTCATCAATAAAATGGGGATAATAACCCTACCTCCCTGACATCATTATAAGGAATGAAAATATATGTATGTATATATATATATTTTTTCAAACAGTTCTTCAAGAACTTTAAGCTGAATTCTAATACCAGGTCTTCTTATCTCTAGGCTAATGGGCTTCAACTCCTCTGGCCATTCCTTGGGTGGCTTTGTGTCCAGATCCCTCCTAATTTTAGCAGACTTGTGCTGCCCTTTGCCTGCCTCCCTTGATGTGTTCCCTCTTCTTTAGACAATGACACCCTGTTTTCTTTGAAGGAAAGCACCTGTCCCTTTGGACACAGTCTGTTGGGACTGTCAATCAATGTGCTTAGCCAATCAGGTGTTCTCCCCTCACGTTTCCACGTTGAGCTGAGTGATACAGACAAAGGTTGGTGCCATTTGCCTTGACTGGAGAGATGGTCCAGTATTCCTGTCACCTCAGTGCCTTCTTTTTTTCACCTTTTTAAACTAACATCTTCAGCTTTCCAATGACAATGTGAGCAACTAATAAATTCTTTTTCTGCTTGTTAGAGTAAATTCCCATTGCTTTATAACCAAGGAACGCTGATGGAGCACAGTCAAGATGGAAAATTGGGGTTTTGGGAGGAGGTTGTGAGTATTCCTGTGGGCAAGTTTAGGATGAACTCTCTAGGTCTGGTGAGATGGGAAGTATTAGAAGCAAACAACAGAATCAGAGTGTCTGGGAGAAAGACCTCATTAAATGGGGAGGACTTGACACCTGTGTGTGGTCTGAAGAAGCAGCTAGAGGTAGTGGGATTTCAAGAAAGATCTGTCCAAGTGAACTCATTGGGAGACATCACCAGAGTACCCCTGCCCTTTCAGCCTGCTGTCAGTGTAATACCACACCTAGAATTGAGAGGACATGGGAAGGTTTTTCTACCTGGCACAACTCCCAAGCTTTGAGGGAGAAAGGGAGAAGTGCTAAAATTTGTTTCCTCCAAATGTTCTGGAATGCATCCAGGTGCACCCATAAAAGAAAGTTGGCACCCACCTCATCAGTAAGGAGATATATTTCTCTAAACTGCAGTCATAATTCCTAATTGAATGTCTCCCTCAAAAATTCATGACACAAAAGACTGAATTATTAAGTAAATAAAATCATAAATGAGGATCATAAAGGAGCTAATAGCTGCACTACACAGCTTTCCATTGTGTGGGAGCTCGCCAACAGCTCCCGACGGTCCAGTGTAGCTGTATCCCAGCAAACTTGCACAACTGTCCCTTCACCCAACGGAAAAATGGTGCACCCTGCCCTTCAAATCCTGATGTTTGTGGATTGAGTTTTTCAACCAATTAAAACAACTCAGTAGCACAACTTTCTTTTCCTGAAGATGATCTCAAACTTGGAGGCAGCCCCAGTTTTCCTGTTTCTCATTGAGCTGTCACTCACATTTTCTCGCATCAACTTCTGCATCCCTGATAGCTTTTGACAGCTACGAGTCAATGTACCATTTAGACCCCCAAATCTGATTTTGATTTCTAACTAGTTTGATCAATTTTTTAGAAAGTTCAGCAGTTTTCTTCCATAACCTTTACATTTAAGCCTGAACTCCAAAAACTAGTGGTAGAGATGGAGATTTTTAAATGACTCATGTTCAGCCCATTCTGATGATCCATCATTTATTCAACAAACGTCCAGTGAGCTTTACTCTGTGCCCACCACTGTGATAGTGAAGAGCATTCTATGGTGGATAAAATAGCCATCCCACTAACCTCCATGACCTCACAGTTCAGCAGATGGAAGGAGTTCAGCAAATAGGCCCACAGATAAAATTAGATTCACAACTCAGGATATGTGCTATGAAGGAAACAAAATGATCTCACTTGAGGAAGAGAAGTTAGAAAGCATTTATTTGAGCAGGACATGTAAGCCGAGACTGGAGGATGAGCAGGAGATGGACAGGCAAAGGGGGGATGCACAGGATGGGGAAGGCATTCTGGGAGGGAGCTGCATGTATCAAGTCCTTGAGGAAGGACAGAGCTTGGTCTATGCAAGGGCCTGGGAGCCAACCAGTGTGGCTGGAGTAGAGGTGAGACTGGAAGGAAATGTGGGCAGCTGCCTCTGATGGACAAGGGATATTGGCTAAGCTGGGGCTCCTCTAAGAGGGGGGCAGCCCCATGCATGCCCTTGAGCAGCAGTTGTTGGGGAATCACTGAGGTGCAGTAGGAACCATCCTGATCTGGTTGTCAAGACACCAAGTTCTGGGGAAAACCACTTAGCCCTGTGGCAGGGGTTAAATGGGAAAAGTGGGGAGAGTATAGAGTCTTGCATACAGGAAGCACTAAGCAAATGGTGGCCTCAGCTCTCTCATGCAGAGTAAGAAAAGGATCCTTCCTTTTCTTAGGTCACAGAGTCTATAAACTAAAGAAATGGAGCAAAATGTCTTTAAAGGTCCCTTCCTATAGCATTTGGGTGGGGAGGTTTGCACACTTGGGAGGGAGGCAGCCTATTTGGATTTCAGAGTCTCTCCCTGGCTGGAGATGGAACATGCTTCAGCCTCCCAACCCCAGGCTGTGCTCTGTCTGTCCCATCTCTTCTCCCAAGCACCACAGGCCCAGGTGCCTGACTGACTTGCTGGAGGGTAGCTAGGCCCTGACTTGATCCTGGTCTCAACAGTCAGCGTGGCATTAATGAGAGGACCCTGCTAGATCAACAAAACTGTCCTGAGGTCTTGGTCCCTGGTACACACCAAGCGTCCTTAAATTAAGAATAAGTAACATGTACTTGACTTCCCCTCAATCCACCCTGACCTAGCCCTTCACTCCCCACTGCTGGACTGTCTCCAAATTCTTACCCACAAACAGCTCAGTATAGTTGTTAAGAGGTACTGCAGGGTCCAGGGGACTTGGGTTTGAATCCCATGTGTGATCTGGGGCAAGTTCCTTCTCTGAGCCCATTTCTTCATCTGGAAAATGGGAATTACAATATCACTAGTGTTTTTGGGGGGATCACCTGAGAAAAGACACACAGACTGTGTAGCAGTACCCAACTCACTGCACATTTTCAATATGGACTAGTTAACATCACTGAATTATTATTTTAAAAATTATTATCCTGGGGCGCCTGGGTGGCTCAGTCAGGTAAGCGTCCAACTCTTGATTTTGGCTCAGGTCATGGTCTCAGATCAAGCCCTGTGTCGGGCTCCACGCTTATCGGGGAATCTGCTTGAGATTCTCTCACTCCCTCTCCCCCTCCCCCCACTCTGCTCTCTCTCTTTCTAAAATAAATAAATAAATCTTTTAAAAAATTACTATCATAATCCATAACAGAGTGAATTCATAATAAGAACAGTGAACCTGAGAACAAAGTAGGGGCCGAGGCCAGATACTCAGCTTGTCGCAAGTCCCCGAATGTTAGATCATCAAAGACAAAGAAAAGCAGAGAGACCTGGTGAGCCTCAGGCTGGCTGGGAGGGAGGAAGCAGCAAGGCAAAGGTGTCTTGGCAGTATCTGGGGAGTGTCACAGGTGCCTCCCATAGTTTGGGGGGGTTACAGCCCTACTGTGTCCTCCTTAGTCTCAGGCATGGCTCAGGAGCTGGAGGGTGCACTCCAGAAGACTGGTCTCCTGTGTGAGCTGACCGCATGGCTTCGAGGCTGCCATTTCTCTGTAGCTTCCCTCTGTCTACACCTCAGCCCTCTCAAACAAGAAGGCCCTTATAAAATCAAGCTGGACATGTCCACTACACATAAGAAATGATTTTGGGGCTGTCCAAAAATTGGAAAGTTAGGGAGTTCATAGATTTCCATAGGATAAATAATGTTGACAAATGTCTGTGCACCAGACTTTGTTCCAAGTACTTGATATGAATAAACTAGGTTAATTTTCATGCAGCCCTGTGAGGCAGGGTTCTATCAGTATCCCTATGTTACAGATGAGAGGACTGGGCTTGGAGACACCTGCCCCAGTCACTCAGTTGGTAAATGCAAGGCAGATCTGCTTGGCTGAAACTCGTAACTTTACCTACCACACTGGAGAGACAGCATACGGTAGGGTGTTGCCTCTGTGCCAGCCCAGTTGGGCTTGGTGCCACCACACTCAGACCCAGGCATGCTCGGCTGGCACAGTCAGGACGTCCACGCAACCAGCTTGGCTCCAGACTGCACACATGGTGCCATGCTGCCTCTCAAAGGAGCCCACATGACTAAAAACAAATGTTCCTCGAAGTTTCTTCTGATTCAAGAGTCAGGGAATCTCAGCCAGAACCCAGGTCTCCTGGGGGTGTATTTCAGAGCATGGGCTTTGCAAATGCACAGAGCTGAGTTCCAGTCCTGTCTCCTCCACCTCCTGAGACAAGTCACTCAGCCTACTTTGCAGTAATAGTACCTACTTCCTATTACTTAACCAGTGCCTAACACATAGTAAGTGCTCGGAGTTCTGCCCATTGCCAGTAAAGCCAGGAGCAGCATCCTCTTCACCCAAGCCTGAGCCACAGGCAGCTTTACAGAAGTGACCTCCAACAGGTTTCCTGGGTAACGTGGCCACACTACCCAACTCATTAGCCATCCATGACCTTTCAACTTGTGGCCAGTAAGCTCAGACCTATGTCCTGAAGACATCCACTGTTTTTGTTTTGATTGATTGAAATGCATTTATTTGAGCCACATCCAGCCACATCCAGGCCAGAAGTCTCTCCCAACAACTGAAGGAAACAGAAAGGATTCACCCAAGAGCCACAACCAGGGCCCCAGAGCAAGCAGCTTGACCTTCAAGTAAGGTACAAGACCCTCTCCTTCCCTTCTCTCTTCAGAAGTGTTTAAGTGCATCAATAACTGAAGGAAGGTCGGTTTGTGGCTCAGGTAAAAGCAAAGCCTGAGCAAATCCTCAAATTATCCGAGTGGCATGGGGCATTCTGCTGGCTCAAGCCACGTGTCTCTTTTGTTCTGGACTCCACACTGTCTTGGGTAGAGGTAGGGCCTGTCCCATTATACTTAACTTACAGTTAGCATTACCTTAGCTACTAAAGTCTCTTTCAGAGTGTCAGGGTTGTGAACTCCTGACAGGGGAGTAAGGAAAGCCTCCCCTCATATGAAGAAAGATTGGAAATCGTCTTCTTAGGATGGCTCACATGGAACAGTGGGAGCAGCAGAAGGGAAGAGTGATAATGAGCACCCAGCATCCTTCAGACTGAAAATTCTCCCAGACGTGACACAGGGACAGTGCCTTATTGAGACCACTTGTTTTAAAAAGCATCTTTAATGGGGTATAATTGTGTACCAAGAGCCATGCATCTTTAATATGTGCAATTTGATGAGTTTGGAAATATGAAAACATTCATATTACCACCAGCGCAATCAAGGTAACAGACATATCCAACACCTCCAAAGTTTCCTCGTATCCTTTTGTGAGTTAATTTTTGTTTTTGTTTTGTGGTAAGAACATTTAACCTAAGATCTACTCTCTTAATTTTGAAGTGCATCATGCAGTATTGTTAACTATAAGCACTGTGCTGTACAGCAGACCTCTAGAACTTGTTCATCTTGCCTAACTGAAACTCTATAGCCACTGAACATCTCCCCATTTCCTGCAGCCTCTGGCAGCCAACATTCTGTTCTCTGCTTCTATGAATTTGACTATGTTACATACCACTGATATTTAAGTGGAACCATGCAGGATTTGTCCTTCTGTAACTGGCTTATTTCATTGCCACCTTTGAAAGGTCCAGCAAGATACTGGCAGCCATACAAGTAAAATAATTTAATAGTCTTTTTTTTTTTAAGTCTTCTACAGAAGAATACTGAGATTACCTTTTCAAAGTTCTTTGAGGACTGTCAAGACTTCCACTGACTCTCTCAGGCAAATGCCTTCCTTTGTATTCCTCTGGTCCCTCTGTCCTGCCAATTTCAGCATTTATGGCATCACATCTCAGCTGCTCGTGTGTCTCCTTTCTCTCAACTAGAGCAGAGCTAAGACCAGATGCCGTGTTTTCTTTCAGACGGTGCCAGGCACATCATAGGTGCTCAGAAAATGTTTGAAGGGGGCAGGGATAAACTACAACCACCGGTTGTATACTGCTTCTATGAACATTATCTCCTGCACACAAGAGGCCCACAGTTGGTATGACTGTTAACCAGTTAACAGGAAAGCAAACAGGGAGGGAGAGACTAAGTGGCTCTGCAGGGACACAAAACTGAAATGTGGGGTTGGGGCTGGAACAGAGGTGTGTCTGAGCTCCTGCTTTATATTCTCTCCAGGACACCCATCTGCTCTCACACTGAAGTCAAAGGATGCCTGCTATCTTCAAGTGTGTCCACTTAGCAGGTGAATAAAGAGAGGCCCAGAGAGATGTAAATTAATAGCTAATAAGGAATAAGATCAGGAAATGGCCCCCAAGGTAATGATACCTTCTTGTGCTGGCCATACCAAGACTCTACAGGCCCCTCCTTTCTTCCCAGCAGCCATGCACCTGCTGTTCCCTCTGCGCAGACCTCATCACTAGCACTTCACCTGGCCCTAGCTGCATCCTTATGGCCTGCTATGGGCTGAATGTTTGTGACTGCCCAAAATCTGTATGTTGAAACTTTCATTTCCAGGGTGATGGATTTTAGAGATGAGGTTTTGGGAAAGTAATTAGGTCATGAGATGGAGCCCTCCTATGAGATTAGTGCCCTCATAAAAGACACATGAGAGATCTTGTTCTCTCTCTCTCTCTCTCTCTCTCTCTGTGCCATGTGAGGATACAACAAGAAGAGAGATGGCCATCTGCCAACCAGGAAGAGGGTCCTTTCCAGGAACCTAAACATGCTGGCACCTTGACCTCAGACTTCCAGCCTCCAGAAATGTGTGAGAGAGTGATGTTCCTTGTTTAAGAAATGCTTAAGCCACACATGCTATGGTATTCTGTCATAGTAGTCTCAACTGACCAAGACATGATCAAGAGTTATCTTAAGCCTCCCCTCTGGTTCCCTACTGGGTCCCTGAGCTCACCTCAATCATACTTGAACGACTTAGGCCTGCCCTACAATGTTGGAGCACTGTCTGCCTCCCCAACCTGCCACGAGCCAGAGGACAGGGCTTATGCCAGACATGTCTTTGGAGTCCCACAGATGACCAACCTACTGTTGCAGATGACTGACCCAGAGTATGTTGTTCCTTCAGTAGGCCTACCTGCTCACTCCCTACTTGACCCTTGGCTTAACAGAACCAGCCTATTCAATTGAACCACTGGTCGATTGTTTTTTATAGCTCAGCCCAACCTTAAGGGAACCCAGCATTGTCATCCACCAATGGTAGGAATGAATGCTGGTCTGACCTTTCTGAAGGAGAATCCAGTGCTTTAGCCACACCTGTCAAAAGCCTTGGAAATGTGACTTTGACTACGACTCCTCTTCTAGAAATGTAGCTATGTATTAACCCATGCTGTCCCCCATGGTTTTTGTTTGAGGACATTCAAGGTAGTATTGTTTCCAATTAAAAAAAAAAGAGTTGGACTCACCATAATTGTCCAACAATAGTAGAATTAATTAGAGCAATTGTGGTTCATCCAAATAAGGAAACCCTCTACGTGTAGCCATGCATGCTGTGTGATAGAGGAATACCTATGGATGTGGGAAAAATTCTCATTATACAGTGAACTGTTCTTACAAGTATATCATAGTGCATAATAGGTATTTAAAGCAAATACATATGTGCATATAAAGAAAAAGATCAAGTTAAAATATGCCAAACTTGTAGCAATGCTAATCTCTGAACTATGGCACTATTGGGCATTTTGTTGTCTTTCTCTTTCTACTTTTCTGTATGTTCTAAATTTTCTATAAGGAAATATTTTGGGATGAGTGGGAAATGACCTCTCTTCTACTTTATTACCTAACGAGAGGTTTTCCTTTGAGAAATTTTTGGATAATCTGTCTTTATAAAGATATGTAACTGATTCATTTAATAGAATACAAAATGGCACAAAGATAGAAACAAAAGCAGCCATGATCCTCTTGCCCAGATAAGCTCTATTGACTATAGTAAACTTTTAGATTCAGAAATCAAAAAGTCACTTTAAAAAAAAAATCGGTGAAAATTGAGGTTGACCGAAACTTCTTGTGTATTTGTGCCAGATAGCTATGAGTGGACTCCCAGATATCAGGGCTCCAAGGTGGCTCACGGCTTTCTGCCTGGGTTCTGCGGAGTTTGAGCATTTCTCCATTCTGCTCCAGCTCAATGTCTCCTTCTTTCTGTTGTAACTATTGGGGGCATACACTCCCCTTTCCCAGAGTCTCCTGGACTGAAGTCCTCTCTCTCTCTGCAAGCAGCACCCCACTCCTGCAAAAAGTCTCTAAACCACCCTTGAGAAGATCAGGTCAGTGGGGAGAACATACAATACAGGGAAGAGAGGCATCAGGGTGTTCCAGGGGTCTGTTTACGTGCTACTGCATGTGAGTACATAGAGGTGTTCCTCATTAATTGTTGCATAGCGTAGTATTCTCCAGTTTGGACATGCCACAGTTCACTTGGCCATTCTTTCTAGTTTATCACAGTCACAGGCAGGGCTGAGTCCTGTGAGGGTCCAATGCATGGGACCCTGTGCCTTCATAGGTTACCACCACGATGAAGCTTCTCTTTGTACTTTGTGTCCCCACACTCTCAGCCTCCTGGGCAGGACCTGCCAACTCAGGGCAGGTCCAGCCACTCTCCTGTCCTAAACTCCTGCCTCCATGTGGTCAGCTGACCTAGGTAGAAGCTGGTCTGGGTTGTGGCAGAGATGGCCAGTTGCCCACCCAGTATCTCTTCTCCCTTCTGCCTTAGGTAGGAGACTCCAATTATATTCTGAAGTCAATGTGCCCAGCCAGCAGGCACTTCATTTACCAGCCTTCCTTGAAGATTGTGATGGCCAGTGGGCTGTACGCATATATGTCAGGTAGGATGTAGAGGAACCCCCCCTCCTTGAGGAGGTGACAGCTGATACATGCCTTTTTGCCACTCTCCCCTTCTGCTTCCTGGTGGGAATGCAGCTGTGATAGTGGGGGCTTCTGGACCAAGGGCAACCTTGATGCTACAAAGGATGGTGGAAGAGAAAGAGCTCGGATCTTGGAGCCCTGGTGATGGTGTAGCCCCCATACTAGCCCTAGACTGCCCACATCCAGACTTCTTTCATAAAAGAGGAAAACTCCTGCCTTGATGCAGAGCTGTTACGTCTGGGCCCTGTTACTATTAATAGTTCTCTCCAGTTATAAGTCTCAGAAAGTGCCCTTCAGAAGCTCTCTCAGCTGTTAATGAAATGAGACCACACCGTCGATCCAGCATCGTTCTTGTGTGCACAGCTCTTTCCTGCAGGAACCCAGCAAGCAGGAGGGTGGTTTGGGGGCGAGGGCACCTCCAGCTCTCCAACACTGTCCAGCAAGCATAGTTACAGGAGGCAGAATCTCGTCCGACGGGGAGCAGGGGATGGGATGACAGCTTCCAGGGGAAGTCAAATATGCATACACATCTTCATATTCCTCTGTGGTCTGCTTGCCATTTTAATAATATTTTCAAATGCTAATGTGGTGTAAGTCTTGCTGGCACATAAGCTCACAGTTACCGACCAATTAATCTAGACAGACAGGAGGTTGAGTATTTAAGAGGGGACTTGTCAGACCCTATGAATGCAACCCCACAGCAACCAGAAGTCCCAAGACACCCCTCCCTCAGGGGCCAAGCCCAGCACAGTTGACAGAGCTGCCCCTCTCAGCCAGTGACTTTGTAAAGCTCTGGAGCTCTGAACGCAGCCCAGACGATGGTTTCCAGGGAATCACAGGGCATTGAAAACTTGTCACAGAAATGCTGTCGCGTGGTGCACATTGCCTTTCTGAGATCTGGCACCTCATATGTCCTGCCCTGTGGTGTTTCAAACCTCCAGTCCATGAGTACCATAATCCCTCACACCCAGCTCTGGGGGAATGCACACACAGAATCCAGCAATCCCAGGGTTTGGGAAATGACCTTCTTGTGTATATTAGTTTGCTAGAGCTGCCACAACAGAGGACCACGGAATGGGCGGCTTACACAACAGAAATGTATTGCCTCACAGTTCTGGAGGCTTTGGAAGTCTGAGGTCTAGTTGTTGACAGGGATGAGTGCCGCAAGAGAAGGGTCTGCTCCTGGCCTCTGTCCTTGGCTTGTAGATGGCCTTCTTTTCCCTGTGTCTCTTCACAAGGTCTTCCCTCTGTGCATTTCTGTCTCCAAGTTTCCCCTTTTTATAAGGTCACCAGTCATGTTGGATTAGGGCCCACCCTGATGATGTCATCTTAACTTAGTTACCACAATAAAGACCCTATCCCCATTTAAGGTCACATTCTGAGAGGATTAAGACATATGAATTCTGAGGGTGGGGGAGTAATTCAACCTGTAACACCATTTATCAATTTTGGGGGTCACAACAGGAACTATGAAGGTAACATAAATGAGTGACCCCCACATGGATGGGAACTTGTTTCAAAAATATTAGGCAAGCACAGTCTCAGCCCCAGTTAAAGGTAATTGTTGGGCACCTTCTGTTTGTCCCTCCAGCCCCCTCCCCACCCCTCTCCACTCTATTCTGTGCCCAGCAGGCCAGTTTTTATGGACTGCATCGAAGGGCTCCTGGGCCCTGTTGTTCTCAGATAGTTCATCTGTGCCGTATAACATAGCCACAAACCACATGCTGCATATTAGAGTTCTCCAGAGAAAAAGAACCAGCTGGATATATACAGATATACATAAGAAGAGATTTATTATAGTAATTGGCTCACACAGTTATGGAGACCAAGAAGTCCTATGATCTGCCATCTGCAAGCTGGAGGCCCAGGAAAGACAGTGGTGGAATTCAGTCCAAGTCTGAAGGCCTGAGAACGAGGGAAGCTAGTGGTATAAGTTCCAGGTGAGTCCAAAAGCCAGGCACACCAGTATTCAAGGGCAGAAGAGGGATGCCCCATCATAGCCAGAGAGCAAATTCACTTTTCCTCTGTTTTTAGTTGTATTCAAGCCCACAGTGGATTGGATGATACCCACCTGCACTGGGTGGAAAGCGATGTTCTCTACTCAGTTTACTGATTCAAATGTTAATCCTTTTGGAAACACTCTCATTGATACACCCAGAAATAATGTTTTACCGGCTATCCAGGCATGTCTTAGTCCAGTCAAGTTGACTCAAAATTAACCATTGCATGTAGCTATTTAAATTTAATTTCAAATTACTTGAAATTAAATAAAATTTACATTTTAGTTGGTCTGTTACATTAGTCACATTTCAAGTGCTTGATAGCCACAAGTGATTGGTTGCTATGGTTTTGAACAGTGCAATTATGCACTATGTATTATAATTGGACATTTCCATCATCACAGAAAGTTCTATTGGTGGCACTGGTTCAGCCATGAGAGGCGCCAGGAGCTGATGTAGAAGGTAGAAGGGGAGTAGACAAGATGTCTGTTCCCCAACTTCTTTCCTGCCAGGTTGCTTGGGGTTGGCTGTGACTCTGTTGAGGCCACATCCCCTATCAGGGAGCCTTCTTCCACAACCACTGTCTCTGGCTTGCTTGCTGCTCCCTCCCTTTGTGCCTTCAGGCTCCCCACTGTTTCCAGCCCAGGGGTGCAATACCATCCCTTGCTGGTTTCCCTAACACTAGACCCATGCCTTTATCTGAATTTTTCCATACACCCTGTATGACCAGTTACCTGTTCCTATAACAAGACCTTATCCTGTTAGAATGTCAGGATAGTGTTGCCAGATCTTCTCATTTTGCAAGAAAAGTTGGAAATCTAGACTTTTAATGAAACCTAGAACTTGAACATAGCAATCATCTCAAAAACAATTTTTAAACATTATGTAGAAAAAAAAAAAACCTCATCTACTGCTGAGTATGGCCCAGAATTGGTAATCTAAGCTGGTGGTCACCCACTGTGTTTGAGCAAGCCCCCTCCGCAGTGGCTTTAGGATGTCTCATGATGTCCGTTGGTTAACTACAGACTTTCCTACCTCTCCCTCTCCAAGGGACTGAAAAGGATGTTACTTTCCAATTTCCAACTGTGACTTGTTCTGTCTTTCCTCGATGTGGTAGTTACCTATTATCCTAGTGGCTTAAAACACAGACATTTCTTATCCCATGGTCTCTATAGGTCAGGAATCACACATAGCTTTGCTAAGTCCAGCTCAGCGTCTCTCATGAGCTGACATCCAGCTATCAGCCCAGGGCCATGGTCATCTCAAGGTTCTGTTTGGAAAGATTCTCTTCCAGGCTCACTCAGGCGGTTATTGGCAGGATTCTCCCAGATCACTGGACCGGGAGCTTTGGTTTCTTGCTGGCTGTCGACCAGCATGTGGGCCTCTACACAGGGCAGTTCACAACATAGCAGCTGGTTTTGCTAGAACAGTGATCAGGAAGAGCTGGGCAGAGAGTGAGAGTGTGGCATCAACCCTAATCTTGGAAGTCATGCCCAATCACATTTGCTGTATTCTGTTCATTAGGGGAAGCCCCTAGGTCCAGCCCGCACGCTAGAGTGGAGGATGGCACAAGATTGTAAAATCCAGGAGGTAGGGATCACTGGGCACCCTCTCAGAAGGCTGCTTACTCTACTTGGAGTGTGTATTCTGTGGGTGAAGGAATAAAACTAGGTTATAATTTAAAAGTGAACTGGGGTGAGATAGGACTGACAGAAATTGGGGAGCCCCAAGATATCTCTAAGCCAGGCCTGCAAGAAAATAATTTCCAGGATCTTCATAAAATTTCTCTTTTCCTTCATGAAGCCTTCTCTGACTCCTTTAGCCCCTAAAGCACTGAACTTGGAAGTAACTTCAGACCAACACTTTCATTTTATCTTGGGAAAGCTATGGTCCCCAAAAGGAATACAGCATGTCACACAGAAGGCCCTTTGTATACTGTAGCACATTCTGGGTGCCCAGCCCAGATCCCATCTTTGGAGCAGACACATACAACCCTCAACCACTGGGAATCCCAGCTACTGCAGGCTCCTGGTGTACCCTTCTGGGAATCATCCTCAGCTGCAGAGAACTGCCTTGCCCAGGGTTAGGACTTTCATGGCCAAGCCTGGCTGATGCAGGGATACAAAGGCACCAACTTGTCTGTAACTGGGACAACTCTGAAGGATCACCCTGCTGCAGAGCTCCCTATAGGACCAGCTTTACTCCCTGCCCACACCTGTCTTCCTCACTTCCTTACAGGTGTTGTCTCCTAAGGGCACTGCCCAACAAACCTTCCACACACATTTCTCCAACTCTGTAGGAGGCCAGTCTAAGACATACAATTATAATTACTCATCTAAATAAGCATGGCAAAAAGGGATAACAGTTATCGAGCACTACTGTAAAAAGAGCTGACATTTGTTGAGAGTATTTGCTAGGACCTGTGCTTCTTCCTCACATCGTAATAAAAAAAAAAAAAGATTTTATTATTACACTCATTTTCTAGATAGAGAGGTGAAGCTTTTTGTTATGGTTTTCACAGCTCATAAGTAAATGGTGGGGTTGGGATTCTGATTCAGGGCTTTGTGATCTGGAGCCAAACTCTTAATCACCTCACTGTCAATTGGTGATTAGTCCATATACACATCACCTTTCTTAGTCGGCTGTAAGCTCTTTGAAGATACATATCAGGGCTGTGTCACCAGGCAGACAGCAGACAGCTGGTTGGTAAGTGTCCATCGGCGGATGAATGAATAAAATTGTGGTATATATACAATGGAATATTACTCAGCCATAAGGAAGAAGGAAACTGCCATTTGCAACAATATGATAGGACTTTGAGGGCATTATGCTAAATAAAATAAGTCAAACAGAGAAAGACAAGTACTGTATAATCTCACTTATATATGGAATCTAAAAAAAGAAAAAACCAAACCCATAGAAAAGAGATCACATTTATGGTTACCAGAGGTGGGGGTTTGAGGGAAGAAGAATAGGAGGAATGTGGTCAAAAGGTACGAACTTCCAGCTTTAAGATAAACAAGTACTGGGGATGTCATGTACAACATGATGACTATCGTTATCACTGCTTTATGGCAAAATGAACATTGTTAGGACAGTAAATCCTAAGAGTTCTTATCATAAGGAATATTTTTCTGTTTTTGCTTTTTCTTTTTATTATGTCTATATAAGGTGATGGATGCTAATTAAACTTACTATGGTAATCATTTAACAACCTATGTAAGTCAAACCATTATACTGTATGCCTTAAACTTATACAGTGAAATATGTTAACTATATCTCAATAAACTGGAGAAAATAAAATTTTTTAAATGCTGATTGGCTAACTGGCTGTTAAGTTGTCTTATAGAAGGGTTTTCTGAACATGCCAAAATCAGGTCAGTAGCACAACCTGCAGGGCCCGTTCTCAGGACTTCAAAATTCTGGCTGAGGGTTCCCACTCCCACACCTGGCTCTCTGCTATTTACCTGCAGACATTTAAAGGTCAGGGTGGTAATGTTCAGCTGTGAACTTATCACTTCTACTAGGATTACAGGTATTAAAGAGACAGGTGTGTGCGTGTGCGTGCATGTGTGTGCGTGTGTGTGGAGGGTCTCTGAGCTCCGACAGCTCTTAGCTGCCTATCAGCCATCCAATCTAACAGCGAATTTTGATCTTGCTTTAATTATTTCAGGCAAGTCTTAACTTCATAACTAGACCAAGCTCCTTCTAGGAGGTGGGCAGAGACCTCATCATCTACTCATGGATGCCCACAGCCCTCCAGCTGGGTGCTGGACACATGAGAGCTGCTCAAGGAACAGCTCATGATGGAGGAAGGAAGGAGTCAGATTCCTACATGCTCAGGAGAGCTCACAAGACACAATCCTGACCATAGCCCATGATCCCCTGCCTCTGAGCCATGGCATGGGGTGGGGAAGGGAAGAGGGTCACAGGAGAAAGGCTACTCCCAAAGAGCATTCTCTATTAGTGGTGCATTTTTAACAAATTTTTTAAAAATTTTTTATTGTTATGTTAATCACCATACATTACACCATTAGTTTTTGATGTAGTGTTCCATGATTCATTGTTTGTGCATAACACCCAGTGCTCCATGCAGAACGTGCCCTCTTTAATACCCACCACCAGGCTAACCCATCCTCCCACCCCCCTCCCCTCTAGAACCCTCAGTTTGTTTCTCAGAGTCCATCGTCTCTCATGGTTCGTCTACCCCTCTGGTTTCCCCCCCTTCATTCTTCCCCTCCTGCTATCTTCTTCTTTTTTTTTTTCTTAACATACATTGCATTATTTGTTTCAGAGGTACAGATCTGTGATTCAACACTCTTGCACAATTCACAGAGCTCACCATAGCACATACCTTCCCCTGTGTCTATCACCCATCCACCCCGTCTCTCCCACCCCACTCCCCACTCCAGCAAACCTCAGTTTGTTTCCTGAGATTAAGAATTCCTCATATCAGTGAGGTCATGTGATACATGTCTTTCTCTGAATGACTTATTTCGCTCAGCATAACACCCTCCAGTTCCATCCACGTTGCTGCAAATGGCAAGATCTCATTCCTTTTGATGACTGCATAATATTCCATTGTATATATATACCACCTCTTCTTTATCCAATCAGCTGTCAATGGACATCTTGGCTTTTTCCACAGTTTGGCTATTGTGGACATTGCTGCTATAAACATCAGGGTGCACGTACCCCTTCGGATCCCTACATTTGTATCTTTGGGGTAAATACCCAGTAGTACAATTGCTGGATCATAGGGTAGCTCTATTTTCAACTTTTTGAGGAACCTCCATACTGTTTTCCAGAGTGGTTGCACCAGCTTGCATTCCCACCAACAGTGTAGGAGGGTTCCCCTTTCTCCGCATCCCCGCCAACATCTGTCATTTCCTGACTTGTTAATTTTAGCCATTCTGACTGGTGTGAGGTGGTATCTCATTGAGGTTTTGATTTGGATTTCCCTGATGCCAAGCGATGTTGAGCACTTTTTCATGTGTCTGTTGGCCATTTGGATGTCTTCTTTGCAGAAATGTCTGTTCATGTCTTCTGCCCATTTCTTGATTGGATTCTTTGTTCTTTGGGTGTTGAGATGGATAAGTTCTTTATAGATTTTGGATACTAGCCCTTTATCTGATATGTCATTTGCAAATATCTTCTCCCATTCTGTCAGTTGTCTTTGGTTTTGTTGACTGTTTCTTTTGCTGTGCAAAAGCTTTTTATCTTGATGAAGTCCCAATAGTTCATTTTTGCCCTTGCTTCCCTTGCCTTTGGCAATGTTTCTAGGAAGAAGTTGCTGTGGCTGAGGTTGAAGAGGTTGCTGCCTGTGTTCCCCTTTAGGATTTTGATGGACTCCTGTCTCACATTAAGGTCTTTCAACCATTTGGAGTCTATTTTTGTGTGTGGTATAAGGAAATGGTCCAGTTTCATTCTTCTGCATGTGGCTGTCCAATTTTCCCACACCATTTGTTGAAGAGACTGTCTTATTTCCATTGGACATTCTTTCCTACTTTGTCAAAGATTAGTTGACCATGGAGTTGAGGGTCCATTTCTGGACTCTCTATCGTGTTCCATTCATCTATGTGTCTGTTTTTGTGCCAGTACCATACTGTCGTGATGATGACAGCTTTGTAATAGAGCTGGAAGTCCAGAATTGTGATGCCACCAGCTTTGCTTTTCTTTTTCAACATTCCTCTGGCTATGCGGGGTCTTTTCTGGTTCCATACAAATTTTAGGATTATTTGTTCCATTTCTTTGAAAAAAGTGGATGGTATTTTGATGGGGATTGCATTGAATGTGTAGATTGCTCTAGGTAGCATTGACATCTTCACAATATTTGTTCTTCCAATCCATGAGCATGGAACGTTTTTCCATTTCTTTGTGTCTTCCTCAATTTCTTTCATGAGTATTTTGTGGTTTTCTGAGTACAGATCCTTTGCCTCTTTGGTTAGATTTATTCCTAGGTATCTTATGGTTTTGGGTGCAATTGTAAATGGGATCAACTCCTTACTTTCTCTTTCTTCTGTCTTGTTGTTGGTGTATAGGAATGCCACTGATGTCTGTGCATTGATTTTATATCCTGCCACTTGACTGAATTCCTGTCTGAGTTCTAGCAGTTTTGGGGTGGAGTCTTTTGGGTTTTCCACATAAAGTATCATATCATCTGCAAAGAGTGAGAGTTTGACTTCTTCTTTGCCAATTTGGATGCCTTTTCTTTCTTTTTGTCATCTGATTGCTGTAGCTAGGACTTCTAATACTATGTTGAATAGCAGTGGTGATAGTGGACATCCCTGCCACGTTCCTGACCTTAGGGGGAAAGCTCTCAGTTTTTCCTCATTGAGAAAAACATTCACTGTAGGTTGTTCACAGATGGGTTTTATGATATTGAGGTATGTACCCTCTATGCCTATACTCTGAAGAGTTTTGATCAAGAAAGGATGCTGTACTTTGTCAAATGCTTTTTCTGCATCTATTGAGAGGATCATACGGTTCTTGTTTTTTCTTTTATTAATGTATTGTATCACATTGACTGATTTGCAGATGTTGAACCAACCTTGCAGCCCAGGGATAAATCCCACTTGGTCGTGGGGAATAATCCTTTTAATGTACTGTTGGATCCTATTGGCTAGTATTTTGGTGAGAATTTTTCAATCCATGTTCATCAAGGATATTGGTCTGTAATTCTCCTTTTTGATGGGGTCTTTGTCTGGTTTGGGGATCAAGGGAATGGTGGCCTCATAAAATGACTTTGGAAGTTTTCCTTCCATTTCTATTTTTTGGAACAGTTTCAGAAGAATAGGTATTAATTCTTCTTGAAATGTTTGGTAGCATTCCCCTGGGAAGCCATCTGGCCCTGGGCTTTTGTGTTTTGGGAGATTTTTGATGACTGCTTCAATTTCCTTAGTGGTTATAGGTCTGTTCAGGTTTTCTATTTCTTCCTGGTTCAGTTTTGGTAGTTGATACATCTCTAGGAATGCATCCATTTCTTCCAGGTTATCTAAATTGCTGGCATAGAGTTGCTCATAATATGTTCTTATAATTGTTTGTATTTCTTTGGTGTTGGTTGTGATCTCTCCTCTTTCATTCATGATTTTGTTGATTTGGGTCATTTCTCTTTTCTTTTTGATAAGCCTGGCCAGGGGTTTATCAATCTTGTTAATTCTTTCAAAGAACCAGCTCCTAGTTTCGTTGATCTGTTCTACTGTTCTTTTGGTTTCTATTTCATTGATTTCTGCTCTGATCTTTATTATTTCTCTTCTCCTGCTGGGTTTAGGCTTTATTTGCTGTTCTTTCTCCAGCTCCTTTAGGTGTAGGGTTAGGTTGTGTACTTGAGACCTTTCTTGTTTCTTGAGAAAGGCTTGTATTGCTATATACTTTCCTCTTAGGACTACCTTTGCTGTATCCCAAGGATTTTGAACAGTTGTGTTTTCATTTTCATTGGTTTCCATGAATTTTTTTAAATTCTTCTTTAATTTCCTGGTTGACCCATTCATTCTTTAGTAGGATGCTCTTTAGCCTCCATGTATTTGAGTTCTTTCCGACTTTCCTCTTGTTATTGAGTTCTAGTTTCAAAGCATTGTGGTCTGAAAATAGGCAGGGAATGATCCCAATCTTTTGGTACTGGTTGAGACCTGATTTATGACCTAGGATGTGATCTATTCTGGAGAATGTTCCATGGGCACTAGAGAAGAATGTGTATTCCGTTGCTTTGGGATGGAATGTTCTGAATATGTCTGTGAAGTCCATTTGGTCCAGTGTATCATTTAAAGTCTTTATTTCCTTGTTGATCTTTTGCTTAGATCTGTCCATTTCAGTGATGGGAGTGTTAAAGTCCCCCACTATTATTGTATTGTTGTCAATGTGTTTCTTTGCTTTTGTTATTAATTGGCTTATATAATTGGCTGCTCCCATGTTAGGGGCATAGGTATTTACAATTGTTAGATCTTCTTGTTGGATAGACCCTTTAAGTAGGATATAGTGTCCTTCCTCATCTCTTATTACAGTCTTTGGTTTAAAATCTAATATTTCTGATATAAGGATTGCCACCCCAGCTCTCTTTTGGTGTCCATTAGCATGGTAAATGGTTTTCCACCCCCTCACTTTCAATCTGGGGGTGTCTTTGGGTCTAAAATGAGTCTCTTGCAGACAGCATATAGATGGGTCTTGTTTTTTAATCCAATCTGATAGCCTGTGTCTTTTGATTGCGGCATTTAGACCATTTACATTCAGGGTAACTATTGAAAGATAGGAATTTAGTGCCATTGTATTGCCTGTAAGGTGACTGTTACTGTATATTGTCTGTGTTCCTTTCTGGTCTATGTTGCTTTTAGGCTCTCTCTTTGCTCAGAGGACCCCTTTCAATATTTCTTGTAGGGCTGGTTTCGTGTTTGCAAATTCCTTTAGTTTTTGTTTGTCCTGGAAGCTTTTTATCTCTCCTTCTATTTTCAATGACAGCCTAGCTGGATATAGTATTCTTGGCTGCATATTTTTCTCATTTAGTGCTCTGAATATATCCTGCCAGTCCTTTCTGGCCTGCCAGGTCTCTGTGGATAGGTCTGTTGCCAATCTAATGTTTCTACCATTGTAGGTTACAGATCTCTTCTCCCAAGCTGCTTTCAGGATTTTCTCTTTGTCTCTGAGACTCGTAAGTTTTAGTATTAGATGTTGGGGTGTTGACCTTTTTTTATTGATTTTGAGAGGGGTTCTCTCTGCTTCCTGAATTTTGATGCCTGTTTCCTTCCCCAAATTGGGGAAGTTCTCTGCTATAATTTGCTCCATTATACCTTCTGCCCCTCTCTCTCTTTCTTCCTCTTCTGGGATCCCAATTATTCTAATGTTGTTTCGTCTTATGGTATCGCTTATCTCTCGAATTCTGCCCTCGTGATCCAGTAGTTGTTGATCTCTCTTTTTCTCAGCTTCTTTATTTTCCATCATTTGGTCTTCTATATCACTGATTCTTTCTTCTGCCTCATTTATCCTAGCAGTTAGCACCCCCATTTTTGATTGCACCTCATTAATAGCCTTTTTGATTTTGACTTGGTTAGATTTTAGTTCTTTTATTTCTCCAGAAAGGGTTTCTCTAATAACTTCCATGCTTTTTTCAAGCCCTGCTAGTATCTTTAAAGTGATGATTCTGAACTCTAGATCCGACATCGTACTAATGTCCATATTGAGTAGGTCCCTGGCAGTCGGTACTACCTCTTGTTCTTTTTGTTGAGGTGATTTTTTCTGTCTTGTCATTTTGTCCAGAGGAGAATAGATAAATGAGAGAAGAAAATGCTAACAGGGTAAAAACATCCCCAGAAAATATACTCTAAACAAATCAGAAAAGACCTGAAGTGGGGGAAAAGAAAGGGAAAGAAAGAAAAAAAAAAAAAAAAGAAAAAGAAAAAGAAAAAGAAAAAGATAAAAACAAACAAAAACAGAACAAAAAAAACCCCAGAATATGATCAAATATGATCAGGCTGGCGCATAGATCAGTGCCACACACTAGATTTTGGGTGTATTTTGGTCAGTTAGGAGAAAGTGCCTCCCAAATTTTAAAGAAAGAAAAACTTATATATGTACAAAAATAAGGGTTGATATGATGAAGGGATGGAATATGACTGTAAAGATGAAAATTATAAAAAATTTTATAAAAGGAATTGATAAGAAGTTGTTTGAAAAAAGAAAGAAGAGGATTTAGAAAAAAAAAAAGAAAAAAAAAGGGAGAGAATGTGATCAGGCAGGAGAGTAGAAGAAAACCATACACTAGAGATTTAGGGTATATTTTGATCTGTTAGAAGAAACTATGTCAAAATTTTATAGAGCGAACAACTTATATATATATGCCAAAAATATGAGTAACTACTATGAAGGGATAGAATATGACTCTAAAAATGAAAAATAAAAATGTTTTTTAAAAAAGGGATTGATAAGATGTTGGTTGAAAAAGGGAAAAAGAAAAATTCAAAAAAAAAAAAGACAGTTAAAAAAATTTAACTTTGAAAGACTAAAGAATCATGGTAAAAAAGCCATGGATTCTATGTGCAGTATTCCCCTAGCGCTGGAGTTCTGCCATTCTCATTGATCGGTAAACTTGGTCTTGGCTGGCAGTTCTCGCTGATCTTCTGGGGGAGGGGCCTGTTGTCGTGGTTCCCAAATGTCTTTGCCGGAGGCAGAATTGCCCCGCCCTTGCTGGTCCAGGCTAAGTAATCTGCTCGGGTTTGCTCTTGGGAGCTTTTGTTCCCTGCAAGCTTTCTGTACAGCTTTGGAGGACAAGAGTGTGAAAATGGCGGCCTCCCAATCTCTGCCCCGGAGGAGCCGAGAACTCGGGGCCCCACTCCTCAGTGCAACCCCAGAAAAAAGCAGTTAGTCAGTCCTGTCTCCCTGGTCTCCGGCCGCACTCCGTGCTCACCCGGCCCGTGACCGAGCATTTCTATCTCTGGCACCCGACCCCGTGTGGAATCTCCAAACCCAGCAGATCCCTGCGGTGTGCTTACGCGCCACTCTTCCCGAGGGATGAAGGGGAGTCCCCTGGATCTGCTGCTTGTTGGGTGCCTGCTGGAGGAGCAGTGGCCCGACTGTGCCGCGGATCACGGTTTATGGCAACCCCGAGCTGAGAGCCCGTGCCTCGGCTCCGTCTCTGCAGCCGGCTTCCCCGCTCCAATACCTGGGAGCTCTGCTGCACTCAGGCACCCCTGGTCTTTCTGTGACCCCGGGGGTCCTGAGACCACACTGTCCCACGAGGGTTCCACCCCCCGCTTAGCCACTGGAGCGACGTCCCTCAGCGGAGCAGACTTCTAAAAGTTCCGATTTTGTGCTCCATGGCTCTATCACTTGCCAGAAGCGGCCGACGGAGACCCCCTCCCCCGCCGTCTATCCTCCCAAATATCGCCTCGGATTCACTTCTCCGCACTTCTCCTACCTTCCAGAAAGTGGTCGTTTTTCTGTTCTTTACCTCGGATTCACTTCTCCTACCTTCCAGAAAGTGGTCGTTTTTCTGTTCAGAGAGTTGTTGCAATTCTTTTCTTCGATCTCCTGTTGAGTTTGTAGGTGTTCAGAATGGTTTGATCCCTATCCATCTGAATTCCTGAGACCAGACGAAATCCAGGTCTCCTACTCCTCCGCCATCTTGCTCCGCCTCCCCCCCCCCCCATTTTTAACAAATTTAAGGTCCTGGGTTGTCATGACTACTTGTTAAGAATGTGACAGAAGGAGCAGCATGAACATCATAGTCTGGCCATCAGGTACCTGAATTTCCTGCCTACTATCCCTCCAGAGCATTCCCATCACAACGCTAGAGTCTAAACCCTCACTCTGGCCTAAAAAGGGTGGCATTTCTGATCCTTTACATGCTACCTACCTCTCCTTCCAAAAACAAAACACTTTGAAAAAAGAAGTAAAAATGAGAAAACTCAAAATCAGGTAGAGAAGACAGACTAGTAACCATACATTAGTGAACAACAGAGTAAATGCAAGGATAAAATGTACACACAGCTCTTTGGGCTCTTGAAGAAGGGTACATAACTTGGGTGGAGAGGTCGGGACAAACACCAGAGGGAGAGATACCTTGCTTGATTCTTAAAAGTAGGGTAGAATTGAGGGCTGCTGCCCTCCATATGATTTACCTGTCCAAAAAGATTCAGAGGCTCTCTGGAAAGTCTTCATAGGTCTATTATGGCCTCTTGGGACAGTTAAAGGCGGATGCCAGACTCTCACAGCAGAAATGGCACATCTCCATATACCCCAAGGGTGCTTAGTTATCGGGGGAAACAGCAGGACAGTTACCAAGTTAGCCCAAGCTGGGTGCAGTTAAAGGGGACATTGGCAGAAATCATGTCTGAATTAGCATCATGGCCTTCCTGCCCATTTCAGATCTCCAGCAATGTGCAAACCTGGGTAAGGCCTCCCTGGCTTTGATTCTTCAGGGTTATCTTTTAAGCCCCTCATTTGTTTTGGGTGAGATGAAATCTCTAAATTCCAACTTCACAGAGACAGACCCACCAATCCCCTCCCCACCCCCATTCCTTAGCAACCTCTCAGAACGAGTGTTCTTTTAAAAGAGACAAGGTCCTTGCTGACATCAAAATCCCGCACTTGCCCAGTGTCCTTTCCTTGGCCACTGGTAACCAAGGAAACGAGATACTATGGTAACACTGGGAGGAGAGAAAGGGAGGCATCCAGAGCCCTTGCTCGCTCTCTCTCCTCTCTCCTGAAATCAAGGCAGCTACCGAGGAAGAGAGAACATCTGTTCTCAGCTTCCAGGGGGAGAGCACAGGGACACCCACATGGGTGGCTTAATGGCTGACACCCAGAGCTTCCCATTCCCCAATGTGAAGACTGGTGCCCCAGGGCCCCCCAAAACTATGTACTTTCCCAGGCCCGAGCCCCAGCCCACTCTAGAACTTATAATATAATGCCCAAAATACCAGATGTAAGGGATGCATAGATGTTTATTCAAGTGAGTGAACAAGATACAGATTGGGATCATGTGTAAACAAAACCCTAAACATAATTGAAATTATGATGTATGACAAAATTACCAAGTGTTTGCACAGTCTTTAGCAGTGTTGAATTTATCTCTTGGTTTTGCCCTACTTTTCTGCTTCCAACCTTCTGCTTCCTTGTTCAGCGCCCCTCACCCCACCATCTCTCTCTCTGCTTCTCAGATGCCCTACCCTTGTATGTTTCTCTGCTTACTTGCCTCTCCCTCTGAGGCTGCCTTCCTGCTTCTTTCTTTCGCTCTCCCCCCTCTCCCTCGTCCTGACCTGCAGTTCACCTGTCACTCTCAGGATGGAGTGGCTTAAAGAGAAAGACTCCCCATGTTCTCTCCATGTAGAATGCCGTGTTTACTGCCAGCAACCTCACCTCAGATAGGCGTGATGCCGGGCACCTGGGGGGTGAGGCTTGAAGGAGGTCCAAACATTACAAACCAAACTGTGACACACATGATGATGTCATAAACAATCCCAGTGCAGTGCCAGGGGCAATAAAGAAACCTATCTTTTTGTCTTCAGTCCTTTGTTGGTTGAATCTTCTTTTACAACCTTAAGAATTCTCAATAGAGTTTTAAAATCTTTTCTTCTGATTCTTACATTAAATCCTGCTCCACAGGAACTGCCTTTTCTAATATTTTAGCACTGACTCCCTCCCTTTGAACAGTGGTGTCTGAGCTGCTTTGATCACACACCCCTATCGATCAAAACATTTTGAACGTGGACCTCCCAGTATAAGTGCACATATGTATTTATAAAGCACATGCATGTATTACTATACTCATATTTTGTACATGAAAAATATACACAAAAATGGGAATTTAAAAGGAAAAGATGTTATATCTTCTTGGGCCACCCTAATGGATTATCTGTGCACCCTGTGTTACCTACTTTGTCCCTTTAAATGTCTGAGAACCTTGCTTTGTCCCTCATTTCAGTGGGTTAGGATTCCCAGAGAACCCAGAGAAGATTGCTAGAGGACCGGAATATGATAGAATTTCTTTGTCAGGGAGTGTATTCATTTCCTAGGGCTGCCGTGACAAAGGACCGCAGACTGGGCAGCTTGAACAACAGAAATGCATTGTCTCATGGTTCTGGAGGCTGGCAGTCTGAGATCAAGGTGTCGGCAGGGTTGGTTCCCTTTGAGGGCTGAGAGGGAAAACCTGTTCCAGGCCTCTTTCCCAGCTTCTGGTGGTTTGCTGGCCCGCCTTGACATGCCCTGGCTTGTGGGTGCATCACCCTGAGCTCTGCCTCCCATCTTCACATGGCATTCTCTCTGGGTACATGCCTGTCTGTATGTCCCAATTCCCCTTTTTTATAAGGATGCAGTTACACTAGAGTAGGGCCCATCTTAACGATCTCCTAACTTGATGATCTTGACTTACTCATCTTATGTCTAAATAAGCTTACTATTGTAGACTAAATTGTGTTCTTCCAAAAATCTACAGGTTGAAGCCCTAACTCCCAATGTGACTGTATTGGAGATATGGCCTTTAAATAGATAAGTAAGGTAAGTAAGGTTAAGTGGGGTCATGACTAGTTGGGTACTCATCCAATATGACCGGTGTCCTCACAGGAAGAGGGGGAGATGCTAGGAGTGCACAGAGGAAATGCTAGGTGAGGACACAGGGAGAAAATGATCATCTGCAAGCCAAAGAGAGAAGCCTCAGAAGGAACCAGCCCTGCTCACACCTTGGTCTTGGACTTCCAGCCTCCAGAAATAAGAGGATACATTTCTCTTGTGTAACCCTTCTGGTCTGTGGTATTTTGTTATATCAGATCTAGCCGACTAACACAAGGACAGTATGGGGGACACAGTTTAATCCATAACAAGGGACTAATGGTAAGTGGGACAACAAGCTGAGATGTGGGCATGAAGCTTCTCCAGGGTGGGCAAGTTGGGACAGCCAGGAGAATCAGTAAAGAGCCCTCTTTGCCAAGTGGGTAGGATGGCCTCTTTCTGGGGGCTGAGATCACCAGACCACGGGTCTACCCTCAGGCGTGGGGCTCTGGTCAGCCACCAGTTCTACCAAAGTATCTCCATTCACCCAAGCGGTCTCATGCTGTCTTCTATTCTGAAGTTCCCAAAACAGTCTGCAGCTATTATTTGCAGAAGAAACTGTGCTCCGGAAATCTGTAATGTCTGTGTTTGAAACAGTGACACGACCAGGCTGCTCCTAGAAGAACAAGGACACACCCTCCCAACTCCCGATTGAAAGGAAGCCAGATCGTGGTGTTTGTTCTAAACAAGAATTGAACGTTTGTCACTTGTGCTATTTAATTATGACCCAAGAGGTTTGTTAACATTGCACATTCTGTCTGCTGTGCCCGTTTAATTTTCGCATTAAAGACACGGTCTCTATTAGTTACCAAGTAACAAGTGTTTAAGCCTCAATAAATAATATTTTCAATAATAAGGTTCTGAAATGCATAGATCACATCTCCCTGTTCATTCTCTAAGAAAAACATTTTAATTATCTATTGACACATATTGCACATGGAACAACCTTCTTTTAAAAAGATAAATAGGTTTATAGGCGAGTCGGGTTAATTAAAAGCCAGTGGAGTATTACAAGTGTATTTACTGGGGAATATTCACTGTAGGAGAGGAACGGTTCCTATACAGTTGTCAGAATTCTGCAAATGTATTGTTTAATAACCACTTGGCACTTAATTATAGTGAGATGGCGAGAGCTTAAATCTAAGCGAAGCGCACATTCCAGTTATTTCTTCTAAATGGCTTCTCCTCCCTGTCATGGATTCTCCAGGTCAGACCACACCGAGGCACGAGCTGATGATCTGGGCAATTGCAAACCCGAAGCTTCCCAGGACCACAGGCCTGTCATGAGCAAGTGACTGTTGTGATCCTGGATACCAAGAGGAAAAGTTCAGATTCAGCTTCCAAGGCGAGGCCAGTTCTGAGGAAGGTCTATAAGTTGAAGTGCAAAGTCCTTATCATGGCACGCAAGGGCTTTCACAATCAAGCCCATACTAGCTTTTCACCCCCAAGCCATTCACCTCTAACCATGAACCCCAGTGTGTGTCTTGCCATTTTCCCCTGCCATGGAGAACAGCTGTTCTCTTTGCTTGATCCCACGGGAAGGATGAGCAGGCTGACCTACAATGACCACACAGTATGAACAAGAAAAAGCCTTTGTTATTTAAGTCATGGAAATTTAGGGAGTGTTTGTTATTCCAGCATAACGTAGCCCATCCTGAATCATACACTCCCCTTCACCACTCCCAGAGCCTGGCATGGAGAAGACACTCTAAATGCTGGACAGTGAATAAATACATAGGTCTGTCAATAGATTTTCCCTTTCTTCTCCTGAATGTTCTCTGGCCCCGGGAAATCACCTCTTCTGAGAGACTGTAAGGATCTCTCCCTCTGTGGTGTGAGCAAGAAGACCCAGCGCTGAGCTGAGAAGCTTGAGTTCTGTAATGTACTCATAACCTACTAAAATGCACGGATCCATGATTATTACTGTAAGCAAACTGGCAAGTGAAGGGATTGGGGAAAAAGTCACAGGGAGCAACGCACCACTGAAGTAAGTGTCTGTGTGTAAGCATGTGTGTGTGCATGTGTGCTGGCCTTCTCATCCTCCATCCTCTTGTCTCTGGTAATGGCACTCTAATTTTTAATTTGGGGGACCAGCTCCCATCCCCACATCCCCATCTCAGGTGTTGTGGTTTGGGGGGCATCGACCATACCCCAAGTTCCAGAAGTGGCTATAGTGGGTCAAGATCGCAAAACAAGGCAATAATAGAGCCAAACTCGGACCAAAGTCTCATCTTGGACCTGATTCACTCATTTTGTATCTATCTGGCGACTCCTGCTCTGAGCCAGGGCTAGGTTCTGAGAACACAGCAGGGAGAAAACTAGATGGACACTCTGCTGTCAGAATGCTCAGATGCCATCCAGTGCTCTCTCTACCATGGTGCTGTCCCTCTTTCTCCATGCAGATGCCCCCCTCTTCCCAAAAGCCTCTGCTGACTGCCCCAACCATCACTGACCCTCCTCTCTGTACTGAATTTCTTCTGCCACAGACCCTGGCACATGAACAGAGGTTGAGCAAGTCACCCATGGGAGCAGCCAGCCAGGGGCGAGGGCTACTGGAGGAGGGACCCAAAGAGAAGGGACAAGGGGATGACTGGAATGATGCTCCTTCACGGCACCCCACAATTCCCACTGATGCTGGAGTTGCCTGGCTCACAAAGGGCCTAGGGCAGTCGATGAACTGTCCACTTCTCACCCCAGATTAGGGAGTTCCTAGCTGGATCCCTCCAACCATTCTACCTCCGGCCAGATCCTAACATCTGGGCTCCCCACCTTCAGGGCAGGAAAACAGAAAGATCTAGAAGTGACAGAGCCCTAACCACTCAGTTGGAAACAAAGTCATTGGGAGCCACACGGAGAAGGAATGAGCCCAGAAGCTGATTGCATTGCCCCTGGCAACCACACGTCCCAGCAGGTTGAGCCAATACCACAGCGCTCATGGGGATGTGGTTTCCTGAAGCTCACAAAAGAAATCTATATCATTCTCAAGAGCAACCAACCTTTCTGCAGGCAGAACATCCCCTCCAGTCTGTGGGCAGCTTAAAGGGGCACAGAAACCCAGCCCAGAAGGTGGCTAAGCCCCAGTCCCCAGACCATTAGCTTAAAGGGAAATGGCATTTCACCTGCACGCTGTCCCTCTCCCTCACCCCCACTATCAACACTTCTCAACCTCACAGCTGCAATGGCCTCCCAACTGAGATGTGATATTTGTTTTAGTCTCTCTCCTTTCTAATCCAATCTAATAATAGTAACTGATGTTTATGGGGCCCTCATCATATGATAGACTATCTATAAGATACTTTACAAGTATTAACCTATTTTATCCTCAGAAAACCCAGTCCTATGGGATAGATATTATTAGTATCCCTATTTTTAAGCTGAGGAATCTGAATGGCAGAGCAGTTAAGTAACTCACCCAAAGCCACACAGCTCGTTGGCAATGGAAGCAGGCAGTCTAGCCACCATGTTTACCACCTCTCACAGAGAATTCTTCCCATAGTTAAGTGTTAAAGGTAAGGACTTTGGAAATAGACCAATCAAGATAAAATTTTCAGTTCTTGCTCTGTGTCTTGGACAATCTACCCAGCCTCTCTGATCCCTGTTTTCCTCATCTGTCATCCAGAGATGATGACAATAGTGCCTATCTTATAAGGGACTCGAGGTTTCATTAGATGATCCATTATGCTTTCAATCCCCAGTGCCCATCCTGCTCTGAGTTCCAGCAACACCAAATTATCCTGTTTCCTACATGGACTTTGTCTATCTCTGTTCCCTCTGACTGGCATGTTCTTTACCCTCCTTCCTCAATCTGGCCAGCTCCTTTTCACCTCTCAAGTCTCAGCTGAGTGCTGCCTCCTCTAAGAAGCCTTCCCAGCTTACCCATTCTGCACTGTCTCTTTAGTGTTCTCCCATAGCCTGTACCTTCCTACCATGCTCCCTATCATACTTGACTCTAACTGTCCATGGACATGTCCTCTACTGGGCTGAGTGCTCTTCAAGGGCCGTGATAGTGAGCTCATCCCATCCTGAATGCACAGTGTCTAGCAAGGTGCCCAGAATAAGTCAGAAATAAGAAATGAAAATTTCTTTTTATTGATGCTCATATTCTTGTTTTTTCCCTTCCAATAGATGGCAAGTGTCTTGAAGGCAACAGCCATGCCTTATTATTTGTCTCTGAATTCCCCACTATGCTTGGCCCATAAAAGCAGACCTGGGACTAGGGTGAGCAAAGTGAGGTGTCTAGGGTGCAAGATGTAAGGAGGCTTCAAATCAGCTTGGTGCAAGTGCAGGGTGAGTTCAGAAGGTCCTCCATTCATGATATCTAATATAAATTAATGGATGATCCAATAGTTGGGTTATAAATCTCCATCTCTGTCCTCAAGGAATTCTCAGACTCACGATGATTTATATTCCTCATCAAGGACTGACAGAGCCACAACTACCCCAGCTTCCTTTGGGCTCCTCTCTGGAACCACCCCCATCATCTGACACTATGACATCTGGCCACCAATTGGCCAGACTGTGGGAGAAAAGGATGTTCATTAAGACCAAGGAAATGTGATGGGAAACCCATCAGGGATGGCTTGAAGTCAGACAGACAGGGAGGGAGACAAGAACATTACAGGCAGAGAAGTGAATGAGGAAAACCAGAAGAATGCCCAGTTCACAGGGCACCTTACAGAAACTCATCTGATTGGAACTCAGCCTACATGCCAATGAGCACAACCAAAGAGGAAACAACAACCCCTTGTCTTTGCAAAAAGCCTACAAAGTATTTTCCCATCTTTGTTTCACTTGTCCCCTACAGGAAAATAAATAAATAAATAACTTATAATTACTCCCATTTTAACAATGAGGAAAGTGAGGCTAAGAAATCAAGTAACTTGCTCAAGGCACACAACTAGTAAGGTTGGGTTTGAAGCCTTGCTCAGCTAGGCATTTCCCACCCTCACAATCTGGTAGTGGTATCCACTGTTCAAGTATCCTATGTCTTGTGTTGTATTACATCTCCGGTCACATTACACCTCCCAAGGAGTGTCCATGGGACTAGAGTTTCTTGTGACCTGGATGAGAGGGGCTTAAAGCATCTGGGATTGCAAACCTTCTCTCAAGCAACTGGACAGAGGTCTAGGGGGACCAGGAGGAAAGTGGCTTCTTCCATTACTCTTGGCTTCTTGCCCAGCCCGGCAAATAGAGTAACTAAGGCCTCCAAGGCAGTGCTTTGGCTTAAGTGAAAACAGCAATTCAAGGCTGGCAAACAATGCAGCTAGCATGTCACTGGTCTCTGATGTGTCATCCAGACCTCCATCTATTCAGCCCAGGGAGGACTGTGCCTGCTGCCTTTGTTGGTGTGGATGGAAGAACAAAACAGGATAGATTAGCTAATCCCCTGCTGGCGGTGAGATGGGAGGCTGAAATTCAGCTCTGTGGACTCCTTGACTCTGGGGTTCAAGAAGTTCACAGTGTCCAGAGCCAGCCCTGCATGGCTCCCACCACTGACAGCTAGCCGAATGGCCCACTGGGCTGGTGGGAGGCCACAGCAGGTGAGTTTCCATTTTAACCCCATTGTTTAGCCAAATGAAGCCAAGATGTTCCTGCTCCCCACTGGAGAAGTCAGCCCAGCTTCAATAATTTCTGAGTGCTGACAGATAATTCAGAGATATTGGATATTTCACCACCTGGGGACTGCCCTTTGCTACTACAGCAATCAGTTACTGCCTGCCAACCAGGGGCCATGTGGAGGCCCTGGGCCCCCTCACGCCTTTACGATCAGGCTCCAGCGTCTTGGAAAATATTGCTTGAATTTATTTATATAATCATGTTAGGAAGGCGGTGAGTTATTGTGAAGTCAGCATTCTTCCATCTTCCTTCCCACTAATCCTTTGTTTGAGATTCTGCTTGAAGGACTCTGATTACTAATGCAATGACACGCTACCTGGTAAAGGGTAATCCAAAAAAAATTAAACCCCTTCACATATTGTATTTTTCACTCATAGCCACCTTTCTCCTAAAACTGAGTGCTGACATAAATCAATTAGCTACTGATTTTATGACTACCTGCATTTAAGAACACATGGGCTTTTGACACTGCCCTTCCAAGTAGTTAAGTCATCTTAAAGGTAAATGCTGCCTGTCATCTGGAGCACCAGCCCCTCAGCAGTTTCTCAGTAAAAGCAAAACACTCTGAACTGGGTTTGTCCTAATAAAAACAGAACACAGAACTGCCACCAATGTGGACACTGTGTGTGTTTTATGTTAGTATTGCTAAAACCAAAGGCTCTAGCCTGTTTCTTTGACATTCATAGGCCCCTAATATCATGCCCCTCCTCTTCCATTCATCATGGAATAAATGTGCAAATAAGTAAAATGGTGCTGCAGAGTCTGGAAATATTCTTCTTAAGGTGGTTCAGGAGACATGACATTGAACCTGTGGAGAAGGATTCTGATCCTAGGGCACCGAGTGATTCTGCAATAAACAATATTATAAAAATCACCTAAATACTATTTATTGGGTTTCAAATTTCCCATCAATCTATAGACAACCACACAGGCTTAACTATGGTTACAGAACAAAATATAAATGTTACCCAACTTTAATAATATAAAAGTAAATACAACACACCTGGCTGGGTGGAGGAGCTTAGGAGGGAATGGAGAAAAATGGAATGGGGCCAAAGTTGCATAAATGACCAGTAAGTGAAGGAAAATAGTGATTTAATCCTACGTAGCGGACTGGTATAGGGAAACTAAATCTTTTATTGTGGGAGGAAGTCAAAAGACAGTGTCTAGAATTGACCAAAAAACACTTTATAATTATATTATTTAGACATACGGAAGAAACTGCCAGAAGAACTAAAAATAGAAATGATTAAAGTATTTGCTTCAATTTATTCTATGGTGTTAGGAGTCAAGGTAGTGACTAAACTTGGGGAGAGGTGGATAAGTGGTTTTTGGGGTGCTGGTCATTTTCTATTTCTTGATCTGGATGCTGGTTACAAGAGTGTTCACTTCACGAAAAACATTATCCACATGCTTATTATATGTGTGATTTTTCGGTTTGTAGGGTGTATTTCAACTAAAAGTTTCCTTAATAAAAGTGGCTGCCTCTGGGGAGCAGGACTAAGTGAAATGAGCAGAGAGACAGGGTATTATTGGTTCTCATGATCAGGCCAGAGGATGGTTCAATTATTTTTAGCCGTGCAGATATTGCTTGGATGAAAATTAATTATTTTTATGCTGTTTCATTCTGGACTCTCAGGTGATTTCTCACATATAAAAAACATGGCCCTTAAATGCAAAACTCTGAACAATGTGCATAAACTCCTGGGGGATGAATATCAGCAGATTTGGGGAAGTGCTTTCTAAACATCAGAGCCCCCAGTAATCTGTGTAGTGAGGTCACTGTCACCGGGGTGCTCAAGTCAAACAGATCAAGAAGGAGCTTTTCCCAGGTGACCATGGAGGCAGTTTGGTCATTGCTGAGACTCTGCAACTCTGGGGTGCATTCTGGGGGTGCTGCATACACTTTGGTCTGAGGTGTCTGCATTTTTTCCCTTTTATTTTTTAACCTTTTTGGTTCTGAATAGAACTCAAAAAGTCAAGAATTCCAATGAAAAAGTACTCCTTATAAATTAGGACAAGATCAGAACTGGAAAGAGGAGGGTCAGAGAAAGCTCTCTTCTGCCTATTGACAGCGAAGATGAGCCACCAGTGGGGTAATCCTGGGGAAGAGAATACACCAGCTGAACAAGGAGAGTATAGATGGTTCACCACCTGGGGACTGCCCTTCACTCCAACAGTCTGCCCACCAAACAGGGGCCATGTGAATGGCCAATGGCATCAGGCTTCCAAGGGCTGAGAATTTAGGATATCTTCTGTTCTGACTGAGACTTCTACACCAAGGGTCAGCTTGGCCAACTGTGGCCCACGGGCCAAATATGGCCCACTGCCTGTTTTTGTACTCCCTGCAAACCAAGAATAGTGTGACATTTTTAAATGGTTGAAAAGTATCAAGAGAAAAATAAAACACGTCATGACACATAAAAATTATCTGAAATTTAAATTTTAGTGTCTACAAAGTTTAATGAAGCAGCAGTAACATAGCATTGCTCATCACTTATACATTGCCTGTATCTGCTTTTATTACAACAGCAGGATTGAGTGGTTTCAACACAAAACCTAAAATATTTATTATCTGGCCCTTTACAGAAAAAAAGGTTGCCAAGCCCTGCTCTACACCATGGCTAATATAAATAGCATGGGTTTACCCAGTGCTTTTAGCTCCCAAAATATTTGTCTCACTTTGTAATTGTTTTCTTGCTTAACATGCTGTAGAAGGAATTTGGAGTCACAGAACTGGAATCAAAGAATTAACAATCATAAAATGTGAGCAGGCTCTCATTTACAGGACCTCCCCCTTCCCCAGTTTTACATCTGAAAAAAAGTGGATTCTAGAGAAAGTGCCCCTACACCACCTTTCACTCTGGTCATTGCTTTGGGGTTCCTGCTGTGCACGACAAAATCCCTCTTAAGCTCCCTCCCAGCAGGAGGTTCAGAAGGGGAACTCCTAAGCCAGAGCTCAAGCACAAGAGCTTTGGGCCACGCTGCAGGTAAGACAAAATGGTCTACCTCAACTCATCAAACTGCCAATTTACTGAATTCATTGAGGCTTTGTTGAGGGGAAATTATAATTGGCTCCTAATCCTCCTATTTCTGTAAACAAGTGGGTTTTCCCTTAAGCACATTGGGTCTTTCTTCTCCGTTGTCCAAAAAAAAAAAAAGTGCCCCATTTTGATTTTTGGTGGGAAAACAGTAAAGGAAGAGCTGGAGTCCTCAGGCCTGTCCATCACTGGAGCCCTAAGCGATGGTGATGATGAACCAGAGGGGTCAGTAGGCAGGTTATTTGTTTGGCCAGTCCAAATGACTTATTATACCAGCCCCTGGCAAGGGAATAGAAAGGAAGAAGATAAAAAATCATAGCATCGATTTTTCCAGCACGTGAAACCAGTGATGTTATTTCCAGATCCATCCTTTCTGAAATTAAATTAAAAAGTTTAGCTCAGTTTGTCAATTTGCTGAAAACCATCTCCATCTGACTTTCTGCTTTGTAGTGAAGGGGCTCATGGAGGATGTTTTTTCCAGGGAAGCATTATTGCATTAGGAGAAGTGAGAGCTTTTGATGACGTTCCAGAATTTTAAGAGCTTTTCAACCCAATGAGGCGTCAATTTGCAAGTGTGTTTTCCATAACCATTAAGTGGACATTTTAACAGACGGGGGCTGTGGTGTGAGTTTTCCAGGACTGAGTTATAGCTGCAGGACTCTACATTCTTATTCAGAAATATAGTCTCTGAGGTGGGAGAATCATCTACCTGCCTCATAGATACACTTTTAAAAAACCCAAAGCATATTCCTCTTTTGCTTCAATTATGAGATTTTTCTTTCCTTCAAAAACAATAACTGTGCCGGTTATTTCAGGTGAGAAAACATAATCTTGAGACTGCCTCAAGGAGAGGTATTTTCCAAGCCCAAACTCACCCAGGTAGGGGGCTAATAAAAGCCTCCTGAAGGGCCAGGCAGGGGCAGACAGGAGTAATAAGTGGCCTGTCAGTCATCCTAACCAGCCAGAACCAATCAGACAGACTTGGGGAAAGATCACACACAGTTAACAGGCTGGGAATGCAGAGGGGTTAATAGAAACCTGTTCTATATCCCCTGGTTCACTGTGAGGAAGGTTTAATAATTACCTCCATGCTGCTTGGGGTTTCAATTTCCCCCAAGATCCCTGTTCACTGAAAGGTCAGGATCATGGTTTCCAGAAAAAGGTAAAGATGGCCAAGGGACAAGTCTTTTATCAAAAGTCATGGTCCAAGGACTTGAATCCTTCCACATGGTATGAGTTGCTCAAGAGTTTGGTCATAGGTTTGGTAGGATGTCCAGAGTGGCTTCAACAGGGCCAACAGCTGAATTCAATCTTCAAAAGTGGGTTCCCACTTATTCTTCAAAACCTGAATTGAGTGCCCCTGACTATGTGGAACCCTCCTCAACCTTTTTTGAGACAGAATTAGCCAGTATTCCCTCCCTGCTCCCAGAACATTTCACATATACTTCAGTGAATACCCTCCAGCACCCAGTGCTGTAAATTATCTGTGTATCTACAACAGTGTCTGGCACAAAAAGAGATGTTTCAGTAAATGTTAGTCAATTGCATGAAGAAAGGGATCCCAGAGAAACCACTTCAGGAGATAATGACAATGCTATGTCAGAAATTTTGGCTTGAGCTCATTATAATGTGGTTTGTAGTTGAGGACATTTTGGAAAAATCTAAAGGACTGCTTAAGTAAATCATGGCATATCCATTCACTAGACTATCATGTAGCCATTAGCCCTGATACAGCCGTTGTACATTTATTGCTTTGAAAAAATGTTTGTGACTGAAGGCATCACGATTCCAGACTTCAAGCTCTATTACAAAGCTGTAGTCATTAATACAGTATGGTACTGGCACAAAAACAGACACATAGATCAATGGACCCACAACTCTATGGTCAACTAATCTTTGGCAAAGCAGGAAAAAATATCCAGTGGAAAAAAGACAATCTCTTCAACAAATGATGCTGGGAAAACTGGACAGCAACATACAGAAGAATGAACACGACAAGATAATCTTCAAAGAGAAGAGGGTGACTAAAAATGGGGAAAGACCTAAAACCGTGTTATTTGAACTGCCAGAACTGAGTTTCCCTAATTGGAATTAAAACAAAAACCCTCGGATTTGGGCTGAAAGAAATAGAGCCAATGATAGCACTTACAGTGTGAGCTAAATGTTCTTAAGACACAGAGAGAGAGATGGCTAATGCTTCAGGGAAAGATATAAGGGAAAGCTTCATAAACGAAGTGCCATCTGAACTTGGCTCTAAACCCAAAAGCCGAAGGCGGTGCTCCCCTACCTTCAGCTGTCAGCTTCCCAAGTTCAGTTACGGCATTTCCTTGTACTACCTGTGTGATTCTCTACTTAGTATTTTTCTGTTAAGTGGTCTTGTTTTAAATAAATTTGTTTCCAAAGGTAACTTTATCTCACCAATTATATGGAAAAACCAATATTGCAGGCCACAGACAAAAGAAGGCAATCATAAAAATGCATTTTTATTTACTTATTTATTTATTTTTTGCAGGTATTGAAGAATTTTATTGTTCAATTTTATTTATTAAATTTTTATTTTAAATTTTGTATATTTTTATATACCATGTAAGCCATGTGTAGTTTATAGACGGAACATTTTGGAAGGAACTTTTTTATTGTTATGTTAATCACCATACATTACATCATTAGTTTTTGATGTAGTGTTCCATGATTCATTGTTTGTGCATAACACCCAGTGCTCCATGCGGTACATGCCCTCTTTAATACCCATCACCAGGCTAACCCATCCTCCCACCCCCCTCCCCTCTAGAACCCTCAGTTTGTTTCTCAGAGTCCATAGTCTCTCATGGTTTTTAAACACTTCAAAGTTGTTAAATTCTAGTTAAGTGTTGGTGGCCAAAAGCTCTCCACCTGTTTCTTCTTTGTAATAAAGGAGAGATTAACAAGTATTATAGAGGTGTTAAAGACATGGTCATCCCCCAAGGAACTCTGTCCTGACCAGAGAAACATGAGAAGGGGCAAGCTTTTCACCCCACTGGGACTTGAGGCCTCCAGGACTGGGGGACAGCATAGCAAAGGGGGTCCGGGGCACAGGCTTGCTGGAAGCTACAGGGAGTCAGTGGGGATGGAGTTGGAGAGGCTGGTTAGCACCACTGGCACATGTAGGTCCAGGAACCATACACACATTTCTCATTGCAATCTTGTTACACTGTTTTCATGGTTGTGCCATGTGAATATATTACCCATTCAAACAAAAGATTACATAGTTATCATGCATACTCACACACATACACTCACAATCCCTTGGACAACAATATTCAAAACAACCAAGTGGTCCAGACCTGCTACAGAGCAAAGGCCTTGGAGTTGAGCTGCCTAGGGTTAGATCACAGCCCTTCCATTTCTTAACACTGCGGTCTTGAGTAGACATCTTAACCTTTCCAAGCCCCGTTGTCCCAATCTGTACAAGGGGGGATATGAACAGTGCCTGCCCCTGGGTCAGGGGACACGTTAACAAGGTGATGGGTGTAAAGCCCTTTGCCCTCCACAAGCATCTGATGAATCATTGTGTTACTACAGCCACACCTGTCTCTGGGGTCCTTTGCTTATTTTAAGTGCATCTCCATGTGTATCTTTTCCTATCCATCTCTGTCACCCTTATTTGCTTCAGTTCTAAAATAAAACTGAAGCATATTTTGTGTCATTTATTGTGTGTAGTTAATAGACTGTCCTTTTCCCTGCTCTTAATTTTAGTAAGCTAACAAGGAGAATGTTCCCATTTCTAGAAGCAAATACGCTGGCTACATTAAATTGCTTTTTACTTCCTTAGGCTTCCAATTGATTTCAGGGGTGCAGGTCAGTGATTTTGATAGCAAAACTGTTCAGCAGTCCTGGTGCAGACTGTAGGTCTGTCTGTTCGTGTGTGGGTACCAAGGATGTGGGCACATGCACACGCATGCACACACACACACACACACACAAAATGTGTACTGGCAAGAATGGGCTTTCCCATCAAGCATCCTCCAAAACCACAATAGCAAGTGAAGAGCCCCAGAGAGATTGAAATGTTTCTGTTGAGTTCTGTTTCTTTGAATACTGCTGCTGCAACTCTTTATAGAAGTCAGTAAATCTCAGTTTAACTGCCGCTACTGATTGGGGAGGGCACAAAAGAAGGTGCAAACGAGTTTTGGCTGGCTCCTGAAGTGTCCATTACAGACGGCGTTGAAGACATGATGTATTTGTTTTTTAGTTTGCAGACGCGCTCACAGCTCCATCACCTTCCACCCCTCCATCATCCAGGGCTGCTTTCTAAAGATAGACAGAAGGTTCCTGCAGGACCCTGGTTCCTCACTCATTAACAGTGATCAGTAAACCCTGTGGTATTCATTAAAATGTTTCTCTGCTGCTCAGCAACAACATTTTTTTCTTTACAAGCCAAATTTCGCTGCTGTGAGGTCAAAGAAATATATAACAGTTATGATGAAGGTAATGTCCACCGTAGTTTTTTGTTTTGAGTATATCCTGGGGGCGGGCAAGCAGTTGTGATTTATTTCTGCTCAGACCCATGAGCCTCATTTGAATATTTACTGGGGTTGTGCTCACCTCCAATGGGGCCATGCAAATGTGCAGAAGGGTGAAGAGCCAAAAAGTGACAGCCTTCTACCCAGAGAAGCCGGTGACTTCTGACCCTACCTGAGCTTGTTTTTATGACTTTCATATCCTTGAAGTTATTTAAAAGAAGATGAAATATGACAGGTGCTGGGGTTACCAAAAGCAGCAAGTTGATTGCATTCCGGGCTGCCAGTGGGAACCCCCTCCCAGAACGTCGTCAGCACATTTAAAAGTGTGCAGTTCATTGCTGTCCTTTGCACTTCTCCCCTGACCTGCAGAGCAAACCTGGCATGTAGACAGGTGGAGCTAGACATTTGTTTTTTTCTGGCCAACTTCTCTTTTAGGTATGTCTCCATCCCCCAACCTCAGGGCATGAGGTCAGGTGAGCCTGACTCCTTCCCACTCCTCAGCATCCAGGGATAGGCATGTGGCCAAGCCCAGCCAATCAGAGCTCTCTTCTGGCCAGAGTGATTGCTTCAAGGATAGGTATGTGACTTACATTGGGCCAGGGAGAGCCTTCCCTAGGACTTCTGAAAGAACTATGAGAAAAATGTTCTCTCGTTCCTCGGTGGTTATAATCTGGCATGATGTAAGCCTGGAGCCAAAATGTGGGGAGAGCCCTCATCATGGGAGAATCCGACATAACAACAGCCAAGATCAGAGATGGAAATAGAACTCTGAGGACATTGTTTGATGACTGGATGCAGCCTGGCCTGAAGCTATTCTTGGTATTTTTCATTAAACGGAGGCAATAAATTCCTCTAGATTAAGCTATATTGACTTGGGTCTCTGACACAATCAAAAGATGCCTGACTAATCGAGATGCCTTTTTACTATAACCTGAGAAGCATAGAGGATATTGCTTGCCTATAATACTTTCCCCACCAGCTCCCTAAAGCCAAATTTTACCCCAGAGTTTACTACTCTCTTACTGCCTCTTCTGAAAGCAGTTTCCTAAAATATCACTTGCACATGAATCCTCATCTCAGGGTCTGCTTCTTGGGACCTCAAACTAAGAGTGTGAGGATTAAATGAAATGATTTGAAGAAAGTATTTAACACAATGCTTGACTCATTTTATATCCTTGATAAATGTTGAATATTATTCTTACTCTTTTTGTTGTTTTGTTATGTTGATAGAGGACCTTGAAGCAGGATACAATTTTTTGACATCCAATTCTGTACTTTTCCAACTATGCCAGTGTTCCCTAAAATGCCAGACATATACCACAGTTGTCCACAAAATGATTTTTACTGTTAAGCATTTTAATAATTTTTCAAGTTAAATAGTTAAGGCACGTGAGTGTTGTTTATGATAGTGGTTATAAAGTTTCTTTATAAAATGAACGTCTTTAAGTTCTAAATATGAATCAATTTTTAAGTAAATAAAGGATACGCCAAGCTTTATGAAGATAAGGCAAAAATTGTGGGACTGATATACTAACAAAACTCGGGACTACCCCTTACTACCCACTAGCCCAAATTTTCTATGCCAATGACTTTACAGTCACAGCTAAGGTCTTGGAGGGCCCTGGTGGAAATGAGCAGTGAGCCAGAGATCCCATTGTAGCCATTATTGTGCACCTTACATGCTGATGCTGGGCTCTGCGGTTGCTGGAGGAAGGGAGGGGGATGAGCAATGGGCTGAGAAGAGAAATGTGGCATCTGTGGGAGCTGAAAAGAAATGTAATTTGGGTGCCTCAGCCTGAGAGGAAGATGAATAAGAACACAGTAAGTGAGAAACTGCAGCCTGAAATGTTTTCCAGGTAGGATGGAGATGCCCCAACACGAGGCTGGCCCCTCTCACTAAATGAGATTGCTCTTCCCTCTCACCTTTCCCCAGCCCCACTCCTATAGACACAGTCATCGTCCAGATCCAGAGTCCATCAATGATCCTCACATTATAGCAGCCTGGCTGGCAACACAAACGAAGTCACTTGCAGCGTCTTTAGCCTAGGTTGTGGCCCAGAAGGGACACCTTCAGATGGTCCACTTTCTTCATTCCAGTGCTAACCAGCACAGAAAGCTCGGTGTTGCCAACAGCTCACCAACAGGTGGAGTCCAGAGATTGGCTGATCTCTGCAGTGAGGGTCTGGACTGTCTTTTCTGGGTCTTTGGCCCAGCCTCAACCTTCTCTCTAAGGAAATATGCCATGCCCTTTATATAAGGTGCTGTTTGTGTCCCACCAAAATTCCCATCACTGGACCAGTTACAAATCATGTACATTGCATGTTTGGGTGGCTAAGAGCTTACAGCTGCACTCTTATCCAGAGAATTGTCCTTGACTAATGAGAACCAACTTGCCCAGGGAAGCCTGGGGGCCTTCAGGCAGTAACTGGCACATGGGTATGTGTATAAAAGCCTGGTCACCTTGCCTCAAGATGATTCAACTTCTTTAGGGCCATTCATGCTCTGAGAACTTTTGAGGGATCTGGCTGAGGCTACATGTCAACTGAAACCACATCTTTGCTTCTTGCTCCATCTTACATTGCCTTCCTCACTCTGTTTCAAGTTTCTTCTGAGTATCCTCCCTCAATAAATCACTCAAACAAGAATTCCCTTCACAGTCTCTGGTTTTAGGGAAGCTGACCAAAGATACCTTTATGCATTAGACAAGATGCTTTGAGCGAAGGAAGGATAACCTGGCTCTAGTAGGAGCCAGCTCTGGCTGACATTTTCCCTAAATGAAGATAGTGTGACAGAGGTTGTTGAGAAGAAGGTAAGGGGCCTGGTTCACTCTGTCAGGCAGTGCTGAGGAGCAAACCTCTGGGAGGGCAGGGACCATGGATAACTCCAGGTAATCTCAGCACAGAGGGAGCCCTTCTATCTGTAGGTCTCTGGCCTTCAAAGGCAACATGGTATGTCAATTAAAAAGGGGGAGGGGCACCTGGGTGATTCTTGATTTCAGCTCAGGTCATGATCTCAGTGTCCTGGGATCGAGCCCCACGTCAGGCTCCACACTCAGCACGGAGTCTGCTTGGGATTCTCTCCCTCGGCCCCTCCCCCTGCTCATGCTCTCTCTTTCCCTAAAATAAATAAAATAAATCTTTAAAACAAAGGAGGGGGTGTACTCAGTTCCAACTCTTTAGAGCATGTAGGATAAAAGCCAAGCCCCTTACTATGGCCACCAAGGCCTCACATGACTCAGCCCCTGCCTACTCTCCAGACTCATTTCATATCACTCCCCCTCACTCACCATCCTCCAAGCCACAGTGGCCTTCCTTCTGACCCTATATAATGACTAATTTTTCTCTCAGGGTATTGTCTTTCCTCCTTCTAGGAATCCCCTCCCCACCTCTTCCCATAAATGAATTCTCATTCAGGACTTAGCTTCAGTGACCCTTCTCAGAGAAGTTTTCCCTAACTACCTGGTCATTATTTGTCACATTTCCCTGTTTTATTTTCTTTATAGGAGTTATCATTTGAAATTATCTATCTATCTATCTATCATCTATCTATCTATATTTGTATGCTTGTAAATTTATGTTGTAAAATCTATGTTGACATAGAATGATCTGAATCCTCAGTACTCAGGACATATCAGGCATTTAGTAGGTGCTCAATAAAATCTTACAAGTAAAAGAATGACAATGCTCAAGCTTCTGAGTCTCTGTCCCAAGTGTTGTATTACCAGGAGAGAAAAACTGATTGTCTCAGCTTGACCACATATCCCCTTCCCCAGACCACTTAGGGTCATGTCATACAGACATGCCCACTGAAGGCTCCCCCATGAAGACTGAGCACCAGTTCTGGAGAAGGAAGATCCTAAGCTGAGGAGCTCCCCAATTGGTGATTGCCATACGAAGGAGGCATGACTCAAACTCACAGCTGCTGCCACACCCTCACTGCCATGCCTCCTGCTATAAGCTCACTCCATGGGTGCTGGTTCCTGCCTCTCTAGCTGGACTGAAATAGTCCCTTTGGGTTTTGTGTGCTGAAACCTCGGCTCTGATCTCTGCAGCTGGGCCTCTCCTCAGTGTCATTAATCCTTCTTCTCTCCAATGAAAGGGGAAGCGTTTAACATCTCATCAGCTAACATGACCACCGAAAACACTGATGCTTACATTTCCATTTTCTCCATGATCACATTCACACACGTCATTTTATCCAGTTATTAAAACCTCCCTGTGAGCTAAAAACTGGAGGATGAAGTGTTTGCTCCCCTAAAGCAGGAGGCTGCCTAAGATTGAAGCCAACACAGATGAAAGGAGTATGAAGTGATGGGGAGGCAGAGTCCTGAAGAATTGTCTGGGCCTCTGGTTCTTGAGCCAGTTCTACCCATAGACTATTTAGACATATGCACCTGCCCACCACAAATGTGTGTGTGTGTGTATATATATATATATATATATATATATATATATATATCTTCAATTTGCATTGAGTTTCTGTCATTTTCCACTTGAAAAGCCCGGATGATTATGAAGTTCCTGTCAACCTGACATTCTGCAGCCCTACTCCCAAAGACACTCAGAATTTTAAAAAGACCTTTTGATTCTGCCCCTTAAGTTCCAACTTAAGTAGGTATGCCATATACCAGAGTGGGAAAAACAGGCAAACTCTGAAGCCGAAATATCTGGGTTCAAATCCTGGTTCTTGCACTTATTAACTGTATGACCTTGAGAAACTAACTTAATCTCTCTGCCTGTGTCAGTGAGGATAGTATAGGTTATATTATGATAACAAACAATCCTAGAATCACAGTGGTTAAAAATAATAAAATTTATTTTGCACTTATAATTCTTGTCCATCATAGATTGTCTGAGGCTTTTTCCACATATTATCTTCACTTTAGGCCCCCAGTTGAGAGAGTACCCAACATATGGAGCATTGTCAGTCTCTGTGACAGCCAGAAAGAAACCAATCACATGCTGGCTCTTAAAGCTTCTATCTGGAAGAGATGCATGAAGCTTAGCCTCACAGTTTTTTTAATCAAAGCAGTTCACATGGCTATACCTAACTTCAAAGTAGGTAGGCAAATGCAAACTCATCATATATTCAAGAGGGAAACCAAAAAAACCATCTGAACACTGCCAATAACCACTACAGTTCCCTCAAATGTAAAATATGAATAATAATTGTACCTACGCTAGGTTTGTCCTAGGAATTAAATAGGTTAAATCACAGAAAGTGCTTAAAATAGTGTCAGCACACAATAAGCATTCAATAAATGTGACCTGTAGTTAATAATGTGTGCTGTGCCCCCTGCCCTGGGTCTCACGAATACGCACAGACACTCTATGAGAAGAGATTTATACTACTGCTGCTAAGTGACCTGTCTACCAAAGAACTAGTAAAAATATGTCCTGGTCACATCTTACTGCCAGACGTCAACAACGAGAGGCACAAAGGCCAATTTGTAACTTGATTACAAACCACGGAATGGGTTTATAATTCAGCCACCACCAGCATGTAGATCCTTCCAAGTCTACAGTAAAAGCAGAAATCAACGGACTCCCTAAAAATGGTCAACTCTTTGGGTTGACCACACCATCTCTGCTCCTGAATCCCCACTGCAATATAGGGATAGGACTCAGCAAGCATTTCCTCATAACACAGATATGACCAAAACACTTGGTCCACCCCCTCAACAGGACCATTTTGGGGTTTTTGTTTTGTTTTGTTTTTTGGGGGTTTTATTGTTTTTTTGTTTATAAGATTTTATTTATTTCTTTGACAGAGAGATAGAGAGCATAGGTAGGCAGAGCAGCAGGCAGAAGGCGAGGGAAAAGCAGGCTCTCCGCTGAGCAGGGAATGCGATGCAGGGCTCGATCTCAGGACCCTGGGACCATGACCTGAGCTGAAGGCAGACGCTTAACCGACCGAGCCACCCAGGCGCCCCCTCAACAGGGCCATTTTGATCATCTCCAACAAAACACTTTCTGATCTTGAGGGTAAACATAGAAGCATAAGACAAAGGAAATTTGTTTTTTAAAATCCCCATGTGGAACTTTAAAATAAGATTATACCTAGGATTACATCCTAAGGGTAAACTCTCAAAGCTATATGTTCAAAAATGTTCAATGTTCATCACAACATTGTTTGTGCAGCCAAAAGCTGGAACTGATGTCAAGAGCTATATGATTAAATAAGACATGGTGAATACATTTAAAAAGAACTAGAATTAAATGGAAAAATTTAAGTGAATTCAAAATTAATGGTTGCCCTTACAATAATTAGTATTAATATTATGTCCATTAAAATAGATCAAGTAGCTCTATGTGTACTAACATGTTGCCTCTATCAAATATTAAGTGAAAGGACACAAGGCAGAGCTGTACCTATATTATAACCCCATTTGTATACATTTTAAGAATGTATGTATATGTAGGCTGGTATAGACCTTAAGAAATTAACAATTTCCCTGGGGAACGTACTTCTGAAGGTGGGGGGGTTGTGTGGTAAAGGAAGGAAGGAGAAGAGAGGTGTGTTGTTTGCATGATTCACCTTCTCATGCCATCTGCATTTTTATCATATGTCTATGTTGCATTTATATTTAGAATTTATTTTAAAATTTTAGGGAGTAGTAATTATTTGACCACACAGGAACAGCTCTTAACATCTCTGGAGAGTCTAGGTGAAATTTACTGGTCAAGGAACTGGATCTCAAGCATCTTCCTGGGCTAGGGATAAAGGACATACCTGGCCAGGGAGGACCTCCAACCCTGCCAAGGCTGGCTTCTCCTGGGGTGTGAGGGAGACCGCCAGAGACAAGAGGCAGCCAGAGGCCTTACATGTGAGAACATGAGGGCTTTTATCCAAGCCACTGAGCTGCAGTGGTGTGGCGATGCATGAGCAGCTCTGCTCAGAGATTAAAGGGGCTCTGGTTGGCAGAATATCTGGGCTCCCCAGGGGTAGCAGTAGTCCCTGGGGATGGGATACATTCCTCATAGGCCTGGTCACCACAAGCACCCCCAGTGGGAGTACATTTCTAAGTGTTCAGGGGTGTTTTCAGGACTGAATGAGGTAAAGTTTATGAATGTGGATTAGAAAGGAAATAGAAGGTGAGCACTGCTACCATCATCCCATTTTTACAGATAAGGAAAATGAGGCAGGGTCGGGGAATGTGCCCCTGCTCTCATGGTCTCATGATGGTGGGGGAGGGGAGCCAGGATTCAAACCTAGGCTGTCTGGCCCCTAAGCCTAAGCTCTGAGGCCATACATTTCCCTGCCTCTCTAGGATGCCCTACAAAACTCTAGCTCCATGCGGGCAAGGACCTCCTCATCTGCCTCATTCACTGCTGTGTTCCCAGTGCCACACGAAATGTTTGTCAGTAAACCAAGGATCAAATTGTTCATTGACCTCTCCTGTGCTGTCCCCCGTTTCCTGAGGAAGCTCCGGTGGGATTGGCAGGCAGCCTGCTGTCAGTGCCCATGGCTGAGGGTACCGGAACTTGTGCTTCCTGGGTAGGCTCTTTTCCCTCATTCCTTCCAGCTGGCTCACCAGAGGCCAGCAGAGACCTCAATCCCACCTGAAGGAAGTCCTGCTCTCTGCCTCAGACCCCCAGAGCATAGGCCAGCTGCCCCAACTTCCTTGGCCCTATACCCTGACTCTTTTGGACAGAATTCTCAGGCTATGCCCCAGGCAGAGCGATGCAATAAACAGTTTGGGTGTCAGGCACCTGGCTTCTTGTCCAGGGCTGGCTACCATAATTCTTAAATAAATGTATTCTCTGGCTTTGTGACCTGGAAAAAGCTATATATGTGCTCTATAACTCAGTTTCACTATCTATAAAATGGGTCCTGTTCAACATGCCCTCACTCATAGCTTTGCTGCCAGGCACATGTGCATTATTATAGGTTTAGTAGATGCTTTGATGCACTTCCCAGATCCCTCCTTTAGGACAAAGGCACTCCTTCCCTCAGCTGCTGGAGCATTGGCTACTGATGGTTCAGAGCTGAGGCCCTCCCCAGGAGCTTCCTGCAGCAGAGGGAAGCTTCCTCTCCCGAGATAGCACCTTCTCCATGGGAGCAGCCCTCATCAGACTCCTATCCTAGTGAGGGAACAGAGGCTGGTCCCCCTATCTCAATTCCGGACATCCTGAAGCCCATCCCAGCTGCAGAGCTGCCCAGGGGATCATCTCAGAACTTTATTGTGACTGCACTGCAGCCCAGCCTCCCCCTCTGCCCAATCTTGCATCCCTTGCTCTGCACAGATTTTGATCCTGCAGTCTCTTCCCATCAAACTTCTGTGTGTAAATTTCTCATTCAAAATCTGTTTCAAAGGAAAACTGACCTATGACAATAGGAGAAACCACTTGTTCAAAATTGAAGTTTATTAATTAAAAAACAACATTAGCACATTACAAAACATTTGGGGGGAACAGAATCAAGAAAAAGAAGTACGTATCATGGTCCCACTGCAATAAAGCACACTCAATCATGTATTATTGAAAACATGGGAAATCAGTGACAAGCCTTCATGTGGTAATTTGCTCTTTCCTCCAGTCTTTTTCTCTATACATATATTTTTCATAAAACTATAACCAAACAACCTTATATACACCATTTTCACCTGCCATTTTTGCTCAGCATAGTTAGCATTATCTATGTTATTTGAGTCCTTTGAACCATTTTTAGCATAATAACTCCTTGAGTAATGGGTTACTGTGAGTGGACTGTCTCCTTAATTGTATACATGCAGCCTCATTCAGGATTTAAAATTATGAATTATACTGTGATGAACATTTCAGGGCATGGCCTTTTCCATATTTAGAATTACTTTCTTGAACTAGACTTCCAGAAGTAGAATGTATGTAAACTGTTTTGTGATGGGTGGGCGCCTTGATGTACAATCAGGAAAGCTGAGTTAGTAGGTTTCCTGCTTTTTAGCTTTGTGATCTTGGACAGCTCACACAACCTCTCTGGGCCCCAGGTACCCCATGTGGAAAGCGTGGAAGGACAGGGAAGGAGTGGGACAAGAGCTCCTTTAAGGGGGCTCTGTGCTGGCATTCTGCTTTTGAGAATGACCTTCGGAGAGACCGAGGGGCCTGTGGCCCCAGAGTCTCACCTGCTGGTATGTGAGAGGAAGGATTTGCCGCTTAGAGGTGAGCTGTAATGAATTCTCCTCTCTCCTTTCAAGTCGTTGGAAGGTTTATGGTTGGATTAATAGTGTTATGAATTGAGTTAAACAAGGCCTTCCTTCCCCTAGGACTTCAAATAGTGGAAATCAGATGAACCCATAATCCTCTTCCACATGCAGCAACTTTATTAAAATCTTAGTATAAAGAGAGGAGCAGAGCTGAGGGGGTGGAGGACTGAGGCAGGGGTGGCAGTCGGCTGGAAGGAGCTTCTGGGGTCCAGAGCAAAACATGAAGCAAGGTGGGGTATCATATGTTTACAATTGTCTAATAAACAATTAGTTTATTTTTATTTTTTTCTTTTATTTATTTTTTATTATGTTATGTTAGTCACCATACAGTACTTCATTAATTTTTTTTAAAGATTTTTTATTTATTTATTTGAGAGAGAAAGAGAGTGAGAAACAGCATGAGAGGGGACAGGGTCAGAGGGAGAAGCAGGCTCCCCGCTGAGCTGGGATCCCGATGTGGGACTCAATCCCAGGACTCCGGGATCCTGACCTGAGCTGAAGGCAGACGCTTAACCAACTGAGCCACCCAGGCACCCCAGTACTTCATTAGTTTTTGATGTAATGTTCCATGATTCATTGTTTGCATATAACACCCAAGTGCTCATTGTAATACGTACCCTCCTTAATACCCATCACCGGGACCAACCCATCCTCCCAACCCCCCTCCCTTCTGAAACCCTCAGTTTGTTTCCCAGAATCCATAGTCTCTCATGGGTCGTCTCCCCTTCCAATTCCCCCCCTTCACTTTTCCCTTCCTTCTCCTAATGTCCTCCATGCTATTCTTTATGTTCCACATATAAGTGAAACATATGATAATTGTCTTTCTCTGCTTGACTTATTTCACTTAGCATAATCCCCTCCAGGTCCATCTATGTTGATGCAAATGATGGGTATTCATCCTTTCTAATGGCTGAATAATAGTCCATTGTATCTATGAACCACATCTTCTTTATCCATTCATCTGTTGAAGGGCATCTTTGCTCCTCCACAGTTTGGCTATTGTGGACATTGCTGCTATGAACATTAGAGTGCATCAAGATAAAGAGCTTTCTGCACAGCAAAGGAAACAGTCAACAAAACAAAGAGGCAACCCACGGAATGGGAGAAGATATTTGCAAATGACACTACATATAAAGGGCTGGTATCCAAGATCTATAACGAACTTCTCAAACTCAACACCCAAAAAACAAATAATCAAATCAAAAAATGGGTAGAAGACATGAACAGACACTTCTCCAAGAAGACATATGAATGGCTAACAGACACATGAAAAAATGTTCAACATCATTACATCAGAGAAATTCAAATCAAAACCACATTGAGATACCACCTTATACCAGTTAGAATGGCAAAAATCAACAAGGCAGGAAACAACAAATGTTGGAGAAGATGTGGAGAAAGGGGAACCCTCTTACACTGTTGGTGGGAATTCAAGTTGGGACAGCCACTTTGGAAAACAGTATGGAAGTTCCTCAAAAAGTTAAAAAAAAAAAAGAGCTACCCTATGACCCAACAATTAGTTTAATTAGAACATTCAGATGAAGCTAAAGTCTCCTTTGTCATCCTTCCAAGTGCAGGTCCTGCTATCCATGGAAGTAATCAAATAGTTGGGATCAGAGAATGAGGTGGCTAAAGGGACTTTTTAATAGTTCTGATACTTTTAAGCTATTAATTTGATGTATTTTTCTGGACCTGTTTATCCTTTACCAGAATACAAATATGTAGATGATTGATTGACTGATATAGGTATATAGATATAAATATTTTTCCACAGAAAATGTGTAACATTATTTTGTATGATTTCTTAGCATAAATGAGATCTTATTGAATATGTTGTTTAGCCATTTGCCACTATCCATACTGACATACAGAGATCTAGTTCAGTCCTTGTAACTGCTTGGTAGTATTCCATCATTTGAATATACCACATTTTATTTCATTGTTCCCCTGTTCTTGGGCACTGAGGTGTCTATTGCTCTTTGCTGATAAATGCCACGATGCAAAGAGCATCCTGGACCCTGTATCTATGTGCACATGTGCAGTGCATCTCTGCAGTGAGTCCAAAGCAGTGGAGTTGCTGGGTTCTAAGGGCTGGCATCTCCCCAACCCTCTCAGGGGTCAGGAGCAAACCAAACAGCCAGTGGTTCCAAATTCCTAGTCTAAAGTTCCAGGCATCCAGTCAGCCTCTTTCATGGGAGCAGGAAGAGTAGATGATTCCATTTTACAGATCAGGTCCAGAGAAGTAAGGTGATTTGCCCACATTCATAGAGCCTGTAAGAGATGAAGGGCAAATAAATCAGAAAGTGATGTAGTCAGAGGAAGTCAGGGGAGGAGTTTGGACAGAACTGGCTTGCTAGCTGGGCAGGAGCAGGGAGAAATACCTCCTCCCCAAAGGTATCCTGGCATCGACAGCACCTGTGTTGTCTAAACACACTCAGAACCCCGACAGAAAGAACTCCAACAAGCCCTCGCTAATTGCTATCATCTAAATGAAGTGATTCATACTCCTTTGCCCGTGCATAATTAGCTAATAAATTACAAATGAGTCATCATCTCTCAAGAGGCAGTAGGGAGGAGAGGAGCCATCATACCCTAGTTTTCCTTTGGGACTATCACTAAATCATGGTTCCCTTGGAATCTCAAGCAATTTTTCCCCTTTATTATTACAAGGCTATTCTTGGCTTTGACAAATCAGAACTTCTGAAATCACCAAGCCAAGCATTTGTTCCCCCAACTACCTCTTTCAACAGGGAAGAACTCCATCTTATATGACACATATCTGGTTTATGACATGACCTTCAATAGCCCTTCTATAAGGAAAAGACAAGAAAATGCAATGGGAATAGTACACTGGGTGCTCTCAAAGCAGCCCTTTTCCTGGCCTGTGAACTCTATGAGGGGTGCCAGTGGTTGCTGTCTTGAAGGCAAACATTTGCTTCCACGTCTGAATTTGGGAATTGTTTACCTGGACCTGAGGCCTAACCTCCTGAAGAATCTCCCATCCTGAGGAAAGAGGCAAGGCCCTGGCATTAACGTTTTGAACAAGTGCCCCAGGGGCTGCTAAATTTGAAGTCACTCGGCTAAGAATGAACATTTGTTTTTGTTAGGCAAAAACACAGTTCTTGATGACTGCCAGGGAGCAGATGTCTGGGTATGTGACCTATCCCCCTTATCTGAGCACACTGGATTATCATCCTCCTTCCACAGAGAACCTCAAAGTGTCTTACAAGCTCTCAGGAGCATTGCTACCCCATCTCAGAAACTCCACAGCACTGATTTCTCCTGCCATCCCAACATCTACCCGCTGGTACAAACCAACAATGGTCTGAGATGTTGATGCACCAGGGAACTGGAGTGCACCATACTGGGGGTGTATAAATTAGGGCTTTTTCACTTGTTGAAGCAATAGAAATCAACCCAAATGGTTTTAAGTCCTTTGCAAGATGAAAAAGTTCTGGAGACTGTTTGCACAACAATGTGAATATACTTAGCACTACTGAACTATATACTCAAAAATGGTTAAGATGAGGTAAGGATATGAAGAAATTGGAACCCCTGTGCACTGTTGGTGGGAATATAAAATGGTACAGATGCTGCATAAAACAGTATCAAGTTTCATCAAACAAATAAAAAAATAGAACCACCTGATGATTCTGCAATCCCACTTCTGGGAATATATCCAAAATAATTGGAAACAGGATCTCAAAGAGATATTTGCACCCTCATGTTCATCGAAACATTATTCACAATAGCCAAGAGGTGGAAGCAACCTAAATGTCCATCAGTGGATGAATGGATAAAGAAAATGTGATAGACAGATACAGTGGAATATTATCCAGCCTTAAAAAAGAAGGAATTCCTGTCATCTGCTACTACATGGGTAAATCTTAGGGACATTATGTTAAGTGAAATAAGTCAGTTTCAGAAAGACAAATACTGTAGGATTCCATTTATATGAGGTAGCTAAAGTAGTCAAAGTCATAGAGCAGAAAGCAGGATGGTGGTTGCCACGGGCTGGGAGAGAGAAAGGTGGGGACATATTCTTCAGCTGGTAAACAGTTCCAGTCATGCAAGATGGGTGGGAGGTGTCCTGGGCATTCTGTTGCACCACAATGCCCGTGGCTGACAATATTATGCTGTATACTTGGAAATTGTTGGGAGGGTAAATTTTATGTTATTTGTTTTATTTGCCATGATAAAAAAGAATATATTGTACAAATATTTCCATGTCAATAAATACTACATCATCCCCCCAAATGATTAGATGGTAAATTTTATGTTATGCTTATTTTATCACAATTAAACATTTTTTTTGTTTAAGCCAAAAGAAGAATTTAAAGGCTCATGCAGTTAAAAGGAATTATCTTGAGTAATAGATTTGGAGAACTGATCATGTAAACCACCACCTGCTAAGAAATTATTTGATTGTTAGAAGAATCTAGAAATGCAAAGCCATAGATTGCTACCCTGTTGTGTCAGGGAATCCCAAGAGGAACCAAGAGGAAACTCAGGAACCAAAGATCATTCTTCTCCAGGGGACTGTTCTGTGCTAGACCCTTGGCTTTTCCTTCCACATTTGTTTGGATTTGAACGTGCCCCCTTGACTCTCTGTGCCTCAGTTTCTCCATCTGGGCCAGGTGGGGGCTGTAGCAGTTTGTTGATATTTGTGACTCTTTAATCATTAACCTTGTATGATCCCATCTTTAACTTTTCTTTTCCTGTCTCCTGTTTTCTTTTTTACTTCTTTTGTTTTGGTGAAGTCTTGAAAAAAAAATTAAAACCTCACACACTTTCCATATGGTGCCCTTCCTGGAGGCCAGCCAAGTCCCCAGCTCCCTAGGGCTGGCATGATGCATATGCATGGGCCAAGAAGGCTGTCCAGCCACCCGCAGTGTGATCACAGCCTGTCGCCAAAAGCATCCGTGCCAGCCTGCCTCAACACCACTCTCCCTTCCCGTCAGTCCCAGATTTCCCCTGCACTGTCAGGCCTCTGGATTAGCGGCACTTCTCAAGGCATCTCCACAAGCCCAGTTCCCACACCGCTGATCTTGGCGGGTGTGGATGGGAAAGGAAGGGGGTGGCCGCAGAGTCACAGAAGGCCTCAAACTTAGACTCCACATTGTCACCAAATGATGTTATAAATAAGGTCACATCAATGCACAAGAGCACTGATCCTCCAACTTTAAACATGGGTCCTCTCACCGGACCCTACCACCCGGTGGGAGCTGTGAATTAGGTTCTTAAAAATAAATCCTGTAATTATCTTGTGAATAGCAAATTGCCTTGTAGGACATTGCCACCCGTGGTAGAACACTGAAGACCAGAATTTAGTCCAGGATCTTAGTGACGTGTAGCTATCATTCAGACCATGACTGGTATAACACTACCTGGCATATCAAAATTTTTGAAGTGTCATTATTTTCCCATAAATGTTTCAACATTTTACATTAGTCAAAATTATTCAGTCAGGTGTTTTATGGGAGCAGAGTAGTAAATTATTCTGTTGCATCTGCTTTAGTGTAATTTGTTCAAAGAAAACATTTAAAAATACAATTTTCTTTACCCCATTTTGGCATTTCTTCATTTTTTAATATGGAGGAGGAATCAAAATATGGATATTACCCCAATGTCTCTTTACTCCTAAAAGTCTTGTGAGCACCTACTGTGTGTGAATTGACTGATTCCTGCAATATCCCATGAGAAAGACACACAGGACAGTAAAACCTCCATCAGCCAGATTTGTCCTCCAAAGGGCCTGGTGGCCAGAGCTCTTTGTACCTGTCTCCCAGCACCAGTCTGGGGTTCACCTGGGGCAAAGGAAGCCAGGTGATGTGAGAATACATTCAGCGTAGGAGCCACTGGGCCATGTGAGAGCCCTTTCAAGGGGAGCTGTCTATAGACCCCTTTCTGTCTCCTTTCAAGGTCTTTTTCTTGCTCCTCCTTATCTTTGGTGTTTCCAGTGGCTAAAACCACAGAACTGAAAACTTCTGCTCAAACTTAATCAAAAGCAGGTGGAAAACACAAAGCATAACAGACTGTTGAAGGCCAACCTTCAAGACAAACTTCCAGTCCACAGCCCCACAGATTCAATGTCATAAGAGCTCAACTCTACAAAGAAATGAGTCCATCTGAAACACCTAGCAGGCAGGGAAGAACAAAGAGTTTCGCAAATTACATGATCCAAAAGCTGCCAGCCAGTAGGCAGGGCCCAAAGTTCACCCGTAACAAGGCTGGCTGAACAAAGGTTGGCAGGGTCCTGCGTGCTGAGAGGTGACACCTCTCCAGTGATGCCTCCCAGGACTACGTTTACTCAAGGTGCGAGGGCCCCAGGGCTTAGCTGGTACAGGAAGACATGAGGTGAGCTTGAGCATGCAGGAGGATTAATGAGAAATCCAGGGGGCTAGGGAGCCATGCAAGGTCATGGGGACATCACAGAGCACACAGCCTGTCCCAAACAAGTAAGCATGCACAGTGAAGGAAGCAGGGATCAGGAAAACGGATGAGTTGAAGCCTTGGGGCCATCTGTTTTAGGAATGGAGGGGCCATGGCAGGGGCAGAGAGTCTCTGAAAGGCCTCATAACCTCAGCAGCATGGGGAGTGGTCCCTCTCTGCCCTCTTCCCTGAAGACCAGCATTTGCCAACTGACATGGTCCCTCCTTGAGCAGATGGGGCAGTGCCCAGACTCATAGGAAGGGCCAGAGATATGCTTCCCCTCACTCCTGCTTCCTGAAGCACTGTTCTACCTCAAGAGTACTAGCTGTGCCTTGAAACCCATATGCTGTATGTGGTCTCTCAGCCAGGACCCAGCCACATGGGCTTCATGGGCCCTGGTTCAAGTGCAATATGACTACTGCTTTGGCCTGGTTTTACCCAGCCTATCAAACCTAGGGAAAGTGGGGAGTCCTAGAGATCCACAGAATCATGGTGGGAGAAACCCTAGGCCTTGTGTTCCAAATCAGCGAGTCAGCTGGCTGGGCATTCTGCACCCTGTTCTATCAACCAGGGCATTCCCCCACAAGCAGGGGCCGTCCTCCACAACCTAAGGCACTCATCCACCACCTGGGCATTTCTCTACCACATGGGAGAGTCCTCTACCAACTGGGGCAGTCATCTACCACCTGGGGCAATCCTCCATCACCACGGCAGTCCTCCACCACCTGGGATAGTCCTCCACCACCCAGGGCAGTCATGTACCATCTGAGGCAATCCTCCACCAACAGGGAAGTCTTCCACTACCAGGGACACTCCTCCAACATCCAGGGCACTCCTCTACCACCTGGGCAGTCATCCACCACCTGCAGCAATCCTCCACCACAGGGCAGCCCTCCACCACCTGGGACACTCCTCCACCACCCAGATCACTCCTCCACCATCTGGGCAGACCTTGATTACTTGGGCCACTTCACCACCAGAGGCAATCTTCCAGCACCTGGAGCAGTCCTCTACCTCCAAGGGCAGTCCTCCACCAGCCAGGGGTACTTCTCCCCACCTGGGGCTGTCCTCTACCACTTGGGCAGTCCTCTACCACCTAGACAAGTCCTCCACCACCTAGGCACTTCTCTACCACCCAGGGAGGTCCTCCATTAAATCAGTCCTCCATAGTTTGAAGGAACACCTTGGAGCAGTCATGTTACTGACTGTGGGTCTATCTGAATCAAACCTTCATCCCCAGCCCCAAAATTATGGACTTCCAGATGAGAAGTACTCACAAAGGATACGCTCAATCTGTGGCCATCATTGAGCATTAGGAAGAAGTATTCCCTCCCCTTCTTAGCACCAAGGGGCCACCCCAAAACATCCATGGCAAGCACTTGATGTTTGGAGCAAGTTAGTGATGATCGTGAGCTTTGGAATCAGACTCAAATTCTGCCAGACTTTGTCCAAGTCCTGCACAGCCACTTGTGAGCTGCACCACTTCAGTCAAGCCATTTAACCTAGGGATAACTATCCTCCCCTGTCAAGTGGGGATTCTTGAGATGATAGTGGTATGTACCTCAGAGCATTAAACATCAAGAGCTCAGCATGATGCAGATGGTCAATACATGTTTGGTGCTAGCATCCTTCATTTCCAGGAGAACCCTTTAAGGCAGGTCTTAATATTTACCCCCATCTTACGGATGAGGACACTGAGGCTCAAAGAGATGAAATCACTTTCCCAAGCTGAAAAATGGCAGAGCCATGACTTGAAGCCAGGTCTGTCTGGCTTCTTAATCACTGCCCTCCCTGGCATCTGCCATGGCCTGTTCTGCTGTGCCTGGCACATGGAAGGGATTCAGGGAAGGGTGCTAAACTGTTTTGAGGATAAGTGCAAGGTACTGGTAGGTCAAGATATTAGAAGGCCTAAAAAAAAGAAAAAAAAAATATTAGAAAGCCTGAAGTGATGAGTTAGAACACCTACAAATGGAATTTAGGAAGATGGAGAGATGCCACACCATGGTCCAGAGTCGGGCAGTTTCTGCAATGCCCATAGCTTCCTGGCAGAGTCAGTGTGTTGTCACCCTTGGGTGGCATTAATGGGGAGCAGTGGGGTTGGAGTTGGTGGATTGTTTCATTTATTCATTGATCCACACAACACACATTTATCTGCAATGTGCCAGGCACAAAGCAGCAGTATGAGGGTGATGAAGCAGAGACATAAGAGTGGCTATGAGGGCCCCAAGGGTGCTCAGACTTTCTCCTCACTGCAGGAAGGAGGTGGAGAGAGGGCAAGACCACCCCTACAAAGGGCTCCTGGGGCATATCCCTAGAACCCATTATTGCTCCCACTCCCCCAGCCTCCTCACTGGGGTATAGCCTTAGAGCACCAGACAGTACTTCAGGACCTTCACAATCACTCACCTGTTGGGAGGTTCCCAGGTCAAACCTGAAATCAGCCCCACTCCCCCTAGTTTCGGCAAGCACCCACAGCCCTCTGGCAGAATTGCTGTGCCAGCTGGCCATCTGTGACTAGCACGGATGGTGTGGGGGGGCAAATGGGAGTTGATGGTTGGCTCTTACCCGCTCATGACACCTGCTATGTGCCTGACACAGCGATGCAGTGATAGGCAAAGGGGAATAGGCTGTGGAAGCCCCACTCCAGGATGGGTCAGGGAGAACAAGTGGTGTCCTCTGAGAAGGACTGAGGCAGACTCCCAGGATCCTCCACACCTCACACCTTTGCACCTCCGACTGCCCCAGGCTCCTCACTGAAGTCTCAGGGCAGGCGAGAAGCAGAGGGTACTTCATGCCTAAAGTAGCATCCATCTGTTGGGACGTCCAGGTAGAACGTGAAATAGGTGCCCTCCCAAATCTCTAGAAATGTTTATAGCCCTGAGGTCTGTAATGCTGGCTGCCACCCTAGGCTGGCCCTGGAGACAGAGGCCCCCCTTTAACAACGTGCTTCAACAACCCTCAGGCTCATTCCCAGTGCCAGCATCCTGCCGCACCGTGGCCCCTGCCTTCCTCATGGCACCATTCTCTGTGGGTGTTCCTCTGGCCATGAGGTGATGAGGGACTGGCCAGGAGGTCTTGCCCTGTTGGGTGGGCTCCAAAGAACATTAGGACCAGAGGTGTTGGGGGTGGGAGGTGCACTCCAATCCTGTCAATTGACAGATGGAAAAACTGAGGCCCAGAGTCCTAATCTGCTCGGCAACCCCCCATCCCTACATCCAGCACCCATAAACGGGTCTCCTACAAACCAACCACAGCCCTGCCTACAGCCTCTGCTGCCAGAACCTTCCTGAATGGAAGCAGGAATGCCTTTTCAGAAGTTGACGTACTCCTTGGTGTTGCTATTGATTGACAAGTAAACGCAGCCCAGCTCGCTGAGTAATGTCCTCAGGCCACCTTCAGAAGGCAAATCAAACCTGCCCACTCCAGCATTCTCCAGCCCTTCCACCTTCCTCCAAAAACCTGGGTGAGAAATTGAGACCTAGTCTCTGGCAGACCAAATTAACCCTGCAAATTAGCCACGCAGGTCCTCTCTCCTCACTCTTCCTGGAACCAGCAACAGAGCAAGGAGGAAGCACGGGGCTCAGCCAGACTGGCGGCTCAGTGCAGACAAGAGCCTACAGGGCTTGCTCATATTTAAAACTTCCTTTCATATATTTTTAATAAAACAACTGATACAAATTCAAAACCAACTTCATAAATCAAACATTATTCAATGTTGGCGGCTTCAAGGTTTCCCTGGCGCTTGGCTGGGAGCGTGCAGCTCTCCCAGACGAGGGCTTTGCACTCCAGCACTTGAGGTTTTGTGAAAGGTTTATTGGATTTCATAGTCCCTTAAGGGGAAACCCTTTAAATGTCTTTGCAATTATAAGTCTAATAACACTTTCAGCCCTTGGACACAGCCTTGACTTGACAGAGATAAGGAACTCGAAGTTGCTCAGTCAATACCAAGCTATTAATCTCTGTCACCTCGCTGTCACTGCGGCTCAGGAAAACAATGTCGTTTCTTGACCTAGGTGAAGGCATGGAGTGATTTTATTCAGAACGTCAGCATTCATCAACCCAGATTTTGTCACCCCCTCACTCCCTAGAAGAACTCCCAGTTCTTCATCCTGCCTGTGTTGACACCCTTCCAGTGAAAAGAGTTTCTTTCAGTCTTGGCCTATTATCATTATTTAGCACTTATTCAAGTGTAAAAAGCCTTTAAGAATAAAGTTTTTCCTTCCATGAAGAGACCTGGCAGATGGATCACTTTATGCTGCTCCTCAGCGACCCAAGCCAAGGACGGCTGGAAGTTACCAAGCACTGTGTTTGTTTACATATTCAAATGAAGGTTAATTTTTATCCTGTCTCCACTCAAATTTGATTAGGGTGGGACTCTCCCCCCTTCCTTCAGTGGCATCCTCCTCCTCGACCTTGAAAGAAACCCAAGAAGTTGTTTAAAAGACAAGGCAACAAAAATCCTAATGAAAAACCAACAAGGAAGAGTCCAATGGTGCCCACCACCTGCACCCCCCACCACAGGAAATACCCACTTTTGCCCGGCCGGGACCTGGCCTCTCAAGCACAGGATGGGATGAAGCAATGTGGGTGGGTACCCACCCTAAAGCTCAGGGTGCCATCAAGTCCAGAGAAGTGCCATGAAAGCTTCCAAAGGCCTGGGTCTGTCTTCTGGCAGGACCCAGAGAAGAGAATTCAGTCCAGAGTCTTTGTGGCCCTGTGGAATGCCTCAGGCAGTGAGGGTTGGGGGGAAAGGATCTGGCAGGGCTCCAGGCCCCTAAACCCACAGTTGTATCTGGGCTATAAGGTGCATCTCTGCATCAGAGTTTATTGGGATTTTGTTTGAGCCCTCAAAGGACTTCAAACCTGGACCACCTTCACTCGGCCACTTTCTGGGTCACTCTCTTGAGTTGTGCTATAGCAAGATGCCTTGGCTTGTATGAAGGGCTGTGATAATGAGCAGTGATGGATACATGCTTATGCCTTCACAGGAAGCTAGCACTAAGCACCTTCTCCCGGTAAATAGTCCCTATCTAAAGATCTTGAATAGATAATAATTCAATCAAGAAAAAAAGCAAAAACAAAACAAAAAACAAATTAAAAAAAAAAAAACCTATCTCCCCTGAGAAAACTCTGAAGGCTTTCCTTTTTTGCAGTGGGTACCAGGAAGCTCAAGCCCAAGTTATCTATTAAAAGCTGGAGTATGTGTTAAACTTTGGTCTTGATTTTCTTCTGCTTTTTGTATTTTGGCAACTTGTCATCATGCCTCTTCTTATAGGTCACTTTGAATCCCTTTCCCATAGAGATGGAGTTTGAATGAATAGAGAAATATCCAGGAACCCATGGACTGAGCAGCGGCTAGGACATGGTAGACCAAGGTGGGGTCCCAGCTCCTTGTCTGGCTTCCTTGAGGTGTGGGCGAGAATTAGCCAGGCCTCAGCTTTCTCATCTATAGAATGAGGGGATGGGGACAAAGTTAACTTTGATTCACTAATCCTCTTCCACAACTGAGCAGACAGCATGGAGATTGAGAGCCAGAACTCTGGAGCCAAACTTCCCCAGGGTATATAGGATGGCCCAAAATCCCAGTTTACCTGTGACTTTCCTGGTTTTATCACTGAAAATCCCATGACCCAGGCAACCCCTCAGTTCCAGGATGGTTGGTCACCTTACAGGTTCGCCTGCCAGCTTGCCACTTCCTAGCTATGTCACCTTGGGCAAGTTACTTACGTTATGTATGCCTCAGCTTGATCAGTGTTTAAAACGGGGTTATAAACAGAGCTGCCTCCTAGCACTGTTATAAATTTGAAGCACGGTCATATTTGTAATGCACATCGAACAATCTTGGCACATAGAAAGCACCAAGAGTGTTTATTAAAGAAATGCTACTGCTGTTTGCTTCCTGCTCAAGTAGAGAAAATTTCTCAAAATAATTACTTACCAAAAAAAAAAAAAATCTACCATGACATTCTTTAAGCAAGAGGCATTGTCCTGAGAGAGGAAACTATCTCCGAGCTATTTTGGGTCAAAGTGGAGGACAGCTCCCAGGGACAAGCAGGGCTGTGTGTGTGACTCAGGGAAACCACTCCTTCCAGACAGACAGACAGAAAGAACCCACCTGCCCTGCACAGAAAGGCCAGCGAGCCAGCTGTCCTCAATGTTTTTGGTGAGTTCAGTTGTCAGGCAAGGAGGCTGCGGTGTACCCCTGGTCTCTGCCTGCAATTTCGACCAGATCATCCTTCCAGAGAGTCAGGGAAAGCAACTAAGTTTGAATGTCACTGGTCATGCCTCCTGAGAACCAGGACTGGTGCTGCTGGGTGGGATGGAGGGAGAAGCCCTGGGGTTTTTCTGAGGATTAGCCAGTATCTCTGCAGGGCTCTGTCTCCTCCCCTAAGGCAGGACCAAGGAATGCCTACCTTCCACACACCCCCACCCATGCCACCTGCCCAGATTGTGCTGAGCAACTGACTAAAGAACGAGTCTGTTGGCACAACTGGCCTTATCAGTACAACCACTGTGCACCCAGCCCTGGCTGAGCCGGGAACTTCCTCTCCTTGGCGGATAAGACTAACGGCATCTGCAGATTCCTTTGCCCAGCACTTGCTTCTGCCTTCAAGTTTTTCACCTCTATCTCTCCTCCCAAGTGAGAAGTGAAACTTTTCCAAGGCTGAGCTCTCTCTTCTCACGTGTGCCCCACAGAGCCTGGCACAGGGGCTGGCACCTCAGAGGTCCTCAAGTAATTCCTCCTGGGCACCTAATTCCTCCATAAAATAAAGGAGAGACGGTAGAGAGCTGTGCCGTCCAATGTGGCAGCCACCAGCCACAGTGTGGCTATTTAAATGGATACAAATTAAATTAAAAATTCAGTTCCTCTGTCACATGAACCAGGTGTGCTCAATAGCCTCTTGGGACTAACAGTTACTATATTGCACGGCACCGATATGAAACATTTCCATCATTACAGGAAGTTTTATTGGGCTGTGCCAATCTAGAACATATAAAAATAAAGGGGATAATTAGACCCCCTTCAAGAGGACCTATCCCCTTGAAGCTGTAACCACAGGACCTTAGGTTTCTGAGCCTGTAACATAGGGCACAACTGGCCTGGGGGAATCTTAGGAATGATATTGATCCAGAACGCCTTCTATGCCTTAGGAGTTACCTAACATCACAGGTAAGGACTGATTCAAAGACCCAGGCATTTGCAAAGATATTATGAGCTGAACTTCCCAATCTAGCTCCCCGCCCCACCCCCACCCCCCCAGTGTGACCTGTTAGGACAGGAGGTAGGAGGAAGAGGCAGAGGAAGGGAACTCCATTAGGAGGGTCAGTATAAGTATGACTCCCCACTGTATTCCTCCCAAAGCCCCCATAATCTTTGCCTACTGTCCTGGGAGCTCAAGGCACAGTACACTCATCAGCATCCCTCACAAAACTGAAGATACAGAATTTACTAGCCTCCTGGCTCTTTAGGTTTCTCCTTGGGCCCAGCATCATTCAGTCAGTAACCAAACACTAAAACAGAGCCTAGATATCAGCTGGGAGAAAATCCAGGAGACCACAGAAGGGAAATAAAGTAAGAGGCTCACCTTGTCCTAATCTTAGAGCCGCCAAGACTCCAGACTCTGACCACTAAGTGCAGGATCCTGATAGGCCCCTAAAATATGCTGAAGTCGTCTGAACCAAGGAGAGCCCCAGACTCCTCTCCTGCAGAATCCATTTTGGGGAAGCATCCAGGCAGAGGAGGAGACTCATTCTGTCTCTGTCACCCAAAGGATCCAGGCGTCTGGAGGAGAGGTAACAAGACCCTGTGTGATGTTAGGGAGCAGGAGGCCCATGTGTGTCTCTATTCTTAAATAGATCTGCCCGAAAAACAAATACAGACCTTATTTATAAAATGATGGCAATACCCAGCCTTTATTCAGGGACTTAGCTTTTACAAGAAACTTCTACATACAGTGTTTCATTTCTTTCAAGAGCCCTGGGGAAATAGTTGCTATCCCTATTTCATGGTTATAAAATATGAGGATCAGTTTGAATAAAACACCCATCTTAAATCACATGGGTAGAAACTTAGCTGGCCTGCAGATTCCAAATTAACAGAGGAAATCTAGCTTTGAAAGACAATAACATCTTAAATGATACTATTAATAGGCAACATTTCTTGAACATTCATTATACACCCAGTGCTGAGCCAAGCAATCCCTATGTATTACCTCCTTTAATCCTCACCGTGGTCCTATGAGACAGACACAAAGAGACAGCCTATTTTACAGATGTGGAAATGAAGGCTCAGAGAATTTCAACAACTTGCCCATAGTCACACAGCAAATAAGGAGGAAAGATAAAGATTTGGTCCAATTGTAGTTATAATGTGGTTTACAGGCTTCATTATGGGGTCATAATCTTTTCAAGTTTGAATGAGGGAACTGAAAATTCAATAGAAAATGTCAAAGAAGAAGTTAGCTTTTATAACAACTTCTAAATAGCCCAACTCAGCAGCTCTCTAAAAATTCAGATGATTAAAGACGTAGTCGAAAGTTTCCTTTGGCAGTAGGAAATTGCTTTTGCTTGAGAAACATTTTCTGTCCCTCCTGTTCACTGGGGTGAGATCAGGGTTGGAGGCCTGGTGGGAGAGACACCATGCAGATATGAGATAGGAATGGATGAGGCATCTTTGACCGGGTAACATGTCAGCACCTATCACCTCTGTCCCTGAATGACAGCCCACAGGGAGTCGGGCCAGACAGCGTCACGTTCTGCCAGCTGCAGCTATGGCAGGGGCATCGGCCTGGCTCCCGTGGCACACAGCCCATAAATCAGCCCCCGAGCCTGCTGCACAATTGCCATGCGTCTCTTTCAAGCAGCTCTGAGGAAAAATGGCTCCATCTGCTCACTGCTAGGTAATAAATAAAACGGAATTGGAGCAAAATGGATGGAAAGCAATTTTTGGAAGATGAATTTCTGAAAGAATTGGCCACCATTTGTGCACCTCTCCTAGCACTGGAAATTGCTGCCTGAGACCCTGCCAGGCCCAGGGGCTGCAGGAGGTACTAATGGGCAAAAAAGAGAGAAGGGTACCTCCTGGTAATGAGCTGGTTAGGAAAGGGTTTTTTACAAAGGACTTCCATTGTTGACTCCTCCCCTTTCTTCTCTTTGTCCTTCTCCTTTGTCTTCTCCATCACCATCATCCATGTCATCACCCCCATCATCGCCATCATTATCACGATCACCATCATCATCATTATGATTATCACCCCATCACCAGCATCTTTATCACCATCACCATCATTATCATGATCACCATCATCATCATTATGATTATCACCATCACCATCATCATTATCACTATCACCATCATTGCCACCATCACAACCATCACCATCATTGCCGTCATCACAACCATCATTATCATTGTTAATTGGCTAATTGGCTTATCGAGGCCTTACTCTGTAACAGCACTGAGCTAAAATCTATATATCTTTACAGGAATTACCTCCTTTCAGGTCTCACTGAGGCCTGTGCTGGCCCCACACTACATTAGACTGCAAAACTTCTCCCCATGGCATTCTCCATGCTCTCTCCTTTGTTTTATTTCTCTCCATAGCTTTTATCACCTTCTAACATACTCAATAATTTACTTATTCTGGTTATTGTTTTATCATCTGTCTTCTCCATCTAGAAGAGACCCTCTTTTTTTCTAGTGTTATTGAGATATAATTGACATACATCACTGTATGAGTTTCAGGTGTACAGTATAAAGGTTTGACTTACATATATTTTGAAATGATTACAATAGGTTTAGTTAGCATCCATCATCTCATATAGATACAATAAAAAGAAATGGAAAAAAACCCAAAAACTATTTTCTCATTGTAATGAGAACTCTTAGGATTTACTCCCTACCAACCTTCCTATACATCATTCAGCAATGCTACCTATCGTCATCATGTTGTACATTACATCCCTGATAGAACAGATGCTCTTAAGGGCAGGAAATTTGTCTGTTTTTCTACCACTGTATCCCCACTGCTGAGAATAATTCCTGAACTATAGAATGCACTCAATAAATACCTTGCTGAATAGGTGAATGAATGAATGATCTGGAATCCTCACAACCCTGTGAAACATATCTGGCCTGTGCCTGTCTTTCCACACTCACCTCTTGCCTCTGGCCCCACTACATTCTGCACACACTTGACATCTAGCCATAGTTCCTCTGATGCTGGAGCTCCTAGCTTCCTTTCTTGGTGTACCTTCCCAGGCAGGCTTCAGTTCTTCCTTCCAGTCTTCTCTGACCATCCAGAAGAGCCACCCTTGTTGTTCTTCTACTCTTCTTTAGTTCTTACAGAGCATGTGCTTATTTGTTTACTCAGAGGGATGGGCATCTGCCCGAGGTCTACAAGGCCAGCAGATTTCTCTAGATCACCATTATGGTCCCAAAACCCAGCACAGAATAGGTACTCAAGAAATGTTCTTAACCCATTTATAGATAAGGAAGTTGAGATGAAGAGCTGTGATTTGATACCAGGTATAAATTCAAGGCCCATCAACTTAGGCACCACACCATGCTATTCTCTGAGTTTCTTTGGTTCTTGGTCAGCCACATCCACAGCCATGTCCATTATCTGCCCCGCTTCCCAGGACCCCTGAGCACCCCATTTAAGTAACCACTTCCTTGTTTGTGCTTTCAGTGAATGTATCAGGCACCTCTGTGGCAGGCAATGCTCTAGAAGACATGGTTAAGGTAGATCAGATCCCTGCTCTCATGGGGCTTACATTTTAGTGAGGAGACAGATGATAACAAGTAAGACAACAAAGAATAAGAAGTGTCAGAGCAGGATAAGTGCTGTGAAGACAAAGAAATGAGAGTGACATGGCAGAGTGGTAGAGGTGAGATGGCTCCTCTAAATAAGGTGTTTACACATCGTTCTATCTCTGCTTTCCCTTTGATCAGAAAAACTCTCTTAACTACCTCTCCTGCTTCACAGGAATATTTAAGCCACTCTCTCTGCTTAGACTGCTTCTTTGCAACAGCCCAATAGACCAAACTGTGTCCATCAGAGCAAGGAATGGAATGAAAAAATAGGATCCCTGCCAGCCCTGGGTCACAGTCATGGTCAGACCTTGGGTCTATCTCATGTGCTTTAAATTCCTAGTGTATCTGACATACTTGTGATAGCTGCAAGACCAGAAAAATGTCCACAGCAAATATGGGGACTCAGGTGATCTGCCCCTTCTACTGTCTAGGTCACATGTAGATAATTTAGAGATAACAGGCTTTTGCCTGTAATTTCAAAGTCCTATATCAGAGCTGAGGGTTTTTCCCTCCAATGGGAGTAGAAGGAGCTGAAAACGCATCTACATGGCTAAATAGTCAGTTTTCTGAAAGTTCACTGAATTGGGCTGTTATTAAGATATACCATAAGGTAACACAACTTTTGGGTAGAAGAAATGCACCAAAGGTTCCTCTGCAAGTGGAGAGCCAATGACCTGCCCTCAACCCCTTCCCCAACTTAAATTCCCCCATCCAGGTGGAGGGTATGGAACACTGGAGCCCTGGATTCTGAGCTGGCTCCAGCACTCAATTGCTCATGACCTTAACACATCTTCATCCTCCCTCAACTTCATTTTTTTCTACATGTACTAAGAGAAAACTACTTTATCTTACCTTCCTCATAAGTTGACTGTGAGACTGTGAATATTTGTGCCATTTAACCCCTCCAGCCCTTTCTGTACACTAACCGACCCTATATAGCAAGATGTGTGCATAGCAAAGAACTCAGTAGCTATCATTAAATACATTGGATGGATGGAAGGATGGATGGATGGATGAAGCCCAATAACATCAAAATGTCTTAGGGTGGCTTCCTAAAGGCAGAAAATTTGAAGAAAGTGTCTTAATATTGACTAGGAGAAACTGGAGAGATGCCCTACTTAGGCCAAGAGCTAGAGTAGGTCATTCCTGTTATTCATATTGTCTTTCCCACGTGAAAAGGACACAGAGTAACTGGGGTCAGGCCTTTGATAGCAAAAGTAAGGATTATAATAACAGAGTAGGAACTGTGGCTCCTCTCCTTTTCCTGAGGTGAGGGATGGGAAGATTGTTGAATGTTGAAGATTTCAAATAATTTTTAAGAGGTGTGGAGACTTCTGCTCTGTCATGGTTTTTCTCATTATGTCTCTTTGTCTCTCGTCTCTCTCTCTCCCCCAGTGTGTCTTATTGGACTGGGCCTAGCATCTCCCCTGGATGGACTTTTGAGTTGAGGTTTCCATATAAATATGAGGCATCTTGGTGATGGCCCTCTTAGACCATGGTCCCTCTGCGCACTGGTCCCACTTAATTCTGCAAAGCAAGAGAGGATGAAGCAGGCAGAAGAAATGAGGTCAACAGTAACAAAGCCAGAATGGAAATTGCGACAAAAATATAAGTTGTTTATTTCAAGCCTAATGAGGCAAACCACACTTCGGGAAAATGGCAATTATAACTTGACGGTAACAGATTGGAGGTGCCATTGCTGCTGTTGCACCCCCACAAACAGTGTTGCTTCCTGGGCCTACCTTCTCCAGGAGCCAGCAACCTTCTGGGGACTAAGCTTGGGAAGCAGGTGGGAAGCCTGGGGGGAAGGAGACCCAAGTCACCTGCCCAGGGACTGTGCTGGGCTCTGCCACCTCCACCATCACTTCTTCCCTCCCCAGCTCTTCACTCCTCTGTAAGGTCTGAGGTTTCCCAAATGTCACTCACCTGTGTCCCTGATGTCCCTGAAGAGGCAAGAAGGGATGGGATTTAGTGCACACCTGGAGGGATTGGTTTCATACAGGTGATTCTCTACAGTAACAGGTAAGAAGGCAGAGTATAGGCACTTACCATCTGTAGCTATTATTTACTTAAAATTTTTCCACAATTTGATTTATCATAACTAATTAGAATAAGCACATAGTTATTAAAATAAAACTCATTCCTCCATGTACCTCCTAAAATCTTGCACACTCACAGTGGTCCCCATCCCACCCTGAGCTTCCATGGTGAAAATCAATCCTGGATTAACCTGAACTCACCTCACTATGACTTTGAAGGCCTGAGATCCTTTTGGACTAAGGAGATCTTCCCTAGTAAAACCTTCTCATACTGTATTGCTTTTCATGCATTCATTCTACAGATAAATATCAAGCAATTATCACTGCCAAGTCTAAATACTTGGCATACACCAGTAAGTAAAGCAGACCAAAACATTTCTGACTTCTTAGAGCTCAAATTTTAATGGGCAAAACAGACAAATAAACATAATAAGGAAATGATATAGTAAATAAGTAAGTAAGAACTGCTATAGGATTATGAGATTCTGAAAAAGAGAATGGAAACTTTAAATAGATGGTCAGAGTAGGCCTCGTTGAGAAGTGAGCTGGGAAGGAAGTGAGAGAGGGAGGCATGTGGCATCTGGGAGAGGATTCAAGTCAAGGGAACAGCCAATGCAAACGCCCTAGGTGAAAGGACAGCAAGGATGCCAGTGTGCATGATATTGAGAAGAGTAGCAAATGAGGTGAGAGAGGTGGTGGGGACCAGACTAAGGACCTTGTGGGCCAGTGAGAGAATTTTGGCATCTTGTTGTGGGAAATTGGGAGTCATTAAAGAATTTCAAGCAGAGGCAAGAAATGATCTACCTTACATTTTAAAAGAATGACTATGGCTGTTCTGCTCAGGATAGACTATGGTGGAGGGTGGTTGGAGATAGACATAGGGGGGGCCTGTTACTAAGAGCTTGCCAACACAATTCAGTAGTGAGATGTTGATGGGTGGATAGAGTGGTTGGTGCTCAGAGGTCAGATTCTAGATATACTGTGAAGATGCAGTGTGAAGGACTGAATATGGGGTGTAAAACAGAGAAGTCAAGAATGACAAGATTTTTAGCCCGAGTAACTGAAGTACTGAATTGACATCAACTGAAATGAAAAAGACTGAGGGGAGCAGGTTGGTGGGGGAAGGAGTTCAGTATGGGATAAAATGGATTTCAGATATCCACTGGGAATATCTGATAGACTGTGCTATTGGTCACAAATGTTTGCTATCTTTCCCCCATTTCATGCATGTTAGGGTTGACCTTAGGACTTGATTTGGCCAATAAAATGGAGTAAAAGTTTTAAGAACCAGTTTATGGTTTGCTGTTTTCTATTTTCTCTCTCACTGTGATCAGCAATGTTCCAGATGAGAGCTGCTCCATCCGCCTGAGTCCTGGAGTGATGATGACATAGTGCAGAGCATGGGAGATATGTAGTGTGAGTGAGAAACAAACCTTTTTGTGATATGCTGCTGAGATTCGAGGTCATCTTTAGCAAAACATAACTGAGTCTCTCCTGTCTGATACAGCATCCTAGTGGAATTTCAAGTAGGCAGCTGGGTATACTTGTCTTGAGTGAAAGAGAGAAAAGTCCAAGCTGGAGATGTAAATTGGGAAGCCATTGATATATAGATGGCATTTGAAGCCATAAGACTGGGTAAAGCCAAGGGAAGATAGACAAGAAAAGAGGACCAAGAACTGAGCCCTGGGGCCTCCAACCTTCAGAGATGGTGAGGGGAGGAGGAGGCAGAAAAGAGAACTGAGAAGGAGTGAACAGTGAGAAGGAGAAAAACCAAGTGTGTGGGGTCCTGAGAGCTGAGGGAAGAAAAGGTACCAAAGAAGAGGAGGAGAGATTGTGAACGATGCTGCTGACAGTTCAACCAGGACAAGGACTGAGAATTGACCATCAGATTTGGCAACATGGAAGCCTTTGATGATCCTGCCAATGGCAAATTTGATGGAGTAGTAGAGACACAAGTCAGACTGGGTTTGGTTTAAGGGGAAGGAGAGGAAAAGAACCAGAGACAGCAAACATAGAGAACTCCATGAGCAGTTTTGCTGCACAGGTGAGAAGAGAAATGCAGTTGTAGCTGACACAGTAATTGGGTCAGGATACCATTTTAAGTGAGGAGAAATTACAGTATTGCCTGTGCATTTTAGGGAAAGATCCAGTAGAGAGAAAAATTCTAATGAAGCAAGAGATAGAGGGGAGAATTGCTGCAGTGATGTCCCTGAAGAGGCAAGAAGGGATGGGATTTAGTGCACACCTGGAGGGATTGGTTTCATACAGGTGATTCTCTACAGTAACAGGTAAGAAGGCAGAGTATATGGACATTGGGTCTTTCACATTCTAAATTCAGAGAGCCACCAATGATATCGTGGTCCACTTCCATAACTCCTCAGCCACTTCAGTTACTCAAATAATAATCTAGTAGTGTAGGCTCACTCTTGTCATTTTATTCCCTTCAATCTCAAACTTAATTCAAAGCTTCTCTTCTTCACTCCCCGAGCTGCCTCAAGCTTAGAGATGAGAAGGAAGTGCAAGATCTGAGATGAGATTTGTACTCTTCTTTCCTCTTCTAGCTCTTCTAGTTTGGGGGACAAAGAAGGATGATAGCAGGTAGTTTCCCTCTCACAGGTCTGCTGATACATGGGTGTTGGGGAAGAGTCCTGTTCAAGCCAGTTGTATCTGAAGCTGTGGATTCCATATAAGTGTTCATAGAGCTGTGCTCAGCTTTACCATGGCCTCTAGACATTGGAGGATCTCCCTCAAATAAGCTGCAACATCTCCCTGTGGCCCTGTCAGTAGAACCATCCTCAACCCCTTTTTTGGGTCAGGCATTCCTCTGCTTGGCCCAACATTTCCCAGAACATCCTAAGGCCCTTTCCCTTCTGCCAAATTCGTGCTCTTCCAGAGCCAGGGAGCCCTGGACTCCCCATCTGCCTCTGCCTTATTTTTCTCTGTAGTCCTTACCACCATCGGACTGTATTTTGTTTATTGTCTGATTCCCCAACTAGATTTTAAAATCCATGAAAGCAAGTTGTTTTTCTGGTTTACTATGAAATGCCCTGTGCCTGTGAGTGCCTGCCGTCTGGTTGATGCTCAATAAATATTTGTTGAAAATGTATGAATGAATGAATGAATGAATGAAGAATTGCACCCAACTTTTCCCTGAACACATTGTGGTAGATTATTATAGTAATAGTCCCAGTGAAACATGTCTCCTCTATTCTCAACCTTGTATAGGCCCCTCCCACATTGAATCTGAGCACGGCCATGTGACTTGCCTTGACCAATGGGACAGTAGCAAGAATGAACCAAGCATAAGCTTGTGTGTTCAAGCTTCTCTTCTTTCTTGCTGCCTTTGGAATACAGCCACTATATTAAAAAGTCCAGGATAACTTGCTGTGAAAATGTGGCTCAGGTGACAGCTAGTACATCACCAGATACATGGTGAAACCATCTCAGACTACCCAACCCCAGCCAAGCCACTAGCTAACTGCACCCACAGGGGAGACCCATATCAAATTGGCAACCTACAGAATTATAAGCAAATAAATGACCATAGTTTTAATCCACTCAGTTTTTTTTTAAGATTTTATTTATTTGAGGGAGAGAGAGAAACAGAGACAAAGCATGAGCAGGGGGAGAGGCAGAGGGAGAAGCAGGCTCCCCACTGAGCAGAGAGCCCGATGTGGGGCTTGATTCCAGGACCCCGAGATCATGACCTGAACCCGAGGCAGACGCTTAACTGACTGAGCCACCCAGGTTCCCCGCCACTGAGTTTTAGAGTAGTTTCTTATGCAGCAATAGTAACTGTTACAGCATATAACACTTTGATCCCTTCCATTCTGCTGGTACAAGATATTCCACAAAATAATTCCCAAATAATATTTCTCTCTTCTTCTCAGCAGTATTCAAAGTCAAGAATCCACAGGATTTGACAAAGTCCATATTCCTCTTTGTGAGTCCCCAACCCCAGAAGTCCATAAGTGGCAGCTAAAGCAAATTGCTTCCCAGAAACCCCACCCATTACCCAAGCCGACCTTGAAAATAACCAGGGTTGCTTCAGCATTCACTCTGCCCACCTGTGCACAAGAATGAGGGAGGGAGATTTCTCCTGGACTTTCTCAGGAGCCTCTGACCAGGAAATCCATAAGTCTTTTCCAAGAGGTAGTAAAAGAGGCCCAGGGCAGGGATGCAGGGGACAGAAGCTTCAGCAGCATGAGCCCCTGGCCAGGATGAGCCCCTGGTCAATGCTCCAAGACTGACTTGGCCTTCAACATGTTGCATGGCTTCCAAAGCCCCCACCCAGAGCGCACTGCTGGGTTTTGTTGAGACTTGCCTTGCATTTCTCCCTCAGTTCCCTAGGTCTGTGCTGCTCCCTTCTTCCAAAGAAAGATCTGCTGGCAGTACTCACCAGGGAAATCATACTCTAGCATCCTGACCCCATGGAATTAAAAACCTGGCCTGCCACATTAGCAGAACCTGAGATGCTGCCTCAGACACATGCAATCCTGGCTCCACTAGCTACAGGTGTAATTAACGTACAGGAGAAAATGTGGCCTCATTTTGCACAGGCCATTAATCCCAGAACCTTAGAAGCCAAGCATCTGGGGACACAACAGGGACTGAATTCCTCTTTTGAGGCTGGCTCACTTCCAAAGCAAGCACCCAAACTTCAGACCTTAATCACATGTCTTGAATGGGAAATGCCTAGAGGTGGTGGATGTGCATAGCAGGGAAACTTCATGTCCCTTTGAGGCCCTGCCCAGCCATTTCCCCCATTCAAGAGCTCCCCAGCTCTGTGAGATGGCTCTGAACTCACCCAGGGACACCTCAACTTTACTTCTGGCCCCAAGACCATCCAAGATGAATGCTAGCCCAGATGTCAACCGAGAAGCATTCAAAAGTGTTATAATTGGCTAACTACATGGTGGTTTAAGAACCAGAAATTTTCTGCAAAACTTGAAATGTCCAGAGTCTCTTGAGTTTGGGTAACAATATGTCTGCTTGGCACAAGTCAACTGGAGTTAAGTAGTGGCTGGTCCCAGGTCAGCACAGTCCCCACTACTCCACATTGTATCATACTCAGCCTATCTCACTCATTGGCATTATCTGTCTGGAGCCTGGAGCCTGGAGATTCGTTTGGACTCTGCAAAAGATATGGAGATATGCTGTCCAAATGGCCTTATAAGGAAAGGCTTGCTGCCCAACTGTAGAGAGTGTGGCCAGTAGACAGCCTCTATCTGTCACTTCTTCAACATCTGCCTCAGCTACAGAGAGCTGCCTCACACTCCATCCAGGGCTGCCCATATCCAGTGATTGAATGATGTGGGGGTAAGAAAGGTCAGACAAGTGTAAAAAGGCAACTTGTGTCTCTTGAATGGAGTTGGCCAATACTTAGGCTTCCAATGCAGTTTGACTTCTTCCTCTGCTCAACCCTGATTTCTCCCCCTTCACTTCCCAGGGATTGGTCCCTAATTAGTATTTTGTACCCCAAGCTCCATCTCAGTATCAGCTTCTGGAGAAACCTAACTTGTAACACAGGACTAAACTGAGGCTCAGACAGGGGCAGGCTTTTCCAGCTTCTCCTGAACAGAAAGAGGCAAAGCCAAGGTCTCCTGATTCTGAGAATAGGACCTTGTTGGGAAATTTCCTTTTGCAAATCACTCTAGACACACCCTCCCCTCTACCCTTGTGATACAAAAGAAAGTATGACCATAGAAAAGAAGATGTCACAGAAAAAAAAGAGGTGTATTTGATTGATTTCTCTCAAAAGTAGAGCCCAAGACAAGGATTTGGGTGCAAGGGGTTAATTTGGGAAGTGATCTCAGGAAGCAGGAGTGAAGGAACGAACAGGAAGAATGGCACAGTGAAGGGAAAAAAGCCAATAAAATGGTGTGTTATTATAACAGCTTCCATGGACAACCAGGACTAGAGTCCATTAGGATCTCTGAGAAGTATCCAGACTGCCTCCCAGAGCTATGCACCTGAAGGATGGCTCCTGCCTCTAGTAAGTGAGGTTACCCCCAGAAGGTAACACATACTCTGGGCCCTGCTTGCAAATGGGCCAAGCTCATTCCCAGATTGTCAAAGAAGGTCTTAGGGACAAAAAGTGAAAAGCCATGCCCTGCACAGAGAAGCTGGCAATAGGCCTATATGAAACATAACACTCAATAATAAAAGAATTTACTAGCTACAGAAGTACTATATATGAGAGAGATTTTAAATCTAGTGGTAGGAAGAAATCAGAAAGAAAGCTACACAAAGGAGGCTAGCTCTGAGCAAAGTTTTGAAGGATGAATAGGAGTTCACTACATCAGTAAGGTTGAAGGCTCAACCTGGAGACAAGTCTGCGTAGTGTGCTTGGAGTGCTACAAGCATTTTGGTATTTCTTGTGCATAAAGATCAGGAAGAGAGAAACCAAAGACAGACCTGTGAGGAAGGCAGGAGTTAGATCTACTCTAATACCATTCCAAAAATTTGCATTTTTGCCCAAAGGGTTTTCTTAATTTTATTTTTTAAAATATCATGTGGTAAAATTGACTTTTTCTTTTGTTGTACAGTTCTATGAATTTTAACACGTGTAGAAATTTATGTTACCACCACTATAATCTAGGATACAAAATAGTTCCATGACTTCAAAAATCTCCCTTCATAGTCAGATCCTCCCTCTACTTCTTACCCCTGGCAATCATATATTTGTTCTCCGTATATTTTTGTCTTTCTGCAAATAAACGGAATCATATCATATGTAAACTTTGAGACTGGCTTCTTTCACTCAACCAAATACATTTAAGACTCGTGCAAGTAGTTTTTCCTATATCAATAGTTGATCCTTTGTTATTGCTGCATAGTATTCCTTCATATAGATGTTCATCTACTTACCTGTTAGGGTTATTTGGGTAATTTCTAGTTTGGGACAATTATGTATAGAGCCACTATAAACATTTGTGCACAGGGGTTTGTATGAACACAAATTTTTATTTCTCTAGGAAAAATACCTACAAGTGGGATCACTGTGTCATATCTTAAGTTCATGTTTAACTTTTTGAGAAACTCCTAAAAGTTTCTTTCCAAAATTGTTGTGCCATTTTGCATTCTCACCAATAACATATAAGAATTCCAGTTGCTCCACATCCCCATCAGCTCTTGAATGTGTTTTTTATGTCAGCCAGTCTAATAGGTGTGTAGTGATTTGTCCAAGAGGTTTTAAGCAAAAGGAAGACATGATCAAATCAGGGAGAAAAAGTAAAAGCAAGGAAACCATTTAGGATAGTGATGTAGTAATACAAGCAAGAGACACTTGTGGCCTGGACAGGGTGATGGCAATAAGGATGAAATGTAGGGGAGAAATACTCTGGAGAAAAATCAATAGGACTTGGGGTTGCAGAAAAGTCTAGGATGACTCATCAAGACCCCAAAGTCTCACACAGAGAGGAAGTTGGAATTCCAGTGTGAAGGGCTGGGGTGGGTCAGTGGGGAGTAGAGCAGCCTCCCTTCCCCACTGGGGAGAAGCCCTGTGCAGATGATTGCACCAAAGAGCTTGGTTCCATTTATGCAGGAAAATTTACATCCCGCTCTGTGGGGGAAGACGTATCTATCTTCCAGGCTGTGTTGGCAGAATTATAAACCCGCCAACAGCCTACATTCTGGGAGTGACCTATGCCGGTTGTAAACACAAATGCATATGTCCTGATAGTGAATCAGACGAAGAGTTCCAAATGTGGAGCAGTAGGGAAGCAGAAAACCTCACCAAACATCCAAATGCTGCCTCCTCCTTGGGGGTAAATTAACTTCTTTTGTCTAAATTAATGATGAGTTTGGAGAGTTGTCTTTTTTGGGTTCCAGTTGTTCTTAGAACTCTGGGTAAAGTGATCAGTTTTGAGGCCCCAGATAAAATAATGAATACCAGGAAATGAGAATGCTAATTAGAAGCTGCCACTTTGACATCATATTTGAGGCTTGCATTTAGTATGGTCTTGGGTAGGCTGTGTGCCAAGGCACTGGCTTCTCCAAAAAAAACCTTTGGAGAAGATACTGTAAGTTTTCCCCCTGAAAAAGGGATTAGAGTATATCCTGAGCATCCCAGTGACAGCCCCCAAGCTCCTGAGGCTGGGGAAGAACCAACTGCCACTGTGGGGAATCCTGCAGAGTTCTCTGGTAGTTTCCCTTCTTCTCATCTCTGTAGCATCCACCTTCCCTGAGGGCCCCAAGTACTGTACCTAACTGCAGGATTTTTAAAGCCTCTTCTTGCTTTTTTTCTAAACCTCACAAAAACTCTAGTATTATTACCCCACTTTTCCACTCAAGGTTCAGAGAGGGTAAATGACTTGTCTAAGGTCATGCATTAGGTCAGTGGTAGACTTGGGATCAAAAATCAGGTCTCTGGATTCCATGTCCAGAACAACCTTCCAGCATTCTTCATCACTACTTTTTATTTGGGAATTGACTTCAAACTCCAAAGCCAATTGGATGCAGGAACCTCTCCATTCATCCTAGTCTGTCCAATCTGTGTGCTGGATCAACAGCTCCTCCACCACCCCACTTTCTGCAAACTCCTTCTGGCTTCTTTCCATATGGTTACAGCATCCATGTTTGTACAACGGCATACACACTGCTCAACCCACAGCTGATTGGTTCACCACAGGCACCTCACCCAAGCAAACCAATCAGAGCCCTGCCCTGGGAATTTAGGATTGTGACTGAGAAAGGAAGGACAGGTTCTCTCTGGAGGGCTGTAGCATGTGACCTTGACCACACCTTCTACTACATGGAATGGGAAACAGAATCCCTAGGAAGGGGAAAGATCAAAGCTAAAGTACGGAGCAGACCAAAGGGAAAAGATGGTAGGGGTGAGCTGTTAGGAGCTTTCCAGAAAGGAAACTCCATAAAATCCAGCTGTGGGGTCCCAGAGCTTGCACAACTTTCTCAAACACTACACACTTAGTAAAGCACCAGTATACACTTCCTGTGTCCCTTCACCCACAACTTCTACCCTTTTTGCTTCAAAATCTTATATGTACCATGCCCTTGTGCTGACCTTAGCAACTCAGGACGCTGACTCCATCGAGACTGTGTTTTCCTGGCCCACAGACCCAGACAATTATGCCATCTCTAGGACTTGTCAAGACGTATCTGTCCCACATCCCATACCCTTGGATCGTTGTAGTCTGGGATGCCCTCTAAAAAGTGGGACTGGGAGAGGTTGATGGTGACTCCTTTAAGAGATCTTTGCACTTCAACACAGGACTTAACCGAGCTCCAGCCCCTCCTGGGTAAGGAGGGGTAACTCTCTGAAAGGGGAATTCCAGCATTGGCAAAACAGGGCAGTGATGCCCTGAAGCTGGAGGCCTCATGGATCCAATCCATCAGGGTCCATGGATGACTACTTGTTCCATGCTTACAGAGTCAGCCTTGGGTCCTGCACACAGCAAAAAGCCTGAAATGGAGAAAAAGCCTTGAACCTGTGGACAGAAGACCTGAATTCAAGGCCCAAGTCCACTCCCTGCTGGCTTTGCAACTGGACTAGTTACTATACTTTTGTGAATGCTATGTAACTTTAAAAAAAATTAAAGGAGGGAGATGAATAATAATATTGTCTTCCAGGAATATCATCCAGCAAAATTCTTATAATTAAAAAGAGGGGGTGGATATCTACTCTAGACTCTTTGGATGTGCATTCACAAGCATCTTTCATGAGCTCCCACTATGAACCAGGCCTGTGCTTAGTGCTGAAACCAGCCAGGACCTGCTGTCTTTTCTGACTTTGAGTTTGAAAAGACAAAGACCAAAGCTTTCCTGACAAGTGCTGCTGGACTCCAGGAATTAAAGAACATCCCAGCAAAGGTTAATTGGTTAAATTTATTAGCCACTAGAAGAGGAATTTCCACTTGGCAATTAAGTTTGCAAATATTGTGCAACCTTGTAGAGTGTATTTCTCCAAATTGATGTGTTCGTTTTCATGTAATAATCAATTAGTGGGTGTTTCAGTTGCTTAATTAGCTCGGCATGTAAATTAATCTCTGATATTGAAATTGCAAACCCAGTCTTGTAATGTTGGCCTGTTTCTGAGATAAATCAGATTACTGCATCCCCAGTAAAGAGTCTTGGTTTTCAGAGTCACCAAAAGCCAGCAGGTTCCTTTTGCTGGCTGAGCGTCAGGGCTTAGGGAGGATTTGGAGTATAATAGCCAGGCTAATTATATTTACCCATAAAGAGGACTCTGTGTCAGTTCTTATTTCTGCTCTTAGGCAAAGCTGCCTGTTGAATGATCAAAATCTCTGAGCCACTTAGGTCTTATGCTTGGGTCTCAATATCACTGAGGAATCAAAGGTTTCTATTCCCCAGACAGAGGTGAGAGGTGAATTCCATTCCCTGTTCCATTAAGGAGACTGGGAAGTGAAAGGAAGGATAAATTCATGACCAGTGCTGACTCCTCAGGCCAAGAAAATGCCAACTCCATCAAGAAGCCTACCCTGACTACACTTACCTGCAGTGACCTCTCCTTTCCCCAAATTCCTCTAAGAAGGCTGTTTCCCAGCTCTCACCTGTCACACACTGTGGTGTAGGCTTATGGCATAGACACAAACAGGCCTAAGTCTAAATCCTAACACTGCTATTTATTAGCTGTGTGACTTTAGACAATCCAAGTACTCTCCTCACATGTAAAGTGAAAGTAATAATATTCCACCTCCTGATATAGCCCAAGTGAGACTCAAATGAGAACAGTGATCTGTCCTCTGGCAAATAGTAAAGCACTTTGTACACAGTATGCAAGTGTGGATTATTTCATGTTTCATGTTGTTTCCTTGCATCTTGAAAAAGTAGGGGCTGAATGGTTGCTTCCCTCTTAGGTCTCGAACAATGCCCACCCCAGGCTGGCTTGCAGCACAGCTGAGTGCTCAGCAGGGCAGAGGGAGATAGGACACCTGGCCTTGGCCAGCCTTCCTTGGAATTCGGCTGCCTGGTCCCTGAACTCCTGTTTGGTTTGGTTCCCTATATTTTGATAAATGTGAGAGAAGTAAAATCCTACCTCCAGAGCATTCAGATTCTTGGGGCTGTGTAGATAGGCAAAGGAGGCCTGGGTCACCCATATAATCAGAACCTACCTGCCTCTATCATTACCCTGTAAACATGGACAAAGAAACCAAGAAGTGGAAACCTGGCCTTCTCCACACAGCTCAGCCAGGAGAAGATCCACTTTAGGACCAGAACCATCTTACCTGTTACCCCCAGGGTCCAGTCCCCAGAGGCACATCCAGAAGGCCCATGGACTCTGTACTGAGCCTCCCCATGATGCTGGGGAGCATCCAGGAGTCCTATACAGATCCGTGGTGATCAATGTCCCCAAGCAGGCATGGTCTAACATCCACCAACAGAACTCTGCCCTCGGATTAGGGTTATGGGGGACGGATCCGTCACCATGGGGGGAAGGAGAGCTCCCTGAGGCAACAACCCCTTCTGGCCCAGAACCCTCAGCACAACTCTGAACACATAGTAAATGCTCAGTAAAAACTTACAAGAAGGGGGTGGGAGGAGCACAAATACAGGAGTAAGTGAACCCATGAGTATGTAGGAATAAGGAAATAAGGAAATGAATGAATGGACAGAAATGAAAGAATGAAGAAAGAAGTGGATTTTAATGAACAAATGAATGAAGGAGTGATTCCAGTGAAGAATGGAGAGCCCAGCCTTCCTGTCCATGTCCACCCTCTAGAAAACATTCTCCCTTGCCTCCTGGGTTCACCGAGAGCCACACAAGAATGGGATCATTTTTCATCATATCTAGGAATCCCCCTCATCCTTAAGGGCTCGGGACGTTTTTTCAAGTCATTGAGAAATTCATTTTCACAATTCTGTATCTGCTGCCTGAGAACACAGAGTGTTTCTGCAGCCAACAGTTATAGGTGTCTAGAATTTTCATTCAGAACCAAACAACACTCACCTGCCAGCACCATGGTGTGAACAGAACTTCCCCCAAGGGACCATAAGTTCCAGAAACACCACCCAGAGCCTCCAGGAATGCTCTGATGACCCAAAGCAATATTTATTTGGGACAGACAACTGACAGCTGAAGATTTCCAAGCGAAACATGGGGGAATAAACACTCTTTCTCCCCAACCTTGGAAGTGAGGCCTCCCTGGCTCTGTGTTCCCAAAGCCTGGTGCTGTACTGTGGTGCTCAGTAGTCTGTACTGACTCCCAGGAGGGAAATGTTAAGGAGCTGCAAACTTAGGTGGGGGTGTTGATGAAGGACCCAGAGCAGCCACCCACATAAGCTACCCAGGTTTTCTGCAGAAACACTGAACAATTAAAATTGGTTTCTTTAATATCCTTCTCTGTCCTGTTCAAGGATGGGATGCCCAACCTGGTCTCCTTTCCAGCTGCTAACTAACCTGTTTACCACCTCCTTCCCACAACACACACAACCCTGCCAAATGCAAACAAGATTCACTGTTCCCCGACCCACAGTTTTCTCTCTCTCTCCTCTCTCCCTTCTCTGTTATAAATCCTATTTTCCTGGCAAGAGTCCACTGACTATTTTCCCTCACTAGGTTGACCGACCATCTCATTTTGCCCAAACCTGAGGGGGTCCCTAGGAGGCTAGACTTTCAGTTTTAAAAATGAGGCAGTCCTGGACAAACCAGGACAAGTTAGTCACCTTATCACTTGCATGTGTGCAAAATAGCTGTCTCTCACTTCTTGCCTGAAATCACTTGACAGGTGATACCCTTGAAACACATACACTAAGCACGCAATAAATACTAGCTACGATGGTCATTTTTGTTGTTATACTCAGGCGTTTATGAACAATGTTACCCCTACCCCAGTGATGTTCCTTCTACCCTCCTGTGCCCACAACTCAACAGTGTGGCACAGAGAATGTTTGTGGTGAGTCCAATGGCATCATTTTAATTTGACTAAATTCACTGGCCCAGTGAAGGAGATTCAACTATAAACTCTGGATATCCTGGCTCTGTCCGCATGACGCTCATGGCTGAGTGTGGGAGAGGAGCACTGAGTAAATGAACACCAGAGTTGATACATACTTGCAGATTGTGGTAAGAGTGAAAAGGAGATACATAGGTGCTATGAGAGAGCTAAATAGGGGAGCCCTAACTTCAACTGGGAATCCAGCCAGGCCTTTCTGAGAAAGTCATGATTAAATTAGGACTAAAAGGGCAGTGGGCAGGTAGTTGGAAGAGGTGAAGGGCCCTTGAGAGTCATAAGCAAGCATCCCTGCAAATTTTGATTGTTCCTTGAGTTCTGATGATTAATGAACCAGAAAGTCTACTTATTTAAAGGGAGAGAGTAGTGGAAATTGTAAAGGTAAAGACATTCACATAACATACATAGTTACTGCATATTCAGCTGCTTCGTGAGAATTGTGATACATGTATTTGCCACAAAATCTAGACCGATATCAGAGCTCTTGGCCTTAGAAAGGACTCTCCACCTTTCTCAAAACTCCTGTGGGTAGAGGAAAGAGTATGAGATTCTGGGTCAGAAGCCGTGGAGTCAAGATCTCATTTTGCCTTTTGCTGACATTTATGACCTCTGGGTTTCACTCTACCTGTCTGTAAATGGGTACAATCATGACGCCTTTCCCTACCCTCAGCTGCCTTGCAGGGTTTGTGTGAGGAACAAAGGAGTAAAGCCCTGGAAGAAATGGTCATTCTTAGCATCTATCTTTCCCTCCAAACTATAAGCTACTTTAGGACAAGAACCACATGTCCCAAGAACGTGGCAGGAGAATGGTGGATGTCTGAGAAGTGGTTGGTGAAGTCGCGTGGTAGTGAGTGGTAGAATAACCACATGAGATCTAGATTCCGGAAAACTTGTGCTGGACTCCAAGCCCTGCCCCTTTCCAGCTGTGTGACCTTAGACTGGTGACTGAAACTCTCTCTGCCTCAGTCTCCCCAGCAATGTGGCAGGGTTGATACTGTCCACGTTCAAGGTGCAGCTGAGAAAGATAGTGAAAGATAAAAGGGTTAGTTTAGCATCCAGCCACTACTTTGTCACCACAACTCTTTAAAATAAATTCAAGCCCGTTTCTGCCTAAGAACCTTTGCACATTCTGTTCCTTCTGCCTGAAATGTTGTTCTTCCAGCTCCTTGTACGACTGGTGCTCCCTATCCTCCAATTCTTATCTTAAATGCGATGTCCTCAGAGCAGCCTTTCCTGGCCACCCCACTTCAGTAAGGATCCCTCTGTAAACCTCTGTCCAAATACTCCACTTGATAGTATTGCTATGTAAAACATCACCCCAAAACTTAGTGGCTTAAAACAACAAACACTCAGATTCTTGTAGCTTTTGTGGGTCAGGGATCAGGCCATGCTTGGGGGGCCCTCTGGTTCAGAGTCTCTCTGAGGCTGAGATCAGGTGTGACTGAGGCTGCGGTCATCTCAAGGGCTGACTCGAGGAGGAACCAGGCTCACTTACGAGGCTACTGATGGGACTTGGGCTTCACTGGCTGTTAACCACAGATAACAGCTCCCTGCCCTGTGAGCTATGGCAGGTGGCTTCTTTGAGCATTCGGTCTCAGAGAGAGAGAGGGAGAGAGATTGGTGACGAGCATGACAGGATGGTCTTTTTATAATCTCTGAAGTGACATCACTTCACTTTGATGTGAGTCATAGGCCTGGTCCATACTTGAGGGGAGAGCATTACAGGTCCTAATTGCCAGAAGGCAGGGTCACTGGGCTGCCTACCGGAATAATCTCATTAACACTTGACCGATTCATTATTTCCCATTTATTTCCGGCACCTCTTTAGAGTGTGACACCTTCCACAAGACAGTAAGCTCCATGAGGGCAGGAATCATGTGCTCAGTGCCAGACAAATAGTAGGAGTTTAATAAATGGTCAACAAACAAATTAACAAAAGCTGGTGCTGTGCTGTGGGCTGGTGGAGGACGAGACTCAGGCCCCCTGGCAGGTGTGTGAGGCAGACAAGTAAACAGACAGGCGCAGCAGGTGATGTCTTTGCTTTTCTGCTTTTTTAAACCTCACAAGGGACCGTGGCTCTTGCCTTGCAAAATGACTGAGAAAATTTCCCAATTTCTGCAGAAGGATTTGTTTTGCCTTCTGGGTCCCTGTCATAATTTCCGATATTGTGCCAACTCATCCCTCTGTGTTGGGGGGCCAGCGGGGGAGACACAGACAGACAGTGGAAGGAAAAAAGTTCTACAGGGCACAATAATCCTCTGAAAGGTTTTGATGAGTCGACCGGCCAGGGGCCTGTGAGCTGGCTCTCTGCTGCCCGCCGCCCTGTTTGACGAATCGTTTGCCAAAGAGCCTGGCCAGCAGGAGCTTTGACCTTGGAGAGAGAGCGATCTGTCTTCATGGAAACACACTGTCATAAGCACATGTCTCAATTTTGCTTGGGCAGGCGCTGGAGTTGTGTGACAAGAGAGCCTTGGACATGGCTAAGGAGGAAAAATGTGTGGTCCATCCAGGGGCATGGAAGCAGCTAAAATTAACCCAGAGCGACCCTGGAGAGTGGGGCTGGAAATCAGCATGTTTCCCTCCAGTGGCAGCAAGTCCCCAGCAAGGCCTGCAAAGTCACTCCTTCCTTGGGGAGCTAAAGAGCCCCTCACCTCCCATCTCCCATGACCAGGCTCTCCATTTGTCACCAAAGACAAGAGGGGAGGGCATCTTTGGAGGCAGTGCCTTTGGTATCTAGGTCCCTCACAGCAAAAACCACACACTGGCCCCTGCTTCATCCTGAAGGTCAAGGAGCTGATGCCCTAGGGGACAGGATGGGTGATAAATCTGGCATCTCCACAGTCACCTCTCTGAGGACCTGGCTGAGCCGCTTCCCTCCATCTGCACCGATAGGTCTGGGGGAGATTTATCTGCCAGGATCTAGGGTCTGCTGCAGAAGCAGCCAACTCATGAATCTGGAGGAAAGGCATTGACTGAAGCCCGGGGTGTGCTTATTAAAGAAGAGAAAGGACAGGAAGAAGAGCTCAGAGCTCCTGCAGGGCTCCTGTTTTGAGTGACACAGGATGGAGGTATTATGGGATGGCTGGGCCGGGCTATTTTGGGATGAATTGGACAAATAGACAATGTTCATGGGGAGAAAATAAAAGCCAGAGGTGCTCTGAGAAGCTGATCATGGGCAACTGATAAAGAGGCATTTGCCAGGGAGGGAAAAGCAGGTGAGGGGCTTCTGAAGGACTGGCCTTAAGGTAAACCATATGGCTTTGCTATCAGAATGATGTGTTGACCTCTCGTGACCTGCGCTGGCACCGGTAGAGGACGCAGGGGTCCAGGCCTGGTGAAGAGGGAAGGTTTCTGTCTTTCTGACGTGGGGTCAGGGTCAGTCTGCCTGGAGGCAGAAAGCTGGACAAGATAACCTCAGAAGAGATTCTTCCAGGAAAGCTGTGCTTTAGCTCCCAATTTTGTGTGGTGTTTGTCTTTCCTTGTTTTCTGTGTGTGTGTTTGATTCTTTGCCAGGGCCATTTTGGGGCACAAAATGTCAGGGAGCCAAAGATCCAGTCCTGAGTTTTTAAAAGGATGATGTTCTGTGTATTTATTGTTGTTTTACCTTCACATTCCACAAGGTAGGGCAGACATGCAACCCACAAGCCTGGCTTAGACCTGACTCTAACCAGAGCTCATGATAGAGCTCAAACCAGTCCCACAAAGGTGTCCCTAGACTTAGGGGGCCAAGGGAGCCAAGAAAGAGGGAATCACAAGACTAAGCCATCAGGATTTGTTAAGAAGACACAAAGGAATTGAGGAAATCCCCAAAGTCCATGTGAATGGCATAGCAATTTACCAAGTATCACCCAATGCCAACAGAACCAAAGCCCCATGAGACTGACCCCTAGCAGCTTTTCTGAGTATATATGTCTGCTCCACACCACATCTTTTCTCAGTTTGATTTTACCCCCTGTGATAGTTAATTTTATGTGCACTGGATACCCAGATACTTGAGTAAACATTATTCCAGGTGAGTTTGTGAGAATATTTCCAGATGATTTTAGCAATTGAATCAGGAGATTGCATAAAGCAGATTGCCCTCCCCAGTGTGGGTGGGTCTTGCCCAATCTGTTGAGCGTCTAAATAGAAGAAAAATAGAAGGAAGAATTTGCCCTGCCTGGCCACTTGAGCATCAGTCTTCCTCTGCACTTGCTCCAATACTAACATCATTGGCTCCCCTGGTTCTCAGGCTTCAGGCTTGAACTAATATTGTACCACTGGCTTTCCTGGGCCTCCAGCTTGCAGACGGCAGATCATGGGACTTTTCAGCTTCCATAACCATGTGAGCTAATTCCTTATATTTTTAGCCTATTGGTTCTGTTTCTCTGGATAACTCTGACTAGCACACTCCCCACCCCAGGATGACATTGATCTGGTCACTTCTAGATCTGGAAAATATTTTTATTCTTTGGGTCGTGGTATTCTTATCTCCTATAAAGGTTTAAGATTAGAGTAATTTAAGATCTCTGAACAATGGCTAACCAGCTATTAATATTTCAAAAGGAAATAACACTTTGAAGACAGCCACCTCAAAAGACAGTATCATATGAATCCCACTTGTAATTATAGAAAACCTCACCAATTCTTCTTCTGCCTTCCTTTTGGCTTTGGGGAATGATGTATGCTAGTTAACCAGTTTATAAAGTTGCATACATTGCCAACGTTCAAAGAATTGGAAAAAAGTAAAATATACTGACACTAAATTTTATCATCAGACAATTATAATTCCATGGGCACAGGAGAGCCAGATAATCTGATATTTCAGAAAAAGCCATCCCTCTAGATTTTTGTGTGATATTCCCAACTTCAAAATGCCGTCAACTAAAGTTGATAGGTTCAATCCTGGAAGAGGTGATTTCTCCATGAAGAAATAAAACATGACTGAGTGCCAGGTTCTGCCCATTAGCAAAAGTCTGCTCTACCTGATTTGGGGTCCTAGAGTCTTTGGGTGACTGATGGTCGTTATAATTTTCCTGTTGTTTGGATTTTGGATTTAAAAAAATTAGCATTAAATGCTAATGGAGAGATAGTAGAAGGGGAAAGAAGGGAAGGAATAAAAAGCAACATAATCCTAGCTGAGTCCCTTCTCCTCCTATAAAGGTATATACATGAGTCTTACATGAGTTCTGGGATGCCATAAAAGGGCACAGTTCAAAGTGTGAAGGTTCAGTGGCAGGTAGCTTGAGATAAAGGAGCAGGGAAAACAATGAAGATTTTTCAGACTAGACCAGGGCTGCTCAGCCTCCTGACACCCCCCAGAGACCCTCTTTGAAATGACAGTTCCTTGTTCTGCAAAGGTTCGTCTTCCACCAGCTGACCATGAGCACTTGCTGACCAGTTGAAAGAAGGGTCTCAGGTCACTCTAATCTATGTACTACACACCGATCAATAACACGGAGTTGTGCCCCCCCAGGCACAAATGTGTAACTCAATCAGCGATGTGAAGGTGGAGGCAGGATTTGCCCCCGAAAGCCTGCTGTGAACAGCAGAAAATGTGGGTGATTTCATTATCTGAGATTGCTTTGTCATATTTCTGCTGAACTGAAGGATAACTGAAATGAACATTAATAATTCAGCACAACAGCCAGAGCTGAAGAACCTCTGGGCCCTGCCCATCCCAGCCTTAGTCTCCTCCTGGGTTTGGTTCTAGAAACAGCCTGGACCCCCACAGCCAGGAGTAGCCCCAAAGGCAGGGTCTGTGCCATTACCCAGGGTAGTCAAATCTGAGGGGTTGTGTGACCCCCACAGGAGATGAAATCCTTATGGAGCAGAAACAGGTGGATCCCCAGACCCAACCTACGGTCAGGACCCCTAGGCAATATCTGGGAGCTCAAGGAATGGGGGGTCTCTCCCAAGCCAGAGTTTGCTTCTTTCTTTTAATGCTGTTTCCTTCAGAGGTAGTCTTGGGTTTTCTTTTGACCCAAGGGACAGGTTGGGGGAAGTCTGGAGCAGAACTTTCTTTCCTATCTGACCTCTTCCTCCATTTTAGATTTCTCCTCCACCATCCCTTACTTTCTCCCTTTTCTTCTCTTTCTCCCTATCTCTCCCTCTGCCCCTTTTCTTCTGTTTTCCTCCATTTATTATCCCTCTTGTTTTAATAGAATTCTATCATGCCAAAGCCAAAATGCCTTAGGGGCTTCCGGCACCAGGGGTAGCATACTCAGATGCCCTCGGGGGCCAAGCAGGTTACATAAACATGTAAAGCAGGCCGGGCATCAAGTACTACCATGGACAGGTGGGCAGAGTGTGTCCCCTACCTAAATGCACGCAAGTTTTATATTTTCAAAATCCAGTGCTGGCCAAACAGAACACATTGAGGACCTGAAGGGGCCCATGAGTCCCCAGTTTGTGACCCAGTCTAGGCTGGCTCTCTTCTTTCAGAGAATGACATCAACAATCAGAGGAAGAGAAGTAGTTGGCCCAGGTCACACAGGTTGTGGGGTCTCCCAACTTCCAGGCTATGGCCCTTTCTACACCCTTCCGTGCACTTAGTCATTCACTGATTTATTTCCACATTCAGCACCGACTCATTTTTGCCCCAGGCACCGAGGACACAGATGAACCAGCATACCATGCCCCCCCACCCAAGGACCACTGGTTTGACTGTGGGAGATCAGATGGTGGTGTTCAGTGTGACCAGGGCTGAGCAGGGTCACAGGCCATCTGCCCACATCCCAGAGGCACCAAAGAGACTCCTTCTCAGGCTTTCTGAGATATCCTTCCTTCTGACCTTGGACTGTCACCTGGAAACCCCAGGTTCTTATATACTGGGTAACTAGCTGAAGCAGATGTCACCATCAAAATATCCACCTGTTAACTCACCTTGAGCAGACTGAGAATGGCCTTGGCATCTGGTTAGCCAGACTGCCCCCACTTCCTCTCCATCCAGGAGCAGAATCGGATGAATCCCTCTGGCTTACCTACTACCCTCTGAAATAGGGGCTCAGACACCCACAAGCTCACTGTTGGAATGAAAATCATGGTGTGCCCTCAACAAAGCAGAAACAAACCTGAGTCCAGGCTAGAAGGCCTATAGACCAGGTCTTTATTTCTCAGGAGTCTCTAAGCTTCCAGGCATGTGTTTGTCCTGCATGGGCCACAGGCACTTAGAAAACACACTACCTCACTCACTCACTCACTCACTCACTCACTCACTCACTCATTCACTTGACAAGCATTGGCCAAGAATCTCTTGTGTTCTGGCCCTAGAAATGTGTGAGATACAGACTCTGCCTCAAGCAGCCACCATCCTCGTAGGGACATGGCAGCCATCACCATTCTTTCCGGGGACCAGGATAAGACCATGGTCCGTAAAGCCTGGAGTCTTCTGTGCTTCCTGTCTCCCTGCTTTGGGCTTCCCTTGACCTCTGGCCACCTTTTCCAATTTTGACAACTCCATTTCAGAGTCTCAAAAAGCCTCTTGGTCCTCTACAAATTCTCATCCTGTAGCTCTCACCAGAAACCCCAGAGGAATATCAGGCTGCCAGTCCTAATTCACAGATGAGGGAACTGAAGTCCAGAAAAGAGAAATGATCCACTCAAGTCACAGGGGTAAGTGGCAGCACTGGGATGAGGTCCTAGTTTCTCCCAATATCTGTGGAGAATGAAAGGTAGATATTCTGGAAGATGGCACAACCAGGGACACAGTTACATCCTCATCTCTGTGAAAAAGCTATGACTTTGAGACAAAGGTCGCCTCTGGTGGTGGGGCCTGTATTCTATTGTCAGAGCCTCAGGGATGGGCAAGCATTTCAGGGGGAAATCTGTTAAAGCCATAATAATCCCCAACATCTATTGAGTCTTTCCTCATTACTTAGTATTTACTAATTACTCCGTCCTGAGTTTTAAGAGATTTACATTTAATTTTTACAATGACCATACACATAGGTATGATTTTTACCCTATTTTGTAATTCAGAAACTGAAATACTAAGAAGTTGTCTAACTCAGCTCACAGAGGGAGATGCATGACTGAAGCAGGGAATGTGGCTCCAAAGACCGTGCTCCTAACTGCTCTGGCACATGGTTTGGCCCGAGCACACCTTCCCACTTTGAAGAAAGAGGAGTATTGATTGATAAGGAAAAGGGATTGGTAATTGCCAAACAAATAAGTGGGGAGCATTCAAATCCCTGTCAGCATGAAAACCCAAGAAGGTGATCATGTCTGCCTCTGCCGAACATCACAGCTGGACCTTGGCCCAGTCAGAGAGGCCTTCGTCAGAAGAGAAAAACAAAGAAAAAGAGATTCCATGTACCTCAGTGAAGTGGTGCTCTTTCAGCAAACTTCAAAAACAAGTTCCAGAAACCCCCATAAGCTCTTCCTGTCAATATTCCATGGGCTGCCCAATCTGCCAACTTCATGCGTCACCATCAGAGATGTACTGAGGTTAAGGTGCCTATCGACGTGTACTCTCCCTCAGGACAGGTAGCCCACTCAACCTTTGTCAGTTGTACAAGTTCTCTACTGCTGTATAATAAATTACCACAAATTTAGTGGCTTTAAAAAAAAGCACACATTTCCTATCTCTCCTGTTCTATGGGTCAGGAATCTGGGCACAGCTTAGCTGGGTCCTCTGTTCAGTATCTCACAAGGCTGCAATCAAGGTGTTAGCCAGGAGTGGGGTCTCATCTGAAAAGCTCATCTGGGGAAGGATCCACTTCCAAACTCAACTGGTTATTATCAGGCTTAGGTTCTTTGTGGGTTATTGGACTGGGGCTTCTATTTGCTGCTGAGTATTATCCAGAACCTTTCTCAGTTCCTTGTCATATGGGCTTCTCCAACATGACTTTCTGTTTCACCAAAATATATAAGCTGAGAAAGCAATAGAGTCTGCTAGTAAGACAGAAGCTACAGTAATCTTTTCTAATCTAATCATGGAAGTGGCATCCCCTCAACTTTGCTCCTATTGGTTAGGAGCAAGTTACTCCAGGGAGCAGGATTACACAGGTTGTGAATACCGGCAGACAAGGATCATTGAAGCCATCTTAAGAGCTACTTACTACATAAGTCATTACTACATTAGTATGAATTCGTTTATTAGCTCTTTACAGGAAAATGGTTAGATGATAGCAAGGGGATTTTTTAGGAAAGGAGGAAGGAGGAACAATTTTGGGGTCTGGGCTCTGCCCTGGAGGCTAGGCCTGGTGAGCAAGCTGTGAGCAAGCCAGTAAACCAAATGTGGGCTTCCCAGAGACTTGCTTCCATATTTGTAGATAGGTAGGGGCAGAAAGAACTGGGCCAGTCTATGTGGTTTTTCTCTATTTGTCTCCATACCATGGCTTTGGCACTAAGTCAGGAACTGCATATCCCATAGTGGTAAGACTGGCACTAAGCCTTCATTGTCCCATTGTTCCAGTCACCAGAGCATCCACCCTCTCCCTCTGTGGCCTAAAGGACACCCCAACTCTGGCTTGTGCCACAAATTTTGAGTTATTTTGTGGGTCTGCCACTGAAATCCCAGGCCCAACACTGTAGGGATTAGCCTTGTTGCTTGCATTTTCAACATCATGGCTCCCTGTATTTCCAAAGCCATGACATTCTCCCTGGAGAGGTTATATAAAGAGACACTTACTTTATTAAAAGACCTCTGATGGAAACACATCATTATCTAAGATTGGTTTAACAAAGGCTTAATGAAGACAACAATGAGAAGATATTAACTCATTTGGCTCATGTTTTAGAACCTGACAGATCTGAGAGGTAGGGTTTTTTTCAACAACAGTGATGGATCAAATCTGTTTGCATTGGAAATTGGCTAATGTGCTGATGCCCCAGAAATCTTGTGCTGAAGCTGAGAAGACATTGAACCTGTCTTAATGCATGAACCACTTCCCCACTCACAAAGCTCACCACCACCCAAGCCAGACCCTTTCAGAGGCTGAGACATGTTGCACACGAAGCAAGGAGTCTATTTCATTCCCCTTACATAGCAATTTACCATTCTCATCTATTTATTTTAAGCAAATTATTCAGCCAAGTTGACAAGCATGAAAAAAACATGACCTACCCTGGGCTTTTCAAAAGAGATTTTCTCCTAAATATGATTCATTGTGCTCTGATCTCTCACTGTATTTTTATCAAATGTTCCATGCCAGCTCTTAAAAGGACACTGTCAACTCTGCTGGTTATGGCTGATTTCTTTGACTCTATTGTCAGATGAATCCCTTATCAACTTGCAATAGAAAATTCCACCTTCCAGAAGCTTTGGGGGGTGCCCAAAGGAGCCTCTGGGAGTCTGAAGACAGACCATAAAAACATTCAGTCACAAACATGTATAAAGTAATCATGATATGCCAGGCTCCGTTCTAAGTGCAGTGATACCAACTATTAAAAGGGCATTTATTGTCCCCAACCTCCTGGGGGGGGGGGGGTTCCCTCTAGAAAAGGAGACAGACTGTAAATAAATAAAAAATTAAATGAGTAAAATAATGTTGGACATTGATGAGCGCTATGAAGAAAATAAAACAGTGATATAACACAGAGTGACTAGGTAGAGGGGATTAGGAATGCAGAGTCTTCCTGGGGAAGCATTATTTGAGTGGAATTCTGAGTCAAGAGGGTGAGCAAACAAGGCTCTAAGGAAATAGCATTTCAGTAGGGAGAACAGTGGCTCTCCATCTCCTCTGTTGTGGATGCCACTAATCAAGCTGGTTAAGTTTCTGCCATTATAGATTGTGTGACAGGAAAACTAGCCCTTCCCACGGCCAGAGAAGAGAGGAAAGATCTACAAGAGAAGATCCTGGGGTGTGGGCTCTGTTGTCTCTGCAGTAAGCATCAAGGGTACTAACAACAGGGAACATTCTGCCTTGTTTACTATTACATTCCTGGAACTTGGTATATGGCACAAAGTAGCTACAAAGTATAGTTGGTTGAATAAGAAAATGAATGGTAAATGGGAGGAAAGGGGCTTAGAAGAAAACAACTAGCTAACCAAAAGGTCATAATTAATGATCCTTAGTATGCAGGGCAGAGGGACATCTTGTTATACCTCGCTTCTTGATAATAATTATTAACTATCATTCATTAAGCACTTATTATACTCAATGCATTCACTGAGCACTATGATAAGCAATTTATATGTTTCAACTGTTTTAATCCTCCCCAGACTCTTTGAGAAAGGTACTATTTCCTTGTTACACACAAAGACATTGAATCACACTGATCCACCACAAATCCACTTCACTTGTAAGTAGATGTGGGAAATGATAGAGGATGAAACCTGGGAAATCTCATGACAATCCTGTATCCCACCTCTACATGACTCCATCATACCAGTAGAGAACACTTAGGAGAATTTGCTTCCAATGGCTTCTGATATTTATAGCCCTGGGTGATGATTCTGTGACTTTTTCAGATTCTTCACCCTTCCTTTATTCATCCATTCAAATATGTTTTTTTGAGTACCTACTATGGGCCAGGCACTGTACTGGAGATATATATCAGTAAACAAAGCAGATAAAAGATTCTAGAACTGTTGGTCTCCCACCAAGAGGTCGTCCTTGGCATGTGGGACAAGAAGAATATAGCAGAGAGACTAGCAAAACAATAATTCGTGTCTGTTTTCTGCTCACTCCCCACTTCCACAGTCTAGCCATTTGTAGAACATATGGCAATCTGCCAACTAGTAGAACATGGCAGGGAGACAAGTGGGTAAGAAGAAATAGCAGTGAGGAGCACTGAAGACAAATATAATACAAAAAGCAAAGTCTTAGCGAGCACCAGGGCTGGCCCCCCTTTGTCCATTGGAAGTAGGATGCTAGAGCAGTCAATCTCTGTAGCCAAATTTCATGGCTAGACTCTACAGCTGGTTTTCAGAACAATTCAGATTCAAAGCACCCCCACCCCGTTTGCAACAATGCCAACCCAAAGCATCCTTTTGTTCCATCCTTCCAGTACTTTCCATCACTTTTGGTCCCAGCCCACTTCCTGAGCCACCCATCAGCCTTTCCTCTCCCAACTTGTGTCATCTCCATGTTGCCATTAGATGCCAATCTTTTGGATCGTAATAGCAGGAAAAGGAGGGCTTCTTGCCTATAGGGCAGAGCAAGAAAAGTGTTACCTATCTGACAAAGATCAGCTCTTGGAAATAGAGGCGGAGGACACGGGGCTGTAACAAAGTGGCCAGTAGCTTTCTCTTTAGGCATTTCTCCAATTCCTGGGTAAGCTCTTCTTCTTGGAAACCAGGTAAAATTCCTGGCTTTATGCTGAGCCAAAGGCACAGTGTTTATTCTCATTGTGCTGGGTGTGTGCCCTTTCACAGAGGACCTCATACCTATCTCTGGGAAAGAAAAACACTGCCACTCACCAGTTTCTCCCATCAGTTTTTATGCTGTCTCAACTCCCCTGGTCTTTAATCCTCAAACTATTCAAACACCCTGTGTCTAAATACGCCCTGCACTTTAGAGTATCTAATCCTATTAACCTGTCAGCACTACCTGTTAGCTGGTTGATCTTGGATAAGTTCCTGAACCCATCTGGGCATCATTTCTCTGTCTATAAAATGGGAATAATAGTACTTCAAGTTCTTGTGAATATGTGCAAAAATAGTTCCTGGCACATTGGAGGCATGCCATCGTGATTCTCAACCCTGGGTGCTCATTAGAATTACCCAGGGAGCATTTAAAAATATTGATGTCTGAACCCCAACTCAGACCCATGAGATTGGAACCTCTCAGGGTGGGAGCCTGGGTTTCAGTACTTTTTAAGACTCCCTAGGTGATTCTAATTTGCAGCTAGAAAGACAGCCACTTCACTAGATAAATGGTAGCTATTATGGTTGTTGCTGCTGCTGTTTTTAATCCATATTGTCCAAATGCAAACCTAAAGCTACAAGACCTCTAAGGAAAAAAGCACTCACTTGTATCTGAAAATGGTAGAGTGCTTGTGGTCCTCAGCCAAGCCCCTGTCATCTTTCAGCGGGAACTAAATGAACCTCAGAAGTCCATAGCCCATGGCACAGTGTCTTAGGTAAAAGGCACCTAATCAAAAATTTCAGGGAAAATTGGCAAATTGGCTCTTCATAAGAGGAAGTAATCTGAATGAAGCACCATGAGTTAGCGGGAGAGGTGCCTGTGGCTCAGTGCTCTGGGCATATGCCACATCTGCATAAATGAGTCAGTGTCAGGGACACAGGTTCCCTCCCCCCGTGACCCTGCAGCACTGCTCCACATCTGAGATCAGCGATTGAAGGCATTTCAGAGAGGGGAGCCCATTTGGCAAATCTGAATTTCAAAGCCATAGCTGTTTGATCTGGAGTAAAGAACCTTGGCACCCACACAAACCCAAGCAGGCAAATGTGAGCGTGAATCCTGGGAAACAAAACAGGCTCATGTTCCATTTGTGGTCGGACTGGAACAAGCTGCCCATTTTGTAACATCGCTGCCTTGTGGTAGAATTTATGACATCAATGTGTTCAAAGGCAATTTAAAAAAAAAAAAAGGAAAGAAATTTTAAAAAGAAACAATTTCCTTTCACTGTGTCCCTTTACCTGAATTGGAGTCACAGCTCTCATTATTTCATTAGCTGGTCTCATTCCCTCGATGGCAACTGGGTTCATGAGCATTTGATTTAAGCTGCAATTAAAAGCCCCAATCATAGAAATACATTTTCAGAAGATAATTGGGTGCATCATGCCAGCTTGTTGGCCTGTTAGTGAGCTCTAATTGTTGGCCAGTAAATTAAAAGCAAGTACAAGTAAATAGTTCATCCAAAGACACATCAAAGAGAAGGAAGTCATGTTCCCATTGATCAAGGACTCTGCCCTCTGCCCTGACCAGGACGTTTTCCTTTGCTCAGAACTACAAATCCATCACTCGGGTCTAAGAGATGTGTGGGGGTGGCAGGACATTTTTGCTGCTTTGCATTACATTATAATGGAGAGCTCTTAAGGGAATGATTTCCTGTCTTGCCTTTTTCCTTCAACACCCTGCTTTTTTCCTTGCCCCACAAATGAGTTTTAAGTCTTTACTTTTTCATCTTGTTCCCCACCCTCCTCTTGTATAAGCTCATAGAAGTAGCTTGAGCTGAATAAAGGCTTTTTATTTTTATTTTTTTTTCCTGAAGGAATGGCAGAATGGTCAAAATATAGACTAGGTTGCCTCTGCAGGTTACGAGTTCCCCTTTATTGGGGAGTGGTACCTTGGGTGGTACCTTGGGCAGTAGAGAAATTTCAAGCATTGGATTGGGGTATTATAATATATCAAAGGAAGGTAACTGATCTTTACCATTCTTCTAGAAAAATTGCAACCTGGTTTTCCTTTGGGAAAGCTCCTTTCGCCTCAGCCTATAGAGGTTGGGAGTTATGGTAGATAATATTATTGTTTGCAAGTACTCACTCACCTTTTTCTCCATGGGAAGAGCATACCTCCCAGCCCCTATGATACTGTCTTAGCCATGTGACTGACTTTGGCCAATAGAATATAAATGGTCATTTTGATCAAATTGATCATATGGGTTGGCTTGGTTTCCTGCTCTTCCCCTCTGCCTCAAAAATGATCTTATATACATAGGGGCTGTTCCTGCAGCCTGAGTGAGAAGACACATTGTGAGGATCCCAGAAGAGCTAAGAAGAACCACAGAGCAGCTGTGGCCAACCCGCAGTCACCAACATTTAACAAGAGAGGGAAATAATTAGCAAAGTCAGTGAGGTGTGGGGTATCTTCTCCTGGAGGTCTAGGAGAGAAAGAGGCCAACTTCCCCACAGGGCATGAAGCTGGTTTGGGGAAGATGGAATTGCTGCTCCTTTCTTGTCACAACAAAGCTAGAAAATAAGGCCCAGATGTAGGAAAACCAGCCTGAGATACAGAGAAGCCAGACATTATGGCATCACTTGAGCTTAGACCAAACCATATTGACAGTGGATCCTCCCCTGAACATTTTAGTTATGAGAGCCAGATTCCTCTTTGCTCAGGTCTGTTTGCATTGGGTTTTCTGTCACTTGCAACTGAAAGAATTCTCACTGAAACAGATTCCAAATCTGAGTTTCTTATTCTCTCCCCATTGCCCCCTCAAGGGATGAAGGAGCCCACACATCGGGAGCAAAGGTGTTTTTTAGACAGAAAAACTCCTGAAGACCTGGAAACTTAAAAGCCTTAGAATAAGTTCTGCCTTGTAGTTGTCTATTGACCAGAATGGATTCCAGAAGACTGAACTGGAGAAAAGACTTTATAAAAGCCCAAGGGGGGCTTGATATTTCACCTGTAGCCTTGGAACTGCAAGCTGAAGCCTTCTCCTCAGCCCACATCATAAATCATCATAGCAACCAACATTAGCCAGTAAGAGACTCAGCCAGGCCCATGCTAGACTTTTATTTCTAAAAGCATCGATGACAATTTGATTTAGATGATTAATTTCTTCACCAATAACCATTTCTTCCTGATTTAAGTCAGAAACTAAATAATACAAACTGACTAAAATATCATTGCAGAATCAATAAAACATCCTCAACAGATAATTATGGCATTAATGCACTTATTCTCTGGTTGGTGCATCAATCATAGTTAATGGGGATAAGCTGAAATGATTTTAATTAAAGGCATTTGAGTTCTGTTGCCCTGAGTCATAGAATGCTGAAGCATAGGGTCCTAAGAACTAAGAGACCAAGAGTTTGCAGACCCAGGGTTTGCTGAAACTCTGGGATCTTTAGAAGTGCTTCTCAGACCACTATAGAAAGTAGTGGGGGGACAGAGAGCTGAATGTCAGGAGCTCCAGGACCTCCAATCTCATTTCAAACAGAATGTCACTGAATATGAATCTATTTGAAAATGGGTTAGGCTACAATAGGAATAAGAAGATAAAGAGGGGAACAAATAAAAGTAAAGAGAAAGAAGATAAGTTTAAAAAAAAACACTGATCTAATCCAATCTCCTCATTCTTCCAAAGGGGAAACTGAGGCTCAGAAAGTGGGAGAGATTTGCCCCATGTCACACAGATGCCCTACAATAGAGCCTGTCCAGACACTCTGACTCCCAAGCTAATGTTTTTTCATTGCATCAGCTTTACATATTTTAGATATCAGAAATAAGGATTTATTTCACAGTGACAAGGAGAGTTTGGGGCAATCTGTCCTAAAACATCTTCAGGAAGGACTCCTACTCTTGGTCCCTACTTCTAATGAGCAACACATGCCATTCCTTAACCATGGCCCAGGATTTCAGCCAAAATGTTCCATTCAAGATCTTTCCCATGTGATCTAGAGTCCATACCCAACAATTCTTGGTGGGGAAACTCTGGTCTGAATCGGTGACTGATTTTGCTTTTAGCCATGTTTCATTTGTTGATATACCAATTACTCTCATGAAACACTATGCTGTACACACAAAAATTTCAGGAGAATATAGGACAGTAGCCATGCCTTCATAGTATAGGAAATAAGGTAAAATCAATAGACCAATCATCACAACATAGGATTCAACTTGTATTTTTACCTGTTAGAATGTAAGCACTACAAGGCAGGGGTGGCACCTGTCATTCGCTATGTATCTCCATTGTCTTATCTGATACTAGACACATAGTAGATGCTCAATACTATTTGTTGGGTACTTTAAAATAGCAATAGTAAAACATATCACTTACCATGTACCAGAAGCTATTGGAAGTCAACATGTAATGAAGTATTTAATCCTTACCATAACCTATGAAGTGATTATATTATTATATCCCATCTTCTAGCTAAGGCACAGAGAGATTAAGAATATTGTCCAAGGTCACACAGCAACTAAGTGATAGAACTGGTGCTTAATTCTAAGCCATTTCCAAAGGCTTGCCCCTTAACTATATTCTTAATACCCCTAAAATGTCTTAGGAGCTCAGAGGAGGAAGTGATCACTTCTAGAAGGAGATCAAGGAAAAGTTCATGGAAGAAGTGGAAACTAACCTATGCTTTAACAAATGAATAGAATATGGACTTAAGGAAATGGAAAGGAAAAGCAGGATAGGGGATAAGGAAGGGAGATAGAATGAGTGAAAGCATGGTGGAGGGAGACCATGGGCACACATGAAAGGCAAGTTTGATTAGGCTGGAGCATGTCGTATATAAAGAAAGGATGAGGAAATGTAGCCAGAGAGAAAGATCAGGGCCAGGTATATGGAGGCAACTGAGAGCTGTTGAAATGACATGATTAGAGCTCAGTTGTGGACAAGCTCTCTACCAGGCCCAGCTTATAAGTCAGAAAGTAGGGGTGGGGTAACAGAGGAAGACTAAAAGCTTAAAGGCCTAGTGTAGTCCTCCATGACAAATGGACCAGAGTTGGATGCTGGACTCAGACCCTGGACAACATACCATAGGTGATGCCATTGTTCAAGCAAGTAGCTTGGTCAGTTTCACTCCTTATTGACCTAGCCTGACTCTCTTGGCTTAAGAATGACCTTAGATTCAGCTCTAATAACAATGCATCAGCGTCTAGATTTCCATCATCATGCAGAAAATAGCTTCTACTTGCTTTAGCCATGAATCCAGATGCTGATTCTATTGACAATATCTGTGGCCCCAAAGGATTCACATTTTTCAGGTCTACATATTAACATGTATTCAGACACCTGGATCTTTTGGAAATCTCCTCAATTGAAAACCCACAAATTCTTTAAATTCCTAGGATCCTATTGGAAAATGCACAGAGCCTAAATTTTAACAAATACATTGAGGCTACATATACTGTAAAAACAAAAAAACAAAAACAAAAACAAAAAACCTTTTGACTCTGTGCAAAAGTGTCATTGCCAGTTAATTTTAAAATAATTGGTAGCTATGCCTTTTATCTCTGGAGACCTAAAATCCATGACTGGTCCTGGTCACCACATTGATTCCATTGCCCTTGACTTTAGACTATACCCAGTTGACTTCAACTAGTGCAGTACTAGGGAAAGAGTATAGGAATAAGCAATGAAGATGGGACAAAAGTCTCTTTGAAAGGACTTTGAGATAAAGGACTATCAGGTTGATGGGAGAAAATCATGAAGTGAAGGGATCTAAACTTCAGTTGAAGTTTATAAAAAACTTATAAACTTTGTTTATAAAAAGTATAAGCAAGCCCAGTTGAGATCAGCTTGGCCAAGCCCAGCTCAGCACAGCTGCCAACAAACTGAAGATCTAGGTTCACCCTGACTATGGAAGCGTCTGAAATATCCTCCTGTCGATTGATTGCATTGAGGGCCTTGCTTCTCTCCTCTCCTTGTGTTGATAACTTTTGCAATGTGACTTTACAATTCTTCTCATTAAGAGGTGAAGTCCGCTTCTTCAACCCTTAAATCTGGGCTGCCTTGTGACAAAGGGTGAGGTCAGCAAGGTGTCTGAGACTCCAAAGTTAAGGAGACACTCACTATCAGGGTCATGCAAGTGTAGAGGTAACACCTAGAGTGAGTGCCTCCTTAAAAGTTATACCCTAGGTGCCTCACTTCCCTCACCCTGGTTCCAGACCTATTTGAGACTTGCTTTGGCCAATAGCATGTGGCAGAAGTGACATCATACCAATTCTGAGTCTTGGCCTCAACTTGGAAGCTGCCATTGCCACAAAAGTGAGTCTGGGCTAGCCTGCTGGAGGATGAGAGGCCATGTGAAGGAGAGACACACTGTCCCAGCTAAGGTTATCCTGGACTGGCCAGCCCCTAACTGTCCCACCAGCTGATCATAATGCATAAGCAAGACCAGTTGAGATCAACTCAGCCAAGCCCAGCTCAGCAGAACTGCCAATGAAACTAGACTCATGTAAAATAATAAATTGTCATTGTTTCAAGATATTTTAGGGTGGTTTACTATTCAGTGGTAGATAACTAATATACCTTGTTACCTTTCCATTCATTGCACCATATGTGTTTTCTTCTCCTAAGAAGCTTGTGAAAAGTTAATAAGTAAATGACTCAGGATTCAGTGGTATGTATCAAGACAGATTTAGAAGAGACTGAAGTTCCCAGAATGTAAAGTAAGAGAGCTCTTCTGACTCTAACTGCCAGTAATGACAAACAAATCTCTTTCCATCTTTGGGACTTGAAACTCTCCTCTTTAAAACGAGCGTTTACTCCAGAGCAATGGCAGCTGGGTTTCGTTACTCAAGACACATCCAGTTTCTTGGAGATGGCTGCCCAGCATGCAGAATTGAAGGGGTCTGAGGCTCAACAACAAAGAATGCTGTTATTGATTAGTGATGTCTGCCATGTTCAAGGATGGAGAGCAAGAGGGGCGTGAGATGGATGAACAGCACACATGCCCCACTGTTGTCCAACTAGTCTAGATCCACTCTAAGAATCCCTCAATGCTAGAATTCTCTCATGCTCCTTGTTTAGAGGGGTTAATCCTGCCAGACCAATCAAGCTCTGAAGACTGCTAAAGACCTCTGAAGACCACAGACAGTCTTCCTTGATTTCCTGCCCTCTGTCCTTGAACCTAAATCTAGCAGTTTCTTTAAGTTGTAAAAACAAGGACACAAAGCCTGGTACAGGTACCTTGTTGCAAGTCCCACCCAGCTGGCCTGGTTTTGTTATCTGTAGAACTGGAAGGTGTAGTGCTAAGCAGAAAAACAATTCTGATTGCCATGCATTCGAATTTGGGGGGCTTATTTCGACTATCATTATAGAAATTTACTTTCAAGAATACCTCTTCTGTGAAGCAAAGGACAGTCACATTAGCAAGGTCATAGGAAGGGCTCTTGGAATGAGGGTCCTCTCCAGAATGGACATCTTCACACCAGCTTGGACCACTTCCCCTGCCATCCCCCACCTGGATAACATACACATCTACTTGCTTAGCTGGACAGTGAATCTCCACTTATATAAAGACTCAAGGCTTTAGGTCTTAAGTTCTGGCTGTCCTCATTCACTAGAGAAGCTTAAAAATAGTTCTTTGCTTATGGAAATCACTTCACAGCTTACAAATTGTTTTCACAACCTTAATTTCATTTGAGCCTTAAAACAGCCCTGTGATGGGAAAGCTGAGGTCCAGACAGGTTAGGTGATAAGCCTAAGGGCAAGCAGAAGGTAGGAGGAAGAGCTAGGAACAGAACGCAGGTCTTCTCATTAAGATCCTATCTCCTGCACAGCACAGAACTGCCTTTTCTTATCTACCACCACCTACCATGGACAGATGACCATGGCGAACTACACTGCCATGTTTTTACCTGCTCCACTAACAACCAGAAGAACAAACTTGTCAGCAACCCATAACTTTAGTTCACCCATCTCCACCACTCGCCAAACCCCTAAATTCCCCAAATCTACCAACGGAGCAGGTCTAGCTAAATGTCTTTCCACACAGGGGAGACAATGCAGGATTGTGGTGTAAGTATAGGCTTTTGAGTCAGGCAGACTTGAGCACATACCTTGGCTCTGTCACTTCCCGATGGGTAATGTGGGCAAGTCACTTAACTTCTCTGACTCAGTGTTCTTCTCTGTAAAATGGGAATACTAATCCCCATACCATAAGGTTTCTGCAAGAAATAAATAATACATCCATGAATTAAATAATAAGCTTAAAGGGGTCAAACACAGTTACCTGATTCATAGTGAATTCAACAAATGGTACTAGTAGTCACTAAATAATAACAATAATGACAATAATGCCTGGAAGCTACACCAGAGAAGCAGGGGCAAACCTGTTACCTCAGGAGGCCTGAGCATTTCTTCCCTGGTGTGTGACCACTATACAAAGGTCTTTCCAATTGTGGGAGGACCAGAGCACACACCCAACAAACATCCCCTTGCACCATTCATCAGGCCTAACAAGAGCTACATCAATGCTGGATTTATTGGGTGTAGGATGCAGAAAATACACTGGGGGAGGAGGGGTGGGTTGTATAATCAGGTGTGTGATTAGTCATGCTAATGGCATTTATTATACTATGAGTAAAACTAATTTACAATAATTTAATCATCAACAAACAACTGTGCAGGAAGAAGAAGCCGAGTTGTCAGATTTTCAAATATGGGCTCTTAGCTAACAGTTCCAGTGTGACCCTGAGCTTGTGTAATTCTGGAGGGGAAAAACTGGGGCCAAGTCTCAGTGTGTCTGCAAGAAAGATGACCAGCATTTGCATAGCAGCTCTAGAGTTTACAAAATACCTACATGGATGGAATCTCATTTGACTCCTGAGATAACCTTCCACAGTAATGCATTTTTTCACCCTATTTAAGATGACAAACTCGGGTTGAGAGGTGAGAAGGGGCACTAGATAACTCAAAACCAGGACTTCTGATTCCAAATCTTGTATCCTTCTTTCTAAACCAGTGGAAATCATTCAGAGGTGTGCATCTGGAGCTCCCGTGAGGTCTTAAAGAAATATACACAAAGCTGAGCCCCAGAGTATTGTTATTATGATTCAGGAATGCTGGGATGAAGGACAGGAATCTGAATCAGACACATGCTCCAAGATGAAGAGAGAGGGGACAGCCCAGGATGGTGGAGGGCACAGGTTAGACTCTTCTCTGCATATATTTAAAACTTGACTCCATCCTCTTACCAACTGTGTGACCTGGTAAAGTCACTTAATCTTTCTGGGCCTTGGTTTTCTCATCTGCAAATGGGGATGATAATACCTACATCCTGAAAAAATATAACTTATGAGACAATGTAAATGAAAGCAAATGAGAAAACATGACTTAAGTTCTAATAGAGGAGTGCATAAATGTCAGTTACCCTCCGTTCCCTTGGATAGCAGATATTTGAAACAAGAAGTCGAGGATGTGATAGATATTTCTTTTGCTACCAAGAGCTGTTGTTTTCCTGAATGAAAATCTATTGTAAAATGTTTTTAATTTAATGCTTAAAAAGAAAAAAATAAGTAGAAAACAACCTGCTCCCTAAGAACTGAGCACTCAGGTTTTCCTGTCAAAAGATCAGCCACAGAACCCAGGCGGTTCTCTTAACACCCAGTTACTGCAGCAGCTGGCCCCGCAGCTTGGACAATCCTTCCAGGCACAGACTCCTCCTCAACCAGGAGGAGAGCTCCAGTACTGTTTCCATTTTTGCTATTTGAGAAAAACAAAAGGGTCAAATAAAAGGCATTCTCCTTCTGCTAGGGAGTCCCCAGGAAAAGAGAATCAGTGAGTCCCTTGTAGCTGGAGTAAATGCATTACAGATATTCTGAATCTCTGGTTCTTTGGGGCTCAGGAAAAAGCCCTTGTAATGTCTTCTCAACCTTGATCTAACTTGCTGAGGTTCCTGCTGGCCCTACCCATTTGGTCACACGGCGGAGGCTTGCCACCAGAAGGTCTTGGTTGTTCTAACACAGGTGTGGAGGTTTCTCCCCCTTTCTAAGCAAAGCTGATCGGACCTCTTAGCTCAAGTCTCTGCTGTCCTTATCCCCTGGTCAGACCAGTTCTCCGGATGGAAGGAGATACTCTGAGAGAATCAGTCCAGAAACCCCAGGAGCCCATGACTCAGCCCTCTCCTGCCTCCCAGTGCAGGTCAGAGAACCTCGTTACCAAATCTTAGGTGTTCTCACTGGGCTCTGGAGGAAAAAAAGCTGGCTTCGGCCAGCCTTGGGAATGCTTCACCTGTCAAAGCAAGAAGCTTAATGAGCTGGTGATGGAGAAAAAAGTGCCCCATCTTTTTAAACCTGGGCTTAATCCTGGCTGCCTAATTGTACCCAGCTATTCCATGACTCCATCCCAGCCTGGTCTCAAGTGTCCCGTGAGAGGGCCTGACTGGCTGGCCACACAGGCAAAGAGCAGGGAAGGCCTATTACTAACCAAATTAGATCCCAAACTCAACACAGAGAAATCCATGTCGGCTGGCTAGGTGGCCCACAGATGCTGACCCATAACCCAGAAGTCCCACACAGGAAGTACGCCAGCTATGTTGGGTTGGTAGAAATGCATTGCATGAGGGAAAAAAAGGAAATTCTACAGTTGTACCTAACTGTGTAATTCCAGGTAGTTAAAAACATTTCTTTTTTTTAATTTAATTTTACTTTATTATGTTAGTCACCATACAGTACATCATTAGTTTAAAAACATTTCTTTCTGAAGATTTCACCTAAAAAATATTAGATTTCTGGTTTCTTTTACAAAATCTAACTATATTAGGCCCCTATTCTGTGAGTGTTGCTGGTCAGCTAGAAGTCAATAGTAGATGCCCCTATGATTGGGGCGTATGAGCACTAGCTCCCCACTGTCCCCACCACTCCCTATTGCCCCTTGATATTGCCCCTTGAAAGCCTTTGTGTTTGTCACTCTTGATGACTGTTTCCTGACCTAGGCTTGGGTTTCTTCATCTGTACAATGACAGTGTTAGCCAGAATGGACCCTATAGTATTTCAGGAGCCCTAGCTGATCCCACAGCCCCCCCAGAAGGCTGTGAGCTGGGATCAGAGATGCTGGAGCAGTTAAATAAAACACCAGGCTATTCACTCCAGAGGTGCTTGGGGAGAAGTGCATGCCCTCCTCTCTGGGGCACACAACCATCCTCAGAGCCCACCCATCACTGCCCACTGGTCTCCCTCACCCTCCAGCAAGACAGTCATTGCCATGAACAGCTCCAACCGGAAGAGCCTGACACACTGCTGCACTCAGAGGGACTGTTACTTCTCCACGTTCTACTCTCTCCGGCAGTACTACCACTCCAACCCCTTCCCATGGCCAGATTTAATAAAGGACAGGCGAGAAGAAATATGGCAGGACTCCAAAGGGAAAGGGTTTGAGGATGGGCCAGTGGGGTGCTTGCTGGGAGCTCGTTAGGGCAAGAATGCCCAGCCAAGACAAGGTGCGTGCCTGCCGGCCTCTAATTGCACACCCCATTTTGCCCCCTCCATTCAGCCAACCCGCAGAGCATCCCGACGTTTAAAGATTACCAAGGCGAGTTTGTAACGAAGCCTCTCCCTCTTTGTCTGTCCTTGCACCAACAGCAGCAGAAGGGATACTAATTAGAGGGTGAATTATTAGCTTCCCATGGTGCACTGCAGGGACATTAAAAATGAGGGGACTTTGCTGCTTGCCTTTTAGATGGTTAGTCTTGGTTTAATATATTCGTGTTTCTAGGTGAGCAGCAGGGGACAGTTTTTATGATTATAATTGTTGCATAATTACTGGCCTAAGGTTGCCTATTGTTAAATAAAAATGCTGAGATACTAATGTTTTATTGAACAGTACAAGGAGATAAAATTGTAATATCTTTTCCTGAGCAATTGAAGCTGCTCATTTGCAGCATAGTGACAACTCCTAGTTTTCTTCTGGAAGAGGTGGATGGGTTCTGCCTAGCCTGGAAGTCAAATGTGAAATATTTGCTTGGGGGAAAAAAAAGGAGCAGAGAAAGAAAAGAGAAGCCAGGGAGCTCCTGCATGCACCCTCACAATCTCTGCATGTTGCAGGGGGCAAGGGTTTAAGACCTGGGTCAACACACATGCACTGAACATGAAGGCTGACTCTCAGCCAGCTGGTTCTTGGGCAACAAAATGCCACAGTCTTTCCCATGAAGTACATCCCTTCCTGCAAGAAAAACACTGAGGCAAAGGGACACTGAGGCAAAGACAGCAAAGGTTGTCTTTGCTTGCCAAGTTAGGGATGTGGCCACCATCAGGTGGACAAATGGGGTCCAACATTCTTTCCTTGGGCAACTCTTAAACTTTCAATCCTTCCAGTCACTAAGAAGTTACCTGGAATCAGCCAGGCAACACATCTCTAATATTTCCCAATTCCACCTCTTTCTCCTCACCCCCTCATTTCACCCTAAGCAGCCAACCCCAAGCCCTTGTATGGTCTCCCTGACTCCGGGTCTCCTAACTGCAACCCATCTTTCCCATTTTGCAGGGATTTCTGCCCCCAGGCAAGGGACAATTCCTACCAGGAACTGACCAGATGAAAAAAAAAAAAAAAGAGAGAGAGAGAGAGAATGCATCTGAGTCAGGTCGGCTGCCTCACAAGGCCAGGAAGCATAAAGAAGTGTGGGAAATGCATTCAGTTTGGACAGAAAGCAAATGCCCGATCCCTTTGGTCTGGCCCCTTAGGTGCCCCATTCCTCAGAAAGATAACATGAAATAGATCACTGATTTTACTGCTCATCCAGGTATGTACAGCTAGGAAAATGGAGGCAGAGAATGGGCAGAGCAAACCTGAATTTCAGGAAGTCAGAGCGAGTGGCAGCTCCCTCCCCAGAAGACCCTTGGGGCTTCCCTAGACCTGGCCCAGCAGAGGCTCCTGGTTCTTGGCCAAGACTTTCATAGTAGGCATACAATAAAAACCAACTTTCCTCTCTACAGGTTTCCACGTGTTTCTTCCAGAGCCAACCTCAGTCTTGTGGAAAGAGCCCTGGACAGGAGTCAGTTAGCCTGAGTTTTATTCCTGGCTCAGCCACACCTCTGCAATTCTTTGACAAGTCACTTCAACTCTTATCTTTGGAACAGAAATCACATCACCACTCTGACTACCTCACACAATTCATGTGAGGCCTTGAGTGGACTTCAAAGAACCAAGGACTGTCAGTCGGAAGGAGCTCATCTGGTCCAATTTCTTTCCAAATTCAGGAAATGAATTTGGAAGTGCTTTCCAGAGCATTCCTGACAGATGTTCATCCTCCCTCTGCACCAAAATGAAGACTCCAGAGAGCTCAGAGCAGCTCGTCCTTTTGCTGGACGGCTCGGATTTTGCTTCCTCAGGTGAGCTAGACCTGCCCAGCCCTGGTCCCAGGGCTGCCCTGAGCTGCATCTCCTCTGCAGAGTGGCCCCACAGATATCTGAAGACAGTAATTTGCCTGCGCTTGGTCTGTACTCCAGTACAACTATCCCAGATTCCTCAGCCATTCTTCATGCTTCGAATCTTTTGTTATCTTCCTCCTACACCAGAAAAGAAAACAACTCCATATGCAACCTGACTGGTCTGGAACACAACGACCTCCCTCAGTCTCATCACTATATACTGCTGTTAATGCAGTCAACAACTATGCAGGCTTTTTAGCAGGCATATCACACAATTGGCTCATATTGAGCCTGTGTGCAACTAAATACTCTGGATCTTTGTCATATAAATGGCTTTCATTTGGAAAATGAAAGGTCTTGCCCTTCCTTTACACATACAATTGATTATTTTAAAAACTAAATGTATGATTTTATATTTCTTTGTTTTGTTTCAATATGTTGGTTTAGATATCTCTTTCAAAACCATGATAAATTTTATTTTTTTTTTATTTTTTAGATTTTTTTTTTTTTTTATTTGAGAGAGAGAATGAGAGAGAGAGAGAGCACAAGAGGGGGGAGTGCGAGAGGGAGAAGGAGACTCCCTGCCGAGTAGGGAGCCCGATGCGGGACTCGATCCCGGGACTCCAGGATCATGACCTGAGCCGAAGGCAGTCGCTTAACCAACTGAGCCACCCAGGCGCCCTCAAAACCATGATAAATTTTAAATCTTGCTTCTCTCACCCCAGTTTGAATTGGAAAGCTCTGCCTTACACCTTTGTATCATCTGTGGATTTGTTAAACAGACCTTCACTGTCTTTGATGAAAACTGTTAACAGTACTGATTCATAGGGAATCTATTATATCAGAGTAAAGGAAGTTATCAAGGCTAATAGAAATAAGTTAAATTAGTAAATTGAGGGGTAAGTATACAGGTCAACAAAACCTTGAGTATAAAAATAAACATAAAAGAGGAGGAAATGCCTAATGTTTGCCAATAATGAAGGCACCCAAGGTCCTGGGATCAGAGTTGGATTTGACCAAGTAAAGTTAAGGATCTAGTCATAAAGAGAAATATAAGTTATTTGGAAAAGAGTTAAAACGAGCCTGCGTCCTACAGAGCCTCCAAACCTGTGGTTTCCCCATGGGTTTAGCTGCAACCTGTACTAATAAATTAAGAAGATGCACATCCATATCTTCTGCCCTTCAGCATAGTTGCTAGAAGGACTTTGGACCCGTCAATGGTAGAGCTATCTTTTCTGTAAGCTGTTTGGAGTTATTACTTATATTTTTCTCCCTGACTTCAATATTGATTCAGGGGTATAGAAACCTTTCAGAGAGGAAAGCACAGGTAAAATCCAGTGCATTCCAGCCATCAAAAGGAATGAGATCTTGCCATTTGCAACGATGTGGATGGAACTGGAGGGTATTATGCTGAGCGAAATAAGTCAAACAGAGAAAGACATGTATCATATGACCTCACTGATATGAGGAATTCTTAATCTCAGGAAACAAACTGAGGGTTGCTGGAGTGGGGGGTGGGGTGGGAGGGATGGGGTGACTGGGTGATAGACACTGGGGAGGGTATGTGCTCTGGTAAGTGCTGTGAATTGTGCAAGACTGTTGAATCTCAGATCTGTACCTCTGAAACAAATAATGCAATATATGTTAAGAAAAAAAAAGAAGAAGAAGAAGAAGATAGCAGGAGGGGAAGAATGAAGGGGGGGAAATTGGAGGGCTAGACAAACCATGAGAGATGATGGACTCTGAAAAACAAACTGAGGGTTCTAGAGGGGAGGGGTGTGGGAGGATGGGTTAGCCTGGTGATGGGTATTGAGGAGGGCACGTTCTGCATGGAGCACTGGATGTTATGCACAAACAATGAATCATGGAACACTACATCTAAAACTAATGATGTAATGTATGGGGATTAACATAACAATAAAAAAAATTTAAAAAAAAATCCAGTGCATTCACTTCCTAAAGCTGCTGTTAAAAAAAAAAAAAAAAAAAAAGTTACCACAAACTTGGTGGCTGAAAACAGTAGCAATTTATTCTCTTATAGATCTGGAGGCCAGAAGTCCAAAATCAGTTTCACTGGGCCAAAATCAGAGTGCTGGCAGGCCCACACTTCCTCCAGCATTGCTAGGGAAGAATCTGTTCTTTGCCTTTTCCAGCTTCTGGTGGCTGACTGCATTCCTTGGCTTGTGGCCACATCTCTCCAACTTCTGCCTCCTCTTCTGTCTGTGTCAAATCTCCCTCTGCCTCTTAGGATACTTATGATTGGATTTAGGGTCTACCTAGATAATCCAGGATAATTTCCCCATGCCAAGATTCTTTGATTTAATCACATCTGTAAAGACCCCTTTTTCTTGGATGACATTTACAGGTTCCAGGGATTGGGTCCTGATATCTTTGTGTGGCCATTTTTTAGCCTACTATAGCCAGAGTCAAAAAAAAGAAAGAGAAAGAAAGAAAGAAAGAAAGAAAGAAAGAAAGAAAGAAAGAAAGAAAGAAAGAAAGAAAGAAAGAAAGAAAAGAAAGAAAGAAAGAAAGAAAGAAGGAAGGAAAGGGAGAGAGAGAGAGAAAGAAAGAAAGAAAGAAAGAAAGAAAGAAAGAAAGAAAGAAAGAAAGAAAAGAAAATATTGACCAGAACAAAGTTAGCAACTCTACCTGGACTAGGATCTACCATTCTGGGATAATCACTCCTTAGTCAGTATCCTGGGAAAGATCACACATCTATCTTTTAATAGCTGCTTGGGAAATCACTCCAGAAACGTATAAAATCACTCCAGAAGTATATGAAATGTTATTACTGGCTCTCCAAGAAGAAATAACCCAGGGCCCACACATAGAAAAATGAAATTATTTAAATCTCTCAAAGGATGTTATTCTTAGGACACACCTGCCTGTAGGTACTTGAGTTCTGGGTCCCATCAACATAGAAACAAGCAGGCATGAGTGCTGCAAGGTGGGATTCCCCAAGAAGCAGACTCTGATATGGAGTTTGGTATGTAGCATGTTTATGAAGGAACACCCTTGGGACCAGCAGCAGTGGGAAGGAGAGGAAGGAAACAGGAGTGGGCAGAGGGAGAAATTGAGCTGTCATGTAGACCCAACAACAGTATTGGCCAAAACTACATACCCAGAAGCTTTGGAGCTGAAATGATCTTCAGAGTTATCCTGATTTGGAGCAAGATGATGATGGCTTTACACTCCCACATCAACTAAGTCACTGGATGTGAGTCAACCAGAAAGAGGTATGACTTTGGGCAGGCAGCTGAGATAGTCCCTGAAAAAGCTGAACTCTGGAGGCCATCTGCTGACTGCATTCCCAGCAGCTAGGCAACAAGTCCTTCCGTGAAGGGGCATCTGGGCCATGCATCACACTTTCCATTGTTTCAGGAGAATACATTCTCTGTCATCGCTGAACACTGAGGCATCATAATGGAGAGATCTCGGGATACATAAAACTTCCAGAGTGGAATGTAGGTGGCTACAAAGTATCATGTTTGGTTTTTTTTTTTTATTGAGAGTTTTGTTTATTTGGCTGTTACTCATTTAAGATGCTTTCAAGAAACTTGCCATCTTAATTCAGTTTCTTTAAAAAGAAACATCACAAGGAACAAGATAAAAATGTTCACTCTCACCACTCCTATTCACTGTTATGCTGAAGGGTCTAGCCAAGGCAATTTGGTTACAAAATGGAATAAAATGAATCTGGATTGGAAAGAAAGAAGTAAAACTATTTCTATTTCCAGATGACATGATCTTATATAGAGAAAATCCCAAGGAATCCACTTAAAAAACTATTAGAATTAGTAAGTTTGCAGGATACAAGATCAATATACAAAGATCAACTATATTTCCTTATACTTGCAAAGGACAATCTGAAAATGAAATTAAGAAAACAATTTCATTTATGATAGCATTAAAAATAAAATATTTCAGAATACATTAAATAAAAGCAATACAAAATTTATACTCTGAAAACTACAAAACATTGTTGAAAAAATGTAAAGAAAACCTAAATAAATGGAAAGACATCCTATGCTCATGGATCAGAAGACAATATTAAGATGTTAATATTGTCCAAAGTAATCTACAGATTCAATACAATCTCTACCAAGGACCTTTTTTGTAGAAATGGAAAAGCTCATTCTCAAATTCATATGGAATTACAAGGGGTTCCAAATAGCCAAAACAATCTTGAAAAAGAATAAAGTTGGAGGACTCACACTCCTGATTTCAAAACTTACTACAAGGCTACAGTAATCAGAACAGTCTGGTATTAACATAAGGATAGACATATAGACCAATGGAATAGAATTGAGAGTCCATAATCCCATAGGTCTATGGCCAATTGATTTTTGACAAGGGTGCCAAGACAATTCAATGAGGAAAGAAGAGTCTCTTCGATAGATGATGCCAGGATAACTGGATATCTACATGCAAAAGAATGAGGTTAAACCCTTGGATCACTCCTTATTCAAAAATTAATTTGAAATGGATCAAGACCTAAATAACTAACTGTAAAAGTCTTAGAAGAAAGCATAGGTAGGGGCACCTGGGTGACTCAGTCAGTTAAGCATCTGCCTTCGGCTCAGGTCATGATCTCAGGGTCCAGGATCAAGCCCCACATAAGGCTCTCTGCTCAGCAGGGAGCCTGCTTCTCCCTCTCCCTCTGCTGCTCCCCCTGCTTGTGCACTCTCTCTCTTTCTCTCTCTCTCTCTGCCAAATAAATAAATAAAATCTTAAAAAAAAAAAAAAGAGGAAGAAAGTATAGGTATAAATCGTAGTGACCTCAGAATAGGCAATGGTTTCTTATATGACAATAAAAGTATAAGCAACAGTAACAACAAAATAGATCAGTTGAATTTCTTCAACTTAAAAATTAAAAGCCTTTGTGCTTTCTAAGAATATGACTAAGAAAGTGGAAGGAACCCACGGAATGAGAAAAAATATTTCAAAATAATATAGATGATAAGGAATTTGTGTCTAGAATATATAAACAACTATTACAACTTCATAAAAGGACAAACAACCCACTTAAAAATGGACAAACAGGGACACCTGGGTGGCTCAGTCAGTTAAGCATCCAACACTTGATTTCAGCTCAAGTCTTGATCTCAGGGTCATGAGTTCAAGCCCCGTGTTGGGCCATGCTTGGCGTGGAGCCTACTTTAAAAAATGGACAAAGAATCTGAATAGACATTTCTCCAAAGAAAATATGTAAATGACCAAAAGGCACATGACAATATGCTTAACATTGTTAGCCATCGGAGAAATGCAAATCAAAATCACAGTGAGATCCTTCACATTCACTGGAGAAGCCATAATCAAAAAGATAGAAAGTAGCACGCATTGGTGAGGATGTGGAGAAATTGGAGCCCTCACACCCCACTGGTAGAAATGAAAAATGGTGCAGCCACTCTGGAAAATAGTCTGACAATTCCTCAAAAGGTTAAACACAGAGTTACCATAGGACTTCACAGTCCCACCTCTATGTATATATCCAACAGAAATTAAAAAAAAAAAAAGTATGTCCATAAAGAAATGCATATGTAAGTATTCATAGCAACATTGTTTCTAATAGCCAAAAAATAAAACCAACGCAAATGTCCCTCAACTGATGAATGGATAAATAAACATGTCTAGCTACACAATGGGCAATTATTTGGCAAAAAGGAAGGAAATATTAATATATGTTACAATGTGGATAAACCTTGAAAACATTATGCTAACTGAAAGCTAGACAGAAAAAGCTACATACTTGGGATTCCATTTATATGAAATATCTAGGATAGGCAAATCTGTAAAGATAGAAAATAAATGAGTGGTTGCCTAGGGCTGTGGGCGGTAGCAAAGAAATGGAAATGACTGCTAATAGATATGGGGCTTCTTTTTGGGGTGATAAAAATGTTCTAAAATTGATCCTGGTGATTGTGTAAATCTGTGAATGTACCAAAAACCATTGAATTATACACTGTAAATGGGTGAATTGAATGGTATATGAATTATATCTTAGCTAAGCTGCTTATTAAAAAAAAAATTATTAAGTACCTATACTATTCTAAATCAATGATTCTCTAGACTGGGAGCCACTGAGGTTGTTGAACACCTGGTAGGATGTGATGTACACACACAAACCCATATCCTTCATCTCCTATATCTGACCAAACAAATATTTCTCAAATCTGTCCACTTCCGTCTATCTCCACCAACACACGTAGTCCAAAGCACAATCACTCCAGCCTGGATTCTTGGACTGGCCTCCTACACACTCTGCTGTCTTGTCCCTCCCATCCTCTCTCCCACTGCAACTAGAGTGATCTTTATAAAAATGCATCATGTTGGATGCCTGGGTGGCTCAGTCGGTTAAGCATCTGCCTCTGGCTCAGGTCATGATCTCAGGCTCCTGGGATCAAGCCCCGTGTTGGGCTCCCTGTTCAGCGGGGAGTCTGCTTCTCGCTCTCCCTTTGCCCCTCCCCCCTGCTCCTGCTCTCTCTCACTCGCTCACACGTGCTGTCTCTCTCTCAGATAAATAAATAAAATTTAAAAAATCCATCATGTCAAAAGTTTCAGTGACTTCCTGTTGCCCCAAGATAAACCCCACAATCTTTCCAGTGGCCTACTAAACCAACTTCTGCAGTCCTGAGCTCTCATCACACATCAGCCACACTGACCTTCTGTCAGTTCCTCACCCTTCCCACCCCAGGGCTTTGGCCCACCCTGTTCTCTCTGCCTGCAGAACTCTTGCTACCTCCTACTCCTACTTTCTACTTACCTTTCACTCTCAGTTGGAAAAAAAAAAAACAATCACACTTCTTGGGGAAGTCATCTTTGATCCCCTACGCTCTGGAAGCAATCATATCACCTCATTACATGTTCTTATAATGCCTATAAGTCTCCTTCCAGCACTGATCCCATTGTCCCCACATCCTTACTTCTGTAGTTATTTCCTACTGCCCCATAATCCCATAAGCTCCATGGCAATAGGATTGATGTCCGTCTTGTTCATCTTTTTTATCCACAAAACCTAACAATGTACTCCTCATAGAGAAAGTAGAGAATAAATATTTGGTGAATGAATGAATAAATAAATGGAGGGTCTGACAGGGGCTGTGTGAGTGGGTCATACAGGGAATGCTACCATCATACAGATGAGGAAAGCAGCTGTTGGGATAGACAACTGGGAAGGCTTCCTGGAAGAGAGGGACTTAGAAAACAAGCTTAGGGTCACAGAGGTAGATGGAACTTTCGAAATCATCTTGTCCACATTCCTACATTTTTGAACTGGATTCTGACAGTCAGTTTGAAAAGTTGTATTACCCACCTAACCCCTGTTGCTTCCAAACAGGATCTGTGGGATAAAACTCCAAACTTCTTGGCATGGCATACAAGATAAATGGCATACCAGATAAATAATCTGGCCACAGCCGGAGTCACCTACCATAATTACCACCACCAAGCACAGCGAATGACATGCCATTTCCCAAATAAGTCAATATATTTCTGTCTCAGGCCTTTGCACACAGCGGGCCCTCTGCCTGGGATGTCTCTCTCCTGCATTCTCACTTCCATGCCTACAAGTCTGACAAACTTCTACTTAGACCCTACAGAAATTTTACATCCTCTGTGCAGCTTTCCCCAATGGTTCCTAAAAAGGAAAAGACAGTGTCTGACTTACCTCAGCACCCCCAGGACAGACACTGCACCTAGCCCAGGGTCGACACTCAGGAAACCATCATCACATGAAGGTCAAAGCAAAAGCTATGGAAATTTCTCTCATATAAATGAAAATGTCTATGTGTTGTCTTTCCCCTTCCTTTTCTACAGACTTTCTCAATAATTCTCCCCAGGCCCAGGCCGAGGCTGGGACGAGGGTCTGGGAGTGGTTGGAAAGAAGTGTCACAAACTAGGGTGAGGGTACGAGACAACCCTGGATGCAGCTTCCAGCCTGAAGCTGAATGATGGTGACCCCAGCCAAGCCACTGTGTCCTTCCTCTGACCAGGCTGGCTCAGCAGCCAGATGGTAATGACTTTCCATCCCCTCAGCCCAGGCAGGCTGTGAACAAGCACCGTCAAGTATGGTCCTCGTCGGCCTGGCCCCAGGGCCCGAAGCTGCCTTGTTTCAACACATGATGACTTTTTAATTTCGAGCCTTTCGGTCCCTGGTGAGAGAGGTGGAGATGGGTTGGAGATGACATCTGGATCCTACAGATTCAGAGAGACCTTGGGCAGGGAGCAACCTTGAGAGGTCATCCACCCTGTGCCCAGCCAGATTCTCTCCTTTGCCCAGGCCCCAGGCCAGGCCCACTCCTTCAAGAAGCCTGCCTGGAATACCCCTGTCTGAGTCTCTCTCCCTACCCTCCAAAACCTCCAACAACATGTATCATTTACGAAATATCCAGGGGAAGGGGAAGCGCTGATCCTTGGAAGCAGGCACTGGTTGAACTTGGAGCCAGAAAAATACATTTGAGTCTTGGCTTCAATTCTCACAGTTGAGTATGTGACCTTGGAAAGATCAGTTTGGCCTCTCTGACCTTCAGTTCCCTAAAATGGGGATCAATTCCTCGAGGAACCCTTATGACTCACAGAGTTACTGAAAGGTTGAATGAGGTAATGAGGAAAAAAAAATACCCTTCGTAAAGTTGGCATAAAAGAAAGAGGATGTCATCCTACTTTCCTGCTTCCCAACTGCTCCTCCTTTACAGAGTTAGCTCCCAAGAGTGGGCCCCCCCCCACTCCTGACTCCCCAGGAATCTGTGGAACTGGGAGCTCCTTCAAGGCAAAGATTCCTTTGGCCTAACAACAAGCTGAGGACTCACCCTACAGAAGGTACCTAGTGGGAGTTGTCTGGGTGAATGCAGGAGTCCAGGGCTGTGACTCAGGCATTGATCCCAGAGCCCATAGGAATCCCACAGACCAGCCTGTGTCTGGGTGAAAAGATCCTGACATCTTAGGGAGTTTCAAATGAGTGGCCACTTCCGTTTGCTCTCTTTTGCTCCATTTTTGGAAAATGAGTATTTGAGGTGAGCCCTCTAGAAGCAAAGATGCTGAGTAGGGGCAGCTGGAAGAAGGCAGGGTGGGCCCCTGGGTTTGAGGGCAAGCTTGGCAGCCCTGAACTCTGCATTCAACATGGCAAAATAAATTGCTAGGTCTCCGGATGTGAGCCAGGAGGAGAAGGGACTGTGTTGCCTAATGAAAAGTCCTGGCTTGACAGGGGCCTTGGCCGGGTACCTCAGGAGCTGCTTGGAGCAGCAGATGCAAGCAAAGGCCACAGTAATTGTAAATACATTCCTGGCATCTTTCCAGGGCAGGTTTGGAACCAGCCCCTGGTCTCCAGGATCCTAGCCACTGCTCTACTTGTTCAATTGGAGTTGATCGCTGCCCTGACCAGGAGGCAGTTTGAGGCCAGGCTCTGATGGCTGAGCCAAACCCCAAGAAGCCCACCTGCCCCCTGGCCCATGACAAGATCCAGGTATCAGGGAACATCTGCACAGTGCTTCCCAGCCAGGCACAAAGGGTCTCATGCCCCTCCTCCATGGTAGGTCCAAGATGGGACACAGCCCACGAGCTTTGAATGCAGGCAGTAGGAAGGTCTGAAGGCAGACTGGGCAGCGGAAACATAATTTCTGTTCCTGGGGCCAGGGGAGAGGAGAAGAGGAATCAAGTTTTGAAAGCAGAATCACCATTTTTTATGCAGTGGATGAGAAGATAAGTTTAGAGAAGGAAGATTTCAACCATCCACCACCCCTTCTTCAGTCCTGGATTTGGACAAACCCCAGCCTTGGCTGGTGCTCCAGGTCATGATTATGGTGGCCAGCAGTCCCTGGGCAACTAGGAAGATGTTGGGAATATTCTAAATGCCTCAGTAATGTTCCTCACACTGTCAACATTCCTTTGTTACCAGTTTGTCCATGTGTTATCCAGTTTATTTTTCATAATCACCTGGTGAGGGAGGCAGGACCCAGAACATTATACCCATTTCACAGATGAGGGTACCAGATGAGGGCCCAGAGAGGGAAGGAGTTAACCAAAACAACTCTGATTCCAATTTGCTAACATGAAACATGGTATAAATAATCTAAAGAGCACTAGAAGTCAGTTACACTTAGGATCAAACTTCAGCTCAGCCATTTTCTGCACTGAAGACCCTGGGTCCACACTACTGACCATTTTAGAGCCTTATCTGACAAGTAGGGACCATAGTGCCTCTCTCATCGGGCTGTCCATGAGCATCAAATGGATGAAATAATTATGGAAGTGTCAGGCACATTTCTTGGCACACACTGTAAGTACTCAATATATTTTCTGTGCTAGGTTTGTAAATTGTTCACTCCCAACAGAATGTGAGGTGATGTTTGAAACTTAGCACAAAGAAATCAGAACAGTGTGTGTGTCAGGGATGGAGAGAGGGGAAGTCAATTGGTATCAGTTATGTTTTCAGTGCTTTTTTATTAAATTATTTCACATTTTCATTCATATTTTTAAACAAAAGAAAATCACATAAAATGTAAGACAGGGATACAAAAACAATTTCAGGGGAATAGAAAAACGAACATGACCAGACGTAGCAGAACAGAAAGTATTTCTGAGTGTGGCACTTAGCTTTGAGTTTACCCCGTCAGGGGGCTGAGTTTTAACTTACCAGTAACAGACAGCAGGCACATTTGTCCACAAAGTCTCCCCAGTCCAGTTGCAAGGAGTCACTCTTGCAAGGACCCTTACATAAGCCACACCAGGTCACAAAGTGAAGTGATTTTGCAAAAGGCAGAACTCTTGTTTAGGAATGTTTCTCATTACAGAGGTCACCCAGGACTCTGGCTGCTTGTCCCCAGGGCATGCTGTCTGAGAGAGCTCACTCCACCTAGGGAGCAGGACCAAGCTGTCAGCCGCCTGAGTGTCCCTCCCCCACTGCCCACACCTGGATTCCCACATGGGCTGCTTCCTCCCCAGACCCCACCCCCCAGCCCCGGCTCTGGGTCCCTAATTGCTGTGGCAGTTAGGAGTCTCTGGGAGGGTCTGGGACCCTCTGCCCACCCTATTCTTCCCTTCTTGCCTTGCTTTAGCATCTCCTGCCTCACTAATGATGACATTTTCACCAAGTGGCAATGACAGGAGAAATTAGTTCACAGCCTTTGGCAACTGAACATTGAGCATTCAGATTAAACTTTCAAAGGGAAAATATAATCTGCGCATGCAGAGAAATCATTTGGTATTTGGGAAAGACTTCAGGGTGGAACAGTCAGCACAAGCCACAGACCCCCCAGGGGGGGCAGAAGGGGAGGACAGCAGGGGAGCTGGGAGAAACAGAGAGGCCTGCACACGCGGAAGCACGCGACTGGACGCATATGCAAGGCGGAGGGTCCATGTCTGCTCTTGACTACAACCAAAAACTGACAAGGAGCTCTGTGGTTTAATGAGCCCATCAGGCTGGGGCTGCGCTGACTGCAACATTTCAGCTAATTGGCCACAGCATTTCTCTTCTACCAGTTCCCCTCTGGCTTCCCCACTCACCATCCCCCTCTTCCCAATCACCGAAAATTATTAAGAAAGCTTGGCATTCAGCAGGACATGAGATTGCTTCTCCTCATGTGCCCCTGGCACTCTTATCATTGTTTTTAAAGTCAGGAAATTAGAACTTATGAAAGGCTCTCCCTGCAAGTGGACTGTACAGACAGATGCCCATGTGATAGAGAAAACTCCTACAGGGCATGGCGTGCTCTCACTTTCTTCTGCATCCCCATACACGGAGCTGACAACATTCAGAAACAACTATTTATTGCCCCCCCCCAGAGCTGCCATATTGTTGTGCACTGCACAACAGGGTGTCTATTGATCTTCTAGTATTGGGCAGTGTACAACCTGCACAACCCTTTCCAGCAGTTCAGGAATTCCTATACCTGAGTCTATTTTTGCACTCACAATGCCTAGCACAGTGCCTGGCTCCATATGAATGTAAGAGCTACTCAAAATAATAATAATAATAATAACAACAATGGTAAGTTTAGTTTAATTTAAAATCTGAATTTCCACAGTCTGGTTTTTCTCCACCATGGCCATCAGGCTAGACTTCCTGTGCACAAAGGAATTCTCAGGCTGGCTCTGACTCTTTCCAGTTTCCTGGTCTCTAGGCCTTGGTTTCCCCTTTTGTAAAATGATACTTCTAAACCCCCTTCCTGCACTCTCATTCAGGCTAGAAGGAGAATTCTCCAGCTTAAATCCACAGCAGGAATGACTGATACTTCTCCCTCTCCATCCCTTGGTCTTCTGTGTTGGATCTATTCTCAGCCTGGCTTTCACTTCATGGTAGCAAAATGGCTGCCACGAGGCCTTCGCAGCTCCCAGGGGAGAAGGACACAGCGGAGAGTCTTTCTTAACAATCTAAAACAAAGCTCTGAAATTCTAGCTCAGTGGGAAAATTGAATCACATGCCCTCCCAAGGGCATTCTGGTTGGCCAACTAGTCCAGACCCACCCCAGCCAGAACTTCCTAGGATAAGATTTGGGAAGAGGTAGCTTTCCAGACAAAATACTGGGGGGGAGATGGGAGCTGGGCTTCTCCAAAATAGGGAATGGCTCCCAGGACCCCTGAGAGGCCAGAAGAGGTCAGGTTAAGTCCATTTGTGAGAGTTCTGGTATATTGAGCTAAAAGAATAAATGCCAAAAGACAGTTATAAAAATAATGAGATATTCTTCATGTATACTTTCAACAAGCAAATGTTTTCACACAAAGAAACTAATACAGTATAATGATGTTAATCACAAGATAAATACAGAGTTGATTCAAAACATTAATCCCCAGAGCACTGCCAGCTCTGTGCCCCATTAACGGCGCACACGTTTCGTCCTGAGGGGTGAGTATGCTTTCACAGTGCTGTGGGTGGGCCTCTGACTGGGAGCCGGGCCACCGAGGACACCATTCTCCTCACAGCCACTGTCGATTTGTATGGTTTTCGTGACAATTTTCTAACAGCTGGGAGTGAAGTGTCATGTGGAAGAGAGGCCTTTCTGCAATTCACGCTAAGTTACCACATGAATTTACAGCAGACTCTATCAGTAGATGATATCAAAAGTCTAATTTTGAGGCTCTTTTGTAAAAGTGAGGCAAAGTCCTTTTGGTTCACTGCTCCCATCCTCACAGGAACTCCTGAAGCTAAAACTAGGGGAGGACCTTGTGGGGAGGAAGAGGGTGATGGCTGGGAAGTTCACCTACTGCAGTTCTTACTTTTAACTACGTTTTCTAACCACTAATATTGTGGTTCTGGGACGCCTGGGTGGCTCAGTCGGTTAAGCGACTGCCTTCGGCTCAGGTCATGATCCCGGGTTGCTGGGATCCAGCCCCACATCAGGCTCCCCGCTCAGCAGGGGAGTCTGTTTCTCTCCTTCCCCCTGCTCATGCTCTCTCTCTCACTCACTCTCTCTCTTTCAAATGAATAAATAAAATCTTAAAAATATATATATTGTGGTTCTTTCCCTTTTTTGGCTAATTTTTCAACAAAGTCAGAAACAACCTGGAGCAGGGTGAGAATGCTGTGGGCACAGGTGGGCAGAACCCAGGAGAAGACCCTGCAGGTTAATCTGAATCATCCTTCCTACTTATTTGAACCTGAAAGGTTTGAAGGTAATGGAGCAGATTGCTGTAAGGCTGGAAGGGCCTGCAGCCACTCCTCTCTCGGAGTAAGAGAAAGGCAGCTTTAGCTTAAAGCTTTCAGTGGACATATTAGGAGCTGGGGACTTAACTTTCTGAATTAATGCAAGGAGAAAACCCCATTGTAACAGACACTTATTTTTTTGATGGGAGCAGACAGAACCCTTCGGAAGATGATAATGCTGAGAAGCTGGTGTGACTTCTCAGGTGGGAGAGTGAGTAGGCCTATTCTAGTACCCATTCTACACCTTGGAAGACCTCATTTTATAAGCTTATGAAGAAAGAGAATTGGGGAGTGGGGGAAGACAGCTATGGGGTAATTTGTCAAAGGTTTGGGGGCTCTAAGAACAAACAAACAAACAAAAAACCTCTCTCCTGTCCTTTGGTTCTTTGCATTTCTCAGGCTGCCTGCAGAAGGGTGTTGCTGATTTTCTCTGACAAAGACTCATTCAACATGAGCTCAAATGAAAACATTAATAGTGAGCCGAGGGGGTAATTAGAGGGCCTGAGTTTAATTCTGCTGACATTATCCTGATTCTACTTGAAGGGTTGAGAGGGTCTTCCCACCCTCTAGTAAGCAATTACCCAGTGCCTGGGACCCGCACCTGCCTGGGGGGCTGGCTACAGCCTTGGAATCAATCAGGCAGTATTAAAATGAGATGGGGGGCGGGGCAGGGAGGAGATGGGGACTGGCAGAGTAAAGCTCAGAAATGTATTTGCAGGCGAGCCAGCCGATTGTGACAGAGACTAGGGGACAGAAGGGAGAGGCCGCCCTGGGTTGTGGAAGGGACAACAAGAAGCAAATAGAAAGCAGAGGAAGGAAGGGGAAGGGGCGGGGAAGAGTGTGCGGGCAGGTGGCGGAGAAAAAAACAAGGGGAGGGCTATAAGATGGATAAGAAGAGGGGAGCGTGCATAAAGAGGAGGGAGAGGTGACATGAAATGTAGGGAAGAGAAAGACTGAGAGAAGTGAGGGACAGAAGTGGCCGGGCCCCGGAGGTGCGAAGAGTAGGGAAAGGAGGGGACGGGGCAGAGACCGTGCGGGCAGCTCCCCGCTGTCAAAGCCCCGTCCTCTGGCCCACCCCTCAGCCCCGCCGCCCGAGGGCTGCCGCAGAGCCCGGCAGAGCTGGCCTGGGAGGAGGGGCACCGCTAGGCCTCTGCCCGACGGGCGCCCCCAGGGAGGCTGCGGGGACCCGCGAGGGCCCGGGTCCCGGCACTGGACACGCATCCACCGGTTTGTTGGGCGCAGCGGCCGCTAGGCGGCAGTGGGGTGGGGGGAGGGGAGGCGGCCGATTGATCGCGGGCTGGAGCCGTGGGCGGGGGCGCCATCGATCCCGCAGCCACGGCTCCGCTGGCTGACGGAGGCGCTTCCTGGCGGCTCGCTCCCCACCGGGCCGGTGATGCCAAGATAAGTGGGAGCAATTGGGCCGGGCGACGCCGAGGCACATCTGCCCCGCGCGGGTGCCGGGGCCGGAGCTCGCGCAATTAGGGCTGAGTGTCTAAATCGGCCAAGTTCACCGCGGAGCATGTCCGGCGCCTTGTTTACCGCAGAGACGTGCTCTACCGGCTCCCCGCAGCCGCCCGCGGCTGGGCTGTGCACCGGGGGCCTCGCGGCGCCGGGCGCTCTCCCCCGCCCAGGTCGGCAGGGAGCAGCGGCGGCAGCACAACCCGCGCCAGCCCTTCCTGGGCCCGAGCACCTGAACTCTTCAAGGAGCCTCCCCCTGGCTCTGTGACCCCGAGTGGGAGCTGCGCCAGCGCGAGCCTGTTTCTCTGCACCTCGGGGGGACGACGATCCCGCTAGCCCATCGGTTTTGAAGGACTGAATGGGATCTTGTATGGAGAGGCTTAACGCCCAGGTCACCAGCACTGAGCCCTCCCTGAAGGCAGAACCGGAGTCGAGAAGTTCACCGCTGTGTGTCCAGTGTCAAATAGACTCTCGGACAGCTGTTAGATGCGCCACAAATACGTGTTAAATAATCGAAGGAATAAGAACCACTAATACTACTAGTATAAGATAGCTCTCATTAGTGGGGCAGTCCTGTGTGCGAGCACATGGTAGAGTCACGCACCATTAAATACCCACTTGGGGACAGGTGGTGTTATGCCTGCTTCACAGTGGAGAAGATTGAGGTCCGGACAGTTAAAGACCTTGCTCCGAGGTCCCCATCTAGTAAGTGAAGAATCAGGGCTTGAACACAGGCCCTCTGGTTTCACTCCCAGTTCCCCCACTCCTACCATAACGTTCACAGCTGCGTTTACACACCCAACTGCAAGGTACAGTTTAGCCTCTCAAGTGTCTTGGCTAAAGGCTGATTATTTCTTTGTATATTTTACCAAAATCAGTCTTCAGACTGTACTTTCTTTCATTTGTTCAACAATAATCTACAGGGAGGAGTATGTGTGGCGTGCATATGCACGCATCACCTGGGAACACCCTAAATGGACTGAATGCGGTCCCTGCTTTCCAGAAGTGGGCGGACTGGGAAAGCAGGTACCGTCTGCTCTGGCTGTCATGACAGAATCCCATAGACTTGGGGGCTTAAACAATAAACATTTATTTTGTCACAGTTCTGGAGACTGGAAAGGGCCATGCAAGGTTGGTTTCTGGTGAGAGCCCTTTCCTTAGGTTCCGGAGAGAGAGAGCTTTCTCTGCTGTCTCTTCCTCCTTTTATAAAAAGCACCAATATGGAATTAGTATGGCTATGACTTCATTTAACTTTAATTACCCCCCTAAAGTCCCTATCTCTAAATACAGTCACATAGGGGGCTAGGGCATCAACATATAAATTTGTGGGGAGGGAACACAATTCAGTCTATAACAGTAGGGCAGGGAGAGACAGAGGGAAAATTATTGCTCATGCCCTTAATAAAGGTTAGCACAGATGACCAACAAAGCACTATGGAATCCAGAGAAGGTAGGAACTGACTTCCTGCAGGGAGGGCTTGGGAGCCAAATCCTAGAATCATAGCAGAGCAGGGTAAAGTCAGAAAAGATAATATAACCCCACCATCTCATTTGTCAGATGGGGAAACTGAGGCCCAGGGAAGGGAAATCATGATTGCAGTACTGAACAGAAAGACAGATGGCCACCATCTTCTTGTACCGTTGGGCATCAGCTGCTATTTCCCTTGGGGGGGCAGGTAGAGCCAAGAGTTCAGGCTCATCCATCCATTGTGTTGGGCTTCTCCAGGGAAGATGACTGAGGAAGGAGTGTTGGTGGGCTGGGCCCTGAGTATGGAGCCTGCTGCAAGCAGGAACCTGGCCCTGAGGGAAAAGACCGAATTTGCCCCCCACCCTCCCGGGAGCCTCCCTCTCCTTCCTCTTCCACCTTCACCTGGAAGCAGCAGGCCAGACTGGCTGTGGAAGCCAGAGATGACCATGGAACCCACAAATAGCTTCTCTACCCCATGATAGCCTGTAAAGATAGCTTGGAAGGATTTTAAACAGGGGGAGAGGAGTACAGTTAGAAAGTCATCTTTAGGGGCGCCTGGGTTGCTCAGTTGTTAAGCGGCTGCCTTCGGTTCAGGTCATGATCCCGGGGTCCTGGGATCAAGCCCCTGCTCAGCAGGGAGGCTGCTTCTCCCTCTCCCTCTGCCTGATGCTTCCCCTACTTGTGCTCTCTCTCTGTCAAATAAATAAATAAATTCTTTAAAAAAAACATCTTTACCGGGGTGCCTGAACAGCTCAGTTGGTTAAGCATCCAGCTCTTGATTTTGGCTCGGGTCATGATCTCGGGATCATCAGACTGAGCCCCACATCAGTCTCCATGATTAGCAGAGTCTGCTTCTTTCCCTCTCCCTCTGCCCCTCCGCGCACAGTCTCCCCCCACAAATAAATAAATAAATCTTTCTAAAAAGTCATCTTTACTTACTAATTCATCAAATTATGATTTATTGAGTGCCTACTATGTGCCACTCAATATATAGTAGCAAGAAAGACTTATGTATTTTGAGTATTACTATATTAAGTGTTTTAGGTGGATTTTCTTATTTCCCCATTTAACAGAAGAGGGAAATGAGGCTCCAGCCAGTGTCAACTTGCCCAAGTTTGCACAGGTATTAAGTGGGCAAACCAGAATTCCCATCCAGGTGAGTCTGGCTGCAGGCTCTGCACTCTTTACCATTAACCTGTCCAGCCTCCCAAAGCTCCTGACAGCAACTTCCTCAATGGGGACAAATACAGATGAACTGCAGAGGTGTGAATATATGGGCCTCTTGGTTCAGCACATAAATTAATTCAAGGTGTCATTATTCTGCCCACTGATGACAAGCTGGAATGGCTCACTAACCACCCACAATGTAGACTATTTCTGACAGAGTCAGACCAAGTGGAAGCTGATGTCAGCAACCAGGGTCATGTTTATTCTGGACTCTGAGGCCCCTTCTCTCTATCCCCTGCATGTGCTGTGGGTGAATGTTTACATTACTTCACTTAGTGGCTTCTGAAGGCATAAATTGCTCATGGAACTGAGCGGTCTTGATATCACTGGGAGAGAGAAGTGGAAAACTTGCAAATGGACTTGGGGCCTATCTCCCAGTAGCATATGATTCCTGACCATCTCCCAAGGGCCACAGTTTATGTCAGGTGGACCTAGTACATAGGCTTAGAGGGAAGAAGGATGAAGGAGCCAGTTCTTGCCTTCAAGTGGCTCCTGGGCCAATGATGGAATTCAGAGCTGTATACAGACGTAGTCTGTTTATTAAACCAGGGGAGTTGAAAGTGTATGAGCAGAAAGCAACATCATTTCATCTCCCTCAGTCACTTCAGGATCTCTCTATGTACTCTGATTCATTCTCTTACACATCATGATAAAATCTCAAACAGGCCCCATCATTTTCCAGGCTTTTTCAATCACAACATCATTTTGTTTCCATAATTTTACACCACTATCTAGTACACCTCTTCTGTTATTTGCCAGATAAAATTTTGGGCCTTCCAGAAATATATCTAAGGGGATAGGAGGTTATGGAAAAGGGGCACTTTGTATGTCTTACTGTTGTCACTTGAGTTCCGTCCCCTCAGAACAACCAAAGTACACTTATCAGCCAGTGCTGTCCCCCTCCCCCACCCTTTCTTTCTGGGGTACTTCTGTGGATTCTTCCTTTGGCTTAGTCAGTGCCTCTCCTCCAGGTGGCCGAATGAACCTCAACCCTGGACTGGTTTCCAACAGTCCGCATGTAGCAGGCTGACTAATAGCTCCCCAGAGATGTCCACATCCAAATCCTCCCTGCAACCTGTGACCATGTTCCCTTACATAGGGTGATTAAGGTAAGGATGAAGGTAAAGATCTTGAGATGGAGAGATTACCCCAGACTATTTGAGTGGGCCCAGACTATTATCACAAGAGTCTTTACAAGAGGGATACGAGAGGGTCACAGTCAGAGAGAAGATGTGGGAACAAAAGCAGAGGTCAGAGAGGAGAAAAGATGTTATGTTGTTGACTTTGAAGGCAGAGAAAAGGGTCCATGAGCCACAGATGAAGGTGGCCCCTAGAAACTGGAACAAACAAGAAAACGAATTCTCCCCCAGCGTATCTAGAAAGAAGTTAGTCCTGTGGACCTATTTTAGACTTCTGACCTCTGGAACAATAAGAAAAAAAAATTTGTGTTGTTCTAAGCCACTAAGTTTGTGGTTATTTGTTACAGCAGCAATAGAAAACTAATACACCACCCTTCTGTTAGGGTCTCTGAACCCTTCCAGGAATGCCCCTGGACAGAATTAGTTTAAGATGACCTCAGGCTAGCTGTCTTCCAAAGGGTCTACCTCTGGTTCCCAGAAAACCTATCCCTTGACCCCAAACTGCTGGAAGTGTAGCTTTAACCATTGTGGGCCCCCTCTCCTGTCCACCACAAGGGGGCAGCACCAGCCACAGCTGCTCACGGGTTTTTTGTTTTTGTTTTTTTTAATTTTCTTTCTCCTCGGCCCGCCCCACCTTGGTAGATGGCAAGTTTAATAAGCAAGAAAACTTATATATGAGCTTGCCTTGAGCAGCCACAAGAACAAGTAAATTCCCACCCACCAGAGTCTTAAAAGTTTATAAAATCACATATTTAGTTCAGAAGGCCTCAGCATCTTACTTTCTCAAGGCTATGTCCTTGGAACAGCTTCTAGTATGGGAATGGTGGGTGGAATGTAAATGCCAAGGACAGGAGAGGGGGTGAGGAGCCTCCAGTTGCCCAGGTCCAGCCCAAAGATCAACTGGCAGTCACATCCTTGCCCTCTCAATGACTTCCTCCAACAAAATCTCATTGTCCTGAATGGGGTTACATGGTCACTTTTACTGCGAGGGATGAAGGACAACTGAGTATTTGCCAAAAGGGAACAAGATTATCCTGATTAGAGTCAACCAATCTCTGTTCAGCAGGTGGGAGTAGGCCATCTTTGTGTAGAACACCAAAATGGAAATTTGGGGAGCATCCAGAGATCTCATGCCAGGCCAGGCACCTAATTTATTAACATTGGCTTTCATGGGGCTCCTTCTGGTGGCTTACAGGCATCAGACATTGCCCAGGTCCCCAGGGGGAAACAGAGCAAAGTCAACATGGCAGGCAATGAGTGGTGACTGTGGCCACAGGTAGGTTTATGAGTCTCCTCTTCAGGAACTTCCAGGTATTAGTTAGAACAAGAAGATTTTTACAGAATGGATAAGAGATGTTGTGTAAGTAAATGAAGGAAAGAATTACAATGGTAGGCCAACATGAAGATCCCTTCGCAGGCTGCTGCGATCTGGTAACATCTGGGTCTTGGTGAGTAGGATCTGTGGACTCTGAGGTTATGTAGCCATAGAGCTGATGGATGAAGGTGGGGGGCTCCTGAGAATTTTAAAGACTGGCAGTTCCCTCTGATGGATGGCCCTAGTGGGTAGCAGGTTGATGGATAAGAGGATCTCACCATGATAAATTTCCAAGTCTAAAATTGAAGCAAAAAAAAAAAAAACTCATTTCCTGCTATAGATAGATAATAACTGCTAATCTCAATTTTGCTCTACTTGATTTCGCTTTAGCAAGACCAGATTTTTTTCTGATTTTTCACAGGAAAGCTTCGTTCATTTATCATCATTGAACAAGTCTTTTTATTATTATTATTCAAGTATAATTAACACACAGTGTTATAATAGTTTCAGGTATACAATATGATTCAATAATTCTATAAATTTCTCAGTGCTCATCAAGATAAATGTACTCTTAATTTCCTTTATTTTACCCATCGCCCCACCCACCTCCCCTCTGGCAACCACCAGTTTGTTCTCTGCATTTAAGAGTCTGTATTTTTGCTTGTCTCTTTTCCCTTTGTTCATTTGTTTCTTAAATTCCACATATGAGTGAAATCATATAGTATCTTTCTCTGACTTATTTCACTTAGCATTATTCCCTCTAGGTCCATCTATGTTGCAAATGGCAAAATTTCATTCTTTTTTATGGATGAGTAATATTCCTGTGTGTGTATGTGTGTGTGTGTGTGTGGTATGTTTATCACATCTTTTTTTATCCGTTCCTCTATGGGTGGACACTTGTGTTGCTATTGCAAATAACACTGCAATAAGCATAGGGGTACATAATCTTTTCAAATGAGTGTTTTCATTTTCTTTGGGTAAATACCCAGCAGTGGAATTACTGAATCATATGGTAGTTCTATTTTTAACTTTTTGAGAAACCTCCACACTGTTTTCCACAGGCTGTACCAGTCTGCATTCCCACCAACAATGCACAAGGGTTCCTTTTTCTCCACAATCTCACCAACACTTGTTATTTCTTGTGTTTTTTATTTTAACCATTCTGACATTGTAAGGTGATATCTCATTGTAGTTTTAATTTGCATTTTTGCAAATTAAATTTGATAATTAATGATGTTGAGCAACTTTTCATGTCTTTTGGCAATCTGTATGTCTTCTTTGGAAAAATGTCTATTCAGGTCCTCTGTCCATTTTTTTTTCTTTTTTTTATTAACACATAATGTATTATTTGTTTCAGAGGTACAGGTCTGTGATTCATCGGTCTTACACAATTCACAGCGTTCACCATAGCACACACCCACCCCACGGTCCATCACCCAGCCACCCCATCCCTCCCACCCCCTTCCACTCCAGCAACCCTCAGTTTGTTTCCTGAGATTAAGAGTCTCTTGTGGTTTGTCTCCCTCTCTGGTTTCGTCCCGTTTCATTTTTTTCTCTTCCCCCATGATCCTCTGCCTTGTTTCTCAAATTCCACATATCAGTGAGATCATATGATAATTGTGTTTCTCTGATTGACTTATTTTACTTAGCATAATACCCTCTAGTTCCATCCATGTCATTGCAAATGGCAAGATTTCATTTTTTGATGGCTGCATAATATTCCTCTGTGTGTGTGTGTGTGTGTGTGTGTGTGTACCACATCTTCTTTATCCATTCATCTGTCAATGGACATCTAGGTTTTTTCCATAGTTTGGCTCTTGTAGGCATTGTTGCTATAAACATTGGGGTGCACATGCCGCTTCAGATCACTACATTTGTATTTTGGGGGTAAATACCTAGTAGTGCAATTGCTGGGTCATAGGGTAGCTCTATTTTCAACTTTTTGAGGAACCTCCATACTGTTTTCCAGAGTGTCTGCACCAGCTTGCATTCCCACTGTGTAGGAGGGTTCATCTTTCTCCGCACCCTTGCCAACACCTGTCATTTCCTGACCTGTTAATTTTAGTCAATCTGCTCTGTCCATTTTTAAATTGGATTCTTCGGAGAGTTTTTGTTTTTGGTGGGGAGTTGCATTGCATAAGCTCTGTATATATTTTGGATATTAACCCCTTATCAGATATATCATTTGCAATATCTTCTCCCATTCAGTAGGTTGCCTTTTGTTTTGTTGGTGGTTTCTTTCACTGTGTAAAAGCTTTTATTTTGGTATAATCCCAGTAGTTTAATTTTGCTTTTGTTTCCTTTATCTAAGGAGACATATTTAGAAAAATATTTCTACAGCTATGTCAAAGAAATTATTGTCTATATTCTCTTCTAGGATTTTTATGGTTTCAGGTTTCACATTTAGGTCTTTCATCCATTTTGAATTTATTTTTGCATATGGTATAAGAAAGTGGTCCAGTTTCATTGTTTTGCATGTAGCTGTACAGTTTTCTCTACACCATTTGTTGAAGAGACTGTATTTTCCCCGTTGTATATTCTTGCCTTTTTTGTTATAGATTAATTGGCCATGTAAGCATGGGTTTATTTCTGGGCTCTCTATCCTGTTGCATTGATCTATGTGTCTATTTTTGTGCCAGTACCATACCACTTTGATTACTACAGCTTTTTACTATCTCTTGAAATCTGGGACTGTGATACCTCCAGCTTTGTTCTTTTTCAAGATTGCTTTGGCTATTCAGGGTCTTTTGTGGTTCCATACAAATTGTAGGATTATTTGTTCTAGTTCTGTGAAATATGTTGTTAGTATTTTGATATGGATTGCATTAAATGTGTAGATTGTTTTGGGTAGAATGGACATCAATAATGGTTCTTGCAACCCATGACACAGCCTCTCGCCTTTAAACTCTTTAAACACAAGTCAAAGTCCAGATCCTATTTCCCTAGTTCTAGGAGACACATGCCATGCTTCTAAATGACTTAACTTGACCTCCTCTTACATGGTCTGAGGGGAGGAGGAAGCATCTTATCCCCAACTCTGAGTGGGTAGGAGAAACTTCTCAGCTGAAGTACATTCTCCAAACATTCCCTCTCGCACCTCTCCTACATCCCAACCTCTCTTTACATAGACCAGAGGTAGTAGGGAGCTGTGCTGACAAAACCAGCTTCACAATCTGTCATCCTATCTTACACAAGTGGTTTGGTTCCCCCACTTAGATTATAAGACTCCCGGCACCAGTTGTTCAGTTCTCAACCTTTGGAATCTCTGCTGGGGCTCAGAGACAAAAAAAAAAAAGTGGTCACATAAGAAGGATTGGCTCTGGAGGCCTAGGAGAGGAAAGAATGAAGCTCTGTAAAGGCTGATGTTTATGAATGCTTGCTGTGTGGAAACCATTACTAAGCACTTTGTATGACTTAATCCTTACACCAAGATCCTATCATCCCCATTTTACAGAGGAAGAAATTGAGACTGAGAGATTAAGTAATTTGCTCAGGGTCACATAGTAAATGGCCGAGTTTTGATTCAAATGAAGGCAATCCACCCAGTAGTTAGAGTTTGGGGTCATGGCCCCAGGCTGAATTGTTCTGTATATTAGAAGGGAGAGAAATATGAAGTGAGGAGGGAAGGAGGAGGGTGTGCCAATGCAGCCAAGAACTGTGGTGAAGAGAAATTTCTAAGAAGGGGGTTTAGCTGGTTTGCCTTGGGATGTGCAGTGTAAAGCCCCTCCTCTCTTGCCCCTATGAAGACTTCAGCAAAGTGCAGATTGCTTTCTGAGGGCAAGTGCTGAGTCTGCATTTGGACTGGTGCAGGGTGAGAAAGAGAGGTAACCTCAGCAAGGAGTCAGAGAAGGAAGGGGCTGCTGGCACCCATCTTTTGTTTTAGCTTAAAGTCATAGTTTTCTGATATGCAACACTATTTTAGTCATATGGACTTGGAGTTTTCAAAATTTTGTATTCATTCTTTTTTAAGGTGCTTTTTAAAGTTATCACTCAACAGTAACAGTTCATCAGAGAAAACATGGGCAAGCCAAAAGAGCCAAAAGAATAAAACAAAAATGATCCTTGATCACACTACCCAGAGATAATCACGCCAAGCTTGTGATATGCATCGTCTCACACTTTATCTACACAAATATATCTTTCTTCAGTTTTATTTAAAAATGGAATCACACTGTCATATGGTTTTTTAATCTACTTTTTAAACTTCAGCAACTTTATGGGCATCACTTTAATAAATACTCTCCTTCAACATTTCACTATCTGCATTACAGACATTTCATGAAAGAACAAAGAAATACAGTTAATGAAATTCCTATTCTTATTTACGTGTAGTTTCCAGTATTTTGCCCTTTCAAACAATGCTCTGATGAGCATTGTCATGGCTAATACTCTGTATATGGCCTGAATTTTTTTGTTAGGGTGCATTCCTAAATTGGGATTTCCAAATCAAAGGATGTGAACACTTTTGAGGTTTTTGATACAAATTTCTTTGGCTAATTCTTGACTCTCCTTGCTAATAATTTTATATCTAAAAAGGTAGATAGAGAAGAAATATTTTTCTGATTCTAATTCTGAACAGTAAGGAAATACTAGTTAATGATGCAGAAGTAATAGAATCTTAGGAGAAAGGCCTAGATCATGTTAGCAATAGGACAACTTAGAGGAAGGGTCATACATGTAGTCAGCGGTCTGCATTAGATTTTAAAAAGGCAGCAGGGAAAGAGGGGGTGGAAAAATTATAGTCTGTTGAATGGAGATGTGAGAGAGTGCAGATTTTATAGAATGACTTATAATTACAGTCCCTTGGATAAAGATTGTGAGAGGCCATATATTTTGTTAAATGATTTTTTTAATGTAACTCTCTCCTTACAAATAATGCCAAGAAGAGAATGGGGTGGTAGCAGAAGACAGAGGGTAAACCTGTCCAGGAAACTTCTTATGAGGACTTTTAAGAGGAATGTTTAGGGAACTTTTGCAGTTCTTTGTGATTATTTCACTCTGGGAGATGGGGAAAAGAGAAAGTTTATTCATGGAGTACAGTAGAAAAATATGAGTAATAATTTTTTATTAGTCATTGCCTAAAGAATGTTTTAGTCTTGATGTTGTACTAGGTTAAATAACATCCTCCCCCTTAAAATTCATATCCTCCTGAAACCTCAGAACAGACAATGATGTTGTGATATAATAAGAAGTATATATTTGGTCTTTGTTCCATGTTCTTGAGGCTCCTAAAACCCTTGGAGTTTTCTGAGTGAGGGGGTGACAGAGTGTCTCTTGTTATTCACAATAAGCACCTTTCAACCATACTGGAGCTTATGCTGATGAGGTGACTCAATGGGTCCCTAGATAGCTTCAAAATGGGGGCTGCTTGCCAGAGGAACCAACCATGTGATTAGAGGGCTGGAACTTTCAAGCCTATCCACCCCCAAGACCTCCAGAAAGAGGAGAGGGGCTGAGACTGAGTTCAATTGCCAATGGCCAATAATTTACTCAATTACGCCTGTGTAATGGAACCTCCTTAAAAACCACAGACAAAGGGGTTTGGAGAGTTTCTGAGTTGGTGAAAACCTAGAGGTCCTGGGAGTAGAGTGTGAGGAGACAGCATGGCAGCCCTGCACACTTTCCCCAATACCTTACCCCTGCATCTCTTTCATTTAGCTGTTCCTGAGTTGTAGCCTTTATAATAAACCAGTAATAGTAAATAAAGTGTTTTTCTGAGTTCTGAGAGCCATTCCAGCAAATTATTGTTGCTAGTTAGCAAACTACCCTGCTACCTGGAAGGCAGGGAAAGACTAAAGAAAGAGGCAGACCACTCCAGATTGGTAGGTATTTTTAATAAGCAAGGGAACTTACCTACAAGGTTTGTCTTGGGCATCCACAAGAGGAGTAGATCTCCATACCTACCTATCAGAATCCTAAATGTTTATACAGAGGCCTTAATTGGGTTCAGTCATGTACTCAGTCCAGACGGTCTCAACAACACCTTGCTCTCTCAAGGTTATGTCCTTGGAACAGCTTCCACTGTGGGAATAGTAGGTAGAGTGTACACTCCAAGGACAGGGAAGGGGGTAAGGAACCGCTGATTACACAAGTCCAGCCTGAGGGTCGACCAGTGGTCACATCCTCTTAATTGTGTCCTCCAACAATTGAATCCAAGGAGGGTGTTGTGGGAACCCCTGATGTATGGCCAGTTGGTCAGATAGAGGAGGCACAGACTTACAAATGGCTTCTGAAGTAGGGAAGAAGGGAATCTTATGGGACTGAGCCCTTAACCTGTAGGCTCTGCACTAACTCCAGGTCATTAGTGTTAAAAGGAACTAAATTGTAGGACACTCAGTGTTCACAGAGAATTAGGAAATTGCTTAGTGTGGAAACATTTGGTGTCAGTGTTGTGAGAAGAGAAAGTTTTTCCTTTAGTGACCTTATTTGAAAATAAGGTCTTCACAGATATAATTAGTTAAGATGAGATCATACTGGGTCACAATGGGTCCTAAGTCCAGTGGCCAGTGTCCTTATAAGAAGGCCTTATGAAGACACAGAGCTATAGAGGAAAGAGGATCATGAGACAGTGATGGCAGAGACTGCAGTGATGTGTCTATAAGCCAAGGAACACCAAGGAATGCCAGCAACCCCAAGCAGTGAGGAGAAGGCATGGAAGAGATTCTCCCTCAGAGACTCCAGAAGGAGCCAACCCTGCTGACACTTTAGTTTTGGACTTTTAGCTGCTAAAACAGTGAGAATAAATTTCTGTTGTTTTAAGCCACCCAGTTTGTGGTTATTTGCTGCAGCAGCTGTAGGAACTAATACAGATGTTAATGAACTCCCCCCACCCAAGCAAGATAAAAATGTCAAGTCAATAACTATTTGGTCCCCACAAATGATGAGTACATTTTTAAAGTAAATAAGCTATGAGAACAAAGCTCTTACCTCTGATGGGAGAGAGAGGCCAACAAAGAGCTGGCCCTGTTTCTGATGGATGGGGGCAATTCCATGAGAAGACCAGCCCACAGGATTAGCTGTGGATTCCTTGACACCATCCCCCTGCTTGTGCAGATGATTCTGGAAGACCAAATGACCTCCTGACTCTTCAAAACAAACACCCCTAGCAGGGACCCAGCTCAAGGCAAGCCATAGACCAAGAAAAATCACTAACCACTGCAAGCATCTCAAAGTCATCCACCCCCAGGAAGAGCATCTGGACCTCAGGACATCCTACTAAGAACAGTACATATGTGGCATGGATGATGGGTGCCTCTCCCACCTTCTCTTTTACTGGGGGAAGAGAGGACAGTTAAGCACATGGGAAGCTGCCTGAATTTGAATCTTTTTTTTTTTTTTATTGTTATGTTAATCCCCATACATTACATCATTAGTTTTAGATATAGTGTTCCATGATTCATTGTTTGTGCATAACACCCAGTGCTCCATGCAGAACGTGCCCTCCTCAATACCCATCACCAGGCTAACCCATCCTCCCAACCCCCTCCCCTCTAGAACCCCCAGTTTGTTTTTCAGAGTCCATCGTCTCTCATGGTTCTTCTCCCCCTCCGATTTCCCCCCCTTCATTCTTCCCCTCCTGCTACATTCTTCTTCTTCTTTTCTTTCTTAACATATATTGCATTATTTGTTTCAGAGGTACAGATCTGAGATTCAACAGTCCTGCACAATTCACAGCGCTTACCAGAACACATACCCTCCCCAGTGTCCATCACCCAGTCACCCCATCCCTCCCACCCCACCCCCCACTCCAGCAACCCTCAGTTTGTTTCCTGAGATTAAGAATTCCTCATATCAGTGAGGTCATATGATACATGTCTTTCTCTGTTTGACTTATTTCGCTCAGCATAATACCCTCCAGTTCCATCCACGTCGTTGCAAATGGCAAGATCTTATTCCTTTTGATGGCTGCATAATATTCCATTGCATATATATACCACCTCTTCTTTATCCATTCATCTGTTGATGGACATCTTGGCTCTTTCCACAGTTTGGCTATTGTGGACATTGCTGCTATAAACATCGGGGTGCACGTAGCCTTTCGGGTCCCTACTTTTGTATCTTTGGGGTAAATACCCAGGAGTGCAATTGCTGGATCATATGGTAGCTCTATTTTCAACTTTTTGAGGAACCTCCATACTGTTTTCCAGAGTGGCTGCACCAGCTTGCATTCCCACCAACAGTGTAGGAGGGTTCCCCTTTCTCCGCATCCCCGCCAACATCTGTCATTTCCTGACTTGTTAATTTTAGCCATTCTGACTGGTGTGAGGTGGTATCTCATTGAGGTTTTGATTTGGATTTCCCTGATGCCGAGCGATATTGAACACTTTTTCATGTGTCTGTTGGCCATTTAGATGTCTTCTTTGGAGAAATGTCTGTTCATGTCTTCTGCCCATTTCTTGATTGGATTCTTTGTTCTTTGGGTGTTGAGTTTGATGAGTTCTTTATAGATTTTGGATACTAGCCCTTTATCTGATATGTCATTTGCAAATATCTTCTCCCATTCTGTCAGTTGTCTTTTGGTTTTGTTGACTGTTTCCTTTGCTTTGCAAAAGCTTTTTATCTTGATGAAGTCCCAATAGTTCATTTTTGCCCTTGCTTCCCTCGCCTTTGGCGATGTTTCTAGGAAGAAGTTGCTGCGGCTGAGGTCGAAGAGGTTGCTGCCTGTGTTCTCCTTTAGGATTTTGATGGACTCCTGTCTCACATTTAGGTCTTTCAACCATTTGGAGTCTATTTTTGTGTGTGGTGTAAGGAAATGGTCCAGTTTCATTCTTCTGCATGTGGCTGTCCAATTTTCCCAACACCATTTGTTGAAGAGACTGTCTTTTTTCCATTGGACATTCTTTCCTGCTTTGTCGAAGATTAGTTGACCATAGAGTTGAGGGTCCATTTCTGGGCTCTCTATTCTGTTCCATTGATCTATGTGTCTGTTTTTGTGCCAGTACCATACTGTCTTGATGATGACAGCTTTGTAGTAGAGCTGGAAGTCTGGAATTGTGATGCCGCCGGCTTTGCTTTTCTTTTTCAACATTCCTCTGGCTATGCGGGGTCTTTTCTGGTTCCATACAAATTTTAGGATTATTTGTTCCATTTCTTTGAAGAAAGTGGATGGTATTTTGATGGGGATTGCATTGAATGTGTAGATTGCTCTAGGTAGGATTGACATCTTCACAATATTTGTTCTTCCAATCCATGAGCATGGAACGTTTTTCCATTTCTTTGTGTCTTCCTCAATTTCTTTCATGAGTATTTTATAGTTTTCTGAGTACAGATCCTTTGCCTCTTTGGTTAGATTTATTCCTAGGTATCTTATGGTTTTGGGTGCAATTGTAAATGGGATCGACTCCTTAATTTCTCTTTCTTCTGACTTGTTGTTGGTGTATAGGAATGCCACTGACTTCTGTGCATTGATTTTATATCCTGCCACTTGACTGAATTCCTGTATGAGTTCTAGCAGTTTTGGGGTGGAGTCTTTGGGATTTTCCACATAAAGTATCATATCATCTGCAAAGAGTGAGAGTTTGACTTCTTCTTTGCCAATTTGGATGCCTTTGATTTCTTTTTGTTGTCTGATTGCTGTGGCTAGGACTTCCAATACTATGTTGAATAGCAGTGGTGATAGTGGACATCCCTGCCGCGTTCCTGACCTTAGGGGGAAAGCTCTCAGTTTTTCCCCATTGAGAATGATATTCGCTGTAGGTTTTTCATAGATGGCTTTTATGATATTGAGGTATGTACCCTCTATCCCTATACTCTGAAGAGTTTTGATCAAGAAAGGATGCTGTACTTTGTCAAATGCTTTTTCTGCATCTATTGAGAGGATCATGTGATTCTTGTTTTTTCTTTTGTTAATGTATTGTATCACGTTGATTGATTTGCGGATGTTGAACCAACCTTGCAGCCCAGGGATAAATCCGACTTGGTCGTGGTGAATAATCCTTTTAATGTACTGTTGGATCCTATTGGCTAGTATTTTGGTGAGAATTTTTGCATCCATGTTCATCAGGGATATTGGTCTGTAATTCTCCTTTTTGATGGGGTCTTTGTCTGGTTTTGGGATCAAGGTAATGCTGGCCTCATAAAATGAGTTTGGAAGTTTTCCTTCCATTTCTATTTTTTGGAACAGTTTCAGAAGGATAGGTATTAATTCTTCTTGAAATGTTTGGTAGAATTCCCCTGGGAAGCCATCTGGCCCTGGGCTTTTGTGTTTTGGGAGATTTTTGATGACTGCTTCTATTTCCTTAGTGGTTATAGGTCTGTTCAGGTGTTCTATTTCTTCCTGGTTCAGTTTTGGTAGTTGATACATCTCTAGGAATGCATCCATTACTTCCAGGTTATCTAATTTGTTGGCATAGAGTTGCTCATAATATGTTCTTATAATTGTTTGTATTTCTTTGGTGTTGGTTGTGATTTCTCCTCTTTCATTCATGATTTTGTTGATTTGGGTCATTTCTCTTTTCTTTTTGATAAGTCTGGCCAGGGGCTTATCAATCTTGTTAATTCTTTCAAAGAACCAGCTCCTAGTTTCGTTGATCTGTTCTACTGTTCTTTTGGTTTCTATTTCATTGATTTCTGCTCTGATCTTTATTATTTCTCTTCTCCTGCTGGGTTTAGGCTTTATTTGCTGTTCTTTCTCCAGCTCCTTTAGGTGTAGGGTTAGGTTGTGTACTTGAGACCTTTCTTGTTTCTTGAGAAAGGCTTGTATTGCTATATACTTTCCTCTTAGGACTGCCTTTGCTGTATCCCAAAGATTTTGAATAGTTGTGTTTTCATTTTCATTGGTTTCCATGAATTTTTTTAATTCTTCTTTAATTTCCTGGTTGACCCATTCATTCTTCAGTAGGATGCTCTTTAGCCTCCATGTATTTGAGTTCTTTCTGACTTTCCTCTTGTGATTGAGTTCTAGTTTCAAAGCATTGTGGTCTGAAAATAGGCAGGGGATGATCCCAATCTTCTGGTACCGGTTGAGACCTGATTTATGACCCAGGATGTGATCTATTCTGGAGAATGTTCCATGGGCACTAGAGAAGAATGTGTATTCCGTTGCTTTGGGATGGAATGTTCTGAATATGTCTGTGAAGTCCATTTGGTCCAGTGTGTCATTTAAAGTCTTTATTTCCTTGTTGATCTTTTGCTTAGACGATCTGTCCATTTCAGTGAGGGGGGTGTTAAAGTCCCCCACTATTATTGTATTGTTGTCCATGTGTTTCTTTGCTTTTGTTATTAATTGCCTTATATAATTGGCTGCTCCCATGTTAGGGGCATAGATATTTACAATTGTTAGATCTTCTTGTTGGATAGACCCTTTAAGTATGATATAGTGTCCTTCCTCATCTCTTATTACAGTCTTTGGTTTAAAATCTAATTTGTCTGATATAAGGATTGCCACCCCAGCTTTCTTTTGGTGTCCATTAGCATGGTAAATGGTTTTCCACCCCCTCACTTTCAATCTGGGGGTGTCTTTGGGTCTAAAATGAGTCTCTTGCAGACAGCATATCGATGGGTCTTGTTTTTTAATCCAATCTGATAGCCTGTGTCTTTTGATTGGGGCATTTAGCCCATTTACATTCAGGGTAACTATTGAAAGATAGGAGTTCAGTGCCATTGTATTGCCTGTAAAGTGACTGTTACTGTATATTGTTTGTGTTCCTTTCTGGTCTATGTTGCTTTTAGGCTCTCTCTTTGCTTAGAGGACCCCTTTCAATATTTGTTGTAGGGCTGGTTTCGTGTTTGCAAATTCCTTTAGTTTTTGTTTGTCCTGGAAGCTTTTTATCTCTCCTTCAATTTTCAATGACAGCCTAGCTGGATATAGTATTCTTGGCTGCATATTTTTCTCATTTAGTGCTCTGAATATGTCCTGCCAGTCCTTTCTGGCCTGCCAGGTCTCTGTGGATAAGTCTGTTGCCAATCTAATGTTTCTACCATTGTAGGTTACATATCTCTTCTCCCGAGCTGCTTTCAGGATTTTCTCTTTGTCTCTGAGACTCATAAGTTTTACTATTAGATGTCGGGGTGTTGACCTATTTTTATTGATTTTGAGAGGGGTTGTCTGTGCTTCCTGGCTTTTGATGCCTGTTTCCTTCCCCAAATTAGGGAAGTTCTCTGCTATAATTTGCTCCATTATACCTTCTGCACCTCTCTCTCTTTCTTCTTCTTCTGGGATCCCAATTATTCTAATGTTGTTTCGTCTTATGGTATCGTTTATCTCTCGAATTCTGCCCTCGTGATCCAGTAGTTGTTTATCTCTCTTTTTCTCAGCTTCTTTATTTTCCATCATTTGGTCTTCTATCTCGCTGATTCTTTCTTCTGCCTCATTTATCCTAGCAGTTAGTGCCCCCATATTTGATTGCACCTCATTGATAGCCTTTTTGATTTCTACTTGGTTCGATTTTAGTTCTTTTACTTCTCCAGAAAGGGTTTCTCTAATAACTTCCATGTTTTTTTCAAGCCCAGCTAGTATCTTTAAAGTGATGATTCTGAACTCTAGATCTGACATCGTACTAATGTCCGTATTGAGTAGGTCCCTGGCAGTTGGTACTACCTCTTGTTCTTTTTGTTGAGGTGATTTTTTCCGTCTTGTCATTTTGTGCAGAGGAGAATAGATTAATGAGAGAACAAAATGCTAGCAGGGTAACAACGTCCCCAGAAAATATACTCTAAACAAATCAGAAAAGACCTGAAGCAGTGGGAAAAGAAAGGGAAAGAGAAAAAAAAGAAAAGGAAAGAAAAAAAGAAAAAAGAAAAAGATAAAGATAAAAACAAACAAAAGCAGAACAAAACAAAACAAAACAAAAACAGAATGTGATCAAATATGATCAGGCTGGATTATAGATCAGTGCCACACACTAGATTTTGGGTGTATTTTGGTCTGTTAAAAGAAAGTCCCTCCCAAAATTTTAAAGAAAGAAAAACTTATATATGTACAAAAATAAGGGTTGATATGATGAAGGGATGGAATATGACTGTAAAGATGGAAATTATAAAAAATTTTAAAAAAGGATTTGATAAGTTGTTTGAAAAAAGAAAGAAGAGGATTAAAAAAAAAAAAAAAGAAAGAAAGAAAAAAGGGAGAGAATGTGATCAGGCAGGGGAGTAGAAAAAAACCATACACTAGAGATTTAGAGTATATTTTGATCTGTTAGAAGAAACTATCTCAAGATTTTAAGGAGAGAACAACTTATATATATATGCCAAAAATATGGGTAACTACTATGAAGGGATAGAATATGACTTTAAAAATGAAAAATAAAAATGTTTTTTTTTTTTTAAAAAAGGGATTGATAAGATGTTGGTTGAAAAAGGGAAAAAGAAAAATTCAAAAAAAAAGAAAAAAGGAAAAAAGAAAAAAAGACAGTTAAAAAAAATAATTAACTTTGAAAGACTAAAGAATCATGGTAAAAAAGCCATGAATTCTATGTGCAGTGTTCCCCTAGCGCTGGAGTTCTGCCGTTCTCATTGATCGGTAAACTTGGTCTTGGCTGGCTGTTCTTGCTGATCTTCTGGGGGAGGGGCCTGTTGCCGTGGTTCCCAAATGTCTTTGCCGGAGGCAAAATTGCCCCGCCCTTGCCGGTCCGGGCTAAGTAATCTGCTCGGGTTTGCTCTCCGGAGCTTTTGTTCCCTGCAAGCTCTCCGTACAGCTTTGGAGGCGGAGAGTGAAAATGGTGGCCTCCCAGTCTCCGCCCCGGTGGAGCCGAGAACTCGGGGTCCCGCTCCTCAGCGAGCCCCCAGAGAAAAGCCGTCAGTCACTCCCGTCTCCCCGGTCTCCGGCCGCACTCCTCGCTCACCCGGCCTGTGACCACGCCTTTCTATCTGGCACCCGACCCCGGGTGGAGTCTCCAAACCCAGCAGATCCCCGCGGTGCGCTCCCGCACCTCTCCTCCCGGGGGAAGAAGGTGAGTCTCCCTGGATCTGCCGCTTGTTGGGTCCCTGCTGGAGGAGCAGTGGCCCGACTGTGCCGCGGATCACGGTTTATGGCAACCCCGAGCTGAGAGCCCGCGCCTGGGCTCCATCTCTCCAGCCGGCTTCCCTGCTCCAATACCTGGGAGCTCTGCCGCACTCAGGCACCCCCGGTCTTTCTGTGACCCCGAGGGTCCTGAGACCACACTGTCCCGCGAGGGTTCCACCCCCCACTTCGCCACCAGAGTGACGTCCCTCAGCGGAGCAGACTTCTAAAAGTTCCGATTTTGTGCTCCGTGGCTCTATCACTTGCCAGAAGCGGCCGACGGAGGCCCCTCCCCCGCCGTCTATCCTCCCGAATATCGCCTCGGATTCACTTCTCCGCACGTCCTACCTTCCAGAAAGTGGTCGCTTTTCTGTTCAGAGAGTTGTTGCTCTTCTTTTCTTTGATCTCCTGTTGAGTTTGTAGGTGTTCAGAATGGTTTGATCCCTATCCAGCTGAATTCCTGAGAGGAGACGAAATCCAGGTCTCCTACTCCTCCGCCATCTTGCTCCGCCCCCCTGAATTTGAATCTTAGCCATGTCACTCTAAAACTCTGTGACATCCCACAAATTATTTAGACTCTTTGTGCCTCAGTTTCCTTGTCTATAGAAGGAGGTTAATACTGCTTAGTTGTTGAAAGTTTAAAAGAAATAGTACACATAAAGCATTTACCATGGTGCCTGGTGTAAGCACTCAAAGAATATTAACTATGATGTGAATCAAGTATCCTCTGCATTCAGTAAGTCCCTGCTTTCTTTTAATGCTTTGTGTTGAGTGCCTACTAGCTAGTGGGGGTGGGCTGGGGGTGGGCTGGGGAGAGCTGCGAAAGCTGCTATCCTCCTCCATCAATTCATCCAGCTACTCAGGAGGCAAAAAACAAACAAACAAACAAACAAAACCTGTAAGAGGTTCACACACACAATGTAAGAGGAAGAACATATAACCAAGAACAAATACAAAAGAGTGGGAAAACCTTAACAAACAGTATCGGGAAGAGCCCTTCTCATGAACAAAACTTGTGCATGAAGAATTAGAGAATAAAAGATTTTGAAAACCGTGTTTGAAGCAAGATGAACCTGTAAGGAACAAACAGGGCACTGATGACACAATATTAACATGAAACAGAAGGAAGGGGGACACACTCAACCTTAATTTTACAGGACCCAGGTTTGTTTGCACATGGTTCCACTTAGAACAGGCAGAACACCCACTGTCTGGAGGGAAATGAAGCCTAAATAGCTAAGGAAGTTGCAAGCAAGCACTAGGCCCAGAGCAAGGACACCTCAGGGTCACAAGGGAATTTCAGGTCTGGCTTCAAAACTTGACAGTAGATTGAGGATTCATGACATTTTGAGGTACTAATAAATAAGACAGAGAAAAGTGTCCTGATCTTTGAAATGAGTATGGCTGAACAGACACATGAAAAAGTGCTCAACATCGCTCGGCATCAGGGAAATCCAAATCAAAACCAAAAAAATCAAAATCCAAATCAATTAGATACCACCTCACACCAGTCAGAATGGCTAAAATTAACAAGTCAGGAAACGACAGATGTTGGCGGGGATGCGGAGAAAGGGGAACCCTCCTACACTGTTGGTGGAAATGCAAGCTGGTGCAACCACTCTGGAAAACAGTATGGAGGTTCCTCAAAAAGTTGAAAATAGAGCTACCCTATGATCCAGCAATTGCACTACTGGGTATTTACCCCAAAGATACAAATGTAGGGATCCGAAGGGGTACGTGCATTCTGATGTTTATAGCAGCAATGTGCACAATAGCCGAACTGTGGAAAGAGCCAAGATGACCATCGACAGACGGATGGATAAAGAAGATGTAGTATATATATACAACGGAATATTATGCAGCCATCAAAAGGAATGAGATCTTGCCAGTTGCAACGACGTGGGTGGAACTGGAGGGTGTTATGCTGAGCGAAATAAGTCAATCAGAGAAAGACATGTATCATATGACCTCACTGATATGAGGAATTCTTTTTTTTTTTAATTTTTTTTATTGTTATGTTAATCCCCATACAGTACATCATTAGTTTTAGATATAGTGTTCCATGATTCATTGTTTGTGCATAATACCCAGTGCTCCATGCAGAATGTGCCCTCCTCAATACCCATCACCAGGCTAACCCATCCTCCCACCCCCCTCCCCTCTAGAACCCTCAGTTTGTTTTTCAGAGTCCATCGTCTCTCATGGTTTGTCTACCCCTCCGATTTCCCCCCCTTCATTCTTCCCCTCCTGCTATCTTCTTTTTTTTTCTTAATATATATTGCATTATTTGTTTCAGAGGTACAGATCTGAGATTCAACAGTCTTGCACAATTCACAGCGCTTACCAGAGCACATACCCTCCCCAGTGTCTATCACCCAGTCACCCCATCCCTCCCACCCCGCCCCCCACTCCAACAACCCTCAGTTTGTTTCCTGAGATTAAGAATTCCTCATATCAGTGAGGTCATATGATACATGTCTTTCTCTGTTTGACTTATTTCGCTCAGCATAATACCCTCCAGTTCCATCCACATCGTTGCAAATGGCAAGATCTGATATGAGGAATTCTTAATCTCAGGAAACAAACTGAGGGTTGCTGGAGTGGGGGATGGGGTGGGAGGGATGGGGTGGCTGGGTGATAGACACTGGGGAGGGTATGTGCTATGGTGAGCACTGTGAATTGTGCAAGACTGTTGAATCACAGATCTGGACCTCTGAAACAAATAATGCAATATATGTTAAGGACACATTTATTAAAAAAAAAAAAAGAAAGAAAGAAATGAGTATGGCTGTGAGAGATTCTACAGCCTGGGGAACTGAATAGCAAGCCTGCACATTTTAGAATGTGCACATGAAGGATAAAAATGTGATCAGTTGGAGCATGGGTTCACCTGTGAATAAGTGATACTTTCAACCCTGGAAACCCTGTTTGGTTAAGCCCATTTTAACCTTCACATCCCCCTCTTCTGTATCTCTGCAACCTGAAGGATAGTAACTCAGGCCCTATTGTTATGTATTAATGTGATAGGCAGAATAATGGCCCCACAAAGATGTCCATATCCTGATCCCCAGAATCTGTGAGTATGTATGTGACATGGCAAGAGGGAATTAAGGTTGTAGATAGAATCGAGATTGCTAGTCAACCTTCAGATGACCTTGAGATGGGAAGATTATCCTAGATTATCTGGGTGGACCCAATGTAATCCCAAGGGTCCTTATAAGTGGAAGGCATGAACTTCAGAGAAAGAAAATGTAATAGCAGAAGCAGAGGTGGGAGAGATGCATTTGAAGATGGAGGAAGAAGCCACAAGCCAGGAAATGCACGTGGCCTCTAGAAGCTAGAAAAGGCAAGGAAACGGATTCTCCCCTGAAGCTTCCAGAAGGAACACAGTTCTGTCAACACCTTGATTTTAGCATAAGACACACCTCAGACTTTTGATCTTGAGAACTATAAGAAAATAAATTTGTGTTGCTTTAGGCCACTAAATTGTCTGAATTTGTTACAGCAGCAGTAGGGAACTAATACTGCTGGTTTCTGTATTGTCACATAATTATTTTCTAATCCATGACCATGGCCTCTCTTTCTGCCTCTGATCCCTCTACTTGTTTCTCCACATGGCTTTTTCTGTCAGACTGGAACAAAAGCTGAGGTTAGCCCTGAGCTCACATCTCCCCAGTGTAGCTGCCAGAAAGGTAATGATGTTCTTCTCTTACATCCAATTCAAATTCTCCCACAGAAGCGTTCTGCTGGGCATGTCTGGGAAGGGGACCTGTAATGTGCAGTTCCACCAGAACCTCTTGGCTAGAAGTGGGAGGCAGGGAAGTAAAGCAGTTGCCTGAAAGAGATGAGGTACTAGCACCACAAGAAAAGAGGGGTGCAGACGGCCACTTCCCTCCCCGAGCATCAACGCTGCATGGAAAGCTCTTTCAAGGAACTTTTCCATCCTCTCTGGCTCAGGACCCTACACCAAATTCGACTCCCAGTGGAGGCTCAGCTGCAGCTACTAATCCACAGGCTCATGTCCTGGTGGGCTATGCCAATCAGTAAGATTTGCTCCCAGAGAGGAGGGAAAGCATTGTCTGCAGTAGGGGCTGGGGGTGAGGGAGTTGGCAAAGTCACCGTTCCTGCTCCTGGGGGCCAGTCTCAATTCTGAACTGTCAGGAGTTCGTAACTGGTTCAAGCAGGGGATCAGTGTAATCTTAGCCATTATGTCATTCACCACTTTGAAATCAATTAATTAATTAGGGACATTCCTTGAACCTGCTAAGCCTGCTAGTTGAAACTGCCACACATGTGTTTTAAAGGGAAAAGAACTAAAGATTGAAAAGTGGTAGGGATTGCTGTCTGGAGTGGAATTATTCTCTTCCATGTCTTCGTGGCCCCTTTCCATGGACGCACTCACTGAAGGCTGTCTAGCTACTCTCTCAGATGGCCCCTCTCTCAGGAAGGTTCTCTCATCAAAAATGAGCTGTTGAGCCTGTGGACCATTGAGTGAAGTCTGGCTGGTGTTCTGTGTAGCATAGCCCATGAGGCGTGGGTAAATTAACACGAGGGAGCATCCCTGTGGAGGAAGTCAACCTGGGGCAGGACTTGGGCCTCCCTGCCAGGCACATGTGAAGCCACAGTGGGGAGACCAGCCACCAAGTCCCAGAGTCCCAGAGGAGTTTCCTAAGCATAAGACTCTAAGACAGTAAGGTCAGAGGTCAGACAGGTTAACAGCAGTGAAAGGCAAAGGGCAGAGCCAAACTTGGGGTTGAGCCACCATAAAAGGAAGCTGGGGAATGTGGATCTGCAAAGGAAGGTCCAGATTAGTTCTGCAGAGGCTCTATAGATATGAGTGGTGGCTTTGGGTGTTGATCCTGGGAACACTTGCATGATCATAACATTTTCTTTTTAAGATTTTATTTTTTTTTTGAATTTATTTGAGAGAGACAGCGCGCATGTGCACTCATGTGAGTGGGGGGAGGGGCAGAGACAGAGAATCTCAAGCAGACTCCATGCTGAGCGAAGAGCCAGTTGCAGGGCTCCATCCCACAACCCATGAGATCATGACCTGAGCCAAAACCAAGAGTCAGACGCTTAATCAACTGAGCCACCCAGGTGCCCCATGTAACATTTTCTTTTAAGAGGAACAGATATTATGGAGTTTCCACTGTGCAATTTAATAATTTTTATTTTCCCCTTTGTTTCTTTCTTTATTCTTTCTTGTCCTCCATCCCTTCCCCTCTGCATCCCCCTTCCCACAAGCATTTACTGAGGGTCTCTTTCATGCCTGTGTTACAAGATTATGGTATTGCGAGCTTGGATTCTTCTTTGAATAGATGCCCAAGAGTGTCAGTTATTTAAAATTCAATACCTGTAAACAGCTTGTGAGCATACCATATTTTAGTGCCTGTCTGTATTTAGTCAAATACTGAGAACATATGTCTCTTTGTAAATCTACTCGCAGGACTGTTAAGAGTGATTCAGAAAACACTCTGAAATGTGCCAGTTTCAACGTCTCCCTTCTAGTGGAAAGGATTTACTCAGTAAGTACTCACTTAATCCAGCACAGACCTGCCCCCACCTTTCCATCCTCCCTCACCAGCCTCTGGTCCCAAAGAAGGAAACACCCACAGCTCAGCATCCTCAGCAAAGTGAACAGAAGTGCACACTCATGGCAACTATCCATCTCCTGCATTTAATAGCAATGCTTCCAAGAATGAAGTAAAAAGTGCCATATGACACTGCAGAAAAACAAAGGCATTAAAATTTAAGAGGGGAATAAAATTTGTTTATGGACCTCACTAAAAAAAAGTCGCTGAGTATCAAGTCTAGAGACCCATACTGCTGCTGTTGTTTGGGACTTTTTGAGGGGTGGGGGAATGCATGTGCTATAGTTTCTGGGTTGAATAGTAACTTCTTGTTGTTTTAAGGAGTTTTGCTCAAATCAAAATTTTTTTCAGTGGACATAATTTAACCAGGCATTTATCAACAACCTAGGAAATCCTAAAGACATAGACTGCTTGCTTCAACAGGGCATTCTTGAGGCTTTAAGCATGAATGCTCTAGCGAGTTTTATGGAATAATAATTATTATTTATTGAGTGGCTACACCATTGCAAGCATTTTTCTTATATTATTTCCTTTAAGTCTTAGAGCAATTCTCAATGTAGTTCTCATTTTCCGCACTTCACAGATAAGGGAGTTGAGGTTCAGAGACAATAAGGAACTCTAATAAGTGGTGGAGCCAGGACTCAGATGTAGGTCTGTGTAACTTCAGAGCCTGCATTCCCTCTGTTTACTGCTTTCCAAGTGCACTGTTCTGACTAGGCTCCCTGGAATGTCTTAATAGAGCATTGTGGAAGGGCCCAGACAGACTGAAGTGCAGTGCTGTGGCAAGCGGCCCCCATAGATGGATTCTAACTTACTACAACACTCATTACCCACAGAAGGTTTGCAGAGCTGCCCACTGTTGGACCAAAAGAGATTAATTGCATTGCTCTAAAGTGTAGGTATCTACCCAATGACAAGAGCTCCCCGAATATCAACAAGGAGACATGTACAAATACCTAGTTTATCCAATTTGGATCAAGGTATTTTTCTCACCAAAATTTTACCATTTATCTTGTCTCAAAATGCTTGGGCTTTTTTGTTTGGTTTTTTTTTTTTTTTTTTTTTTTTGGATTTTGTTTGTTTGTTTGTTTTAGAGGGGGAGGCAGAGAGAGAGGGAGAGAGAGAATCTTAAGCAGGCTCCATGCCCAGTACAGAACCTGAGGTGGGGCTCGAGCTCACAACCCTGAGATCATGACCTGAGCCAAAATCAAGAGTTGGATGCTTAACTGACTGAGCCACCCAAGCACCCCTCAAAAATGCTTGCTAATCTTTATTCTTCATTTTGGAAAATACAGGATCACCTAACCAATACGAAACTATTTTTCTGCCCTTTCTCTTCTTTTCACGTAATTCATATCTACTGAGTGCCAACTGTGTCAAGTACTCAAAAAGAGTTTCTCACTTTTTTCATTCATGTCTTTCGTTAACAATCTTGCACAGTAGGTATTAGCATATTCTCAGAATAGCAAATAAGTTTTACCTTGTGTATCAACTGCGTATTTATTCAAAGAATATTCACTGAGCATTAACTATATAACAAAAAATGTTGCAGGCACTATTCTAATTTCTCAGAATAAAATAGTAGACAAAGCAGATGTTTATGGTTATTTACTTCTATATAACAAATCTCCCAAAACTTATCGGCTTGATAAAGAAAAATTAAAGAAAACCTAAATAAATGGAAATATGTGCCCATGGACTGAAAGACTTAATTAAGCTATTGTTAAGATGTCGGTTCTCCCAAATTGATCTATAGATTAAATGCAATCCCAATTAAAATCCCAAAAGGTATTTTTGTAGAAGTTTACAGGCTGATTCTAAATTTAGTGGAAAAGCAAAGACTAAGCAAAGCAAAGACTAAGATAACCAAAACAATCTTGAAAAGGAAGAGCAAAGTTGAAGACTCACACTACCTGATTTTGAGACTTACTATAAAGTTACCGTAATCAAGACAGCATGGCACAGGTGTTAGGACATATAGATCAGTAGAACAGAGATTCCAGAAATAGGCCTTCATTATATGGTTAATTGACAAATGTGACAAAATAATTGAATACAGAAAAGATACTCTTTACAACAAATAGTGCTGGAATAACCCAAATTCAAAATCATAAACCTCAATTCATACCTGTATGATATTTTTAAAAAATAAACCTGAAATGGATCATAGATCCAAATATAAAACCTAAAACTCTAAAATTTCTAAGAGAAAATATAAGAGAAAATCTTCCTGGTCTTGACCTAGGCAAAGGTTTCATAGATATGTAACACAGTAATCCATAACCAATTTGAAAATTCAAACATCAAAATTAAAATATCTGCCCTTCAAAAGGCAGATAAGAAAATGAAAAGACAAGCCAAACATAAGAAGAAAATATTTGCAAAACACAAATTAGATAAAGGACTTCTATCCAAAATATAAAAAAGAACACTCACAATAGAAGTTTTTACAAATGGCAAAGAATTTGAACAGACACTGCAATAAACAAGATATACAAATAGAAAATAAGCATATGAAAAGATGTGTAACATCATTAGTCATTAGGAGAATGCAAATTAAAACCATCGTGAAATAGAACTACATACTCTTTAGAATGGCTAAAATATGAACTGAGTGCAAAGTGTAGGCAAGGATGAGGAGCAACTGGAACTCTCACACATTGCTGGTGGGAGATGGCATGGTCACTTTGGAAAATAATTTTCTGCTTCTTATAAATTTAAACATACATATATTCCCACAAATCCCCACTGTTAGATATTTACCCAAAAGAAATCAATCATGTTCACACAAATACCTGTACACAAATCTTTACAGCAGCTTTATTAATAACAACCACAACTAAATATCCATCAACTGGTAATTGGATAAAAATCCAGGGTTCATCCATACAGAGGAATTATACCCAGAAATAAAAAGTAACAAACAACTGGGGTTCCTGGGTAGCTCAGTGAGTTACGCATGGGACTCTTGATTTCAGCTGAGGTCATGATCTCAGGGTTGTGAGATCAAGCCCTGCATCAGGCTCTGTGCTGAGCGTGGAGCCTGCTTAAGATTCTCTCTTTCCCTCTCCTTCTGCCCCGCCCCTGCTCTCTCTCTCTCTCTCTTTCTCTCAAAAACAGACAAAAAAAAGTAACAAACAATTAATACATGCAAAAATGTGTATACAAAATGAAAAAAAATCACATAGCAGAGACTGTAAATTATATGACTCCATTTACTTCAATTTCTGAGGAAGGCAAAAAAAAAAAAAAAAAAAAGCTATGGGGTGTCTGGGTGGCTCAGTTGGTTAAGCATCTGCTTCCACTCAGGTCATGATCCCAGGGTCCTGGGATCAAGCCCCACATCGGGCTCCCCGCTCAGTGGGGAGCCTGCTTTTCCCTCTCCCTCTGCTGCTCCCCCTGCTTGTGCTCTCTTTCTGTCAAGTAAATAAATAAAATCTTTAAAAAAAAAGAGCTACAGAGACAGAAATCACATCAGTGGTGTTAGAGACTGGGGGTGAAGGTAGGAGATTAAGAAGATTACAAGAGAAATTTGGGAGGTGATGGTGGTTGTTACACAATTTTATGCATTTGTCACAATGGTATCTTTTTAAAAATATACATTTCTAATATTTGCTATACCTAGAAATATAATTGATTTTTATATATTTGTCTTAGATCCAGCAAACTTGCTGAACTTTTCTATTAGTGTTAATGGTTTTAGTTTAGATGCTCTTGAAGTTCCTATTCAGACAATTATATAACTTGTGAATTATAAGAAGTGTGTTACTTCCTTTTAATTCCTCATATTTTTTACTTGTTCTTTTTAAATTATGGGGCTAAGCCCTCCAATAAAATGTTATCTCTGAACTAAATAGGAATGTTTCTAACATTTTTACCATTAACTATGGTATCTTCCATAAGTTTTTAGAATACACTATCAAATTCAGGGTGTTTTCTTGTATTCCTAGTTTGCTATGAATTTATATTATGAATGGGTGTTGAATTTTTATTAAATCTTTTTTCTCCATTTATTTTGTGATCATGAGATTTTTTCTTTTACTATGTTACTGTGATAAACTACATGAAAGATTTTCTGACATAAAATTCCTGAAATAAAGTCTTCTTGGTCATAATTTATTATTTAACTTAGTCATTATTGATTCACAAATTCAAAAAGACCAAAGTCACACCATGCATCTTTTCTGACCACAATGCTATGAAACTACAAATCAACCACAAGAAAAAATCTGAGAGCACAAATACATGGAGGTTAAATAACATGCTAGTAAACAATGAAGGTGCCAACCAAGAAATCAGAGAGGAAATCAAAAGATATGTAATTATTGTTGATTCAAATTGCTTTGCTATTAATTTTAGAATTCTTGCAGTTATGTTTATAGTTGCTCTCAAACCATGATTTTTTGTATTCTTTTCAAGTATTTTATCAAAATTGTAACAAGTTAGAGAGCTTTTCATCCTTACTATTATGTGGGACAATTTATATAAAATTGAAATCATCTGTTCCTTAAAATTTGACAAAACTCACAAACTTAACTTGGAGAATTTTTTAAATAACAGGTTTATATTACTATTTCAATTTCTTTAATGATTACAAGTCTGTTCAAGTTTTCTATTTTATCTTGAGTCAGTTTCTAAAAAGATATGCATTTCTTGTATAAGTTTTCAGAGGCATTGGCATAAATTTGCTAATAGTATTCTCATTTGATTTTTTTTTTTTCATCTCTACTGAATCAGTAATAACGCCTCCTTTTTCAGGCCAAATATTTTTTTGTAAACTCTATTTTTTATCTTGATTGAATTGACCAGAGGTTTTTCTATTTTATTAAGCTTTTAGGGACGCCTGGGGGCTCAGTCCGTTAAGCATCTGCCTTCAGCTCAGGTCATTATCTCATGGGTTGTGGTATTGAGCCCTGCATGGGGCTGCCTGCTCAGTGTGGAGTCTGCATCTCCCTCTCCCTCCACCACTCATACACTCTCTCTCTCTCTCAAATAAATAAATATATATATTTTAAAAAGACTGACTTTCAGTTTTAGTTCATTCTTATACTGTTTCTTTATATTTTGTTTAATGAATTTTTGCTCTAATCTCTACCATTTATTTCCATTACTTTATTGGGCTCACTCTGTGTTCTCTAGTTTCTTTTCTAGGTAAATATCAATCATTCAATATTTTTCTCCTATGATTATAATGATGACTATTTACCTCATGCTTGAAAAATGTATAAAGAACAATTTAACAAGCACTAAGTTTCTACTACTACTGTAGTAAGAAAAAAGACAGTATAGAGACAATTCTACTTCACCCTTCTCCCTTCCTACTCAGAAGTAACCAATACCCTAGCTTTAGAGGTTATCATGCTTGTGTATGTTTTTATATTTCCATTATGTATGTAAACATCCATAAACAAAACATAGTATTACTATGCATAGTTTTTAACTAACTATAAATGGAATCACACTATATGTATCCTTCTAAAATGTGCTTTTTAAAACTATAACTGAGCCTTAAAAATGAACGAGATCTTGCTATTCATGATAACATGACTAGACCTAGAGGGTATTATGCTAAGTGAAATAAGCCAGACAGAGAAAGACAAGTACCATATGATTTCACTCACATGTGGAATCTAAAAACAAAACAAATGAAGAAACAAACAAAAACCCAGAAACAGACACATAAATATAGAGAACAAACTGGTGATTTCCAGAGGAGAGGCGGTAGGAAGATGAGTAATATAGGTAAAGATGTTTAAGAGGTACAAACATCCAGTTATAAAATAAATAAGTCACAGGGATGTAAAGTACAGCAGAGGGAATATGGTCAACAATACTGTAAGAACTCTGTATGGTGACTACACTTATTGTGGTTAGTACTGAGTACTATGTAAAATTGTCCAGTCACTGTGTTGCACACTTGAAACTAGTTTAATATAGTATGCCAACTATACTTCAATTAAAATTTTTAAAATAATAAAATAAAATTTTCCCTTTTTTGCTCAACATTATGTGGTTGAGATTTTAAACTCGGTTTTAGTTTGTTCATTTAATTGATATATAGTATTTTCATCCATTTGTTATTCAAATGCACACAATTTGTCCATTTTCCCAATGAGGAATATTTAGATTGAATTACAATTTTTTTTTGCAATAATAAATGATGCTGCTATGAATATTCTTCTAAATTCTTTGTGCCTATGTGTGTTTCTTTTACATCTTTAGTAATTTTAAGTATACTTACTTTAAAATATTTTATGAATTTCTCTGATAACCAAAGCTCTTGGTGTTGTAATCCTTGTTTTATTTACTTATGTATCTACCCATTTATCTATCTATCTAAACATTTATATAGCACTTACTATGCTCAAACGTTTACAAATATTAAATTATTTAATATTGTTTTGTCTGTTGGATTTCTAATTGAATGTTGTTTTGGTTCCTTGTGTGTTTTGTAATTGTGGATTGTGAGTTCATCTGTCTCATTTACTGTGTGGAACTCCTATGGGAAGTGTTCCTCTGCAGGTGTTTTGTGTTTACATCTGCCAGGGAACCAAGGAGTAACACTGGCTTAGAATCAATTTATATGTTAATTTCCAGTTTGAATTTCATGGAGAACATGTAAAGAGTAGATTTGGATCTTAAATTTGCATAAAGCACAAAATAGAGACTTTAATTTCTCAAAGATCATATTTTTCACTCAGAGCCAAAGCACAGACATGCTTCCTTATCTCTTTATACTGATAGGTAGAATTTTTTTCCCAGAGAATCTTATCTCTACAGATCAACCCTTCAAGCATTCTGGCTCATGTGGTTTTCCATTCCAATTCTCTGCCTCACTCAGACCCAAGACTGTACCAATATCCCTGAATTTGACCAAAAACTTAACTACTGGACCTAAAAACATATTCAATCCCTCATTCACCCTCCTCCTCCTAGGGTAGCTATGCCACGAGTTCACATGCTTTTCCCTCTTCTTCACAGTTTCTTTTATGTTCCTGGCACCAGGTGATTTTTCTTTCTCCCCTACAGGATCAACCATGCATTTTGTCTTTGCTACTATAGTTTAGCTAGAGTTTCTGAGAAGATATATAGCCATAGGTTTATTTTATGATCTTAGTTTTTCATCAGGTTGAAACCAATTCTTTGGAAGGTTTTAGGCAGGAGAGAGATATAATTTAATTTATGTTCTCAAAGCTCATTCTGATCAATTAGTAGGGGCTGCTCAGAGTACTAGATTAAGAATAATCAGCCCATGTCAGGGCTCAGTGGGAGAGTCATGAACTATTAGGAAAGGCAGCCAGTATACAAGAAGCAGAGTGACAGCATGCACACCATATATCTCCTAGCCCTATTTGGTCTCTCATTTTTCACTTAAATAAGCCAACGCACCAGGAGGTTTAGTGAATTGCCCAAAGTCACCCAGCCGGGAGATATGTGTAGTCTTTTACCCTACAGGCAGTTTTCATCATTTGAATTCCATAATCAATGTCATGATTTATATAGGCTAAAGTCATATTCTAATTAATTCCAAATATCTAGACACCAGAGACTTTGTTCAGTGCTAACAACAGAAAGACAAACAAGAAATGGTCCCTGCCCTTGAGGAGCTCACATTCTAGCAAGCTTTGAATAACTAAAAGGTAGAATAAGGGCTATAGCAGCTGACTATACAGAGTGGTCTGGAAAAAAACAGAGAAGCAGCAGCTGAACTCATTTGGGGAGGCCAGGAAGGTGACATTTAATCTATGCAAAATCTATTCAGGTTTGTTTGGTTGTACATCCAGTCCAGGAGTAGAATAAGAAAATGCTCTATTTTTAACTCTGTATTCATTTATGTCATTCCATAAATATTTACTTAAATATTTGCTCGAGTTCTCTCTGCATCAAGCTTCTCATGGCAAAAGCCAAGGGAGAAGAATGACTGGGGGAAAAAAGCTACCCTTGGCAAGGAAGGGTGGTACAGGACTGCTTCTCCCAAGGTTATACACACCAGGCAAAATAAGGCTGATAATGGAAAAAATATAAGGTCTGGAAATTTTGACTAACAACTACATCAGATTCCCAGGATACTTGTGGCACATCCTTCTTCCCTATGAAAGCATGATTTTGGATAAAATGCATATCATATTAGGATTTTCCAGAGAAATAGAGCTAATAGGATATTAGATAGATAGATGGATGATAGATGATAAAGATAGCTAGATAGATAGGCAGATAGATAACCAATAAGATATATCTATATCTACAGATATTTAAGATCTATATATAGATCTTATCTTAGTAGATCTATAGATCTTACTGTTTATAACCTCGGGGGGGGGGAATATATATTTAAAGAGAATTATTATAAGGACTTGGCTCATGTGATTATGGAAGCGGAGAAGTCTCAAGATCTGCAACTGGCAAGCTGGGGACTCAGAAGAGCTGACGGTGTATGTTCTAGTCTAAGTACAGAGACAGGACAAGACCAGTGTTCCAGTTCAAAGACAATCAGAAAGAAAGAGAGGGAGAATTCTTCCTTATTCCAACTTTTTGTTCTACTGAGACTTCCTAGGGTTTAGAGGAGGCCCACCCACATTGGGGAGGGCAATCTGCTTTACTCAGTCTATCAATTCAAATGTTACTCTCATCCAGAAACAACCTCACAGATACACCTGGAAATAATGTTTAACCAATATCTGGGCACCCCTAAGACCCAGTCAAGTTGATACATAAAATTAATCATCACACATATATTATAGCTATCATTTATATCTCAGTGTGAATTTACATTTGAACATACAACCCTTTTAGAAGTAACTACAGCTTAAATTTTATGATAAACAAATTTATTTATAGGGACACCTGGGTGGCTTAGTCGGTTAAGCATCTGCCTTCCACTCAGGTCATGATCCCAAGGTCCTGGGATCCAGTCTTGCATTGGACTCCTTGCTCATCAGGGAACCTGCTTCTCCCTCTGCCTGCCGCTCCCCCCTGCTTGTGTCCTCCCTCCCTCCCTCCCTCTCTCTCTCTCTCTGACAAATAAATAAAGTCCTTAAAATATATATATATTTATATACCTAAGATATTTTTATATTAAGGGAAAGTATGGATATTTGGGGAAGAATAAGAAGTAACGGCTTTATCATGTCACTCTTCAACTTATTCTACCTGGATTATCCCAGCAACTGACAGCCAGAACAGAGTCAATGCATGCTCATTGTTTGGTAGTTTTGGATACCTCTTGTGCCCATCTTCAGAACCCTCTCATCCCCACCTCCATCTCCAGTCACTGCTGCAGAGACTGGTTCTATCTAGGCTGTGATCAACTCTGTGCTGGTATAATCAGAAGACCATCATTTCAATTCCTGCTTGGAGCACCCACTTTAAACCTACTCTGTGCTTAATACATAGGACCTGGAAATGAAGGCAGCTAATCCCCATGGGACCAACTTTGATCAATAGGGACCTGGAACCAATGGATAAACACTTACCCCTTTGGTCCTCTGGGCAGATAATTCCTCAGGTGCTTTCCATAAACCTCCTCAGAAAGTCCTAGCAGAATCAAGCCCATCGTAGTAGCCAACTCAATAATCCATCTTTGTGTTGGCTTTCCCTTCTTCCCTGTTGATGCCCGTGCCTGTACTCCTGTTCCCAAGGATCACATTTCCAAATAAGTTACCCTAGAAGGTAGGCCTTTGTCTCAGGCTCTGATTTCTGGAGAACTCAAACTAAGATTGTTGGGCCTTGTTATTTTATTCTGTCCTTAAAAAGGCTTCTAATGATCCAGAAGTTGCAGTTGTATTCAGTGACTAATCTAAAAATTCAACAGGAGTCCTAAAATGTCACCATGACTTCTTTCAAGATGCAGCTATTTAAAACTAGCTGGTCAAAGAATCAGAACCGACCTCAAAGATAAACCTGCAATTGTTCTGCAGAAACATTAAAGTTTCTTTCAAGCTATTTTCAAGTTTAATTTCTCAAGTTTTCTAATTGCAGATCTGTATGACAGCAAGATTGCCTGTGTCATTAGTGTTTTATTTTTTTGTCCACAACACATAAAAGTAAGTTCAGTGATACCACTCATCATGACTGCCAAAAGCCAGTATGAATAAAGTCATGCATGCTACTCATAAAAGACCATACTAGGGCTGAGCATCACACATCATATAGGCAGGTCTGTGTTAATGAGACTGTAAAGAGAGCAACTTTGAGTTCTCAGCAACCTCCTTCATGGAGGCATCCAACCAAGCCATGTGATAATGGCCATGAGCAGAGTAGAGGTGTGTTGCTTTCACTCATACTCCCTTTACTTAATCCAAGAGTCCAGGGCCAACCCACTGCACATCACTGGTACCCAAAGTCTAGTTAACACACATTCTAGGGAGGATTCACCATATCACATCCAGCTATTTCAAGGCACTGTTAGGCTTATGCACGTGAGTTTGGTTTGCACTATTTCAGATTCCTTGGAATCAAGAGTGAGTTTCTTGTGTAATTCTTCTATAAAAGACAGTATAAAATGGTAAAAGATAGGCAATCCAAAAAGTCTGCATGCCTGGGCTGGCCTGCCAGTAGTCAATTTGGCCCCACCATCACTCCCTTCTGAGCTGCAAGCTACATTTTCCGGAATCACCTTTGCAATATGGTTCCAAATAAGTTTGCCAATGGAAGGAACACAAGTGGATCTTACATTCACAGCCCACGGAGTTCTGACTGACACACCAACCTCTCACTCAAAATTCTTAGAACCTAATACACACCAAGAGAGGGATGGGGGCACTATATGAATGATACCATCTTGGGTTACTCAAAAATATTTCTTGTTGAGAAGGGAGCAAGATGACAGAGTAGGAGACCTGGATTTCATCTGGTCTCAGGAATTCAGCTGCATAGGGATCAAACCATTCTGAACACCTACAAACTCAAAAGGAGATCAAAGAAAAGAATAGCAACAACTCTCTGAACAGAAAAGCGACCACTTTCTGGAAGGTAGGACATGCGGAGAAGTGAATCTGAGGCTATATTTGGGAGGATAGATGGCTGGGGAGGGGCCTCCGTCCACTGCTTCTGGCAAGTGATAGAGCCACGGAGCACAAAATTGGAACTTTTAGAAGTCTGCTCCGCTGAGGGAAGTCACTCCGGTGGCTAAGCGGGGGTTGGAACCCTCGTGGGACAGTGTGGTCTCAGGACCCTCGGGGTCACAGAAAGACCCGGGATGCCTGAGTGCGGCAGAGCTCCCAGGTATTGGAGCAGGGAATCTGGCTGCAGAGAGGGAGCCAAGGCACGGGCTCTCAGCTCGGGGTTGCCATAAACCGTGATCCGCGGCAGAGTCGGGCCACTGCTCCTCCAGCAGGGACCCAACAAGCGGCAGATCTGGGGAGACTCACCTTCCTCCCCCGGGAGGAGCGGCACGGGAGCACACCACAGGGATCTGCTGGGTTTGGAGACTCCACACGGGGTCGGGTGCCAGAGATAGAAACGTGCGGTCACAGGCCGGGTGAGCGCGGAGTGCGGCCAGAGACCAGGGAGACGGGAGTGACTGACTGCTTTTCTCTGGGGGCTCACTGAGGAGTGGGGCCCCGAGTTCTCGGCTCCTCCAGGGCGGAGATTGGGAGGCCGACATTTTCACTCTCGGCCTCCAAGCCTGTAGGAAAGCTTGCAGGGAACAAAAGCTCCCGAGAGCAAACCCAAGCAGATTACTTAGCCCAGACCGGGCAAGGGCAGGGCAATTCTGCCTCCGGCAAAGACATTTGGGAACCACGGCAACAGGCCCCTCCCCCAGATCAGCGAGAACAGCCAGCCAAGACCAAGTTTACCAATCAATGAGAACGGCAGAACTCCAGTGCTAGGGGAACAATGCACATAGAATCCATGGCTTTTTTACCATGATTCTTTAGTCTTTCAAAGTTAATTTTTTTTAACTGTCTTTTTTTCTTTTTAGTTTTTCTTTTTCCCTTTTTCAACCAACATCTTATCAATCCTTGTTTTAAAAAACATTTTTATTTTTCATTTTTAGAGTCATATTCTATTCCTTCATAGTAGTTACCCGTATTTTTGGCATATATATATAAGTTGTTCTCTCTTTAAAATTTTGAGATAGTTTCTTCTAACAGATCAAAATATACCCTAAATCTCTAGTGTATGGTTTTTTTCTACTCCCCTGCCTGATCACATTCTCTCCTTTTTTCTTTTTTTTAAGTCCTCTTCTTTCTTTTTTCAAACAGCTTATCAATTCCTTTTATAAAATTTTTTATAATTTTCATCTTTACAGTCATATTCTATCCCTTCATCATATCAACCCTTATTTTTGTACATATATAAGTCATTCTTTCTTTAAAATTTTGGGAGGCACTTTCTTTTAACAGACCAAAATACACCCAAAATCTAGTGTGTGGCACTGATCTATGTACCAGCCTGATCATATTTGATCATATTCTGTTTTTTTTGTTTTGTTTTGTTCTGTTTTTGCTTGTTTTTATCTTTATCTTTTTCTTTTTCTTTTTTTTTTCTTTTTCTTCTTTCTCTCTTTCCCTTTCTTTTCCCCCAGCTTCAGGTCTTTTCTGATTTGTTTAAAGTATATTTTCTGGGGACGTTGTTACCCTGTTAGCATTTTGTTCTCTCATTAATCTATTCTCCTCTGCACAAAATGACAAGACGGAAGAAATCACCTCAACAAAAAGAACAAGAGGTAGTACCGACTGCCAGGGACCTACTCAATACGGACATTAGTACGATGTCGGATCTAGAGTTCAGAATCATCACTTTAAAGATCCTAGCTGGGCTTGAAAAAAGCATGGAAGTTATTAGAGAAATGCTTTCTGGAAAAATAAAAGAACTAAAATCTAACCAAGTCGAAATCAAAAAGGCTATTAATGAGGTGCAATCAAAAATGGGGGCGCTAACTGCTAGGATAAATGAGGCAGAAGAAAGAATCAGTGAGATAGAAGACCAAATGATGGAAAATAAAGAAGCTGAGAAAAAGAGAGATAAACAACTACTGGATCACGAGGGCAGAATTCGAGAGATAGGCAATACCATAAGACGAAACAACATTAGAATAATTGGGATCCCAGAAGAGGAAGAAAGAGAGAGAGGGGCAGAAAGTATATTGGAGCAAACTATAGCAGAGAACTTCCCTAATTTGGGGAAGGAAAAACAGGCATCAAATCCAGGAAGCACAGACAACCCCTCTCAAAATCAATAAAAATAGGTCAACACCCCAACATCTAATAGTAAAACTTACGAGTCTCAGAGACAAAGAGAAAATCCTGAAAGCAGCTTGGGAGAAGAGATATGTAACCTACAATGGTAGAAACATTAGATTGGCAACAGATCTATCCACAGAGACCTGGCAGGCCAGAAAGGACTGGCAGGAAATATTCAGAGCACTAAATGAGAAAAATATGCAGCCAAGAATACTATATCCAGCTAGGCTGTCATTGAAAATAGAAGGAGAGATAAAAAGCTTCCAGGACAAACAAAAACTAAAGGAATTTGCAAACACGAAACCAGCCCTACAAGAAATCTTGAAAGGGGTCCTCTAAGCAAAGAGAGAGCCTAAAAGCAACATAGACCAGAAAGGAACACAGACAATATACAATAACAGTCACCTTACAGGCAATACAATGGCACTAAATTCCTATCTTTCAATAGTTACCCTGAATGTGAAGGGGCTAAATGCCCCAATCAAAACACACAGGCTATCAGATTGGATGAAAAAACAGGACCCATTGATATGCTGTCTGCAAGAGACTCATTTTAGACCCAAAGACACCCGCAGATTGAAAGTGAGGGGGTGGAAAACCATTTACCATGCTAATGGACATCAAAAGAAAGCTGGGGTGGCAATCCTTATTGCAGACAAATTAGATTTTAAACCAAAGACTGTAATAAGAGATGAAGAAGGACACTATATCCTACTTAAAGGGTCTATCCAACAAGAAGATCTAACAACTGTAAATATCTATGCTCCTAACATGGGAGCAGCCAATTATATAAGGCAATTGATAACAAAAGCAAAGAAAAACATCAACAACAATACAATAATAGTGGGGGACTTTAACACCCCTCTCACTGAAATGGACAGATCATCTAAGCAAAAGATCAACAAGGAAATAAAGACTTTAAATGACACACTGGACCAAATGGACTTCACAGACATATTCAGAACATTCCATCCCAAAGCAATGGAATACATATTCTTCTCTAGTGCTCATGGAACATTCTCCAGAATCAATCACATCTTAGGTCATAAATCAGGTCTCAACCGGTACCAAAAGATTGGGATCATCCCCTGCCTATTTTCAGACCACAATGCTTTGAAACTAGAACTCAATCACAAGAGGAAAGTCGGAAAGAACTCAAATACATGGAGGCTAAAGAGCATCCCACTAAAGAATGAATGGGTCAACCAGGAAATTAAAGAAGAATTTAAAAAATTCATGGAAACTAATGAAAATGAAAACACAACTGTTCAAAATCTTTGGGATGCAGCAAAGGCAGTCCTAAGAGGAAAGTATATAGCAATACAAGCCTTTCTCAAGAAACAAGAAAGGTCTCAAGTACACAACCTAACCCTACACCGAAAGGAGCTGGAGAAAGAACAGCAAATAAAGCCTAAACCCAGCAGGAGAAGAGAAATAATAAAGATCAGAGCAGAAATCAATGAAATAGAAACAAAAAGAACAGTAGAACAGATCAACGAAACTAGGAGCTGGTTCTTTGAAAGAATTAACAAGATTGGTAAACCCCTGGCCAGACTTATCAAAAAGAAAAGAGAAATGACCCAAATCAACAAAATCATGAATGAAAGAGGAGAGATCACAACCAACACCAAAGAAATACAAACAATTATAAGAACATATTATGAGCAACTCTATGCCAGCAAATTCGATAACCTGGAAGAAATGGATGCATTCCTAGAGATGTATCAACTACCAAAACTGAACCAGGAAGAAATAGAGAACCTGAACAGACCTATAACCACCAAGGAAATTGAAGCAGTCATCAAAAATCTCCCAACAAACAAAAGCCCAGGGCCAGATACCTTCCCAGGGGAATTCTGCCAAATATTTAAAGTAGAATTAATACCTATTCTTCTGAAACTGTTTCAAAAAATAGAAATGGAAGGAAAACTTCCAAACTCACTTTATGAGGCCACCATTACCTTGATCCCAAAACCAAAGACCCCATCCAAAAGGAGAATTACAGACCAATATCCCTGATGAACATGGATGCAAAAATTCTCACCAAAATACTAGCCAATAGGATCCAACAGTACATTAAAAGGATTATTCACCACGACCAAGTGGGATTTATCCCTGGGCTGCAAGGTGGGTTCAACATCCGCAAGTCAATCAACGTGATACAATACATTAACAAAAGAAAGAACAATGATCCTCTCAATTGATGCAGAAAAAGCATTTGACAAAGTACAGCATGCTTTCTTGATCAAAACTCTTCAGAGTATAGGGATAGAGGGAACATACCTCAATATCATAAAAGCCATCTATGAAAAACCTACAGCGAATATCATTCTCAATGGGGAAAAACTGAGATCTTTCCCCCGAAGGTCAGGAACACGGCAGGGATGTCCACTATCACCACTGCTATTCAACATAGTATTAGAAGTCCTAGCCACAGCAATCAGACAACAAAAAGAAATCAAAGGCATCCAAATTGGCAAAGAAGAAGTCAAACTCTCACTCTTTGCAGATGATATGATACTTTGTGTGGAAAACCCAAAAGACTCCACCCCAAAACTGCTAGAACTCATACAGGAATTCAGTCAAGTGGCAGGACGTAAAATCAATGCACAGACATCAGTGGCATTCCTATACACCAACAACAAGTCAGAAGAAAGAGAAATTAAGGAGTCGATCCCATTTACAATTGCACCCAAAACCATAAGATACCTAGGAATAAATCTAACCAAAGAGGCAAAGGATCTGTACTCAGAAAACTATAAAATACTCATGAAAGAAATTGAGGAAGACACAAAGAAATGGAAAAACGTTCCATTCTCATGGATTGGAAGAACAAATATTGTGACGATGTCAATGCTACCTAGAGCAATCTACACATTCAATGCAATCCCCATGAAAATACCATCCACTTTTTTCAAAGAAATGGAACAAATAATCCTAAAATTTGTATGGAACCAGAAAAGACCCCGAATAGCCAGAGGAATGTTGAAAAAGAAAAGCAAAGCTGGCAGCATCACAGTTCCGGACTTCTAGCTCTATTACAAAGCTGTCATCAAGACAGTATGGTAGTGGCACAAAAACAGACACATAGATCAATGGAACAGAAGAGAGAGCCCAGAAATGGACCCTCAACTCTATGGTCAACTAATCTTCGACAAAGCAGGAAAGAATGTCCAATGGAAAAGACAGTCTCTTCAACAAATGGTGTTGGGAAAATGGGACAGCCACATGCAGAAGAATGAAACTGGACCATTTCCTTACACCACACACAAAAATAGACTCCAAATGGTTGAAAGACCTCAATGTGAGACAGGAGTCCATCAAAATCCTAAAGGAGAACACAGGCAGCAACCTCTTTGACCTCAGCCGCAGCAGCTTCTTCCTAGAAACATCGCCAAAGGCAAGGGAAGCAAGGGCAAAAATGAACTGTTGGGATTTCATCAAGAGAAAAAGCTTTTGCACAGCAAAAGAAACAGTCAACAAACCAAAAGACAACCGACAGGATGGGAGAAGATATTTGCAAATGACATATCAGATAAAGGGCTAGTATCCAAAGTCTATAAAGAACTTATCAAACTCAACACCCAAAGAACAAATGATCCAATCAAGAAATGGGCAGAAGACATGAACAGACATTTTTCCAAAGAAGACATCCAAATGGCCAACAGACACATGAAAAAGTGCTCAACATCGCTCGGCATCAGGGAAATCCAAATCAAAACCTCAATGAGATACCACCTTACACCAGTCAGAATGGCTAAAATTAACAAGTCAGGAAAGGACAGATGTTGGCGGGGATGCGGAGAAAGGGGAACCCTCCTACACTGTTGGTGGGAATGCAAGCTGGTGCAGCCACTCTGGAAAACAGTATGGAAGTTCCTCAAAAAGTTGAAAATAGAGCTACCCTATGATCCAGCAATTGCACTACTGGGTATTTACCCCAAAGATACAAATGTAGGGATCTGAAGGGGTACGTGCACCCCGATGTTTATAGCAGCAATGTCCACAATAGCCAAACTGTGGAAAGAGCCAAGATGACCATCGACAGATGAATGGATAAAGAAGAGGTGGTATATATATGCAATGGAATATTATGCAGCCATCAAAAGGAATGAGATCTTGCCATTTGCAACGACGTGGATGGAACTGGAGGGTGTTATGCTGAGTGAAATAAGTCAAAAAGAGAAAGACATGTATCATATGACCTCACTGATATGAGGAATTCTTAATCTCAGGAAACAAACTGAGGGTTGCTGGAGTGGTGGGGGGTGGGAGGGATGGGGTGGCTGGGTGATAGATACTGGGGAGGGTATGTGCTATGGTGAGCACTGTGAATTGTGTAAGACTATTGAATCACAGATCTGTACCTCTGAAACAAATAATACATTATATGTTTAAAATAAAGAAGAAGAAGAAGAAGATAGCAGGAAGGGAAAAATGAAGGGCGGGAAATCGGAGGGGGAGACGAACCTTGAGAGACTATGGACTCTGAGAAACAAACTGAAGGTTCTAGAGGGGAAGGGTGTGGGGGGATGGTTAGCCTGGTGATGGGTATTAAAGAGGGCATGTACTGAATGGAGCACTGGGTGTTATACGTGAACAATGAATCATGAAACTCTACATCAAAAACTAATGATATAATGTATGGTGATTAACATAACATAATAAAATTAAAAAAATATTTCTTTTTAATAGCCATCAATTTCCCCACATGGCCTGGTTAATTCACTCAGAGTTGGTTTCCTCATTTTTGGAGGCTCCCACCAGAGTTTTTGACCCTCTTGCTAGTTCAAGAGTCTCCTTGTTAGCGTCCCAGTGCTCTTACCATCAGTCCCAAAGGCCTGTTCACTTCCTCCAGGAGACCTTCACATCATCACATCAACAGACTTTCTGATGGCTCACCCAGAATTCCTGAAGTGACATGCAGATCAGAGCAAAATTCCTGAAGTGACATGCAGATCAGAGCAAAAAATTGATATGACATGATGCTTGAGGAATGTCCCTGAGGAGTTCTAGCCCTTGCAAAGTTAAACAGTGAAACACAAGACATCACCACCAGGTAGTGTGGAAGCCATTGTCAGATTCATGGTGGAAGTGGCCAGGGCTTTGACAGATTGGGAGTAGAGTGGGGGAGGGGGATGATTATAGGCCAGGGTGATTGGGGTGTGTCCAAGAGCAGGAAGAAGGGCTGCTTCAGGACTTGTCCCCAGGGCCTTCCATTTAGGGCTGGTCCCAAAGAAGTTCCTCAGTAATGCTCAGTGATTGTATCAGTTAGAATCTGCATTTCCCTGCTGCTAACAGAGACCAGAAAGAAGAGTGACTTGCACAAGGCTGATGAGGTGGGCAATCTAGGGCAAAGACATCAGAGACCCAGGTTCTTGCTGACTTTCTTCTCCACACTTCTTTATATGTGGTGCCCATTCTCAAAGTTATCTTGTCATCTGAGGTGGCTGTTAGAGTTCTAACCATCACATCTGTGATCCAGGGAAGAAGCAACAGGAAAAGTAGCAAAGGGCACAAGAGGCATATACTACCTGTAAGCTTGTTTTTTAAGGACTTTCATGGAAATCCCACCTAAATCTTATATCTCAATGGCCACCCCTATCTGCAAAAGAAGCTGAAAAATGTGGTTGTGTAGCTAGGCACATTGACAGCTGAAATAAAACCAAAGTTCTGTGACTAAGAAAGAAGTTGGAAATGGACAGTAGACAGGCAACCAGTAGTCTCTGCCACAGTGGTGAAGACCATGGGCTCTGGAGGGAAACTGACTGTGCCACCAAGTAGATAAGTGGTTCTGAGCAAGTCACTTAACCTCCCAGAGCCCAGCCCATCTGTCTGTGAGTCAGGGATAATAACAAAGTGGCTTCATGAGGTCACTGTGTGGATTAAAAGAGACAAGTCCTTAGAGTGGCCCTCACAGTGCCAGGCATGCACTTAATGCCAGAGAGTCAGAACCTTTCACAGATGACCGGAAATAGCTTTACTTTTCTCCTTGGCTCATAGTCTCTGAAATCTCCCTTGTCTGTCCCTTACCTACCTACCTGCTGATCCCACAGCTTCCCGAAACAGTCTTGCTCAGCCCAGTGTAATCAGGTTCAAGACTTTAATCTCAAATCCTATGTGAGCCTCCTCCCTTGTGGCAAAGGCCATCAGTGCCCACTTGGGACTCATCATTTTAGCACATGCCAAGGGGCCTCCCACAAGCACATGTGCCCTGAGGACCTTCTCGCCACACACATGAAGCCAATAGATGTAAGGGGGGAAGGGTGGTACCCCCAGGAGCAGCCTTCCTCAGTGACAGAGGGAACGGCTCTGAGGTAGGACTGAGCCATGTGGTAACCTGCTAAATTTGGCACCTTTCATTGGCTTCTTTCCCTTGACCATCTTGGCTCCCCCCCTCTTACCAGTGCATCCTGGTACCACCTGCAAAGAAACTACTCACATTGAAATCTCATCTGGAGTTAGCACCTCTGCCTGGTCTTAGCCTCCACAGTGGCAGACGCACCAGTATGGAGTGAGAACAGCCAACTCTCATGTCTCCAACATCCTTGTTCCACACTCCTGCTCCACCTGTGGATGAATAGGGAAAGGGAGGCAGAGTCCTTTCCCTTCAAGACTGCTGAAGTCTTCCTGTCCCCTTCAAACCCCAATGGGAGCATCTAAGTATTGCAGGGTTTCGTGGGAAGGATGTTGGGAAGGAAGCTACTGCATTACCCCCCTGACATGGGTGATGCTCCCCAGCTCACCTCTTCCAGCACCCCCACAGAGTCCCACCCCTGAGCTCCCTCTGTACAAGCCTCTTGCTGCCAAGGTCCCTCACTGGCAGGCAGTCCCCTTGGATGAGAACCGCTGAGGAAACCTAAGCCCGCCTACCTTCCCCAGCATCCTCTGGGCCCAAAGGAAGCCCAGGCATCTTTGCCATACCAAATGGTGCAAAGCACCTATAACACTCCTGTCCTCTTGCCCTGTACCCTGTTAGTACAGGCTACTCCCATGGGCCTCTCACCTTAAGGATCTCTAGACAAGGAGCTGGCTCTAGTCTCCCCAATGCTGGATACTCCCAGTCTCCCAAGGATGCTTGTCAGGCTACCCAGGAACTCCCCTTCCACAGGCAGCCCTAGAAGCACCCAGAGGTTTCATCAACTCAGACAGTGTCCTGCAAGGAGTGAGATGCTAGCCTCCCTTTATTTATAGAGTTTGCTTGGCATCACCTCACTTAGCTTGGGGCTGAAGTCCCCCCACTGAAGAAGGAAAAGAAAATGACACATCACCAACACCAGACTGTGACTCATGACCCCTACAAATTTTTCAGGTCTATCCCTCCACCCAAAGAGGAAAGTGCACTGGTGAAGGTGGCAGGAGCATTTCTGTCACCTCTTAGTAAGTCCTGGGGAGGGAGAGGTCCACTGGCTCCTTTGCTGCTCTGGGGCTATGAAGTTCTTAGTGCTTACTGTCCTGACCTTAGAGCTCTAACCAGAGTTCTGAGGTAACAGGATACACCCCAACCAGTGTCCCTCAATTCCATTATTATTGTTGTTATTGTAACTTTCCCAGCCACACTGACCATGTTTAACTAAGTGCTCCTCTTCCAGGCAGTCCTCCCAGTGAGGCATTTGCAGAAGCATGGTCACTTCCTCCTTTTCTTAGTGGCCCCTCACTCTAATTTCCTGATGTTCCCCAGAGTCTTTCTTAGCTTCCAAACTTGAGGTTCAACCCTGACTGGCATGAGAAATGCCCTGCAGTCCAGCCAGAGTTGGGGCCTGGAATCGAGAAGTTGCTCAACTGATATCCCCTTGGTGTGTGTGGAGGGGTGTGTGTGTGTGTATGTATTTACACACACTTATATCCATGTTTGTATATGATCTCTGGAATCTGCAATGAGAAGGGAACTGGGTGGTTGGAGGACGGGGTGCAAGATTTATATTACTAATAATAGCTAACACATGTTTTGTACTTCCTATGAGCCAGCACTGTGCTGGGCACTTAATATATAGTAATTCATTTAATTATCATAACAACTGTCTGTGGTAGATGCTATTATTATGCTTATTTTACAGATGAGGAAACTTTGTTTCTATTTTTTACCTTAGGCTTGCATTCCCTATTTAAATAGAGATGACAGATGGAGGGATGGACAGTTGGACAGATTTAAGCTCTCCAGGTAAACATTTCACATGCCCAGTTGAAACCCTGTGTTCTAAAGTTACTGTTCCAACCTCAGTAAGTGCCAAGAGTTTCTAGAATACCCCAGAGGGGGGAACAGGAGGTAAGAGAACCTCTTGGCCACAGCCTCTACCTATTGTGATCAGAGCTGCCCTCCAAAGACCTGGTGTTAATGAGGCTTGGACCAGCTGCTGGAGTGCGTGCAGTATGGAATCCGTCTCAATAAATCCCTGTCTCCCTCACAAATGGTTCAGGATGAGATCTGTAAGTCACTGTACATAGTGCATGAAGAGTAGACAGGCCCACCAAACAGGGCTCAATGGAGTCAGATGAGCTCATGTACATCTTAATGTGCTGTGGGAGGAGTGGAAGGAGGCTGGGGCCATAACCTGGTTTCCTAATGGGAATGAGGGAAGCACTTCTGCATCAAGGTGACTTCACCTGATTACAGCTGAAAACGAATGAGATCATGTCTGTAAACTCCTGTGAAGATCTTTGAGATCTTCAAAGAGAGTGCAACACCCTCCCAGTTCACGATTAATTCTAAGCTTGCAGGTGGATACAAGCTCTTTTCCTTCCAACCTAAGCCATCCTTCGGAGCCACTCACAGAACTAAATGTATGAAGTGGCAAGGTGACTGCCTGAAGCACCAGGTCTACATCCTAACCCCCTAGTACTCTCTGTCATTTTAACAAATGTCATTGGATGGCTTCTCACTGGCTGGGTTAGGTCACGCCCCCACACCAGAACCAACCAAAAGGAATGGAAAGATTTCATTAGACCTAGGAAACCAATCATATCCCCAGCCCTAGAGTCCAGGAAGGGTATATCTGTCCCACTAAATTGCAGAGGCTAAGCAGGGAAGGGGAAGAATCCATTGATGGAATGCAGTGTAGAGGAAAGGCAGACAACAGAAAGAGATGTCCAAATGGAGCCTCTTTGAGTCCATAGCCTCAAAGTGAGATAAAATTTAGCTAATAAAAATACATGGGCAGGTTGTCCCCAGGGGCTATCATGAGCTATGTGTAAAATCATCAAATGGTAGAAATAGAAGAAACCTTGTAGACCTTCTTATCCTACCCCCTCATTTTACTGGTGAGGAAGCTGTGTCCCAGGGAGGCCACCCAGGAACTGCCAACAGAGCTGGGTCAGACTCCTACCTGGTCTCCTGACTCCAGGGCTGTAAGAACAGTACTGGCAGAGCCTGAGGGTGGGGGACATGTGCCCTGCCCCTTCAACCTCCCTGAGAGCAAATTTTTAAAAACTTCTCTTAGAAACTGTGAGAGAATCAGTATTCTGGTTGTGATATTATACTATAGTTTTGCAAAATGCTTACATTGGGAGAAACTAGATGAAGAGTGCAGAGAATCTTTCTGTATTATGTCTTACAACTGCCTGAAAATCTACAATTATCTCAATAAAATTTATAATTAAAAAACTGTGAGAGGTTTTTCAAAATGGCAAAAAATTTTATATCCAGCCAAGACAGTGCTTGCTATATTTGACTCATCAAATCATCCTCTGAACCAAATAGAGAAATACAGAACAAAAATAGAAGAAGTACTAAAATATATACCTGTGTGCATGTGTGTACCATAGCTTCACTCAAAACCAAAGCAAACATCTCCCAAACAAGATCAGAAGTGGAACAGAAACAGCTATAAGGGGATGAGGTAGAGGCTTTGTTGAAGCTATGGGTCTATTGTACTCTGGGACTAGGGTCAGGCAGAGTGACTGGGTATCAATCCCCATATAGGAACAGGGACCAAGTGCATTCATGTTAGGGCAGGGTACAGAGGGCTAGGGCAGGCTTCTCTCATCCATGATGGGTCATAATTCAACATCCACAGTGCAAGTATAGATAACAAAATCTTGACAGGGTAGATGGAGAAGCAGAGAAAACCCACAGTCACTGGTTGCAAATGGCATCTGCAATATCCATGCAGGATGAGAGGCCAAAGTGGCCAATATAAGAATTGGTTCTGAGCTACCCAACCTGGAGAGATGAACACAGGGGAGGGAAAACCACACACACACACACACACACACACACAGACACACACAGACACACACACACTTTACTGTCTTCCCTCTCCTTCTTCTTCTTGTTTTGGCCCTTGTTTCTGCTCTTCACTGAATAGACAAAATTCAGTCCATCCAGGACAGCCAGCATTGCTGCCCCCAGAGGCTAAAGACAATGTAAGGTTGTTTTGTCACTGCCTTGGACACCTCTATGCCCTTTAATCTGAGAAATCCATTTTAAAAAGGTGTGTTAAAAGATCCTCAGAATTTTCAAACTGTTATTTTTCTCTAGAAATTATTGGCATAGCCCTCCTGCCCCTGTGTGCCCAAAGGCCTGGGAATATTTGTTAGGAGGGAAGGGGACAAGATACCATCCTCCAAAGCCTCTTGGATTCGTGCCTCCCTAGAAGTTTCATCTCTAAGAATGTGCTTCATTTGGATTGTGTGTCCCAAATTCATTTGCCCATAAAGCACCCTTCTAAAGAACCAAAGAAGTTTAACCTCATCCAAAAAAAAAAAAAAAAAAAAGAGCAAGTATAAGAATAGAGTCAAAAGCTTTCCCTGAGGTCACAAAGCAAATCAGAATCAAAGTTTGGGCTTGACTCCAGAGTCCTCTACCCAGCCTGCTTTCCCCTATACCTTAAGACCTCCTTTGCACACTTTGAATATAGAATATCAAACAGAAAGCTACAACCTGTTTTCCTTAAATTCCAGCTAAAGTCAAGGAAATCTTAACTTTTCAGGATGACATAATTAGAGGATAGTTTGGTTTCACATTGTTTAGCACAACTCCAAGATTGAAATAAATGTTTGGTTAAAAAAAATTTATAGACTATGAATTGGAGTGACATGGGACATATACTCTAATTCCTCCATTTCTCAGATAGCAAAATTGAGGTAGAGCTAGGAGAAGGGATTTGTTCTAGTCAGAGGAAGAGCTCTGGGCTCACAATTCAACATTTACTGAGCACTCAATTGCTGGAACTGAGCTAGCTGTGTCCATCCACTACCTGACCTAAATTCCGCACAGCCTCAGGCACAGGATACCGTTAATTCTATCCCCATCTTATAGACCAGAACTTGGAGGCTAAGAGAGGTCAGGTAACTGGCTCAAGGTGACACCGTTAGTGAGTGGCACTATCTAGAATCGAGGCCAGGTAGGGCAGACTTCAAAGTCCACCTCAAGACCACACTATGCCATCCTTTCCTTGCCCATTAACCATGTGGCTCCACGAAATGTCTTGCATGAGTCAGATCTTGTTTTGTGCCCTGGCTCTATCACTCTCTACCCAGACAGAGTTTAGCAACTTAACCTCTTTGAAACTCTGTTTCTCAGCACCTGGGTGGCTCAGTCGGTTAAGCATCTGCCTTTAGCTCAGGTCATGATCCCAGAGTCCTGGGATCCAGCCCTGCATCAGGCTCCCTGCTCAGTGGGGAGCCTGCTTCTCTCTCTCCCTCTGCTGCTTCCCCTGCTTGTGCTCTCTCCCTCTCCCTCTCTCTCTCAAATAATAAATCTTAAAAAAAAAAAAAAGAAACTCAGTCTCTTCATCTGTGAAGTGGGCATTATAATAACACCTCACCTTGCAGGCCTATTATGGGATTGAGATAATCTACGTAAATCACCTAGCCCTGTTCTTGGCCATAGTAGTTAGTTTGTTCTCTTGTTTACCCTCTTGTGGTAACCAGCCTCCAAAATAACCCCCAATGATTTCCCACCTCCTGATATTATATCCTTGTGTATTTTCCCAAACTGTACCAAAGTCAGTTTGTGTGACCAAGAGAGTATAGCAGAAGTGATATACATCATTTCAAAAAACAGGGTATAAAAGATTATGACTTCCCTCTCAGTCTATCATCTATTTATCTATCATCTGTGGGATCACTTGGGAACACCAATAGCCATGTCATGAATGGCTCTATAGAGAGGAGCACCATGGAACTAAGGCCTCTAGCTAAGAGCTAGCAAGAAACTGAGGCCCTCCAACAACCATGTGAGGGATCTTGGAAAGGGATCTTTCAGCCCCAGTCCAGCATTCAGGTGACAGCAGGCCCAGCCGACAGCTTGACTGCAACTTCACGAGAGATTCTGAACCAGAACCACCCAAATAAGCCACTCCTAGATTTCTGACCCTCAGAAGCTGTGTGAAACACTAAATATTTGTTGATTCAAACTGCTAAGTTTTGGAGTTATTCGTTACACAGAAATAGACAGCTAATACACCCTTACTTAATTTCCATGGGGGGATCCATAGAGTTATGATGATAGATTTTTGGAGCCTGGGGCTTGGCTCAGAGTTTTCAGGCCTGGCCAAGTTTCTTCAGAGACCCATAACTGCCTGATTAAGATTTGTCCCACTTAACACTCCATGTACATCTTCCCCTTGGCCTGCTTCACTGGGTCTGCATTTAGAAACTGCCTTTAATAGTCTTGAAACAGAATCCCGTTCCAAGCCATCAAGTAACAGAAACAAAGGTGTTCGTTGGGGGCGGGGGGGGGGGGCGGCGAATGAAAGCATTCTTTTCATTTACATGTCGGCCATGGAGAACAACATGAAAGCATTTTTCAAGTTTTCTTGAATTTGGGCTTCTGTTTTGATTTTTTAAAAGTGCAAATCAGCATCCAAGACCAAACCTTGGGGTAGCAGAGAAATTTAATTAGAACGTAGGATGTTTTACATAAATTTGTTTCTTTCTGTTGTTTTCTTAAGGCTGACAGGATCACCCATCTGCTTAAAATATAATTGAGTGGGGAAGTGAGAAGAGAATAAAAGATCTATTCAGAAAGTTTAACTCCAAACCAGAAGCCTGGGTGTAACTACTGATACTGACCTTGAATTGGGGTGGGGGGGAGAGGTTCTCTGTAAGCCAAAGATATATAGTAGTCAGAATCATCAGCCCCCAGCCTATGATAGTCATAAGGAATATTCAGAAATATTCTGGCCCTCTCCTTTTGGGCACACAGTAAGATTGCAGTTGCCGTTCTCTCTTTCCTTTAAAGTTATGCAGGGGTGTGTGACTTGCTCTAGCCAATAAACTATGAGCAGAGATGATATGTACCACTCTCAAGTGGAAACTTTAAGAGCTAGCACACCAATCCCTTCCCTCTGCCATAGAGATCATAGTAGTACCTGTTGAGATGGCACTATGGTCAGCCTGGCTCTCTGACCCCAATGAGCAGACCATCCCAGGCAGTTTACAGTGAACATATAATAAGAACAATAAATACATTTTTGTTAAGTTAAGTTACTGAGATTTGGTAGGAGTAGGGGTGGAGGAGTATTAGTTACACAGTTTAAACCAGCGTACCTAACTAATGCATTGACTTAGAAAATTAGTCCATGATTTGTTCAATCTTTATTCACTCAGTGAACATTTAGCAAGCCCTAACTCCATGTCAAACATCATTCTAGATCCAGGAGGTACCACCTAGGACAATATCAGGCACCCAATACTTGTGGAATAAATATTTGTTGAATAAAGAAATAATCATAATAATTACTAATATCAACATAATGCTTAGTTTATAAGAAGGGCCCAATAAATGACATATGCCGTGAATTTTTTTCAACAACTCTAGGAGGTAAATACTACCACTACATCCATCCATACATATAAGAAACATAGGGTTTAAAGTGGTTAAGTCATTCACTGTAAATTATATAATCAATAAGTTGTACAGCTAGCCCTAAACCCAGGTTCTCTCTGGATCTATAGTTTGTGCTGTTAACCATTATATTATGCTATCGCCAAACAGGTGAGTGAATAAATGAGAATAAAGAGGAAGCATTTGTCTTTGAAGGTTTTACAATATAGCAGGGACACTGATGTGCACAAACAATTCCAATTCCAAGAAATCTGAACCTGGTGGAACTGGAAAGGTTTTACAGAGAAAGCAACATTTGAGCTGGGTATGGAAGAAGCTCAGACAAGTTAACAGACAAGGGGGGAGGGCATTCCAGGCTAAGAGAATAGCATTTTCAAGGGCATGATGGGTAGTGCCACTACCAGGAAACAGACCTCATTACAAGAATGAGAAATCCCCCTTTGTCTTCCCAATACCCTGTAACTGGTCTAAGAAAATCTTTAGCTGTGACAAAGTAGCCAGTAGTGAAAGAAGGAAAGTAAGCACCATGCTAGCTACATGACTTTCAGGGCCACCATTCACTCTATGAATGTTTCTTGAGCCTCTCCATCAAGCCTGGCAATATGCTGGCCCTGGAGCTGTAGCAATGAGTAGCTGAGAATTGCAGACCTGAGCGGTAGGCTTCAGAGGCCAGTTTGCATCAGGATAATCTACACAAGCCAGGCAAGGCTCAAGCAGAAATCCTAGCCAGATGAATGACCTTTGGGAGGATTTTGAACAAGTGGCCCAATCCCTGGGACAGAAGCACACCATCTTCTTAGCCATCCTTTGTCCTAGTGGGCAGCCATCTATGTCAAGTACATTAACTGGACTTCAAAGTGTCCAAGATATGTTGGGTTCGTAGATACTTTATCCAAAGACATCCTCACTTCCCTTGTCTTTCCTGGCCTCTAGCTACTTTTGTTGTAACTGCAATAGTATGGGAAGTTTTATAAAAATCCCTGTAGCATAATACAGGAGTAGTGGTGTTTGAGGGCTGGCTGAAAGGGCTTTGGAGGCTTACAAAAGGATCTGGTTTCCCAGAAGCTTATGTCTGTGTGGCTCTGCTTCAAAGGCCACTAAATTCCCGCCAGAATTAAGAAGAAAAATTCCTCAAAATCCTTTTCACTCAGGGTGTGCAAGGCAAGGATTAGATCCATCATGCACAACCTATCTTACTATCCATGATTCTCTTTTGTGGGGCTTGAGCTGGCTCAAGGATGTTGTGCCTGCCTGCAGAGGGACAGACTCTGTGGGCTTAAAATCTGCAATCAGCAGCATCAAAAGCTCAAAGCTTCCGACCTCCAAATGACTGGAATCACCCCTCAAAACCAGACCAACTTGCCAAAAATAAGTTAGTCAAAAGCTACCTTGCAAAATAATCAATTTTCCAAAAGTCTAATAAACAGTAAAAACTCACCAAATTAGGATTTTTTTCTCTAGGTGCCCCTGCCTCTCACCTTGCCTTGGCCCTTGGAATATTTACCTTAAAAATTGTTTTCAATCAACAAATTGGACATTCAGTGAACTGTTTATTCAGCGAATTAATTCATTACTGATTTTCACAAATTGACCTATAACAGTCCCTCACCTGGATGCATACAAGGACTTCTGATCAGTTCCTCCCTCCCCCAGTCAGTCATGAGAGCACTTGTCAGAAAAGTTTCCATGACCTTAATGACCTCAATTGTTTTGGCCAGAAGGCCTTTGCATCTGAATATGGGAGAATTGTCACCATCCCCCACAGAGATGCACCACCCCTCCCCAGTGTGGGAAGGAGGCTTCATTGTTGAAAACTTGCCCGCTGTTTGTTTACTTAAATTTGGGCACTTTCTCTGACCTCGCTGGAAAGTCATTATGAAAGAGCGAACTCTTGGCAGGTGTGTACGTTACAAGTGACATGCTTTAAAAACACCTCGTGTAAATCAGATATTGCCATAAAATGGAAATTGCAGCCACAAATTGCATACTTATTAACAGCAGTGTCTGATATATGAGGTGACGTTGACACTATATAACAGGTAGCCTGAGAAATAGGAAGTTACATGTGGAGCATAAAAGATAATTATTTTTCAATCCACAATAATACAATCTCTCTTATTTTTGACATGACAGAATCCTGCATCAAAGCTGGAAAGATACTTAAGGCTGGTATCCAAATCCTTCATTTTACAGATAAGAAGGCTGAGGCCAGTAAGAGCATAGGATCTGCCCAAGGTCACTTAGAGAGAGCCTAGCAGAGCTGCTGCCTTGACACCAGGCAAGAAAATTCCATGGCTCTGTCCACATTCTTCTCTAAGTTTATGAAGATAGGAAATCTACTTGAGTCTACTCCACAGCAGAGTCAAGGGAGCACTCTGGAGGAGACAAGGCAAGAGACACATGGCCCCTGCCATCAAAACATTCACAGTTGGGCACAATGGAAAGACCAAGCTTAAGCCTTACCTCTTTGACCTTGGACAAGTCATTTAGTCTCACTGAGTTTCAGTTTCTTAGTACAAAAGATGAAGCTGATTTCACGTACCTATCTCACAAAGATATCATAAAGAATTAAATGAGACATTCGAGGTAAGATAAACAAATGAGGCATTTGACCTATCAAGAACTGAATTCATGTCATTTTGTACCAATCTACAAAAGGGCCACCATTGCCAAAAGTGAATGCCATCACAGTTCAGGGTGAAACTGATGGGGTTGTTATACTCAACGTCTGTATCCTCCAGCCATTGCCCCAGATATGTCTCCCCAGAACCTGTACAGATATGCACCTCCCAGACACTCTTAATGGCATCATTCTGTCCCCCAATTTACAGTTACTTCCAATTTCAAAGGACTTCTGATTCCAGAAATTGAAATTCTAAGTGAATTCAGTGGTCCATGCACACATTTCTGAAACTCTGCCACCACTAATCCCATTTCCCAGAATATAAACTGCCCAAGGGCTGGGATGTTTTGGTCCTTCATTCCACAGACATTTATGGAGAGCCTACTTTACACCAGACTCTGAACAAAGCAGACAAACTCCTGCTTTAATGGATTGAGATATGCAATTAAGAAAGAGAAAAGTAGAAAATTCTTTAAGTAGAAGAGAAAACCAAGATAATGTCAGAGTGACAGATACTACAAAGGAATACAAATGGCTGATATATTGACTGGGAATATGGCACACAATCAGGGTGGCATTCAGCCAGTGTGCACAGATGTGGCCGTCCCAGTTGTGCATGGCTAGTATCTGTTGGATTAACCAGTGATTGTGCCATCCCTGATGTTAGAAATGTTTAATGCCACCACTGGTGTGTGGTGCATCTTTAGATTGTTGAGGAGGGCATCTTCAAGAGCACAGTATTGAGCAAGATCTGAATAATGAGAAGTTGACCATGAGTAGATCTAAGGGAGGAGTGTTCCAGAAGACAGCATCAGCATGTGCAAAAGACCTGTGGCAGGAAGAGAAGCTGGGAGTAGGTTACATCAACATGGTGGGACTGGAGGAGATTATGCTAAGTGAAATAAGTCAAGCAGAGAAAGTCAATTATCGTATGATTTCACTTATTTGTGGAACATAAGGAATAGCATGGAGGACATTAGGAGAAGGAAGAACCAGCCAGGGTGACTGATGCACAGTAATCACCAGGTTGGCAAGGTGAGCAGGAGCCATGTACCAAATTTGGGGGTTATTCAGAGTGTGGGGAGGAGGAAGAGTTTCAAGGTAGGGAGTGAAAGGATTTGGATTTTCAATTGTAAAAGAGCACCCTAGTTGCTTCTGTGGAGAGGTAAGTGTGTATCAGTGCCTAGAATTGTGCCTACTAGGTAGCAGGAGCTGAATAACCTACTGCTAAATCAAAGAATGAACATTCTTGTACCTTCTCAGGTGCTAAATGAGGCCATTCCTGATCTGAGTATTTTTTAAGTCCTCTCTCTATGGCCACTACTGAGCAAAGGTGAAATGTTCTCATGCATTTTAGCTGCTGATGGTGCTTGAGCTATTCCAACGAGCCCCAGCTTAGACGATGGTCCCTGAGGCAGGCTCCGGACTTCACACAGTGGGGATCCTTGAGGAACATCTTGGGCAGTTTCCAGGCAGAAATGGACATCTCACACCTTTCTCACTCACAAACCTTAGCACATAGAAGCCCATGCTGAGGAGCTCCTATTTTTTCTGTAGGTCTCTCCACTATAATGGGAAAATTAGACTGTCATTCAGGAAAAGTCCTATTTGGGATTGTCGTTAGCACCTCTGATTTTGCAATCTGGGTTTGTACATGATTTTCTCACTTTGCTTGTCAATGAAAGGAAAGGAGAAGCTTGGGAGAGAATTTTGTTTATTTATTCAACAAATATTTATTTGTTATTAACCTAGTATGTTGCAGATATTGCTATAGGTGCTGGGAGTACAGAACTCATTAAAAAAAATTTTTTTTAATTTTATTATGTTAGTCACCATACAATACATCATTAGTTTTTGATGTAGTGATCCACGATTCATTGTTTTTGTATAATACCCAGTGCTCCATGCAGTACGTGCCCTCCTTAATACCCATCACCAGGCTAACCCATCCCCCCTTCCCTCTAAAACCCTCAGATTGCTTCTCAGAGTCCATAGTCTCTCATGGTTCATCTCTCCCTCTGATTCCCCCCCTTCATTTTTCCCTTCCTTCTCCTGATGTCCTCCATATTATTCCTTATGTTCCACAAATAAGTGAAACTATATGATAATTGACTTTCTCTGCTTGACTTATTTCACTTAGCATAATCTCCTCCAGTCCTATCCATGTTGATGTAAAAGTTGGGTATTCATCCTTTCTGATGGCTGAGTAATATTCCATTGTATATATGGACCACATCTTCTTTACCCATTCTTCTGTTGAAGGGCATCTTCGCTCTTTCCACAGTTTGGCTATTGCGGACATTGCTGCTATGAACATTGGGGTGCATACAGCTCTTCTTTTCACTACATCTGTGTCCTTGGGGTAAATACCCAGTAGTGCAATTGCTGGGTCATAGGGTAGCTCTATTTTTAATTTTTTGAGGCACCTCCACACTATTTTCCAAAGTGGCTGTACCAACTTGCATTCCTACCAAAAGTGTAAGAGGGTTCCACTTTCTACACAACTTCTCCAACATCTGTTGTTTCTTGCCTTGTCAATTTTTGCCATTCTAACTGGTGTAAGGTGGTATCTCAACGTGGTTTTGATTTGAATTTCCCTGATGGCTAATGACGATGAACATTTTTTCATGTGTCTGTTAGCCATTTGTATGTCTTCTTTGGAGAAGTGTCTGTTCATGTCTTCTGCCTCATTTTTTACTTGATTATTTGTTTTTTGGGTGTTGAGTTTGAGAAGTTCTTTATACATCTTGGATACCAGCCCTTTTTTTTTTTAAGATTTTATTTATTTATTTGACAGAGAGAGACACAGCGAGAGAGGGAACACAAGCAGGGGGAGTGGGAGAGGGAGAAGCAGGCTTCCCGCGGAGCAGGGAGCCTGATGCGGGGCTCCATCCCAGGACCCTGGGATCATGACCTGAGCCAAAGGCAGATGCTTAACAACTGAGCCACTCAGGCACCCCAAGATACCAGCCCTTTATCTATAGTGTCTTTTGCAAATATCTTCTCCCATTCTGTGGGTTGCCTCTTTGTTTTGTTGACTGTTTCCTTTGCTGTGCAGATGAGGAACTCATGAAATTTAAAAAACAAATCATTGCCTTTGTGAGGAGAAACAGACAATACACAAAACAAAACAAATCATTATATATATAATTTTATATGTGTAATACTTGAGATATATATATATAAAATACTTGATTGCACAGGAAACAGGAGAGGGAGAGTCCAGGGGCTGCATATTTAAATAAGGTCCTCAGGGAAGGTCACTTGAAGGAGGTGAGGGATTAGTCCTAATGAAGTCTGCAGGGAGAGTGCTGCAGGCAAATTGTCCAGAGGAATAGGGCTTAGTGTGTTTAAGGAGCCACAAGGACACCAGTATGGCTAGAGTAGAATAGAAAAGGGCGACAAGAGTGTGAAAGAAAGGCAAAGAGGTGACGCTGGGGCAGATGCTGTTGGGCTCTGTGGGTCTGGTTAAGACTGGCTCTTATACAGAATGAAATGGAAAACACCAGAGGATTTTGAGCAGACATATATTTACAGGATCACTTTGTTGAGGTTTGGGGAACAGACTGAAAGAAAGCCAGGACAAGAGCTGAAAAAGTCCTTCCTCCATCTGCTGGAAGAGCTTCCTGAAGCTCCCTCCCTTGTCTTTGGTGTCATTAGGAGTAGATGTTAAGGGTAACTGCTGCAGCATCTCCATACCCATCTGAATATGAAGCTTCTCCATGGAGGAGACAGAACCAAGGGAACTGCAGGAAAATGCAGACAGAATTATAGAATTTGGTCAACTGTGAAGCCCACCTTGCACCTGAACTTCCAGTTTTGTGAGTCAATCCAACATCATGATTGTTCTAAACCAAAAAGAATTGGGTTTTCTGTTTCTTGCACCCAAAATCTTTCTGATTCATCATCCAATCTCACTATCCATCAATCACTGTTTGCTCCCAACATTCATGCTGTGGCTTCCCAGACAATCTCTACTTAGTTGTGTATAAGGTCTCAATTCAGGAAATGGTGTCACTTTTTTCTCTATGAGATGTCCTTCCATGGAATCCTCCAACATTGGAGTCTTCGAACTGTCAGATTCATCAACTATTCCTCATAATTTGTGTACTAATTCACTCAACATTTATTGAGTCCTGGACTGGTCCTTGCTCTGTCCTATATGAGCAAAATCAATCCCAGCTCTTAAGGAGTCATGAGTGTATATGAGAGACTATGGACTCTGAGAAACAAACTGAGGGTTCTAGAGGGGAGGGGCATGGGGGAATGGGTTAGCCTGGTGATGGGTATTAAAGAGGGCATGTATTGAATGGAGCACTGGGTGTTATATGCAAACAATGAATCATGGAACACTACATCAAAAATTAATGATGTAATGTATGGTGATTAATGTAACATAACAAAATTTTTTAAAAAGAGAGAGTATGCAAGAAAGAGAGATCTGCTGGTTACCTGACATTGTATCAAGTGTTAAAAATGGCTTTCTTTAGTGTAGCCCATGCATTAGCAAATACTTGACCCTCTTTGGGCCTCAGTTTGATCTTCCATAAGTAGCCCTTTCCAACTTTGGAAGTTTATGGATCTATGATTGATGGTAACTTTCCTTTGGGTTTGATCTCTAGAGTTAGATTTCTGTACTAGACAATGAACCAGAGATCACAAAGACCTTTCATCTTTTTTCAAAACCAGAGTAAAAATCACAGTGACATGGCTCATGACTAAGTAAGATTTGGCAGTACCATGAGCCAAGTCACATGCTTCCAAATATATACAATAAAACCTTTTTATAATGCAGTTACCTCATAACAAAGATATTAGTCATCTCCCCACTATCAACCACCAATTTCCAATTTCTCCCTTCTTAACTTCTTGCTTTGAGTGATATAGCACTATGGTTAAGTCAATTAGCTTGGAATTAGTCTGCTTAGTGTCCTCATTCCTTTTGACTCCTACATATTGATCAACTGATCCTTCTGATTCCCTCTTCCTTAAAATTCTTCTCTGATACCAGTGAGATTACATTTGAGTGATTCTCCCACATGTCTGGAAGCTAGTATTATATAAGTCACCTTGACTGATGCCTCTTTATCCATCACCAATTATCTGAAAATGTCCCCAGGTCCTGTCCTTATCCTCTTCTCCCTCTAAATTTCTTCTCCTTGAGCATCTTCCATCTTATGACTAAGTCTCAGACCTGTATTTTTTGTGTACCCCTTTCATCTGTGCACCAACCCATGTTTCACACATCTCCTCCCCCTCCCTCTTCTTCCCTCTATCAGTTAGGATTCATCCAGCAAAACAGAAACCATCCTAGGTGTTTTAAACAGAGAGAATTTTTTTTATTATTATGTTATGTTAATCACCATACATTACATCATTAGTTTTTGATGTACTGTTCCATGATTCATTGTTTGCATATAATACCCAGTGCTCCATGCAGTACGTGCCCTCTTTAATAGCCATCACCAGGCTAACCCATCCCCCACCCCACCCCCTCTAGAACCCTCAGTTTGTTTCTCAGAGTCCATAGTCTCTCATGGTTCGTCTCCCCCTTCGATTTACCCCCCTTCATTTTTCCCTTCCTGCTATCTTCTTCTTCTTCTTCTTCTTCTTCTTCTTCTTCTTCTTCTTCTTCTTCTTCTTTTTTTTAACATATAATGTATTATTTGTTTCAGAGGTACAGGTCTGTGATTCAACAGTCTTACACAATTCACAGTACTCACCATAGCACATGCCCTCCCCAATGTTTATCACCCAGCCACCCCATCCCTCCCACCCCCCACCACTCCAGCAATCCTGTTTGTTTCCTGAGACTAAGAATTCCTCATATCAGTGAGGTCATATGATACATGTCTTTCTCTGATTGACTTATTTCGTTCAACATGATACCCTCCAGTTCCATCCACATCATTGCAAATGGCAGGATTTCATTCCTTTTGGTGGCTGCATAATATTCCATTGTATATATACCACATCTTCTTTACCCATTCATCTGTAGATGGACATCTTGGCTCTTTCCATATAAACAGAGAGAATTTAATAGCAACTGGTTACTCAGGTGATGGAAAAGCCAAGAAGTCAAAACATGGGACACTAAGACAACCCAGAGATTAAACACAGCAGGAACATTCTACCAACCCTAGCATTAGAGGAACAGTAGGAGGAGGTGATATCAAAAAGAGCCTAGAAGCTGGAGCTTTCCAGAGGCCCTACAGTCATGGCAGGAGCTGTTTGTTGAAGCTAAGTCCATGAAAAGAGAGGCTGTCTAACTTCAATTGGAACCAGGGTTGAGATGTAGACTACCAGATATGATACTAGAAACAGGGAAAGAAGAAGAAAAACTCTCCTCCCATTCTCCAATCTTCCATCAATAGCTCTGTAAACTAGAGGTCAAAGGAGCCTGGGAACTGTAGCTCCCTGTGACAGAGAGCTTAAAAAAAAAAAAAAAAACAGGCTAATAGTACACCCACCCCGCAAGCTTCGCCTCTCAATATCAACATTCAGTCAGATGGCTTCATTTCTTTTCACTAGGACCCTCAGTGTTATATCCAACCTCTTCTACACACTTCTTCTTGCCTTCACTGCAAAATGTATCCACGGCCTGTTATTTCGTCTCTGAAATAAATTCCTATTGACTCGTCTTTCACCAGTTCTGCAGCCAATCATGGTAACCAAGGGATTTAGTGCTTTACATTGGTAGAGCTTCTGTCACATGCCCATCCTTGGAATCAAGGGTAGAGTTATCCCAACCAAATCTCATGGACAGAAAATGAGTAAAGGGCTGTTGCCCAAAGGAAAACCAGGGTTCTGTTATAAAAAATAGAAACAATGAATGCTGGAGGTAGAGACAAACATAGGGCTCTGCTACACCCTCCTTTCATTATATGTCTCCTATAAAACCAACCAAAGAATCTCTATTTCTTAGTCTGTTTTAAGACCACATTATAATGAAAAAAGGAGAAACAACCTAAATGTCTATCAAGGGAGAAATGGCTGAAATGAAATATAGTGATTTGGAATGTTCTCAAGCTTTATTATTTAACGCAAGGAGCAAAGTAAAGAACATACCACCATTTTTTGAAAGAAAAAGGAAGGAGGAGAGTATGCTTCTTCCACCTTGTGTTGTATTTACTATCTCTGGAAGAATACATAAGAGCCAGATAATTGGGGCCACCTCCTGGAGAGAACAGGGAAACTGGTAAATCAAAATTGGGGGGAAAAAACCTGACTTTTCACTATATCCCCCTTTTTTGTACCATTTGAACTTTACTTCATATTACTTCTCCAAATAAATTAAGTTTAAAAAAAGACATTAGATAAAACTTTTCTAAATAACACAAAGATCAAAGAAGAAATCTCATGAGAAATTTTAAAATATTTTGAACTACCTGAAAATGAAAGTACAACTTACCAAAACTTGTAAGATGCAGAAAAAACAGTGCTTAGAGGAAAATTGATAGCATTGAATGCATACATTAGAAAAGAAGAAAGACAGAATCCAACAGTACATTAAAAGGATTATTCATAATGACCAAGTGGGATATATTCCTGGGCTGCAAGGTTGGTTCAACATCCACAAATCAATCAGTGTGATACAATACATTAATAAAAGAAAGAACAACAGCCATATGGTCCTCTCAATAGATGCAGAAAAAGCATTTGACAAAGTACAGCATCCTTTCTTGATTAAAACTCTTCACAGTGTAGGGATAGCGGATACATACCTCAATATCATAAAAGCCATCTATGAAAAACCCACAGCGAATATCATTCTCAAGGGGAAAAAACTGAGAGCTTTACCCCTAAGGTCAGGAACACAGCAGAGATTTCCACTATCAACACTGCTGTTCAACATAGTACTAGAAGTCCTAGCCACAGCAATCAGACAACAAAAAGAAATCAAAGGCATCTGAATTGACAAAGAAGTGAAACTCTCACTTTTTGCAGATGATATGATACTTTATGTGGAAAACCCAAAAGACTCCACCCCAAAACTGCTAGAACTCATACAGGAATTCAGTAAAGTGACAGGATATAAAATCAATGCACAGACATCAGTTGCATTTCCATACACCAACAACAAGACAGAAGAAAGGAAAATTAAGGAGTTGATCCCATTTACAACTGCACCCAAAACCATAAGATACTTAGAAATAAATCCAACCAAAGAGGCAAAGGATCTGTACTCAGAAAACTATAGAATACTCATGAAAGAAATTGAGGAGGACACAAAGAAATGGAAAAACGTTCCATGCTCATGGACTGGAAGAACAAATATTGTGAAAATGTCTATGCTACCTAGAGCAATCTACACATTCAAAGCAATCCCCATCAAAATACCATCCACTTTTTTCAAAGAAATGGAACAAATAATCCTAAAATTTGTATGGAACCAAAAAAGACCCTGAATAGCCAGAGGAATGTTGATAAAGAAAAGCAAAGCTGGTGGCATCACAATTCCACATCCACAAATCATCAAGACAGTATAGTAGTGGCACAAAAACAGACACATAGATCAATGGAACAGAATAGAGAGCCCAGAAATGGACCCTCAACTCTATGGTCAACTAATCTTCGACAAAGCAGGAAAGAATGTCCAATGGAAAAGACAGTCTCTTCAACAAATGGTGTTGGGAAAATTGGACAGCCACATGCAGAAGAATGAAACTGGACCATTTCCTTACACCACACACAAAAATAGACTCCAAATGGTTGAAAGACCTCAGTGTGAGACAGGAGTCCATCAACATCCTAAAGGAGAACACAGGCAGCAACCTCTTCGACCTCAGCCGCAGCAACTTCTTCCTAGAAACATCGCCAAAGGCAAGGGAAGCAAGGGCAAAAATGAACTGTTGGGATTTCATCAAGAGAAAAAGCTTTTGCACAGCAAAAGAAACAGTCAACAAAACCAAAAGACAACCGACAGAATGGGAGAAGATATTTGCAAATGACATGTCAGATAAAGGGCTAGTATCCAAAATCTATAAAGAACTTCTTAAACTCAACACCCAAAGAACAAATGATCCAATCAAGAAATGGGCAGAAGACATGAACAGACATTTCTGCAAAGAAGACATCCAAATGGCCAACAGACACATGAAAAAGTGCTCAATATCACTTGGCATCAGGGAAATCCAAATCAAAACCTCAATGAGATACCACCTCACACCAGTTAGAATGGCTAAAATTAACAAGTCAGGAAATGATAGATGTTGGCGAGGATGCAGAGAAAGGGGAACCCTCCTACACTGTTGGTGGGAATGCAAGCTGGTGCAGCCACTCTGGAAAACAGTATGGAGGTTCCTCAAAAAGTTGAAAATAGAGCTACCCTACGATCCAGCAATTGCCCTACTGGGTATTTACCCCAAAGATACAAATGTAGTGATCCGAAGGGGCACCTGCACCCCAATGTTTATAGCAACAATGTCCACAAGAGGCAAACTATGGAGAGAGCTTAGATGTCCATCAACAGATGAATGGATAAAGAAGACGTGTTATATTTATACAATGGAATATTATGCAGCCATCAAAAAATGAAATATTGCCATTTTCAACAACATGGATGGAACTGGAGGGTATTATGCTAAGTGAAATAAGTCAATCAGAGAAAGACAAGCATTGTATGATCTCACTGACATGAGGAATTTGAGAAACAAGACAGAGGATCATAGGGGAAGGGAGGGAAAAATGAAACAAGACAAAACCAGAGAGGGATACAAACCATAAGAGACTCTTAATCTCAGGAAACAAACTGAGGATTGCTGGAGTGGAGGGGGGTGGGAGGAATCGGGTGGCAGGGTGATGGATATTGGGGAGGGTATGTGCTATGGTGAGTGCTGTGAATTGTATAAGACTGATGAATCACAGACCTGTACCCCTGAAAGAAATAATACATTATATGTTAATAAAAAAGAAAAGAAAAGAAGAAACCTCTAAAATCAATAATCTAGGCTTCCACATTGGGACATTAGGGGGAAAAGAGCAAATTAAATCCAAAGTAAGCAGAAGAAAATAAAAAATAAAAATTAGAGCAGAAATCAATGAAATTACAATGTTTATAGCAGCAGTGTCCACAATAACCAATATATGGAAATAGCCCAGATGTCCAGCAACAAATGAATGGATAAAGAAGATGTGGTATATATATACAATGGAATATTATGCAGCCATCAAAAGGAATGAAATCTTGCCATTTGTAACAACGTGGATGGAACTGGAGGGTATTATGCTGAGTGAAATAAGTCAATCAGAGAAAGACATGTGTCATATGACCTCACTGATATGAGGAATTCTTAATCTCAGGAAACAAACTGAGGGTTGCTGGAGTGGTTGGGGGTGGGAGGGATGGGGTGGCTGGGTGATAGACATTGGGGAGGGTATGTGCTATGGTGAGCGCTGTGAATTGTGTAAGACTGTTGAATCACAGACCTGTACCTCTGAAACAAATAATACATTATATGTTAAAAAAAAAAAAAGAAGAAGAAGAAGAAGAAGATAGCAGGAAGGGAAAAATGAAGGGGGGGAAATTGGAGGGGGAGATGAACCATGAGAGACTATGGACTCTGAGAAACAAATTGAGGGTTCTAGAGGGGAGGGGGGTGGGGGGATGGGTTAGCCTGATGATGGCTATTAAAGAGGGCATGTTTTCCTTGGAGCACTGGGTGTTATGCACAAACAATGAATCATGGAACACTACATCAAAAACTAATGATGTAATGTATGGTGATTAACATAACATAATTAAAAAAAAATGAAGGATACAAAACTAAAAAAAAAAAAAAGAATGAAATCTTGCCATTTGCAATGACATGGAGGGAACTAGAGGGTATTATGCCAAGCAAAATAAATCAGTTAGAGAAAGAAAAATACCATATGATTTCACTCATATGTGGAATTTAAGAAACAAAACAGATGAGCATATGGGAAGGGAAGGAAAAATAAAACAAGATAAAAACAGAGACGGAGACAAACCATAAGAGACTCTTAACTATAGGAAACAAACTTGAGGGTTTCTGGAGGGGAGTTAGGTATGAGGATGAGATAATTGGGTGATGGGCATTAAGGAGGTCACATGAAATAATGGGCACTGGGTGTTATATGCAACTGATGAATCACTAATTCTACCTTTGGAACTAATAATACACTATGTGTTAATTAAATTGAATTTAAAAATTTTAAAAAGAACATGTTAGTTGAAAGATGCTGTAAAAAAAGAAATCAATGAAATTGAAAACAGGAAATCGATAGAGAAAATCAACAAAATTAAAAGCTGTTTCTTTGAAGAAATCAATAAAATCAATAAGCCTCTAGCCAGACTGACTAATTTAAAAGAGAGAAAGGATGCAACTTACTAATATCAGAAACGAATGAGGGAACATCACCACAGATCTCATGGATGTTAAAGGGTAATAAAAGAGTATTACTAATAACTCTATGTCCACTAATTTGGTAGCCTAGATGAAATGGGTCAATTCCTTGAAAAACACAAATCTGCTGAAACTCATGCATAAAGAAATAAATTACCTGAATAGGCCTATATCTATTAGAGAAATTGAATTCATAATTAATAACCTTTAAGGGTGCCTGGGTGGCTCAGTCAGTGAACGTCTGACTCTTGCTTCAGCTCAGGTCACGATCTCAGTGTTGTGAGATCAAGCCCAATATCGGGCTCCGTGCTAAATGGGGAATCTGTCTCCCTCTCCCTCTGCCCCTCCCCCTGCTCATGCTCTCTCTCTCTCTCTAAAATAAATAAATAAATCTTTTTAAAAATTAATAACCTTCAATTAATTAAAGCACAGACCCAAATGGGTTCACTGGTTAATTCTACCAAACATTTAGAAAGAAATTATACCAATTCTCTACATAGCTTCCAGAAAACAGAAGCAGAGGGAATACTTTCTAATTCATTCTACAAGGCTAGGATTACCTTAATTCCAAAACCAGACAATGATATGAGAAAAAAAAACCATAGACCAGTATCTCTCATGAACATAGATGCAAAAATCCTCAACGAAATATTAGTAAATCAAATCCAACAATATACAAAAATAAGTATACACCACAATCAAGTGGGCTTTATCTCAGATATGCAAGAATGGTTCAACATCAGAAAATCAATTAATGTAATCTATTACATCAATAGATTAAAAAAGAAAAACCACATGATTGTATCAATAGATACAGAAAATCATCTGACAAAATTCAATATCTATTTATGGTAAAAAAAAAAACTCTCATGAAATTAGGAATAAAGTGAAAATTCTTCAACTTGATAAAGAATATTTACAAAAAAGCTACAGCTAACATCATACTTAATGGTGAGAAACTTGGGAGTGCCTGGCTGGCTCAGTCAGTAGAGCATGCAACTCTTGATCTCAGTGTCATGAGTTCAAGCCCCACATTGAGTGTAGAGCTTACTTTAAAAAAAATAGTGAGAAACCTGAAATTTCCTTAGTAGAATAAGGAGTGAGGCAAAGATGTCCCCTCTCATAACTGCTTTTCAACATTGTACTAGAATTCTTATCTAATGCAATAAGACAAGAAAAAGAAAATAGAAGGTGTACAGAATGGGAAGAAAGAACTATAACTGTCTTTGTTCACAGATGACACAATCATCTATGTAGAAAATCCAAAAACTGACAAAAAAACCCTCCTGGAACTAATAAGTAATTATAACAAGGTTGCAGGACACAAAGTTAACATACAAAAGTCAATCATTTTCCTATCTATCAGTGATAAACAAGTGAACTTTGAAATAAAAAAAACAAATTGTCATTTACATTAGCACCCCCCCAAAATAAAATACTTAGGTATAAACCTAACAAAATATTCATGCATCTATATGAAGAAAACTACAAAATTCATAAATAAAATCAAGGAAGACCTAAATAAATGGTGAAATATTCCATGTTCATAAAGAGACTCAATATTGTCAAGATGTCAGTTGTTCCTACATTTATCTACGTATTTAATGCAATCCCAATCAAAACCCCAGCAGCTTCCTTTGTGTATATTGACAAACTGATTCTAAAGTTTAGGGGAAAGATGGCAGAGGAGTAGGGGACCCTATTTCAGCTGGTCCCCGGAATTGAGCTGGATATCTACCAGACCACTCTGAGCACCACGAAACCAGCCTGAGATGTAAGAAGATCTGGATCTCTACAAACAGAATATCGCAGGTGGTTGGTTTTGAGGTACGAAGCGGAGAGCCGTGATTCTGTGGGCAGATATTGGAGGATAAACGGCAGCAGGAGGGTGCCTGGCCATGGGGATCCTACACCGCCGGTGAGTGACAGCCTCGCGCACTGCAGACGGGCACAGACTCGCAGACCGGTAGCGGCAGGGAAAGGACTTTAGGGCAGCCCCCGGGATGGAAACCCGGAGTGGAGTGGTCGCATGTCCTGGAACTGCAGCCCCCGGGACGGAAATCCAGAGCGGTGGGGTCGCGCCTGCGAACTGCACCCCCAGGACGGAAACCCAGAGCGGCGGGGTTGCGCGCAGGTGAACTGGGAGCGGCTGATGGTTTTAGAAGCACAAAGGGCAGAGACGTGCTCCGACCTGGAGGCAGGACTGGGAGCGCTGCAGAGGGGTGCACAACCCAGGCCGTTGCAGTTTATAGCAGCACGGACAGAAACGGAGACGGTGTGGCCTGGAGAGTTCACTAAAGAACAGACTGCGGTCTCTCTGCTCTGAGGCAGAGGGTTGGAAACGGTCTCTTCTGCTCTGACTCACGGAAGAGACATGGAAAACCGCCAGGGAAAGGTGCCAGAGAACAAAAGCCCCAAAAACTGATTCCCGCTGAGCCCATCCCCCGCCACAGGGGCACAGGGCAACTCCGCCGGAACAGGGTTGCCTGAGTTAACAGCGTGGCAGGCCCCTCCTGCAGAAGACAGGCTGGGAAAACAAGAGGCCAGCAACCGTAAGGTCCCAAGAAAACAGGTGCATCTTGCTTGGGTTCTGGTCAATAATTTGGACTCTATACATTCCCTCAAACACCCATCAACAGAATGACTAGAAGGAGGAGCCCCCAAAACAGAAAAGACTCAGAGTTTGTGACTTATGCTGCAGATTTACAAATGGATGCAGATATAACCAAGATGTCGGAGATGGAATTCAGGCTAGCAATTGTGAAGACAATGGCTAGAATGGAGAAATCAATTAATGGCAACATAGAGTCTCTAAGGGCAGAAATAAAAGGTGAATTGGCAGAACTTAAAAATGCTATCAATGAGATCCAATCCAATCTAGATAATCTAACAGCTAGGGTAAGTGAGGCAGAAGAACGAATAAGCGACCTGGAAGACAATATAATAGATAAAAAGGGAAAAGAGGAGGCCAGGGAAAAACAACTCAGAATCCATGAAAATAGAATCAGAGAAATAAGTGACACCATGAAGCGTCCCAATGTCAGAATAACTGGAATCCCGGAGGGAGTGGAGAAAGAGAGAGGACTAGAAGATGTATTTGAGCAAATCGTAGCTGAGAACTTCCCTAATCTGGGGAATGAAACAAACATTTGAGTCCTAGAGGCAGAGAAGACCCCTCCTAAGATCAAGGAAAACAGGCCAACACCCCGGCATGTAATAGTAAAACTTGCAAATCTTAGAACCAAGGAAACCATCTTAAGGGCAGTTAGGGGGAAGAGATTCCTTACGTACAGAGGGAGGAACATCAGAATAACATCAGACCTATCCACAGAGACCTGGCAAGCCAGAAAGGCCTGGCAAGACATATTCAGGGTACTAAATGAGAATAACACGCAGCCAAGGCTACTTTATCCGGCAAGGCTTTCATTTAGAATGGATGGATGGAGAGATGCAGAGCTTCCATGACTGACAGAAACTGAAAGAATATGTGACCACTAAGCCAGCCCTGCAAGAAATATTAAGGGGGGTTCTATAAAAGGAGAAAGACCCCAAGAGTGATATACAACAGAAATTTACAGGGACAATCTATTAAAACAACGTCTTCACAGGCAACATGATGACAATTAATTCATATCTTTCAATAATCACTCTCGACGTGAATGGCCTAAATGCTCCCATAAAATGGCACAGGGTTGCAGATTGGATAAAAAGACAGGACCCATCCATATGCTGCCTACAAGAGACTAATTTTGAACCTAAAGATACATCCAGACTGAAAGTGAAGGGATGGAGATCCATATTCCATGCCAGCAGACCTCAAAAGAAAGCTGGGTAGCAATTCTTATATCAGACAGTTTAGATTTTAAACTAAAGTCTGTAATAAGAGATACAGAAAGACACTATATCATTCTTAAAGGGTCTATCCAACAAGAAGACCTAACAATTGTAAATATCTATGCCCCCAACATAGGAGCAGCCATCTATATAAGCCAACTGTTAACCAAAATAAAGAGTCATATTGATAACAATATGTTAATTGTAGGAGACCTCAATACTCCACTCTCAGCAATGGACAGATCATCTAAGGAGAAAATCAACAAGGAAACAAGAGCTTTGAATGATACATTGGACCAGATGGACCTCATAGATATATACAGAACATTCCACCCTAAAACAACAGAATACTCATTCTTCTTGAGCGCACATGGAACTTTCTCCAGAATAGACCATATACTGGGTCACAAATCAGGTCTCAACCGATACCAAAAGATTGAGATTATTCCCTGCATATTCTCAGACCACAATGCTCTAAAACTGGAACTCAATCACAAGAAAAAAATTGGCAGAAATTCAAACACTTGGAAGCTAAAGACCACTCTGCTCAAGAATGTTTGGGTCAACCAATTAGAGCAGAAATCAATGAATTAGAAACCAGAAACACAGTAGATTAGATCAATGAAACTAGAAGTTGGTTCTTTGAAGGAATTAATAAGATTGATAAACCACTGGCCAGACTTATCCAAAAGAAACGAGAAAGGACCCAAATTAATAAAATTATGAATGAAAGGGGAGAGATCACGACTAACACCAAGGAAATAGAAACAATTATTAGAAATTATTATCAACAACTATATGCCAATAAACTGAGCAATCTGGATGAAATGGAGGCCTTCCTGGAAACCTATAAGCTGCCAAGACTGAAACAGGAAGAAATTGACAACCTGAATAGGCCAATAACCAGTAATGACATTGAAGCAGTGATCAAAAACCTCCCAAAAAACAAGAGTCCAGGGCCTGATGGATTCCCTGGGGAATTCTACCAAACATTCAAAGAAGAAATAATACCTCTTCTACTGAAGTTGTTTCAAAAAATAGAAACAGAAGGAAAACTTCCAAACTCATTCTATGAGGCCAGCATTACCTTAATCCCCAAACCAGGCAAAGACCCCATCAAAAAGGAGAATTTCAGACCGATATCCCTGATGAATATGGATTCCAAAATCCTCAACAAAATCCTAGCTAATAGGATCCAACAATACATTAAAATGATCATCCACCCCGACCAAGTGGGATTTATCCCCAGGATGCAAGGGTGGTTCAACATTCGCAAATCAATCAATGTGATAGAACACATTAATAAGAGGAGGGAGAAGAACCATATGGTCCTCTCAATTGATGCAGAAAGAGCATTTGACAAAATACAACATCCTTTCCTGATTAAAACTCTTCAGAGTATAGGGATAGAGGGAACATTCCTCAAGTTCATAAAATCCATCTATGAAAAACCCACAGCGAATATCATCCTCAATGGGGAAAAGGTGAGAGCCTTTCCCTTAAGATCAGGAACATGTCAAGGGTGCCCACTCTCACCACTGTTGTTCAACATAGTACTAGAAGTCTTAGCCACAGCAATCAGACAACAAAAAGAAATAAAAGGTATTCAAATTGGCAAAGAAGAAGTCAAACTCTCTCTTTTCGCAGACGACATGATACTTTATGTGGAAAACCCAAAAGACTCCACCCACAAATTACTAGAACTCATACAGCAATTCAGTAATGTGGCAGGATACAAAATCAATGCACAGAAATCAGTTGCTTTCTTATATACTAACAATGCAACTGTAGAAAGAGAAATTAGAGAAACGATTCCATTTACAATAGCACCAAAACCCATAAGATACCTCGGAATAAACCTAACCAAAGAGGTAAAGGATCTATACTCTAGGAACTACAAAACACTCATGAAAGAAATTGAAGAAGACACAAAAAGATGGAAAAATATTCCATGCTCATGGATTGGAAGAATAAACATTGTTAAAATGTCTATGCTACTCAGAGCAATCTATACCTTCAACGCCATCCCGATCAAAATTCCAATGAGATTTTTCAAAGTGCTGGAAAAAACAATCCTAAAATTTGTATGGAATCAGAAAATACCCCGAATCGCCAAGGAAATGTTGAAAAAGAAAAACAAAGCTGGGGGCATCACGTTGCCCTATTTCAAGCTATATTACAAAGCTGTGATCACCAAGACAGCATGGTACTGGCACAAAAACAGACATACAGACCAATGGAACAGAATAGAGAACCCAGATATAGACCCTCAACTCTATGGTCAAATAATCTTTGACAAAGCAGGAAAAAACATGCAATGGAAAAAAGACAGTCTCTTCAATAAATGGTGCTGGGAAAATTGGACAGCCACATGCAGAAGAATGAAACTTGACCATTCTCTAACACCATTCACAAAGATAAACTCAAAGTGGATGAAAGACCTCAATGTGAGACAGGAATCCATCAAAATCCTAGAAGAGAACATAGGCAGTAACCTCTTTGACATCGCCCACAGCAACTTCTTTCAAGATACATCTCCAAAAGCTAGTGAAACAAAAGCAAAAATGAACTTTTGGGACTTCATCAAGATAAAAAGCTTCTGCACAGCAAAGGAAACAGTCAACAAAACAAAGAGGCAACCCACAGAACAGGAGAAGATATTTGCAAATGACACTACAGATAAAGGGCTGGTATCCAAAATCTATAAAGAACTTCTCAAACTCAACACCCAAAAAACAAATAACCAAGTCAAAAAGTGGGCAGAAGATATGAAAAGACACTTCTCTGAAGAAGACATACAAATGGCTAACAGACACATGAAAAAATGTTCATCATCATTAGCCATCAGGGAAATCCAAATCAAAACCACACTGAGATACCACCTTACACCAGTTAGAATGGCAAAAATGGACAGGGAAAGAAACAACAAATGTTGGAGAGGTTGTGGAGAAAGGGGAACCCTCTTACACTGTTGGTGGGAGCGCAAGCTGGTACAGCCACTTTGGAAAACAGTGTGGAGGTTCCTCAAAAATTTAAAAATAGAGCTACCCTATGACCCAGCAATTGCACTACTGGGTATTTACCCCAAAGACACAGATGTAGTGAAAACAAGGGCCATATGCACCCCAATGTTCATAGCAGCAAGGTCCGCAATAGCCAAACTGTGGAAAGAGCCGAGATGCACTTCAACAGATGAATTGATAAAGAAGATGTGGTCCATATATACAATGGAATATTACTCAGCCATCAGAAAGGATGAATACCCAACTTTTACATCAACATGGATAGGACTGGAGGAGATTATGCTAAGTGAAATAAGTCAAGCAGAGAAAGTCAATTATCATATGGTTTCACTTATTTGTGGAACATAAGGAATAACATGGAGGACATTAGGAGAAGGAAGGGAAAAATGGTGGGGGGAATTGGAGGGAGAGATGAACCATGAGAGACTATGGACCTGAGAAACAAACAGGGTTTTAGAGGGGAGGGGGGAGGGGGGATTGGTTAGCCCGGTGATGGGTATTAAGGAGGGCACGTACTGCATGGAGCACTGGGTGTTATATGAAAACAATGGATCGTGGATCACTACATCAAAAACTAATGATGTATTGTATGGTGACTAACATAACATAATAAAATTTAAAAAAAATAAAGTTTATATAGAAGAGCAACTTAGTATTGAAGGAGAAAACATAGTCAAATGACTGACACTATCTGATTTCATGACTTAGTATAAAGCTACAGTAATCAAGACAGGAGGTACTGGTAAAAGAATAGACAAATAGGTCGATGGAACAGAATTGATATCCCAGAAATAGACCCACCTAAATATAGTCAATTGGTCTTTGACAAAGGAGCAAAGGCAATACAATGGAGTAAATATAGTCTTTCCAACAAATAGTGCTGGAACAATTGGACATGCCCATACATAAAAATTAATTCAGACACAGACCTTAAACCATTCAAAAAAAATTAACTCAAAATGGCTCATAGACCTCAATATATGGAAACAGACCAAAACTCCTAAAAGATGACATAAGAGAAAACCTAAATGACCTTGAGTATGGCAATGACATTGTAGATACAAAACCAAAGGCAAGACCATGAAAGAAACAATTGAAAAGCCAAACTTTATTAAAATTAAAAACTTCTCTGTGAAAGACAAGTCAGGAAAATAAAAGAAGACAAGGTATAGTCTAGGAGAAAATATTTGCAAAGACACATCTGAAAAAGGACTGTTATCCACAATATATAAAGAACTCTTAAAACCCAATAATAAGAAAATTAACAATCCAATTAAAAAATGAGGCAAAGACCTTAGCAGACATCTTACCAAGGAAGATATACAGATAGAAATTAAGCATTTGAAGAGATGTTCAACATCACATGTCATTAGGGAATTGAAAATTTCAAAAACAATGAGATACTGTTGCACACCTACTAGAATGACTAAAATCCAAAACACTGACAACACCAGATGGATGTCGAGCAACAGGAACTCTTATTCATTGCTGGTGGGAATTCAAGATGGTACATCTACTTTAGAAGACAGTTTAACAGTTTTCTACAAAACTAAATATACTCCTACCATAAGACCCACCAATCATGCTCTTTGGCATTTGCCTAAATAAATTGAAAATGCATGTCTACACAAAAACTTGCACATGGAAGTTTCTAGCAGCTATATTTACAATTGCCAAAACTTGGAAGCAGCCAAGATGTCCTTCAGTGAGCGAATGGTTAGGTAAGCCATGGTACACCCAGACAATGGAATATTATTCAATGCTGAAAAAGAAATGAGCTATTAAGCCATGAAAAGACACAGAGGAAACTTAAATGAAGTTTAAGTTAAAGAAGTGAAGTGAAAGAAGCCAGTCTGAAAAGGCTACATGCTGTATGATTCCAACTACATGATGTCCTCGAAAGGGCAAAACTATGGAAAACATTTGCCAAAGCTTAAGGGAAGGGAGGAAGAAATGCATAAGCAGAGTACAAAAGTTTTTTAGGGCAGGGAAACTATTCTGTATAATATTATAATGGTGGATACACATTATTATACATATTTCCAATCCATAGAATGTACAACACCAAGAGTGAACCCTCATATAAACTGTGAACTCTGGGTGATAATGTTGTGTCAATTCTAACAAGGTACCACTCTGGCACAGGGTGTAATACATGTGTAGGGACATGAGGTATATGGAAACTCTTAGTACTTTGTACTCAATTTTGCTGTAAACTTGAATGCTATAAGAAATAAAATTCATTAATTCCTAAAAACCTAATAGGGATACAAAGAGAACACTTTTGGTAACACTAAGGATCCTGAATGCTACTCTTTACTGTGATTCCCACACACCCAGACCCTTGTGCAGAGACCCAGGTCCAGAGGGTCAGTCTGCTTTGGCCCAGGATGCAATGACTGCAGAGCTGTTTCCTCATGTAGAATCAGGCCCTTGTTCTGATTTCCCACTCTAGCACAATTTCAGATTATTTTGCTTGTGTCTAAGTCCATAAAACACAAGCATTAAGATAATGGGACTATGTTAGGAAAATATAACAGATCCTTAAAAATGAGGTAGTCTCTCAGTAACGGTCTTAACAGCATGATTTTTTTTAATTAAAATTAACTTCAGTGCTCCAAAACATCAGAGTTTATCTGGACTTTACAACAATTGACTTGCCATCTTCTCTTGCATAGAAAAGGCTCAATAAAAGAACCTCGGGTTATTCAATCGCCATCATCATTGTCATTGTCATCAGCATCATTGTTATTCCTAATATTTTGGAGCACTTATTATATGCCAGGTGCAGTGTCAAGCACTTTGTATGTATTATCTCATTTAACTCTCCTAAAAGCTCTATGATCTAGCTGCTATTATTTTAAGTAACTTGCCTAAAGTCACACCCCTTGTGGGAAAGTAAAGTAGATGAAGCTAGAATCAGAACCCAGTCAACCTAATTCCAAAACCAATATTCTTAACCATGGAATCCTACAGCCTTTAAATAAGTAAGAGATAGTTTATGGTTTACAAGCCCAGGCCAGACTGAGAGCTGCAATGTCTGCCTTCCCAGGGCCTAGGGAAGGTCCTGCAGACAGCTCATCTGGGATCCTTCAGTATGAGCACCCCTTTACATTGCCACAAAAGTCCTCAAATATTTGGGAACACACAGATTGAATCGCTGCACATGACCTCGAGCTCATTGATGACTGTTGGAGGTGAGACCCGTGTGTGTCAGCTCAACAGAGAGAAGATGGAAGACTTACCTGTTTATTTTGATAAATGTAAATGAATTCTATTCCTTGTCAAAATGTTATCAAGACCCCAATGAAATGAGCTCCGCTTTTTTTTTTTTTTCCTTTTCAGGGTGAAGGGAGTGAAGGGGGAGTGAAATGAATGCTCAAGACAGATTGCTTTGATTTGAAATGAAAACAAACAACTTTAGGGAAAAAAAAGGCTTTCATTATTTTGGAGACCTTGGCATTCTTGCAGATACATTCATGAATTAATCATTAAAATTCTGAAATGTGGAATAAATCATGTGGTTTTCAATGCCAGCCCACAATAAAGGGGGCCTCAAACAGTTATTAAGACACAGCACTCTAAGCTGCTGCAGCTTAGAATGACTTTTCTCCAGGAATAAAGTGGATGAGGTGTGTGTGTGTGTATGTGTGCGTGCAGGCGTGTGCGCATGCATGTGTCAAAGTCAGCCCCGAGGTCCCAGCCTGGAACTGTGTGCAAGCCAGCTCCAACCGTGTGTCACCACATATTAGCACTATTTAATACCTGCTAATGGAATGGCTCTGTCTGCCATCGACAGCAGGATCAAAAGAGGACCATGCAGCTTTTAAATTATTAGCACTAATTAGGCAAATCAAAGAGGAGGAGGGCAATGAGACCAGAGAATGCATTAGAAGGAAAGCAAGGGGATCACTACCTACCTCACACTGTCAAGATCCAGCTACCAAACAGCCAATTAGTGCCAAAGACCCTTCCGGAGCGATGAGAGAATGAACGGGCCTGCCCCCGTAGAAGCAGGATGGCTTCATTACAGTGACTCCCTAATTAAAATGTAAAGGTTGCTGATCATTGCATAATTAAATAAGATGGCAGGCGGTAGGAACCAGCTATCCAGGAGTTTCTAGGCCTCATGTTATTAAAGCCACCTCCATGGCCTCGCCTGTGGCCCTCCCACAAGGCAGGTCTGGAGCTGTCCAGAGTTCTGACAAAGATTCTGACTTCTAAAAGCCCGGAGAAGGCAAAAGTGTTTCAACCACCCCGTTACCCCATTGACCAGTCCTGAGAATCACTGATTTTCTTTGGAACCCATTCTCAAACTAATTAGTCAGGAGAAAGAGGATGGAGCGGTGGAGAGTAGAAAAACCACCAAGCCTAATTAACTCCCAGCCACTGCAATCTAGAGCTCTGAAGCCAAGGTTGTCTCCTGTTGATGTAACCTTTATCCCTCTTCTCTTTCACATGCCAGGAGGAAATTCTGTGTCCTTAAGAGCTTGATTGGGGGCTAATCCCAGGTTTGACAGAGAACCGAAGGTTGCTGAGCACAATACCACATCTATTCATAGTGTGTGCCCATGTGAGGGCGTGACAGGGCGATGGACAAGATATACAGTCCCAGACCAGGAAAGAAACATCATTTAATACCAAGGTTGAGTGTGATGAGGTCCTGGGGAAGTCATGCCAGGAAAGCCTTATCTTCTTAGAACTTTTAATCCTGCCCCCTCAGACTTTTTTATTTACTCTTTTCTTCTCTGTATCCTCTCCTATTCCCCTCTCCCTTTATTCTCCTTTCTTCCCTATTTTCTCTCTCATAGCTCTGTTCTCTCTTCTCTTTCTTCCTCCAGATCTCTTCCTTCTGTCTTTATGTCTCCCTTCTTCCATGACCTTTCTCCTGCGACGTGTTACCACTATAACCAGAACAAACACAAAGCTTTCATTCACTCACTCCTTGATTTTGATCATAGACTCCTTGGGACTTAGCTCATTTTTATTAGAATGGTCCAAATTATCATTGGCTTTACCAGAAACCTTGAACAAAGTCTGGAATGATGTTTGAGAGGAGATTTGGATCCTCAGGAGTCATGACAGAAAGTAGGTGTATGAGCTAGTGTGGGCCTGGCTAAATGAATACATAGATTCAATCATGTAATGATTCAGTGCAATAGAATTATATTTATACTAAATAAAAGAAATAAGCACTATATTCTATTTCTGAGAAATAAAACATCACAGTCCATGTAACAGCCCAAGGTAGATTCAGGTCAAGGATTGAGCTCTTCTCAGTTATTCAAAGACACAGGCTGAGAGTGGCCCTGACATTTTCAACAATGGCTTCTAAGACATCCAAAAAAAGAAACAAGTGGAGACTGTGCATGAGAGATTTGGGGCCAGACATGGAAGTGGCACACACCGTTCCCACTCATGCTCCATTGGCTAGAATTCAGTCATATGACCACATGTAACTATAAAGGATGCTGGAAATCCTTAAACCATGTGCCATAAAGAAGAGAAAACTATTGATAGTGTGACAGTTTAGCAATCTCTGCTGAATGACAGATGGGACAGTGGTAAAGATAGAGTCATAGGCAGAGAAGTAAAGACTGAACCCAGAGCCATGTCCACACAACAGCAGACAAGAAGTCTTGCCACAGAACTTGTCCTGGGAAAGAGGGACAAGGTTAAACAGCCAGAGGGCCACTTCTGCCCAACCAAGATGCCCTTAGGGGCATGAGATTCAGTTTTAGAATCAGGCAGACATGGAATTAAATCCAGATCCAACTCCTTCAAGGTATGTGACCTTGAACAAGATATTTCCATAAGTCTCAGTTTTATCACCTATAAAATGAAAGAGAAATAACATTCATTTTTATGGTGTCCCTAAAGATTATACAACATAAAAAATGCAAAATTCTCTGGCATGCAGTAAGTACTCAATTGATGGTAACACTGTCACTCTTACCATGCTCACCACTACTGCCATATTACTGTTCTTACAATTTCTTCTCTCTGTCATGGATGCTCCCTTCTTATTTCCCCACTTAACCCAAGTCCCATCTTCTCCATGAAGTCTTTCCCTTCTATGTATTTTCCAGTGACTTGCCTAAAATCCATGCCATCCATTTGAGCACTTTATTAAAGTTTATCAGTATGAATACAAGCTCCATGAGGTCCAGACTATTATTTGTTTATTTGTTGTATCCCAGATCCTAGTACAGTGTCTGGCATATGATAGATCCTTAACTATTATTATTATTAAACAAATAGTCAATGAACATGAGATATACTCATGTCAAAGAGTCTGATGCCTGCTCTTTATTGCCACAGAATCATATTGCTTTGAGGTTATTCTCTAATTTTCCGTGTCAGTTAGTCTTGTCTCCCTGATGAAATTGAATTCACGGTAGCCAGAGTGATCTTTTTAAAATGTAAATTGGATCCTTTCATTCCTCGGCTTGACCCCCTCCAATGACTTCTCATCACCCTTAGAATAAAACTCAGACTCTTCACTGCAGCCTATAAGACCCTGCAAGACCTGGCCTTGTCATCCTCTCTCTCTCCATTTATTCTACTTTCCTTCCCCTTCACTACCCTTGAGCCTCACAGGCCTTTAATACACCAAGATTGTTCCCACCTCACAGACTTTATACTAATCATCCCCTATTCCTGAGATACTTTCCCCAAGTGTATTCTCACAGCTGGGTCCTCCCATCATTCAGAACTCAGCTTAAACGTTACCCTTTCAGAGAGGTCTTCTCTTGACAACACTATATAAATCAATTCTCCTTCCGTCAGTCATTCACTGTCTTGAGTTGAATTCTCCAGGAAAGAGACCTGTTGGCAGAAAGTTTACAGGACCAGCATTTTGCAGGGGAGGCGCAGGAGAAGGGAGTGTGAAAGAAACAACAGTGAGCAGAGTGAAGGGTTAAGCTGACATAAATTCACAACAAAAAACTGAATTGATCCCACTGGAAGCCCTGAGTGGAGGTGGCCCTTTAGATCTGCCCTCTTCTGACTCAAGGGGGCTGGGCCTTGTACCCCTACACTGGCCAGTCTCTGGGTGCAGGCTGCTCATGTGAAGGGGACATTGCCTTAGGAAAGGCGACCCTCTCATGGAAGGCAGTTCTCAGAGAGTGATTCAGCTCAGAGCTGTCAGCCAACAACAGTCCCAGTAATGGGGAAAATGAGCGCCAGTATCCTAAAGGGGGATATTTTGCAGGACCATCATGTCATGTGCTATACTCCACCCCTTGTGCTACTGAGATCTACTTCTTTGTTTGCTCCCTTCTGTGAACAACTCTTTGGAGATTCTTGAGCTCTTCTTTTGGGCAAACTCACAAGAAGAAAATTAGTGGAATAAATCCAGCCCCCACCACCATGGCTGCCCTCAGGATCTTCCCCCAGTCCTACTCATTCTGGATTCCCCACCCTTTAAAACAAGCATGCTGGTTCATGGCTTACCTGGTGAGGGGCCTGAGCTATGTCACCATGGCCTTCTTGGGCCATGACTGCTTCATTTACCCATTTACTAATAAATCAGGCAAGAAAGGCTGCCATAGATCATCTGGGTGACCAATACATTCTTCCCTGCTCCCATTGGGCAGTAGCAGCCTACTTCTTGATGATAATCAGAGGCAATTGCCAGGAGCCTGAAGTGACCAGGTGGTGCCATAGCTTAAGGTATATGTGATTCTTGCTATGGCTCCTTGTTGGCAGCACCACCCCCCACACCCTGCCCTGGAACCACAGAGCCCAGAAGTGCTGGATGCTTATCCCTGAAAGGAATGATCTGAGTAGCATGCCACCCAACCTAGTCCACTCTCTGTCCTACAAAACCCTGCTTTATTTTCCCATGTGGCACACTTCTTATGTTCTGTGATTATCTCATTAGTATTTCTTGTGTTATTTGTTTCTAGTTCCAGAATATAAGGGCTTATTCAATTCCACATCCCAGCGCCTAATACGGTGCCTGCCTGAGAGGAGATGCTCACTCAATATTTGCTGAGAGTGAATGAATGGTTGAGAGATTGGTCTGAACAACATAATTGTAGAGTCCTCAAGGACAAGCTCTGCTCCCTGCTGTCCTCAGAGCACAGAGCAGTGACTCAGAGAATACTTGATTGACCTGCCTATCCCCTTTCACAGGTCACTTATGACTCTCCAAATGTGAGAGGACTCCCTAACACAATCGTGGGCTCTGGGTGCAGGCTGTTTAGTCTGTTTCTTCCTCTCTGATCTATTATAGTAGTAAGAAGAGGCTGGCTACCTGGGGCTCACAGTAGCTCTAAAGAAAACCAATCTTCCTCTCTCCGGAAAATCCTAGGAGGTGTCCTCTATCCCAGGCTCCAGGGCGACAACCATCCAAGCTGTGCTAGCTGAGAGCTGTGTGATTACATTTTTTAGTTTTCTGGCTGGAGGTACCCATGGAAGTGATTATTGAGGTATACACAGGAGCTGGAGCCTCTCCTCCCTCCCACAGACACACAAACACAAGTTTCTCCCTCTCCTTCTATGGTTCCATCTTTTCTCATTAGATGACATTCTGGGGCCTTAGAAGATTTCTCTGATGCAGACTCTAAGGGGCCTCTTCCAACTAATTAGATTGTGAGCTGGAAGGCTGACTGTAGACTGTGTTAATAATCTTCTATTCAGGGCTTAACATGCTCATCTAGTTTCACTATTGGAGAGGAAATTCTTTTCTTCTTAGAGAGAGAGCACGCGCGCAAGGAAGAGTGCATAAGGAAACAGGTTTTCTCCTTGAGATTCTTCTATAAGCACGAAGGAGAGATGTAATGATGCTCTTTCCACGGAGGTTTTAGAGGGGTTTGCATGTGGCTTGGAAAGATAACTCTAAATCACTGGTTCTAACCTTTCTCAATTATGAGTCACTGCCATGATTCCCTTGAGAGGGAAGGAAGGAGGGAGGATCATCCTTTTTATAGGTGAGAAGTCTTGGAAAGACAAGCTCATGCAATGGATCTGGAATCAAAGTGGCCACACCCCTTACTAGCTGTGTGATCTGTCTGCCAATATATGGAGCAGGGATTTGGAACATCCTGGATTTGAACCCTAGCTCTACTACTTACAGGTCTGTGGCCTTGAACAAGTTCCCTCTTCTATAAACCTCAGTGCTCTCATCTATAAAATGGGATGATAATAATACTATCTGGGTGTGTTCGGAGCATTGAGTTAGAAAATAAATGTCAAGTGTTAAGCACAGTGCCAGGAATATAATAAATGCTCAAAAATGGGCATTATATTTCTAATCTGTAAAATGGGATATTAATAGAATCTGCCTCCTGGGATTTGTTGTAAGATTTCAATGAGATGATGTACATGGTGATTTGAACAGTACCTATAGTATGTATCTTAGCTCAAGCCACCATAACAAAATACCATATATTGGACAGAAATTTATTTCTCACAGTTCTGGAGGCTGGGAAGTCCAAGACAGGTTCCAGCAGGACTTAATTCCTAGTGAGAGCTCTCTTCCTGGCTTGCAGATGACTGCCTTCTTGCTATGTGCTTGCATGGTGAAGAGAGAGGGATCGAGATCTCTGATGTCTCTTCTTATAAGGACATTAACCTGGAAGGATCAAGGACCCACCCTCATGACTTTAGTTAACCTTAATTACCTCCTAAAGACCCTTGTCCAGATACAGTCACAACAAGGTTTAGTGTTTCAACATATAAACATGAGTGGAAGGGGAGGATACAATTCAGTCCATAGCAGTATGTGCTCAATAAACATTAGTTTCTGTAATAACAATTTGTGCTATTATTGCCCAAGGAATTTCCCTGGTGCTCAGATCAAACTGACATCTTAAGTCTGTCATTTCAGTAGTCTCTCCACAAAATTTTCTGAATCACTAATTTTCAGCAAACACCCTTACTGTTCAGAATCATGCTTGTGCTCTTCAACTGAGTCTGACTCTGTTGGATGTCCAAATCCCCTCGGATCCACCAAGTCATTTCTGCGTACTTCTTCCCCACTCTGGGTATGTTTCTGCCTCTGATGGCCTTCACCTGCACCTTTTCTTTGAAGGCCTGTCCCTGGGCTACTGGAGATGTTCTGTCTGCTCAGGCAGGCAGCTGTGAGTTTCTGAGAACTTACTCCCCCTGTGGTCAAGACAACTTTGAGATATAACTTATATTCCAGGGCTCCCTTATGGCATCAGGCTGAAGCCACCCTCCATGAGACTTTGTCTAGAATTGAACTCTTGCTTGGCAACTTCTCCTTCCCAGACCTACCTCCCCAAACCCTTACCCATTCTTGGGTGCCCTTCCTTGATAAACCCTTTGTACAGAGGTCCTCATTTCAGAGCCTGTTCTGGGGAACCCCCCCAAAACATCAGCTCAACCCTCAGGCCCTCTGTGACATTGTCCCTGGCCCTCTAAGCACTTTTACATGTATTAACCTAGCAATGCTTCATAATAGCCCCATAGGTAGATGCATCAATTATCCCCATTTTGCAGATAAGAAAAAAAATGATATAAAGAAAGGTCAAGTACCTTGTCCAACATCACACAGCTAGTGAGTAGCTCAGATACATATTGACATTATCTCTTTTTGTGCCATTCTCTTCATGTACTCCTTGCCTACATGTGAACTCTTCAGGGCAGGAACTCCTTTTGGCACCCCAGCAGATTTCTTAGAACATCACACAGCTAGTGAGTAGCTCAGATACATATTGACATTATCTCTTTTTGTGCCATTCTCTTCATGTACTCCTTGCCTACATGTGAACTCTTCAGGGCAGGAACTCCTTTTGGCACCCCAGCAGATTTCTTAGAAGGTAGTATCCATCAGGGGCTTGGGAAATACTGAATGAATGAATGAATGACCTGAACAGCTGTTCAGCAGCTGCCTGGATCTTCCAGATAATGCAGGTCAATTATTCACCTGCCCAGGTGTCTCATCTCATGTTATTCTCTGTTGGTCTCAAAGATGGCCATAACATTCATCCTCACAGCAAAACCTTCAGAGGATTTCAAATCAACTCAATCATAACCACCAACTGCTATTCTCAGAGCTCCACATTACCAGTTCTATCCACAAATCCAGGCTCCAGGCTGACAGGTAGGAGGTAATCAGCAGCAGCAATAATAATGATATCCACTGCTTATTGATTGCTTGCTATGTACTAAATACACCTTACTACAGTCCCATGTAGTGTAATCTATCATTGTCCCCACTTATAAAGGAGGAAATTGAGGACTGGAGAGCTTGGATTACCTTCCTGATGTCACACAGTGGGTAAGAAAAGGAGCTGGGATTTGGACCTAGTTTCATCTGGCTCCAAGGCTCATTCTGTTAGCCCAAAGTCTTTAAATTGAGGCCACAGGCCTATAGCTATGCTTTGTTTGACCTGGAAAGTGGTTTTCTTTCTTTAATTTTTACTTAATTGGCGGGGCACCTGGGTGGGTCAGGTCTGCCTTCAGCTCAGGTCATGATCTCAGGGTCCTGGGATTGAGTCCCACATCAGGCTCCTTGCTCAGCGGGGAGTCTGTTTCTCCCTCTGCCTGCAGCTCCCCCTGATTGTGCTCTCTCACTCTCTCTCTCTCTGTCAAATAAATAAATAAAATCTTAAAAAATTTTACCTAATTGTCAACATTTTAAAATGGCTATTTCACCAAATAAAATCTGGATTTTTAGCTTCTCTTGAAAATAATCAGACCTGGTACCTCAGAACCCACATTCCAGCATAGACATAGTTGATGGAGCTGAATAGAGGCTGCTCCCTATTAATGGGACATTATTTATCAAAGGGAAACCCAGAAACAACCTAAACATCCATCCATAGTAGATTGGTTAAGTAAATTGTGTCATGTCACTCAGCAGGAATACTAGGCAGCCTTTAAAAAGTGAAAAATGACTCATTTGCAATGTTATTCTTTTAGCATTATTTGAAAGACAATACTGAGAAAAACATTCAAATGTCCATCAATAGTGACTGGTTAAACAAATTGTGGCATATTTATATTCAGTAATGGATTACTGTAGAGTGGCAAAAAAGAAATGAAAAAGTTCTCTGTATACTTGATATAGAGAGTTCTCCCAGATAGGAACAACATTTATAGTGTGCAACCTTTTGCAGAAAAATAAAAACATATATGCGTATCTCCTTATATAATCATAAAGAGATTCTGGTGGAAGACCCAAGAAATGAACGACAGTTACTGGTGAGAGGAATAGTCAGATAGGGTGCAGGAATGAAAGAAGGCTCTTCACTGTAAGTCTTTTTGTATTCTTTTTAACCATGTGAATGTATTCCTTGGTAACAAAATTAAATATTTAAAATTTTGAATCATGTTGTAGAAGTATATTTAACTACATGGGGAAATGCTTACAATACACCGTTAAAGGGAAAAGGCAGTTTATGAAGCAATGTTTGACCTTGAGCAAGTCACATTTCTCTGAACCTCAATTTTCTTACCTATAAAATGACAAAAATGATTACCTGCCTCACAAGGTTGTGGTAAGGATAAGATGAGATCAGAGTAAGAGAAACATAGGTTAATAAAATGCATAGTTAATATTTATTTTTTTTTTAAAGATTTTATTTATTTGACAGAGAGAGACACAGTGAGAGCAGGATCACAAGCAGGGGGAGAGGGAGAGGGAGAAACAGGCTTCCCGCGGAGCAGGGAGCCCGATGTGGGGCTCGATCCCAGGACCCTGGGATCATGACCTGAGCCGAAGGCAGACGCTTAATGACTGAGCCACCCAGGCGCCCCTGCATAGTTAATATTTAATAATTACAGCTACTAATGACCCCAGAAAAACAATAGGAGGCTTACATACACTGTTGAACATAATTATCTATAGGTGGTGGGATACAGGTGGTTTTATTTTCTTCTTTGTTCATTTTGAGATTTTGCAATTTTGCCATGAAGAATATACTTTCCTTTTGTAACCATCTCAAAACCAATGGAAATACTATTTATAAAGTGACAGAAAACAACATTTAAAGTATCTTTCGGGGCACCTGGGTGGCTCAGTCGGTTAAGCGGCTGCCTTCGGCTCAGGTCATGATCTCAGAGTCCTGGGATGGAGCCCCGCATCGGGCTCCCTGCTCATCAGAGAGCCTGCTTCTCCCTCTCCTTCTGCCTGCCACTCTGCCTACTTGTGCTCTCTCTCTATCTCTCTGTCAAATAAATAAATAAAATCTTTAAAAAGATAATAAAAAATAAAGTATCTTTCAAAGCCCTCCCCATCTCTGTCCCAACTTTACCAGCAGGTGCCAAAAGGTCTGTGCATGCAGATCAGCAGAGTATAGATAACACTTACCTGGGAAATCACTGAGCTCTGGGGTCACAGGCCATCAAAAGGAGCATCTAGAAGGTTCATCTGGTAGGAACACCCAGAGCTGAGGATGCACACCCCTCCAGGTGGGGATGCTGCACTGGCTCAGACTCCACTGAGTTACTCCTCAGGATATACCTTCAGACCCCAAAGATACAACAATCATAATCACAGACCCTTAACCAAGACCTGAATGCTGACCAGGTGCTACTCTAAGGCTTTAGGTATATTAATGCAGTTAATCTTCATAACAGCGCTGAGATATTTCCCCTTCTACAGATTAAGAAACTGAAGTACAGAGTAGCTAACTAACTTGCCCAAGACTGAACAGCAAGTAAGACACAGAGCTGGGATTTGAACTCCATTAATCTAATTCTAGAGCATGAGTTCATAATCTCTATATTTTGTTTTGAACAATGTTCATTGGTGGTCAGGCTTTATGATGAATATGATTTTGGTTTTGGTAAGAATCAAACATCACTGAAAAGGTAGTTAATAGATGATAGATGATAGATAGATACATAGATACATAGATAGATAGATGATAGATAGATAGATAGATAGATAGATAGATAGATAGATAGATAGATAGATAGACATCAATCTGGTGAACAAAGCAAGGTATAAATCCAGATATCATAATTGTGGTTAAATCCAAGTGCCATAGAATGTATGGAAACTGGTTGCTTTGTGAGTGTCATCAACTGGGAGTATGAAAGCAGTTTGAATTTCAGGACTGGAATCAGACATTTCCATCAGAGCCCCTCTCAAAATGCTGCCAAATACTTATCCCATCCAGTGGCCAGATGCTCTTTGCACCTTGGGGCAGCCCATGCTAACTTTGGACATCTCTGACTGTGGAAACCTATTATCTCCCAAGGAGACCACTTTCTAAAGAAACCCTCATTTGGGGCACATAAGTCTTGGTCTGTTTGTTGAAACAAGGGTACTGTTGGTTTGTGTTTGTTCCAGATGTCCTGCGCAGCAGAGGTCACAGTCTGAATAGAATATGGTCCCAGGTCTCTACTCCCTCCCACTGCAGTCAGATCTTGGAAAATGTACGTGTGCATTTCCAGGTGGCCTTGAGGATGGTTTGGCAGCCCTGGCTATTGCAGCTCGGGGCCCTGTCCCAGGTGCCTTCTCTACCTCTCCTGTGTCTCCCGTTTCACTCTGAGGGCATTCTCTCAGTGTGAGCTTGTCAGTAGCTGTTGCGGTCACTGGGCTGGTCCTGCACTTCATTTTTTAGCCTGTTAAGTTTAATGCTCCCGTGCTTGGTGAAATAGAGGGAACGGCTTCTCCTTGAGGCTGTAATGGTGGTTTTAATCTTGTCTCAGATTCTACACAGATACATACATTTTATATTTATTTACTGCATGCTGTGGATTCCTGGATCAGCTAGCATGGCTTAGTTAAATTGGGGGAACTATCAAAGCAGAGAAGCTCTTTCTAATCATTGACTTCTTGAGTGCCTTTTGTGGCAAAAATCCCCACCCCCCACCCCCGGCTCCCTCAATCAACACTGGGAATCAGGTAATCAAGGTGTCATCTTTGACTCTCTTTTGCCCCCCCTCATAGTCCATCTACCATCAAGTCCTATTGGTTTATCCTCCAAAATGGATCTCAAACTTATGCATGTGCCTCTATCTGTACCACCATCCCTTAGCTACTTCCAGCTCCTCCCTGGACTGCTGCAAACAGCTTACCAACTGGTCCCCTGCTTCTCCTCCTGCTCTATCCAATCCATTAAACAAATTGCAACCTGAGGAGCTTTTGAGTTATAAACAGATCATGTAATATCGCTCCCCTACTTAAGCTCTTCAAAAGCTCCCACAAGCTTAAAGTCCAAGTTCTTAGCACAGTCAACAAAGTTCCGCATGATCTGCCCTGCACAGCTATCTGACCTCCACTGCCATCATTTGCCCTTTGTGCATTATAGTTCAGCCATGCTCTCCGTTAGGGTTTTCCCAGAAGCAGTCCTTGAGACAAGAGTTTTGGTTCAAGTAGATAATTTGAGAGAAGATCCCAGGAAGCATGGTGAGGGAGAGGGAAAGTGTAAGGGCACATTAATGAGTGGATTACCTCTGTGAACAAATGGGGCTCAGCTCTGCTGGGGGCCCTCTGTGTGGACATGCCTCAGAGTCATCCCGCTCAGAGTGAGGAAGGTGGGGAGTTTATCCACCATGTCCCATCCCTCACTGTTGAGCATCATTCTAGGGACATAACTCCCCAGTGCTCTGTCAGGTGTCCATCCAGGGCTGAAGAATACTCTTAGGGGACGCCTGGATGGCTCAGTCATTAAGCGTCTGCCTTCGGCTCAGGTCATGGTCCCAGGGTCCTGGGATCGAGTCCCACATCAGGCTCCCTGCTCAGCGGGAAGCCTGCTTCTCCCTCTCCCCCTTCCCCTGCTTGTGTTCCCTCTCTCACTGTCTCTCTCTGTCAAATAAATAAAATCTTTAAAACAAAACAAAACAAAACAAAATACTCTTAGACAGGAAGACATGGGAAGCCATGACTGCCTGGATAGACTGAGGGGATCTGGTTGGAATACCACCAGCATCTGGTACTTCAGGACTAGTCAGAGTGTGGTCCCCAAACCAGCTACCATCCACAAAATGTAACCAGTCTGTGATGAGATGAGAAGCTTGGGCCAGAATGTCAAACAACTACATCATTAAAACACACTACTAGAGTATACTGACATTTTATCATAGTAAGACTTTCTCAATGAATGAAGCCATGCATTACTGCACACTCTGGGATAAGCTTCTTACCACGTCTCTGGCATGGAGTCACAGACTGGCACTTCAAATAGTCCTGTATATTATTCTCTATGTGTTGCTAGAACATTTTGAGTTTATAACTACCACATGATCTCTATCCTTGCCATTCCCACTGCCTGTTATTTTCCTCTGGGTCCTTCTCAGCCTTCATATGGTTTACATGGCCCCACCTCAGGAAGGCCTCCTTGACTCCCCATGTAAAATATCCACCAACCTGTTATCCTTTGTCACAGCACCTTGTTTATCCTCTTCAAAAGGTGCTAATCACAATGTACTTAATCTATTTGTTTATTGGTTGGAATGTTGTCCATCTCCTCACTTGAATATATGTGCAATGGGGACAGGAAACTGGCCTGTCTCCTTTGCCATCATATCACCAGCACCAAGCACAGGGTCAATGCTCAATAAACACAGAATGGATGAATGGATGAATGAATGAATGAGTGAATGAATGAATTTGCAGCCAAATCCATTCAAACTTTCTTATGGGATATCCTCTTCCTGTCAGAAGGTGCTTAGTGTTGATGTGCCCTCCCCTTGGTATCAAGCAGGAACACAGTTCCCCCACACTCAACATCATGCTCCCATGTGAGACCCCAAATTGCAGCTCACCCACTGTGATATCTACATCTTGATAGCAGTGCTCCAGTACCTGACTTCTCAAGCCTAAGCATCTTCTCCATCCCTGAAATGTAGTATACCAATACCTTTGGAGCAATCTACCTGTGTGCTTAAGAGCACTGGCTTAGCAATTAGACACATATAGCTTCAAACTCCAGCCCTGCCCCTGACCAGTTGAGAACTTGGGTGGCTGAGTTCATCCCTGTGAGCCTCAATTTTCTCACCAGGGATGTTATAGGGATTAAAGTAGACAGCAGGGTTTTTCAACATGGGCACTACTGACATTGTAAACTGGGTAATTGTCAAGGGTAGGACTGGGGGTGCTGTCCTGTACACTGTAGGATGTTTAGCAGCATCCCTGGTTTCTATCCACTAGATGCCAGTAGCAACCCTCCCAACATCATGTGACAACCAAAATATATCCCCAGACATTGTCAAATGTCCCCTGGGAGGAAGGGGGGGCACAAAATCCCTAGCCATTGGTATGGAGTATTTAACACAGTGCCTGGCAAGTTTATTGCACCTTGTACCTCAGTCTCCTTACCTGTATAATAGGCATAAGAATGGTACCTGATTCATAGATTGGTGTGAGAAGTAAATGAGATAACGTAAAGGATGTAAATGGGTAATATAATATGAAGGAGTAAATAAGATAGTACAATGTAGAAGACTTAGCAGAATACCTTATACATACTAGAGCTTTTAAAACAAAAGGCTACCATGGGAGGTGATGGGTGTGTTAATTAAGTTGATTGTGGTAATCATTTCATAATGTATACATGTATTAAATCGCCACATTGTATTTCTTTTAAAAATCCCATTGAATAACCTAAATATGTACAATTTTTATTTGTCCATCATACCTTAATAATGCTGGGGAAACAAGAAAGAAAACATGCTGTTTTCTGTAAAGAAAAATGAACAAATAGAACAAATAGCTATTTTTATCATTAAAGCTCGATTGGTTGCAGTTACTGCTATTTGTATGAAATCCCTCATTTAATTACTCTTCTGAGTTCAATCCAATCACCCACATAGTTTTCCCAGAAGGCCTTGCTATTCACACTGTATCCCCCAGACCTGGAGCCCTTCTTTTAATCCACCAGCTACTCTGGGGCTTCCCAGATGTCAAGATACCAGATCACCTTCCAAACCCAGTAGGCCTAGTTGTGTACGGAGCCTCATGGTTATATGTTCCACTCAACTTTGGAGCATTTGGTTATTTCATCTTGGCCACCTAGTCTGACAACTTCAACTGAGTCAGAATTTTAAAGATTGGTGGTTGAGCTTCCAGAATACCATGATTTTCCTGTCCACTTGAACCTTCTTCATTACTAAGGCCTACAATGGGCATCATATACAGGTCCAGTTAGAGTATTTTAAAAAAACATTGCAAATCTTGCCATTTGCAACGACGTGGATGGAACTGGAGGGTATTATGCTGAGTGAAATAAGTCAAACAGAGAAAGACATGTATCATGTGACCTCACTGATATGAGGAATTCTTAATCTCAGGAAACAAACTGAGGGTTGCTGGAGTGGGGGGTGGGGTGGGAGGGATGGGGTGACTGGGTGATAGACACTGGGGAGGGTATGTGCTCTGGTAAGCGCTGTGAATTGTGCAAGACTGTTGAATCTCAGATCTGTACCTCTGAAACAAATAATGCAATATATGTTAAGAAAAAAAAGAGAAGAAGATAGCAGGAGGGGAAGAATGAAAGGGGGGAAATCGGAGGGGGAGACGAACCATGAGAGACGATGGACTCTGAAAAACAAACTGAGGGTTCTAGAGGGGAGGGGAGTGGGAGGATGGGTTAGCCTGGTGATGGGTATTAAAGAGGGCACGTTCTGCATGGAGCACTGGGTGTTATGCACAAACAATGAATCATGGAACACTACATCTAAAACTAATGATGTAATGTATGGTGATTAAAATAACAATAAAAAATTAAAAAAAAAACATTGCAGTAAATCAGTTCAATAACGCATTTGAGGGTGCTGAGCTCTTCTTTATATTTTCCTAAGGGCCCAAAGAATGAGACATAGCCTCCTAATAAAGCAAAAGACTGTGGTCAGTGGTCAGTCATAAGAAAGAGTCACTGGGCGCCGGGGTGGCTCAGTTGGTTAAGCGACTGCCTTCGGCTCAGGTCATGATCCTGGAGGCCCAGGATCGAGTCCCGCATCAGGCTCCCTGCTCAGCAGGGAGTCTGCTTCTCCCTCTGACCCTCCCCCCTCTCATGCTCGCTCTCTCTCTCTCTATCTCATTCTCTCTCTCAAATAAATAAATAAAATCTTAAAAAAAAGAAAAGAAAGAGTCACCAAGGAAATGTAACTTTTAAAAAGGAAGGGAGAAAAGTGGTGGCTTCCTATCTTTGGAGACCTCAGGAATTGGGCAGTTTCAGATTTCCATGTGGTCGAAGGAAGGGCTGGTACCACAGATCTCTGCGGGACCCTCCCAGTTCCGAGGTTCTAAGCAGCCTCTCTCCAGCCACCCTGCTTCCCCTCAGGCTCTGTGCATGGGCAAGACCACACTTCTGGCCATCCAGCCCAGTCAGGCACCCAGCCCACCTCCTCTCTGGCCCCTGCCTCAGCTGATTCTTCTACAGAGTTGAACCCCACCCCAATCCCGACCATGAGTAGCTGCTGCCATGGCCATGGAAGGGATAGGAATGACAGGCCTCCCAAATACAAAATTCCAAATTCATTCACTCATCCAAGCAATATCTCCTAAGTGCCTGGCCGTGTCTGCTGCCCTACAAGTATCAGGGTTTCCAGGATGAAGCTTCCTTCAATCTTGCCCTCAAAGATTCAAAACCTAGCATATTTAGAGGTCTTATTATTCACATGCCAAAATGTGACTGTGAGTTTATATATGTATTTTTTAATCATTCCTGGCGGAAATCTTTTTAACATTATGGATGTCACTGTGTCTTAAACAGAGTAGGTGGCTTAGCACAGTCCACCTTTTGCCTGGAGCTCTAAGGCTGTGACTGAGAGCCCCAGATGCTGTATGGCCCTGTATCACGGAGCGATCCTCCACAGTCCCTACTGTGATTTTTATCATGTTCTTATTGCTCCCTTCTCTGCCACCATCCTCTTCCATCCACCTGCAGCAAGATTCTGCCTGCTCTTTTTTTTTTTTTTAAGATTTTATTTATTTATTTGACAGCAAGAGAGGGAACACAAGCAGGGGGAATGGGAGAGGGAGAAGCAGGCTTTCCGCAGGGAAGCTTGATGCTGTGCTCGATCCCAGGACCCTGGGATCAGGACCTGAACCGAAGGCAGACACTTAATGACTGAGCCACCCAGGCGCCCCAAGATTCTGCCTGCTCTTAACAAACCACGATGTTCAATAAGCATATGTAATGGAGCAACAGCTTGACAGGAATTCTTCCTCACCTCTCTGGCTCTCCAGATGTGCCCTAGATATGCTCCTCCATCCATGAACTCCAAACTGTGGGTATATAATAATGCCCATTTTACAGATGAAGAATTGAGTCTCAGGTTAAGCAACTTGCCTAAACTCACAGTATTGGAGCCAGAACTCAAACCCAGACTGACCAGTTCCCAAGATCTAATCCTTATCCACTCCCAGAATATATATACTACTACTAGGGGGATATAACCCTATCTGGGATGGTCAGAGAGTTGCTTGGCTCTATCCAAATCTAGATGGTTATGAGTTTAAAAGCAATTGTGTCTGGATACTCCATAGTTATTTCTTTAGCACCTAATGCTGTCAGAGATATGAGAGAGCACATCAGGTCCTTGAGAAGCTCAGGGAACATGGGCAAGAATCAGTCAAGGGACATTACCAGACAGCCCATAAGGAAGGTGCAGGTGCCATAAGGGTTCAGAAGGAATGGTTCAGTGGAACTGAGCCACCTCAACTCAAGGTTCTGATTTCCACCACGGACGTGCATTCAGCCCTGAATCAGAACACCTGAAACAGGGATGGGAGGTATGAGTTCCCTGTGACTGAGGCTGTTCTAGCAGGGACAAGGGTCAGAGGTGCTGTGCTGTGCAGAGACAGGATATGTGTCTCCAAAGATTCTTGCATCCATTCAATAAATGGTGATGGAACACTTACAGCATGCGAGGCACAGTGCCAGGCACATGGAACAGAACAGGCAAGTCCTCAGGGAGCTTGAATTCCAGTGGCGGAGGGAGTCAACAACTAAATAAGCCAGAAAATTAGAGATAGCAAGAAGCAAATGGGAAAGGAGTTACTTCAGATGTGGGGGAAGAGGTCAGGGACAGTCTTGCCAAAGAGGTGACATGTGAATTAGGACAAGAAAGGATGAGGAGGAGCCATGTAAGAAGAGTGGCCAAGCACATGGAGGAGTACATGAGAAGGCTCTGAGGTCCCCCAAGGTCCTTGTGGATGAAAGCTCTCTTCCAGCTGGCAGACTTTGCAGGTAGAGCTGCCCACAGGAAAGAAGTACTACAAAGAGGGCTTGATAGCGAGTAGGCAGCTGTCTCCTCTGTGGCTTTGGTGTAAAGAGCTGAGGGGGGAAGATGGAAGGAACAGAACCTCCAGACCACCTGCTACAACTGATGACCCTGAACATTTGATAATACATACTGATATATAATTGAAAATAATAATGATAAAAATAAGAAAGAGACCAGGTAGTCAGGGGGCAATGTTGCTCATGGCAAAAATATGTGGTCTTTTTCAGCTTCAAAAAAGGAGAAGGAGAGAGCAGCATTATTCATTCTTTCTCCTTCCTGTGACATGCCTGAGAAGCCCAGGGATTTGCCTCACTGCCCATAGCCAATCTGTCCCTCACCCGTGAGGGCATTCTTGCTGGTTCCAAGTCCCTCCTGAGACCCCAGGCATCATGGCGCTCACAGGCTTCCCCACCGCTGGAGACATATGCTGCCATCAAGCCCTCGTGGCAGGTGGATAGTGGGTCTGGGACACCCCTTGACTGTGAGTCCCGTGAGGGAAGAACCAGGTCTTAACCATCCTTGGGTTCCCAGTGCCTCCCCTGGGGTCTGGTGCATAGCACATGCTCCATAAGTATCAGCTGGAAAGAGGAAGGGAAAGACAGAAGAATGGATGGATAGAGAAATAGGTCAATCATCCACCTCCAGTCAGGGCAAGCTGCTTATAGCTATTCAGTAAATAACTAATTGACATTGACAAGCAAATGGTAGACCTCAATAAAATATTCATTGTTGTTGGTGGTAGTTGGGCTAGACTTTGAATAACAGTTTCCATAAAATACTGATTCAGAGTACCCCAGAATACCTCCTCTGACATTCAGGTCAAATAAAAGGACATTGTAGTATAGTGCACAAGGACCATAGTTGGGGCCCAGATTCTGCCACTACGAGGTTTGTGATCCTATGCATATTTTCATAAGGTTCTGTTTTCTCCTATGGAAAGTGGGGGTGAGTATGTCCACCCCAAAGAGATGTGGTAGGAATAAAATGCTATTTTTGAAAACACTTTTGGGTTTTTGTTTGTTTTTTCAAATCAATATGCATTTATTGGGTACTTACTGTATATCCATCACTAAGAGAGTGCTGGAGAGAAAGATAAAAGATAGTGCCTATGTTGGGGATTTCACAATCTAGCAATTAAGATAGACCCTGGAATGGGGATGTGTTGGCTAATTTTGTGGGTCAATGTGGCTGGGCCATGGTGCTCAGCTATTTGGTCAAATACTATTCTGGATGTTTCTGTAAAGATGTTTTCTTAGATGAGATTAACATTTAAATCAGTGGACTTGAGTAAAGCAGATTGCCCTCTATAATTAGGCAGGCCTCATCCGATCAGCTGAAGTCCTGAATAGAATAAAGACTGATCTCCCTTGATCAAAAGAGAATTCTGCCAGATTTAGGGGCACCTGGCTAAGTCAGTCAATAGAGCATGCAACTCTCAATCTCAGGGTTGTGAGTTCAAGCCCCACATTGGGCATGAAGTCTACTTAAAAACAACAACAACAACAAAAAAAAAACAAACAAACAAAAAAACAGGAATTCAGCCAACAGAAAACCTTCAGGCTCAAACCACAACTTTTCCCTAAGTCTCTAGCCCATCAGCCTATCCCACCAGATTTTGGACTTGACAAGGCTCCACAGTCATGTGGACCAATTCCTTAAAATAAATATATATATATTTCTCTGGAGAACCCTGGCTAATGCAGGGAACAATAGCACAGTAGTGATTTGGATACTCTAAGAATGATTTTTGTGGACTCAGTGCCATAACACTAACACCTAATAGTGATTGCTCCCCCTGGGGGTTATGAAGAAAGACTCTGGATATTGGAGTGGGGCCCTGGAGGCTAAGTTTCTATTCAGAGACAAGAAAAGATCTCCCAAGCATCATTCAATGGAATCCTGCTCACACCCTCATTACGTTAGTGGATATATGGATTTTTACCTGATCCTCTCTCAAATCTTCTCTTTCCAAGGCCTTTTGAACCTATTGTCTAGTTCAAGCACCCAGCTAGACCTAAGCAAATCCCCTAACTTCCTAGAACTAGACCTAAGCAAATCCCCTAACTTCTCTGAGCCTCAGTTTACCCCATGCTAAAAGCCTATTTCATGGGTTCCAGGAAGGCACCCTGTACCTTTGAGGATCTTATATTTTTCTATTGTTATTAAAGTATTAGGTAGATACATCCCCTAAGGAACTTCAGTGACGTTCCTCAGATTTCTAACCAAGGAAGCAATGGGAGATGGGCTGACATTATAGCATGAGCTATTTAAGTTAGCTATAAGGGAAGAGAAATATTTAACTCTTATATCTTGGAGTTTCATTAAAAATAGAGAAGCTCCTGTGGCATCAGTGTGCAAGGGGCAGGAGGATATAAGAGATGGCATCTTGCAACTCTCCAGGGGCATAGTTGGATACAAAACCTAGATGTACATACCTAAAATTGGCATCAAAACGAGGACAGGAGTTAATGGACTAGTATCTGCCTGGCCAAAGACAGGATCATCCTGGGAAACCAGGGATGACCCTGCAGAAAGCCCCACACCAGTCATTAAATCTATAGACCCTGCCCACAGATTCTTCAGAATCAGGGTGGTCCAATCAAGGGCACTAACTAGGGACCCGCCAGCCACCTGATGCAGGCTGGTCATTCAGGGGATAAACTTCCTTACTTGGGGCTCTTTACTTACTCAGACCCTGCTGGGCCAAAGTTCTTTTTCAATAGCCAGTTTTATTGTTCAAAGATGAGGAGAGAATGCCCCATGGATAGAAGAAACCAAATCCCTACAGAATTCAATTGCTGCATCCATTTAGAAGATTAAAAATATACCAGCACATATTGTTTCCCTCTTATGAGGAGCAAGCTACTAACTAGACTACCCCAGGGATGTTCCTTAAGTCTCAGTCCAAATTAAAGTCCAGACACACATTAGGGAATTGAAAAGTTCATACGTCCAGAGCCTCAAGCTGGAAAACAAGAAAAAAAGGTGGGGGGGACGGAAAGATGGAAAGGCAAGACATTCATGCAAGTATTCAGAGCCCAAAGTAGTATTGTGGTAAGACCAGAGGCCTTTTGAGCCCCTGAAACCTGGGTTCGAATCTTCATTCTACCCCCTTATTAATTTTGCTTTCCCTGTTTATCCTCTCTTTGCCTGTCTTTGTCTATCAAACCTAGTGATACCTACTCCAGGTATCTGGATCAAATCTAATGATATCTACTTTCTACTCTTCAACATTGTGACCATTAGAGAGTAGAGGGGCTTTCAATAAATGGTCACCGTTACTGTTAATTCACCAGAAATGGTTCTTTATGTTTGCATGCAAACACATTGGATAATTGTTTCACAATCCAGACATACAGCGATGAGATTATAAGCAAAAGAATAAGAACACAGCATGCACTGTGTAGAACCTCTATTTCTGTGCTACCATTGATTTAGAATTCAACGTTTTCATCTTTATTTTATGCCCAATGCAGAAATGCCTCAAGTTTATTTACCAACTAGACACTAATGTGCATTCTAAGGGAAATTACCCTCACCAGGATCCAACCGTGGTTGTAAAACGTTAAATAACAAATCACGTAGTGAAAAAAAAAATTTTTTTGTTGTTTTATAACTGGAAGTTTGTACCTCTTTAAATAAAGATGAGAAGGATAGTGGAGTTCATAAAATAAGTCAGTCAGATGTGTGCTTTGCTCTCTTCAACTCATCACTGCAACCAAGGGTCCTCCTGTCTCCATTTATCTTAAACTCAACTGAGGCTCCCAGCTCTTGGAAAGGAGACCACAAATGATCAATTACTTCTTAGTGCACAAAGTCAAAGGTTAAACGTATTATTGCTCACCACAGGCCGACCCTAACCTCAGAATTAATGCCATAAACAAAAAAGGAAAAATATAGTTAGGCCTGTGAAGGTACCAGCTTTAGTCTCCGAAGATTTACAAAAGGGAAATGATGACCCCTACTGGTAGGAACTGGAACAGCCAGCCTGCCCTGGGCCCTCAGAGAGCTGAGGGCACTGGAGTTCCCACAGGCGCATGTTTTCACACTGAGGCCCACACTGAGCAGGAGGATCTCTGTGAGGAGCAAAGGGTCAGATTTTCTCATGTAGGGTTAGAGCTGCATTTGTGTTTGCAAAACAAAGAGACTGAGTGAGAGGGAATGTTTTGGCCCAGAGTGTGAAGCCCCAGGGCAGCCTCCTTAGGGACAGAAATGGGCATCTCTGCCTGCAATTCTGCGGTCTTCTAAGGATGGTGGGCAGTGGGTAGTGCTGACACTCCCCATCCCCTTCCCTTACTAGCTGGCCACTCCTGATCTCAAGCGCATGGCTCACTTTCCAGCTTAGAAGATTGAGGCCCCAGTTGCAGATCCATTAAAATGAGTTTCTTCTTGGGCAAGTGAGAGGGACACATCATCCCTTAAAACGCCTTCTTACAGAAGGGGAAATCCATGTTCCAATGAACCAGTGTCTGGACAACTGTGGAAGGGGCATCTGGAGCTCACAGAGTGGACAGAGCTGAATCATCACCAGGGCCACTCAAAGAAACCATCTGTGGTAGTCCAGAGTGCTGTTTGCCAAATAGTTGTGCTCTCTGCTGTCTAGGCACACAGTGGGATTACGATTTCTCCCCCGCTCCTTGTGATTGGATAGGATCATGTGAATAGTCCCAGGCAATGCTTTTTGAGCAGAAGTCATGGATGTGAGACCTTCCAGGGTTCTTTTCTCTACAATAAACAGGGTTCCCCCAGCTCTAACAGGCTATATATATGGTGTATATATGGATGGAGTGAGTGTGTGTGTGTGCATGTGTTATACAGGCCACATAGAAAAATAAAACTTGAGATTTAGGGGTTGTTCATTAATGCAGCATGACGTAGTTCATCATGACTGACTTATCATCCAAGCTCACAGGGAGGAGAACTTTCCACTCGGAAGAATGTTGAAATCCAAAGAGGATTTGTGAGCTACATCAGGAAAGTCAAGGCTTAGCTGCTTCTGGAATTGAGAACCGTAGTCAGACTGGTGCTGATGTCGGTCACATCCTTGCCTTTGTCACATCATGGCACATGTAGAAAATGTTAGTATGTGTATGGCATGTCAGGGGTAAACTGAAGAGAAATTGGGGATATCCACATAGGATTTGGTGAAAACTTCATTTTATTTTCCTCACATCATGTAATGATAATATGCCAAATAAAATGCAATGTTTTAGGGAACATATTAACTATTGAATTTGACAAACCCTCCCTTTAAGATCTTTGTAATATTTTCATTGCAAACCCTGGGCTTAGTTTGGAAAATATAACTTTTTTGCATTACATTTTATGCTTGAAATGGTCACACATAATTCCTGATAAAGACCAAATTCTTGATAGTCATCATCAATGAGAAAACATGTATGCACGGGTAGTGAGGAAATTTTAAAATTATCTTTACACTACATCAAAAACTAATGATGTACTACTGTATGGTGACTAACATAACATAATAAAATTAAAAAATTAATAAATAAAAATAAATAAAAAATACAATTCTAAAATTGTTGAAATTATACTTTAAAAATCTAATGGCTCTTTTGAATGTTGAAATTTCTTGAAATAATGTAAATGTTTTTTAATTCAAGCCAACTTTTTCATACCAAGTATTTTAAAAGCGATAAACTCTAATCTGCAAAACATACGAATTGTTGGAGCGATCACTCTGTGGCTATCTTGGACACCACTGAGAGAGTCATCAGCCACAAATGAACAGAAATATCATGATAGGTTGTATATGTGACCTGTTGATATCAGGGCTTCCTCCTGGAGCTGTGCTCTCATAGCAGCCCCTTCTGAAACTCATTGCCACCCTATTCTTCTTCCCTGCCCAGATGACAAGGCCCTGCATTCCCCGCCCTACCCCTGCTCTCGGCATCTAGTCTTCTCCATGCCCCATCTGCATCGGCCAACTTTGACCTGCTCTACCACCCCAAGCTCTCTCCTGCCCCAGGACCTTCACACCAGCTATTTGTTACCTCTGCCCACTACATTCTCACCCAGCTAACTTCTATACATGTCTGTGCCCCCCAAAAGGCCTTCTCTGACCCCCTAATCAAAATATAGTCTCCTCGATGGACTCTGAAAAACAAACTGAGGGTTCTAGAGGGGAGGGGGTGGGAGGATGGGTTAGCCTGGTGATGGGTATTAAAGAGGGCATGTTCTGCATGGAGCACTGGGTGTTATACACAAACAATGAATCATGGAACACTACATCAAAAACTAATGATGTAATGTATGGTGATTAACATAACAATAAAAAATTTTAAAAAAATATAGTCTCCTCATACTTATTGTTTTGCATTTGTTTCCTCGTTTGTAAAAAATGGAAATAAAAATAAGCTGATTTTACATGAAGACTATAGCTACCACTGTTGTATGGTATATAGAAAATTTGTTAAGAGAGTGGATCCTAAGACTTCTCAACACAGGGAAATGTTTTCCCTTTTCTTTTCTTTTTTTTTTTTCTTTTCTTTTGATTACATCTGAGAAGATGGACATTAGCTGAACCTTTTGGGGTCATTATTTCTTATGTAAATCAAACCATCATGCTGCATGCCTCAAACTTATACATTAATGTATGTCAATTATTTCTCAATAAAACTGGAAAAATAGTATAAGTACTTGTTTAAAAATAGGCTTGTTTTAAGGAGCAAATGAAATATAACACATGTAAGCATGTGCCTGGCTTATAGTAAGTGTTCAATAAATCATCATTGTAGCGTGTTTTGCAATTAAAAATAGGTATTTATGTATGTATATGTGTTTCCCACTAGACTGTAAACTCCATAAGGCCAGGCAGCATGTCTTTTTTTGTCTACTGCTGTATCCCCAAGACCTGGCACAGTCCCTTTATCAATATATGTTTGTTGAATGAATAAATGAATTCATCCAATGAGAATGCACTTGGTCGTGGAAGTTCCACACAGAAGAGAATCCACATGAAGCTCTATTGCATGACGAACCTGAAAAAGCTTAAAATGCTAATGTAAAAATACATTTGACCTACTTCCTCTTGCTACCGAACCACCTCCCTAGTCCCATTCTGCCATTCTGCCTTCCCTTATTTACCTTTATCCCTTTCTATTCCTGAATCTGTCCCTCTGGCATTCTGTTTCTCTATTCTGTGTACCATTCACATATGGGATCCAGTACATAGTAAGCCCTCAATAAATATGTATCAAATAAATGCTAGGAGGGTTGGATGAGTGGATGGACCAACGGACCAACAGGTGGATCATTCAATTAGGTAAATGAGAAGATGGATGTGGTACTCCTTCCCTCTTGGCGTGGAGGAAATTTTTTCTTGTGATTTCGGAAACTACCCCCCCACACACACACTGCCCAAATATCCGCCTTGACGCTCCCCTCCTTAATCCAGTGGAAACACAAGTGGACACTCTCCTTGTAGTTAATTTAAAACCTAAACATGAATCCCATCTAATGGGCCTGTGACACTCGAGGCTCCATCTGGGCAGCCTCTCCATTACTCCTAATGGCTAGCCTTGAAATGGAATTACTTCATTCTTCAGAGTAGAGTCGGGCAGTTTTTCCCTCTCTGAATGGTGAGCACATACTGCAAAGACATTCTGCTTCTATAAATATGCTTTTCTAAATGTTAAAGGGTTAGAGCAATTTCCAAAGGTCTCTGCCTCGAAGGAGCCCTCAGATGATATTTAATTGAACTACTTTTGCTTTCAGAAGTGAGGAAACTAAAATGTAAGAAGTGGAAATGCTTCTTGGTTTTATGTCAAAATATAGGCTTCTAGATAAAATAATGGAAAGAGAATTTTCTGTTATTAAACTCAGGAAAATGAACATAAACAGCTCAACCAAGGAGAGCAAAGTATAGGATTTTTTTAGGGCACTTGGAGGAAAAAGAATCTCCTTTTAAACTCTAGTTTCAAACCCTTAACAAATGTTGGAGGCACATTTACTGATACAATCACTAGAAATCTCTTTTCCCCCTTTGGCATTCAGAATTGAACATTAAATATAAGCATGTCTGCTGCAAGTTTAAATATTAACTTCTTTCATAATATCCATATGATGTTTCTAGAGCAAATTCCTTTGAACAAAGGAAACTGAATTTTGTAAGGGTCTAAGAAAGATCACCTAAGTGAAGCAAACTCCTTGAAAATGGGCAAATGATCAATTTGTCATTTTGTATTTGTGAAAACATTTGAATGACAATGGGCATATTTTCCACCCAAGTCACATCAAGGAGCCAGCAATTAAATCCTTGTTCTTGTTCGATGTATTCAAAATGTTCGTGTAATTCCAAATTTGATGTGATGTTCTCTGAAGACAAAGAGAAGGGGAGGCGGGTTGCTGGGTCAGCATTCACAGAATGCTGAAAAGAGAAGGTGAATATGAACTGGTTTTCATTACCGCACAAAGCTGCTGTGCACTGCAGAACCCTGGTGGGCACCATTCATTGAAACCACGATGTGAATGGCTCCCCCTAGAGCTCGGCGGGGAACAACCTGCGTATCTGTACTTAGCACTGTTTGTAGCTGCATATTGTTTTTTGTTTGGCTACCACACGTGGAAATATCCCTCCAATTTGAGGAGAACCCAAACTACAGGAAGGCAGGACCGCAATTCCCATTATGGTCACCAAAGGAAATACATATTTCCCCTTCCCCACGGCTTGGATGTGGACAAGTCTCAGTCAAAGTAAGCCAACCAGTGCTCTTGCCTAGAATTCTACATCTAAACACAGTGACATGAAAATGCAGGCTAAGTGGAGATCATCAGAGGCAGCATTAGTGGAGTTGAGGGTCCAGCAGTGGTGAGAGGGGACAGGGCTGCCATTGACCACTACTCTAGGGTGCATGGGTAAGGACATGTGGAGGGCTGAGTCCAGTCCATTCTGCCAAGCTGATCCTCCCAGTATGCATTGGCAAAAGCAGGACCCTTTCTCTAATCCACACAAATGAATAGTGGTGGTCCTGAGCAGGGATTCAGGTAGGGGCACCAGCAGTCCATTCCAGGGTATAATGCTGGCTATGTCCTCAGCTACCCAACCTCCCTTGGTCCCTGTTCTTCAGCCTTCCTGTAAATCCTATGGGCTCCCCTCTATCCTCTTCAAAGTGTCACTTTTGCTCAAGTTTGCAGGAGTCAGTTTCTGTTGTTTACACATCTGTTGTCTGTCCAGCAGGGCCCTGACCACATGCCCCTTTTTGCCAGCTTATCCTACCTTGCTTTGTCATGTAAGAGCTACTGGCAAAGGCCAAACTTAATAGGGTATGCGGAATTAGAAAGGAAAAAAATGTGTTGGAAGACACTATTATTCTACTACCCAGATAATAGGAATCATGTCCACACAGAGAATTTTTTAAATAGACTTGTGTGTTAGCATCTATCCCAAGCCCTTCATTTGGGCAAGATGAAACCCAGAGGAGGCAGGTGAGTTGTTGAAGGTCACCTAGCTAGTTAAGAGCAGTTTCTATAAGCCTCTCTATCTCAGCTGCTTAATTGAATTATGTATGTGGGCACCATGATGTGGCTGGAGTTAAACAAAAGAGGGCATCAATTCTGCTCACCAAGCTATGCCTAAACACTCACAAGATGCTTTGCTAAAATCAGTTTTGCCTTCAAACTTTAATCCTGGCCGAGAATCGGAACTCTGATTTATGAAATCTTAAGAACAGTGTTGTGAGATGTTTTGAACATTAAAAAATTAATATTTACAGTATGGAATGTATACTCCATTTGTGCTTCCTAGAATAAAATAATGAGGACCCTGGAGGTAGAATGGGAGGTGCCTGGGAGAAGCAATGAACTGCCCTTGGGACAGTCCTGTGTGTGCATCTTTTCTCCTAGGATAGAACAGAGTCTTTGTCCTGCAAATGCTACAGAAGGTGTGGGAGAGGAGAGGTAATGGCAAACACAGGGGCTGATTCAAGTAATATTTTGTTTCAGTGACTCACTTATCTTAATCTTAGTTCACAGGACAAGAAGGAAAGAATAAAAAGATACCTTCCATTTTCTCCATTACTGAGTGTGTGCTTTTCAGTGAGAAAATACAAAAATTCATTGGGAAATTTTCCAACTGTTTATCTCACACAGCACTCTAAGACACAAAGGGTAGGAACCTTAGCCCTAATTTAGACATTGGAAACAGAGGCCTGGAAAGAAGACCACAGAAGTCACAGTCCCTCTTCCAGAATTTATCCAGCAGACCACAGAATCCCTATAATTCAGAGGTCAGCAAACTTCTTCTGTAAAAAGCCATTTGGTAAATATTTTAGGCTATGCAGGCCATATAGTCACAACTATTCAGCTCTGCCAATATGGTGAAAATGGCCACAAATGTGAATACACAGGAGTGGATATGTTCCAATAAAATTTTATTTAAAAAACAGTGGGCCAAGGAGGGGAAGAATGAAGGGGGGGAAATCAGAGGAGGAGACGAACCATGAGATACTATGGACTCTGAAAAAAAAACTGAGGGTTCTAGAGGGGAGGGGGTTGGGGGGATGGGTTAGCCTGGTGATGGGTATTAAGGAGGGCACATTCTGCATGGAGCACTGGGTGTTATATGCAAACAATGAATCATGGAACACTACATCAAAAACTAATGATGTACTGGATCACGAGGGCAGAATTCGAGAGATAAGCGAAACCATAAGACGAAACAACATTAGAATAATTGGGATCCCAGAAGAAGAAGAAAGAGAGAGAGGGGCAGAAGGTATATTGGAGCAAATTATAGCAGAGAACTTCCCTAATTTGGGGAAGGAAACAGGCATCAAAATCCAGGAAGCACAGACAACCCCTCTCAAAATCAATAAAAATAGGTCAACACCCCAACATCTAATAGTAAAACTTACGAGTCTCAGAGACAAAGAGAAAATCCTGAAAGCAGCTCGGGAGAAGAGATATGTAACCTACAATGGTAGAAACATTAGACTGGCAACAGATCTATCCACAGAGACCTGGCAGGCCAGAAAGGACTGGCAGGATATATTCAGAGCACTAAACAAGAAAAATATGCAGCCGGGTGCCTGGGTGGCTCAGTTGGTTAAGCGACTGCCTTCGGCTCAGGTCATGATCCTGGAGTCCCTGGATCGAGTCCCACATCGGGCTCCCTGCTCAGCAAGGAGCCTGCTTCTCCCTCTGACCCTCCCCTCTCATGTGCTCTCTCTCTCTCATTCTCTCTGTCTCAAATAAATAAATAAAATCTTAAAAAAAAAAAAAAAAAAAAAGAAAAATATGCAGCCAAGAATACTATATCCAACTAGGCTGTCATTGAAAATAGAAGGAGAGATAAAAAGCTTCCAGGACAAACAAAAACTAAAGGAATTTGCAAACACGAAACCAGCCCTACAAGAAATCTTGAAAGGGGTCCTCTAAGCAAAGAGAGAGCCTAAAAGCAACATAGACCAGAAAGGAACACAGACAATATACAATAACAGTCACCTTACAGGCAATACAATGGCACTAAATTCCTATCTTTCAATAGTTACCCTGAATGTAAATGGGCTAAATGCCCCAATCAAAAGACATAGGCTATCAGATTGGATTAAAAAACAAGACCCATTGATATGCTGTCTGCAAGAGACTCATTTTAGACCCAAAGACCCCCAGATTGAAAGTGAGGGGGTGGAAAACCATTTACCATGCTAATGGACACCAAAAGAAAGCTGGGGTGGCAATCCTTTTATCAGACAAATTAGATTTTAAACCAAAGACTGTAGTAAGAGATGAGGAAGGACACTATATCCTACTTAAAGGGTCTATCCAACAAGAAGATCTAACAGTTGTAAATATCTATGCCCCTAACATGGGAGCAGCCAATTATATAAAGCAATTAATAACAAAAGCAAAGAAACACATTGACAACAACACAATAATAGTGGGGGACTTTAACACCCCCCTCGCTGAAATGGACAGATGATCTAAGCAAAAGATCAACAAGGAAATAAAGACTTTAAATGACACACTGGACCAAATGGACTTCACAGACATATTCAGAACATTCCATCCCAAACAACGGAATACACATTCTTCTCTAGTGCCCATGGAACATTCTCCAGAATAGATCACATCCTAGGTCATAAATCAGGTCTCAACCAGTACCAAAAGATTGGGATCATTCCCTGCCTATTTTCAGACCACAATGCTTTGAAACTAGAACTCAATCACAAGAGGAAAGTCGGAAAGAACTCAAATACATGGAGGCTAAAGAGCATCCTACTAAAGAATGAATGGGTCAACCAGGAAATTAAAGAAGAATTTAAAAAATTCATGGAAACCAATGAAAATGAAAACACAACTGTTCAAAATCTTTGGGATGCAACAAAGGCAGTCCTAAGAGGAAAGTATATAGCAATACAAGCCATTCTCAAGAAACAAGAAAGGTCTCAAGTACACAACCTAACCCTACACCTAAAGGAGCTGGAGAAAGAACAGCAAATAAAGCCTAAACCCAGCAGGAGAAGAGAAATAATAAAGATCAGAGCAGAAATCAATGAAATAGAAGCAAAAAGAACAGTAGAACAGATCAACGAAACTAGCAGCTGGTTCTTTGAAAGAATTAACAAGATTGATAAACCCCTGGCCAGACTTATCAAAAAGAAAAATGACCCAAATCAAAAAAATCATGAATGAAAGAGGAGAGATCACAACCAACACCAAAGAAATACAAACAATTATAAGAACATATTATGAGCAACTCTATGCCAGCAAATTAGATAACCTGGAAGGATTGGATGCATTCCTAGAGATGTATCAACTACCAAAACTGAACCAGGAAGAAATAGAACACCTGAACAGACCTATAACCACTAAGGAAATTGAAGCAGTCATCAAAAATCTCACAACAAACAAACGCCCAGGGCCAGATGGCTTCCCAGGGGAATTCTACCAAACGTTTCAAGAAGAATTAATGCCTATTCTTCTGAAACTGTTTCAAAAAATAGAAATGGAAGGAAAACTTCCAAATTCGTTTTATGAGGCCACCATTACCTTGATCCCAAAACCAAAGACCCCATCAAAAAGGAGAATTACAGACCAATATCCTTGATGAACACGGATGCAAAAATTCTCACCAAAATACTAGCCAATAGGATCCAACAGTACATTAAAAGGATTATTCACCACGACCAAGTGGGATTTATCCCTGGGCTGCACGGTTGGTTCAACACCCACAAATCAATCAATGTGATACAATACATTAACAAAAGAAAGAACAAGAATCATACGATCCTCTCAATAGATGCAGAAAAAGCATTTGACAAAGTACAGCATCCTTTCTTGATCAAAACCCTTCAGAGTATAGGGATAGAGGGTACATACCTCAATATCATAAAAGCCACCTATGAAAAACCTACAGCGAATATCATTCTCAATGGGGAAAAACTGAGAGCTTCCCCCCTAAGGTCAGGAATGTGGCAGGGATGTCCACTATCACCACTGCTATTCAACATAGTATTAGAAGTCCTAGCCACAGTAATCAGACAACAAAAAGAAAACAAAGGCATACAAATTGGCAAAGAAGAAGTCAAACTCTCACTCTTTGCAGATGATATGATACTTTATGTGGAAAACCCAAAAGACTCCACCCCAAAACTGCTAGAACTCAGACAGGAATTCAGTCAAGTGGCAGGATATAAAATCAATGCACAGAAATCAGTGGCATTCCTATACACCAACAACAAGACAGAAGAAAGAGAAATTAAGGAGTCAATCCCATTTACAATTGCACCCAAAACCATAAGATACCTAGGAACAAATCTAACCAAAGAGGCAAAGGATCTGTACTCAGAAAACTATAAAATACTCATGAAAGAAATTGAGGAAGACACAAAGAAATGGAAAAACATTCCATGCTCATGGATTGGAAGAACAAATATTGTGAAGATGTCAATGCTACCTAGAGCAATCTACACATTCAATGCAATCCCCATCAAAATACCGTCCACTTTTTTCAAAGAAATGGAACAAATAATCCTAAAATTTGTATGGAACCAGAAAAGACCCCGCATAGCCAGAGGAATGTTGAAAAAGAAAAGCAAAGCTGGCGGCATCACAATTCCGGACTTCCAGCTCTATTACAAAGCTGCCATCATCAAGACAGTATGGTACTGGCACAAAAACAGACACACAGATCAATGGAACAGAATAGAAAACCCAGAAATGGACCCTCAACTCTATGGTCAACTAATCTTCGACAAAGCAGGAAAGAATGTCCAATGGAAAAAAGACAGTCTCTTCAACAAATGGTGTTGGGAAAATTGGACAGCCACATGCAGAAGAATGAAACTGGACCATTTCCTTACACCACACACAAAAATAGACTCCAAATGGTTGAAAGACCTCAATGTGAGACAGGAGTCCATCAACATCCTAAAGGAGAACATAGGCAGCAACCTCTTCGACCTCAGCCGCAGCAACTTCTTCCTAGAAACATCGCCAAAGGCAAGGGAAGCAAGGGGAAAAATGAACTATTGGGACTTCATCAAGAGAAAAAGCTTTTGCACAGCAAAAGAAACAGTCAACAAAACCAAAAGACAACTGACAGAATGGGAGAAGATATTTGCAAATGACATATCAGATAAAGGGCTAGTACCCAAAATCTATAAAGAACTTCTTAAACTCAACACCCAAAGAACAAATGATCCAATCAAGAAATGGGCAGAAGACATGAACAGACATTTTTCCAAAGAAGACATCCAAATGGCCAACAGACACATGAAAAAGTGCTCAACATGGCTCGGCATCAGGGAAATCCAAATCAAAACCTCAATGAGATACCACCTCACACCAGTCAGAATGGCTAAAATTAACAAGTCAGGAAACGACGATGTTGGCGGGGATGCGGAGAAAGGGGAACCCTCCTACACTGTTGGTGGGAATGCAAGCTGGTGCAGCCACTCTGGAAAACAGTATGGAGGTTCCTCAAAAAGTTGAAAATAGAGCTACCCTATGATCCAGCAATTGCCCTACTGGGTATTTACCCCAAAGATACAAATGTAGGGATCCGAAGGGGTACGTGCACCCCAATGTTTATAGCAGCAATATCCACAATAGCCAAACTGTGGAAAGAGCCAAGATGTCCATCGACAGATGAATGGATAAAGAAGAGGTGGTATATATATACAATGGAATATTATGCAGCCATCAAAAGGAATGAGATCTTGCCATTTGCAACGATGTGGATGGAACTGGAGGGTATTATGCTGAGCGAAATAAGCCAAACAGAGAAAGACATGTATCATATGACCTCACTGATATGAGGAATTCTTAATCTGAGGAAACAAACTGAGGGTTGCTGGAGTGGGGGGTGGGGTGGGAGGGATGGGGTGGATGGGTGATAGACACTGGGGAGGGTATGTGCTGTGGTGAGCGCTGTGAATTGTGCAAGACTGTTGACTCACAGATGTGTACCTCTGAAACAAATAATGCAATGTATGTTAAGAAAAAAAAAAAAGAGAAGATAGCAGGAGGGGAAGAATCAAGGGGGGGAAATTGGAGGGGGAGATGAACCATGAGAGATGATGGACTCTGAAAAACAAACTGAGGGTTCTAGAGGGGAGGGGGGTGGGAGGATGGCTTAGCCTGGTGATGGGTATTAAATAGCTCCACTGCATGGAGCACTGGGTGTTATGCACAAACAATGAATCATGGAACACTACATCAAAAACTAATGATGTAATGTATGGTGATTAATATAACATAATAAAACAAAACAAAACAAAAAAACAGTGGGCCAAATTTGCCCCCTGGGCCATAATTTGCAGACCGCTGCTACAGTTGATCAAAGTGCATCCTCCAACACCCGCACACTCTATCATCACAGTCTCTTTAAACTCAGCCTTGAACACCTTTCTTTTTTTTTTTTTAGGTTTCTTTTTTTTTTTATTGTTATGTTAATCCCCATACATTACATCATTAGTTTTAGATATAGTGTTCCATGATTCATTGTTTGTGCATAACACCCAGTGCTCCATGCAGAACGTGCCCTCCTCAATACCCATCACCAGGCTAACCCATCCTCCCACCCCGCTCCCCTCCAGAACCCTCAGTTTGTTTTTCAGAGTCCATCGTCTCTCATGGTTCTTCTCCCCCTCCGATTTCCCCCCCTTCATTCTTTCCCTCCTGCTACATTCTTCTTCTTTTTTTCTTTCTTAACATATATTGCATTATTTGTTAGCCTTGAACACCTTTCAAACAGTAACATCATCTCTCAGATCCAGGGGTGGTAATTATTGCAGTAAGAGGCAACGTATCCAGTTTTTCATAAACAATAACAGGCAGAAAGCCATGTTTACAAAAGGGTAAACCTTTCCAACACATTTACATTGCCGAGACAATCCTTAGTTACTAAGAGGACAAAGGCCTCTCTTGCTCCCCTGGTGGGCCCCCCTATATAACATCTATAGGGTTGCAATTCAATCCACGGAATTAGTATGCAACGTCTCATCTCCCCTTGCAAGCATTTTTGCCTGAAAAACCAGGCGGCAGCCTCATAGTGACAGCACGAGAATAACTTGTCATCCTGGTAATGGTCTAACTGCATATAAGTGTCTGTCATAATGAAAATTGGTGTCTTCCATTTCAATTTATTTTGTCAACAATCCAAATGGAGCCCAAATATATCTTCCAACACCAGTGCACGCAGACCAAATAGGGAAGAGAACTTTAAAATGAACCTCATCATCATACGACTAAATATTTACATTAAAAAAGATTCTCTCTTCTGGAAGACATCCCAGATCTACTGTTCTCCCCTGCCAGTACACCTGCAGCTTTTTGTAACTAATTAAGGAACTCCAGAAAACACATTCAAAAGGGCCTCAGCAAACAGATGCACACTCCATTAATTAAACAAGCCGGAGCAATCACCCAGGCTGTAATTGGAAAATGTGCTTCTTTCCTCCATTTTAAGGCAATCATAGTTATTTGCAAATGTTTTTTGATAGTTTCTCAAAAGAGAAAGTCGACTAGCTGCAGGTTCTGGCTTCCTCTAGAGGGGAGGGAGAGGGGGCAGATGTTTGGGAAAGGTTGGAGGTATGAGGCAGTCACCCAGGTTCACTAATTAGCTCTTCTGCCCCTCCTCTCCCTCCAGAAGACTGTGGTAATGAGAAAAGAAAGTTTAAGCGCTAAAAAAAGAAAGGAAGTCTGTTCATACTACTCAAAAGCACAAAAATGTTCCCCCGCAGTATACTCTTCAGAGCTCTAATTGGGGTGCACAGTGGTTGGAGTGTTTGCAGAGGTAACCACAAACGAGTGCCCCCGCCCTTAACTGAGCTCACACTGTCTGCAGGGCCAGGGTTGGGAGCAGGAGGAAGGTGGAGAAGGCCATTGGAGGGAGGAGGATGGAGACAAAATAGCATGGAGTCTCTCCTATACTCTTGTCTTTGGGTTCCAGGACATATTTTAGGGGAGCCCTAGTCTTAAATAAAATTCCCTTAATTGGAGGGTTATCCCAGGACATCAGCATCCCAATCAGGCCTTTCAGATACCATAACCTCCAGGAGCCAGTATTCAGGTTATTAAGCTATTATTCTCAGCAACACACCCAAATCTATACTCTTCTCTGTGATGTGGGGCTGACTCTCCAACCTATCCTCTCCTTTGCCCACTGGCTTCCTGTTTGGTGCTGATGAGAGAGAGACTGAAAAGCTGGAGGAGGGAAAAGAGACTTACTCTTTCCTGTTTAGCTGTTTCCTGTTGGCATCACCCCAGCCATGGCCCTTCACCCCAAGAGCAACAGTTGGTCCCATTTTCCTGCTTCTTCTAGCACTCCCAGGAATAACCTCATTGCATCCTCCCCACCCACCCATATATACCAGCACCAGGGGGCAGCACAACCTTCTCAGGGGTCTAAGTCCCAGTCCCAGAGGGCCCCTCCTCCAAGATCTAGGTTTCAATAACCACATCATCTTAACTTTGTTTCTCAAGCCCTAAGAGTAATCTATGCTAAAGCAGTTACTATCTTTTGATACCTCAGTGTTCCCTTTTTGCTTTTTAAGTCCATTTAAAGAGATAACTTAATGTAGAGAAAATTAGTGAGCTTTTTTTCCCCTGACTTGACTCTGACTGACCCAATATTTGATACCGGGACAGATCCTAGGAAATTTATCCTCCACAATGGGATCCTGGGATTGGTTTGGTAATGTGTTTGGACTTGAATGCTGTGCTGATGTCTCACTGAGAAATGGGATGTTAGTAATAGTAACCCATAGTGGGCAGTGACATCATGATGAATCAAATTGTCACCTGTAATTGATTGTGATGGGGTGCCTACTGAAGCAATTGCCCTGGGACTAAGTGGCTGCTACAATTGACTCTTAGAGAAATGACAATCACTTCAAAGACCATACTGTGGGATGGTTGCTTCTAACTGCACTGAAGAGATTAAGAAAGAAAATGACAAACTAAGGACTTTAAATGCTGAGCTTAAATCGTGGTCAGAGAACCAGAGAGCTTTGATGGCAACCCTAAAAGAAATTCTTATTTCTTGCACATGCAGGTCCCACCTCAAAAAAACAAACAACAACAACAAAAAACTTAATTATGTGAGTTGCAGAATTACAACTTAGGTTTAATTCTCAGTTTCACCAAGTACCATGTAAAAGTTAAGGCACTGATTGGGAGGGAGTGGGACTCGGGGCTTAAAATAGGGATATCTGGGTAGATCCAGATGAAGCAGAGGATCCTAAGCCTAAGGTATTTCTGAGGCTCTTTTTCACAGAAAGGAGCAGTGCCTCCTCCTGTATCTAGAAGACTAATCTTCCCCTACTTAAAGACGTTGAAAAAATTCACCTGCTGTCTTGCAAGGATATGCCTATTTTCCTCAAGACTCACTCATGTTTAGTTAACTATTATAGCACAACAAATTCCTATGAAACTTATTGGCCTAAAGCAATAATAAACTTTTATCACATCTCACAGTATCTGTGAGTCAGAAATTCAGGAGCAGCTTAACTGAGCAATTCTTCTTATGATGTTGTGGTCAAGATGTCAACGAAGGATAAATCATCTGAAGGCTTGACTGTGGACTGGTGGACCTGCTTCTAAAAAGGTGCACCCTCATGGCTGGAAAATCACTGCTAGCTGTTACAGCAGATGAGGAAATCAGTTCCTCATCACATGGACCTCTCCACAAGGCTGCTTGAGTGTCCTCACAACATGGAGGCTGGCTTTTCCAAGAGTGAGTGATCCAACACAGAGTACAATGAAGCCACAGTGCCATCCCCTCGCTGTGCACAGGTGATTGGACCATGGGTGGACATTGACCCATGAGGTATCCTGGAAGGAAAAGCTCTGCTAAAAAAAGAGAGAGAGAGAGAGAAAATAAAAGCAAGGTAGCCTGTCAGATTCTATCCCTCAGGGATTTGATCTGGAATCTTTGGTGGCCAAAACCTAAGTTCTAAGGGTGCACACAGAGGGGTGCCCTGAAGCAGCAGGGGCTACAAATGATCTGAAGTTATGAGAAGCAGGAGCCATCAGTAGAGGAGACATGGGGGTGGGGAGTGGCACTGAGGGAATAGAGAGGGGAAGGATATCAGTAATAGCACGAATGGTAAAGGCAAATATGAGGAGATGGTACATTACCTTAAGATGGCATATCTGCAAATTCCAACATAAGGGCCAAAATAACCCTCTAGTCCCTGAACTATGCCTCACTTTGACTGTCTGATAGCTCCTGGGACAAGTCTGAGTCTCATCTCCCTCTTAGAAAAACCTCACTGCTACAGTAATCATTATAGGTTCTGTTCCTTACCACTAAAGCAGTCAAATGAGCTAGGTCTTGTAACTTGCATTATTTGCAAGTAACCCTAAGGTGCAAATAATGTAACTTTGAGTTTACACAGATCTCTCACAGCCCATTGGCACCAAGTCCTACAGCAGCCTAGACAGAGAGGAGCAGTAGAGATTGAAGAAACTAGCCAAGTTCACCCAACTAGCAAGGTAAGTCCAGGCAGACTTACCATATCCAGTTCTTCCTCCCAGTCCAGTGCTCATTCCCTTGTCACCATATAACTACTACCATATACATACATAGAAGAACTGCAGGGAAAGCTGAGCCACTGAGTTCCCTCCATGTGAAGAGCACCATGCTAGCAGTTCAGAAATAGCAGGGAATAAAAGAAAGATGCCTGCCTCCTACAGCTTTCATTCATGTGTGTAGTCATGTGCAGCAAACCACAGGTGTAAAGAGATTTCTGGAAGCCCATCATGAAATGTGCCCTATTATTCTGCAACTTCACTTCAAGGTGTGTATATGATTATTAAACACATATATGCACACACATACAGTTTTATTTATTTATGCACATAATTGCCATAATTGTGAGTATGCCATCATCATTATACAGACAGTCTGTACAATTCAAACCAGGATCCACTTACTAAATATAATACTTCAAGCCTCAGTTGCTTCATCTGAAGAATAGGGATAATAATGGTGCCTGCCTCACAGTGCTGTTATGAAGATTCAATGAAAGGAACATGTAAAGTGCTCATAACAACATCTGACACATAAGTATGTATTTTATTAGTAGTGGAATTAGTATGATTGGAATAATGATTATTAAAATTTTTATTATTGAAACTTAAAATGCAATCCTCTTTCATGTAAATTTGAACTATTATTGTTGTTCCTCAAAATTATGTTTTTCTCGAGGAGGCAAGAGAAAAAACCGGCTATGAGCCCAGGCAGAACTAATTCAAACCTGCCAGTCATTTGCTGTGTGTCTTTAAGTCAGCCACTTCACCTCTCTGAACTTACCTACAAAAGGGAGTGTAATAGCATTCACATCCTCTACTTTGTTGTGAGAACTGAGTGGAGCATTGCATTTAGTACTGAGACTGGTACACAGTAAACACTGAATAAGCAATACCTACTGTTGTCCTAGTCATCATCATCATTGCTGTTTTCTACAAACTCTACTGGGTGGCAGCCAAGCAGATTTAATTTTGAAAATATGCACAGTTTATTAGGAAAATAAAAATTATGTCCTGCTATATCATTAGATATATAATATTTGCCCCCCAGTCCTAATATGGGTATGTTTAGCCAACAGGAAATGTGCAATGAAAGTTTTTTAATGTAATTAATTAATATGTTGCCTTGAATTAATTAATATTCAAGACCTCTTTCCTTTCTCCATCCTCTTCTTCAGTTGCCCAGGGAGGAGGAATCTCCATGGACTGGTCAGATTTATGAACATGGATTGGGCTGAAGAATGGAAACACCATATATCAGCAGATCTGTGCACATGGGGTGAGGAGGTAAGGAGACCAAAGTTGAGCCCAGCCACCTCCTCCCACCTCCTGCTTCCTGTCCCACGTGGCATCAGCCCTGGCATAGGACTGGGTCAATTCAGTACCAGGCACTGGAGATTAGTGCTTTCTATAACCCCAGTCCCTGATTAAAGTCTTCTGGCTCTGGAAGGAGTGGAATGGATCAGCCTTTCCTCTTGGTGGTAAGAACTAAGCCTTGAGTCTTGATAGTGGAGGACCACATAGGCAGAGCAGGACCCATACTCTACTACATTTTCATGGTAGTCTAAGTGAAAAAGTTGTTTCATGTTGCCCAGTCCAGCTTGCCAAAGTCCTCTGCATTTACACATAAGAACCAGTTTCCCATTTGCACTGTTAATTTCCCTCAGGTTACTGATAAGAAACAACAGGCAGAATTTGGGTCTTCCTGTGTTCTTGGCCAAATTTCACCTTAATACCACCCAGGTTTCTGATAAAATAAACAAATAAATAAACATAAGACACAGTCGCTGTCCTTAGGGAACTTACACTCTGATTAAGAGAGCAGACCTAGCTTCTAGGACAGACATTTGGCAGTGGCCTCTTTTGCCTCAGGGATTGAGAAGACCACATGGTCCAAGTGGTGCAACTACAAGATGGGGATGACTGGTTCCCTTAGCACCTGTGTGCAGCAGAGCCCTTTGCAAGCCAACACTGCCCACTTAGAATAAACAACAAACAACAGAAACACCTTTGTTTTGTTGAGCCAGCAAGATTTCAGGATTGTTTGTTAACATAGCATGACTTAGACCATCTTGACTCTGTGTTCAGATATGAACTGCAAAATGGCTTAGTTCCAAAGACATGCTGCATGTTGAGTATCAGTAAAATCTCCTGAGAATCTAGCTATTTGGTCTCTGCTTTAATATCTAAGATTATATTATTCCACAATCCTAGGGGATCATAGCTCCTAAATAGACAGGTCCTAATGATCAAAGTATAGCAGCCATGATGCAAAAATAATTAAATATATAACCCTATAAGTTACCAAGACAGAAAAGCAACATCCTGAAAATTATATTTTTGGAAGACACTGCTTACTCTGATATGAAGCTATATTGGAGGAAATAGGGACTAGAAAGGTAGAGAACAAATCAGAGGCTAGAAAGGTTAAGATAGAGAAAAGGAAAGGCCATAAAATGATGGTACAGGCATATTAAGAATCATGACATATGGTGGGAGGGGGCCCTGGAGACTCCAGAGATCTATGAGAACCTTGACCTTATATTTGCCCATATAAAGTCCCCAAATCATTTAGCTTCTCTATATCTGTCCTTTCCTCATCATTGCCACAACCCTAACTAAGCCTAATCATTAAAAGCAAAGCACCATCTTCCCTAGCTGATAAAAAAAAAAAAAACTTGCAACTTAGCTGCTACTGTCACATAGTCTTTGATCATATCAATTCCTATTTATTGGAAATTCAGAGAGCATCCAACTCTGTTTAGGAAGATTCTATTAGCTGAAGTGAACAATAGGAACAAAGGAAAGCTTTCTTCTGAAGACAAGATTTCCAACACAGAAAAATGCCCATCCATTTCCCCTAATTACCTCCCTAAGTACCCAGGTGGAAATAACATATTGATTATGCATCATAGGTCCTGTTGACTTCAACAAAGAGAAATACTTTTTGGATCAAGCCATATGTTAGCATGGTAGAGCAAAAATGTAGAAGAGATGGCTGCCTGATGACTTTGTGGAGTCTGGATGTTTACCTCCAGATTTAATTTACATGAGAAAGAAGTTTCTCTATGTTCAAAGTATTCTTATCTTGAGTTTTCAGTTGTATGTGGTTAAATCTAATTCTTACTAGTATCACGGGACTTCCTACTTCCTCCACTCTTTACTGGGGAAGGAAGTAAAATATATGCACTGACCTTTCAGATCACACAGCTAGTAGGCAGCAAAAAAGCTCCAAACCAGGCGTCTCTGACTCTGAAATTTGAGGGCTTTTCACAGTGCCACAGAACTGCTCTGACTAGCATTATGACAAGCATTAGAATGGCACACCTGATAGGAATGTCAGCACAAAGTACCAAAAGTAGGGAAATCTTCTGCTATTACTGAGTAGCTTTCCTAAAGCTACATTTTATTACAAAAACAGAGAAAACTCTCTTAACCCAATTTTTTTCAGATGTAAGTAAGGATCTCAACTCAACCTAGATTATCAAAGAGGAAATTAATTGGTTCAAAGAACTGGGAGGTGTGGAGATTTGCTAGCTTCGTGCACAAATGGATCCAGAGATCTAACAATCTTTCCTTTCATTTCTTCTCAATCTCTCTTTCTCTATCCTCCAAATATATGTATTTGTCCTTCTTCATTCAGTATGTTGACTTCATATTCTCTCCTACAAGCAATAAACCCTTTTCCATGAGGCAGAGGAAGATGGAATTTGACAGTCCCAAATTCAAATCCTCCCAGCCTTACACACTCAGCCAGAAAAGCATCTCTTTGTCTCAGTGGCCATATATCAGTCCCAGAGAAGACTATGATTGACACTGTCTACCCCTGGAACAATCACTGTTGCTATGAAACAAGGTACCAAGATTGGTTAGCCACAGTGAAGTGTGTAAAGTTGGGGCAGGTGATGGAGATTGACATTTCCTTTAGAATAAAATGGGGGAAGGATGGTTCCCAAAGGAAAGGATAGGAGAGTGGGAAAAACAACATGTATTACTCCAAAAGTCACTAAATATTTTTGAGCAAGGAAGTAACAATATGAAACAATGAAACAAGGGAGAAACGAGATAAAAAATAAACATAGAACACTGGGGGGGATGGGTTGGTGGGGAAAAAAAGCAACTTTTAGAATAAAGAAGGGAGTGATGAAGGGCTTAACCTGAGGGATAGTAGTACACAACAAAAAAGGGAAGAGTCAAAAGTACCAGCCCCATTTCTACTTCAGCCATGAAAGAACAGTGTCTAGACCTACCATTCCACCATAAACAATTGGAAAAGTATACAAAATATATTTTCAGATATTGCATATCAGAAAACAAAAGATTGTGATCCCTTAGAGAAGGGAAATAAGCAAAGTGAACTCCATGATTACCCCCAGCTTTTTACCTGGAGTCAATTTCTGGATTGTGGTACAAGGAAGGGGACCTGAATAGATGACAGTAGGTATTGCTGAATTGAGAAGATAGAGATCAGAGTTTGGGGGAACTGAAATAGCTAAAATTTGTGAGGCAGAATATCAAAAAGGAGGAAGCAATTATAAAATGAGCTCCAAATATCTGCACAGGGATTCCCTTGAGTCTTTGGCTAAATACTAAGCTGTGTACGGTGAAAGTCTGTAAAGCTGGACAAAGCTGGGGAAAAAAATAATTACTGAAGAGCTGTAAATTCAATAATTCCCAGAGTTCACCCTGGACCTATAATCATTCAAGTTCCCACCAGTGAGAATAGAGTCCTCACCGAATTCACAGGATCTTTAGAAGAAGACCAAAAGGATAGGGTCTTAGTAGTGGTTCTAAACTAATCCCAAAGGAAAGACTACTTTAGAGTCACCCTTAAAAAGTTTAAAAACAAGCCTCAAAAGAATCAGGCTGACTTGCAAGTAATTTAACTGCCTTCTAGAACAAAGTCCAATGACACTTTAAAAGATAACAGCAAAATACACAATGATGCAAAATTTACAATGTCTAACATTTAATAAAAAATTAGTAGACATACGTAGATGCATGAAAACCTGATCCATAACAGGAAGAAAAATCAGTCAATAAAAACTGATCTAGCGGTTTCTGGTTCAAGATAGTAATATAGGAGGATCCTGAACTCACTTCCTACCGTGGACACACTGAATCTACAACTATATATGGAACAATTTCTTCTGAATAAAACCCAAAACTAGCTGAGCAACTCCTACATATTGGGCAACTGAGGAAAAAAAAACATTGAAGTAGGTAGGAGAGGTTGAGACACAATTTTGCCATAACCACTGCCCCCAGTGTGGTGACCCACTATCAGGAAGGAACTCACAAACCTGACCTTCTCCCTGATAGGTGAAGGGTTTGAACTCTACATCGGATATATCAACTTCTAAAACCAGCACCTGAGAGACTCAAAAAATCTAACTTTGAAAGCCAATGGGGCTTGTGTCCACAAGACTAACAAGCCTGCAGAGGACTGAAAAACAGTTCTTTTTTTTAAGATTTTGGTTTTAGGTAATCTCTACCCCCAACATGGAGCTTGAACTCAACCCCAAGATCAAGAGTCACATGCTCTACCCACTGAGCCAGCCAGGCACCCCTGAGAAACACTTCTTAAAGGGCTCATGCAAGCAGACTCATTCATCCCAGGTCCCAGCACACAAACAGCTGACTAAAAAGTGCCCAGACTTTTTAGGAAGGAGACTTATTTCCTTATCTAAAAGCATCAGCCTGAGAGGTAGGCATCCAATTTAACACACATCTAGAGGTGCACTGAAATACTTTCATAGATGGAGGCTGGCAGGTGCCATCTTTGTGCTCTCCCTCTGCCTCACTCCCACTCACTGGTATATTCAGAAAGAGTTTGTATACTTCTCTGGCACCCTAATTTTTGTGGCTGCTACCTAAAGGACAATTCTAGACTGTCTAGCTACAGTAGCCAATAGGGTTTAAGCTTGTGGAGCCCAAAGAACTGTAAAAGAAAGTTCTTAACCAACTACCATCCCCAGGACAGAGCAGAAAGGCAAGAAACTGAGGTGCCAGGCTTTCTGTGAAAGAGGTCTATTACCTTATCTTCATATCTGCACCCTAAGGGGCAGTCTTCTAATTAAACACACATCTAAGAGCTGACTATAATCTTCTTCAGAGACCTCGAGGGCACTATCTTTACACTCTTCCTCTGCCACACTACAGGGCACCAGTATATCCCAAAAGGGAGCTTGTAAATGCATCTTGTACCCTAGTTTTTACATCTGGTCCCCCAGTTCTTGTGCCTGTGGCCCAGGGATCCTTGATCTCCTGGCTCTGGTAGGCAGTAGATTTTGTGTTCATGGGTCCCATGGAACTGTGACAAGTGGAGAGTTCTTGTCATAGGGCACAGCACAGACAGCAGACTGAAACACTCTTTTAGTTTTTCTATGAAAGCAACTATTTGCTTGTCCTGGAGTTTTGGCCTGAGGGGCAGGTTTCTAACTGAACACAGATCTAAGAGCCAACGATAATCCTTTCCAGAGTCCTCAGAGGACAAACACTATCTTTGCACTCTTTTCTTCCACACTCCAGAGTGCTGGTATATCCCAGAAGGGAGCTTGTACATGTACCTGGTGCCCCAATTTTTATGTCTGGTGCCTTGGTGTTTATTATTGCTAGCCAAGGGATGCCCCTTGATCACCAGGCTTTGGCAGCCAGTAGGGTTTGTGTTCATGAGTTCAATGGGATAGTAGCAAAAAAAAAAAAAAAGAGTTCTAACTGGCTATCACTACAGGGCTCAGTGCATAGGGAATAGACAGAAACACCCATTTTCCAGTCTTCCCCTGAAAAAGGCATATTTACATACTTTAAAAGCTGCCTCCTGAGGTTTTGGCTTCCAATCAGCCTGAATCAATGCTGACTGAGATCTTCCCCTTCAGAACACTGACAGGTCTTGACACACCCTCAACTATAGGGAATCACTAAAATTAAAGTAGGCTACTTGGGCAATCACAAAGGTGACAACCAAGAGGTAGGGCAGAATTGAATGATAAGGCTCATCTCCCACACAAGTCCACTCCTTCACAAGTGGAAGTGGCTGTTTTAACTAACCCATGGAAACCAACAGAGTGTAGGAAAATGAAGAAACAGAGGAATATCTTCCAAACTAGAGAACAAGATAAAACCTTAGAAAAATACCTTAATGAAACAGAGATAAGTGATTTACCTGATAGTTTTCAAAATAACAGTCATAAAGTTGCTCACCAAGTTCACAAGAAGAATGGATGAACAAACTGAGAATTTCAACAAAGAGATAGAAAATACTTTAAAAGTACCAAATAAAGTCACAGAACTGAAGAATACAGTAACTGAACTAATAAATACAATACAGGAGTTCAAAAGCAGAATAGATAAAGCAGAAAAAGCATCAAAAAACTTGAAGACAGGGTGTGGAACTCACCCAATCAGCAGCAAAAAAAAAAAAAAAAAAGCATGGAAAAGAGGTAAAATGTTTAAGGGATTTATAAGACAACATCAAGCAAAACAACATTCACATTATAGGGATCTCAGAATAAGAAGAAAGAGAGGACAAGGGCAGAAGACTTATTTAAAGAAATAATGGCTGAAAATTTCCCTAACCTGGGAAAGGAAGCCACTAATTCAAAGAAGTTTCAGCACCATGCAGGTCATAGGAAACCCATGCAGATCCAGAAAGCCCAGAAAGTTCCAAATAAGACAAATCCAAAGAGCCCACACTAAGACATAATTAAAGTGAGAAAATTTAAAAAGACAAAGAAAGAATCTTAAAAGCAGCAAGAGAAAACTTGCTGCACACAAGACAACCCCCATAAGATTATCAGCAGATTTTTCAGCAGAAACTTTACAAGTCAGAAGAAAGTGGCATGATATATTCAAAGTGCTGAAAGAAAAAAAAAAAACTGCAAACCAAGAATACGTCCCCTGAAAAGTTGTTCTTCAGAATTGAAGGAGATATAGTTTTCCAGATATGCAAAGCTAAGGAGTTCATCACCACTAGACTATCCTTACAAGAAATGTTGAAGGGACTTCTTTACGCTGAAATGAAAGGGTACTAATTAGTAACAGGAAATTATATTAAACAATAAATCTCACTGGTAAAAGTAAATATATAAAAATGTGTATTTAGAATAATCTAATGTAAAGGTGGTGGGTTAATCACATATAAAGCTAGTATGAAAGCTTAAAGACAAAAGTAGTCGAAAATAACTATACAACAACTTGTTAAGGTATACACAAGATAAAAAGTTTTAAATTGTGACATCAAAAACATAAAACATGGGCTCATGAAGTAAAAATGTAGAGCTTTCAAATGAATCCAAGCTTAAGTTGTTATCAACTTACAACAGGCTGCTATAAATATAAGTTGTTTTATGTAGGCCTCATGGTAAAGCAAGAAACTATCAAAGATACACAAAAAAATATAGATAAAAGAATCTAAGTATATCACTACAAAAAAATCATTAAATCATAAAGAGAAGAAGAAACAGGAATTATAAAACAGAAAATAACTGATAAAATGGCAATAAGCACACACCTTTACTTTAAATTAAAACAGACTATTTTCATATCAAAAGACACAGAGTGGCTGAATGGGAAAACACACACACACACACAAGACCCATCTATATGCTGCCTACAAGAGATGCACTTCAGATATAAAGACACACATCAACTTAAAGTGAAGGGATGGAAAAAGATGTTCCATGCAAATGGGAACCACAAAAAAAAAAAAAAAGCTGGGTAGCTATACTTATATCAGAAAAAGAATTTAAGACAAAGGCTATAATAAGAGACAAAGAAGATTATTATATAATGATAAAAGGGTCAATCCAACAAAAGGATATTAGATTTGAAAATATTTGTGCATCCAACGGAGGAACACTTAAATATATATAGCAAATATTAACAGATGTAAGGAGAGAAATAGACAATACAATAGTAGGGGACTTTAACACTCCACTTTCACCAGTGGGTAGATCATCCAGACAGAAAATCAAGGACAGTTTGGATTTTTTTTTAATTTTATTATGTTATGTTAGTCACCATACAATACATCATTAGTTTTTGATGTGGAGGTCCACGATCCATTTTCGTATAACACCCAGTGCTCCATGCAGTACGTGCCCTCCTTAATACCCATCACCGGGCTAACCAATCCCCCCTCCCACCTCCTCTCTAAAACCCTGTTTGTTTCTCAGAGTCCATAGTCTCTCATGGTTCATTTCTCCCTCCAATTCCCCCCCCCCCATTTTCCCTTCCTTCTCCTAATGTCCTCCATGCTATTCCTTATGTTCCACAAATAAGTGAAACTATATGATAATTGACTTTCTCTGCTTGACTTATTTCACTTAGCATAATCTCCTCCAGTCCTATCCATGTTGATGTAAAAGTTGGGTATTCATCCTTTCTGATGGCTGAGTAATATTCCATTGTATATATGGACCACATCTTCTTTATCCATTCATCAGTTGAAGGGCACCTCGGCTCTTTCCACAGTTTGGCTATTGCGGACCTTGCTGCTATGAACATTGGGGTGCATATGGCCCTTGTTTTCACTAAATCTGTGTCTTTGGGGTAAATACCCAGGAGTGCAATTGCTGGGTCATAGGGTAGCTTTATTTTTAAATTTTTGAGGAACCTCCACACTGTTTTCCAAAGTGGCTGTACCAGCTTGCGCTCCCACCAACAGTGTAAGAGGGTTCCCTTTCTCCACAACCTCTCCAACATTTGTTGTTTCTTTCCCTGTCCATTTTTGCCATTCTAACTGGTGTAAGGTGGTATCTCAGTGTGGTTTTGATTTGAATTTCCCTGATGGCTAATGATGATGAGCATTTTTTCATGTGTCTGTTAGCCATTTGTATGTCTTCTTCAGAGAAGTGTCTTTTCATATCTTCTGCCCACTTTTTGACTTGGTTATTTGTTTTTTGGGTGTTGAGTTTGAGAAGTTCTTTATAGATTTTGGATACCAGCCCTTTATCTGTAGTGTCATTTGCAAATATCTTCTCCCATTCTATGGGTTGCCTCTTTGTTTTGTTGACTGTTTCCTTTGCTGTGCAGAAGCTTTTTATCTTGATGAAGTCCCAAAAGTTCATTTTTGCTTTTGTTTCACTAGCTTTTGGAGATGTATCTTGAAAGAAGTTGCTGTGGCCGATGTCAAAGAGGTTACTGCCTATGTTCTCCTCTAGGATTTTGATGGATTCCTGTCTCACATTGAGGTCTTTCATCCACTTTGAGTTTACCTTTGTGAATGGTGTTAGAGAATGGTCGAGTTTCATTCTTGTGCATGTGGCTGTCCAATTTTCCCAGCACCATTTATTGAAGAGACTGCCTTTTTTCCATTGCATGTTTTTTCCTGCTTTGTCAAAGATTATTTGACCATAGAGTTGAGGGTCCATATCTCGGTTCTCTATTCTGTTCCATTGGTCTGAATGTCTGTTTTTGTGACAGACAGTACCATGCTGTCTTGGTGATCACAGCTTTGTAATATAGCTTGAAATAGGGCAACGTGATGCCCCCAGCTTTGTTTTTCTTTTTCAACATTTCCTTGGCGATTCGGGGTCTTTTCTGATTCCATACAAATTTTAGGATTGTTTGTTCCAGCACTTTGAAAAATGTCTTTGGAATTTTGATCAGGATGGTGTTGAAGGTATAGATTGCTCTGGGTAGCATAGACATTTTAACAATGTTTATTCTTCCAATCCATAAGCATGGAATATTTTTCCATCTTTTTGTGTCTTTTTCCATTTCTTTCATGAGTGTTTTGTAGTTCCTAGAGTATAGATCCTTTACCTCTTTGGTTAGGTTTATTCTGAGGTATCTTATGGGTTTTGGTGCTATTGTAAATGGAATCATTTCTCTAATTTCTCTTTCTATAGTTGTGTTGTTAGTGTATAAGAAAGCAACTGATTTATGTGCATTGATTTTGTATCCTGCCACATTACTGAATTGCTGTATGAGTTCTAGTAATTTGTGGGTGGAGTCTTTTGGGTTTTCCACATAAAGTATCATGTCGTCTGCGAAAAACGAGAGTTTGATTTCTTTGCCAATTTGAATACCTTTTATTTCTTTTTGTTCTCTGATTGCTGTGGCTAGGACTTCTAGTACTATGTTGAACAACAGTGGTGAGAGTGGGCACCCTTGACGTGTTCCTGATCTTAAGGGAAAGGCTCTCACCTTTTCCCCATTGAGGATGATATTCGCTGTGGGTTTTTCATAGACGGATTTTATGAACTTGAGGAATGTTCCCTCTATCCCTATACTCTGAAGAGTTTTAATCAGGAAAGGATGTTGTATTTTGTCAAATGCTTTTTCTGCATCAATTGAGAGGACCATATGGTTCTTCTCCCTCCTCTTATTAATGTGTTCTATCACATTGATTGATTTGCAAATGTTGAACCACCCTTGCATCCCGGGGATAAATCCCACTTGGTCATGGTGGATGATCCTTTTAACGTATTGTTGGATCCTATTAGCTAGGATTTTGTTGAGGATTTTGGAATCCATATTCATCAGGGATATTGGTCTGATATTGTCCTTTTTGATGGGGTCTTTGCCTGGTTTGGGGATTAAGGTAATGCTGGCCTCATAGAATGAGTTTGGAAGTTTTCCTTCTGTTTCTATTTTTTGAAACAACTTCAGTAGAATAGATATTATTTCTTCTTTGAATGTTTGGTAGAATTCCTCAGGGAATCAATCAGGCCCTGGACTCTTGTTTTTTGGGAGGTTTTTGATCACTGCTTCAATCTCGTTACTGGTTATTGGCCTATTCAGGTTGTCAGTTTCTTCCTATTTCAGTCTTGGCAGCTTATAGGCTTCCAGGAAGGCCTCCATTTCATCCAGATTGCTCAGTTTATTGGCATATAGTTGTTGATAATAATTTCTAATAATTGTTTCTATTTCCTTGGTGTTAGTCATGATCTCTCCCCTCTCCTTCATAATTTTATTAATTTGGGTCCTTTCTCTTTTCTTTTGGGTAAGTCTGGCCAGTGGTTTATTGATCTTATTAATTCTTTCAAAGAACCAACTTCTAGTTTCCTTGATCTGATCTACTGTGTTTCTGGTGTCTAATTCATTGATTTCTGCTCTAATTTTAATTATTTCTCTTCTAATGCGTGGCTTAGGCGTTGTTTGTTGCTTTTTCTCTAGTTCTTTAAGGTGTAGAGTTAGTTGGTGAATTCGGGATTTTTCTATTTTTTTGAGTGAGGCTTGGATGGCTATGTATTTCCCCCTTAGAACTGCCTTTGCAGTATCCCATAGGTTTTGGACCAATGTGTTTTCATCCTCATTGATTTCCATGAATTGTTTAAGTTCTTCTTTGATTTCCTAGTTGACCCAAACATTCTTGAGCAGAGTGGTCTTTAGCTTCCAAGTGTTTGAATTTCTGCCAAATTTTTTCTTGTGATTGAGTTCCAGTTTTAGAGCATTGTGGTCTGAGAATATGCAGGGAATAACCTCAATCTTTTGGTATCAGTTGAGACCTGATTAATGACCCAGTATGTGGTCTATTCTGGAGAAAGTTCCATGAGCGCTCGAGAAGAATGAGTATTCTGTTGTTTTAGGGTGGAATGTTCTGTAAATATCTATGAGGTCCATCTGGTCCAATGTATCATTCAAAGCTCTTGTTTCCTTATTGATTTTCTGCTTAGATGATCTGTCCATTGCTGAGAGTGGAGTATTGAGGTCTCCTACAATTAACGTATTGTTATCAATATGACTCTTTATTTTGGTTAACAGTTGGCTTATGTAGATGGCTGCTCCCATGTTGGGGGCATAGATATTTACAACTGTTAGATCTTTTTGTTAGATAGACCCTTTAAGAATGATATAGTGTCCTTCTGTGTCTCTTATTACAGACTTTAGTTTAAAATCTAATTTGTCTGATATAAGAATTGCTACCCCAGCTTTCTTTTGAGGTCCGCTGGCATGGAAGATGGATCTCCATCCCTTCACTTTCAGTCTGGATGTATCTTTAGGTTCAAAATGAGTCTCTTGTAGGCAGCATATGGATGGGTCCTGTCTTTTTATCCAATCTGCAACCCTGTGCCATTTTATGGGAGCATTTAGGCCATTCACGTCGAGAGTGATTATTGAAAGATATGAATTAATTGTCATCATGTTGCCTGTGAAGACGTTGTTTTTATAGATTGTCCCTGTAAATTTCTGTTGTATATCATTCTTGAGGTCTTTCTTCTTTTTTTTTTTTTAAAGATTTTATTTATTTATTTATTTGAGAGAGAGAGCACATGAGAGGGGGGAGGGTCAGAGGGAGAAGCAGACTCCCTGCCGAGCAGGGAGCCCGATGCGGGACTCGATCCAGGGACTCCAGGATCATGACCTGAGCCGAAGGCAGTCGCTTAACCAACTGAGCCACCCAGGTGCCCGAGGTCTTTCTTCTTTTATAGAACCCCCCTTAATATTTCTTGCAGGGCCGGCTTAGTGGTCACATATTCTTTCAGTTTCTGCCGGTTGTGGAAGCTCTGCATCTCTCCATCCATTCTAAATGAAAGCCTTGCCAGATAAAGTATTCTTGGCTGCATGTTCTTCTCATTTAGTACCCTGAATATATCTTGCCAGGCCTTTCTGGCGCCAGGTCTCTGTGGATAGGTCTGACGTTATTCTGATGTTCCTCCCTCTGTACGTAAGGAATCTCTTCCCCCTAACTGCCCTTAAGATGGTTTCCTTGGTTCTAAGATTTGCAAGTTTTACTATTACATGCCAGGGTGTTGGCCTGTTTTCCTTGATCTTAGGAGGGGTCCTCTCTGCCTCTAGGACTCGAATGTTTGTTTCATTCCCCAGATTAGGGAAGTTCTCAGCTACGATTTGCTCAAATACATCTTCTAGTCCTCTCTCTCTCTCCACTCCCTCCGGGATTCCAATTATTCTGACATTGGGACGCTTCATGGTGTCACTTATTTCTCTGATTCTATTTTCATGGATTCTGAGTTGTTTTTCCCTGGCCTCCTCTTTTCCCTTTTTATCTATTATATTGTCTTCCAGGTCGCTTATTCATTCTTCTGCCTCAGTTACCCTAGCTGTTAGATTATCTAGATTGGATTGGATCTCATTGATAGCATTTTTAAGTTCTGCCAATTCACCTTTTATTTCTGCCCTTAGAGACTCTATGTTGCCATTAATTGATTTCTCCATTCTAGCCATTGTCTTCACAATTGCTAGCCTGAATTCCATCTCCGACATCTTGGTTATATCTGCATCCATTTGTAAATCTGCAGCATAAGTCATAATCTCTGAGTCTTTTCTATTTTGGGGGCTCCTCCTCCTAGTCATTCTGTTGATGGGTGTTTGAGGGAATGTATAGAGTCCAAATTATTGACCAGAACCCAAGCAAGATGCACCTGTTTTCTTGGGAGCTTACGGTTGCTGGCCTCTTGTTTTCCCAGCCTGTCTTCTGCAGGAGGGGCCTGCTGCACTGTTACTCAGGCAACCCTGTTTGGGCGGAGTTGCCCTGCCCCCCTATGGCAGGAGATGGGCTCAGCGGGAAGCAGTTTTGAGGGCTTTTGTTCTCTGGCAGCTTTCCCTGGTGGCTTTCCGCGTCTCTTCCATGAGTCAGAGCAGAAGAGACCATTTCCAACCCTCTGCCTCAGAGCAGAGAGACTGCAGTCTGTTCTTCAGTGAGCTCTCCAGGCCACAGTGTCTCCGTTTCTGTCCATGCTGCTATAAACTGCAGTGTCCTGGGTTGTGCGCCCCTCCGCAGTGCCCCCAGTCCTGCCTCCAGGTCGGACCATGTCTCTGCCCTTTGTGCTACTAAAACCGCCAGCCACTCCCAGTTCTAATGCATGACCCCACCGCTCCGGGTTTCCGCCCCAGGGGCTGCCTGAAGTCCTTTCCCTGCCACTACCGGTCTGCGAGTCTGTGCCCGTCCCCAGCGTGCGAGGCTGTCACCCACCGGCGGTGTAGGATCCCCATGTCCAGGCACCCTCTCGCTGCCATTTATCCTCTGATATCTGCCCGCAAAATCACGGCTCCCTGCTTCTTACCTCAAAACCAACCGCCTGTGACATTCTGTTTGTAGAGATCCAGATCTTCTTACATCTCAGACTGGTTTCGTGGGTGCTCAGAGTGGTCTGGTAGATATCCAGCTCAATTTCGGGGACCAGTTGAAATAGGGTCCCCTTCTCCTCCGCCATCTTTCCTCTCCCCACTGGAAAGTTTGGATTTAAATGACATGTTCAACCAGATAGACCTACCAGACTCGTGCAGAACATTCCATCCAACAGGAACAGAATACACATTCTTCTCAAGCGAACATGGAAAATTCTCCTGGCTGGATCATATGTTAGGCCACAAAACAAGTCTTATAGATTTAAAAAGATTAAAATCATATTAAGCATCTTTTCCAACCACAGTGGTAAGAAGTTAGAAATCAATTACAGGAAACTGGAAAATTCACAAATATGCAAAGATTAAACAATACTACTAAACAACCATTGGGTAAAAAAAAAAAAAAGATATTAAAAGAGAAATCAAAAAAATACCCTGAGACAGATAAAAATGAAAATAAAACTTACCAAAACTTATGGTAATAGAGCAAAAGAAGTTATAAGAAGGAAGTTTATAGTAATAACTGCCTACATCAAAAAATAAGAAAGATCTCAAACAACCTGGATTTGCACCTCAAGGAACTAGAAAAAAAAAAGAACAAATAAAGTACAAAGTTAGTAGAAAGAAGCAAATAACAAAGATCAGAGTGGAAATAAAAGAGACAAAAATAACAATAAAAAAGATCACTGAAACTAAGAGATGGTTTTTTGAAAAGATAGACAAAATAGACAAGTTTTTAGCTAGACTCACCAGGAAAAAAAAGGGAGAGTACTCAAAATCAGAAATGAAAGAGGAGACATTACAACTGGCCACAGAAATACAAAGGATCATAGGAGACTGCTATGAATCATTATATGCTGACAATTAAATTGGACAATGTAGGAAAAAATGCATAAATTCCTAGAAATATATAACCTACCCAGACAGAACATGAAAAAAATAGAAAATCTAAACAGATCAATTACTCATAAGGAGATTGACTCAGTAATCAAAAACCTCACAACAAACAAAAGTTCAGGATCAGATGGCTTCAGTGTTAAATTCTACCAGATATTCAGAGAAGAATGAATAACAAACCTTTTAAACTCTTCCAAAAAATAGAAGATTATGGAACACTTTCAAACTCATTTTATAAGACCAGTATTTCTCTGATGCCAAAACCAGGCAAGGATGCAACAATAAAAGGAAATTATAGGGGTGCCTGGGTGGCTCAGTCGTTAAGCATCTGCCTTCCGTTCAGGTCATGATCCTAGGGTCCTGGGATCGAGCCCCACATTGGGCTCCCTGCTCCATGGGAAGCCTGCTTCTCCCTCTCCCACTCCCCCTGCTTGTGTTCCCTCTCCCCTTGTGTCTCTCTCTCTGTCAAATAAATAAATAAAATCTAAAAAAAAAAAAAAGAATGCTTAAAAAAAAAAAAGGAAATTATATGCCAATATCCCTGAGTACATAAATGCAAAAATCTTGAATAAAATATTAGGAAACTGAATTCAACAATACATTACAAGGATCCTAAACCATAATCAAGTCAGATTTATTCCAGGGATACAAGGATGGTTCAACATCCACAAATTAATTAATCTGATGTACCACATTCATAAAATAAAGGATAAAAATTGTATGATCATCTCAATAGATGCCAAAAAAGCATTTGACAAAATTCAACATCCATCTATGATAAAAAAAAAAAAATCCGAACCCAACAAACTGGATATAGAGGGAAGTTACCTCAATATAACAAAGGCCATAGAAGACAACCTCATCACTGACATCATACTCAATGGTGAAAACCTGAAAGCTTTTTCTCTAAGACTAGGATGTCCACTCTCATCACTTTTATTTAACATAGCATTGGAAGTCCTACCCAGAGTAATCAAATAAGGAAAGAAAAAAAAGGTATCCAAATAGGAAAGGAAGACATAAAATTATCAGTTCACAGACAATATAATGCTATATGTAGAAAACCTAAATATTACACACACACACACGCACACACACACCTGTTAGAACTAATGAGTAAATTCAGTAAAGTCGTAGGATAAAAAATCAACTCACAAAAATCAGTTGCATTTCTATTCACTAAAAACAGGCAATCTGAAAAGGAAATTAAGAAAACAATCCCATTTACAATAGCATCAAAAAGAATAAAATACTTAAGAATAAACTCAACAAAGGAGGGGATCATTCCCGGGGATGGAGCAAGATGGCGGAGGAGTAGGAGACCTGGATTTTGTCTGGTCTCAGGAATTCAGCTGGATAGGGATCAAACCATTCTGAACACCTACAAACTCAACAAGAGATCGAAGAAAAGAATAGCAACAACTCTCTGAACAGAAAAGCGACCACTTTCTGGAAGGTAGGACGTGCGGAGAAGTGAATCCGAGGCGATATTCGGGAGGATAGACGGTGGGGGAGGGGCCTCCCTCAGCCGCTTCTGGCAAGTGATAGAGCTGCGGAGCACAAAATCGGAACTTTTAGAAGTCTGCTCCGCTGAGGGATGTCGCTCCAGTGGCTAAGCAGGGGGTGGAAACTTCGCGGGACAGTGTGGTCTCAGGACCCTCAGGGTCACAGAAAGACCGGGGGTGCCTGAGTGCGGCAGAGCTCCCAGGTATCGGAGCGGGGAAGCGGGCTGCAGAGACGGAGCCGAGGCGCGGGCTCTCAGCTCGGGGTTGCCATAAACCATGATCCTCTGCACAGTCGGGCCACTGTTCCTCCAGCAGGGACCCAACAAGCGGCAGATCCGGGGAGACTGCCCTTCCTCCCCCAGGAGGAGAGGCGCGGGAGTGCACCGCAGGGATCTGCTGGGTTTGGAGACTCCACACGGGGTCGGGTGCCAGAGATAGAAACTCGCGGTCACAGGCCGGGTGAGCACGGAGTGCGGCCGGAGACCGGGGAGATGGGAGTGACTGACGGCTTTTCTCTAGGGGCTCACTGAGGAGCAGGGCCCGAGTTCTTGGCTCCTCTGGGGAGGAGATTGGGAGGCCCCCATTTTCACTCTCGGCCTCCTAAACTCTAAGGAAAGCTTGCAGGGAACAAAAGCTCCCGAGAGCAAACCCAAGCAGATTACTTAGCCCAGACCGGGCAAGGGCGGGGCAATTCCGCCTCCGGCAAAGACATTTGGGAACCACGGCAACAGGCCCCTCCCCCAGAAGATCAGCGAGAACAGCCAGCCAAGACCAAATTTACCGATCAACGAGAACGGCAGAACTCCAGCGCTAGGGAAATACTGCACATAGAATCCATGGCTTTTTTACCATGATTCTTTAGTCTTTCAAAGTTAATTTTTTTTTAACTTTTATTTTTTGAATTTTTCTTTTTCCCTTTTTCAACCAACATCTTATCAACCCCTTTTTTAAAAAACATTTTTATTTTTCATTTTTAGAGTCATATTCTATCCCTTCATAGTAGTTACCCGTATTTTTGGCATATATATATAAGTTGTTCTCTCTTTAAAATTTTGAGATAGTTTCTTCTAACAGATCAAAATATACCCGAAAACTCTAGTGTAAGGTTTTTTTCTACTCCCCTGCCTGATCACATTCTCTCCTTTTTTCTTTTTTTTTAAATCCTCTTCTTTCTTTTTTCAAACAACTTATCAATTCCTTTTATAAAATTTTTTATAATTTTCATCTTTACAGTCATATTCCATCCCTTCATCATATCAACCCTTATTTTTGTACATATGTAAGTTTTTCTTTCTTTAAAATTTGGGAGGCACTCTCTTCTAACAGACCAGAATACACCCAAAATCTACTGTGTGGCACTGATCTATGCACCAGCCTGATCATATTTGATCATATTCTGTTTTTTTTTGTTTTGTTCTGTTTTTGTTTGTTTTTATCTTTATCTTTATCTTTTCTTTTTCTTTTTTCTCTCTTTCCCTTTCTTTTCCCCCTGCTTCAGGTCTTTTCTGATTTGTTTAGAGTATATTTTCTGGGGACCTGTTACCCTGTTGTTGTTGTTGTTGTTGTTGTTACCCTGTTAGCATTTTGTTCTCTCATTAATCTATTCTCTGGACAGAATGACAAGACGGAAAAAATCACCTCAACAAAAAGAACAAGAGGTAGTACCGACTGCCAGGGACCTACTCAATACAGACATTAGTACGGTGTCGGATCTAGAGTTCAGAATCATCACTTTAAAGATACTAGCTGGGCTTCAAAAAGCATGGAAGTTACTACAGAAACCCTTTCTGGAGAAATAAAAGAACTAAAATCTAACCAAGTCGAAATCAAAAAGGCTATTAATGAGGTGCAATCAAATATAGGGGCGCTAACTGCTAGGATAAATGAGGCAGAAGAAAGAATCAGTGATATAGAAGACCAAATGATGGAAAATAAAGAAGCTGAGAAAAAGAGAGATGAACAACTACTGGATCACGAGGGCAGAATTCGAGAGATAAGTGATAACATAACACAAAACAACATTAGAATAATTGGGATCCCAGAAGAAGAAGAAAGAGAGAGAGGGGCAGAAAGTATATTGGAGCAAATTATAGCAGAGAATTTCCCTAATTTGGGGAAGGAAACAGGCATCAAAATCCAGGAAGCACAGACAACCCCTCTCAAAATCAATAAAAATAGGTCAACACCCCGACATCTAATAGTAAAACTTATGAGTCTCAGAGACAAAGAGAAAATCCTGAAAGCAGCTTGGGAGAAGAGATATGTAACCTACAATGGTAGAAACATTAGACTGGCAACAGACCCATCCACAGAGACCTGGCAGGCCAGGAGGGACTGGCATGATATATTCAGAGCACTAAATGAGAAAAATATGCAGCCAAGAATACTATATCCAGCTAGGCTGTCATTGAAAATAGAAGGAGAGATAAAAAGCTTCCAGGACAAACAAAAACTAAAGGAATTTGCAAACACGAAACCAGCCCTACAAGAAATCTTGAAAGGGGTCCTCTAAGCAAAGAGAGAGCCTAAAAGCAACATAGACCAGAAAGGAACACAGACAATATACAATAACAGTCACCTTACACGCAATACAATGGCACTAAATTCCTATCTTTCAATAGTTACCCTGAATGTAAATGGGCTAAATGCCCCAATCAAAAGACACAGGCTATCAGATTGGATTAAAAAATAAGACCCATTGATATGCTGTCTGGAAGAGACTCATTTTAGACCCAAAGACACCCCCAGGTTGAAAGTGAGGGGGTGGAAAACCATTAACCATGCTAATGGACATCAAAAAAAAGCTGGGGTGGCAATCCTTATATCAGACAAATTAGATTTTAAACCAAAGACTGTAATAAGAGATGAGGAAGGACACTATATCCTACTTAAAGGGTCTATCCAACAAGACGATCTAACAGTTGTAAATATCTATGCCCCTAACATGGGAGCAGCCAATTATATAAAGCAATTAATAACAAAAGCAAAGAAACACATTGACAACAACACAATAATAGTGGGGGACTTTAACACCCCCCTCGCTGAAATGGACAGATGATCTAAGCAAAAGATCAACAAGAAAATAAAGACTTTAAATGACACACTGGACCAAATGGACTTCACAGACATATTCAGAACATTCCATCCCAAAGCAACGGAATACACATTCTTCTCTAGTGCCCATGGAACGTTCTCCAGAATAGATCACATCCTAGGTCATAAATCAGGTCTCAACCAGTACCAAAAGATTGGGATCATTCCCTGCCTATTTTCAGACCACAATGCTTTGAAACTAGAACTCAATCACAAGAGGAAAGTCGGAAAGAACTCACATACATGGAGGCTAAAGAGCATCCTACTAAAGAATGAATGGGTCAACCAGGAAATTAAAGAAGAATTTTAAAAATTCATGGAAACCAATGAAAATGAAAACACAACTGTTCAAAATCTTTGGGATGCAACAAAGGCAGTCCTAAGAGGAAAGTTTATAGCAATACAAGCCTTTCTCAAGAAATAAGAAAGGTCTCAAGTACACAACCTAACCCTACACCTAAAGGAGCTGGAGAAAGAACAGCAAATAAAGCCTAAACCCAGCAGGAGAAGAGAAATAATAAAGATCAGAGCAGAAATCAATGAAATAGAAACAAAAAGAACAGTAGAACAGATCAATGAAACTAGCAGCTGGTTCTTTGAAAGAATTAACAAGATTGATAAACCCCTGGCCAGACTTATCAAAAAGAAAAGAGAAATGACCCAAATCAACAAAATCATGAATGAAAGAGGAGAGATCACAACCAACACCAAAGAAATACAAACAATTATAAGAACATATTATGAGCAACTCTATGCCAGCAAATTAGATAACCTGGAAGGACTGGATGCATTCCTAGAGATGTATCAACTACCAAAACTGAACCAGGAAGAAATAGAACACCTGAACAGACCTATAACCACTAAGGAAATTGAAGCAGTCATCAAAAATCTCCCAACAAACAAAAGCCCAGGGCCAGATGGCTTCCCAGGGGAATTCTACCAAACATTTCAAGAAGAATTAATGCCTATTCTTCTGAAACTGTTCCAAAAAATAGAAATGGAAGGAAAACTTCCAAACTCATTTTATGAGGCCAGCATTACCTTGATCCCAAAACCAGACAAAGACCCCATCAAAAAGGAGAATTACAGACCAATATCCCTGATGAACATGGATGCAAAAATTCTCACCAAAATACTAGCCAATAGGATCCAACAGTACATTAAAAGGATTATTCACCACGACCAAGTGGGATTTATCCCTGGGCTGCAAGGTTGGTTCAACATCCGCAAATTAATCAATGTGATACAATACATTAACAAAAGAAAGAACAAGAATCATATGATCCTCTCAATAGATGCAGAAAAAGCATTTGACAAAGTACAGCATCCTTTCTTGATCAAAACCCTTCAGAGTATAGGGATAAAGGGTACATACCTCAATATCATAAAAGCCATCTATGAAAAACCTACAGCGAATATCATTCTCAATGGGGAAAAACTGAGAGCTTTCCCCCTAAGGTCAGGAATGCGGCAGGGATGTCCACTATCACCACTGCTATTCAACATAGTATTAGAAGTCCTAGCCACAGCAATCAGACAACAAAAAGAAAACAAAGGCATACAAATTGGCAAAGAAGAAGTCAAACTCTCACTCTTTGCAGATGATATGATACTTTATGTGGAAAACCCAAAAGACTCCACCCCAAAACTGCTAGAACTCAGACAGGAATTCAGTCAAGTGGCAGGATATAAAATCAATGCACAGAAATCAGTGGCATTCCTATACACCAACAACAAGACAGAAGAAAGAGAAATTAAGGAGTCAATCCCATTTACAATTGCACCCAAAACCATAAGATACCTAGGAACAAATCTAACCAAAGAGGCAAAGGATCTGTACTCAGAAAACTATAAAATACTCATGAAAGAAATTGAGGAAGACACAAAGAAATGGAAAAACATTCCATGCTCATGGATTGGAAGAACAAATATTGTGAAGATGTCAATGCTACCTAGAGCAATCTACACATTCAATGCAATCCCCATGAAAATACCATCCACTTTTTTCAAAGAAATGGAACAAATAATCCTAAAATTTGTATGGAACCAGAAAAGACCCCGCATAGCCAGAGGAATGTTGAAAAAGAAAAGCAAAGCTGGCGGCATCACAATTCCGGACTTCCAGCTCTATTACAAAGCTGCCATCATCAAGACAGTATGGTACTGGCACAAAAACAGACACACAGATCAATGGAACAGAATAGAAAACCCAGAAATGGACCCTCAACTCTATGGTCAACTAATCTTCGACAAAGCAGGAAAGAATGTCCAATGGAAAAAAGACAGTCTCTTCAACAAATGGTGTTGGGAAAATTGGACGGCCACATGCAGAAGAATGAAACTGGACCATTTCCTTACACCACACACAAAAATAGACTCCAAATGGTTGAAAGACCTCAATGTGAGACAGGAGTCCATCAAAGTCCTAGAGGAGAACACAGGCAGCAACCTCTTCGACCTCAGCCGCAGCAACTTCTTCCTAGAAACATCGCCAAAGGCAAGGGAAGCAAGGGGAAAAATGAACTATTGGGACTTCATCAAGAGAAAAAGCTTTTGCAAAGCAAAGGAAACAGTCAACAAAACCAATAGACAACCGACAGAATGGGAGAAGATACTTGCAAATGACATATCAGATAAGGGCTAGTATCCAAAATCTATAAAGAACTCATCAAACTCAACACCCAAAGAACAAAGAATCCAATCAAGAAATGGGCAGAAGACATGAACAGACATTTCTGCAAAGAAGACATCCAAATGGCCAACAGACACATGAAAAAGTGCTCAACATGGCTCGGCATCAGGGAAATCCAAATCAAAACCTCAATGAGATACCACCTCACACCAGTCAGAATGGCTAAAATTAACAAGTCAGGAAACGACGATGTTGGCGGGGATGCGGAGAAAGGGGAACCCTCCTACACTGTTGGTGGGAATGCAAGCTGGTGCAGCAACTCCGGAAAACAGTATGGAGGTTCCTCAAAAAGTTGAAAATAGAGCTACCCTATGATCCAGCAATTGCACTACTGGGTATTTACCCCAAAGATACAAATGTAGGGATCCGAAGGGGTACGTGCACCCCGATGTTTATAGCAGCAATGTCCACAATAGCCAAACTGGAAAGAGCCAAGATGTCCAAAGACAGATGAATGGATAAGGAAGAGGTGGTATATATATACAATGGAATATTATGCAGCCATCAAAAGGAATGAGATCTTGCCATTTGCAACGATGTGGATGGAACTGGAGGGTATTATGCTGAGCGAAATAAGCCAAACAGAGAAAGACATGTATCATATGACCTCACTGATATGAGGAATTCTTAATCTCAGGAAACAAACTGAGGGTTGCTGGAGTGGGGAGTGGGGTGGATGCGATGGGGTGACTGGGTGATGGACACTGGGGAGGGTATGTACTATGGTGAGTGCTGTGAATTGTGCAAGACTGTTGAATCTCAGATCTGTACCTCTGAAACAAATAATGCAATATATGTTAAGAAAAAAAAAAAGAAGAAGAAGATAGCAGGAGGGGAAGAATGAAGGGGGTGGGAAATCGGAGGGGGAGACGAACCATGAGAGACGATAGACTCTGAAAAACAAACTGAGGGTTCTAGAGGGGAGGGGGGTGGGAGGATGGGTTAGCCTGGTGATTGGTATTAAGGAGGGCACGTTCTGCATGGAGCACTGGGTGTTATGCACAAACAATGAATCATGGAACACTACATCTAAAACTAATGATGTCATGTATGGTGATTAACATAACAATAAAAAATTAAAAAACTAAAAAAAAAAACCTCAACCAAGGAGGTAAAAGATTTGTACACTGCAAACTATACAACATTGCTGAAAAATTAATGAATATACAAATAAATAGAAATTCAGCCCATGTTCATGGGTTGGAAGACTTAATATTGTTTAAAGGTCCATACTACCCAGATAAGTCTATAAATTTATTCAATCCCATCAAAATCCCAATAAATTTTTTGCAAAAATAAAAATCCATCCTAAAACTCATGAGATCTCAAGGGAAGGGACCCCAAATAACAAAAACAATCTTGAAAAAGGAATAAAATTGGAGTCCTCACTCTTCCTGATTTCAAAACATTACAGTTACAGTCATCAAAACAGTGTGGTACTGCCATAATGTCAGACCACTGAAATAGAAGAAAGAACCCAAAAATAAACCTTCATATATGGTCAATGATTTTCAACAGGGCATCCAAGACTACACAATGGTACAAGGACAGTCTCCTCAACAAACGGTGCTATGAAATCTGGATATCTGCATGCAAAAGAACAACGATGGACCCTTACTTATACCATAGACAAAAATTAGTTAAGTCCAAATGTAAAGCTGAAACTGTAAAACTCTTAGAAGAAAACATAAGAAGAAAGCTTTATGACATTGAATTTGGCAGTGATTTCTTGGATACAACATCAAAAGCACTGGCAACAGAAGAAAAAAATAGATAAATTGGACTTCATTAAAATTAAAACATCAAAGGACTATATGAACAGAGTGAAATGGCAGCCTATGGAATAAGAGAAAATATTTGTAATCCATAGATCTGATAGGGGGTTAGCATCTAGAATTATAAAGAACTCCTACAGCTCAACAACAACAAAATATCCAATTAAAAAATGGGAAGGGGCGCCTGGGTGGCTCAGCCATTAAGCGGCTGCCTTCAGCTCAGGTCACGATCCCAGGGTCCTGGGATCGAGCCCCACATCGGGCGCCCTGCTCCAGGAAGCCTGCTTCTCGCTCTCCCACTCTCCCTGCTTGTGTTCCCACTCTCCCTGCTTGTGTTCCCTCTCTCACTGTGTCTATGTCAAATAAATAAATAAAATCTTTAAAAAAAATAAAATAAAATAGAAAAATAAAAATAAATAAAAATAAATAAAAAATGGGAAAAGGAGACTTCCAGTGTCCAGTTCAACAACTACAGAGCTGAACAGACTGAAAAATCAACAACTCTTCTTGGATCAGTAAGAGAGGTGAGGTCAAAAGGCAGATCACTGTCCCCAAAACTGGAGAGACAGGTGGGCAGATATAAGGAATCATGGCCAACTGCACCAGACACCCACATGTGGGAACCAATGTGAGAACTAGTGTTAGGGCAGGGGAAGAGTGGGGAGGAAACCCTGAACTGTAATTGACAAATTTCTGGAGACTCAGCGTGGACAACTCTAGAGTTTAAAACACCAAGGGAATCCCATCATAGAGGAGCTCCCTCACTTTTGTGAGTTTGACCTCCAGGCTCTCATAGTATATGTCAGAAGAAAATTCTTCCATGCTTCCAGCAAAGGGTGGAGGAATGGAACCATTCGAAATATGCCAGAATATTCTATTACTCTTAATAAGACCTGCACTCAGGAAAAATAGTAAACCAGAGCCTAACTTGCTGGAAGATTGGCAGAGCCAGGCCAGATAGTGTATCTCACTGAAAGACTCTGATGAGCACTGGGTGTTATAAGCAACTAATGAATCATTGAACACTACATCAAAAACTAATGATGTACTGTATGGTGACTAACATAACATAATAAAAAAAAAAGTAGCATGTAAGAAAAGAGGGGCATGTAAGCACAGAGATGTAAATCCTAACAAAGAATCAAAAAGAAAGGTTAGAGATTAAAAACACTGTAACAGAAATGAAGAATGCCTTTGATGGTTTCAGGGTAGACTAGACAGAGGTAGACATCTCTGAGTTTGAAGATACATCAGTAGAAACCCCCAAAATTAAAAAGCAAAGAGAACAAATACTGAAAAGAACAGAATATCTAAGGACTGTGGGACAACTAAAAAGGTGTGACATGCACATAATGGGAATACCAGAAGGAAAAGAAAAGGGAACAGGAGAAATATTTGAAACAATAGTTCCCCAAATTAATGTCAGACACCAAACCATAGGTCCAAATAGCTCAAAGAACACCAATCAGGATAAATGTGAAAAACAAAAACTAAACCTAGGCATATCATTTTCAAATTATAGAAAGTCAAAGATAGCAAAAAGAATTCTGAAAGAAGCCAAACAAGGAGAAAAAAAAAAAAAAACTTACCTATATAGGAACAAAGATAAGAATTGCATGCAATTTCTCCTCAGAAACCATCCAGTCACTAAGAGAATGGAGTGAAATATCTAAATTGTTGAGAGGAAGAAAAAAAAACCCACCAATCTAGAATTCTATACCCTGAGAAATTGCCCTTCAAAAACAAAGGAGAAATACACTTTTTCAGACAAACAAAAATTGAGGAAAGCTTTTGACAGTTTGCATGCTTTGCAAAAACATTAAAAGTTCTTCAGAGAGAAGGGAAATGATCCAAGTCAGAAACTCAAATCTACATAAAATAAGAAAGAATTTGTGAAGGTGAAATAAAAACTTTTGTTTTTCTTATCCTTGATTGATCTAAGATAAATTTTTCAAAATAATAGTAACAATAATACATTTGATTATATTTACTTATGTGTGCTTATACATAAGTCAAATGAATAAAGGCAATAATACAAGGATAGGAAGGAGAATTAGGATTAATTTGTTATTATCAGTATCTGCACTACCCGTGAAGTGATACAGTGTTATTTGAAAGTGGACTCGGATTGGTTGTAAATGTATATTGCAAACTCTATTATGGGTCTGTTCAGGTTTTCTATTTCTTCCTGTTTCAGTTTTGGTAGTTTATATGTTTCTAGGAATGTATCCATTTCTTCCTGATTGCCTAATTTGTTCGCATATAATTGCTCATATCATTCTCTTATAATTGTTTGTATAGAAATGCAACAGATTTCTTTACATTGATTTTGTGTCCTGTGACTTTGCTAAATTTGTGTTTCAGTTCTAGCAATATTTTGGTAACGTCTTTTGGGTTTTCTATATAGAGTATCATGTCATCTGCAAATAGTGAAAGTTTTACGTCTTCTTGGTCAATTTATTTCTTTTTGTTGTCTGACTGCTGTGTCTAGGACTTCTAGTACTATGTTAAATAACAGTGGTAAGAGTGGACATACCTGTCTGTTCCTGACCATAGAGAAAAGCTCTGTTTTTCCCCATTGAGTATATTAGCTGTAGGTTTTTTGTGTATGGCCTTTATTATGTTGAGGTATGTTCCCCCTCAACTACTTTGCTGAGGGTTTTTATCATGAATGGATGTTTTACTTTGTCAAATCCTTTTTCTGCATCTATTGAAATGATCATATGGTTCTTATCCTTTCTTTTATTAATGTGGTGTATCATGTTGATTGTTTGCAAATATTGAACCACCCTCTCAACCCAGGGTGCAAATAAATCCCACTTGATTGTGGTGAATGATTCTTTTAATGTATTGTTGGATTCAGTTTGCTAGTATTTTATTGAGAATTTTTGCATCTCTGTTCATCAGGTATATTGGCCTATAGTTCTCTTTTCTAGTGGGATCTTTGTCTGGTTTTGGTATCAGGGTAATACTGGCCTCATAGAATGAATTTGGAAGTTTTCCTTCCTTTTCTACTTTTTTGAATAGTTTGAGAATACGTATTAACTCTTCTTTAAATAGAATTCACTGTGAAGCCATCTGGCCCTGGGCTTTTCTTTGTTTGGAGAATTTTTTTATTAGTAATTCAGTTATTTTGCCAGTTATCAGTCTGTTCAAGTTTTATATTTCTTCCTGTTTTAGTTTTGGTAGTTTATATGTTTCTAGGAATTTCTCCATTTCTTCCAGGTTATCCAATTTGTTGGCATATCATTTTTCATAATATTCTCTTATAATTGTATTTCTATGGTGTTGGTTTTTATTTCTCTTCTCTCACTTGTGATTTTATTTATTTGGATCCTTTCTTTTTGATAAATCTGCTTAGGAGCTTATCAATTTTATTAATTTTTTTCAAAGAACTAGCTCCTGGTTTCATTAATGTGCTCTGCTGTTTTTTTAGTTTCTATGTCATTTATTTCTCCTCTAATCTTTATTATTTACTTCCTTCTGCTGGTTTTAGGTTTGGTTTGTTGTTCTTTTTCTAGCTTCTTTAGGTATAAGGTTAAATTATTTATTTGGAATTTTTCTTGCCTCTTGAGGTAGGTAACGCTATATACTTCCTTCTTAGGACCACTTTTGCTGCATCCCAAAGGTTTTGGACATTTGTGTTTTCATTTTCATTTGTTTTAATGTATTTTTTTATTTCTTCTTTGATTTCCTGACCCATTCACTGTTTAGTAGCATCTTGTTTAAGATGTATTTGTGGTCTTTCCAAATTTTTTCATGTGGTTGACTTCAAGTTTAATAGCATTGTGGTCAGAAAAGATGCATTGGTATGATTTCAATCTTTTTGTATTTGTTGAGGTCTGATTTGTGATCCAGTATGTGATCTATTCTGGAGAATGTCCCATGTGCACTTGAAAAGAATGTGTGTTCTGCTGATGAAACCCACTTTAAATAAAAAGACACATATAGATGAAAAATTAAATGGATGGACCAAAATATACTATGCCAACGCTAATCAAAAGAAAGCAGAAGTGGTTATATTAATTTCAGACAGAGCAGACTTCAGAGCAAGGGAAGTTATCAAGGATAAAGAGAGGCATTACATAATGATAAAAGGGTCAATTTTCCAAGAAGGCAAACAACCCTTAACGTGTATGCACCTAACAACAGAGCGTCAAACTACATGAGGCAAAAACTGATAGAACTGCAAGGAGAAACAGATTAATCCACTATCATAGTTGGAGACTTCAACACTCCTGAATCAGGAATGGACAGATCCAGCAGGCAGAGATTCAGTAAAGACAGAGTTGAATTCAACAACACCATCAATCACCTGATATAACTTACATCTATAAACTACTACATCCCACAACAGCAGAAAATACATTTTTCTTTTATGGTTTTGTTTTGTTTTGTTTTGTTTTTACTTAAATTCAATTTAGTTAACATAAAGTGTATTGATAGTTTCAGGGGTAGAATTCAGTGATTCATCAGTTGCATATAACACCCAGTGCTCATTACATCAAGTGCCCTCCTTAATGTGCATCAGCCAATTACCCCATCCCCTCCCTTCCAGCAACCCTCAATTTGTTTTCTATAGTTAAGGGTCTCTTATGGTTTGTCTCCCTCTCTGTTTTTATCTTATTTTATTTTTCCTTCCCTTCCTCTATGCTCATCTGTTTTGTTTCTTAAATCCTACATATGAGTAAAATCATATGGTATTTGTCTTTCTGTGACTGACCTATTTCACTTAGCACAATACCCTCTAGTTCCATCCACATCATTGCAAATGGCAAGATTTCATTCTTTTTGATGGCTGGGTAATATTCCATGGACATCTGGGCTCTTTCCATATTTTGACTATTGTAAACATTGCTGTTATAAACATTGGGGTTCAGGTGCCCCTTCAAATCACTATATTTGTATCCTTTGGATAAATACCTAGTAGTGCAATTTGCAGGTCATAGGTTAGTTCTATTTTTAACTTTTTGAGGAACCTCTATACTGTTTTCCAGAGTGGCTGCACCAGTTCACGTTCCCACCAACAGTGTAAGAGGGTTCCCGCTTTCTCCGCATCCTCACCAACATCTGTTGCTTCCTGAGTTGTTCATTTTAGCCATTCTGACTGGTGTGAGGTGGTATCTCATTGTGGTTTTGATTTGTACTTCCCTGATGCCTTGATTTCTCTTTCTGCTGCTTCATCATTAGTGTACAGAAGTGCAACTGACTTCTGTGCATTGATTTTATATCTTGTGATTTTGCTGAATTCCTGTATCAGTTCTAGCAATTTTTTGGTGGAGTCTTTCAGGTTTTCTACAGAGTATCATGTCGTCTATAAAAAGTGAAAGTTTGATTTCTTCTTTGCCTATTTGGATGCCTTTTATTTCTTTTTGTTGTCTGATTGCTGAGGCTAGGACTTTCAGTACTATGTTGAAAAACAGTGGTAAGAGTGGACATCCCTGTCATGTTCCTGACTTTAGGGGAAAAGCTCTGTTTTTCCCCATTGAGGATGATATTCTCTGTGGGTCTTTCCTATATGACCTTTGTGATGTTGAGTTATGTTCCCTCTACCCCTACATTGTGGAGGGTTTTTATCAAGAAAGCAACCCAGTAATAAATCCCACTTGGTCGTGCTGAATAATACTTTTAATGTACTGTTGGATCCTATTAGCTAGTATCTTGGTGAGAATTTTTCCATCCATGTTCATCAGGGATATTGGTCTGTAATTCAACTTTATAGTGGGATCTTTGGTTTTGAGATGTAGGTAATGCCAGCCTCATAGAATGAGTTTGGAAGTGTTCCTTCATTTCTCTTTTTTGGAACAGTTTCAGAAGAATGGGTATCAATTCTTCTTTAAATGTTTGGTAGAATTCCCCTGGGAAGCCATCTGGCCCTGGACTCTTGTTTTTTGGGAGATTTTTGACTACTGATTCAATTTCTTTGTCGGTTATGGGTCTGTTCAGGTTTTCTATTTCTTCCTGTTTCAGTTTTGGTAGTTTATATGTGTCTAGGAATGCATCCATTTCTTCCAGATTGCCTAATTTATTGGCATATAATTGCTCATAATAGTCTCTTATAATTGTTTATGTTTCTTCAGTGTTGGCTGTGATCTCTCCTCTTTCATTCATAATTTTATTTATTTGGGTCCTTTCTCTTTTCTTTTTGATAAGTCTGCCTAGGGGTTTATCAATCTTTTTAATTCTTTCAAAGAACCAGCTCCCGGTTTCATTGAGCTGTTCTACTGGGTTTTTTTATTTCTATATCATTGATTGCTGCTCTAATCTGTATTATTTCTCTTCTCCTGCTGGATTTGGGCTTTATTTGCTATTCTTTTTCTAGGTCCTTAAGGTGTAAGGTTAAATTGTTTATTTGGGATTTTTTTGCTTCTTGAGGAAGGCCTGTATTGCTATATCCTTCCCTCTTAGGACCACCTTTGCTGCATTCCAAAGGTTTTGAACTGCTGTGTTTTCATTTTCATTTGCTTCCATGTATTTTTTTTAATTCTTTAATTTCTTGGTTGACCCATTCATTCTTTAGTAGGATGTTTTTTAACCTCCATGTATTTGTGGTCCTTCTAAATTTCTTCTTGTGGTTGTCTTCACGTTTCATAGCACTGTGGTCTGAAAATATGCATGGTATTATCTCAATCTTTTTGTATTTGTTGAGTCCTGGTTTGTGACCCAATATGTGATCTATTCTGGAGAATGTTCAATGTGCACCCTAGAAGAATGTATTCTGCTGCTTTAGGATGAAAAGCTCTGAATATATCAGCGAAGTCCATCTGGTCCAGTGTATCATTCAAAGCCCTTGTTTCCTTTTTGGTCTTCTGCTTAGATGATCTGTTCATTGCTGTGAGTGGGGTGCTAAAGTCCCCTACTATTACTGTATTATTATCAATGAGTTTCTTTTTTTTTTTAATTTTTTTTTTAAGATTTTATTTATTTATTTGAGAGAGAGAGAGAATGAGAGACAGAGAGCATGAGAGGGAGGAGGGTCAGAGGGAGAAGCAGACTCCCCACCGAGCAGGGAGCCTGATGTGGGACTCGATCCTGGGATTCCAGGATCACGACCTGAGCCGAAGGCAGTTGCCCAACCAACTGAGCCACCCAGGCGCCCTATCAATGAGTTTCTTTAAGTTTGTTATTAATTGGTTTATATATTTGGCTGCTCCCAAGTTATAGGGCATATTTACAATTATTATATCTTCTTGTTGGATAGACCCCTTTATTATAATATAGTGTCCTTCTTCATCTCTTAGTACAGTCTTTGTTTAAAATCTAGTTTGTTTGATATAAGAATGGCTACTCCAGGTTTTTTTGATGTCCATGAGTATGATAAATAGTTCTCCACCCCCTCACTTTCAATCTAGAGGTGTTTTGGGGTCTAAAAATGAGTTTCTTATAAGCAGCATATAAATGGGTCTTTTTTTTTTTAATCCATTCTAATACCCTATGTCTTTTGATTGGATCATTAATCCATTTACATTCAGAGTAATTATTGAAAGATATGAAGTTAGTGCCACTGTGTTACCTATAAAGTTGCTGTTCTTGTAGGTTGTCTCTGTTCCTTTCTGGTCTTTGTTAATTTTGGTCTCTCTTTCTGCTCAAAGGGTCCCATTATTATTTCTTGCAGGGCTGGTTTAGTGTTCAGAAATTCCTTTAGTTTTTGTTTGTGTTGGAAACTCTCTCTCTCCTATTCTGAATGACGGCCTTGCTGGATAAAGTATTCTTGGCTGCATATTTTTCCACTTAGCACATTGAATACATCATGCCAGTCCTTTCTGGCCTGCCAGGTCTCTGTGGACAGGTCTGCTGCCCTTATGTGTCTACCCTTATAGTTTAAGGACCTCTTATCTTGAGCTGCTTTCAGGATTTTCTCTTTATCTTTGTAATTTGCAAGCTTCACTATAATATGTTGAGGTGTTGACCTATTTTTGTTCATTTTGAGGGGAGTTCTCTGTGCCTCTTGGACTTGAATGCCTATTTCCTTCCCCAGATTAAGGAAGCTCTCAGCTATAATTTGTTCAAATAAATTTTCTGCCCCCTTTTCCCACTCTTCTTCTTCTGGGACTCCTATAATATGGATCTAAAATCAATAATCTAATTTCTGCATTAGGAATCTAGAAAAAGAACCAACTACATTCAAAGTAAGCATAAGAAAAGAAAAATAAGAGCCCAAAGCAATCCACAGATTCAATGCAATCCCTATCAAAATTCCAATGACATTTTTCACAAAATGGAAAAAACAATTCTAAAATTTTTACAAAATCACAAAAGACGCTGAATAGCCAAAGCAATCTTGAGAAAGAAGAACAAAGTTGGAGGCATCACACTTCCTGATTTCAAACTATAATACAAAGCTATTCTAGTCAAAATAGTATGGTACTGGCATAAAAGCAGACACATAGACCAATCGAAAACAATGAGGAGTCCAGAAATAAGGCCATGCATATATGGTCATAATCTTTGACAAGGGTGTCAAGAATACACAATGGGGGAAGGATAGTCTCTTCAATAAATGGTTCTGGGAAAACTGCATATCCACATGCAAAAGACTGAAATTGGACCTTTATATTACACCATACACAAAATGAATTAAAGATTTAAATGTAAGACCCAAAACAACTCCTAGAAGAAAACATAAGAGAAAAATCCTTGATGTTGGTCTTGGCAATGATTTCTTAGATATAGCAACAAAAATATAGCCAACACAAGCAAACTCAAACAAGTGGAACTACATCAAACTAAAAACCCATCGTAAGCTAAGGAAATAATAAAATGAAAAGGCAACCTCATGCCATTCACAAAAATTAACCTGAAATGGATCGTAGATCTAAATGTAAAAGTTAGCTCTAAAAGAAAACAGAAGATTTTGGAGTGGGCCAAAAATGTTTTTGATAGGACACAAAAATCAAAAATCATAAAAGAAAAAATTTGATAAATTGGATCTCATCAAAATTAAAAACTCCTCACTATTATGTAAAAATTAGATGCATCTTCAAGTCCCACACCTTCAGCTCTGTTTGATTACTTGAGGTTAACTTGCCCAGAAAGCTTCTGTCTCAGTCCCGGTCATTTAAGGTGAAACTTGAGGCTGACACATGCACTGTAACACATGGCAATACATTCTAAGCAAGTGTATAATGCACTACAAGAACTGCTATTTAATGGATTGCTTTGAAAAGAACAAAGAATCTTTTTGGAATCTGTGGAGTTCTCCAGGCTTATATTTATTGTCCTAACAGTTGGACTTGTTTCCTGGAGAGTCTTTGAGGTCTTGTCCCACATCTTACAGCTGGAAAGAAGGAGGCGAAAGGAGACAAGAGTCAGGAAAGATGGACAAGAGGACAGGAGAGAAGGGCAAATAGGTACCACGCATCACCTGACAGACCAGAAGGGGATCCAAAGAGGGAAGAGGGTAAAGACAAAAACTAGTGTTCCTAAGACTGGGACCCCAGGCACATGGCTGAGAGATGGGGCTCTCCCTGCCCCATGCCAGAAGAGAATAACTAGCTTGCCCTGGTCCAGGGAGTGAACACCATGAGGGACTCTTTTCTGGCAAGAGTCAGGACTCCTTGTGGACTGTGGGAATGGGAACTGTCTGCCTTCTTCCCACAGTACTGGGCAAGTAAGACTCTGAAAGTCAAATTCAGCAAATACTAGGGCATTAAAATGGATATAGTCCTGCCCTCAAGACAGTCAAGTGGAAAGACATATATAAACCCACCAAGATAAAATTACAAACCAGCATAAGCGCTACAGAGAAAAAGAAGAAGATGTTTCTAATTTAGATTCACATTATCAGATGTTGCCAATACAGGGCCCCAGGAGGGACACAAGCCTACCCCAATCACCTACCTGCGATTCAGCTCTGTGTCCTCTCTCTGGCAGCCCCCTCAGCTGAGATTCAGGGCCAAGGCATGTCCTAGCTGCCATCACTAACTGGGAGCCGGTGGGGGAGACAAATGGATCCCTCCCACACAGCATGGCAAAATACTTACAGCAAGGAGTGCCTGGGTGGCTCAGATGGTTAAGTGTCTGCCTTCAGCTCAGGTCATGATCCCAGGGTCCTGGGATCGAGTCCCTCATCGGGCTCCCTGCTAGGCGGGGAGCCTGCTTCTCCCTCTGCTTCTCTCTCTCTCTCTCTCTCTCTGACTCTCATGAATAAATAAATAAAACATTTAAAAAAAAATACTTACAGCAAAAGGGGCTTGGCCAGAGGAAGACTGGGGTCCAGCACATGTTATATAAATAAATAAATGGCCTTCCCACTTCTCATCACCAAAAGAACATGTGAAAATAAAATCTTAAAAATTCACTTAGCAATAATAGTAATAATAATAATTAAACTCCTGTTCTTCTAAAAATATCATTAAGAAAATGAAAGGGCAAGCCACAGAGTGGGAGAAAATATTTACAATATATATATATTTGAAAAAGGACTTGTGTCTGGATAGATTTTTTTAAAGGGAAAAAACTCTTATAACTCTAAATAAGACAATACCCAATTAAAAAATGAGCAAAAAAAAAAAAAAACATGTGAACAGACACTTCACAGAAGATTTATATAAATGGCCAATAAGTACATGGAAAGATACCCAATATCACTGGTCATTAGAAAAGTGCAAATCAAAATCAAAATGAGGAGGTACCACTACATACCCAAGAGAATAGCTAGTATTAAGAAGACTGACAATATCAAGCATTGGGATGGATGTAGAGCACCTGGAACTCTCAAAAATTGCCAGTGGGAATATAAAATGCCAAAATCACTTTGAAAAATCGTTTGGCCTTTTCTTTTAAGGTTACTTATAGCAATATGACTCAGAAGTCACACCCATAGGTATCTACCTAAGAGAAATGAAAGTATAGGTCCACACAAAATCTCACACAAGGAATGTTCATGACAGCTTTATTCATCTTAGCCAAAAACTGGAAACAACCCAAATGTCCACCAACAGATAAATGAATGAACAAATTGGGGTATATACATACATATAAATGGAAACGAGTCAGAAAAAATAAATTAACACACATGACCTGGATAAATCTCAAAAACATTATGCTAAGAGAGAAAAGCCAGACATAAAAGAATACTTACTGCATGATTCTACTTGCAGGAAGCTCTAGAAATGGCGAATCTAATCTGTAGTGGCAGAAAGATCAGTGGGCACAAAGAAACATTTGGAGTAATGGAAGTGGTCTATATTTGAACGTGGTAACAATGTACACCTGGGTGTAAACATTTGTCCACACTCACAGAACTGCACATCAAAAAAATGGGTGCACTTCATTGTATGCATATTATACTTCAAAGAAGTTGTTTTAAAAAAAAAAAAAAAAATCCCAGGTCTGGTGACTTAAAGCATGACACTGCTAAAATAAGCAAGTCAGAAGAATTTTCTCAGTGAGAAAATAGAGCTGAAAATTGCCTATTGCCTCCTGCTAGCTCCACCCTCTGTGGGCACCTTCTCCCAATGAGACCCAGATTTATGTTCTTGAGCTGCCTACACAGAAAATGGCACTTCTGTACAATAGTCCTTAAAATATATAAAGGGAAATAGTATGTTGTAACAAGCCCTAGACTGAGGAATCAAAAGCCCCTCAGTGCTGCCCCTGACCAGCCAAGCAGCCTAGGTCAAGGAAGTAGCTTCAAATCGGTGACCCCTGGACTCCTTATCTGCAAACTTAGGGTAACCACCAAGAGCCCTGGTGGCTTTTGAGAGGGCAGCACACTGGGATGATGAGGCAGGAGCCACACCAAAGGGGATTTCGAAGGGAGTTTCTGAAGAATAAAATGCTTTTTGTTTCTGATGTTTCATCCAGCTTGACTGGAGTCCTTTTTTTTTTTAATTTTTTATTGTTATGTTAATCACAATACATTACATCATTAGTTTTTGATGTAGTGTTCCATGATTCATTGTTTGTGCATAACAACCAGTGCTCCATGCAGAACGTGCCCTCTTTAATACCCATCACCAGGCTAACCCATCCCCCCACCCCTCCCCTCTAGAACCCTCAGTTTGTTTCTCAGAGTCCATAGTCTCTCATGGTTCGTCTCCCCCTCCGATTTCCCCCCTTCATCCTTCCCCTCCTGCTATCTTCTTTTTTTTTAACATGTAATGTATTATTTGTTTCAGAGGTACAGGTCTATGATTCAACAGTGTTGCACAATTCACAGTGCTCACCATAGCACATACCCTCCCCAGTGTCCATCATCGAGCCACCCCATCCCTCCCACCCCACCCCCCACTCCAGCACCCCTCAGTTTGTTTCCTGAGATTAAGAATTCCTCATATCAGTGAGGTCATATGATACATTTGACTGGAGTCCTTAACAACAGGATATGGTTTGACTTAATCAAGAAAACAGGCATGTGAGCCCACTGACAGTTGTTAAGGGCTGAGCAGTTGTAAAAGATTGGCACTTTGTCCCCCTCCCGTATCTTCTCGCTTCTCCGATTTCCTCACCTGATCTTGACAAGATAGCTCTCTCCTGGACATCTGTGCTGCACTCAGAACAGGCAGGCCCCAAGGGCTGCCTTATTAAGTAGTGAGTCCATTCCTTTCCTCCAGCCCTGTTCCCTCTTTCCAGGATAATGTCAACAGCTGTGTGATGTAATCCATGTTGGAGCCAGCAGTCTGCAGCACCTACAATCACATTGTATCAAATTATTTTAAAATTCAATGTCATTCCCAGAAGCAGGACTGTAGCACTTTGTGGGGGAGGGTACTTGCCAGGGGCCCACCTCCAAGCACCCTCATTTCAGAGTCCCTAGCCCAGCACCTCCCCGTACACCTTCGTTATTTTGCCAGAATATTTTTTTAAAGGTTTTATTTATTTATTTGAGAGAGTGAGAGCACTAGAGAGAGAGAGCAAGCATTAGTGGGGGGCAGAGGGAGAGGGAGAAGCAGGCTTCCTGCAGAGCAGGGAGCCTGATGTGGGGCTCGATCCCAGGACCCTAAGATCATGACCTGAGCCGAAGGCAGATGTTTAACGGACTAAGCCACCCAGGCGCCCTTGCCAGAATATTTTGCTGTATTTACTTATCACCCAACTAATTTTCTTTAAATCAACTTTGATTCAGTTTATTATTCTTTAACTTAGCCCATTCTAAATAATAACTGTGAAATCATGGGTGTGATGTGTTAATAATACATTTTTCTAATTTTAAAAAATTACATATTTATAATTCATATATACATTTTTATATATTTATATATAATATAAATATTATATATATATAATTACATATATATAGTCCACCCCACCAGGGTTCCACATATCTCACTTTGGGTAACACCTCCTAAAGGCACCACCATGATCCAAGCCTACACCTCAACATTGCAATAACACTCATCAATCCAGACCCCATTTTTTGGTTTTGGGTTTGTTTGGTTTTTGTTTTTCTTTTTTTTTAGGGCGAGAGAGTAAGAACAAGGGAGGGGAGGGGTAGAGGGAGAGGGAAAGAGAGAACTTTAAGCAGGCTTAGACCCAGCGCAGAGATTGACATGGGTCTGGATCTCACAACCCTGAGATCATGACTTGAGCAGAAATCAAGAGCCAGACACTGAACCGACCGAGCCACCCAGGTGCCCCACAGACCCCATTTTTTAAATAAAGCTACAGCTGTATGCGCTCAGTTTGGATTGAGGTTACTGCTTGTAGGGGGTTATATTAGTTTCCTAGGGCTTCCATAACCAAGTACCACAGACTGGCAGGCTTAAACAATAGAAACTTATTTCTTCATAGTTCTGAGGCTGGAAGTCTGAGATCGAGGTGTCAGCAGGGTTAGCTTCTTCTGAGGCCTCTCTCCTTAACTTGTAGATTCTGTCTTGTTACTGTGTCCTTGTAAGGTCTTCCCTTTGTGTCTGTCTGTGTCCTAATCTCCTCTTGTTATAAGAATACCAGTCATACTGGATTAGGGCCCACCCATATGACCTTGATTAACTTTTATTATCTCTTTATTAGTTTTTTTTTTAAGTTTTTATTTTAATTCCAGTTAGTTAACACACTGTAATATTAGTTTCATCTTTACAATATAGTGATTCAATAATTCCATACATCACCCAGTGGCCATCATAACAAGTGCCCTCCTTCATCCCCATCACCTATTTCACCCATCCCCCCACCCCACCCCCTCTGGTAACCATCAGTTTGTTCTCTAGAGTTAAGAGTCTGTTTCTTGTTTTGCCTCTCTGTCTCTTATTTTTCCCCTTTGCTCATTTGTTTCTTAAATTCCAATATGAGTGAAATTGTATGGTATTTGTCTTTCTCTGACTTATTTCACTTAGCATTACACTCTCTAGCACCATCCATGTCATTGCAAATGACAAGATTTCATTCTTCTTTATGGCTGAATAATATTCCAATGTGTATATATACCACATCCTCTTTTTCCATTCATCAGTCGATGGACACATGGGCTACTTCCATAATTTGGCTATGGTAAATAATGGTGGTATACACATAGGGGGACATGTATCCCTTTGAATCAGTATTTTTGTATTCTTTGGGTAAATATCCAGTAGTTCAATTGCTCGATCATAGGGAGTTCTATTTTTTTTTCTGATTCCTTTTGTTTATTCTTTTTTTAAAATTTTTATTGTTATGTTAATCATCATACATTACATCATTAGTTTTTGATGTAGTGTTCCATGATTCATTGTTTGTGCATAACATCCAGTGCTCCATGCAGAATGTGCCCTCTTTAATACCCATCACCAGGCTAATCCATCCTCCCACCCCCCCTCCCCTCTAGAACCCTCAGTTTGTTTTTCAGAGTCCATCGTCTCTCATGGTTTGTCTCCCCCTCCGATTTCCCCCCCTTCATTCTTCCCCTCCTGGGAGTTCTATTTTTAACTTTTGAGGAAACTCCACATTGTTTTCCAGGGTGACTGCACCAGTTTGCATTCCTACCAACAGTGCATGAGTGTTCCTTTTTCTCCACATGCTTGCCAACACCTGTTGTTTCTTGTGTTGTTGATTTTAGCTCTTCTGACAGGTGTAAGGTGGTATCTCATTGTGGTTTTGATTTGCATTTCCCTGATGGTAAGTGATGTAACTTTTATTACCTCTTTAAAGGCCCAATCTCCAAATACAGTCACATTCTCAAGTACTGGGTGTTAGGACTTCAATGTATGAATTTGGAGGAACACAATTTATCCCATAACAGGGTTTATGCAGGATGGGCAAGAATGGTGACTTAGGGGAATGGCTGGGAGAATCAGATTGCAGGGGATTTCAAAGGGAAAGCTAAGCTTTGAAAATGAAATGAGGAACAAAAAAAGCAACAAGTGAAAAAGAGGGCCCAAACAACAACAAAACAAATAAACAAACAACAACAACAAAAAAAAAAAACAGGTCCAAACATCTGAAGACATTATTCATGGCCAAGAAGTGTTTATATACCAAAAGACTGATGAGTTCCTAGAACATTCCAAATCGAGTCAAAACAACCCAAAAGTTGTTTAGTTACAACTGAAATTAGGAAGGCATAAACAACAGATCAGATGGTCCTTGTCCAAAGACAATGTGTGTAGGGTGTCTCAGGAGGTAAGACAGAAACACATGTGTCTGTGTATCTCAGGCACTGTCCAGAAGCAAGGTGTAAGGTGTGAGGGTCAGGGCGGATGGTGGTGGAGTGGGTTGGTGACTTACCCAGGAACACCAGTATCTGGAGCGACCTTAGTGTAGAGCCAGATGCATCAGGACAGCCCAGCCTGATGTTGCTATTAGGATGACCCCGCTGACTGCCCCGCCTACAAAAGTCTGACACTGGTGGGGAAATGTGTCCATCAGTGAGCACAGGTCCAGTTAGCTTGATATGCAATGTTTTTCATGTTTTATCCATCAGTCTCCTATAAGCATGGTTAGCAGGGCAATTAGGACTACTCCCAAATATTCCAGTTCTCTCCTTCCAAGAACCTGCTAGAATTGCATTTCCCTACTCCTCTGAAATTAGGTGTATCAACTTGACTTGCTTTGGCCAATGAAAAGTGAATTAGTGAACCCTAATGTAAACTATAGACTCTGGGTAGTAATGATTTGTCAGTGTAGGTTCATCAATTGCAACAAATGTACCCCTCTGATGGGGGATGTTGATAATGGGAAAGGGTTGGCATGTGTAAAGGCACAGGTAGATGAGAAATCTATCTTCCACTCAATTTTGTGGCGAACCTAAAACTGCTCTAAAAAAATAAAATCTATTTTTTAAGATTTATTTATTTATTTGAGAGAGAGAGAGTGCGTGGGTGGGGAGGAGCAGAGGGAGAGAATCTTCAAGCAGGCTCCCTGCTGAGCGTGGAGCCTGACACAGGGCTCCATCCCAGGACCCATGAGATCATGATCTGAACCAAAACCAAGAGTCAGACACTCAACCAACTGAGCCACCCAGGTGCCCCTAAAGTCCATTTTTTTTTTCAGTGAGTGGAAATAACATGGTCACCTCTAGGTAAAGAGTTTCAGAGGAAGTAAGGGATTTGCCTTGGTCCTCTTCCTTCCTCTGTAATTTTTAAGATGGAGCCTGTATCAGCCTGTACTCCTCCAGGGACAATGATGAGCAGAAGCCCTCTGCCAAAGTACATTGAATGTGTAGCATAAGTGAGCATAAGCATAAGTCTCAGTGCTCACTGAGACTTGGGGATTATTGTTACTGTAGCAGAACCTAGCCCATGCTTATTGATATAGTTGTGTAAGGCAACACTGCTGAGTCTTCTCATCTCATCTCATGGAAAAGAAAAATAGAATTTCTGAACAACAAAGCTGAGAACCAAGCCTTGAGACAAAGTAACCAGTCTTGAGTGGCTAACTAGCCTTTCTTCTCTTCAACTTGCAACCATTACTACTTGAGATCTTTCATTTGGTTTAATGACAGCAGCTAACTATGGGAGAAAGTCTGTATCACCCCATACACACTGGCTGCCTGTGGGCCATAACCAACCTACAGACATATTCCTTCAGCTGTGCTTAAAATTCTTAATTAGTTAAAATAAGAAAATTTTACACAAAAATCCACCTTCCAGATTTCTGGGTGCTCAGAAGATATTTCAATCCTCTGTGCTTTTGCATCCTACTTCCTCTGTCTAGAATGCCTTCATCATCTCTACTGACCTCTGTGAAGGCCCAGCTCAAATACTACCTGCTAGGGCAGCAGATGTCAACCTTGACATCCATCATCCCTTCCTACAACTCTCTGCCTTCCTTTGAGTCAGAGATGATATGTACCCAAGTCCTGGCAAATGAGATGAAAGTGGAAATATGTTGTGGGCTTCCAGGAAGGCTGCCTGAAGGAAAATGTCTCCACCAGGAACTGGCGTTCGTTGACACCTTTGCTCTGCCCTCAGTCCAGCCTCTAGAACATGGAATGTGGCCTCTCTCACTTCCAAGTCCCTTCATGAATGCCACCTCTAAGTGAGAACTTCTCTAACCATTCTCTTTAAAATATTGATTCCCTCTCCCTTCCAACACTCCTGACCACACTTTCCCTACCCTTTCCTTGCATGACACTTTTGAATGTACTATCTAGTGTATAAAATTATATTATTTATTGCCTGCTCTTCCATTAGACTATAAGCCTCACAAGGGCAGGGAGTTGTCTGTGATCTTTTTTTTCTGCTGTGTATCCCAAGCACCTAGAACAGGCCTGTGATAAACATGAATACATACCTTGAATGAGTAAATAACCCTCATCCATTTCATGCAATTTGAAACTCAGGCATTTTTAAAGGTTTGGCATTACCCCCACTTTCAGTTTACACCAAGTCCTGTAGACTGCACCTGTGTATCACCTCTCAGATGTGTCCATCTGCCCTCTGCCCCCAAATACCACCTGCATGTGACTCTCCCTCACTTCCCTCTACGTATTACAACAGCACGCTAACCATCTTCCTGCTCCCAACTCTTCCCCTCCATCCTGCAGAGGACCTCCCACATCACTACCCTGCTTAAAACCTTTCTACGGCTCCATCGTCTCAAACTAAAGTGCAAACTCTACAACTGTCCACAGACCTACACAATCTGGCCCCAACTCCTACCATGCCTCCTTATCCTCTAATCCACCTTGAACATACCCCAGACCTAGAAAACTCCTCACTGTTGTCCAAAGAGCTCTCCTACACACCTTTATATCTTCCGCCCCTTCTGCTGAAAATGCTCTTCCCTGCCTCTTTCACCAGGCTTGCTCTGGCTTATCCTTGGGAACTTGTGTACCACCTCTTCCAAGAAGCCTTCCCTAAGTGCTCCTCAGGCTGAGCGAGCTACCCCTTCTTTATGTTCACATATCACTCCATATTTATCCCCGTCAGCTTTCTGACTTCATCATGAGACCACATGTGCCTTGAGATGGAATTTTGTCTTATTCTATAACCCCAGTGTGAAGAACAGCACCATCACGTAGTAGGCACTCAGTAAATGAGAAGGGAAGGAAGGCAGGAAGAAAGGAATGAGGAAAGAAGAAAAGAAGGAAAGAAGGAAATCACTGGGTCACAAATGTGCAGCTGTCTTCTGAGCCCTTGAGTTCATGCCTGGCCGTGTAACCTGCTATGGTCCATGAAATGTGAGTGTCACTCACGTGTCACTACTGGACAGAAACTGAAGGGGCAGTTTGTGGTCTCCAGGCTCTTTTCGCTGCCTGTTGAGATGGAGCCTCTGTCAGCCCGGGCCCTGAGGGACTAAGGGGAGTGGAGCCCTGGCTGACCTGAAGCATGCTTACAGCATTAATGAGAGTGACACTCTGTTCTTTTCAATTGCTGAGATGTTAGAGTTTATTACTAACCCAGCATAATTATGTCTGTTCTAACACAGCTGGTTTGAAGTATTGGGAGGAAAAAATCACACATTTTTAACCTTTTATTTCCCAAGAATATCGGACACCACCTTGCCTTTCCCACTGCCATGCAATTTTCAATCGAATTTTATGTTTCTCCACAGCTTCCTTCTGTCATTGCAAAGACACTATAAGATAAACTGCTCCGAGAGTATTATCCCCTCTCCTACAGATGCAGAAAAATTACAAAAATGACTTGCCTGAGACTCCCTGGGTGGGAGAGAGGAGAGCTCATTCTAGCACCAGCTCCCTCTGACACCTGACTGAGTGCTCACTGCCTACTCCAGGAAATAAAATAAAATAGCCCCGGTCTAAATATAGTCTAAAATGTGGGGGCCTACGCCAGAAAGGGCTTCTTCTCTTGCTACCGAGGAAATATATCAAAACTAACAGAATGGTGGGCTCTGGAGCCAAGCTGCCCTGAGTTCCTTCCAGCTCCAGGCTTCAGTACCCAGAGTCCTTAAGCAAGTTGCTACATTTCTCCCAACCTCTGCTCCCGCAGCCCTGCAATATGGGGACAACAATCGTACCTACTGCATTCTCTCCTTGTGAGTTTTCCATAAATGAATCCATGAGGGAGGCCTGGCATGGCATCTAGCACATAACAAAAGCTCAATACAACTTAGTTATGACTGTCCCTATTATCACAGATGGAAGTCACTCGGTCCTATCTTTACCAGCTGTACTCTGCATGGTAATGCCAGGCTCTTGCCACAGGGTGGCACTCTTGTCTCTGGTCACCCTTCCTTCCTGACTTACTAAAGCTCCGTTTCTCAAAATGCCAAGTTGGGCAAAGATGGAAGGGGGACCCAGAAAAAAACGACAAAGTCTGGGCACTCCAACCAAAAAGATGTCTTCTCTATCACATCAAAAGTGAAAATACAACTTCATTCATTCATCTCTGCTGCCCCTTAGAGCTGCGTCTCTCAGCCTGGCTGATCCCCAACCTTGAGAAGAGGCTAAAGGAGCTAGGAAAATTGTGTTGTCCGGCCCTGGCTCCACACGCCATCGTGGGGGGGGGTCAGAAGTTGCACCTGGGAATCTGATGGAAAAGGGTGATTGGAAGCCACTGCTGTAGAGCAGGTCTTTCTAGGATTTTGCAGCGCATGTAAATCACCTGGGCACCTTGCTAAAATACAGATTCTGATTCAGCTGGTCTGGGGTCGAGCCTGGGATTCTGCGTTTCTAACAAGTGCTCAGGTGATGCCCATGCTGCTGATCCATGCACCATGATCCAAGCACCAAGAACCTGGAGGACCTGGCCCATTGCCTGGTGCATGGAAGCAGCAGACACTTTCTGAGTGCTGACCAGGCGTAAGCCCCTTCAGTATACTAATTCATTTCCCCCTCACAATAGCCCCATGCAATCAGTCCTACTGTCACTGTTTTACTGATGAGAAACAAAAACATTAAGTAACTGTTCCAAAATCATAACAGCTTATTCGTAGCAGAGCCAGGACTCACAATATACTTTTGCTAAATCGAATGTTACTGTTTTAGGTTGAATTAAAGTAAGCACCATCCAGCTTTCTTCCCTAACTTTCCAGGACAAAGAGGAAAGATCCCTGAAGCAGCATAATGGAGTGGTAAAGAGGGCAGGTTCTGGAGCCAAATTACCCAGATTCACAATCTCAGCTCTGCCTCGTAGGAGTTGTGCGACTTTGATGGGTGGTTTGACCTCTCTGTGCCTCATTTTCTTCATCACAAAAGTGGAATAACAATAGCACCTACTTCAAGGAGTTGTTAGGAGGATTAAGTGAGGTAACTGAATACGGTGCTCAGTAGGCACCTGGTAGATGGTAAGTACTCAGCATTGCCTGCACCCAGGTCATACTTCCAAGGCTGTGAGAACTGCAGGGACAAATGAGTCCCCACTTTGGACTTTAAGGAACTCACAATGTTAGGGGCGCCTGGGTGGCTCAGTCAGTTAAGCACCTGCCTTTGGCTCAGGTCATGATCCCAGGTCCTGGGATGGAGCCCCATGTCAGGCTCCCCGCTCAGTGGGGAGTCTGCTTCTTCCTCTCCCTCTGCCTGCCACTCCCCCTGCTTGCTCTCTCTCTCTCTCTGTGAAATAAATAAATAAAATCTTAAACAAAAAAAAAAGTGGAACTCACAGTTTAATGAAGGAGAGGGAGAGAAAGTCCATGGGGGGCAATCATCACCATCCAGTACAGCAAGAGGCAGCCCTCCAGCACCCCCCACACTCACGACTTACATTTATTCACCTGTATGCACCTCCCCCCCACAAAAAAAGCTTAATGTCTTGACTGATGCCACCCACCACCCCACCCAACAAGCCCAGAGAGGGCATGAGATGGGGGCTGTGAACCTGCTGGGCCCTCTGTTCCAAAAGCCTCTCCTAGTGTGAGGTGACCACAACGTGGGTGACTGCAGTGTGTAGACACTTGATTTGTACCCCAAGGCCCAGAAACGCACCTCTACTACTTCATATGGCACCTCTACTACTTCATATCACCACTGTGATCCATTCCAGTGCTAGAGGAAAAACAGCATGGGGTTTACTGAGAGAAGGTGGCCAGTCTTGAATGTGGGCCTGTCTATTTTAAAGGGTGAGTCTAAATAACACATTTCACTTTGCAGTCACAGTTTAAACTCTGGGTAAGTTGAGCTGGCTCCTTTGGGTGGTAGTTAACAATGTGTCTTCATGAGACTGGAAACAATCTCAACACCCATCAGCTGGGGAGTGGTGAAAGAAATTATAGGCCCTGTACAATAGCAGCTTAAAAAAGGAATGAGGTAGGGGCGCCTGGGTGGCTCAGTTGGTTAAGCGACTGCCTTCGGCTCAGGTCATGATCCTGGAGTCCCGGGATCGAGTCCCACATCGGGCTCCCTGCTCAGCAGGGAGTCTGCTTCTCCCTCTGACCCTCCTCCCTCTCATGCTCTCTGTCTCTCATTCTCTCTCTCTCAAATAAATAGAAAAAAAAAAAATCTTAAAAAAAAAAAAGGAATGAAGTATAGCATTATTTACAATAACCAAGGTGTGGAAACAACCTAAGTGTCCATCAATGGATAAATGGATAAGGAAGACGTGGTATATATATACAATGGAATACTATTCAGACACACACATACACAAAAAATCTTTCTGTTTGCAACATGGATGGACTGTGAGGGCATTATGCTAAGTGAAAGAAGTCTGACACAGAGAGACAAATACCATAGGATCTCACTGATATGTGGAACCAAACCAAAACAAAACAAAACAAACAACAACAAAAACCAAGCTCATAGGTACAGAGAACAGATTGGTGGCTGGGGAGTTGGGGGGCAAAATGAGTGAAGGAAGTCAAAAGGTATAAACTTCTAGCAATAAAATAAGTAAGTCCTGGAAATGTGACATACAGCATGATGACTATACTTAATGATACTGTATTGCATATTTGAAAGTTGCTAAGAGAGGAGATCTTAAAAGTTCCCATCACAAGAAAAAACATTTCTATAACTATGTACAGTGGCAGATGTTAACTAGACTTATCACGGTGACCATTTCACAATATATACAAATATCAGATCATTATGTTGTACACCTGAAACTAATATAATGCTTTATGTCAATTATACCTCAATTAAAAATAAATAAGTATAAATGAATTTTTAAAGGGTGAGGGGTTCTCGATGTTCTGACGTAGAACGATCTCCAAGTTATTAGTGTCCCCAGACAATAATAAGATAATGATTGGTATGGATAGTTTGCTACTCTTTGTGCAAAAAGAGCAGGGGTTGGGGGAGGATTACCTGTATTGTGTGTATTTTTAAAAGCTGAAAGATCCATATAAAACTAATAGTGACGGTTTCCCATGGTGAGGCAGACAAGGGACACTGAATGCCTTTTTTTACTTGTAAAAAAAAAAAACAAAGAACATAAAATTCACCATCTTTACCATTTCCAAGTGTACAGTAGTGTTAAGTGTATTCACATTATTGCATGATGGTACTGAATATATTTTAATATTTTTTTAATTTTGGAACCACATAATTGTATTGCTTGTATTTTAAAAGTTAACTTTAAAATCATCATGCCCAGATAATAGGAATAAAGAGAATCATTGTTCTGGAAAAAGAAAAAAGAACATGTGCTTTGAAATCAAAATGAACTGAACTCAAATCTTTTGTCCCTTCCATTGCTGGTCTTGGGCAAGTCAAGTAAATTCTTTAAGCCTTAGTCTCTCCCTCCTTTAAAATGAACCAAAAAAAATGGTGAGCATCCCCCTATGGCGATGTGATGATGAGCATTAAGTGAGAATTCTCAGAAAGCACCAAGTGCAGTACATAGCCCAAAGTAAGCTTTCAGTTCACAGTGATTTTTTTTTATGACATCCAGAAGAAGCTGGACAAAGGAGTGCCTTTTAAGCCTGCACAAGTGCTTTGTTACCTTTGGAGGACCAGAATCACCCAGGGCGCCTGTTAGAAATATACATGCCCAGGGCCCCACCCCAAGCCCCCCATCCCCCCACCACCCCCCACTCCCCCCAGACACTCCTTTTTCAACATAACCGTCCCTTTAATTCAGATAGACCAAAGCTAGAGAACAGCTAAGGTGAAAAGCTTCTGTGCCCCTGGACCGCACCTCCTGGCCTCCAACTGAAAACTCCAGTGGACTTTGAGAATCTTTGCTCATAGTTGCACTAGGTGGAGGAGCCCGGTGCTGGGGAGGTGGCATCCCTGTTAGACTGGCACGCAAATGTTGCATTCTGAACACAGAGGAGTTCCAGCCCCATCACTTAGACTGCCAAGAAAGAGAGCTTTGGGGAGCAATTCCCACATGTGGGAGTTGAGGATGTCCTCTGTGCACTGACACCTTGCATCACCTTCCTCTCCACTTAAAGTAAAAACAGAATGAAAAGTCCCGAATAAATTAATTCATCATCCATTTATTGAACCTCTGATGCAGCTCCCTAGCTGCTCTCTCCACATCCAGGGCTGCGGTGGGAAGCAGACCCAGTCCCTTTTCGTTGCCTGGAGGTGCTTTTTGTAAGCCTTTATTCATGTCGGAGAAAAGCATGGCTAAATAGGCCTGTTGCTGCTTGCCCATTCCTTTTGGTTCCCTCTGAGGCCCTTCCATCCATGGGAGGCTTTTCTGCCAATCACACAGATCCATTTACCTTGCCTCCCCATTCGGCCTTGCCACCTGTTCCCAAAAGAGATGCCTCCCCAATTTCCCCAGGGGATTATCCCGCGCGCTCCCAGCAAAGGAAGGCTTGAAATCAAGCCCACTCCGCCACTGTCGGAAGCTGCACTGGCGCCGCTGGGACAGCAGGTGGCGCCCCGGACGGACTTCGGTGGCCGAGACCGGGAGCCGGTGAGAAACAAGTTTCCTTAGAGCAGAGGTGCCTGGGGCGCGGACGGGCGCAGTAAATATTTGATAAGGGAGCGAGTGTGCGTGTGAAACGTGAAATCGTTTCCCGTGACACTCTGTGCCCTGGTCTAAGCTCCAACGCTAGCAGGAGGGGGAAGGAATGAGAATGTGTCAGCTGGAAGGGCCGCAACCTCGTCATTGCAGAAATGGGGAACTCAGCCCACAGCCGGGGAGGCTCGCCCAGGCACCCACGGAAAAGGGGCAGAGCCAAGACAGCCCTTGGACCCTCAGACGTGGGTCTTCCAAAAGATCTGCCACTATTAGCACATGCCCTTGCATAAGGGACAGGGGACAGGGTCCCAAAGCACCAACTACCATAAGTATTTCCCACACTTGAGTCCTTTATGTTCCCTTTCGTGATTCTGGCCATTTCCACACACCACCCGAGTTATTATTCCGTTAATACATTTTCTTTAATCGACTCACGTTTTAAAGTTAAATATAATTATAAGGGAAATACTTACTTCATTGCTACAACTGGAAGTTCAGTATTTCTTGCCAAAAACAGGACTGTAAAAAATAAATATATAACAATTACAATTTCTTCGAAGTCTGGCTGTTTACCAATGAAACTCATCTGCCATTCCATCAGTGGTGTTTTCCACCCTTTAGTAAAAACTGGGCTTCTAGGACTACCTCTCACGGAAATTCCAAATGAGGTGAAGAGGTGGTCATGGGGAGCCAGAGAGAGAGGCAGCCGCATTGTTGACGCCGTTGTGAACAAAGGGAACCCTGACATATTCCATGTCCTTCCTGCAGTACACACAAACTTCCCAAAACTACAAGTTGTTTTTTAGTCTGGAAAGCTGGAGGGGAAGGGTGGGGACCTGGCTTCCTGTGAGCCTGCCCCACCCTGGAGCTCTTAGGGAATGCATAAAGTCGCATCTCAGGATGAGGAGGTCCTTAGAGGTCACCCAGCCAGGCTCCTGTAGCTGGGCTGATCTCCTCTCCCTCCCCTTGGGGGGCAGGGGTCTTCTGGCCCCTACACCAGCACAGCGCCTGCTGCCAGGGCAGCAGGAAAGATGCGTGTGACCTGCGGATGGGGATGGAGAAAGACAAGGCCCTCCTCTAGACAAGGTGAACCTGGGTCTTAAAGAGGTTTGTCCATTCTGGATTGGGTTGTAGGGAAAGACAGTCATGGGTGTGGATAATTCACTTCCCCTCTCTGAATCTTGGTTTTCTCATCTATACGATAAAGAGGGTGGACTGGACAGGGGCCTTAAGTTAGGGCCAGCCCCAAGCACCTCTCCAGCCTGCAACTTGGGGCTGTCAGGAGGAGATGCCCCCTGGCCAACTCTGTCTTCCAGAGCATTCAGGAGTTTTATAACAGGACTTCCAGACCTGTCTTCCACATCTCCAGAGCACAAACGAGAGACTGGTCAAGTAGGAGAAAGACCTTCCAGCTGTCCGTGTCTTGCAGTCCTGGAATAAGGAAAACTCATTTGTGCCCTCTTGTCCTAGAGATCTTCAGGTCAGCAAGACCCAGGTATTGGCCCTGGGCAGTCACTGAACTAGCCTGGTACGTGCCTGGGTGCAGCAGAGCTGGAGGGGAACCAAGGCGTGCCTGCCCCCTTCTGGTTCTTCCATACTGCAGACCTGTGGTGCCGGTTTGGGCTCTGCCCCTTCCTCTCCTTCCTAGGGGTACGGACCTCAGACAAGTTACTTGACCTCCCTAAGTCTCAGTTTCCTCGTCTTTAAAATGGGCATAACACCTACCTCATAGAGTTGTTTGTGGGGGTGGACAAATGAGATCATTCGTGTAGAGTCAGCCAATCAATAATTTGTGGAACATGTACTGTTCTGAGTGCTGGGTGCATAACCCAGTTCCTTGTGTTGCATCAAGCATGCAAGGGGCATTTGGAAAACCAATGTATAGATAGACACATATACATATGTTTAGATAGCATGTCTTCCATGCCATAGCAATTCCATCCAATTCCTTCCTCATTTGTGGTCTCTGCATCTTTTACCTGCCCCTCACCACTTGATTTCTGTCCCTCGTGGTGGTGACAGCATTCTATCTTTCATTATGAAGACATTACTTTCCTTCTCTTGCTCTTCTGGGAAGATAAGCAAAGACCACCTTCATCACTGTCACCCCTACCTCCCACCCCCACTGGTGACTTCAGAATATCCTGTACATTATGGGCACTCATATGAACTTTGTCTAAAATTCCACTGCCCAGGTAGCTCAGACCAAAGGTCTCACAAAGTGGATACCTTTGTTTGGCCACATTGTCCTAGAGGTATCTGTATCTACCCAGGTGTTAGACCAGATTGCAATACATGCAGCTGAGCACCTGGAGTCTCACGCCTAGAGTGGTGGCCTCACGCAAGTATAGGAACACTACGGCCCCTCTACTCTGACTCCAACACAGTTCCACAAACAGGAAACTTGATGACAAGACTGCTGAAGTCTTCGCAGCTCTGCGATTTGCAGAATCTATTGATCAAGGAGCGTCGATCATCTTCTAATGTCTTCCCATCACATGTAAAATAAAGTCCAACACTTTCCCAGGCCCACAAGGCCCCCATGCTCTGGCTGTTGCCCACGTTTCAACCTCAACCTCTTCTCCTTCTCTCCATGCTCACTCAGCTCCAGGCACATGGGCCTCCTTGCTGCTCTGCAAACACACTAACCACTCTCTGCCTAGAAGCTCTTCTCCAGATATCCCCAGGGCTCCCCGACTCCACTCAGATGTCAGCTCCTCAGAGAGGCTTTTCTTATCCAGCCCATCTAAAGGGTTGCAAATGCATCTTCTCCATTTCAGAATCCCCATCACTGTTGGGGCACCCTTTTTCTCTATTCTTCATGTTTCCTGTGAAGGAGACCAGCCAGACCATCTCTCTTGGCCTATCTCCCTCCCTGTCACTCCCTCCTCTCTATGGGAAGATTGAGTTGTCTGATTGATGAGTTTGGGAGAAGACACTGAGCATGGGCAGCTCAGCCCTCTTCTCTTGGGGAGCCAGCCTATCTGCAGAGAGCACACTCTTGTCTGCTCTCTGACTCACAGAAAGGGGCTCCCCATGTGCTCAGAGGATAGGAAAGAAGAGAAGCCTGGAGGGTGACCAGCTGTGCCTGTCCCTGGACTCTGTCTAGTTCATGAGTAGGGCAATAACTAGCCACAACCTCCATTCAACATCACAGTTATAAATTTCAATATCTGTCTGGCTTCTATGTTGCCTGTCAGTTGGTTATGAATTTAAATGTTTCTTTCTCTAGTGCTGCATAACAGATCACCCAAAACTCAATAGCTGAATTAACAATTTACTATTTCATGTAAGTCTGTGGGTTGACTAGATGGTTCTTTTGTTTCACAAGTTGTCTGTCAGCTGGAATGCTGAACCAGCTGGAAGTCCAAAATAGCCCTTCACGTGACTGGTACTTGGTTATTGGCCACTAGCTGGGAGCTCATCTGGGGGCTGTCAGCTGGGAAAATGAGGACCTTGGCCCTCCTCCACATAGTTGTTTGGGCTTCCTCTTGGCATGGTAACTAGGTTCCAATCAGGACTGTTCCACAAGCAAGCATTCCATAAGGAAGGAAGTAGAAGCTAACAGTCTTCTTAAGAATTGGTCTTGGATATCCTGGAATATCATTTCTACAGATGTTATTGGTCAATTCAGTCACAGAGCAGCCCAGATTCCTGATATAAAGAGCAGTATGACCACACAGGGAGGAAAAGCATTGTTGAGGGCCATCTCTGGAGACTAGCTACCACAGATGGGGGATAGAATATTGAGCCCTCTAAATTCCCACAGCCACTTCCCGGCATTATACCATTCATTCATTCATTCATTGCCTCTTCCCTTCTAGTGAGTTCATGAAAGCAGATACTTTGCTTTGTTCATTGCTATTTTCAGGACAGTGTCTAGCACATAGTAGGTATTCTCTAACTATTTGTTGAATGCATAAATGAATTATAGAACCAGTCATTCAATTGTCCTAGTCAGCCACAGGAAGCTGAACAGGCCAGCACATTTTCTCAGAAGTGAGACTTAAGCTGGGCCTTAAAGACAGGCGGGCCTAGCAAGAACATTCTCTGTAGGTAAGCTGATGAGAAGCAGTGATGGGTAATGGGCGGCCAGTTGCCAGATCACTTGCTTGGTGGCCACACACCTGACCAGGACCCTCTTAACCCATGTTGTTCCATACTCAGTCTATACAGGACAGCATATCAGAGGGAACTCAGAGAGCTTTCATTAGATTTGGGGTGTGTGTGTGTGTCCCATAGAGAAAATGCAGAAGAGAGAAGGAGGCAGAATTCCGACTGGCTCAGTCCCAGGGACAGGGCTTTCTCTGAACTGCTGTGTAGATCAGCAGTTCTTAATAGGGATGGGGACATTATACACTATCTGCAGATGTTTTTGTTGTTGTCACAACTGGGCTAGAAGGATGCTACTGGCATCTGCGGAGGGAGGCCAGGGTTGCTGCCCACCATCCTAAAATTCACAGGATGGGCTGCCACAACCAAGAATTATCTGGCCCAAAATGTCAATTGTGCCATTGTTGAGAAACCCTGCTGTAAAGGGTGATAGGAAAATACTGTAGATTCAGGGCATCTCGGAGCTGGTAGGTTGCAGGCAGTCATGGGGTAACACTTGGCCCAGAAACTGTATTCCCACCCGAGATGACTGAGATTTATAAATGACTCTCCATGCTGTAGCAGGTTAGCAGTTTGAATTAATGTCAGAGGAGTTCCAATAACATGGGTAATAACAACACAGAGGAATTGTAAAGGGAAAGAAACATAAGACTGAAGCAGCAGAAGCACCAGGGCTTTTCTGCAGCTAAGGAGAAACAAGCCCCCTGTACTTCACTGTTGAGGTTTTACTACCAAAATACCTCTCAGATTCCTCCTCTCAGTCTCCACTCCAACTTCCCTGATCCAAACCACCGCCATCCCTCTCCTGGACCAATACCCCCTAAATTCTACTCCCAGGTCCACTCTGGCCCTCCACGCTTCCTCTCCCAGGGAAGAGAGGGGGATCTCAGAGCACACACTGAATGGTGCCCTTGCTGCTTAAAACCCAGGAAGGCTTCCCAGTGTACTTAAAACACAGAATCTGTAACTGGCCCACCAGGTTGGTTCTGGAGGATCCAGCCTCATTCTACCTGTGGGTGTCCCCCTGCCTCAGCACTCTCTAGCCATAAAGGGCTACATACTGCCCTGCTTTCCATTCCTGAAATAATTCAAGCTCATTCCAGCCTCAGGTGACAGCCCCTATGGAGCTGATGGTCTGATGACATCTGGAGATGGACATGAATCAATCATATCACACAAGCATATGTAAGACTGATCCCAGTGATATGAGCAAGAGGGCCACAGTGTCCCCAAGAGCCTGTGACAAGGCAATTTGATTCATCAGAAAAGCCAGTGAATGAATTCTTTTTTTTTTAAAGATTGTATTTATTTATTTGACAGAGAGAAAGAGAGAGAGAGAGAGAGCGCGTGCACCACAAGCAGAGGGAGCAACAGAGGGAGAGAGAGAAGCAGGCTCTCCGCTGAGCAGAGACCCTGGGTTCATGACCTGAGCTGAAGGCAGACACTTGACCAACTGAGCCACCCAGGCACCCCCAGTGATTGAATTCTTAAACAAGTGGATCTTGAGCTGAAATCTGATGGAGAAGCAGGCATCAAAGAAGTAAAAAGAAAACAGGAAGAAAAAAACCAGCCTGTGCAAATGCCCTGAGGCAGTGTAAGTTAGGCTAGGTGGAGAGAGAAGTGCAGGAGGAATAAGTAGTTCTTGCAAAAGCTGAAACCTACAGTAAGGAGTTTGGATTTTATTCTGAGCATAAGGGAAAGCCCTTGAGGGGTCTTAAGAGAATGACTGATGAAATTTGCCATTTGAGAACATACTCTGGCTGCAGCATCGATATTTGTAAATAATTTCTCCCAACCAGATGGCAGTTGTAGCTCTTCAAATTTGGAGAGAGGGCAGGAAGAATGTGGGAGGTGGACCCCACAGTTGTCAAAGCAAGAAACGATAGTGGCTTGGATTAGTGACAAAGGAGATGAGAAAAACTGAACAGTTTGTAAATATATTAAAACGTATGTGGCTAAAACACAACTGTATTCCTATTTTCTACTCTAAAGCCGTAGATGTCATTATACAAAAAGAAAAAAAAAAAAAGAACCCAGGAGGACTCACCACCCTAGAGACTGGGGCTGGAGGGCATGTTGAGTCAGGGTTTATCAGATTGGTTGGCTGTGCCAAGCAATGTTACTTGTGCAAATCTGTCTATTTTTGACAGCATTCCAAGGCAAGTAGGGCCCAAGGGTTAGGAGGTCAGTCATGTGAACATATTATCTCCCCTTGTTTACTTTTGCCCAAGGCCAGAAAAGGGGGTTGGGTGCAGATGAAGGCTTATCGTCATTAAGGCATAGCATACATGAGTGCTCCAGCACAGAGGGCCTGGATTCAAATTCTTATTCCTATCACTTGACTTCCCAGCTCTGTGAAATATTTCCAAACCTCTCTATGCCTCTATTTCCCCACCTTGAAAATAGGAATGATAATAACAGCAACCACTGTTGGCATTTTAGAAGACCAATAAACACTTTCTGCCCCTCCTGCTTTCAGAACTGAGACCAAAAGCAAGTGTCAGACAGCTGGAGGTCAAAAGGTCATCTTTACTACTGACAAAGCTGGACTGGAGGATGTGGCTGAAGTGACCCAGTGAACAACTGCAGACAGCACACAATAACATACCTTCTCTGGGGGAGGATGGTCCAACTTAGTCTTCTCAGAAAGCCACTGGTCTGCTGGATCAGTTAAGTCTTCCTCCTGTCCTGGGGAAAAATGAGGGAGGGGTAGATGGAAGCTAGGATGTATTCCTCCATACTTGGCCCTGCTAGGGAATAAAGTAGGAATCCACCCCCCACCTCCATGAAAATATGAGAAGGGGAAATAAGTGATTCCCTCAACACTGTTTCATGGGGCTCTTATGGATATTAGAGAAAAAAATAGGTAAAGGGTTTGAAATATAGACTCCATAAAGGTCTCATCCTTGGCATCAACTGTCCTGGGCTGGTGACACTAGCCAAGATAGGCAAGGCTGGTCAACTGAGGAAAGTTGTGGTTCAGAAATTGCAGGAATCAAGGGAGTTTCTTAAAAAGGGGATTTCTCTTTCTCCCTCTCTCCTAGTTCCCTACACTCAGGAAACCTTGAGAGTTCCCTAGAGGGAAATGCTGACCAGATATGAACTGACAAGTCTTTTAAATAGGGGAAAAACCCCAACAGCTGTATGTCTGGTGATATACGAATCTAGTGACTTATGAACACAGTATAATGGCCCAGCTTTCTTTTATGGGTGTGTGTGTATGCACTACTTTTGTTGGTATAGGGCGGGTTTTTGTTGGGGGACAGGAAGGAGCTGTTGTGTGTTTTTCAAGGCAGCCTCTCCTCACCCCTTACAATCAAGCAATTAAGAATCACTGGCCAGGAAGTCAACTGGGAGTAAACAGGAAAGCCTTGGGGAAAGCCTTGGCCAATCACTGAACAATAGCAATTCCTTTTAAGGTGAGTGCAGCAAGAAGACAGGAAATAACATGTGTTGACTCTAGCTCTGAGTGCAATCTATCAACAAGGCCATGCTCACCACCTGCCTTGTCTCAGCCAATCTCAGGTCACCTACCTGATAGTTGTGTAGACACCAAGGGAAAAGCCCAGGGGAACAGGAAGTTGTTGGTCTGTGAGCCTAATGGTTCTCTTCCCTGTGTTGAGTCATCTCTCATTGGGGCACCAGGGAACCACACCTGCCTAAATTTCTGAGGCAAATGGAAAACCCCAGCAGCCAGGATCCCTGAGAGGTTTTACCTTGGGTAATCCCTCTTACCAAGACCATTCACCTTTGGTATTTCCAACTGTAACATCTTTAGATCCCCTTCTTTCTCCTTAAGGGGAAATCTACACAGATGGAGGGGGCTCCCAGGGCCACAAGTTCAACATGGTTGTATAATCCATACAAAGTTTTTCCATGAAAATAGAACCTTAAATGCATTGCTAATTTAGCAATAGTAGTAGCTAATACTTAGTGATCATTTACTGTGTCCAGGTACTGCAGTAATTTTCACAACAGCAGGTACTATTGTTGCCCACATTTCACAGATGAGGAATTAAGACATAGAGAAGCTAAGTAATATTCCCACGATCCTTATCTATCTATCTACTATATCCACGACATTTAGCCCAGAGAAAGGAAACCAACATTTATCTCCCACAATCTCTTGTTATGGACTCACAGAATGGAAGATCTGGAAAAGCCTTTAAAGATAACTGAGTAAACCCATGATTTTATAGATGAGAAAACAGAGCTGGAGAGGGGTTAGGGTGTATTTATTCAAGTCCCACAATAAAACGGATGCACCCCTAATCCCCCACTTTTTGTACCTCTATTATAACATATCCCGCTTCTTCCCTCCCAGAAGAAATCACTCTTCTGAATTTTTTAATCATTTCTTTGCTCTTCAATTCTCCATATTTATTATTCCCATTTTCTTCTCTTCTTGTTACCATTTTTACCAAAAGAGCAATAGGAAAGAAAAGAGGGAAGGGAATGGAAAGGAAGAAGATGGGTAGGTAGAGAGAGAGAAAGAAGAGAGGGTGAGAGGGAAGGAGGGAGGGAGGAATGAAGGAAATCTGCCTAGCAATTACTGAGAAGCTGGAAGGGAGGAAGAGAGGGTGGAAGGGAGGGAGGGAGGGAGGAAGGAAAGGAGGGAGGAAGGTGGGAAGGGAGAGAGGAAGGGAGGGAGGGAGACCATCTACCTATCAGTTACTCAGAAGCTAGAAAACTTCAATTGCTAGAGCCCTAGTTTGGGCTTCAAGATGTCTCAAGACAAGCCAAATCCCTTGTGACACTGGGTCAGTCCTGTCAACTGATTCAGAGCCTCAATTTCCCCATCTGTAAAACCAGGGATTCACCATCCATCAGGTCACCAAAAAGCGTTCTGCCCTCACCAAAGAAGGCCAACCGGGTCCCTCTCCGTAGCCGTCGCCTTGCCCTCAACAAACATGGCCACTGCACGTGACGTCGAGTTCCGTCGCCTCCGCCCTCCCTCCTTCCCTGGGGGGCGGCGAGCATCAATGACGGCGGCAGGCTGGGCGCATGCGCGGCGGCGGGGCCCTGCCCGCGGCGGCGGCGGCGAAGGGGCGGAGGGGTTCTCTTCCCGCAGTTGCCAAGCTGCGGCGGCCGTGCAGGGATGGTGTAGCTGGGCCTACGGGCAGGCGGCGGGGCGCGGGCGGGGGCGAGGCGGCCGCGACGGCCGACGCCGCCTGACGGGCTCGGGTATAGCGGCAGCACGCTGAGGGGGCGTCGCCGCCGCCGGCCCCCGGCGCCGCCGCCGGAGGCCGCGCCCGCCATGGCGGCCCGGGCGGTGCTGGACGAGTTCACGGCGCCCGCGGAGAAGGCGGCGCTGCTGGAGCGGAGCCGCGGCCGCATCGAGGGCCTGTTCGGTGTGAGCCTGGCGGTGCTCGGCGCGCTCGGGGCTGAAGAACCGCTGCCCGCGCGCATCTGGCTGCAGCTCCGCGGGGCGCAGGAGGCGGTGCACAGCGCCAAGGTGAGTCCCGCCGCCGCCCCCGCGCGCCCGCCTTCCGCGGCCCGGCCCCCGCGGCCTCGGCTCAGCCGGGCTGCCTGGCCGCCCCCACCCCTTTCCTCCCTGCCCTTCGTACGGGGACGCAGCGAAGCGCGGTGGGTAAGAGCGCAGTCTCCAGAGCCCACGAACCTGCGTTCTCAGCTTTTCGAGCCATGTGACCTTGGGCTAGCGGTTCAGTTCTGGGGCGCCTCAGTTTCCCCATTTGTAAAGTGGCGCTGACGAAAGGATCTTCCTCGGAGGGCTGTCGCGAGGATTGGAGTAGGTGCTGTTGTAAAGCGCAGAGCTCAGTGGCTGGCGTGGAGTGAGCACGCTGCGAATGTTGCCTGTTGTCTTCCCTCCCGGCCCTGGGATGGTGCGCAGGGCCTGGTATCAGGGCCCACAGCCTCCTTGTCCACCACATCAGCCACCTTTCTCTTCCCAGGCCTCCAGTACAGTGGTTCTGAACCTTTTTGGGATTTTAGTCCCTTTTGAGAATCTGACAAAACCATTCTAGTAGTAAAATACACAGAATATCAAGAAGAGTGGGGATGTTTAATAATAGTGTTAAAAAGAGCATTATTTCTTGTATTGATGTTATGTTCAACTAACATTTATTTAATGGTTACAGTGAGGTAGATTTTATTATCTTCCTTTCTCTAAATTAACAGCTGGGGAAACTGAAACTCTGCAAGTGGTGACTCACCTTCTCTCAAAATCAGCATTTCAGGCTTATACCTACGCAACACCTTCAACTATTCCCTTTCCTTCCCAAGCCAAGAAACTAACAAAGCACATCCCCCGCTTTCCCAGGTGGCCAAGTTTCTCCAGGTTTTCCCGTCTAGTACGTGGGGGAACCAGGGTTCAGATTTAGGGCCCTTGTTCTTGATACCTGTCTCCCAAATGATGAGCCCTCTGGCTGGGAAGAAAATGCTCCTTTTTTGGCATCCCACTTGAGAAATTTCACAGTGTACTTGGAGAATTAGATATGCTGTAATTCCTGACTCCCTTAGATAAAAAAGCCTGGGTGCTTTTTGTTTTAATATCTTCAGAAGAGATAGGACACTTAACTGTGATTCTTCTCCACAGCATAACTTAAAACATTGAAGATGTTGAATCAGGTTTGTTTTCCTGTGCTTAATCTTTCCCCTAACTTTTAATTTTCCCCCTAACTTTTAAATTTCTAAGTGTTTTTTTTATTTTATTTTTTAAGGTAGGCTCCATGCCCAAAGTGGGTCTTGAACTCAAGACCCTGAGATCAAGAGCCACACATTCTATGGACTGAGCCAGCCAGGCACCCCCTAACTTTTAATTTTTAGCTTCTTGGGCCCCTCATTCTTTTCTCCCTAGCTACCGAATTTCTTCCCACTCCCCAGAGCTAAAAGGTTTGACATGACTAAGTCCTGTTAATGCTTCTGAAAATCTCTTAGGTGCACTCATTCCTCTCCTTTCCATTGCCTCTGCTGCAATTAAGACCTTTATTCTTGGTATGTGCCCCTCCCTTAGTTCATTGCCCTCACTCCGTTCCTCCCTCTTTCCCTCCCTCCCTAGTACAACTTGCATTTAACTGATCCTCCCACAGAAAATCATTTTCCTGCCCTGGGACCTACGAGGACCTCCTGTTGCCTATCTCATTCACTCTAAACTCCTCCTCTGGAGATTTACAAAGCATTTACTAGTCCAGTCCCACCTTATTTTCCCAATTCTCTGTCATAGCAACTCTCAAGCTTAAACCTCTCCTGTTGTCTGACTAGTCTCACTGCTTTTACTTGTGCTTCACCTGCTCCTAGTTCAGCTTTACTCAAGACTCATCCCAAGTGTGGAAAGTGCTTCTTTTGCTCTACAGAAAAACCTGGCATATTCTGCCAGACTGTCCCAACTCCTGTTCTCTTGCCTGTCCTGCCACGCAGTTTAGCAAAAGCTATTTGGAAAAGGTGTGTCTTAACAATATCTTGGTAGTGTCACTTGCCCATATATCTTTGTGATGTGTGTTACTCATAATCCAATCCTCCCACTTGTAAGAAATCCTGTTTCTTTTTCCTTGAGACTCATGGGTAAGCATTGAATGCCATAGTTGTTCATTGGTTTTGGAGTTTGTTTTACATTGTTTTGAGGAAGAAAAAACCATTAACTTAAAAATTAAGAACAGGAAAGCAAACTTCAACATCTACAGTATTTTAAGTTAAGTTGTGGAGGAGGAGAAAGTTTGGGGGAAGGAAGATTTAGAGTAAATAAGAATTGTTTAAACTAGCTGGTAGGTAGAGTCCTGATTAAGATAAGATACAGGCAACTGTTTTGGGTCCCTTCGGATGGTTTACTTTGTTTTCCTGCTCTTTCACTGCATTTAGCTAATGCTAGAGTAGAGGAGAATGTGGAGATTTAGTTTGTTAGGGCTCCATTGGCTAGAGAGAATGGGGCCTACAGGTAAAAAGTGATAATGTCCTAGGTTTACAACAAAGACACGCTCTAGAAGAGTGGCCACTTTTGTCAAAGGGGAAATGTGTTGGGGGAGACAGCACTTGAGCCGGGCTTTGAAGAGCTAATAATATTCCCAGGTGGAGGTAGTTGTGGGCAAAGGCTTGAAGTCCAAAAACACACAGAATATCTTGGTAGGAAGTGTCAGAGCCTTGAGGGACCCAAATGCCAGGTTAAGCCATTGGGCCTTATTCAATAAGTAGTCAGTGAGGATTTTTGAGAGAAGAAGGACTTCTCTTTAGTTGGAAGGCAGGAAGACCCAACTGTGGAAAAGACATGTTCCAACCTGGACATGGGTAGGTGACAAAGTTTTCACTGGGATTTGGCAACTGAGTGGATGTAGGGATTGAGGGAGAGGTTTTAAACCTTGGTGTCAGGAAGGATGGTGGGTATGTTGTTTGACCTGTTGGTGGGGCCAGGTAGCCAACATTTAAAGAAAATTTATGTGTCAGGAAGTTCACTAATGGTTGCCTCTGGACCTCAGGTAATCCACAGCCTAGTAGGGGAGACAAACTTGGAAACAAATAGTACAGTATGATACATGTTAACAATTGATATATGTACAAGGTGTTTACAGTAATACAGGAGAAAAAGGGTTGTTCTGCCTAACTGGGTGTTAAAGGATGAACAAGAGTTTTCCAGAGGGAAGAGCATGTGTAAAGTCACAGGGATATGAAATAGTGCTAGTTTATCACTGATTTCTCAAATCTAGGAGTAGATTGGTGGAAAGGGGCCAAGTCGCAGGTACTTGGGGCCTGCAGAAGAACATGGATTTTACCAAGCAGGCAGGTAGTAGAGAGTCACGGAAGTGTTGTGAGAACAGGAGTGCTGCCATCAGATTTACATTTCTAAGAAATACCTCCATTGTCAGTGTTTATACGTCTAGGCTTGTTTTTCTCAGTGTGGTCCATTGCTGGTTTGTGTTGATGTAAGGGTAGAAATTGGGGGTGTTTAGTGACTTTTATGGCAATGTGACATTACCACGAGGGCTGGAGAGGCGATGTCTCAAAGAGCAGAAAACCAGTAGAGAACTTTGTACGTGGGGGCCCAGCAGGAGGGGGTTGAAGTCAGGGGTGGCCGAAGTTGTGGAATCAAGGAGGTTGAGGACTGAATTTCAGAGAGGAAGTGTAGGTACTGACTTGATGCTGCCTCATTCATAGAGAGATCAAAGATGCAATGCCTGGGTGGGATCCTTGGAGTCAGACAGTGGTGGGGAGGGGTGAGGCTGAAAAGATCTCAGCCCTGGGAGCAAGAAGTTATAACTCTTCCTTTAGCTCTAGGAGCCACAAATTCCATGCTCCATGGGTCCATGTAGAGAGACTGCATATGGAAGCAGCTGGTTGGTAGGGAGGACCTGGTGAATAAGGTGCTCATGCTTTGTGGGAAAAGGTAACTGCCAATGCTTAGTATTAGCCAGTTGCATAGTAGAGGCCCAGTGATGTCTCATCTCATTATCTGAGAAAAGCCAGGGGTTTGGATTTCATAATGTTAAATCTATTTTGTTTTTTAAGAGGCAACTAATTTATGTTTTAAAAACCATGCATGCTGTGAATGATATCTCAATAAAATTTGCATTAATGTATTCTTTTAAAAGTGTGTATGCTAAAAGCAAAAAGCAACCATGCATGCTAAACCAACCATGTCAGAGGACCAGGTTCAGCTTTTTAGGACCTCTTCTTTAGATATAGGAGACAGGATGAGTGATGATATGCTACCCCCTCTCCCATGTGGTGAAGAGGGCAGTTGAACACCTTCATGGCCTGTAGTACTGTCTCAATAAAGTAAGATACTAGTTCATGCCTAGAGAGGGAGGGTGGGAGCTTGAAGATGGTGGAGTGTTAGGGTGGATGCAGTGGAACTTGGAAGTGCATTGGAAGAGAACAAAAAGGGATTGGAACTGAAGTAAGGACCAGGGAAAGTTAAATGGCTGAATTTATACTATCACTTGATCCAGAAGTTCTTCAGTAGGTGATGATTTCCCCCACTCTGGGTATTGTGAAGCCAACACACCAAGGACTAAAGGAATCCAAGGTGTAATTGAACAAGGCAGAATGGGGCCCAGGCAATGCTTCTGAGTGGTCAGCATTATTTGGGTTAGAACAATCCAAAAATACATAAGACTTAACCTTCTACTTTTAGTGAACTGACAGCCAGAGAGGTTCAGACTGGAGAGGAGAAGGCAGAAAGGGGCATAATGAACTGTGAGAACAAAGGAAGGAATAAGACCTTAGACCCTGTCCCCTCCTAGACTCATGGAATCATATAGATAGGGCAAGTTCAGTGAGTATTGGAGAATTGTGGAAGTTGTAGTTAGGGAGGAATTTCAGAGATTAGAATCTTGGATATGGAGAAATTCTGAGAACCAAGGAGTGGTGCCTCAGTGGTCTGGGTATGAATGGAAGTATTCCCTTCAACTTAGAGAATTGAGAAGATAGAAGGGATGAAAGTGTGAGGCATCTGGAGATAATAACAGTGCTGAGGTCAACAAGGTCCATAGTAGTGAATTGGGTGCTAACGTTAGTTTAGTTGGTTGATCCCAGAGCCTGTCCTGGAGGGTAACAAAACAGGAGGGAGTAATGGGAAACAAATGGCATGGCTACTTGTACAGTTTTTCCATGAACCTTTAGGTTGCTAACCACAATTGCCTATCAGTTGGTGTTTTAGGCGTTACCTCGTAACAGTGAGTAGCCACCATGAGCCATAGCCGGAGCCAGTCTGGAGGACTTAGAAGAATAATTTGGAGGACTGGGAAGCCTTGGTGGCTCAGTTGGTTAAGCTTCTGCCTTCAGCTCAGGTCATGATTCCAGGGTCCTGGGATCAAGTCCTGCATTGGGCTCCCTGCTCAGTGGGGAGTCTGCTTTTCCCTCTCCCACTCCCCCTGCTTGTGCACTCTCTCGCTCTCTCTCTGACAAGTAAATAAATAAAATCTTTAAAAAAAAAAAAAGGATTTGGAGGACTGATAAATCTTAAACATTGAAATTATAGTACACCCAAGAAACTATGCTAAGGTAGACTAAACATCTGATCCATTTTAATTTGTAAGGAAGAGAAAAAGAGAGGGAGAAAGAAGGTTGAAGAGTTGGCAGTTGTCCTTAGGGTTTTTACTTACATGTTTGTAGTGTAAGAGAGGAGAAAGATAAGGATTAAAAAAAAAAAAAATGGAATTCGAGTAGAAGTGGCCCATTACTGCATTGACTTCAGAGGGTTAAAATGGACACTGTATTGTTTCATTTCCTTTTCTGTTAGGAGAGCTTGGTACCTGGTTTCATGAATGAATTCTTGAACAGTAGATTTGTTCATGGAGGAAATAATTTGTAGATGTAATACTGGGTAGTGACATGGAGTTTTTGTTTTGATTTTACCAGAAAGGTGGTGGGTGGCCTCTTTCATTTCCTAGAATGATTTTTTTTTTTTTTTAACTCACAATAGTTGTGAAAATCATCTTCTTAAGAAATGGTGGTTTGTTCAGTTTCTTTTTATGGTTAATATTTTGGGGTTATACCAGAATGTTGAAATAAGGGATACTCACACTGGTTATACTGGGGTCAAAGTGATTGCTCATGACCGTAGTTTCCTCTTCCCTGTTTACCAGCTAGTATTGTAGGGTTTTAATTAAATCAAGGACAACATCTTGTTCTGTGTTGGCTTTTTACTAAATTAATGTAACTGTATTAAGTTAGAAGTCTTGCATTTCAAAGCCAAAATTATGGGGGAGGGGAATACTTAGAGTAATTAATTAAAGAACTTTTTTTTTAATAAGTTATGTCAAATGGAAACAACATAGGAAACTTCTTTGTTTAAAGAAACAGAATTGTTATTTTAAGAGGTTCCCTTTGACTTGGAGAAGGTTTTTTGTTCAGTTTAGTGCTGAGAGAATTAGTAATTTACATTAGTTGATGAATAAAGAGCCACATAATAAATATTTTAGATTTTGTGGACTATACAGGGTGTCTGTCTCATACTCTGTTTTTGTTTTTGCTTTTTTACAACCTTTTTGAAGGTAAAAACAATTCTTATCCTGGGGGCTGTACAGAAATAGTCCAGAGATATCCAGTATGTAGCCACTACCACATGGCTATTTAAATTAGTCAGAGTTCAGTGAAATACTTACTTTCTCAGTTGCATGTCAGGTGCACCATGGCCACGTGTGACTAGTGTGTACCAGTGTGGGGCAGTGCAGTTAGAGAACGTTTGTGCTGTTTTGTCTAGAAGTTCTGTCAGACAGTGCACCCCTAGATAGGAAATAATCCTTGGTTGGGCCTCCTAGACAATTCTCTGGCATGACATTGAAAGGACATGCAGCCATTCTTTTACCTTACTTTCTGAGTTTCTGTAATTTTTGTTGTGTCTCCTGTAATCATAAGTAACTTCCAAGGACGACTCTTGATCATAGAACACATGCATATAGACTAGCTTCATTGTATTTGGAATATGGCAGGAGATATTAGCAATTAGTAAACCTGGAGAATTATCCTCTGTGGAAATTTCATAGGGAACCTTCTGTTGCATTTTTAATAGCCAGGTGGTTTTCATTTTTAATTGCCTTTTATGGCTCTTTTATTCTAAAGCTAGGAAACAGACCTCCAAAAAAATCAAGAAAGTCATCTTTCCATATTTCACCTATAGTATCTATACATTTGCATGACGACTTCTCTTCTCAAGGTTCCCAAAATATGCTAACATTTCTGGCCTGTCAGGAAGTGACTTTATACTCTATGTAAGGCTGGGACCCTGTGTGCCACAGAGCGGGTACCAGAGCAGTTCCCTGAGCATTGGTTCCATACGTGAACTACAGTCCTTGTTTTGTAATAGTGATGCTGCCATATCTGATCCAGCGGGATTTGTAAATAGGCATTCTAGTTATGGCCTGGGTTGCACATTGAATTTGTCTAATTTTATCCTAGTTAAAGTGAGGACAGATTGTCACTGATCCCTATGCAAATAACCACATTGCCATGAAAAAGTAAAAGAAACCAGACTTCCTTTTTGATTTGAGACAACTTAATAGTGTTACACTACTTAAGAAATATGGAGTACCCGGAAATAAGTCACCTAGTTTTAGCATCCTTCTTGTTAGAAGGTAAAAGACAAATCTTTGTGACTGATTGCTGGGGACCTTTGGGAAACCCCAAGGATAATTTAGGAGTTAATGCTTTCAGAGCGGTATACTGCACAGCACTAATGTGGATGAACCTCAAAGATAAGCCGAGTGAAAGAAGACTTATATAAGAGTATATATTGTATGATTCTATATATGTGAAATACTAGATAGGGCAAAAAATTGTGTAATTATGGTGAAAAAATCAGAATAATTAGAGCAGAACAACTGGAAAAGGACATTAAACATAGACTGAGTATTAGCAATACTAGGGAATCACTGTTCATTTTGTTGGGTGCCGTAATGACATTGTGGTTTTATTAGAAAGCCTGTATGTGTATGTGTTTAAATTGCACTTGGTGTCTGACTCATTTGGAAATTAATGATGTATCTAAAGAGGACCTTCGTTAACCATTTACTGTTAGTCCAATCAAGGTTTTAAAGTTAACAAGGATATTGAAAATTATGCTTATGCTGACAGCTGAATAGCATATAATTTCTTATATTATGAAAGTTGTCAGTGTTATAATTCAATTTAGTTGAACATACAAGCTTGTATTTTTCCTAATTATAAATGTGAGTAATCATGAGTAATATTAGCTTATCTGACCGGCAAGCCAGCAAAGTTTAGAAAGTTCAGATGTGTCTTCTTCATTTAAAAAAAAAATCTTATTTTTCAAAAAATATATGCGTGCATTGTATTCTACACTGATGAAATCAGGTTTTTAAATTAGCATTAAAATTATGAAATCCAACTGACCTAAGGATTATTTTCATTACATGAATTAGGATTCTTAAATAAAAATTCTTTTGAAGTGTCAGTTTCTGTGAATTTGTGAGATTTTTTTCTTTTGGTCCTTAAAAGGCTAACATAAGTATTAGATGTTTAGTTTATTTTCTAGGAATTCTAGGTACATAGATTTATGTAAAAGCTTGTTATTCTCTATAAACCAATTAGAACAGCGGTTCTTTAAGAAACTTTCTAATTTATTAATACCCCTGGAGGTAGGAATATATTTCATACACCATGAGAAATAAATTTTTTTTTTTTTAAGATTTTATTTATTTATTTGACAGAGAGAGACATAGAGAGAGAGCACAAGCAGGGGGATGGGAGAGGGAGAAGCAGGCTTCCCGCTGAGCAGGGAGCCCAATGCAGGGCTCGATCCCAGGACCCTGGGATCATGACCTGAGCCAAAGGCAGACGCTTAACGACTGAGCCACCCAGGCGCCCCACACCATGAGAAATAAAGGCTTTTCCTCATTTTATGGATAAAAACATGCAGAGAGCTTTGAGTTCTGGTTCCACAGTCTTAGCCATACGTCAGAAGTAATCCAAAAACACAAAACTGGTCCAGATTTCAAAAAAGCTGTTCTTTCAGTGGTTCTGAGACATGTTCTTACACAAACAGAAAAGACGAAAACCAGATTTTCTTGTAGTCTGTCATCCAGTAGAAAATAGATTCATCCTCCACTGACAGATCCCTTGGTCAGACTGTAAAATCAGATTACTGTAGTCTAGGTTCGTGTGTACCAAGGGTGTAGTTGAAGCTGACCTGGTAGTATGTAACCAATGGTGCAGCTGCAGAAAGGGACATGTGGCCAAGAACTCTAAAGCGAAAACAAAATCAAAAGAAAAAAAAAACAAGGAAATAGCATCAGTAAAATTCTCTTCCTGCTTGGGATTCACTCTGGGACCCAAAATGAGACATGGTTGGGCTTACCCAACCCATGCAGTCCTCTTTGTGGGCCACTCAGTTTAATAGCTCCAAGCAGGTGAGTCCACTTGGACATCTCCATGAGTCCTATAAACTGCCAAAGTGTAAGTTAAAAAAAAAAAACCAAAAAACTGTAAACGTGACTTTCAGACAGGTAACTCGTGAATGAGGGAACCAGCAGTAATGTAAACTGGTTCAGAGAGCATTTGAGGATCTGAGTATTTACACTAAAAGAATGGTGGAGTAAAATTGCTTGATGAGATACAGATTGCTTTATATCTCTCAGAGCAGTAAAAAATGGAGATACTGGCATCTCTGCTGGACAAAAAAATCTACATTTTAATATGTAGCATCCCGGTTTAGGCCCAAATGAGTAATGAATGGTGTGTCAGACAAAGGTAAATTTCCCAGGGAATTAAATACTCTGTGGGTGGGCCAAAGAGAGTGCTCCATTATGATCGAAAGGCTATCCTTTTGCCTTATTTTGGAGTATTTAAAGCTTTCTTAATGTTATACAAACAGTTAAAATGGGACCCCTCCCCCCACCTCATTTTGGTCATCTTGGCCATTTTCTCTTTTACAGTATTACCCACATCATTGATACTAGGCTGGATGTCGGCCTGTGTTCTCAAACTTACTGGTTCCTTTTATTTTTTTAATTAAGATTTTATTTATTTATTTGACAGAAACAGAGTTAGCGAGAGCAGGAACACAAGCAGTGGGAGTGGGAGAGGGAGAGCAGGCTTCCCGCCGAGCAGGGAGCCCGATGTGGGGCTTGATCCCAGGACCCTGGGATCATGACCTGAGCAGAAGGCAGAAGCTTAACAGCTGAGCCACCCAGGCGCCCCTCAAAGTTACTAATTTCTTTTTGAATGCATATTTGTTCAACATTCATTGATTAGTTCAGGGTTTCTCAACAATGGCACTATTGACATTTTGGTTAGAGAGTATTTTGTTGTGGAGGTTGTATTGTGCTTTCTAGGATGTTTAGCAGCATCCCTGACCTCTACCCCTGAGATGCCAGGAGCACCCCATCAGGGTGACAATCAGAAATGTCTCCTGACACTGCCAGTGCCCCCAGGAAGAGCAAAATCATCCCTGGTTGAGAACCACTGTGTTAAATAACCAAGGCCAGGCCCCGCACTGTCTAGTCAAGTTGTGTAAATGCTGTAGTTCAAATAATGAGATAACCGTTGTGTGTAGAAAACATTAACATCTCCCTCACCCTGTTCTTGAAAGGTGTTTTTGGATGAATATAAGGAAGGAAAGGTTAAAGTAGGCTGCAGAAATAAGAAAATGGACTAAAATCCAAACCACAGAGGACTTTGAATATGGTTCTGAGGATCTTGAACATTAATGCTGTGTAGTGAGGACCTTTAGAAAGTTTTTGAGTAAGGAAGTGAAACAGGTGTGCTTTCACATGTCACCAATACTGTTACTAGGGGGTGGAGTGTGACAAGACTCGCAACAGAAAGAAGGGTTTAGAGTTGCTGCAGTAATACTCACGTGAGACAAGATTTGTGAAAAATTGCATGTGATGAGAAGGAAAGAAAGCTTTGAATCCAGGCAACTATGTTTCATTTTCAAGGGAACTTGGACCAAAGACAAGTGGAAGGCTCACTGCATCAGCTGTGAGCTCTGATGCAGATCATTAAATTTGAGGCACTTGTGGGACAGTCCAGTAGAAGTGCCCAGGGGATGGATAGTTTGCAGCCTGTTGGTTTTAAGGGCTAGAGATGGAGATTTGGAGTTGGCATCATAGAAGTAAAAGTTACGGTTGGAACCTGAAGAGTCTGTGAGAATATAATTGAGGGAGAAGACCAGGAAGGAACCTTGGGGAAGGCATACGTTTAAGGTGCAGTAGGAAGTGGCAGCAGAGGATTTTGGGAAGTAGTCAGAAAGATAGGAAGTAGACAGCTAGTGGTATTTCCGAAGCATGGAGAGGAAATAACTTGTCAAGGAGAAGTTGGGCAACCATATCGTGCTACAGAGAGCCGGAGTAGGGGAGTACGGAGAAGGGGCCTTTGCATTTGACAGTAGTTGTCATGGTTGGCTTCAAGAAAGTGGTTTCAGTTTGAATGGGGGCAGAATCCAGATTTCAAGGGGTTGGCAGTGAAATGGAGTTTAGGCTACTTTTTCAAAAAGTGTGGAAATGAAGACAGAGATGGAGCAGTCCCGTGCTTAGGCAGTAGGGCTGAAGGAAGTGTTCTGTAGGATCAGGGAAACCCACACAGATTTGTAGGTGGGCAGGGGTGAGTAAAAAGGGAGTGATGAATCAAGACCTGGGAAAGGGGTATGGCTTTGAAACGGAAGGAGAGAACAAATTAATGAAAGGTAGAATTTTTTAGATGAAAAAGGAGAGGCAGTTGAAGAGGTTCACAAATGTTGGCCTTTGGACTGTGATAAAATAATTTATTTTACTAAGAGTGAGAAGAGTAACAAATGAAGTTTGGGACCTGAACATAATTTGGGAAGAGTGAAGAATAAACTGTTCAGGAGAGCTGAAAGCTGTAGAATTTCAGAGATTTACAGGAATGGGGATGAAGTCAAGGGTAAATACTGAGTGTGGCCCCTGGTCCTGTTTCAAGAAGGACACTCAGAGTGAGCATGAAGGAAGTTCTTCCCTGTGGAGCTGTTAAGGCACCCCTCCTGGCAAAGAACTTGGAGACATTTTAGAAATGAGATTGAAGAGAAAGATGGAACAGAAAGCAAATGTGGGAATTGCATTGGAAAAATGGCTAATATGGTTATTCATTTTATAGCAATATTATTAATATAGATAGCCAGCTAGATACCTAAAATGGATCTGTTACAAATTTGTAGATTAATGATGTTAAAACGCTTGTTTTTTTCTAAGGCTTATATGGTGCTTCGAACTTACACATATTCTTTGGGATTCATGTCAGTGTCTAAAAATCGCATTACTCCTCCTACTTTCTTTTTCTCTTAGAGATAACATACAATACCATTTATGCAAGAGTCTCCTAAATACAAGAAATCTTTAGAATCCTGAAGTGTGCAGCCAGAGATGAGAACTACTATTCCAAAACATTTTAGGAGTCTCTCTAATGTATTAAGAGCTTCCTTGCCTGCATAGTTTCTTTTTCCTCGATGATTTGTGGCCCACTTGAGTGTCTTCTGTTACGTTGTGCTAGGGCACAGTTACGCTCCTGGCGGCTGCCAAAATGTGTTAGATTTGCACTCATGCTACCTGATCTTGAGTTGCTGTGGCTTTAACCATCATGTCTTCCTTAAATTTGTTTTTGCACCTGTGCTGTCCGTTGTTATCTGCTGTTATGGGCTCTGTAGGTAGTACCCTCTGTTCCTTCTGTACTTTCAACCAGCTGCTTCAAACCATATGTGACCTGGGCCACAAGCTGACAAAGCCCCTCACGTGTGCGCCCATGATAAGAGATGGTAGATGGTGAACCGTGGTGCCGAGAAACTTTCCCCGGGTCAAACCTGTAGACTCTTGAGTAGCCACTTTGATCTTTTCTGATTTTAGATAGGTTCTGAAGGGCACAGGTTGCCAGGACCTTCTGTCTGGATTTGTGAAATGTTAGAATAGAGTTGAGAAGAGCTGAGTTTGTAGAAGGTAGAATAATAGAAAGTCACTTTGCTATTGAAAGGGAAGTTATTATTGTATATACCAGATGCCTCCTCCCTCCTTTTTTTTTCCTTAAAAGCCTGAGTAGAGTAAACAGAATATGAATATTGCAGGATGGGGGAAACAGTTTTTGCCTAACATTCAAATGTTCAGATAACCAAATACAGCCAAATGCAAATGATGGATATTTGGGTCCACAGATGTTTATCAGTGCAACTGATGGCCAGACATCTAGAATGTAGTAATACTGTATACTTGTATACTTTACTGTTCACTTCTGAATTTGAATATAAAAATCCATTGTTGCTACTTAGTAATTCACAAGAGTAAATTATTAATGAAAAAATGGTAGTCTGAATCTCAAGGGATAATTACTCCTTTCTTTTGGGAGTATACACACAGTTTTGTGCATGTGAAGCTATAACAAGCTCTTAGCACAACTCTCCCTCAAAACTATGCATTTAATCTTGCAGTAATAGTTTTAGTTTCTTGGGGAATAATGTCAGATGACTCTGCTTATATTGGGCATTTCTCTGCCAGTCCTCCTGGTGCTTACACACTGAGAGCCACCAGAGCTCTCCTGAGGCCCTCTGTCATCTTTTCAGAGGATCTCACTTTTACTTAATTTTTTTTTTTCTCTGAAAGATAGTAATCTAAATAGTATCTGGATACATCCCCAAGAATATCTCTTGCTGTGAAATGATTGCATAAGCAATGAAAAGTAAATTGATTTTTTCTAAATCACACAACAGATTTACAATTTTAGAGTATGTATTTTCTGTAGGTTCAAATGTATAAAATTAAGTTGGTAAAAACATACAGACTTATAATTATCATTAAATGATAATATGGGAAATCTTTGTACCTTCTCAATTTTGCTGTGAACCTTTAACTGAAAAAGTCTATTTAAAAAAATCAAAATCAGGATTATCACTAATCTTTGCAGTTACCTGTCTTATCTCAGTATCCAGTTTAATTTTTACTTTTTTTGTTGTTGTTGTTGCATAGGATTGAGAACATCCTAAATCAATCAGTACAATCACGAATAATTAGTTATAGCTCTTCTTGAAGATTATACCAATCCAGAAAAATAACAGAAATAATGGAAAATGTTTGTTTCAGAGATGAATCACTCACAACATTTCAAAACAGCTAACATTTTTTATGTTAAATGTCAGATAAGAATCAAGCAAAACAAAATTAACACCAAAGCTATCACTAATATAGCATCACAACATGCTATGTATCCATTTTTAAAATTTAATTAAAATTAGGAAATAAGGAGTATACCAAAATAATATATGCACGTGGTTAAAACAAAAAAGTAGTACTGGGGGTTTTTATAAGAAACAATAACAGTCCCTTCTACTTCCTAAAGGCAACTACTTTTTACAGTTCTTAGCTGTTTGTTTTGATGGTTACCTAAAGAATTATAAATATACTGCTATTTCTTATAAATTTTAGGCATTATCCACTTTCTTTAAGATAGATGAGGTGGGGCACCTGGGTGGCTCAGTCGGTTAAGCATCCAGCTCTTGGTTTTGGCTCAGGTCATGATCTCGTGGTCCTGGATCGAGCCCCTCATCAAGCTTTGCGCTCAGTGTGGAGTCTGCTTCAGATTCTCTCTCCCTCACCCTCACGCTCACTCTCTCTTTATCTCAGATGAATAAATAAAATCTTCAAAAAAAAAAAATCAGTGAGGCAAAAACTACCCCCCATTTTCCCATTTGCTATGGTCTGAATATTTGTGTTCTGTCACAATTCATATGGTGAAATCCCAATGCGTGATATGATGGTATTAGGAGGAGGTGGGGCTTTGGGGAGCTGATTAGGTCAGGAGGAGCTCGAATGAAGTTAATACCCTTATAAAAGAGGCCCGGGAGAACTCCTTTGCTTCTTCCACCACGTGGAAATACAACAAGAAGTCTGTACCCTGAAAGAGAGCCCTTACCGGAGCACACTGGCCCTCTGATCTTAGGCTTCCAGCCATCAGAACTGTGAGAAATAAATTTCTGTTGTTTCTAAGACACCCAGTCTGGTATTTTGTTATAGCAGCCTAAATGGACTGAGACACCAGTATAGTTATTTTATTTTTAGTTAAAGCAAGAAGCAAGGTTTATGTAGTAATATGACTTATGTAAATATTACTGCAAAGCCCAGTACTGTATTACATTATGTTTTCCTTCTGATACAGCTTTAATTTTTACTGTAATTTATCTGCCGTCTTTTCATCTACTTGTGAAATATGATTTAAACACACCCTTAATATTGTACAAATACTCCTTTATATCAGCTACTCATTGAGCTTCCTTTTCTGGGAGAACGTCCCTTGAGCCTCCTTCCCTCCTCCACTCAGCTAGTTGCTCAGCTTGTTTGCCGCACAGCTATAGTTTTTGGACTTCTGTTTGCCAGTCTTGGATTGAATTTACTAATTACTTCATCTCCCTTATTTTTGGTGGCCTTCATCATCAAATAGTTTTTCAAGAAAACAGTCTGTGGGAGTAATTTTGTTGGCTTTTAGCATGTCTAGAAATGTCTTTAATGTGGATGGTATAGAATTATGGATTGAAAATCACTTTCCCTTAGAATTTTGAATGCATTGCTGTCCTTTTTCTCCCCCATTCGTCCAGATCTGCTGTTGAGAATTTCTGATATTCCGATTGTCATTCTTTTATATGTGCCCTGTTCCCATCCTGTCCGCAGGATTTTTTTTCTTGTGGGCCTTTAAAAAGTGATCATGCTTGGATATTCTAGGGACCCTAAGATAGTACCTGTGTGCTTTAGTTCCCAAACAGGATTTGATGTGATTTTTTCACTGATCATACATGGGTCTTGTGTATTTTAGTTCCAGGAAATTATTTGTTTTACTTCTTTATTAATTGCCATTCTGTTTTTGTTTTGGTTTTCGGTTTTGGTTTTGGTTTTTTTTGGAATGTCAGTTATTTGGATTTTGGATATTGTGTATGGACCCTTAAAGTTTCTTTTCCCTCCTGTTTTTCACTTTGTTTTTTGTGGTACTTTTGGAGAGATTTCTTTCACTATGTCTTTGAAATTCTTCTGTTGACTTTTATTTTGATCATCATATCCTTAATTTACTAGTACTCTTATTTTGATTATTTGTCTTTCTTTAGCATCTTGATTTCTGTTATATGAATTCATTATCATCGTATATCTTTTTGAAAGCACTAATTAAACTTTTGTTGAAGTTTTCTTTCCTACCCTGCATTCAGTACCCAGTTTTGCTCTATTTTATGTTCTATTCTATTGGTTTCTGTCTTTCATATTTGAGATCTTATTCTGACATGGGTCCTTTTTTATATTTCATATGGAATCTGAAAAACTAGTTGGAAGCCTTGTGTCTGGGTAGGATCTGTTGCTCGGTGGGCTTTACAACTTGGATCAATTTGAGAGTTAGCCCTTGTTTGAGAGGATACTTGTTTTAGAAGCCTTTTATCTGGAGAAGAAACCTCTTCTCTCCAGGTTGGCTAATAATTGCTGGCATTCCACTTTTTCTCATCCAGTGGCTGCACAGTAGTCTCAACAGTATTTGACTCATGTGAATTCAACCATGCACTTACTTATGCTAAACAGGCAGCATTACTTAAATATTAACAGGTAGCCAGGAGATTCTAGTTCTGAGGAAGATAGAACAAGCATACTCTACCCTGTCACTTCTGTTGAATATAGTTAGAAAACCTGGATAGAATGCATGGAGCAACTAATATGAGGGCTCTGAAAAGTAAACAGTAGGCAGACTGGGTTAGAAAACCAGAATTCAGAGCACCACCAAACCAGTGGTGAGTTTGCCATTTTTTCTTCTCTTTTGTCCCCCAGGCTGAATTCAGCACAGCTCAACCTGGAAGTGAAATGAGCACCAAGGCATAGAAAGAGCAGTAGGAGAAGCCCTCTAGTTTGGGCTCCAGGGTCAGAAAAGGGAGCACCTAATAGAAGGCAAAGGCCATTTTCTTCATTCCAATGCATACCAGCTTCCAGACAATCTTGTGACCGTGGCAGGGGGAGGTTGCAGGAACCAAAGTTCTGAGGGAGGAGAACCTTCCTCTCCAGTTGGTGGAGTTGTGGTCTCAAGAGGATGGGGCCAGCCTCATTACTTTCTGTGTGTGTGTCCTCTGGGATGACCCAGGCACAGCTGCAGAATGCAAGGCAAAGTGGGGTAACCAAAGCCCCAGCTTTCTAACTGGAGGACTGAAAAAAAGACCCTCAGGGAACCAGAAAGCACTAAAAATGTGGCAGAGAGGGAGGAGCTCAGAAAAGTGACTCCATAAAGTTTGTTGATGATCTCCTGGGTTTATCCCTAAACTACACATGTGTGGATCTACTTTTCATCAGGATAACAAAGACTTTTGAAAACTGAACTAACAGAAAAACTACCATCCAGGGCCCAGATTGGCCTCTGGTAGCACACATGCGGAACAGATACAGATAACATCGCAGAGACTTTAAAAACTGAATTGACACTAGGATCACAGCTTACTGAAGACAGGTTGCAGCTTGCAGCCTGAATCTAACTAGGTCAATTACCTGCTAGAACAGAAGTATCAACATTCATCCTAGGATTTAAATAAGACTCAGAGTCTCATAATATTCAGAATGAATACAATACAGAATCACTTGGCATGTGAAGAACAAGGAAAATATCAGCTCTCCTGAGAAAAGACAGCAGACACCAATGCCAAGATGACACAGATGTTAGAATCATCTAACAAAGACTTTTTTATTTTATTTTTTTAAGATTTATTTATTTGAGAGCATGCCCACAAGCTGGGGAAGGGGGGGGGGCAGTACGAGAGAATCTCAAGCAGACTCCCTGCAAAGCACAGAGCCCAACTTGGGGCTGGATCTCACAACCCCGAGATCATGACCTGAGCCCAAATCAAGAGTCGGTTGCTCAGTTGACTGAGCCACCCAAGCGTCCCTTACCTACCTACCTACCTATCTATCTGTCTATCTCTCTATCTCCACACCCATTGTGGAGCCCAGTGCGGAGCTTAAACTCATGATCCTGAGATCAAGAGATGTGAGCTGAGATCAGGACTCAGACACTTAACCAACTGAGCCATCCATGTGCCCCATCTAACAAAGACTTTAAAAACATCTATTATAAAAATGCTCCAACAGACAATCACAAATACTCTTAAAAGTAATTAAAAAATAGAAGGTTTCAGCAGGGAAATAGAAGATACAAAGAACCAAATGGAGAGGTTAGCAGTGAAAAATACAATAACCTTAATTAAAAACTCACTGGATAGGCTTGATTTTAAAATGTAGGTGACAGAAGAGTCAGTGAGTTTGAAGATAGAAAGTAGAAGTTATCCAGTCTGAATGAGAGGAGACAAGAGTGTGGCGCTAAAAAAATTTGGAGAAATAATGGCTGAAGACTTCCAAAACCTGGCAGAAGATGTAAACATATAATTTAAGAAGCTCAGTGAACACAAACAATAAGCTCCAAGACTTCCACACCCAGATGTCATAACCACAGTGCTGAAAACTGAAGACAAATGAAAAATTATGAAGGCATCTAGAGAAAAACACATGTAGAGTAACAGCAATTAGAATGAGTACAGGTTTCTCATCAGAAACCACAGAGGCCAGAGAAGTGGCACAATATTTTTGAAGTCGTAAAAAACAAAACAAACAAAAAAATGTTAACCAAAAATTCCCTATCCTGTGAAGTTATCCTTCAAGAATGAAAGTGAAATAAAGCATGATAAAAATTCTCAGTTGCAGAAAAACTAAAATGAAATCATTGCCAGTAGCCTGCTCCAAAAGAATTGGTAAAGGAAGTGCTTCAGACAGAAGTGATAAATATCTGGATAAATATAATAGATTACTTTCTCCTCTTGAGTTCTTTAAAATGAGTTAATGGTTGAAAACAAAATTTAAAACGTAGTCTGATGGGATTTCAAATATATATACATGTAATTTATGTGATAGCTATAACATACAAGGGAGGGCAGAGAGAATGGAGACCAAGACCAATGGAGACCCACCCACTAAGGATGATAGTGGTGTTCTAAAATTTATACCCGGAGGATTTTAAGTTACGGAAGTGACTGAATGATGGCATGGAGAAGTCAGTGCCACTGAAGGAAGATTTTGATTATTTATATCTCCCAGGAGAAGGATGCATACTTCACTGTGCTGGGCTACAGGTGAAGCATCAGGTTTTGGTCAGGAGGCAGAAGCAGGAGCAAGGGGGAAGGCAAGGCAGGATAGGATAAACCACTTAGAATTGGCTAGTTTGGGTAATTCTAGTGGGCTTTGGGACATAAAGACTGCTCTTAGTTGTCTGGTTTCTGGCCCAGGCTTGATACAGGGTAGGGGAAATATTGGCTTAGTGTGTGAGTTAGATAAGGAGATGGGGGTGGAGGGGGCCCACAGCCCTAGATCGGTCAGTCTGCACACATGTCCACCCCTGATAGAAATCAGAGGTAAGTCTCTCCTCAGGTCTGAAAGGCCCCCTAAGATGTCAGAACATCTTAAGATACAGAAAATAAAAGAATGGCTAGTGCAGACAATAAGGTTTATACATTCTTTTTGAAATGATAAAATATTGACTTTGAAGTGGATCAGTTATGTTATAGATAGCATGACCGCTTTAAAAACTATACAAAGAGATATAGTAAAAAATGCAATAAATAAATTATAATACTAAAAAATATTTGTATAATGCAAAAGAAGGCCAGGTAAGTAAAAAAAGGATTTAGGAGTAGGGAACAAGCAGAAAATAAATAAATGGTGGACTTAAACCCAAACAATAATTTCATTAAAAGTAAATAGTATAAACACACCAATTAAAAGAGATTGTCAGAGTGGATTTAAAAAACATAACCAAACTATATGGTGTCTTCATGAAAGTTATTTCAAATATAATGATACAGGTAAGTTAAAATGAGGGTAAAACATACTGTGCAGCCATTAATCAGAACAAAGCTGGAATGGCAATATTACTGTCAGACAAAGCCTTCAGAGCAAACAGGAGTATTTACATAATGATAAGAGGGTCCATTCACCAAGAAGACCTAACAGTGCTTAAATGTGTATATTCCTAACAGTACAGCTGCAAAATATATGAAGCAAAACCTGGGAGAACTGACAGGGGAAATTCTCTCAACAAATGACAGAACCATCAGAAGATCAGCAAGAGGGGCGCCTGAGTGGCTCAGTCGTTAAGCATCTGCCTTCGGCTCAGGTCATGATCCCAGGGTCCTGGGATTGAACCCCCATCGGGCTCCCTGTTTGGTGGGAAGTCTGCTTCTCCCTCTCCCACTGCCCCTGCTTGTGTTCCCTCTCTCGCTCTCTCTCTGTGTCAAATAAATAAAATCTTTAAACAAAAAAAGATCAGCAAGAATAAGAACTCAACATCATTAGCCAGCCAGGTCCAAATAGATGTTTTTTGAACATTGCCCAACGGTCGCAGAATGCACGTTCTTTCCAAGTACCCACAGAATATCCATCAAGATAGACCATATCCTGGGCCATAAAACAGATCTCAACAAATTTAAAAAATAGAAGTCATTTAGTGTGTTCTCTGATTACCAAGGAATCAAACTAGAAATCAGTAACAAAGATAACCAGAAAATCTCCAAATATTTGGAAACTAAACAACACTCTTCTGAATATTGAATAATTTCTAGAGAAATTTAAAAAATACATTGAACTAAATAAAAATGAAAATACAGCATATCAAAATGTGTGGGATGTAGCTTAAAGTAGTGCTGATTTATAACATAACTACTTTAGAAAAAAAGAAGGTGTCAAATCCATAATCGAAGCTCCCACTTCTAGGAACTAGAAAAAGAAGAGCAAAATAGTGCAGAGCAAGCAACAGGAGGGAAATAGCAGAGGTCAACAAATTTGGAAAAAACAGAAACAATAGAGAAAAATCAATGAGATAACAAGCTTGTTCTTTGGGAAAAAAAATCAGTAAAATTAACCTCTTAGCAACCCTTAAGAAAGCAGACATGAATTACTAATATCAGGAATGAAACAGGGTATCAACTGTAGAGTAGACCCTGCAGACATCAAAAAGATACGGAAACACTACAAACAACTGCACGCATAAAGTTGACAGCTTAGTGAAATCGGCCAATTCCTCAAAAAGTACAAACTACCATAACTTATCCAACATGAAATAGATAATTTGAATAGACTTACAGCTGTTAAGGAAATTGAATTAATAATTTGAAAATTCTTATAAAAGAAATCTCCAATATGAGTCCATCAACATCCTAAAGGAGAACACAGGCAGCAACCTCTTCGACCTCAGCTGCAGCAACTTCTTCCTAGAAACATCGCCAAAGGCAAGGGAAGCAAGGGCAAAAATGAACTATTGGGACTTCAACAAGATAAAAAGCTTTTGCACAGCAAAAGAAACAGTCAACAAAACCAAAAGACAACCAACAGAATGGGAGAAGATATTTGCAAATGACAGATCAGATAAAGGGCTAGTATCCAAAATCTATCAAGAACTTATCAAACTCAACACCCAAAGAACAAAGAATCCAATCAAGAAATGGGCAGAAGACATGAACAGACATTTCTGCAAAGAAGACATCCAAATGGCCAACAGACACATGAAAAAGTGCTCAACATCGCTCGGCATCAGGGAAATCCAAATCAAAACCTCAATGAGATACCACCTCACACCAGTCAGAATGGCTAAAATTAACAAGTCAGGAAATGACAGATGTTGGCGGGGATGCGGAGAAAGGGGAACCCTCCTACACTGTTGGTGGGAATGCAAGCTGGTGCAGCCACTCTGGAAAACAGTATGGAGGTTCCTCAAAAAGTTGAAAATAGAGCTACCCTACGATCCAGCAATTGCACTACTGGGTATTTACCCCAAAGATACAAATGTAGGGATCCGAAGAGGTACGTGCACCCCGATGTTTATAGCAGCAATGTCCACAATAGCCAAACTGTGGAAAGAGCCAAGATGTCCATTGACAGATGAATGGATAAAGAAGATGTGGTATATATATACAATGGAATATTATGCAGCCATCAAAAGGAATGAGATCTTGCCATTTGCAATGACATGGATGGAACTGGAGGGTGTTATGCTAAGCAAAATAAGTCAATCAGAGAAAGATATGTATGATATGACCTCACTGATATGAGGAATTCTTAATCTCAGGAAACAAACTGAGGGTTGCTGGAGTGGGGGGTGGGGTGGGAGGGATGGGGTGGCTGGGTGATAGACATTGGGGAAGGTATGTGCTATGGTGAGCGCTGTGAATTATGCAAGACTATTGAATCACAGATCTGTACCTCTGAAACAAATAATGCAATATATGTTAAGAAAAAAAAAAGATAGGAGGGGAAGAATGGAGGGGGGGAAATCCGAGGGGTAGACGAACCATGAGAGACGATGGACTCTGAAAAACAAACTGAGGGTTCTAGAGGGGAGGGGGGTGGGAGGATGGGTTAGCCTGGTGATGGGTATAAAAGAGGGCACGTTCTGCATGGAGCACTGGGTGTTATGCACAAACAATGAATCATGAAACACTACATCAAAAACTAATGATACAATGTATGGTGATTAACATAACAATAGAAAATTTTAAAAATAGGACTATAAAAAAAAAGAGAAATCTCCAGGCCCAGATTGTTTCACTGGAGAAGTCTACAAAATGTTTTGGAAAGAATTAACATCAATTCTACACAATCTTTTCTAGAAAATACAAGAGGAGAGAATACTTTCCTTCTTCACTCACTCATTATTATCCTGATGCTAAAACCAGACAAAGATGGTACGAAAGTGGAAAACTACAGACTAAAGTTCCTCATGAATATAGTTGCAAAAGATGCAAAAATTCTTAACAAAATATTAGCAAGTAGAATTCATCAATATATTTACATATCAGGACCAAGTGGCAATCATTCCAGGGATACAAGGCTGGTTCAGTATTCAAAAAATCAGTCAGTGCAACCTACCATATTAACAGGCTGGAGAAGTAAAGTCACATGAGAACAGTTGATACAGTAAATAAAGCATTTAACAAGTTTCAGTACCTGTTCATATACCTGTTCCTAGATAAGTAGGAATACAGATTGACTTCCTCAACATGATTTTTTTTTAAGTATATGAAAATCTAACATCATAGGGGCACCTGGGTGACTCGGTTGAGTGTCTGCCTTCAGCTCGGGTTGTGATCTCAGGGTCCTCCCGCCACTTGTGTGCATGCTCTCTCAAATAAATAAGTAAAATCTTATTAAAAAAAAAAAAGAAAGAAAAAATTCCTAAGTCTATAAGAAAAAATCCTAGAACTAGAAATAGGTTTAGCAAGGTCACAGGATACATGATCAAAATCTATTTGTCTCTATTACCAGTGAACACATAGAAATCAAAATTAAAAGAGTGCCATGTTCAGTCACTCCAAAAAATGAAATATTTGGATATACAGGGTTTGTATGCTCAAAATTATAAAACACTGATGAAAGAAGGCAAAGATCTAGAGAAACAGACTTTGTTCTTACAGCAGAAGACTCAGCAAATGTCTGTTATCCTCAAGTCAGTGTGCTAGTTTAACACAACTGCTAAACAATAGCTAAACAAGATTATTCTAAAATTTATATGGAAAGGCAAAGGAACTGGAATAAGAACAATTTTAAAATTAATAAAATAGCAGTTACTATCCAATTTCAAGACATTATATAATTACAGTAATCAAGATTGTGTGGCATTGGTGAAGGGATAGATACCTAAGTCAGTGGAACAGAATAGGAACCCAGAAATAGCCTGACACAAGTATGACCAACTGATTTTTGACACCTGCAAAAGTATTAGAGGAAAGATAGTCTTTTCAAGAAACATTGCTAGAATTAGATATCCATAAGTAAAAACATGAACCTCAGCCTAAATCTCACATCTTATACGAAAACCAACTCAAAATGGGTTGTAGATTTAAATGTAAAACTTCTGGAAGATTAACATAGGAGTAATCTCTGGGACCTGGGGCTTGGTGAAGAAAAAAGCCAACAAACTAGACTTCCTTAAAATTAAAAACTTTTCCTGTCACAAAAGACCCTGTTAAGAGGATGAAAAAACAAACTATAGAACAAAATATTTGTAAGCTGCATATCTGAGAAAGGACTCCTGTCTTTCTAGAATATATCAAGAACTCCCAAAACCCAACATAAAACCCAAATATTCCAGTTAGAAAATGGACCAAAAAATTGAGCAGACAGTTCACCAAAGAGGGAATATAGATGGCAGATAACACATGGAAAGATGTTCAACATCACTTGCCATTAGGGAAATATAAACTAAGACCATGGTGAGATACACTACACTCTTAATAGAACAGCTAAAATAAAAAATAGTGATATCAAGTGCTGGTGAGGATGAGGAGAAACTGGATCTCTCGATCTCATACATTGCTAGTGGAAATGTAAAATGGTAGAACTATTCTGGAGCACAGTTTGGCTGTTCCTTGAAATATAAACATGCACTTAACCATATGGCCCAGCAGTTGGACTGCTGGGCATTTATCCCAGAGAAATGAGAAGTTAATGAAAGAGAAATGAAAACCTGTTCATGAAAATCATTCATAGTGGCTTCATTGTAATAGCTCCAAACAGGAACAACCAAAATGCCACTTGGTAGATAGTGGTTAAAAACCTATAGGTCATCTGTATCGTGGAATAGTACTCAGCGATAAAAAGGAATGAGCTTGATAAATGCAACAGCTTGGGTGGGTTTCAAGAGCATCATGTTGAGTGAAAAAGGCATCTTGGGGCGCCTGGGTAGCTCAGTGGTTAAGCGTCTGCCTTCGGCTCAGGTCATGATCCCAGGGTCCTGGGATTGAGCCCTGCATCGGGCTCCCTCTCAATGGGGAGCCTGCTTCACCTTCTCCCTCTGCTGCTCCCCCTGCTTGTGCTTTCTCTCGCTCTCTGTCAAATAAATAAGATCTTAAAAAAAAAAAGAAAAAGACCAATCTCAAAAGGCAGAAACTGTATAATTCTATTTATATAATATTCTTGAAGTCACAGTATGATAGAGACAAAAACAGATTGGCAGTTGTCGGGGGTAGGGACGGTGTGGGTGGAAGTAGGGGTAAATAGGACTAAAAAGGGGTGGCATGAAGCTAATCTTTGTGGTGATGGAGTAATTCTGTATCTTGATTGCAGTGGTACTTGCTTGAATGTGATAAAATAGCACAGAACTATGTACACACTGTATCAGTGTGAGTACCCTGATTGTGATACTGTGCTGTGATTAGGTAAGATACAAGTCCTGATTGGAGAGGACTGGGTGAAGAGTACACAGAACCTTTATGTCCTGTCTTTGCAGCTTCATGGAAACCTAGGATTATTTCAAAATAAAAATGTTTTTAAAGAGAAACAACTTCAAAACACAACCTAAATGCAGCATAGGTTCAAACAAGTGGTAGCAAAATGTCCATTTGGTGGTGTTCAGGGATGCTGACATCAATATTTAGCACTCTGCTTGCACATCCAGGAAAAAAGGATGTTTGGTTATTGTACTTTGTGTTTAACGCAGTTACCGTGTCACAAAAATAGCAGGCCGCTCTAATAAACAACCAGCACTCCTGTGTCCAGCACCAGTCATCTCCCGTCTTTACCGCCAAGCCCACCGACACTCCAGGTTTATCCAGGGGACATAAGGAAGCAAAGATCTCATAACTGAACATTATACAGCTTAGATCAGGCTTTTCCTCTGCGACATTTTCCTCCTGTTTCTGGAGTTTCATCTACTCACAGGAATGTTCTACATGTGTGAACAAGGGATTGGTGTATGAGTTCTCCCTGAAGTCGTGTGACCACTGTGACACCAAGCAGGCAGTGGGGGCAGGGCCCCAGAGCCTCGCCGGCACCCAGTGCCACACACGCTGAGCTCTTCAGTAGCACCATCTCGGGGAGCACCATTCTGGTTTTTGTGTCAAGTATGGGTCATGTGTTGCCAGGCTCATTTCTTATAAATGTCCACTAATAAGTTAGGAGTGTTATTATTCAGGAAGCACTTACTAGATGCAAGACGGTGTCATCAGAACTTTATTATCTCCTCGAATTTCCTCAAAACACCTGGGATTGCACCGTCTTCCTCTTGCTCTTACAGTTGGGGACATGGGGTTAGAGGGGCTGCGGAACTGCAGCAAGGCCTCCAGACCCCCATGGCTGGGGTTTGAGCCCAGGAACGGACTCCAGTGCCCACGTTACTAAGTGTATCCCACCATGCCTGTGTGTGTGCATGCGTGTTCAGTGTTCACGTCATTCACACTTAGGCCTCTGGGAACAACCTAATTGGTGGAGAACCCAGTTTCCTTTCTTACCTCACTGAGGCCTTGTTTAATACCAAATTTACTAGAAACTCTGGTTTTCTATCTGAGAGGAGCAGGGCTGTTCAGCACTCTCTGGTTCTTGATATTTAGGTCTACATTTAAACAGTCTGGCCTTTCTATTAAAAAAAAAAAAAGACATAAAATTATATAAAATATGCATTGTTCCAGCCAGCTGGGGAAAAAATTGTGGGTTTTTGTTTTGTTTTGTTTTTAAGGCCTTCAGAATCTCTCTTTGTTTTATCTGGAAACTAAGGGCGGTAGTAGCAAAGCAAAAGTCAAGGTTTATTCTGGAGTAATTGTTTGACTTGGTTATCTTATCTCTTAATTATGTCATTGTATCAATAAATGCCTGGTAGCAAGCAAAAATGTTTGTTCTTTAAAGATGTAAATAAGTCCAGTCTTGTCCTTATCCACTGCAGTTGGGCAGACCCCAAAGATCACATTGCAAGATATATTATTGAAAATGTTACGAACACCTGCTTTTTAGACTTAAAGGCAAAGTTTTCAAGTGCAACGGAAATGATTAAGCAACTTATATCTGTTATCTTGAATCTTTTATTTAGAACATGGCATTTTTTTCCCAAGTTATTAGCATGCTTTTGATTTTTGTGCAGCTTGACATTTGTAATTACATGTGTAACATAATGGGTGCTATAAAGAGCTTTTGTAAATTGATCTAATTTCTTATCTCCTCTTTACAGGAATATATTAAAGGAATCTGTGAACCTGAACTAGAAGAAAGAGAATGTTACCCCAAGGCCATGCACTGCATTTTTGTTGGGGCTCAGAGCCTGTTTCTGAAGAGCTTGATTCAGGACACCTGTGCTGATCTCTGCATTCTGGACATTGGTCTTCTTGGCATCAGAGGAAGTGCCGAAGCTGTGGTCATGGCTAGGAGTCACATTCAGCAGTTTGTAAAACTCTTTGAGAATAATGAGAACCTACCCAACAGTCAGAAAGAATCCGAGGTGAAAAGGGAATTTAAACAATTTGTTGAAGCTCGTGCAGATAACTATACAATGGACTTGTTGATTTTGCCCACTTCCTTGAAGAAAGAGCTTTTGACACTCACACAAGGTGAGGAGAATTTATTTGAAACGGGAGATGATGATGTTATTGAAATTAGAGATTCTAAACAAGCAGAGTTTCCACAGAATGCTGCCACAGGGCTGAATATTTCCAGAGATGAAATTGTTTTGCAAGAAGATGCAAGAAGTAAAGCTGGCACTCCTGTTTCTGAGCTTACAAAACAAATGGACACGGTCTTTTCTAGTTCGCAAGATGTCCTTTTTGTTCCAATAAATGGTCTAACCCCAGATGAAGAGGCACTTTCCAAAGACAGAATTTGTCACAAAAGGAGATTTTCTGATTCTGAAGAAAGGCATACCAAGAAACAGTTTTCTTTAGAAAACGTTCAAGAGGGGGAGCTTCTACGTGACGGTAAGACATTAGCTGGAAGTGTAATCATTGACTTATCTGATTCTTCTGCTGATCCTGAAAATTTAAGTCCAGATGTAAAGGACACTACTGAGGAAATGGAATACAACATCCTCGTAAACTTTTTTAAAACCATGGGCTATTCCCAAGAAATTGTTGAAAAGGTCATTAGGGAGTATGGGCCATCTACTGAACCATTATTGCTCTTAGAAGAAATTGAAAAAGAAAATAAAAGATTCCAAGAAGACAGAGAATTTTCACCTGGTACTTTGTATCCAGAGACCAACAGAACCAAAAACAAAGGTGTTTGTAGCAGCATAAATGAGCTTACAACAGATTCCACTCCAAAGAAAACACAAACTCACACACAGCAAAATATGGTAGAAAAATTTTCTCAGTTACCATTCAAAGAATCAAAACCATGTACCTCAAATTGCAAAATTAATACTTTCAGAACAGTGCCAGTAGAACAGAAACAAGAAATCTGGAGTTCAAACCAGAATTACGTTTGTAACATGGACCTTGAAACTGACGGCCTTTCACCTTCTGTTGTCCCTTCAAGTCCCAAAGAAGTTGTCAGTTTTGTTTCAAGAGGAGCTTCAAATCATCAGCCCAGAATTCCAGTTTTTCCTGAAAATGGTTTGCAGCAGCAAGCAGAGCCCTTACATCCAAGTAATATGAAGTCTGCCTGTGAAAACCGTTCAGGGTGTTGTAGCTCTCCCCAGTCTAAGCCAAATTGTCCACCCCTTTCTCCACCGATGCCACTGCCCCAGCTGTTACCTTCAGTTACTGACGCAAGGTTGGCGGGAACGTCTGATCATATTGATTCCTCAGTCACTGGCGTTCAAAGGTTCCGAGATACTCTGAAAGTACCTTACAAGCTGGAATTAAAAAATGAGCCAGGAAGAACGGATTTGAAGCACATTGTTATAGATGGGAGCAATGTCGCAATTACGTAAGTGCACTCTCTGCAAGTTATATTATAGTTGTAAATAGGGTCCTAAGCAGTGTCTCGGAATTATATGCAGTTGTAGGAACTTAGGCTATGCATCTGTCTAGTTGATCGATTTTCTTACCTGGAAAAAAAAAAACAAAACACGAAACAGCTGTTTGGAAAGTTGTGTTATTCCATCTTCTGGAGTTGTAAACTTTGCTTTTCATCCTGCTGAACCTCTGTTTCTGAGGGCGAGAGATGATAGAAAATTTGTCTTCACTTTGCATTGCCTAGTCAGCGATAAACAGTATAGAGATTTTTAAATCATTAGCTTTTTTTTTTTTTTTAATCATTAGGTTCTTAATACCATGAATACCATTAGGTTCTGAATACGAGGATGCAGCTTAAAGCCAAAAAAGATTTTTCTGTCTCTTTATACTACAGTATGTTAGGTCTCTAGGCAGGAGTGCAGTGATAATGGATGTGCTGTATTTCTCTTACACTTTGTTGATAGAGTGATAGCAATTTCCTTTTTAAGGAAATTCATCAGTTTGAGCTTCTTTATGGTCCTCTGCTGCTACTAAAAGCTTGTATATTTGCTTTTAGTAAAAAAGAGTTAAATGATCATTTCTATTTAACCTGTCTTAGAACCCTCTGAAGAGTCTGATTTTATACACATCTGGTACGGGATTGGGTTTCTTCTCTAAGGGGTGGTTTAATACAGTGACTATGAAGAGGAGAGGGGGTCAAGTTAGAGTATCTGCCCCATTGTTTGACCTCGTGTAGGTTTTTGCCTGAGTTTCATTTGCTGTATTTTGTTGCCTTTTGCCCTGTCCTAAAGGGCATCTTTATCATGCCATTTCAACAACTGGTAGGTAAAGTCTCTCTCCAGTTTTCAAAATCAGTCACTCCGTTGATTTTGAAGAATTCTGCACGGTCTGGCATTTTAAGTGGCTGTCATTTAAGAAAAGGGGCCCTGGACATGGGATGAAGATGGTGATACAGTCTTCTGAATTTTAGCGAATAGTGTGTGTGGCCTCTCTCCTAGGAATTCTGTAAGTGTTATATATTTATTTTTTGTTTTGTTAATTTTTTACTAGAATTTTCAAACAAATACATTAAAAGGTAATAGAATGCATCCCTTTTTGAATTTGGGATTTCCATGTGCCCATCCCCCACCTTCAGTAGTTCTCAGCTCCTGGCCAGTCTTGTTGAGCCTATACCCCCACCTACTGCCTTTCACCGGAGTTATTTTGAGGGAAAGCTCAGCTATGTCATTTTATCCATACGTACTTTAATGTCTATTTTTTAAAATAAGGATTCTTTTTATTTTTTGACTGAATTGTTGATGCTGTATTTTGCTGTCAAAAGAAAGAAAAATCCCAGCATTCCCCATGTTAAAGTTTAAAGATAGGCTGGAAAAATATGTAATATACTTGTCTTCATTTCTAAATAATACTGTTTGTTGTCATTTCACTTTGCTTTTTGGCAGTTCTTTTCGGGGAAACCCAGCAAATGGCCCACAGCTGCATAGCATTATCTAAGTAAAAATGTGAAGTGCAGTTTCAGTCACCCACAGTCCAAGCCCAGCACCAGTTCCTCATTGTTACAATTTCTTGAGCCAAGTGGTGATAGAAAATTTAGGTCATGATTGTGAGTAATATTAATCCTTTTTCAATTTCTGTAAGTGCAAAGATGTTCCAAATTGGTGTTCAAGGACTGAGAAATGCAAATTAACATAGAATGAGCAGTGATGATGACACTGTTTAAAAACCTTTTGGGAGTAGTAACTAATGTATTTCTCAGAGGGGTCACTATTGGAATTTAGAGTGGTACTGTCTGGGCGTGACAGGATGTTTTGCATATTTAGTCCCTCCTACTTTGCCCATAGTACCTCCCCCCGTCATTATGACACCCCAAAACACTCCCACGTATTTCCTAACACCCTTGGGTACAGTGCCATCTCTTTTGAAAACCACTGAATTAGTGCACTGAGGGAAACCACGAGCAGACTTTCATTACTTTTTCTTTTAAAAGCTGATTATCTGGGGAGGATTCCAGTTTTCTTTGAATTCACAGATGTCTCAGTTTAAAAGCAACATTTATTTATAAGGATGTATTATCCAAAAAAGACAGACTTATACTTAATCTAATAAAGATTGATCTGAAAATATCAGTAACTAAAATTAACTCTTATTCTGGGGGAAAACTGCTTAATAGGTACAGGGTCTTATTTGAGAGTGATGGAAATGTTTTGGAACAAGATCTAAGTGCTGATTGTACAATACTGTGAATGTACTAAATGCCACTGAATTGTTCACTTTAAAATGATTATGTTATGTGAATTTCAACTCAGGTTTTTTAAATTTGGGGAAAAATCAACCCTTATTTGAAATCGCTTTGATAGTAAATGTGAATTATAGATTGTACATTCCATGAAGGAAGTGATTTATATGTGTCCTGTTCCCTGAAATACCCCCAAGGTCCATGCTGCTTGCACATGATAGGCACTCAGTAACATTTTGTTGAATGAATGAATGAATGAACTAAAGACTTAAGAAATATTAGGATTTTTAAAATGACTTTTCACCACTCTTTTATAACTTCCTATTCCAGTGATCGATTTAGATTAAATTTTGACTGATTTTTCAGCAAGTATTTGGAATCTTAAAACTGAAACACCTGTTATGTGTCAGGTACTTTTCTCTTTTAAAATGTAATCTTCACACTGATTTGTGAGATAAAAATGATCTATACTTTTATATAACATGAAATGGCTTAAAAATCTTGTCCAAGATTACACAGATAGGAGATGTGGGCCCATAGGCTCCCAGAGCCATCATACATCCTGCCTCCTCCCATAGAAGGTGAGGTTGGAATTTTCAGGCCTTGGCAATATAGAGTACTTAAGTCTTGAGTTGCTTAAGCATTGCTGAGTAAACCTCACTTATTTGACCCACCTAGTTGGGGAAGTAGTTAAAAATGAAATTTGAACCCTTAAACAATAGGATTTGTTGGTTTGATCCTACTCAGCAGCTCAGACCTACCCATCCCTGGGTTTCTGCCAGTCCTTTATTATATTAGTCTATCCAGCGTGCTGTCTGCAATTCATACACACTGTGAGAAATTCCAAAATACCCACTTCATGCTGCTAATCATGCATATCTTTACTTGGTTTTTCCCCTTGTCACCATGAATGAGTCAAATGATGAGTAAATGGAAATTGTTTGCGGTACACGGCTAGACATCACAGTAGTGGCTAGATAACACTCAGACTCGGTCAGTTTGAAACTTCAGCATTAGGACACCTGACTTATCTGGGTAGATAATTTTCCGTGTAGATGAGGTTTGCCCCTTCTCTTGCCAGCACTATGTATTTTAAACATTTTTTTCATGCTAGTCTTCTATATCAGGGTCCCATGGCTAATTTTTATTAAGTGGAAACGATAGAAGGAAATGACTCTTTCCCAGGGTAACTCCAAAAGAGTTTTTTTAACCATTTCCCCCACACTGCCCGGTCTGGTTCTGTCACTGCTGTGAGTTTTTAATCAAGTATCTTGCCCATCTCCTCTCTGCTTGGGACAGTCTTCCTTCCAGTTTACTGCCTGCTATAATATGGAAAACAACTGGATGATGTAACTTGTTTCCAACTACATGAAACAGTAGTTTAAATCTCCCTTGAAAGCCCACACACCTGGCCTCTCGGGCCTATTATCTGTTCATTGGTGCATTTGGAGCTGGAAGCCCCAGAGCTTTGGTCTTCTCAGAAGTAGAGGAGGAGTTACGGTATGTAAATCCTTTGTCTTTGAGTCTAAATAGACAGTTGGTCTGGGTCTACCTGTCAACAAGTTCCTCTGGCTTGACTGCAGGGAGGTGAGGAGGCGCATTTCTGCCTAGCCAGGATGTGGGGGAGTTGAAGTGGGAAGCAGCAGGGACCTTCCATATTACTTAGAGGACACGAACTTGGCTCCACTTGATTTTCTTGTGTAGTTCTATTTTCTGTCTAACTCTGTGTTTTCCACTAGAATTTTGAACTGCTCTTTTTATTCCTAAAACAGCTCTCAAGATTTTTCAGGGTATCCATAGTGATTTGATCTTATCACTGAGGATAACACTGGAAATTAGTATAGAGCTAATGTTTCTGGAAACGCCATTTCTTCCGGTCTAAGTTTGAGTGTGGTACAGGGCAGCGGGATTGCATCTACTTGAATTTCCCTTCATTTTTCTCCGAGACCCAGTGGGACGGAGCTGGGTTCCACCCACTTTGAACTTTTGCAGTCAAAAGCTTTATAGGGAGAGAAGAAGTTCGCACACATTTGTAGCTGATGAATAAGCCAAACTTGACAAGCTTTTTTAGTGCATTTCTCTCAAGGATTGTTCTTTTCAGACTTAACTAACATACATATCCCTTGGTTTTTTTAAGAACCAGTAGGCTGTTGTATTTTGGATTTTCATGTTCAGGCTGTGGTTGACATTAACTCTGGGTGTGTTCTTGCTGTTAAGCAATTAGAATGATTTTTAAAGATATTTTAAAAAGATGACGCCTACAAAAACTACCTCTAGCCTTTCTCCAGTAACAGATGTCCTGTTGCTACATTCTTGCCATATTTTGAATGCTTTGAGATAAACAAACCACTGCTGAGTTACTTCATGGAGAATGGGTTTACTTGCATGTGTTTTCTGGAGCAAAGCTGATGCCCGTGCAGTCTCTTATTTGTGACTCACTGAGAAGAGCGTGGGCTTTAGCCTCTTAAAGGAGGAGTTTCTGAGCTGCTCTTCTGCGTGTTAGAAGTTTATTGAATGTCCAGCCCATTCCTGCTTCGTGAGAATATAGATTTAGGTGGGGACAGTCCCACTGTGGGATGGTAGGAAGGGCCCAGGAATAAGGAAGCCTGAATAATCCCAGCGCAACCACCCTGTGGCAGTGCAGCCTGGGAAAGTTGCTCAGCCTCTCAGGGCTTTCGTTCTTTTTATCTAACAGGAATCTAACTCCGTTCCATCTCCTAAATTCTGTCATTCCAGTGGACAGTACAGGATAGCAAGACAGGAAAGAGGAGAGATGATTGAGGGCCTGTTTCTAGAAATGGCTTCATAGAAAAGGGTCTGAATTGAGTCCCGAGGCACTGGAGGAAGGTTAAGAGAAGGTCTACAAAGATTGCAGCAAAAAGAAAGCTCACTGCCCAGGAAGAGGGAGATGGCAAGCAAACGTGGCCAGAAATGAGTGTGGTGACACATGGTGGTGGCTAGATCCCTCCTGACTAGTCGGGTGTGGAGGGGACCTTGAAGCCGTGCCCTGAGTTTGTCGAGAGGAATCCTGCCAGTAAAGACCCTGAGCAGGATCAAAGGCCTCATGGCTGCATTTCAGGGTCTAACGAGTTTGAGGAGGGATGGGAATTGGGAGAGCCTGGGGTTGACTTGGGACACACTGTGCCTGAGGTGGCAGGAATTTTAAGTGAAGGAATTCTCCACCAGGTGGTTTTGACATGGAGACACTAGACATGAAGAGAAGACAGGACTGAAGATGCAGGATTTCCTGTTACTGGAACCTCAGTGACTGTTGAAATAGTAAGATAGATTATGCTCATTGCATAAACTGTAGCTTCAAAGTTTGGGGGGGTTGTTTTTTTTTTTCTTTCTAATACTCATGGTTAGACAAATGGATTACCACCTACAAAATTTCAAACTTTGAAAACCCTTTTTTAAGAATCTCCACTTTTACTTAACTGTGGGAGAATACAATTTAAATATTTTTACTCGTTTCTTTTGAAATTTGTTACCACATTTTTGGGTGGGGTCAGCTTTTAATCCACTATACCACGGGTTGCGAACTGTGGGCCAAATCTGGCCACCACCTGTTTTTGTAAATAAGGAACACAGCCACCCTCATTCATTTCCACTTGTCCGACTTGAGTGGTGCGGCAGAGACCATATGGCCTGCAAGGCCTATCTGGCCCTTTACAGAAAATCATACCCTGACTTACGTTCTGTAATGTTCCTTGTTTGTTTGCATCTGCTCCCGGCACTTTCTGCTTCCTTCAGTAAAATCATTTGCCATGGCCCCCAGATAGTTCCATTGGAATCATGTCCTCAGCTTATCTCCGGGAAGCTGTAAACTGAGTAGGTTTCACAGTTCCCTAGAAAGGGTATGGAGCCCTGGAGCTGGAGGCATCTGCAGCCTTTGGAAGTTGTGAGGACCACGTCATGGGAGAGTCCTGTCTACTTCTGCTTCAGCAACAAGTTTCTTTTTTTCTTTCTTTCTTTTTTTCTTTTTTTAAAGATTGTATTTATTTGAGAGGGAGAGAGCACAAGCAGGGGGAGCAGCAGAGGGAGAGGGAGAAGCAGGCTCCTTGCTGAGCAGGGAGCCCGACGCGGGGCTTGATCCCAGGACCCGGGATCATGACCTGAGCTGAAGGCAGACGCCCTACCGACTGAGCCACCCAGGTACCCCCAGCAACAAGTTTCTTAATAAAATATATAAAATATTCTTAGAGGTCAGTGACCAGGCAGGACTCTTTGGAATGGGCTCTCTAAAAAAAAACAAAAACAGAAATAAAAAGTGCAATAAACAAGTATTACCATGAAGCTCAAACTGCCTTCTGTCCCAATAGCACATTCAATTAAATTAACTAAACAAAGTACAAGAAAAATCATAAAGCTATTAAGAATCACATGTCATGCAAAGGCTTCTGTCTTGGCTTTGCAAAGTCATAAACTATGCAACTTGATGCCAAAGAATGTAAAAGAGTATTAAAGGGAATTTTGTTGTAATTGTTTTTGTTGTATATGGAGTTCACCTTTTCACTTTTTCATGGTGAAACTTTAACATACTTTAAGCTGAAATAAATTTTGTTTTCTTCTAGCCACGGTCTGAAAAAGTTCTTTTCTTGTCGTGGAATTGCAATTGCAGTTGAATATTTTTGGAAGCTTGGCAACAGAAACATCACTGTATTTGTCCCACAGTGGAGAACAAGACGTGATCCTAATGTCACAGGTGAGGCAAACTGATCCTTTCAGATTTCTCCTTTTCTAGATGTTTAATGAGTTGGCTTTTAATTGCAGCACATACTACTTAGAGCAGGGCCATGTGCCTTAGGCAGCAGTTTTAAAAGCAAAATGGTAAATCTGTTGCACCCAGTAGAACATAAGTTGGAGTGTGTTACAGCATAAGAAGTACTTGGGGGAATGATGGAAAGGTAACATAGTTGTTTATGTAGAAAGTTAGGTTAGAGTTCATTATACATTACAAAAATTTTCCTGACTTTCTAAAAAGTAGGTTAAATCTGTCTTTCCATTAGTCTGGGCTTCTGCCCCATTAAATAATCTTTTCTAAAATGGTCACTTGATAAATTTGGGAACCCCCATATAGAGTGGGTTTTGAGCAGTCTATTAAATAGCTTAATATAAATTATGCCTGTTAATTGTGCAGTACTGCATGATTGACTGCAGGCCACATATGAGAGCTTTGAACTTAGCAAATTGTGCAGTAGTCCATAGAAACCTAAGGTTGTTTCTTAGGTCACAGTAGGAGGAGTGGTGAGACTATGCCAGGCAGCCTGACACAGCAGCGGGCCTAGACACAAAGGGTAGATTGGGAGGAGAAAGGGTGAGTTCAGAGCTCACACAGCACTTAAACAGGAAGTGAAACTTAGTCACTGTTGAGGTGGAAATGGTAAGACCACACATTTCTCAAGTATCCCAACTTCCCTCATTCTGGAGAGCGTATTTGTCTTTTTTTTTTTTTTTTTTTTAAGATTTTATTTATTTATTTGACAGAGAGAGAGACAGCGAGAGAGAGAACACAAGCAGGGGGAGTGGGAGAGGGAGAAGCAGGCTTCCTGCTGAGCAAGCAGCCCGATGCGGGGCTCGATCCCAGGACCCTGGGATCATGACCTGAGCCAAAGGCAGACACTTAATGGCTGAGCCACCCAGGCGCCCCTGGGGAGTGTATTTGTCTTAACTGAGGGTGCTTGAGGACTGAGGCAGAGCCACTAATTTTTGCAATAGGATCTGTGAGAGGGTCTTGTGACCCCTCCTGTGAGCCCTCCATGCTGTGCATCTCTAGGACAGTAAAACACTGGAGGGGGGGCGGGGGGGGCAGGTGGGTTTCAGTCCAAGCCAGTGCTGAGTACCGTTGCAGGGGATACTCTCTTACCCTGAGCTTTTAGCTGCTTTTTGCCCATTGACTGGTTTTCTAAAGTTTGGCTTTGACCCTCTTTTCTTCTCTGTCATGACCCACTCCCATGAAAATCAGTAAAGGTTCATGCAGATAACAGAGAGGTTGGATACAGTGCCAGCTAGAGGGATATTTTGACATACTCTTGGAATGGGGTCCACACAGGCCTTCCTTGGGATGGGGCAGAGCTGAGTGTCCCTGCCACTCCCTCTGCTTCCAGCCCTGTTTCCTGCCCCACCCTACCCTCTTTCTGGGACTTGTGTCATCAGTCTCTCTGTCCTACTGCTTGTGATGTGAGTGTGAAAAAGTTCTGGATGGTAGGGTTCATTAAATACAGGCTTATGGCTTACTCTTAATTTCAGGAGCAAATGAGTTGAACTTTTTTATATTTAAAAAAATAGCTAAGATCAGTTTTTATGTTGTATTTGCCTTAGTATATATGTTGCTTTTTTTTTTTCCCCTTCCCAATGAGTTAGTCTTCTTGAGTCAGTAAAGGTTTTCCTAACTCTCCAAGTGAAACATTTGGGGTACTTTTATTTATTTAAACATCTGGGAGGATAGCCTTTTTCTGAATGTGTATTCAACTTATTCCATGAACAGAACAGCACTTCTTAACCCAGCTCCAGGAGCTTGGAATATTATCTTTAACTCCTGCCCGGATGGTCTTTGGAGAAAGAATTGCTTCTCATGATGACAGGTACGAAAGGCTGTTTTCCTTCCCGAGGTGGGTGCGGGGTGCTGAGGAGCCCACCACCTGCTCCATTGGACAGTTCGTGGTGCTGCTGTGCCCCCTGCATGGAGGGCTTAATAGATCAAGGGGTTTGAGAATTTTAATACTTACGGTCACTAAGATTATATACTCAGTGGGTTATTTTTTTTTTTGCTATATGGGTTTAGGAACATTACCTAAAATCTGTTTGGTTAGAATGTTTGTTTGTTTATTTGTTTGTTTGTTTCTTAGTAAAACATGACTGAGAATCCATAAGTAGAGCAGATACTGAGTTCTCTTTTTTGATGCATACTAAAAGTAATGTTCCAGTAGAGTTTGTCTTGTCTTAGTGTGGCAGCCTCAAGAATGCTTTTCAAACATTATCTATCTCCTGCTGGTTGATTTTGGCCAGTGACTTAGTTTGTCATTGTCATACCTGAGCCCTCAGTATTTCTTCCATGTCATAAAAGATGGTCTCAGCTGACCCAAAGTGTGATAGGAGTAAGCTGCATTTCTTAGGTTGGTGTGTCACTCAGAAAGCAGGTGTTAGTGCATTGGAGACAGTAGGCTTTAATCTGCACCTTTTGCATTTTTTTCTAAAAGCTTTACTGAGCACCAACCAAGTGCAATGCACAGAGCTAGGCTCTGGGAACACACATGATTCAGACACATTTCCTGCAGTAAGGAGTTTGTGATCTAAAGAAGAAGGCACACAAATAAATAATAGGGGGGAGTTCTGTTGTGGTTGAATAAGAGAAGGTCCCAAATATGACCGGTGGCACGACAGCCAGTTTTTCAAACCCTTCTCTTTGGAGGGAAGTCAGTAGTAGCAACCCTACCAGTATCTGGGAACCTAAGTAGTGGCCTCTTCTTCTTTCCACTCCTGCATTCACCCCCTTTATGGTGTTCTGGCCTGAAGCTCTTAGAATGTGCTGGTGGTTTTGCCTCAGTATTCCGCCAAAATGGTCCCCCCACGTTGAAGACAGTGCTTGGCTTATAACCCAAACTAGTGAATGATAGTCAGATGGGTGAGAGATGAAAAGAGGGGCTCAGGAGGGGGGGCGCAGATTTGGGATGACGGGCATTCCTTCAGCAAAAGGTCCACAGGGCCTTCTCCTTGCCAGCCCCTTGCCCTTCTCCAGGCTGGAATGAAAGACCAGATCAGATGGGGAGAATCAGAGGTGATGTGAGAAAATAGCATGAGAGGAAGTGGAAGGAGAACAGCACGTCAGGGTGGGGCAGGGCTGAGAAAGTACTGGGAGACCAGTCCCACTCCTCTCTGTGATACTGGCCTCAGACCCTGCAGTACTCGGGTGGAGGGGCAGGAGGGCTGCTGGGCTCGTGGAGAACCTTCAGGTCTCTGACACTGTAGCTGCACACCGGAATTTCAAGGCATGTGCGAGTATGCAGACCAAGTAAGCTCGTGCTTAATTTATGACCCTGGGTTTTTAGCAGACCTGGATCTACGTCTTGATTCATAGTACATGCACTCAGAATGCCTTACTATTTTTGTTAGTGCCTCTGAGCAAACTTCACCACTTACAAGTCATGCCAGCTAGGAGTAGTTTATAAAATATTCATTAATAAATCAAAGTGTTAATTCATACTTTCCAAGGCATCCTAAGACCTCTGAAATTAATGAGGCTTGTTTTTTAATTCCTTTGAAGTATTCACTATCACTAATAAAAGCAGTTGTTTGCACCTTCGATTGTAGTGATTCTCTTAATGTATTGTTTTGTCGTCTTTGTCTACATTGCCTTAGACAAATGCGGTCCCCCTGACTAAGGGAGAAAACTCAATATTATTATCCTCACAAATCTCTCATTAAGAGGGTTTGAGCGTGAATAATCTCCAGCGATGAACTAGAATTCTCAGTATTGAATTCTTACCCTTCCGTATCACCAGTGCAGCTTCTCATAAATGGCATTCGAGTGGATCTATAACTGGGGCTAAACAGAATGATAGTTCTAGACATCTCAAGTCCGAGCCGAAGATGTGAACCTGTGGGTTTTTGTTTTTGTTTTTTGATGCAAGGCTGACTGTACCAAGCAGCTAATCTTAGAACCAGAGTACTATAGCTTAGCAACCAAAACTTGAAGAGTGATTTCACAGGCTTGTCACCTCGAATTTATTCTTGACTTTAGTCCTTGTGCATCATCTGATGACCACTATGTATGATAATACAACTTCTCTAGAAAAATGTGTAAATCATGTTTGAGATCATTTTTAAAAAGAGAATAATACTGTATGAAAACCAAACCTTCATTTATAATTACACTAATAATTTCAGAGGTATTCAATATTTCAGATTGATCTTCAGCTGACAAGGGCTTAACTTTTCTACCTCCTAGCCATAGTTAAATTCTTTGGTGATTTTCCTGTGAAGAGGAAATCCTTCTGTTTTCTTATAACATAGCTTCTGTAAGCCAGGAATGCCTGCTTGCCCATTTTAACCTCTTATATTACTATAGGTTTCTACTACACTTAGCGGACAAAACTGGTGGCATAATTGTAACAAATGATAACTTCAGAGAATTTGTGACTGAGTCACTCTCTTGGAGAGAAATTATTACAAAAAGGTAATATTTTCTTCTTTGTCTTTGGTTAAGTGTTTTTTGTTGTTTATTGTTTAGTTTTGTTTGGTGTCCACCTTGGCCCTGCAGAAAGCAGTATAGGGAACCAAAGTATCGTAAGACTATCCTCCCCGTCCCCGTCCAAGACTATGGCTGGCCCCTCTAGGTAAGTGGGGGTCCCAGTACAAAGCCGCAAAACCAGCAGGTGATGTGTGGGCATGCTGTGGTGGCTGCAGGGGGTCTTCGAGAGATCCGGTGTTCCCTGACAGGAGGCAAGAGGCACATGTTTATGGCGTAGTTAACTCTTGTTAACAGTGTAGTGGAGCAGAAATGGCCTCCTAACTTGGCTTTGCCCTGATGCTGGGGGAGACTTTGGCAACTCACTGGGTGTCCGTGCTTGATTCAGCCATGAAATACGAAGGGTGGGTTTAATGACAGCGCTGTGATTCCAGTAAGCGGATGGAACCAAAATCAACCTGCTGATTGAGTTTTCACTTCTTGGGAGTGGGAAGAGTATTTGTGCTTTTTAATCTGTGATGCTTTTCTTGATCATTTACCATCATAGTTTACTCATCTATATTGAAAACGTGTTTGAATATCATCCAGAATAAAGTCAAGAGTTGAGCATTCACAGATGTGTTTTATTTGTGATGATACTCTGAATATGTCCACCTGCCTGAAGATCAGTGAACACTGGCTTCCAGGACTTCTTGTTAACAAGCATCATCTGATCGAGTTACGTAACAGCAACAGTCTGTGCTGGCGCCAGGGAGGAGGCCCGTATCCTCCCAACAAATCTAAAAACATAAATCAGCATACCTTGAGCTGTGTATAAGTAGTATGTAACAGGTATAACTGGATATTTACCTCTGTTGGGGTTTCACAGTTGCCCCTTGTCTGATACTTGTATTTTGCTAAATCATTAGAGGATTTTAGAAAATAATTCTTTGCTGTAAGTGCCCAGGTGTGAGTTAATTACTCTATGCATTTTGACTCACATGCTGTTAATAAGCTGTTCGTGAGAGCTGAACTGAGAATTGGTCTTTGACCTTCTGGGCACAGTTAACAAGCCATTAATCTTCTAGGACATGTTTCTGTTGGATCTTTGCCCTGGACTCATTGTCAGTATTTATTGGACACTCATCTGTGTATGAAAGGTCTAAATGCAGTCAGGACTCATGTTTCTGTACCAACCCATTTCTTTTAGAACTCACAAAACAAGGCAGAAACCAAGGTCTAGACAACAAAAACAAGCACTTGACTTTTTTTTTTTTTTACATCTTGCCCAGATTTACTAAATCATGCTGAACTGATCTCAGATTTTCTGTCCTCATAGATCATATTGTTTTGTTGTTTTAAGAGGTTTCCTTCAGTGGGTTTGCCTGTAGACACAACTATTCAAAACAAAAGTAAAACCTTTGTTGAGCCCCTGTTGTGTCCTAAGCTGACAGTCTTTAAATCTTGTTTTCAAAGTTGTATTAGGAGAAGCTGCTTCCTAAGCCCAGATAAAAAAATCTGTAAGTCTCAATAAGAAATGTGAGGGCCAACTACTTTATTGAATTTGTATCCAAGAGAGAAATACAGATGGTTTAACTTGGATGTTGTTTTTTTCCGTTAGGCGATTAAGCAGCCTTATGATTTTATAGGTGACTGTTGCCTTGGAATTAGGTGGCCACTGCTACTTTCTTCTCAGTTCCTGCAGCAATAAAAGCTTCATGTTTTCTCCAGCATTGTAATCATACTCTGTGTTGTAGATTGCTTCAGTATACCTTCGTTGGGGACATATTTATGGTTCCTGATGACCCTCTGGGAAGAAGCGGACCTCGATTAGAAGACTTTCTTCGGAAGGAAGTCTTCCTTAGGTATTTGCTTTTTCACATTGTTTTGTATTTACAGACTTGTTTCAGTTCTTTGTGCTTTAGTGTAAGTGATGTCTCTGAAGGACTAAAGATGGCACTTTTAAAATTTTTATTAGCCTTAGACTTAGTGCTGGTGTAATATATTTGAAAACTAATCAAGCACACACCTTGAAGACCAGATTTTCATTTGTGGTCCTTTTGTTTTTAATCCTAGGAGAGGATGGGAGCCAAACTTTCTGTAGGTCTAAAAAAATAAGCAGATTTTGCTGGCGCTCACTTATTAGCAAATGCCACTTAGGTTCGTTTTGTACGTGTGAATATCCTTCTGTATTCATTTTCCAAAATCATTTGCTTTTTTAATTTGTTATGCTCCTATTAATTTACTTACTATTCAGGAATCACTACCTGGGGAACTGACTCTTTATCTCCACTGGATGGAGAAGCCAGTATTTCATATTCATCTGAAATTGATTTGATAGTTTAGGTTTTCTTTATTGTAGTTTGGGTTTTTGTTTTGTTTTTTTAAAGATATGTTGCTAGTGGTTGTTTCTGTTTTCAGAATTCTCGGGTAATGGACATTGTTTAAACTAGAGTATTTGTGTGCCCAGCTGGCATACAGTATGACCCGGTGACAGCTGATCTGTTTTATTTATAACCGGATCCCTTTGGGGTTCTAGGGTTGGATTTGGGGGTAGTTCACACAGAGGTACTTTTACAGAGGAGACCAGCGAGATTTCAGCTCCCTGGTCTTAGAAATCATTTCTCTTTTGAGCCTTTGGGTTTTATTATATAGATGAGGGCTTACTTCCCAAGGTTCTGCTTCTCTACCTACACCAAGGGAATGGCGGCCATTTTAACATCTGCTGAGTGTCATTGCATCTCCGCTGGGCATTTAAGACCCGGTGCCTGTGTGCAAGCGTCAAGGCCCATGGGTCAGACTTAATGGAAAGAGCGTTCTCTGGCTCCTTCCACACCTCAGCAGCCTGGCAGCAGGGTCCGTCCTGCCTGCACACCTAATCGCTCTTTACAGTGTGTTAACTAATTGAGTAAGAAGTTAATAACAACCCCTCACAGAGGGTCTAACTTTGGAATTCCAGTTAGTTAAGCTTTTGAAGTTGGGAAAAGTGTTCAGCCAGCCTATTTCTCGCCTGCAAGTCCGAGTCACCTGGGAAGCTTCTTAATGAGACATATGCCCTTTATGCATGCGCGCACACGCACACACTCACACCCATGAACATAGAGGTTGTGGGTGCCAGCACCTCGCCCAGACCGGGGGCCTACCGGAACCGGAAGTGGCTCCTCTCCCCAGAGGAGTCCCTTTTTCTAAGCCCTTCCAGCCGGGGCCCCACACAGAATTCGAGTCTCCAGAAGAGTGAGACCCTGTTATCTGTGTCTCTTGAAAGCTCCCAGGTGATTCTGGCAAACCCAGGCTTAGGGCCAGCAGTTGGCTGGGGTCAGTTCTCGGAGCTACAGACCTGGGAGGGTGGGGCAGCTGGTGAAGAGCTGTCACTCCCCATCATGACCGGTCGGGAGGTGGTGTAGGCGCCAGCCCCGTGGACCCCTCTGTGGGCAGCTTGCCTTCAGAAGCCGTGGAGCAGCACAGCCTCAAGGTCACCAGCAGATCTTTTTTGACAGGTTTCTCATTTCTCTTATAACCCAACTCACCAGACTCACTCTATTCACAGAGATATGCAGCCCCTACTCAATGCCTTGCCAAATGTGGGCATGTTTGACCCCAGCTTCAGAGTCCCTGGCACCCAGGCAGCCAGCACCAGTCACCAGCCTCCGGCCCGGCTTCAGGGCGCTCCACCCGGCCACTGGCTTCCTCAGCAGCCCCGCTTTCCAGTTCTGCCAAGCCTTCCCAGTATGCAGCAGAGCGTGCCCATGCCGGCACAGAGGTCTCCTGCAGAAACCAGCGAGCTGAGGGAAGCCCTTCTGAAGATCTTCCCTGACTCTGAGCAAAGACTGAAAATCGACCAGATCCTTGCAGCCCATCCGTACATGAAAGACCTGAATGCACTGTCTGCCATGGTGTTGGACTAAAGGTCACACTTAGCTGTGTCTGCACGTGGCAGCAGGAAGCGACATAATGTGAAGAGACCGATTTCCCAGTGGAAATTCTGTTGTAGTGTATAGAAAAGAAAACAGATGTTTTGTGTATAAAAAAATCTGGGTTTTCAAAACCAGCTTTTTCTATATATAAATTATGCTGCTATTACAGATTTAACATTTTCTGTAAAAGGAAAGTACATTTTCTGCCTGTTCAGAACTGTTTAATAGCAGTTACTCTTGAGTGTATTTACATTTTTATGTTTTTTAAACTATTTTCCTTAAAGCTGAAAATATTGACAAATGGATATGATTAGCCTTTCTAAATAAAAAAAAAAAAGAGTTGCTTTTTTAGGGAAAGCAAGATCTCTTAAAGTATATTTTCTTGAGATGACTATGTAACGTCCACTAACATGAAGTGTGCTCACCACTCCCCAGCCTCCTCTGCCCTCAGCCTGGAATTAGAGTCCTAGGAGTAGGTTTTGCTCCTATCGGTCTTTCGTTGGAGCCACTTGTGAGGGGGCAGGTGGTGCCACTAGATGGCTCCTGTGCCCAGCCATTGTGAATGACCAGGGCTCAGTTAGACTCCCAGAATGTCAGGGCAAGGAGAGATTCTAGAACTCCTGCAGACCCACCCTGCTTCCCCTCCCACCCTGCAGAAGAGGGAGCTGAGGCTCAGCATGCTCGCCTCCACACACGCCCAGGTCCACAGCTGTGGAGCAGCCGGGCAGGAACCGGACTCCTCGTCCAGTGCTCTGACACGTTCACCAGGCTGAGGCCTCACTATACCTGGCCTGACTCTAGAAGTCATGTCTTAGCCTCTGAAGATAATAGCGGGATGTGAGGAAGATCCACGAAGAGCCCCGTTGTTACCATAATTTTGTGTCCACAACCTCCATGCGAAGTCTGTGCAGCTTTGCCAAAAAGTGGTTTTCTATTCTCAAGAATGACCCAAGCCAACAAATAGCATTAGTAGCTGCCGTGGGGGCTCAGCCCCTTATTTATTTATCCTGTGTTTGTCTTTTTAGTGTTCTCCTCAGCCGTCCTTCCAGTGAGTCTATCTCAGCATTGGTATCTTGGTATTGTGTTTTCAGTGTTGCTCAAATTCTGTCAGTGAAGTTCTTTTCCTGGGTAATTATACTTAACATCTTTACTGTTCTCTGGACTTTCAAAGGGCTTTGTATTTTCTACCTGTTCTCTTCCCAGGCTGCTCACCGGCAGTTTCGTGTCTGCCCTGGGGGTCGTGCGCCTCCCAGCCCCCAGAACAGCTGCTGAGGACTCGGGGCGGTCTGTTCTTCACGGTGAAGGGACTTTGTTGGCCGTGAGCAGAGCTGGTGGCTCCCCAGGAGGCTCCCTCCCCGTGTGTACGACCCCTCCTTCCCTCAGGGGATGAATCCAGAGTCCTCCAGGTGGCTGGACTTGCATTTCAATCATGTTTTTCTCTCCCGATGCCTTTAAGATGCCTCCCAACGAGGAACTGGTTGTCAGCTGCCACTTTGGGGCAGGTGGCCAGAGTCACCCACCCAGCGGTGGATGTGGAGGTGGGAGACTTGAGGTGGGCAGGAAGTGACTCAGTCGCAGCCCCTGTGCCTCGGCTTCAGAACTGGTGGTTTGTTAAAGTGTGGCAGACGTGTGAGGGCTAGGGCTGTCTCGCAGTGACTCTGATCTTCTGGGTTGAGGTTTGGTCTGACAGCCCTGCCAATCCAGTATTTCTCCTATTTGCAGAGGAGGACCCAACAGTAAACCTTGCTGGCCCAGGCTTAGCCACACAGGTCTTCCTGGAAGGGGACTGGGCCTCCAGTGACGCCAGGTGGGGCTGGCTAGGCCGGGGGTTCCATAGTTTTCCTGGGCTCTAGAAGTGACTTGACCCTTGACCTTTGGGTTATCTAAGCCTCTGTATTCTTAGTATTGTTTCTGAGGGCTCTACCTGCCCCTTTCCTCTTTCTAGGGTATGGGAAGGAAGGATGCAGGAAATTAAGTGGGTTAATTACTTCCCTTGATAAATTACAACATAACACGAAAGTCACAGCTCTTTCTGAAACTTGAAAATTAAAAACTCCATTTTCAAACCATTAAAGAGTCATTACTTGTTCTCAGCCTTCTCTTAATACTAGGCTCAGTGTTGACGCTACTCAGATGTTTCTTCGTGGTCTGCCCCCAGCAGTCGATTCCTGAACCACCTTGGTGGTGTTGGCAGCAACGCGCCGCCTCCTGCAACTCCTTGGGCGTTCGTGTGTCGTGGCTCTGCTTCCTGCACTCCCTGGCATTCCTAGAAGGAGGGGGCCAGGCAGGGGGTGCCACCTCGTTCAGTAGACGGCGGGTGTCTGCTCCTCAGAGAGAGGTTGTCCAGGGTTAGAGAATTAAGTAGATGGTGATTCAGGATGGTTCCCGGGCCTGCCTTCTGCCCCAGGCCCTGGCTGCCTTCTCTGGGGGAAAAAAACCTTGTTTGACCTTTCTGTCCAGTAGCCTGTGTTTGAGAGCCTGTAGGCTGCGGGCGAGAAGACGGGGAAGGCATCTCAGCCATCCTGGATGTTTTTGGCTCAGCTTTGTCTGGCAGGCTCAGCTGTGGCTTGGCGGAGTCGCCAGGGACTCAGGCCTGTTGCAGCTTTTGGTTTCTGAGAGGAGGCCTGGGGTCTTGCTTCCTTAGGCTTGTTGTGGTCCTTGTGGAATCCGATTCACGGAGAAAGCCATGCTCCCAAGCACCCTCCTCCATCACAGGAAATGCCCTGGGCCCTGGGCCCCCCTGAGTTTGGGCCTGGGCAGGCACCGTTCTCTCTCAGCTCCCAGCCTGGCACCTCCGAGATGTGGCCTTCCTACTTGGAGCTCTCCACCAGCACTGCCATGTCCCCTCCTGCCCTCCTTCCTGTGTCCCTGTCCTCTCCTAACCATGGTCTGTTCCGTCGGCCACGCAGCCTCATGCCATTTGTTTCTTCATGATCAACCTCCCTGTTATTCCCCGTTACTACAGTTCAGACCCTATAAGAACGTCACCTGATTTCTCCTAAGAACCCTCTCCATGCATTGCTGCTCTCCCTCACCTTCCCACTCTTCCTGTTTGGCAAACTTGGCCTTCATCCCACCGCTTGGAAACAGTCTAGAAGTCACCGGGGACCACGAAATTGCTGAATTCAGAGGCCTTTTCTCAGTCTTCAGTCTTCATGTCCACACTCAGTGACCAGACTGTTTTGATATTGTTGCCCTTATTTTCCCCATTTTCTGAGATTTCCCTCCCAAATGTTCTTCATTCCTTTCTCTTTTACTGGAAGGCCAGTCTGATTTTCTTTCTTGACAGGTGGTTCTCAAAACTTTGGACCAGCCATGGAACTCATGGTGGGGAGGGCAGCTCTTACTAAAAATTGCAGTTACTGGACACAGCCCTCAGAGCTGTTTATTCGGTGGCCCTGGAGTAAAGCGTGGAAATCAGAGACTTCAGCAAGCTCCCTGGGTGTTTTCCACGCAGGCTGTCCGGGGACCACATGGTGAGAAAGTGCACTCACCCTTAGGGCTCACTAACTTCAGCTTTTGTCCTCCCTAACTTTCCTAGCTCCACGTGTACCCCCTGGGCAGCGACTTGTAGTCCCACCGCTAGGCCTGCCCTGCAGGAACACGTTTCTAGCTCAGCTGGGAGCCCTGTGCCATCCTCAGACTCAGTCCCCAGGCCCTCCACCTGCATCTGTCCCTCACTCTCCATCTCCACCCCACCTGCCACAAAGTCCCCTCCATCCACCCTTGTCTGTGGGTGGCGGCCCCTGACCAGTCAGCCCACCTCTCCCTCCCAGACTCCACAGTGCTCCCAGATTTATCTTCCAAAACCACATTGCTGGTCACACTCTCATCTCTGTTCAGTGATCTTCAGTGCCTCGCAACCAGAGCACCAAGCTCAGCCGTCCCCGAGTGTAGTCTCTGTGCCGTCCGCCTCATGGCCACGTGTGACTGCCCACTTGGAATAGCCCTTCGCCGGACGCTCACTGCAGCCCACACACACTTCCTCAGTTACCTGTGGGCCCCTGCCTCTGCGTGCACCTCTTTCCTCGGCTAGAGATGCCCTTTCTCCCAAATGGCTTCCCCCTGAAAGGCCCAGCCTGCGTCCTGTTTGTACCCTTGCCCGTGCTTCTGCCCAGAAGCAACCCCATGGCGCTCTGTGACCCACAGCACTTGTGTCTGGCTTTTGGCACTGGCCGCGCCGGCTGGTGTCACCACAGCTGATTGTGCACTGTGTCTCACCTCCCTTTCTAGACTGTGAGCTCCTCGCGGGCAGGGACCGTCTGTGTTCACTCTTTGTATTTCCCATGGCACCTAGCACAGTGCCTTGCACTTAATAGGTGCTCAATAAACGTCTGCTCAATTGAACTGGACGACAGTGCCTTCTTGACTGCGGTATCTGGCAGCCGATAAGGCCTTCAGAAGTCACACTGTCGGCATTTGCACCAGGGCCTCCACCGCTCCGCGGCGGTAGACCGCGGGTGGGGTGTCTGCCTGGCTTTCCCCTTCCCTCCGAGGCTCCCAACACACCATGTGGTCCAGGGTGGGCCCCGGACAGGCTGAGCCAAGCCGTGTGCTCTCACTTCTGCCCGCGAGTGGGCCAGGGGCAGATACCCGGCCCAAGCTAGGCCAGTCAGAGCCACTCCTTGGGCCCTAACCCCCCTGCTGGTGGGTCTGAGGAGTGTCATGTCCGGATCTGTTGGAGGCCATTTCCCGCCGTAGGGGGAAGCTGACTATGGTAGAGAGGTAGGAGCAGGACAGCGAGATTCCTGGGCGGGGGTGCCAGGCTGCTGGTGTCGCGGGAGCGTGATGGCACCCGTGCCCTTCCGCAGCTATCGAGAAACGCACTTCCCTTTGCTAAAGCTAGTTCAGGTTGGGTTTACAACACTTGAAATCAAGCGTCTTGAGTAAAATGGATATCACGGCCCCTAGACTTAGCAGATTAAACGGGAGAGGCTCATATCTTTAGAAAGATCCCAAAGACTGGTGCAAACAGAACTTAGGAGTGTTCACCCCAGTCAGAAAATGGTGGTAAGAGGCTGACAGTTTCTGATGTGTTTGAAACTTTCCCTTCCACCTCCAGGAGAGCGCCGCCCCCACCTTCAAGCAGGCTGTTTCCTGCGGCCGCTTTCCTTCTCAACATCCCCACTTCCTCTTGGGGCTGTCTGGAAAATTCCCTGATGTGAATTTCTTTGTTCAGTTCCCCGGCTGGGCAGACACCAGGCCTGTCTGTCCGGAGTCAGACCTTCCCATACCGTTCCATGTCCCCACCTGTCAGACGGGCGTAACGGAACCACACGTCCGACTCCAGGGGCACTGTGCAGAAGAGGTGTGTCACACCCGTGACGCGTCCGTGACAGCAGTGACATTCAGAGCCATCACCGTGGCCCTGATCAGTAGCCCCTCTGGGACGCCCACTACTGTTCACACCCTTGCAGTTCGCCCCTCATCTCCTAACCAAAGGTCCAAGAGCTTGTCCTCCAGATTCCGGATGCTCTTCTGTCCCTGCCGACTCACCGGGAGTGTGGACCACACCTCCCTCAGAGCCTCAACAGGACCATGGAAGTCCAGCGAGAGAGGGCACTGCTCCTAAAATCTAGGCACCCAGGAGGGCCCCCCAATCTCACCACCAGGGAGGGGAGAGAGGGAAGCGTGGCCACGGGATGCGTGAGTGGGCAGACCCCGACAGCTGGTGCTGAGCACTCGCCACGCCTGGTTCTGTCTTGTTATCCTCACCACACTCCTCTGAGGTCTCTGGGAAGAGCTGGAGCACGGGGCTACTAAGAGATCTGCGTGGCCAGGATTCGTCACCTTCCCCAGAGGTGACGTGGCAGCCAGAATGGTGCCTGAGACGGACCCCCTGCCCCCACCCAGGGAACAGAATCGAGGGCCCGTGACCTGGGTCCAGGCTGTCAGGCTGCAGAGCAGAGAAGCTGTGGAAGGAAGCTGCCTCCCGTCCCCCCCGCCCCGCCCCTTTCCGTGCAGCGGCAGGGGGGCCCACGCCCAGCACTGTTCCTGTGGGAGGGCACCAGGAGCAGTTTCCAAAAGGAAAAGTTGGCCAGCACTGTCCGGAGTGAGCCCATGTGGGCATCATACCCACCTTCCATTTCACTTAGGGTGACGCAGATCAGTAAAAGGACCCTGGGTGGGTTTTGAAACCTGAAAGAAGCCTTTTTCACAGCTCCAGTCCTCTGACATTGTGATTCCAGGGTGGGCGGCAGTGACTGGCAAGCAGGGATTTGCCAGAAACAGGGCAGAAGTGCCTACAGCCAGTGCTGGAGCTGGAAGCCCAGGGGCCCTGGGACTCCTTGACTCAGCCCCGCCCACTGGACTCCAGCTTTGGGGCTTTCCTTCCCACCCCCACCAAGGCCCCAGGGAGCTCTGCCGGGCCCCACAGCCTGAAACGCAGTCTGGGGTCAGCCTGGGCAGGCCCTGCCCTTCCCCGTCCTGTGCCCAGAGAGGAGGAGGCCGCCCTGAAGAGAATGCGCTTGTCTGCGCGCCTGTCTGGCTCCAGCTTCCGTCTAGAGTTTCACCCACCAAAACAGGCTGCAGGAAGGAGAGGGCCTCCCACCGCCGGCCAAGGAGCTGCAGCCGCTGCTGGGCCCCCATGCCTTCCCCAGACCAGAGTGGGCCTCTCCCCTTGCCGGCCCAGCACAGGCCACTGGTCCCCTCCAGGATGGGCAGGGCGCCGTGCTTCCTCCCGGTGTGGGGCTCAGGAGCCCGAGGCCCCGCTAGTAAGGGGCCGAGATGGGGCAGGAGTCTCCGACACCCACATCCTTCTCTGCCTGCTTCTGCTTCCCACCCCTTCTGTGATTCCATCTCCTCTGTTCACCAGCGGTCCCTGAGCGGCTGCTGTGTGCAGGGGACGGTGCTGGGGGCAGGGGGACAGCCAGATGGCCCCCTTTCAAATCCCAGCCTGGCCTCGTGGGCTTGGGCCCAGTGCTGGCCCTTCTTGCCATGTGACCTTGAGACGGTAACTCAGCCTCAAGGTCTGTTTCCTCATCCGAGTGGAGGTGACGCTGCTACCCTTGGAGCTGGTGGTTTGCAGCCCTGGCTGCACATTCGGATCACCTGTAGGGAGAGCTTCCAAAACGCTCGCGGCCAGGCCACACCCCAGACTATGGAGATCTGAATCTCTGTAACTCCCCAGGTGGCCCCAGGGTGCCCTCAGATTGCGAACCAACACCCTCCCGGAGAGTTGCTGCAGTCAGAATGAAACCCTAAGAAGCAGGCCCGGCCCCTGGGCGAGTGCTGCTCTTTCCTGACCCCCACCGCTAGGAATGCACCTCGAAGGCCTGGCAGTGCCCCTCACGATGCATGGCGCTCCGGTAAGGCTTCCTCCTCAAGGCCTCATCTTACCTTTGGTGTTTCTCAAACCCAAGATGCTGCCGAGGCAGGACGCCACGGGGAGCACTGAGCCAGGGGAGCCCAGAGGAGCCCCTCCCAGGACTCTCCTGTTTGCAGGACTGACCTTGATTTTCCCCCACCCTCGGCGCAGCTGTGTATCATTCACTTCCTGGCAGAAGCTGGCTCCGATCACATCCCGGGACAGTTTCTGAAGGAGAACAAAAGGGAGGGGCGCCTGGCATCCATGAAACATGTAAGCTACTCTCCGCCAAACCCGCGCCATCCCGCTGTCCATCACGCACAGCCCCAGGGACCCCAGTCGCCGTCCAGCAGAGCGCAGAGGGGGCCTGGGAGTCCAGAGGGGGCAGTACACACCGTGGGGAAGGACAGGAGTCGTCCAGCCCGGGAGAACGCCTATTTCAGGCCGGCTGAAAGAGGCTGGCTGGCTTGGGTTCCCACGACCATCAGCCATTAGGTGAGGCAAGACTCAACTCCAGATCTTAATCCAACGCCGGTTCTCTTCACTGCCTCCCTGGAACAGTGTTTTCCAGTGACACCTGCAGGTGCACCCCGGCCCCGGAGCATTGACATGGAGGACCGGCCTGAGCACCAAGTGCACAGGGTGGTTCCCCTGAAGTGGGGATGTTGGATAGTGACTGCCCGAGTCCCCTGGTTCCTCGGTCCCATATCCCCGGCCCTGGGAGGGCACCCGGGAGAGCTGCCGGGAAGAGGCCTTCCTCCACCACAGAGATGGCCTTGGCAGAGGTGACGGTCTCCCTCCGATGTTCCAGCGCCCAGGCCTGGGTCCATCTGCTGCCCTGAGGCTTGTTTCAACCGAAACAAGCAAGGCTAAGGCTTTGCATCCCCATGTCACTGTTACCATAATCCCCAGGAAACTCTGCATGATGGGGCCAGGGCCTGTGCCTGAGAACCAGCCCCAGCAGCAAGTGACTCTACGACACAAGCCCCTTTCCAGACTGGAGATCAGGCCCCTTCTGTTTGTTCTTTTCAGGTGTCCCTCACAGCTACCCCCAGTCCCAGCCAGGGCTGTTCACCAGCCTCTTACTAGGACCGAGCTCCACCACAGCTGGTGGGTAGAGTAGTTATCCCATCTTGCACGTGTGGAAACTGAGGCAGAGCCATTCTGTGACCTGCAGAGCCAAGACTCGAAGCCAAGCCTCCACACTCGGTCCCTCCTGCGATGGCTCGTGTCCACCAGCTCATCCACCGACGTCAGGCTCTAGTCAGACCTGCCAGATTCTGAATTTCTGGTGGGAGGAGGGCTGAGGGCTGGAGGGCCAGAGAGCAGAAGTGTGAGTGGGGTGACTGGGAGGCGGCCAGTGGGAACAGGGGAGCTGTGGATGGGGAGGAGTGTCCCTGTCAGAGGAAACAGCACATGGAAAGGGAGGCCAGGCGGAGGGACTCAGGAGAAGGTCAGGGAGGACGGTCTGGCCCTCCATTTCTAGCCTCCTTGAGGGGCCAGCACTAAGGGGCCGGCCAGTCCTGTCACTTGAGACCAAAATTCCATGCCCTTCCCTGGTATCAAGAAAACGCCTGCCCCCATCCCTTTCCCCCCGTGGGTCTGCTTCTCCGCAGCAGACCCGGCTTCCCTGCTTCTCTGTGCTTGCAGCAAAAATGGCCACGCCAAACCTCCCTGGCCTCACTGTTCCAAACTGCACCAGGACCAACTACGATCACCATGTACCACTTCCACGTTACAGGAGGTAGACTCTGAGGAGTCAGCTTGTATCAAGCGGTCCACTCCTAGCCACCCTGCTATGGCCCAGGTGTGCAGGGGCAGGCCACAAAATGAGAACAACCACAGCTCACATGTATGATCTCCTAGCACGTGCCCAGTAGTACTGTGGGAAACGAGGTACACACTAGCGGACTCTCGCTGAACCGACGTAACAACCCTCTGATGTTACAAGGGTCACCCCTGCTCCGAGTCCAGAACTGCCAAGTCCCACACCTGGGCGGGGCCGCCCAGGACCGGGGCTGCTCCAGCTTTAAGCAAGACAGGTGCACCACAAGCTGTGATGAAGCCCCAGGGAGGTGAGACACTGAGATGATGAGGGGTGACAGCTGGGTGCTCCAGGAGCAAGGAGCTGATGGCCCAAGAGCCAGGTGAGGCACCAAGGAGGTGCCTAAGAGCAGAGCTTCGCAGGGATATTTGGGGACGTGGGTTACCAAAGAAGGCTCTCAGGAGGGAGAAGGAGGGAAGCAGGAGGGGCCAGGGACAAAGCTAAACAAGGACGCAGTCTCAGCACAGGTGGCTTTCCCTGACCCCCCAGGAGGCCGCGGGGCATGAGAGGCACTGGAGTTAGTCCCCCCTTGCCACGGCTGTGCAGCGTGATGGTCAGTCGCGGAGTGTAGCCGTCCACACAGGCAGCCCCGCTGCAGGCATCAGCCAACACTTGTGGCCACAGGTGGACACGCCGGCCCAGCCACGGGGTGTGGCTGTGGCACCACCACATCCCTTTGAACGTAGCCCCAGCAGCTCTCAGCTCCCATGCGGTCATGATGTCTGGGAGGGCGTTCCAAGGGACGTCAGTGGGACGAGCTCCTGCAGCCGGTCCCGAGGCCGTACCTGGCTCTCATCATCTCCCTTTCGCATGACCCATGCTGAATTCTCATCCCCCTGCTGGCCTAGGTGGCTTGTCTGCTGGGGGACCCAGACCCTCAGCCCCGCAGGGACTCATGCCCTCTGTTGGCTGTGCTTGCACACTCCCAGTTAGAACTGGGCATGGCAGGTCAAAGTGGGGCTCCGGTGGATCTGAGCGCCAAACGTGTGCCTCCCTCCCCCTGGGATGTGGCAGAAGTCCCCTCTGCTCTTGATGGGCAGGGTCCCCCTGCCACTGTGCCTGCAAGCCTCTGCGCACACAGGGCCCAAAGTGACCATATTGCGGTTATAGCCTGAAGTCGGTAGGGCTCGTACTGTGTCCCCGATGGAAGCACCACCCCCCGTGGGAGCCAGGACCTCCAGATTCAAGAGCAGAAAGTTGCGAGGACAGGAAGCCCTGAGTCCTCAAGTGCTCACTGGAAGGAACGGGGCCATAATGACTTCCATCCCTTGGCTCCCAGACCCGTCTCCTCTGCCTGCGGAGTAGCTGTTGCTTCAAAGAGTACACCGCATCCGATACAGGACAGCTCCCCGTCCTGGCGGGTGACATCGCCAAGCTCGCACCTCCCCCGTGCTCTTAAGAGACCATTCCACTGCGCTGTCAGGATGAAGCTTCTGGTCGGGCAGATGGGCAGGACAGTGGCTGCCACGGGCACGTGCTCACTTCTGCTCCTTCTTTGCTGCCAAATGAGTCCCTTGGCCTGCAGGAGGTCTTTGCTGAGAGATCTCTGACCCTAGGACAGTGGTGCCGGCCGAGACCCCGCAGGCAGGGAAGGCAGACCCTCACCTCCCCCAGCGCAGTCTGCATGGGAGCAAGCACCCGAGACAATCTAACTCTCCCCGAGCCTAATCTCGCTTAGACCTGAAAAGGGTCTCTTTGATGTCTTACATGGGGGAAAGAAGGAACAAAACCAGGTTTAATCTCTCACAAGGCACTCTGCTACGCATGCTATTTGGGAACACGATTCAAACCAATCAGGCCAGGGCCAGGGTGTATCCCCAGTAAATGGGGCAACTTTCCTCTTGGAAAGACATGGTGCCTCTGTCTTCCAAGCACTGGGCCAGAGTCTAGACACCAGTCAGTCCTGGTTCTGGCTCTGACCAGGCTTCACAGAGGTTTCTTGGAGGAACCCTGCCCCTCCCTGGGCCTGCGTCCCCATCTCAGGATGAGGGGTGGAGGGCTGACCTCTGAAAGCTCTTCCATCTCCAACCTTTCCTGTTTGTTGGAATCTTTTTTTCTTATCCAGAGCAGAGGAGGCCAAGAGCAGGAAGAATAAGGTGAGGCTTCCTTAGAAAACAAACCAGAAGGTTCTTACAAAGTGAGATGCATATCTACCCTATGACTCAGGAATTCCACTCCTAGGTAATTACCAAAGTGGATGAACACATATGTCCACAAAAAGACTTGTACAAGAACATTTACAGCAGCCTTATTTCTAATAGCAACCTAGAAGTAACCCAAGTACCCAAGAGGTAAATGGATAAACTAATTGTGGAATGTTCATATGATGGAATTACTCAGCAGGTACTCAGACCACACTCTTCTGACTCTACAGACAGACACAACAGCATGGACAGATGGGTGAAAAAAGCCAGACATGAGTACACACTGTATGATTCCATTTATATGAAATTCTAGAACAGGCAAAACTGCTCTATGGGAATGGCAATCAGAAAGCAGTGGGTAAGGGGAGAAGACAGAGGAACCTTTCTGGGCTGATGGAAATGTCCTATATCTTCTTTGAGTTCCGGTCATACAGGTGATATAGGTATACACAACTGTCAGAACATAGACTGAAAAATTAGGATCTGTGCATTTTAATGCATGTACATAATGCCTTAATTTTAAGAAGTTAATTAAACTAAAAAAGGAAGAGAAAGAAAACTAGCCACACAGGGAAGCTGGTCCTGGGTTTCCAGCCGAGACCTGCCCCAACCTCTAAGGAGCTCGTTTGTCTTGTTAATGTTTAGCAGTTTCCAGGCCGGGGACCAAGGGTCCTACCTAGCCACTTTCACAGGCATGTCATTCAGGGAGGAGACCCTAGGGGTAGAGATGAGGAGGGGGGAGGGAGGACATGAGGAACAGCTTATAAGTTCCTCAGCTACAGCCCAGGAAAAGGGCTCATTTATTCTGTGAGCATTCACTGAGCATCTACTATGTGCCGGACACTGTGGTAGGCACTGGAGATACAGCGATGACCAAGAGACATGGTCCCTACCCTCATGGAGCTCTCTGGCAGACAGAGACATTGAACAATTAATCACTCCAACAAGCACCTCACCCCCGGGCCATGATCTGAGAAGGAGAAGCACAGGGAGCTCCAAGATCACATGCCTGGGTTTCCCCCCTCGCCTGTGTCCAGGAAAGGCCTCTCAGGGGCCATGAGTACAGAACTGGGTTCTGAATGATCAGAAGATGTTAACCAGGTGAAAAATACAAGTGAGAGCATCCCACCCCAAAAGCCAGAGCAGAGAGAACCTGACACAGGAATTACAAAATTAGCTGTCTAGGAGAGGGCAGGTGATCAACAGCAATGGTGGAAAGGTACAGCATCAGGCACCAAAGTCACTGTAGGTGTGGGGACCTCAGGGGCACTGCACATAGAGGGCCCTTCTGCATAGAGGGGATTGTTGCCCTGAAGGACTGCAGGCCTAGAGTTGCCCTATCATCCTGCATTTTTTTTAAAGATTTATTTATTTATTTGAGAGAGAGAGCATGAGTGGGGGGGGAGGGGAAGAGGGAAAGGGAGAGAATCTCAAGCAGACTTCACGCTGAGCATGGAGCCCAATGTGGGGCTCAATCTCATAACCCTGAGACCATGACCTGAGCCGAAATCAAGAGTCGGATGCTTAACTGCCTGAGCCACCCAGGCACAAGCCCCCATCATCCTGCTTTTCAAGAAAATCTAGAAATCTGGAGTTTTTAAAATGTAAACGCAAATCAATTTTTAAATCTTGACTCCATGGGGCGCCTGGGTGGCTCAGTCGGTTAAGTGTCTGCCTTCGGCTCAGGTCATGATCCCAGGGTCCTGGGATCGAGCCCCATGTGCGGGCTCCCTGCTCAGTGGGGAGCCTGCTTCTCCCTCTCCCACTCCCCCTGCTTGTGTTCCCCCCTCACTGTGTCTCTCTCTGTCAAATAAATAAATAAAATATTTTAAAAAAATAAAATAAAATAAAAAATAAAAAATAAATCTTGACTCCATTTTTTATATCATTTTGATAAATTCAAAGCAATCCCAATCAAAATTCCAGCAGGATTTTTTGTAAATTTTGCAAGCTGGTTATAATATTTATACAGAAAAGCAAAGGACCTAGAATATCCAAAAGCAATTTTGAAAAAGAAGAACAAAGAAGACTCACAGTACCTGATTTCCAGATTTAGTATAAAGATCAGAATTAGGACATTATATTTTGGCAAAAGGACAAATTCACAGATCAATGAAATGGAAGACAGCGTGCAGAAATAGGCTCACATATATATAATCCATTATTATTATTATTATTATTATTTTTGCAAAAGTGCAAAAACAACTCAATGAAGAAAGGATATTCTTTTCAGAAATGATATGTCCATGTGACAGACCCCCATGACCCTCACTTCCTGGTCCTGTAAGTCTCTCTCCTTGAGTGTGGGTGGGACATATGACTTGCTTCTAACCAATGGAATATGGCAAAGTGATGGAATGTTGCTCCCATGACTGTTACATTTTATGAATGTCCATCCTGCGAGCACTTGCCCCAGAGACTCTCCTTGCTGGCTTAATGGAATGAGCAGTTATGTTTGGAAAGTCCATGTGACTAGGATCTGCCTCTAGTTTGGCCAGCAAGAAGCCAGGAAGGAATTGAATCCTGACAACAACTTGGAATGAACTTGGAAGCAGAGTCTTTCCAGTCAAGCCTCCAGATGAGAATGCAGCCCAACCAACACCCAGATTGCAGCCCAGTAAAACCCTAAAGAGATACCCCAGCTAAGCTGTGCCTAGACTCCTGAAAGAAAATATGAGATAATAAAACGTGTGTTGTTTTAAGCCACTAAGTTTGTGGCAATTTTTGATGCAACATAGAAAAGTAATAAAATTCATAAGCCAAAAACGAATCACCACCAAATGTTATACCATACATAAAATTTAACTGAAAATAGATCATAGGTCTAAATGCAGAACCATAAACCTAATAGAGGGGGGAAAAAAACTGAACACGGGTATATTTGGACAGGCAGTGGCCAAGATGGGAGCCATGGGGTGAGTGGGAGCAGTGATGGAGAGAGAGCCCAGTGGTGGTCCACTAGGACCTGAGGTCAAGGCAGCCTGAAGTAGCATGGAGGCAGCCACAGCCTCGGCTCCAGGATCTCTGGTGGCATCTCTGTTCCCTCTGGTCTCTTGCTCCCAACAGCCCAGTGGCTCTGTATTCTCTAGTCTGGTCCAAACCTGACTGGCTTAGCTAATGCCACCCCCATGGGTCAGAATCCTTTGCCCCAAGCCCTTCTAAGCAGTTTAGGGTGCCCAGTCCTGGGTCAGTGCTCACTCCAGGTCTAATTCGTTTCCACCCCTGTGCACACTCAGCCATCGCCACTTCCTGGCGGGGCCACGGGAGGGACACTATGCAGGTGCAGTGATGGACACATCTGAAAGTTGGCCGGCTTTCTCGGCCTCGACCTCCTCTGCTGCCCACAAGGGCCCAGTACCTTCCATGCCCACACTCCACAGTTCCCTGTGGCCCTCCAGTGCCTCCTATGTCATCACAGCTTCAACCACCAGCTCCTGCTGGGCTGCTGGGACTGCAAGCCCAGTCCAGCCACAACTGCCCGCAAGCCCCAGCTGAGGAGGCTGGAAAGCAACTCTGCAAGGACAGGTGTGGGGTGGGTGCAGAAGGCTCCCTGGGAAGTGCAGGGCCCATCTTCTAAGAAGAGCCTCCAGGGAAATAGGCAGCACAGCCCTGAGTCACCACAGACGACTGGCGCCAAGGGATCTCTGGGTGGCTTTAAGTTCACAAGCATCTATGTGTGCCAGAGCCGTGCAGGGACCAAGAGATGGGAAAACTTTCAAGTAAACGAACAGGATGGCTCGTGATCCAAGCGAGTGTCAGCAGGGCCCCCTAGCAACATCCGTGCAGGGAGGTGCAAAGGGGTGCTCTTCGAAACCAGAGCTCAGTGGAGGGTGCTGGGCACCCAGATTAAAGGAGGATTGAGTTCTACGCTGCCTTGGCTGACCCCCAGATCAGTCCCTGGCACAGCCCCCAGCAAGCCCCTCCTGTGTTCTTTCATCTGTGGACAGAGCCACCAGGGACTGTGGGTGGGGACAGGGTGGGGTGGGGACTGTGACTTCTGGAATGTCCAAAGGACACCAAAGCTGTTTCAAGAATGGCAAAATGTAAATCTCAGTTTCTTTTTGTCCTGCAGTGCCGTAAATGTGCCAATGTCTTCAGCAAGCTAGAAAAATAGAGTAAAGAAAACTGGGACGGCGCAGAAGGGCTACGCCGGGCAGCCAACCAATTTATGCCCAGAAGGGGAGGTGAAAACCTCTGAGGAAAGATGGAGGTCCCATGCCCCCCCCCACACACACAGCACCTCTGTGGCTTGTCACCAGATGTAGGTTGCTACGGCGTTGGGGAGGGAAGGTCCAACTGAGCAGACCATGAAAATGTCTCCAGGGGAAGAAGTTGGGGAGGGTCTATTTGCTTGTTCTGTTGTGCACGCAACAAGTTTTTTCAACTTATATTCATTTGAGGTGGTTTGAGGATGTCACACTGCTGCACCCTAGGGCTGACCAGGGGCCACCAAGTGCCTAAGTCCTAATGTGACAGGTGACAAAGGTGACCCAATATATAGGGGGCTCCATCCTGGGAGGCTTCCTAGGGAAGAAACATGTGGGAGTGGGTCTGAAAGGTTGCAGTGACTCTGGGGGGTGGGGCATGCAGCAGGACAGAGCACTCCCAGTGGCGGTGGGACCAAAGCCTCTGCAGGAATTAGCAAGCTGTGTCCAACAGAATGGGAAGAAACCGAAGGGTCCCCCAGCCAGCAGGAAGGGCTGCCAAGTGGACCAGCATCAGACAGAGAACCAGAGTCTGAAGTTCATCCTGCTCCAGTGGCTATTGGTACCTGCCCTTGGCTGCCACCCACTGCGTCCCCTGCCATCCGGAAGCTCATTGACATCCCTGGAGTCTAGCTGGGACTGTCATCCAGGACAGTCTCATGTGGCCTCACTATTTGGCCTGGACTTCCTCGCAATGTGGTAGCTGAGTTCTAAGGACAAGCATCCCAAAAGAGAAAGAGCAAGGAGGAAGCTATATTGCTTTGTTTAGGCTTCAGAAGTCACACAGAGTCACTTTTGCCATTTCCTATTGGTCAGGGCAGTTATAAAGATCTAGTGGGGCCACATATAGGAAACCTAGACTCTACCTCTTGAAGAAGAGCATCAATGCCATCTTGTAAGAGCATGGGGGAATGGCGTGTCAATATTGGTGCTGCTATCTTTGGAAAATAGTGACTACCTCCCAGAAGCAAGCAAAATTTATTTCAGCCTTGAAGGATGAGCTGGAGTTAGCCAGGTTATGGGAAGGAGCATTCCAGGCAGAGAGAACAGCATAGGGAACAACTCTGAGGTGTTCTGCATATCTGAGCACCGAAGAGAAGACCTGTGTTCTTACAACAAGGGTGCACAGATACAGAAAGTGAGGCTGGAAAGGTAGGCAGGGCCAGAGTGTACAGGGCTCCGGAAGCCAGAGCGGGTTTAAGTAAGCCTAAGGGCACTGTGAGGCCACCAAGTGACATGATCAAGTGGATATTCTAAAACGCTTAAAGCGCTGCCGTCTGGAAAATGGGTTGGAAGGGGTAAGAGTGGATGAATGAAGAGATGGTTCTGAGAACCCAGGTGCCTGGGAACAGAGGGGAGAGGATGATCCCCTGGCGGAGCTGTGAAGAAGGCAAGGTGGGAGAAGGTGGGAGAAGGCGGGGTAGACTGGCAGGTGGCGCAGGCACAGAGCTGTCTCCGAGGGGAACATGAGCCAATGTGAGCAAAGAGCCGGCCGTTAGAAGCCCCCTGACGTGCTGATGGAACCTTATAAATTACCAAGAACAGGTACAAATCCTCCTGAGGCCCTCAAGGTAAACATCATGTTTCTCGGCACTTCTAAATGACATGTCTTGGTCCTTCTAAATAAAATACAATCCGTTTGGAAACTCTTTTGGCCAAGGTTGCCAAGATCCAATACCAGCCATGGTTTCGTGGTTTCTTCCCCAGCCTGGGGTCATCCGAGGACTCCAGGACTCAGCTACCTAGGATCTAGCAGGCAAGGCCCTGCTTCTCAGCTGGGGTGTCCCATGCTGGAAATCCGGGTTCAGAACGGAGAGCCCCATTGGAAGATAGATGTCTCTAGGCCCAGACCCGCCACAGGAGTGGGGCTGGTGCTGCCAAAGACAGGATATCCCAACATCCCTGCCACCCAAAGACCAGCCACTTCTTGGTGCTGAGTTTCTACCACGTGGAAAACTGTTATTTTCCCCAAACTCCAGCTTCTCGTGTTGGGCCCTTCCCTGTTCCTCCTTCAAGGCCCACAGCCCATCCTCTCCCCACCTGAGCTAGCCAGAGCAGTCCTGCCAAAGGACCCCCGTGTTCATAAGCAAAGCCTCTCTGAGATCTGCCTGGAAACCAGCCAAGCCACTCGTTTCTTCCCCTGGGCTTAAGGTGAGTCACAGGCCTGACCTCCGCATTCCGGAGTGGGGGTGGCGGGAACGCTCTGACAGTCTGCAGTGTTGACAGCAGTGGAGGGCAGACCCCAGGGACACGTCTAAGTAAATCATTCAGTCTCCCCCGCAGTGGAGGGAAGGGATGGCCTGACTTGTCTCTGAGGGCCCCTCCAGCCCTGCTGCTCTGACATTCCAGGTGAACAGAGCTGCATGCGGCAGCCACCCCTCAGCACCGAGGGGGCCCCCGTCCCCAGGCCTGCCGGGCGGAGCCTGACAGACAGGCCCGCCAGCTCCTCCCAAAACTGCAGACAGCCACCGCCTGGGGAGACAACAAAGGCCGCCTTTTCTTGCCTCCCCACATGTGCTTCTAAAACAAAACCCAACATGCTCTTCACAGCCACCTGGTTGCCCCTCCAGGTCGCCTGATGGATGCCAATGAAACCTTAAGGATCCCGGACCTTCAGGACCTGAATCTGGCCAGAAGCCAAGGGCCGATCCGGAATGTGGATGAAGGGGGGTGGGTTTTAAGACCCTAGGCGCTCTAAGTCACCAGGCTCTGACCTGGTGGGAGCCAGGACAGCAAGGGGCTTCACCAAAGCTGGGGGAAGTTTCCTAGTTAGAGTTCTGCTCTGGCCTTCCAGCCCAGCCTCGTTGCTAGGATTGACTCATGGGGCCCTGCGTGGGCTCTGAGGTTCCGAGCGGCCTCTACATTTACAGCCCAAGGTGTCTCTCTTCTCTTGACCTCCCATCTGTCACTGTCACGCCCCTCTAGGGGACTGCTTTCTCCTGTATGTGCTCCCACGCCACCCTCAACCAAAAGCCATGCTCTCCCCTTCCTGCCGCCGCCTGGGGCCGGGGTCTGGGGCGGGGGCCGGGGTCAGGGCAACGCCAGCAGGCTCAGACTCTGTCTTGGGACCAAATGACAACTCTTCACTTATCGAGCACCTACATGTGTCTGATGATCAATAAGAGGATGGCCACATAGGTCTCACGGAATCCCCATTTCACCAAGGAAGACACCCAGGCTCAGTGGGGGGAGTGTTTTACCCAAGGCCACACAGTCAGGATTCAACTCAGGCCTGTCTGAACCCAAAGACCACGCCCTCTCTCCACGGCACACCCTTCCTTCACTTCCATCCCCACCACTGAACTCTGAACCTCACAGGGCTTCTCATTTGTCCCCTCCTTAGATGGGACAGGATGGGTGGAAGGAGCTGGAGTCTGTGTGTCTCCTCCCCCAGGTTGGTTAGGTTCTGATAAAATCCTGAAAGTTCAAGCTCCGGTAAAGCAGTTTCTCCTGGCCTGTTGAGAATAGAGTGCTCTGGCGGATTTCAACATGGTTCCTTTTCCCATCCCTCTGCCAGACGCACGAGGGGAATTCTCTTCTCTGACAGTCATTGTGAGAACCCAGTAGAGTTTCTGGAGGTAAAATTCACAAAAGCCTTGGGAACCCCCATGATGGGCGCCCCCTAGGGTTTTTAATTCTCAGACTTGTCCTCATGGAGCCTCCAGCAGCTCCTCAAGTCCAGTCCGGGTTTCCTGCTCTGTCATTGGTTCCTGCTCTGGGTTTCTGCTCTGCTGAGTGACTCCCTGTATCCAGCCTGCCTGTGTCCCCAATTTTGGGGGCGGCAATTTGCCTTGTGACCTTACTTCTCTGACAGGTGTAAGAAGAGTTGTTGATTTTTAGTTTGTTCAATGGTTTGCTTATTGTTGATGGAGTGGTGACTTGTAAGCTCCTTACATGCTGGACTGGAGACCAGGAAGCCCCTTCCCCTTCCTCTCAATGCCCGCCTGCCAGCAATGTCCCCCACTCGCAAGCAAGCCCATGCAGGTGACTCTCCGGGGCCCCAAAGGCAGGAAGTGAAGCACAAACACTGGGGAGATTACATCTGACTGGGGAAGTGGACTAGTAGGTGGCATAGGGAGCCAGAACCGCCCCACTTCTCTCTACTGTCTGTCCTCTGGCCTCACTGCCTTCCAGCTAGAGGCACCACTGAGTTCTAGCACATGCACATGCTCAGTCTAACGCACTCTCCCAGGCCACCAGCTCACCCGGGTGCCCTCCCAACTGTCCTAGTTAACTCTGACCCATCCTCCAGAATAACTCTGGCAACCTGGCCCCCAATCTAGTTTGGGGCTTTCTGACACGCTGTCATGGAACAGAGCCTGGCACACAGAAAGTCTTCAATAAATGTTTGCGGCAGAAATGAGTTCATGGCACCATGTTCTCTTCCTTCAGTGTGTGTGTTTCCCCTGTAATCAAGTACGCATTGGGATGCAGTGTATGGCGTCCATCTTATCACTGGCCCTCTAGGCCAGGAGGACTTATCTTTTCATACTGTATTCCCTACACTTAGCACGATGTGGCCTGCAGTAGGTGCTCAATAAATGTTTGAATGGCCAAAAGGATGATGAAGGGTGAGTGAGTCCCTCAGCCAGCAGAGGATTTAGACGTGTGCAGGAGGCCACGTCATGCATGCGGCAGCAGGGATGAGAAAGCACTGACCTAGGAGAATGAACTCACTGGGTTTCTGGGGAGACTGTCAGAAAGACAATCCTGCACCCGGAGGCCAAATTCCTTGTGGATTATGCAAAGGCATGTTTTTTAGTGGGTGCCCTGGGGCGGCAGGGAAAGGAGACATTTCGCTGCAGTCTGTAGCTCATGTCAAAGGTAGGCAGGAAGACAGCAGGCTGGCTCAGTGGGAGGACCAGACACCCAGCTTGTCCTGACCAGCTTGTCGGGACCAGACACCCAGAAACCAGTCAGCATTCCCAGTAGCTCCTGACTCACACACAGCTTCTGGGCAGGGGGGCAGAAACAGCCCCTCCAGCCCAGGGTCTGGGGCTCCATGTTGGCAGGGAAGGTGGGGATCCTGGACAGCAGGCTGTAGGAAGCTAAGCAGGATGATGGAGGCTCGTGGGGCTCTAAGTGAGGTGAGGATGAGGATCCTGGCAGGGGAGGCTGATGTCAGGAACAGGTCCTCCCTGGGTGTTGGGAGGCCTCAGTGGAAGGGATGGAGGACAAGCCCCTTACAGAGCTAGCCTTAGACTTCCACCATCCCCTGGACGGAGCCCCATGCTGGGAACTGGAAGGTTCTGGCTCTTCCCAGTTGTGGGACCTCAGATTTGTCATGGGGACCCCAGAAGGTTAGAGCTGAAAGGACCCATAGGTTCACTGTACAGATGGGAAGATAGGGCCAGAGTGGGTAAGACAATGTCCAGGGTGCCACAGGAGACCAGCAGGTACCTGAACCTGGGGCCAGATTTCCCAGGCCTCCGGGGTCACCCATTTACTATCTTTCAGAGGTGGCTTTAACCTCTCTGAGCCTCAGTGTACTCATCTATAAAATGGGGATAATAACACCTACCTCTGAGGGGTGTGATGAGGATTAAATAGAGATCATCCCTCCATTCAATAAATATTTATTGAGGGCCATGGCAGACTGCTGGTTATCCTCCGCCTGCTGGAAACAGAACCCCAACTTTTAGCTGGGAACACCTAGAACAGAGTACATCCCTCCCATTTCCTTTGCATATATGGTAATGGGACTTGGGAATATAAGTGAAAGTGGTAAATGCTACTCCTGGGAAGCATCCTTACAATGAGGAAGGAGGGTCAGCATCCCTCCCCTTGCTGGCTGGAATTTGGCAGGGACGGCTAGGACAGCCATCATGGACCATGACATCGAAGCCAAGGGTAGATTGTGCAGAAAAACAAAGTAAAAGACACCTGGGTTCTTGATCATCATGGGGGTCCCCCATTCCATAGTCACAGGATGAGCCATTGTTCTCCTTACCTCTGGACCTTGTTTACGTGAGGCAAAAATAAATGTGCACTTCTGTAAGTCATCGCTGCTACGCCAAATCCTAGTTGATACAAGAGCCATGTATGTGCAGGGCCCTGGCCTCTGCACTGGGGATAAAATGGAGAGCCAAACCAGAGGCAGCCTCCGCCCTCCTGAAGCTTCTGGTCGGGTGGAGGCAAGAGACAATTAGAAAAGCATGTGCAGGGGCGCCTGGGTGGCTCAGTCGGTTGAGCGGCTGCCTTCGACTCAGGTCATGATCCTGGGGTCCTGGGATCGAGCCCCACGTCCGGCTCCCTGCTCAGCGGAGAGCCTGCTTCTCCCTCTCCCTCTGCCTTACTTGTGCTCTCTATCTCTCTGTCAAATAAATAAATAAAATCTTTAAAAAAAAAAAAGAAAGAAAAGCATGTGCAGAAGTGAAAAATTACAAATATGCCAGGAGGGTGGACAGTCCAGGGACTTGACCTCATCAGGGTGCAGAAGAATCCCGAGGAAGCCCCGTGTGACCAGCGGTCTGACGGATGAGAGGATTTTCCAGGAGGTGGAGGGGTGAAGCCTGGTCCAGGGTAAGGAAATAGCCTGTGGCAGGAGCGACGGTGGCAGAAAGGAAAAGTAGAAGAGGACCAGGAAGCACGAGACAGAGCTGGGACAGCATGGTGGGAGGCGAGGTGGGGGCCAGAGCAATGGGCCACGGCAAGTTCAGTCTTGCTCCTATTGTCCATCCATAGACAATAATGCACAGAAGGTGCCCAGCACAGAGCCGCTCATGGTTAGTGCTTTCTCTGTGGTTCTTGCCATTGTGTGGTTAACAAAAAATCGTATTTGCTGTTTAAAACCACAGATATCGGGCGCCTGGGTGGCTCAGTTGTTAAGCGTCTGCCTTCGGCTCAGGTCATGGTCCCAGGGTCCTGGGATCGAGTCCCACATCGGGCTCCCTGCTCTGCGGGAAGCCTGCTTCTCCCTTTCCCGCTCCCCCTGCTTGTGTTCCTGCTCTCGCTATGTCTCTCTCTGTCAAATAAATAAATAAAATCTTTAAAAAAATAAAAAATAAAACCACAGATATCAGCATGTCCATAACAGCAAAAACATGGACACAACCTAAATGCCCACTGATGGATGAATGGATAAAGAGAATGCAGTAGATAGACACAGCGGGATGTGACTCAGCCATGAGAAAGAAGGAAATCCTGCCCTTTGCAACAACATGGATGGATCTTGAAGACATTACGCTAAGTGAAATAAGTCACACAGAGAAGGACAAATACTGTATGATCTCACTTATATGTGCAATCTGAAAAAAAGAAAGGCCAAACTCATAGGCACAAAGAACAGATTCGTGGTTGCCAAAGGCAGGGGTGGGGGCAGGAGTAACATGGGGGAAGGTCAAAAGGCATTAAAAAGAAAAAAAATGTTTTCAAACACACCAGGGCTATATCCAACAGAGGGGCTACAACAAAAACGAAGCTATCACTGTTGGTGAGGTTGTGGGGCAACTGAACTCTCCGACATAAGCAGGCGTGTAAATTGTTACAACCACTAGGGAAGACTGGATACAGATCCCCTATTCCAGATCCCCTGACCCAGCCGTTCCACTCCCGATAGAAATCCATGTGTGTGGTCACCAAAAGCATGGACCAAAAGGCATATGCACGATATGTAAATAACAGCCCCAAACTGGAAACCACCCAAATGCCCATTAGGAGTAAAACAGATAAAGTGGGATACAGTCACGTAATGAAACGCCACACAGCAACGAGACCAAAGGTATGCAGCGGCACACGACACGATGAGCCTCACAAAGAGCAGTGAGGTGAAGAGGCCGGACACAGAGGACCGCATGCAGTGTGGCCCCACTGATGGGTGGAACAGAGCCAGGCAAAGGCCTTCTATGCCCTTAGAAGTCAGGACAGTGGTTCTCCTTGGGGAAGGAGGTCAGGAGCAGGGTTTCTGAGTACTGGCTGTGCTCTACTTTTTGGCCAGAGAGCTAGTAACAAATGCATCATATTATACACCCATTATAAATTATGGATTCATCAAATGATGCACATATGATATGTGCCCTGTTCACTCTGTATGTCTCGTTTAATACGTATGGTTGAGTAAAATGCAGCAGAGCCTCTGGCAGGGAATGGCTCCCACTGAACCGCAGCTGGGCTGTTTGCTGTGCATTTCGAGAGGTCTGGATGGCGAATGGGAGAGGGCGTCGGGAGAGCCCCCCGGCCAGAAGAGTAAGGGAGAACACAGGGAGCTCTCAAACAGCAGGGTGCAGGGCAGGGAAAAGAGGGAAGTGGAGATAGTGCAGGGGAGGAGCAGGGAGACGCCCTGGGAAGGCCCTTGGTTATTTTGCAGGGTTGGCGAAAAATCTGGTGTGCAGTCCACAGTGTGACCTTTTCTCCTGACGCAGCGGATGAGCCCTCACTCGTGAACGTGGGTGAGATTGGCATTTTTTTTAAGAAACTGGACACTGACCAAGGTGCGGAGCTTCTTCAGGGATCCCCAAGGTGCAAATGCAGAAGAAAGAGCCAAGGCCAAAACCAACCGTGAGAAAGTGAGGCCTCTGGGAATCGGCTCAAACCCTGGGAAGAGCTTTGGACTCCTCAGAGCAGAGTGGGGTTCAAGCCTTGTGTGGACCTCAGAGATCAGACGCCCCTCCCCGACAGTAGGTGACACAGCTTTGAGCTGCCTCTCTTGGGTGACAGGGGTTGGAGGTGAGTCACTGGCTGGGAGAGGGCTCGGTTTGGAAAACTTGAAAAGCCCCGGGCAGTGGGATATTTTGGTCCTCTCAGTGCTTCTGAGTCACCCACCTGCCACTGGCCAGACCCCCGCCCTTGCCACCAGGGGTGCAGCTCTCCCAGGTGAAGCAGAGGCCCAAGATGGAGCTGCGGTTGGGAGCTCAGGCCCTTGGGCAAACCTGCACTAGGGGTTGAGAAGAACCCAGATCGCAGCAGCAGGCTGCAGCACCCCTGCATTTCTGAGGACCCCTTTAGCAAGAAGGGACCCAGACCGCCCCCTGCATCCCACCCCTAGACAACTGACGGCGGCCTGGTTGGTGTTCGCTTGCCCGATGTGCTTTAGACTTTCTTTCCTTCTGTCTTTTCTCTACTTTTCTTTCTTTCCCTTCTCTTTCTTTTCTTTCTTCTCTCCTTCCTTCTTCTCACTTTGCCTCTCTCCCCGCTCTGCTTCCTTGTTCCCTCTCACCCTTTCTTTCTTTCTTCAAACTTAAAAATTTTATCAAAATAAATACCAAAAATTACCCAAAAGAATAAGGAAGAAAATAAAAACATCTAAACTCCCACACTTCCTGAGATAATTACCGTTTTACGGGAAATCTTTTTGTTTTGAAAACAGACTTGTTTTAAAGTAAACTCTTTATTTATTTATTTACTTACTTTTTTTTTTGACAGAATACCAAACTATATTTACTGTTTACAGTAGCAAAGGACAACAAATAATGTACAAATTGGTGAATAAACAGAGCCAGCAGACATCCCACCCACGCCCGAACAGCAGAACACAAAGGAAATGCGAACACCTTCAGCAAGATTCCAGGCAAGCAAGAGATGACGGTCATGGTCACGTTCTGTGACTAGAACAAGGCAGCAGTGGGTCCATACACGAAGACAGGAGGAAAACTATCAGTTTAATTGGTACGGATCCTAAAACATCTCACAGAACCGAAATCACGTACTAAAGCGTAAGTCCCATACCTATTTGGAAAGCAGCACAGCCCAAATCCGTGAGGGTGACACGGAGTCACCTTTCCATGAACTCCATGGGTAACACACTTTGAAGCAGGCCTTTCACACAAAAACAAGTGCAAATTCAGCAATACTGAATCTTGCTTTTTTATAGAGACCATAATTACTCAGAGGAGGAGAAATGTGAGGCCACAGCACTATGACCAAGTGAGACATGCAGGGACTGCTTTCATTTCTGTTAAGGGGAAAGGCCTGTTTCTGTGGTCCCAGGTGCCAGGCAGTGGGTGCTGATGCCTAGGGCCACGTTACTGAAGGACCTGCTTATTTTCCTTTTCACCTTTTAAAAAGCATTCCAGTATTTTCCCTTCAACTTTACCATATCCTGAAATGCAATATTTAGCATTTAAAAAACCTATGCTTATACAAAATCGTGAAAGTTTGTCTCCCATCCCCAAACCGCCCCCAAAACTTGTCCAACAGAAGCACCCCCACTGTGGTCCCGTGAGCTCTCGACTGGAATAAGCAGTGGGCGGGCGGGGATCAACCCCTGGGGTCAGATCCCCATCTAGACTAAAAGTGGACATTCAGACCACAAGTTTGGGGGCAAAGTTAGAGGGGAGAAAAAAACAAAAATGAAAGCAAAAACAAACCCCCAAACCCTCACAACTCATTTCACCCCAACAAAGACAAGTGTGACTGGCCCGCTTCCAGCTGCAGGCTCCCCCCTGGCAGGCAGAGTTCTGAGTTGCCCTCGCAAAATGTCACAGAGAAGGAAGTAATTTTGGTGACTGTCCTCGGGTTTTTGCAGGCTCCTTTGGGATGGGTACAGTCACGTGTTCACCCTTTAGCAGATGTAAGAACGCCAACACAGAGGGGACGACAGTCCCTGTTGAGGTGGTGCCCTTAGAGACAGCCGCTCTCCCTCGAGCCCCCCGCCCGCCCCTGGAACACGTCGATGGTGTCTTCGTCCTCCATCTCCGGCTGTGCAGGGGTGTCGGTTTCGTTAACTGGCTGCCCATCAAACCTGAGTCTAATCTGTCTCAAGGACCGGCCCTGCCTCTCCCAGTACGCCTTCCTCAGCTTGCTAGCGGGGTGTGTCTCTTGATTTTGAACTGGACCACGGAGCCGGCCTGCCCGGCCACCCTCAGGTTGATGTGGTCGTTCTCTGTCTTCACACCCTCCTCGGGCTTCTCCTCGGGAGGCGGCGGGGAAGCGGGAACCCCCGGAGCCGGCGAGTCACGCCCGGGGCCCGCCGCTCTCCCGCCGCAGCTCTTACTTATTTAATGCAGGTGCCACACCCAGAGTGGAGCCCAACGTGGGGCTTGAACTCACGACCCTGAGACCAAGACCTGCGCCAAGATCAAGAGTCGGACGCTTAACTGACTGAGCCATCCAGGCGCCCCAAAACTTTTTATTTTAGAATAGATTTGCATTGGCAGAAAATGTGCAGAGAGTACAGACAGCCCCCCCCAAAAACTCCCCTGTCTTAGTTTGGGTTGCTATAAACAAAAATACCACAGATGGGGTGGCTTAAACAACAAAACTTCACTTCTCACGGTGCTGGGGGCTGGGGAGCCCCAGGTCAAGGGGCCAGCAGATCCAATGACCAGTGACAACCTGCTTCCTGGTTTGCAAATGGCCACCTTCTCCTTGTATCCTCACTCAGCAGAGAGAAGACAGCAGGACACAGCTGTCTTATCAGGGCATTCATCCCATTTATCAGGGCATTCTTATCAGGGCATTCATCCCATTTCCAAGGGCCCTCCCCTCATGACCGACTTACCTTCCAAAGGCCCCACCTCCTAACACCATCACCTTGGGGGCTAGGATATCAACAAATGAATTTGGGGGCTAGATAGGAACATTCAGTCCCTGACACCTCCACAAGCCATTTCTCCTATTATTATTAACATCTCAGGTATGTGTGATACATTTGTTACAACTAATGAACCAATACTGACACATTATTATTAACCGAAGCCTATACTTTACTCAGATTTCCTTCGTTTTACCTAATGTCCTCAGATTTCCTTCGTTTTACCTAATGTCCTGTTACCGGTCAAGGAGCCCACCTAGGGCGTCACTTGACATTTGGTCTTCACGTCCAAAGGCTCCCCAAGGCCCCTCTATGGCTGTGTCAGTTTCTCAAACTTCCCTTGTTTTTGACGACCTTGAAAGTTTTGAAAACTGGTCATATATTTTACACAATGTCTCTCAATTGGGATTTGCTTTATGTTTTCCTCACGATTAGACTGAGGGTATGAGGCAGGGTTGGGCCCCTCTGGAAGAGGTGGCCTCTCGTATGTGGGGGAAATGCCAGGCCTGGCCTTCCCCTTAAGCAGAGGGGCTGGTCTGGCCCCTACAGGCCCTCCTGGCATGAGATTGACTTCCCAGGCCAGCAAAGATGAGGAAAGAGGATGCAGCCAGGCTGGGGGTCCTCCAAGGTAATGTCCACCCCCAGGCTTCCTTCCTAAATGACTCCAGCTCATGGTCTGAAGTTGATTATTAAAAGCTATGACCAGCGTGTCTGCAGCCCTTCAGAGTTTAGTAATAGTCTTTAGACTATTATTCATAACAAAATGGATCACTAGAAGAGCTGCTCCAGGGCCAACCTATTGTTAGTAGCCCTGGAGTAGCCTGGTATCATGCCCATTTCACAGATGGGAAACAGCTTCACTGAGGTTAAATGACCTGCCCAGTCACAAGGCTGAGAAGTGAGAAAACAGAGAGGTAAAACCAGATCTGTCCTAACTGCGTTCCAGTGTTCCTCTCTTACCCTGCCATCCGCCTGCACTGATTTACAACCCTGCTCTCACTTACACAGGTGAAGAAACCAAGGCGCATGGAGGAGAGGCGCCTCGGCGCTCAGAGGCCCAGCCTGTCATCACCCGGCAGAACTTGGACCAAAGCCCAGGTGTCCTGATCTGCCCAGGGCCAGCGGGGAGCAGGGCTGGTATTGGGGCCCTGGGGTGCGGCCTGAGGAGCACTTCACAAGCAGCCCAGCCAGGTGGCATTTCAGAGGGAGGGTGTGTGTGGGCAGAGTCTTGCCCAGGTTCTGGGGCCCCGTGGGGTTGGCGTCCCGTGCAGGGTTGCCCCCAGACCTCTGCAGGAGTACAGGGGTCAGAAAGGACTTCCAGGATGGCCACTCGCTGGATGCTAGACAGCCTGGAGGCTCCAGTCCTCGGGGGTTCCTCGACGCAGCCCCAAGCCTGGCCTAAGGCAGTTGCTCAAAGGACAGAGAAGGAAGGAATACGTCAGTCCAGAGCAACACCCCATCCCCGGGGCTGAAATGCCATCTGTACTGGCCCTGGGGTGCCACCAATCTGGCCTTTCTCCCAGAGATGGGACACTCACTTCCCACTCCCGGAGCACCTCCCTTCAGCTTTTGGACTCTCCTATCTCTTAACATACAAGTTTCCCTTCAACGGAACAAAAACCTCCTCCCTTTGGCAGCAGTTCAACTTTCTGGGCCACACAGAACAGAAGGACTTTCTTCACTTCTCTTAATATTCAACGGGGTGACCCCACTGCACCCCAAACGGCCTCCACTTCATCTCCAGCCCCACTTCCCCCGGGGCCCTGCCCTTCCCCTGCCCTCCCACCCCCTTCCCCGTCCTGTTCCACCTGTGATGGGTTGAATTGTGTCTCCCCAAATCCATATGTTGACGTCCTAACCCCCAGTACCTCAGAATGTGACCTTGTTTGGAAACAGGGCCAACACAGATGTAACAAGGCAGTAGGGTGGGTCCTAATCCAGTATGGCTGGTGTCCTTAGCAAAAGGGGAAATTTGGACACAGACGTAGATGTGCACAGAGGGAAGACGATGTGAAGACACAGGAGAAGATGACCATCTGTGAACCAAGGAGAGAGGCTTGATCCTTCCTCCCAGACTTCAGAAGGAACCAACCCTGCCAACAGCTTGACCTTGGACTTCCAGCCTCCAGAACCCTGAGACAATATATTTCTGTCATGTAAGCTGCCCAGTCTCTGGGCCTTTGTTACTGCAGCCCTAGCAAATGAATATGCCCCCCGGCCCCTTTTCATTCATTCAAAAATACTGAGCCCTTGACCTGTGCTAGGGATAAAGCAGTGAAGATTCACAGAAGTCTTCATGGGGCGTACACCCTGGTGGAGGGAAAAGACCAGCGGATAATGAATACCTGAAGATAGGAGAATTCTACACTGTGGTAAGAGCTGAGACAGAAACAGACATGGGCTCCTTTGACTCTTCAGCTATTCTCTGCTCCCATCAGCCTTTTCCCTTCTTCCTAGAGAAGGACTCAGGCCTCTGTCCTAAGAAGGTCTTTGCTCAACCTTGCTGTACTCCCCCACCTGTCCACCTGTCCTCCATTCTGTTGCTGGAGAAAACTTTGAAAGGGTACCCTCCACCCCTGCCCCCCTCAGCTCTCCTGCACCCCTAACCTCAGAGACTAGCAGCGACCTCCAAGAGCCCCCCAAACCACTCTTCAGCCACCCCTATGTCCCTGCCAACCTCCATCTTCCCACAGTCTCTGCTGCCTTCCTGGACTCATGTCCCCTCTCGACTGCCAGGACCCTGCCCTCTCCCCTCCTCTTCTCCATTGCCACCTTCTTCCTCTGCTCCCACTCCTTTAACGTTTCATTGGGAAGAATTTCAATCCTACAGAATAGTTGCAAGAACAGGACAATAAATACCCCTGTATCTTTCATCCAAATTCACCAGTTGTTAACATTTTGCCACTTTGCTTTATCTCTATGTGTATATACCTGGTAGGATTAGCTGCTGAACCGTTGGACAGGAAGTTGGAGCCATCATGACCCATTGTCCTGAAATATTTCAGCTGACTCTCCTAAGAGCAGAGCACTCTCTTACGTGACTACGGTTTAAATAGTAAGGAAATTTTACATTGATACACTACCATTACTATGATGTAAAATACAGTCCATACTCAAATCCCATCAATTACCCTAATTAATGTCCTTTGAAGCATTTTTTTTTTTTCCCAATCCAAGAGCCAACCTGGAATCTCGCACTGCACTGAGTCGTCATACCCTCCACCTCAGAAAGCCACCGTTTCCAAGCCTGCCTGCCCTTGGGTCATCACCTCTCTGTGGCTGGCTCAGGGTTGGCATCTACACCACCATTTCCAGCCTCTTTTGGTTGTTTCCTCCTCCCTGCACTGCCAGCTTCTCTGGAGCAGGGATTCTAGTCCATCTCTTTATCCTCTGTGCCAGGCCCAGTGCACAGTGAGTGCACCATGGAAGCGTGGGGAAAACCCTCCACCGCAGTCAGCTAGACCTGACTTAAACTGTGGCTCCACCAGCCTCTGCTGCTGGGACCTCCTCAGGTTCTTTCACAGTTGCTGTGAGCAGATAATACAACCTACCTTGCAGGGCTACTGTGAGAATCTCCTTAGGTACTGTCTGGCACACAGCCTGCCTGGAAGGAGGAAGGGAGCAGGGCAGAGGAAGGACTGATTGTCTGTGATGTCCAGTAGAGCTCAAAATGGAGGAGGGCAATGGGGCACCGACCCTGGGCTCCTGGACTCTCCCCGCTCCCTGGCTCTAAGCAGTCTGACCCTCCCTGGCTTGGTGAAGAGGGAGACTCATGTGAAGGAAAGCACCTTTAATACACGAAAAATCAAGCTGGTCTGGAGCTGGCTCCCAAGATGGAGAGGCAGGATTCAAGCACCTTGGCAAGAGATCCAGCCCATCATCTTGACCAGACACTTCATGAATATGATAACCTGGCAGTAAATTAGCCCAGCTAGAGAACATCCCCTACCTCCCCACAGAAGAAATGATCGGGGATCCCATCAGCCTAGGGCCTCTCCAAAACCTCCATCAGGGCTGCGATGGGGGTCTGACGCTTCCCGCAGTAGGAAGCACTGGCTGCCCCAGGAACACATTTGTTAATATCAGATTCCAGAGCAATGGATCCAATTTAGCTGCGGAGCATTGACAGCAAGGCCTGGCCACCAGCCAGCACCCCTCGGGAGGCTCCGAGCCTGCCATTCCGTTGTCCACGGAGATAGAGTTGCTAAGGACTCACTGTGCGCATCCAGCCCCCTTGTGCCTTCCAAGCAGCTGGGGAGGGAGAGGAAGTGACCAGCGTTCACTGGTAACACAACCTTTGTTCCCTGCAGACTGGTCTCTCTGCCCACTTCTCCAAAACAGATTGCCACGGGCGCCTGGTGGCAGGAAGTTGAAGGCTCTCTGTCTGCAGAAGGAGTAACATTTCTGCCTAATGCTAAGGGACACACATACACTCATGCTCCCCACAAACACACACACACACGGACTAACATTTCCGCCTAATGCTAAGGGACACACATACACTCATGCTCCCCCCAAACACACACACACACGGACTAACATTTCCGCCTAATGCTAAGGGACACACATACACTCATGCTCCCCCCAAACACACACACACACACACACACACAAACACACGTGTGCATGCACACCATGCCACTCTCTGGCATTGGACTTCCATCATGCTCTCCGCTTGGAAATCACAGGCTCTCAGAGCAGGCAGAGTATCTAGTCCAACCCTCATTGTCCAGAGAGGGGCAGGGACTTGGCAAAGAGGTCAACCAGCAAAGCAGCTTTCTGACCCCAGTGCATTCCACTGCAAATCAGTAATATGTATTAATGATAATAGTAACCTTATGTTTACTGGGTGCCTAATTTAAACCAGATTCTTTTGATGGGTATTTGAAATACAGTTGTCCTTTTAAATTAATGGTCAAAATAACTCGAGGCTTGGCAAGGTTAAGTACTTTGCCCAAAGCCACATATTTAATACATGACAAAGCTGGGAATCAAACTCAGGTCAACCTGGTATCAAATGAGAGGATTTCCTCCACCGCAGGTGGCTGCCTGAAATTCCACAACTCAGTCCTCCCAGGCCCTGTCATTAAAATGTAGATGGCCCTGTCAGGTCCTGCCTTAATGCTGCAGCCGACAAGTGAGGGGAGCAAGAGAGGAGGACGCCAGAAGGGGCTGTGGGGCCTCCCACAAGAAGATGAAAGGGTGTGAGGGATGCATTCTCCAGCCGTCTCAATTTGTCAGCCTCCAAGATGGAGCTGGAGGTTGAGGCCCCCTGAAAAATCCCTTCCTGGGAAGAGCCCCCTTTTCTGTGGGAGGACAGTTTTCTGGGTAGGGGGCAGGGAAGCAGGGCTCGGGCACCGTATGTGCAGCACATAGATGAAATCCTCCTGGATTTGTCATTTATATTGAGAGCTTTCCAAATGTGCTTACTTTCTGACGCAGCCTTACTGTGCAAATGTCTGTCCTGAGCTACCGTCTTTGCCTGATACTCATTTCCCTCATTTTGAGAACTATGACCCCAGTCCGACCCCGCAACAATCAGTCCACCTCTTCCAGGTGGGGTGGACATGCCGCTGAGTCGTGGCCAGTCCGATTCCTCCCATCCAGCCACAGTGATTGGTGTGGGGATGAGCACATGAATCAAACCAGGCCAATGGGATTCAACTCAGACTTTTGTTGGAACTATTGACAAAGAGAACTCTTTTTCTGGATACTATGAAGCTATAAGAAGGTGAGCCTATTGGCAGCCATCCTGCCCCCCCAGCTCCTGCCCCCTCTTCCTCATGATGGGGGATGGTGTGTGAAGTGGGAGCCGAAGTTCTCCTGCCCCTCAACCACATCATCTGAAATTCCACCACGATTGTTCCTTTGGCTCATGTAGGCCTTCCAGACTCACAACGGCAATGCCTTTGGGATGCGTTGTATGGGTTAACGACAAAATCAATCCACATCCTCACCTTTCAGCCCATTTACTGTGGGGCTTTGTGAAAATAACATTGAGGCAGGAGCTAAGAATCCAGTGAGGTTGTCAAGATCAGGCACCGATGGACAGCATCCAAGTGCTTCTGTCCATCCCTGTAAGTCTTTGAGCATTTGAAAAAATTCCTGTGGGTGGGTGGGGTAGTGAAGGCACCTGTGGGTTAGGACGCTTGCAGAAAGTAAAGAGAACATGTGAGTTGGTGGTTTAGAAAAAGCAGGTTGAATGAGAGAAGACCTTGCTGGGCCTAAAGAATTAAAAATGCACAGATTGACTCAAGGGAGTCTTTGACTGTTGGAAGCCAGAGGTTTTTGTTCCTTACTCTAAGCAAGAAGTAGTTTGTGCAACACAACAGGACACAACAAAGAACATTTTGGGGGTTAGTCAACCCCCAAAAGTAGCCAGGAGAAGTTAACTGCCCTTTTGATCCCATTCGTTTTAGATTCTGCTAATGAATCTGGTGGCAGTCACAGGGAGACTGAAGCTGACGTGCGGGCTGAGGGATACAGGTTCCCACCCACCTGCATGTTCACCCTCAGCCATCAGCTGTGCAACCAGGTGCCAAAGTCAAAGGGCAACTAATGAAAACAGGTCTTCTAAGCCAGAGTGGCATCTTACAAGAAGTCGGGGCTGTAGGTTCATTAGGGATCTGTTGGTTAAAAGTCTGGGATTACAGGCCTTGTGTAGTCTTTTGCAGGGCAAAGTGAGCCTTCCCCAGAAAAATAAATTGCCCACCTGGGGGCATAACCTTCTGCTTTGGTATCTCCAGAGTTCTGATTTTAATGACCACATACATGGTCACCGGCTTGGAGCTGAGATCTGGACTGATGGGACAGGTTATTGTTATCAAACAGATTTCCTTCTTATTCTTGTTGAAAAGCTCTCAAAGGGACTGGGAGTTTATTTTGAGTTAGGATACTCCTCACTTTTTCTCTCTCACGAAAAACATTGCGCTAGTCACGGGCCTGAAGAATTGTAAACGTGTGATTTTAGTTAAGAATGTGCTTTTTATTTTTCTTAGAGGCTTTCTGACTTCGAAGCTAGGTCTCAGTATCTGACACCACATTGGCAGAGACCAGCAGGAAAGGAAGGGGATTTAAATTGGCAACATGCCTGGAAATGAGAGAGAGAAAAAGTTCTACCTCCCTAGAGCTGGTAGCTTAGCCAAGGCCACAAAGAAAGAAATATTCTTGTGTCACTTTTTTTTCCCTTTAAGTTTTCTTTAAAAATTCACTGAAGTAATACAAAAGTTTTTAAGAAAATCAAGGGTTACAGAAGGACAAATAATGAAAAGCAATTATTTCTTGTTCCTACTGCTGCTCCTAAGAAGGAATCACTTTCAGCTCTGACTTTTGGTGGATCCTTCTCTATCTCTAATTCTCGGTGTACAAAGCTGTTTCTGTTTTGTTTTTTATTGAGGCATAATTCAATGGAACAAAATTCGTCCTTTTAAAGACTGCAACTCAGTGGTTTTTTGTATATTCATAAAGTTGTGTGACCATCACCACTATCTAGTTCGAGAACATCGTCATCACCCCAAAAGGAAACCCCGAACTCACTGGCCGTTGTTCTCCATTACTCCCCTTCCAGACTCTTTTTTTTTTTTTTTTTTAAAGATTTTATTTATTTATTTGAGACACAGAGAATGAGAGAGAGAGAGAGAGCACATGAGAGGGGGGAGGGTCAGAGGGAGAAGCAGACTCCCTGCTGAGCAGGGAGCCCGATGCGGGACTCGATCCAGGGACTCCAGGATCATGACCTGAGCCGAAGGCAGTCGCTTAACCAACTGAGCCACCCAGGCGCCCTCCCCTTCCAGACTCTTGGCAACTCATCTACTTTATGCTTCTGTGGATTTGCCCATTCTGGACATTTCATATAAATGGACCCACACAATATGTGACTTTTTGTTATCTGGCTTCTTTCACTTAGTAAAGTGTTTTTAAGATACATCCATGTTGTGGGGCACCTGGGTGGCTCAGTCGTTAAGCGTCTGCCTTCAGCTCAGGTCACAATCCCAGGGTCCTGGGATCGAGCCCCACATCGGGCTCCCTGCTCCGCGGGAAGCCTGCTTCTCCTTCTCCCACTCCCCCTGCTTGTGTCCCTCTCTCGCTGTGTCTCTCTCTGTCAAATAAATAAAATCTTTAAAAAAAAAAAAAGATACATCCATGTTGTAATACGAACAGGCACTTTATTCCCATTTATGGCTGCATAATATTCCACGGTGTGGATATACCACATTTTGTTTATTCATTCATCAGTTGATGAACATTCGGTTTGTTTCCTCTTTTGAGCTATTATGAATAATGCTGCAGTGAACATTCATGTGCAAGTGTTTGTTTGAACATCTGTTTTCAATTCTTTGGGGCATGTATAACTGGTTTTGATTTATCCCTTTAGCATTCCTGTTATGAGAAATGAGGATTTTAACTTGTTCATACTGCCCTCTCTCTTCCCTGCCCCATCCCACTGATATATTTTTACTTCCTCTCTTCATTGCATTTATAATCACAGCAGCTGTGATTGCTTTCCACTCGAGTAACAGAAACCTTACTACAGTGGCTTAAACACATGCAGATATTTTTCTCACTTCTCAAGTCTAGCTTATTGTTAGTTCAGCCACCAGAAACTGCCAGCAACAGTCCAGGCTCTCTTTATCTTTCCTCTCTGCTATCCTTAACAAACCAGTTTTATATTTATGTTTGTCTCCTTTACAAAATAGCTGCTGCAGCTCCAGACATCACATCTGCATGTGATCTCTTGCATACAAGAGAGGAAGAAGCAAATGGGCAAGAAACTGAAGGTATGTTGGTTATCTTTTATCAAAAAAGCATAGCTTTCTTAGAATTCCTCCCACCAACAAACTTCTACTTCAATCGCGTTAGCCAGAACTAAGTCACAAGGCCACACCTAGCTGTCAGGGAGCTGGAGAAACCTACAAGACTAGGACTGACATCATTGGCTTAGGTTGGTGGTTCTCAACCTTGGGTATATGTTAGAATCTTCTAGGGATATTTGAAAATGTACTGTTGTGTATATGGTCTTACCCTAGTCCAAATGGTTCTCAACCAGGGGTGGTTTTGTCCCCCATGGGACATTTGGCAATATCTGGGGACATGTTTTATTGTTGAGAAAGGGGATGGGATGTTCCTGGCATCCAATGGTTAGAGGCCAGGATATTGCCAAACATCCTACAATGCACTAAACAGCCCCCACAACAAAGAATTATCCAGTCCAAAATGTAAATAGTGTCAAGACTGAGAAACTGTGCCCTAGACCCATGAAATTATAATCTCCTCCAGGTAGTTCCAATATGCAACCAGTGTTGAGAATCACTGGTTTCATGAATGATCCATTGTCTGTGGTTGGGCACATTGATACCCTGAACAACACTGGGGTTCTCTCAATAGGACATAGAGTGAAGTGGATATTGGTTAGGTAGTATGTCTGCTCCAGTAACTGTCATATATTGACACTTTACTTCTAATTCAGTATCTTTTGGCTCTCTTTTTATGAGATGAAATTAGTCCCCTCACTTTGAATTCTTTTTCTCCCTTCTGCCTTTGAACTTCTATAATTTGAACTTTTACATTGACAAAGTTAATAACATTTATTTTCTGTCTCATAACCAAAGTTATATCTGTATGTTGTATAACTATATATCCTAAAAGTTGAAATTTAATAAACAGGATTTATATTTTGATGATATAAATATTTACTGCAAAGCCAAGAAATGGTTTTTAATTACATTTTTTTCTTTGTCAGCTTTTTGTTTTTCCTGGAGTTTATAATTTCATTTTTTCCCTTGTACTATTTGACTTAGGTCATTTTATTTATTTATTTTTAAGATTTTATTTATTTATTTGACAGAGAGAGACATAGCAAGAGAGGGAACACAAGCAGGAGGAGTGGGAGAGGGAGAAGCAGGCTTCCCACGGAGCAGGGAGCCCGATGCGGGACTCAATCCCAAGACCCTGAGATCATGACCTTAACGAGCTGAAGGCAGACACTTAACGACTAAGCCACCCAGGCATCCCAACTTAGGTCATTTTATTTTTTTTTTTTATTTTTTATTTTTTTAAAGATTTTATTTATTTTTTTGACAGAGAGAGACATAGCGAGAGCAGGAACACAAGCAGGGGGAGTAGGAGAGGGAGAAGCAGGCTTCCCGCAGAGCAGGGAGCCCGATGTGGGACTCAATCCCAGGACCCTGGGATCATGACCTGAGCCGAAGGCAGACGCTTAACGACTGAGCCACCCAGGCGCCCCCAACTTAGGTCATTTTAAAGAGTTGTTCATATGACCCCATTTCTATGTGGTATAAAAGAATGAACAAGGAAGAGATAAGCACTAAAACTGACCAAGTTCCTTTAGAACTGGAAGCTTTCACAATCACCTACTTCCAGTTAGATAAAAAAGTAACTGAGGAATCTAATTAAGGTAAAGTTGGGAATACAGAATTGAGTGCTAATATTACTATCCTATGTACCTAATGTTCAATAAATATTTGGTGAATATTGTTAAATATCTGCACCTGTTTGAGAAGTCTTATTGGATGCTTCTAATTTAAATAAGAAAAATATTTCTTCTAATTTAAATAAGAAAAATATTTCATTGATGTGTTTGTCAAGTACATATGATTTTATATATCATGCAATGGTGATGTAAGGATTCAGCAATAGATTAACTAGCCATGTAACAATTGTAGACATTTTTACCTGCAATGGATATTTCTCATTACTGATTGCTCTACAGACAAAGAACTTTAATGTGAACCTACATTCAGACTTCCTGTGACCAAGAAGCAAGTTCCCTACTGTTGTGTACGTCTGTAACAGCAACATGCTGTGACCTTCAGCTGCTGAACACTTATCCTGATTGCAATTCCACATGTGAATCCCTTCTAGACCTCAGTAGTAATTTAAATAACTTTTATGATATGCTTCCTAGATCTCTACACAGCAGTGTAGATGAATACTTGGATTCCCAGAAGCTGTGTAATTCAACCTATCCTATAGGTAGCACAATATCATATTCCCACAGACTATTTTTGCATTTAGTGTTGTTGTATTTTCTGTTACTCTTGCTTGGCTAATTTTTATTAGGGTAAAATTTATATACAGTGAAACACACAGATGTTAAGAACAATTCAAGGAGTTTTGACAAATGCATACACCTGTGTTAACAAGCACCTTAATTGGTTAATTTTCTCCGGGGAATTTAGGGTAACTATTAATTTGAGATAATGCCTGAAGATATCTGAAAAATATTTTTTTTGCTTTCTAAAAAAGTTTTTTTATTGTAGTAGAATACACATATAATAAAGTTTACTGTCAGTGACATTTAGTACATTTGCAGTGTTGTGTGGCCATCACGTCCATCTAGGTCTAGAACATTTTCATCACCCCAAAGGAAACTCTGTACCATTAAATGGCCACTTCCTATTCTCCCTTCTCCCTAGCCCCCTGGCAACCACTAATCTGCTTTCTGTCTCTGTAGATTTGCCTATTCTGGACATTTCATGTCAATTAAATCACACAGTATGTGGCTTTTTGTGTCTGGCCTTTTTTTTTTTTTCCTTAGCATAATGTTTTCAAGGTTCACCCATTTTGTAACATGCACTTCATTTCTGTTTATACCTGAATAATATTCCATTGTATGGACATACCACAAGGTGTTTCTCCATCCATCTGTTAATGGACATTTGGGCTATTTCCACCTTTTGGCTATTGTGAATAGTGCTGTATGAACATTCATGCACAAGTTTTGTTTGAACATTTGTTTTTGGTTCCAAAAAAAAAGGCATTATTTTATTTGTCACCTAAGTAATCCAAATCTGATAAGTTATCTTCAAGATAAGAGCTGCGTTGGGACCTGCTATTTTGTTCCCTTGCTCCCTGTTACTTCTAAAACAAGAGAAAATAAAGTAAGAAGAGCAAGTCAGTGGTGAAACTGCCAAAGAAGAAAAAGTCAACAGTAATCATGCTGCTTGGCATCATTTTTGACGACACCCTTGGCCAGTGCACAGGAACATGAAAACCACAGAAATGGAGAATAGAAATGAGACACTGGTGTGTTTTGAGTTATCAAAATCACAAGCTTTTCTAGCATATTGTGTGAAAGGCTTTGATTCCTGTCTACGTCCAAAGAAGATTGTCATTTGAACCACAATGGCTTCTTAGTGGCTCGTTGCAAACCAGGTTGAAGTGTGTCAAAATGGTAAAAGTGATAATTATCCAACAAGCAGTTCAGGCATTGGCTAAGCCCGCATGGCCGCGTGCAGACCTTAGCAAGGAGGGACAGAATGAGTTACAATGAAAATTTGACGGACCCTGTCCACAGGGATCCCCCCACCCCTGGAATCCAAGCAATTCTAAAACTCTGAGAAAGTGTAATGTCCCTGTTTGGCCAGTACAAACAGGACCTGGGACCTGGGGATTAGTTGAAGAGCAAGCAAGAGCATCTCAGCCCAGTGTTCCTGAGGTTGAAAGGCCTGGGAATATGGTTGCCGAGGCAGCGAGGAATTTTTTTCTGTTCCTGAGCACTCAGCTCACCAGAGACAGTCGTCTTCACCTGTGTGTGACTGCTTAGGGGTGGATGGATCCCTTTACACTCTGCTACTAGCTGTGTGATCTTGGACAACTTATTTAATACCCCTCAGCTTTAGTTTCCTCAACTGTAAAATGGTGTTAATAAAAGGGCCGACCAGGGCACCTGGGTGGCTCAGTCGGTTAAGCGACTGCCTTCAGCTCAGGTCATGATCCCAGGGTCCTGGGATCGAGTCCCACATCAGGCTCCCCCTGCTCTGCGGGGAGCCTACTTCTCCCTCTGCCTCTGCCTGCCACTCCCCCTGCTTGTGCTCTCTCTCTCTCTCTGTCAAATAAATAAATAAAATCTTTAAAAAAAATAAAAATAAAAAATAAATAAATAAAAAATAAATAAATGAAAGGGCCGACCACTTCAGGTTAATGAGAGAATTGGGTTACTCTGCAGAAAGCACTCAGCAGAGTATCAGGCATACCATCAGTGACAGGTTCGCTGACAGAGTGAGGAGAGGACAGCCGGACTACAGATGAGGTATTTGCTCCCTGGGCTCCCTGAGCCACCCCCCAAGGGCCCACAAATGGGGAGAGGTGGTGAGAAGGAACGGTGTAGCCAGATCCCCAGATATCAGGGAGCACTACCAAGAGAAGCCAGTCTCTGCACTCAGCTGCTAGCCGTACACCTACGGCCTGTCCTGGAAAGACTCTCTAGTTCAGCCCGGGTAAGCGTTCCGGCTAATTAAATGCCTGGGGATTGTTGGGGAGCCTGGCTGGCTCAGTCCGTAGAGCAGGTGACTCTTGATTTCAGGGTCGTGAGTTTGAGCCCTGTGTTGGGGGTAGAGATAAATTTTTTTAAAGATTTTATTTATTTATTGTACAGAGAGAGAGAGAGCATGCACACCTGCAAGTGGGGAGAGGGGCAGAGGGAGAGGGAAAGAAAATCTTCAAGCAGATTCCAAGCTGAGCGCGGAGCCTGACGCGAGGCTCAATCCTGGGACCCCGATATCCTGACCTGAGCTGAAATCAGGAGTTTGACACTTAACCAACTGAGCCACCCAGGCACCCTGAGATAATTTTTTTTAAAGATTTTATTTATTTATTTGAGAGAGAGAGAATGAGAGAGAGCACATGAGAGGGGGGGAGGGGCAGACGGAGAAGCAGACCCCCTGCCGAGCAAGGAGCCCGATGCGGGACTCGATACAGGGACTCCAGGATCATGACCTGAGCCGAAGGCAGTCGCTCAACCAACTGAGCCACCCAGGCACCCTAAGATCATTTTTTTTTAAGATTTATTTATTTCAGGGGACGCCTGGGTGGCTCAGTCGGTTAAGCATCTGCCTTCGGCTCAGGTCATGATCTCAGGGTCCTGGGATCGAGTCTCACATCAGGCTACCTGCTCAGCGAGGAGCCTGCTTCTCCCTCTGCCTGCCACTCCCCCGCTTGTGCTTCCTCTCTCTCTCCCTACTAAATAAATAAAATCTTTAAAAAAAAAAAAAAAAAAGATTTATTTATTTCAGAGAGAGAGAGAGAGAGCTTGCATGTGCCAGGGGGAGAGCCAGAGGGAGAGAGAATCTTAAGCAGACTCTGTGCTGAGCACAGAGCCCAACACCGGGCTCCATCTCACAAACATGAAATCATGACCTGAGCTGAAACCAAGAGCCAGATGCTTAACCAACCGAACCGCCCAGGAACCCCTAGAGATAATTTTTTTAATGCTTTTTGATTGTATAATTCTGCAGGTAAGTGTAAATATACAAAAATTTGTCTTACACACTCGTTCACTCAACAACTATTTATTGATTACCTACTCTGTGCCAGACGTTGTTCTAGAACCGGGAACACAGCAACAACAAGACACACCAGCATTTATGCTCTCGTGAGCATACATTCCGGAGGCGCTGTGCCACGCCATGCCTGTGTTCTTAACTTCCTGTCACTGAACCTCTCTAGCTCTCAGTTTTCTAATCTGTAAAAGGAGTATGAGAATAAAAAGAGCTATGTCATAAAGTCGTCATGAGTTTTTGGTTTTTGTTTGTCTTTAAAGAGGTGTACATGACACTGTATTAGTTTCAGGGGCACAACATAATGATTTGATATTTGTATAGATTATAAAATGATCACCATAATACATCTAGTTAACATCATCACCATAGGTAGTTACAAATCTTTTTTCTTGTGGTAAGGACTTTTAAGATCTACTCTCTTAGCAATTTTCAAATATGCAATACAACATTACTAGCTATGGTCACCATGCCCTACATTACATCCCCATGGCTTATTTATTTTATAACTGGAACTTTGTATCTTTTGACCCCTTCTCCCATTGTGCCCACCACCCCCACCTCTGCCTCTGGCAACCACCACTCTGTCCCCTGTGTCTATGAGTGTGGAGTTTTTGTTGTTGTTGTTGTTATTGTTATGTTTTAGATTCCACATCTAAGTGAGATCATAAAGTATTTCTCTTCCTCTGTCTGACTTATTACATTTAGCATCATGCTCTCAAGGTCCATTCATGTTGTTGCAAATGGCAAGATTTCCTTCTTCCTCATGGCTAAGTTATATATATATATATATATATATATATATATATATATATATATATAACTTATATATATATATATATATATACACACATATATATACATATGCCGCAATTTCTTTATCCATTTATCCATCGATGGACACTTAAGTTATTTCCATATCTTGGCTATTATAAATAATGCTGCAATAAACATAGGGGTGCATTTATCTTTTTGAATTGTTTTCATTTTCTTTAGATAAATACCCTGAAGTGGAATTGCAGGATCATATGGCAATTCTGTTTTTTAATTTTTTTTTTTTAGGAGGGGGTGGCAGAGGGAGAGGGAGAGAGAGAGAATCTTAAGCAGGCTCCATGCCCAGCATGGAGCCCCATATGGGGTTTGATCTCACAACCCTGAGATTGTGTCCTGAGCCAAAATCAAGAGTTGAATGCGTAAGTGCCTGAGCCACCCAGGCGCCCCTATTTTTAAAGGAACCTTCATATGTTTTCCATAATGCACTGATTTACATTTCCGCCACCAGTGCACAAGGGTTTCCTTTTTTCCATATCCTTGCCAACACTTTATTTATTGTCTTTTTGATAATCATCATTCCAATGGTAATGAGGTGATATGTCATTGTGGTTTTAATTTGCATTTTCTTGATGATGAGTGATGTCGAGCATCTTTCATGTATCCATTGGCCACCTGTATGTCTTCCTTGGAAAAATGTCTTTCTTAGCTCCTCCATCCATTTTTTATTTAATTGGACTGTTTATTTTTCTTAATGCATTAATATAAACACTTAGAACAGGGCAAAACACAGAATATGCACTGTGTATGTGATAGCTATTATTATTTGGGAGAAGTTTGAATGAGAAGCACGTTTGGGGAGAAGATAAGGAGTTTCTTTTGGATGCACGTTAACTCTGAGATGTCTGTTAAACACTCAAAGGAAGATCATTGATCAGGAGCTCAGATACATAAGTCTGGAGGTCAAAGGACAGGTCTGAGTTGGAAATGTAAATGTGGGGGTAACTGCTTATGGTTAGTATTTAGAGTCATGAAACTAATTGTATCACCAAGGGAGTAGAGGTGGAGAAGAGAAACATCCCGAGGACTGAGCCCTGGGGCACCCCAACATTTAGGAGTTGTGATCTGAGCAGGAATAAGCAGGAGACTGGGCAGGGGGGCACCAGAGTGGTAGGAGGACAGCTTGGAAAGTATAAAGTCTAGGAAACCCAGTGAAGAAAGCTTTGCAAAACAAAGGGAAGGTTAATGGTCTAATGCTCCTAATGGGTCAAGTGAAATGTGGACTGAGAGGTGGTCCTTGAATGTAGCCACAGGAAGGTCATTTGCAGCAGTCCTGGAGGTGGCAGAGGCAAATATCACTTTGGAGTATGTTTCAAGGAGAATGGGAAGACATGAATTCCATGAAGTACAGGCATCACGTTTAGAGATATGTCTGTAAAGGAGAAGAAGAAATGAGAGAGACTATGATGTAAAGGACATTTTCTTGTTTGTCTTTATATTTGTAAGATGGGCTTTATTTCATTCAGCATATTCACAGTGAGGTACACATATATTCGAAGTATTCCTTTATGGGACATTTGGATAAAGTAGTCTAATCAATGAACCGTGTAGAACTCTAGGGGAAATTGTAAGTGTTCTAGGTCATACTGCTCCACGAGGTTGGAAACCACTTCCTGTATACTGAGTCAAGTTAACTCAAGGGCCTAATAATACAGGTTATGGGTATCTAATAGCTGATGTTATGGAAGCGTTGGTAAGCCTTGTAACTGAACACATATGTGTAGTCTGGAGTGATACAGAATGGAATAGGTTGTATCTGAAAGAAAAGAAGAATGCTGGTAACTCAGAAGGAAGAGGTATAAATTGAACAATTCTTGTATAGAGTATGCTGGGAAAGGGCTTCAGTGAAGCTCCTGGACTGTCAATAAAACAAACCTGAGTGGTCTCTCTGGGGTCCCCCAATGAGAGCTGTAAACATAACATGACGGGCATCCCCACACCCCAGAGTTCAGGCCTTTGATGCCATCTTTCACCAAAAGGACCCAGAGCTTCTCTGAAATGGTCAAGGGGCCGAAAGACTTGGAGTTAAGAGAGCAACAAAAGCCTGAGACATCTAGTGGAGAAGAAGCCAGGATGCTTTCCAAGACTAGAGGGCACTGTGGAGCGAGGGTAGGAGGCCAGTCTGTGGGGAGGACTCCCATTTGGAAGGGCAGCCAAGGAATGAGTTGAGAAGGAAAATCCATCTCAGCCTTTCTGAAGAAGCTGAATCTGTGAAAACTCTTAAGTCCTGAAAAGGGAATGTTAACATGATCGTTATGATGCTCATGTGAATTTTCAGTGTTGTTTTCTAGAGAAAATGCTACATATTGATTAAACCAAAGTATGAAAGTTTCCTATTAAGATTTTGTTCAACAAGCAAAATGACAAGCTAATTTATTTTGCCCTATCTCTTAGGCAGTTTGCACTGTTATAACAAGAATACCATAGAGTGGTGGCTTATAGACATTTATTTCTCACAGTTCTGGAAGCTGAGAGTCTGAGATCAAGGTGCCAGCAGATTCAACGTCTGGTGAGGTCCACTTCCCAGTTCAAGGTCATTCTTCTCGCTCTGTGCTCACATGGCAGGAGGGGGGTGAGCGGGATCTCTGGGGTCCTTTTTTCAAGGGCACTAATCCCGTTCATGAGGGTTCTACCCTCCTGACCTAATGACCTCCCAAAGGCCTCACTTCCTGATACTATCACACTGGGATCAGGTTTCATTGTATGAATTTTGGGGAGATACAAAACACCCTACAAGCCTTTGGATCTGTTCAAGTGGTTTGATTAGATACTTGGAATTTCCAAATCTTCTGTCTCTTCCCGGTAGTTTTGATTGGCATGTAGCATTGGTCAATGTGTTAAACAAAAGGTGTTGATGATAGCCTGCAAGAACTGTTTTAAACTCTTAAGGTATACACAAGCTTGCCACTGGCCAGTATAACTAGCCAGGATGACATGTCTGCCTGCCTCTATCATGAGGAAGATAGGTCTTGTTCTTAGGCTAAAGAAATATTGGGGAAATGTTTTCAACAGAGATCAAGGACAGAGATGCGTCGTTCCCCTGAAGCACTTGTGTTTTTTATTTGAAACTTTCATTTTTATCACCTACTCCCTGTGGCCGCTTCTGGTCTCAAGCAAGTTAAAGAAGCTAAGAAGGAAGCTATTCTTCTTACTGTCTGAATCCCACCAAAATCGATTGCTATCCACTTCATGCTCACTGTAATTAGAGGGATAATTCCTATCACATTTGGACTAACCAGTAAGTATCCAGGGGGCATTTCTGGGGAAAGTAGAAAACTGACACAAATAAGGAAGCATAAAATCAAGGACCTAAACTGCCCAGGGTTCGTCACCTTCAGAGACCTAGTCTCTGCCACCCTTTCTGGTTGAGTGGGAGGACCCAACTGTGATATCATAAAAAATAAATATTTGATCTTTGTCCCTGTTTCCTGGCTCTCAGCTTCTAAAACCCTTGGAATTCCCAGAGATAAGAGTCTTTTGTATGATAATGCCATGACTAGTGGCTGAGGGCATGGGGCTGGTCACCAGGAAGACCGAGGCATGATAAGAGGGTTGGAACTTTCATCTCCAAACCCAGACCTCTGGGAAGGGAGACAGGTTGGAGATCACCAGAGGACAAGGATTTAATCAATCGTGCCTACATAATGGAACTTCCATCATAAAGGAAATGATGGGGTTTTGAGGGCTGCCAGGTTTGTGAACACACTGAGGTGCTGGGAGGGTGGTACTATTAACTGAACTCAAGGGGTTTGCTGCTTGGAGTGCATCAAAGGAACACAATCCAAGGAAGTGTTAAAAGTAAAGAACTTTTGGTTACTTGTTACAAGTAAGGAAACAAGGAGAAAGCTCTCAAAGCACTGTGGGGTTAGTACAAGAAACTTATTTAGTGTATCAGGGGCCAGGTGCAGGAAGCTTGCATAGGCCCTGTGGTTCAATTGTACATACCTAGTGTGTCAACATGCTAGTGCATACACTGTATGTTCAAAAAATAGCAGAAAACTCCACCCATAAAAGGAAATCTGAGTATTATAATGAGCTAACGATGACTTCAGGTCAGGTCAGGGGGGCTTCTGCACAGGTCCTCATCTCCAATGCAGCTCACACTGGCTCATGTAAGGGGACATCAGGTGAAACACCTAGTTGAGTGTCTCCTTGGCTGGAACCGTTGGTTCTGGAAAACAAAGCACATTCCTTCCCTATGTTTGTCCCTTCCCCTCTTCCCTTCTGCTGACAGCTTTCTGCTCTCTTATTTGAGGAGCTTCCCCTTGCATCCTAGCTAACCATGCACCCCATACCTTGCCCTGTGCATCTCTTCCAACTGGCTGTTTCTGAGTGGAATCCTTTATGACAAACTGGTAACCATAAGTAAAGTGCTTTCCTGAGTTCCATGAGTTGTTCTAGTGAATTATCAAACCTGAGGAGGGGGTTGTGGGAACCCCCTGAATTTATAGCCAGTCAGAAGTACCTGAGTCCTTGCAACTGACATCTGCAGTGGGGGCAGTCTCGTGGGGCTGAGCCCTTAATTTGTTGGATCTGACACTGACCCCAGGTAGACAGTGTCAGAGTGGAACTGAATCGTAGGACACACAGCTGGAGAAGCAGTGCTGGACAAGACACCACGAATTTGGTGTCAGAAGCATTGGGAGTAAAGACAGCTCACCAACTACAGAAGCCTGCGGCAAGGCAAGGAGGGGAGGGGAGGAGCAGGGGAAAGTCAGGCAGGATCCATGCTGTGGGCCAGCAGAGTATTCAGGTTCAACAAACAATCTTTTGGCTGAAAAACCTCACATTTAAGGGACAGATGTTGATGATTACTACTTTGACTTTCTGTAAAGTCGCAAGAGGAAAAACAAATCCGTGCCTTCAGGAGGGGTCAGTGGTGGGGTAAATATTAAGTCTCGATCCAGTCACCGAACAGCCAGGCTGAGGACTGGTACAAAATAAAGGTGACCTTGCAGATTTGGAGGAGGAAGAAATGAGGTTGTGGATATAAAACTCAGCACAATGCCTAGAACACAACAGATTTGTCTACAGTCATCACAAGCAGAGGAAAGAAACCCAAGCTTTTTGACTTCCAGTCAACATTCAGTTTTCCTTTTATTTTGCAGCCTGAAAATTTGTTTGTTTCAATAAAACCCTTGGCCTAGAATCCAGCAAACAGGAAAAAAAGATGCTTCATGATAATGAGATGCTGCTGAGAAAATAGAAAATTATAAAATTTCAACCCACTACTTGGAAATGCAAACACATTTCATTTATTCATGGTCACTGATGTCTTTATCAGAGCTGGAACGTCTAACACATCCAAACAACACATGATTAGTCTCCATAATAAGAACGAAACAAGCTCCCAGTGAACTAATCAGCTAATCACGTTGCAGAGGGTGTTCAGTGCTTTTCCACAACAAATGTGGTATTCAGTTGGTTCCCTGATGCCTTGTGCTAATGCCACGTGGGGCATCATCTGTCCCAGCACCTGCTGATTTCAGATGCGTCAGCATCCTCAGTCACCATAGCCTGACACCCTCCAGGTACTGGGCTCAGCTCCAGGCCCTTGGTGGGGTCAGACCTGATTCCAGACTCTGAGAGATCATGAGGCCCGAAGAGTGCTGGCTGGCTTGTTTATTTGATTTAGAAAAGAGAAGACTCCACTGTTACAGAACAAAGAGTGAAAAGCAAGCCCCTGGGCCTGGACCTGTTCCTGACTCCATTATTTTACTTACATATTTTATAATGCTTAGTCGATATGGGACATTGCTCTATTGCTTAGCAACCAAAATTACAGAGGAAATTAGATCTGAAAGAGTCATGACAATAAGCAGGATTCCAAAGGGAGATACAGTGAAGAGAATGGTCTGGAATGACTAAAACAAGCTGACTCCCCTTTGTAATAATAGTCATAGTTAACATGACTTGAGCACTTTTTGAGTGAGGCGCTATTCAAAGTGTTACACATTCACTATCTCATGCATTCCTCACAATAGCCCTAGAGGTAGATATAATGATTGCCTCCTTTTCCTCACAAGAAAATAGAGGCATAGAGAGATGAGTGTTTGTCTAAGTCACTCAGCCAGTATGGGGCAGGTGCCGAATGTGAACTCCAGACCCTTGGGTTTTATGCATCAAACATACTGACCCAAGAGTGCAGTTCCGTGTGCAGTTCACAGGAAAAGATGTGTTTTGGAGGCTAAATAATCCAGACAGTGAACTCAGTTTTTTCCTTCACTGAGAAACATAGTCATAGATCACCGTAACAAAGATGAAGGCCGCTGTTTTGCTCTGTTATTTTTACAAAATGGACAAAGCATCATTGTTTTTACTGGTTGTAAAATAAAATACGTGCTTATTATAAAATATACAAATAATATAGGACTGTAGAAAGTGAAACCCGCAAATGCACATAGCAATATATAATCTCATTTGCCACAGATGCCAGAGATAATCACTGTTAATAATTTTTCTAAACATGGAATATTAAAAAAAAATTACAGCAGACTTTTGTTTCTAGCCACAACAAACTAGCTTGCACTGAGAACAAGTAGACACACAAGTTTATGAAAAAGCAAAAGTTAACAATCTGTTTCAGGGACAGATCTTCTATACAGAAGAATTTCCACTTAGATAAATAGATACCCCACCTGCAATCGTGAGTGGAGCTTAATTCTCCCTGAGTGTGGGCTGTTTTTTAGAGACCCACTTCCAAAAAATATAGTACTGCAAGGGGAAAAGGGTACCTTTATAGTGGAGAAATCTGGCAGACACTAAGTGATCAAAATTAACATCACTAGTATAAGTCATGTTGACATCATGTACTGTCTTAGTCTGTTTGGGTTGCTATAACAAAATACCACAGACTGTGCGTAGAGGCTGCTTTTAGCAACAGGCTTGAGCAATGGAAACTTGAGTAAGGCACGAGGGCCCACAGAGACCACCGAGCTGAATGCAAGCAGGCTCAGTAAGTGACCCACCTTGAAATGGCCATAGGCCCTCAATGACCAAGGGGCTACTAACAACCAGGCACAGTCACCAAAAAAGGGGGGAAATTCTCTACCTTCCCATACTTGCTTACTCCACCTTGTAACTATAGCCCCTCACCACCACCTCGCAGCGGACAGTCTCTCCTTTGCAGTTATTCAGTAAAATTCTATCACCTTTGTGCTGCCTTGGCTGAATTCTTGCCCCCCTCCCTCCCCATGCCACCGACCTCCATCCAATTGGAATGCACCACATTTGGTGGCCCTTATGGGGAACCTCTGGTGGTCTGGGACTCTCCCTGCATTCTCCAGGAATTTCTCGGGACTTTTCCTCAGTGGACCAACTCTAGAACTCCTTGGGGAACTGATGTCCTCTGGTGGACGTTACTCCCCCAGGGGCATTGGATCCAAAGCCCCAGGGGGAGCCTGCTTGACAGCCTTTGCGGGAAAGGGTTAGGGATTTCCCCTCCTGCCCTTCGGAGGGATCTTTCCCTCCCTCTCCTTTCTCTTTTCAGCCCTTCAGTGGTCTAACCCTAGTACTTCTCAGACAACTGAAGGTCTCTGGCCAGGACAGCTCCCTGGTGTGGTCTGAAGGTCTGAGGACGAACAGGTTGAACTGTCCTTGCCTACGAGGGCAAAGGACCTCTTTCCTCTCCTCTCCCACTCCCTCTCTTCTGAGGCCTCCATGCCCCTTGTGCAGCGCTGTTGGCAGCGGCAGCTCAACCCAGGGGGAATCTACACATGCTACAGACTCGGTTGGGACCCCTTCCTGATGCTGGCTGACTCCCAGCTACCTTGCTTCTTTTGCCTTCCCCCCTTCCTTTGTTCCCACTTGTCCAGCCGCCATCTTGATCTAGGAGCAAAACACAATCCTCCACATCTGAGTAGTGAGTCCCCCCCCTCCTTTTCCTGACCTGGTTTGGCCACCTGGTGTTCAGCTTCTCCTGTTGGAAGGGACGGCCCAGTAGGGATTGCTGTTGGCATCTGTCACAGCCCTCTCCTTAGTGGGACACCTCAGTAGAGTCAGTTGCCTCATATAAGGTCAGGTCCTTTCTCCGTCAGTGGGACACCCTGACTGAAATCACGACCACTAGTTGGAGCTCCATTCCCTTTAGTGGGACGCCCCTTTGGGAATGAGCAGCTGGTCTTTGTCCTATGGGACAAACCCCAATACCCTGAGATCACATCCTGAGCCAAAGGCAGAGGCTTAACCGCTTAATCCTTAACCGACTGAGCCACCCAAGTACCCCATGTTTACACTTTCTTATCAAGAGCAAACCAACAATCCAAGGAAACAAGGGATAAACCCTTCTATTCCTTTGGACTCACCCTTGAGCTATATTCTTAAAAACTGGAACAATTTGACCCCCAAAGCCAGAGGAAAAAGTCTCATCATTTTATGTTACGTTTCCTGGTCTCAGTATAAACTCCCAGATCAAGAAGTATGGCCCCTCCATGGAATCCTTTCTTATAATACTATAAGAAAAGCTGACCTCTTTTGCCAGAACTCCTCCAACGGGTGGGAGGTCCCATATATGCAAGCCTTCATGGCATTGTCCCAAAAGTCCTGACCTCCACAAAAACTGTAGAAAGTGCTTTGCTCAGTTTCATGGCCCTTCTGACCCTGTGGACAGTCTAGATGACCCATCTTTTATTCTACCCTATCATCTTTTCCCTACTCCCGAAGGCCCAGGGGCTCCCCTGGACTTAAACCACCCACTTTAGATTTTCCCAAAGGTACCCCAGGTAGAAATTAACAGTGGGGAACAAACTGATTGACTTTTAGTGGACACAGATACAACATACTTGGTATTAAAGCTAATTTAAGCTTGTTGATGTAATTATGAATCATGGAACACTACACCAAAAACTAATGATGTAATGTATAGTGATTAACATAACATAATAATAAAAAATAATAATAATAAAAAATAAATTAAAAAAATAGACATGTTTTTAGAGTTATCCACATTAAATATAAAACTTTTATTCTATCAAGGTTTACTAAAGGACAAATAAGCTCAGGTTATTTCTGCTGCAATTTGTCAGCAAAAGATAGCTTAAAATGATGGTTAATTTTGTCTGTCTCATAAAATTCTCAAGGATAATTGTTAAGATCACTTTCAAAATCTATGGTAACCTGAAACTTTAAAGTTTTGCTAAGTCAAATGATAGATTAGGTTGAATTCATTAGATATCTAAGTCTTTTCCAAATAAGATAAAATACTGAAACATTAATTACTAAACATAAGGTTTATCTGCTTTTGACTTCTTATTGCAGAGAAATTAAAGATACTTGGGTCTGTTGGAAAACATGCTTTGTGCCTTATTAAAAGATTGTACCATGGGGACACCTGGGTAGCTCAGTAGGTTGAGTGTTTGACTCATGATTTTGGCTCATGTCATGATCTAAGGTCATGAGATTGAGCCCCAAGTTGGGCTCTGTGCGCAGCATGAGTCTGCTTGAGATTCTCTCTCTCCCTCCCCCTCTGCCCTTCCCCACATTTGTGCACAGTGTCTCTCTAAAATAAATAAATAAAATCTTTAAAAAAAGATTGTTCTATGAAAAATGCGTATTTATAAAAATTATGAAATGTATTCATAAATTTGCCATCTAAAGAATCCTGTTGTAATAGACAGCTCACAATTGCTTACTACTGGAGACTAAGGTTTCTAAGAGTTAAAATTCTGCTAAATGTAATTAAGACTGATGGAAATACGGAAAGCAACTCTATATAGTAAAGTAGGAGATGTGTAAGAAAAGTATAAGAAGTGAGAATACATTTTTGTTGATGTAAAAGAAAGCAATTTTGTCCTAAAATGAGACTGGTTATTTAGAGAGAAAAGGCTTAGGACAAAATCTAAATGCAAAAGAAAGTTGTAGAAGGTTTATGAAGGAAAAGCTTTAGAAAAGAATTTAATGTGTAGTCAGGACCAAAATTTGAAATGAGTGAATTTTTAAAGTACACTGGTATAAGATTGAAATTCTGCTTTACTCTCTGTTAAAAAGGACAAAGTTTCCTTGGATTGTTGGTCTGCTCTTGATAAGAAAGTGTAAACATGGGGTGCTTGGGTGGCTCAGCCGGTTAAGGGTTAAGTGGTTAAGCCCCTGCCTTTGGCTCAGGATGTGATCTCAGGGTATTGGGATCAAGCCCCTGCTCAGCAGAAACTCTGCTTCTCCCTTTCCCTCTGCCTCCTCCCCCACCCAACTCGTGTTCTATCTCTCTTAAATAAAAAAATAAAATCTTTAAAAAAAAAAAAGTGTGAACAAAAGTGTTTTGTTTTTTTTTTCTTTTCTTTATCCACCCACATAACCAAAGTTTCTGTTTTATCTTTATCAGGTCTCTGATTATTGAAAGTTAAAACTTCTCAAAATTTATAATGATCTATAATCCTATTTAGGCACATGCTTTAAAATTTTCTGAGGGTTCTAACAAAATTCCCTGAGATTTCAATTGTAAATGAAGTCTTTTTGACTAATTAGGCTTGTTTATTTGATATGTTACTTGGGAAGCACTCAAACAAATAATGATAAGCCTTAGGCTGTATTGTATGGGTAAATGCTATAACTGTTCAAAAAAAATACATGAAATTCCTGAAGTTTTAATGTCTTGCTTATAAGGTCATGACTTGATAATCTGATTACTGAAGTGTTGTGTGTCACAGAAATAACTAGATTTCCTTGTCAGCTACATTATAATGAACTCTCATATCAGATCTCTAACCATGTCCATTTTTTGAGTCTTTTGTCATTTATAGTTACTGTTCTGATGCTCTTGCAGAATGAGTTTTGTCTTTAAGGAGATTAATGAAAAGGACTTTTGACAAATACAGGTTTTTGATATCTTTAAAATCATAAAACTAAAATGGGTAAGAATTTCCAGGACTAACAGAAAGGCTGCATCCAAACAACTAGAATTAGTAATATGGGACTGAATGAATTGAGGAAGGTGATTATAGTTTTTGTGACTCTTATTTAAAACATTGTTGGTTTCTAATATTTGTTCTTCCAGATTGAGAAAGTTTTCTCTTAAACTATCTATGACTTACGGAAATGTGATAAACTATTCCTTTGTGAACAAATTGAAACATTTAACTTTTCTCCCTTGCCTGAACCCTCTGAAATTCAGAAACTCTCACTGAATATTCTTTCTTCCATGGCAATTATAATTATTTGCATAAGTTCAATGAGAATCTGTTCTCCTTGTAACAGGACACCATTAGAAACATTGGTTATTTTACCAAGGTTTTGACTGGAGTGTCATATTTGAGAGAGACATGCATAGACTCAGATATCACCAGACAGCTTTAAGGAACTAAGATTGAGTTTATGGAGCCAATGAAGGCCCTTGAAAATGTTGGTCAGATAACTTGCTTACAGAGTTCCCAGCAGCCTTACCAGGTGAGTTAAAATGTGAGTAAAAAATCCTGGCAGGTGCAGGAAATCTCAGGATATTTTGGGGACCTTAAGAAAAGGAATTCACCCAAATCTACAGGTATTGCAAGCATGTCTGATGGCAAGTATTTGGCTTGGCTTCTGGCCTCCAGAATCTATTAAAAGTTCAATCTAGAGATTCCTTATGAAAAGTTTCAGTGAAGCAAGTTTTAAAGAATCTATATGATCAATCACCATTCTTGATGAGCTCATGTAAATATTTAGACCAAGTTTGTTAAAATTGGACTTGTTTTTCAAATGAATTAGTCTTGATTTGGCTATCTTTGGAAATGAGGGTGATTTTAGAGAGAAAAGTTATGTTTCAATAATGCATCTTCGAGGATGTTAAATTCTAATTCTGATTAATTGTCTTTGAATGCTTGTTGTTTGCCATAGTAGCCCATGTATAGACAAATATTGGTGCTTGTTACTCTGTGGAGCTAATAACAGGACCCTATGGACATATGCTTGTTTGAGCAGCTGGAAAACAGGATGGACTCCACACAGTTGTATAACTCAACTATCACCTTGACAAATTCTGTGTGGCTGGGATGACAAAATCACTCCTTAAAAGCTGGAGTGTACCCCCACTCTATAGGATTAACTATGGACTTACGGAGATGGAAATAATAGATGGCCTCACTTAAGACTGGACTGGATGAAGCACTTGGGGATGCCCTTGTCTCCTGGGACAGGTCATCTCCCACCTGCCAGTGATTCCTCATACTTATGATATTGTTAAGGCTAGACATAAACAAAGAGGGCTTCTTGAAGGTTTTATCCCTTAGCCATATTGTCCTAGGAACCATCTCTATTGATTGCAGGCAGGGGCTTTAGTCAAGCATACAGTGTCCATCTTTAACTAAGCCCAACCCACAATCACCCACAAATTCAAAAGGTGGCCTTCCAAAACCAAATGGCCCTTCTGACTACAGATCAAGGAAGAGCCTATGCTTTATTAATACAGAATGTTATGTTACTCCAGATTACCACAAAAATGTGACAGGGTGACTAGATGACATGAATACTCAAATTGGCACTTTAAAGGATCCCTCCCTCTCTCTTAATGGTTAGCTAAAAACTCCTGGACTGGAGGAGGATTTTGTCAACCATCAGAGGTCTTTTATTCAGGCTTCTCTTTCTCATGATGACAAGAATTTTATTTTGTTGTCTTTTCTGATGTTTCTCCACTTGGTGCCGAGATTCCATTACTGCCATAACTTCAAGTCCGCAGATGATCCTCTCCACTCAGGGAGATTCATATATGTTGTCCACCTTGGATTTGGCTGCTCCACCTTTCATAATTCCTCCATATAAATTTCCACTGACCAATGTTGACCAATAGGTAGGGACGACATCTCTACACCCCTCATTCTGCAGGAAGAAGCTACTGAAGATGAGACTTCTGCCTAAACGCCAAAGATTTGTCATTGTTGGTTTGCCAGGGGGAATATAGAGGCTGCTTTTAGACAACAGGCTTGAGCAATGGGAACTCGAGCAAAGCACAAGGGCCCACAGTGACCACCAAGCCGAATGCAAGCAGGCTCATTAAGTAACTCACCTGGAAATGGCCACAGGCCCTAACTAATCAATGGGCTACTTACAACCAGGCACAGTCACCAAAAAAGGAGAAATTCCATACGTTCCTGTACTTCCTCACTCCACCCTATAACTATAGCCCCTCACACCACTTCGTGGCAGACAGTCTCTCCTTTGCTATCTGTCCACTGCTCCCTTGCAGTGTATTCAGTAAACTATTTCCTTTGTTCTGTCTTAGGTGAATTCTTTCACTGCCAGCACTGCCAGCCCCCATCCAATTGGAATGCACCACACTGTGTGGCTTAAACAACAAATATTTATTTCTCACAGTTCTGGAGGCTGGACATCAAGATCAAGGTGATGGCAGATTCTGCTTCTAATGAGAGCCCTCTTCCTGGCTTGCAGATGATCACCTTCTTTTCTCTCTGTGTATTCACATGGCAAAGAGAGGGAGAGAAAACAAGCTCTTACCTAATCTTAATAAGCATTAATCCCATCATGAGGGCCCTATTCTCACAACCTCATCTAAATCTAATTACTTCCCAAAGGCCTTACCTCCGACCTACAAATTTTGGCCGATACAACCATCCAGTCCATAATATGTACCCCTTGATATGATGTAATGAGAATGGTACTTTTCATCTGTGGTACTCTTCCCCCAAACCAATAATCCCATCTGATCTATGAGAAAATAATGGACAAGCCCAAATTGAGAGACAGTCTACAAAATCCCTGACTAGTACTCCTCAAAACTATCAAGGTCATGAAGAACAAACAATAAAGACTGATAAAACTGTTATAGACCACGTTACAGACCTGACAACTTAATGTGGTACCTGGATTATAGGAACAGAAAAACCTGGTGAAATCTGAATAATGTCTGTCAATTACTTAATAGCATTGTACCAATGTTAACTTATTGGTTTTGATAAACCTAACAAGGTTAGGTAAGACGTCAACATCAGGGGAAACTGGATGAAGGATATACAGGAACTCTGTACTATTTTGCAACTTTCTGTAATTAAAAATATTATTCAAAAAACCGTTTATTTACACATCTTTGTTGTGTGAAGAAAGCTGGGACTTAAAGAGCCAAAATCCCTAAGGAAAAGGGAGGTTTTTGAAGTGAGCCTAGCCCTATGCCCAGTTCCCCTTTGAGGCATTAGCCACAGGGCTAATAAGTGCCATAGGGCTGAGAGGCACAGAGGCTTTTGTGCTGGGTCTTTCCTGATTCATAAGCAGTGTCGGTCCTGAAGTCTTATAAACTAAGCAGGGTCCTCAGCAGTCTCACATGATGAGGAAGAGCAAGGTTGAAGTTCAGGGCTCATCAAGGAGTTATAAGGACCTCAGAGCTCCAATTAGTATTCCAGAAGAGCTACACCTGAGGAATGAAGGTGAAAAGGAAATAGTCTGATCCTTCTAAAGACTAAAATTTGGTTTCAAACCAACTCAGGCTCAGACTGGACTAAGGTGATCCACACTTATTCAAACTGCTGCCAGAGGCAAAAACAAATCCTCTCTGGAGGAAAGTAACATCATCACAGCCTCAAATTATTTCTACAATTTTTTTATACACGACATATGGCATTCAGTAAAAAAATCTAAGTGACGTGGGATATGGTAGAAAGGCTAAACATACATAGAATTGGAATTTCATCAAAATGAGAGAAAAAAAGAGAATGGAAAAGCAGTTCTATTTGAAGAGAATATGGCTGAGTGGTGAAAGATATCAAGTCATAAATCCAAGAAGGCCTTTGAGTGTCAAGAATAAATATAAAGAAATACACATCTAGTTACACCATACTAAAACTACTGGAACTCAAAGACAAAGAACACTCTGTAAAAGCAACCAGAAGAAAAAAGACACATACTTTCAAAAGAACAACAAAAAGATTGGCAGTTCTTCAACAGAAATTATGGAAGCCTAGAGGACAATTCAATGGAATCTTTATGGAGCTCAAACAAAATAACACCAACCTAGACTTCTAGTCTCAGTGAAAATATCTTCCAAAATGAAAGTAAAGTAAATATATTTCCAGTCAAACAAAAACTGAGAACGCATTTCTAGGAGATGGGAATAAAAGAAATACTATGGAGATCTACAATGGGATTAACAGCTGACTTCTCATCAGAAACCATGAAGGCCAGAAAGCAGTGTAAAGACATATTCAATATGCCAGGGGTAGAGGGAGATTATCAACCAAAAATTCTATATCCAGCAAAACTATAACTCAAAAATTTAGACATTCACAGAAAATTAATCATCAGTAGATCTTCTCTATAAGAAATACTAATGGGGATCTTTCAAGCTGAAATAAAAGGACACTTGGCAATAACTTGAACACACACAAAGAAATAAAGAGTACCAGTGAAAGTAACTACATAAATCAATATAAAAGATAGCACAAATGTATTTTTGTTTGTAACTCTTTTCTGCTCCTTTCTGTCTTAAAAGACAACCACATAAAACAATAATTATAAAACTCTGTTAGTGGGCTTATAATGTACAAAGATGTCATTTGTATGACACCAAAAGCACAAAGGAAGGGCAAAGGTTTGGAGTTATATTGGAGCAAAGTTTTTGTATAAGATTGAGATGAAGTTGGTATTAATCCAAACTAGATTGTTTTACATTAAGATGTTAATTGCAATCCTCAGGGAAACCAAGAAGCAGACACAGAAGCAGGAGAAGCAGAAGGAGAAGGAGAAGAAAAAGAAGGAGGAGGAGGAGGAGAGGAAGAAGAAGAAGAAGAAGGATAGAATTAAGCTAATACACTATAAAATATCAATTTAATGTAAAAGGAAACAGTAACCCTGAAGTAGTAGAACAAAAAAACATATAAGATATGTAGAAAACAAATAGCAAAATGGCAGGCATAAATTCTACCTTATTAATAGTTACATAAAATATAAGTGGGTTAAACACTTCAATCAAAAGGAAGAGATCAGAAAAATGGATTTTAAATGATTCAACACTGTGCTATATACATTTCCGATTTAGATTCAAAGATACAATAGGTTAAAAATAAAAGAATGGAAAAAGATGTACCATGTAAAAATTAGGCAGACTGTTAGAGTGGTTATACTAATATCAGACAAAATAAATATTAAGACAAAAATTTTTACTAGAGACAAAGAAAGGTATTTTATAATGATAAAATATTCAATCCATCAGGAAGATGTAACAGTTATAAGCATATGTGCACCTAACAACGGAGCCCCCAAATACATAAAATACAAGAGAAAATACATAAAATATCATAAAGAGAGGGAGCAAGGTAAATGAGGTTAAAATGTTCTAAGGACCTTCCACCACCCAGAAATATAAAGTACCAATTTATATGATATTCCAGTAGTCAAGAATGCATATTGTAATCTCTAGGGTAACTCCATGAATAAAAGAAAGTATAACTAACAAACTAATAGAAATGGAAAATGTGTTATTAAAAAAACTAATCCAGGAGAAGAAAAAAGAAAAATAAACATTAAGTCAGTCAGTTGTAGATTAAATGGTAGATTTAAAATTTCAATATATTAATAGCTATATTAAGTGTAAATAGACTATGCTAATTAAAGGATAAAAATTATTAGTTGGGATTTTTAGAACTATATGTTGTTTATAAGAGATGATCTTAAATACAAGGATACAGAAAATTTGGATACAAGAGAATGAGAAAAGATACAAACATTAGCATTAACCAAAAAGAAACATTAACCAAAAGGAAACTGAGAGGTGATTCTAATATCAGACAAAGTAGACTATAAGCCAGAACATTATCAGAAATAAAGAGACGCATTATCAGACAAAGAGAGAATAATAAAAGGGTCCATCCACTAGCACTATGTAACAACTCTAAATCTGTAAGCACCTAACAACATCTCCTCTAATAACACAAAGTAAAAGCTATCGAATTAAAAGGAGAAATAAATTCACATTATACCAGGAGATTTTAACACAACTTTCTCATAACTGATAAACAGACTAAAAATCAATAGGTATACAAACAACTCAAACAACATGATTACTGCATTTCACCCCATGGCCATATATAGAACACTGCACTCAACAACTGCATAATATACATTCTTTTCAAGTAGACATGGAAAAAAAATTAAGTGAAAGTATATTTGGCCATAAAGCAAGTCTCAACAAATTTCAGAGAATTAAAATCATATGGAATGTGTGGCTCTGACTACCATGGAAATAAGCTAGATATGAATTACAGAACGAAAACTAGAAAGGTTCCAAAGAGTTTGCAGTTTAAGCCATATACTTATCAATAACCCATGGATCAGAAAAGAAATTACAAGAAAAATTAGAAAGTATTTTGAAGGAAATTATAAAAACAACATATTAATACTTCTGGGCTGCTGTGTAGGCGATGCTTAAAGAAAAACAGTATAGCCCCAAATGCATGTATTAGAAAAAAATTAATACCCAAAATCAATTATCTAAATATTCCAGATCAAGTAGTTAGAAAATAGCAAATTAAAAGCAAAGAAAGTATAAGGGAAGCAATGATAAAGATAGCAACAGAGATTAAGAAAGTTGAAAACAAATATAGAATAAAGAGCATCAAAAGATTTACATTTATAAGCCCCCTAGCAAAGGTGATTTAGAATAAAAGTAGGAAAGACACAAAATATCAATACCAGGAACAAACTGGAGCATTATTACAGATCCCACACATTATAAACAATATGGCAGTGAACGTGAAAATTTAAATAGACAAATTTCTAGAAAAGCGCAATTTACCAAAATTGACACAAGGTAAATATAAAGTATCTTAACCATATTCCCAAAGAAATCAAATCTGTAGTTAAAAACCCTCTTACAATGAAAATGTTAGGCCAGGTGACGTCCTTGATGAAAATACCAAGCATTTAAAGAAGAAACAATACCAATCGTAAACTCTTTCATAAAATAGGTAAAGAAACATTTCCCAGCTTGTATTATGAGATCACATAACCTTAATCCCGAAATCTGATAAGGACATAACAACAAAGGAAAATCACCCACTGAACTTTCTCAGAAACAGATGTACCAAAAAAAAAAAAAAATCCTAAAAAAAGAAAATAGCAAAACAATTTAGCAACATATAAGAAGAGTAAGAGAGGGTCACTGAAGGGGAGGTGGGGGTGGGGGGGATGGGTTAAATGGGTGATTAAGGTGATAAGGAGGGCACTTGTGATAAGCACCAGGTGTTGTATGTAAGTGATGAATCACTAGATTCTACCTCTGAAACTAATATTACACTGTATGTTAACTAACTGTAATTTAAATAAAAACTTCTAAAAAGGGGCGCTTAGGTGGCTCAGTCAGATAAGCCCCTGCCGTTGGATTAGGTCATGATCCCCGAGTCCTGGGATCAAGCCCGGCATCGGGCTCCCTGCTCAGCGGGAAGCCTACTTTTCCATCTCCTGCTCCTCCTGATTGTGTGTTCTCTCTCTCTGTCAAATAAATAAATAAAATCTTAAAAAAAAAAAACAACTCGGAATAAAAAAAGAAACTACAAAAAAAACAAAACAAAAAGGGTAACATATCAAAGCAAAGTTGGGTTTATTCCAGGAAAAAAAGGCAGGTCTAACAGTTAAAAACCAATCACTGTAACTCAGTATGTCAATAAAATGAAGAAGAAAATTGCATAAAACATCAATATATACAGAGAAAGCATTGCTAAAATTCAATCCCATTCACAATAAACACATAGCAAACTAGGAATAGACGGGAACTTTTTTTTTTTTTTTAAGATTATTTATTTATTTATTTGAGAGAGAGAGAATGAGAGAGAGCAAGCACATGAGAGGGGGGAGGGTCAGAGGGAGAAGCAGACTCCCCGCCGAGCAGGGAGCCCGATGTGGGACTCGATCCAGGGACTCCAGGATCATGACCTGAGCCGAAGGCAGTCGCTTAACCAACTGAGCCACCCAAGCGCCCGACGGGAACTTTTTTTAAACACATCTTAAAAAGAATTATTTTAGACTTAGAGAAAAGTTGCAAAAATAGTGCAGAGGGTTCCCATATACTCTTAACTATCTGTGATCTTACAGTAATCTTACACAACCACAGTGCAAATCAGGAAATTAACACTGATACAATATGGCTAATGAATTTATAGAACTTATTCACATTTTGCTAGTTTTCCCATTACTGTCCTTTTCTGGTTCAGGATCCAATCCAAGATCCCACCTTGCCTCTACTTATCACGTCCTTTACTCCAACTTGAGACAGTTCTTTCCTTGGTCTTTATTTTTCAGGACCTTAACACTTCCAAAGAGTATTACAAAATGATGCTGTGCCAGGAGGGAACTTTCTTAATCTGACAAAGAATGTGTTTTTATTTTTTATTTTTTTTTTTATTTTTTTAAAGATTTATTTATTTATTTGAGAGAGCGAGAATGAGAGAGAGTACATGAGAGGGGGGAGGGTCAGGGGGAGAAGCAGGCTCCTCGCCGAGCAGGGAGCCCGATGTGGGACTCGATCCCGGGACTCCAGGATCATGACCTGAGCCGACGGCAGTTGCTTAACCAACTGAGCCACCCAGGCGCCCAAGAATGTGTTTTTAAAATCTACAACACACTTCACATCCAAGAGGATGGCTATAATCAAAAAAGTGGAGAATAGCAAGTGTTGATAAGGAAGGACATGGAGACACTGTACCCCTCACACATTGCTGGTGGGGTGTAAAATGGTGCAGCTGCTGTGGGAAGCAGATCGGTGATTCCCCAAACACACACACACACACACACACACACACACACACACACACACACACACCAATTTGGTGGTTAAACACAGAATTAGTATATGGCTCAGCTATTCCACTGCTGTGTATATGCCCCAAAGAATTGAAAACAGGGACTCAAACAAATCCTTGTACGTGAATGTTCACAGCAGCACTACTCACAAGAGGCAAACAGATGGAGACAACTGAAATGTCCATCAACAGATGCCTGGATAAACAAATCATGGTAGGTACACACAACGGAATATTATTCCACATAAAATGAAATGAAGTCCCAATAAAAGCTACCACATGGATGAATCTTGAAAATGTCATGCTAGGAGAAAGAAGTCAAACACAAAAGATAACATATTGTATGATTTCATTTAGTATGTGAAATATTTAGAACAGGCAAACCCATAGAAACAGAAAGTAGATTGGTAATTGCCAGAAACAAGGGTTTGGGGGGAATGGGGAGTAATTGCTTAATGGGTACAGGATTTTATTTTGTAATAATGGGAATGTTTTGGAAGTAGATAGAGGTGGTGGTTGCAAAATATTGTAAATTACTAAATGCCACTCAATTGTTCTCTTGAAAGGAGTTAATTTTATGTTATCTGAATTTCATCTCAAATTTTAAAATTCTACAGCAAACACCATACTTAATGGTGGAATGTTTTCCACTGAGATGGGAAGAGAGATACCCATTATCATCAGTTCTATTTAACACTGTAGTAAAGGTCTTAGCCAGGAAAATCGTTATAAAGAAGAAAAAGGGGGATGCCTGAGTGGCGCCTGACTTTTGGTTTCAGCTCCAGTCATGATCTCAGGGTCTTGAGATCAAGCCCACATAGGGCTCCATGCTGGGTGCAGAGCCTGCTTAAGATTCTCTCCCTCTCCTTCTGCCCCTCCCCTACTTGCCCATGTGTGTGCTCTTTCTCTCAAAAAAAGGAGGAGGAGGAGGGGGAGGAGGAGGAGGAAAGAAGGGAAAGAAGAAAGGAAAGAAGAAAAAGAAGAAGGAGTGGGGGTGGAGGTGGGGCAGAGGAAGGGAAGGGAGAAACAGAATTCACAAGGATCAGTAAGGAAGAAATAAAAACTGTCATAACGCATAGATGGCAGTATTATATACCTAGAAGATCTAAACAAATCTACAGATAAAATGTTACAATCTATAAGTGAATTTAGAAACAAGGTCAAAAATTTTTTAAATCCATTGCATTTCCATCTCATTAGAAATTGAAGAAAAGTCAAATACCATATACAGTACCAGCAACAACAGAAACATAAAGGAATAAAGATAACAAAACTGTGCAGAAACTTTAGGCAGAAAATGACAAAAATTTATTGAGGAATATTAAAGAAGACTTACAAAAGTGAAAGGCTATCTTAGGTTCACTGATGTAACATTCAGACACAGATCAAACTCATTTCTGATATTAGAAGTCAGAGGAATGGTCCTCTGGGGAAAGGAAAATGGCTGACGGGCGCACAAGGGGTGTTCTGGGGTTTCTTCTGGTAATATGTCTGAATGGCAGTTATAGGAGTGTGCTCACTTTGTGAAAATTCATCAAGGTGCACATTTTTTGTGTTTATGTTCAATAAATTTGTTTACTTTTAAGTGAGTGTAGCTCACACAACAATCTTCAATACATATAAATAGAGATGCACAAAAAAACCCCAGGGGCGCCTGGGTGGCGTTGGTTAAGCATCTGCCTCTGGTTCAGGTCATCATCCCAGGGTCCTGGGATCGAGTCCCGCCTCGGCCTTCCTCATCAGCGGGGAGCTTGCTTCCCCTTCTCCCTCTGCCACTCCCCCTTGCTTGTGTTCTCTCTCTGTCGAATGCATAAATAAAATCTTAAAAAAAAAAATCTTGTGCTGCCCTTTGCTTATGCAGGCTGTAACCCTAACCTTGCTTGAAACCTCCTACCACTTCCTAGCTCTTTCGTGGAGACTGCAAAGGGAAACCTCCCAGTATTTACAAAATCATCTGCCAAACATTTCAACTTCTGCAAATACCAGAAAACCAGTTGAATAGTCAAAATCCAAATCCAAGTTAGGGTCAGTTGGGAGATCTCCTGTCCAAAATAAGACCATATAAGGCAATTTGCTTTCTGAATTTACTATAGATTTCCCCCCTTATTTAAATCCACCTTATCCCCTTGAATAGTTGTGTAATAATCTGTTCTGTGGCTTTACAGAATTTTTCCTAACACATCACCTTTTAAAAGGCATTTAAGTTGTTTTCAACTTTTTGATTTGTAAAAAAAGTCTCCCAGTGAATATTCTAGCACATACATCTTTTCCATTTGACTATTCCTTTTTATTAGAATAAATGATTTGAAGTTAAAATAATAAGGCAAAAGGGGCCCAGGTGGATAAGGGTTTGGATACATGTTACTAGCTTGTCTGCAAAAAGGCTGTCAGCATTTACCCCACCCCCTGGCCAACACTGTCTACTGTCAGTCTTCCGAATCCTTGCCAAATCTGATGCATGAAAATAGCAGCTTGTCAGCTTACTTACTTACTTACTGTTTCTGTAACTGTAAGCAAGGTTGAATATAGATCTAGTGGTCATTTGTAGTTCTGTTGTGGAATCTCCCATTTTTAGTGAGGTCCACTTCTCATGAATTTTTAAAGGGCTGTTCACATATGACAAAGATTAACCATATTTTTATCACATACGAAGTAACTATTACTTCTCTTGATATCTGTGTGTGTCAACTCCTTGCTAGACTGTTCGCAGTAACAGCAAGTATCTCTGGATGTTAAGAACATAGGTTACTTGAACTTATTTTTACTTACCTGTGTTTTCACCCATGTGGACAAGAAGCCATGATGGTACGACAGATGAATGGATAAAGAAGATGTGGTATATATATACAATGGAATATTATGCAGCCATCAAAAGGAATGAGATCTTGCCATTTGCAACGACGTGGATGGAACTGGAGGGTATTATGCTGAGCGAAATAAGTCAAACAGAGAAAGACATGTATCATATGACCTCACTGATATGAGGAATTCTTAATCTCAGGAAACAAACTGAGGGTTGCTGGAGTGGGGGGTGGGGTGGGAGGGATGGGATGACTGGGTGATAGACATTGGGGAGGGTATGTGCTCTGGTAAGCACTGTGAATTGTTTAAGACTTTTGAATCTCAGATGTGTACCTATGAAACAAATAATGCAATATATGTTAAGAAAGAAAAAAAGAAGAAGAATGTAGCAGGAGGGGAAGAATGAAGGGGGGGAGATCGGAGGGGGAGAAGAACCATGAGAGACGATGGACTCTGAAAAACAAACTGAGGGTTCTAGAGGGGAGGGGGGTGGGAGGATGGGTTAGCCTGGTGATGGGTATTGAGGAGGGCACGTTCTGCATGGAGCACTGGGTGTTATGCACAAACAATGAATCATGGAACACTATATCTAAAACTAATGATGTAATGTATGGGGATTAACATAACAATAAAAAATTAAAAAAAAAAAAAAGAAGGCATGATGGTACAGTGGTTAAGAGCAGGGACTCTGGAGCCCGACAGCTCTGTTACTTCTGAGCCCCGTGACTCCAGGAAATGTACCTGTGTACCTTGATTTACTTATAAAATGCAGGAAATGATAGTACCTACCTTGTAAAATTTTGTGCAAATTCAATCAATTAAGCTGTGTTAGAACAGTGCCTGGTATCATAAATTTGCTATAAGCTTTTGTCTTAATGAACACATACCACTTATATAATAACAACTAACTAAAGTTATTTTTGAAATGAGAATATTCATTATTAGGGCAAGGAACTGAAACGCCCGTTAGCCCAGTTCCCTGGAGAGCTGTCCTGGGATTCCGGGACGAGCTACTCACTGCCCAGGCCTCACACTCAGCTTGGTCAGATCAAGCCCCCAGGAGGACACAGCAGCCCTTCCCCCTGCCCCCAGTCGTGCCCCTCCCCCGCCTTGTTTCCAAGCATCAGAACTTTCTGACCCCAACTAGCTTTTCAGGTAAAGAACAAATATTTGGAAGACAAAAAAGGAAAAGTGTCTAATTCATTCTGTAGACATTTCCCGAGTGCCTGTTGTGTGTGATGTCCCCAGTCAGGTAACTGTTGCCATTTATGAGGATGGACTGTGTGTTGGTCACTTAAGGGACGTTATCTCACAAAAAAATTCACACACACACACCCCTTAAGGCAGACACCACTGTATCCCCATTTTATAGAGGAGGAAACTAAAGGCAAGTGACTTGGCCCAAATCCCCAAAGGTGGTAAGTGGGCGGGTCAGCCTTGTCGAGAGGTGGCTTGACCCCCACTGCATTCTACTGATTTGGCTGCAGTGTTTCTCCTGCGGGTGGTCTGAGCCCTGAGCTCTGCTGAGTGTGAAGCAGCCATTGGAAGGATTATCTTCAAAGGAGAGAGGTGGATCTGCCCTGCTCTTCCTGGTGAGTGAACACACACACTCGCTCTCTCTCTTTCTCGTTCCTGGCCACCTCTACAGAGTAACATTATTTGGGAAGACATTGGGGCATTGAAGAAGGTCCAGCCAGGCAGGCATTTGGAGGATCCAGTCAGCTTCCCCTCAGCGTTGGCCAGAGCAGCCACACAGGGCCACAGGGAAGGAAAGGGCTCCTTCACCTACGGGCCTGGCCAGGGATCCTGACCGGGAACCCGGTCTGCTCCCAGCACAGTCTCAGCAGTATGGAGCCCAGGAAGGAGGTGAAGGCCCTGGAAATTGTGTTTAGTGGGAAGAGTGCCCTTGTTATGATTTCTCATCCACCATGAGGTGTAGGGATCCTAGGGGCGAGACAGTGTCTTGTTCAGGCCTCCCCAACCCAAGCTAGCCATGCCCATCCAACAGCTCTGTTTTCAGAGTTCTGGGAACCAAACACTCACAAAAGGGGCTTTGAAATTCCAGGGCCTCACTCGATCCTAGAAGCCAGTTTTCTTTCCCAGACCCTCGGCTCCCCGTGCAAGGTCTGAGGCAGAGGAAGGACAAGACAGGGTGACAGGTGCCTGCCAGGGGACTTTTAAGTCCAGGCAGTGGCCTGCCAGCCACGTCCAAAGCTCTGAGGTCATTTCCCCTGATGCCAGAGACTTGGCACCTGCTGGAATCTTTGGTGGATTAGAAGGCCAGGAGTGCCCCAGATCTGACGCCTCCCACCCTGGCACCTGGCAAAAGGAAGCCTGGCAGGAGCAGACAGCCCTCTGCTTCTCAGAGCCCAGACCTGTGGCAGGGGCAGGGGCCGCCCAGGATGGGGCAGCGGGGAGGGGCCAAGGTGCCAACACCCTGCCTGCGCCCTGCGAGGCTGACCTTGGACTCGGGGACAGCCAAATGCCAAGGGAAAGGGCAGACCCCTTCTGAAGACCCCAGGAGCTCTGAAATGGAATCCAGCTCACTCTTGCGCCCCCTCAGGGTTGATGCCACTAACAGTTGCTACAAGACAGTGGGCATCACCAGTGCTGGCAGGAGGGGATCCTCAGAGCTGTGGGTAATGCCGGGCGCCTGGCAGCTGCGGGGGCTCTGCCCGCAGCCAGAAGCCAGTGGCTTTGCTGAGAAATCACTTGCTTGGAGCAGCAGGCTGTGCCCAGCAGTCCTCCGAGAGCAGGCCAGGGTGGCGGGGAGGACACCAGGTCTGGGCACGAAGCTGTGTGATCGTGGGGCCTCCCTAGCTGGCAAATCACAGGACCTCTTTGAACTTGAATTTCCTTCTCAAGAAAATGAGGGTAATTGGACAACATCAACTGACCTCCCAGAGGGATTGTTAGAATTAAAGGAGATAATGGCTGGAGAGGCTCCGTGAGTTGTAAGGTGGGGTTCAACGCCAGTCGCCGTCGCTATAAAACGGAGAACTGGGCTGATGGCACTCTGTGAAACAAGCCGCACCCATCCTCCACTTGGCCAAACAAGCTTCACCAAACCATGGCCAGGGAGAGTCCTTATTCCATTCTCTTATAAATATATAAACATGTATGTTACCAAATGAGCCACAGAAGTTATAAAGCAGTATTTTATTTTATTTTTAAAGATTTTATTTATTTTAGAGAGAGGGAGAGAGAAAGATAGTGACAGAGCATGAGTAGGGAGGAGAAGGAGAAGCAGGCTCCCCACTGAGCAGGGAGCCCAATGCGGGGCTCGATCCCAGGACCCTGGGATCATGACCTGAACTAAAGGCAGACGCTTAACTGACTGAGCCACCCAGGCGCCCTAAAACAGTATTTTAAAATGACGCATTTTATTAAATATAATTCCTATAAATTAGAAATAAAATCTGTGAGGGGCGCCTGGGTGGCTCAATTGGTTAAGCGTCTGCCTTCGGCTCAGGCCATGATCCCAGGGTCCTGGGAGGAAGCCCCCTGGTGTCATCATCGTGGGGATCCCTGCTCAGCAGGGAGTCTGCTTCTCCCTCTCCCTCTGACCCTCCCCACCATCCATTCACTCTCTCTTAAATAAATAAATAAAATCTTTTTTAAAAAAAGAAAAATAATAAATTTATTTTAAAAAGCAATAAAATCTGTAAATAAAGGCGGCATCTCACGTATGGTATAGAGGAAGTTATTCACAATCTATTAATAACTATTTCAGTAAGAGGGGACTGTGGGTGGTTTTTCTCTTCTTCTTTTTGCTTATCTATATTTCTAGCGTTTCTGCAGTGATTGCTTGCTTGAGTGCTTTTTATTAAGCAAGCAGACAAAGGGGGTTCTGGACTGCAGTCTATAGAGGGGGCTACTTCAAAAGTAGAAGATCCATCTTGTTCAAACTTCTCCCATGGGGGACCCAGACTTCCCTGGGCAGCTTTTTCACAGTAAAATCCTGTTTTCAAAGAAATCTCACACAGAAGCCCAATATGCACACAGGATGGCAAGGTCAGGAGGTAGCGTGCCCTGGCCACGCTGGGCTGGTAGCAAGTTCGTGGATCATTCTATCTCTCTGTGCCTGGTTTCTTCTGCAAACTATACATGAGTGGCTCTCAATGAGGTGAGAAAACTTTTGTTGGGGCCAGAGGTAGGTTTTGGTTTGTCACAGTGATTGTTGAATGGTCTCTCCTCTGGCCAAACTTTTGGCTACCCCTCCAAACAACCTTGTAGAAGACACAGCTGTTAATGATTCTGCTTAATAATCTATGTTATATGTATTTTATATGTTTATATATAAACACTGAGTATTTTTGCAGTTTTAACCTATACTGTGTTTTCTGGGATTGCAACTCCTATGTAAATCAAGGAAAGATGTATTGTTTTGTGCATTACTTCACCAAGAGATTTCAGAAAATCAAAGCCTTTTGGCAACACAGCTCATGGTATTTGACTCACCGACACATCACATCACAAAACAGTGCATTTATGATGATTCCCCCACAAGTACAAGCATCTAGTTCATCAATTCGGCTCCTGGAGTTGGGCCAGGACATTTCTATGTTCAAAAGCCTATTATTTGAAGTTATTATAAAGTACTTTTGTGTATGTAATGCACGCAGGTCAGTTATTTATGTGTACAATTCAGATCAGTAAAAAGTGTTTTTACAAAATATTTTTACAATATATTTGTTATAAAAAAGGGGGAGGACTTTGAGAACTGTATCAAATTGTGGAAGCAAGCTAAGAGAAGGGGCGGAGGTGTTGGACTGACGACCTGCACCCACAGTAACATCACAGATGGCTTTCCTGGTTGGCGGGAGGAGTTCCAAAGCCCTCCTCCGGGACACGACGGGTGGTAGGTGGTGGGCAGTGGGCGGTTTTGGGGCAGATCCAAGGGCCCCACCCCAGAGCCTCAGCAGGAGGCTCCCAATCCAAATGGGATTTACCAGTTAAGAAAATCCCTTGTTAAACTGAGCTCACACGCAGGGAGTCTCCTGACGGCTTCCAGTTGGTTGAATTCATTGACCAGAACTGAGGCATGATGACGGGTGGCAGGGCAGGGGCCTCAGGCAGCATCCGAAGGGTAGCATCCAAGCATCTGAAGGGCACTCTTAAGGTTCTGTTAGCTGTGAGCTCACAGGCCACCAGGCTCCCCACTAGGGCTCACACTCTAGGACAGAAGGTCTCAAATAAGAAATATAAGGCCAACATACAATTATAAATGTAGAAGGTGTTGAGAGTCTTCTTCAAGGCACCATCCTGAAATCTGAACTCAGGACCTTCCTATTACTTTTTGCACTAACATTACCTTGCTTTTATGAAACAATGGAGATGGTAAAGGAACTGGGGCATTTTCTTTTTTTTTTTTTTTAAGGGTAAAATTCTCAAAGCTTTCTTTTTTTTTTTTAATTTTTTATTGTTATGTTAATCCCCATACATTACATCATTAGTTTTAGATGTAGTGTTCCATGATTCATTGTTTGTGCATAACACCCAGTGCTCCATGCAGAACGTGCCCTCTTTAATACCCATCACCGGCTAACCCATCCTCCCACCCCCCTCCCCTCTAGAACCCTCAGTTTGTTTTTCAGAGTCCATCATCTCTCATGGTTCGTCTCCCCCTCCGATTTCCCCCCCTTCATTCTTCCCCTCCTGCTATCTTCTTTTTTTTTTCTTAACATATATTGCATTATTTGTTTCAGAGGTACAGATCTGAGATTCAAAAGTCTTGCACAATTCACAGCGCTTACCAGAGCACATATCCTCCCCAGTGTCTATCACCCAGTCACCCCATCCCTCCCACCCCACCCCCCACTCCAGCAACCCTCAGTTTGTTTCCTGAGATTAAGAATTCCTCATATCAGTGAGGTCATATGATACATGTCTTTCTCTGATTGACTTATTTCGCTCAGCATAATACCCTTCAGTTCCATCCACGTCGTTGCAAATGGCAAGATCTCATTCTTTTTGATGGCTGCATAATATTCCATTGTATATATATACCACCTCTTCTTTATCCATTCATCTGTCAATGGAATCTTGGCTCTTTCCACAGTTTGGCTAATGTGGACATTGCAGCTATAAACATCGGGGTGCACGTACCCTTTCTGATCCCTACTTTTGTATCTTTGGGGTAAATACCCAGTAGTGCAATTGCTGGATCATAGGGTAGCTCTATTTTCAACTTTTTGAGGAACCTCCATACTGTTTTCCAGAGTGGCTGCACCAGCTTGCATTCCCACCAACAGTGTAGGAGGGTTCCCCTTTCTCCACATCCCCGCCAACATCTGTCATTTCCTAACTTGTTAATTTTAGCCATTCTGACTGGTGTGAGGTGGTATCTCATTGAGGTTTTGATTTGGATTTCCCTGATGCCAAGCCATGTTGAGCACTTTTTCTTGTGTCTGTTGGCCATTTGGATGTCTTCTTTGGAAAAATGTCTGTTCATGTCTTCTGCCCATTTCTTGATTGGATCATTTGTTCTTTGGGTGTTGAGTTTGATAAGTTCTTAATAGATTTTGGATACTAGCCCTTTATCTGACATGTCATTTGCAAATATCTTCTCCCATTCTGTTGGTTGTCTTTTGGTTTTGTTGACTGTTTCTTTTGCTGTGCAAAAGCTTTTTCTCTTGATGAAGTCCCAATAGTTCATTTTTGCCCTTGCTTCCCTTGCCTTTGGCGATGTTTCTAGGAAGAAGTTGCTGCGGCTGAGGTTGAAGAGGTTGCTGCCTGTGTTCTCCTCAAGGATTTTGATGGACTCCTGCCTCACATTGAGGTCTTTCAACCATTTGGAGTCTATTTTTGTGTGTGGTGTAAGGAAATGGTCGAGTTTCATTCTGCATGTGGCTATCCAGTTTTCCCAACACCATTTGTTGAAGAGACTGTCTTTTTTCCACTGGACATTCTTTCCTGCTTTGTCAAAGATTAGTTGACCATAGAGTTGAGGGTCCATTTCTGGGCTCTCTATTCTGTTCCATTGATCTATGTGTCTGTTTTTGTGCCAGTACCATATTGTCTTGATGATGACAGCTTTGTAATAGAGCTGGAAGTCCGGAATTGTGATGCCGCCAGCTTTGCTTTTCTTTTTCAACATTCCTCTGGCTATGCAGGGTCTTTTCTGGTTCCATACAAATTTTAGGATTATTTGTTCCATTTCTCTGAAAAAAGTGGACGGTATTTTGATGGGGATTGCATTGAATGTGTAGATTGCTCTAGGTAGCTTTGACATCATCACAATATTTGTTCTTCCAATCCATGAGCATGGAATGTTTTTCCATTTCTTTGTGTCTTCCTCAATTTCTGTCATGAGTATTTTATAGTTTTCTGAGTACAGATCCTTTGCCTCTTTGGTTAGATTTATTCCTAGGTATCTTATGGTTTTGGGTGCACTTGTAAATGGGATCGACTCCTTAATTCCTCTTTCTTCTGTCTTGTTGTTGGTGTATAGGAATGCCACTGACTTCTGTGCATTGATTTTATATCCTGCCACTTGACTGAATTCCTGTATGAGTTCTAGCAGTTTTGGGGTGGAGTCTTTTGGGTTTTCCACATAAAGTATCATATCATCTGCAAAGAGTGAGAGTTTGACTTCTTCTTTGCCAATTTGGATGCCTTTGATTTCTTTTTGTTGTCTGATTGCTGTGGCTAGGACTTCTAATACTATGTTGAATAGCAGTGGTGATAGTGGACATCCCTGCCGCGTTCCTGACCTTAGGGGGAAAGCTCTCAGTTTTTCCCCATTGATAATGATATTCGCTGTAGGTTTTTCATAGATGGCTTTTATGATATTGAGGTATGTACCCTCTATCCCTCTACTCTGAAGAGTTTTGATCAAGAAAGGATGCTGTACTTTGTCAAATGCTTTTTCTGCATCTCTTGAGAGGATCATATGATTCTTGTTCTTTCTCTTATTAATGTATTGTATCACGTTGATTGATTTGCGGATGTTGAACCAACCTTGCAGCCCAGGGATAAATCCCACTTGGTCGTGGTGAATAATCCTTTTAATGTACTGTTGGATCCTATTGGATAGTATTTTGGTGAGAATTTTTGCATCCATGTTCATCAGGGATATTGGTCTGTAATTCTCCTTTTTGATGGGGTCTTTGTCTGGTTTTGGGATCAAGGTAATGGTGGTCTCATAAAATGAGTTTGGAAGTTTTCCTTCCATTTCTATTTTTTGGAACTGTTTCAAAAGAATAGGTATTAATTCTTCTTTAAATGTTTGGTAGAATTCCTGGGGCATTTTCATAAGCACCCTTTTACAAGGCCAAAGAGTTAGTGCCCCCTTCGATGGCTCCTCCACTTATTTTCTCTCTTCTCCTCTTCCTCCTCTCTCTCTCTCTCTCTCGTTCTCTCTGTCTCCTCCTAAAACCTGAAAGTCTTGGGATGGAAGGAAATGATGTGAAAACCGACAAGCTCACTGACATGGTGGAAGAGCCATGGCTGGTGGTCCTCTGTATCTGGCACAGTGAGGTCACACAGAAGGGTGTGGTTACCTTTACCTGGGGAAACTTCACAAAGGAGGTGATGTATGAGCTGAGTCTTGAAAACCTCAGGGGCTGATGGCCAGGGGATAGATGGATGGTTGGGGGTGGGGGTGAGGGATGGGAGCAGAGACATGACAGGAGGATATGCTGGAGAGCCACCTGTTTGACATGTCGCCATCAGAGTGTCTTGTCCAAGAGGGGCCATGAGAGGTCGTGAAGCTGGAGCTGTTGCTGGAAACCAGGTAACACCAGGGGCAAGCTAAGACCCACGGATTCCAGTCTCTGAATTGATGTCTTCAGCATCAAACGTTAACTGCCTAGGATTTGAAATTCCAAATAGAACTGAGGCAGGAGGGTGAGTCAGGGCGCAACCTGCCGGTGGGGCAGACACCATGCCAGAGGAACAAGGAATCTCCCTTCAGAAGCTCCCTGTGTGGGATGGAAGCAGGCCTTCCCCAGGACACAGGGGGGTTGAATTCCCCAAAATGACAAGAGACCTGTTGTCAGGTAGGACACTTCCCAGACACCTTCATTAAGCTACAAGAATAGCAAGTTTTGCTAAGAATCATGGTGCCCACACTCTGTAAGGAGAGAAATGTGCCCTCTACACACGATGTAGCCGGCCATGCTCTCAGTTTGCAAACTCGGAGTGGGGGGAGGGCGGTTTAGGGGATTCTCTACTGGAGAAAAAAGTGACTTACATTAAATTTTTTTATAACTCAATTTAATTTTGTTCTGAGCTTCTATTTTGCTAGGTAGCAGCAATTTCATGTCAGGCAACTTGGAGTGCTCACCCCTTTCTGTGGGGTTGCCCCTAATTTCTGCGGGATTTATTGAGGACTTGTTATTGCAGGCCCGCAATCCTGTCTGCGGGGCACCCCTTCTCAGTGCTCTAGGTGTGGGGTCCCTCTCAGTGGTGGCATGGCCCAGCATCATTTCAGGGCTCCCCACTCTTGGAAGCTGCCTGTGGCCCCGGCCTTTTCTTTGTGTTTTGCCGTGTCCCCAGAGCCCTTTCTGGGAGGTGGCACTGGGTGCTCGGGTGGTTAGCTCCACAGTCTGGCTGGGGGAGGGTTTTGCCTCCAGCCTAAGGCTTGCACAGCTCAGGGCCCTCTAGGGACTGCCAAGGTCTACTGCAGGGCTTCCCCTCTGCTCTCTTCCCTCCCCCATCCATGCGGGGGGGGAGGGGTGGTCTTACTCCTCCTGAACCCCCTCCCTCTTTAGTCAGCTCCTCCTTTCTGTTTGTGCAAAGGCACAGGCTTTTGGAACTCCACAGCCAGGAAGAGAATATTTACTCCTCCAGCTCTTCATCGCTTCCTCTCCCGAAGGCATCCAGCAAGTCTGGGCTTAGCTGCCTGAATAGGGCACCAGCAGCCATGGGTCGGTCTGGGTTCTTCTCTGTTGAGGCCCTGGGATCTTCTTTGGGTTGTTCTGTGCCAGATATTTGCTTCTTCATTTGGTTCCCTCCCTAATTATTAAACCACAACAAAACAAAGAAGCCAACCAAAACTTCTCCAGCTCTGTGGCGGTCCTTGGCCAGCTTGGTCTCTGGCGGGTTATCTGTGCTCTCTGCAGGAGGCCTTGCTGCCCTCAAGCTGCTCTGCTAAGGCCATGGGTCATGGGCAACAGGTCGTGGACGACAGGCCACGGGCGTGGGCACGGCCCACCTGCTGGGGCAACTGGGCAACAGGAAACTTGCGGGTCCCTCACTCATCCCTCTGGCTCTCAGTCCAGTGCTCAGAGATGTTGTTTTCTTGACCACTCTCTGGTTTCTGTGCCGGGAATAATAGATTACAAATGGGAAAAGGCTGTCTTGCTTGTAGTTATTGCTAAAAATGAAGTGATATTTCAGGTCCATTTTTCACATTAAAAAACATTTCCTCCAACCACCAACAAACATTTTACCCTCTAATCAGCTGTCAACTCCAAAGTAACAGTTTTTTGGTCCTCCTGACTTTTCTTTCAGTCCAAATTCCAGAAACAGGAGCTGCCTTTCTTGAAGATTTAAGAGTTTGTGACTAAGAGATTAGGTTCTGTTTTTGCCACTTACTACCTGATCGCTTTGGAGAGGTGATTTGCATACTCTGAGCCGGTTCCCTCATCTGCACACTGGGAATGCTAATAACGCCCGCCTCCAAGAACTGCTGTGAGGATCAGAGGAGTGAATAGTGAGAGGTGCTTAGCCCTGTGTCTGTCACACAGTCAACCCTCAATAAAATTGGTCCAAATGGTGATGTGACCAAATTATTATTTCCCTGTGCCTCTTAGAACTTATGGGGAAGGGGTGCCTGGGTGGCTCAGTTGGTTAAGCGACTGCCTTTGGTTCAAGTCATGATCCTGGAGTCCCGGGATCGAGTTCCGCATCGGACTCCCTGCTCAGCAGGGAGTCTGCTTCTCCCTCTGACCCTCCCCTCCTCATGCTCTATCTAATGCTCTCTCTCAAATAAATAAATAAAATCTTTAAAAAAAAAAAAAAAAAAGAACTTACGGGGAAACCGGCATCAGGGATTCAAGATTTTAAACTAAAGAAAGACAATGGGCAGGGAGGAAGTGAAAAAGGGAAATACTTGAGATGTCAGGCCACATGACATCATTTCAATTATAAACAGCAGAGCTATAATTCCCCCTCATCCTGCAAAACAAAGAGCCCCTTCCTTTATGTCGCTTGAAGGATAAATAGAGCCCCACCCCCTCCCCCAACATAGGCGCAGGGAAGTAACTGGAGAACCAAGTCCCCCCAAAAAGAGGGAACCAAGAGCACGCTGGTGGATGGCGCAGCTCTCCCCATCTGTGCTCTCAATCACCCTCCAGCCTGCCTTGGCAGCCAGGGGTGGGGGGGGGATGCTGTTGGGAGTCCCCACCACAGGTTTGTGAGTGAAGTCCCGCCTTGGCAGGCTCCTGGATCATTCCGCAGTGTGGACTGCCAGGATGGGCTCCTTGGACAAGGGAGAAGCAAAGAAACATCTTTGTCCGTGGATATCAGAAGCATCCCTTGGCATTCCAGAGCTGGACGCATCCTCCGGAATCCAGTGCCTCCAGCTTCTCTCTGCCTTCTTCAGACAGCCCAGCTCCTTAGCCACTCATGACTCCTCACCACCACCATCATCATCACTCACGTTTTTTTTGAGCGTTTATTACACATGTGGCACTTTTCTAAATATTAGTCATGCCTCATACCAGCGCAGCAAGGCACCTCAGACTTCGTCGGAAACCCCAACCCACAGGCCCGACGGGAAGACTCCATTGCTCTGTGAAGCTGGCAGAGGGGGTCAGAGCACAAAAAGCTATTGAGCACTTACTGTGTATCAGACCCTGTTCTGAAAAAGACACACTGTCGCATTGCAGTCTTTAGACAACTAATTGCAAATGGATGAAGGTGAGCAAAGGGGAAGCACATGGTGCCACTGGGAGGAGTCAACCTCCTCCAAGGTCCCCAGGGCCAGAGCCCGGGCCGGGCACTGAGCAACTGACTGGTCAATTGCTCCATCTTCTTGGTCCCTGTTTCACACTGCCATGTGAGCCTCCCCTCCCTCTGGTGGGTGGATGATTGAGCGAGTTGGTGGTGACAGGGTTGGGAAGGGATTCTGGGGTGTGTCCAGGCTGTGAGCTCCTCAAGGGCAGGGAAATATTTCATACCTGCATCTTACTGCCCAGTAGAGGACATTCAGGAATAAATGTACTGCAGTAAAGGAAATCATTAACAAAATGAAAAGGCAACTACTGAATGAAAGAAAATATTTTTAGATCATATATCCAATAAGGGCTTAATATCCAAAATATATAACTCAATAGCAAAAAACAATCAATTAAAAAATGGGCAGAAGATTTAAATAGAAATTTTTTTCCAAAGAAGGCATCCAGATGGCCAACAGGTACATGAAAAGATCCTCAATGTCACTAATCATCAGGGACCACAATGAGATATCACCTTGCATCTGTTAAAATGACTATTATCAAAAAAGACAAAAAATAAGTGTTGGTGAGGATAGAGAGAAGAGGAAACCCTTGTGCATTTTTGGTAGGAATGTAAATTGCTGCAGCCACTCTGGAGATTCCTCAAAAAATTATAAATAGAAAAACCATACAATCCAGCAATTCCATTTCTCAGTATTTATCCAAAAAAAACAAAAACTACCTCAAAAAGATATCTGCCCCCATGTATACTGCAGCATTATTTACAATAACCAGGACATGGAAACAACCTAAATGCTAAGTGTCTACTGATAGATGAATAAAGAAAATTATATATATATATATTATATATATTATATATAATTATATATTATATATATAATTTTCTTTGAAAAGTTACCATTTGTGACGTGAATGGACCTTGAGAGCATTACACTAAGTAAGTTAGAGAAGGAGAAATACTGTATGATCTCATTTATATGTGAAATCCAAAAACAAAAGCTCAAGCTCATACACTTAGTTACAAAGAACTGATTAGTAGTTGCAGATGCGGTGCGTGGGGGTGTGGGCAAAATGGGAGAAGGGGGTCAAAAAGTGCAAACTTCCAGTTAGGAAATAAGTAAGTCATGGGAATATATAGTATAGCTGGTAACTGTAGTTAATAACATTGTATTGCATATTGGAAAGTTGCTAAGAGTAGACCTTAAAAATTCTCATTACAAGAAAAAACAACCTTGTAACTTCACATGGTGACCGATGTTAGCTAGACTTATTGTGATGATCAATTCACAATGTATACACATATCAAATCATTATGTTGCACACTCGAAATTCTTATAATGACCTATGTCAATTATACCTCAAAGAAAAAAAGACCATGAAATGATGAAAAGGAGTAAGTGTGGAGTGAATTAACAGAGGAAGGAAAGTTGGAGGAGAAGCCTTCGTCATTGCCTCCCATAAAGCAACATTTTAGAGCACTTGAGCTATTAGCTATTCTTCCCTGTCCAGTTTCTGCTTCAGTGGTTGGCTCGTGGTAAGCACACAATATTATTTGTAGAATGACTACAAATATGGTCAATTGCTCCATCCTGGTATGGATGCATACCTGGGCAGGTATAATCCTGGTATCTGTCATAGTGTACAGTATCATGTATAGCATGTGCTCTGTAAATATTTGACAGATAAATTAATGAATGAAATTATTAACAATACGCATTCCACTTAGAAAATGACCAAAGTAATTTTTCTCCTTATCTTCCATTAATGTTTACTGGTAACACATTTTCTATAATTACACAACCATTTACTCACTTTTCTGGAATTTCTTAGCAAATTAAAAAAAAACAAAAACAAAAACAAAAACTGAATCCATGGAGAGAAAAAGGGGGCTGAGTCTAAATCTAAAAAATCCTCCATGTGAGCACCCAAGCAGGCTAAGTCTGCCAGTTGCCTCCTGCTGTGGCTGGGGCTGCCACAGGATGAGGACAGGGACCAGGGTGGAGGGGGAGGTTCACTGGGCCAGACAGGCCACTCGGGAAAGCACAGCTAACTCAGCCATATTCTCTCTGGGGGTTCACTTTTTCTATTTCCAACATCATTATTTGATTTCCATATGATTTTTACAAGATGCAAGGTAAATACAAGTACTTCTTTGCAAAAGTAGCCATTTAATTTGATGAAATATGGTTCATGGTGATGGATGATGTTTGGACAAGCCGACTTCATACAAAGTCAACATTTATGAGACTCAGAGCAGGTTCCTCTGCTAAATAAAGCCATCCTCCCTCTGCTCAGCTTGAGCCTCCATCAAAGAGAGTCAGAGACAGAAAGGGGAGACAGAGAAGGGCCCATCCATAAGCAACCTGGAGTTGAAAAACGAAGGCTAAGAGCAGACACTCCTGCCTGAGTAACCCTGGGGGGCTTTTTCATCGTCCGTCCAGCTTTCCACGGTGGTCACTCAAGAGTTCATGTTCATTATCAGTCCCTCCTCTTGCTCTCCACCTCATGTCAAGGCTGAGCAGGGGGAGATCTTTCTTTGCCCCCGCCCCGCCAGGAACCTCTTCCTTCCTCCTCCTCCTTCCTCTCTTGCTAGGGATATTTGCTTTAGAGAAAACAACTAAAAAAGATCAGGAAATGTGTGGATATGCAGAGGCAGGGGCCCTTGCTTTCTAGCTTTCCACTCCACCTGTTCACAGGAAGGAGAGAGAGGGGTCCAATGCTGCCGCTCACCACTCTCCCCCAGCTGTTTGCATCTGGCACAAGCATCCAGCCTGAGGCCACGGGTCAGGGACCATCCTTTGGCTACTCAAGGAGTGAGGTCTGAGTGGCTTCCACCCACCTCCTCTACTCTGCCCCAACCCAACAGAACCTCCCAGCTTGTCCCCCTACCAGGGAGTGACTCAGTGAAGACCTGGATACTCCCCAAACTGGCATCCTCACCCACCTTCCGCTCCCCTCCACTATTGTCACAGTGTCTCCTGTGCCCACATGCAGTCTGTACTATTTCTTACAAATCAGCTTGATTAAGGTATCCTTTACATTAGAATTCACCCTTTTGAAGCATATAATCTTGTTTTTCAATCTAATTTTATTTGTATTCTTTTCTTCTCTATTCAGCTTCCTCCTGATTCATACAATGTATTGTCAAAAATAGCAACTCTTGCCATATTATGCTTTTGAGTTCTGTTAAGTTTTCCTTGTATTTTTCATTGAAGTTCAGCTGACATACGTTACATTAGTTTCAGGTGTACAGCATAATGATCGGACAAGTCTGTGCATTATGCTGTGCTCCCCACAGGTGTAGCTGCCATCTGTCACCATACGACACTCTTCCAACACCACTGACTGTATTCTCTGTGTATACCTTTCATTCCCATGCTTTATTCATTCCGTAAGTGGAGATCAGTTTTGATAAGTACACGCAGTGTGTAACCACTACAATCATGTTGTATAGAATGTTTCATCACCCGCAAGTCCCCTCCTGTCACTTGGGATCCTGCCGTCCCCTCACTCCTGAGCCCTGGAGACCACTGACCTTTCAGTCCCTGCTGTTCTGCCTTTTTGAAGTTTCCTACAAGGGGAATCATGCAATGCCTAGATTTTTGTGACAGTATCTTAACATAATGCTTCTGAGGTTCATTCATATCGTTTTATGTATCAACAGTTCTTTTTATTTTATTGCCGAATATGGATTTACCTTAATTTGCTTATCCCCCTCACCAGTTGAGGACATTTTGGTGGCTTCTAGTCTAGGGCTATGAATGAAGCCATTATGAACATTTAGATACAATCTGTACTTTTTTATTTAGCATTTTTCTTTAAATTAAATTTGTTAAATGAAAATTACTTTAAAATGAAACTTGCTGGGAGGCGGAGCAAGATGGTGGAGGAGTGGGAGACCTAAATTTCGTCTGGTCCCAGGAATTCAGCTGGATAGGGATCAAACCATTCTGAACACCTACGAACTCAACAAGAGATCGAAGAAAAGAATAGCAACAACTCTCTGAACAGAAAAGCGACCACTTTCTGGAAGGTAGGACGTGCGGAGAAGTGAATCCGAGGCGATATTCGGGAGGATAGACGGTGGGGGAGGGGGCCTCCGTCGGCCACTTATGGCAAGTGATAGAGCCGTGGAGCATAAAATCGGAACTTTTAGAAGTCGGCTCCGCTGAGGGACGCCGCTCTGGTGGCTAAGCAGGGGGTGGAACCCTTGTGGGACAGTGTGGTCTCAGGACCCTTGGGGTCACAGAAAGACCGGGGGTGCCTGAGTGTGGCAGAGCTCCCAGGTATCAGAGCAGGGAAGCCGGCTGCAGAGACGGAGCCGAGGCGCGGGATCTCAGCTTGGGGTTGCCATAAACCGTGATCCGCGGCACAGTCAGGCCACTGCTCCTCCAGCAGGGACCCAACAAGCGGCAGATCCGGGGAGACTCACCTTCCCCCCCGGGAGGAGCGGCGCGGGAGTGCACCGTAGGGATCTGCTGGGTTTGGAGACTCCACACGGGGTCGGGTGCCAGAGATAGAAACACTCTGTCACAGGCCGGGTGAGCACAGAGTGTGGCCGGAGACCAGGAGATGGGAGTGATTGACTGCTTTTCTCTGGGGGCTCACTGAGGAGTGGGGCCCTGAGTTCTCGGCTCCTCTGGGGCGGAGATTGGGAGGCCACCATTTTCACTCTCGTCCTCCAAAGCTGTATGGAAAGCTTGGAACAAAAGCTCCTGAGAGCAAACCCGAGCAGATTACTTACCCTGGCCCCTGACAAGGGCGGTGCAATTCCACCTCCGGCAAAGACATTTGGGAACCACTGTGACAGGCCCCTCCCCCAAAAGATCAGCAAGAACAGCCAGTCAAGACCAAGTTTACTGATCAATGAGAACAGCAGAACTCCAGCACTAGGGGAATAATGCACATAGAATCCATGGCTTTTTTCCCCATGATTCTTTAGTCTTTCAAAGTTAATTTTTTAAATTTTCTTTATTTTTTTCTTTTTCTATTTTTTTAGTTGAATTTTTCTTCTTTCCTTTTTCCACCATCTTAGCAATTCCTTTTTTAATTTACATTTTACAGTCATATTTTATCCCTTCATTGTATTTAACCTTATTTTTTGTATATATTTTTTATTTCTTTAAAATTTTGGGATACAATTTCTTCTAACAGACCAAAATATACCCTAAATTTAGTGTATGACATTGTCTTAGTCTCCTGCCTGATCACATTCTCTCTTTTTTTTCCATTCTTTTTTCAACCAACTCCTTTTTTTTTTTTTTAAAGATTTTATTTATTTGACAGAGAGAGACACAGCAAGAGAGGGAACACAAGCAGGGGGAGTGGGAAAGGGAGAAGCAGGCTTCCTGCAGAGCAGGGAGCCTGATGCGGGGCTCAATCCCAGGGCCCTGGGATCATGACCTGAGCCGAAGGCAGACGCTTAACAACTGAGCCACCCAGGTGCCCCCCAACCAACTTCTTATCTTATCAATTCCTTTTTTAAAATCTTTTTTAATTTTCATCTTTACAGTCATATTCCATCCCTTCATCATATTTACCCTTATTTTTGTATATATATGTTTTTCTTTCTTTAAAATTTTGGAAGGCAATTTCTTCTAACAGACCAAATATACCCAAAATCTAGTGTGTGGCTCTGTTCTGTTCACCACCCTGATCGCATTCCTTTTCTTTTTTTTTTCCTTTCATTTCCCCCCAGTTTCGGGTCTCATCTGACTTGTTTAGTGTATATTTTTCTGGGGTCGTTATTACGCTTTTAGCATTTTATTCTCTCATTCATCTATTCTCCTCTGGACAAAATGACAAGATGGAAAAACTCACCTCAAAAGAAAAAAAAACAAGAGGCAGTACTGACTGCTAGGGACCTAATCAATACAGACATTAGTAAGATGTCAGAACTAGAGTTCAGAATGATAATTTTAAAGATACTAGCTGGGCTTGAAAAAAGCATGGAAGTTACTAGAGAAACCCTTTCTGGAGAAATAAAAGAACTAAAATCTAACCAAGTCAAAATCAAAAAGGCTATTAATGAGGTGCAATAAAAAATGGAGGCTCTAACTGCAAGGATAAATGAGGCAGAAGAAAGAATTAGTGATATAGAAGACCAAATGATGGAAAATAAAGAAGCTGAGAAAAAGAGAGATAAACAATTACTGGATCATGAGGGGAGAATTCGAGAGATAAGGGATACCATAAAGCAAAACAACATTAGAATAATTGGGACCCCAGAAGAAGAAGAAAGAGAGAGAGGGGCAGAAGGTATATTGGAGCAAATTATAGCAGAGAACTTCCCTAATTTGGGGAAGGAAACAGGCATCAAAATCCAGGAGGCACAGAGAACCCCCTTAAAAATCAATAAAAATAGGTCAATACCCCAACATCTAATAGTAAAACTCACAAGTCTCAGAGACAAAGAGAAAATGCTGAAAGCAGCTTGGGACAAGAGATCTGTAACATACAACTGTAGAAATATTAGATTGGCAGCAGACCTATCCACAGAGACCTGGCAGGCCAGAAAGAACTGGCATGATATATTCAGAGCACTAAATGAGAAAAATATGCAACCAAGAATATTATATCCAGCTAGGCTGTCATTGAAAATAGAAGGAGAGATAAAAAGCTTCCAGGACAAACAAAAACTAAAAGAATTTGTGAACACCAAATCAGCCCTACAAAAAATATTGAAAGGGGTCCTCTAAGCAAGGAGAGAGCCTAAAAGTAACATAGACCAGAAAGGAACACAGACAATATACAGTAACAGTTACCTTATAGGCAATACAATGGCACTAAATTCATATCTTTCAGTAGTTACCCTGAATGTAAATGGGCTAAATGCCCAAATCAAAAGACACAGGGTATCAGATTGGTTAAAAAAACAAGACCCATCGATACGCTATCTGCAAGAGACTCATTTTAGACCCAAAGGCACCTCCAGATTGAAAGTGAGGGAGTGGAAAACCATTTACCATGCTAAGGGACACCAAAAGAAAGCTGGGGTGGCAATCCTTTTATCAGACAAATTAGATTTTAAACCAAAGACTATAATAAGAGATGAGAAAGGACACTACATCATACTTAAAGGGTCTATCCAACAAGAAGATCTAACAATTGTAAATATCTATGCCCCTAACATGGGAGCAGCCAATTATATAAGCCAATTAATAACAAAATCAAAGAAATATATCAATAATAATACAATAATAGTGGGGGACTTTAACACCCCCCTCACTGAAATGGACAGATCATCTAAGCAAAAGATCAACAAGGAGATAAAGGCTTTAAATGACACACTGGGCCAGATGGACTTCACAGATATATTCAGAACACTCCATCCCAAAGCAACAGAATACACATTCTTCTCTAGTGCCCATGGAACATTCTCCAGAATAGATCACATCCTGGGTCACAAATCAGGTCTCAACCAGTACCAAAAGATTGGGATCATTCCCTGCATATTTTTGGACGACAGTGCTTTGAAACTAGAACTCAGTCACAAGAAGAAAGTCAGAAAGAACTCAAATACATGGAGGCTAAAGAGCATCCTACTAAAGAATGAATGGGTCAACCAGGAAATTAAAGAAGAATTAAAAAATTTCATGGAAACAAATGAAAATGAAAACACAACTGTTCAAAATCTTTGGGATACAGCAAAGGCAGTCCTAAGAGGAAAGTAAATAGCAATACAAGGCTTTCTCAAGAAACAAGAAAGGTCTCAGATACACAACCTAACCCTACACCTAAAGGAGCTGGAGAAAGAACAGCAAATAAAGCCTAAACCCAGCAGGAGAAGAGAAATAATAAAGATCAGAGCAGAAATCAATGAAATAGAAACTAAAAGAACAGTAGAACAGATCAACGAAACTAGGAGCTGGTTCTTTGAAAGAATTAACAAGATTGATAAACCCCTGGCCAGACTTATCAAAAAGAAAAGAGAAATGACCCAAATCAACAAAATCATGAATGAAAGAGGAGAGATCACAACCAACATCAAAGAAATACAAACAATTGTAAGAACATATTATGAGCAACTCTATGCCAGCAAATTAGACAATCTGGAAAAAACGGATGCATTCCTAGAGATGTATCAACTACCAAAACTGAACCAGGAAGAAATAGAAAACCTGAACAGACCTATAACCACTAAGGAAATTGAAGCAGTCATCAAAAATCTCCCAACAAACAAGAGTCCAGGGCCAGATGGCTTCCCAGGGGAATTCTACCAAACATTTCAAGAAGAATTAATACCTATTCTTCTGAAACTGTTCCAAAAAATAGAAATGGAAAGAAAACTTCCAAACTCATTTTATGAGGCCAGTATTACCTTGATCCCAAAACCAGACAAAGACCCCATCAAAAAGGAGAACTACAGACCAATATCCCTGATGAACATGGATGCAAAAATTCTCACCAAAATACTAGCCAATAGGATCCAACAGTACATTAAAAGGATTATTCACCATGACCACGTGGGATTTATTCCTGGGTTGCAAGTTTGGTTCAACATCCTCAAATCAATCAATGTGATACAATACATTAATAAGAGAAAGAACAAGAACAATATGATCCTCTCAATAGATGCAGAAAAAGCATTTGACAATGTACAGCACCCTTTCTTGATCAAAACTCTTCACAGTGTAGAGATAGAGGGTACATACCTCAATATCATAAGAGCCATCTATGAAAAACCCACAGCAAGTATCATTCTCAATGGGGAAGAACTGATAGGATTTCCCCTAAGGTCAGGAACACAGCAGGGATGTCCACTATCACCATTGCTATTCAACATAGTACTGGAAGTCCTAGCCACAGCAATCAGACAACAAAAAGAAATAAAAGTCCTCCCAACTGGCAAAGAAGAACTGAAACTCTCACTTTTTGCAGATGATATGATACTTTACGTGGAAAACCCAAAAGACTCCACCCCAAAACTGCTAGAACTCATACAGGAATTCAGTCAAGTGGCAGGATATAAAATCAATGCACAGAAATCAGTGGCATTCCTATACACCAACAACAAGACAGAAGAGAAAAATTAGGGAGTCGATCCTATTTACAATTACACCCCAAACCGTAAGATACCTAGGAATAGATCTAACCAAAGAGGCAAAGAATCTGTACTCAGAAAACTATAGAATACACATGAAAGAAATTGAGGAAGACACAAAAAAATGGAAAAATGTTCCATGCTCATGAAATGGAAGAACAAATATTGTGAAGATGTCAATGCTACCTAGAGCAATCTACACATTTAATGCAATCCCTATCAAAATACCGTCCACTTTTTTCAAAGAAATGGAACAAATAATCCTAAAATTTGTATGGAACCAGAAAAGACCCCGCATAGCCAGAGGAATGTTGAAAAAGAAAAGCAAAGCTGGCGGCATCACAATTCCGGACTTCCAGCTCTATTACAAAGCTGTCATCATCAAGACAGTATGGTACTGGCACAAAAACAGACACACAGATCAATGGAACAGGATAGAGAGCCCAGAAATGGACCCTCAACTCTATGGTCAACTAATCTTTGACAAAGCAGGAGAGAATGTGCAATGGAAAAAAGACAGTCTCTTCAACAAATGGTGTTGGGAGAATTGGACAGCCACATGCAGAAGAATGAAACTCAACCATTTCCTTACACCACACACAAAAATAGACTCCAAATGGTTGAAAGACCTCAATGTGAGGCAGGAATCCATCAAAATCCTTGAGGAGAACACAGGCAGCAACCTCTTTGACCTCAGCCGCAGCAACTTCTTTCCTAGAAACATCACCGAAGGCAAGGGAAGCAAGGGCAAAAATGAACTATTGGGACTTCATCAAGATAAAAAGCTTTTGCACAGCAAAGGACACAGTCAACAAACCCAAAAGACAACCGACAGAATGGGAGAAGATATTTGCAAATGACAGATCAGATAAAGGGCTAGTATCCAAAATCTATCAAGAACTTATCAAACTCAACACCCAAAGAACAAAGAATCCAATCAAGAAATGGGCAGAAGACATGAACAGACATTTCTGTAACGAAGACATCCAAATGGAACAGACACATGAAAAAGTGCTCAACATTCCTCGGCACCAGGGAAATCCAAATCAAAACCTCAATGAGATACCACCTCACATCAGTTAGAATGGCTAAAATTAACAAGTCAGGAAATGACAGATGTTGGCGAGGATGCAGAGAAAGGGGAACCCTCCTACACTGTTGGTGGGAATGCAAGCTGGTGCAGCCACTCTGGAAAACAGTATGGAGGTTCCTCAAAAAGTTGAAAATAGAGCTACACTACGACCCAGCAATTGCACTACTGGGTACTTACCCCAAAGATACAAATGTAGGGATCCGAAAGGGTACGTGCACCCCAATGTTAATAGGAGCAATGTCCACAATAGCCAAACTGTGGAAAGAGCCTAGATGTCCATCAACAGATGAACGGATAAAGAAGATGTGGTATATATATATACAATGGAATATTATGCAGCCATCAAAAAAAAAGAAATCTTGCCATTTGCAACGATGTGGATGGAACTAGAGGGTATTATGCTAAGCAAAAAAGTCAGAGAAAGACAAGTATCATATGATATCACTGATGTGAGGAATTTGAGACACAAGACAGAGGATCATAGGGGAAGGGAGGGAAAAATGAAACAAGACAAAACCAGAGAAGGAGACAAACTACAAGACTCTTAATCTCAGGAAACAAACTGAGGGTTGCTGGAGTGGTGGGGGGTGGGAGGGATGGGGTGGCTGGGTGATGGACATTGGGGAGGGTGTGTGCTATGGTGAGCGCTGTGAATTGTGTAAGACTGTTGAATCACAGACCTGTACCCCTGAAACAAATAATATATGTTAATAAAAAAATATTTAAAAATTAGTGAGCAGAAAAGAAAAAAAAATGAAACTTGCTATCACTACCATAAATGGAAAACCTTTATAGTCTACCATAAACCAGCCAGGTAAAAATATTAAAAAGGATAACAAAAAGTCACTAAATTCTAGCTAGATCCTGTTGCCTGCTGTGTTAGATTCCGTACAATTAGTCAGCCATGAGGATTTTTTTCACAAGTGATTTACTGAGGGAGGGCTCTTGGCGAAAGGGGAGGAAAACAGAGGCTAAGCAAAGGTGCGGGCTCAGCTTCAGGCCAGCCTCAGCCTGCTCCCGCGGGGAGCTCTGGAACATGAATGCTACCACAGACTTGAACCATCTTGACATATGAACGCTTTTGTCTCCTACATTAGTCATTGCCTGCAGACTGCCCCGGGGGTGATGGTGGAATCTCCTACCTACTTCAGGTGAGGCAGCGCCCGGAGAAGGCTGCAGCTGTGACCTGTTAGCAGCCCACACTCAGGGCCGCTGAGAAGTGAGTGTGTCCACTGGGTAGGCTGTCTGAGCCGGCTAACAGCATCAGTTACACCAGCCAAAGGCTTAGACCTGAGGTCACTATCTCTGGAGGTTTAAAAAAATGGGGCGCCTGGGTGGCTCAGTCGTTAAGCGTCTGCCTTCGGCTCAGGTCATGGTCCCAGAGTCCTGGGATCGAGCCCCGCATCGGGCTCCCTGCTCGGTGGGAAGCCTGCTTCTCCCTCTCCCACTCCCCCTGCTTGTGTTCCCTCTCTCTCTGTGTCTCTCTCTCTGTCAAATAAATAAATAAAATCTTTAAAAAAAATTTAAAAATTTAAAAAAAATAAAAAAAGAGATTGGCACATTTTAGAGAGAGGTTAAAGACCTGTTAGCACCACATAGATACCTTCTCCCTAATGCCATCAGATGACTGGAAAGAGACTGAACAGAGACAAGCTTCTTCACTCCCTAATAAACTGTTCCTTGATGCCCTGCCTGGTCTGCCTGCCACTCTCCTCAGCTCCTGTACCCGGCATGGTGTCACACTATGGGACACTCTCCTGGATGGCTTCAAATGGGGGTCTAGCCCCCCGACTGCCTGCTTAGCTCCGTTGCTCCTATTCAGTGCCTTCCTGTTTCCTAGCTGGTTCGTCTAGCAACCTTGGCTTGTTGGAGAGGCGGTTTATTATTTGCTCCCTGCCCTTCTATTGTTCTCCGTATTACAGGAAGCTGCATCTCCCAGGCTCCCTTGCTGACTGGCTTCCAGATAGCTTTGCCCAATGGGAGAAGCTGGTGGAAGACTGGAGGCTGGGGGAGGGGAGAATGGGGGTGTTTTTCCCCACCTCTTCTGCCTTAGGTGGCACCTTCCGCAGTGGCTGTCTCCTCTGCTTCCACCTGTCAGAGGACAGCCCTTCTGTGGCTCCAACTCCTGAGAACAGCATTTGTCTCCATGTGGCCAACTCCCACAGGCCGCCCTTGCTCTGGTCTCCTTCTGCCCACCAGCACCAGCCCTGGGCTTTTGCTCCTCAGCCCCGGGGACAAGAGGCTTCCTGCTGTTGCTAATGCCTTCCTTTAGCTTCTCATCGCTTCCATTTTCTGGGTAACCAATTCCTGGTATTAAATTCCCTCTGTTGAAAGATCTAGAGCCATTTCTGGACCCTGACTGGTCCAGGGAAGCAGCAAGACAGTAGTGAGCTAACCAAGTGTTGACACAGTCACCGATGAGAAGTTCTGCACAAATCTGTCGTCAAGGTCATTTGGCTGTGAAAGTCACCCAAGGCTAGGGCCCCCGTTTCATCCACTTGAAAACCCAGATGGAATATAAAGGGAGAAGGAGGGAGAGGCACAATCAACTGCTCACCAGCCTTCAGAAATCCACTGTGTGTAAACAGTCCCAGCCTCGACCTTCCTCTGCCCCTTACTTCTTCCTCTTAGCTTCGTGCTAACCCTTCCTGGCGTGCCTGGTTATCCTTTCTGCTGGCTTTTCAAAAACATTCTCATCTGCCCAGCGGGACCGCTCGTTAACAACCAGGATGTAAAGAAACAGAGATCACACAATGGGACTTAATTTAGAGCCACTTAAACAGACCTAATTCCCTCTGCTATTTCCAAATGGTGCCACTGAGGATCGAAGCTTGTGCACGGCTCCTACTTATGGTTGTGGAGGGAATTACCCTCCAGGTGGGAGAGTCGGGGAGGGAGGTGATCGGTCCTAGGGGGGGTGAGGCCCAGACCGGACCCCAGTGCGTTGCCAAGACTCTGTTGCCATTTTCCCCTTGGATTAGTCAGAGGGCCAGAAAGGAGCTCCAGGGAGGCGAGCCACAGAGCCTGCGAATGCCCCTCTGCTGTGGGCATCCTGGACTTCACTATCTCCCTTGCTGACAGGGATCCCTCCGAGCCTGGCACACACGAGGGCTTCCAGAAAGCAGGACCTGCTCCACACCCTCAGAATCTTCCCATTTGTGATGTATCTTTAAAAAGAAAAAAATAACACTGTGTAGGTTTGTCACCGTCTATGGCTTTTACCCACAAGCTGGGCAAAGACAGCAGATGACTTTGGATTGGGGAGTCTGCCAGCAGCCCACCCTCCCTGGGTCTCGGTTTTCTGGAAGGCATGGCTGGTCAGACGCGTGATGGCAGTGAGGGGCCAGCTGCAGTATTGCTCCAAGCGGGACTTACCAAACAGAGAAATGGGGAGAACAGGTCCGGGAGCAGGTTTTGGCCACATGGAAAAGCAAGCCCCTAAAGCCGGGTTCATTCCTTCTTTCTATTTCTGAAAGCGTGTGTGTCAGCGCACCACGCTCGGCCCATCTCACGCCATAGCTCATCTGAGCTTCACGGCAGCCCCAGGAGTCAGGTGACCTTCACCCGCAAGGCATGGCAAGGCTTGGAGACGTGAAGTAGCACGCCAAGGTCACACAGCCGCCTGGGGCTTCGTGTTGCAAAAGCAGGGTTCCGACTCCTCAACCCCGAGGCAAAGTAAACATCTGGTGAGGCGAGGTCAGCTGCTAGACAGGCAGAGGGGATGGGCCGCAGCCTGGGGATGATGGACATGTGCCGAGACGACAGGCCAGAAGAGTCAGATGAGAAGCCGCGAAAGGAGGGAAGCAATGGGGAGTGAGCTCTGCACAACAGAGGGTTGGTGCTTTTGGGAGCAACAGCGGTGCTCCCCTTTCCTCCAGACCTTTGACCTGGAGGCACTGTCAGGACCTTCAAGACTGTTCTGAGAAACCTTATTTCTTGTTTACCAGGAACGTGAGGAAGCACCTACTACCCCCGGAGGCTTACTGATTGCCGTGGGGGACACAGGATCAACAAGATAGGACCTCGGCCCTCAAGCCCACTGGGTAAAGAGAAGAGGGATGTGTACCCAGATCAAAATGACCAAGACACGCTTAACAAGAGTGAGCCAACTCTGTGAGATACAGAAAGGAGGGGAATCAGGGAGGACTTCTCAGAGGAAGTGCTCTTTGAGGTAGGCCCAGAAGGTGGGCTGGGCTTGCAGTTGTTGGATTGAGAGGAAAAGCGAGCTCAGGCTGAGGAAGTAGGCTGAATGCAAAGGTGCACTGGATAGAAGAGCAGGGCATGGCCAGGACCGTGAGGCGCCGGATGGGGCTGGCCCGTGAGCGGTCAGGGCTGGTGCAGGGAAGACGAGCCTGGAAAAGGGCATGTGGGCTAGGTTAGGCATGGTCTCACCTGCTCCTACCAGATGGCTATCCCCAACCCTCAGAACACTGCTCTAGGGCCAGGCTCAGCCCCTCCAAGCTTCACTTGTGGAAACCAGGGATTGTAGCAATTCTTACGACTTCAAACTTCCTTCTTCCTCCACCATTAGCAAGAGGTCTTCCTTGGAGGGCCCCTCTGTCCCCTTGAGGACAACCTACACTACCCACAAGGTCCTGGGGCTAAGCATAAAATTGCCATGTCCCCAAGGGAGAAACTGCTCCTAGAAGCATGGGGAAGGAAACAGGGCACTGGATAGGGAGACAGGAGATCTGGGTTCCAGTCTGAACTCTGTCACCAACTGTGTGACCTTGAATTCTAGCCCAAACTCTGTCACCAACTGCGTGACCTTGGGCCCTAGTCTGAACTCTGTCACCAACCGTATGACCTTGGGCTCTAGTCTGAACTTTGTCACCAACAGTGTGACCTTGGGCAAGTCACTTCCCCCCTCTGGGTCTTGGTTTCCTCATCTCTAAGGTGAGGAACTGGACTAAAAATCTAGCAACTCCTGGAGTCCATGAGTCGTGACATGGGGCCCAGGGACATAGAAGGAGAGTGCGAAAGGGGCATGCATTCATTTTGTGGCATTGTAGAAAATTTCTGGACATAAGAGACTGCATTTGAAGCTCTATTTTCTTTCTCAACTAACGAACTCTTGAACTGGGCCAGAAGTGGCCATTTACAAGGCAGGTGCTCATAAAATTTCAGCAGGGCAACCGGCATTCAGATCATATGGAGGCAGTAAAGTTGAGTAATGCATACCAGGGACAGTTTCATTTGATAACACCAATACATTAATCAATAAGTTGGTCATCAGAAGTGGCTCGGCAGCTCAGCACCAAATTCCCAGGGTTTGTTCCTTCTCTTCTTTATCCAAATCAAGTAATGACCCCTTCCTTCTCTCTCATAAAATGCTCTCTGTGAGCCAGACACTTTTCGGGTTGCTCTGTGCTCCCCAAGCTGCAATTCTGAGACCCCCAAATAAAGGCCTTTGTTCCTTTTTAATTTTGCCTCCTTTTCTCAACTGAGCATTTTTAGGCGGTTTTGTTTTTATTTTTGTTTTTGTTTTGAGTGTCGACAGGGCAGCATGCCACACACCAAGGATGTGGACATAGAACGAGTAAATCCAGGTCCCTGACATCCAATGATGGAGAGCAACAAATGAGAGGCAAGGGGCAGAAGTGTGGAGAGCAGTCAGCAACAGTCAGCCCCGGAAGCCGCTGGGCTCAAAGTTAGGCTTGCAGGTGTCACAGAAGCTCACGAGAGCACAGAAGCTTGTGCAGCGTGTGAAGGATGGATACGTTCTGCCAGGTGGACAGGACACCAAGGGCCTTCCAAGCAGGAGGACCTGTGTGGACAGAGCAAGGAGGGAGGCAACAGTGTGTGGCATCCGGGCAGACAACAGTGTAAAGGGAGTGGGGTGAGGAGAGGGCCCACGAGAGCGAGATGGGGCTGGAGGGTCAGCCAGGCCTCGGGCTAAGGGGAGGAGGGACGTGCTCAGGGCTGGCCACTGGAACCATTGGTCTGATCAGTGACTAATGGCCGGCCCACTGAAGCCCGAAGTGGATCCCTGCACCCCACCTAGATCCCCGAACAGGCCCCCTGTCCTCCCCTGAGGTCCTCACCTCCTCCTAAGTGACCAGGCAGAGGTGACTCAGCACAGACTGCTTCCTACTTGGAAAACAGGGCTCCCTCCCTCCCGGTGGGAATCACCGAGGGCCTCAGTTGACTCAGGGTTAAGGAAACCAGGACACATGCTCTCCCAAGCCTCAGCCCAAGAGCACACAGCAGTAAAACCATTATCTGAGCCAAAGAGAATGAAAAATTGAGCAGGATGCAGTCAGGACTCAAGGCCCTCTCCCAGGGCCTGCTCCTCCAGGCCAGACATGTAGTAAACATCCAATAAATATTTTAATTTGTATATGTGCATTATTCCCACCAATAAGACTGACAGCTTTATGAGAGTAAAACAGTATCTTTGCCATCTTTATAGTCCCCTCAACCTTTAGCTGACTGCTTTGAAGTTACTCAGAATGGGTTCCACCCCAGCTGAGCTACTTCCTGCTGTGTGATTTTGACAAGTCACTCACCCTCTCTGACTCTGGAGACCCGGAATGATCATGCCAGAACAGGTCCGGTTATTATTGGAATGATGATCAAGGTGCATCTGTAAAGTGACTCCCAGTCTGTAGGCCCTCCATTGGGATTATTGCTGTTGTGATCATGAATGGATGAGGAAGTAAGATACTTCCCCTCTCTGGCCCTCGGTTTCTTCACCTGCTGTTTACAGGAGGCGCTCAACTAGTTCTGCTGGCTTCTACTTGGAACATCTCAGTAACCAGGGCTTTCTGTAAAAGGAGTCTCCTTGCAACTAGCTTCCCAAGAAATCCTCTTGCCTTGGGACCTGTGGAAGCACTAGAAACATGGAGGTCCTCAGTACTTCAACTCTAAGACCTAGAGCAAGATTTCATGGATCCTTCCATGGAGGGGCCTCAAGGGTGACCCAAGAGTCTCTGAAATTGAACGCAAAATGCTTTATATTTCCTGGGAGGAAGGTCCACAGAAAATGCCATGTGAATTCACAAATCAGTCTACTCTCCAAAAGCATCCCTGGGAGTTTGGACTGAGCCTCTAATGCTCAGCACAGTGTAGATTTTGTGGACTGAAATGTATGAACATTTGTGAATTGATACCATCCGCTAGCTGTGTGTTTCGTCCAGGTTATGAAACAGATCTGAATTATGGCAAACTCCCATAATTTTGAGATTACAACATCTCATTGTCTATTGAGTTTTATGCAAATTCCCATTGTTCCCCATATTCCCCTCGCTCATAGTTCCTACAAATGCTGATGAGTATAAACCGCTTTTTAAAGATTTTTTATTTATTTATTTGAGAGAGAGAGAATGAGAGAGAGAGCACATGAGAGGGGGGAGGGTCAGAGGGAGAAGCAGACTCCCTGCTGAGCAGGGAGCCCGATGCGGGACTCGATCCTCGAAGGCAGTCGCTTAACCAACTGAGCCACCCAGGCGCCCTATAAACTGCTTTTTAAAACACAAGGTAATATGGGGCACCTGGCTCTATCAGTTGGAAGAGCATGCATCTCTTGATCTCAGAGTCATGACTTTGAGCTCCACATTGGGTATAGAGATTACTAAAAAAAAATAAAAATAAAAAAAAACATAAAGTAATAAAAATTAGTTTCATTTGGAGCATCTTTTAGACTCTTCTAGTACCCTTAAAAGCTGTTGATGCTTCTTACTGAGTCCTAAGATCTTTTAAAAGTCAAAGGGTCCTTTAAAACTTCAGTGGGTCTTGGTGACATTAGAAGGAAGGGCAAAGAGTTGCTCTAGCCATGAAAAATCAGAATTCTCTTCTCAGCTCCACTTCAGCCCTTATGATTGCATCATACAATTTAGTGCTGATTTATTGCATAGTTTTTAAGTTTTATATTATTAAAATAATATTTTGCATGTGGTAGTGAATTGAATAGCTCAGAATACCAATGATAACGGTCTCCATTCCCACTCCTGCCCAGGTCAGAAGCAATCCCGTTAGCCACTAGTGACTTAAAGGGGCTCCTGGCTGGCTCAGTCAGTATAGCATGCAACTCTCGATCTCCAGGTCGTGAGTTTGAGCCCCAGGCTGGGGGTAGAGATTACTTCAGTAGAGATTACTTCAATAAATGAACTTAAAAAAAATTCATTGAACCACTAGTGACTTTAGTTCTTCAGCTGGTTAATGCCACCTTAGAGGACATCTACGGAGTCATGCTGTGAAGCGTGAGGCTCTCGTTCACACTGCCTCCCCTTCTTGGTCTTCTCAGTGTGTCACTGTTCCAGTGTCACTGTTTTTCTGTCTATTGGTTACCTTGGTAAATTTAAATATTCAGGACTTTATTTCTTTTCTATCAACCTGACATACTCTCTTCACTTCTCACTTGGTAAGATAAGGATATCAGAACACGTCCCCATTTTCTCCATTCTCCTTGGCCTACCTTCCACACTTCATCTTTCTTCAGTACACTTAAACAAAAAGAACAAAACAATCATATGTGAGATAAGCACACATATTATGAGTACAGCTTGATGAGTTTTCACAAACCAAATGCTGTGTAACCAGCACCCACATCAAAAAACACAAATATTCTTTGTGATACTAGAAGAGCCTCAAAAGTACCCAGACACAATGAATTTTCATACTTTTAAATTTTTATTTTTATTTATTTTTAAAAATTTTTAAAGATTTTATTTATTTATTTGACACAGAGAGAGAGAGCACAAGCAGGGGAAGCAGCAGAGGGAGAGGGAGAGGCAGACTCCCCGCTGAGCATGGAGCCCAATGTGGGGCTGGATCCCAGTACCCCAAGATCATGACTTGGGCCTTGACCTGATCAAGAGTTGGCTGCTCAACTGACTGAGCCACCGAGGCACCCCTCATATATGTTTTTAAAACCAGTTTATATCCATCAGCATATATAGGAATTATGAGGTATGGGGATTATGGAGGAATTATGAGAACTAGCATAAAATTACATATACAATACGGTTCTATAAAAAGCATTGGGATTTGCCATGGAATAATATATGGTCACTTTAAATTCATTTTGGTTTGCTTCCAATTTGGACCATAATTTTCCTGTACAACCATTTCTCTACTCCCCCTCTCAGAGTTTCTGACTGACTTAGAGTTTTTTGTTTGTTTTTTGTTTGGGTGTTTTTTTGTTTGTTTGTATCCCTTGCACAATATGTCTTTAACATATTCTTACATTAAAAAAAAAAATGATCTCAACTGAAGTCCTCCATTTTCCCAGATGCCTCTGTCCTGAACTCCTCCATCTTTCTGCTCTGAGCTGAACTAGTTTCCTTTTCAGCATTACACCGTGTCTTGCATTCACTGCTCTCCTGAGTTAAGATCCACTGTTTTCTGGGATCCCTTTTTTCCTTATTTACTTATTTACACATCCTCAAATAGCTTCCTATGAGAGGGAGCACACAGGAGTTAAATTTTCTGAGACCTTGCCTGTTTGGAAAAAGTGTTTTGCTTTGCTCTCTTACTTGATAGATGTTTGACTGAGTATAGAATTCCAGGTTCAAGGAGCACCTGGCTGGCTCAGTTGGAAGAGCATGCAACCCTTGATCTCAGGGTCATGAGCCCCATGTTGGGTAAAAAGATTACTTAAATAAATAAACTTAAAAAAAAAGAATTCCAGGTCCAAAATGATTTTTTTCTCATAACTGAGAAATTATCTATTGTGTCCAGAGTTGCTGCTAAACAACAGTCTGAAACCAAACCAATCCCTATTCCATTCTAGCTGGCTAACTTTGTCTCTTCAGAAACTTTCAGGGCTTCCTATTCCCTTGATATTTTGACATTTCACTAGGATATCTTTTTCATTCACTATGGGCACTTTCAATCAAAATTTGAGTCCTTACTCAACTCTTGGAAATTCTCTTCCTTTATTATTTATTTCCTTTTTTTTGTTGGTTTTCTTGCTTTCTTCTTTCTCTTTAGTTCTCTTTTTTTGCTCTCATAGTTTGACTCTTTACCAAGTTTATTTTCCATCCTTTAATAATTTATTTCATTTTGGCAGTAATTTTTCGATCCTTAAAATCATCCTTATTCTCTAATTGCTCTTTCTTCTTAACCTCCTCTTCTTGTTTTATTGATGTGATATTGTTTTGAATGTCTCTGAATATATTCATTAGATGGTTTTAAAAATAAGGCTTCTTTCTAATCTTTGAGTTGTCTTTTTTGTTGGTTTGTTTGGGTTTTAAATTTTTGGCTCTTCCCTCTCATGCTGCTGCTTACCTCAGAAGCTGACTGGCCCAAGGTTTTCCCTTCATATTTAAGAAAGAAAGAGAGGACAGCAATGGTGGGTTCTGCTATTGCTGGGAGTGACAGACTATTTCACTATGTTCTCTCCAGAAAGGACCTATTTAGGAAGTGGTTGGGTGTATTAGTTTCTTAGGGCTGCCATAACAAAATGCCACAGACTGGGTGGCTTAAACAACAAATGTATTTTCTCACAGTTCTGGAGGCTGGAAGTGTGAGGTCAAGGTGTCAGCAGGATTGGTTTCTCCAGAGCCCTCTCTCGCTAGCTTGCAGATGACCACCTTCTCACTGCGTCTTCACATGGCCTTTTCTCCACATACATGCACTCCTGGTGTCTCTTCTTCCTCTTATAAGGACACCAGTCTTATTGAGTTAGTGCCCCATTCCTATGAACTCATTTATCTTAATTACCTCCTTAAAGACCATATTTCTAAACATAGTCACATTAGAGGTTAGGGCTTCAACATATGAATTGGGGGGGGAGGCACAATTCAGTCCATAAAAGTTGGACATACATACTGCTGCAGACTGTCAGATCTTGCTTCAGGGTGAACAGGAAGAAAACCAGCTTTAAGGCAGGTGGGCCCCAAATGTTGAGTGAGCAGGTTTTTCTTATGAGACACTGTGTCAGTTAGGAATGTTTTCAGTAATGCTTTTAAAAACACTCCATTAACAGAGGTTTTAAGAAACATAAGAAATCTGGAGATAGATAGTCAAGTACTGGTGCAACAGCTGAGTAAGGTCTTTGAGAAGCCAGACTCTTTCATCTTTGCTCTCTGCTATCTTAGCATTTTGAGTTTTCATCGTCATGATTGCAAGATGGTCCACAGCTCCAGGCATCCCACACACACTCAGGATAGGAAGAGTGGGGAGGGGCTGGCTCCAGCCAGATCTGTCCAATTTATTAGGGAAGCAGAGCATGGCAGAAGCTCTCTAGCAGTGTTTCTCTTTGCCCAGATCTGGACCACCAGCCATAGCTACAAGGAAGGGGGTGGGGGGCTAAAAATGAGTGTCTGACAATGGAAACAGAAGCAAGCATGTATCAGTGCTGAGCATGGGCACACAGGCAGCCCCAAATAGAATCGGGGTTCAATGAAGAAGAAGACGGGGGAATAGTTTTTAGGTAAGATAACTAAGTGTGTCTACCACAGATACCAACACCCATACCAGAGCTGTACACACTCCTTCTCTGAGACTCATACATCTTCCCTCAACACCTGCCCAAGCAGAGTTGAGAGGCTTTCCTCTCTGCTCCCATGGCCCTCTTGTTGGCATTAATTCATTGGTTTGGAAACTGCTTAATCTCTGTTTTCCCTCAGGCCTGTGAGCACCATGTGGGAGGAATTGTGTCTTAGTCATTTTGGGATTCCCTAGGGCCAGCAAAGAGCCTGACCCAGAATAGGGCCTTTGATACATATTGATGAAGGAAAGAAAGAAGGGAAAGGTGGAGGGGAATGGGAAAAGGGAAGGGGAAGCAAGGCAGTAATCAGTTCCCTTTGGATTCTTCTTCCGGCTCCTGATAACAATGTCTGCAGATTTGGGGTTTTGGAGATTTTAGTATAGTATGGTCTAAATTGAACTTCATAGAACTCTCAGATGTGCAAAGAAAACATGGCCTCTTTGGGTTTTCAGTGTCTGATGAGCCCACATTCTACAAAGAAGTGAGAGTCAGGAAGAAGAGCTGTATTCAGGCTAGTCTAGTAAACAGGAGTTGAGAGCAATAATTTCACAGCTCCTTTGCATCACGTCTCCCTTCTCCCCAAGATGTGTCTTGGTATAGAGGATCCCTGAGCCCTGGAGATGGCAGAAGCATTACTCTTACCCAGGCAGTGCCCCGTGGGTACTCACTGGTCTCTAAGGCTGAGCATCTCTTCTCCCTGCCCTCCGGGACTAATGGCCCTTGAAGTATGACTATCCACCTGGCCTCTACTACTAATGTCCTAGGCTTTGACCATGGCAGCCACTTCATCAGACATGGGCCTCTGGTAGTCCACAGGTCCTCTCAGGCTCTCTGCATCCTTCAATGGGACATGGGTTCCTGAATGCCACACCTTGGAGAGCCAAGGTATTCTGCCATAGACTAGTTGTTGCAGTTGCCTTTGGCACCACACCCTCGCATCTCTCCTATGTCCTGTTGAAATGGTGCTAAACTAGAGGATAGGGTTCTCCTCAGGACTGGCAGTCATCCCTAGACTGTGTTCAGAGAAGTGGATCATGAGCTTGTGTTCTAAGGACCCGCTATTCCCAACAGGATGAGCCTAAAACCCCTACCTCCTCACTTAAGGGACTTAACATAGCTTAACTCCAACAGCAGACATGGTTTCTGCAGGGAGAAAAACCAGCCCACCAATATAGGAGCGTAAATATTGTTTCAAAATATCATCCTAGTACAAAACTGATCCACATAAATTTGCAGAGAGGAAATATTTATTATAAATATACAGCTATCTCACACGGACCCTGTGAGGCAAGAAGTGAAGCAGAAATGGCAGGATATGGCTGCCTCACAATCCCTTACAGTAACTAACACTTTTCTCAGTGTCAGATACAGATTCTCAAGAGAGAAACCGATTGCCCAGCTTGAGTCCTAACCAGGTACAAACATGGCTTCTGGGACATGTAAGAGAGGACCCTGTGGGGGTAGTTTTTCTAGAAGGAGAAAAATGGGTGTTTATGGGTATGGCAGATAATTGAAATTGTCTATTCTGATGGAGACTCAAAGAACTGATAAAAATGAACTTAGAGAGGTTCTCAAAACAATATAAACATACCTCATTAAATAACAGCATTGTCTAAGAAAAGATAAATGTTGTGTTTTTAGCCAATATTCAGTATAAATATGTGCTTTCCAAATATTTTCTTCATAGGAAGATAGTTGACCTGCCATTTCTGCCATGTTAATTCTTTTGTGGGATACTTATATGTTCTGTCTCTCTTGCATAAGAGTCATAAGGTGATAGTGATTCTTAAATATGACACTAAAATCACAAACAACAACACAAATAAATTGAACTTCATTAAAATTACAAACTTTTGTTCATCAAAGGACATTATCAAGAAAAGGAAAACACAACCTATAAAATGGAAGAAAATATTTACAAATAATATATCTGATAAGGACTTAACATCCAGAATATGTTAAAAAAAAAACAAAAACTCCAGAAACTCAACAACAAAGAGACAAACAATTAAGAAGCGGGCAAAGAACTTAAATAGATATTTCTCCAAAGAAGACATACACATGGCCAACAAACATATGAAGAGATGTTCAACATCACTAATCATTAGGGAAATGCAAATCAAAACCATTAAGATACCACTTCACACCTACTAGAATGGCTTTAATTAAAAAAAAAAAAAACTGAAAGTAAGTGTTGGTAAGAATTTGGAGAAATGTGGAGCCCTTGTCCATTGCTGATCAGAATGTAAAATGGTGCAGCCACTGTGGAAAACAGTTTAGTACTGCCTTAAAAAGTTAAACTGAATTACCATATGACCCAGCAATTCCATTCTCAGGTATGTACTCAAAAAAAAAAAAAAAAAGGAAAGAGGGACTCATAAAGATAGTTGTACACCAATGTTTATTACAGCTTTATTTACAGTAGTCAAAAGATGGAAACGAACCAAGTGTTCATCAACAGATAAATGAAGACATAAAAGTGGCATATCCATACAGCTGGATATAATTTAGACATAAAAAGGAATGTGTCCAAAATTCTGATTCATCTACAACACGGATGAACCTTGAAAACATTACACCAAGTGAAATAAGCCAGATGCAAAGGACAAATATACGATTCCACTTACACGAAATATCTAGAATAGACAAATTCATAGAGTCAGACAGTAGATTAGAAGTTACCAGGGGCAGAGGATGAGGAGAATGGGTTTTTTCCTCAAGGTTTACAGAGTTTCTGTTTGGGGTAATGCAGAAATTTTTGGAAATGGATAACGCTGATGGTTGCACAATGCTGTGAATGGAATTAATGCCGCTTAAAAATGGTTAAAACGACATCTTTTATGTTAAAGATTTTAAATATTTGAGAGAGAGAGAGCAGGGGGAGGGGCAGAGGGAGAGAGAGAGAATCTCAAGCAGACTCCGCGCTGGGCTGAGCTTGGAGCCCAACACAGGGCTCGATCTCATGACCCTGAGATCACAACCTGAGCCGAAACCAAGAGCCAGATGTTCAACCAACTGAGCCACTCAGGCACCCAATATCTTTTATGTTATATATTTTTAAACCACACAAACACAAGAAAAGAATCATGAGGATGCTGGATGAGAATTCTCAGCACTATTTTGTGCAGAACATGGGAGCCAGGTCTGCTGACATGACTATCATTAACCCTACTTGCTTCCTTTGTGACAAAAAAAGAAAAGAAAGAAAAATATAAGGAGATGGCAAAAGAGCAAAAGGGACATCGTTATCTGTACCTTCTCTTGTCTTATGTGGAAGGGGGAAATATCATACTGTAATTATCATGAAATGTAATTGAAAGGTACAGGGGGGTTGAGTGCATGGCAGTGTTCTCCTTTAAGATGTGTGGAGGCTATTATGTGTTTATCTCTCTTTGAACTGATAGCTGCACCCAGGTTTATTAGTTACTGTGCATATCCACATCTAAGGATATGGTTGTGTGGGTGGTTGAATTCCCCGGATGGAAGGAAATTCACCATATGACAACTGGAGATAATAGACAATGAGATCCATGTCTGCCAAACGTTGAAACTAATACCATTGCTATGTTCTTATAAAATGACGAGGTTTGACCCAGCAATTCCAGTCCTAGTTATGTACCTAAGAGAAATGAAACACACACCTGTACAAAAACCTGTGCACATTATTCATATTAGCCAAAAAGTGGATACAACCAAATAGTCATCAACCAGTGAATGGATAAATAAAATGTGGTATAGCTCACACTGTGGAATATTGTTCATCGATGAAAGGAATGAAGAACTGATCCATGCTACAACTTTTATGAACCAAAACATATGCCAGGTGAATGAAGCCAAACACAAAATACCATATACAGTATGATTCCATTCATGTGCAATGTCCAGAACAGGTGGATCTAGAGAGACAGAAAGTAGATTAATGATTGCCTGGAGCTAGGCGGATGGGGGAATAAGGGGTGACCGCTACTGGGTGTGGAGTTTCTTTTGGTGAAAATAAAAACGTTTTAAACAATAGATTGTGGGGCACCTGGGTGGCTCAGTCAGTTAAGCATCTGACTCTTGATTTCGGCTCAGGTCATGATCTCAGGGTCGTGAGATTGAGTCCTGTGTTGGGCTCTGCACTGAGCGTGAAGCCTGCTTACGATTCTCTCTCCCCTCTTGCTCTCTCTCCCTCGATTAATTAATTAATTAAAATAAAAAACAAATTAAAAAATATATTGATGATCATTGCACAGTTCCATGAATATCCTGAAAACCATTGGACTATACACTTGAAATAGGTGAGTTATATGGTATGTGAATAATATCTCAACAAGACTGTTACATAAATAAATAAACTGAAGAGATCTTGGATGACCAGCTGTGAGGACTAAGGGAAAGGCAGATGTCCAAGGGTATTTCTGAGTCTTCAGTTTCAAATATAATTCCCTATGGGTTACAGTGTTCTAGTTTTTAAAAAGTGGTTATTAACATAGGATGAAAACATCGACATTGAATTAAACAGAACTAAAAACCTAAATTACAAAAAAAAAAAAAAAAAGCCAAAAAACTGTGTGTATTTTAAAACCAATGATGAGGGGCTTAAATTGTATTTGATAGATAATTTACTTTGAGAGATGCAGAGAGAAAATTACCCTTTCTGAGTTACATTAAGGTAATGATTTTTTATAGCTTTATTGAGATACAATTCACATGCTATACATTTCACCCACTTAAAGTGTACAACTCAATGGTTTTTAGTACATTCATAGTTGTACAACCACCACCACAATTCATTTTAGAGAATCTTATTCACCCCCAAAAGAAACCCTGTGCCCTTCAGCAATCATGCCTCAGTCCCCCTACCCATCCCTAACCCTAGGCCACCACTAATCTTTCTGTCTGTATACATTTGCCTCTTCTGGACATCTTACATCATACTTCTTCATTTTATTGATGAATAATACTCCACTGTACAGATATACCACATTTTATTTATCTGTGTATCAGTTGATAGACACCCGGGTTGTTTCTATTTTTGGCCAGGATGAATAATGCTGCTGTGAACATTAGCATACAAGTTTTTATGTGGACATAGGCTTAATTTTTTTTCCTGCTATATATGTAGGAGTGGAATTGCTGGTCATAGGTCACTCACTTTTTTGGTGCTGCCAGACTGTTTTCCAAAGTGGCTGTACCATTTCACCTCCCCACCAGCAGTGTGGGAGTGTTCTGATTTCTCCACATCCTCGTCAACACTTGTTATTCTTTTTTTTTTTTTTTTAAGATTTTAGTTTTATGTCTATATCCAGTGTGGGGCTCGGACTTACAACCCCGAGATCAAGAGTCACACACTCCACCGACTGAGGCCTCCAGGTGCCTCTGTCAATACTTCCTATCATTCTTTTTTGTGTGATAGCCATCCAGTGGGCGCAAAGTGGTATCTCACTGGTTTTGATGCTGTGCATCTTGTCGTGTGTCCGGTTGACATTTGAATTCTTTCTCCTAACTCCTCTGTCCCCTGCCTGTTTAGGCATTTGCCATCTCTTCCCCCACTGGTTTGCATGCCTCCTAACTGGCCTTTCCATCTTGCATTCTACGCCCTACAATGCAGTCACAGACCCTATTGCTTTCTGCCTAAAACCATGAATGATTCCCAGTTGCCCACGGAACAGAGCCCTCACTGTTGAGGATGGCGTGCAAGGTTCTCCACTGTCTCTCTCGCATCTTTCTGTGTCCCCTCTCTCTGTTTCCCCCTGTGCAGCTGTGTGATGCCTTTGCCCATGCTGTTCCCTCTGCTTGACATCCCTTCCCTGCAGTGTCCCCCTGGTCAGCACTTGCTTATCCTTCACAACTTAGTTCAACTAGAATCTTCTGGGTGAAGCCCGACAGGGCCCTCAGTTTCCTGCACAACTCAAAGGGATGCCATGCTCATTGTAATCTATGTCAGGGATCAGCAAAATAAGCCCCTGGGCCAAACCCAGCCCACCACCTGTTTTTGTAGCGTGCATGAACTAAGAAGGATTTTTATGCTTGGGGGTGGTTGAAAATAAATGAAAAGTAGAATAGTTCATGACTCAGTTTGGCTGGAACACAGCCATGCTTATTTCTTTACATATTGTCTGTAGGTACATTTGTGCTACAGCAGAGTTGTGGAATTGCAACAGAGACTGTGTGGCCCTCAAAGCATAAAATATTTACTATCTGGCCCTTCCCAGAGGGAGTTTACCAAACCCTGGTCTAAGTGAATGGCGCCCCAGAGTTATGCTGTGTAGAACCTGTGTGGATGTGCTCCGACAGCCCTGACCCCAGGCTCCCCCGGAACTGGCTTTATGCCTCAGCTCTAACATTCATCGTGTGGCGTAATACTTTGGTTTCTTCTCCCACAGACCCTGTGCCCCAAACCCTGAGGTCGGCTCTGTGAGTCTCATTCACCTTTGTGCCCTCAGAGTGTAATCAGGGCCTGGCACAGAGAAAGACCTCAATAAATGTCTGTACTACTGCATTGAATGAAATCTTTCCTGGACACTGAGGGTGAACTAATAAGACACTGAAGAGTTCAGGATTAAGGTGACTCATAAAAATGATAGTAGCATGCAGGCAAAATTCTAGCTCCATTGTTTCTGACTTCTAAAAGCATTCACATGCCAACGTTATGTGTGTGATTCGAGCCTCTCTTCTCCCAGAGAAGCACTACCTGGCATATTTCTTTGAATCCGATTAAAATCGCTGTGGTTGGGATGTTGGAGAGGCTGGGGATAGCCCAGGCTGCACAGAGTTGAGAGTCAAGCCCCTGGAACATGGTTCCAGCTAGGATAGGTTAATGTCGAGAGGTTTGGCAAAATCACAGGGATCTTTGTGAAGAGGAAGCCTGGGCTAGTTTGGAGAAGGCGGGAGAGTAAGAACTTTGAAGCTGTTACACTCACAAACTATTTGTGGAATGCAGGGGAAAGGCACCAGCCCATACTTTTGTGCTGAGTACTGTGAAAAGGAGGCCCCTGGCCTCCCTCATCTCATTCGGTCCCCAGGGAAACCGATTTCAGCTGAGGGCACAGACCCAGAGGGGTGAGGCTGCTCGTCCATACAGGCCCATCATGCTCTTGAGTCCGGCCAGCCCCAGCGTCACTAGCCCCCAGCCTGGACCTCTCTGTCTCCCTTAGGCTCAGGGAAATCACCAAGTTCCTGTTTTCAGCGAGGGCCTTCCACACACCTTTGTTGTTCTCAGTTTCTCTCTGGTTGCCTGAGGAGTCCTACCCTCCCAACATGAATTAAAAGGCCTTTGGAGAACTGTCCTCTGTCTCCCCTCACCATCGGCGTCTTCCTTCCGTCTCTGTTCATGTCCCTCACCACAGGTCTCCAGCCAGCCCAAGAGAACTGTAAAATAATAGCTAAGACTTATTCGGGGCTTATCATGTGCTGTTCTAAGCAATTTCCCCCATGCTGTCTCATTTATATCCCATGAAGCAGGTGCAATCATCAGTCCTGTTTTATAGATGAGGAAACTGAGCACAGAGAGGTTAAATAACTTGCCTAGGGTCACACAGCCTGTGAGTGGTAGAGTTGGAATTTGAACTCAGGCAGTCTGACTTGAGAAAGCATAAGGGCTTAACCATTTCTTGCAGATGCCATTTCTTTTCATTTTTTTCAATGGGCCATCCTCTATCTGCCTTCCAAATCTTTGCACTTGCACTTCCCTTTTACTAATATGCTCTCCACCTCGCTTGACTAACTCTTCTCATTCCTTAGCTCTCAGCTAAAATACCACCTCCTCTGGGAAGCTTTCCCTGATCCCCCAGTCTGTCTGTGGCTCAGCTATCATTCCCATAGCACCCTCTGATCTTCTCCCTGTCCTTTGCTGCCATAGCTGTTTATAAGCCTGCCTCCCCCACCCAGCCGTAGGCTCTGTGAAGCCCAGGAACATGCTTGTTGCGAGAATGATGTTCTTGCTCTGACACTTGGCCTGACCCAAACTAGGCACTTCATACGTATTTGCGGGATGAACAAATCTGGCAGTGAACTTCTCAGCAAAACTTTTACTATGGATCAGTCTGAAGGTAAAACTCAAATCACATTTTCAGGCTACTTGTTGTAAGAGCTACGTGTTGGGAATGGGGCAAGAGGGAGGTGAAAGAGAGAGAGACAGAGAGCAGGAGTCAGTATATCGGTGGCACTCACACACCTGCTTTCCTCGGCTCCCATAAATCACCAAGAATTTGTTGTATTAAATTTGGACGTTTTTAGCACTGATCGAAAGCACTGGCCCTCACCTTCAACAACACAACCATTCCAAGAGCCATTCCATCCAGGCTCTTGGTCAACACTGCTGAGGCCAGGGACGAACTGATGGTTATGCAGTAGGTGGAACAAGTTTGACTCAACTGCAAGTGAGGAGGCGAGGACCGTGGGGCCACATGGCACCATGGGTGTGAAAAGGAGGGGCCTGGTACCTCCACATGGCTTGGTTCCCAGAAACAAACAGGACGGCTTCTGCCCTGGGAGACAGCAGGACAGGGGTGAAAGTATTCCTGCTTCCTTTGAAATGGGGGAAAAAAAATCCTTTGGAAATGTTGGAATTTTAGTTATTTTTTTTTTTTTACTATGGATATGTATTGTCTATTTAAAAATAACTAAAATATTGATTTTTAAAATAAAAGTATGTAGGCATAATACTTGCAAACTCCCTAACTCAGGGCTTCTGCGAGGAGGTGAGGAGGTGGCCCTGGCTGCCAGCCCTGAACATAGTCAGAGGTTTGGCTAACTGGACAGAACAGCCATACAGCCTCCCCCTCCTGACACTGCAGTTCCTACACCTTCTTAGAATGGCAGACTGTCTCAGCTTTCTCCCCACAGGAAGAAGTTTGTGACATCCCTCTGCACCTCCTACTAAATGCCCATCATGGAGGGTGTTTCCCGGGACCTGGCTGTTTCCTGGCAACCCTGGGCATTTTAGGGAAGGATATGCCACTTTCAGATCCCAGATCTGGTCAGTTAGACCACTTCGGTTAAGAGCCCAGATGGAAATGTGGGGATTAGGAGGGACTCTCACTTTCTAGGGCTTTTTTCCTTTCTTTTTTATTATTTTTAAAACTTTCTGTATTATCTGAATCTGTACAATGTGTTTGTATTACTTTTGCAAAGAGAAAAATTTGAAGGTATAAACAGTGCCTGATAAACTTGTGGGTGCAACCAGTCTGCTGAGGGCCATTTCTGTGCCCTGGGGGAGAGGCCCCAGCCCCAAAGATGAGTAGGAAGTCGTCTGCATCTGGGCGGCTCGCCTGAGATTCAGAAGCACAGCCAGGTTAAAACCAGTGTTTTAGGCAAGAGGGGACCACAGAGGGTTTTAAGCGGGAGATCACAGGGCCTGGGCGCCATGTTCTTGACTTGATCTCTAAAGCTTGCCCCAGGCATATTGTAAGCCTCTTGGAAACTTCTTATAAGCATTCCAAACTTTAATTTTTCCCATTCCATGCTGAATGCCGCCTCCTACCCTCCCAGTCTTTACCATCCCAATAAATAAATAAATTCACCTGGTGCTCAAGTGGGACACTTGGGTATATTTATCATTTTCTCTCCTTCCCAGTGGCTAGTCCTTTGGACGTCCTCTCCCGAAAGTATTTCCCATTCAGCCTCTTCTCTCTACACCTACTCTACACCCAAGCTCGGACCACCCCTCCCCTGGGTCACTGCTGCAGCCCCTCACTGGTCTCCTGACTCCACTCCTGCCCCTCTCCATCCCTCTTAGCTGCTGATCTAGTTACTCACTTCCCTAAACTCTCCCATGGCTCCCCAACACACATCAGATAAAATAGAAACTCTGTGACGTGACCTGCGGGATCGTCACCAGCATCATCCCCAAACTCACCTCCTGCTATTTCCCCACATGCATTCCGCTCTCCACATAGACTTTTATTGGCAATTTCATGGTTTTTCATGCAATTTCATGCCTTGGCACATGCTTGTTCTCCTGGGATCTGGATTTCTTCGCAGAACTCAACTCCTTTGCTCTCCCCAATCTTCTCCCAAAATTATATCCCCCGACCCTATCTATATTTACTAGTGGAAAAATCAACATTTAATTTCCTCACCAAGACCTCCCCTTCTCATTGACCAATTGATCAGGTCCACTTACACTTGGTGAGTCACCTGGCTGACTTTTAAAAAAAATTCAGTTCAGAACTCAACCAAATTCATGGATATCATTTGACAGCTCTTAGAAGGGATCTAGGAAATGATGCCATGCACAGTGGGGTGCCTTGGTGAAGCGCGGAAGCACAGCTCAGGAAGGCAGCCTGGACCTGCGCTCCCTGACACCGTGGCCGAAAAACCACTACTGTGAGAGCCCATATTGAGCAGCATAGGAGGTTTCTCCCCTGACTCGTCTACTCATCTGCTTTAGGGCACTGGCAATTAGAACTGTGTAGGGCCAGGAAAATAGTAATGCTAGTTAACTAACCCTCAGAGCATCCCACCCACCACTCACCTTCTCTGAGCAGCTAACTTCTTTAAACATAAATGTATTTTTCAGCTGTTTATGCTCTAACCCAAAGCTTGCATAGTTGTTTTCAACAAATACATGCACTGTTGCATTCTAATGAACCCACACATGAAGACTGGTGGACAAGACTGGGGTCAGATGGTTTTGGTGTACTGCTTGGGGTAGGTAATTTTCTGAACAAGGCCACATTGCTTTGATCACTAAGTAACAATTTGTTTCTAGTGGAAAAATTGGGTGAGGTGAGGGTTGTGCAATGGATGGTGTTCTTGCCTGCCATACACCTTGCTGAGAGTCATGTGTAGACACACATCCATGATGGGCATTTAGTAGGAGGTGCAGAGGGATGTCACAAACTTCCTGTGTGTGTGCCAGGAAGGGGCAGGTCAGATAGAGGAGGCTTCTGGCCCGAACTGGAAGCTCCGAGGGCAGTCCTGGATGTTGCCCAGCCTTGATCTCTCAAGGACCTCAAGGACCTCAAGGAAGCCACCTCGCTGGCTCTTCAGCCTCCACAACACAGGAGCGCTGAGATGCGATGGGGCTCAGGGGAGGAGAACGCACTCAGCTCCTTTGCAGCCTTTTTTCAAGCATTACTCAAGTGTTTGCACCATGACCCCTGGCCTAGTTCTGATGTGTTGTTACACGTTAGGTAATTAGTACCTGCGGCAGCCCAGCTGACTCACCAAAGTGACTGATAAACCCCCTCTCTTTGCAGGATGGTGCAGATTTGAATCTACTTTGGGAAGAATGGTATGTGAAGTCAATTTAGAGTATTTCAGGCCATCTGGAATGTCTCTTTTGAGAAGGTCCTCATAAATTCCACCTAATAATCAGGTTTGTCTATTTGGTTTTGTGGCGGGGGGGGGGTGGGATGGGGGGAGGTCTTATTTTTTATCTCTTGGATTTTAAGAATTGTTGCTCAGTCTTAAAGGACCTCAAGTTCAGTTTTTAAAAATTATATAGTAAATAAGCGTTTGTGGAAATGAGATCCAATAGCTATAGAAGTTTCTCCAGCTCTCACGTTTTAAAATTCCACGAATCCCAGAGATGTGTGTCAGCAGAGTTGAAGGACACTGACAAGTAAGAATTCACTTAGATTAAAAGATTGACTCTGTAACTTCATTGAATTGATGCCCTGAAATAAGAATGCAGGTGATGAACTTCTGTTAATCCTGCCTTCCGTAAACACGTCCGTCCTGCCACAGGCTCTGTGCAACTCGGGAAAGGAGAGCAGGCCTTCTGAGGTGGAGTCACTTCACAGATGCCCTGGCCTCCAGTCTGCCCTCTCCCCTGTCTTCTATATTTGCCTTTTCTTTTCTTTTCTTTTTTTAAGATTTTATTTATTTGAGAGAGAGAGTGAGAGAGAGCATGAGAGCGGGATGAGGGGCAGAGGGAGAAGCAGGCTGAGCAGGGAGCCCGATGCGGGACTCGATCCCAAGACCCCAGGATCATGACCTGAGCCAAAGGCAGACACTTAACCAACTGAGCCACCCAGGCGCCCCTATATTTGCCTTTTCCTTCATCATGACTCTCAACCCTCCAACATGTCCCCATTCTTCCACTTGTCACCCTTGGATGACCTTGGCACTTTGATTCCACACACTCACAAACGTGCACCAATAATTAATACAGCCCACATTTCTTAGGTATTCAAACTCAATCTGACTCCAGTGGGTGTATCCAGAGGCAGCTCTCCTCCTCTCCAGCACGGACTCATTGCCTAGCACCCACCCGGGGTGCCCCAGCTGCTCTCGGCTACTTGGTCCAGGTCCATTGAGGTGTGCCCCCTACCCTGCATTCCTGCCTCTTCTAGGACATGCCTCACCTTTGCTTTTATTTAAATTACTTGTGCACAAGGTAGCTCTCTCATAACATGGTAAATTCCTTTAGGGTAGGGAACAGGAGCTCATACATTTTTCTACTCCCCACTGACCTTAGTTCAGGTAGGAAAACTATATAAACATATATATTTTTAGATGAGTGAATTAAGTTTTGAAGAACTTCTCTTTGCTCTATTTCAGTCCAATTATTGCTCTCCCCCCATGCCTCCCCTACACAAAATGAAGAAACTAATCTCTTTATAAAATAGGGGAGGGTGCACCTGGGTGGTGCAGTCAGTTAGGCATCTGACTCTTGGTTTTGGCTCTGGTCCTGATCTCAGGGCGGTGGGATCAGCCCCGCGTTGGGCCGTATGCTCAGAGCAGAGTCTGCTTGAGATTCTCTTTCTCTCCCTCTGTCCCTCCTGCTCATGCTCACGCTCTCTCTCTCAAATAAATAGATAAATCTTTAAAAAATAAATAAAATAGGGGCGGAAAGAGGACTAATACCCAAAATGTTTAACAGGTCTGAAATTTTTCTTTCTTTTTATTTGATATTGGAACTTACTTTTACCATTATAATGAATTGTATTTTATTTTTCGTATCTAAAATCTTTTTTTTTAAAGATTTTATTTATTCATTTGAGACACAGAGGTACAGAGAGAGAGAGCATGAGCAGGGGGAGAAGCAGGCTCTCCGCTGAGCCAGGAGCCTGATGTGGGGCTTGATCCCAGGACCCTGGAATCATGACCTGAGCCAAAGGCAGACGCTTAACCATCTGAGCCACCCAGGCACCCCATCATATCTAAAATCTTTTTAATTGTAAAGTCATATAGCTAATTGTAAAAAAGTATAACAATATACAAGTAGGCAGTGTGGGAACAGAAATCCACCCCCCCCCAACTTCAGGTTACTCGGGATCATGGAAGGGAAGGCCCATGGTGCCATCCAGTGCCATGAAGGGAGAGTAGTGAGGTCAACCAACACAAAGTCGCAGAAAGATCACATAAGGTGCACAACAAGCTTCATGCTCTTTCCTCTTTTATTCTGATGATGATGCAAAAGTGGCAACATCTTGATACTGCAAAACTTATAAACATCACAATACTAATGAGGTTCCCTTAGAGTGTTATAAATACGTTTCTAAATAAACAGCTTCTAAATAAACTCCTTGGCAATTTTATACCCCAGAAAGAGCATAGACTTCAGAGTGCTGTAATTCTGTGCTGTGCTGGAGCATGAGTGCCCCAAACTGCATCACCTGAAGCAAACTTGGCTGTGGGTGTCAAGAACTGGGGAAGGTTTGGGTCTTTCCCTTACTTGCAAGTCAACTAGTTAGCCTGCAGCAGACATGAGACCCCTGGGTCAGAGGCAAAGGACTTTATTCCTCACAGCAATAGCAGTGGCTCTTGTATGAGCAGTGTCTGTATCCGTTCCCCAAGCCCCATTCCCAGGGGGTGATGTGGAGACGACCAGGTAGCACCTGCCCTCACAGCAGGTTGCGCTGCTGCGTGTATTTGGGAACCCACATCTCTTATAATGGGCAGCAAGCCTATCACCTCTATCTCCAGAGCGAGCCGTTATCTGTGTTTTTCAAGGCTGTCAGCAAACCCGCTCTTTGCTCTCTATCCTCAAAGGTTGTTCACTATACCAACATCCTTGAAAACAGTCCACAACAAAGGCATGTGTGCCTCTGTTCTATTGAAGAGACCCATGAAAATTGTCTCCAAAAAGTTGGGTTCTACTTCTGCTGATGTTTTGGGTTAATCAACAAGAATCAGAACCAATAAATGGCAGCAAATTCAAATAAATCAAAATATTTACTGTGTGCTCCTTGGTAGGGGAGTCTAGGATGGTCATAAAATAAATTAACAAATTAAAAGGGCTCTTTGAAGGCACGAGAAAAGCTGAAGTTAGGTCTATTCAGTCATGTGAAGACGAAGGGAAAGAGAGGTAAGCAAGGGCCAGATCACGTACGGCAGGAGTTTGGATTTCATTTTAGTGTGGTGAGAAGTCACTTGGAAATATAGCTGTTCAAAGGGGCATCTCCTCATTCTAGGATCCAAGACTTGGATCATCCATGTGAGCAATGGGAACATTAAGCTAAAGTCAGTTAAAAAACCTAGTTTCCCGGGGCCCCCGGGTGGCTCAGTTAGTTAAGCGACTGACTCTTGATCTCAGTTCAGGTCTTGACCTCAGGGTCATGAGTGGGTGTGGAGCCCACTTAGACAAAAACCAAAAAAAAAAAAAACCTAGTTTCCAGTGAGTCCTCATAGAGAGGAAAAAACTGTGGCCTCTGCCTGAAAGCAGATGGCGTCCCCTGCACTTGCAGAATGGGCATTCAGAAAATAACTAGAACAGAAGGAGTTGAACTGACCTCAAATCCTCAACTCCTGGACCATGGGCTTTCTACTAATTGATCTTGTCTGGGTTATGGAGCTTGCACAATGCTAGGGGACTGGCCCTTTTGTTTCATCAAAGGGCAGCTCTGTAGCCTAATAGATGAGACCATCGGGTTCCTCTCTCCACCTGACCAGTTACTCAACCTCTCTAGGTCTGTTCAGTGTTCTGGGAAGTGGGGATAACCATGACACTTTGTATCATTGGGTTGTAACAAGGGTCATGGCAGCATGTGAACAGTTCAGCACAGTGCCTGGCCCAATGTAGGGTTCAACCCGTATTTTCAGGAAGGTCAAGAGATGCGGTGGCCCAGAGATCAAGGTTGTTGGAGAGCAAAGTCTGCAAAAGGACAAAGCCCAGATTCTGAAGGCCTCCCGGGAGGGTAGGACAGCTTCACCTGTGATTTCTAGCAGGTTTGCCAGGGCTGGTGACTGGTAATAGAAAGTAGTAAAGAAATAAAAGGTGATAGGGAGCAGAGTGCTGTAAAAAAATGGACTTTGGACCCAGACAGACCTCAGGGTGAAGGCTGATGTATTGCCTGCCTCTGATGACCCCAGGTGGGCAAGTTGCATTTCCCAAACCTCATTTCCTCACTTATAAAATGGAGGAAACAATTGATAAAATGGGCGAATTCTACTGGAATTGTGAGGATTAAATGAGTTAATAAGAAGCAGCTGACACAGGGTAGCTATCCAGTAAGTAGTAAGTCTTCTGAGAGCTTTTTTTGTTTTTTTGGTAAAGATTTGCCTCTACACACAGAATTAGAGCTGCAGAAGTTTCTAGACCATCACCTTCACTTCACAGATGGGGAAACCTGAGGTCTCAGGGGGCCAGGCTGAGGGGTCCTTTCGAGCCTCCTGGCTATTACTTTGCCCCACCTCCCAGGGGCCCCTGTGACCCAGCCTCCCTGAGTGAAGGGAGGCAATCTGAGATCTCCAGCCAGGGAAGGAGGTGGGGAAACCTAAACCAGCTGGGAGTTCTGTCAGCTCTCCAGCAGGGCCTACGTCAATTGGTTTAATGGACTCTTTTGTGCAGCCCCAGCCAGGGTGCAGGAGGGGACAGTATTTATTTGCTTTTTCCTTTCACTACCTGGGCTTCACAAATGCTCATCCTTATATTGACTTTGAGGCCCTCACTGTCAGGAAATCTATGCTTGCCTATTCCTGTTGCTGTAACAACGAGGTCCTGAAGAGTGCCAGATGCATAATGTCCTGCCTTGTTCCTTAAAGCCCAGTGGAAAAAAAAAATGTGACCACTCAGATCTTATACTTTCTCCAAGAAAAAAAAAAAAAACCCACTGTAGTTAAGATAGTTTTTTAAAAAATCACAAAAAATTGGGGCGCCTGGCTGGCTCAGTCAGTGGAGCATGTGACTCTTGATCTCGGGGTTGTAAGTTCGAGCCCCACATTGGGTGTAGAGAGTACTTTAAAAAATGAAATCTTCAAAAAAAAAACCACCACAAAAAATTTATTTGGAAGCTGCTGAGCAAGGTGCTTCCCACCCTGGCCTTTTGCTTCATGTCTCAGCCTGGCTGCTCTCTACCATGGCCTTTAGTCTTGCAATACTTATCAAGATGGCAAAGGACATCTGGAAACCTGACAATTCTTCCTAACCGCCGCCACCCCCACCCAGTACCAAGTACCCAAGTTCAGCGGCAAGAGCTCAATTCTTCACCAAACGAATACCTCACTTTCCTGGGCCCCAAATTTAACAACCTACTGGGGATTGAACACCCCAAATACATTTTCACATAACTATTTTGTGCTTTCCACTAACTCTTATTCTATCGGGGCGGGGGATGGGGCAGGAGAAGTTTGCATTATTACTTAGAGGAGGAAACCAAACTGGGTAGAGGAGCCCCAATTTTTTTTTTCTGTGTTTAGAAAATGATTTTGGTTGGCATGTTTAGCCATCAAGAGGAGCTCCAGGAATTATCTACAAATTGGAGCCTTTTAAATTCTGGAAGACTCTTGAAGATAACCCTAATACAATGATGTCTGATTTTATATTCATAGTCTGTTTTCATCCTGTAACTTCCCTTTAGGGAGTTTAAGAAAGTGTGAACTCAAAGGGAACAGAAAATGGACACATATTCTAAGAAAGTTGCCCAAAACAAAACGAAGATGAAGGAAACGTCCTCTAAAGGTAGGTGTGAAGGCGCCAGAGAGTTTGCGTCCCGGCATAGCCCGGTCGCAAAGACGACCTCCTCACAACCCAGCTTTGATTCCGGCGACATCACCAACCACGCAGAGACAGGCACAGCACCAGTCGGTCTGAAATTACCATCAGGACTCTGGAGTTAAGGCCTATCTCCTTCCATTTTCCATCATACCTACCTTCCTGCCTTCCTTCATGGAAAATGTTTCAATCACCTCTGCTGTCTCCGGTGGGGGAAACCAGAGAAGTCACAACGCTCGTGTGGTTTAGTGACGGGAACAAGACATACAAACATCTAACAAAGAACAAAAATGAGGGTTGCTGGCCAAATTGTGTCCCTACTGCCCGCCCAAAGGGGACATAGCATGAGGTCAGTCACTACACAGCTGGGAAGACCTTCCAGAAAGGGCACTCTTTGGATGGGGGCCTCTGAGGAAGTGGATTGGCAGAGAGGTGGCCTTCCTGATAGGGAATGCAATGAGGTATATAGGGGCAGGAATTATCAACTGGGAGTTAGGAGAACTTGGGGTGCGTCTAAGCTGTCTTGAAGTGGGATCTCTATTTGGGGGGCAGGGTGGCCCAGGCTCCTCAAAGCCATCTGCCAATGCTAACAATCTGATTAGTCTATGATTCTGGGATGGGTCAGGAATACAGAGAAGGTAGGAATGAACCTCAGCTGCCAGCCAGCAAGGAAGTGGGGAACTCAGTCCTATAAATGCAAGGGAGTGAATTCTGCCAACAACCGGAATGAACAAGGAAATGGATTTTCTCCTAGAGCCTCCAGAAAGGTATGTAGCCTGCCAGCACCTTGATTTTAATCCCGTGAGATCCTACCTGACTTCTGACCTACAGAACCACGAGACAATAAATTGGTGGTGTTTTTAGCCACTGAGTGTGTGGTTGTTTCAGCAGCGGGAGGGAAAAGAGACACTACCTGTGACAGGCTTTGGCCCCTCCTCTGGCCATGCCCCTCAGGGGTGAGGCGTCTAAGGGGCCATGGAGAAGTGCCCACCTGGAGCCCCGTTTTGGGCCGCACTTCAGCGAGCGGGACCTTGGAATCCCTGTTCAACAGCCCTGGGACCAGTCCTGAGGCTTTGTGCACCTCCTCCCCTTCCTGCCCTCCAGCAGGCGGACAGAACCTCGGGAGAACACGGGCTTAGGCAGGTGTTTGGGAGCGCGGTGAGTCCAGAACTGGGATTCTGGGCTACGGTGTCCGCATAGGCACATGTGGGCCCCTTGATGAGAGGCAGAGTGGGGTGGGGGATGGGTGGGGAGAGAAAGAGGTCAGGAGGAGTGCTAAAGGTCAAGCTGGCTGGCTCTGTACTGCTGTGTGCCGGTGTGGGACTCCGGGAAGTCTGCAGATTTTAAATTCGGACCTGGTATTCCAGGTCTTTCTGAGGGCATATTTTCCACATAGGATAGCAGAACATATTTTTGCTAATAGTCTGTTAGCTTGATTTATACTTCTAAATACTTAGACATATGTCTGCGGCCTCCATCTGGGCTCTCAGTCTGGCCCTACAACGATGGGGGCAGGCCTATTGTTGACTTCCTACCTATAGTCACACCCTGCCCCCCATCCCAGGAGTCTCCCCATCACCTTGTTTTATTTTCTCCAGAACATCTAATGTTGTCTGCAATTATTTATGTGCTTGCTTGTATCATCACCGCCTTTCCCCATTAAAATGTAAACTCCAGAGAACAGGTCTGTCTTGCTCAATGCTGTTTAGCCAGCGCCCAGATGAAGTAGGTGTTTAATATTTGTTGGACGAGTGGATGGACAAGGGCACTGAGGAGGAAGAGCCTTGCAGCTGAGCAGAGGTGTTTCACTTTGCATGGGGAATTGGGAAACGTGGGTCTTTGTGTAAGCTCTGCCACCAAGCCCTCCCCCCTCTGGAGAATTGGAATAGGAGTCCCTGAGGCCTCTTTAAGTTTTACATTTCTAAGAGATTCTCGGAAAGGGGGAAACCCTAGTGGTTCCTGGCCAAGAGGCTCCTATTGCTCACTTTATTAATTATCTATGGGTGTCTCTCAAGTTACCCCAAACTTAGCAGCTTGGAACAACACACATAGATTATTAAACAGTTTTTGTGGGTCAGGAATCTGGGAGTGGCTTACCTGGGTTGTTCTGATTCAGGATCTCTTGGGAGGCTGCAGTCAGCTGTGGGCCTGGTCTGCAGTCACCTGACGGCTCACTCACAAAGCTGTTGGCTGGAGGCGTCAGTTCCTTGCTGGCTGTTGGTTATAGGCCTTGATGGCTCAGCAGGTGGACTTCTCCAGAGGGTCACTTGAGTGTTCTCATGCCAAAGTGACTGGACCCCCGAGAGCAAGTGATGCAAAGGAGAGGACAAGAAGGAAAACAATTGCCTTTTTTTTTTTTTTTTAAGATTTATTTATTTGAGAGAGAGAGCGGGTCAGGGGGGCAGGGAGCAGAAGGAGAGGGAGAGAGAATGTCAAGCAGACTCCACGCTGACTGTGGAGCCTGATGCGGGGCTTGATCTCACAACCCTGAGATCATGACCTGAGCCAAAACCAAGAGTCGGTCGCCTAACCGACTGAGCCACCCAGGCGCCCCCAAATGCCTTTCCCCACCCTGTGTTGGACATGACACACCATCGCTTTTGTCTTATTTGTTAGAAATGAGTCACCAAGTCCAACCCACACTGAAGGGCTGCAGGATTAAGCGCCACTCTTTGAAAGAAAGTATATTTGTAGATATGGTTTTAAGCCATCACACTGATAGACAGGTCTCTCTTCCTTGCAAAGGCTAACCTTCCTCCCTGCTCTTTTCCCCGTCACCTCTTGCTTGTCTTGGGTCTTTGAGTCTCTCAACCATTTTCTCTCTACATTGCTTCTCCTATTTTCTCTGGCCACAGAAGTACACAGATCTGTAGCATTCTTAGAAGTCCCTTTCACTCCTCGTTCTGTGATCTGTCCCTTCAATGGGCCCTCCTCCTCTGCTCTCTTGATCTCACTCCTCTGCTGGCTTTCCCGCCTTCCCCTCTCCCAACATGGACATTCCCTGATGCCCTTTTGTTTCTCTGTATCCTCTTGCCCCTCAACAGCTCATTGGCTCCCATGATTTTAACCATCCCCTATAGGAAGATGATATCCCAAAACATACTACTCTCTCCGGTTCCATTCCCAAATTTCCTCCTGTCTGCTTCATTTCTCCATCTGGACATCTCACCAACCATTCAGCTTGCCCTGTCTACATTTAGCACTCCCTCCCGCCATCTGCTCATCCTCCCCCAATCACCTACAGTCAAAACCAGAGGTACTCTGACCTCTCCCTCTCTCTCATCTCACACGCAGCATCACTAACTGAGTATGAGAACCTATGAATCGATCTGTCTCCAGAGTACCCAGTCCAGTCCTTCCTGCTCAGCATGCTCAGACCATGCTAGTACACCAGGGGCTCTGAGTATGTTACCCTCCCTGCTCAGAAACTTTCAAGGGCTCCTCTTGGTTACAGACAGAGGAGTGGACTCTTCCTCTGGCCTCACAGTATGTGAGGTTATGGGCTTTGATGTTTCACCTGCAATAGGCTTGAAATCCCAAGACCTGAGATGAAATCTTACATGTGTCACTACTGATGCGATGCTGGGCAAGTTGCTTCACCTCTCTGAGCCTGTGTTTTCTTATCTCCTGAAGTGAAACAGCATTATTTCCAATCAAGTGTCTTGAAGATTAAATAAAATAATATATATAAAGTACTTACCCTTGTTCACCTTAAATCTCAGGCTACATTGTAGCTGCTCTCAGCCCATATAAAGGTGCTTAGCAAAAAGTGCCTGCCTCAAAGCAGGTGCTCAGCAAATCAGTGCTTTCCCAAGGTGTCACTTGAGTGTGTACTGCTGGTGTTACTTTTATTTTAAAATGATTTGTTCCGGTTGCCTTTCATTTATAACAAGTGACGGGACTCCCAAGTGTATCTGTTAATGCATTTACTCTAGATGCGAACTTGGCGAACATTCTCTGTAAAGGGCTAGAGAGTGAATATTTTGGACTTGGCGGGTCACACATGGTCTGTGTCACAGCTATTCAACTCTGCTGTGTTATAGCACAAAAGGAGCCATAGACCACGTGTGACTAAATGGGTATGACTGTGAAAAAAACTTTATCAGTGGGCACTAAAATTTGGATTTCATACAGTTTTCGCATGTCACCTAATATTCTTTTGATTTTTTTTCCCCAACCATTTAAAAATTTAAAGACTATTCTTAGCTGGTGGGCTATATAGAAACAGATGGTGGGGTGGGTTTGGTCTGTGGGGTAGATTTGGTATCGTTATTTGGCTATTTATCTTACTTAAAATCAAGGTTCTTGAGTTCTGGGACCTTATCTAGCTAGGATCCTACAGGGCCTGGTGCATAGCAGGCCCTCATTTGCTGACCCCGATACAGAGTGTTCATTAAATTTACACAGGGGCACCTGGCTGGCTCAGTCGGTAAAGCATGCAACTCTTGATCTTGGGGTTGTGAGTTTGAGCCCCATGTTGGGTGTAGACATTACTTAAAATAAAATCTTAAAAAAATTTACATAACAGTGAATTGATTTAAGAATAATGTGAAGTAGAGAAGAATACAGATGATATGTGGATCTGGAGAATATTCTGACAGTGGTACAAGTTGGGGCTTATAAACACATCAATAGGTGTTTATTGTCCATAAAGCTGAACAATCTGGTTCAGCCTAACGGTCCAGCTGGACCTCTTCGAGGCCCAGCCAAACTGGGCTTCTGTTTCCCCACGCACACCCTGCACATTTCCCAGCCCTTTGGTCTGGAATAACCCCTCTGAGTTGTTTTTACTGACAGTACTTCTGACACCAAATGTGTGGGATTTTTCCAGACTAACAACCAGTTCAACTCTCCAGACACCTACTGGATGTCTTACGGTTCATTCAATTCTGACATGAAGTACCTGGAGCCAACATTAGACTCCATAGGTTTAAGGGCTCAGTCCCACAAGAATGCCCTCATTTCAGATACTGGTTGCAAGGAATGGGGGCCAAGGTACCCACACTTCTATCTGACTCGGCTGCAAAGTAGGGGGTTCCCACAACCCCTCCTTTCAGGTTCAACAACTTGCTCAAATTTGTTGAACCTGAAAGGAGGAGTTGCTTGACCCTCCTTTGAGGTTATGGGCTTTGATGTTTCACCTGCAATAGGCTTGAAATCCCAAGACCTGAGATGAAATCTTACATGTGTCACTACTGATGTGACCCTGGGCAAGTTGCTTCACCTCTCTGAGCCTGTGTTTCTGTGAGACCAGCAATGCCCAAATCATGACCACCCTGATCATGGAACTCAGGAAAGTGCTGTACTTATCACTCCCAGCTTATTAGAAAGGATACAAAAGAATAACCAGATGGAGCGGTATGTAGGGTGAGGAATGGAAGGGTCTAGAGCACAGGAACTTCTGTCAGGGACAAAGATTATATATATATATAATATAGTATATATATATACACTATATATAATATGTATAATATAATATATAATATATAATAATATAATAATATAATATATATATTATTATATATATATATAGTCTTTTTATATCATGATATCACACCTTCCCATTATGCTCATTAAAATCACGTCCTTGAAGGGCCACGTTAAATACCAACCCTGTCAAAACCTGCGAGCGATTCCTCCCTACCCCCACAAATGCTATTTTCCCTTCTCTGTTCCTTCTCTTCATGCCCTTTTCTCTCAGCAATAGCTTGTTGGCACCTCCATTATTGTATTATAGTTATTTGGCTATTTATCTTACTTAAAATCAAGGTTCTTGAGGTCTGGGACCTTATCTAGCTAGGATCCCACAGGGCCTGGCGCATAGCAGGCCCTCAGAAAGCATTTCTTGAATTTTGTTTCCTTGAATTGAAAATAGGCTTTGACGTTATTCTGGCCCCTGCATAACTGACGTAATGGAGTGCAAGAGATCAGCTAGTCTAAAATGTAGTAAATGGAGCAGGCCTGGTGGGAGGCTTAGGAGGGGAAAGGCCTGGGGGGCCCGGGGCCGGCAGAGAGTCTGGTTTGGTCTGGAAGGTGGCATGGCTCGTCTGTATTCGTGACACCTTTGGCAGGAAGCGGGCCTGAACAGAGACAAAAGTAGGGCTTCTCAGAGCTTCCCACGCATCCGAGAGGCTGAGCAAAGAGCACAGTGAAATTCAGCTGCTGGTTCCCTCTGGGCCTCAAGAGAGGTCTGAGAAGGGCCTCATGATACGCATCGTGCCCCAGTTCCACGGAGTGAATCAGGCTCTGAAGCAATTGGCAATCGGCCTTAATCACGAGCCACATCTTGCAGGTTCTGGACAGACGAGCTTTGTCATTTCTCTGAGGGAATCTCTGCCATTTGTCTCCCAGGCTCCGAGCAGCAACCCCCCCACCCCCTGCCCCATCTAGCCCTGATGAGATGGCAATTTAAACCGCTCCGATTAGCAGGTTTCATTAGGTAAGAAGGACCGATTAAGCAACAGTGGCCCAAATAACCTTTGTGGTACAGACACTTTTTCGAAGCCAGTGGAAGTCTTGCCAAATTAAAGAATGTCAGGATGAGATACTATGAATATCAGTTTCCTTCTCTTTGGCAGTGGAGAGGATTAATTAAATGCTTGTGAAGTGCTTTGAAAGTTTAAGCTGTTAAGAATTATTGTTCTGTGTAATAGGGAAAAAATAGAATTCTTGGCTCATTAAAGCGGTAATGTTGTAAGCCTGGGTGCTCTTCTCTGGGTATCTTTGAGAGCTACATTTTTATTAAAAGAAAGAAAGAGGAGAAATGTGTCTATGAATACACATTACACGTGCTGGAAAGTCAGCTGGGTTTATCAGTGTTTCTGTTGACTAGGAGATGAACTGCAAGAAGCTGTTTCTTATTGACTACCAAAGAGACAGTTACGAAGAAGCAATTGTTCAAATGTGTGGGGACAGCCTCCCTAAAATATTAGCAGACAGGCATTTGCTTTCTCTCGAGGGACGAAAAGGCTGTGAGATTCTGTGCATGCAAACACGCAGCTCAGTGAGCTTTGATGGTCTCTTCCATCTTAACATGACTAAACTAGGCAGACATCCCTCTGCCTTCACTCTGTTGGCAGATTGGCCCAGGGACGTTTTTTGCTTTGTTTCCAGATGTTCTGTGATATCTGAAAGGGCGCCATCCTCCGTGGGCTCTCACTTCTCTTTCCATCTTTATTGACTGAGGGCTTACACTTCCTTTCATGTCTGTACGAGCTTCCTAGGGCTGCTGTAGCAAATGACTGTAAAGTCAATGGCTTCAAACAACACAAATGGATCTTCTTACAGTTCTGGAGGTCAGAAGTCTAAAATCAGTCTCACTGGGCTCACGCCAAGGTGTCGGCAAGGCTGGTTCCTTCTGGAGGCTCCAGGGGAGAATCTGTTTCCCTGCCTTTTCAGCTTTCTGGAGGCCGCCTGCGTTTCCTGGCTCCAGGCTCTTTCCCAGCACTACCCTGATCTCTGCTTCTGTCCTCACGTGTCCTTCTCTCTGACTCTCCTGCTTGCCTCTTTCCTGTTTAAAAGACCCTTGTGATTATATTGGATCCACTGGGACAGTCCAGGATGATCTCCTCTCAAGATCCTCAACTCAACCCCCATCTGCAGAGTCCTTTTTGTCCTGTAAGGGGACACGGTCACAGTTCTGGAGATTAGCTTATGGGTGTTTGCGGGGCTGTTATTCTGTCTGCCGCCGTGCCCATCCCCCAGCCCCTTCCTGTTGTTTTCTGTCTACCCCAGCCAAGCCCTGTCCTAAATGTTTCACGTGGATTCACTCATTTAATCTTCACAACCACCCTCGAACAGAGGTCTGTTATTATAGATGAGCAAACTAAGGCAAAAAGGTTAAATTACTTGCCTAGTGTCTCTAACTTAGTACCATCTAGAACTCACAGATTTTGTCCTTAAAGACTTTTCATTGTCTTTATTGCTTTTAATTATAAACGCAACACAATATAGGTGAATAAAGGGGACACCTGGGTGGCTCAGTCAGTTAAGCATCCGACTCTAGATTTTGGCTCAGGTCATGATCTTAGGGTGCTGAGATTGAGCCCCATGTCGGGCTCCACTCTCAGCACAGTCTGCTTGTCCCTCTCCCTCCTCCTCAGCTCCTCCTCCAGCTCATGCATTCTCTCTCTCCCCCTCTCAAATAAATAAATAAATAAAATATTTTAAAAAATAATAATTCAAATGAAAGTCAGTCTCCCTCTCCTCCACAACATCTTCCTCTGGATCCCCCGCTCCTAGTGGCCCTCTGCAATTTTAGTGCTTCTAGTAGTCACCACTATACCCTACATGTTATACACATGCCTTAATTTTTTAACTAACATATAGTTGTACGTAGTTGTCTAGATAACATATACTTTTATTAATTCTAAAATTATTAAAATGAGAATCCTGAATTTAAAAAGAATTCATGGGTAAACCCCTAGAGATCAGCTAACTTAGTTGAAACACACAGGCACAGAGCAAAGAGCAAAGGTTTTGGAGCTCCGAGGACCTGGATGCTAACTTTCACTCCACCACTTATTAGTGCATGCCCTGGAAAAAACTACTTACCCTCTCCTGAATTTCAGTTCCCTCATCCTGAAAACCTTCATACATACTCTTAGTTGTAAATGAAGTAACCTGTACTTTAAGCAAGTTAGGAGTTCAATAAATGCTAGTTCTTCCAAGAAAGAAGGAAAAGATATCTGCTAACAATGAGTGAAAACATGGACCAAAAAAATGGTAAATAGATTCTGTTGGCAGCCAGAGTTTTTCTTTTTTTTTTTTTTAAGGTTTTATTTATTTATTCGAGAGAGAGAGCGAGAGAGAGCACGAGCAGGGTGGAGGGGAGGGGAGGGGTAGAGGGAGAAGCAGACTCCCCTCTGAGCAGGGAGCCCGATTTAGGACTCCATCCCAGGGCACTGGGATCATGACCTGAGCCGAAGGCAGATACTCAACCGACTGAGCCACTCAGGCCCCGGCAGCCAGAGTTTTTATGGACATCATCCTTGTCTCATATTTCTTCGCTTAATGAAAATTTTGAGGGCTCTCTCTGTGCCAGGCACTGTGCTAGGTCTTCATGGGGACACAGTGGTGAATGTGTCATGCCCCTGCCTTCCAAAGGCGTATTGTACTCCTTAGCACGTAACAGGAGCTCAACATATAATTTTTATTTTTATTTTTTATTTTTTATTTATTTATTTTTTTAAAAGATTTTATTTCTTTATTTGACAGAGAGAGAGAGCACAAACAGGGGGAGTGGCAGGCAGAGGCAGAGAGAGAAGCAGGCTCCCCGCAGAGCAAAGGAAGCCTGATGTGGGACTCGATCCCAGGACCCCAGGATCATGACCTGAGCCGAAGGCAGTCGCTTAACCAACTGAGCCACCCAGGCGCCCCTCAACATATAATTTTTAAAGAGGCTAAATCCTGATGACTATAAAGAAAAGATTTGGATCCTTGGAAATGATTGTGTATTGCGAGGTGGGGGGTATGGAGAAGAGGCAAGGGTGGGCAGGGATTAGAGCCAAAGCACTGGGACTATACTAGTATACTAATTGCATTTCATTGATTTAAGGCTGACATTTGGAAAGTAATTGTTGTTAATATCACCTACTCCCACAGACCACCAGGTGCATTCGAGCCTATATGATTTTTCTAGCTTCTTGCAAAATTTAGTGTCTAGCATGTCATCTTTTTCCTGAAGAAATAGATTAAATTCAAGGAGAAAACAGTGGTGGGCAAATGCATTTTCTGACCATTTCAGCTTTTGGGAACTTTCTACAGTTAGTCCCAGTCACCTTTTTGGATGTTCATGCTGTGTCTCCAATTTTTTCTCCACCATGTTTGGCAGAATTTGTTTTGGATGCTGTTTAAGACGTTCACTATCCAGACAGTGAATGACTGGCAACAGCTGTGTCTGATAAAGAAAACATTGTTTCTGCTCTGCTTCAGGCATGTCTGACATGTTGGGGACCTGCTTTCCTTTGCAAAGCTGATAGGAATCTATTTGGGGAGGGAGGAGTGCCTCCCGGTTTCAGGCCAAGAAATGTTCTCGGTTTGGCTAGCAGCAGAGCTAAGCTTGGAAGGAAATGCTAACGTCTTCAGAGCTATCCACCTAAGCTGAATGGTAAATGGGTATTGACGGTCTAACATAAGAGCTGTTAGTGGTAGTTTCCTGGGCAGGAGATATCTATGATTACCTGGAAACAAACAGCCCATCAGCGATCCAGAAGTGATGGGTTTGGTCTTGTGAACCGGTCTGTTGTAAAACGACTATACTGACGTTAGACACTTGAAAACATCTTTACTGTCTTAAACTAGTTTTGCCCACTTTGACAATGTTATCTGGGATTGTGTATATTCCATGCAAAGGAAAATTTGCTTTGACTATTTAGAGGACAGTCTGTGTTCCTTGAATGACACACATTCATCAAATGAGTCAGTGAATTAGTAGAGGCTTGATGGAAGAGAAATTTGAAATATGGGCCTTCCAAAAATTCAGGGATTGCAGAGACCTATTCAGAAATCTACTAATTAGAGCAGCAGTAGGACAAGGACTAAACAAAGGCAGGATTTGTGCTTTGGGAAAAGGGCACTGGTAACTGGGGGAAGGGAAGGCTATGCTAAGTGAGGCTAAAGCTTTGTGCTTTTGGGAGCGTTTGGAAAGTTACTATAGCATTGTATGGTACTGGAGGGATGATATGGAGTATATCTGCTATATATAAATATATATATCTGTATATCTGATATATATAATATATAACAATATAAAATATATGTAATTTGAATATATATAATTTGAGTTCATGTTTCTTCTTTCTTTCTTTCTTCTTTTTTTTTTAGAGAGGGAGAGAGAGAGAGAGGAGGGGAGGAGGGAGAGTGAGAATCTTAAGCGGGCTCCTCGCTGTGCGTGTGGGGCTCAATCTCACAACCCTGAGATGGTGACCTGAGCTGAAATCAAGAGTCAGACGCTTAACCGACTGAGCCCACCCAGGTGCCCCTTGAATTCGTGTTTTGTTTTTTTTTTTAATTTTTAAAAAATTTTTATTTTTTAGAGAGAGAGCCAGGGGTGGGGAGGGGCAGAGAGAGAGACAGGGAGAGAGAGAATCTCAAGCAGGCTCTATGCTCAGCACAGAGCCCAAAGTGGGGCTTGATTCCACAACCCCAAGATCACAACCTGAGCTGAAGTCACTCAACCAACTGAGCTACCCAGGCGCCCCTGAGTTCATGTTTTTTTTTTTTTAAAGATTTTATTTATTTGACAGAGAGAGATAAAAAGGGAATACAAGCATGGGGGAGCTGGAGAAAGAGAAGCAGGCTCCCCGCTGAGCAGGGAGCCGGATGTGGGGCTGGATCCCAGGACGCTGGGATCATGACCCCAGCCGAAGGCAGATGCTTAACGACTGAGCCACCCAGGCGCCCCTGAATTTGTGTTTCTTAAATTAAGTACACTGGTGTGCCCAGAGATCTGGCTAGACAGGTGTGTCTGAGTGCTTTTAATTCATGGAACAGTTTAAAAATAGCCACGTAAAAGAGTGTGCAGTGAGGAAGAGTGTGTGTGCATGTGTATATTTTTAGAGAATTCCCATGTGAAGGAAATAATGATATCTAATTTTGAACGTGGTTTAATTGTTAAAAATCATGTACCAATAGAGTAAGTCAAAACACATTCTACTTATTCTACCTGCTCCTACTTCATCTCTTGGGTAGACTCTCGCCAGGCACCATGAAAAGACTAATTGTCATTGTTATCTGACCTATATTAAGTATCAAGTTGCTATGAATTCATACAAGATCCCAAAGTATAGATGTGTCGTCAGTGTCTGATTTATTCGTAAGTAGGAAAGAGGAAAATCAAGTTGCTTACTTTCACCAGAGCACTTACAAGGGGTCAGCTACGGGACTAGCACTTTATGTCCCATTGGAGTAGATGGAATTGTCATTTGATGTGATTTGAGGGGGATAGGAAGGCTCCCTACCCTGAAATATTTTCCCCACATGGCCTGAAAATATCCAGCACTCATCCCGAAATATCATCAAGTAGAGCACTACTGGGGGTGGCTTTACAGTTTATCAAACACTTTTCTACAGATTAACTGTCCCGGAAGTAGAGCTGTCTTTCTATTCAGAAACAGATGCCTAATTACTTCACAATTGGGCTATTTTCCTTCAAAGGTTTCACATTTATAGTAGTGATGTGCGTGCCCCACCTATCCTCCATTCATACCTCCAGTAGGAAAGAACTAAATCAGATTGAACCCTTCCTAAATCTGGTTAAGATTAGTGGAGATGAAATCAATCAAATGAGATTAGTTTTGCATAAGCAGGAAGCAGGAGAAGGAAGAAGTAATTTTGACTCTTCTAGCTGAGAGTGGGCGCCAACCAAGTCAAGGAAGACAAGTGTGAAAATTCCAGGTGCAGAAGTTGCTTCTGAGCAGCTGACGTAAAATTTTCAACACTTCGAGATTGGTGTGTGGTGTCTCCAGGGAACACTTTGTCCTGGGAACCTCTGCAGCTTAAAAGAATCTACCAGTTAATAAGGTGACTTCCCTCCTGTCAGCAGTGGGCCAGGTGAGACTCTGTTATTTTCAGATGGACAAAATGCTGTTGGATAAAAGAAGGGACAGGGATATGAGGGAGCCAAAAATTTGATTCTGGCAAAGCAGGGTATTTGGAACTTTGTCATATTGGCAAGTTTTCTTTGGTTAATGCCCATTGTACTGTTTGCAGAGGCCAAGAGGTTCTGGGGAGCAATAGTTCAGTGCTTCTCTTCCCCCTTAGATCCAGAAATTGATCCCTTGTATCCTTTACAATCCCATATGAGGCCACGTGACTATTCCTAATGCATCACCTGTGAACATGGAAAAGTTACCTCCAAACTGGAGGGAAACTGAACTTTGTTGACCTTATAACTCCCCCAACCTCCAAAAATATGTGAGAGGAAACTGCAGTTTAAATAATGTAATTATTTAATTAATTAAATAATAATGTAATTATTTAATTAATTATTACAGTAGGAATACTGTAAAATTATATTTTGTGCAAGTACTGGTGGGCATTTATATGTACATACCTGGTATGGGATTGTATAAACACATAATGTAGACCATAATTTATGGGCAATTCAAAGGATTTTTAAGGGTTATTTTGATTACACTTACATTTTTCTTTATGGGTAAAGTTTAGAACTTAACCCTGGAAAGATGTGATGCCTCGGCTCTTTGTTCTTCTTCACATCCTATCCTCCCTAAATCTAATTGATTTCACTCCAGATCCAACTGCCTGTCCGATACCCTCCTCAACACGCTCTTTGCCACCGTTTGGTTCAGGCCGTCACTTCTTGCCTAGACAGAAGTGTGCTCCCTGGTCAGCCTTCACTCATTTTGGCCAATCTCCTCAGCCAAGCCCTACATCCCTATCACATTCAGTCTTGGACATTCTCTTTTGTGATTGTGCCTTCATATATTTTACCACAGCTTGGAAAGCCTTTCCATCTTCCTCTGGACAACTCTTACCCATAAGCCAAGGCCCGGTTCCGACTTTATCCCTCAGTGAATCCTTTCTTGGCCTCACCAGTCTGAGAAGTATTGTTCATTACATAATTTGGATACCTTGGCCCACCAAGCCCATCTCTGTCTGTACCTCATCGACTTCATCATTGTCTGTACCATATTCCTGTGCCTTGTGCCCCATCGGTCCCTTTCCTGTTCCCCCAAGGGAAAAAACCCACAGTAGAGACTGGTTTTCAGTTCCTGCAACAGGGCAGCCTTCTTACCGTGCAAGGCTTTCCTCTGAAATGCTTTTCCTTTTACTCAAGTCTTCCACTTACCCCACAACCTGGTTAATTTCTTCTAAAACTTTGGTTCTTACTCAGTCACCTATCCTATATTATCTATCTGGCCAGTTAAATACCTTCTTGGCATCAGGCACCTTTTTCTTTCTTTTGTAACATTTTTCACAGTGGTAGTTATATATTTGTGAGGTTGATTAATGTTTGTGTACCCCATTGGATACTCTGAACACAGGACTAGTGTCTCTGTATTCTTAGAACCTAGCACTGTGCCTGGCATTGGTGAAATGAATGAAGAATAAATAAGTGAATGTCTCCCTGACTAGGTAAGCTCCATGCGTGTCCAAGCACGGTGTATGACAGAACATATTAGAATTGCTATGTAGGTATTTATTGTCGAAGGAGTGAATGATATAACACCAATAATAACTGTACATAACAAACCGAAGTTCATCTGACTTGGGCTTTGGGGACCAGCATATTAGTAGTGTATTGGTAGTACAGCTTGCAGCTAAGAACAAGTGTGGTCTTTTACTTTCCCAACCTCAAGAAACGCTGGCTCTGCTAATGGTTGCAGAGAAAGACAGCAGGCACAATAAGCAAAATATTAGGCTGAGAAGTAGAGGTATCAACACACAACACTCTACACATTTGTTGAGAAGCCAGAAATTAGCAGCTTGCATCAGTATCTAAAATAACTTTGTCTTTGGCTTTGGAGCTCAAACTTTGTGTTCTCAGTAGAGTGCTTACATTAAAAACTTACCAGCCAAAAAGCTTTCCTATTGGTGAGGAGTTTGGAGATAATGGAAGGACTACTCCCTGGATGGTTTCTAGTATCTCATGTAAAAAGTACCTTTTAAGTTTTCACATAGAATAGTATTTTTATGGAGGCTCTTACATGGAAATCCAGTTTGTAAATGTTCTCAGACACTGGCATTTGCTCAGATATATACGTTGTACCCATCAAAGAACTGTGAATGGTATTTTCCTTTTATTTTTTATTTAAAAAGAAACGCAGAGTCCCACGAGTGAGACTTCCAGATGAGTGAGGACACAGGGGGGAAAGGCGTGCTTTCCATACTACCCATTTGTCAGCTAAAATAAGCCTTTGAAACTCGTCCCGCTTTCGCTGAAGCGCGGCTCAAACCTAAGGGAGGGGCTTGGACTTCTCATTTACGGGTGGGGTCCCGGTCGGTGGCCATCGCAGCCGGTTTCTTTCCCTTTGGGAAAGAGTGGAGTTGGGAAGGGCCGGTGGAGGCGCTGTGTGAAACCAGCAAACCAGACCCGACGGGCCGTAAATAGGAGGCGAGGGCGCAGGACGACCAGTTGGGCGGCGAACAAAGCCCCGCGGGGGGCGCGCGACCAGAGTTCCGTGACGCGGCTGGCAAGCGCCAGCTTCTCCCCGGCAGGGACGGTTGCAGGCAAGAACGTGACGTGCCCGCGTTTGTTGGGCGCGAGCTGTTAGTCACAGCAACGGTAACCGAAGAGCCGAAGCGCCAACCGCCACCCTCGAAGACCCTCACCGCGATGCCCGCGCGGGTCGCCGCCGGCCGGGCGAGCGCCTCTGCGCTTGCGCGCCCGCGGGAAGCCCCGCCCCCTCCGGGCGGCCGGCGCGCGGGGCCGCGCCTCCTCATGGCGGCCGCCGCAGTGTGTGGTATTTAGCGGGGGCGCGCGGCGGGCTCGAGGACGCGCGAAACGGCGGCGGCGGCGGCGGCGGCCAGGGGGGAGCCGGGGCGGCCGTTGCGGGGCGCGCTCTCGATTGGTGGCGGCGGCGGCCCAGGGTGTCCCGTCGGTGCCGGCACAGGGAAGAGGCGGTGGCGCTGCCCGCGGTGGCGGGGGTTGGCGGCGGCGACGGAGCGCGTTTGAGCCAGGACCGGGGTCCGAGGCGCGCTCTCCGCCTACAGGTAAGTGGGGCCCGGCCTGGAGGGAGGAGCCGGCCGCGAGGGGCTCTCCGGGAGGAGGACGCCCAGGCCCGGTAATGGCGGCGGGCGGGAAGGGCGGTGGGGCCGGGGTGCGCCGCCCGGGCCGGGGCGCGGGCAGCCCCCGGCGCCGGGCGCCTTTGTCTCGGCCGGAGCCCGGCCGCCCGGCCGAGCGCCGCCCCCCGCCCCTCCCCTCCCCTCTTCGGCCCTGCCCGCTGCCGCGAGCCGGCTCGCCCCCGCCCCCGGCGCCCCGGGCCCGGCAGGCCCGCGGCGGGGGTCGGCCCTGCGCGCCCGGGCGAGGGCGGGGAAGGGCCTCCCGGCCGCCCGGCCCGGCCCCCGCGCGCCCGGGAGGCGGGCCCGGCCGAGGGAGGTGTCGGGCGCTCCCGGCGCCCGGGTGCCGGCCTTTGTTGTGAAGGGTCCCGGGGTGTGCGGCCAACATGGCGGAGGTCAGCTGAGTGCGGGCAGTGGCCGGCCCTTCGCTCCGGCCCCTCCCCGCGCCGCCCGGGGCCCAGGGGCCGGCCGGGGCGACTTGGCCGTCCTTGGCCTCCTCTGCCTGCCCGCGACCCCGGGAGCGGCTGTCCCCGATGGCGCTGCGTTCATGCTCCCGCTCCCGGCCTGAGCCTTCATTGTGCGGTGGGAAGAATACAGCCTCCTCCCTTGTTTATGTCGTTAGAGAGAAGATTGCGTGAACGGCTTGCCAGGGAAGCCCCAGCTTTTTATTGTAAACCTTGGTTTTCCTAGGCTTCATTTGTCGGGTAGTTTGGGGGCCTTTCTCCAGTCTCTGAGATTATAACTTAGGAATGTGAGTAACCTGGGCCACAGCGTTGCGTAGGTTTTTCTTTCCCCATTCCTGGAAAGATTCAGAATTTGTTTGCTCTGACATCCAGAGAAGTCCCAGTTTGTGTGTTCGGAAAATCACATTGTATAGCTGATTTGTCAAAGTCACAGAAGCCGTGAGCCTGGATATAGGGCAGCGATCGGACTGCCTGTTCCTAGCAGTTGAATATTTACCATTTCCAGATAAGCGGCATGTCAAGGGTAAATTGTTAACTCTTTTCAGCAGTTGAACGTTGGGAGCATGGACTCTGAAGTCCGTCCTGCCCCACCGGTTTGTGACCTTGGGCAAGATGCTTAACCTCTCTGTGCTTCATTTTCCTTATCTGCAAAATGGGTGTAATGACAGTACCTACCTCCTAGGATTGGTGGGAGAACTGATGAGATGATAATAGGTGAAGGGCTTGGAGCAGTGGCAGGCCCATGGTAAGTACTTAATAAATGTTTGCTGCTAGGGCTGTTATTTAGTAAGTAATCTTAGGAGTTTATCTTGGCATGATGAATATGTTGGCAGTGCACAGACCAGAATATGTGAAATCACATTGTACATCGTTAGTGCTTGGGTTTTTTTTTTTTTTTTTTTAACTGCATTTTGTTAGTTGTACAGAATGAAAATAAGAGATTTAGATGATAAATGGACAGGCACTCTTGAGATAATGGCATTTGGAAATTTATATAGTAAGGGATTTGGATAGGTCTTGTGGGGTCTGGAATTTAAAAAATCAAAGTGATTAAATGAAGTTTCCTTTTAGCACTTTTACATTTATGGATCAGTTAGCTTCCAAGGACTTGGCGTTAACTAACCTGGAAAAGTGGAACCGTGAATCCCTTTGAGTGTTAGGTGTCTCTGGTGTTACCACCTCTTTTAGACATAAGGGCAGAGCAAAGTGTAGTGTTGTGATAAATGGTCTGATAATTTTATCAGGGAGTTATTGGCTCAAATTGTGGAGGAGAGGGTATTGATTAGCTTTTAGGAGAACTTTGTGACAAGTAGATTTTTGAGACTTAGAGTGCATTATACAAATTGTGTAATTTTTCATTCTTGAAATTACAGAAACTTGTGCTCTGAAATGGTTAGTTGCAACTCTAAAGTTTGCTTAGCCAAAATCTTTTCTTTAGATATAGAATTGGTGCAAATGCTCCCTGTTGGCATCTTTCCAGCATAATTCAGTAACATTTATTAATATTTTAAACAAGTACAGTATAATTAATAGATATGGAACTTTTCATGGTAAGTATTCCACAAACTACAAATTCAGAAATTTAATTCGCTATAGTTTAATATCTGTTCCCTCTGAGCTTTGGGAAGTTCTTATAAAATTGATGTAGAGCAGTATTCTTTAATATCTAATTGAAGGAATGTTATAATTAGGCTAAAACTAATTGGAGTGGGGCACCTGGGTGGCTCAGTCGTTAAGCGTCTGCCTTTGGCTCAGGTCATGATCCCGGGGTCCTGGGATAGAGCAAGCCCCTTGTCAAGCCCCTCATTGGGCTCCCTGCTCGGCGGGGAGCCTGCTTCTCCCTCTCCCACTCCCCCTACTTGTGTTCCCTCTCTCACTGTGTCTCTCTCTGTCAAATAAATAAAATCTTTAAAAAATAAAATAAAATAAAACTAATTGGAGTTATAAAGAAAATACCTAGCTATGACAGCAATGACATAATGTGAAGACTGGGACTTTATTTTTAGTATATACGGTGTTCTGAAAACAAGTTTTATGTAATGAGAGCAACAGTAAGTTTAGTAACACTGCAAAGTGACCCCTTAAATTGTGTTTTAAAGCTGTTGATTTATTCAGTTTCCAAAGATTGTAGGTTTTTCTTTATATGTTTAAAGAGATGTTACAGACTTTTGGCTGTAATTATGGAATTTCCATACACTGTAAATGTTTAAGTTCTGAATATTTTTCGTATACACCCTCCCTACAAACAAAACCAATATATGAAAACCTCAGACTTCCCATCCCTCTCTGCCTCCCTTCTTCCCCCAAGAAACAACTGGGGATGAATTTTCCTCTTTTATAATAGTAAGATCCTTAATCATTTCTTTTAAATAGTGGTTTTTCTAAAGCATTCTAAATTATTTGGTTTTCCGTGGCTATAATTATTAGATCATCTGATGCATAAGGGCAAGAATTGTGTTTTGTATTCCTATATCCTCAGTGCCTAACACTCAATACATACTTGTTTCCTGACCTACTGCTATCTATAATCCTGATAACACTCTAGACACATGTATTGTCTTGCCTGCAGGTAATTTTTTTAAAATGAATTTATTTTTTAGAGCAGTTTTAGATTCAGTAGGAAAATTGAATAGAAGGTAGAGATTTCCCATATTCACCCTGCCCCCAGTCATGCATAGCTCCCCCATTGTCAGTAGTTCTCCACCAGAGTAGTACATTTGTTACAGTTTGATGTACCTGCATTGACACATCATTATCACCCAAAGTCCATAGTTTACATAATGGTTCAGTCTTGGTGTTCTGCATTAGGAATTCTGACAAATGCATGATGAATGCTATATGTCCACCATTATAGTGTACAGAAGAACAGCTTCATTGCCCTGAAAGTCCTCTGTGCTGCACCTATTCATTCCTCCTTCCCCCAAACGTCTGGCAAGCTCTGATCTTTTTACTGTGTCCATCGTTTTGCCAGTTCCAGAATGTCATATAATTGGAATCATATAGCATGTAGTCTTTTCAGATTGGCTTCTTTCACTTAGTAACATTCATTGAAGGTTCTTCCGTGTCTTTTCATGGCTTGGTAGCTCAGTTCTTTTTAGCGCTAAATAGTATTCACTGTCTGGTTGTACCAGTTTATTTATCCATTCACCTACCAGAGGACAGCATCTTGGTTGCTTCCAAATTTTGGCAATTATGAATGAAGCTGCTGTAAATACCTGTGTGTAGGTTTTTGTGTGGACATGTTTTCGAATCCTCTGGGTAAATACTGAGCAGCATGATTGCTAGATCTTATGGTAAGGGTGTGTTTGGTTTTGTAAGAAACTGCCAAACTGCCTTTTATAGTGACTGTACCGTTTTGCATTTCCACCAGCAATGAATGAGCGTTCCTGTTGCTCCACATGCCCACCAGCATTTGGTGGGGTCAGTGTTCTAGATTTTGGCCATTCCGATAGATAATGTAGTGGTATCTTCTTGTTTTAATTTGCGTTTCCCTGATGACAGATGATGTGGAGCACCTTTTCATATGCCCCTTTGCCATCTGTGTATCTTCGGCTAGGTGTCTGTTAAAGTTTAAGTTGGGTTGTTAGTTTTATTGTTGAGTTTCAAGAGTTCTTTGTATATTTTGGATAGTAGTCCTTTATCAGATAAGCCTTTTGCAAATATTTTCTCCCAGTCTGTGGTTTGTCTTCTCATTCTCATGACAGTGTCTTTCCCTTCAGGTCATTTGCCACTTTTCTGTATCAAGGTATTTAAGATTTACATGTCGAAAACTAAAACTTTTATTATTTCCAACTGTCCAAGGCTCTTACCCCTATTTTCAGTTGATCACTGGGTCCTGATTTTGCTGCCATCTGGTTGTCTCAAGTTTTGTATTGCTTCTCTCTCACTCATTTTCACATTTACATTCAAGTCTTCTGCCTTCTAAGTAGTCTGTCTGCTTTTGGTCTCTGCCTCCGTCCTTCAGTTGTTCCTATTGTAGTTGAAGGGAGCTTTCTAATGTAGGCAACTTACAAGAACTTCAGTATAAACTACAGAGTTCCTTGATATGGATAGTAAGTACACAGCCATTTTCAGTTATGTACCTGTAAGTGCCTATATACACCTATTTTCTCTCTTCCAGCTAAGCTCTATAATCTCAGTCTGGACATCATTTAGCTGAGACACTGTTTCTGGACTTCCCATCTCGAATTGGGTGTCATCTCTCTGTGTTCCCATAGCACGCTTGACCCCACTCTAACAGGTATCCCCCTGAACTGTAATTTTTCTGTACTGCTTTGCCTCCGCAGTCTCTGTGACTGCAATCTTTGTGAGGACTTTGTCTTAATCACCCTGTTGGTCTAGAGTTTAGCATTGTTTCGGGCACATAGTTGGTGCTCAGTAAATATTTACTGAATGACTGACAAACTGTCACCCTGTCCTTAAAATGTGCTTCTCTAGCCTTATCCGCCAACATTTCCTCTTGTCCTACCTAGTCAAGCTGCATTTTTTGTTTCTTGAATACTCTCTGTACTTTAAATCTGCCTTTGCTCATGATTGTACTTAAATCTCTCAAATATCTACTAGTGCTACTTTGGGCAGATTATTTAAACTCCAAGCCTTAGTTTTCATTAACTTGTGAGGAGCTGTTAAGCGTTTTGCTGCAGCCTGCCCCATTCCCCATATTTTAATGCCAGAGTAGCAGTATAGTTGAGGGGTGAAGGGGACAGGGCTCTGAAGAATCAGACCTGGAGATGTCTCTTGGCTCTGTCACTTACTATTGTGTTTGTGGCCTTAAGCTCCAGGAGAGCAGGGACACGGCCTACTTTTGTATCTTAAAAGCACAGTTGACTATCCGTAGAAAGTGCTTAGATAATTTAAAAAATGAGTTGAGTAAGTTACTTAATTTTTCTAAATATTATCATTTACAGGGGCGCCTGGGTGGCTCAGTCGTTAAGCGTCTGCCTTCGGCTCGGGTCATGATCCCAGGGTCCTGGTATCGAGCCCCTCATCGGGCTCCCTGCTCGGCAGGAAACCTGCTTCTCCCTCTCCCACTCCCCCTGCTTGTGTTCCCTCTCTCGCTATGTATCTATCTGTCAAATAAATAAATAAAATCTTTAAAAAAAAAAAAAAAATTACCATTTACATTCTAGTGAGGGAAATAAACAGAATTACAAATTATGATATGTACAGATCTTCCTCCACTTACTATGGGGTTATGTCCTGATAAACTCTTTGTAAATTGAAAATACTGTAATTTGAAAATGCATTTAATACAGCTAATCTACTAAACATCACAGCTGAGCCTAGCCTACCTTAAACTTGCTAAAAACACTTACATTAGCCTACAGTTGGGCAAAATCATCTAACACAAAACTTATTTTATAATAAGGTGTTAAATATTTCATGAAGTTTCTTGAATACTGTACTGAAAGTGAAAAACAGCGGTTATTAGTGTATTGGTTGCTTACCCTCTCAGTTGTCTGGCTGACTGGGAGTTGTGGCTTGCTGCCGCTGCTCAGCATCATGAGAGTGTATCATACTGCACATTGATAGCCTGGGAAAAGATCACAATTCAAAATTCAAAGTACAACATATCGCTTTTGCACCATCATAAAGGAAAAAATCATAAGTGAAACCATGGTAAGTTGGGAACCATCTGTACTATAAAGGAGTTAAAAGTGCTGAAGTAAAGAATAATGGGGGTGGGATGGAGACCTGCTGTCAGATGGGCTGACTTTTAAGCTATGATAAAAGGATAAAGAGAGCCCTTTGAAGGAGTGAAGGGAGAAGCTTTCAGAATGAAGGAGAAGCAGGGGTGAAGGCCGTGAGGCTTGCATGAGCATGTATGTACTTACTGTAGTTCTAGAAGTTGAGGGAAAGGAGTGTTGTTGGAACAAATGGATAATGGGGAGAGATAGCCAGTGATCAGATCCTGCAGTCAAAGTAAGGAATGAAATTTTTAAGGGTACAGAGAAGCCATTGGAAGATTTTAATTAAAGGAGTAGCATAATTCACTTTTAACTTTTAAGATAGCTTTAGCTGTTGTTTGGAGAATTGATTGGTCAGAAGGCCATTTCTTTGATTAGGCAATAGTGGATTATGACCTGGATTAAGGTGGTGGCAGTGAAGATGAAGAAAAGTGGATGGATTTGAGGTATATTTTGGAGACAGAATTAACAGGACTTGTTGGTGGATTAGATGTGAGAGGTGAGGGAAGGAAGGAATTAGGTGGTTTCTGGCTTGAGCAGCTGTGTGGAATATGGTGCTGTTCACCAAGGTGGGAAAGACTAAAGGAGGGAATGGGGACAGAAGGATAGCAATAAAATTGAAAGTTCTGATAGGTTGGGTTTGAGGTATCTATTATGAGACATCCAGAATGAGACAGTGAGGTAGAAGGGATATCAGGGGGATGTGGTCTCATAGAAGCCAGATGGGAAATACTAGAGCGTGTTTGGGTGTTAGAGGGATGGTCTGATAGAAAAAGAGGGAGGGATTGATGTAAGAAAGAGGGATAATAGAAGGGGTGTGAAGTCCGAGTAGGTGAGAGGACAGCCCTAGGTGCCGGTCACTTCTTCATTCTGAAGGGAGGGAAGGAGGTGGTAAATCAGCATTTGATGGCTTCTGTGGTATCTTCTAAAGGAAACATGGGTGAAGCCACCAGTTGAGAGTATTTATAGTTAGTGAATACTAGACTGTGGTAGGTTAAAGATGTAATAGACACATTGAGAAACTGAGCAGAGCGGGGGAGAGATGTTGTGATGTATTAGCCAATGAGGAAACCTGATACTGTTCCAGGAGATTTTTGGAGACTATCTAGAGCAATAGTATTTTTGTTTCTAAATGTAAACTTTTTTGTTGAAGTATAGCATAAATAGGGAAAAATACTCAAATTACAGGTAAATGTATAACTTGATGAATTTTCACAAAGAGAACACACACTGTTGTGATCAGCTCCCATGTGTCCCATTACTTTTACTTTTTTTTTTTGTAAATCTTCTTGAACTTTAAGCTGAGTAATACAGAAAAAATAGTCTATTTTGGTTCAATTTATTCTTTAAGCTTGAGCCACAGTGACCAGAATGGTACTGACAAAAACCTTTCATTAGGTTTGAGATTACCCAGTCGTGTTGAACTTATTTGTGGTTTTTGTTTGTTTGTGTTTAAGATTTTATTTATCTGAGAGAGGGGGAGAAAGAGCACAAGCAGGGGGAGGGGCAGAGGGAGAGGGAGACAGGCAGACTCCCCACTGAGCATGGAGCCAGACCGAGGGAGGGCTCCATCCCAGGACCCTGAGATCAAGACCTGAGCTGAGGTCAGACTCAGACCCTTAACTGACTGAACCACCCAGGCACCCCTGTTTGTTTTTAATAGCAGGGGGTAGGGGGAGCACATGGGAGGAGAACGAGAAAGTTGGAGGGTAAACCTTTGGACAACAATCTATATTTTTAAAGTAGATATTGGGGGCACCTGGGTGGCTCACGTCAGTTAAGCATCTGCCTTTGGCTCAGGTCATGATCCCAGGGTCCTGGGATCGAGCCCCGCATCAGGCTCCCTGCTCAGCGGGGAGTCTGCTTCTCCCTGTCCCTCTGCCTCTCCTCCTTGCTCTTGCTCTCTCTCTCAAATAAATAAATAAAATAAAATAAAAATAAAGTAGATATTGCCAGTGAGAAATATTTTCTTAAAAAGAAGAATTTGGGGCGCCTGGGTGGCTCAGTCAGTTAAGCATCTGCCTTCAGCTCAGGTCATGATCCCAGGGTCCTGGGATCGAGCTCCACATCGGGCTCCCTGATCAGCGGGAAGCCTGCTTCTCCCTCTCCCACTCCCCCTGCTTGTGTTCCCTCTCTCGCTCGCTCTCTCTCAAATAAATAAATAAAATCTTAAAAAAAAAAAAGAAGAATTTAATGCCAGTCTTGAATTTTATAGGAGGTATTATACTGTCCTTGTTATTTATTATTGTCATTCTGACAGGCTTAGCTAGTAATGGTTGATACAGTGAAATTTAGTGTAGGGGCACCTGGGTGGCTCAGTCGGTTAAGCAGAGTTTAAGCGTCTGCCTTTGGCTCAGGTCATGATCCCAGGTTCCTGGGATCCAGCCCCACGCTCTCTGCTCAGCGGGAGTCTGCTTCTCCCTCTCCTTGCCCCTCCCCCCGCTTATACTCTCTCAAAAAAAAAAAAAAGTGTATACTAGCTTCTTTAAAAGACTCTATCTTGGAAAGATTACTTTAATAATTGATTTAAGCAAATGGAATAGTCTAACTATTCAAAACTCTTTGCTATTTTATTTTCTCCTTTGTGTTTTACCTTTTGCTCCTTTGAGTTTGGTTAAAATTCAGGCATGTGTGTGTGCACGTGCGTGCCAAGGACCCTGATTTAGCTTTGTTAGGGACAACTTCAGATGTCTTAATACAGATAATTGTGAATAGATGTCTGCAGACTGTATTCTTTTGATTTTGTTTGGCGAGGTGATCGACAAATTTTATTTTGTCTTATAATTAACTGTTTTTTATTATGTTATGTTAATCACCATACATTACATCATTAGTTTTATAATTAACTTTTAAAACGCTAAATTTAAGATTTTTTGTAAGTATAAACTGAAATATGTATATGAAATATGTGGGTTTTTTATATTATATGAATGGGCGGTCTCAAATTTTTTTCCCCTATTAGTACCCATATATTTGAGGCATTTTAAGAAAAAAGAGAAATCTAAGAAAAAAAGCATCAAGGCAGGTAGACAAAATCAGCTCTTGATTTCTCAGTGTTTCAATTTTTGTATGAAGTCACCAGCAATTCATTAGCAGGAAAGCGTGGAGACACAGAATATGCACTGAAATTTCATCCTTTTTATTACCAAAATAATATATATATTTTATAGAACATTTGAGGAATACATATAGAAATGCAACCCTTATCTTCCCCATGATCGTTCATAATCTGATGATTGGAAAGTAACCATTGTAGACATTTTGGCGTAGTTTCTAGTCTGTGTGTATGTGTTAACACACTTTTTTTTTAAGTCAGCCATAGATATTTTAATTTCTTTGATCTGACATAAATCCTTGTAGATATTTTCCTGTTAAATGATTACCACTTGTCAGTAACTACATGTTTGAACTGTATAATTACTTTTTTTTTTTTAAGATTTTATTTGAGAGAGAGAGATAGTGAGACAGAGAACAGGAGCAATGGGGGGAGAGAGAGAAGCAGGCTCCCCGTTGAGCAGGGAATGCGATGCAGGGCTCAATCCCAGAACCCTGGAATCATGACCTGAGCCGAAGGCAGATGCTTAACTGACTGAGCCACCCAGGCGCCCCTGAACTGTGTAATTCTAAATGATGATGTTTGTGCTTGTAGTCTGTATCCTGAAGTTTTTGATAATGTTGTGTGCCTATAGTTCAGTGGTCCCATCTCTGATCTCTGTGGTTTCTGGTTCTAAACTTGACTTGCCTCTCTTCTTCTCTAATCCCTTGCTTTAAGTCTTTAAACCACATTCTGCAGTTCCTATGCCCTTCCAGTTTCTTTTCTGTCTCATTATATGGTACATACAAATATACAGACAACAGCTATATCAGTGTGCATATTTACTTAACCATTTTTTTAAATTTTAACATAAATAGGATTATGATATTATGTGGCTTTTTTTAACCCACTCATTTAAAAAGGTTGATTCTTATATTGGTAGATATGAGTCCATCTTATTTTTTTAAAAAAGGCAGCATAGTGTTCTGTTGTATGGACCATATATTTTAGTCACTCTCTTAAGATAGTACTTGAATTTTCATTTTATTTGCTGCTATAAACAGGATTGCTGTAGGCATCTGGATACATACACTTTTGCCAACTGTAAATTAGAAGAGGGGCTTGGAAGAAATTGCTGGGTCAATAGAGTACACACACTTTAAATTTTGAAACAAAGTGCCAAATCTTATTAGAAGCTTCCACAGTGGACATTTCCAACAGTGTAGGAAAGTCTCTCTCCCCACATCTTTGCCAATACTTGGAATCAAATCTTTGAAAACAAATTTCTGTCCTTTCTTAAGCAATACATGCAATTTGTGACGTTTCTTATACCAAGTTTTTGAACTTTTTTCCTTTTTTTCTGGAGTTTTACATGCACATACAATTCAAAATAAAATATTCCTAGGTTTGTTTTTTCTTTTTGAAGAAAAACTCCCTGCCTCTATTCCTCTCCAGGTGTCCTTTGCCAGAGGCAACTGTTTTTACTGAGCTGATTATTTTTGTATTCACCATCTTTGTCTCTAACATGCTTCTATTGTTAAATCCAGATTTCAGTTTGAGGCCTTATCTATTGAATTCCGTTTGTGGATTTAACTTGTCTTTCTGCCTCCATCACATGTACAAACCTTCCCATTTATATACTCTCTTAATTTAGTAACATCATGATTTCATATTTGCATTATTATGATTATAAAAGTTATTCACAATTTGAGCCATATAGTAAGCTGTTGTTACTTTTTTCCTTGTACTGTTGAATTGGAATTTGTATAATTTTCCTTGTCGTTAATGCTTGTCTTTTCTTGTTTGCTTTGTTTTCTCTGTGCTTACTACTAATGCCGCCCCACATTCCTTACCACTTGTCTACATGTTCAGGGTGCTTGATGCCTCACATTGCCTTCTTCCACTAGTGTAAAATTGTCATTGTCAGTGTTCCTTTTACCTTTCTTGTGGGTTACATCTTACTTAATTGTAGCCCATGTTGCCCTTTTTCTTGGTTCGTTCCCTTATATTATTTGAAGGGCTTGTCCTCCAGGAGCTTCCTAAAACATATCCAGGGGAAGTAATGTTTTGAAACTTTGCATCATTATTCTGTCAACACTTTTAGGTAATTTCGGTTGCATTTAGAATTCTAGAATAGTAATCATTCTCTTTGAGGATTTTAAAAAGCATCGCTCTATTGCATCTGGCTTTGGATGTTATTGCTCAAAAGTCCAAAGTTCTTTTGCTTTCTGATTTATTTGTTCACCCAACAAATAATTTATTGAGCCTGTGTGTCTGCTAGGCATTTTTAAGTATTTGGGATACATCACTGAATCTGACAAAAATTCCTGCCTTCCAGGTTGAGGAGGAGGAGCGCTGCTACAACAAACATAATTAAATTGTGTAGCCTGATAGAAGGTAATACATTCTGTAGGAAAAAAAAAGGAGCAGAAATGGGGGGAGGGGAAGGAGGAAAGAGAGGGTAGTAGAATGGGTAAAGGATTAGGAGTGCATAGTGGAGGGGTCATCGGGCAAAGTGCAGGTCACTGTTTTAAATAGAGGGGACGGGGTAGGTGTCATTGAGAAGGTAGCGTACATGCAGAGATTAGAAGGAGGTGAGGGAATCAGTTATATGTACATCCAGGAGAAAAGTGTGTTAAAGCAGAGGCCCAAAGGAACATCTTAGTCTTAGGGAACCAGGAGGCTAGTGAGAGGGAAAGAAGTGGGAGATGAAGTCAGAGAGTAATCACCATATTGTGTAGGGCCTTATCGGCTGTTTAAGATTGTATCTGTTACTTGGATATGGGTTGCCAAGGGAGGAGGGTATTGAGCAGAGGAGTGACATGACCTGATATAAATTTTAACTGGATTTTTCTGACTCCTGTGCTTAGAACATACTGGGGTGGGGGTGGGAGACAGGATGGAAGCGGGGGGGGGGTTGCTGTTTAGAAGGATATTGTAATAATGTTGGTGAGAGATAATGGTGGCTTGAACTATATTACATGGAGGTGATAGAGGTGGTGAAGAGTGGCTGGATTCTGGGTATATTTTTAAAGGCGATACAGTAAGATTTCCTGGTGGTTTTAGATATGTGGTCTGAAAAAAAGAATCAAGGATAACTTCTTTTGAACTGAGTAAATGGAAGAATGGAGTGGCCATCAAAAGAAAGGGGAAGGTGGTGTGTGGAGTAGTCTGGGAGAGGATAAGGAGTTCAGCTTTGTTCATCAGCCCCCTTTTACCCCCCACCCTATCCCTGCCCCCAGGGATATCTAGGAAGTTGGATGTAAGAGAAATCTGGAGGGGTTTTTTTTGTTTGTTTGTTTTTTAATCTGGGCTGGAGATGTTGGTGGAATTTAAAAACTGTAAGACTGAATGAGATCGGAGTGAGGAAATGTGGACCATGGACAACTCCCAATATCAAGAGTTTGGGGAGAAGAGCAGGAATCAATAAAGGCAGCTGAGGAGTAGCTGGTGAGCTAGGAAAACTGGGGGCGGGGGGGGGGACAGCGAACAGTTTATTAGACAGGAGCCAGTGATCAGTTCTGTTAGATGTTGGTGACAGTTCAAAACTTGTGCATTAAAAACAAACAAAACTGCAAAATCAGTGTGAAATACTAATTTACTAAAGCATTGGATATTGCCTGCTAAATTGAAGTCTTGAAACAACACGGGTTATTCAATGGACTGTTGTTATTCTGTTGTTTTTGGGTTAAACATACCCGAATTGCCCTGTATGCTGTGGTCACCACACGTGTTGCATTTTCTTACCAGCGTATAAATGCTTCAGTGAAAACCATGATGCCATTTGGGCTTTGCTTTACACCAGTGCGTCATTTGCATTTGAGGTGGCCTTCTGCTTTTGTCTTTAGTCCTTCATAATTAGAGTACTGTGGTATTGACTTGGAGCCAGCGTGACCATATATGCGGATCGGAGCATTCAATTATTTGGCTACCAGATGGAGTCAGATTATTCAGAATGTGCTACTACTGCTTTTTAGATTATTAAACACAGAAAATAAAACATTCAATTTTTGTAGAAAATGTGGACCATCCCCCCCCAAAAATAGAATCTTAGTTTGAGAAAAATATTTTATTTTTTAAGTTTGAGGAAAATTTGAGTATAAGTTAATTCATGTGTTATATCCTTATTTGAAATAACTGAAATGATTTGGTTGGAGTTCAAATATAATGCTTATGAAGACAAATTATATTTTCAATGAAATATTTAATTTGAAAAGGCTCCATGAATTTTTTATATGGCATTTCTTTCCCATAAATCCCATTGTTTTTCTATTTTTTTTTTTACTAGTAAAGAGCTACCTATCATATAATGTATTAAGACTGTAATATGACTTTTTACCTCATTTCTTTAATTTTTTCTGTCTCCCAAGCAATGTACTCTTCTGTTTAGCTTAGTATCACCAACTCTTCATGGGTTACTACCAGTTTTGATCTGCTTTAAAATTTTTGGCCAGAGTGTGTGTGTGTGTGTGTGTGTGTGTGTTTACCTACCATATTTGTCAGATGGAACATGGAGTTGAATGGGTTGTATATTACAGTGTAGAACTGGGTAGCATAGCTTAATGCCAAGACAGAGCAAAAGAGGAAACATCTACAGGACTGTGTGACAGTTTTACATCCTGAGAGAATACAAAACATAATCATGGTAATAAACAGTTGTATTCGAACTTGGACACAAATAACTAAGTGAATATTGGACACTTTTATCTAGACACTGTGAGATTTGGTTATATTGCAGTAGTCATTGTGTTGTAATCATGACTGATAAAGTTTCGATAAGTGCAGGTGTGTCACCAAAAATTCCATTATTTAGTAAAGTGTGGTGTGAAATAAAAAGGTTGAGAAAGCCTGTTTGATCCTCTTCCTGCTTCTTTTACTCGTATTTCTTTGCTCTTACCTTACTGCTTGATACTTTGATTTAATGTCTAATGGTTTAATGACAAACTCAGACTATCAGATTCTACCACTTTGATATAAAAGAAATTCAAAAAGCAACTACTTGCTAGGGCCAGAGATTTAGTTTAAAGAATTTAGGGAAATTTTCTTTCTTTGGGTTTTTTTTTTTCCCAACTTGTATATAAATTGAACAGCTGTGTTGGATGAGAAGTTAAGTATTCAGTGCCAGTAGGAGATTATACTGTTTTTGAGGGTTATTGGAAAGAAACGAAATTTAGGGACAAAGCAGACAATCTGGAATCAGGCTCTGTGCTTATTCTTAATTTTTCTGATCTTCAGTTTCCTCATCTGCAGTGTGGAGCTACAGCCTACTTTCTGAGGCTTACCTAAGTAGTATGTATGAAGCTGCTGACACAGTTCCTTACAGGTTGGTAGGTGCCCAGTTTATGCAGCTTCGTTCACAGCAAACTTTCTTTGTCAGATTTCAGACAGAATCCCAAATCGAGGTTATGAAAATGAACACAGTAGGTTGAAACAACTGTTTTCAGAAAATCCTGTATAATCCAGGTCTTTTTTATTCAGTGATTAATTGCAGGGTTCCTAGTATGACTCTGTAAACGTCACCAACGTTACTAATATATCAAATGTTTCCATGTATTTGATCTCAGTTAATGTCCAAAAAATCTGTTGTGGTGGTTTTAATAATTTTACAAATGAGAAATTTTTTTTAAAGGATTTTATTTACTTATTTATTTGAGATAGAGAGGGCCCATGCATACCAGCAGGGTGAGGAGCAGAGGGAGAGGGACAAGCAGACTCCACGCTAGGACCCTGAGATCATGACCTGAGCTGAAATCAAGAGTCCAGTGCTTAACCGAATGAGCCACCCAGGGCCCCACACAAATGAGAAATTTGAGACCCACGATATTGTAATTTTGCTCAATATCAAAATACTTAATAAGAGCAGAAGTAGGAATTCAGGTTTGAATTTCTGATTCCAATCAAATTCATCGTTCTTTTCATTATACATAGGCATGTTCTCTAGGTATGTAGTCAATAGTACATTATTAAAAATTGAAATTACTGTCTAGGAATTGATGAGTTATGGAACTCTGATGTTACAAACAAACATTTTGAAAACTTGGAGAATTGGTATGGAAGTACATCTGTTTTTTTTTTAAATTATGTATGATGACTAAATGATTCACTTCACACATAGTTTTTTTTTAAAGTAGATTTTATTTTTTTAGAGAATTTTAGATTCAGTAGGAAAATTGAATAGAAGGTAGAGATTTCCCATATTCACCCTGCCCCCAGTCATGCATAGCTCCCCCATTGTCAGTAGTTCTCCACCAGAGTGGTACATTTGTTACAGTTTGATGTACCTGCATTGACACATCATTATCACCCAAAGTCCATAGTTTACATAATGGTTCAGTCTTGGTGTTCTGCATTAGGAATTCTGACAAATGCATGATGAATGCTATATGTCCACCATTATAGTGTACAGAAGAACAGCTTCATTGCCCTGAAAGTCCTCTGTGCTGCACCTATTCATTCCTCCTTCCCCCAAACGTCTGGCAAGCTCTGATCTTTTTACTGTGTCCATCGTTTTGCCAGTTCCAGAATGTCATATAATTGGAATCATATAGCATGTAGTCTTTTCAGATTGGCTTCTTTCACTTAGTAACATTCATTGAAGGTTCTTCCGTGTCTTTTCATGGCTTGGTAGCTCAGTTCTTTTTAGCGCTAAATAGTATTCACTGTCTGGTTGTACCAGTTTATTTATCCATTCACCTACCAGAGGACAGCATCTTGGTTGCTTCCAAATTTTGGCAATTATGAATGAAGCTGCTGTAAACACCTGTGTGTAGGTTTTTGTGTGGACATGTTTTCGAATCCTCTGGGTAAATACTGAGCAGCATGATTGCTAGATCTTATGGTAAGAGTATGTTTGGTTTTGTAAGAAACTGCCAAACTGCCTTTTATAGTGACTGTACTGTTTTGCATTTCCACCAGCAATGAATGAGCGTTCCTGTTGCTCCACATGCCCACCAGCATTTGGTGGGGTCAGTGTTCTAGATTTTGGCCATTCCGATAGATAATGTAGTGGTATCTTCTTGTTTTAATTTGCGTTTCCCTGATGACAGATGATGTGGAGCACCTTTTCATATGCCCCTTTGCCATCTGTGTATCTTCGGCTAGGTGTCTGTTAAGGTTTAAGTTGGGTTGTTAGTTTTATTGTTGAGTTTCAAGAGTTCTTTGTATATTTTGGATAACAGTCCTTTATCAGATAAATCTTTTGCAAATATTTTTTCCCAGTCTGTGTCTTCTCATTCTCATGACAGTGTCTTTTGCAGAGCAGACATTTTTAATTTTAATCAAGTCCAATATCAGTTTCTTTCCTGGTTCATGTGTTTGGTGGTGTTTTTGAAAAGTCCTCACTAAACCCAAGGTCATCTAGATTTTCTCCCATTGTCTTCTGGGAGTTTACATTTAGGTCAGTGATCCATTTTGAGCTGGTTTTTTGTGAAGGGTGTGAGATCTGTGTCTAGATTCATTTTTTTTGTATGTGGATAGCGAGTTGTTCCAGCATCATTTGTTGAAAAGGCTGTCTTTTCTCCATTGCCTTCATTTCTTTGTCAAAGATCAGCACAGATCACAGTTATTTTAAAGTGAATTCTAAATCTCAGTTGTGAATTCTCTTTAAGCTGTATATCAGTAAATGCATTCTACTTGCAGGGGCATCAGGGATAAGTGAGTTCTGCTTTTATACATACGCTGTTCCTTCTCCTTAGAATTCTTCATGCTGTTTTACTTGATTTAGTCATTCCTTCCAGAAATACTTGAGTACCTGGTCTGGGCTGGGTACTGTCCTAGGTGCTGGAGACACAAGCGTGAGCAAAACAAACAAGGTCTGTTCTCATGAAGTTTCTCAGTGCAGAAGTTCTGAACCAGAAGTTAATGGTTCAGGGATCCTGGGAGTTCTCAAGACCCTTTGAGGGTCAAAACTGTTTTCACAATAATGAGACATGAGGGTAGTGTGGAGTTTCCCAGAGGCTACATGGCATGTGGCATCTTAATAGATTAAATGCAAAAGCAGGTAATAAATGTCCAATTGCATTTTATTGCATCAGACATTGAAAAGATGTGCAAAAATGTGAAACACAGACATTTTTCTCCCTATTATGGAAAATATTTTTTATAAACATTTAACATGTCATGGATTTTTTTTTTACATGTAATGTAAATGTAATGGTAATTTTAAAATAAATACTTAAAAATTTATTAGATTGAATTTCTAATATAGTAAATATCAGTACATATAAGCCACATAGACAAAAAGCTCTTTTGGAGTCCTCAGTAATTTTTTAAAAGTACAAAGCAGTAAAGAATAAGTTTTTTAAGTGCTCAACATCACTTGGCATCAGGGAAGTACAAATCAAAACCTCAATGAGATACCACCTCACACCAGTCAGAATGGCTAAAATTAACAAGTCAGGAAACAACAGATGTTGGCGGGCATGTGGAGAAAGGGGAACCCTCCTACACTGTTGGTGGGAATGCAAGCTGGTGCAGACACTCTGGAAAACAGTATGGAGGTTCCTCAAAAAGTTGAAAATAGAGCTACCCTATGACCCAGCAATTGCACTACTGGGTACTTACCCCAAAGATACAAATGTAGTGATCCGAAGGGGCACCTGCACCCAACGTTTATAGCAGCAATGTCCACAATAGCCGAACTATGGAAAGAGCCTAGATGTCCATCGACAGATGAATGGATAAAGAAGATGTGGTATATATATACAATGGAATGTTAGGCAGCCATCAGAAAAAAAAAAAAAGAAATTTTGCCGTTTGCAACAACGTGGATGGAACTGGAGGGTATTATGCTGAGCGAAATAAGTCAATTAGAGAAAGACAAGTATCATATGATCTCATTGATACAAGGATTTGAGAAACAAGACAGAGGATCATAGGGGAAGGGAGGGAAAAATGAAACAAGATGAAACCAGAGAGGGAGACAAATCATAAGAGACTCTTAATCTCAGGAAACAAACTGAGGGTTGCTGGAGTGGTGGGGGGTGGGAGGGATGGGGTGGCTGGGTGATGGACATTGGGGAGGGTGTGTGCTATGGTGAGTGCTGTGAATTGTGTAAGACTGTTGAATCACAGACCTGTACCTCTGAAACAAATAATACATTATATGTTAATGAAAAAAAAAAGTCCCCCCCCCCCCCCCCCATGGCTAGATAGGTTTAAAGGGTTTAGAAGTCATAGGATCAGCTATTCAGTTCGAAGGCAGTCAGTAGGCAGTTTGTAAATGAAAGGGCGTAACTATGTTCCAATAAAACTACTTCCAGAAACTGGCAGCTGGCCTGCAGTTGTAGTTTGCCAACCACTGGTGTAAAGTGTTCCTGATAACAAAAAAGTTTGAGAACTTGAGTTATGAGTAAAAAGTTGGTGTTGTAGTTGGGAGGGAACAGGGTAGAAAATAATAGTCAGAATTTCAAATGGTGACATATTGTGAAGATAATTGGAAGGGTCATCTGGCCTTTAGATAAAGTGATCAGGAAAGGTACCTTAAGGAGCTGACTTTAGTTAACTGGTTACTTGTTCAAGGACTTAACTAGGTATCATCTTTTTTGATTAGAGATCCCTCTTGCATTGGGAGGGAAAGCAAATGATAGTTTAATTAAATTTTTATTTTTATTTTGAAGGTTATTAGATTTAAATTCAGAAAAGATTAGTTTTTCAAGTTGAATTATAGACTATCCAAAGCATATTTATTTAAAAGGATTGTGGAACGGGCCCCTGGCTGGCTCAGTCAGTTAAGTGTCCGACTCTTGATCTCAGCTCAAGTCTTGTTCTCCGGGTTGTGAGGTCAAGCCCTGTGTTGGGGGATTTAGATAGATAGATAGATAGATAGATAGATAGATAGATGATAGATAGATAGAGGAAATTATACAGCCTGGGTTAGAACATTGACTTAAGTTACATGACATTTAGCAAGTTATTTGTATCGTTTTTCTTTTCTGAAAATGAAAGTTGGTTAAGATTTCTTTCAAATTTAAAATTTCTGGTATGTTTGTTTGCTTTGCCTAGGTTGCCATTTGCCCCCCTCCGCCCATCCCTTCTAAGTCTGCCCCGATCAGATAAGCTCCAACTTCCATTATTTACTGGTTTTATGATCTGAAACATTTATTTTGTGAATTTATTTTCTTACCTGTGAGGTAGGGGATAGATGCCTAACCTGGAAGCTCACTGAAATGGTGAAATAAAATCAGTGTATGTAAACCTTCGAGGACAATACCTGGTACATACTAGGTGTTTAATAAATGTTTGGGGCAGCTGTTTTTTTTTTTCTTTTTTAAGATTTTATTTATTTGCGAGAGAGACAATGAGAGACAGAGAGCATGAGAGGGAGGAGGGTCAGAGGGAGAAGCAGACTCCCTGCTGAGCAGGGAGCCTGATATGGGACTCGATCCCGGGACTCCAGGATCATGACCTGAGCCGAAGGCAGTCGCTTAACCAACTGAGCCACCCAGGCGCCCTGGGGCAGCTGTTTTAATGAAAATGGAGGAAGGTCTGTATTTTGCCTTATTATTTAGCTTGCTGACCCTGCAACCTGTTTAGACTATAGCAGTAAGAACAAAAGCAACAACAAACAGGCAAGGTCCAGTGAGAGGCATGACAATTAAATATGAAAACTCATGTAGAGGGGTTAAGGAAGTATAAGAGCAGTATCATCCAAATTTATGTAGCCATTCCAACTTCAGGAAAAGGACAGAGAAACAGCCATCCTTGCCACCAAAATCTCGATTCCCTTGTTGGAGATTGAGGGTATTGACATAATGAAAAAATGCTTTACTGTACCAAGACATAAGGTAATTTTAGCAAAACCAAATTCATGAATTAGAACTTGATTTCTTTTGGAATGCAATGCAAAACAAAGATTGAAATTATGAGAAAAAAAATATGTCACTGTAAGATCCAGCAGGGTCAGTATCAGAATTATGTGCAGAAAAGAAACAAATAGATGGGAAGGATCAAAGAATAATTAGAAGAGAAGTCCACAAAGGTGAAAGATTTGAACCTTTGGATTGAAAAGACTCACCTAGTGTTTTGTTCAGCAAGTGCTGATGGCATATACATAGATGTTTTGGTGGAATTTTTTTTTTTTTTTTTAGGATTTTATTTTTAAGTAATCTTTACACCCAAGGCAGGGCCTGAACTCACAACCCTGAGATCAAGAGTTGCATGCTCCACCAACTGCCAGCCGGATGCCCTGGTGAAAATTTCTTTCAGAGACAGAGTCCAACAAGCCAGTGAGAAAATGTTACCTGCCAAGGAATAAGAATAAAAATGGCAGTAGACTTTTCATCTACATCATTACATGTCAAAAGATCATGAGCAGAATTTATATAGTTCTCAGGGGAAAAGGGTGTGACTAGAATTGTAAACCTGTGCAGTTTCTGTAAGAGCTTCAGACTGCCAAGATTGAGACTCTTATATGTCCTTTCTGAAAACTTTCTTGAGGTATGGTGGCTGTGCCAAAAAATGAATCATAATTAAGGATTCAAGGGGAAAAATGGGTATTTGTCTTATTTTTTAAAAGTTTTTATTGTAATTCCAGTACAGTTGACATACAGTGTTCTATTAGTTTCAGGTGTACAATATAGTGATTCAGCAGTTCCATACATCACCCAGTGCTCATCACACAAGTGCACTCCTAATCCCCAAGGATGGGTATTTGTTTTGTGATATAATTGTGAGAAATGAAGCCAGAATGGTTGCAGTTAGGTTTAAATGATTGTTTTGACACAGTTTTGAAATTTAATATAATCTTTATTTTGGCAGGTGAGAAAGAGAAAGTTTTACTATTAGCATGGTAAAAATGGGCTTGCCTTGTTTTGGGAGATGTTAGTATTTTTATTCTTGATTTAATAAATTGTAGATTCGATGTGAAATAAAAATATGTAGTAGCTAGTAAAACAGAATTGGGATATAGAACCATGCTGTCCAACAAAACTTTCTGCAGTTGTGAAGACATGGTTGTGCTGTTTTGCATTCCCACCATCAAAGTGCTTATTAGTGCTTGGTATTGCCTGTTAAGTTTGGCAATTGTAGCTAGTTTTAGAGTTATGATCCAGAAGTTTGGAGAACATATTAATGTTAATGGCAAATTATTTCTCTTTTGGTTCAAGAAAGGCAGTTGAGATTTTTTGGGACCTAAGGTAATGACTTACACATACATATTTTGACTCTATCCTCAATGTCCTACCAAAAGACCCAACCAATTCATAAAAAACACTCTGCCGTGACTTGGTGCTGATACCATCTTCTCTTTATCCCCCTCACCCCCACCAAAAGAGAATGACTATGCAGAGACTTTGCTGAGACTATGGAAACTCTCAGACTGAAACTTTCTTAACCTCCAACTTCCTGAGCTAGACATCTTCTGTCTTCTTTGTTCTTACCATGGAGAAAGTATTTCTTCTAAAAAGGTCTAGTCACTCTGTCTTGACTTTTGAATCCCCCATCACCAAGAATTTTATTTTATCACATAGCTCCATTTCTTGGGATTACTACCCTCTTTTCTGGACTCTATCAGCATTCACTATATTCTGGTCTCTCCCATTTAAAAAAGAAAAAAAGGAACCAAGCGGGCAACTTCTCTGGGCCTTTCAGCCACTCTCTAACTTGCCTCTCTCCACAGCCATGCTTTTTGTTAACAGAGCATTCTGTTCAGTCTCCTTTGGTCTGATTCATGCACCAGCCATATCTCCAAGGTTGCTCTTGCAGAGGTCACCAGTAACTTCTGTAACGCCAACCCATGAACACCTGTTAGGCATGATCATACTTGACCTCTCAGCAGATTCCACATGGTTGACTTTTTACTACTTCTTACCATAGATTTTTTGTTATTTATATATTTATTCGCACCTTTTACCAGATCACCATTTCTAAATTACTTATTTTGATCCATTGCTTGATTATTTTTAATCAGTTAAGAAGGGTTCATGGGTGCTATATATTCCATGAATTCTTGCATGTTCAAGCATGTCTGCTTGTTGCCTTTTAATTTTTTTCTGATTACAGAAAGAGTACAAGTTCTCTATAAGTATATAATAAAGCATAGTTTATTCTAATATTTGTACATGTGAGTGTTTATAGATCTTCTTGTCTGTACCTTCCCTTGACTTCTGAGATACCACTCTCTCCTGCTTTTCTCTCACCTTTGCTTTCCTTCTCGGTTGTTCAGGTTTTTGCTACTCCTGTGAGCCTCAACCAGCAGTTGGCCACACCTAGGGTTAAAAATGCAGAATCTCAGGCCCAGCTTCAGAATAATTCTGATTCTAAGACAGAACCTGCAATAAGATCCCTAGATGATTAGTTGGCACCATAAAGTTTGAGAACTGTTGCAGTCTAGGCCACTGCCTCTCATCAGTGAACTCTTCAATCTTTAAATGTTGGGATTTCTCTTATTTTAGGCATGCTCCTCTTCCCTGTGATTTCAGATAGCATTGTGTGTTAATGCCTCCTCCTCTGCACTCTGAACTCCTGTACATCAGCTGCTTTTCTGCCAAGATCTCTCACAGGCATCTAGATCGCCCCCACTTTGCATTTCATCTGCTACTATACTGCAGTATCTAGCATAGTGTCTAGTGGGTTCTGATTCAGTATAGGCTGTTTTTTTTACTGGGGTGGAAGTCTCAAAATAGAGTGATTTCTGCAATAAAAAGGCAAATGTACATTGCTTTACACATTTGAATTGGGGTTTGCACTTTCCATTTACTGGGCTATCACCTTTGTTCAGACTTCTGTTTTTACAGCAGATCATTTTACCAGATTATTGTCCTGGGCTTTCCCCATTTCAGATCACCAGTCTTACTAGATATAAGTAACTCTTCTTCTATAGCAGCGGAATTTTCAGAATTACCTTCAGGAAAATAGAGATTTTAGGAAAATACGTACAATTTAAATTCATCATATTACTTTGCTACAGTTTGGAAATTAAAAATGGTTGTTTAATTTTTTTCCTTAGCATTATTGTTTTATAATGAAGTTTGATTTTTTTTTTTAACTTTTGGCATTTTAAGCTGTTAAATTTTTAAGGAGACTTGGATTAAATTTAATTTTGTTAGTGTGTGAGAGGTAAATCTTAAAATAGATTTTTAACATAACATTTTCTGCATAATACCCTTCACAATGTCAAATGTAGAAAGTACTACTTTTGCAAAAAGGAGTTAAAGGATGAAAGCCCTTAAATGTTTTGAATGGAGTTTATTTAACCCATTGATTCCTAATAGAACAAATTCATAATATGAACCTATACTTTATTTTACAGTGAATATTATATCATTTCTAGGAATAATTTTTGGAGAAGTAAAAGAAGGCTGGAGATATTTGCATCCTATCTTTTTTACTAAATTAAAAATGCAAATTTCATTTACTTTGACACTTGTTTTCACAACTCTCAATCAGACTAGTCTTGATAAAGCAGTTTATTTATTGTCCCCTTTGAAGAAAAAAATTGCTAAAAATTACGTCTATATCATGCCCAAGGCTGTACCTCCTCTGTATGTTGTTTGTAACTTGCTCTACAATACACTGTGATCCTTTTTTGCATGTGTGAGTACATTTCTCCATGTTAAACCTTTATTTTGTAAGTAACTGTATTAGCTTCCTGTTGCTGCTGTAACATAACATTGTCACAGGTTCAGTGGCCGGTGTTAAGGATGCAGACATCTTTGAGGGGGGCATTATTTGCCTGCCATAGTAACATTGTGTAAACTTCAAAAAATAGTTGTTGTGTATTACTAGGCGTGAGGTATGACTAATCAGAGAAATTGTTCATCAGTCCTTTATAAAAAGAAACCAAGTTTCCCACATGAAATCAAGAATAAAAGTTTAAGTCCATCCACTTTTACTGTAAGTATGTTAATGTGACAAAGCAATGATTAAATGCTCTGAAATTACTGAGGGCATTGAAGGCTGATTATAAAATGTTTTGATGTAGATTAAAGTCTACTCAAACTTAATACCAAACTGGGCTTGAGATGTAGGCTTTAGAAAGTATAGGTACTAGGTCATTCTTCCTAAATTTTGGATTGTTAACTTTTTTTTATGGGCTTGTCTTAGTGTAATATAATTTTTGTGAAATTTTAAGCTCTTTGTAAAACCAGTGTAAATATTCTACCTAGTCAAGAAATTTATTAAGGTTTATTGTGCTAAAGGTTAGTTAAATGGCAGTTGATCTTTGGCAGACATGTTTGATCACCTTTACGAACTCCAAAGTATCTTTTGGAACCCACACATTTAAACTATCTTTTGGAACCCAGTAACTAGTAGGTGACCTCAAGCAAGGCAAGAAAGTTTGGAGATGTCAGGTGAATATATATTTTGGAGTATGTACCATCTATGATATACATAAATTACCCATCTCCCTTAATCCAGACAAAAGCTGTGTGAGGCTGGAAATACTGTCCCAGTTTTATGGCTGAGCAGGTGGTGAAGACTGGGTTTGAATCCAACTGTGTGTAGGTGACTCCAGAATGCCTACGCTTTTATTGTCCTGACTCACTTGTTGAGAGGTTTGTGTGTAGGTTAATGGTTTTCAGATGGTGCTATAAGTCTCTGTAACAGATCCTTTGGAAGTTTGGGAAAAATGATTTTTTTTTTCTCAGAATCATTCCTTCCCTTTGACTTGTTTTATACATTTCGGTTCAGTTTTAACTGTTTGGAAAGAGTTTCCCTGCCTAAAACATTTGGAGTCTCCTGCCCTAGAAACCTGAGACCTTTCTAGAATGAATATGTATTAGAAAATAAAAATGTAAGTAGTAATAATTTGTCAGTGAACAGTCTTTATCTAATTTTAATGATATTTCTATTCCTAATGATGTTTTGTGTAGCCTAATATTAAAATGAGGTTGAAGTGTTTGAACACACTATTAAGAGGGCTGGGAAGTGATTAGAATTAAGATTTGATGTGGAAAGTGGGTAATCTGCAACTTACTGCACAGAGTTCACTGCCACTACAGCTCCTGCTGCGTTTGAAGGCTGCCCTGTAAGCATGATGTAATGACAGGTTAAACCCCGGAGTGTACTACCTGACGCAGTGCAAATCTGAGGCCCAAGACTTTATTGGGGCACGGGTAATGCTTCTTTAAAAACACAACAAGCTTCTCTGTTTAATGAGGCCATTTAAGATGGTTTTCCCAGAGTGGGAAGAGAGTATAATCTCAGTTTGGAGGTTGAAGGAGTTTAATATGGTTATGTAGTGTTTACTATTCTCACTGCAGTCTTTTCGAAGGGAGAGAAGGAGTTGCAAGTATGGTGCCAACAGGGGTAGAAGTAGAGGAGTGAGCTAGAATTGAGGAAATACGGTAGTTGACGCCCGGTAAATAGTGAATGAAGTGCGGAGAATGCTTTTACTCTATGTTCACACGGTTAACCAGGAGGAGAGCACTTGTCTGGCCGTATATGTCCCATATACCCTGTGTAGGTCTTAGGTTGAAATCATACAAAATTGCCAGTATCTGTTTTGTTCTACGAAAGGCATGTTTCAATCTAAATGTAAGCTTGTGGAAATGCTGAGGTCGCAGTGTTGCTGGGGGTCAAGGGTAGGGTTGGAGTTGCGCTGCGCAGTGCCCCGGAGCAGTCCTGGGCTGGGAGGGCGGAGCTTGCAGGCGTGCCCACAGCGTCAGCCCCGCCCCTGCGGGCCCCGCCCCACGCTAGCTGCGCCGCGAGCCTGGGCCGGCTGGCATTGCGGGCTGGAGCAGGCTTGCCCAGCAGCGGCCAGGCCCCAGCCCTGGGCTCCGCGTGGCTCTCCCGGCGGGCCGGACCCTATAGTAGCTCCAGAGCTGGCTCCGAGGGCGCGCTTACTCCAGCCTCCTCGCACTCTACAGCCCCGTCCTTCACCCAAGCTGGCTAGCTAACGAATGTGAGGAAGACAGACTTGCAAGACTGACGGTTTAGGGCCCAGCGGAGGACAGCTCAGTGATGGCGCCCATTTTTGGAAACGCAGGCGAATTTGAGCTCGCAGGGAGGTGTGGTCGACTTCTCCTGGGACGGGAGAGGCTTCATTTCTCTGCTGCTGCGGTGGCCGGTGCTTCGGAAGAGTGAAATGGAGTGTTATAGAGCAGGGCACTTACCTTCGCTTCTTGAAAACTTGAACTCGGACACGCGTAGGAACAGAAGGTGTCCAGGAGGGGCCTCTGTTAAAAATCATATTTGCTTCTGGGGGAAAGGCTATGAGCTCCCTGACTTCTCATGACCGGGAAGTCTCCCTTACCTTTTCTGTACTCCTGGAGGGGCGTCTTGCTCACATGTTTACCAGCAGCTGGGACAAGGAAGAGAAAAGGTATTGCCGTTAAGAGACTGGGTTGCTTAAACTATGAAACGGGAAAGTTCTTGTAAGCCAGTGGAATCTGGATCAGGGAGTGGCTGCAATGTAATTGAGCTCGAATTTGCAGCTCTGTTTCTTTTGATCAGCTGTACTTTTCTTTTAAACTAAGCTTCAGGTTACGTCATCACTCCTGCAGGGTTGTCTAAAGACACTTGAGCCCTTGGTTCCTACTGCAGGGCTGTTGTGTGGTTGGGTTCTTTTTGTTTGAAGATGGAGCTGGGTTCTACCTTTGGAGCTTTGGGAGGTTTTAGCAGCTGCTGTCCTGTAATACCTTCATTCACAAGAAATACCGGCCTCATTTCACTTGTTTTCAGTCTTTAGATAGGGATTTAAATTGTGCTTTCTACAGCGTTTGGAAAAATAATAAAGATATATTGTAATATAAGCCCGAATGATTGATCAATGTACAGCTATTTGCTAGGTTAGGAAATGAAATAGTGTTTTTCTGCTTATATTTTCCTAGTTCTAATATGTTGAATACAAACTGATTTTACTGCCCCTTGATGTGATTAGCTTGTTTTGGTTTAGTGATTTGAAAAGGCATTGGTGGTTTAGACTGTTTTGTGCTCAGGGAACCACTTTTCCAATTCGAATGTTGCTCATAAGTGAACAGTATAAAATGGACCATGAAACAGGCATATATATGGGGCATTTTGGCAATGCTAAGCGCATTGTTTCCAAGTGATGGAAAGTGAGTGCATCATCATATGCACAAAGAATCTAACACCTGGGTTATACAGTGTTTCAGATGATGAGAATTGATTCCTGTTGTCCCTAAGTCCATGTGATAAGCCACATTATGATGGAATTCTGTACTTTTGTAAACTCTTGGATTGTAGAATATTAACTTAGTTGACAGTGGACTTAATCTTTTTTTTTTTTTTTTTTGGGCAGCTTCAGTCCTCACTTGAGGTGTCTATCCTTGAGTAATCTAGAATTCAAATTGCATTTATATGGTCACATTGGTAACCAGCATTGTTTTTTCAAAGTCACATTCTTTGCAACAGAATAACAATTACAATTGGGAAAGCTTTAAATTTGAGGCAATAAATTTTAATTTTGTTAGAAATGTGGCTTATATAGTTATTGGGAATACAGTCTTAGGACATTAGTAGACTGATATTTTGTTACCCCCGAGACAAATATGGCCTGTCATATCCTAGCAAAGGTAGTTTCCTGGGAAAGTTGTTTGCTTTATCTTTCATTTAGCCTGATAAGTTGCATTGTTGTCATTTCTTCCAAGTGACATTTATCTCTTAAATAATATTTATTACTGTACTGATGAATGCTTCAGCAACACTGGTGAACCCTAGGGTACAAGGAATTCTTAACCTGTTCACTATACTGTCCCCAAGGTTGTGTGTCTCTCTGGTGCTTTTATCTTTATTCTTTTTTTTTTTTTTTTTTTTTAAAGATTTTTATTTATTTATTTATTTATTTATTTATTTATTTGAAGAGAGAGAGAATGAGAGAGAGCAAGCACATGAGAGGGGGAGGGTCAGAGGGAGAAGCAGACTCCCTGCCGAGCAGGGAGCCCGATGCGGGACTCGATCCAGGGACTCCAGGATCATGACCTGAGCCGAAGGCAGTCGCTTAACCAACTGAGCCACCCAGGTGCCCTATCTTTATTCTTTATTTACCTTCTTTTCTGGCTCTTCTTTCCCTTTGCAAATTATATCTGATTTGTATTGTGGAATGGAAGTAGATTAGAAAGATGTACTTTCTCTGAGTACCAGACTAAGAACTTTTGAAGATGGCCTTCTAATTTCTCCTCTCTTCCTCCCACTTTTGAGGTAGTGATCAGTAGGAAATAAGATTAATACATAGCTGATGTTAATTCTAGGGGAAAACTTACTAGATGAAGATGGATGATGGGATGGCAGCATACCCTTCCCCTGGTGACCCCCTCCATTCCCTAAATCTATGTCCAAAGCAGATTACTGTTACCATTACGCAGAGCTAATCAGAGCTAATGTCCTGGTGATCCTTTGGATCGCTTGTGACTCCCTGTAACTGTTGGGAGCTGACCTAGAATGGGAAAGAAAGAGACTGAGCAGGGGAATTGAACACAGGGAGGGGAAAGTTCAGTGAAAACGCATTTGATTGAACTTAAGCTACTTTAACACAGGGTTTCTTTCTTTCGTTTTTAAAGATTTTATTTATTTATTTAATTGACAGACAGCGAGAGAGGGAACACAAGCAGGGTGACTGGGAGAGGGAGAAGCAGGCTTCCCGCCGAGGAGGGAGCCTGATGCGGGGCTCGATCCCAGAACCCTGGGATCATGACCTGAGCTGAAGGTAGTCGCTTAACCAACTGAGCCCCCCAGGCGCCCCAACACAGGGTTTCTTTAGTTGTTGATGGTCCAGTTTCTGTTTCAGCATTTATTCCATGTTGTCTAGTTCATCCAAGCAGATTTTTAATATTTTTTTTTTTTTAAGAAAGGGAATTCTAGGGCGCCTGGGTGGCTCAGTTGGTTAGGCGACTGCCTTCGGCTCAGGTCATGATCCTGGAGTCCCAGGATCGAGTCCCGCATCGGGCTCCTTGCTCAGCAGGGAGTCTGCTTCTCCCTCTGACCCTCCCCCCTCTCATGCTCTCTCTCTATCTCATTCTCTCTCAAATAAATAGATAAAATCTTTAAAAAAAAAAAAAAAGAAAGGGAATTCTATATGTGTCTTGGAACATTTTGATAAAAGAGATTTTATCTGGTATACAACTCCTTATAATCAAAATGCATAATTTGTGTAATTTATGGTTTTTTAAATCCTTTATTTTTTTGCTCACAGTACATTTTGCATGAAACTTAGGTATTTCGGCATGCCAACATTATTTATAAAACAAGTGATAGTTGTAATTCTTTTTCTCCTGCCTCCTTTTATTTTTATTTATATTCTTGTTACAGAAATGAGCCGCCAGACTGCAACAGCATTACCTACTGGAACCTCGAAGTGCACACCGTCCCAGAGGGTGCCCGCCCTGACTGGCACAACCGCATCCAACAATGACTTGGCGAGTCTTTTTGAGTGTCCGGTCTGCTTTGACTATGTGTTACCGCCCATTCTTCAGTGTCAGAGTGGCCATCTTGTTTGTAGCAACTGTCGCCCGAAGCTCACATGTTGTCCGACCTGCCGGGGCCCTCTGGGATCCATTCGCAACTTGGCTATGGAGAAAGTGGCCAATTCCGTACTCTTCCCTTGTAAATATGCCTCTTCTGGATGTGAAATAACTTTGCCACACACAGAAAAAGCAGACCACGAAGAGCTCTGTGAGTTTAGGCCTTATTCGTGTCCGTGCCCTGGTGCTTCCTGTAAATGGCAAGGCTCTCTGGATGCTGTCATGCCCCATCTGATGCATCAGCATAAGTCCATTACGACCCTCCAGGGAGAGGATATCGTTTTCCTTGCTACAGACATTAATCTGCCTGGTGCTGTTGACTGGGTGATGATGCAGTCCTGTTTTGGCTTTCACTTCATGTTAGTCTTGGAGAAACAGGAAAAGTACGATGGTCACCAGCAGTTCTTTGCAATTGTACAGCTGATAGGAACACGCAAGCAAGCTGAAAATTTTGCTTATCGACTTGAGCTAAATGGTCATAGGCGGCGATTGACTTGGGAAGCGACTCCACGCTCTATTCATGAGGGAATTGCCACAGCCATTATGAATAGTGACTGCCTAGTCTTTGACACCAGCATTGCACAGCTTTTTGCAGAAAATGGCAATTTAGGCATCAATGTAACTATTTCCATGTGTTGAAATGGCAATCAACATTTTCTGGCCAGTGTTTAAAACCATTGCATTCAATTTCACAGAGAATAAGGCACCCATCTGCCTGTCAACCTGAAACTTTTGGTAGGTGGAAGCTAGACACATGAAGGTAAATAAAAGGAAAGGCTGTTAAATACAGGAAACAGTTGCATGTAGTAACACTAATATATTTAAAATAAGTCAACAGTAAACCACTGAAAAAATATATATATACACCCAAAATGGGCATCTTTTGTATTAAGAAAGGAAGCATTGTAAAATAATTCTGAATTTGTGTTGTAGATTGAGTGTACTGTTGAAAAATACTGGGTTTTTGTTTCGTGTGTTTGCCGGCGAGTTGCTGTGTGTGTGTGCGCGCGTATGTGTGTATGTGTGTGTGGTTTTTTTTTTTTTTTTCCTTTAACCAACAAGCCATGTTGCGTGGTCTTGGACCACTGCTTTTCCCCTTTGTGAGTCAATACATAGTGCTGCTGTGTGTGTATATTTTTTTTGTGTGTGTATTTGCTAATTTTTATTAATTCTAGTTTTTCATTAAATAAATTTGACTTTCTTTTCTGTAATTCAGGTTTTTCCTCACTTTTTTTTGTACCTTTTTAAAGTTAGTGTCTTTTTGGTATGCATAATTGTTTATGGTAAAGTTTATACATATGTGTTCAATACGTATTTTCTTTTCCCCCATTAATCAGTTCATTAGAAATATTTTACATTCAACTCTTTTGAGAAGATACGAGTTCCAGAAAGGAAAGGTAACAGCAGAATTATCAGAAGCTATTTAAAGCAGCTGTAAGATGGTCTCTGTCTGTCTGTCTCTCTCTTTTTCTCCAGCTGAGTCAGACCTTTGAACTTATTCTTTGAAAGGTTAGGGAATACTGATTTTTTTTTTTTTAATACTGGAAAAAAGAAATCAGGCTTTTTTTTTTTTCCTTTCAAATATCTTGGACAAATCACATGTTTAAAATTTGTTCTTGTATTTATTGGTTTTGCAGAAGAAGGCATCGTCTTACAGTTTGTAATCAAAAGCAAATCATTTGTTTAAAAAAAGGCAGTTTGCAAAAAATGTTTTTGGTCTTTTATAATTCTCATTAAAAGAATATCTGGCAAATTAAAACTTTTATGTGTCTGCTTTAGCTCTAAGTTTGATTAAAATCCAAAGTTATTTTCCTGTTCAATTCTGTACTTCATAACCGAAAAAAGTGTGCTGTATTTTGAAGTGTGATAGATTTATTCTAAGAATGGGTATATGGTCTCTGTATACAGAGTCTTGATTTCTTCTCTCTTGCTGACATTTTTATTCTCACAACTCTGTTAGGAGACTAATTTAAGTTAAAATGATGCTAATCACTTTTTTTCCCCTTAAAAAAAAAAAAACAAAAAACAGTTAAGACTGAGTTAGTATTTCATAGCCTAATGGAGATGAGCCTGGTCCCTACAGCAGCCTTCCAGGGACCTACATGCCAGTTGTAGCTCTAGCCCGTTTACCAGCTATGGGACCTTGGGCCCGTTTCCTAATGTGTAAAATGGGGTTAATTATGTAGCTACCCCAAAGGGTTACATGGGATACCAGTAAGTTACGTAGAACAGTGCTTTGCACATAATAAGCACCCAACAAATGTTAGCTGCTATTATTACGCCTTTAACTAGCACCATACTGATAACTGTTGCTAATTACCCTGAGGCACCTAACAAGATTCTGAAATTGCCTTCTGAATGACCGAAGATCATTTTATTTTGTGTGGCTTTTATGGGTATACTAAACTTCGCAAGTCAGTTAAAATTAATTGGACTGCCCCCTTATCCCAACAGCAATTCTGGATAACAGGATTTACTTCTGTTTACCATTTTCAGAATGAAGATTTGTATAGTCTCTTCCCCTACCTAAGCATTATTTTTTGAATTGGTTATCACATGCTTGTGTAGCCATTTTTGTGGTGAAAGGGAATAGGTTAGCCACAAACGTGTATCTTGGTCTATTCCTGTTAGCACGTGTGTTTAGAAAAGCAATTTTCCCCCTACATTTGATGTATTGAATACTTTTGTGGAGGTATATCATTTTGCTTTTACAGTGTTTTAAAGTGTTTCTTGGCTAGTAGTATAATGCTCAGTGTAGGGTTTTGAAGTTAGAAAATAGCCCACACTAGATCTCTGGAACTCTGTCCGTTCAGAGATGACTAAGAACATTTTTATTTTTTGAGTCCTTTGTATTTACTTGTGCTTACACACTTATCTTGAAATCATGTAATTCTGTAACCCCCTCATGCCCTCACACGTAACTTTAATAATCTTGGAAAGACCTTGGGTAGGCTTTGGGAAACCTTAGTGAGGATTGACTAGAATTTTAGCCAGTTCTCCTGACGTTAGGTACTGCTTTGTCCAGTTTGTCCACGTAAATCTTTTCCAGCTGTTTATAAATAACCTGTGAACATTTATATATGTTTCCTCATTATATTCTTGGAATTCCTTTTTATTTTTTTAAGGTCTTGATACTTTTATCATCGCTTTCTGGAGAGGTTTCGGTGGACAGAGTAGCAGTGTGAAGGATTTTCCCGTTCATTGTAACTTCATGTTTTGCAAATTTGTAAGATAAGATAGTAAATTTTGTGTGTTTGACATCTAATAAGTTATCTTTGTTAACTATATTTTAAGTCCTCTTCATATTCTTCGTCTACAGGGATGATGAGATCTATAGCCACATTCCTTGGTTCACTTGAGATCTTAAATCATCCTTGTTACAATCAATATGCTGCTTTCTCCCATTAATGCCCTGCCTCGTTTTTTTGGTGTCTTGGTGTTTTCTTCAGGGAACTGTATAGGGCTAGGGTAGGTGATACTCTTTAATTTGGTCTTTTGCATTTATCTTCTTAAACTTGAATTTGTCCTGTTGAATTGAATCATGGGCCAGTTTAATATGTTGATGGGGAACAGGTTTTTGTTTTGATCTGAGTGATTTTTACTATAATGTTGCTTAATTTTTTCTAAGGCCCAATTTCTGCAAACTACATGTATGGGAGTGGCTATAGATATTTTGGTCACCAAAAATCCTAGTGCTCTCCCCACCCCCCCCACATTTAATTATAGGAAAGTTTGCCTCATTTCAGTGGTTCTAACTGGAAAATAGGAATACTCTCAGCACTTGATTACCTCACAACATGGATGGCACCCACCTAGTATAGGTATCTCCTGGTGGTAGACCTCACTAGTCACTGTGTCCAAAGATGGGAATGCAAATCCTCTGCATTTCTAGCAGCCACTACCAGAGATGGCACTGGAAATGAAACCATTTGCATTCCCACTCTTCATGAAGAGAATCTGTGCTGTGAGCAGAAAGCAAGTCTTGAGCAATGTCAAGGAAGAAGAGGAAAGAAGGAAATCCTGGTGTTCTGCTCAGCACATGCACTTTTTTGCCCCCCTCTTATTAAAAAAACAAAAAATCAGGTATATTTAGTAGCCTTTAAATACCACTCATAGAACCAGGAGACAATATTTGTAATCACAGATTTATAAACTGATGTTAAATATTTTATGATCCATCACTTAATGGCATTTTTCACTATAATCGAAAGCATTAAAGACCTCTGCCCCTGACACAGTTATCGGTAAGGTTCAAACAAAAGAGGCAGAGTCCAGTAAAAAACGTGTATGTTTTAAGCAGACCATACAGAATTTCTTGATTACCACTTAAAGCTTTATTTAGTTTTAATACTTGAAGAGTTTTGAAAGCTCGTAAGTAAAAGGCATGCGGAGTACTGGTTAAATACATCCAAGCCTTCACCTCCAGCCCTACTGAGACTTTGAGTTAACATTTTCAATAAAAAACCTCAGCTGACTGATACAAAGGGTGTTTGGATAACTCTTTAAAAAACAATGCGAGGAAAAGATCCTCAGCATCACTAGTCATTGGGGAAACGCAAGTCAAAATCAAGAGCTGCTGCTTTACACCCTGACAATGGCTATTCCCAAAAAGGAAACGTGGCGGCGAGGAGTGGAGAAGTTGGGGTCTTTGTGTATTGCTCGTGGGGATGGCAAATGGTGCAGCAAACGCTGTGGAGGCAGAGTTTGGGGGTTCCTCACAAAGGTAAGCAGGGACTCACCCTGAGCACAGCAACTCTGCTTCTGGGTATATGCCCAGAACTGAGAAGCAGGGACAGGGACCGCCGTACACGGTTTGCGGCAGAACTCTCCGCAACAGCCCAGAGGCGGAACCAAGCCAGATGGCCTCGGGTGAACGGAGATGGGGCATGCACACGGTGGACGCGTTCCGATGCACGTGGTCAACATGGCTAAACCCTGACGACACGCACGTGACGTAGGTCACACACCAAAGCTTGAAGTAGCTGGGAGAGGCAAATGCGCAGACAGAACGGTTCCAGGGAGGTGGGTGGAAGAAAGGGGAGCTACTATTCAGTGGGTACAGTTTGAAGATCATGGAGAAGCTCTGGAGAGAGCGGTGATGTTACACAGCATTGTGAATGTAATTAATGTCCCTGAATTATACACTTAAAACTGGCCAAAATGGTAAATTCTGCTCTCTTGTCTCAAAAAAACCCAAGTGAATAAAACAGAGACTTAAAAAACCAAAACCAGTGCCAGGGACATGCAGGGCTCCCTGCGGGCTCCGTTAGGGAGGGCGGCGGGCTGCAGGCCCGAGGGTGCCGAAGCAGCGTCCGGGACCCCAAGAAGGCGATAAGTCCCACCCTTCAGTGTGTCTGGCGGCCGCTGCTGGGTGTAGGAGGCCTCGCAATTGGGGTTTGGATCAGCTCCCTTTGCTTGCTGAAAATGAACTAACAGCATCCTCTCTTCCTCCCCGGTAAAGATGACTGCATAGAAGAGAGAAAACCTGAACAGTGAGAGGACAGTCAAAGAACTGTTTTTAAATGTCCTGATGCTTGCTCTCCCGCTGGCCATAACGAGCCCCCTATCTGGAGCCCTAGGTTTGGATTTGTAATTCCAGGACACGTTCAGATCTCACCAGCAGGTATTTGGGTAACTTGCGGACCCCGTGCTCATCCAAGGCAGTCCAAGTATCTTAGCCTATCTGTTGTAACATTTTGTAATAAAAGAGTCTCGTTAGAATTGTACTGCTGCGTTCCCACCCGTCTTCGGAGACACTGACTTAAGCACTACTGTCCCCGTCTCACAGCAGCAGCAGCAGAGCCTGACTAGTTGTCCAGAGCCTGGATCCAGTCAGTCCAGGAGGAGAGAGCATGGCATCTACCGGATCTGGGGACTGGCTCAGGCAGACAGGGCAGGAACGGGGAGTGACAAGAGTCAGGGTATCGAGTGTGGGGACCACCTCAGAATGGACGGCTGCCCCTGAGGAGTGGACTTTGCTTTTTTTTAAGATAATGTGTGCGAACGTGCGCCACTCGGCCGGATATAAATCCTTGCGTTTTGATTGCTGCTTCCTTCAGCATAAGCAGCACCCCATACGGGGGTGTGCAGACCCCATCCCAGGTTTCATGTCACTTGAGTACTTTACTTTCCACAAAGACTAATGGCTGGTGCTATTTTCATCTTTGTCCCGTGCCCCTGCTCTGTTACTATACGTCCCCAGGTGACTCTGCTGAGGTAATGGTCTACACCCACGGTTCCTGATGCTGACCACGCATCAGAATCACCTGGAGGGCGTAACTAAAGCAGATTTCCGGGCCCTCCCCCCACAGTTTGATTTAGAAGGTCTGCTGGTGGGTCTTGAGAATTTACATTTCTAACAAGCTCACAGGGAATACTGATGCTTCTGTTCTGGGCACTGATGCTCTACACGTCTCCAGACAGTAATGATTTCACTGAAGACAGGAATTTAATTTTTATCAGTTTATTAACATTTCTGTAATCAACACTAGCCACCACCTGAGTGAGATTTGTTACTGTTGTGTGTGATCATGTTCACAAATTAGGGATACTTTGCTTACCTCTACCGGTATGAACAAAAATCTTTTCCGTACCTTTTGGCACTTCATAACTTGAAATTCGGAAAAGTTGGTATTTGGGCCTACAATTTGCTATTTAAGAGACCAGGTCTGGTGTTGACAGTAAAGCCACCATCAAAAGCTGCATTAAGAACTTCATCCAGGGAGCTTGCTGTGACAAAACTTAAATCCTGTCGTACATTGCCCGGGATTTCTTCAAGGTCTTTTTCATTCCTCTGAGGAATAATGACTCGCTTCAGTCCTGCTCTGTGTGCTGCCAGCACTTTGTCTTTAATCCCACCCACCTAGAAGGAGAGAAGACAGTTACTCAGATTTCTGGTCATCCTCAGACTGTGAAAGATCCCTGACCCAACTTTCTCTCACGGCTGTTCTGAAACATCTAAATCATCTTCCATTCTGTTACAGCGTGAGCTAGGAAAGCCACTAAAAAAGGTTAATAAACAGTGAATTCTTTATGTTTCAATTTGTGTTCTACTTAATCCTTTTAGTGGGGGAAAATTAAAAGCTTTCTATAGATATGAGCACCTCTTATGTCCATGATTCCTTTTTACACTGTCAGGTTAATATTTATATTCCATTCTGCAGTCAAAACAATCTTATCTATAGGTCGAGTCTGGAAAATCATTACATTATTTTGACCACAAATACCATTCCTATAGAGCTTAGCTCCTGCACAAGTTTGAAGCCATAACCTTTGTGTCACCTGATGAAGAAAACGTATCCCAAATGATGTAGGTAGGCTCTTACGGTGATTTTAAAATATGTCCACAATGGTCCCTTGACAAAAGGGGGAGTCTAATTCCCCTCCCCTTGAATGTGGGCCAGGCTTAGTGACTCATAAGAAACAGAGTGTGGGGGAAGTGATGCTGTATGACTTTCACACTTAACCATAAAAAATGAGAGCTGTTGCTGCTAGGTCCGTCTCTCTGGCTCTCTTGCCCTGGAGGTAGCCAGCCGCCATAGCAGAGATCACCCAACAGCCTCTGGAGAAGCCCTAAGGTGAGGACCTGGGGCATCCTGCCAACCACGACCCATTTGCTAAGTCAGGTGAGTGAACCACCTCGGAAGCAGATCCCCAGCCCCGGTCGACCTGCAGATGACTGCGCCTGCAATGGTGGGGCCCTGAGGCAGACGAGCTCAGCTAAGCCTCTCCTGAATTCCTGACCCACAGAAACTGTGAGAATAATAAGTATTATTGTTTTGGGTGGTGTGTTAGGCAGCATCAGACTCCAAATGCAGCTCTCAGACCCCCCAGAACACGGGAGCCCTGGAGACGGCCTGTGAGAGCTCTGCAAGCACCTGCGGCTGCATCCCTGCTCCGCGCACCCCTGCACAGCTGTCGTCTCCGTCGGCTCTTCCGTGTGCGGCTGACGTTCACTTTCAGAGACAAACGGACTCCTCGCATGTATGAGCTCGCCTACCTTTCACTTTTGGTTGATGGTAAGGCTGTGTATACTAGACTGGATTTAAAATCCTTCTCCCTCAGAGTTTTGAAGGTCACTGAGGAGACTGATGAGACAGCTTTTTCCTCTGTTATCTGAACAGTCGTGGGGATGAGATCTTTCTCCTGGTTGGCATAGGCCCTTTCAATCTGAAGATAACCCTCAATTCTAGGAAATGTTCCATTATTTCTTTGACAGTTTGTTCTATTCCGTTTTCTCTGTTTGCTAGAATGCCTGACAGTTAGATGCTGGATTTGCTTGATTGCTTTTTCTATTGTTTTTTTTCTGAATAGTTTTCTAATTTTAAAACCTAAGTTTTAAATCCAAGTTTTGTCCCCATTCTCTGTTCCTGAACTGTTCTCTCTGAACTGCCAGCTTTAGCAAGTCTTTCTCTTAAATGCTTTGAAGGCTTTTCACCTCTCATGGAATAGGTTTAAAACCGGGGCTTCCTCAAAGCTGCTGTGGTTCTCCCCTGTGGGCGTGGGAAAGCCTTCACCTGGGTGCTTCTCTGCCCTGAGAGCAAGGGATCAAGGGGAAGACCCATTTATTCTATGGACATTTCTGTGAATCCCCTGGTTTTGTTTCCCATCTCTCTCCTGCTCTCCTGGTCTGTGCCTTGTGGCTCTGAGCTCACGCTTTTCCCAGATTCCTTCTGGGAAGATCGTCTCTACCTCCAATTCTATCTCACCAGCCAGGAAACTATCTTCCAGAAGTTGGCTGAACTCTCAGCTGCTGACTCCCCACTCATTTTTGAGTGTCTGTGTTATTCCTTTCACTATTTGCTTAGTCTACCATCTTGAACTAGGAAGCTGAAAAGTTCATGTCAGTAAAGCATTTATATTTCCTTTTAATAGCACAGATAATATTAACCACTATTAACCACTGTTACGGTCTCTTGAAATGCAGTAATTCCTGGGTAAGGTAAAGAAAGGAGATTAGCCATTCCTTTCAAACACAGACCTACAAATGTATCATAATAATAGGATTTAGAACATGGTTGAATTCCTGGTTGAATTTTAAAAATTGGGGAAATGAGAGCAGTTTTAGTGATCTCTCGACTGGTGATTCTATGATCTACTTTCACAATTACCTCATAAAATAAAGGTGTTTCTCAGAATAAAGAACATTCGTTTCTTTTCTCACTTTGCTATGAACCCACCAAAATTCTGTTGTAAACTAGTACTGGTAATCAATGACTTAAGACCCTAAATGATCGCTCAAGTTCTCTGTATTTTTTATCAGTGTTTTTATAAGTAGTTTAGGGTATAGAGGGGAGCCCCAAAGCCCCATGTATATAGAACTTTTTACAAATTTAGCAATTAGACATGGTTGGTCTTTATTATAGTTTCCATTTTATACTTACTTTTCTATAAATCTATCAACTACAGTAGTCTAAGTTATTTATAGGAGGTCTCACAGGGACTTCAAAAGTTGAGGAGTTAGCCTCAAGTTTAAAAAATCAGCTGCTATCCTGTTTTACACAGAAGTTATCTGCTTAACAATTTGCTAACTGGAACAAAACCTCCACTCTTCACCTCAGTGGCTGACATTTCTGATGACCAGACTGATACTTCTTTCCCTCATAAGTCTTCTTTCTTAGTAGAAGGGAAAACATTGTCAGTTCTTCTTTTATTTGATCAATATTGAAAAATGTGAATTAGTTACAAGTATAAAACTTTAATGTGTTTAAAACTAAGGTGTATATATATATACATATAGGAAGAAGGGAAACTACTATTAATTTAAACTTAAAATTAAAAAAATTTAAAACCATATAAATCACTTTCTTCAGACTTACTGGAAGAACAAGACCTCTCAGTGTGATTTCTCCAGTCATGGCTACATCTGAACGCACCAGCCGCCCACTAAAAAGCGAGGCGAGACAGGTTACTATGGTAACTCCAGCAGATGGTCCATCTTTTGTGACAGCGCCAGCTGGGAAGTGCAGATGGATGTCTGTGTTGTCAAGAAGATCAAAACTTCCAGAAGCTTAAAAAAGGAAATAAGGATTTTAATGTAGAAAAAATTAAACCTGTTTTCTTTTTCTCCTAAAAAAGAGAATAAAAAAGATAAAAATGTTTTGGGTAAATGAATCCCTCAAAATATTAATGGGTGGTACAATTAGAGTGGGGTCTGGAAAAACAGTTTCATTCTACTCTAAGGAGAACTGAAAACAAACCCTTGAAAATCAGTTTCTAGTTCAGGCACTAGCCACATAGTCCTAACATGGGAACTAGAATTTCTATGGGCGTTCAAAATCAAAGGTTTGCTACTTTCCTGAAAGTGTAACTCTTCATTTACAGCCCACCTTCATCCTTGTCACAGAACTGGGAGATGCCTCCCGGATCACGATCCGAAGGCTCCTTCTCCCTGCTTAACAGCGCGCCTTGGCCGGGGCGAGGCCACTCACCATTAGTCAGATGGTATTTCTTCGCATTGCTGCGGAGCCAGCTGATCGCAAGATGGGCGGACTCCTTCATGACGTCCCCTAGCTGGCCAGTCAGAGTTAGCTGACCTTCGCCATCCATTCGGCTTGCCTCCACGAACATGATTTCCCCACCTAAGGGGGTCCAAGCTAAACCTATTGCCACTCCTGGCTGACTCAACCGTTCGGACACCTTGAGAGAAAGAGGAAAAATGATGAGTTCAGTCAACAAGAGCCAAATTACTTTCTGGCTGGCCTATCTCCCCACCACATGCCGCCAGAGCCTACTTATTCAGCTACGCTTCAACTCAAAGTACTTGCTGCTGCACCTGATTTGAACCAAACTTCTGTTTGGCACTTATTTTTACCTTAAAACATGTGTGAATAACTTTGATTAAAGAGCCACATTTAGTTACACATGCCCTGATTTTTAAAGAACAAACCCAATTGTTTTATCTACTTAAATATTTTTATTAGGCTGCATATTTATAAATACTCTAGAACCTAACTTCATTTTAGGCAATCATGCATTTGTTTCAGAAACCAGAAACCCTTTTTCAAGCAGACATTTCTTAAATGGCCAAGTGTGAAGCTCTGTGTTAAAACCCCTAGATTTTACTTCTCTGCCACTTTACTTTCTCTGTAACTGCTGCAGAAACATTATAAACTACTACTTCACAATGCCCCGGATCTTTTCCCGTGGGCTCGGAGGCCCACTGCGCCCCCACTGCTGCTGTCAACTCGAACGTGTCACTTGCCTGAGACCATCAGCCAGGTGATGAGCCAGTTCATGCAAGTCAGGAAAACACATAAAAAGTAACAATACAGCTGAAACACAATCACATTAACTTTTACTGCACCCTCTAAGCCTCCAAATTTCTTATCCTATAGAAGAAGCTATCCAGGGACGCCTGAGTGGCTCAGCTGGTTCAGCGTCTGCCTTCGGCTCAGGTCATGATCCCAGGGTCCTGGGATCGAGTCCCCCATCGGGCTCCCCGCTCAGCGGGGAGTTTGCTTCTCCCTCTGCCTGCCACTCCCCCTGCTTGTGCGCTTTCTCCCTCTCTAATAAAAAAAAAAGAAGCTATCCATGTCAGAGGAACTGAGCACAACTTGTCAACCCGTCACTAATCCAAATATGAGATTTTTCCACCAGAGGTAACTTTCTCACTTAGGAGCAGAAGAACCAACAGTCTGAGTTTCTGGTTAAAGGGCTGCATTGCTGATGCTTCTTCCTTTTCCAAGGGGCTTAGATGGTGAAAATCCTGACTTTAAAACACTCCAAAATCATGTGTGGCATCCATGAAAGCTATTGGGCACTTATTTTTAGTGGTAAACCTGCTAGCATGTTTTGAAAGTTTGTTTCATAAGTGAGAGACTCGGAAGTCCAAACCGCGGCATTCACAGAGCCGAGCGCATACCGGATCCCACGTCCTCGGCTTTGGCACTTGCCCTGTTCCCATACGTACTTCAGGAGAAAGACACAAAAGAGCAATACTATTTAAGGAAAACACAGAAACAACTACTTATAAAAGTGTTCCCAAGGCTCGTTTTTTTCTAATATAAAATCAATTTTCTATCCCTTAATGACATCTACTTTGGGTGGGAATTTGCCAGGGGGTCCTGTTTTACCACATGGCTCTTTTCTAGGGCTGAATGAACTAATCCTAAAGAATTATCCTCAGTACAATGAATCATGTGTAAATTTAACTGAAAAAGCCATTTGGCAGAATTCTGTTAGCTATAACAAGAACCATCCCTTTTTTACAGCTAAATCCTCAAAACTCATTTGTCAGAATAATACCAAAAATGTCTCCAAAGAGTCAGGAGAAAGGTGCTTGTTGATTACTGTGTCGCTTCAAGAAACCAAGCCAGTTTTCCAACTCTCCATCTGCTGGGGAGGCTTCATACTCTGGGTAGAGGTAACTGGTGCATTGCTCACTGAACAATGGAGGGCAGGTAAGTACATATGGCCAAACCAGAAACATCCAGGCCCACAAGCATTTTATTCTGACTTGATGGTTAAGTGTTCTCATATTAACCTGAAGATGGGAAAATGGCAAATCTATGATTTAACAACATATAGGAGGGAGAAGTGAGGGGGCTTGACTACCAGCAACCCAAGAATCTCTGTGATTAAGGCTAATAGCTGTTATCTAAAAGGTAAAGGATCTTTAATTCTTAGATTCTTAGACTTGGAAACTTTTTTTTTTAAGATTTCACTGATTTGGGAGAGAAAATGTGCTCCTCTATGAGTGGGGGGGTGGGGTGGGCAGAGGGGGCAAAGGGGAGGGACAAGCAGACTTCCTGCTGAGCAGAGAGCCCAACATGGGGCTCGATCCCAGGACCCCAGATCATGACCTGAGCTGAAGGCAGAAGCTTAACCGACTGAGCCACCCAGGCGCCCCATCATACGTTTTTCAAAAAGATTTTATTTTTCAGTATTCTCTACACCCAATGTGGGGCTCGAACTCACAGCCCCAAGATCAAGAGTCATGTGCTTCTCCAAATGAGTCAGTCAAGCGGCCCTGGAGTCATACTTTTGAGGGCACGTGCTCTGAAACTGTAACAATCACGCATCAGGTTTCTATGTACTTTCCCTCAGAAATGAGGCGAATGTAAGTAACTGTGAATGTAAAGGGTAAGACCTATGCTTCTTTCCTGCTTTTGTGTGCAGCTTCCCAGCCATCTTAACCCGTTCGCACAGAACAATTTGTGTCTCATAGCACTCCTTAGAAAGTGATTCAACACAATAATTTCAAAACTAGGTGTATCAGTACTTTTCTGTCAGTTTCTAATTGCACTGCTGGTCTGTGGAATCATCAGTTATATTAGCCAAGACAGGCCTCAGCTTGAAGCTGAGAATGTTTTCCCTGCTAGATGTCAAAGTGGAACACAAGCATCCCAAGCTCATTTTGTCATTCAATTTCCCACAGGTATATCCTTGTGCTTCAATTTCCTTATCTGTTAACTAAATCTTGTTTATAAAAAAATGGTTGATCTCATCTTTAATAATTATATCATGGAAATCAATCATGTAAATATGCAGATTGAAGGAGTGTTGAAAATATTTAATGAAAGACCTAATTAAAAATAGAGTATGTCTTCTAGGGACACCTGGGTGGCTCAATCAGTTAAGCATCTGCCTTCGGCTCAGGTCATGATCTCAGGGTCCTGGGATCGAGCCCCATTATGGGCTCTCTGCTCAGCGGGGAGCCTGCTTCTCCCTCTCCTTGCCACTCCCCCTGCTTGTGCTCTCTGTCAAATAAGATCTTTAAAGAAAAAAAGAATATGTCTTCTAAGTCTGGTTCATTCTTACCAGTTCGACGGTAGCCATGCTGAAGGAGCATCTGTGTATAATCATTGCAACTTCCCACTGTTCATCCCCCTTGATTAACTGGAAATAGTGATACCTGACCGAAACAGTAAATACGTACAACTTGTGACGGTTCCAAGCCTCGATCAATGCTCACAGTTTTAGGACCCTGTTATTTACTACCGCAGCCTCATGAGAGGGATCGAGGGCTTTACGCTCATTCAACAGTGCTTTCCCGAGCATCCTGAGCTAGGTTCCGTGACAGCTCATAGAGACATAAAAGCGAATACCACTTGGAACTGACAGACTACTCAAGCACATTAGATAAAGGCACGATTCTACTCCAGCACGGGGAGACAGCGGGGTGTGTACCAAGGGCTTCCATCTACAGGCCCTGAAGAGTCACAGATCCCTGTCTGGGGAGCAGGGACAAGTGTCAGAGAAGAGGCTGAGCAGTGTCTTAAAATACGAGTAAGAGTCTGCTGGGAGGAGAAGGGCCAGGAAGCCATCCTGAGACAGAGGCCAGCAGGTGCCAAGGACTGCAGACACAGGTAATTCCATGGCCTTCTTTCCAGCGCAAACACGTACCACACTGACCGCGTGACCCGAGCTATGAGATGGCCGTGGGACGCGGCCACTGTCAACTGGTTTCTTTTATACCTCAGAGAGCTTTTTGTGCTCCTGCCAGGCTGTCACCACGGCAGCTATCCATCTGCCAACTTCTTTCAAGTCTTTGTACTAAGATCTTGAGCCTTGAATTCATGAATATTTGATTTTCCGAGTTGCAAATCTGTTTCCACAGCGTTCAGAAAAGGGCAGGTCAGATCCCGTTTGCCTGGGAGAGGTGCGGTAGTCCACCACTGTCAGCTCTCAAAGCCGTGTTTACAGCCCCAGTCCGGCTGCCACCGCACCAGAGAGCCAGCTGCTTCCACCCCTTTCAGTAGAGCCTCTTCTTGGCACAGTCAGTCCGTGGTGGGGCACCGGGCCAGGCTGAGCGTCTGACACGCGCGTGCGGCACAGCAGGCTAAATGGGGTGCATGGGGACTTCACGACCGTAACTCCTGCGGGCATTTCACTAGTGTTTATACTCTGCCCATTTCCAGCACCTGATTTTGTCTGTTTGAAAGGCAAGCATGCTGATGGAATCTCCTGGAATTCACCTTTGGATGCATTTTATTCAAGATGCTTTTTTTTTTTTAATATTTATTTATTTATTTGGGGGGAGAGAGAGAAAGAGAGAGAGTAAGTGTGAGTAGAGGAGGCGTAGAGAGGGAAGGAGAGGGACAAGCAGACTCCTGAGTGTGGAGCCCACCGCAGGGCTCGATCTCACACTTCTGAGATCATGACCTGAGCCGAAATCAGGAGCCTGCACATAACCGACTGAGCCACCCAGGCGCCCCTACTCCAGATGCTTTTAAAAATGTGCATGTCTATCTTCTTCCCTTTAATATTACTATTTTTTAAGGGCAGTGACCTCTGGAAAAGGACTTTTCATACACCACTGCAGGAAGCCAGCGCTAAGGCTTTAATACAAAATATGAATGGAGTCAGGAATACTTAGGAAACACAATCTCAGGACGAGCGGGCCGGACAGAATGCAGACACTTAGGGCGTGGATGACTGGCTTTCTGAGGCTGCAACGACTACAGCTTACCTGTTCTTCTGATTGTGTTACTACATTTACAGTCTGTGAGTTTCAGACTATTATTACCCCCAGAGATTTTTGGTCAACTGCAAGACTGGCCTGCTAGGATATGTATCCAGTGACGTGGAGGCCTCTCCTGCTTTCACTAGGATGCAAATGACAATTTTAAGATTCTCATTTCACCCTAAGGATGTTCATGTAATCAACCAATAAAAGTAATTACAACTGAGCTGACCATTATTAAAGGTCATCTCCTAACTGACCAGATCAAATAAGATTAAGTAACTGTCACTTGATTCCTGAGCCTTTCCTGCTTCCTCTGCCGCTGGATGTGGCCCCGGCCCGTGCTTCTGAGGAAGTACCCTAAGTACTCAGCATGACGGACGCCCAGAGGGCTGCAGACACCTGCGCCCACGCCCACTCCTTCCCTCCTTCTCTCCCAGTGGAGGGAGAGCGTTCCTTTCCTTTCCTTTTCTTAAAGTGAGTTTAATTGATCTTGTCTCTTTAGGAAATCTCACTGTATTAGAAAGGTGACTTATGATACTATTCCTAAACATGAAATCTAAACTAAGTTCCTAGAAGTCCTTTTCCAATCTGTTTAGGGAATTCTAAAGGGATAGAACTATGAATAAAATGTGCCTTCTTACCTTCTTCCTCACTGGTAGTTTGTTAGGTCAGTCACACTTTTGGCACTAACATATTTTTGCAGACTCATCTTTGACGAGAGTGAAGAACAGTTAGGGGTGGGTGGAAGACTATTAAATGCAGGTATAGGGGCACCTGGGTGGCTCAGTCGTTAAGCATCTGCCTTCGGCTCAGGTCATGATCCCAGGGTCCTGGGATCGAGCTCCGCGGGAAGCCTGCTTCTCCCTCTCCCACTCCCCCTGCTTGTGTTCCCTCTCTCACTGTGTCTCTCTCTGTCAAATAAATAAATAAAATCTTTAAAAAAAAAAAATGCAGGTATAAAATGAGGACTACAAAAACAATAAAAATGGCATTTTGTTTGTTGTTGTTGTTGTTTTGGTGATTAGGGATGATAGTTTTTTGGGAGTAAGGCAGTTGCAGGAACCAGCATTTGTGCATTGTGAGCATGTACCAGGCACTATGGTGGGGGTTTTATATACATCAACTCACCCAATCCTAAAACCCGTCTAAACACATACATGTAATTAGCCCCAACACATCCCACTCAAGGAGGCTGGGTTTATCACCTGGTGAGTGAGGGGCCTCCTTCCTCCTCCCTTGGCCTAACCCCCTGCTCCGGCAGCTGGCTCCCCCACCTCCATTCCCTTCCCACTATGTTCTGCCTTCAGAACGCTCTTCCCCTTCCTCACCACCCTGCATCCTGCTATCACCCACGGTGTCTTTGGCGAACAGCTCATGCTCTGCTGCTACCTGGCTTGTGTGTTCTCGGAACAGCTCCTCGATCCCAACAACGGCTTCCTCACCATACCTCAGCCACTCTCTTCCAGGTCCTTATCACCAGCAGAAATTCCACCACGTGTGAAATCTGAATTTGAATGCTCCCAGCCCGGATCATTTTCTTATCCCTCTAGTTCCCTTGTCTTCAAGACCATCGACGCTGCCACCTTCACATTCTGCACCTGCTCTGTCCTGGCTTCACTTCTCTCCCAGTGAGAAGAACAAGCCTTTGTTCCATCATTATCATCATTTTCTTGTAAATAACTCACTCTTCTCGCCCCTTTCCTCATTATACCCCACAGAGGGCATCCTCGGTCGCACACGATTTCATTCCCTCACACTGTGGGTTCCACCCCATCTCACGTGCCCAGAGACTGTTCCTGCTGTCCCTACGGCAACATCCGTCCCGCTCCCTCTACTGGCTTGCTGTGATCAGCACACAGGCCTCCACTTGCAAACAGCCTCCCTGTGGCCACGTCATTTCTCTGCAATCCTTCATAGCCAAGTTCTGAAAAGAGGAGCCTCCACACTGTTTCCTCACCTCCCGTTCTTTCTTCCACACACTCCCAAATCTCCCATGCCCACCACTCCCCTCTTCCAAGGTCACCGACCTCCATGCTATCAACACGAACACACAAACAGCAAACACATTTGGCCATTCCCTCCTTCTGGAGGGTTTCCTCCTCAGTTCTCATGGCAGGATAAAACCCGTTTCCCTCTTAACCTGCCTGCTTGCTACTTCTAACTTTCGCTCTCTTTTTTTGAGGGCTCCTCTTCCTCTCCATGACCCTAAGTGTTGGCATTCTTCAGGGCCTGCCTCTAGGCTACTGGCTCTTTCTGTGTATACTTTTTCCTCTGGTGACCTCAACATTTCTGGGACTTGAAATATTCTCTATCTTCTGACGAGTCTGTAACTCATGCCTCCACCTTGGACCTCTCCTCTGGACAACAGGCCTGCGTGTCCACGTCTCCTTTCACATGTCTCAGACAGTTCAAATTTGACATATTCACCATCCTTGTCTTTCTCATTGCGGTAAATGGCACTGCCACACAAAAATCCTGTTGCTCCCACCAGAAGCCCGGAAGTTGCTTCTAATGACTGTTTCCTTTGGTCCCCGTATGTAAACCGTCAACAAGCCCAAGTCTACCCGTAAACGATGTCTCAGATGGTGCTGGAGCAGCGACCCCCCTCCCCCCCAATCTCAGTGCTGCCTGTCTTCCCTATAGCACCAATCTCAACTTACAATTACATGCTAACTTGTTTATTTTCTCTATGAAAGGAAGCACCATGAAGGTAGAGATCATACCTTGCCTGTTTACTACTGTATTTACCAGCAGCTCTTCAACACGTTATCTACTGAACAAATGAAACTCTTTCTAGAAGAAATGACAGACCCTAGACTTTTACCTTTATGGAGAATACAGGCATTTAAACCAAAAAAAGGTGCCTTACAACATCGTGGATCACTTCAACACATACTCCAACATTCCTAGTACAATCTCTCTCCAGACCTATTCCCCAGGATTGCAGGAAGAAGAGTGACGAAGGCCGGCCACTGCGCATTCTCTGTGAGAACCGAGACCCCAGACGTGCCAGCGCTACATTCCCCGCACGTGAGAAACAGAGCACAGCTCTGGAGGCAGTCAGGCTTGAACCAAATCTCCATTCTGGCAAAAGCTGTGTCTTCTTGCAAGTTATTTAAACACTCTAAGCCTGTTTCCTCATCTGTTCTTGGAAAGACGCCATGACTGAGGATTCAAAGACGTGTCACTTGTTAGAGGGTCTTCCATGGTGCCTGATACCTAACAGATACACACAAAAAGTGGCCAAGAACCCCAGGCCAAACTCTCCCATTCCAAAACACAGCACTACACTGGGTAAGAATACAAACAAAAATCTGACGTAGAGCAGATGTCTTTTTTTTTTTTTAAAACTGCCATACTTCAAGCCGTTCTCTTGTCAGCAGGGAAGGGCAGGAATTAACTTGGTCGGACAGGGGACTGGAGAAGAGCAGAAAGAATACTGGACTTGCCATCAGCTGGTCTGAGTTGGACTACTGGCTTCACTATTTGCACCTTATGTGAATCTGCAGGACTCATTTAATCTCTTCAAGCTTCTTCTCGGGTATAAAATGGAAGACTCCCAGCACAGTGATGGCCCTCAGGGCAATAAGACAATAAAGAAATGTTCCATAAATCTTAATCTCAGAGATGCAAAAGCTCGGGCAAGGGTGGTTAAGCAGCTTGGGGCTGATGGTTCATCAGACCACTAGAGGTAGAGACAGAAACCCCAGGCTAGAGGGAGAATTCTCTCAAGTGTGGAAAAGATGAACAAAATGTTCCAAACTCTCAAACACCAGACCTTCTATTCTAAGATGCTATTTTTAAAAGGCAAAAGGCTACTAGACTCTACCTTTCAGATTCATGTTGGCGAAAAGTGCTCAGATGCCTAAAGGAACATAAGTTTCTCCAACGATATCAAACAGAGCTGTTAAGCAGTGTTTATAAAATTTCTCATTTCTGTTCTTTTGGTTCCTTTTTTTGCCAAAGCTCCAAGAATCTCAACAATGCTTCCAAACCTAAAAGCAGCAGAAATGACTGGGAGAGAAGGGGTATATGCAACAGAAACATGCATCAATCTTCTGTTATCTGTTGCTCTAGTTTAAATTCCCAAAGAACTTCTGGAACGTACTGTTCTGGAAAGCTTAGAGAAAAAAGCCCATTGGAAATGCAGGAGTCAGAACCTGTTTTCGTCTTCACTCTCAAAACCACTGCATTCTTGCAGAACAGAAAAGTAGGTTTTGCTCACTTTCTCAAGCAAGGAAAGTTTTGCTCCATTTCTTATAACACTTCAAAATTTAAATCCATGACATCTTAAGAATTCAAATAACCAATCTGCCGCTGACTCTTACTGTTCAAGACCAGATTTACTGTTGAGAGTAAACAAGTTCTATTCTTGTCACAGAGTTTTGTAGAGAGGTTCATTAGCCTTAATGACCAGCTCAGAGTTTAAACAGATAAACAAGATGGGTTTGGGGACTACTTTTCCTCTCCACAGTTTTAAGACTTGAGGAAAACCGCATCTACTGGTAGTGATTTTGAATGTCAGAGGGAGAGGTTATCTTCTGTATAATTTATCAGACTTATTCTTCTGAAAATCATTTTTTTTTTCTTAAACTGATAGGAGGTGATGGTAAAGCTTCTGAAGAACATGCTATGTTCAGTAGTATAACAAAAATTTTTTCTAGTCACTGACCCATACTAACTCATGTAAGAATCCTATGCAATGTATCAAAATGCCTCAGCAGACACAGACTCAATACCTTTTTCCATCCAGCTGCCTCAACTAAGTCCTGGGGCTCAGGCCTTTCTGACTGGACATTCTGTGGTGAGGGACAGTTAGGGGAGAAAGATGTTAATAGGGCTGTGTGGCTTTAACCCAAGGAGCTATTAACAACAAAATGACAGATTTCTAAAAGATGCAGTCTGGGTCTGCACTAGGGCAGTTAAAGCTAGGCTCACATTTTCAGATATTTTATACTTAGGTTGTTTCCCTGCCTCTGTCCCCCAAGACTCTAATAGCACAAAAAAATCCTTAATTAGGCATTAATGGGAATATAGAATTTCTAAGGAGGAAAGTCAGAGACACTGTTGTTAAAATGGAACTGGAGGGCAGAGAATAAGATCAGACCGAGTTTCCAGAAAAGGGTGTGGCCAGAATCTCTGGCTCTCTGCAAAAGACTTACTTATTATCACACCGGGCACTAAAATTCAATACCATGGAGAAAACAAGTTTCCAATCTCCAGACAAAATTCAGCCTCCCAAACCACCCAGTTCTGACTCTCCTCCAACCTGTGAAGCAGCCATTAGAGTAAACTGGAGGCCATCAACAAAGAAATGAGAACAATCACCTCCATTTCATACATCGGGGGCCCAAGGATGTCTTTCAGAGCATGGAAATCAATCAAAATCGGCATTTCAGGTGGTAGGGCTAAGTCCGGAGTGTCACTGATAGATTCAGGTTTTGCATCTTCTAAGATCTGTTCTCTGCAACCTAAGAGAGAAAAATGTGTTTAGAAATTCTCAGAGTTTGGCAGGTTTGAAAATTCATTAGTAGTATACATCAAACAGAAGTACAGCGGACTTTAACAGATCAGTCACCTTTATACATTTATTCAGGCACAAAAATTTATCTCATGATCTGTGGAACTCAGGCAGAGACTCTGTCTTTCAAGAGCCCCCGAAGGGTGATATAATGCACCGTGTTGTTCATTTATTCTCACTTGTTTGTCTACCCTCCCACTGCACATAAGCTCCAGCAAGGCACAACCTTGTCTGTCTGCTTTTTTAACCTATTATATTCTTTTTTTTTTTTTTTAAAGATTTTATTTATTTGACAGAGACAGAGATAGCGAGAGCAGGAACACAAGCAGCGGGAGTGGGAGAGGGAGAAGCAGGCTTCCCCTCGAGGAGTGAGCCCGATGTGGGACTCGATCCCAGGACCCTGGGATCATGACCTGAGCCGAAGGCAGACGCTTAACGACTGAGCCACCCAGGTACCCTAACCTATTATATTCTTAAGCCAAGAACAATGCCTGGCCCTGCTCAACTTTAGAGGGCAGATACTGAAGGGTCACATGCAATAAATTACCTTGTATAATTCTGTCAGATCAACAGAACACAAAGCTTTCAACTCCCTCTTCAGAGGGGTCCCATCAGGTGTCTCATTTCCTGACAGGCGGAAAGAACTTGGAAATGATGGATCCCTGTATAAGCAATGCTTCTTTTGCAAAAAGGTTATTTTCCAATAAAAACAAGGATACCGGGCAGTGCCAGGGTAAAAGCATATGAAGCCTGGTCTGAGACCCCTATGATAATGGACTATTTCCTCGACCTGCCTAAGAGCCCTGGTTGCTAACAACTTGTCGGAGCACGGACTCCTGGTTTGAGCCTAGACATACAAGGAACAGGCGCCAACTGCCTTATCAGACCACCTTTCTGCTCCTCTCTGTAATTCCAGTTTGAGGAAAGAAAAACGTTATGTAAGCCTGTAGCCAGAAACCTAAAATGAACAGACGTTGAAAAAATGTATGAAATATTTGTCTCTATTCATCCCTATTCCTAAGTTTTGCTTTTCTTTTAGCTTTGCCATAACTCTTCCAACTCTTATACTATCTCATGAAATGTTGTAAAATACCTTTATTATCTTTTTTTTTTTTTACATACATCCTTCCTTCTGGAAATGATTACTATAATATACAACATAAAATAATTATAAACTTGCCATTGTGTATTTTATTTTTGGTATGATTCTCCCTTTCTGATATCTCACGAAGTTAAAACAACTGTTTTTCACTAACGCCTTTCCTTCCAAAAGTGATTCCTGAATGTGTTTTATAATATTAGGCCCTCATTTTAGACTCCAACGATAACTGGAAAGATCCTGGGGGCTGGGGTGTCCCTAAATTACCCCTGCATAGAACAGGCTTGCTATGACCTTCCGGGTGAATGGCTCTCTCAGTCTGCTGGGATCTCTGGGGCTCCTCTTCAAGACTGAATCACGAAAGATACATGATGGAAACCAGACAACAGCTCAGATTTTCAACTACTTGCTGCCTGTCAGACCCTCTGCCCAGCACTGAACTTCGCACTACCTATCTCTACAGGGTTCTTGTGAGGATTAGAGAATTAAAGAGAAAACCCTTTGCAGACTGCAAAATGACATTGTACCTTAAGTGTAAGTCTTGAATTATATATATTCTCACAGTCATTTCTTTGGAATGTCATTTCATCTTTCAAAGTTTGGGTTCTAGGAAGTCTTCCCTGATATTTCCAACTTCTTACAGCACTTACCTGTTTTACTAAATCTAGCTATCACTGGGTTACTTAGTAGCTTGTGGGCATGGGAGGTTTTCTGCCTGCTGCCCTGTTTGCAGTCTATCTAAGCAGTATCACTGAGCAAGGGTGGAAAGGCACCCGAATGGCCAGGTTAGCTCCCTGTAGATCTCAAAGCAGAACAGAAAGTAGGTGTCATTGCTTAATTTAAATTAATGCACAGAAAGAAAAGCACTACCTGTCTAAGGTTACTACCGTATCCTAAAAATGAAGGGCTCTGAAACTTCAGCTGATGCACAGAAGAGGCTTCAAGGTTCTTTAGCCTGGTGTGCTTTTGGACCACAGGCTTTTCTGAGATCTAATTACTGTTGCCAGCCTGGAATTCATGATCACAGGAGGAGGTCAAGCTGGATGGGTGAAAGCCAATCCACAATTATGTAACTAATGCTTCAGGACATCCAATCCCTTTCTCCAAGTAGAGTAGTGAACTTAGTGCTTTGAGTACTGAGGAAGTGGTGGTGGGGAGAGCTATTTCTTTTCTTTTCTTTTCTTTTTTTTTTTTAAGATTTTATTTATTTGAGAGAGAGAGAGAGAGCACAAGCAGGCAGAGGGACAGACAGAGGGAAAGTAAGAAGCAGGCTCCCCGCTGAGCAGGGAGCCGGATGCGGGGCTCAATCCCAGGACCCTGGGGTCATGACCTGAGCAGAAGGTAGATGCTTAACTGACGAGCCACCCAGGCACCCCGGGAAAGCTATTTCTAATGCAACGAGACCTCATAAGATAAAAGATGGCCATTTCCTTCAGGCTTTAGGCACAGCAACCGTGTAAGAATTCAATAAACTTAGAACTAATCTGTGCTTCAAAATGCTCCATCATTACAACATGAGCCTAGAGAACGAAAAACTCAAGCCAAAAAAATGGTGCCAGCTAAGCAGGAAAGATAGGCTAGCACTGGATTTAAGTATCATCCACAAGGTCCTACATGAACTGCAAAGTGACAGTAAAGAAACAGAATTCAGAGAATTCACACTTCGATTCCTCAGTCAAACAACCAACCAGTACATCATCATCTCACAAAGATGCCCTTCAAGGCATGAAATACCGGTTACAAGTGAGCCCTCTGCGTCCTATGCATGAGTTTTCAAGCACTCAGCTCTAGTGCCACGTTTCCCCCCTGCCAGAGGGCTCAGGACCCACAGGAGACAGTGGCAGGGTCCCGAGGACTCACTGCTGGCTTTGCCTCAGACTGTAGCCTTCAAGCAAGGTGGACTTCTCAAGGCGAGGCGAACAACAATAAAGAAAGTTCAACCTCTCCCAACATAACACGAGCTCTGTCCCGCGAGCGCTTCCCGCTGAGCCTCAGTCTTCCTCTTCTGTGCCCTTCTCTTGGGCAGAAACAGTGGTTCTTCAGATGGCTAATGGCTAACAGTCACATGAAAAGGACTGTTTCACCAAGCAGCAAAGAAGTTTACATTGTAAGAGTAAGATACCATTTGTTGGTTACCAAATTAAACTCTAGCAAACTAGTTTAAGAAATGACAAAGATCACTGTTAAAGTGAAGAAATCTTCCCAAACACCGAGCTTATGGAAATATAAAGTGATTCAATCTTCCAGGAAAGCCTCCCAAATATTCATACTCACAGACCCAGTGGTCCCAGTTTGCAGGCACCTACCCTTAAGGACATAATCCGAAGTGCAGATGACTGTTGTGTAGGCAACAGTTTAGACAACAAAGCTACCTGCTGCAGACTGACGGTAAGAGCAAAAATGAGATCCAATATAAATACTCAACGTTAGGAACATAAAGAAACTGTGGTACAGCCATCTAAGAAAATACGACGCAGTCAATAAAATTGTTTCCTGAGTGTTTTTAAGTAATGTGAGAAAATTCTTTTGAAACAACGTCAATTTGAGGAAAGAGGAGGATATACACTTTCACATGGCATGATTTTTACTAATATAAATATACGTGAGAATGAATGAAATGATATAGTCCAAAATGTTAAAGTTATTCCCTGAGTTATGAGATTAAGATTACATGGTGAAATAGTCAATAAATAACAGTCTCCAATCCTGGCTCTGGCTTCCCAGTTGGCCCTGAAGAAAGTTACTTTACCCTCCTGTATCTGTTTTTCTAATCTGTAAAACCATAATAATTATAGTAACCCTTGTAGAGTCGTAGAGTCGCTGGGAGAATTTAACAATGTTTAAAGCCAAAATATGTATAAATGGGAGGAAGTGAGTTATAGAGTTAGAGAAATATTTCACACAGACCTCTAAGACTCCCAGTTCTTACTCCATAGCCCCTTTTGCTGAAGAAAACAAAGTGCCCTTTGCAACCTAATTCCACTCAGGGCCCCAGAGAGAGGGCTTCAACCACAATCATAGGACTGTTGGGAGCCACATAAATTTAACATTTGTAAGAAAAAAAGAAAAAGATAACAAAATTCAAGATTCTTCCCTAGGCTATAATATATATTACTATTACATTCAATGCACCAAAATTTCCTTTACAAATAACTTGGAAGCATATTCTTAAAAATAATAAAGTGCTATTAAATAGAAGTTGAAAAGAAAGGCCATGGAAAAATAAAATGAGAAGCTAGCTCAGCCTCACTCCACTTCAACTGTTTCTTCACTTCAAAGATGGAACTGTTCTAAAAGTGGGAGGGAGCTGAAGTTCTTTTCGGTGATTCACTCTGCTCAGAGGTCTCCCAGCTCTTCTTTCATCCACGTTATCGATCAGCCTGTCCTAACAGAGACTAATTCAGGACGCAGCCAGGATGGTCAGGGTATAACCAAGGAGTTCCCCAGCACGAAGGCAGCAGATAAACAAGCAGCAGCCGGGCACAAGCTGCAACGCGCTCGCTCTGCTCACCGGCGCCCCCCCGCAGCACAAGGACAACCATGCGCGGGCGCTGCAGTGCCCTCCCTCAGGGGAGCTGATGTCACCCCAGCTATTAGGAAAAGACACTCTACAGCTACAAACTCCCTCATGAGAAAGGATTAGGCTTTCCAGAGCAGCTGTCCCAGGGACACGATCAAGTGTGCTTTCCCACCCACTTTTCCTCTCTCAGAGGAGCATGACTTAAATGAAAGCAGGCCCAAGGGCCCAAGAATCACTGTGGAAGGAGGGAGAGAGGAAGATATTAAGAGGGGAGGTAAGGAGGTAGAATAGAGGGGTACATCATCTCCGGAAACGCCCAGGAGCTTTGTGTTAAAAAAAAAAAAAAAAGTTTCTTGCCTTTTGAATAAATCTCGCGGCAAATGTCATCTCTTGGTAGGGGATCCAACCAATGGAAAACAGCAGAGGCCAGGAACACAAAAAAGGCTACTAACAACAACAATTCCCCAGAATGTAGGGGCAATGAAAATCTACCAAACCACAGATGCCCTAGGTGATCTATAATCATCTTTACTCCAGACAGAACATTTTAGTTATCACTTATTATTCTCTGTATTCTGCTTAACTTCAAGTATGCACTACACCTGTGAGTGCCGGCTCATGAGTTCAAAAGCTACACTTTGAGGCAGAGCGATCATAGGAACCCTGTCATCTTGATAATGGACGAAGTCTTCATTTTCACAAAGAGCTGGTTTCTAATGCTCGCGGGGTAGGGGATGGAGGAGGGAAGGATGGAGTGTACCAGAATACTGTTAACTGCAGCCAGCAATCGCCAGGGCCCAAAACACAGGGTTAGTTCTCCAAAGAAATGAACACTACCTGTTTCTGTCATATTAATACAATGTCCCTGAAATAGCTCCCTGAGAACATCTGGGTCTCATTCTGAGCCTTAGCAGAATTCAGGAAGAATCAGGAATTCAAGAAGCACAGGATAAAACCATGATATATAAAACTTTAAAAGGCAGAAAGTCAAAGATCTGACCCAACCCTCTATTTTTTACTCAAGGAAACTGAGACCCAGGGAGGTTAAACCAATTGCCTTAAGTGCACAGCAAATTATAGACAGTACCAGGATTCCTGGCTCCCGACCAAGGACACCTTTGTCCCAACCCTGAAGTGCAGTCTAGAAAAACTGCCTGTAGTTCAAGAGTTCCTTGACGAAACAAGGCAACTTGGTGGTAAATTTAGAGATTAGATTATATTTTCCTAATTGAAAATAATCAACTGGTACTACAGACACAGATTCCCTTCTATGACTGTTGTCCAAAAAAACCCCCCAAAACTGTGACAGACTTGGGGATGAGTGAAAATAGACAAATGGGTGTCCTGTCCAGCGTATCCTTCCAGCTAGTCTGTGTCTTACTGCTTCTCAGCTATTTTTCAATTCTGTAAGCTGCAGAAACCGAAAGTAATGCAAATGATGCTCGTCTGTAGAAATGAAAGTGAGCTTTGTTCAACAGAGGTGCAACTCACCCTCTCTCCCTGTCCCATGAAGCTGGTTTTGCCAATTTCAGCATTCCTGACTGCCTACATACGGGTGTACTCCTGGATTCTCCACTGAACCAACTGTAACATCTCACTGGTTGTCTCATTAATTAATGAGTTAATCAAAATCTTTGACATATGGTCATTTCATATTTGTATGATGGCAATGATTTTGCTGTTAAGAAATTATCATCCTGGGGTGCCTGGGTGGCTCAGCTGGTTAAGCGTCCAACTTGTGATTTTGGCTCAGATCATGATCTCATGGACGGTCAGATCGAGCCCTGTGTTGGGGGGGTGTGGTCCAAACACAGCAGGGAGTCTCTTGAGATTCTCTCTCTCCCCCTCTCCCTTTGCCCCTCCCCCCACTCGTGTTCTCTCTCTAGAATATTAAAAAAAAAAAGAAATTATTATCCTTTAACACTGTACAAAAACACTTGTTTCTAAACAGCGACAGATCTTCCCAGAAGTCAACTCTTAACCACTATGAGTAGCTAATATATTTATTTATTTTTAAAGATTTTGTCAGAGAGAGAGAGAGAGAGCACACAAGCAGGGGGAGGGCAGGCAGAGGGAGAAGCAGGCTCCCCGCTGAGCAATGAGTACGATTCAGGACTCGATCCCAGGATCCTGGGATCGTGACCTGAGCCGAACACAGACGCTTAACCGACTGAGCCACTAAGGCGTCCCTCTGTTTAGATTAAGATCTTAGGGCCTCAGACACAAATACAGATACATCAAATTGCTTTAGGTACAAAAACATGAAACTTCCCATTTTCAGTATTCCTCCCTTTGGGTAGATCCTCAGAAATATCCAGGAGAAGTACAACTGATCCTCCTTACTTCCAAGAGGCCTTGGAGTTGGAGAGCCTGGGTTTGTGGTCCAGCTCTTTCCACCTGTAAGCTCTATGACTTTAGGCAATCTCCTTAACCTATTTTTTTAAAAAGTGTTTTTATTATGGTAAAATATGTATCACATAATATGGATCATTTTAACCATCTGCAAGTACACAATTCAGTGGAACTAAATACATCTGCAATGTTGATATAACCATCACCACCATCTATACCCAAAACTTTTTCATTATCTCAGCATAAACTCTGTAGTCATTAAATAATAACTCCCCATCCTCCTCTCCCCTCTGTTCTACTTTTCTGTCTCTATGAATGTGCCTATTCTAGGTAGCTCCCATTACATGGAACCATACAATATTTGTCCTTCTGTGTCTGGCTTATTTCACTTGGCAGGATGTTTTTTAGGTCTAGCCATGCTGTAGCATCTATCAGATTTTTCACTCCTTCCTATGGCTGAATAATGGTATGTGTCTACCACAGCTTGTTTATCCACTCATCATGGCCACCTGAATTGTTTCCATCTTTTGGATCTGGTGAAGAATGCTGCCATGAACACTGGTATCTGTCTGGGTCCCTGTTTTCCACACTCTTGGATATACACCTAGAAGTGGAATTGCTGGGTTATATGGTGGTTCCATGTGTAACTTTCTGAAGTACTGATGAACTGGTTTCCACAGGAGCTGCACCATTTTATGCCCCCACCAGTTTCTCCACATCTGCACTGCTTTTTATTTTCCATTTTTAAATTACAGGTATGAAGTAATATATCACTGTGGTTCTCACGTTAGGCATCTTTTCATGTGCTTATTGGCCAGCTGTCTGTCTTCTTTGAAATGTCTATTCAAGTCCTTTGTTCATTTTTGAATTGGGTTGCTTCTGTTGGTTGAGTTGTAGAGGTCTTTATACATTTCTGGATCTCAATCCCTAATCAGATACAAGATTTGCAAATTTCTTCCATTCCGTTGGTTGTATTTTTTTTCTTTTCTTAATAGTGTCTTTTGATGCACGAGAGTTTTTAATTTTGATGAAGTCCAACTTATTTTTTCTTTCGTTGCCTGTGCTTTTGGTGTCATATCCATAAAATTACTGCCAAATCTAATGTTATGAGGATTTTCCCTAACGTTTTATTCTTAAGCTCTTAAGTTTAGGTCACTGATCAAAGTTTAGTTAATTTCTGTATTTATTTTAATTTTGTATTAATTTTGTATTTATGTATTTATTTTGTAAGGGCCCAATTCATTCTTTTGCATGTGGATATCCAGTTTTCCCAGCACCCTTTGTTAAAGACTTTCCTTTCCTTACTGAATGGCATTCCTAATAAAAATCAATTGACCATATATGTGAGCCTTTATTTCTGTGCTCTCTATTCTATTCCAATGGTCTATATGTCTGTTCTTATGTCTATACTATACTGTCTTAATTAATGTAGCTTTATAAAAGATTAAAAAGTTAGGAGGTGTGAATCCTCCATTTTGATCTTTTTCAAGACTGTTTTGGGTATCTGGGGCCCATTGCAATTCCACATGAATTTGAAGATCGACTTTTCCATTTCTGTGAAAGAGACTATGGAAGTTTCAGAAGAGACGGCATTAAAATTGTAGATCTTAACAACGTTAAGTCTTCCTATCCATGAACACAAGATATCCGTCCATATACTTAGGTCTTCTAAAATTTCTTTCCAGCAATGTTTGGTGGTTTTCAACATACAAGTCTTTCACCTCTTTAACGAGATTTATTCTTAAGTACTTATTTTTTTTAGATGCTATTGTAAATGAAATTGGTTTTTCATTTTATTTTTTCTCATCATGCTAAGTGTAATCTTTAATGCCCACCCTCCCACCCTCTCTCAGTTTGTTCTCTACAGTTAAGAGTCTATTTCTTGGTTTGTCTCTCTCTCGTTTTTCTTCCTTTGCTTGTTTTGTTTCTTAAATTCCACATAGGAGTGAAATCATATGGTATCTGTCTTTCTGACTGACTCATTTTGCTTAGCATTATACTCTCTAGCTCTATCCATGTTGTTGTAAATGGCAAGATTTCACTCTTTTTTGTGGCTGAATAATATTCCACCATATACATATATATCTTTATATATATATCTTCTTTATCCAATCGTCAGTTGATGATCTTCTTTATCCAATCATTTTCTCTAACCAATCATCAGTTGATGGACATGGGCTGCTTCCATAGTTCGGCTACTGTAAATAATGCTGCAATAAACACTGGGGTGCATGTATCCCTTTGAATTCGTGTTTTTATATTCTTTGGGTAAAAACCCAGTAGTGCAATTACTGGAATGCAGGGTAGTTCCACTTTTAATTTTTTGAAGAAATTCCATACTGTTTTCCACAGTGGCTACACCAGTTTGCATTCCCATCAACAGTGCATGAGTAATTCCTTTTTCTCCACATCCTCGCCACTGCCTCTTGTTTCTTATGTTTTTGATTTTAGCCATTCTGACGGGTGTGAGGTGACAGCTTATTGTAGTTTTGATTTGCATTTGCTATTGTAAATGGAACTGCTTAGTTTCCTTTTCAGATTGTTCATTTCCCTTATTGTCTTAAGCTTCCACTTCCTTATCTGAAATGAGAGAAATAGTATCTACACCTCAAATGGTTGTTACAGGGATAATGAACATAGGATATATAGGAATAATGAAAGCACAGTGTAGACACTAAGTTTAGACTTCACCAGTCGGCCTCACTTAGAATCCTGACAATGACATTTACTGGCTGTGAACCCTGTAAACCCTGCATAGAGCAAGCCTGTTGGCACCATTTTTCCATTGCATTTGCTCACTTTGTCTCTGAGCCACATTTTGGTCATTCTCACTTTTTCATCATTATTATATGGTGATCTGTGATGTTACTACTGTAATTATTTTGGAGCACCATGAACCAGGCCCATGTAAGACGGTGAATTTAATCAATAAATGTGTGTGTTCTGACTGCTCTACCGACTGACCATTCCCATCTCTCTCCCTCTCCTTGGGCCTCCCTGTTTCCTGAGACTCAGCAATACTGAAATTAAGTTAGTCAGTAACCCTACAATGGCCTCTAAGTGTTCAAGTGAAAGGAAGAGTCACATATCTCTCATTTTAAGTCAAAAGGTAAAAATAATTAAGCTTAGTGAAGGAAGCATGTCTAAAGCCAAGGCAGGCTGAAAGCTGGGCCTCCTGGCCAAACAGCCAAGCTGTAAATGCCAAGAACAGTTCCTGAAGGAAATTTAAAGTGCTACTCCAGTGAACACATGAATGATAAGGAAGTTAAACAGTCTTATAGCTGATATGCAGAAAGTTTCAGTAGTCTGGAGAGAAGATCAAACCAGCCACACATTCCCTTAAGCCAAAGCCAAAGCCCAGTCCAGAACAAGGCCCCAACTCTCTTCAATTCTGTGAAGGCTGAGAGAAGTGAGGAAGCTGCAGAAGAAAAGTCTGAAGCTAGCAGAGCTTGGTTCATGAGGTTTAAGAAAAGAAGCCTCTCCATAACATAAGAGTGCAAAGTGAAGCAGCAAGGGCTGATGGAGAAGCTGCAGCAAGTTATCCAGAGATCTAGTTAAGATAATTAAATGAAGGTGGCTACAGTAAACAACAGATTCTCAAGTAGACAAAACAGACTTCTATTTGAAGAAGATGCCATGTAGGACTTTCACAGCTAGAGAGGAAAAATCCATGTCTTCATAGCTTCCAAAGACAGATGAATCTATTAGGGGCTAATGCAGTTGGTGACTTTAAGTTGAAGCCAATACTCAGTTACCATTCCAAAAATCCTAGAGCCCTTAAGAATGATGCTAAATCTACTCTACCAGTACTCTACAAATGGAACCACAAAGCCTGGATGACAGCACATCTGTTTACAACATGGTTTACTGAATATTTTAAGCCCTCTGTTAAGACCCATTGCTCAGAAAAAAAAGATTCCTCTCAAAATATTACTGCTCATTGACAATACACCTAGTCATCCAAGAGCTCTGATGGAAATGTACGAGATTAATGTTTTCATGCCTGCTGACACAATATCCATTCTGTAGCCCATGGATCAAGAAATAATTTTGACTTTTGAGTCTTATTTAAGAAATACATTTTTGTAAGACTATAGCTGCCATAGACAGTGACTCCTCTGATGAGTCTGAGTGAAGTAAATTGAAAATTTTCTGGAAAGGATTCACCATTAGAGATGCCATTAAGAACGTTTGTGATTCATGGGAAGAGGTCAAATATCAACATAAACAGGAGTTAGAAGAAGTTGATTCCAACCATCATGGGTGACTTTGAGAGGTTTAAGACCTCAGTGAAGATGTGGTGGAAACAGCAAGAGAACTAGAGTTAGAAGTGGAGCCTGGAGATGGGACTGAATTGCCGCAATCTCATGACAAAACTTTAATGGATGAGGACTTGCTTCTTACGGATGAGCAAAGAAAGTGGTTTCTTCAGATGGAATCTACTCGTGGTGAAGATGCTGTGAAGATTCTTGAAATGACAACTGAGAATTCAGAATATTATATGAACTTAGTTGATAAAGGAGCAGGGGTTTGAGAGGACAGGCTCCAATTCTGAAAGAAGTTCTACTGTGAGTAAATGCTACCAAAGAGCATCGCATGCTGCAGAGAAATCATTTATCAAAGGAACAACCGATGTGGCAAACTTCACTACTGTCTTATTTTAAGAATGTGCCTTCAATTTTCAGCCAAACTTTCAAACAACCTGATCAGTCAGCAGCCATCAACATCAAGGCAAGATCTTCCACCAGCAAGAAGATTATGATTTGCTTAAAGCTCAGACGATGGTTAACATTTTTAGCAATAAAATATTTTTAAATTAAGGAATATACATTATTTTTTTAGACATAATGCCACTGCACACTTAACAGACTACAAGACAGTGTAAATATAACTTTTATAGGTACTAGGAAACCACAAAATTCATTTGATTCACTTTACTGCGGTGGTCTGTACCCGAACGCTCAGTATCTCCAACGTATGCCTGTATCCATTTTCTTCACTACTTGTCAATGAATCTTTACATCACTTCCACACTTAACGCATCTTTACTGGTCTGCATCACAAATTAAGCAAATTCCTAACTTCTTAGAATTGCATTCAATATCCATCACAATATATGCCAAATTACCTTTCTAATCAAAGTTCCCACTATTCTGGAACGCCTTTTAGGCTGAAGGAGTGAACAGCACCCAGACCACAACTCAACAACATTTATGGAGCAAACTCTTGAGTAAGAAACTGGGCCCTAGGTTCCTTATCTGTAGAATGAGAAACTAGATGAGGTCTAATCTTGCCATACCAACTCATCACAGTGTCTTACATAACACAGCTATTCAGTTATGCCTGCTGAAATAAATCTTCATAACATCTCTGGACAAATGACAAATCACCAAAATAATTACTATTTTGATTTGTCAAAAGATTACCTGTCTTAATATGCTGGTTTTGTAAACATAAACATTTTTAATTAGTGAAAATTAATTATATAGTAATATTATTACTGAATGATTAAAAATCAATCTTTTTAATCGGTGAATCCAATCACACTGGGCTCCTGAATGAAACATGCAGATTTGTTTGAACTGTTATTTGTGTGCATGCATGTAGGAGGTGTGTTATTAGGTATACTAACAGCTAGTTGGCAGAGGGGTCATCCATGAACCAATAAAGGGGGATAGTGTTTATATCTCTTTAGTGTGGGTACGCACACATGGATCCAGACTGCATTTAGGCATGAAGAGAAAGATTTGTATGGCTGCAGTTATAAAAACAACTTTTTTTTTTTTTAAACTGAGTCTACTTTAAAAAGGGAGATGAGATGCTGAGATTGTAAGTGGTTTTGTCATTTCTTACAAGACAGTACAAGCATGTGCCTTCGGGCTAAACTGACCATGGATACAATGCTTCTGAAAGCTTTCTCTTGGGAAGGCAGAAAGGGGAAAGCAAAATACCTTAAAAACAAATGAGAAAAACCTGAATATTTCCAACTGTATAATTTGTGCTGTCAGTTTCAGGTTAATCTTTTCCAGAAAACCATGCTCCCAGCCAAAGGAAGTGTGTGCTAAGTGCGACTGAGATTCAAGTTACTGACCAGGGCTGCTAAGGCATTTGTGCTTGCATATTTTCAATCTGCCTTTTTTTTTTTTTAAAAGGAACTAGCTCTAATGGAGAAATCCGTGGTTCAAATGCCCGGAAAACCCCTCATGCTAGCAATAAAATCTTTTAAGTGCCTTTTGCCTATATTTAATTCATTATTTTGGGGATGAACGTTAACATAACCAAATACCTTTTCTTTCAAACTCACCTACTAAACATTTCTACATAGTAACTATTAAGATATAGATGGAAATTATGTTGTAAAACATTTCTCAATTTTAGTAGTAGTTATCTATTCATGAAAATAAAGAATATTAAAATAGAATACCTGGAAAATATTTCTTCCATCTGTTTATCCATTCCATTTAATTCTGAGATGTAAGCAAATGACCATTTGTCTCAATTTACTAAAAGCAATTTTAAAAAGCTACAATATCTATAAGTAAAATGAAGCTTTCAATGATCAATTCAGTGCCTTACAGCACTTTAAATACCAGCACACCTGAAACATTACACAACTAAAAATTATTTGTTTATATATTGACTTCGTCCAATGGACTATACATATTTGTTAGAGGAGTCTTCTTTCATCTGCTTCCCAGGTCTAGTCTAGAACCTGGCACACAGTAAATGCTAGCTGGCTCACTGACTGAATGAGTTAAAATTACACAAGGGTCCGGGACATAGGGTCTTTGTACAAGACGAAGGAGCATGGACCATTGTCTCTAAGCAGGTTTTGCGCATTAACACATCTCATTTCCTGTATTAGAGATTCAGAATATAGTCTTGGGAACGTTTTTGGATTATCAGTTAAAAGGCAGAGACTATTTGTAATATTAAAAATAAGTACTGTTTTAATATCTTGTAACTTAAAAGGCTGGTTTTGATCATATATGACAATAACACTCAAAAGGCCATGACATCTTCCTATATGATTCATTAAATGAAACAATGGCTTTTTAATTCTTTGACAATATTTGACTTTCCTGTCCCAAAACAGGGTTTAAATAACAAATGTTTGTCTCCTATCATACGTAAGTAGGGTTTTTCCCTCATTGTTACTTCCTTCCGGTCTATGTACGCAAACAAATCTTTCTTAAACCAGGCTAATATTGATGAGGCAACAATGAGTAAAGTAGTGTAAATGTCAGAAAAGATTATTTAGTATATCTTCAAGATACTGGCAGTATATACCAACATGATATTTTCTTTTCAGCATTAAAGCACCACTTGATTTTAGATGTTTGTACACAATATGCTGCTTAATAGGACTCCAAATGCAAAGTATTTGCCACAGAAAGTCTCAATCTCTAGATTTAATTTTGTTTTTTTTTTTTTTTTTTGGTAATCTTGGTTTGTAAAATCCAATTAGCTATAATAAAACCCTACAAACCCCACAGCTTTAGAAACCAGCAAGCCAGGTGCATTGGGACTAAAACTCTCTTAGTCCATATTCCTCAACAGTTAACCTTAGTTCCTTTGACTATTAGAAAATTGTATTTGTCCTGAGCCACTAATACAATCAAAGGAAAGATAAGCATGAACAGGTGAAACAGGACTTTAAATACTGAAAATGCAAAACTGGTTTAAAACTTCTAAGCCCTGTCTGTGCAACCTGGATGTCTGATAAGAACTCAGCTCAAGTATGATGCATGGATATTCAACAGCACGAACTTCAGTGTTGGATTAGAAAAAGCCTTCTGACAAAAGTTCCTTAGATCGTGATGACTGTTGAATCGTTACAGCCTTTTAGATTAGTAAATTCTGTAAGAATAAGCAGAAATTTTCAAAGTTGTGCTGCTTAAAGATTAGGAAAATGTAGGCCAATTTAAATCCAGCTTCCATGAATACTAACACTGGGACTTGTCACACAGTGTTCAAAGACCTCTTAACCATCAGACACAGGCATCTCTTCAGAAACTAAAAATCTGACTTCTCGGTATTATAACAATCTAAAATAAACAGCCAAAGCATCTGGTGTGTGGTTTTTGGGTTCAGAGGCACACACCCAAATTACTCTCTCTTTTTTTTCTCGCCAGAAAGGAAGATATGGGATTCAGGTTCAGGCATTTGAGGACGTTTACATGTAACTGGAACCAAGTAATAGGAAACTACTCCATTATCTTTGCCTCACTAAAAACAGCCTTTAACAAAGTTTTTATGTCCCCAAAGAAACAAACAAGAACACTGACAAAATCCACATTAAAAGCTGACAAATAAAGGTTGTTTCAATGGTTGCTAAAGAATTACTCATTTGCTTGTGGGTCTTATTAAGCTTTTATCCCCTGAAGGCCCACCCAACAGAATAATGTAGCTACTTTTAACTGTTTCTGCAGCACAGAAATTTCCACTCTCTATTAACAACCAAACCACAGGTTTTCTTTAGAACTCTAAACAAACTATTTCAACTCTCAGAAATGGGGTTTGTATTAATAGAAATGAGATGTATAAAAGCCCTCTTTAAGCAAAAAACAGAATCTCAGAGCCATCTTCAAGATGACCCCCAATAATCCCCACCTCCTAGAATTCACATGCCTGTGTAGTACTCTCTCTCATTGTACCCGGGTTGGTCCGTGCGGCCAACAGAATGTGGGAGAGTGAGGATTAGAAGAGACTGTAGCTTCTGTCTTAGACTCTGTTTTTCCCTTTTCATGTATCACACTCACGGGGGAGGGGGATGGGAGAGGGCCAGTGTGCAGGAAGCCAGTGGCCATGTTGTGAGAGACTAAAGACCTGGCTAACGGTCAACAAGGAACAGAAGTCGGCTAACCACCATGTAAGTGACCTTGGAAGATCTTCCCTGAGTTGAGCCTTAGTTGGCAGACAGCTTGACTATAACCTCATGGGAGGTCTTGAGCCAGAACTCCCCAGCTAAGTTTAAGCTGCTCCTGAATTCCTGACCCACAGACATTGTGGGATGATAAATGTTTGTTAAATGCTTTAATCTACTAGATGTTAGGGTAATTCGTTACACAGCCTTAGATAACTAATGTAAAATCCAAAAGATAAAGATAGTTCTGCAACAAGTAGAAGACTGCTCCAAGAAGTCAAAGATAAAAGAATTTAGCAAAAAGTTACATAAAGCTCCGAGGTCACTTCCTAATAACATTATATACAGTATTCTCCACTAAAAAAGAAATGCATTCATGACAGTGGACAAGAGAATGGGTATGACTGAGATTTACAGAAGACTGATTAAAAAAAAAACTGAAAGGATCAAAACACTTGATTCTCTTGCAGAAACAGCTTCCTGTTTTGGTTACAAAGGAGCCACACTTAAAATAACTATCATAAAGGACACTTAGGGCCTGAGAAATCAATGGCAGGAAGCCACAACAAAGAACCTTGAAGGTGGCCTGACAGAAGAGGACTCCTCCTGGAAACGGATCCAAGAAAGGCTAAGAGAAGAGCTAGCCTCAGAAATGAGCGGGAGGTAAACGGACAAAAGCACAAGCAAGGAGCAGGCATCCAAACCCCTTAGCACACGGTTCTTCCCATGGCATCTGACCCCCTGGCAGTACTAAGCCGACTTAGTGGCTGTGGCAGGATACCTTTCCTCCCCCGGTCAGCAGTGTGGTGCACTGGAAGAATTAAAGTTAATGAATGAGGAGAACTGGTGCTATAAAATTCAAATATTTTATCTTGATGCATTTTTAACTGTAAAGTTGTCTGGAAGGGACATACCAAAAAAATTAAGGATACTATATCTACCTCCTTTCACTTAATATTAGGTTGATTTTACTGCCATACACAAGGTAAATGTATCAGAGAAACAATACATGTCAAAATGCAACCCAGTCAAACTGAGATCCAGACCGAACTACAGAAATTGCCACAGAGTTAGATCTGTGGTCTAGCCAGCATTTTATGGTCAGCAGGGTCCCCAGGGAATCTATCATGAAAGGACAGGCATGTTTTCACTGACATCAAATCCTATGGCTTATGACTCAAACCACCCAACCACTCGGCTTTTTTTCTGACTTACAGCTTCTATTTTCCTAGGGACTGGGAAACAGATAGCCAAGTTTATAAATATGTATCTGTTAACAGAATCAAACAGGCAAGGCATAGTGTTTATTGGGGAATGTTGTGAAGGGATATGAACTGAATCCGAGGCAAGCTAGCCGGCTACTGAGACTCCTGTACAAATGAGATTTTATCATAGTCAATTAGGTGAGGAGTGGTGGCCCAAGGGCACAGAACAAAGGCTATATAGGCTGGTAATTTCTTCACAGGTTTTGTTTTCTGCCTACTTTGGTTATCATCATTATTTCTATTCAACATCTTCTTGGAGGTCCCATCTAGTGCATTAGGGAAGACATGAAATAAAAGGTATAATGACTACAAAGGAAGAATAGAAATTGACATTATTTGCATTTGTGATGACTGACGGTGTACGAAGAAAATCCAGAAGAATCTACAGTTAGAATTAACAAGTCAATTTTCTGGATATGGGTGAATACAGTATTCCCATACAGTAGCAACAACAACAAAACCAGAAAATAAAAAATTAGAAATACCATTTACAATAATATACATACACAAAGATCAAATAACTAGGAATATATCTAAAGAAAAAATATGCAAAAGCTCACCACCGAAAACTATTAAAACACTTAAAACATTTATTAAGACTTAAATGAAGCTGGTCATAAATTAGGAGATATGATAATATCAAATTGTCAATTCTCCCTAAACTGATGTACAGATTCAATGCAGAGTCAAACTATCAGAAGATTTTATTTATTTACTTATTTACTGGTGGAAACTGACAAGCCGATTCTAAAATTTACATGGATATTTGAAGGACCTACAATAGCCAAGGCAATCTTGAGGAACAAGCTGGAGGACTTACACTAAACTAGCTATCCAGACTGTCTAGGGTGTCATTCTTGAAACTGTGTATGATGCCATCACTGGAAATTTCATCCCAAGCCCAGAGTACCTATTCACTTCTCACATGTTAGCTAGTTTAATTCATTTTTCCTGTAAGTATCTGTGATCTTCATAACATAAACACAGTATTGCTTTAAGTGATTTTTAAAAGCTAATTTATAATGGCATCTTACATACCTCATGAATAACCATTAAATCTGTGTTAGTTCTTTTTTTTCCTAACTTTTCAATCCTTTCTATAAAATAAGAAACTAACAGCTTGAGGTTAAGTTTAATGTAGCTTCTCTAATAAATACTGTATTTTTCAAAAATAGAGCCTGCTCCATATTCTGAAAAACTGTAAGAATTGATTACAATACAAATCCTTTCCTGAGGATAATTTTTGATGAGAAACTCTTACCAGATGCTAAGTGGACACATATGATACAGAAGTACTTGAACAAATGGACATCTGCCCGACTCTTTACAGAGAAACATCCAAGGATGCAAAGTTGAATAAATCAGACATTTGTGTACATAGCAAAAGGCAGGCAAAAAGGAGAATAAAACTTTAGCCACATATATTTTTTTCATTTCCCAACCCAACTAATATCCCAGAAAGGAAAAGAGCAATTCAGAATACACTAGTAAACATGCAGAAAACATGGGCCTCACTGCTTTTATGAATTATTTCCCATACTTTATGGGTAAGCGACCGAAAAAGGTAAAATATTCCTCCTCTAACGTGGATCAACTATAAATCCCACCAGGCTTTTAAAACTCTGTTATTATTTGTTCTGTTTAACTGCCAGTTCAGACCCCACAAATACAAAGACAACTGTTCCCAGACCAGTGTTTCTGGGCCTACTCCAGAAAGTGTGTTTGATACACTGGAGGTTTCTGCCTGTTTTGAAGCTTGTGGCCTGAAATTACTTTTCTTCCTGGCAGTAACTCTAAGTCCAGCAATATTTTTAACATTAAAAATAACTCCCTCACTACATTCCTTGAAATTTCTAAAACAACTGTCCTATTTTATACTCTAATTTTAAAGAATTCATTTCTTAATGAGAAACTTTCAATTATTAAGCCATTTGAACTTTACAGCATAAAAACCTGTTATCGACCCTTTTGTAGGAATTTTCCTTTTGGATTGGTTGAGTTGATAAACACTAATTTCAAGATACCTTATAATTATCTTACATTTACAGTAAACTCAAGGGCATCTTACAATATTAGAAGTAGCTTAGAGTCCATAGGCCTCTAATGAGAACCATAACCAAAACCATCATTAAGACACAAGGATTTATCCTAATTATTTATTTATCTGGATGACCTAGGTAATATCTTAACTACTTAAATCTGCTTAGGTATGTTATCATGTGAGATTTGTTCTGTGAATCATGGATTAAGAAAAAATAACCAGGGGTGCCTGGCTGGCTCAGTCAGAAGAACATGTGACTCTTGATCTTGGGGTCCTGAGTTCGAGCCCCACGTTGGGTGTAGATAATTACTTAAATAAATAAAAACTTAGAACAAATAAATAAATACATGTTGCCATGAAAAACTGCATGTTCCCACATAGCTCACAAGTTGTTTGAACGAGTTCTTGAATATTTCAGGGTTATCTTTAAATAGCTAATATGATCACAGACATTATTGGAAATATGCTAATGGATATATGTATAAACATTAAGCACTGCATAACTATGGGAAGTTTCCTTTGGCAACAAATCCCTCTGAATATATTTGTATAAATCCCCAAACATACCATCTCAATCCTAAACACAATTTCCAAAATAACTAGATAAACTCATTTCACTGTCTGCCTAGAACAAAAAGACATAGGCTCAGGTGCTTCAGCCCACAGCACAAAGGGAGTGTTCTAAGAATAAAAAGGGGGAAATTCAGGAGGATCTAGGCCTTATATTTAGAAAGAGAAGAAGGGGAAAAATACCTCAGTTCTCCACTGTCACTGTCAGCTATGCCAGTAATTCCATTCTTGATAGGCTATCATTCACCTAAGGCACTTTTTAAAAATTCAAATTTTTGAAAATGATGGCCTGAACATGTGTTTATCTTTAAACTTCCTCTCCAAATCCTACTAAAATGACAATTAAGAAATTAAAAAAGTATAAACCCTTAACAACAAAAAGAGTAAGAAAGAAGACGACAGCTAATCAGAGATGCTGACAATATTTTGGAAAACAGAAAGTGGGTCGACAGGAAGGAACAAACATTTAGGCTAGAGAAAGGAGAAACCTTAATGTTATCCATAAAATGCTATAAAGGCTCAGGAATTTGAGGTACCCCTGAAAATATCAATGAAGAATGGTACTAACAGAAAAATGTTAAAGTCTGTGGAAGAAACAATTAGAGCTTAAGACCCCTACGCCCACTCCATATAGCAAGGACACTACCCCTCTCCAGTTCAACAGAAGATGGGAAGCTTATTTCTCCCTGGAGAAAATGAACCAGGGAGGTTCTTGGCACCGTGGGAGCAGGGCTGAAGCATCATACTGGCCATAGGAGGATTATATGAAAGTCCATTCTTGTGATGATAAAGTGTAAAATGCACTGTGCTTAGCAACAGAAGGAAAAACAGGGAAGATGTTTACATCTATTCCACTAAGTATATCACAGATCACAGTTCTTCAACAGCACTCATCAAACTGTTCTAGAAAGAGCTATGGAAGTGGCAGAACATCTAATAAACCTCTTCACTATAGAAAATGTCAATTCCCTACTACTCAAGTCATGTTTGTTAAAGCGAGTTTTGGCAAGTTGTGTCGCAGCATGATATGATGAACAGACCCCGTATGCGTCTGCAGCAAGCAGTTAAAACATTCTAACTGGGTACCAATGGAAATGTTCATATTTGATTAATTTTAGGAATAGAAACCTTCCCTTTCTTTCCCTATCACCACCTCCACATTATTTTTTTAAGAAAAAAAAATTTTAATTACATTTTAATTGTATACCTATTGAAGAAAACGTGTGAGAAAAACAAATTATGACATATAAAGCTCTTCCAGAGTATAAAGATCTACCCTTGCAGTATTTGGACAGCTTGGATTTTTAACTGGTGTAATAACTTTCTATGCTATAAATACTGAAAGACTTTACAACAGTCTGGATCAGAAAGAAAAAAAGAGAACACCAGAACCCATACATAAAGCACACCATCATAAATCTGGAGAAATTTATGATATCCTTAAAGCACTGATATTGAGTATTATTCCAGCTGAAACTCTGTACTATTTGTAAAAGAGAATCCCCTTGATAAAATACATCAATGTTGAGTTATTACTTACTCATTGGATGTATCTACTGGTGGAGTAGTAGGTACCACTGCTCCAAGGGCTATCCAACACCATCCCTCCATATTCAACTTTTTTTGCTATTGACTCCTACCACCAAGCCCAAGAGCCCCAGATCAACATCACAGACCTTCTCCCTCAGCCACATCAGAGCGGTCCAACTTGGCTTCTTTATGTTGTCCTTCTGCCACCTTCACAGCAACAGCTCGGCAAATGGCCCCAAACTTCCTGTCCAGAGATCGAACCCCTGCCTCCCTGGTGTACCTGTCATCAAAGGAAAATATTTTATTTTTGGCTAAACACCACCTGTAAAAACAGAAATAATATGATTAACATTTATACTAAAGAAACAGTATACATTTAAAAGTTCATTACATTTTCTTAAGTACTAACTTCCTCACATTTAAAAATTCCTCATTAAAGTACTGGTTATTTCTTAAATATTCAGATGTATTTTCAGCTATAACTTTCCCCTTTATAGGTATTTTTATCTTTAACTATTATCCTATACTTAAAAACAAATCCTTGGTTCTTCAATTTATACTGCCAAAGTAAATTTGGCAGCACGTAAGATATCATTTACTCCTTGATGGTATGGGTAAGAGCTTTCCTAAGCAAAATTTGTCAATTTAAGAAATTTCTACATGAATTTATTATACTTGAAATATTGCTGAAAGAATCAGAAAAATAAAATTGTCCCAACTAAAGCAAAAATTAATCTTAGAAAGAAATCTAGTTTTTACTAGGAACTGTGCTAGTCACCTCTATTCAGTGTATTTTCTTAGAGACTTCTAAAGAAGGAAAATATGCTGATATAAGCATAGTGAATTTGTGAAGAAGATTCTAAATGTGGTTAAGCAGAGCTGTCTTAAAAAAACTTATGTTAGACTCAAATTCTATATGCCACTTCATAAACCATTATATAACACAGCCATTTTTGGCCACCCAGCTTTGAATGGATTTGAATAGGTAGCATCAGATAGAGAATATAGATTTATCTGAAAAACTGGATTTGATTAGGCACTCAGACACATATTCTAGACTTTAGGGAATCAGATTTCAAAACTTCTGAGAAAAGACAAATAAAAACTCTTGGCAAAAACACTCTAAAGTAAAACTCATTTCAATCAAAGGGATAGGAGGAGGTAAGCATAAAGTCCGCTTTACACAACTGCATATAATTTCAGTAAGGAAGAAAACAGGGGGGCATGTTAAAAATAAACAAACCAACATCTAAAAACAAAAACAAAAACCCAATGTAACTTTCTAGACAACTCACTGACGAGCTCAGATTAAAGGTCTGGACAAAAGATGAAAGAACAGGGATTGAGGAAGCTTACAGGGGAATGACATGAACACGAAGAAATAGTACCAGGAAGTTCAGAATAAACTTTCAGAAATAATGACATCCATAACAACACAAATGAAATACTGTTCTTTTTTCTTTTTTCTCTTTTAAGGTTGTCAGAATAATGGGTCAGGAGCTAATGCAGACAGTATAACATTAACAGCTGACTGAAAGAAACGAGACACAACCACCCCTATTTAGTATTTTTAAACCAAAAAGGGAAGAATCACCAGTATTCAATAAGAAGTGGCTGATGTTTCCTATCTGTGACATGAGCATGAAGATGCTATATATGTCAATTTCTAGAGGACCTAAAACTAATGATAATCAAGATGGAAAAAAATTCATTTGCTGCAACAGTAGCTGAGACCAACAAAAAAATATACATAATTGCAAACTTCTACATTTGGGTTTTATAAAATTCAACCCTACCCTAAAAGTACAGAATGAGACAGACCAAATTTAGCAGAAATTCATATGAAAAACAACTAGAGATGTTCAGTAACTGTAAGTGCAACAGGCAAGAGAATAACCTAAAAGAGCTAAGAGTCTTGAGACACAGTCATAAAATAATATAATCAAAATAGGAAAGCTGGTGGTCTTATACCATGAACTACTCAGGCTACATGTGAAATACTGAGTTCCACTCTGTGTGTTTCATTTTAAAGGGGACACTGATTTCACAGGCAGCATTCAGAAGACGACTAATCAGAAAGGTGAAGCCTTGAGCATGGGTCAAGAGGAATGGTAAAGAGAAAAGGAATATTTAGCTTGAGAAAGAGAACATTTATGGGAAGTGGACCTGACTTTTTTTTTTTTTTTTTTAATGCCAGAAGGGCTGTACAAGGGAGGAATTTACCCTTAGATTCCAGGTGCAGAACTAGAAAATTATAGGGAGGTGAACATAAAGATTATTTTGTAACAATTTATTTACTTACAGAGGAGTAGACAGCAGTGAGCCATCTAGCACTGGAGGAACTCAAGTAGGCTATGTACACAGGGAGGGAGGTGGGACTAGATGAGATCTAAGACCCCCTCCCCTCCTCCTGAACATTATGGGTCCACGACTATGACACACAAAAAGATGAAAAACATACCAAAAGATGAAAAACTGTACCCTAATCTCGGTAACTCATTAAATAGCCAAAACTGCTTGGAGTACCAAATACCTGTGCTGTTTTTAAAAATATTAAAACTGTTCAGACATTTCTTAATGTCCATAGCTTTTAATATTTGATGTTTTGAGCTAATACATATATAAAAAAGAAAGAGTTCTCCAAACAACAACTGGGAAATACAAATAATGATTACTTTTTGAAGTCATTATTATTTTGATCCAGATATTTTTGTTCTCTCACTCATATTTTACAGATGGGGAAGCTATCAAAAAGGTTAAGTGACTTGTTGAAAGTTACCCAAAGGTATCAGGGGTGTTATCTGGAATAATATTATTGTTGGAAGACTTCGGCATATAAATCACCTAATTTATTTCTCCTGGCATTATCCACACAATGAATCACAAGTTAAGCAAAGGAACTCCCAGGTCAGATCTAGTCTTACTGTTTTGTGAATAAATTTAAATAGACTTCCAAATAGACTTCTATAAGAAGGCTGGCTTAGATCAAAAAGCAGTCTGACTGGCCAAACTTTAGGTCAAAGTTCAAAATGGAGAGATACTTTGCTTCTCCAGAAAAACAGCAGTTACTGTGAGGAGGACTGCGCGAGGAGTGTTTGGCAGCCTGACACAATTTGCCAGATGATGCAATGGATCTGTAACGCTGAGCCAGGAAAAGTAAGAGGCTGTTGCAGATATAAATTCTCAACAGGGTATATTTTCCATTCAAACATGCAATCTATAAATCAGACAAAGCAATACTCTACTCAGATAATTTACGTACTGCTTGCCACAGGCACTTGGTAGCTAACTTGGGAAAGCACCCTCTCTATCGTTCTGGTGTTAATTCCAAAAATGAAAATTATAGGGCACCTGGGTGGCTCAGATGGTTAAGCGTCTGCCTTCAGCTCAGGTCATGATCCCAGAGTCCTGGGATCGAGTCCCACATCGGGCTCCCTGCTCCTTGGGAGCCTGCTTCTCCCTCTGCCTCTCTCTCTGTCTCTCATAAATAAATAAATAAAATCTTAAAAAAAAAAAATGAAAATTATAAGGATGTTTAAAATCTCTCAAGGAGAAGAAAAGAAAATCTGAATAATTTAAAACAGGTGTTTCAAAGTAGCAATGCAATTCTTAAAGAGAATTTAACTTTTAAGATCCTGGGGCATATAAGGTGTCTCAATATTTTCCTTGTTTTTGATTCTTAATTTATCAAGTGAATCCCTTACACCACTCTTGTGAAAAAGGTGAAATTCTGGCTCAACTAAAGTCCTCAGCTATGAAGAGACTCTAAGTACTTTCCCTATGAATTTTTGCCTAATATGGAGCCCTGTGTAAATCAAGTTATGGGAATGCTTGCTAGGAATCTGGTGGAGAGAAAGAAATGGATGGTGTGAGTTGCCAGTAAAATTGTTTCCTTTTCAGACTCACACATTACCGAGGCCTCAGGATGGCTGACTAACCTGGTGATGATGTCAAGAGTAGTAACCTGTGGGATCTGAATCTGCTGAGGAGTCAGTCCATGCTGTTCCAGTTGCTTTGGGATCAAGTGCCTGTGGGCAATCTCGATCTTCTCCTCTTGTGTATACCCTAGGAAAAAAGTGATCTTATTTTGCAATTACTCACACAGCTTCCACAGTGCCATGCTTTTTTAAATGAATCAAATGCAGATTTAATGGATCTTGGATTTAGAATGAATTTAAGTGTTACTTCAACTAAGATTATAACCAGAAGAAATTTAATCTCCAATTAGTAATTGTTAAAATTTCCAACTTTGTCCACAAATAAAAAAAAGCACTTACTAAGCACAAGTTTGAAAGTCTCTTGATTAAATAATGTATCTCTCAAGGAAGAGGAACACTCTCAGTCAAATCTCTAAGATAATTATCTCCTTAACTCAAATGTGAATTTTTACTATTTAACAGGCAAATAATACAGCTCTTGTCTTTAGCATAATTTCTTACGTAAGTAAAACAACTTACAACAACAACAAAGGATTCAAGTAAGTCACTGGTGGGTTCCAAGGCAAGAGCTGCAAAGGAGCTATTTTCAGAACCCTGGCTATAAACTTAAGCAACAAAACAGAAACTAAGACACCCCATAGAAGTTTTTTCCCTATACATATTGGAATTATAGATTTAATTTATATAGTTAAAAGACTATGTTCTTATTTATTTGAAAGCCTCAGTAATATAGATTTACTTTGTCTTCAAATCCTGTAAGAAAAAATTCTCCCTAAATTAATTGCCCCCTTCTCATTTAACAAGAAAAAAAAAAAAAGATGAACAGATAAGGCAGCTTTTGAGTAGAAAAAGGAAATAAGAAATGCCCAAACAGAAGATGGGATAATCAAACCTGCAGGAAGAGACTGGCATATGTCTACCGGTACAGCAGCTGTTCTGATTATTTTACTTCACGTCAGTGTATCTTACGGATTCCTGCCTTAACTGGGAGTTTCCAGGCAATTGGGTCTCATTACTTATTTATTTTAGTCTTTTTTTTAAAGATTTTATTTATTTATTTATTTGACAGAGAGAGAGAGAGCACAAGCAAGGGGAGTGGCAAAGGGAAAGGGAGAAGCAGGCTCCCCACTGGGCAGAGAGACCGACATGGGGCTCAATCCCAGGACCCTGGGATCATGACCTGAGCCGAAGGCAGACGCTTAACCGACTGAGCCAGCCAGGCACCCCTATTTTAGTCTTACAAATATGCACAAAGCAATTTTTTACTCCATCATATTTTAAAACTAAGTATTGGAACCTGCAGGGCTCACAGAAAACTAAGAAATGCAATTATCATTCACTTGATAGTAAAAATTTATTTCAAATTAGTATGAAATACATATTAGATTATATTTAGAATCAAAATATATTTTGATTCTTGTCTATTTTCATTTTAACAAATACCCACTTATGTTTCACCCCTCTAGGGAAAAGTAATTCTAAGCAATTAAAAGAAAGGGAAAACACTGGGGTTTTTCAGTGTTAGTAACTAAAGGACTTTATCTTACACACTACAGTGAAGGAGAAGACATGGTAAAAAGAAAAAAATTAGGGAACTACTTGACAGAAACTAAAAAGAAGAGGAATTTAAAAGCACCCTGCCCTGCACTTTTATGTAAAAGTAGGCCAGATGTAATAAAGTTCAGCAACTCTTTAGGACTCTCATTCACTTAATGAGAATAAATGATAACACTTTCTCAGACATAGTAAAAACTTCAAAATCTTATAGACAAGAAGCTAACTTGACCATGTAAAGATCTATTTTTGGTTTTTAGACACTAATTTTGAAAAAAAAATGATTTTTTTGTATAAGTTTAGAAATTGTCTCAAGAAGAATGTCTTATTTTCTAAGACATTGGAAAACATTTTTTTTAATGCTAAGAATTTTTTAATGCAAAGTTAAGTCTGAAATTGTTATGCAAATTTTATTCTTGATGTCTTACAGAACATACACATAATCTTATATGTCATGGTTAAAACAAAGTTTTGGGGTTCTGTTGGGGTTCTAGAGGGGAGGGGGGTGGGAGGATGTGTTAGCCTGGTGATGGGTATTGAGGAGGGCACGTTCTGCATGGAGCACTGGGTGTTATGCACAAACAATGAATCATGGAACACTATATCTAAAACTAATGATGTAATGTATGGGGATTAACATAACAATAAAAAAAATTAAAAAAAAAAATAAAACAAAGTTTTGTTGTTCCAGACTTTGAATTTACATAAAAGCTGGTTTATACGATACTTAGAACTTTGAAGATCATACACTGGCAAATCAACTTTTTACTCAAATCTCCACAGCACAATTTAAAGGGTTTTGCTCAGAAAGGAAAAAATTATCAAATAATGATTTTATTTATGAATCAGGTACCTGGGACCTGAATGATCTCCATTCTATCCAACAAGGCAGGTGGAATAGTCGCAGTGGTATTGGCAGTAGCTATAAAAAGAACTTGGGAAAGGTCAAAGGCCACATTTAGATAATGATCTGTGAAGTTATGGTTTTGTTCAGGATCCAACACCTGTGAGGGAACAATAAACATTTAAACAAATTCAGTAATTACAATAGAAAGCTAAAACACACATGAAACGCACATGATGTACTAGCAACGTTGGTATTTCTGGTCAATATAGTTAGCTTGAGAAACATGGGGATAACACCAAAACCTGAGCACCATTCTTTACGTTACCCACATTCTAAATACTTAAAAGTGTTCAATGTCAAAATTTTTGAAAATATATAAAAGTAGAGAGAAGCAAAAATTATCCCTTCAAGCTCTGTTCTTAAATCTATCTACTAATGATTGACTGTGTGGTCATAAGCAAGTTACCAATCCTACAGAACCAGTTTCCCTCTTGCTAACACATCCTCTCTTAGCTGCTTTGGGAACATAAAGTAAATGTGCAGACTATTTTGAAATTCTTAGGTTAAGACATAAGATAATCAGTATACTTCTCAGACATTATCAGTAAGTCTAAAGTCTTTAACTGAAAGGAGAATTCCAAATAAAAGTAAACTAGTAAAAATTACTATGCTACTATATTCTGATATAGCACAAGGAAAAATTCACTTTTAAAAAATGCGTTAGAACAAAACTTTTGTTTTTAATGAGCAAAATACCAGTATCTCTTAAAATATTTTATTTGGGAAATTATATAATTTATAAATTAGATTCTTAAAACTGAACAACTGGATAAGAGAGAATGTATCTTCTTTAGGTTATTGCTTAAATGCTCCAACTCACAGGCACTCATGGTGGAGAGGTCTACATAGGACTCGGTGCCTTCTACATGTTCTAAACCTTTAACATATTATCACTTTCATTTACACTAGATTAGTATAAATATAAACAGGTTGATACACATATTCAGAAAGGAAGTAAATGGACTAAAATATTTACCAATGATAATTTTACCACAGCACCAGCTTTTCCTCGCTTCTGATTCCCTTTCTAAGCTTTACTTATTGTTAAACATATCTACAAGTTAGTCTTAATTCAAAGCCCTTTACAGAGAATCCTGAATTTGGTAAACATTCATTATTATTGGAAACTCAGTGTTTATGTAGAACACAATCCCCAGAAAGTTCTACTATTTATATTTTCACAAGACTTAGTAATGTTTAACCTTATAAAAATAAGGTACTTTTGAGATATCAAAGACCATACTAATTATGTCCAGTATAGAACTGGTTAAGAGTAATCTCACTGTCTACCAATTATCTGAAAACTGTTAATCAATGTATGGAAAATAGGGCAATCTTAGTTAAATCCATTATCTAGTTAAATAAAAACCTATTCTTTAATGGCTCTAATTAAAACTAACACATGTTGGATAAGTTTTAGAAATGGCTGTGAGACCTGTCCAAGTGAAGTAATTTTTTCTCTTAAAATTAAAAGACAATGGGGTTTAAGGAAAGTAGGGAAATGAATAAATGAATGATTCTGAACTATGAATAAGGTCTTTTAAAAAATGCATTACAGGACATCTGAGTTATAAGAAGAGAAAACCAGTGATGTCCAATTTGCTTGCCTCTGCCTTTTCCTTAGGAAAACACAAAAGAATATGTAGAGGGGAGAGGGGTGGGGGGATGGGTTAGCCTGGTGATGGGTATTAAAGAGGGCACGTACTGAATGGAGCACTGGGTGTTATACGCAAACAATGAATCATGGAACACTACATCAAAATCTAATGATGTAATGTATGGTGATTAACATAACATAATAAAAAAAATCAGAAACACTGATCAATCACTTCTTGGCCTTTTGGCTAGGATCAAGTGCAGAAACACTGATCAATAGCCAGATAAAAAGAATTTCTAGTAATCACTATTCAGATGACACTTTAAGGTAAACTGGTGAGTCCTTGGAGAGATAAAAATCACAGTAAGAATCTTTTCTTAAAGAGTAATCTTTTTTTAAAAAAGATTTTATTTATTTATTTTAGAGAGAGAGAGAGAGAGTGTGCACACGTGGTGGGGGGGGGGGGGAAGCAGCAGAGGGAGAGGGACAAGCAGACTCTCTGCTGAGCCCGGAGTCCCAGGATCCCAAGATCATGACCTGTGCAGAAGGTAGACGCTTAACTGACTGAGCCATCCACATGCCCCACAGTGAGAACTTTATAGCCATCAAACCTCTGCTTTTTCCCTGAACTTTAGAGAGCCAAGGCTTCCGTGGACCAACTCATCCACAAACAGGAGCTGTTTTCAAGAACAGCTAGAGCTGTTTTTTCTCTCTTCTCATTCAAAGGTTTTTCTACATCCATCCTAGGATTATAATTCCTACCTACACAGTCCGACTGGAAATGGAAATAGCCATGATGTGACACTTTATTCTTAGGATCATGAAATCAGATAGCTGTGAAAACCAGTAGCCTAGCAAAAACTGTGGGAAGGGGCAGAATAGGTTTAGAATTCCCAAAAGCCCTTTCCCCAAACATAGTAATGTGAATATACCTAATGCTACTGAACTGTACACTTAACAATGGTGAAGATGGCAAGTTTTATGTGTATTTTACTGAAACTAAAAAGCAAAAGCTAAAGGAAATCATGCCTAAAGAATTACAGGAAACTATGTGAATGAGGTCTTAACAAAGAGAAAATACCACTAAAAAGTCAGGGATTATTAAAAAAGAAGCAAACTGCAAATAGAAATCTGAGAGTTGAAAAATACAGTAACAAAAAATTCACTACAGGGGCTAAATGTAAATAGCAATTTCAGCTGACAGAAATAAGAATCAATGAGGACAGGTCAATTGAGATTGTCCAGTCCGATGAACAGAAAGAAAAAGCAAGGCAAAGAAATGAACAGTGCCTCAGAGACCCATCAGACGCTATAAAGACTGCCAACATACTCATAATGGCAGTCTGAGAAAAAGAGGAGAAAGAGAAAGGGGCATAAAGAATACCTGAAAAAATAATAGACATTAACTTATCAATTTGATGAAAACCAGTAATCTACACATCTACGAAGCTCAACAAAAATGAAGTAGATGCAGAGATTAAAACCTAAACCTACCATAGTCAAACTGTCAAAAGACAAAGACAAAGACAAGATTCTTTAAAGCAATGAAAGAAAATACTGCTTTCATTAAACACAAGGAAGCCTCCATAAGATTAACAGCTGACTTTGCTTTAGAAACCATGAGGGATGGAAAGCAGGAAAGGAAATACTGAAAATGCTAAAAGAAAAAAAAATCTGTCAAGCAAGAATTTTATATCCAACAAAACTATCCTTCAAAAATGAAGGAGAAATTAAGGTATTCCCATATAAAAAACACTGAGAGAATTTATAGCTAGTAGACCACACTACAAGAAATACTAAAGGCTAAAGTGAAAGGACACTAAGCTGTATCTACACAAAGAAACAACACTAGTTGATACATTTACATTGATAAATATAAAAGACGGTACAAATATATTTTTTAACTCTGACCTTCTCTTATCTGATTCAAAAGACTTCATAAAGCAATAATTACAGTTGGTTCTCATTACTCATGGTTTCTGCATTTGCAAATTTGCCTAGTATTTATTTATAACTCAAAAATCAATACTTGTGCTTCTGTAGTCATTTGCAGACACAGGAAAACACATAGCCCAAGATGGATGTTCCCAGCTGAGGTCAAACAAGATGATGCTCTGCCTTCTTGTTACAGTTCCCATACTCTAAACAAGTATCCTCCTTGCAGCCTATTTAGTGCCATGTTTTTGCACTTCTGTGCTTTTTGCTAGTGATTTTGCTGTTTAAAAGACCCCCCAAAGCAGTACTTAAGTGCTGTCTAGTGTTTGTAAGTGCAAGGCTGTGACGAGCCTTATGGACAAAATACACGTGTTATATAAGCTTCATTTAGGCACGAGTTATAGTGTTGATGGCCATGAGTTCAATGTTAATGAATAAACAGTATATATTAAGTAAAGCAACTTTATTCATTCATTTATTTATTTTTTTAAGATTTTATTTATTTGACAGAGAGAGACACAGTGAGAGAGGGAACACAAGCAGGGAGAGTGGGAGAGGGATAAGGAGGCTTCCCGCGGAGCAGGGAGCCCGATGCGGGGCTTGATCCCAGGACCCTGGGATCATGACCTGAGCCGAAGGCAGACACTTAACGACTGAGCCACCCAGGTGCCCCAAGTAAGGCAACTTTAAACAGAAACACAAATAAAACAAGGTTATGTACTGATCAACTGACAAACTGGCTGTCAAAGAAGCCTATTTCTCCTCGGAGCAGTAATTCAGTATTCACTAACTCAGTATTTGTGGCAATTTTACAGAACACAATTATGGCAATAATGAGAATCAACTGTATATTATTACTGTGTTGATAGGCTTACAGTGTATAGAGATATATTTTGGCAATAGCTATATAAAGGAGGACAGAGAGAAGGGGGGCTTATTGAAGCTCAGTGTTTATATGTTATTTATGATGTTTAATTTTATGTGTCAATTTGGAGAGTGTTTTTGGATTAGATTAACAATTAAATCAATGAACTTTGGGTAGACTGCCCTCCACCTTATGGAAGGGCTTCATCTAATCAGTTGAAGGTCTGAATAGAACAAAAAGACTGTCCTCCCTGAGCAAGAGAAAATGCTCCAGCAAACTGCCTTTGAACGTCATCTGCCCATCAGTTCTCCTGGGTCTTGGGCCTGCCAGTCCACACTGCAGATTTTGGAATTTCCAGACTCCATAACTGCATGAGCTGATTCCTTATAATAAATCTCTTTACATGGATATAGACAATCTATATCTAAGTCTTATCTCTATATATCCAATAATAGGTACACCTAGGAAAAGATCAACAAGGACACAGAAGATTTAAACAATACTATAAATCAATTAGACATAACAAACATCTAGAGAACAATCCATCCAACAACAGCAGCAGTATACACATTCTTCTCAAGTGCACACGGAACATTCTCAAGGACAGACCATAAGCAACGCCATTAAATAAACACCTAAATTTCAAAGAACTGAAATCACACAAAGTGCAATCTCTGGCCACAATGTGATGAAATCAGAAATGAATAAGGAAAAAAATTGGAAATTCACAAAAATATGAAATTAAACCCTAAATAACCGAAGGGTCAAAGAGAAATCACAAGGAGAGTTGGAAAATATTTTGAGATGAATAAAAACAAAAACGTAACTTACTAAAACTTGAGATGCAGCTAAAGTGGTGCTTATAAGACTATTCATGGCTGTAAAAGCATATATTAAAAAATTCAAATCAATAACCTAACTTTCCACCTTAAGAAATAGAAAAAGAATAGCAAACTGAACCCAAAGCAAGCAGAAGGAAGGATATAATAAAATTAGAGAGTAAATAAACAAAACAGTGAAGACAAAAACAACTGAGAAAATCAATACATCAAAATAGTTCAACAAAACTGACAAACAGCCATATTGACTAAGGAAAGCAGGAAGAGCATGCAAATTACTAAAATCAGGAATGACTCAAGCCACATTACTATCAACCTTTTAGAAATAAAAAATACATGAGTATACTATGAACAACTATATGCCAACAAATTCAGTAATCTAAATGAAATGGAAAAATTCCTAGAAAGATACAAACTATCGAAAGTAATTTCTATCAAGGAATAATAGAAAATCTGAACAGATCTTGCCATTTCTATTCAACATCATACTGGAGGTGCTAGCCAGGGCGGGTAGGGAAAAAAAGTGTATCCAGGTATTCAAACTGGAAAGTAAATGTGTATTTGTATATTACTGACCTTGTACATGGGAAAGCCTAAGGGATCCACTGAAAAAACTACTAGAATAAACAAGTTCTGAAACTTCACAGGATACAAGACCAATATATAAAAATCAATTGTATTTCTTTACAAAAGCTACGAACAATTTGAAAAAGAAATGAAAAAAACAATTTCCAATGGTATAAAAAAGAATAAAACATTTAAGAATAAGTTTAACAAAAGGACTATAAGACTTATATATTCAAAACCACTTTAAGAAACAAAACAGAGGAACACAGGGGAAGGGAGGGAAAAATAAAACAAGATGAAATCAGAAAGGGATATTAACCACAAGAGACTCTTAATCACAGGAAACAAACTGAGGGTTGCTGGAGGGCAGGGGTGGGCGGATGGGGTGACTGGGTGACGGGCATTAAGGAGGGCACATGATGTAATGAGAACTGGGTGTTACATACAACTGATGAATCACTGAACTCTACCTCTGAAACTAATAATATACTAGATGTTAATTAATTGAATTTAAACAAAAAAATAAAAATAAAAAAACACCACAAAACATTGTTGAAATAAAATAAAATAAAATAAATAAAATAAAATAAAAAAGAAGACCTAAATAAACAGAAAGACTCCTATGTTCATGGACTGGAAGAATTACTATTATTACTATGGTAATACTCCCTAAAATGATCTACAGATTCAAAGTAATCCCTATCAAAATCCTAGTTGCCTTTTTTGTAGAAAGTGACAAGCTGATCCTAAAATTCATATGGAAATCGGAAGGACCCAGAAGGGCTAACAATCTTGAAAAAGAAGAACAAATCTGGAGGAGTCACACTTCCTGATTTCAAAACCTACAAAATTAAAGATTATGTGGCACTTGGCATAGATGGAAATACAGATCAATGGAATAGAGCTGGGAGTCCAGAAATAAATCCCTGTATTTACAATCAATTGATTTTTCAACAAGGGTAACAACACCATTCCACAGAATAAGAAAAGTACTTAAGAAGTGGTGCTTGGGACAACTAGATATCCACATGCAAAAGAATGAAGTTGGATCCCTATGTCTTATATCACATACAAACATTAGATCAAAATGAATTATAGACCTAAATATAAGAACTAAAACTGTAAAACTCTACGAAGAAAATGTAAGAATTCTCATGACCTTGATGGTTTCTTAGATATAACTCCAAAATCACAAATGATAAAAGAAAAATATAAATAAATTAGACTTTATCAAAATAAAAAATTTTGGTACTTTAAAGAACACCATCAAAAAGTGAAAAGAAAGCCCACAAAAACTGATGGAAATATTTGCAAATCATGTACCTGAGAAGGGACTTGTATCGAGAATCTATATAAAGAACTTAACGAGAGAAAGCCAAATAACCCAGTTAAAAATGGGCAAAGGATTTGAAAAGATAGTTCTATAAAGAAAATATACAAATGGCCAATAAACACATGAAAAGATGCCCAACATTATTAGTAATTAGGGAAGTAATCAAAACCACAATAAGCTATGGCTTCGCACCTACTAAAACAAATGGATGGCTAAAATAAAAATGAGAGACAGTAACAAGTGTCAATGTGGATAAAGAGAAATTACAACTCTCTTACATTGTTAGTGAAATACTAAAATGATGCAGCAACTCTGGAAAATAGTTTGTAAGTTTCTCAAAATGTAAAATACAGAATTTCCATATGATCCAGCAACTCCATTCCTGGAGAAGTGAAAACCCAAGAGAACTGAAAACCTGTGTCTATACACAAACTTGTACATGAATGATTATAGCAGCATTATACATAATAACCAAGGGTGGGAACAATCCAAATGCCCATCAACTACTGAATATGTAACAAATGTATCACACTAATGCAAGATGTTAATAAAAGGGAAAACTGGGGGAGGGAGGGTAAGAAATTAGTGGTTGCCACGTGCTTGTGGGAGGGGGGATGGAGAGTGGCTATTAATGGGTACATGAGCAATGAATATATTAAAAAACCACAGAATTGTATACTTAAAGGGGTGAATCTTATGGTATGTGAATTATGTCTCAATAAATCTGTTATTAAAAAAAACAAAGGTGGCAGGGGCACCTGGGTGGCTCAGTTGGTTAAGCAGCTGCCTTCAGCTCAGGTCATGATCCCAGGGTCCTGGGATCGAGCCCCGCATCGGGCTCCCTGCTCGGTGGGGAGCGTGCTTCTCCCTCTCCCTCTGCCTGCCTCTCTGCCTACTTGTTCTATCTCTCTGTCAAATAAATAAATAAAATCTTTAAAAAAAAAAAAAACAAAAAAACAAAGGTGGCAAATACATTTACAAAAAAGAATACAAAACAATGCAATACTACTGCATACCTATTAAACAAAATCCAATACACTGCATACACCAAATGTTGGTGAGGATGTGGAGCAACAGAAACTGTCATTCACTGCTGGTGGGCATGCAAATGGTACAGCCACTCTGGAAGACAGTTTGATAATTTCTTACAAAATTAAACATGCTCTTACCTTGTGGTCCCAGCAATTGTACTCCCTGGTATTTACCCAAGTGAGCTGAAAACTTATATCCACACAAAAACCTGCACACAAATGTTTACAGTGGCTTTATTCATAATTGACAAAACCTAGAAGTAACTAAGCTGTCCTTCAATAGATAAATGGATAAACCATGGTACATCTATACAATGGAATATTATTCAGTGGTAAGAAAAAATGAACTGCCAAGCCACCAAAAAAAAAAGAAAAAAGGAAAAATCTTAAATGCATATTACTAAGTGAAAAGACTACGGACTGTAGAATTCCGACTATATGACATTCTGGAAAAGGCAAAACTATGGAGACAGTAAGAACAGCAGTGATTGCTAAAGGTTTGGGGGGGGGTAGGAATGAACAGATGGAACACATGGGATTTTTAGGGCAATGAAACTATTCTGTATGATCCTGTAATGGTAGATATACATCATTATACACTTATCAAAACCCGCAGAATGTACAACACAAAGTGAGCCCTGATGTAAGCTATGAACTCCAGCTGAAACAACATATTTAATATTGGTTCATTAACTGTGACAAATGTACCACACTAATGCAACATGTTAATAAAAGGGAAAACTGGGGGAGGGAGGATAAGAAGTTATATGGGACTCTGGGTACTTTCCGCTCAATTGTGCTATAAACCTAAAACTGCTAAAAAAAAAAAAAAAAAAAAAAAAAAGGGTGGGGGGTGGGGGGAGGAGGGCTGTTGATTTAAAAAAGGAAATAATATGAAAATTGAAAATGGGTTCTGATGAAGAGAATGTAAAAAAATGAAATCACTTAAAGTAACCAGGTAGTAAGATGAGGATGTGGTAGATTACTTAATTTTGATTTAATAAAGGGAGGAACAATCTAACATATTTCATGTATGATATTGATAATAAGAGAAATTGAGATGTGTGATTTTTAACTTAAAAGTATCACAAGTAGTATAAAAAACAGGATACATGCCTTCTGAACTAACAAACTGTCCATACAGTTAAAGACATAATTCAAAGGAAATAACTAGGACTCCTCAAAAAGGGGGACAAAAAACATCTAAACAATAAAATGACAAAAGGCCCAACACAAGTTAGACAATAATTCAAAAAAGCCTACTGAATATTAAAGACTTCCAGGTGGTATCAAAAATTAACCAAAAGTTGATTATATGAAATACTGATAAAACACCCACCTTTTCACCAAGCCATCCACTCCTAGGTATTTATCAAAGAAAAATAGAAGTACAGGTCCATTCAAGACTTGTACATGAGTATTCCCAGTAGCTTTATTTGTAATAGCCAAACACTTGAAAAATCCAAATGTTTATCAAAATGTTAATTGATACACCAGTTGTTTTTCTCTTGCTGTTTTCAGTTTTCTCTTTTGTCTTTCAGGATTTTTACCTTATTCACCTATGGATTTCTCTGTGCTTATCCTACATGGAAATTCACTGAGCTCCACAAATGTGTAGATTTATGTTTTTCATCAAATTTGGTAAGTTTTCGTCCATTATTCCCTCAAAAATTTTTTCTGCTCCCATTTCCCTGTCCTCTTCAGTTACGCATAGATTGTTTTGCTTAACAGTATCCTACATTTCCCTGTTCATATTAGTCATTTTGTTTTCCTCTTCTTCAGACTGCATAATCTCTATCAATTGATCTTCAAATCCACTGATTGTTTTACCAGTTCTAATCTACTGCTGATGCCCTGTGGTGAATTTTTTGTTTCAGAAGTGGAACTTCTATGTTTAATACCTTGATTATACTTATGATTTCGTGATTTACACACATATCAAAATCAAACTGTACATTTTAAATATACCCACTTTCTATATATAATTATACCTCACTACTGTAAAAAAGTAAGTAAAATATATTTAAATCATAATTTTTAAATAGGGTCTGCTGCTTTGGTTTACTTAGTGGCAATCAGTTTACATCACACTCTGAATGCCTATTTCTATTTGTAACTTAAATTGCCCAAAGCTGATCATACATTCTATAGAACATTCAAAGTTTTTCATTTATTTCTGGCAAAAGAGAATCATCAATATAAAAGAGGGTCCTCTAAATTTTGTAAATACTGCCTATTCTTCATATAAAAAATAAGAATATATAATCTATTAAATACTGAAAAATATTTCCCCAAAGGAACAGGATATTTTTGAAAAGTGCTTGCTCCTGAACACCTGGGATATAAAGACTAAACCCAAATCATTATTTCTTAATTTATTAGTCAAATTACTATTTCTCAACAATTTACTGTCTCTACTTCTCTCAGGTGTTTTTTTCCTTTCCTTTTCTTATTTTACTATTGAATCCAGCGGTGGGTCCTTGCCAAGACACACAGCCAGGATTTGGGCCAGAGGTTTTTTTAATGGTCCCCTCATAGAGCATCCCTGAGGATGGAGGGAGAGAAAAAGAAAGTCTTGAAGATTATCTAGTCACAAGTTCATAACAATAATTCCCTCATCCCACTCCAAAATTAATTTTCATGTAAATTTAGCCACACAATCTAATCACTACCAAACTCTAATAATGGCAGTGCTAAATAGGGTAGAAATGAGACACAGCAATTTTGGTTGAGAATATAGCTAAGGTCTGGAGGGAGTAGACAGTCAGGTGGTGCCTTGTTCATGTGTGTGCTGGGGAGGAGTGAGTAGGTAATAGGGGAAAGAAGATAAAAAATGGGAACAGGGTATAAAAAGAGAAGTGGTAACAAAGACATAAAGACATTTTTGTGTAACTTGCAAGTATGCCTTGGGCGCTGGTGACAGGGTTTGCCAGCATTGAAAAGTAACGATGAGCAGGTCCTAGTTTCCCTACTGTAGCTTAGTTTGATCATTCAATTGCAGTATTCCCCTTAATCAGAGACAGAAAAGAAATGAAAGGGGGAAAAAATGTGTCTTCACTTACACCTCTCTCATAACATCAGTATTTAAGACATTTTTTTTTACTCTGCTGGATCTTAGAATTTATACTGTAAATACAGCCTGTGAGGAGATAAAAAATTAAGGTAACATCCAGAATCTCAGATTTTTCATTAATAAAAGGATGGAGCTGGATTAGATGATTCCCAAATCCCTCTCCTTTGACATTCTTTGACAATAGTTGTAGAGCTTAGACGATCTTATGTCTGTTGTATCCAAGTAGTAAATATACACAACTTGATCTAATTACTAAAAGGACCTAATTCTAATTAAATAAGAACTTCAGTTAAAAAAAGCTTACTACGTCTATATTAGTGACTTTTCTACTTTGGGGATACCATATATTATTCAGAACTGTAAATATTGCTTATATAGAAAATTGGTAAAGGATCTATGCATTTTGTTAGCCCAATGTATTTCAGAAGTGCTCTTATGTTTTATAACAAAGTCTGAATCTTGCATCAATTATAAATATGATTGCATCTACCTGATAAGAATTCTATAATTTTCTTGAGTTTAGTAATTACATAAAAAGATGACATTTTATTACTATTTAATAACAGACTTATCCAAGTTCTACTGTCTACCAACATTTTTTAATCAATTAGTTGAATCTGTTTTTATGTTCTTCCAATAAATTTTCAAAAGAGGCTCTCTAAATTTTGAGTAAATATTCCTTTGTTGACAACAGTAACTGGATAAATAGGCATCTCCTTTGTGAATAAATATGAAGGTGAGGAGAATCTATAGGCAGAACAGGTATATTCTTTAGTTTACTTGGAGTAACGACTCTATACCTACTATTGTGTTCTTTATATCTAATATATATTGTTCTAATATAAATTAGCTATAAAATAATCTTGTACGAGTGTATTTTATAAATGATATCCAGAAGTCATTTCATTAAAAGGTAGGCTATGTGGAAAGATAAAAAGCCATACTCTTGGATATGCCAGACGCTAATATTCTACTTTAAATATAAGGTGTTGAGTAATTTGTCCTTTTTTTCATTTAGGTGGGTCTAAAGGTGATAGAAATAGCAAGTGGTTTTCAAAATGGACAAAGAAGAAATGTCAGTGGATATTAAATTAATATAACATCTGTAGAGTACTTTACAGTTTCCAGAGCACTTTTACATATATATCATTTAATTGTTTCAACAATCTGTGAGGGGTAAGAGGTTTTTTACCCAGGACTGGAGCAGGTGGGAGGGAGAAGGAAGTCAGGTACCAAGACACTCATTTCTTCTGTATATGTATTTGCTTCACTCTACAGAACCCCAGTCTATAAGGAACTGATGCTACTTACAACTAAACTACAGTGATTAAGTATGTGGCCCCAGGTAGCATTTACTTTGAGGTATCATTTGAGGCTTTAATACTTTTATTTGGAATATTAATAAATCAATTGCCAAAAAAGTGAATACCAACTTCTACCAGGCAAGAAAATATCACCACACCAGCTGCTTGTTACCAAACATCAATTCAATTCAACAAATGTTACTCAATCGCTACAAAGCACTAGATGAAGACCTAAAATATACTGTACAACAAACAGGGGGCTTAATCATCTCCTACCACTTGTGAAGCTGTCTTTGCTGGATTTGTTTCAGGACTCTCACAGAGTATGTTGAGAAACTGAAGTATCAGGGATTATTCTCAAATTCTTTTCAACAGGGCAACTATAACTGTCTAATGAGAAAATCTGTCAGATCATCTGAAAAATGCCCCAATGTAAATTAAACTGGAAGTCAAATAAAGTTATCATCTAAGAAGCCACTAAACTCTTCAATAATGTTCACTATTTTATTGAGACTAAAAGAGAGTGCAATTGATAATTAGGCATAAAATGGGATTGTCCCAGGCAAACCAGAATGTATGGTCTCCCTGCTTACAAGACACGTGTCCCAGGGTCATCCTGTTCTAAGAAGATTACAAAAACAGAAAAGGAACAGGAAGAGGAAACTCAAAGCAAGGAAATAAACAAGGAAAAAAAGAAACTTTCACAAAGCAAGTTTTCCCTCAATTTTATAAATCAGTTTGAATATTAGTATTTTCTTTAAACCACAGTAAGGGTTGGGGGGGCAGGGCTAGTAAAATGAGGACTGGTTAAAGTTTATGAAGCAGTCAGGTCCCAGATCCCTTCCCCCATCCCAGCAAAATACTGGTTTATTTTCCTAAGAATATAAAATAAAATAGTCATTCCCTGCCCAAGTGACCCTGGGCACAGCTGAGTAGAGTATGTACTCTACTGAAAACAACAGTTCAGGTGAAGGCATACACCTGGGATGCTGAATGCAGTGGAAGTCCCCACCCTCCCATCTCCCCCCTTGCTTGATTCCCAGGAAGTTAACAGACCAGCCTTCATTCTAAAGGCAAGGGACTTAAGGAGTCCTCTCTGAGAAATCTGACCAGCCTCAAGAGACTGAAGTTAGTGACCTAAGACGTTCCTCAATCAAACAGCCCAGCCAACCCTATCGTGAAACTCAAGTCAATAAACCCTCCTCAGATGTGCACAGCTGCCAATCAGCATTTCTGTTCCTCACTATTAAATATGAACAAACAAAAATTACCAGATATCTAATGGACTCTAATAAAAAAGACAGAGGAAAAAATATATAACAAATAGATTAAAGCAGCTTAAAGAAAAGGAAAAAAATATCTATTAGTATCTTGCTCACAAAGAGGATATATTACACTTATGTAACGAGCAAGATACTATAAAAAGAACAAGCAGAGAAATTAAGAAAAAGTTCTTTGAAATAATAAACTCACAGAAGGATTAATAGATAAAGGAAGTCTTCATAAAAAGTATAGCAAAAAAACCAAAAAGGATGAGTAATAGAAAAGATAAGAAAATTAAAGATCTCACATCCAATTAATAGGAGTTCCCAAAAAATGAAGAAAAAAAAATCATTAAATTCAAGAAAATTTTAAGGAAATAAAGGACAGGATTTTCCAATTCAAAGAATCTTCCAAGCATCAGCAAAAATGAAAAAAAAAAAGAGAGAGATAACCATGCCAAGGCAGATTACTGTAAAATTTCAGAACATTGGGATAAAGAGCAGATTCTGAAAGTTTTCAGAGAATAAAACAAGTCACAAAAGACAGGATCTGATGGCCTTGGTCTAATCAACAGCAACACAGGAAACTGGAAAACAATGGAGCAATGTCTTCAAAATACTGCAGGAAAATTATGTCCAACCAGAATGCAAACTACCAATCAAGAATAAGGGAAACATAAAGACATTTTCAGATATGCAAACTCTGACCCACCCATGCAAGCCTTCTCAGGAATCTACTGGTAGATTAACACCAAGAAAATGAGAGAATAAAGCAAGAATGAGGAAGACATGGACTAGAGGAAACAGGAAATCCAAAACGGTGGGAGGCGAAGGGAGATCCTACCTAGCAAGACAGCTAGGTACCCGATGTGGACAACAACTAGCTCAAGCTGGAGGTGTGAAGGAGATCAAACTGACAAATGCTTAAAGTGTCTGCAAGTTTTTTTTTTTTTTTAAGATTTTATTTATTTGAGAGAGAGTGTACATGTGGGAGCAGGGGGGGAGGGGCAGAGGGAGAAGGAGAGAGAAACTCAAGCAAACTCTGCACTGAGTGTGGAGCCTGATGCAGGGCTTGATCTCATCCCCCTGAGACCATGACCTGAACTGAAATCAAGAGTTGGACACTTGGGGCGCCTGGGTGGCTCAGCTGGTTAAGCGACTGCCTTTGGCTCAGGTCGTGATCCTGGAGTCCCAGGATCGAGTCCCGCATCGGGCTCCCTGCTCAGCAGGGAATCTGCTTCTCCCACTGACCCTCCCCCCTCTCGTGTGCTCTCTCTCTCATTCTCTCTCTCTCAAATAAAAATCTTAAAAAAAAAAAAAAGAGTTGGACACTTAACCAACTGTGCCACCCAGGCACCCCACAGTGTCTACTAGTCGTGAAAGGAGACTTAAGACAACTGCTGGAAGTAAGCAGAAGAAACAAGACAACTATTAGCTCTACAAAGATTTTTTTTTTAAATGTGCAGCAAAACAAAAGGACAGGAAAAGAAAAGTGATCATAATTTACCATATGGCTCAGCTGTGTAAAGCACTTACATACTTATAATAATTTAAGTATCTGACAGTGACTTAACAAAATCAGGATACAATTTAGACTGGGAGATTGGGGGTATAAAAAAACGACATAGTGGGGGTGGAGGGAAGAAAGCAAGTGAAATCCTCATCTCTTATACAGAAGAATCAACAGATAATGCCAGAAACTGTATAATCAAGAAGCAGCAGGGGCGCCTGAGTGGCTCAGTCGGTTAAGCGTCTGCCTTCGGCTTGGGTCGTGATCCCGGGGTCCTGGGATCAAGCCCCGCATCGGGCTCCCTGCTCGGCGGGGAGTCTGCTTCTCCCTCTCCCTCTGCCTCTCCCCCAGCTCATGCTCTCTCTCGCTCTCTCTCAAATAAATAAAATCTTTAAAAAAAAAAAAGCAGCAGCAATACAGTCATGTTATTTTGAGAAAGGACAGTTGATTAAACTAAAAGTTAAAGAGGTCAACAAGTAGAAGTAGACATGGGGGACCCCAGGGAGAAGAAGACTTATTTCCTGTTTTTTGTAATAACCTTATAGAACTACTGGTCTCTAAAAAAAAAAACACGTATAAAATTTCAAGTATTTGATAAAAACAAAAAAGAAAAAAGAAACGGAGATTATTAGAGAAAGAAAGAAGAAATCTCAAAGACATTTTAACTTAAATATTAATTTGCTTCAGGTTTTAGTCTGTATCACACTTTTTCCCATGACTAAACCCACACCAATGTATATGCTACTGAATACAATTATCTGCTCTCATCCGCACTCTTCAGGTGTGATCAAAGACAGGGAAGTTTCTAAGTCTTACCTCAAGCAGAGCTGCTGCGGGATCACCCTGTAGACTTTTTCCTAGTTTGTCCACCTCATCTAATAGGAACACGGGATTGTTAACCCCAACAGTCTTCAAGCCATTGATTATACGCCCAGGCATGCTGCCGACATAGGTCCGCCTACAGAAAGCAAGCATCAAGTTAACAAGGTGTCGGGAGGCAAGAGCGGTGTTACTCGGAAATAAAAACTTAGGACTGGGAAAAAGTCATTTAGTTATCACAGTAATGCAGCAAGGAGGTACTATATATTTAAAAAGCTCTATGGTACAACCAAGAGTTAACAGATCTCATTTTTTATTTTCTATTTAATTCAGGCTCTAAGTTTCCCAAGATACTGGAAGAATCTAGTTTTTGCCATTTAGTGAAACTGAGAAACATTATACTTAAATGATTGTAACTTTTACTTTTTAGGATTCCAAAATGTCCAAAGGAGCCTATGAATTTAATTCCCATGCTTTTCATAGTTTCTCAGAGTGCCCTCCCACCCCACCCCCCAGCCTCCCACAAGCACCTTTGTACACAATGAAATGGTTGTGCCAGGGCTGGTTAAAACATCATCACCATCTTTATGAAGGAAATCAGAATTGGTTCAAAGGGCCACTCAAAATGCAAAAAAAAAAAAAATCCAAATTCTTTTATTTTAGAGGCAATAGTTTGTTATTACTTATAGTAAGATTTGGGGTCAACAGTATGTATATCAAAATTCTTTTAATTCTGGCCTTTTGAATAAAACTGTGTTCATCCTATGTATATTAACTGGTATAACCAAGTTCAGCCAGATATTCTGTTGTGCATTAAAATGTTAGAGGCTCCTTTATCGTGTCGGAACAAGAACCATCTACATAATTATGACAGATCTAGAGGGTGGCATAAATAAAAACAAATGTGTTTGTCAAACTGAAAACAGTTGACTTTTTTTTTTTACAAAGCCAGCAAAACTTTAAGCAGCAATTTACTAATTTTAATTACAACCTTGTTGCCAAAGCCATGCCTAAAGCAGATGATGTCTGTGAAAAGACATAAAAGGGTGTCTACCTACAAGAAACTGATCAAATGGTGAGTGTTACAGCAACAGTTATCTTAGGGTGGGCACAAAGCCGATCCACAGAGCAGGCCTCAGTTTCACCACAAGACTGTATAAAGTAGGACAGAGTAAATAGAGCGACCTTTGAAAAGACAAGCAAGCCTTCCAAATATTGTGGGAATGCCTTACATCCAGAGAGGGTGACCGAGGCACTGGAACCAAACACAATAAACACTGTCATATTACAATAAGGAGTCAGCACATTCAAGATTTCAGAATGGGATACAGGAAGGACGAGACTCAAAATTATTAAGTCTCTCAAATTATTTCTCTAGAGAACGTACAGATTTGCCAGTATTCTGTGAGTAAGTAGGGAAGGGAAACTGAAAACAAAACAAAACACTGCAAAGCCTCCAAGGGTCATTTCTTACTGCATCAACTTCTTTCTTTTTCTTATGGTTTTTGACAGGTAGATTTCAAAAACAGGTATTGACAATTCTAGACCTAAAGTCATGGAGAGAAAATAATATTCTAGGCAGGTACCCCTTCTAAAGAATAAGAAATCTAGATCCTAGTCTATATACAAACAATTCCTCCTAAACCTTTCATTGCTTCCCAGAGCCTAGGGAATAAATCCAAATTCCTCTGTCTGGAATTCAAGGCTCTTCACGATGCAGTCCCCACCAGTCTTCCTAACCTGCTGCCATTACGCTCTTGCTTTATCTAAAATCACAATCCTATTATACCCCTTGTGCTTTTTTAACCTGTTAATATGGTAGCTTTCTGCCTTTAATACTCTCCCTGCATATGTAAGTCCAGAAATTCTAAACAACTTTTCCTGACCATCTCTCACAATATGATCTTTCCAATAATGCAATGTCTACAGCATTTACTGGCCCTGCAATTCATCTGATGAAGTTACAATCTAGTTTTTATTTATGGGTACCAAGTACACAGCCTCTTCTAAAAGAGCTAGTGAGCACTCTGATGACAGAGAGTGAGTCTTACTACAGAGCTGATCCTCGATATAGAGCTGTCAGATTGTTCTCCAAACAGAAGCTTGTTTTCCCAATTTATTTAAGGACATCATATCAACCATGCCAGCACCCAAAGTATCTTTCTATCACCACTGTGAAGGCCATACAAGTCTCTGAATACTGCTTTAAACAAACTACTTGACCTAAGTCTCAGTTTCCTTATCTGTAAAATGGACATAATAACAGTGTCAACCTAATGAATTATACGATTACAAGAACATAACAGGTAAAGTACATAGCAGAGTGCCTGGCTCACAGTAAGCTTTCAAAAGATGTTCATTGTTGTTAATGTCTTTCCAGAGCACCAAGCACACTCAATGTCCTAGTGTTCCTCAATCACAAGTGACATCCCCCAAATGTGTACCACTAGTCTAGAGGTCAAACAAAGAAGAGAACCATTGCATAGGGCCTATAAGCTGTGGAAAATATCTATAATGTGCTATCTTTGGCCAGAAGGTATGGTAGCCTGCTATCCACTGACTAAGGATACAGAATAAACCTTTGGAATATGAATCAGATGGTGAAAAATGTAGTAATACACAAAATAAAAATGTTCTCATTCAACATCACCCAATATAACCACTTTTAAAAAATACATTAGCATATCAAAATAACCTCCTGAGAAACTACATAGGTAGGAAATTAATGAAATTAATACTCTTACAAACTGCAACTTTTTTGAGGGCAAAATACATATTTTTCCATGTCCTTCCTCATGATATAACATCTAGAAAGCAACACAGCACAATACAGGGAAGTTTGCAAAGAATGTATTTCTTCAATTCCTTATTATTCAGCCTAAATACATGATTACCTAGAAGTTTTTCTTAAAATTGAAGTACACAAGTTAATTTAAAAAATATACGAATTTCTATTTTTCTTGTAATTGGTACAGGCAGTTCATAGGTTTATCAGGACTATTCAACTAATGCATGACATAAACAAAACTATTAAGTGTCTCCATAGTTCAAAATGTTGTTACAAGATCAGCATTTTTCATTTTCCAAAATATAGTCTGGTTTATGCTTCAAAAAACAACTACAAACAATTATAATATCATGTATTTACAGCTCCATGGTAATCAACTACTTTACTACTCTGTGCCTGGATATCTTCAAATCTACTGTAAGCCAAAAGGCTGGTCAGCCTATCACTGTCACTGACATCTAAATATCAGGAACAGATGTGTATTTACTCACCTCTTTCCCAATGTTTACAGAAGGGGGAAAATAGGCATTTTACCATCCCCTTTTCATGCCTGCTCAAATAAGGAGCTCCAATGTGCTACAGTGCAAACTACTAAAGCAATACTTAGGAAGAATTTGTAATATAAAAAATGTTATAATGTTAAGTGGAAAGAGTAGGATTACAACTACTTAAAAAAAGGGTAAAAGCTGCCCAATGAAAAGTCTGGCAGGAAATAAAATGTTAACAGTGATTATCTTTGTGTATGGTATAAAACGTGACAATTTTTTTTCCTTTTTAAAAAAAATTTCCAGAGTTTCTACCAAGGGTGTATATATCTCTCTCCAACTGGGAAAAGTAATAAGCCTTAAAAGAGATTCTAATGATCTCAAAAGAAAAAGTCTTTAAGGAACTAAAAATAGTCTTTAATATAACATGTCTAAACAAATCAAATTCTTATTCTTAGAGCAGTCATTCCTAAATCTTTTTATGTACTCATTTGTACGGATGCACTCATTTAAAGGACTGCAAGACTTCCAAAATATAATTATGTTTTAATCTTATTTGAATTCACAAAGCACTCAGAGAGCACTTACCATGTTTGGCACTGTGCTGTGAGGACAGAGTGTTACAAAGGATAGTAAGACAAGCTAAAAACCCTATTCTACAGAGTTCATACCTTTTCCATATTTATGGCTTATCTCTACAGTAATGTATTACAAATGCCAGAGGCCTATAATATTTAATCATTAAAAGAAAACACTGGACAATAAGTGGTCAGTTTAGAGAAGAGTAAGATCATAACTGCACATATATTAATGGAGAAACCCTTGAATTGGGGCTAAAAATAAAAATAACTTTAAAGAGGCAAAGAAGAGCTATATGCAAATACAGGTTATGAGGATAGTGAGTAAACCATAACATGTCTGGCATACTATGCTAAAAATATATTAAAAGCTTGCTACTTTGGTTATTTTCCCTTTGTGGAGACTAATAATGAAACAGCTAATTTATTTAAAACATCACCATTTCAGGTTCATGAAGATGTATCGTGGAAAGCAAAAGTTCATTTTTCTTCTCATCTTGTTTGAGCCAAAGATTCCTTGCAATATCATTTTATTATCTGAACAAAGAGTTGGCAAACCACTTCCAAAGAGTTACTATCAATAATAACTTGAGACACATCATAGCAATAAGTATATTTCACCAAAACAACTAATGAAAAACGATTACACAAACATGATTTCATAAAACTTCATCCTGTTATATTTGTTATAAACTGATTTAAATTCTTTAAATGTAATATTTAAATATAAAAATGCTAAGCTGTAAAAACTGATAGTAACAGAGATTCTGTGGCTTATGAAAGTGAACAGAAAAGCCCCAATGGAGACAAACCCAAATGAGAAATGTTGAGAAGACTGAAAAACTGTATTAGTTAATATGGAGCATAAACATGACTCTTCTTTCTTTAAGCCACTCAATATAAACAAAAACAATGGGCCAATGTAAAGTCAGATTACGATTTTCCAAGTTTAAGATTTAAATGTAAACCAAGTCTTTCTTTTGCTTCCCCATCTCCCACTTCATTATCATTGAACTCTAAAACATACATCTTTGTTTTTAAAATCAATTCCTAATAGCACCTTCCTTCATATAAACAGGTATTTCTAGCAAAAGGATGGAGTTCTGAGCATGGGAAAAATAGGGAAAGTGAATGACAAAATCAAAAGAATAAGCAAGGAAGATAATATAAAGCAGCTCTGTTTTTCCCTGATTATTTTAAGACTGCAGAACAGTGATGCCTACTCAGAGGCTGACGAAAAACAAAACTGCATGAACTCTAATTGCGAGCATGTGACCAGTACTTAAATGCCAAGACCTGGGTGTTTCCAAAATGCTTCAACTGTCACGTGGAACCACTTGTTCTCACAAACTCCACCCCATGATTGTGCTATAAGCTACTGTTCTTCCTCCCCTTCTATTCACCTCCAACCGACAGCTCTGACATAAGCCCATACTCTGTTCTCAACCTGTGCTCTCCTTAATGACCACATCCCACTCTGCACCTGCTTCCCTGTTGATTTTCAAATAAAAATTTTCTCCAGGCTTTGATGCCTTGGGAGGGTCGGTCTGCTGTAGTGTTTAGTGAAACACCTAGTACAGTGATGGTGAGGGAGTACTTACCAGCAGGCACAGAATGACTCAGACTAATCCATGTACCCTTTATTTGGCAATGATCACAGCCTCTATGCATGCCATACATTCCTAAAAAGCTTATACTTACACATATTTTTTAGGCAAATACACAGCTTCGTTTTACAAAAGACTCAGATTCAATTTTCTTAATGATACATATGTGGAAGTACACTCGAACAGATTTTATGTCTAACAGTATCAGTAAAGACTTAAGATAGAGCTCTGCTTGAAACCAACAACATTCATAAGAAGTGGTGAGAACTATGACATCACATATTGCCCACCAATAGTCATCACAAAAATACATTTCTCCACAATTCTGCCACATAAATTAAATAATAATGCCAAGAACAGGATATTTTTAGGTACTATGTAAAAATCTGACTGAATTTTATAAAAAGTCACTGAAGCTTTTAAATGTAAACTTGCCCTCCTGAGAATTTAAAATTAAAATAATAATTAAAGCTAATTTTTATCAAATGCTTACTACTGTGTGTCAGGCACTAAGTAAAGTTTTCCAAGGCTTACTGAATAAGCAATACCAACATGGCAAGAAAGAGGACAAATTACCTACATGTCATGTGTTCATGACATTAATTTCACGACAATAATTCCACAAATTCCCTCTCTAAATTCCATCAAACACTCACGCAATACTATGCTACAGATATCAAAAGAAAGAAGTGAACTAAAACAACTCTGAATGCATGAATTAAGTCCCTTGAATGGGAAACATCTCCCAAAAGCTCTCTAGCTAAAATAAAAAGATTCAGGCTCTAGATCCAGTTTCTCCAAGATCGGTACAAGGTGCCAATTTCTTTACAAAAGCAAAGCACAGCCTCTAGTGGCACATGTGAGAATAAGCAAGTCTAAGTGACAACAGTAGTTGGAAACTGCCAGAAACAATGACCCAGATCAATTCCCTAACCTAATCTGCAGCCCTCACTGCTTATTTATTGAAATCTTGGAATGATTTTTCTTTAATGCATAAGAATTGTAAACAAGAAAATAAAAGAGAAAAAGAACCACTGTTCATGGAAGTTTGTGAAACAGTTTCCCATCCCCGCCTAAGGCCAATGATCTTATGAATAAGACAAATGGAAAACAAGATGTTATAAAAGCATCATATCCCCCCCCCCCCCACAATCCAAGTTTAATCCATATTCACCAAACTGTAAATATCATTTAAATTAGACTTGGCCTTGGCAGTTGGTGGTCACCACCTGCACTGGCATGCTTTTCAAAGCCTCCACTTATAATTTAGATAATTTAGATTGCTTTAACAACTTTAAGACCCAGGGTATGACCTTGAGAAGTTTTATCTTCAGTTTGATTACTTTCTACTGGAAGTTAAGCAGTTTCTTTAAAAAAACTTTTTTTTAAAAAGCTGAGATATCACTGACATTAGTTTCAGGTTTACAACATCATATTCTTTTATAAGCATCCATGATTTCTACATTTTAAAATGTTCTTTAATACATACACTATAGGTGTATTTTCTCACAACTCGCAACTGCTATGAAACCCTTAAACCTCGAAACAGAAAGTTCATGCTTTCCCAAAGCATCTTCCAATCTGAGCAACAGAGACCATAGAGAACAAAACAACAACATAACATGCAAATCTGACTCTAATAATGTAAGATTAATCAGACTCAGTTCTCACAGTTTAATGTATTTTTACAGAAAGGGTGTCAAAAATGCAAGGATAGATCTTAATAATTATCTTAACCTTTCTCCTTATTACACATACTCCTACGGAAAACCAGCCTTCTTAAAAGAAAATTAAACTGCAAACACATTTGTTATCAAAGATTTCTTCCCTTCTCCTACCTGCCCCAGCTCTTGTACTTATTTTTTAAACTCTAAGAGTTACAGGTCATTATTTATGAAATGCTACTGGGCCAAAATGAATGTAAAGACACTGTAATATCTAATCATAACTGATTTATAACTGCATTCAAATGAAATTCCAGGAAAGCTGAGGCAAAAACTCATTATCCACTGTCATACAAATACCGAGGTTAGTTTGGATGTACCATTACAGCTGAGGCTCTAAACCAGTTATAAACATCCTACAGATGTACTATAATTAAGTACTATGAATGTCCTTTTGATTCAAGATGTCACAAATAGACCTTCGAGAAAAAGATATATATTATGCCTTGGCTTTTGAAGGGCTTTAGTCAACTGAAATGGAGAACCAGAGACTAAACTGAGAGAAAGAGTCTACCTGTGTCCTCGAATGTCAGACTGATCACACACTCCTCCAAGTGCAATCCTGTGGAACTCTCGACCAAGAGTTTTGGCCACTGATCTTCCCACACTTGTTTTACCAACTCCAGGGGGGCCAACGAAGCATAGAATAGGGCCCTTCAGGTTGTTCTTCAGCTGTCTGACAGCCAAGTATTCCAGCACTCTTTTCTTCAGTTTTTCCATAGCATAATGATCATTATCCAGAAGAATCCGGGCTGCTCGAATGTCCAGACGGTCTGTCAAATAACCCCAAAAGTAAGCACACAGAATTTTTAAATGGAAGAATTGCTTTCAAGGCTGCCAAGAGTCAAAATATGTTTTAGAAGAAAAAAAAAAAAGTGATGAGAACAGAAGTGGATCTTTCTAAATGAGTCTTCAGGGAGACCTGGACCTGGCCTTTTTTGCTTAATAAGACTTAGTATCAACAGAAATAGTAAGTACTACATACACAATTAAAAACCCAAGGAGGGCGCCTGGGTGGCTCAGTCAGTTAAGCGTCTGCCTTCGGCTCAGGTCATGATCCCAGGGTCCTGGGATCGAGTCTTGCAAGAGGCTCCCTACTCAGTGGGGAGTCTGCTTCTCCCTATGCTCCCCCTCCTCATGCTCTCATGTGTGCTGTCTCTCAAAAATAAATCTTAAAAAAAAACAAAAAAAACAAAAAAACTCAAGGAGTTTATACTATCATTTCATTTTCTAGGTACACATTTCTTCTATGGAGACATAATTTCTACATATTCTATTTGTGCTGGCATTTGTTCCTTCTTCCTTAGTGTTTTTTTCTTATTACAGAAGTAATGTATGCGGGCGCCTGGGTGGCTCAGTCGTTAAGTGTCTGCCTTCGGCTCAGGTCATGATCCCAGGGTCCTGGGATTGAGCCCCACATCGGGCTCCCTGTTCGGCCGGAAGCCTGCTTCTCCCTCTCCCACTCCCCGTGCTTGTGTTCCTGCTCTCGCTATCTCTCTCTCTGTCAAATAAATAAATAAAACCTTTAAAAAAAAAAAAAAAAAGAAGTAACGTATGCTCCTTCTTTTTTAGTGTTTTTTTCTTATTACAGAAGTAATGTATGCTCATTCCAGAAAACCCAATGACACCAATAAAAAGAAGTAAACAGTCACCCATAATCTCATGTCCTCAAGAGAACATCTCTACCTTCACTTTGGTATGTACTATTGCAGGTTTTGTATGTGTGAGTGCATACATGTGCTTCTATACCTATTTTTCAAAATGAGATTATATGATACCTTCAAGTTTTATAAAATGTTTTTTCACTTTGCGTATTATGGACACCTTTCAGTGTCAAATGTATTTTTTAGTAACATTTTAATGGCTACATAATATTCCATTATTTAATTATCCATACTCATTTAAATAATTCCCTATTGCTGAGCATTTAGGTTATCTATAAATCTTTACAGTTATAAAGCAGGCTTTACTGTGTATCCTTGTAACTAAATCCCTACATATATCCATAACTACTTCCTTTAACTAATCTATAGACAGAAGTGGTCAAAAAAAACTTTAAGATGTAAAGAACTGTCTAAGTTCTATCAATTAAAGTCTCACCAGGAATGTATGAATTAGGCTTTGGTTCTACATCCAAGCTTTCATCAGGTTTACTGATGTGCTTTACTACTTAAAATACTTGTAGATTAAACCATTAAATACTCATGGTCACCAGCATGAATTCATCAGCTGAGTGACATCCAGGGGATGATACATGGCCGCATGATCGTACTGATAGAGAGGGTGGGAAGGAGGAAAACACACACAAGCCCACTCTTCAATCAGTTATTTGGAACCTGCTCCACATTTTTCCTACAGAGAAGAAAAAAAAAAGCCTTAAATGGTAGTTTGGTTCCCAAGCTAGTCTGAAAAAACCTAGCTAAGCAGTAATATATGTTACTTAATTATAGTACTGTTGCTTTTAGTTCTGGCTAAGTGATTTGGAAAGGGAAGAACAAAACTTCTCTCTTTTCTGGCTTTAGACCCCAATTAATGACTACATGAACAAATGAAAGATAGGAAGTTTCCCAACTCTCCTACCACAGCAAACACAAAAGAAAACTTCAGACCAGTCCCATCCTGTATATTAAAATGCTGGTAAATCAAATCTATTAAGAGTAATCTACTAAGTCCCAGCGGGATTTATTTTAGTTATGCAAAGATGGTTTAATATTAGGTTACTGATATATTTATTACATCACCATGTCCAAGAAGAAAAACTTTCCATCAAAATGTCATTTTGTACCTAAAAAGGCACTTGTTATAATGCAACATCCACCCCCAATTAACATTTAGTAAACTAAGAATAGAATTCCATGTAATTTAGAAAAAAAACTGAAAATACCCTGAAGGAATTTCTTCTAAGAAATATGCCAAGTAAAGACAATTTTAAAAAGTGCCTTGAACTTCTGAGGAAAGATAATTTCCAAATAAAGTATTGTTTTGTGTCTTTTTCCATACAGGATACATTTTTTTTTCTGATTATTCTTTTTAATGATTCAAAATGCATGCTTCCTATTTTGAATGATACATGTGGTTACATGTAAAACATTTAAAATGAAATGAGTATTAACTCCTTGAGTTTTTAATTGTGTATGTAGTACTATTTCTGTTGATACTAAATCTTCTTTACAACTGAAGACTGAAATGGTATCTACTGGCCCTTTTCATTCAAGATAGGAAAATTAGCAAACTTATTTCTCTAAATCTTCCCTTTCTGCTTTTGGTGATCTCTACTTAGGTAAGCTTCTCTTTCAAAAATCATGAAAAACATTTTCATGGTTTTGTAACCACACAGTAATTATTTAGATCTCATTCCGTACAGGAATGGCTTAGAAGTTCAACACGCCTGCCCTCACATTCTCTGCTGGAACACTAACAGTGAGAAGTCTGCTTACGTGGGACAGGTACAGGAGTGCTGTGCATCTCCAATGCTAACCCACACCCAGCAGACACTGAGTTTCTAAAGTGTGGGTGGTCTCCTTCCATACTTGTGAAAATAATAACAGCTTTGCCCTGTTTTTATAATTTCTTGTTTATTTAAGTAAAGAATAGGAGTCAGCACTCTTGTGTTCAATTAAATGCTTTCCTCCAAAATCTGTACAATTACACTGTAGAAGCCTGGTAAAAATCCCTGATTGGTAATTAAGTTCACTTTTTAAATAGGACAAGCGGAGGAGAGAGGAAGCTGAGAGCAATTTACTAGGCTACTGATGGCAAATAATCACATCTGCAATGTTAATATTCTCAGGCCATTATACTATATATTCTATATGTACCCTGCGTTTCCCGTAAGTCATTAGTTAAAATAAATCCTGAAGCACAGAAAAATGTTACTGAGATAATACCAAAATTTCAAAATAAGGCCCCTGGGATTACCAAGTTATCTAGATGCTTTTAGCACTGTACACTAGTCCTACTGTCAAGAGAAAGTAATAGGGTTTGAAAATTGTCACAACTCCATCAACAACAACAAAATAACTATCAAATATATACTATCAGGGATACTTGGTAGGTGAAACAAAAGCAGAGCAGTTAAATAACATATAAAATTTAAATGTAACTTTCTTTCCCAGGTCTAAACTAATGGAGCAGAACCCTCTCCAAATCTCACAGAACAGGACCACTTCGCTTAAAAAGTAGGCACTGGAGAGTTACGAGTTAACAGAAGACTACTGGAACCAAAATGGACTTCCCAACAGCCCAGCAAGATCAGGACTGACAGATGACCTCAACTTGGTCAGGTGACGTGACAAGGGGCTGAGTCAATGGGAACACATGCTCTCCTGCATTCATTTCACTATGGAATTTCCAAAAAGGATTTTGAATAAAGAATTAAATCAAGAAATTCAGCTTAAGTTTGGTAAAAAAACTTCAACTAGAAGGCAATGTTGTCATGCAAACATGAAATAAATTAAGAAATAAATTTACCAGCATAGTAACATTAACAGCTCTATGTATAGTAGCCAAAAAACTGGAAACAAACCAAACACCCATCAACAGGTAAATGGATAAACAAATTACTTATCTATGCAGCAACATGGATCAACCTCTAATTATGCTGAAAAAATCAGAAAAAAGGGAGCACATACTACATCATTCCATTTCTATAACATTTTTGAAAATATGAACTAATCTACAGAGGTTGGGGATGGGGAGGGAAAGGAGGGAGGTAGAGATTACAGAGAAGCATGAGAAAATTTAGGTGGTGACGGATATGTTCATTATCTTAATTATGTTAATGGTATTACAGATACTTATGTTAAAACTCATCAAAATGTATATATTATATATGTACAGTTTATTATTTATCAATTATACCACAATAAAGCTAAAAAATAAAGCAAAAAAATTACTGCTTCTAAACAACTGCTTCTGCACTTCACCAGTGCCATCTAATTTAATCTAATGAAAACTCAGATTCTCAGAATTTAAGAGAAAGCAAAATGTGAATTAGCCTTTTAATTTTATATACAAAACATTCAAACAGAGAGAAAAACTTAGAAACAAACCAAAATCTAGAAAATGGGATGAATGCAAATTTACAGAGCATTCATGAAAGAATAATTAGCACAACTTAGAATGTACCTGCTTTCCACAACAAGAACCTAAGAACTGTAAGAGGAATGAAATCTAAGGGTTGTCAAAACAAAAGGAAGATGATTAGGCCAATTTCATCCTAGTACTCAGCCATGCACATTAAAAATGTGTTAAGATGATCCTGGGGCACCTGGATGGCTCGGTCGGTTAAAGGTCTGACTCGATTTCGGTTCAGGTCATGATCTCAGGGTTGTGGGACTGAGTCCTACACTGGGCCCTGTGCTCAGCAGGGAGTCGGCTTGGGATTCTCTCCCTCTCCCTCTGCCTCTCCTCCTGCTTGCGCATGTATGCGCGCTCTCTCAAATAAATAAATAAATTTAAAAAATGTGTTAGGTGATCCTTTCCAAAAAAACTAATTAAGAAGGAGCTATTTTGAGGAGGGAGGCAACATGGCGGAAGAGTAGGGTATCTCATTTCATCTGGTCTCTTGAATTCAGCTAGATACCTATCAAATCATTCTGAACACACATGAATTCAACCTGGGATGTAAGAAAAGAATTGCTGGAATTCTACAAATAGAAAAGCGACCACTTTTTGCAAGGTAGGCAGTGCAGAGAAACGAATGTGAGGGGATATATTGGAAGATATATATGGCAGGGGGAGGGAGCCTCTGTATGCAGGTGACTGGGAAGTGATATAGCCCCAGAGTGCAAAATCGGAACTTTTCCCTGCCTGAAAGGTTCTCAGCTGGCAAAGCAGAGAAGAATCCTAGGTGGGACAGTGTGGTCTCAGGATCCTTGGGATCACAGAAAGGGGGTGCCTGAGCCAGCAGAGTTTCCAAGAACTTGATTGGGGAAACCGACTATGGTCAGCAAGCGCCGGAGTGGGCTCTCAGCTTGGTTTGCTATAAACTACAAACCGTGGCACGATTTGGTGACCCATCACCATGCAGGGGCCCTGCAAGTGGCAGGCCCACAGCGACCCTCCTCCCTCCCCCAGGAGGACTGGTGCACTGCACCGCAGGAGTCTGCAGAGTCTGGCGCACACAAACGTGAAGACGGCTTTTCCCTGAGGGTCTACTGAAGAGAGGGGGCTGTGATCTTTTAGCTCCAGGGCTGGAAATTGGGGCACTGCCATTTTTATTTTCATACTCTAAAGTGGTGCAGAAAGCCTTTAGGGAACAAAAGCCACATAGAGTAACCCGAGGTGGCTTGCACTGAGCCTGGCCCCCTGGCAAAGGGCAGTGCAGCCCACCCAGGCAAAGACACCTGAGAATCAGCATAGCAGGCCCCTCCCCCAGAAGACCAGCTGGAACATCAGACGAATACCAAGTTTATGGAGCACAGAGAACTGCAAAACTGCAGCGCCAGGGGAAAACAGTACATAGAATTCGAGGTTTCTTTCTCATGATTCTTTTATCTTTCGGTTTAAAATTTTCTTTTCTTTTTTTCCTTTTCAACTAGTTTCTTATTTTAATCAACTTTTTGTTTTTAAGTCTTTTTTAAACTTTCATTTTTACATTTGTATTTTGTAGATATATTCTTCATTTTTGGCTTCCTTTCACTGAATTCAATTTCATTTTTGTATATATATGTTTTGCTTTCTTTACAATTTTGGGATTAGTGTCTTCTAACAAACAGACCAAAATATACCTAGGACCAAGTGGATCACCCTGTTTTGTCCACCCAGAGATTATATTCTCTCCTTTTTCCCTTTTTTTTCTTCTTTTTCTTTTGTTTTGGTTTCTGACCTCTTTGGATTTGTCTAGTGTGTATTTCGCTTGGGTCATGGTTGGTATTTTTTATTTTGTTCTCTTGTTCATCCATTCTTCCCTGGGCAAAATGACTAGAAGGACAAATTCACAACAAAAGAAAGAAACAGAGATAATACCGCCACACATCTAATCAATATGGATATAAGTAAAATGTCGGAAATGGAATTCAGGATAAAAATTATAAAGTTACTAGCTGGGCTTGAAGAAAGCATAAAAGACACTAGAGAATCTCTTAATGCAGAAATAAAATCTAATCAGGCTGAAATTAAAAATGCTTTAACTGAGATGCAGTCTAAAATGGATGCTCTAACAGCTAGGGTAAATGAAGGAGAAGACAGAGTGACATAGAAGACAAGACGATGGAAGAAAGGAATCTGAGGAAAAGAGAGAAAAACAGCTAATGGACCATGAAGGAAGGCTTTGAGAAATAAGTGATACCATAAAGCTAAACAATATTAAAATTATTGGAGTCCCAGGGGAAGAAGAAAGAGACAGAGAGGGCCTGAAGGTATATTTGAGCAAGTCATGGCTGAGAACTTCCCTAATCTAGAGAAAGAAACAGGCATTCAAGTCGAGGTAGAGAGAACCGCCCTCAAAATCGATAAAAATAGATCAGCACCCCAACATACAATAGTGAAGCTTATAAATTTCAGAGATAAAGAGAAAATCCTGAAAGCAGCTCCAGACAAGAACTCCTTAACCTCCAAGGGTAGAAACATTTGACTGGCAGCAGACCTGTCCACAGAGACCTGGCAGGCCAGAAAGGGTTGGCGTGATATATGCAGGGTACTGAATGAGAAGAACATGCAGCCAAGAATACTATATCCAGCAAGCTGTCATTCAGAATGGAAGGAGAGATAAAGAGCTTCCAGGACAAACAGAAACTGAAAGAATATGTGACCGCCAAGCCAGCCCTGCAAGGAATATTAAGGGGGATCCTGTGAGTGGAGAGAGAGCCCAAGAGTAACATAGTCCAGAAAGGAACAGAGACATTCTACAGAAACAGGCACTTTACAGGCAAGACAATGGCACTAAAGTCATATCTTTCAATGTTACTCTGAATGTAAATGGGCTAAATGCTCAATCAAAAGACACAGCGCATCAGACTGGATAAAAAAGCAAGACCCATCGATATGCTGTCTGCAAGAGACTCATTTTAGACCCAAAGACACCTCCAGATTGAAAGTGAGGGTGTAGAGAACCACTTACCATGCTAATGGACCTCAAAAGAAAGCTGGAGTAGCAATCCTCATATCAGACAAATTAGATTTTAAACCAGAGACTGTAGTAAGAGATGAAGAGGGACACTGTATCAGATTTAAAGGGTCTACCCAACAAGAAGATCTAACAATTATAAATATTTATGTGCCTAACTTGGGAGCAGCCAATTGTATCAACCATTAATAACCAAATTAAAGAAACACACAGATAATAATACAATAATAGTAGGGGACCTCAACACCCCACTCACAGCAATGGAGAGATCATCTAAGCAGATCAACAAGGAAACAAGGGCTTTGAATGATACAATGGACCAGATGGATTTCACAGATATATACAGAGCATTCCATCCTAAAGCAACAGAATACTTTTTTTTTTTTTTTAAGATTTTATTTATTTATTTGACAGAGAGAGAGATAGCGAGAGCAGGAACACAAGCAGGGGGAGTGGGAGAGGGAGAGGCAGGCTTCCCGCCAAGCAGGGAGCCCGATGTGGCGCTCAATCCCAGGACCCTGGGATCATGACCTGAGCCGAAGGCAGACGCTTAATGACTCAGCCACCCGGGCGCCCCAGAATACACACTGAGTGCACATGAAACTTTCTCCAGAATAGATCACATACTGGGTCACAAATCAGGTCTCAAATGATACCAAAAGATTGGGATTATTCCCTGCATATTTTTAGACCACAATGCTTTGAAACTGGAACTCAATCACAAGAGGAAATTGGGAGGAATGCCAACACCCGGAGGTTAAAGAGCATCGTACTAAGGAATGAATGGGTCAACCAGGAAATTAAGGAAGAATTTTAAAAATTCATGGAAACTAATGAAAATGAAAACACAGCTGTTCAAAACCTTTGGGATATAGCAAAGGTGGTTCTAAGAGGGAAGCACATAGCAATACAAGCCTCTCTCAATAAACAAGAAAGGTCTCAAATACACAAGCTAATCTTACACCTGAAGGAGCTGGAGAAAGAACAGCAAATAAAGCCTAAACCAAGCAGGAGCAGAGAAACAATAAAGATTAGAGCAGAAATCAATGAAATAGAAACCAGAAGAACAGTAGAACAGATTAAAAAAACCTAGAAGCTGGCTCTTTGAAAGAATTAATAAGATCGATAAACCCCTAGCGAGACTTATCAAAAAGAAAAGAGAAAGGACCTAAATTAATACAATCATGAATGGAAGAAGAGCAACCATGACCAACACCAAGGAAATGGAATTTTAAGAACGTATTATGAGCAACTACACGCCAACAAATTAGGCAATCTGGAAGATATGGATGCATTCCTAGAAACATATAAACTAGCGAAACTGAAACAGGAAGAAATAGAAAACCTGAACAGACCATAACCAGCAAGGAAACTGAAGCAGTAATCAAAAACATCTGAACAAACGAGTTCAGAACCAGATGGCTTCCTAGGGGAATTCTACCAAACATTTAAAGAAGAACTAATACCTATTCTTCTGAAGCTGTTTCAAATAATAGAAATGAAAGGAAAACTTCCAAACTCGTTCTATGGGGCCAGCATTACCTTGATCCCGAAACCAGATAAAGACCCCACCAAAAGGAGAATTACAGACCAATATCCCTGATGAACATGGATGCCAAAATTCTCACCAAGATACTAGCCAAAAGGATCCAACAGTACATTAAAAGGATTATTCACCACGACCAAGTGGGATTTATCCCTGGGCTGCAAGTGTGGTTCAACATCAGCCAATCAATCAATGTGATACATCACATTAATAAAAGTAAGGACAAGAACCATATGATCCTCTCAACAGATGCAGAAAAAGCATCTGACAAAGTACAGCATCCTTTCTTGATTAAAACTCTTCACAGTGTAGGAATAGAGGGAACATACATCAGTATCACAAAAGCCATACATGAAAAGCCCACAGCAAATATCATTCTCAACAGGGAAAAACTGAGAGCTTTTCCCCTAAGGTTCCCCAAGGAACATGAGGGATGCCTACTCTCACCACTGTTGTTCAACATAGTACTAGAAGTCTTAGCCTCAGCGAACAAGAAGAAGAAAGAAAAGGCATTCAAATTAGCAAAGAAGTCAAACTCTCACTCTTCTCAGACATGATACTTTATGTGGAAAACCCAAAAGACTTCACCCCAAAATTGCTAGAACTCATACAGGAATTCAGCAATGTGGCAGGATATAAAATCAATGCACAGAAATCACTTGCATTTCAATACACTAATGAGACAGAAGAAAGAGCAATTAAGGAATCGATCCCATTTACAATTACACCAAAAACCATAAGATACCTAGGAATAAACCTAACCAAAGAGGTAAAGGATCTGTTCTCAGAAAACTATAGAACACTCAGGAAAGAATCTGAGGAAAATGCAAAGAAATGGAAAAACATTCCATCCTCGTGGACTGGAAGAATAAATATTGTTAAAATATCTATGCTACCCAGAGCAATCTACACATTCAATGCAATCCCTATCAAAATACTACTGACATTTTTCACAGAAGTGGAACAAATAATCCTAAAATTTGTATGGAACCAGAAAAGACCCCAAATAGCCAGAGGAATGTTGAAAAAGAAAACCAAGGCTGGTGGCATCACAATGCTGGACTTCAAGCTCTATTACAAAGCTGTCATCATCAAGACAGTATGGTACTGGCACAAAAACAGACACATAGATCAATGGAACAGAATAGAGAGCCCAGAAATGGACCCTCAACTCTATGGCCAACTAATCTTTGACAAAGCAGAAAAGATCCAATGAAAAAAGACAGTCTCTTCAATAAATGGTGCTGGGAAAACTGGACAGCCATATGTAGAAGAATGAAACTGGACCATTTTCTTACACCATATACAAAGATAAACTCAAAATGGACAAATGACCTAAATGTGAGACAGGAATCCATCAAAATCCTCGAGGACAACACAGGCAGCAACCTCCTCGACCTTAGCCACAGCAACTTCTTGCTAGACAAGTCTCCAAAGGCAAGGGAAACAAAAGCAAAAATGAACTATTAGGACTCCTCAAGATAAAAAGCTTCTGCACAGCAAAGGAAACAGTCGACAAAACTAAAAGGCAACCTATAGAATGGGAGAAGATATTTGCAAGTGATATATCAGATAAAGGGCTATTATCCAAGTTCTATAAAGAACTTATCAAACTCAACATCCAAAAAACAAATAATCCAGTCAAGAAATGAGCGAAGACATGAACAGACTTTTCTCCAAAGAAGACATACAAATGGCTAACAGACACATGAAAAAGTGCTCAACATCACTCAACATCAGGGAAATACAAATCAAAACCACATTGAAATACCACCTCACACCAGTCAGAATGGCTAAAATTAACAAGATAGAAAACAACAAATGTTGGCGAGGATGTGGAGAAAGGCGAGCCCTCTTACACTGTTGGTGGGAATGCAAGCTAGTAACAGCCACTCTGGAAAACAGTATGGAGGTTCCTCAAGAAGTTGAAAATAGAGCTACCCTACGACCCAGCAATTGCACTACTAGGTATTTACCCCAAAGATACAAATGTATTGATCCAAAGAGGCACCTGCACCCCAATGCTTATAGCAGCAACGTCCACAATAGCCAAACTGTGGAAAGAGCCAAGATGTCCATCAACAGAAGAATGGATAAAGAAGATGTGGTATATATATACACTGGAATACTACTCAGCCATCAGAAAGGATGAATACTTACCATTTACATCAACGTGGATGGAACTGAAGGGTATTATGCTGAGCGAAGTCAATCAGGGAAAGACAATTACCATATGGTTTCACTCATGTGGAATATAAAACAGCACAGAGGATCATAAGGGAAGGGAGGAAAAACTGAATGGGAAGTCATCAGTTAACTATAACTATTAACTATAGGAAACAAACTGAGGGTTGCTAGAGGGGAGGTGGTTGGGGGAATGAGATAATTGGGTGATGAGCATTAAGGAGGGTACATGATGTGATGAGCACTGGGTATTACATGCAATTGATGAATTACTGAACACATGTGAAACTAATGATGTACTATATGTTGGCTAATTGAATCTAAATCAAATCAAAACAAAACAAAAAGATAACAGACAGCATATAGCAAATGGCATTTCTAAAAACCACACTATCCTCTAATATATACCTGATGTCATGTAAAACTGTAATTTGGAAAAAAAAAAAGAGAATTTAATATTGCTGCTTCAGGACAGCAAAGGTTAAAGAAAAAATGTAGCATATACATTAGAAGCAGAAAAGATTAATGCATTCAATTTAGTAAAGAATGTAGGGGGGGAGGGGAATAAACGATCAAACTAGATTCAAGTTAATGCATTAGGCTGTTCCTCCTGAGATTCTTGTCGGAAAAACTTTGTAGCATATGAGATCACATATTTAATGCTGTCTTTAAGGTAAGATTAAATGTTTATGGATTAAAAATGGCAAAGTCCAACTGCAGTGCTCCTTTAGTTTTTTCCCCCCAGAAAGGTTCTTGCAATTAATTGTATTTTAAAAATAACTTATCATTCTTATAAATAATATCTTATTGAATAATAATAATTTGTATTATACAAATAGTATATTAAGTAAGATTTATATTTTGTTTGTGGGTTTTGTTGTTGTTGCTTGTTTTCTTAGTTTTATTACAATCAGGGACTATATGGTCATTTTCCATGGAATTGAGAACCTGCTAAATCATATAATGGCTTGACAAGATTTATATTTAATCTGGATTATGTATTCTTTTAAAAATAAATTTGATGTATAACATTGTTTAAAAAAGAGGAGCTATTTTAACCTTAACATTGTCCCAGCATAGTTAATTTAACACGAATGTGCTTCATTCTGGGCCCTCTAGGAGGCAAAAACAATTTTTTTCTAAGTTCTCAGTACCAGAAAGGGATGGTCCTCTGTAGGTTAATAGGCAAGTATTTTTTAATATTAAAAATTCAACATCTGGAAATGTGGTTTGTACAGCATATCTTATGTGGGGCATAAATGTGTGCTTTAGAGGTAATATTTTTAAAAATCTCTAGCATTTTCTTAAATGTAGGAATTTTACTAGCCAGGATAATGCATCTTTAAATTTTCAAAAGTCCACCATATAGCTACTCCTATGCCAGCAGTTCAGGCAATCAATCCACTGTTGATCAGTAAACCTTGTGTGTAATACCAACCTATAATACTAGCCTGTCCAATAACAGAAACAAGTACATATAAATGGTTCTAAAAATTATGAGAGTCAACAGAGTATTTCTCATCCCAAGAGAAAAGAGCAAATCCACAGGAAAGAGAAAAGTTCTACCGAAAGATAGAGTTTAAACTCATTTAATAGGTTTTTGCACGAGAAAAACAAACTTCCAAATGGTACAACTGTTCTGTTATACAGCTATATGTAACTATTTCTTTAAATATAAATGTTCATCATCTGATTGACTATTGGTATTAAGAAACACATCTATCAACAATTACAGAAAATCCTATTTTCTCCAAAATCAGGTGAAAGGCACTTTCATGTAGCACCTTCTTTTCCTGTTTGGTCCCAAGACTTAGATGATACAAGCTCAGCATCTAAGTAATTTATGTCAAGAACTATAGTAACAGTAAGATAATCAATGGTGAGTATTTCAGTAGAATCTGCATGAGCTTTCTGAGTAACAATCAGACTGTAAAAAGGTGTTATTTTGTTGGCTTACCAGTTGTACTTTTGTTCCAAGGAAGTTCCACCATAAGTTCTAAATAATTTCTAGTCAGAGCATATTCTGGCATAGACTGAGGCATTTTTTTGAGTCTGTGGGGAAAGAATACACAGCAAAAATGTTCCATAACATAGAAGAATTCCCTAAAAACACAAAAATCCAGCATCTGCCTTTCTGGGTCAGATATATCATGCATATTAAAAAATCTGGAAATGTTTTTAAAAATCCGGTTATTTTGTTTTGTGATGTACTTATGGAACAAAATTAAAACAGAGAGCTGCAAACTGGAGGGGGCAGGGGTGGGGGAAGGAACACTGTATCGGATTCTATCCTTGAAATATGACCTTACCAGTATCAGTATCTCACAGAGGGGATCTCAAGTCATACTTATCCATTGATATACCTATCACAGTAAGATTTAAGTGCCTAACCATGCATAACACAATAATTATATTTTTTGTATCAGAGATGAAATCAGCTCATAAAAGCAAGCTAATATCAGATATTTAATTAAAAGATGCAACTTCCATAATAAATGCAGTGTTTAACAAAGTGTTCTGCCCACAACAGATGTTCTACATTTATTAATTAATGCCAGTCAATATAAAATATCCCTGAACTACAACTCATGTCCTTAACTGTGAACCTAAGAAAGTCAAATCTTTAATTACTGAGCATTCACTTAGGTTCATTATAATTTACTAATAAAAGAAAATGCAACACAGTTATACTGTGTCATGTACAGAAAGAAAATACTGGTGTTCTATTTAACCCTGAGATTATCCACATACCCTATGCTGTCATCAAGGTTTCTGTGTACTTTACCTTATACAAAGAGAAACTGACAGTCCCTGCCCTCTAGAGTTTACAATCTTTTTTCTAAAGAAGAAATAAGTGACATGTGAAAAACACAGTAATAACTGAACAAACACTGTGTCTAAACAAAGCACAACCCATTAGTTAAGACAATAGAAAGGCAGTTAACAATAGTGGTCACATTTGACAGTACACTGTAGGTGGAAGAACTGCATCACTTACACACAGCAACTGAGAAAAAGCTTAGGGACGCTGGTATTAATTCAGGAGTATTAAGAATGTTTTAAAAATCAGACTCTGGTTGAGGAATGAAGAGGGATAATCGAAAGACTCCACAGATCACAGCTATAATCTGAGAATCTGGAAAGCAATGAAAGGTAAAAATTGACACTGGAAAGATAAAATGAATACAGTGGTCTATGTCTATATGAAATATAAGAAAAGGAGAAAGGGTCAAAGAACATAAAACAAATAACTCAGCTTTCAGTTTGTGATCCAAAGAAGTAAACTCAAGTTTCCATGAGCAACTATTTTTAACATTAATATGCAAAATGAAAATACCAATGAGTGAATAGCTTCTTTTTAGCATCAATTTACCTTTTTATCTCTTTGACACAGACCTTATGGGCCTGCTCTGGCATACTGGATGTTCGTATTTTTCTCTCTAGCATGATGATGTCATCATTGTCTTCATCCTCATCATCATCTTCTAAAGCTCCTGGGATGTGTGTAATCCTCCTAATAGGACGTATTGCTATAACCTAAAGTAGAAAGTAGAAGAGTAAAACTGTGTGTCAAAATAAATTGGAAATGAGGTACTTAGTTACACACAAGGTTATAATTGGTGCTGAATAACATTTTCAAAATTAGAGTCTACACCTTTAGGAACTAAGTTCAAAATGATAACTAAGAGGCACAAGCATATAAAAGCAGCAGAATTTCAAAAGTGGATCACCATAAAGTGGGCATTATTTTACTATATGCTTATACTACAATATGAGAAAAAAAATTCAAGAACTGGCTACTAAAGATAATGAAAACATCTAGGAATATCTTTCTTTGAGCTACTACTGCAGCCACTACTTTCTTGATTATATGACTACTTAGCAATGGCCAACAGAATAAATTCCACCTTCCCTCCTACATTACAAAATTTCTAACATCTTTAATGTTTCTACCGTTGACTCTATTCTCTTTTGTCTCCAACACACAGAAAAGTCTTGCTCCTTTCAAAATATCTGATCTTACCTATGTCCCTTTCCGTTAACTACACACTGTTTACTTCCCTTCTTCTGATGTTCTGTTTTTCCCTTTCCTCCTTGACTACTTCAATAATCTGTACTTCATACTTTGGCTTTTGTCTCCATTATGTTGAAATTGCTCTCTGAAATCCAACAACGATCCTCTTTGCCAAGTCAAATGGCTTTATTTGTGTTCTCTTTCTCCACAACTTCTCTATCAGATTTTAAAACTTCCAGAGCGTTCTTTTGAAATTCTCAACTCAATAATATCATGAATCAACACCAGCCAATCACTGGAGCAAAATGATACACTGGTATTTCATTTAAAAGCATGGGAATTTATTTTTTAAAGTATTATTATTATCTATTTAATACATTCAAATATAAAAAGTTAAAAACATAAGGCAGTAAATAAAAAAGCAATTTTATAAAAACAGAAATATTAAATTCTATACTTTTATTCTACATAACTCATTAGCAGATAAAATTAATATTCTGAAATATGAAAAACTGAAAATAAAAAAAATTTTAGATGAGTTTTAAAAGCACATCAATTATTTCATCATTGAGACATTAAGTATATTTTTATGCAATCTTTTTCTCCCAGCTACTAGACTTCTCAACTCTTAAGTAATAGGCAGAGAAAGTTCTAGGCTTAACTCTAAATATTATCCTCTGATTCCTACATTTTCATAGCTGTCGCCTGTTTGATCACTTTCTGGAATGATTTTGAACATTTTTCTATTTAAGCAGTGGTAATATTTACTGATAATAAGCTGCAGTTTCTGTGCCTCCCAACACGGAGTGTGCCTTGCTTTGTCTTTCTGCAAAAAATGGATAACTAAATTAATGACCTGATCTCAAATCAGAAGTAATTCAGATTTCTGCTGTTTGTTTGAAACAGCATGATGTCCTGAAGTAGAAACACCAGACAGGCTACTCCTATCTCTGTCGTCATTCTCCTCCAGCCTACTTTGATGCTCCTTCCTTAGTCCCACTGGTAAGGAATCCTTTACCTTGCTCTTCTCTCTCTACAATGTATTCTCTTTGACGAAGAAACACTTCTATGTTGATGACCATTAAGTCTCTAACATTATTCTCAACCTTTCACTTACTTTCCAATAGCCTTCAGAGACCTGCCATTTACACTCTTGCCCACATCAAATATATTTTCCTGACCTTAACTCTGCCCACACATAACAACAGTAAAACTGATAGCTCAAGGGAGACTTCAGACAGACCCCATATAAATGTAATATATGATAATGAAGGTATCGCAAATCAATGGGGAAGTGAAGAACTATTCACAAGTGTTGAATTAAATAAAAAGCTATTTGGGACAAAATACAACTGCTCTCTTCACTTTAGGGCAAAATAAATTACATGTGGGTTAAAGAATTAAATACTTTTTAAAAATCGGCTAAAGGTAAACTGAAAGTGCATATCACTGGAGGATAGAGGACTCTAAGCTTAGGAGATAGAAAAAGACTAGCACAGTTGAACTAAATGAAAATAAAAATTTTTATAGTTAAAAACAAAAAAGTCAGCTAAATTATGGCACAGCACAGTGACAAAGTCCAATTTTGTAGTATGTTCTTAATACATTAAAAAAACAGACGACATTTCAATAGATGCAGAAAAAGCATTTGTCAAAGTACAACAACCACTCATGATAAAAACCTTCAACACAGTACGTTTAGAAGGACCATACCTCAACATAATCAAGTCCATATATGAAAAACCCACAGCTAACATCATCCTCAATGGGGAAAAACAGAACTTTTCCTCTAGGGTCAGGAACAAGACAGGATGTTCACTCTCACCACTTTTACTCAACATAAGTCCTAGCCACAGCAGTCAGACAACAAAAAGAAATAAAAAATAATTGGCAAGGAAGAAGTAAAATTTTCATTATCTGCAGATGACATGATACTGTATATAGAAAAGGCAAAAGACTCCACCATGAAAACTGCTAGAACTGAAAAATGAATTCAGTAAAGTCACAGAGAACAAAACCAATGTACAGTAATCTGTTGCATTTCTACACACCAATAATGAAACAATGTACAGTACAAACAAAATCAATGTAATCTGTTGCATTTCTACACACCAATAATGAAGCAGCAGAAAGAGAAATTAAGGAATCATTAGGAAGAGAAATTAAGGAGTCAATTCTATTTACAACTATACCAAAAACTGTAAGATACATAGGAATAAACTTAACCAAAGAGGTGAAAGACCTGTACTCTGAAAACTATAAAACACTGATGAAAGGAACTGAAGATGACACGAAGAAATGGAAAGACATTCCATTCTCATGGATTGGAAGAACAAATATTGTTAAAATACCTATACCACCCAAAGCAATCTACACATTTAATGCAATTCCTATCAAAATACCAACAGCATTTTTCTTCACCGAGCTAGAACAAACCATCTTAAATTTGTATGGAACCACAAATGACCCAGAATAGCCAAAGTAACCTTGAAAAAGTAAAGCAAAGCTGGAGGCATCACAATTTGGGACTTCAAGTTATATTACAAAGCTGTAATGATCAAATCAGTATGGTACTGGCACAAAAATAGACACATAGATCAATGGAACAGAACAGAAAACCCAGAAATGAACCCACAACAATATGGTCAATTAATCTTCGAAAAAGCAGGAAAGAATAGCTAATAGGAAAAAGACCATCTCTTCAACAAATGGTATTGAGAAAACCAGACAGTAACATGCAAAAGAATGGAACTGGACTACTTTCTTATACCACATACAAAAATAAATTCAAAATGGATTAAAGACCTAAATGTGAGACCTGAACCATAAAAATCCTAGAAGAGAACATTGGCAGTAACCTCTCTGAAATCGGCTGTAGCAACTTCTTCTTAGATATGGCTCCTGAGGCAAGGTAAACAAAAGCAACAATAAACTATTGGGACTACTTCGAGATAAAAATCTTCTGCACAATGAAGGAAACAGTTAACAAAACTAAAAGGCAACCTATGGAATGGGAGAAAATATTTGCAAACGATAAATCTGATAAATGGTTAGTATTTGAAATACATAAAGAACTTAGAAAACTCAACACCCAAAAAACAATCCAATTAAAACATGAGAAGACATGAGTCGACATTTTTCCACAGAAGACGTAACAGATAGCCAACAGAAACACGGAAAGGTGCTCAACTTCACTGATCATCAGGGAAATGCAAATCAAAACTATAATGAGATATCACCTCACACCTGTTAGAATAAAAAACTCAAGAAACAACAAGTATTGGTGAGGATGTAGAGAAAAAGGAACCTTCATGCACTATTGGTGGGAATGCAAACTGGCGCAGCCACTATGGAAAACAGTATGGAGGTCGTGCAAAAAGTTAAAAATAGAACTACCCTATGATCTAGCAATTGCACTACTACTGGGTATTTGCCCAAAGAATACAAGAATATTAATTCAAAGGAATACATGCACTCTGATGTTTACAGCAGCATTAATTAACAACAGCTGAATTATGGAAACAGCCCAAGTGTCCATTGATTGATCAATGGATAAAGAAGTTGTGGTGTGTGTATACACACACACACACACACACACACACACACTGGAATATTACTCAGCTATAAAAAAAGGATGAAATCTTGCCAGTGGCAATGACATGGATGGAGCTAGAGAGAATAATGCTAAGCAAAATAAGTCAGCCAGAGAAAGACGAATACCATGTGATTTCACTCATATGTGGGATTTAGGAAAAAAAATAACTGAGCAATGGGGAAAAAAAAAAAGAGAGGAAAACCAAGAAACAGACTCTTAACTACAGAGAACAAACTGATGGTTACCAGGTCGGGGGGATGGATGAAATAGGTGATGGGGATTAAGGAGTGAGTGCACCTGTTGTGATGAGCACTGGGTGATGTGTGGAAGTGTTGAATCACTATATTGTACACCTGAAACTAATATTACACTGTACATTAACTAAATGGAATTTAAATAAAAACTTAAAAAAAAAAAAAGGAAACATGAGATATACAACCATCCCCTTAAATTATTTTCAAAGACACTCATCACAGTTGTTAATTTTTAAAATATAGAAAACATGGAAAACAACACACAGTGTCTGGCAAAAGAGAAATGGCTTAGTATATTATCCCTTTTGATGATGAACCAAAAATCACCAAGAACAAAAAGTAAGAAAATATTACCATGTTTTTAAAAAAAGAAAGACCCAGAAATGGAAAAGGACTAGAAAAACATACTGAATTCAGAATTTTATCAGTAACTTGAGTGGTAAGAGACAATGAAGTTTTTGTTTTGTTCCTTTCTTCATTCCCCCAATTTTTTTTACTTCAAAAAAACTGAATCTCACATCACATAAAAACAACTGGAAACGTAAAGTAGTAGATTGAAAGAAATATTTACCCGCTTATCATCATCTTGCTTGTGTTTTCTGGTTTTCTGAAGCAATTTCAGGCCTTCAATTTGTCTGACGAGTAGCGGTATGGTCATCTTGAACCGTTCCTCTAGACTCACCGCATCTAAAATCTAAGGGAACATGAGTCGGTTAGTAGACTCTCTCAGAAACATATGCTCCCAAAACAAGGCAGTCAGGTCACGACTTAAATTGTTAAGTAAAAAAGACATAAATATTACAGCTATGTTATGGCCAATACAACCAGATTAACTATATTAAATCACTAGAATACTAAAAAAGAAAAAAAGCATCTTGACTTCTCATTTAAAAATGAAGCCATGTGTATTGTTCCAACAGCAAGAACAAAACACACATTTAATGTCAACTCTTTCTGTGAATTATTCTCTTAAAACACAGAATGTGTCTACATATTAGGACTAAACAAATTCTAGGTTCAAAATATTAAATTTTTACGTTCATGAAAGAGTAGGAGCACTTTTAACCAACCACCACTAGTTATCAGAGTAACTAATGCTCTCCATTCTCTCAAACATCCCTGCTGATGCCCACAGCCAGCTTACCCTCTGGTACTCCTGCACTCTTCTGCGCCTACCAGTTGAGCTGCATTCTTGTGTTTAGAGTAAGGTGTTTATACACCTTTCTGTTATGTGCATTTGCTATTATAATTTGTTAGATTTGCTACACAGTTGCTAAGACAGAACTGTAATAAAAGTATTAAATAAACTGATAAAATGAAGGTTTCAATGAAAACTAACTTACATGTTCTAGGAAGATTCAATAAAGCAGACTGCTTAAAAACACTATAAAAATTAGTATGTAAGAAAACTTACAGTTTGGGAAAAAACATGCAAATCTAAGATTCTGCATCTTTCAGTGTCTTTACAACTCATTTCACTTTACAGAAATAGAAACTGAAAATCATAGATAATGCATCATAGGTATGCTTTATGTAAGAAACATCATGAAGAATTCTAATAAAGCAGGCCATACACAAAGAAAAGGTCACAGCTCCACATGTTTAAAAAACAGACAAAATATATTTATTTTTTAAGTTAAATACTTACCATTTTTTAAAATTATTCCCCACTTTAACTTTTTCCATAAATTGACAAACTACTAGTACTGATAATGTGAATAAAAGAGCTGCCTGAACATACAAAAACGTAAAGCAATCACTTCTAATAGTCAATTTCAGCATAAGAGCATTTTAACTACTTTTATGCATCTCTAGTATCTCTTACTGAAGGTCAAAATTTATTATTTTGAATAAAAACTGACAAAACAACTCAGTATTTAAGAAGGGAATACTGTACCTGGAGCTTCTCTTTGTTGCTTGTTCGGATAATTGAAGTCAGAATGTCTGGTAAAGCTTCTCTTGGAAGACTATCTAAAAGGCGTCTCAATTTAGCAACTGCAGGGACAGACATATCTAACATTTCAACCAACTGCAAGGATAAAGAAGTCTTTTTAATGAAATCTGGCACTATTTGTGAATTCAAAAAACAGACTGCTATATAGGTTTAATGTTTGGGCCTCAGAGTCTTTGTTTCTGAAAGATCACTGATTACTATAGTCCAGGCATTTTACATGTCTCAGAAGAAAATAGAAATACATTCAAAATATCAATCAGAATTGAAAGGCAAAAGTGGCTCAAATGTGGATAATATGAATGTTTAAAAGGCTCTGTAAATTTATGATTTTATTTTGAAAAAAATTAAAATTTATGGAAAAGTTGCAATAGTACAATAAACTCCTATCCTTCCCCTAAATTCACCAATTATTAACATTCTGCCACATGTGGTTCTTCTAAGCATGTGTGCGCACACACACCCACACAGTTATTGCTGAACATTTTAGAGTAAGTGGCAGATTTCATGACCCTTGTTCTTAAGAACAAAGGTATTCTCTTACATAATCACAGTGTAATTACCAATAGAGTCGATGCTATTATGCTAACCAATGAGTAGTTGAAATACTGTTTTTTAGTAAAACATTTGGATTAATGAGAATCTGAGCACTGACTGTGAATGATTTTTATAAAAACAACCAGGATACATCTTGGAGTTAAGACACATTAAGTTCAAAGCAAGCTTTCAGTAACTATGATAATCACTGGGGTTGTTGACAAAAGTTCTCCTCTTCTTCTGGGCACATGGCAGGACTGCTCTTTCTCACCTCCTCTGAATACAAATGGGGCTATGATTCTTGCCTTGATCCATGAAACACGAGGGGAAGTGACAGTTCCTTCTGGGCAGAAGCATTAAAAACCATTGAGATTTGCCACATTTCCTTTTCCAGCCTCAGCAATAATGAATACATGTTTTGAGATGAATCTCTAATCTTCTTGTCCCTAAGTGACTCTAACAGGTAGATCAGCACACTCTCTAGTTTTAGGTATAAAGCATGAATGAGAAATGTATGCTGAGATTCTGGGAGTACTTAAAACAGCAAAGCTTAGCCCATACTGACTAATTCACAAATGACGTGCCTCATTTAGTCACTCTAAAAAGATTTCTGATGCCAGTACTAATCAAGCCTCTCTGAAGGCACTGTAATTTAGGAACCTATCCATTGCCTGCCTAGAGTCAAGGGAATGAAAGCGCAGTCATGATGAAGCTATTCAGGTAGGAGAAGTAGATAATAAAATTTAGAGACTCTTTCTCCAAAGAATTCATCCTAAGAAAATAAAACAGTTAAAACTTGTTCTCCAAGCACTTACTGAGCACAAACTACTTGACAGACAAAACATACTGCTCAGTAGGGGATGGCTAAAGCAGGGATGAATTCAAGTTTGGTAGAGGAAACAGACCTATAAGGTAAATTTCAATACAATGTGATAAGCATCATATTAAAAGGGATACATAAAGGACTGTGGAAGCACAGGAAAAGGAGCACAGGATTACCTTTTTTAGCCTACTGTCTTGTCACCAACCATTCCTACTTGGTGGCAGTGTACTTGGAAAAAAGGCCACATGATCTTTCTGGCTCCACTCAATGTCTAAGGATACCTTGCTTCCTTTGCTTGCATCCCACTATTTCCCTCATCCCATCTACTGCAGCAAATCTCTCCTTAGTTGATGAGATTGTGTTTATCTCCTTGTAAGCCCTACCTATCCTGAATGGTCTGTCATTGTCTGCCTTTAAAATCCTTCCTCTTCCCCTCTTTAAATAATGATGGGGCTAAGTGATACCCAAAGCTCACCCCCAGACTATTTCCTCAGTACCTTGCAGAAAACACCAAACAAAAATACCATTTTAAAAGAGGTGTATTGACAAACCATGAGAGACGATGGACTCTGAAAAACTAACTGAGGATTCTAGAGGGGAGGGAGGTGGGAGGATGGGTTAGCCTGGTAATGGGTATTAAAGAGGGCACATTCTGCATGGAGCACTGGGTGTTATGCACAAACAATGAATCATGGAACACTACATCAAAAACTAATGATGTAGCTGGGGCGCCTGGGTGGCTCAGTCGTTAAGCGTCTGCCTTCGGCTCAGTTCATGATCCCAGGGTCCTGGGATCGAGCCCCGCATCAGGCTCCCTGCTCCGCGGGAAGCCTGCTTCTCCCTCTCCCACTCCCCCTGCTTGTGTTCCCTCTCTCGCTGTCTCTCTGTCAAATAAATAAATAAAATCTTTAAAAAAAAAAAAAAAAAACTAATGATGTAATGTATGGTGATTAACATAACAACAAAAAATTTTAAAAAATAAATAAAAGGTGTATTTTTTTTTCTTTTAGAATGTAAACTCCTCAAGAGCAGGGACAATGTTTTCTGTATGTTCTATTGTGCCTAATACACTGTAAATGCTCAATAAATATTGATGATGAAAAAAAATAAGAGCCAACAGGAGCTGGGAAAGCATCAGTCTGAAAACTGAGAGAAGGAAGAACACTCCCAGCAGAGAGAACAGGAGGGACAAAATCACAGGGACATGAAACAACATGATGTGAAGCTCTCTGACGGACAACGTGACTAAAATGATGGGTATAAATGGATTAAATAGAGTTGGGAAGGGCCTTAATGTTATTCTAAGAAAGTTTAACTTTATCCTATCACCATTAAAGTCTTTTTCTCAGGGGAGAGGCAGGCCCAAAACTTCCTTAGAAAGGCTCAGTGAACAGGATGAGTCAGAGAGAAAAGAAACCAGAAAAGGATTAGTCAGGAAGCTACTGAAGAAGTCGACTGATGAGGGCTACGTAAGGAAATACAGAAGGAAATGAAAGAAAAGTATTAACTGGAAACAACCTCAATGTCTAAAAAGAAGAAAGATAAAATTATGATATCTCAACTCAATGAAATTTATAAAAATACTTAATATGAAAAGTAGACATGACCAGGAAAATAAAACTAAGACTTAACTGGACCAAGATCAGAAGACAAGGCAAAAGTTAAACTAAATGCATGATAGCAGTGAAATTATGGAGATGTTTCGCTCTAAAGATTCCTTTCATGTCATTACAATTCTTCACATGTTTAAAATTTCTCTTTTGATTCAAAGTGGGGAGAAGTTAAAAAGCAAAGTGCAATCTCTATGAAGCTGTGTCCAATAGAAGAACAAAGACCCAGGGAGTAGTATTACCCAGGAAAAAGAGAAAATTCGGATTCTCCCTCTACCTCCTTCTTCTTCTTCCAGTTCTCAAAATGAAGTGTCTCTGCTCAGAGTAGGTTCTTCCTTTTAGTCCCCACAGAAGTTAGAGCTCTAAGTTTTCTATTTTCCTATTGTTTACACCAGAAGTGTGTTGCTTCGAACGCTGCATCAGGTACAGACACCACAGGCTGTGAACACTCGCCTTACGCTTTGCAATGATCGAGACCTTCAGACACTGCCTGATCCTCACAGACCTAGTCAGTCACTGGACTGCATCAACAGAAAGTAGGAGACTACATTTTACAGTGTATTTCAATAAGGTTTCAAACAAAATGGGGTGAAGGGAGGAGCTTTCTAGTCAATCTAGAGTTAAAAAAACTCAAACCTAGAATTAAAAAGTCCAATATTTAATGCATGCCTCACATGTGCTTCCCTCCCAGCATTCTAGGCTTTAATCAAGGCTTTCATCATCTTTGAAATCAGTCTACCATAGACCTAACCTTTCAAAGTTACTGCCAGTCTCAATGTGACCTTGACTTCTGAAACAACATAACTTATATAATTTGCTACCTAGATGATTCTTGTGCCATATAGCTTTTGTGCAATATTTTAATTTTTAACATTATTTAGGTTTAATAACTGTCTGGTTTGGAGACACTGGAAGTTATAAGGAAAGCTCTAGAGAGACTCTTTGGAAAAATTTTAGAAAGAGCTGGCTCATTTTTCCTAGAATGACTTAGGTACAATCTTAAACAAAAGCAAAGTGAAATCAATATATTACTAAGTCATTTAAACATATGCTGCCTTAAAACTTCACCACTCAACAGATTCATCATATCTTAGGGCAGCAAAGGAACTGAAGAAAATGGGGTTTTAAGGAAAAAAATAAAAGCAACTCACTTGTACTGCATATTTGTAAAACTGTTCTGATAGTTCTCCTAGCTCCTCCCTAGTTTTACAGGTGTTGGGAAATTCCTCAAGCCGGTCCAACTGTTCCACTTCAGCAACGGGATATGGCTTCTCTTTTAAGACCTGTACAATCTGGAAACGGCACAGGCCTGTAATCAGCAAAGTATAGTGAGGCTTGGGCCAGTTACTGCCTACAACCTGAACCGCCAGGGCAGCCGTTCCAATCCTGAAAAACACACAAAACATCAGTGTTAGAAATGTTCAGTGTGGTAGAACAGAAACGTGCCTCAAAAGGTGTTGCCTTTTCTGAGGAATTCTTTAAAAAACAAATAACATCTAAAGTGGAAATGATTTCTCTAATTTAGCATCTAGCAATGGTCTGTGAAGTCACCACCACCAGCAAGGGGGCAAAGCAGGCCATCTCATTCTAATTATTATCTCCTTTAAGATTAGGTAGAAATACCTAAAAATAAAAACGTAGAAGTACTTGACAATTACATAGCTTAAATTCATTTTGCTAGGAATGAGGCAATATTATGCTAGAACAAATATTAGCATTTTAAACAGATGGAAATATAAACAGCATTAATGTTAAACCAATCTAAGAAATCTCTGTCCCAATGACCAGTTTTGCTACCAACATCAAGCCAGGTTTTTCACACAGTCAATCCCCAAAACTTCCACATATCTGCCTTCTCACAAACTGTCATCATATCTGAGAGTTAGTATCTATGTCCGTGAATACGAAATTTCTAAATGCGGGGACTAAATATCAGAAGCCTCTGATATTTACACACTGTCTACACACTGTCATGACTGAAGGTATAAACTTAGTTCTGTCCTAAGTGGTAAACGCCCCACCTAATACTAACTAAAAAAGTTGTTTTATTTCAGTCTTAGCTCCTTATCAGAACATACAATTCTGACTAAGTTACATATAAACTTAATTCACAGAAAGGAAGTCTCATCCAAACTAGCCAAAATTATACAAAATAGCAAGAGCCACATTCAGAAAACACATCTAGATCTCAAACTAAAATTGTATCTTCTCCCTTCAGCCACAGGAAGGGCTGTCATTTCAGAGAAGAAACTGGAATTAAGGCAACTAGAACTCTCAACACCCTGGGGAAATGGTACTCCTGGAAAATCACACTTGCCCATCTCAAACATACTGAATCACACATGAATATAGAATTTGAATATGTCAGGGAATTTGCTTACTTCTATATGCAGTCAAGGCTCGACTATTTCCTTATATTCATTCCGTAGATTATGCGGAATCTTTGGCTTTCCTCTGCCATTCAGTTAATTTTGAGCTATGTCCATCTTTCCTTACCACCTTTTCAGTCGTATCACATGTACAGGGGATAAAAACTGATTTAAACAATAACTAAAACCAAAGAATCAGGAAGATAATTTGGTGGGGAGAAAAAACATGATACACTTTAAAAACTGAAATGATTTTACAATTCTCTATTATTTTAAGGTATTTGTGTTGTGGCTGCTTTTCTTCAGTCATTAGTGGTAGTAGGCTATATCTCCCATTTCCTGTAAACCAACTCGGATTGCCTGAGAAAGTTAGCAATAGCTGAACTGATTAGAGACCAAGACTACAATTACCCTCAGATGATGCCCATCAATGCTTGCACAATGCAGATCTGTCTACAAGCAGCCTTACGCTTTGCAATGATCGAGACCTTCATCAACAGATGACAAACGGGATCCCTGGCCTAAGGGGTTTGCAAACTGGAACCAAGGGGAAACAGAGAGAGAGATGAGGCAAGTCCAAACCTCTAGATTAGGAGATAAATTTTATTATTTGAGCTACGTCATTCATTAAAGGTGAGACTAAAAATGAGTTTTCTTACAAAGCAAGTAAAATACTGTGTTAACTGTGAAAGGAAGATGTTCCAAATTGACAAGAGATTAAGTTGGATTTATATTACGCCTCACCTCCTAATGAGATAAATATATAAAGGTTTTACATTTGTTAATTGGGTCTTACTTTAAATCACTTATAGTTGACTAGAATGTAACCTTTTTAAAGAAAAACATGATTTGTGAAATGATAGATGGCTAGAAAGAGTATCTGATGAAAGACATTTCGGGTAAAAAGCTCTGTGAAAAAGGACTATGTTTAATGTTATTTTAGCCAAGTTCTATTGTATATTGGGCTCTAGGTTATACATATAAATATAGATAGTAAGTAAACAAAATATACCATTAATCTAATACTTTCCTACTAACTATGATACATAACAGGCTTACTTGATTCGTATTCACGTATCAAGTTAGTCATCTTTCTAAATATTCCAGTTTTTCTATTGATACTTGCTTTATTAGGCATGACCATAAGGCAACATTCTGATTTTGCAACAGACCCAAATGTATACAGTAAATGAGAGGTGTTCTTTCCCTTTGGGTAGCAGCTCTGTAAATCTACACCTTAAATACTGTGTATTTTACAGTTCAAAGAATTTTTGAAACTCCTAACTGGGATCTATTTTCAGAGTTGTAAAATATTGTTTTAATCCAAAGTCTGATTACAATGGGTATGACTTATGTACTTTGGAAACTGACTTAGATAATATAAGAGTTCCAAAAATATTTGAGAACTATCAATTGTAGGCGTGGGAAAATCTAAAAGCAGCACTACTACAAAAGGCAGTTTTGGAAGATGAGGATATTGGGTAAATATCCAAACTGGCCTATGCCAACCACTTGCTTTTTTTTTTTTTTTTTTTACTTTAAAGCTCTCCATCTTTCTTGGAATCCTCAATCTTCCAAGTCTTTTTCTGTAATGACACTAGTTCTGCACATATTGAAAGAATCTGGGGCCTTCCCACTCCTCCCCCCAACCTCCATTTGTGAAATTTACTTTTTTTTTTTTAAAGATTTTATTTATTTGACAGAGAGAGACACAGCAAGAGAGGGAACACAAGCAGGGGGAGTGGGGGAGGGAGAAGCAGGCTTCCTGCTGAGCAGGGAGCCCGATGTGGGACTCGATCCCAGGACCCTGGGATCATGACCTGAGCCGAAGGCAGACGCTTAACGACTGAGCCACCCAGGCGCTCCTGAAATTTATATTTAAAAGTACCCATATGGGGAATAATAATACCTCTAACATATAGGTTTATTGCTCCATAGCCTACAAAAGGCTTTCGTAAGTATTATCTCATCGTATACTACCTTTTACTCCTGTGAGGAAGGTAGCACCATTTCCTTATTATAAAGTAGTAACTGAGATTCAAAAAGGGTAAACAGGCTAGTTATCCATGATTACAAAGATATTGCATAGGCAGGCAATAGGGGACCTGAATTAGGTTTTATGACAAATTTTACTTTAACCACCACAAGAGACAATATCAATTTGTGCCCATAAGAAATATACTTACTCACATAGCTTCTAAATAGCTGAGATACTAGAAAGCACAGCTATTACTTAAAATCTACTGTTCACATCTTAATTACACGTAACAAAGAGAAGCATTTCTACCAAAACTCTGGAATCAAGTTACACATCTTTGGAAAAGAACAACTGAAACATCTTTTTAGTGTTCTCTTGTGTCACCCGACTTATCTTTTTGAATTATTTGTTGATTTTTGGCAAAACTCATCATCATGATTAATAATAACTTAGAAACAAGGAGCCTATTGCTCCAAGGTCTATAACAGACAAGGCTTCTGTTGCTATAGGATTTTTGCTTTTCACTCCTTTATTAAAACTTCATTTCTGGGGGTGCCTGGCTGGCTTAGTCAATAGAGCATGCGACTCTTGATCTTGGGGCGGTGAGTTGAAGCCCCACGACAGGCACAGAGATTACTTTAAAAAAATTTTTTTTTTAAATTAAAACTTCATTTCTGAATTTAAGAATTGCCACTTGTAGACACTTTCCTTAAAAAGAGTAAATGCAGATTTAGGAAAATCTAAGTAGAGCTATCCATTACATACTTGCTAACATAAAAGATTAAATTTTAAAATGTTAGTACTACTAGTAATATTTCCTGAATGCCTAAGAAGGCTCACGGATAAAAATAGGAGTAATACGAAAAACAAACTGAGGGTTCTAGAGGGGAGGGGGGTGGGAGGATGGGTTAGCCTGGTGATGGGTATTGAGGAGGGCACGTTCTGCATGGAGCACTGGGTGTTATGCACAAACAATGAATCATGGAACACTATATCTAAAACTAATGATGTAATGTATGGGGATTAACATAACAATAAAAAAATAATAAAAAAAAATAGGAGTAATATGGAAAGAGCCAAGATGTCCATCAACAGATGAATGGATAAAGATGTGGTATATATATACAATGGAATATTATGCAGCCATCAAAAAAAAGAAATCTTGCCATTTGCAACGACACGGATGGAACTAGAGGGTATTATGCTAAGCTGAATAAGTCAGTCAGAGAAAGACAAGTATCATATGATCTCACTGATATGAGGAATTTGAGAAACAAGACAGAGGATCATAGGAGAACGGAGGAAAAAATGAAACAAGACAAAACCAGAGAGGGAGACAAACTTTAAGAGACTCTTAATCTCAGGAAACAAACTGAGGGTTGCTGGAGTGGAGGGGAGTGGGAGGGATGGGGTGGCCCGGTGATGGACACTGGGGAGGGTATGTGCTATTGTGAGCGCTGTGAATTGTGTAAGAGATGAATCACAGACCTATACCTCTGAAACAAATAATACATTATATTAAAAAAAAAAAAAAAGGAAGATAGTAGGAAGGGAAAAATGAAGGGGGGGAAAATCGGGAGGGAGAGATGAACCATGAGAGACTATGGACTCTCAGAAACAAACTGAGGGTTTTAGAGTGGAGGTGGGTGGGGGGGATGGGTTAGCCCAGTGATGGGTATTAAGGAGGGCATGTATTGAATGAACACTGGGTGTTATACGCAAACAATGAATCATGGAACACTATATCAAAAACTAATGATGTAGGGGGCGCCTGGGTGGCTCAGTCATTAAGCGTCTGCCTTCGGCTCAGGTCATGATCTCGGGGTCCTGGGATCGAGCCCCACGTCGGGCTCCCTGCTCCACGGGAAGCCTGCTTCTCCCTCTCCCACTCCCCCTGCTTGTGTTCCCTCTCTTGCTGTGTCTCTATCAAATAAATAAATAAAAATCTTAAAAAAAAACTAATGATGTAATGTATGATGACTAACATAATAAATAAAATTAAAAAAAAATAGGAGTAATGCCTGGACAAAGAGTTGACCCAAATTATGAAACTGGGCATCTGCTATCTATAAAGCATTCATTTCTTGTCAGACAAATGCCAATGAAACTAATTTGGGATCTTGAAGGAAGAAGCCAGAGAAATCCACACTATGCGGAAATGAAGCCATGTATCCTGAAGAACGTAAGGCTGGAAGAAGACTGGATGACCATCTTGAAATGCATGAAAGGACAGTGTTTACATAGTACTAAATTATTATCCATCTTCACTAAAAAAACAATGAGTCACTCAAGTCTAGGTAAGCAGGGTGCCCTGAGGTGGCATAAGAGCCAAGTTCTATGCTGCAGGGATAATCCAAAGCTCCTCCTTTAAAAAGGCTCCCATGTCAGGTAACATGCCTGCACACTAACTAACATGCAGAAGGGAGCGTGCTGTTCAGGGAACTCAACATCTGGCTTTGCTACTTTTTGTGACAAGGAATACAGGGGAACAAATTACTTCTGCTGCTCCTTCAAGACTGAGGCATTGTCACCTGGATGGTCTAAAGGAAACAAAAGACAGAAGTAGAGCCCCTGGCCTTCCCTTTGGGTACCACCACCATTTGGAAAAGCAGGTAACTGAGGAAGGGCAGATTTATGTATCGAAACAGAGTAATGTTATGGGTAACTCAATATTTGCATTATCAAAGCTTTTTAAATTTTTAAGAGTGTTTAAATGTCATATTAGAGAAAAAAGACATTTGAAGCTAGTGCTAAGGAATGCAGTACAATCCTTCTACACAGATTTTTCCAGTAGCAAACAATATTTCTAGAATAACCAGATGGTCTGGTGGGTCCTTGCTAGAATTCTATGAAAAATTGTCAATGTATGTTTTCTAACTTACATGATTAAATTTTAACATTGCTATTAATTTAAAACAAAGGCAGTGATATGAACATCAAGGATCAGATTACACATCATCTGAATATTAACGATTACTTCCAAGCAGGAGAATTTAATTATTGATGTTTTGGAGGGATTTACATGAAAGAAATTAAAAAGCATCCCAAATCTTGCCAGGATATACCAACAAAATGACTAAAATATGCCTAAATCTACTTTTGAAATTCACAGTGTACCCATGGGTAATCACCACACATATACACAGAACTAAAACAAACAAACAAATCTAACCATGAACACTCTTGCCTCAACCAGTGATCAAATGCCTGGGCACAGAAAGCAAAAAATTGTGCCATAAGCAGAGGCTTAAGGAGTGGGGTCATTATGTAGGGGAACCAGAATTCAACACAATTTATCAGGGTTTACTGAAACTTGAAAAGTATCCAATTCCATGCAAGCAATAACCAAAGCAGATCAGATGGAAGCCAAAATGCTTTCCATGCCTGAGAAATGCAAGGTTTTTACAATGTGGACTAATAAGAGAGTATTATGGGTTTTTTGTTTTGCTTTGTTTTAGGAAGGGAGGGGAAAGATACCAGTTTCCTTTCTGAATTTGAAGACAGTTATAGACTCTCCTTTTAGAAATGTATATAGTCACGAGATTTTGGGTAAGAATAAGGCATTCCTAACCCTCTCGAAATCATTCAGTCAGGAATCCCTAACTTTAAAAAAGGGTAACTGCAGGTAAACAATGGCTCTAAACTAAAAGCATCTCAGGACGAGTTCAGGATAGGAGGCAGGGGCTAGGGAGGTGAGTCTGAAGATAACGATAGCATTTGTTGAGCATATACTATATCCCAGCATTGTCCAATAGAAATATAATGTGAACCACATATGTAATTTTAGTAGCCACATTAAAAAGTAAAAAGAAACAGGTGAAATACTAGTATTTTATTTAACCCTGAACAGCCAAAATAGTACCATTCCAACACTTAATCTATGTAAAAATTATTAATCAGCAAAACATTTTACATACTAAATTTTCAAACTCTAGTGTGTGCTGTATACTTACAGCACGTTTGGGGTGACTAATTGCACTGATTTATCTGGGACTAACGGTGTTTCCTGGGAAACAGGACCTCTACTGCTAAAACTACTTCAATCCTCAGGGAACCGGGGCTGTTGGTCACTCTAGTATCTCAGTTTGGACCAGGCACATGTGGCTAGTGGCTACAGTACTGGACTACCATCTATCAAGCATGGCACAAAGATTATTTCACTTAATTCGTAACACATCTAAGAAATGGATACTGTTAGGTTCCAATAGGCACAGGGTGTCTCACCCAAAGACACACAACTTGGGCCATGGTGTAGGGCAATCTAGTGGTAAGCTTGGGGCGTAAAAAAAGAAATGTTAAGATATGAAAGAAAGCAGATAGGAGATGAGAAAGTTCCAGAAAGGGAGACAAGGGAATATGTGAATAGGAAGGGAGGGTAAAAGAGAAGGGGCAGGCAGGGAATTTGGAAGATAGGCACCCCAAAAAATAATGAAAAGGGTAGTGCGGATTAGGATGGCACAGGAAAAAGAAAATGTGTGGAGTGCCAAGTGTCTCACTTAAGAGGGCAAAAAAGACGGGGAGGAAGGGAATAAAGGATAAGAAAGAGGAGGGGCCTGGAAAGTTAAGAGCACTGGGCTAAGATCTGAAGACCTGGGGGGCGGGGAGGAGAACTTAAATTAACAGCGGCAGCTAACTGCAGAATTTTCATTACTTCATGAGTTATGCCCTTTAACAGTAACAAGACAGACATCTGTCACCCCCATTTCACATGGGAGGTAGCTGAAGAGGCAGACCCGAGCCGCGAAGGCCGTCCGCGAGGAGCCTCGGCGCCCCGAGACCGCGCCTGGCCTGGGCCGGGGTCCGGAGAGGAGGCCGCGCCGCCCGCCGCCGCCGCCACCGCCACGGGGGCCGCCCGGCCTACCTGTGCAGAGGCGGCAGGTCTTGCGCGTCGCTGGCGGGGTCGGGCGTATTGGGGATCACCCCCAGGATGGTGCTCTGCAGCGACGTGCCCTTAAGCAGGCGGCTCCGCACCAGCTGCAGGTTGCGAGCCGAGTCTACGCTGGTGCGCATGGTGGAGCCGGGCAGTAGCACGCCCTCGTTGGTGAGCAGCAGCGGGAGGCGTCCGGGGATCTGGATGGGGCTCACCGACGACATGGCGACAGCTGTTCGCACTGGGGGGCTGTCAAAGAGGGCAGAGCCCACAGCTCTGCGCGACCTCCACAACCCCGACCAAAGGTCCCAGCTGCACGCGCTGCGCGCCGGCGCGCCGGCGCGCCGCCACTTCCGGCTCCGCGCTACGGCCCGCCCCCGGGCTCAAACCCCGCAGCTTCGCTCTGCCCCCTCCCGGAGCCGCCCGGTAGAGCGCGCGTGCCGTAAGTGTACGAGGACAGGCGCACTCCAGCCCCGTGCGACCTTCGTCCTCGGCGAGGCGGGCTCTTCCATTTTCTCCTTAGGCTCAGCCTCAGGACCGCCCCTGGAGAGAGGATCATGTTTAAATTATATCTACTTGAAATGTTTTTAACTTTTCATTCGAATTGATTTTAGATTTACAAAAATTTTGCAAAAAAATATTCCCACAGTTCAATTATAAAAACCAGAAATTAACATCACTGTTATCTAACCTATAAACCTTGCACAAATTTTGCCAGTTTTCTCACTAATGTCCTTTTTTTCTGACCCAGGATCCCACTTTATATTTAGTTGTGACGTCTCCTCAATACATGTGTGTGTATATGTATATATATATACATATATATGTTTAAATCTGTGAACTTTTAAAGAGCATTGGTCCATTATTTTGTATAATGTCCCTCAATTTGCTTGGGAACAACATTATACATTTTTGGCAGAAAGACTATACAGAATAGATGTGGCCTTCTTCCTGATACATGATGGTTGAAATGTATTATTAATGGTGATTTTGACCTTGATTACTTGGTAAAGGAGGTATCTGCCAGGCTTCCCTATTGTGAGTTAAAATATTTCTTTTTATAAGTAATACATATATTGTAGGGAGTTAATATTACATTTATTAATTGGAATTCTGTAAGAAAAAGCTGCACATTTCCCTCATTTATTTACTTACTCAATTTTTTTATGTTATTAAGGGTTCACAGATTTTTTTTTATGGGTTATAACCCAATAATATCATGTATCTCGTCACTTAAATTGTTTTAGATTTGGCCATTAGGAGCTTCTTCACGTTGGGATTTGACTTGGGTTTGGCTAGGTTGAAGATGGAAAATTCTTCCTATGAAGTCCAGCAATGCTCTCAGAATCCAAGAGGGAATTGAAAGTCCATTTAAATCAACAGGCATTCACTGAGGGACTGCTAAGTACGAGGTCCCGGGCTAATTGTGGAGGGGTAAAGAGTATAACATAAGACAAGCTCCTACCCTTGTGTATCTCTTGGCCGGAGGGACAGCCCTGTAGACGGCTGAGTCTGATACAGGGGAGGTGGAACTGTGTGTTTCTGTGTGTGCTGCAGATAAGGGACAGGAGAAGGTAGGTATACAAGCAGTTATATAAGGCCGTGGTGGAGACAGAAATGCAGGAACTTGGATGCTCCTGCCTAAAGCTCTTTCTCTGACATTATCCCAACTTTCTTTCATTCATTAAGCAATATATTTGGAATACCTACTATGTACTGGATATTATTTTAGGTGCTGGGGATATGTCAGTGAACAAGACAGGCAAGGTTACTGCTTTCATGGAGCTGAACTTCTAGTGAGGGAAACAAACAATAAACAAGGAGAGTAATTTTGGATGGTGGTAAGTCCTTTAGATGGTCAGAGAAGGACTCACTAGACAGATGACATTTGAACAGGACCCTGTGCATGAAGAGGTAGCAATGCAAAGCTCAGGGCAGGGGTGCCCAGAGGGAGCTGTTCCAGGCCAAAGAAACAACAACTGCAAAGATTTTGTGGCCGGAATGAATTTTGGATATTTGAGAAAACTCCTGGAATTTAGTGCTAGTGGGGCCTGGTGGTTTGACTGAGATAGGAGAAGTGGCAGGATCAGGTAACAGAGGGCTGTGTACGAGGTAAAAAGATGGGGTAAGGAGTCTAGTAAGAAGTCAGGGTTTTACTCTAAGCCTGATGCAAGCCATTGGCAGTTTCAAGGTGCAGAATATCTTTTCTGGTTTATGTTTTCAAGAGACCATTTTGGCTGCTGTGTGGAGAATGCAATGTAATGATTTAAGGTCAGAAGCTGGGAAGCTAGTTATGAGGTGGTGACATTTGTCCAGGCAAGAGATAATGAGGACTTAGACTGGAAGCTATACGTTTGACTGTAGCTTCAACAGAATATGCTGATGGATTGGACATGACGAATGAAGGAAAACAGTTGTCAAGGATATGTCCTACACTGGGGCTTGAGCCACCAGGCCCAGAGAGAAGTTGAGCTGAAGATCCTGGATACAGTAAGCAAGCTCTGGACCATTTCTCTGGATGTGCATTATGTACCCTACCCTGTGGTAGACTCTGGGGAGATGTAGAGATAAAAAAAGATTGGCCCAGGTCCACAAGAGCTTACCTTTTTATCAAGGCCTCTCTAAGGGCAAGATGGAGGAGGCCCAGTTTTTGAGGCTGCTTGTGTTTAACAAAGAAATTAAAAAACCATCTTATAAACGTCGTGATATATTTTTTAAACACTCATGTTTAATGCTTTTGATCTACACACTTACACTCCTGCCCCCATAACAGCAATAACAACAAACAAAATTGGTATTCTATTCACATAATAATTGCTGGATTTATTTTTTTTTAAAGATTTTATTTATTTATTTGAGAGAGAGAATGAGAGAGAGAGAGAGAGCACATGAGAGGGGAGAGGGTCAGAGGGAGAAGCAGACTCCCTGCTGAGCAGGGAGCCCGATGTGGGACTCGATCCTGGGTCTCCAGGATCATGACCTGAGCCGAAGGCAGTCGCTTAACCAACTGAGCCACCCAGGCGCCCTGGATTTATTTTTTTAAATACAAATTCACACTGCACTAAGGAAGCTGTGCTGTGGGAATGGATCCAGGCTTAAATTGCTTGCTTGATAAACAACTTCTTTTAATCCTGTGACTGTATGTCTGTAATGGGATGTGGCAGCCGACCTGGGAAAGCATCAAAAATCTAAATGTGAGGTCTTCAGTGACCATGTGGATTTCCTGGCTCCTTCTTTGACAGGCTCTGCATCTACATCATTTATTTATCCTTCACATATTTATTAAGCATCTACTGTGTGCTGAGAACTATTCTAGATTCACAGATACATCAATGAACAAGACAAACAAGGTCCCTGGTTTCAAAGAGCTGATATTCTAGGGAGGTGGGCAGAAAATAAATAAGCCAAGAAAGAAAGAAATGGCAATTTGAGAAAATGGTAAGTAAAGCAAATAAAGCAGGAAACTATGATAGAAAGAGGAGTACAATGTTCACCGGGGAGGTCTGGGAAGGTTACTCCCAGGAGGTGGTGTTTGAGCTGAGACTTGAATGATGAGAATGGACCAGCTCCACGAGGAGCTGGAAGGAGAATGTTCTTGGCGGAGATTAGGACTAGCACAAAGATCAGGGTGGGGAGGAGTTTCCCAGTTTCTGGAACAGAGGAGAGGGCCAGGCATTGGGACGTGGGGATTCAGCAGTCAGGAAGATACCAGTGATGGCCTCCAGAGGCTATTGGAACTAGCAGAAGGAAATGAACCTCAGAGCAGGGAAAGTTGACGAGCACAGGGTGTAAACGGACTGGAAGGGAGAGGTACAGGAATAAGGTCTAATCATCTAAACCTCTTCGGAGGCTGGCTTGCCGGCGTCTCTGCACCTTGCCCTGGATACTGTCCTTACCCTCTGGCATACCTTCTAGCCTTAGACACTACATCCTGCTGGATAAAGGGGTAAGAACAATGAGGAAGTAAGTTAGCTCCTCCAGACGGCCCAGCCCGTGCCACACATTACCTTGCGGCAGCGGCCCCCCTCCTGTTTCCAGACTGTTTGGTCATATGCAAATGGCCCATGTCTAAACCAAGTTTATAATCATGATTTTTTTCCCCCCAGGGATAGGGAGAGCACAGGGCTGGGAGCGTCTGTTTCCTCTCTGTTTTATTCCCGGCACATCCTGGTCTCCACCCTCACCGCAGTGATGGTCTCGCCACTAATCAGAATGAATAAACTTGCACTCTGGTTCTTCCCAAGAGGAAGCTGGGAGGCCAGGGAACCTCTCAAGGACTACCAAAGGAAGTTCTAGAGGAATTCCCTTGGCCAGTCAAAGAAGCAAAGGTGGGCCTCATCGATTGGAAGGTGGCCCGCACTAATGTGTGACTGAGCTGCAATTTTGTTTAAATGAGCAATTCGTGTTCTGCAAACATATATCCATCATACATGCTTACATTTTCTTCATCTTCATTTGTTTTACTTTTCCCTGTTATTAGTTTCTTGGACAAATGGCGTATAAAAATGGGTCACACCTTTGAAACCTTCTCTGTATCTCTCCGCAGGGGTGTAAAAATAAACCAGGTTGGCAAATCAGACCAGAGCTGAAAGGTGAGAGAACATCCAATATCTTTATTTCGTCTCTAAGAACATAGTCTTCCTCATGAGCCTCTAAACTGCTGGTTAATGAAGAGAAAATACGTGTTCATGTTTACCATTTTAAGCTCTTGTTTAATCCAGTCATTTAAATAGTTCCTTTAAGTTACTCTCAGCAAAGGATCAGTCTCAGAGCTATTGCCTGGCAGAGGACGAGTCAGGGTCCCAGGCACAGTGTCCTCTGCTCCTTGGCTTTTCCAAGCAATGTCTTTTGTCCACCTGGTCACTGCCTGCCCTGCTGTCATTGGAGGGTCTGTACTGATGCATTTTGGCTTGCTTGTGGCCTGGCGGTGTTCCCAGGGATGCCAGGCCTCTGTGAGCCCCATACTCCACTCCCAAGACCTTTCCGTGACTCTCATTTATTTGCAGTGTGGTTGGCCCACTAGGCCCCCTCAGCAAGGCCCTCACCTAGACTTTCAGCTACTTCTTGTTCCCCTCTGCACCAAGGGAGCCAGGAAAGCTAACCCCCAGGTACAGCCAGCCCTAACTGAGGAGGGAATTAGAAAAAGCTGTCTCTGGTGGGAGAAGGATTTAGAAAAAGGCACCATGTTTTCCAGATGGATCAGCAGTGGTCTGCTGGAGCCTGTTCATACTGGCTCAGGAGAACAAACCGTCACATTTGAGGAATTCTGAGAGCCTAGTCGTTAAACACAAACATTATTAAAATTAAATTATATAAACTTGCAATTAAATATATCATATCAAAGACAAAGGTAATACTCAAAATGTACCACTTCCTAGTTATTTTACTGCAGCTTTGCGCAGTGGCAGTATTGTAGCCAATGAGGTGTATCCGAGGCGCGATTATTGCTAATTGAAAACTTTCCTAGTTATTTTACTGCATTTTACTGTTATTTACATTTTGAAATTATTTATCTCTATTGCATCTGTAGGGTGGAAATACTGTAGAATGGTGTATCACTATGTCTCTCTTCGCACCTTCATATTCAGTGGTCACGTGGGTAGCTTGAAATCAGCCGCGGTGGGAATATTTACACCACACACACAAAAAAATTTAAAAAGCTTATAAAGCAGGGCTGTTTTATTATTTTGTTGATTATCTAGGCTGAAGAAATAAATGCAGGAAATGTTAATAATGCAGATTAAATCTACAAGTGTGTGGTGCCTAAAACCATTACGTTGTGAAGAGCACAAGAAAAATGAGGAAGTACTGTTTCAGTATTGACAGACTATTCAGGTCACTGACAGATGAGTGAAGATCCAACCACAGACATCTTTGATGTTTCATTTTCCTCTTAGTTATTAAGGTAAAGCCAAATGTCAAGTAGCATTCTTGTTGGAACTACACTCAACCACCAATTGCAACACTAGGTTAGTTACAGATACAAACATCTCTCAGCACACCAGTGATGCAGCCGCTTGCCAAGTCCATGACTTGCAATCTAGAATTTGTTGGCTTCCGCCTCTGCCCCTGCCGTTCTCTCCACTGGAAACCTTTGTGTAGTGAATAAACTGTACTGCAGTACACTGTGGTCCTGGCGCCAAGGACTTCTGTTGAGTTATGCCAATTTTACTTTAATGTGTCTGTGTCCTAGACTGATTCATAGCAGCCAGAAACCTCGTTTCTTCCCAGAGTCTTAAAGAGTGTGTGACATTCTCTCTCTTTCTTCTTCTCCACCATCCCTGACAGATTCACTTCTTTTTTTAATTTTTATTTAAATTCAATTTAATTAATATATACCGTATAATTAGTTTCAGAGGTAGAATTCAGTGATTCATCAGGTGTATGCAACACCCAGTGCCCATTACATCAAGTTTCCTCCTTAATGCCCATCACCCAGTTACCCCATTCCCCCCTCCCACCACCCCTCCAGCAACCCTCTGTTTCCTAGAGTTAAGAGTCTCTTATGGTTTGCCTTCTTCTCTGTTTTCTTCTTATTTTATTTTTCCTTCCCTTCCCCTATGTCGATCTGTTTTGTTTCTTAAATTCCACATATGAGTGAAATCATAATGGTATTTGTCTTTCTCGGATTGACTTATTCTGCTTTCACTTCTACCATCGCATGGCAAGTAAACCTTGTGGCCTGATGCCCTGGCTGGGGAATCTGTCTGGCATGCTCTATAGCAGAATTCCAGAAACGGAGTCCACCAGTCACAACCATGTGATTTGCTGAAAGGAAGTGGGATGGGAGGAAACGCGTTCTTCTCCCAAGACTGGTTAGTCTGCAAGTCTATTTACTTGAAGCACAATCTAATATTTGAACGTCAAGAGCTACATTTGAATACCAGGACCGATTACATAATTTGCAGGGCCCAGTGCAAAATGAAAATGTGGGCTCCTTGTTCAAAATTATTAAGCATTTCAAAATGGTGACAGCAGGGCCTTAACCAAGCCTGGACCTTTCTGAATACAAGGCTCTGGGAGGCAGTGGTCATACCCCATGATGCTGGCCCTGTTATATACTCTCCTTTTCCATTCTCTCAGAAATATTCCTAATTACCATCCCCTCTCCTAACCCAGGCACATGGATATTCTGGGCGTGAATCACATATTCAGAAAGGCAAAAATAAAAAGCATTTTAATATATTTTAAAAATACCTTGGGTTATTTAAGTTTCTTAAATTGTGTCCAGCTCTACTCTCTGAGTCTGTGAAAGCTAAGAATCAGAGTTAATAGTAAAATTGCATTTCTTTTATGTATTTATCCATCCATTTATTATTTATTTATTGAGCACCTGTTATCTTCCTAGCACTGTCCCAGGCTCCATGGATTCAATAGTGAGCAAAACAGACATGTCCCTGTCCTTATGAGGCTCTCTATTTAGAGCAGGAAATGAACTCTAAACAAATAATGATTTACACAAATATATAATTACAAACTGGGATAAGAGAAGTAGCATGGTTTTATGAGTAGGCCTGGCCCAAGGTTATGGGGTTGAGATTGGGTGGTTAGAAAAGTTTTCCCCAAGTGATCTTGAGCTGAGGCCCAAGTAGATGTTTAAAAAGAGGGAGGCAAGCCCATCCCAGGCAGAGGGAAGAGCAGCAACTGGGACAGTGGCCCAGTCTCCTGCGTGACCCTGGCCCGCTCCCTGCAGGGGGATGTCCCCCTCTCCTGACTGCTTAGGGTTGAATCTAAGCTGCTCTTACCTGCTGCCTTTTCAGATTCTCTGATTCGGGGAAACGAAGGATTGGCAAGAAAGCTGAAAATGACCAGGAGGAGTATATACTGGGTCCCCAGATCTTCTGGTGGCCTTGGGAATCTCGGCATGGACATGAGCAATGACATGGTTTCAGGGCTTAGCTACGTAAGTAGGTCTACTTTGCATTAAAATACCAGGAAACTGAATTGACAGGGTATTCTCAATGTTCACAAATTAGATTAGAAAATTTTGTCCCATATTATTCAACCTTGACTTCTTTTAATAGATCTCAAGCTTCTGCAAGTAGATGAATCATAATCCTTGGTCATGACATACCTTCCTGGTCTATCTATCTACCTATCATCTATTACCTATTTATCTATGTATTTACTTATAGCTATAAACCCATCATCAACTCACCAGCTTGAACCTTGACAATCACATCCAGCTATTAGACACCCACTTCACTCCCCAGCTTCCCTACCTGAAGTAATCACTCTCCTGAATCTTTTCTCATCAATCCCTTACTATGCTTTTAAGATAGTATTATTTATTCTATATGAAGTCCTAAAGATAATATTTTAAAAAAATTTTAGTTGTTTCCCACTTTATCAAAAGGGTCACATATAACTTTGGGGGGTTACATTCTTACTTCTTGATTTCTTTTTAGTAAGTTTACCCTCAGAGGGTGACTTGGTCTCACATTCCGTGGGTGACTATAGCTCCCTTTATTCTTGTGTAAAGTGCGTATCACAGATTAAAACCTGGGGAAGTGGGTTGGCCTGCCCAGAGTCACCCCGTGAATGTAGGCAGAACCAAGGCTGGGACCCAGTTGTCCTGAGTCTTGGCCCACTGCTTATTCTCTACCCAGCAACCTTTCTTTTATTTATTTTTTAATTGAGATATAATTGACATAAAACATATTAGTTTCAGGTGTACGACATAATGATCCAATATTTGTATATAGTGTGAAAGAGTTATTACTGCATAACAGCCACCACCTCATATAATTATAATCTTTTTTCTTGTGATGGGAAATTTTAAGATCTACTTTTAACAGCTTTCAAACCTACAATGCAGTGTTTTAACTGTAGTCACCATGCTGTACATTACAGCCCCATGATATTTATTTTATTTTTTAAATTTTTTAAATTTCATTTTATGATGATGATGACGACGATGATGATGATGATGTTCAGTTCCCACGACATTTATTTTTTAACTGGAAGTTTGTAACTTTTGACCCCCTTTGCCCATTTTGCCCAAACCCCACCCCCACCTCTGCCAACCCCCAATCCGTTCTCTGAGCACTTCATTATTGTTGTGTTTAGGTTCCACATACAAGTGAGATCATACAGTGTTTGTCTTTCTCTGTCTGACTCTAGCAGCCTTTCTTTAGGAAGCTGGATGTAGGAAGGTCCATTGTCCTTGGGTGGCTGGTCTAACACTCCAGAATAGTATTTATGAGATTGGTCGGGAAGCTGATTTCTTTTGGTTTTTCTTTCCCAAGAATACTTATGCTCTAGGAGACGGCCCCTGGAGCCAGCAGGTGAGGAAGCCTGAGGCACCAGGGATGGCGACAGTCCTCCCTTGGGGGAAATACAATGCTGCCTGGAGAACGATGATTCCCTTCCATCCCAAGCCAAAGTGAGTTCTGAGGGGGAGGCGAGGGGCAGTAGCCTTCAGGGCAATGTTCCTCAGACCCTAACACCTACACCCTTCCCAGAGATGTCTCCACATGTCTCCACACAGTCATGTCACCCACCACAGCCAAATACCTCCAGAGCAGCCTGAGGCACATCAGGGAGGCAGAGTCAGCTCATTCACTCACTCGTTCGGTCATTCATTCATTCATCCATCCAACAAGGATTCATTGAGCACCTACATGTGCCAGGCACTGTGCTAGACCTCAGGGGAACAGCAGTAAGCAAGACAGACATGATCCTTGCCCATCATGGACCACACATTGGGGGAAAAGACAACAAGCAAGTAGACTCCTAACCTAAACATGGTTATAAGCTCCTTGAAGGTATTATGAAGAAGTGTGGGGGTGCTGAGGGACAATGGAACAGTGACAGCTTGGTAGGTTCTTGGTACTTAAGCTGTGCCCTGGAAGATAAACAAGAATCTACTAGGCCAGAGTAAAGGAAGAATGATCTGGGCAGAGGGACCAGCATGTGCCAAGACCCCATCTTGAGGTGGAAAGAATGCAACATGACGTGTCCAGGAACTGAGGAGGCCAGTGTCACTGGAGTCATGTGTGATAAGGGATGTGGCATGAGAGGAGACTGCAGAGGGATGCAAGTCTCCACAGGGCATGTTCAGTATGTTGGTCTTCATTCTAAGAGAAATGAGGATTGTTGAAAGGGCCCAAATGCCCTATGGTGTTACCCTTAAACTTAAGAGTTAAAGAAATTCAATGTATCCTTGTCCAGTAAAGCATAGTTGAAAACAACCATCCTCCAATGTCTTTGGGACTCATACAGTCTTCCTCTTGGGGGCCTGCACATAACTCATTTATTCATCATGCATGGACAGGACCTTAACATTCCTCTAGGCTGATTCTTCAGCATTTTGTCACCAGGACTCCATTTTGTATGTACAATCCTCTCTTCTCTCTCTCATGTTTGCTAAGATTTTATCTATCAAAGAAACTGCCGTTGTTTTCCTATTTTTAAAAAACTTGAGGTCCCCTCACTACTAGCTACATTGTTCCCACAGGATTGCTGTCATCTCCACTGAGAACAAAGAACCTGGGTACTTAGTGGGCCTGGGTCGCCTCATCTAGAGAAACACGCTGCTCCTCTCAGGCCTTTGACGTGGCGGCACCAGCTCACAGACTCTTGCCCTTTCCCTGCAATCACACATGGCCCCACATATCTGGTGATACCTGGTACAGATCCCCATCCTCCCTTCAGTCCCTTCTCTCTCCAGCCTTGTCCAGAAGGCACAGCTTGGGGGGGGGGGGGCGATGGACAGTGAGGAGGGGAAGGGCCACCCAGTGGAGAAGAGCCCATAGTCCAAAACGAAACAAAAACATCCCATGCGTTTGGCATTTTTGTCTTCTCATCTTTCTCCCCAAGTCTTCTTTTTAATGGAATTTTCTTCAGATCGAAACACACAGCTTATTAAAGGCAACTTTGAAAAAAGAGTAGAAATTACACACAATGCCAACACCCTCATCCAATTATTATTTCTGTATTTGTGAATCATTTCCAGGGATATGACCTTATCATTCTTACTACTTTTTATTCCATTTTTATTGTTTTTATGAAAATTACATAAGCAAAATATAGAAAATGTGAAACAGTGAGAATCTCTTTTCCTGTACTTTTACCAATTCTAATCCCTTTGTCAAAGTCAACCACTATTAAGAATTTGATATAAATGTGTACATATAAAAACATAAATGCACATATACATATAATACATAAATATATAAATGTATATATACATTTATAAATACATAAATGTGTGTATACATATTATAAATACATAAATGTGTATATACATATGTAAATGTGTATATATAATTATTAATAGTGGTTGACTTTATATATAGTTTTGTTTGCCTTCTCTCATTTCTTCCTTTTTTTATATGTCAAAATATACTGAATTTCTTGACCTGCAAGTAGCCTTTTTTTTCTTGCTTACTATGCTTAGAGCTCTTTCCATATTCTACATACAGATCGAGTCTATTTTTGGACACTTATGCATTGTTTTCCACATACCCTACTTCTTTTCTTTCTTTTTAAGTCATTCCCCTATTGATGGGTGTTTTTGTTGTTTCTGTTTTTTAATTATCACACATAATAGAGTAATGGGAAAAAAAAAATACTGTTTTGTATATCCAGATGACCACACTGTGGTTTTTACATAATATATAATTTATCCCTGCAAAATCTTGCTCTTGGCTTAATTTTCTGTCTTTAGAGCCTATATCATCAGGGCAACTACAGGGGCACCTGGGTGGCTCAGGGGGTCGAATGTCTGCCTTCGGCTCAGGTCATGATCCCAGGATTCTGGGATCAAGCCCGGAGCCTCAGGTCAGGCTCCACACTCAGCAGGGAGTCTGATTCTCCCTCTCCCTCTGCCCCTCCCCCTGCTCGTGCTCTCTATCTCACATGCTCTCTCTCTCACGTGTTTGCTCTCTCTCTCAAATAAATAAATAAAATCTTAAAAAAAAAAAAATAAGAGCAACTATATGACCTATGACTTCTCTGCTAGGTTTCCTGCCCCACAACCCCTGGATGATGCTGGCCTGTTCTCATACCTCACGTTGTCATGGCTGACCCCACTCATGACCCTAGGTTTACAGAAACGCTTGGATGAGAACGCCATCCCCCAGCTGTCAGTACATGATGCCTCAGACAAAAATGCTAAAAGGTAAAGTCATATTGGGCAAGCCACTGGATTTGTTAGAGATCCTGTCCTGCAGGATTGGTGACCAGAGATTCTGGAGAGTAGCAGGGAGGGCCCATCTTTAGACAACCAAAGAATATCAGCTCTTCCTTGGTATCAAGAGGCCTCACTGTAGTTCATGAACCCCCTGAAATGGCATACATATTTTATACATATGGGCTAGAGACTTTTGTCTGGAGCAAGGATTCATATCTTTTATCAGATTTGCCTAAGGATCCAGGACCCCGAGAAAGTTAGAAATTATTGCTTCTTGTTCATTTTGCTTTTTCTTCTGGATCAGGCAGTTATCTGTGTCACTCATCATTAAATTTGGGGTTAAGGGACTAGTCTCTGAACCCTTAAGTCATCACTAACTAGTTGTGTGATTGAGTTTCCTGTACCACCTACTTCACAAGGTAATATGAGGATGAAGTGGGGAGTGGGGAATGAATAAGTGATTTCAAATGTTTTGTGCTCATGTTCCTACCTCCACCTACTTCATGAGAGACGCCAGGTAGAGAATGGCATTTCCCAAATATGTTCCAGTAAATGGTTGTCCCATAAGAACTTCCCTGAAAAGAGAATTCCTTGGTCAAGGGAGTTTGAGAAACGTGGCATATTATTGCCAGGTCTCAGAGATTAGTTTACAAAGCAAATTAGTGTACTGAGGGCACTGAGAAAACAAAAGCTGGTTCAACGTTGACCCACTGCTTCTCAGAATTATTCAGTAAAAGAAAAAAAAAAGTTTTCAGGGAGCACCTACCTCTTGCATCATGCCGGATATTGGTCTGAACCTCACTGCTTACCAGCTATGATGTCAGGCAAGTCACTTACCCTTACAGAGACCCTACGTCCTTATGCATAAAATAGTGGATCATAAAATTGATCTCGTGGTCTTTCATAGGATTGTTGTAAGAGCCAAAAGAGATGATGAATTCAGTTTAAAGCACATGGAAAAATGCCCGGTGCATAATAGGCAACCAGTTAGATGTTTGGTTGTTCTTTAACCATTGTGAGTACAGGGTTTCCTGATTTATGTCTATTCACTTTGAGTGCACTGATTCTGCTGTTTTTATTCTATAACTCACCATGTCTGTCTACCAATACTTTTATCATCACGCCACTTTGGGACATTTATTTGAAAAAATAATGATCCATGCATTCCCACCTTTAGAGAGGCTTCTTTCTCTGTGTTCCCCATTAAACAGGCAGAATTCTGGGGTGCATCTTCCCTAGCCCCTCAGAAGAACTGCTTTGACTTCCATGAGGATTTGCCGACAAACTGCCAGCCATTACCGTCACCACCACGGTCATTAGCCCAGTGGCAGAGTCAACATTATCACCACCATCATCTTCAGTATTACTATCATCATTCTCCATAGTGTTCATCGTTCTATAGTTACAGAGCATTTCCCCATCCATCACCTCCTTTGGCCATCACAAGTAAACAGGGCATATGCTATTTTCCCCATTTTACACATGAAGAGATTGAGGACTAAGAGAAGTAAAATGATGTTCTCAGAGTTATATAGCTAAAGAAGGGAGGAAGGCAAGTCTGAAAGCAAGTCTTCTGAATCTGGTAATCATGGCCAGAAATTGATATGGTTGCTAGGTGAGCTGAGGGCAGGCTGCGGGACACTTGGATTTGTTTAGTCAAAGTAGAACCTACTCTAGAGCTTTTTGTCTCTGTGGATTAGGTTATATGTGGAGGTAGAGCTGGAACAAGAAGAGGTGGCCCCATGGTTTGACCTGAGTAATACTGCCCACTAGCAATAAAATCCTCTAACACATATGGGTGTCATGGAGACATTTTTGCTTTATTGACATAGGGCCCAGACTACCGCCCCCACCCCCTGCAAGTTATCTGGCTCACACCGATGGGCATGGCATGGGGCAGTTGTTTTATAACTCAGGAAGGAAGAAGCAGCCTGGGGTTTTGATGGCAGGTGAGGAAATGTAGGACAGGAAAATTCTCATGTTGTTTGTTCCTTTCTGGCTTTAAGCTGGGCATGAGTGTCCATGGCTGCAGGAGTAAGGAGTAGAAAGGGCAAGAACTGCCTGCCATGAGAGACCTGGTGACAGAAGATGAGAACCAGAAGCTGATAGAGCTGTTCGAGAACATTGATGAGCTGTGCTGCTCTCAGGCCCTGGGCGCAAGGGGCGGCCCGCCATGCTCCTGCTCTGTGAGGAGTGGAAGCTTCAGGGAGTCCTGGAGTCTCTTGGCATAGTCCTTGATGTTCTCATCATGGGCCGTGATAATTGCTTTCCAGACAGTGGAACCAAACAAGGTGTAGCAGGAGCCAGGAAGTAAAAGGGCAGATGCCAACATGGTGATTGCCGCTGACAGACCGCATCGTGGATACTTGGGAAGCATCCAGGGCCAGATTAAGAGAATGATTATTTTCTAGTTACCTGCTCCTGCACCAAAATAATACAAAATAAAAAAGAAGGATAAGTGAGTCAACAAAATTCTTAATTCCTGTCATGATAACTTCTTTAATGCTTTTTTGAAATACTGTTTTTCAATTTTTTTCCCCAAAGAAATGTTTTTGGTGTTCCTGTTTTGCTGATGTAACATAAACAGCCTGGCATCGTTAGCATAGATTGGCAAAATAAGGGCACACTTTTAATTAGGTGACCCAACATTGGGGCACCCTTTGGGGGACTTTGAAATAAATGGAGGCACTTTTTGGAGGTCAGAGTTTTGGGTTTTATGAATCTTAATTTGTGTAAAAAGAAAGAGTGACATTAAAGTCTTAGGTTATTTCCTCAGTTCACTGTGTTTCAGGGTAATGAAATAGTCGATGAGGGAAAGTTATCTTTTTTACTTATTTATTTTTTAAGTAGGCTCCACACCTAGCGTGGAGCCCAACACAGGGCCTGAACTCGCAGCTCTGGGATCAAGACCTGAGCTGAGATTAAGAGTCAGATGCTTAACGGTTTGAGCCACCCAGGTACCCTGAGAGGTTTTTGTTTTTTAATAGAAAAATTCAAGCTACTAAATACAGAAAGAATGCTAGAATTAGAAATCCCCATTTTGCCAGCCCTAATGGAAGTGGATCTAGGCAATGGTCATCAGTGATGGGGAATGAATGGCAGTGAATGAGTCAGGCTGATACACTTTAACTCACTGACACCTTGAACATTACTAATAACAGGACACCAGACGCTGTGTCTTCTGATGTTATGCAAAAGAAATACACTGCATCGCCTGTTAAGTATTTTTGCCAGCTGACCTGAATTCTGAGTTTCACTATGCCTCCAGATCTAGCTAGGAATTTAATAGAAAATACAGGGCACAGAAGGTTATGTTAGACAACACAAATCCGGAATATGGGAAATTCTATGGAATAAATGATGCAGTTTCTTCAACAAATGGCAGAAAATGCAGAGAAGGGGAAGCTGTTACAGGTTAAAATGAGACACAAGAAGCCTATCAGATTTGTCATTTAAATGCAATGTGTGGACCTCATTTGGATCTTGACTTGGGCAAATGAACCATAAAAACATGTTTTTGACGTAATTAAAGAAATTCGAATACACCCCGGGTATTAAATGCCATCAAGGAATTTTTTATTAAATATGTAATTCATATGTTACATTAATATATGTCAATTAATAGTTTTTAATAATTAATAGTCATTAACGAATACTATTGTATTCACTGTATGTCATTGTATGTCACTGTATGTCACTGTAGTTTTTTTAAAAGGCCTTGTATGGAAGAGATACGTACTGAAGCATTTGTAGATGAAATATGTCTGGGATTGACTTGAGATACTCTATGCAAAGAGAGTTCACTGGCTCAGTTTTCCTCTTTTGAAGGCTCTGCCTCCTTTGGGAAGAAGAAGTCTCAAGACATGGGATTGAAAAAGCTTCAGTGCTTCGAGTGATGATGAGATTTCAAAGAACAAGGGCTCTCTTCGATATGTTTCTGGGCTGCCTCTTCTCTGCCTCGGCCGTGTTAGGCCCAGTAAGTGGCTGGCTTCATGAGGTTTGGGGGACTCCAGGCTTTAGAGGTTAGCACGTCCAAGTCCCTGCCTGGAGCTGGGGATTGTTTGTCTCTCAGCTACACTCAGAAGATGAAGACCTTTTGGAGGTAGTAGAGCTAGTACTAGTTAGGAGGGTGAGCTCTGCAGCTATTGCTTGGGTTCAAACCTTGGCCACTTAATTGCTGGGTGACTTTGGGCAATTTGTTTACCTTAGCTTCTTCAAGGAACCCCGTGACACACTTAGTGGTAGACCTCATGGAAACCCTCATGTACAAAAATGGAGAGCATGACATTACCTGCCTCTCAGAGTGAATTTTAATGAGATAAATATATAATGCTCCTAGAACATATCCTGACTCAGTACAAGCTAGCTGCTTTGAGAAGTGGCTGAGCAGCTCTGGGAATGTAGGTGGCAGGAACTAGCGGTCTCCTCCATGTACCATAGTTAAGATGAATCAACTTGATTTCCTGTCCTCCAGGTCCTCGGCCCAAGAATCTGACTGCAGAGAGTAAGTCTCATTGTCCCAGCTGGGGTCACATGCTCACCAGTTGGCCTACAGAGGGTAGGGTACTTTGACCATGTAGCCTAGACATGGGACAGGGGTAAGTCTCTCCAGAAGAAAACTGGAGCACTGAGTAATCCAAATTCCTGCTTCCTTCTAGATGCTGGTTATACCAAAGATCCTGGAATATTCTGAAGCGCCATCAGGGAATATTGCCTATGGGGTGGGACTCTGCTTTGCCCTCTTTTTCACGGAATGCTTGAAGTCTCTGAGTTTGTGCTCATGCTGGGTCTTAAACCAGCGCACAGGCATCAGGTTTCGTTCTGCTGTTTTCTCCTTTGCCTTTGAGAAGCTAATGCAATTTAAGTCTCTAACACACATCACCACTGGAGAGGTAGGTGCCTGGGACTATATTGGAGGCCACACTTGCTTAGCCTTCCTCCAGACATCCCTGCCCTGGGGGCTGAGGGAGGGAGGAAAGGGAGTTAGGAGAGAAAGGAAATAATTCTTAGGGTGTGTGTGGATAATCATCAACAGTTGCCTCTGAGGACATAAGAGCAGGTCAACAGTAACTGAGGGAGATGCCACTTGCATTCAGAGGCTTTGGATAAGATTGATTCATTCATTCAACACATACTTACTGAGGCCTACTCTGAGCCAGACCCTGCGCTAGGCCCTGGGGGATATAGCCGTGAACAAAAAGACACAAACCCTCAGTAGAAGCACGTTGGAGAGCGCATCCCCTCAGTCAGCCTGGGGAGGAGGGTATGGATGGATGGGATAGCTCAGGGAAGTCAAGGGAAAAGCAATCGTAGATCACCTCTCTGAGGGTTAATTCTTATCTGCAAAAGAGGAGTCCTTAGAGCTGCTTGGTGATTGTTCTGGGGCTATCAGTTCCCTGCTCTTGCTCCTCCTGCAACGTAACACAAACAGACAAATGTTGACAGAGATTGGAAAAAGATGCTCCAACTTATGACCCAGGGTCGTGGGAGTATTGGAATTTCGTACATTTAATTTCACGTTCCCTAGTCTTCTATTGCTTACCAGTTGCCTTGAGGAGCATGAATGACTTTTATATTGAAACAGACATTTAAATTTTTGGAAAAGGCAGCACTGCTCTGACCCCTTACCCTCAAGCTAGACCCCTTGGTGATCTGGCATCAGCAACTGTCCAACCTTGCCTCCTCCCATCTCCCCTCCTCCAGCCCTAGGTTGGCTTTGTCCCTTCAGCCAGGCTAGGCTAACCTTCAGTCCCCAGGCCTTTCCACCTCCTGGCAACGTTGCTCACATCACCCCCACGCCCTGCCCTTTTATAATCCCACTCATCCTTCATGGATGTCCTCTCCTTCATGACAATATCGCCAAACCCCACCATCCACCCCCAGTCCCCACCAAGCGCAAATCTGGCTGCCCCACTAACATGAGCCCCCTTCAAAGACACAAACCCTTTCAGATTCACCACTCTATCCCTCAAAATGCTGACATTTGAATTACACAGGGCAGATGTCCGAAAAAATGTCTGCTAAATTAAGCACTGCCATCAAGTGGATGCTTCTCTAAACTCAACTGGTAGCCAACATAAGATATTTGTTATCATCATTACCCTTATTCTTCACCATTTTATTAGTCCTGTAACCTGAGGCAACTTGTTCAGTCTCTGAAGCTGTGGAATAATAAGACCAGCCTTACAGGATTGTTGTCTCATAGGATTAAATGAGTTAGTACATATAAAGCACATAGAAAAGGGACAGCAGTTCAGAAGTGTTAAATTGTATTGCTGATTTCTCTTAGGCCTTGAGCATGGGGACTCCCTGTTGTCCTGCATTTGACTGAAGTTGAGATCTGTGGCAGCCCTTCCCCCTGTTTATCTTAGGAGAGTCATCGTAGTAATTATTAACTTCCACTTAGCCAGACATTGTCCCCAAGACTTTACCTCATTAGCTCAGTCAGTCTTCTGACAACCCTCTTATGAGGTAGTTTCTGTTATTGTTCCTGTGGTCACAGAGGTAGAAACTGAGGCACCGAAGGAGTAGGAACCGTATACAAGGTCATGGGATTGGAAAGCAGCAGAGCCTGGCTGCAGGGTCTAGGCTCTGAACCAGTGCACTTACCTGCCTTGCCAAAGAGACTTTCTGCACTGAGGCCTGCCCTGGTTCCTTTTCCTGTGTCTCTGTCCTGAGCACCTGCTGCGTGCAAGGCCAATTTCCCCCAAACAGCCTCATGAACGTAAGACAGAATGGCCCACTTGGAAGTAGCTGCTCACGTGAGGAGTCCTATTGCCTCCATAAATTTTATTTTTAAAATTAATTTAAAAAACCCCTGCATACGTTCTCCTTGGAAACAAAATAAAGTAGAATAGATGACTCCCCAGACCCCGTCACTTCCCTAATGCCTGGAGGTGACCACCGCTATCAATTTGGCTTGTGTTCTTCTAGACTTTTTAAAGTGTGTTTAGGTACACGTGCAACTTACCCATAGAAAACATATTGTATCTTGTGCCTGTGTTTTTACATAGATGATACTACATTTTACAGTTTTCTGCCACTTTGTTTTACTAACTGAAAATGTATGATATAATTTTGGGGATGAGTTTTTACATCAAGGATGCTACATTGTCTGTGCTGTTTTTGAAGTTTTTCTTTCCTCCTCGTTATGTTTTAGCCTTCCATGTTAACACATGCAGATCTTCCTTGTTCCTTTTCAAGGATGCTTACTTATAATTGTAGCATTTCCTTCCCCCCTTCCATTTTTATTGAGATATAATTAACATATAATGTTGTATTAGTCTAAGGTATACAAGGTAATGATTTAATCTGTGTTGCCAAATAATCACTACCATTAAGTTTAGTTACCATTCATCACCTTACGTAGTTATAATTTTTTGCCTGCAATGAGAACTTTTAAGATCTACTGTCTTAGCAACTTAAAGATACACAATACAATATTAACTATGGTCACAATACTTACTTATCTTACAGCTAAACATTTTTACCTTTTGACCACTTTTATCCATTTCCCCCCACCCATCTTAGAGCATTTTCAATGTAGCAAAATTAAGTGTTTTATATGCATTATCTCATCAATGCTACAGAATAGGTTGTATTATTATTCCCACTTTACTGATAAGGCAACCGAGGCACAGAGAGACTGGGTAATGTGTCTTTGGTTCTACAGCTAGTACATGACCGGCCTGGGACATGAACTCTGACAGGTTGCTCCAGGACCCAATATTATCTAATACTCCTTGGGCGGATGCTTTAACCTTTCCCTACCAATGGACATTTAGAATGTTTCCAGGGTTTTGCTGCTAATAAGCACAGCTGCAATAGATGTCCTTATATGTGCTTCCTCTCGTGTGTGTGAATGTTTCTCAACAGAGAAATGAAATAGCCAATTCATGGGGTTTGTGCAATTGTTAACTTTTAAAGATACTGTTCAACTCCCTTCCAAAGTGGCTGTACCAAGCTAGGATCCCTCATACACTTCAAATTTTTGTAAAGATTCAGCCTGGGGCCCATCCTGGGAACTAGAAGGAGATCAGTTTAAAGTGAAGAGGAAATCACTTCCTAAGGCATTCAGATTGGTCATTCTAAAAGACATTCATGATTGGGTCCTTAAATATTTCTTGATTTGCAGTGTCAGCTTTTATGTAACATGGAACTGGGCAGTATGTGTTAGGGAGCAGGGCAGTGACAGAAGACTCTATAGCAAAATAGAAAAAGAAGGATAAAAAGATTTAGCTCCTGCCTAAAAAATTTCAGCCATTATTATTAGTAGTAATAGTAGAATGAATAGGATAGAATAAGGTAGAAGACTAGAAGTAACTCTCTGGGGAATCTGGATATGAGAAGTAGTAGCAATAGTACAGTAAAATATAACTTTTATTGAGCACAGCCCATGTGCAGATGCTTTATATTTCATTGACATCCTCACAACAACCATATAAAGTGGGTATAGTTATTCCAGCTTCACAGGTGAAGAAGCTGAGGCTCAGAGTGGCATAGTAATGGGCCCAGGGTCACACAGAGAGTAAGAGGAGAGCTGTGAACTTGGTATTTTTGTCTCTACCATCGTGCCTCCCAAGCTTTCACATCCCCGGCACGTGTAGCCCCTTCTAGGTACCTGAAGAGGTGATACCTGTGGGGCTTTGCTGTCTTACAGGCCATCAGCTTCTTCGCCAGTGACGTAAACTACCTGTTTGAAGGAGTGTATTACGGCCCCCTGATCTGGCTCATCTGCTCATTACTGATTGCCTGCACTGTCACCTCCTACCTCATTCTTGGACCCACTGTGCTCTCCGCCACTCTTTGCTATCTCCTGATTTTACCAGTGGAGGTAATGTCTTTCTTTGCCACCCGTTGGATGTTGGATGTTCCCCAGAACTCCCAGGGCTCTGGAATCTGGGGTACTTCTGAGTGGAAATATTGTCTCCTGTTGACTGTTGATTCTACTGTGGTTAAGTTTCAGCTTCCATTTCTGCCTCAAGCTGTTCTCTGGCCACAACGTTGGCCAAAGAAATAAGAGGTGAATATGATGTGTGAAAGTCCATCTCATAGATTTCCGTGAGGGACCCTCTGCTTCACAGACTTTCCTTAATAGATGTCCTCTATGTATGGGTTTTTGTTCCTTCTCTTCTACCCAGAATGTGCTAATGTAATAGCCCAGATGGCATTTAACATTTGGCTGAGCGCAGTATAAGGGGGGAAGGGAAGCAAATTTGCTGACAAAGATTCAGGTGAAATAAAATTGGGCAAAACAGGAAGTGACTCTTGGATTATGTGTGCTCTGAATTATTGAAATCAAGGGTTTTCCTCCCTCAGCACAGGTATTCTGATCAAAAGGTGATTATAACTGTTGGTGGGGTTAGGGTTCCCAAAGGCAGAGGAGTCATATTTCTGTTTAGTTAGCCTGGCTTGGGACACAGGAGAGAAACACCCCCAGGATGTGTGAGACAGGTGCTCTAAGGCATGATGGAGAGTTTCTGTTGGAAAGTCTTCAGCAGGACCCTAGAATTTAGAGTCACAATGGATTCCAACAGGGCAGGATTAAATCCAGGTATTCAGTCCACATCTGGATTTTACCTTTGGACATACTCCTAGTTGCCATACTTATGCCTGGGTGAACTCTCCTGCCCTTGTCAAAAGAAGCTGTTGCTGCATCCTGATTGCAGGTGTTCCTGATCAAAAGGATTGTTAAGATACACAATCACACCTCTGAGGTCAGCGACCAGCGCATCCGTGTGACCAGTGAAGTTCTCACCTGCATTAAGCTGATTAAAATGTATGCATGGGAGAAACCATTTGAAAAAATAATTAAAGGTACAGAAAATCTGGTTTTCTGCTCAGTGCCTTGGGATGTCATGGTGGGCCAAGCCTCTCACTCACCCTTTGGGTTGTTCTTTCATGCTCTGGGAGTTGTTTGGTGCTCTTTGGAGAATATTCTTAGGGTTAATTTCAGTGCCTTTGCTTTTTATCTCTCAGACCTCAGAAGGAAGGAAAAGAAACTATTGGCAAAGTCTGGGATCATCCAGAGCCTGACCACTGCCTTCTTGTTTATAGCCCCCACAGTGAGCACAACGGTGATGTTCCTCATCCACACATGTTTACAACAGAAACTCACGGTCTCAATGGTAAGTGCTTGGGGTGCTTTGCTTTTCCCCCATATTGATAGGGAGTTTTTCTTTTATGTCTTTTCCTAGATCATGTCCCTCAAAGATCTGAAGGTTTTGCAAACGGATAATAGATGTTGATTTTGATTTTCCAGACTTTTAGGATGCTCAAACTTTCTTCCATCTCAATCTGTCTGAAAAACTGACATCCCTTGTATAGCAACTATGGGAGAGAGGGATGACAAAGTCATCTGGGGATACAGGGGAGGTGAAATGTGTAGTTAAAACCCTGATGATTCTGATACATGCCTTGAGGTGAGAATCCTAAATTAAGGAGTTCGTTTGAACCCAAAATAGGGCCCTGAAAATACACCTTAAATAAAAACCTAGAGCTTCTTTTGCCTTCTCTTTGTGGTCTGACCCTGGCCCAGAAAAGCTGCAGCTGCCTTTTAGGGGTAGAATCCCAGTTCTCTGAGGAGAAAAGCCAGGGGGCTGCTTTGGGAGAGGTTGGAATCCAGATGGGGCTTGGGGAAGGACACTGCACCCAAAGCAAGAGGGGGGGAGCATTGGAGAGTCTGCCAAGGGTTCGTTTGTGCTCCAGACAGCAGGTACTTCTACTTGGTCCAGGCACGCACCAGAGAAGTCCCCTGAAAGCTTGAGGGTGGACGCAGGGGCTTTTATAGGAGAAACTCTCAGCAGGAGTTCAGGGTCACACTACACTCACACAGTGAAGGATGAAGAAGGGAGTGGAGGTGGGGTGTGGATTGGAAAGTCCCCAAGGTACTTTAGGTCATATTCTGAGATCCTGAGAGCCGTAGGTGGTCTGCTGTAGTCAGGAAAAGTCTCCGGGAGAGAGTGAGGCATGGATTAGGCTTGGAGTGCAGGGACATTTGGAGTATTAGAAAAGAGTAGAATATCTAAGGCAAGGAAAACTGAATACGATCATAACAGCAATAAGAGTATGAAGCTCTGTTAGCAGTAAACAAGCTCTCTCACATGTACTTTCTCAGTGTTTCCCTGGACTTTATTCCTGTACCCACTTGATGATTTTGACACTATGCAAGTGGGAAAACTCAGCTTGTTGGGGGAGGGGACCTGGCCAAAGTTGCAGAATCACCTGGTCGCTAAAGCTACAACAGGAGTCAGGCCTACAGACATGGAGCCATTAAGACGAGTGCTCTTTCCCCACTCTTTCCAGTCTCCCCAAAATACTGGCTCTGTCCCTGCCACGGGACGGACCGGCCTATCGAAAGCTGCAGGGTCTGGCTCTGTGGCTTCTGGCTCCTGGATGGGGGCCTCAAGGGGCGGCCCTCACCACCTCCTCCTCTCTTTGCCCAGGCCTTCACTGTGGTGGCCACCTTGACTCCCATGCGGCTATGTGTGTTCTTTGTGCCCCTCGCAGTAAAAGGCCTCACGAATTCCAAGTCTGCGGCGGACAGGTTTAAGGTAAGTGGTCAGAGGACTGTTTACATGGCTCTCTGTTTGGGTGTTCATTTGCCTTCAGCCACTGAGATGTTCCTCCTGAACGTGACCCCAGGGCAAGGCAGATTGGCTAACTCAGTGACCTCCTGTACCCAGGCTGGGGTGGGGGCTGGGAAGACAGATTAATCAGGCCCCAGGGAGTTCTTAGGATAGTCTATACAAACCAGGTCTCACACAGGAGGTCTACAGACCCTGTCCAGGTTTGTATAGGGTTACCATGATGGTTTTGCTTTAAAAAAAAAATCATATTTGTTGCTTGCATTTAAAAACCTGGAAAGTCTACATAAAAATCGGATTTCTGGATTTTTCTGAATAATCAGAAGATCTGGGAACATCAGACCCACGTTTTGCTGTGGCTACAAACAGCTGGAGCTGAGGGGATAGTTGCCCTATTAGATGAGGCAGTGAGATCCAGTTTGCTGCAGACCACCGCTGAACATCCACTACCTAGAGATAAAACCATTGTCCAAAATGTCAAGAAGTATCTTTCTAGATCTCTTTCTAAGCTAATCTCCAGGGAGAGATGTGTGCCTCTAATTTGACTGCAGTGAGATCATACTTCCCACCCCCCTCTTTTAATGCTAGCATTCCCCCGTCAGGGAGAAGGAAACAGAGAGAGGAGTGACCTGCTCATGGTCACACTTTGAAATGTATGGCCCCCAACAGTTTCCCACCGTGTGCTACATGGACAGACCTTTCTACTTTGAATAGTTATAAATGAAATTTAATTAAAAAAGTGGCACATCTGTCTGATGATTCCACAGTGTTGTCACCCATGTAAAATGAAACAGGAAAGAACAGAGTGGGCAGTTTGCAGATATCAAAGAGTGGCCCAGTGGTCCAAAAGTTGGAAGACCCTGATCTAGAATTCCCACCAGGAGAACCTGGCTCCTTCTGAACTAGTGGTGGTTCTTCAGGCTTTTACTGTTTATTAGGAGTTTATAAACCAGACTGATAGGCAGGCCAGCAAAATGGGCACACATTCCTATTAGACTAAAGAACTGAATTCCTCCTTCCTCCTTTCTCTTTGTCTGTGCAGAAATTTTTCCTCCAGGAGAGTCCTGTTTTGTATGTCCAAACACTGAAAGATCACAGCAAAGCAGTGGTTTTGGAGGAGGCCACCTTGTCATGGCGACAGCCCTGCCCTGGGACTGTCAATGGAGCCGTGGAGCTGGAGAAGAACAGGCATGCTCCCGAGGGGATGGCCAGGGCTCAGCCAGCTCCAGGAGCCCTCAGGCCAGAGGACACAAGGGACAGCCTAGCCCCAGAGTTGCACAAGTTAAACCTGGTGGTGTCAAAGGTAACCTTATCCAGGCCACGCCGGCAGGCTGGCTGCCAGACTTTCGGGGCCCAAGGCTCAAGCTTCCTGACACTCCACCATTTCCTTGGCTAAAAACTGCCGTCTCTAAATCCCTCTTTTAAATACAAATTGTTCACAGAGGGCAAGCACAGGAAATCTTTCATACTTCAGTGGGAATCAACTGATCATCCAGAATTTTTTTTTTTTTTTTTTGAGTAACAAGACCCAGACTAGTATGCTATATGCTGGGAGAGAAGGGGAAGGAGACTAACATTTATTAAGTTGCTAGTATGTGCCAATTTGGTTGTTCTGTGAACTCACCTCATCTGTCTTCTTCTCTGACTAACGTTTGCAAGGGCAAGCTTCCCTTCTTGTCCAAATTTCACCTCTGCACTTTCAAGTCAAACTTGATTGCATTCCTCCCCTCCCACCAACGCAGTCCATTGGTGACACCTGTCAGCTCTCTCCTGAATCCAGCCGCCTCTCACCAACCACCCCCCCAAACCACTGCCCTAGCCCTAGCCACCACTGTGCTGTTCCAGCTCCTCTAGGAGCCTCCTCATCAGTCCCTCTGTTTCCACTTTTGCCTTCTTACTATCCATTACCATGCGGCAGACAGAGGGCTCTTTCTAAACCATAAACCAATTCAAGTCACCCTCTTGCTTAAACCCCTTCAGGGACCTCCCACTGCACTTAAGATACAGCCCAGGTATCCCCCAAGCATCCTGCCCGCAGCTTTCACCTCTTCTCCCACTCCTTCCCTCCACACCAGCTGCACTAGCCCTCCTGCAGCACTTTGGCAGCCAACCCAGTTGCTCCCACAGCCTGGAACGACCAGATCTTCCTGTGTCTGGCTCCTTCTTATCATTCAGGTCTCAGCTGCAATGACAACTGCTTTAAGAAGGCTTTGCTGGCCAACCCATCTAAAATTGCTTCGGTTCATGGTAGCCAATTCGTTTTACTTAAATCATTTATCATCATCTGATATTATTTATTTATTTCATGGTTTATGTCTCCTCACTAAAATGTAGCATGAGAGTTCTTTTCTTCAGTACTTGGTACGATGGGAGAAACTCAAACACTATTTGAGGGAAGGGTGAATGAATAAATGAGTGAATGTATGCATGAATTCTGTGAGGCTGGCTTCACTGTCCCCATTTTACACATGAAGAAACTGAGGCATGGAGAGGCTAAGTGACTTGCCCAGGATCATAGAGTAGAATAGGTGCAGATCTGGAATTCGGGTTTCTTGCCTGACAGGACCACCTATCCATGACCTCCTCTCTACCACCTCCATGTAACTTCCTTCCTTTGAGGTTGTGGCATTGAACTTTGCTAGTCTGTGGGGCCTTGGGGTGGGTGTGGTTGTTTTCTGTTTGTCCTTTTGTGTTCAAACAACAGACCCACCCTGGGTGAGTAGGAGGGTTTGTGCTGTCCCAGTGCCACTCTGTCCAACCTTGGCTTTGCAGGGGACCATGGTGGGGGTCTGTGGCAACACCGGAAGCGGCAAGAGCAGCCTGCTGTCCGCCATCCTGGGGGAGGTAAGTGACTTGTGACCGCATGCATGCGCAACCACGGGCGGTCCAGGGACTTCCAAGCTTGAGTTCCCCCAGTCAGCCACACCATTGCTTTCTTGCTCAATGGGATCTGAGCCAATACACTTTTTATAAATTGAGAGCAGTTGGGCATGCACCGAGGGGGAGGTGTGTTATAAATATACCTCCTTCTCATCCTCCAGCCAGGAGTGAGACCTCTTAGATCCCCTGGAGGTCTGCCCTCACCTGTTCTCTGTGCTCTCCCCACCCTGTTTGTAATCAACCAGCTCTCAGGGTGATGATACAGTGTGTCTCAACTTTTAATGTGATGATAAAAATCATTTCATGAAGCCCAACTCAGAATGGGACATGTGTCCCTTATGAGACAGCATCAGGAGTGCGATGTGGAGGGAGAAGGGAGGAGGGAGGAAGGAGGGATGGGGGAGAGGAGGCCCTCCCGAGTGGGATGGGGCAGTCTTACTTGCACTCCAGCTGTAGAATTTACATGTCTGCCAGGTGCCCCTGCCCTTGAGATCTGAACTGTCCAATTCCACTGTCGGTGGATATTCTTGAGGTCTGCTTGGTCTGTAGCCAGGCAGACATGTGGCTCAGCCCACCCTTTCTCCAGTTTCCAAAAAGCCCCAACCTGTTCCCCCCAAACAATTGAGGTCATATTGCACATCTCTCACTGAACAACACCTTACAACAGCCACAACTCCTGGTGTGCATTTATGGGCACCTCCCCAAGGGGGTTCTCACCAGCACTTCCCAGCTCAGCCCCAGCCTTTCCCAGTCCTGGGCTTCTCTCTCTGCCCCCTCCTTTCTCTGCCCATCATCCCTCCCTCCCACGTTGTTGGGAGAACAAGAAGGTTCTTCCTTTATCCAGCTCCTCTCTCAGCTCCTTCTCCCAAATATTATAGCCGAACTTATCATCTCTTTGGAATGTAGTCGTATTGTCCATAGAACTCTCTCCCGATAGCTCACTTCTTCATGCTCCACATGTGATGGCCTTGCTGCAACTTCTTGGCAATGGGAAAGATAAGATTCAACTTTAAAAAAAATAGTAAATATAATTTGAATAGTACTTACACGCCAGGCCCGGTGCTAAGAGCTTCCTATTTTTTTTCCTTCAACCTGAAAACAACCACATGAGGAAGGCACAGACATTATGGCCAGTTTATAGATGAGCAGATGAGGTTCAGAGAGGTGACTTGCCCAAGGTCACACGGCAGGCGAGGGGGGAACCAGGGTTGAAACCCAGGTCCACATGGTGTCAGAGCTTTGCTTTTCCCCATAGCAACATTTCCTGGTAGCCTCAATCCAAGGCCACCTTTCCGTGTGGCTAGTAATTTCTCAGTTTCCTCTTGAAATAAACCAGTCACTGTCCATCTAATAAAGGAAAAACAAAAAGATGTCATTTTAAAGTTTTGTTCTTGTTAATTAAAGCCTGCCTCCAAATCAGGAATAGGAACATAGAATCATAAAGAGGAAGGGGCACAGGATGATGAGGTCTAATGCTGGGGTGGTAGGGATGGGGGTTATGGCCTTTTTTTTTAAACTGTGTTTTTAAATTTATCAAACAGAAAAGTGGGAAGACACTAAAGACCCTTATACCCACCTCTAGATTCAACAGTTGATAGCATCTGCATTTTTGCCACATCTATGTAGAAACACATTTCGTAGAACAATTTTTAAAAAGATTTCATTTATTTGAGAGAGAGAGAGAGAGAGAGAGAGAGAGAGCCCACAGAGGGAGAGGGAGAAGAAGGCTCCCAGCTTGATCCCAGGTCCCCAGGATCATGACCTAAGCTGAAGGCAGACACTTAACCATGTGAGCCACCCAGGTGCCTTTGTAGAACTATTTTAAATTACAGAGATTATGAGACTTTCCCACTTATTACTTCATCATGATGTCCCCCAAATAAGAACATTTTCCCATCTGTGCACAATGACATTATCACACCTAACAACAATGGTAATAATTCTGTTGATATTCAGGGGTAGTCAGAGATGACCTGGAACTTCCTGTCTCGCTGTGAAGAGCATGGACGCACCACTTGCTAGAGAATGGGGCTGGGGAAATAAGAGAAAAAAAAATATGGGGTTTCTTCAGTGCAGACCTTGGATTCAAGTCACAGCAGGAACTGGCCTGGCTTAGCTCTGGCGGCTGCCCCATGTTCCCAGGACCTCCCCTCAGACTCACTGGTGGGCCTGGCAGGACCATGTTAAAAGTGCCATTTACATAAGAGAGCCCCCAGGAACCTGGAGGGCGGTGGGGCCCTGGGCCCTGCAGCTGCTGAGCCAGGCAGGGTCCTCCCCTGTTCTGCCTGGTCCTGAGGCTGGACTCACTCTGCTGCAGATGCACTTGATGGAGGGCTCGGTGGGGGTGCACGGAAGCCTGGCTTATGTCCCCCAGCAGGCCTGGATCATCGGGGGTAGCGTCAGGGAGAACATCCTCATGGGAGACCAGTATGACAAGGCCCGGTAAGTTTCTGGGAGGGTCCAGGAGGGACACAGGTGCATGGGGCTGGTTGGGGGAGGGATGCCCTGCAGCTAATAGTAATTGGACAGCTGCTAACCCTTGCTGTGAGCTCACTTATATGCGTCAACGTATGTTCTCCTCACTGTCAAAGAGAGATTATTATCATATCCATTTTCTAGATGAGTCATCTGGGGCCCCAAGAGGTTAAATAATTTGCCTAAAGTCACAGAGCTTGGAGGATATGCTAGAATCACGATTCGAACCCAGTTGTTATCAGAAACTTCATGTGTAGCTGTTATACTCTATGAGTCAAAATAACCCTCCCCCTCTAAAAACATTACTTTAAAACTTTGTTTGTGTTAATTAATTCCCCACCTCTAAGTTGAAAGGGTGATGAGGTCATGTGATGTAGAAGAAAACAGTTTGGATTCATGGTCTGGTGGGCCACCCACCACCATCCTTGCCCTTCGTGGCCTCTCCCTCCCAGGGTCCGGGGCTAACCTGCTTGAGACACGCACTTGGAAGTCTGTTCAATGGAGGATCCACAAAAGCTTCTCTGAATGCTACAGTTGTGCTTCCAAGTCTGGTGGACCCTGGCCTCCTATCACTGTTTGCTTGATGTTGCAATCTGCACCCATAGCAACACTGAGGGGCATGTAGGGGTGTGAGATCTCCAGCTGGCTGTCCTGCGGGCTCCAAAACATCAGGTCCAACACCAGCTCAGGGGCACCCTGCTCGCCCAACCCCCATCTTGCCTGCTTCTCTTCCCAAGTTGCCCAACTCAGTTTAACGGCATCACTGAACTGGGTATCCCAAGGAGCCTGATGCCTCCTCCTCTGATACTTCACGTCTAATTGATCACCCACCTTGGACAACTCTATCCCCTAAATAGGTCTTGTCTTTCTCTCTTCTTCTCCGTCTCCACTGCCAGTTCTTGCCTGTGATCTCTTGCTTGAACCATTCCCACTGCCCCTGCCTTTGGCTCCCTGTCTCCAGTTTTCTCCCACTCTGCCCCTGCACTTGGGTCCCGCCTCCAGGGTAGTCATCCCAAAACATAGCTCTCACCGTCATTGCTCTGCTTTCAGACTGATAGAACTCACTGGGCAGTTTGGAAGTATTTGGTCAAAAATAAAAATGCCCCAATTGTTAGACTCAGCACTGCTAGGTAATGAATGCGTAGATAGTGTCACCCATGGGCACAAAGGCCCATCTATAAGAGTGTTCACACTACACATTGTTCATAGTAGCAAAAGACTAGAAACAACCCCAATGTCCATCACAGAGGCACTGGTTAAATAGTTTATGGTGCAGTCATATAACAAAATGTTATGGCGCCGTTAAAACAATACAAACCTATATATGCTGCACACAGACATATACAACCACGTTATTTCTGAATGAATATGTAGGAAACTGTAATAGTGGCTGCTTCTGTGGAAAGCAACTCAGAGTCAAAGACAAGAGAGACTTGCTTTTCACTGTCTCTTTTTGTTGTTGTCTGTTCAAATATTTACTAAGTGCGTGTATTAGATGGAAAGAAATGAAGGGAAGAAGGAAATGCAAAAAGCCTCCCATGCTTTATTGTTAAACTCAGAATCAAGTCCAAATTTCTTAGCATGGAATGCAAGACCTATCTCTTCCCAGCTTGGGAAGGTTGGAGGGCCTGTGGCTGGGCCACTTGTTCCTTTAGCAATCTGTCCTTCGCAGGTATCTCCAGGTGCTCCATTGCTGCTCCCTGAACCGTGACCTGGAAATTCTGCCCTTCGGAGACATGACCGAGGTGAGTGGGAGGCGAGCATCCCCCATCTCTGTTGTGATGGTGCCTTTGTAATGGTTTTCTGGGGTCCTCAGGCTGCCTCCCTGGGTAGGTAGAGGGGGGGACTCCGGCTGTTTCCCCAAAGCAGCCAATGGCCCTGCAGCTGCTGCCTCAAAGCCTTCTCCCCCTAGGGAGGAAACTGGGGTTCATCTTACAGTGAGAGTTGGCAAAGAGCCTACCTTACCCCACAAGGATGGGGAGCTGACCTCGAACTCCTCCTTTTGGAGCAAGAGCAGTGGAGACCCAGTGAAAATGAGAAACCTCCCATCCCTCCCCGTTTCCTCCCCTCTCCCACCTCCTGCCCTGCCCCCTCTGGCCAGCTCTTCCTTTGCCAGTGGGAACAGCCACCATGGCTTCCCAGGGGCAACGCCAGTCACACTTTCTTGACAGTTCGCCATCCTTCACACCTGTAGACACCTTTAATCTACATAAGACCTGTCTGAGATAAAAGCAATATTGTTGTATTATCTGTTATCTCAGTCTGCTGAGCACTTGCCAGATGCAAAAGACTACTGTAGCAACTTGAATGCATTGTCTTAGGTGAGCCTCAGGTAATTCTAGGAGGTCGGTGCTCTTATTATCCTTCTTTTAAAGGTGGGTCTGTAAACCTTTGACGGCAGAGTGCTCAGTTGTCTTGTTCAGTGTTATCTCTTCAGTAGAAGGAAGAAGGTCTGGTCTGTAGAATGGCATCAGTGAATATGGACCTCATCAAGCTTGAGGTTTAGATGAGTTGATACATACAAAGTGGGGTGAACATGTTCAGCTGGAGTGGGTGTTAGCTTATCACGTGAGCACAGTAGGCACTTAAGTAAGCATCTGCTGAGTGAGGACTGAATGCGAAACTAAGCCTTGGCCCCGGGCAAAGCAGCCTGTCCAAGGGCACACGGTGCTGAACCAGAGGCAGGGTAGTGACTAGAGGTCACCTGCTGCTCTTTAGACTCTGCTGCTTTTCTACAGAGACTGCAAGAGTTCATGGTAGAGCAGGGACGGGGACTTAGCCCCTGGCGCCCTTGTCCTCAGGGCTGACTGAGGGATAGGCCAGCCACCAGGTGCCTGGCATAGTCTGCACATGCTGTTCAGTAATTCTGGTTGCTTGTTACTGACTCTTAGTATCTCCTGACGTAAGGCGTTGTGTAAGGTGGTCCTTCCCATGACAGCAACAATAGAGCCCCTTCCGGCCATTGTAGCCCTGTCCTATGGAGTTGGCTGTGCTCAGTGCTGTCTTCAACAACGAGGGCTGATGGTCCCGCAAGTGGATGGTTGCTGTCAACAGAGATTTAAAACCCAAATAAGATGTAAGGAGGTGCTCTTTCTTAGGAATGATTTGTTTTATTAACTAAATTGCTAAAGTTTTAAAATGTCAACTGAGATGTTGAAGGGTTTAGAAACATTGCATCTAATTGTGAGTTATAAGATTTTAATTAACTGAAAATCAGTTTTTCATTCCCTACTAAGCAAATTTTGAAAAAAAAATTTTAAATACCAGGGGTGCCCAATCACGAGGTGTGCACTGAGGGTGAGGTTCAGTCTGTCACATCTGGCCACCTGGCTGGTTTGAGCACACCTCATTGGGCTCATCCTCTAGACACAGTGCCTTTGGCTGTCTGTTTGCAGATCGGCGAGCGGGGCCTCAACCTCTCTGGGGGGCAGAAGCAGAGGATCAGCCTGGCCCGTGCCGTCTACTCTGACCGCGAGCTCTATCTGCTAGACGACCCCCTGTCCGCTGTGGACACCCACGTGGGGAAGCACATCTTTGAGGAGTGCATTAAGAAGACGCTCAGGGGGAAGACGGTCATTCTGGTGACCCACCAGCTGCAGGTGACCACCCTTCCAGGGCTCTGGCCACGACTGATGGCTAACGTAGATCCTCACGTTTCTGCCATTGATTCCATAACAACCTCACCGTGGCTACCCCTTCATCTCAGACTAGACCTCAACATTTGAGGAGCATTGTAAAAAACCTGGATCTCTTCTGCTTTTCACGTGGAGAGGACAGGCTGGTAAAAGATTTCTGTGGCTGGTAAAAATTGAAACCAGATTTGAAGGTCTCCTTCAAGATTTTATGGGTTGGCTCCTGCTTTTAAAGTTATGGAAAAAGAAAACAGATCTTTCAGAGAAGAATTTCCCAAGTGTCATGTTCTTTGATGAAGTGCAGTGACCATGTGGGGGTGGGGCTGCCTCTTGTAATGCCTTTACCCTAGGTATTTCCATACTTGGTTTTGGCCTCAAAATGTATTTATTATTTATCCCTCTCCTTCCATTTTGGCCTATTTTGGGAAGGGTACAAAGTATTTCAGACATAAAGACAGTTTATAAAATAATCTACTGAAAACCCATGTGTCTATCACCCACATGACATGAACACAGATCGCCTCTCAGATTGCATTCTGTCCCCTCACTTTGCTATTGGTCTTTCTCGTGCAGGTCTCCATACCCTTACAACACGTGTATAAATCTCTAGACATGATAAAGTGTCCTTCTGCATATTTTAAAGCTTTATATAATTGACAGTTTACTTTCTATGTCCTTCAGTAATTTGCTTGTTTTGCTTGGCATTATATTTTTGAGACCTTCCATGTTGATACACGCAACTTGATTTAATTCTCACTGATATAGCATTCCAATATCTGAATATACCAGAATTTATTCCCCTAGGATGGACATCGAGGTTGTTTTCCATTTTTTACTTTTACAAAAAAAAAAAAAAAAAATGCTTCGGCGTACATCTTTTTATATGTGTCTTTTTGCACATTTGCGAGTTTGGTGGAGTAGAGGTTTAGGGGTCCAGTTGTTGGTTCATAATTCTTAAATATTTAATTTTACTAGATATTATCAAGTTGTTTTCCCAAGTATTTGCACTAATCTATAACAACACCTACCTTTTACGAGAGTTCCCTATACCTCCAGTCATCACCAGTGCTTGGACTTAGGCAGTGTTTTAAGATTTTTGCCAATGTGGGTATACAAAATAACATTTTATTATGATTTAAATTTACATTTTCCTTTTGAATGGTGAAGTTGAATATCTTTTTGTATGCTTACTGAAGGCCTTATTTCTTCTGACTCTTCAGTATTTAGCATTTTGTGACCAGATCATTTTCTTAGAAGATGGGAAAATCTGTGAAAAAGGAATTCACAATGAATTAATACAGAAAAAGGGGCGATACGCCGAACTCATCCAGAAGATGCATGGAGGAGGAACCACACAGGTAATTTCCACCCCACCGCACCCTTACTACCCACAGGGAGGAGCACCCCCTGCATTCATGGCATGTGCTTTCTCCCCAGGACAAACCGCAGGACACAGCAAGGCCAGCAGAAGACCCTCAGGTGCAAGGGCAGGCCCAGACCACCAGCCAGGAAGAGCCTCTCCATGAAAATGCTGGTAATGGTGCTGGGGAGAAGGGAGAGCACATCTGCCAACCTGCCTGGCTCCTCCAGAGGTGCTGGCATCTCCTCCTGGACCCCAGACGGGGCCATGTCCCTCACTGTCTAGGATCCTAGACATCACACACACAGGTTATAGATCCATGTAGTTGAGGGCTGTGGGGTGCGGACTGTGCTGGTCAGGAGGCCTGAGGATCCTAGAGGTGAATGCTGTGGGAGGCAGAGCTGAGGGTGTGTAGAGGCAGAGGCAGGATGTGAGTAGTGCTGGCCCGGAGCAGCATAAATTTAACTGTAAGGCATTTAGACATTGATGCATTACATGTTTGTTGAAAACAAAGGTATTAGAAATCAGAAATGAATTGGGCCCTGTCTTGGATATCCAGAAGCTCAGGGCCTTGCTCTTCTCTAAGACAGGGCAGCAGGGCAGAAAGACAGTTCTGGATTTGAATTCTAGCTCTCTGCTTACAAAGTTCTGTGACCTTGGCCAAGCAACATAACCACTCTGAACCCTCATTTGCAAAAGTGAAGGTAATGGTGCCTTACTTTGCAGTGTTGTCGTGGAGATAAGATGCAGTCGGGTGTAGGGAGGCCTCAGGATAACGCCCGACATAGTGGAGCCTCCTGTCACCAAGAGCGTTTTAAGCTGTGAAAGTCGGAAAATGATGTGAGCAGAAAAATAATTGGAAGGAAAAAGTGTAGATCACAGAATAAAAGGAAAAGTTGAGGAACTGGGCCTCAGTAATTTTAGGGTGTAAGTAGCCCGAATAGGTGCAGCATTTTTTTAAGAAAACCTACTCCAAATATTTCCCATCCTAATGTGAGTTCCTTCAAGATTCAAATTCCAGGAAGAGAGCCCTCTTCCCCAGGAGAAATTAGGGTGTTATTAGAAGAAGGGAGAGCCTCAGGCAGAGACAACAGACAACCCCACAGTGCTGCTTCCTGTTGTTGCTCTCATCATTAGCAGCATCTACTGGTACTTTCAGGTACTGCTCTCCCTGCCCTGCTCTAGGACAAGAGTCTGCCTGAGCTAGTGCTACAGCTGTTTTCCGAGGACTTCTCAGAAGCATATTGCTGCAAAACATCTTAGCAACCATCTATACAGACCTGTCAGTTGTCAGATGAGGAAACAGAGAGGTTAAGTGATTTGCCTGAGATTGCACAGTATTGTAATGACCATTCTGGAACCCAGTTTTCTGGTCCCAGATCATTGCTTTCTTCATTCTCTCCTGCTGCCTCTCCCACCCCAACAAGTTCTTGGAACACCCCCACCCACCCACCCACCCAGGGTTATTGAATGGCTGGAGACGAAACCTCTTTCTGGGCTCTGGAGCCCAGGTCAAGACTTACCTTCAGCAGAGTCTTCCATGGAAGCATGCTGGTTAGAGTTGGGCTTGGGTAGGGCACTGAAGCTGGAAGGTGAGGAAGCTGGTAAAACATGGAAGCCAGGGGCAGAACGCTTTGTAAAAGCTCTTCTTGACCTTGATAGACACGCAAGCAATTGAAAGTCATATCATTTCTTTCTTCTCTTACTCTCACCCAGTGCTGGAAAATCAGCTCACAAAGAAGGAGAAGATGGAAGAAGGGTCCCTGGGATGGAGTGTCTACCACCACTACATCCGGGCAAGTGGAGGTATGGTCTGTCAGTTTTGCCCGGGGCTCTCTCTCTGACTGGCCCTGCCCCTGAAACTGGGTCAGACTGGAATGTGTGCAGTCATGCAAAGCAGGGAGGCACAGGGTAGTCATGCCAATCATGGGCTTGACTTGCACAATTCCAATCTCAGCCACCATCAACTATAGTAACTCTACCACCATAGTCCATGCTGGAAGTTAGGTTTCATGTTGTGTTAAAATGTACCTGGGATTTATTTTAATCAGATATGGTAAGACATGCAGACATGGAAATGTCACAAAGGGAGAAGTTTATGTTCACAGATCCCTAGAAACAAGAGACATGGCTTGCCATGCAGGGCCACATGGGGAAGCACTGGGTTGGTCAGAAGGCAGAGGGAAGGGAAAACATGGCTGGAAGCCTTTATTGTTTTTTTTGTGGGAAGGAGTAGGTAAGGCAGGGTAGGTATGCTGAGTAAATTTAGGATTATATAGTTTGAATAAGTCTTGAGGGGGGGGCCTCTGGGCTATAGGAGTGGTCCCTAGTTATCTGGCACCCGGCCTTGGGTTTAAGGCAGGGATATGGGCTTGCTGTGTGAGTTTGATGAGGAGGTGGTTGGGAGTGTGGACTGTGGTTTGGTTGGTTCATAGGTAAAGAAGTGGAATGTCACTGACATTTGGTACTTTGCCCAGGCTAATAAAACCTGTAAGTAGTAGAGTCAGGATTTGACCCCTGGGCTTTCTAACCTTGGAACCAAGCCCTTTCCAGTCCTCCAAGGCATCCAAAGTAGATGCGGGTCAGGATGATCCAAGGGCTTGGGATGGCTGAGCAGCTTTATCAGCCATTGCCCTTCACCTTCTTGTGGCACCTGTGTGTTACTCCTTCTCTCCCTCCCCAGGTTACATGGTCTCTGCTATTGTTTTCTTTCTCATGATGGTGATCATCTTCCTCACGACCTTCAACTTCTGGTGGCTGAGCCATTGGTTAGAGCAGGGCTCAGGGGTAAGTGTCATGGTGGGAGTGGGGTGTGTTTCTGTGGGCTGATATGGAGTAGGGCAGCTTCCTAATCCTTGGGCCCCATGAGGGTCAGAGTATGGGTTGTGGCACCCTATGACAAGCCCAGAGCCTGCTGTTGCTAAGTCCACAAATGGAAGAGTTCTGGAGAGGACCTCTGAGAGCCAGAACATAGGGGGGCTCCCTCCTAGCTCTGGCCTCCTGTGTTCACAGAATGAGTGGTCACCAGTGCAGTCTCATCGGAACAAAACCAAGAGGTTTCTGCCCCCAGACGGGTCCTCAAGAATACCTTACATTCCACCTTAGTGATTTTGCCTTTGGTAGCTGTTTGCCTTCTCACTTTGCTTTATTTAAAATGTGCATCTGCACCCTTTGTTGGAGGCGGGGAGGCCACATCAAATATAAGCACAGCTGTGTTGAATCTCAGATCTGTACCTCTGAAACAAATAATGCAATATATGTTAAGGAAGAAAAAAAGAAGAAGAAGAATGTAGCAGGAGGGGAAGAATGAAGGGGGGGAAATCGGAGGGGGAGAAGAACCATGAGAGACAATGGACTCTGAAAAACAAACTGAGGGTTCTAGAGGGGAGGGGGTTGGGAGGATGGGTTAGCCTGGTGATGGGTATTGAGGAGGGCACGTTCTGCATGGAGCACTGGGTGTTATGCACAAACAATGAATCATGGAACACTATATCTAAAACTAATGATGTAATGTATGGGGATTAACATAACAATAAAAAAATTAAAAAAAAATATAAGCACAGCTGATATTAGTGAAAGCAGGGAAAACACATTTTACTCAGTCACTACTGTCGTCAGGGGAAAGAGCTGAGAGCCATTCCCATTTGTGCACAGGTGATTTCGACATTTTAAAGGGAGAATGAATATGGGGGTTCAGTAAATTTAGAGAAGTAAAATTTACCAAGGGTTGGAGGGTGTGAATGTGTTGAGGTCAGCTGTGTCCGCTCGCTGGCAGTTATTAAAGTTAGGACTCTAATCTTCCACAGAGATTGGGAGACATTTCAAAGGCATGGTTCCCAGATCCTTGGGAGAGATGCTTTGAGTTGTAGGAGTTATATATTCATAGTTATGAGTGCTTTTTAGTAAGTGCTCTGAGAAAGGGAGGTTTGGGGCATGCCATCAGGTGTTGGCTACAACAAATGGTAACTTTTCCTGGTGATGGTTGAGCTTCCTTAGGCAGGCGTTTTGATGGGGGGCAGGGGCATGCCTTGAGCCACTACAAGCCATGCTGAAGTTTGATTAAATTTTTTAGTGCAGGGGTTTGGATGGAGTTGTTCTGTGTTGAGAAACCTGCAGTTCTCAGCCATTATGTGCCTGGTTAATTCATTAATCTTCCCAACCACGTTTCGATGTAGGCATTGTCTCCATTTTACAGAAGAAACTGTGCTTAGAGAGGAAAAAGAACCTGCCTTGGGATGTGAAGTCCCCCGCCGGGACTTGAACTTGGTGCTCTGATTCCAAGCCATGTTTGCCTAGATGTCTACTTGGTTAACTTTTGAGTCATGTGTCAGGCAGGGTTTGCTCAGGAAAACAGAAGCCACTTGAAGTATTTAGAGCTTCCACAGATTTAATATAGGAATTAGAGACCACACAATCATTGGAAGGGCTCCAGTGACCTCAGCAGCGGGCAGCACTAAAGTGGCTGATTCTCAGAAGAGCACCTGCAAGCCACTGGCCAAACTCCACATCCCACCCACATGTCCACAATTTCCACCAGCGTGTGATGGCTTCTTCTCTTTCAGCTTTGAGATTTCCTATGATTGCTTCTCTTTGGCAGAATCTAACCTGAGACCATGCTGGCGGGAGTCTGGGGAACCGAGTTCCCAAGCTCTTCCTTGCATCACAGTGAAGAATGTAGAAGCACCAGGGATGATGCTATGTGACAATCTCGCACAAATTTCTAACACCATAGAGTGAATTTATCAAGCCATTTTCTACCCTGGCAGAAGAAAATAGGCCTCATTAGAAATCAGGCTGCCTTGGGACAAAGATGCATTGAGAGAGGGATGAAGAGAAGTCACTCAGGGAGCTGAGTTTAGAACAATCAGAGTAGAGTGGGTGGTGCATGGAGGGAAGAGCTGGAGTCGGGAGACAGACTAGTTTGCCTGCTGCTATAGTGGTCCACAACAGACAGACAATGAGGGCCTAATCCAGGGGAAGGCAGTGAAGAGGAAGAGGAAGGGAAAAGCAAAAGCACCAAGCAGGAGGGTTTCCATGTATAGTTTCATCCCATACCAGCTACTGAGTCTAAATGTGGCCCCGGGAAGGATTTTTCTCTCCCCATTGAATTTCTCCATGAATTCATGTGATCTGACTCCCCAAAGAAGGAAAACTCACTGTTTTCCTCTATTCCTACACAATGCTTCTGATAACAAATGTGCAGGTTTTTCCCCAAATTAACCAATTCTCTAACTCCCAACACCATCTGTGTGTCCTATAATTCCCTTCAGTTCTGACACTACCTGGAGTTAGTAGAGACTCCCCAGGTTAAGGGTTCGGTCCCATAAGACTGTCTGTGCTTCAGAGGCCAATCACAAGTCTGGACCTCCTATACTTCTGGCAGACCAGCTATCAGTTGGGGGTTCCCATGACCCCCTTTTTGGATCTGATCATTTGCTAGAATGGCTCACAGAACTCAGGGAATACTTTCACCAGTTTATTAGAAGGGATATAATAAAGGATATAGATGAACGGCCAGATGAAGCAGTACATAGGGTGAGATCTAGAAGGCCTCTGGGTGCAGGAGCTTCTGTCTCTGTGGAGTTGGGGTGCACAACCCTCCTGACATGTTCATCAACCCAGAAGCTTTCTGAACCCCATGCTTTGGGGATCTTTATGGTGGGTTCATCCCACAGGCATGATCAATTATTAATTCAACCTCCAGCTCCTCTCCCCAGAGGATGGGGGGTGGGATTGAAAGTTCCAATCTCCTACTCATGGTTTGGTCCTTCTGGTGACCAGTTCTCCATCCTGAAGCCGTCTAGCCCCCTTTCCCCCACCAGCCATCCCTCTAGCTACAAAAAGACACTCTAATTGCTCCAGAGACTCCAAGGGTCTTAGAAACTCTTATGTCAGGAGCCAGAGTCAAAGGCCAAATATTAGAACAAAAGATGCTCCTAGTACCCCTATCACTTAGGAAATTACAGGGATTTTAGGAGCTCTGTGCCAGGAACTGGGAACAAGACCAACTATATTTCTTATCAAACCATCCTCTCTGTTCTTTCTTGAAGACCAATAGCAGCCAAGAGAGCAATGGAACTACTGTAGATCCAGGCGACATACTGGACAACCCTCAGCTGTTGTATTACCAACTGGTGTATGGCCTCGGTGTCCTGATACTAATCTGCATGGGTGTCTGCTCCTCGGTGGCTTTCACCAAGATCACGAGGGAAGCATCCTCAGCATTGCACAATGAGCTCTTCAACAAGGTGTGGGCCTGGGCGTCGGCTGTGGCCGCAGGCTGATGCCTGACCTCGCCCAGTTTTCTTTTTCTTTTTTTCTTTCTTTTTAATTACTAGACTTTATTTTTTTGAGTAGTTTTCAATTTAAGAAAAATTGAGTGGAAAATACAGAGTTCTCATATGTCCCTCACCAATCTCCCAATTTCTCCTGTTATTAATATCTTGCATTAGTGCAGGATGTTTATTACAATTGATGAGTCATTATCAATGCATTTATTATCATCATCATCATCATCATCATCATTATCTAAAATCCATGGTTTACATTAAGGCTCACTCTTTGCGTTGTACATTCTATGGGTTTGGACAAATATATACTGACATGTATCTGCCATAAAGTGTACAGAATCGTTTCACTGCCATAAAAATCCTCTGTGCTCTACCTATACATCCCCTCTTTAGCACTTTATACAGCACTTTATACAGAATACAGAATAGTTTCACTGCCATAAAAATCCTCTGTACTCTACCTATACACCGCCCCCCTCCAAAATCCTGACAACCACTGATCTTTCTCATTGTCTCCATAGTTTTGCCTTTTCCAGAATGTCATCTAGTTGAAAGTACACACTGGGCTACTACGTGGGTGGGAGCAGGCTACGGAATGAGCTGGGTGCATGGAAGCTCTCCTGCTGCTGACAGTATGATTCTAAAAGTTTAGTGTCCCTTGCTGGAGGGTCAATGGTCATACCAATGCTGGCCTCTGTTGGCTGAGCGTTGTCACACATAGAGTTGTAGAATTGTCCCAGGTTCCTTTTGAAGTGGTGCTATCATCCTTATTTTACATATGAGAAGATTGAAATCCTTGTGTGTTATGGTGAGAATGTGTTATGGTTAAAATACCAAACTTTCTGTAGTATCACATTGCCTCCTGGAAATGTCATTGCACTCCCCCTCACCAAATGTTACTATGTGCAGGTTCTGGGGTGGGCATTGGGCTTACAGTGGTGAATGAACAATGCAGGTATGGTTCGGGCCATTATGGCCTAATAGTCTATTCAGGAAGACCAATGAGAAAACAGGCTGTTTAACATAGTGTGCAAAATTACTCACTGGGTGGGGGCCCCTGGGATCCTAAGAACTTAATAGGCACCTAACCCCAGCATGTGAGTGGTGGAGGGAAGGATGGGAGTCCAAGAAGACTTCCTGGAGGAAGGGACCTCTCTGCTATGATCTAAAGGTGAGTTGAAGCACTTTAGCCAGCTTAAATTAGGAGGTGAAGAGAAGCAGAGCTTTCCTGGGGAACTGGAGTCCTGGAGAGTAGGTGCTCAGAGGGTTAGAGCAGGGATTTTCATGGGTGTTCTCGGGAGGTGAGGAGGACATCCATCATTCCTTATAGACTGAATGCAAATTATGTTGACATTTCAATGTGGGGAGGATGAGGTGGAGGCATTTCCCCACACCTCAGATAAAGCAGCTGGCTTGGTGGAACCAGAAGGCAGGAGAGGAATATTCTACCTGAGGCCAGACACTCTTTACTAACTTTACTATGGCCTCTAAGGTTCTGACTCTGCACTCCAAGATTCTGGAAATATCCAGTGCTCAGGCCTCAAAGTGATAATTCCTATTTTATTTTTTTTCAAGTTTTTTTTCATTAGAAAATATGCTTTGTATTTAAAATATGTTCCTTTTTGTAGTCCTTTTATGTCTTGATTGATTTTAAATTTGCCTTTGTAGTTTTAAATAATCACAGTGAAGGACAAACCTTTGAGATAATTGGCTCAACTACAAACATAACAAACTGCAAAAACAGATTATTTTGACACTTATGGGGCACCAGAAACCCTTTCTCCATGTCCCCACCATCTGTTCCTAATCCTGAGTGATGGTGGGTTCTCACAAAGACGGCTTAGTCACACCACAGCTGAGCTGTACCCTGTTCCTGTGCACCTCTCTCCCTGCACCACACCCCCCTCGCCCCCCATGAGTACTCAGAGTCTTGGGGGAGAGGGTGACTGTGATTTCTTGAAGTGATCGTGACAGTTTTTGTTGCTTTTGCTCATGTATTTCACAAAAGATTCTGGAGAGAAGATGGAAGATAATTTAGAGGCAGAAAAAGTGAGGAAACTCATCATCTGCCCCTCCCAACCTCACTGCCTCCCCTCCTACCTTAGAGCCTAAACATGAATGTGAACAGTACTTGGTCAGCAGCATCCAGGTATTTGCAATGAGATCTGCTATAAGGGACACTTCGTGATTCTAATAATTACTATTTATTAATAATCAAAATGCAATTTCCTCCTCCCCCCTTCATTCCTTCCTTTGCTTTTGGCCTTAATAGATATGATTAACTTCTATTTATGTCTTTTTCTTGTGTTACAGCTTGAGAAATACATAGGGAAATAAAGGGGTCAATTGGTCAGCAGCTCAGTGCCATGAATCTTCAAGAAATGCCTTCTGTAAAGAGCATGGCTGTGCTGGGACAGGGGGGGTCAGGGAGCCCTGGGAGGTCTGGTCATGGTTTTGCTGTTAACTACTTGGGTGACCTTGAGCAGATTGCTGAGCAGCCTCCCTTTTTCTGGGCTTAAGTTTCCTCATCTGTAAAACGAATACACTAAACTAGATGCTTTTGTTAAAGCCCTTCTAGTATGAAATGTTCTTTGATCTCCAAAGGGTCTCCTGTCCACTGCTTTTAGAGATCAAGTTAGGACACCACCTTCAAGAAGGGGCGGTCATGCTTAAATTCTACCCAAGACACCAAGTCATATGCAACCGCAGTGGAATTGCTGTTACTAATCTTTGGCGATTCTGGAAAATGGTCCCATCTGCAGAAAATAATCAGAGCTAGTGTTAATGGAATGCTAATTAGGAGGCAGGAACTATTCTGAGACTTTCAGTGTATTACCTCTTGTCTGTCTTTCTTCCTTCCTTCCTTCCTTCCTTCCTTCCTTCCTTCCTTCCTTCCTTCCTCCTTCCTTCCTTCCTTCCTTCCTTTCTTTCTTTCTTTTTCTTTCTTCTTTCTTTCTTTCTTTCTTCCTTCCTTCCTTTCTTTCTTTCTTTCTCCTTCCTTCCTTCCTTCCTTCCGTCCTTCCTTCCTTCCTTTCTTTCTTTCTTTTTCTTTCTTTCCTTTCTTTCTTCCTTCCTTCCTTTCTTTCTTTCTTTCAAGATTTTATTTATTTATCTGACAGAGAGAAAGAGAGAGCAAGTAGGCAGAGAGGCAGGCAGAGGGAGAGGGAGAAGCAGATTCCCTGCTAAGCAGGGAGCCTGATTCAGAGCTCCATCCCAGGACCCCGGGATCATGACTCGAGCCGAAGGCAGATGATTAACCAACTGAGCCAACCAGGCGCCCCTCTATCTTTCTTTCTTTCTTTCTTTCTTTCTTTCTTTCTTTCTTTCTTTCTTTCTTTCTTTTCTTCTTTCTTTCTTTCTTTCTTTTCTTCTTTCTTTCTTTCTGAATATGCTGCTTTCCTCTGTTTCCCTGTCACCTCTGAACTGGGCAGTCTGTATTGAAAGCTATTTAATGGAATTTTGGAATATTGGGATTTCTTTCTTTCTTTCTTTCTTTCTTTCTTTCTTTCTTTCTTTCTTTCTTTCTTCCAACAGCTTTATTGAAATATAATTCACATAATCATAAAATTCACCCTTTTAATAAAGTTGCACAACTCAGAAGTTTTTAGTCTATTTGCAGAAGTGTGCAATCTTCACCACAACTCTGTGAAGTGTCGTTATCATCCCCATTTTACAAATAAGGACATTGAGACTCCGAGGGGTTAAGTAACTTAAGCCCAAAGTCACAGAGCAGCAGGTGGAGGAGTGGGGTAACCCTGGAACCCAGCAGGTTGATTGTGGAGCTCATGCTTGTAACCATTGCTCTACACTGCCTCCCCTGCGCGCACCTTAGGCTGGATCTGGCACATCTTCAGAGCCTAAGGGTAACTGACATCATCCTCAAGTCCCAGAGCAAGGCCAGCAGCTCTCTGTTGATCTGGGTTGCTTTTGTCCCTGCAGGTTTCTGGCTCCCCCATGAGCTTCTTTGACACAACCCCAACAGGCCGACTCCTGAACTGCTTTAAGGGGGACTTGGATGCGCTGGACCAGTTGTTGCCCATTGTTGCTGAAGAGTTCCTGCTCCTGTCTTTGATGGTGGTCGCCATCTTGTTGGCTGTCAGTGTGCTGTCTCCATACATCCTGCTGATGGGAGTCATATTAGTCACTATTTGCGTTATTTATTATTTGTAAGTGGGTTCTTTTTGCTTGTGAGCTGGGTTTATGACTTGGGATATGAGGCTGGAATCTACATAGAACTGGGTGGTCCCTGGGGTGGATGGTCCAGGTCACTCCCTCTCATCTTATTTTTTTTTTTAAGATTTTATTTATTTAGTTGAGAGAGAGAGAGAGAAGAGAGCACAAGTGGGGGGAGGGGCAGAGAAAGAGAGAGAATCTCAAACAGATTCCGTGCTGAGTGCAGAGCCCAACATGGGGCTTGATCCCAGGACCCCATGATCATAATCTGAGCTGAAGGCAGACACTTAACCAATTGAGCCACCCAGGTGCCCCAACTCCCTCTCATTCTTGATGCAGGAAGTTTAAGAGGGCCATCAAAACGTTCAAGAGACTGGAGAACTACAGCCGCTCTCCTCTGTTCTCCCACCTCCTCACCACTGTGCAGGGCCTGAGCTCCATCCATGTCTATGGAAAAATTGAAGACTTCATCAGCAAGTGAGTCGGGCTGTTGCCGTCTGAGGACGATAGAGCTGTGGGGATGGTGGGAAGCAGGAAAATAGGAAGCTGAGCATCAGGGAACAGAGTCCTCTTCACACTGTTTTATTCCACTTATTTCTCTGAGGAAATGCTTATAGGAATAACAAATGTAAGTGACGTGGAAAATGTCTGTAAACCTTAAAGACCTGTGGACGTTGCATACATGTATTAACATAATTATTAGTAAGAAGTATTGCTGGGCCAGCGCTTCTTGCATGTTTTTTTCTTTCACTTCCAAATAGGTATCTAATTTTAATAAAATACAAGGAATACATGGAATTTCCTTCACTATCCATACCTATAGATTTGCCTTCTAAATGTTTGTTGAAACCAACAAAAACATCCTATGATTGCTGCTGAGACTTCATTGTGTCATATGAACTTACCCATTTGTAAAGATCAGTCACACATGGTCTGCCCTGAACCATAAGATGCTCATAGTTTGGTGGCAGACAGGAGACACAGACGCATATTTTTGTGATAATACAGGGTTGAATATGACTGACAGCAAAGGAAAAAAGCAGATAAAAGGCCATAAGAGTTCAGGAGGGAAAGAGGTGACCTGCAGCTGGGTGGGGGGTAAGGCGGCATCTAGCCAGGCTCGAAGCCTGGTAACACTTGAGCGTGGAAGATGGTGTGTGTTGGTTAACTGGAATATTGGATGAACCACGGCACCAGCTCTCCCAGCAGCACTGGGGAGCACTCAAGGATTGTGGAGATGCTGGGACTGAGGGCATCCTAGAGCGATGCATTCATTCACCTACAGGTACTCAGCACCCACTGGGAAGGCAGCAGTGAACAAGCCAGGCACAGCCCCCACCCCAAGGTGGATAGATACTGGGAAGGAGTTGCTTCCCTTTACTCACTCACAGATCCTGGCATTTATTCACTCTTATTGGCCCAGTTAGGGAACTTACCCCAACTGAAGACGAACCAATCATCAAGGCTGGAAGAGCCTGTGCTGAGAGCCCTAAGTTGGTCAGAGCCTACTCCAAGGTCTGCGGTCAGGTCAACTCCAGGGAGGAGGCCCCTGAAGAAAAGTCAGGTTCCTTTGGTGGGAGTGGGGAGCTGGATGCTGGAGGAAGCAACCAGTGTCCATTCTCACAAAACTCTGGGTTAGACAAGCACATGTGGTCGTCCTTTCTTAGGTTTAAGAGGATGAGTGATATACAGAGTAACTACCTGCTGATGTTCCTGTCTTCCTCGAGATGGATCTCACTGAGGCTGGAGATCATGACCAACCTGCTGTCCTTCGCTGTGGCCTTGTTCGTGGTTTTTGGCATCTCCTCTGCCTCCTATTCCTATAAAGCCATGGCTATCAGCCTCATCCTGCAGGTGAGGGAGGGGCTCTCAGACAGCGGGGGCTTGGCTTGAGGCCTGTGGGCAGACCCAGGGGGTTCATTTCATGGGACTTTGATAACACCTTGGGTTTTGGCCATTTGTGATCTTATGAGTTATGTGCTTGGTCTTCTGAATCTGCTGCTTTCCTCTGTTTCCCTGTCATCTCTGAACTGGGCAGTGTGTATTGAAAGCTATTTAATGGAATCTTGGAATATTGGGATTGCATAGAGCCCACAGGAAGCCGAGTCCAACCCTCTTATTGTGCAGATGGGGAAACCGAAGCCCAGAGATGGAAGGAGTTGTCTGAATGCACAGAGCATTAGAAGCAGAGCCAGAGTAAGAACATTGACCTCCTGGTTTGCTGGCTGGTGTCTTTTCATTTTACTATTCATACCTGGATTCAGCTGTCAGACTTCTCTGAGTTATCTAAGGAGGCGTCCAGTCCCTCTCCTGGAACAGGTCTTCTCAGGCTTTAAAGTGCATGAGACTTGAAGCAGAATGCTTGGCCCCAGCCTCGCAGGCATACTCGGTCTGGGCACCTGTGGAGCCGACAGGACGACCATGCTCCAGAGCACAGCCTTGGGGACTCAGAGTCAAGTACTGGTTGGGTGAGATCTTGGAATCTAATTTTAAAAACAGATTCTCTAGGGGATTCTGATGTCTGCACAGCAGTCTGCACACCTGGCAAGAGTCCCCCCACGCCTGGCTCCCCGGGGCATGAGAGGGTCCAGCTGGCTGAGGTTCATGTCTATAGGGTCAGTCCTGTGCAAGGGTTAGCCATGGAGGGCTATGAGGCCAGAGGCTGGCTCTGTAGCCATCTCAGGGAACCCTGGCTGCACAATTCCAGGGCACCCCTCTCCCATGGGGTACTCATTAGCAACCTTCTCTGCAGCTGTGTGGCTTTGTCTCTAACTGGCTTTGGATCTCTAGTGCCCCAATGCTGAGGCATTCTTTTGGGTCTGCAAAGGGGTTCCATCTTGCCCCTTGTTGAGCCCCTGCAGCAGTCACATGTTTGCATAAACATACAGTCCTGTACACCCACAGCAATGCGTGCGTGTGCAGAGCCTTCTGAGGGCACACAGGCCATGTGGATGGCTATGCAGCGCTCACACTCACAGACAGCTGACCAGGGCGATAACATGGAATTCCCCAGACGCTTGCACTGAGCCAGCACCCTGCTAGGTGCTTGCTGTGCCTTGTTGCATTGAATTCTCACCATGTTCCACGAGCCGCAGTGGGGTGGTTAAGATTGTGTGGTTTAGAATGTGGGTTCGAGCCAGGCTCTGCCCATTATTAGCAGTGTGACTTTGGGGAAGCCTCTTACGCTCCTGGCGCCTGGGATTCCTCATTTTGTGAAAAAGAGATAATAAAAGTTCTAAGATTATAGATTTGTGAGGAATATGTGTAAGCATGAGGGTTAATGCATGTTAAACACCTAGAATAGTGCTTGGCCCAGAATAAATGCTCAGTAAATGTGAGCTGTTACTGTTCCTGGCTTGCAGATAGGAGACCAGAGTTTTGGAGTTCAGTAGCCTACCCTGGTTCCCATAGCTGGTGAGAGACAGGTTTGTCCTTAGTGGGTCACACTCATCTTCACTCCCTTCTTCTCTTTCTTCCTCTCTCTGACACACACACACACACACACACACACACACACGTACCAGTGCCGAGTTGCCTCCAAGCCTTCCAAAACTGGGGACAGGCACCAAAGTGGTGTCACAGGGGACTTGGAGTCACTAAGGCCAGAAATCCCTCCTGGTTGCTGCGTGACATAGGCCAGAGGGGCAAAGATCGGGGCACGGTTGTCGTGTGCTGGCACAGGCAAGGGGGGGTGGGGGCTCATCTCCCCCAAGATACACTGTGCACATGAGACACTTCTCAAAGCTCTCCCCAGCTTGTTCTGTCACAGGAAACTCAGGAGGAACTCTGCTGGAGGCCTGACAGCTTCAAAAAGACCCTGGGTTTACTTTGTCCTGTGTCTGCTGCCCTGGTGGAGTATCTCATCTCTATCCTGGGTACCCATGCCTCTTCCCCGCCCCCCAAGCCTCCCCTATCCACCTCTTACATTCTCACCAGAGTGATCTTCAATTACAGTTTTCCTCATGTCCCTCCTTTGTTTAGAGCCCTCAGAGATTCCCTGTCTCCCTATGCCAGACCTAGGCTATGGCCCCTGCCTTCAGGCCCCTCAAATCTGGCCCTATGACCCCAACATGCTTCTCTCCTCTGGTCACACTGGTGAGTCGTTGACTTCTGCATGCACTCTCAATGCAATTCTGCTCAAGCTTTGGGAGGTGGGAATCACACTCCATGTTGCTTTGCAACCCTAAGAGGTATAAATAATAGAGATGCTTCTGGCTGCAAGCCAGCAAACCATAGAACCCATTCAAAATGGCCTTGGCAGTCTGGGGACTTGTGATGTACCCAGAAGGCTGAGGTAGGATTTTCTCTGTTAATTTAGGGACGTAGCGTGAATCCATGACCATTTTATCTTTTGGCCCTGGCACCCACAGCCTGGCTTCATCCTCAGGATTGTCTACTCAAGGTCACAAAATGGCTGCTGCAGCCTCAAGCAACACATCCTCACCCAATACCCACCAAAGGTTAGAAAGGAGAGAATTCCTCTCCTGTGCCCCATTTTAAGAACAAGGAGTAGTTTCCTAGAATACTCCCATCTGACTCCTCCTCATGCTTCATTGGCCAGAATTGTATCATGGCTCACACCTAAATCCATCATTGACACGAGGAGTGGAGTTAACAGGATTGTTTTGAACTAGTTAAGCCTCCCTGGAGCACAAGGCTGCCAGATACCTGAGCATAATAGAGGATGTGCTAACAAGGAAGAAAGAAGGCACCACCTACTGACTGGGCAACCAGCTGTGTCTGCTACACTAACTGGAGGAAAGGCAGTCTCCCCCCAATCTTTTCCCCCATTAGTGTTGTTTTATGATGGTTTCCACCCTCTCTGAGTTCTAAAGCGCCTTCCTTCCCCTTCCCATACTCTTGGCTCCAGTCATAGCCAAATGGCGCCCAAGACGCTGAATGTATCCTGCTACCTACTACTTCTAGAACTTTGTCCCCTCTATAGGGAACGCCCTTCTCTACCCATTTTTAACCTGCTAAATCCCACCTCTCCTTAAAAATGAAACTCCTGTGCCAACAGCTGCCCTAGCCCTTCCCTGTGGCCCTTGTCTGGGTGACCATCGTGTGGGCCCTAAGGGTGGTCCACGTCCCCTCCCGTGGTGGAGCACACCTGTCTGTGCTGGCATTCTCTGTTGACCCATCTGTCTCCCCACCTGACTGGGAGCTCCTTGAGGGCAGTGCCTGGGCCTGTTGCATTTTGGGGCACAGATCCTGGCCCAGCACTAGCATAGAGACCTCAAGGAGCGTGTTGAATGAATGTATAATGAACTTCTGCCCAGCACCCTGTGCGTGGCCTGTTTGCCCACATCTTGGGCCAAGGGCATGGAAAGTGTAAAGATTGGGGTCCTTGTCCCACCTCTGTCTCTAGGTTCCAGGTGATTCTGTGTATGTCATTTCTTCTTGGGTCTCAGTGTCCTCATCTGTGGTGCCTCCAATTTCTGAGAGTCCCTGAGACTCCTCTGAGCCTGGGTTTCCCTGAAGGCAAGGCCTGAAACAAGGACTTGGGTGTAGGCAGATTATTTGGGATATGCTCCTAAGAAACAGGACTGAGGGAGCAAGAGAGTGAGGCAGGGAAGGAGGAACTGAATCATGGGCATGTGTCATTGATAGTGCTGTCCTGAGTCACCAGCACTCAACTCTACTGAATAATATCGGAAGCATATAGGATGCTCCCTGGATTGTCCCTCAAAGGTGAGGGACAGGAGCCTTTATCTGCTGGCTCCTTTCCCCATTAGTTGAGGGTTGTCCACAGGGCTTTAACTCCCCTGTGTTTCAGGGCTGCAGCTGTGCATGGGTTGATCGGGCTTCTGTGGTATGGGTAAAGGTTTTGGGCAGAAAGCAGAAAGACACACAGAGGGTACTTGAGGTGGGACGGTGCCTGTGGGGTCTGGTCCAGAACTGCCTACCACCACTGCAGCTAAACTCAGAAGTGGGCTTAGGGGGCACCAAAGGCATCTGCTCCATTCTTGTAGGGAAATATGTCTTGGTTTGAGAAGTCACTCAGGGGAGAATGGCAACCAGTGGTTTTAGGAACATTGAAATCCTCTGCACATCCCCGTCAGCTTCTTGACCTGATGTGTCTTCTTCATTCCAGCTAGCGTCCAACTTCCAGGCCTCTTCCCGGATTGGTTCAGAGACAGAGGCGTACTTCACTGCTGTGGAGAGGATGCGTCAGTACATGAAGGTGGGACGCAGGTCTGGGTTTGGTGTGGGAGGTCTAGAAGGCTTCAAATCCATGCCTGGGGCTCAGCTTCCATAGCCTCGTCATGCTCCGGCACCCCAGGCTCCCTGAGACTTTTTCAAGAGACAACTGAGGCTCCTGAGGCTCCCTGACACTTTTTCAAGAGGCAGCTGAGGCTCCTTCCTCCCCATCTTCCCTGGACCGGTGTATATCATTTCTTAGAAGCCCTTCCGTACCCACTGGCCCATTTTCATCATCACATCCCTTACAGCTTTCCTGGGTGTAGAGAGAATAACCTGCCCTTTTTAGAAATGAGTTTTGCCCAAGTATAAAAATAATAATAATGACAATAATAATTGGTATTATTATTGCTTCTATTTGTGTCAGAATAGTTAAGAACATAGATTTTAGAGCCAGATCAACTGGGTTCAAGTCCAAGCTTTGCTACTTGAGTCAGCTGTGTAACCTGGGGACAGATCATAGTATCTACTTCATTGGGTTATTACAAAGATTGAATAATATAGTATGTAAAGCACTTAGCACAGTGCCTGACCCACAGTAAAGGCTCAATATTTTTATATATCGATTATCTCATGGGATCACAAAACAATTTCATAAGGTTGATTGAATTATTATCCCCATTTTCCAGAAGAGGAAACTGAGGCTTGGCTAGGCTTCAGATTACACAGCTGGGGTCTGGCAGAGCCCTTTGAAGCCAGTTCTCCTGCCCCTGTTAACAGGAGCAGAATTTGTGAATCTTAGAGCTTTGATTTAATACTGAGGGACACTGTGGTGCACACCTGTGGTGAAGAGCTGTGACTTGCGGTCAGGTGACCATGCTTCTTCTCCATCATTCAGGACTCAGGACGTACCCAGCTGTGCTTGGTTCGGTAGTGGGCTTGGAGTCAGGCAGCCCTGGTCTGAGTGCCCATCTGCTATGTGATCTTGAGCAAGTGCTTTAACCTGTTTGAGCCTCCATTTCCTTGTGTGTGAAATGCATCTGAAGTTCCCTACCTCGTCAATGAGGACAGAGGGAAGGGAAATCTGCACAAGGCATCTGAGCCATAAAACATGCCCCACAGGGGCTCTGCTGCCTTTATTATCACCGTTCTGGATTCTGTTTCTTTAGAGCCCATACAATAAATTAGAAAAAGTTCTCTGCATTAATAACAAGGGGGCTAGCTCTATGGTTTCTCACTCTTTGGGATAAAATTATATGCATGTCAGGTGAGTGGGGGTGGGATATTCCCCCTGGGGGCATTCCTCTGAATGTCCTAATGTGGGACAGGCTGGGGTGAGTCACACACCCAAAAGCTGGAGGCCAGTGGGTCAGCAGGAGATGAACAGAGATTAATGATAACTATTGATTTTTTTTTTCTCTCTTCAAAAATTAGATGTGTGTCCCTGAGTCTCCTTTACACATCGAAGGCACGAGCTGTCCCCCTGGGTGGCCACAGCATGGAGAAATCACATTCCAGGATTATCACATGAAATACAGGGACAACACACCCATTATCCTCAATGGCATCAACCTGACGATTCATGGCCACGAAATGGTGGGCATCGTGGGAAGGACAGGCTCTGGTGAGTGGAGTGTCCTGGGCAACCCCTGTCCTCAACTCTGCCCTTTGGGCGTTGGGCCTATTTCAGGGTATGTGTTTACTCAGTGACCCCACAGATGTTTATTGGGCCCTCACTCTGTGCCAGACACTGGTGCAAAAAACCCCAAGTCCCTGCTATCACGGGATCCCACTGGAGGAGATAGGTGTTACGTGATCAAATCAGGAGACACATAGGGTCATTACAGGTTGTGATGAATGTCATGGAGGAAATAAAAGGGTGCCGTTAACAGAGTAATGGGGTTGGCAGGTCTTTGAGCTTTGGTGGTCTAGGCTCTGAGGCCGGCATTTGAGCTGAGACCTGAAGGATGAACAGGGTGCAGGGGAGGTGTGCTTCAAGCACAGGGCAGTGCAGGGCTCTTTGAGGGCAAGAGCAGGGCCAGGAGTGAAATCTGGGTCCTGCTTCTCCTCCTCCCCACCCTTCCTAGACCTCTTATCAGCCTCTTTCTTTGCCCTCTCTTTTTTGACCTCTTTCCCTCCCTTCCTCTCCTATTATTTTTGGGAGGTCTGGTCCAAGTATCACTCCAACCCATTTTTACATTGTTCAAAGACACTGCTCAGGCTTGATTCTTGCCCCACCCTTGTATGCCTAGGAGGTGCTTCCTCCAGGTAGCCCTCCCGGAAGACTAGATAGAGCCTTCCTGGGTCTCCACCTCCTCAGGCCCCCTGCAGGCCTTGCAGTCCTGTTAGGTGAAGCGCTTCCAGCTGTGTTCTTTAGGGTATTCTTCCCTTTCTACTTCTTGCCTGCACTTTGCCTGAGAGGGCTGGTGACTGACATAGAAAAGCTCTCAGTAGATACTGGTCCAATTGACTGTATTTATTCAGTAGGTATTTATTGAGTACCTACTATTTGCTGGGCAAAGGGAACATAAAGGTAAACAAGACACACAGCTACCACCCACGATGACCTTACCTTTTTAGAGCAGAGGTTGAAAACTCAAATGCCTTTGGGGCCTGGCAAGCAACATGCATGGGTGAAATGCGTCTGGGAGGTGATGCAAGGAGGGTGGGGTGGGCAGTGTGTTGAACTGGAGAGCACTGTTCTCTCAAGGAAGCCACTGCACTCAGCTCCAGCTGCATGTTGTGAGGGAGGATGAGGGGCCAGTGTTGCCAGTTTTAGGTTTTAAGAAAAGCATGCAATTTGGATTTTTATAGATAGGGGATTTGGATTTTTAAAATGCAGGCAAAGAACTTAAAAAAATAACAGTAACACTGTGTGTGTGAAACGGAATATATAAATGGCTGGATTTAACCCAGGGGCTCCATTTGTGCTCTTTGATCTAGGCTGTAAGAAAGCTGTTCGTGGTTGGGGCACCACTTGGAGCAGGACTCCAGTCCCCTTCTGCTCTCTCAGGGCTCAGACGATGCACTACAGAGAGGAGCAGTTCAGGTGCGAACTGCAGGTGTGGCCTGTGCTGTCTCTAGTACAGATCTGGAAACTGAGGTCCCACTTGTTTCTTGCCCAACAGGGAAGTCCTCCTTGGGGGTGGCTCTCTTCCGCCTGGTGGAGCCTGCAGCTGGCCGGATTCTCATCGATGGCGTGGACATCTGCAGTATCAGCCTGGAGGAACTGCGGTCCAAGTTCTCAGTTGTCCCTCAAGATCCTGTCCTGCTTTCAGGAACCATCAGGTGAGTGCTGGCCTGTAGGCCAGCATGGTACAGAGGCCAGGCTCCTGGGAGGGGTGGAAGGACCAGGATGCCAGGGCTGGGCTGTCTCTGGTTAGCTGGCGGCCAATGCCTCAGTTTTGGGGCCTCTGATCTCTCCTTGTCACACTGGGTCACTCACTGGGATTTGGAGTATCCTTGAAGATTGAATGAAGCTCTGATATACACAAGAGCACTTTGTAAACTGTAATGTGCTAAACGAAAGCAAGGCATAATTATTATTTTTTTTTTTTAAATCTGATGCGATTGGCCAGATTTCAGTTCCCCATTAAGCATTTGCACCGTGGCTGCTATATTCTTTTATATCTAGATGTGGTTTATTCTCTTCTCTCCACCCGCTGGGTAACCGAGCTGATGGGGACGTTTTAGGCTGGGAGGGAGCACTTCTTCATAGGATGCACATTCCAGGCAGGGGAGAAGTGAGAAATAATCCAGGCAGTTCAGTCAGCAAACTGGGACTAAACTTTATCCAGATTCATGCTCCTACTTAACAGTGCACATTAGCTATGTGGGAACACCAAGGCATGGAGATTGAGGAAGCCTAATGCATTAAAAATGAAGCTAGATTCCTCATGTTTCAGGAATATTTAAGGAACATTCTTAGGGGCAAGAGGAAAAACTTGACCCTTAGAGCTCTGTTCAATCATTTATGAATTTACTCATCATTTCTTCCTCCCTTCCTCCCCCCTCCTTACTTCTTTCCTCCCCCCTCCTCCCGCCCTCCCTCCCTTCCTTCCCTCCCTCCCACCTTTCATTCATTTAACTTGCCTTTTCTGAGCCTTTGCCAGGTCCAGACATTGTACTAGGGACTGGGGACACTTTGATGAATGATCACTGCCCGTGCTCCCCCTAGGACTTCAGAGTGTAGTCATGGGGGGTGGGTGTAGAAATGTAAGAACCAAAAAATTATAATACAAGGAGGTATTTGCTAGATCAGAGATATGAACAAAGTGCTCAAGGAGCCCAGAAGTAGGACAAGTAACTCTACTTGGGTGAATCCAGAAAGGCTTCACAGGGGAAGGGACATTTGAGCAGGACCTTGAAGGATAAGTAGGAGCTTGCCCGGGAGAAAAAGGGGAGAAAGTCCTTCCAGGGAGAGTGCATAATATGTGCACAAACAGGAATTTTAAAATGATTGCATTAGGGAAATGAGATAACATTTAGTGAAAGATCTCTGTGTTAAGCTAGAACCTGGGCAAATCTATTGTGCCTTGATATAGGAGTAATAAAAATATGAATTAACATTTTTGAGCATTTATATGTCTCAGCTTATGCTTTAATATTTGGTCTCATTTAACTGTCACTACAACCCTGTGAGGTAGGCACTATTATTATCCCTCCTTTATAGGGGAAGACACTGAACTTGGAGAGGAAAAATGACTTGTTTCAAGACACACACAAGTAAATGGTAAAGATGAAGTATTACCCTAGGTAGTCTAATCCCTTAACCAGGGCTGTTTCTCAGCGCCCTCCCCCACCCCCCGCCTGCAGCAGGAAGAAGTGTGGACTGGAGTACAGGAGACCTGGGTTCTCTATCCATTGAGGTTTCATCTATCTCTGAGTGTCTCTGATTCCAGCCTATCTCTCAGACTGACCTGTGGTGTGACTTGAACAAGCGTTTAACACCAATAAGCCATAATTTTCCCATCAATGAAAGGGATTTACCCATCGCTTGGGGGAGAGGGTGTCAATGGAACCGTCTATGAAAGTGCTTTAGAGGTTATCAAATATCATGCAGATAAGACATTCTGCCTTCTGCTTTTTTAATACAATCTAGCCCTCTGCACAAAATGTGTGTGGCTGCCAAAACTGGGGAAATATAAAGCAGAAATTAAGAATAGGTTTTAATCAGGACTGAGTGCATAATAGAGGAGTGTTAATAATGTTGCCTATGACAAATGCAAGTGTAAATCTTAATGGGTGTAAAGTCCAGATAGATCCCAGCCTGATGTTGTTTGGATGATCAATTAGGATTTTTTCACTGCAAGAGACAGAAAAACTAACCCCACCACAGTGAGATACTACTTCACACCTACTAGGATGGCTATAATGAAAAAAAGAAAAAAGCAAAAGGAATATAACAAGTATTGGTGAGGATGTTGAGAAATCGGGACTCTTGTGCACTACTGGTGGGAATATAAAATGGTACAGCCTCTGTGAAAAACAGTTTGGCACTTCCTCAAAAAGTTAGAGGTAGAATTACCATATGATCCAGCAAATCTTCTAGGTATATACCCAAAAGAGTTGAAAGTGGGACTTGAACAGATATTTGTGTATCAGTGTTTGTAGCATTATTCATAATAATGAAAAGATGGAAACAACCCAAGTGTTTGTTCATCAACAGATAAATGAATACACACACGTATACACAATGGAATATTAATGAGCCATAAAAAGGAATGAATATTTGATATATGCTACAACATGGATGGACCTTGAAAACATTATGCTCAGTGAAATATGTCAGACACAGAAAGACAAATGTTGTATATTTCCACTTAAATGAGGTGTCTGGAATACGCAAATTCATAGAGACAGAAAGTAAAATAGAAGTTACCAGAGGCTGAGGGAGGGGGAAGAGTTTAATGGGTAGAGATTTTGATAGGGATGATGAGTTTTTGTGGATGGTTACACAACACTGTGAATGTATTTAGTGCCACTGAATTGTACACTTACAAGCATTTAAATAATAAATATGTATATCCTAGCACACATACACCTACACATAGACACACACACACACAATCCCAAGTGGCTTAAACTAAAAATGCCCTCTTTCGCTCATGATACTGGGAAGATCAAGACTGATTCAGGGGCCTAATGTCCCCCAACTCTGCTTTGGCTTCATTCCTAGCCTTCAATGAGGCTACTCATTGTACCTGGGAGTAGGCTACTCAATGAGCCTACTCCCAGAGCAAGATGGTTGCAGCCATCTGCTTATGCCTGAGTCATTTACTCCACCCCTGCAGTTGGTGGTAGAGGACAACCTGAACCACACGGGCTTGAGGGCTGGGGAGGAGGTGACCTCCAAATAAAACTTGGGGGCCGTAGCCTGCAGAAGGAATGGGTACTGGGAAGGCACAAGACATGACTGTTCCTGGTAACTCCATGGGTTTCTCTACACCCAGTAAAACAGTTCTAACCATTCTTGGTTATCTACTGTGCGTGGAACAGATTGTTCAATGGTTACATGTGGTTATAGAACACTTCTCTTCCTCTTTTGTGACAGATTCAACCTAGATCCCTTTGATCGCTACACAGATAAGCAGATCTGGGATGTCTTGGAGAGGACATTCCTGAGCATGACAGTAAGTAGCTCCAAGACCTGATTCTTGGTGTTAACCTGCCTCTTCAACAGCAGTGCCTGCAGGTCCTTTGGGGCTCATCTCATATGATATTCCAATTGCTGCCACTTTGGGGCATGGGTTAAATAATCTCATGGAGATGAGATGATTTTGGATTCCTAAGTCAAGTCTGATGGCACTCAGACACCAACAGTGAGCCAGGCACATCCTAGGCTCAGGGGATGCAGCAAAAGCAAGGTAGGCAAGGTGTTTGCCCTCCCGGTGCTTACATTCACTGGGAGATACAGATAACAAATAGACACACAAGAGGCTTTTAGATAGTGGTAAGTGCTGCAAAGGTGGTAATGAGACCAACAGATCCTGGTGAGGATGTTGAGAAATCAGAACCCTCGTGCACTACTGTTGGGAATATAAAATGGTACAGCCTCTGTGAAAAACAGTTTGGCAGTTCCTCAAAAAGTTAGAGGTAGAATTACCATATGATCCATATGGGGAGTAGCTCCTTTACATGAAGTGGCCAAGCAAGCCCTCTTTAAAGATGGGAAGCTGGAGCTGAGACCCAATATCGAGGGGGCAGTAGGGCACAGATCTTTGAGAGAACATTCCAGGCACAGCAACAGCATATGCAAAGACCCTGAGACTGGAGTGAGGGGGGCACAGGTAAGGAAGAGAAAGACCAGTGGCTAGAGTATAGAGAGGCAAGGAGTGTTGCAAAATGCTACAGGGGAGGTTTGGTGGGGGTCAGGTTAGGTCTTGCCTACATAGCCTACATCTCATTTTCCTGGATATTACAGATCTCAAAGTTACCCCAAGGACTGCAAGCAGAAGTGGTGGAAAGTGGCAGAAACTTCTCTGTGGGGGAGAGGCAGCTGCTCTGCATTGCGAGAGCACTCCTTCGCAACTCCAAGGTGAGACCACAGAATGGTCATGGGAGGCTACAGATGACACCTGGCTTGGGAAACCACACTGGCTGTTTCTCCCTCTGTCTCTGTAGGGTAGTGGGTGCCGTGCTGTACGTCCTCTCCACAGACACCCAAAGGGCTTCCTCATGTCACTGGTGGCCATTCTGTACATACCTAGTGTGGAAGAGGCATGTAGGTGGGGACTCAGCCTGGGCTCTCTCAAACCCTGAAACTCTGCATCTAAGCTGAAATGATCCACCACCAGAACCAAATCACGATGCACTTTCCTTATGAAAAGTTGAAAGTTTAGAAGCTTATTAATTTAAAAGTTGCCTATTGTATATTCTTTCTAAAACTTGGATGCAGGACATTCTCTTTATTAGAGTTGGAAATCAGATGATAGCTGTTCCAGGGCAAAATTACTTTTTTTTTTTTTTTTAAATTTCAAGTCTAGAATTTAGTGATTCATCACTTATAATACCCAGTGCTCATCACAAGTGCCCTCCTTGATATCCATCATTCATTAAACCCATCCCTTGCCCATCTCCCCTCCAACAACCCTCCCTTTGTTCTCTATAGTTAAGAGCCTGTTTCCTGGTTTGCCTCTCTTCCCTTCTCCCCGTATTCATCTGTTTTGTTTCTTAAATTCCACATATAAGTGGTTTTTGTCTTTCTCTGGTGGTTTATTTTGCGTAGCATAATACACTCTAGTTCTATCCATGTCATTGCAAATGGCAAGACTTCATTCTTTTTTATGGCTAGTATTCCATTGTATATATATACCACATCTTATTTATCCATTCATCTGTCGATGGATGTTTGGACTCTTTTTATAATTTGGCTATTGTTGCTAATGCTGCTATAAACATTGGGGTGCGTGTGTCTCCTTGAATCAGTATTTTTGCATACTTTGGGTAAATACCTAGTAGTACAATTGCTGGATGAATATGGTAGTTCTATTTTTAACTTTTTGAGGAAACCTCCATTCTGTGTTCCAGAGTGGCTGCACCAGTTTGCACTCCTACCAACAGTGTAAGAGTGTTCCCCCTTCTCTGCATCCTCACCAACACCTGTTGTTTCTTGTGTTATTGATTTTAGCCATTCTGACAGGTATGAGGTGATATCTCATTGTAGTTTTGATTTGCATTTCCCTGATGATGAGTGATGTTGAGCATCTTTTCATGTGTCTGTTAGCCATCTGGATGTCTTCTTTGGAAAAATGTCTGTTTATGTCTTCTGCCCATTTTTTAACTGGATTATTTGTTTTTTGGGTGTTGAGTTTGATAAGTTCTTTATTTTTCTTGGATACTAGCCCTTTATTAGATATGTCATTTGCAAATATCTTCTCTCATTCCATAGGCTGCCTTTTACTTTTGTTCGTTGTTTCCTTCACTGTGCAGAAGCTTTTTATCTTAATGAAGTCCCGAGAGTTTATTTTTGCTTGTTTACCTTGCCTCCCAAGTCATGTTTAATAAGAAGGTGTTATGGCTGATGTCAGAGAGGTTGCTGCCTGTGTTCTCCTCTAGAATTTTGATGGTTTCCTGTCTCACATTTAGGTCTTTCATCCATTTTGAATTTATTTTGTGTATGGTGTAAGAAAATGGTCCAATTTCATTCTTTTGCACGTTCCTGTCCAGTTTTCCCAGCATCGTTTGTTGAAGAGACTGTCTTTTTTCCAAAATTACATATAAAATTTCATCAGACAGTGTTTCTTGAAGCTTTCCAAATATTGTGCAAGTAATTTTAGATATTTGACTACCTGGACTAGTAGGGAGCAAACTTTCTCAAGTGAGGCCACACACACTACTCATATGTACATATACATCCTCCACACCCACACATATACACATATGTGCCCACAGGTGCTCACATGCACTCACAGCACACACCATGGTTAATTAATGATAAAAGCAAAAACTGTTGGTACAGACTGTCAGAGCTCTGGGGAAAAAGCAGGCAGAGCCCCGTGGGGTCGGAAGCTGGGGAGAAGATTTCAGGAGGGAGGACGATCTCCCTCTTTCTAGCAGAGATGAAAGATAGGATTTGTAATATGCATGTAGCACTTTCTCAACCACTCAGTTCCTTATTTTACAGTTACTAGACCACTGGTGCCAAAGTTGCTTTCTCCATTGTTTCCCAAATTTGAGTCATCACTTTATGATTTTTGTCGTATCTGCACACCATCTCTCCTTTGACTTACTCATGATGCCCTCTTTTTAAAAACAGTCTCATTCTAAACAGTAACATTTGTGAAATCATATTTCTGTGCTAGTTATATTTTTCTAATGTATAGTGTTAATAAAATAAAATAAAAATGTTAAAGAGAACGTTTATCCATATTCCAGCCACACCATCTCATGTGCCATCCAAGCATGTGTGCATGCCCCATTTTGGGGAACGCTGGTCTATGTTAATTCAGACGAATCAGAAGGCAGTTCATAAAACAAGAAGTTGCCACTGGGACATTTTCATTTTCAAGAGTTTAATTCTCTGGTCACACACACACACACACACACACACACACACACACACACACGCTCTTGGTTGAGACCTAATATTCTCTAACATAATGGACAACTAGTGTTCAAAGTGGGTTTTGAACTCAATCCATATCTCTCACCTTCCGGCTAAGGGACTCAGTGGATTAATGGTAGACCCAGGACTAGATCCAGGTCTCAGGGCCCAAGCAAGCTGCCCTCACCCCTGTTTTGTATTCACCAGATCATCCTTATTGATGAAGCCACAGCTTCCATTGATATGGAAACTGATACTTTGATCCAGCACACAATCCGTGAAGCCTTCCAGGGCTGCACAGTGCTGGTCATTGCACACCGCATCACCACTGTACTCAACTGTGACCGCATCCTGGTCATGAGCAATGGGAAGGTGAGAGCTGTGTCCCTGGGGCCAGTGGGAGTATGTTCGCTCAGGCCAGCATCCCAGGAGGCCTTTGGATCCTTCAAGACTAAGCTCAGTGGTGTCCCTTCCCTCCCCTCCCCTCCTTTCTCCGTCTCCCAGGTTGTAGAGTTTGACAGGCCCGAGGTCCTGCAGCAGAAGCCTGAGTCTGTGTTTGCTGCCCTACTGGCAACAGCCAATTCTTCACTGAGTTAAGGAGAACTGGGGACTGCGTGGGACCTGATGGCAGAACCAAGTGTAGCTGTGAGACCTGCATCTATGACCTTCTTGTGTAGAGATGGATACTTCTCCTGAAAGCAGGGCTGAAATGTGCTCAGGGGTACTGGCAGTGGGATAGAAAAGAAGATTGGGGGAGCAAAACCTGGAATAGGCCACTCTGTGGCTCCCCAGATCTGGGAACCCCCACACCCTTTGAGACCATGTGGTCAAATCATCATGTGCCTCTTTTTAACTGATATGTTGAGTAATTTCATAATAATGTGAGAGCTTATTATAGTTTTAAAAGTATTGCAAATGCTGTATTGATTTTGTAAAAAAATAAAAGTAAGAAAAATTCACATTCTCTGTTCTTCTTTCTTTTTAGCTAGTACTCGTTCAGCTACAGGGAGGAGAGAGTCCCTTATACTGACTTCTGGAAAAGGGACTTCATTGGATAATGGAATGGAAAGGTCCAGAAAAAGTTCTAGGTTGGGTGCCAGTATCTAAAAGCTGTCTGTCTTGTGAACTCTGTTTCTTCTCTCAGCTCTACTTTCCTTTTTATGGCTTCACTCTTTGGTCTCCTCTCTCCTCAAGTGCCAGCAAAAGTTCCATGGCTAAATTTCACTGGGTCAGCTTGGGTCATGTGCTCATCCCTGAACCAGTCATATGCTAGGCTGTTGGAATACAGTGACCAGCTGGGCCCAAGTCCCATGCTCACACCTGGACCTGGGGATGGGGTCAGCTATCCTGAATCACATGGGCTGAGAATGGAGGGGGTTATTTCTCTAAAATAAAATTGGGATGGTCTTACTACATGAAGGAGAAATGGATATGGACACTGGGCAGTCCCAAAATAGTAGCTGTCCACCATGTTTATTTACTGATTAAAGCATAAATGGATGGAATAAAGAGTTAATTTATAACATGTGCCAACTGGAAATAAGATCACTGATCTGCCTACTCCCCCAAGTAGTTATAGATATATACATAGAAAAAGGTAATTATTTTCAATTTACCACCAGAAAGAGCTCATTGTTGGGGGCAAAATATGTTTCAAAGTATTTTCTTTTTGTTTTCAGATTACAGTGTCTGGTCTTGCCATAAGAAAAATCAATTCGGTAAACAAATATTCCTGCTCTGTTTCTTGCACTGGGGTAGGTGCTGGGAGTGTAATGATGTTCCTTTCCTCATGGAATTTGGGATCTTATGAGAATGAGTGAACAGTAAACAAGTAAACAGATGGTTCCAGAACTGAGTGGCAGGAGGCGAGGACAGGGTGCAGGAGATGAGGAGAGTTCGAGCAGGCTTCCAGGTAGAAGCAAGGTTGTGGTTTACTGACCTGAAACCTGAACAAACATTTGCTAGTGCAAGAAAGAATGTTCCAGGCAGACAGAACAGCAAACAAATCCCCTTGGGAAAGAACTATGACAAGCTGATGTAATCCTTGGACCAAACAGAGGAAGAAGCCCAAGTTCCAGAATTAGACATGTACATCACCTTCTGTTCCCTTCCTGAGGTTCTTAGGTAACCCCTGCTTCTCTTCCCAAGGACTTTCCCTAGGTGAGTGTCTTTTCTCTCTTAAAATCCCTTTGTCCAGTTTATCCCTTTCCCCTGGGCCCTTGCCTTTTTCTTCTGGCCCTGAAGAGTGCCTGGGATCCCCTTCTGCTCCCATTCTGCCCCAACTCTGGGGTAACAGAGATGCTTATCTGCAAGTTGAAAGTGACTCTATTTGCCCTGCCCCCTCCCAGAGCTGCTGTGGAACAACTGCATTCATCACCTGCGAGAAGGAGCTTCACAAACTGTATGCCCCTTAGCCATACTTGACCCAAGCATCCTTCCCCAGGCCAGCTGTAGCGGCCATATTTTCCCTGAGTTGGCCAGCAGATGGCAGGCTCTTCCCAAAAATGAGGGGAGAGCCTGCTGGTTTCTGATCTAAAGCCACTGAGAATCCACCAGGGGAAGTGTGGACCCCTGAGGTAGAGCACAGAAGACAGAGCCCTTCTCCACCTTCCCTTGAAGCAGCTTCTCCTTCTGGAATGATTAGAATTACCCAAGGAATCCTTAAAACACTGATGTCCACTCCTTGAAGTTCTGATTCATTGGTTTAATGTGGAGACTGAGCCTTGGGATTTTTAAAGTTTTAGGTGAATCTAATGTGAAGCAAAACTTGAGTACCATTGGCTCCAAACACCAATAAAACAGAACTTTTTGAAAAATTGTAAGTATACTTTAACAATATTGGTAATATTTTTTTAAGCTGACTGGTTAAGTATATGATTTTGTTTCCTTTAAATAATTCTTAAATATGTATTTTTGGTCATCTGAACAATTTTGTAGTAAAATTTTAGAAATTAATATTTGATATTTCAAAAATAATGCAAAAATCATTGTAATGAGTAGATGTAGAACTTGGTTCTACTTCCTTACACTTATGTAATGGTTTGCTGTTATGTGTATTCTCGATTACATCCTGGTGGGGAGGAGATCAGAGTATTTTTGGTGCCCAGGTTTTTTATTTTTTAATTATAGTCCTTAATTTAATTAATTAATTAAATAGTCAATTGATTTGTTGTTTTAATTTTTTTAATTCCAGTTAGTGACCATACAGTGTAATATTAGTTTCAGGTATACAATAAAATGATTCAACTTCCATCCATCGCCCAGTGCTCATTGGGACAAGTGCCCTCCTTCATCCCCATAACTTACTTCCCCCACCCCCCAACCACCTCCCCTCTGGTCACCATCAGTTTGTTCTCTAGAGTTAAGAGGTGCCCAGGGGTTTTAAAGGACCTAATTTATCCTCAGGCCTAGGCTTCTCCTAGCTACCCTTCCTCCTGATCCAATGCAGTGAACAGCTTCCCGTAAGCTATGTGATGTGGTCCACAGTGATGAGAGGTGGATGGACAGATGAAAAGAAGCAATGGTACCACTGGCCCTGGCCCTGCCCTTCATTGTTCCCAGCTCCGGACCCTCCATTTTAAGAGAAACGCTGCTAAATGGAGGCTGTTCATAGGAAAGCCACCAGGGAACCAGGATCACTCTTCACTTTCCTGAAGGGCTTCCTCTAGAAGTCACTCCAAAGGTCAGCCCCAGGCCCTGAAGGCACAGATGTTCAGGTCATTGGAAAAGTCCCACTAGGGAGTAGCTGGTTTGGGACAGGGAATTCTCAGTGGCTGGAAGCTTTCTCTGACAGCTCTCCTGGGTATGGGGTGAGGGGACATAGATGATACCCCACAGGCTCAGAGCATTCCTCCAAGGCTGAGTGCTGGCAGGGATTCTGTATGTGTGGGAAATTAGATTGGATAACTTTATGGGGTATATGATGCTGGGATGTAATTATAAACATAAAATTGCCTGATGGCAGGGGCTCTCAAACTTGAATGAGCACCAGCATCGCTTGGAGGACTAAAACACAGCTTGCTGGGTCCCACCCCCAAACTTTCTGATTTAGTGGGTCTGGGGCTTAAGAATTTGCCTTTTTAACAATTTCCAGATGTTGCTGATGCTGCTGATCAGGGACCACACTCTGAGAACTCAGAGGTTAGCCAAGATTATTCTGTCCTATGTGATCTGGACAGGAGGGTTTTATTTTATTTTATTTTTTAAGATTTTATTTATTTATTTGTCAGAGAAAGAGAGAGAGAGCACAAGCAGGGGGAGCGGCAGGCAGAGGGAGAAAGAGACTCCCCTCTGAGCAGGGAGCCCGAGGCAGGCCTCAATCCCAGGACCCTGGGATCATGACCTGAGCCGAAGGCAGACGCTTAACCGCCTGAGCCACCCAGGCATCCCAAGGGGGAAAGATTTTTTTTTTAAAGTCAAAGAGAAAGTTATTTATTATTTAATAGCATTAGTTAAAACATTGGTGTATATATGGGTAAGCATATTTAAGGAATCTAAGAAAGGAGATCAACAGGATGATTAGAAAGGGGAAGAAAATTAATAAAAAAATAAGGATAGACAAAATCTGTATGTGCAGAATTGGACTGCATATAGAAAAAAATGATTAGAAATTATCCAAAGAGTTTTTTAAAATTTTATTATATTATGTTAATCACCATACATTACATCAATAGTTTTTGATGTAGTGTTCCATGATTCATTGTTTGCGTATAATACCCAGTGCTCCATTCAATATGTGCCCTCTTTAATACCCATCACCAGGCTAACCCATCCCCCCACCCCCCTCCCCTCTAGAACCTAGTTTGTTTCTCAGAGTCCATCGTCTCTCATGGTTCGTCTCACCCTCTGAATCCCGCCCTTCATTTTTCCCTTCCTGCTATCTTCTTCTTCTTTTTTTTTTTTTAACATATAATGTATTATTTGTTTTAGAGGTTCAGGTCTGTGATTCAACAGTCTTACACAATTCACAGCGCTCACCATAGGGCATACCCTCCCCAATGTCTATCACCCAGCCATCCCATTCCTCCCACGCCACCCCCAACCCAGCAACCCTCAGTTTGTTTCCTGAGATTAAGAATTCCTCCTATCAGTGAGATCATATGATACATGTCTTTCTCTGATTGACTTATTTCGCTCAGCATAATACCCTCCAGTTCCATCCACATCGTTGCAAATGGCAAGATCTCATTCCTTTTGATGGCTGCATAATATTCCATTGTGTATATATATATATATATATATATATATATATATATATATACCACATCTTCTTTATCCATTCATCTGTCGATGGACATCTTGGCTCTTTCCATAGTTTGGCTATTGTGGACATTGCTGCTATAAACATCAGGGTGCACGTACCTCTTCAGATCCCTACATTTGTATCTTTGGGGTAAATACCCAGTAGTGCAATTGCTGGGTCGTAATGTAGCTCTATTTTCAACTTTTTGAGGAACCTCCATACTGTTTTCCAGGGTGGCTGCACCAGCTTGCATTCCCACCAACAGTGTAGGAGGGTTCCCCTTTCTCCACATCCCCACCAACATCTGTTGTTTCCTGACTTGTTAATTTTAGCCATTCTGACTGCTGTGAGGTGGTATCTCATTGAGGTTTTGATGTGGATTTCCCTGATGCCGAGTGATGTTGAGCACTTTTTCATGTGTCTGTTGGCCATTTGGATGTCTTCTTTGGAAAACTGTCTGTTCATGTCTTCTGCCCATTTCTTGATTGGATTATTTGTTCTTCGGGTGTTGAGTTTGATAAGTTTTTTATAGATTTTGGATACTAGCCCTTTATCTGACATGTCATTTGCAAATATCTTCTCCCATTCTGTGGGTTGTCTTTTGGTTTTGTTGACTGTTTCTTTTGCTGTGCAAAAAGCTTCTTATCTTGATGACGTCCCAATAGTTCATTTTTGCCCTTGCTTCCCTTGCCTTTGGCGATGTTTCTAGGAAGAAGTTGCTGCGGCTGAGGTCGAAGAGGTTGCTGCCTGTGTTCTCCTTTAGGATTTTGATGGACTCCTGTCTCACATTGAGGTCTTTCAACCATTTGGAGTCTATTTTTGTGTGTGGTGTAAGGAAATGGTCCAGTTTCATTCTTCTGCATGTGGCTGTCCAATTTTCCCAACACCATTTGTTGAAGAGACTGTCTTTTTTCCACTGGACATTCTTTCCTGCTTTGTCGAAGATGAGTTGACCATAGAGTTGAGGGTCCATTTCTGGGCTCTCTCTTCTGTTCCATTGATCTATGTGTCTGTTTTTGTGCCAGTACCATACTGTCTTGATGATGACAGCTTTGTAGTAGAGCTGGAAGTCCAGAATTGTGATGCCGCCAGCTTTGCTTTTCTTTTTCAACATTCCTCTGGCTATGCGGGGTCTTTTCTGGTTCCATACAAATTTTAGGATTATTTGTTCCATTTCTTTGAAAAAAGTGGATGGTATTTTGATGGGGATTGCATTGAATGTGTAGATTGCTCTAGGTAGGATTGACATCTTCACAATATTTGTTCTTCCAATCCATGAGCATGGAACGTTTTTCCATTTCTTTGTGGCTTCCTCAATTTCTTTCATGAGTGTTTTATAGTTTTCTGAGTACAGATCCTTTGCCTCTTTGGTTAGATTTATTCCTAGGTATCTTATGGTTTTGGGTGCAGTTGTAAATGGGATTGACTCCTAATTTCTCTTTCTTCTGTCTTGTTGTTGGTGTATAGGAATGCCACTGATGTCTGTGCATTGATTTTATATCCTGCCACTTGACTGAATTCCTGTATGAGTTCTAGCAGTTTTGGGGTGGAGATTTTTGGATTTTCCACATAAAGTATCATATCATCTGCAAAGAGTGAGAGTTTGACTTCTTCTTTGCCAATTTGGATGCCTTTTATTTCTTTTTGTTGTCTGATTGCTGTGGCTAGGACTTCTAATACTATGTTGAATAGCAGTGGTGATAGTGGACATCCATGCTGTGTTCCTGACCTTAGGGGGAAAGCTGTCAGTTTTTCCCCATTGAGAATGATATTCGCTGTAGGTTTTTCATAGATGGCTTTTATGATATTGAGTTATGTACCGTCTATCCCTATACTCTGAAGATTTTTGATCAAGAGAGGATGCTGTACTTTGTCAAATGCTTTTTCTGCATCTATTGAGAGGATCATATGGTTCTTGTTCTTTCTTTTATTAATGTATTATATCACATTGATTGATTTGTGGATGTTGAACCAACCTTGCAGCCCAGGGATAAATCCCACTTTGTCATGGTGAATAATCCTTTTAACGTACTGTTGGATCCTATTGACTAGTATTTTGGTGAGCATTTTTGCATCCATGGTCATCAGGGATATTGGTCTGTAATTCTCCTTTTTGATAGGATCTTTATCTGGTTTTGTGATCAAGGTAATGGTGGCCTCATAAAACGAGTTTGGAAGTTTTCCTTCCATTTCTATTTTTTGGAAGAGTTTCAGAAGAATAGGTATTAATTCATCTTTAAATGTTTGGTAGAATTCCCCTAGGAAGCCATTTGGCCCTGGACTCTTGTTTGTTGGGAGATTTTTGATGACTGCTTCAATTTCCTTAGTGGTTATAGGTCTGTTCAGGTTTTCTATTTCTTCCTGGTTCAGTTTTGATAGTTGATACATCTCTAGGAATGGATCCATTTCTTCCAGATTATCTAATTTGCTGGCATATAGTTGCTCATAATATGTTCTTATAATTGTTTGGGGGGAAGGTTTTTAAACTCTCATTTTAATGTGTTCCTCAAAGTTTATGTATTTTCAGGACACTTTTATTTTTCTGACCTCTTTTGTTTCAGACCCCATGAGCATTTCAGTAGGCAATGCAGACTCTCCTTTTCTCCATCACGTTGACCTGGGAGAACCCAGCACTTTCCTTTATTTCCTTTGTACTTGTAGATGACTTCAATGAAGTTTTGGACCAAAAGAGGGGTTTCTATCCTGGTAATTCAACAACCCCAATTGGATATCAGGCACCATCTTCTTAAGGAGTCTCTCCATGTCTACTCCCTCAGACTCCAGTGTTCTCCATGCCAACATTCTCTGGGTTCTCTCTGCCCCCACCTCCCAGTTCCTGAACCTGTGATATGCAGAGCAGTTCAGTTGTTGATTTTTGATGCCTTTTCCTGCCAGACAAGTCACAAGGGTCTCATAGTCTATGCCAGGAAACCTAACAAAGCACTTCTGTAAAGAAAACTAGTTTCCGCCCTATGATATACTATGGTGCCTGCTGATAAGATAGTAAAATTTCACCCCATTATCCTAAATGTCCCCTATTCTATTTCCCCCTGACTCATTTAAATAACTCTCTGGAATTCAACTGTGTCAGAGTCAGAAGCAACTTCAGAGATTTTAGTCTGGATGTTCCCTAGCCTGTGGTCCATGGACTCTTGAGCTAGATTCAGAGGACCCATGAATTTGGATGGGGAAAAATTATGTCTTTATTTTTACTCACTGAAATTTAGCATTTCCATGATTATGAATGAGGTAACAAACTATAATAGTATTATTATTACCTGTGACTTTATCACCAACAGAATCATAGATATTCTCAAATCTCATTTCATTTGTTTCAGGTATCTCAAAATATCCTGTGCATCACTGCTTTGAATTATAGTAGTTATTAAACCTACTGCTAGATCATTTTTTAACACATCAGCATAAAAACATTATAATATCCAAATTTGGCTTTTTAACCATGTTTCATTATGATTGGTTTTCTTCGCAATCCTATGTCCTTTATTTTATACAATAGAAGCACTATTCTAAGAACGCACTAGAATGCCAAAGAGATCTATGGCACAAAAAAGGTTAAAAACCCTGATTTAATTCAGTTCTTGATTTTATAGAGGGAAACTGAGTCCCAGACGGCGAAGGTGCCCTGCCTACACCACTGGCTTTTAATAGCCTGCTTGAAATTCGAATCTGAATCAGGGAGGAAAGGCATTAAGAAGGAGGGACAGGCAGACAGCAAGGGCTGGAGATAAAGGCCTTACCCCAGTAGCGTGGTCAGGCACGGCCTGCTCAGGGTAAGGGGTCGATGGGCTGGCCCCGTTGCAGAGGTTCTAGTTCTGATGCCTGGCCTACCCTTACCCAGTTCTGGCCACCATTGCTTCAAGTGTGAGCAGTATTAAGGCAAAACCATTTCTCATTACAGCAAAGAGAAGTACAATTTTCTGATTTAATAATAATAGTTCTTGCCAAATCCTTGGCTCCCAAGTGCTTCGTCATATGAGCTGCATTCTAGCAACAATTGTACTCATCCAGAAGCTTCTGTTAGAATATGAGGGCCTCAGTCCCACTCAGCACTCCTTGAAATGCTCCCCACCTCTTCTCTCCACACCCATCGATATACCTCACAATTCTGGGGTTGTGTCTGGTTCATGACTTAGAGCTTACGGAACACTTCCACGGACATCATTTCCCTCTTATGCATGCCATAAGATTGTGTACCGTCCGTTGTTAGAGATAGCTGAGAGTTTTCACTCTGAGCTCCTTAAGTGAGAGGAAGGAACAAAGATGTATTACAAGATTTTCACAACTTGGGGGAACCTGGGTGTCTCAGTTGGTTAAATGTTAAGCATCTGTCTTTGGCTCAGGTCATGATCCCAGGGTCCTGGGATTGAGCCCCTCATCCATCGGGCTCCTTGCTCAGTGGGGAGCTTGCTTCTCCCTCTCCCTCTGCTGCTCCCCCTGCTGTGCTCTCCCCACCCCCCCCGCCCCATCAAATAAATAAATAAATTCTTTTAAAAAAAAGATCTTCACAACTTAGCCATTTAGAGGAAAAAAAAAAAAAAAGGTTGTTCACAATAAGCCAAGTTTTCCCGGTCCTGAGAAGGGAGGGCCACCTTTCCTGTGTGGGGAGCTTTTGTGTTCACGGGCTCAACTCTGAGCCAAGGGACTTATCTTAAGGTCTGAGTGGTGAAGCTGAGTCCAGAACCCAGGCTTTCTGCCCAAGAACATGTTTTGTCCTTTATTAGAGAGCTTGTACCCTAATTGTTGCAGGTATGTGTTTCTGCGTCACTAACCTATGTTTGTTTTAAAAGCCAATTCAAATTCCAAACTACTTTCCAAATTCATTTGACATCAACTTTGTTTGCTCTTCTTTCTGCAACTCCTTCCTTAGTTCATAAGGCAAACAAAAACCCAAGCCCCTTCCTTTAGCAGATTCTTTGTGTACTTCCACTGGACAGATTCCAACAGTGACCCAGAAGGTCGGATGCTTATTTCTCCCGAGATCCTGCTAATTAAAAAAAAAAATTATTATTTGCACTAATAACTACCACGTATTGAGTGTTTACAATGTTTTAGGCATGGTGTTAAGCACTTCCCTTACATTATATAATCCTCAATTAACTTCCAATGCTTTGAAGTTAGTGTTCTCATTTTGTAGTTGGGGAAATTGAAATTTAGAGGTTTGAGCTCAGATCTGATTCCAGAGTTTCTATTCTTAACCACTATATGCTACTGACTCTGCAATGCCACACACTGATTTCTGTGTATATACAGAAATATGCACACACACACACATATATTTTTAGAGTTATTTACAGGGGCGCCTGGGTGGCTCAGTCAGTTAAGTGTCTGCCTTCGGTTCAGGTCATGATTTTAGGGTCCTGGGATCCAGCCCTTTGGAGGGTTCCACACTCAGTGGGGAGTCTGCTTCTCCCTCTCCCTTTGCCCCTTCCCCTGGTCTCTCTCAAATAAATAAATAAAATCTTTTAAAAAAAGTTATTTACAAAAATGTTTTTGAGATTGATTGAGCTCGTGTCTTTTATGGTTTATTGAAGATATGGTTATTAAAGGAGGGATAGAGAGAATTGAGACAGACTCACTTTGGAATAAAGGCCTCACTGAGCTGCAGAGCTGGGGAAATGATCAAGAGGAGTGCTCTTGAAACCTTCCACCCAGCACCACCAATGGTGTTCGGGGGCGCAGACTCCCGATACATGCATATATATTTATTCACAAATGATGTATAGCACATGCATGTATATCACTGTCCCATTATATTCATACAGAAAAATATCATTTTTGTAAGGATGAGGAAGAATATAGAAAGGATTTCTTTTTTTAAGATTTTATTTATTTATTTGAGAGAGAGAGCACAGAGAAGCAGACTTCCTGCTGAGCAGAGAGCCTGATGTGGGGTTTGATCCCAGGACCCCGAGATCATGACCTGAGCCAAAGGCAGACACTCAACTGACCTAGCCACCCAGGCATCCCTAGAAAGGATTTCTAATATTTTCTTCCTGTACTCCAATGGGTTCTCTTGCCCCCCTCAGCCCCGGAGTGGGGGTGTCTACCCCCTCCTCAGATCTCAGTGTCCTGGCCTCTCGTAGGTGTCCACACTGTCTGGGACAGGAGCTTCTCTGTTCGTTTCTTCAGGCCCCCCCTTTGGCAGAGACTGCACAATCCCCCTCCATCATTTCACTCCAGAATCAGTGACCTGGCAGTCCAAACAATCATTTTTATGTAGTACCAAAATACCACATGTCTCAGTAGAGATCCATCTCTGCCAGACCTTCGATGAACTTGGGGGGAAAAACTGCTCATCAATTTGCTATAAACTTGACAGCATTCAAATCTGTTTGGAAATTGCAAAAGCAAGTCTGGGCTGTGTTTCGGAGACCTCCCAGGGTGGTTGTGAAGATCAAGTGTTAAAAGGGAGAAGAACTTCATGATAGACAAAGGGCTCTACAAATGCCAAGTGATATTATTAGCAGTGATTTGCATTTATGGAGGAAGGAATGGAGGCAAACAAAAGGGGACACAGCCCTGCCTAAGGACAGCTTCTGCAGGCCAGCCTGCAACTGAGGCCAGGGAGCCTTCTTCCTTGTATCTTTTTCTACCAGCAACCGGCAATCGAGTACAGACCCTCCCCACTTCCCACCTCCTTTTTGGGCAGGAATAGAAGTACCCTGTTGGGTGGCGGCAGCCTCCCCTGGGAACTGCATCCCCAGAAACAGCCAGCAGGGGACAGGGATTGACCAGGATAAAAGTAGGAAGAGGCTTTGGGCAAGCTTGAAATACTCCAGTAAAATGTGACATAAAATCCATGGGAGTCAGGTGGCGGGGAGAAGGTCTTCTAAGGTGTCCAAATAATTCTTAAAAATGAATCCAGATTTGTCATTTCTGAATTTAGAGATTTGCCTGCTCCCAACCATTCCCTGGCCACTCTGGAATTCTTCAGCCAACTCTGAGCAAGGCCCCATGGCCAGGCACTTGAAGGATCTCAAGACATTGGAAAAGTCCTGCCCTCCGGAGTTTGCAAAGGTAAATGGGAAACTTTTATACGTAAGAATTAGCTGTCAGTGCCAGGCCCTGCCTCACCTTTCATTTAATTCAAGAAAAAAAAGAGCTCAGATTACCTTTTATTTTTGGATAAATGAATGAGCTTTTCTCTGTTTTGAAGATTGGAGACCCCCCAGCCCCAACACACACACCTCATCCCCTGACCTCAGAGTTGCTTTACTTTGCAGGAGCATGGAGAGGGAGGTCCCTGACTGGGAGTCAGGAGACTTGGCTAGTGGTCTCAGCCTTGTCCCAAGCCAGTCATGGAGGGCCTCTGATTCCTCATGCTCCTCACCTGTAGAATGGCGGCTGCTGGGGGGCATTTTCTCCTTTACTTATACAAAGCTATGATGTGACAGGCTAGGAAGGGGCGGCTGTTCAAGCATCCTGCGGGAACTGGGGCTGTCAGTGAAGGAGTGGGACGGGGCAGTGCCCTTTAATGTGCCAGAGGGAATGTTGGTCCCCCAGAATTCCCTCCATGGGCGTGGTGGGAGTGACAGTTGAATGGGGCAGTTGGAGAAGAGGGCCCCAGGCAGGTGGGACAGGGAAGCTGAATCTGAGGTCCGTGGATGGAAGAAGACTCAGGCTAACAGGCAGCAGGCAACACCCGCTGAGCCCCATGACTTTGGACCCTTCCTCCTCATCCTTTCCTCCTCAGGACCAGGACGCTAGCATTTCCGGCACAGGTAGAGCTTCTCTCTGTAGCAATCAGCCCCCAATGCCCGTCTGTCTTCCCCAGGACAGGCTGTGGGGGGTGACACCACATCAAACGTGGCTGCCCACATGGGAGTCAGCAGGGACCTGTGGCCTCCCAGAGCAGGAGGGAGGCTTGGGGCACTTCTGTCTTTGGAGCCCACTGGTGTACAAGAAAAAGTAGAAGTGCCAAGCCAGGATATCCAAATCTGTGACATACAAAAGCCTACATTGAATAAACGAAGTCTTTTAACACACACACATGGACACACTGTCTTGTTCACAGTTTAATCACAGGACTTTTAAATTTAAGAGACTAAAAAACAACTTAAATTCACTGTGCACCCCCGCGTGGTTCCCACAGGTCTAAGATGGGAGTTCTCATCTTCCTTCTATCTTGTCAGAATATCTCTGTAACTGAATGGGTGACCTCATTTGGAGACTTCATCAGAGGTCACTGTGTGGGACCCTCTGGGAATGAGAGGCCTTGGGCAAAGCCCCCACCCCCATTCCTGCTCCCCAGGCTTAGCATCCTCTCATCTGTTTGAGATTCCTTCTGCCCTCTCTTCACCTCCTGCCTGTCTCTCCCAACAGCAGCCCCTCCTCCTGGGTCTGGCTACCCACTTGGGTGCTGGGGACAGCCGGACAGAGCTTCTCCTCTGAGCTGGAGGCTGGCCAGGGACTGAAGGAAGAGGCTATGGGAGTTGGGGAGAGGACATAAGACCATTAGATATTGGTAGTTTGGGTGGCTTGAAATTAAGAATGGATTTATCAAGAAATCAACAGCATCTATAATCTCTTATCTGGGAAGGATTTTATCATTAACAGTGTATCTGCATTTGACAGATGCAGGGGAATCCTAAGGAAGGACTTCCATTATGGGCACAAAGGAACACTAAGAATCCAATTCTCAAACAAGAATTGCTACTTGTTAATTTTCTGGGTTAGAGAGGCAGAAATGGAACATAATTGAGCAAAGTAAGTAGATGTGGAAAATATTTCTTGAAACGTCCTCTAGGTATCTTTTGTCCTCCACCTTTGGAGAGCAAGGATAGAGAAAAATGGATCTACTATAAGGAAAACAGCAGTGCAAAGGTGAGGATAAATGCTGAGTCCCCAGAGCCCCAGAGTTGGGGAGCAATAAGGAGTGGTGGAATTGTGGCAAAAAAAGGGTTGCTGTTGCTCAGTATGAGGGGATTGTAGCCACGTGGGCATGCAGAGCTCTTGATATTTTGTCACAAGCCAGAGGTCTTTTCTCTTTTAATATGATATCTTCTAATTCAAATTCAGAAAAATTTAAAATCTGTACAGGCCAAATAAAATGGACCTGTAAATCATATGTGGTCCATAATCCACTGCTCTAAAGAGAGACCTTCCTGCTTCTACCTTGTCAGGTCCATTGAGGTCAGGTTAGGAATGCCCTGCCAGAAAGCAGAGCGATGGATGCACCAGGCACCTTCTTCCATCCCCTGCCAACCCTCAGATGCTATGAGTGGAAAAAAGCTGCCAGGAACAGAGTCATGATAGCTTCAGGGGCCCTGGCCCGGTCCTGTCTTCACTCGTTTCAGCTCCCATCAGGCCCCCCCACCCCCACCCCCTAGCTGCCAGCAAGCAGATTTGCCGCTCCAGGCATCTCCTCACTCCTGGCAGAGGATGGCACGACAGACGGGGGATAGAGACGTTAGCCAAAGCAGACTTCCTGATTTAAAAAGTCTCATTTTCCCCCGGGGCTGCCAAATTTAGCAAGCTGCCATTCCTGCTGCAACACTTCCAAACCATCTTAGGTAATCATAACTCTGCATTCCCTGTGGAGTACTCAAGGAAATTACCTCCCAGCACCAATTTCCTACGCACTCTGATTACCCAAACATGGCCAGGGAGGCCTGGTCTCCTGTTTGGCATTTTGGAATCCAGACCCCTTAAGATGAGCTCATGACAGCTTGCTGCCAGGATTCTTTGCCATTAGGAAAGCGAGAAAAATTACAGAGGTCATAGTAACAGTTCTCCATGGCTGGTGAAGCCCACCCTCTCAGGAAGAGGAAATCCGGATTCTAAGGACTGGGCCCATGTAGTTTGGACAGGAGAGAAATTGCAAATGGGTTGCTGAGGGTGAGCAGAGGAACACAATGATTGTCCTCGCACGTCTGAGGGCACGTAAGGAGGGATAAATGTAGCCCGCATGGCACCTGAGCACAGAGCGACTGCTGCAGAAACATCACGTTCAGTTCCACAGAAAGAAAACAATTCATTCCCTTTAAGGCTATTTCTTTAAAAAAAGGTTTAACTTTTTATTTTGAAATGATTTTAAACTACATAAAAGTAACAACAATAATGCTAAGAAATTTTAACTACCCTTCACTCTGAATTGCAAATTAACATTTTGCCACATTTACTTTAACATTCTCTCTCTATGCATAATTATTATTTTTCTGACACATTTGAGAGTAAATTGCAGACATTTTGCTCCATTATCTCTAAATACTGTAGTATATATTTCCTAAGAATAAGGACATTCTCTCATATAACTGTAATTATCACAATTATTAATTGTCAAATTGTACAATTATCAACATCAGAAAATTTTACTTTGATAAAATACTATTATGTACCCTACAGTCCATACTCAAGTTTCCCCAGTTGTCCCAAAATAACATCCTTAATTTTTTTTTCCTGGTCCGGGATCCAATGTAGGATTGGATATTGCTTTTAGCTGTCAAGTACCTTTAGTTGCTGTTAATCTTTCATAATGCAAACAATTTTAAAAAGCACAGGCCAGTGGTTTTGTGGAATGTTCCTTTGGGTTTGTCTGATATTTTCTCATGACTAGAGTCAGGCTATCCATTTCTTTGCCGAAATATCCATTAGGGCTGTCTTGAGAGGTGACTGGGGTCTGTTACCAAGTCTTGCTGAATCATGGTCTGGTTGGTTAGAAGGAAATTCTCACTCGAGACACTGAGTTTTCCATGGCTAATGTTTTCTTGAATTCTTTTAATTCTTGGATTCTGTGATTCTCTCTCCCCCAAATAATTTCAGTTGGGTCTCAGAACTTGTAGTGAGCTTTTTCTTTATCAGCTACCCTGCGTTCTACCTCTGCTTTGCTCAGACTAAGCTTTTGCGCAGCCCTCAGGGCACTGCAGGCAGGGGAAGTGGCCTAGAGGCTGTGGGATGTCACAGACAGCTGGTCAGGGACCACGGCTTAGCTGTTCATGCCCATGTTGTGACAGCTACAGGGAGGATAAGAATGTGGTAGAAAGACTGCATGCAAGGCTGTGCCCATGTCCAGATTTCCTTCCTCCTATCTCTCTGGCCAGGGCTGGATTGCATTTATTTAACTAGCCAAGGACCCATCCAAGGATGAGAAGCCAAGTTCTTTACTTTTCTCAGTCTGAGCATCCCTGAGCATCCCCCTTCATTGCCTTCCTGCAGCAAATCTGGAAAAGCTGACGGGCTATGGGGCTGTGCATGATGCTTTGGGTAGAGGAAGCTGTGAAAGGCTTTCTGATAAATAGCCAAACACGAAGTCTCATGGGAAGGGTCTTGGGGCTGGGGTGGGGGACTTTTGCCCAGGGTTTGGTCTTGCTCACATGGTGCCCTCAAGAGCTTCACTGTGCAGGTACCACACACCCAGTTTCAGCTGAATGCCTCACCTGGGCTTTCTCTCAAACTCTCCTTCTCACCTCTCCTCTCTTTTGCAGACACCCAGCTCTAGTGTCACTTCCCATAAGTTCTCCTTAACCCCATTCTCCTCCCACACCATACTGCTCTCTCCTTCCTCAGAACTTGGGTAGCACAGGTGGTCTGCATTACTCAGTGACACTGAGCATAGACAGCCTGGTTCCAGGGTTTCCATTCTTAAATATATGGTTAAATGTTACAACGTCATGGGGCAATCCCTGCATAACTTCCAGATCTCATTCCTTTGCCTCCTGGAGGTAACCATCATCTTGAAATTGGTGTATATTTTCTTACTTATTTTAAAAAAAGTCAGCTATTTTTTAAGGATAGTTTTTGGTTACAGAAAAGTTGTGAAAACAATACAGATGGTTATTGCATCTTACTTTACTATTAAAATCTTACATATGGTGTTAAGATTAATGAACACATATTGATACATCATTATTGACTAATATCCATACTTCATTTAGCTTTCCTTAGTTTTTACCTAATGTCCCCCTCCCCCCTTTTTTTTGTTCCAGGATCCCATCCAGGATACAGTCATCATGTTTCCTTAGGCTCTTCTTGGCTGTGACAGTTTCTCAGATTTTCCTTGTTTTTTGATGACCTTGAAAGTTTTAAGTAGTACTGGTCACGTATTTTGTAGAATGTTCCTCAATTAGGATTTGTCTGTTATTTTTCCTATGATTAGACTGGAATTATGGGTTTTGGGGAGGAAGACCACAGAAGTAAAGTGCCCTCCTCATCCCATTATATCAAGGACATGTGCTATCACCATGATTTATCACTGTTGATGTTGACCCTGATCACCTAGTTGAGGTACTATTTGTCAGGTTTCTCCCCCGTCAAGTCATTCCTTTTTTCACTTTTCCACATCATACTGTACTCTTGGGAGCACTGTATTCTAGTTGATAGAGCTCTTTCTCACAGGCCTATATGTTGGCAATTCTGATACTTCTGTGTCTATATACTGGAATTGAATTAAGCAAATGGCTGGTGAATGCTGAGAGCCAGGTTTCTCACTTTTGGAGTGGGAGTTTATAGGTAAGCAAAGGGAGGAGGTTAGAATTATGATAATTACAGTAATGAGTCATAGCTGGAGAATCAGGAGGAATCCATGTTTAGATTAAATATATTCAGATGGTTACATATAAAAATAATTTTAGATATGTCTATATATGCTAGTTAATATACACACATACATTTCCTTGGTCTGTCAGCCAAGGGGGTCCAGAAGAAACAACATCCTAGTAACAACATACCCAGTACCCATATCTTGGTTTCTAATACTATTTTCCAATAAGATGAATCAGGGCTACTTGGAGAAATGGAATTTTACTATAAATATATTTATCAGTGCACACTTGCTTTGCAAGTTTGTGAACTTTACACAAGTGGTTATCACAGTGTATGTGTTTTCTTGCAATGCCTTTTACCCCTTTCAATTTATCATGTGCAATATTCACATGGGTTGATGTGTGGATTTGCATTCATTTTTATTGTTGAATAGTAATATATGGTATTCATATTATACAACACACCCATTTTCCTATTGATGAATATTCAAAATGTTACAAAAAGAGCTGCTACAAATATTTCTATAGAGGGGCCACTGAGATATTTTTACATGAGATTCTGTCTTCTGTGGATTTTTTTAAAGTTTTTTATTTAAATTCAATTTAGTTAACACATAATATATTACTAGTTTCAGGGGTAGAATTTAGTGATTCATCAGTTGCATATAACACCCAGTGCTCATTACATCAAATGCCCTCCTTAATGCCCATCACCCAGTTACCCCATCTCCCCTCCCCTCCAGCAACTCTCAGTTTGTTTCCTAGAGTTAAGAGTCTCTAATAGTTTGCCTCCCTCTCTGTTTTCATCTTATTTCATTTTTCCTTCCCTTCCCCCATGTTCATCTGTTTTGTTTCTTAAATTCCACATACGAGTGAAATCATATGGTATTTGTCTTTCTCTGACTGACTTATTTTGCTTAGCATAATACCCTCTAGTTCCATGGATTGTTTGTTTGTGTTTTTCTAGATTGAAGTTCATTGTTGACATTAGTATGATTGAAAAGAGGCAGCAGAGGTAGGGGAGAATTTGTGAGGACAATGAAAAGGAGCATGCAAGGTTTGTGGTTACCCTGATGGGACTCCTTGAACAGACGGAATTGGTTCTGAGCATTTATATACCTAAGGAGTATAATTGCTGGCTATGTTAGTAAAATAATCTTGAATTGGTTCAGATAATGCCAAATTGCTTTATAAATTAAACAATTTATATTCCTATCAGCAGGGTTTAAGAGCTGCTGTGATCCATACATATACCAAGGCTTACAATTTTCAGACTTAAATATTACCTATCTGAAGAATGATAAATAGTTCTTACTATGATTGTGGCTTTAATGTGCACTTCCCTGATACTCAGAGATGGAGCATTTTTATGTCCGTTTATTTGGCTTATCTGTGAATTGCCTGTTTATATCTTTTGCCCACTTCTCTAATTGATTGTCCTTTTTTATTGATATATAGAGCATTCTTTGTAACTTTTGCATACTAATTCTTTGTAATTAAGTGAATCACATTTACACCAACATGTTGCTTTACTTTTTAATCTTTTAAAAAAAATTTTTATTGTTATGTTAATCACCATACATTACATCATTAGTTTTAGATGTAGTGTTCCATTGATTCATTGTTTGTGCATAACACCCAGTGCTCCATGCAGAACATGCCCTCTTTAATACCCATCACCAGGCTAACCCATCTTCCCACACCCCTCCCCTCTAGAGCCCTCAGTTTGTTTTTCAGAGTCCATCGTCTCTCACGGTTCGTCTCCCCCTCTGATTCCCCCCCTCATTCTTCCCCTCCTGCTATCTTCTTCTTCTTTTTTTTTTCTTAACATATATTGCATTATTTGTTTCAGAGGTACAGATCTGAGATTCAACAGTCTTGCACAATTCACAGCGCTTGCCAGAGCACATACCCTCCACAGTGTCTATCACCCAGTCACCCCATCCCTCCCACCCCACCCCCTACTCCAGCAACCCTCAGTTTGTTTCCTGAGATTAAGAATTCCTCATATCAGTGAGGTCATATGATACATGTCTTTCTGTTTTTGACTTATTTCGCTCAGCATAATACCCTCCAGTTCCATCCACATCGTTGCAAATGGCAAGATCTCATTCCTTTTGATGGCTGCATAATATTCCATTGTATATATATACCACCTCTTCTTTATCCATTCATCTGTTGATGGACATCTTGGCTCTTTCCACAGTTTGGCTATTGTGGACATTGCTGCTATAAACATCAGGGTGCACATACCCCTTCAGATCCCTACATTTGTATCTTTGGGATAAATACCGAGTAGTGCAATTGCTGGATCGTATGGTAGCTCTATTTTCAACTTTTTGAGGAACCTCCATACTGTTTTCCAGAGTGGCTGCACCAGCTTTCATTCCCACCAACAGTGTAGGAAGGTTCCTCTTTCTCCGCATCCCCGCCAACATCTGTCATTTCCTGACTTGTTAATTTTAGCCATTCTGACTGCTGTGAGGTGGTATCTCATTGAGGTTTTGATTTGGATTTCCCTGATGCCGAGCGATGTTGAGCACTTTTTCATGTGTCTGTTGGCCATTTGGATGTCTTCTTTGGAAAACTGTCTGTTCATGCCTTCTGCCCATTTCTTGATTGGATTATTTGTTCTTTGGGTGTTGAGTTTGATAAGTTCTTTATAGATTTTGGATACTAGACCTTTATCTGATCTGTCATTTGCAAATACCTTCTCCCATTCTGTCGGTTGTCTTTTGGTTTTGATGACTATTTCCTTTGCTGTGCAAAAGCTTTTTATCTTGATGAAGTCCCAACGGTTCATTTTTGCCCTTCCTTCCCTTGCCTTTGGCGATGTTTCTAGGAAGAAGTTGCTGCGGCTGAGGTCGAAGAGGTTGCTGCCTGTGTTCTCCTTTAGGATTTTGATGGACTCCTGTCTCACATTGAGGTCTTTCAACCATTTGGAGTCTATTTTTGTGTGTGGTGTAAGGAAATGGTCCAGTTTCATTCTTCTGCATGTGGCTGTCCAATTTTCCCAACACCATTTGTTGAAGAGACTGTCTTTTTTCCATTGGACATTCTTTCCTGCTTTGTCAAAGATTAGTTGACCATAGAGTTGAGGGTCCATTTCTGGGCTCTCTATTCTGTTCCATTGATCTATGTGTCTGTGTTTGTGCCAGTACCATACTGTCTTGATGATGACAGCTTTGTAATAGAGCTTGAAGTCCGGAATTGTGATGCCGCCAGCTTTGCTTTTCTTTTTCAACATTCCTCTGGCTATTCAGGGTCTTCTCTGGTTCCATACAAATTTTAGGATTATTTGTTCCATTTCTCTGAAAAAAGTGGATGGTATTTTGATGGGGATTGCATTGAATGTGTAGATTGCTCTAGGTAGCATTGACATCTTCACAATATTTGTTCTTCCAATCCATGAGCATGGAACGTTTTTCCATTTCTTTGTGGCTTCCTCAATTTCTTTCATGAGTGTTTTATAGTTTTCTGAGTACAGATCCTTTGCCTCTTTGGTTAGATTTATTCCTAGGTATCTTATGGTTTTGGGTGCAATTGTAAATGGGATCGACTCCTTAATTTCTCTTTCTTCTGTCTTGTTGTTGGTGTATAGGAATGCCACTGATTTCTGTGCATTGATTTTACTTCCTGCTACTTTACTGAATTCCTGTATGAGTTCTAGCAGTTTTGGGGTGGAGTCTTTTGGGTTTTCCACATAAAGTATCATATCATCTGCAAAGAGTGAGAGTTTGACTTCTTCTTTGCCAATTTGGATGCCTTTTCTTTCTTTTTGTTGTCTGATTGCTGTGGCTAGGACTTCTAATACTATGTTGAATAGCAGTGGTGATAGTGGACATCCCTGCTGTGTTCCTGACCTTAGGGGGAAAGCTCTCAGTTTTTCTCATTGAGAATGATATTCGCTGTAGGTTTTTCATAGATGGCTTTTATGATATTGAGGTATGTTCCCCCTATCCCTATAGTCTGAAGAGTTTTGATCAAGAAAAGATGCTGTACGTTGTCAAATGCTTTTTCTGCATCTATTGAGAGGATCATATGGTTCTTGTTCTTTCTTTTGTTAATGTATTGTATCACATTGATTGATTTGCGGGTGTTGAACCAACCGTGCAGCCCAGGGATAAATCCCACTTGGTCGTGGTGAATAATCCTTTTAATGTACTGTTGGATCCTATTGGCTAGTATTTTGGTGAGAATTTTTGCATCCATGTTCATCAGGGATATTGGTCTGTAATTCTCCTTTTTGATGGGATCTTTGTCTGGTTTGGGGATCAAGGTAATGCTGGCCTCATAAAATGAGTTTGGAAGTTTTCCTTCCATTTCTATTTTTTGGAACAGTTTCAGAAGAATAGGTATTAATTCTTCTTGAAATGTTTGTAGAATTCCCCTGGGAAGCCATCTGGCCCTGGGCTTTTGTTTGTTGGGAGATTTTTTTTTTTTTTTTAAACGTTTCTTGTTTTGTTTTGTTTTTTTTTTAAAGATTTTATTTATTTATTTGAGACAGAGAATGAGAGACAGAGAGCATGAGAGGGAGGAGGGTCAGAGGGAGAAGCAGACTCCCTGCTGAGCAGGGAGCCTGATGCGGGACTCGATCCCGGGACTCCAGGATCATGACCTGAGCCTAAGGCAGTCGCTTAACCAACTGAGCCACCCAGGCGCCCTGTTGGGAGATTTTTGATGACTGCTTCAATTTCCTCAGTGGTTATAGGTCTGTTCAGGTTTTCTATTTCTTCCTGGTTCAGTTTTGGTAGTTGATACATCTCTAGGAATGCATCCATTTCTTCCAGATTATCTAATTTGCTTGCATATAGTTGCTCATAATATGTTCTTATAATTGTTTGTATTTCTTTGGTGTTGGTTGTGATCTCTCCTCTTTCATTCATGATTTTGTTGATTTGGGTCATTTCTCTTTTCTTTTTGATAAGTCTGGCCAGGGGTTTATCAATCTTGTTAATTCTTTCAAAGAACCAGCTCCTAGTTTCGTTGATCTGTTCTATTGTTCTTTTGGTTTCTATTTCATTGATTTCTGCTCTGATCTTTATTATTTTTCTTCTCCTGCTGGGTTAAGGGTTTATTTGCTGTTCTTTCTCCAGCTCCTTTAGGTGTAGGGTTAGGTTGTGTACTTGAGACCTTTCTTGTTTCTTGAGAAAGGCTTGTATTTCTATATACTTGCCTCTTAGGACTGCCTTTGCTCATCCCAAAGATTTTTAACAGTTCTGTTTTCATTTTCATTGGTTTCCATGAATTTTTTAAATTCTTCTTTAATTTCCTGGTTGACCCATTCATTCTTTAGTAGGATGCTCTTTAGCCTCCATGTGTTTGAGTTCTTTCCGACTTTCCTCTTGTGATTGAGTTCTAGTTTCAAAGCATTGTGGTCTGAAAATAGGCAGGGAATGATCCCAATCTTTTGGTACCGGTGGTGACCTGATTTATAACCTAGGATGTGATCTATTCTGGAGAATGTTCCATGGGCACTAGAGAAGAATGTGCATTCCGTTGCTTTTGGATGGAATGTTCTGAATATGTCTGTGAAGTCCATTTGGTCCAGTGTGTCATTTAAAGTCTTTATTTCCTTGTTGATCTTTTGCTTAGATGATCTGTCCATTTCAGTGAGGGGGGTGTTAAAGTCCCCCACTATTATTGTATTGTTGTCAATGTGTTTCTTGGCTTTTGTTATTAATTGCCTTATATAATTGGCTGCTCCCATGTTAGGGCATAGATATTTACAATTGTTAGATCTTCTTGTTGGATAGACCCTTTAAGTAGGATATAGTGTCCTTCCTCATCTCTTATTACAGTCTTTGGTTTAAAATCTAATTTGTCTGATATAAGGATTGCCACCCCAGCTTTCTTTTGGTGTCCATTAGCATGGTAAATCGTTTTCCACCCCCTCACTTTCAATCTGGGGGTGTCTTTGGGTCTAAAATGAGTCTCTTGCAGACAGCATATTGATGGGTCCTGTTTTTTAACCCAATCTGATAGCCTGTGTCTTTTGATTGGGGCATTTAGCCCATTTACATTCAGGGTAACTATGGAAAGATAGGAATTTAGTGCCATTGTATTGCCTGTAAGGTAACTCTTACTGTATATTGTCTGTGTTCCTTTCTGGTCTATGTTGCTTTTAGGCTCTCTCTTTGCTTAGAGGACCCCTTTCAAGATTTCTTGTAGGGCTGGTTTTGTGTTTGCAAATTCCTTTAGCTTTTGTTTGTCCTGGAAGCTTTTTATCTCTCCTTCATTTTCAATGACAGCCTAGCTGGATATAGTATTCTTGGCTGCATATTTTTCTCATTTAGTGCTGAATATATTCTACCCGTCCTTTCTGGCCTGCCAGGTCTCTGTGGATAGGTCTGTTGCCAATCTAATGTTTCTACCATTTTAGGTTACAGACCTCTTGTCCCGGGCTGCTTTCAGGATTTTATCTTTGTCTCTGAGACTCATAAGTTTTACTATTAGATGTCGGGGTGTTGACCTATTTTTATTGATTTTGAGAGGGGTCTCTGTGCTTCCTGGATTTTGATATCTGTTTCCTTCCCCTAATTAGGGAAGCTCTCTGCTATAATTTGCTCCAATATACCTTCTGCCCCTCTCTCTCTTTCTTCTTCTTCTGGGATCCCAGTTATTCTAATGTTGTTTCCTCTTATGGTATCGCTTATCTCTCGAATTCTGCCCTCATGATCCAGTAGTTGTTTATCTCTCTTTTTCTCAGCTTCTTTATTTTCCAGCATTTGGTCTTCTATATCACTGATTCCCTCTTCTGCCTCATTTATACTAGCAGTTAGTGCCCCCATATTTGATTGCACCTCATTAATAGCCTTTTTGATTTCGACTTGGTTAAATTTTAGTTCTTTTATTTCTCCAGAAAGGGTTTATCTAATAACTTCCATGCTTTTTTCAAGCCCAGCTAGTATCTTTAAAGTGATGATTCTGAACTCTAGATCCGACATCGTACTAATGTCTGTATTGAGTAGGTCCCTGGCAGTTGGTACTACCTCTTGTTCTTTTTGTTGAGGTGATTTTTTCCATCTTGTCATTTTGTCCAGAGGAGAATAGATTAATGAGAGAACAAAATGCTAACAGGGTAACAACGTCCCCAGAAAATATACTCTAAACAAATCAGAAAAGACCTGAAACCAGGGGAAAAGAAAGGGAAAGACAGAAAAAAGAAAAAGAAAAAGATAAAGATAAAAACAAACAAAAACAGAACAAAACAAAAAAAAAACAGAATATGATCAAATATGATCAGGCTGGTACATAGATCAGTGCTACACACTAGATTTTGGGTGTATTTTGGTCTGTTAGAAGAAAGTGCCTCTCAAAATTTTAAAGAAAGAAAAACTTATATATGTACAAAAATAAGGGTTGATATGACGAAGGGATAGAATATGACTGTACAGATGAAAATTATAAAAAATTTTATAAAAGGAATTGATAAGTTGTTTGAAAAAAGAAAGAAGAGGATTTAAAAAAAAAAAAAGGGAGAGAATGTGATCAGGCAGGAGAGTAGAAAAAAACCATACACTAGAGATTTAGGGTATATTTTGATCTGTTAGAAGAAACTATCTCAAAATTTTAAAGAGAGAACAACATATATATATGCCAAAAATATGGCTAACTACTATGAAGGGATAGAATATGACTCTAAAAATGAAAAATAAAAATGTTTTTTAAAATAGGGATTGATAAAATGTTGGTTGAAAAAAGGAAAAAGAAAAATTCAAAAAAAGAAATTAACTTTGAAAGACTAAAGAATCATGGTAAAAAAGCCATGGATTCTATGTGCATTATTCCCCTAGCGCTGGAGTTCTGCCGTTATCATTGATTGGTAAACTTGGTCTTGGCTGGCTGTTCTCGCTGATCTTCTGGGAGAGGGGCCTGTTGCCATGGTTCCCAAATGTCTTTGCCAGAGGCGGAATTGCCCCGCCCTTGCCCGGTCCGGGCTAAGTAATCTGCTCGGGTTTGCTCTCAGGAGCTTTTGTTCCCTGCAAGCTTTCTGTACAGCTTTGGAGGCCGAGAGTGAAAATGGCGGCCTCCCAATCTCTGCCCCGGAGGAGCCGAGAACTCGGGGCCCTGCTCCTCAGTGCGCCCCCAGAGAAAAGCAGTCAGTCACTCCTGTCTTCCCGGTCTCTGGCCACACTCCGTGCTCACCTGGCCTGTGACCGAGTGTTTCTATCTCTGGCACCCGACTCAGTGTGGAGTCTCCAAACCCAGCAGATCCCTGCGGTGTACTCCCGCGCCACTCCTCCTTGGGGGAGGAAGGGGAGTCTCCCCGGATCTGCCACTTGTTGGGTCCCTGCTTCCAGAAAGTGGTCGCTTTTCTGTTCAGAGAGTTTTTGCTATTCTTTTCTTCGATCTCCTGTTGAGTTTGTAGGTGTTCAGAATGGTTTGATCCCTATCCAGCTGAATTCCTGGGACCAGACGAAATCCAGGTCTCCTACTCCTCCGCCATCTTGCTCCGCCCCCTACTTTTTAATCTTTAAACGTTTTTAAAATTTTGATCTTTTAAAAAATTATGTCTTTTGATTAACATGACTTGTTACTATAAAATAAAAGACAAACCACACACATGACTTGTTACTGTTGATGTTGACCTTGGTCACCTGGTTTGAAGTAGTGTTTGTCAGGTTTCTCCACTGTAAAGAATGGTGTTTCTCACAGAGTTGACAATTCTGATACTGTTAGCATGGTAGTTCTTTTTTCATCTTGTTACTTGCAATCTGTTTGTGTCTTTATACTTAAAATCCATCTCTTGTAGGCACCATATCATTGTGTCTTGTTTTTACATCCAGTCTGACAATCTCTAGTTTTTAATTGAAGTGTTTACTCCATTTATATTTAATGTAATTATTGATGTGGTTGGGTTTAAGTCTATCAGCTTACTATTTGTCTTCCACTTATCCCTCTGTTTTTTATTTTTCTGTTCCTCCTTGCCTACATTGAGATGTCAAGTATAATAAAGCTGTTAATAACAGCTCTTAATAAAGCTGTTTGGGGTTAATCTACTATTTTATGCTCCTTTTTATTTCTTTGATTAAATTCTTAGCTTTAAGTCCTTGTTTTCTTTCTGTTCCCCCCCTCCCCAGGTCTAACACTGTGCTGTGATTTACATTTTCATGTGTGTTATTGTGTGCTTATTTTTAAGTCTGTTTAGGGAAATAGATAAGTAAGTAGGAAAGTTTTCCCAGAGGAGAAAATGTCTGAATTGAACCTTGAAGGCTGAACAGGAATTGGTCAAGTGAAGGGAAGGATGTTACATTGTTCTAGGTTGTGACAGTGCTGAGTGCAAAGACCAAGAAGCAGAAATAATTGGCAATTTGTTCAGACTTGTGGCATTGCTGGAATGCAGTGTTAGGTGGTACAAATGGAGGGTGGGCCATGGAGTACAGCTCAGGTTGACAAGAAGTTTAGGGAGTTCTTATTTGAATTAGGAATCTAGAGCTGGATCCATGGTATTCATGTCATTAATATTCATTAATTGAATGATAGAAGAGATTTTGAGCAGAATTATTGCCTATAAAACATTTGCCCCCTCCAGTTGTTTATGTTTTTATTTTGGGGGATTTGTCTTTTTGAAGTGAAGACATTTTAATTTTCAAATTCTATTATTAGAAAGAATATATTATTCTAGAGGAGTGCTTCTTGTAATATAATATATGCAAGGGGTTTTCCAGGGTAATTGGAAAAAAGTGGGCATGTCAGTTTCTCTGTATCTAACCTGCCCAGATGAGATAGTGCCACTCATTTTATATACACTCTGCTTTCCCCCTAGCTTTATTGAGGTATAATTGACATATAATACAACTTCTTGTATCATACATGTAAATGTGTATGACATGCAGATTTGATAGACTTCATTGTGAAATGACTACCACAGTAACATTAATTAATACCTCCATCACCTTACATAATTACCATTCTCTTTTGAAGTGAAAATGTTTAAGATCCACTCTCTTAGCAACTTTCAAGTATATAATACAGTATTGTTAACTATAATCACCATGCTGTACATTTGATCCCTAGAATTTACTCATAACTATAAGTTTTTACCTACCTTTGACCGACATATCCCCATTTCCTCCACCACCCAACCACTGGCAACCACTGTTCTACTCTCTGTTACTATGAGTTTAGCTTTTTTAGATTCTAGATTTAAGTGGATATCATACAGTATTTGTCTTTCTCTGTCTGACTTCCTTCACTCAGCATAATTCCTTCCAGGTCCATCTTTGTTGTCCCAAATGACAGAATGTCATTCTTTCTCAAGACTGAATAATATTCCATTGTGTATGTATACCACATCTTCTTAATCCATTCATCCATAAATGGACACTTGGGTTGTTTCCATATCTTGACTATTGTGAATGATACTGCAATGGGTGTGAAGGTGCGGGTATATTTTCAGGATCCTGATTTCATTGCCTTTGGATATATACCCAGAATTGGGATTGCTGAATCATATGGCAGTTTTATTGTAAAATTTTTGAGGAGTTTACATGCTGTTTTCCATAGTGGCTGTGCCGATTTACCTTCTCACCAACAGTGCACAAGAATTCCCTTTTCTCTATGTCTTTGTCAATACTTTGTTATCTCTTGTCTTTTTGATGATAGCCATTCTAACAGGTATGAAGTGATATCTCCTTGTGGTTTTGACTTGCATTTCCCTAATGATTAGTGATATTGAGCACCTTTTCATGTACCCATTGGCCATTTGTATGTCTTCTTTGGAAAAATGTCTATTCAGTTCCTCTGCTCATTTTTTAATCAGATTTTTTAAATTTTATTTTGCTTTTGAGTTGTAGGAGTTCTTCATATATTTTGGATATTTACCCTTTATGAGACATGATTTGCAAATATTTTTTTCCCATTCTGTAGGTTGCCTTCTCATTTTGTTGATTTTTTCTTTTGCTGTGCAGAAGACTTTTAGCTTGATGTAGTTCCACTTAATTATTTTTGCTTTTTATTTCTCTTGTGCTTCTGATGTCACATCCAAAAGATTATTGCCAAGACAAGGAGATTTTTCCCTCTATTTACTTCTAGGAATTTATGGTTTTAATTCTTATGTTTAAGCCTTTAATCCATTTCAAGTTAATTTTTTGTGAGTGAGGTTAAGATAGGAGTCCAATTTTATTCATTTGCGTGTGATTATCCAGTTTTCCCAGTACCATTTATTAAAGAGAATATCTTTTCCCATAGAGCATTCTTGGATCCCTTGTCAAATATTAGTTGACTGTATATGCGAGTATATATGTATATGTTTATTTGTGGGCTCTCAATTTTGTTTTATTGGTTTATGTGTCTATTTTTATGCCAGCACCATTGATTACTATAGCTTTGTAGTATAGTTTGAAATCAGGAAGTGTCATGCCTCCAGCTCTGTTCTTCTTTCTTTGGCTTTTCAAGGTCTTTTGTGATTTCATACAAATTTTAGAATTGTTTTTTCTATTTCTGTGAAATATCATTAGGATTTTTATGGGGATTGTGTCAAATCTATAGATAACTGGTGTGGTATGGACATTTTAATAATATTAATTTTTCTGATCCATGAACACAAGATAACTTTCCATTTGTTTGTGTCTTCAATTTCTTTCCTCAGTGTTGTAGTTTTCAGTGTACAGATCTTTCACCTCCTTTATTAAGTTTAGCCAGGAGTATTTTATTGTTTTTGATGCTGTTGTAAATGAGATTGTTTTCTTTATTTCTTTTCATATATTTTGTTTTAGTGTATAGGAACACAACTGATTTTTGTATGTTGACTTCATATCCTGCAACTTTACTGAATTTGTTGATTAGTTTCAACATTTTTTTTTTGTAGTCTTATGGATTTTCTATATATAAGATATCATCTGCAAGCAAAGACAGTTTTACACCTTTCCAATTTGGATATGCTTTATTTCCTTTTCTTACTTAATTGCTATGGCTAGGACTTCCAGTACCATGTTGAATAAAAGTGGTAAGAGTGAGCATCTTTGTCTTCTTCCTGATCTTAGGTGAAAAATTTTCAAACTTTTGCCATTTAGTATGATGTTAGGTGTGGGCTTGTCATATATGGCCTTTATTATGTGGAGGTATATTCTTTCTATACCTGCTTTGTTGAGAGTTTTTATCATGAACAGATGTCATATTTTATCAAGTAATTTTTCTGCATCTATTAAGATGTATCTTAATGTATCAGATTAATTATTTTTCTGTATCTATTGAGAAGATCATATGACTTATATCTTTCATTCTATTAATTTGATGTCTCATATTTATTGATTTGCATATGTTGAACCATCCTTTCTTCCCAGGGATAAATTCCACTTAATCATGGTGTATGCTTTTAATGTGTTGTTGAATTCAGTTTGCTAATTTTTTTTGAGAATATTTGCATCTATATTCATCAGGGTTATTGGTCTATAGTTTTCTTTTCTTGTAATGTCCTTATCTGGCTTTAGTATCAGGGTAATGCTTGTCTTATAAAATGAGTTTGGGGGTAATATCTCCTCTTCAATATTCTGTAGGAGTTTGAGAAAGTTTGACATTAGTTCTTCTTTAAATGTTTGGTAGAATTCACTAGGGAAACAATCTGGTCTTGGATTTTCTTTTTGGGGGATAGTTTGGATCACTGGTTCAATCTCCTTTATTGTATTGGTCTGTTCAGATTTTTTATTTCTTCATTATTCAGTCTTGGTAAGTTGTGTGTTTCTAAGAATTTATCAATTACTTGTAGATTATCCAATCTGTCCATGTATGGTTGTTCTAGTAATCTCTTATGATCATTTGTATCTCTGTGGTATCAGTTGTAATATCTACTTTTTCTAATTTTATTTATGAGTCTTCTCTTTTTCCTTGTAGTCTAGCTAAAGTTTTGTCAATTTTGCTTATCCTTTCAAAAAGTCAGTTTTTACTTTCATTAATCTTTTCTATTGTTTTTTTTCCTGGCCTCTAGTTTATTTCTTTCTGCACTGATCTTTGTTATTTCCTTCTGCTAACTTTGGGCTTAGTTTTTCTTCATTTTTTGGTTCATTGAAGTGTAAAGTTAAGTTACTTATTTGAAATCTTTCATTTTTCTTAATGTAGACATTTATCACTATAAAATTCCATTTGGGGACTACTTTTGCTACATCCCACAAATTTTGGTATATTGTGTTTCCACTTTGTTTCAATATATTTTTTTTCATTTTCCTTTTGATTTCTTCTTTGACTCATTGGTTGGTCAGAAATATGTTGTCTAATTTCCACATATTTGTGAACTCTACAGCTTTCTTTTGTTATTGATTTCGTTTTATACCATTGTGATCAGAAAAAAATACTTGGTATTATTTCAATCTTCTTGAATCTGCTAAGACTTGTTTTGTGACCTATCATTATCTATCCTGGAGAATGTTCCATGTGTTCCTGAGAAAGATGTGTATTCTACTGTTGTTGGACAGAACAGTCTGTATATGTTTGTTAGGTCCACTTGGTCTAAAGTGTAGGTCAAGTCCAGTGTTTCCTTATTGATTTTCTGTCTGGATGATCTAGCTAATGTTGAAAGTGGAATATTAATGTATCATTGAACACTACATCTAAAACCAATGGTGTACTATATATTGGCTAATTGAATTAAAAAAAAAGTTACCTACTATTATTGTATATTTCTCCCTTCAGATCTGTTAGTATTTGCTTAATATATTTAGGTGCTCCATTGTTAAAACATATCTATCTATCATCTGTTTATATTTATACAATATATATGTGTGTGTGTATTATATATATATTTGTGTACAATGTGTATATATATATATATATATACAAATATATATGTGATTGTTGTATCTTTTTGGTGAACTGATCCTTTTATCATTATGTAGTAATTTTCTTTGTCCCTTGTTATAATTTTTGGCTTTAAAATCTATTTTGTTTGATATAAATGTCTGCTGTCTTTTGGTTTCCACTTGCAAAAAATACCTTTCTCCATCCCTTCACCTTAGCCTGCGAGTCTTTAAAGCTGAAGTGAGTCTCTTGTAGGCAGCACACAGTTGGGTCTTATTTTTTCATCCAGCCAGCCACTCTAAGCCTTTTGATTGAAGAACTTAATCCATTTACATTTCACATATCTATTGATAGGTAAGGACTTACTAATGCCATCTTACTGCTTTGTGGCTATTTTGTAGATCCCTTGTTCCTTTCTTCCTCTTTTGCTGCCTTCCATTGTGAATTGATGATTTCATAGTGGTATGCTTTGATTCCCTTCTCTTTATCTTTTGTAATTCTACTGTAGGTTTTTGCTTAAAAACCTTTTACCTTAAGGCTTACACAAAACATTTTATAGATATAATAGTCTATTTTATGTGATAACAACTTAATTTTTTTTATTATGTTATGTTAATCACCATACATTACATCATTAGTTTTTGATGTAGTCTTCCATGATTCATTGTTTCCGTATAACACCCAGTGCTCCATGCAGTACGTGCCCTCTTTAATACCCATCACCAGGCTAACCCATCCCCCCACCGTCCCCTCTAGAACCCTCAGTTTGTTTCTTAGAGTCCATAGTCTCTCATGGTTCATCTTCCCCTCCAATTCCCCCCCTTCATTTTTCCCTTCCTGCTATCTTCTTCTTCTCTTCTTTTTTTTAACATTGTAGGTTATAGATCTCTTCTCCCGAGTTGGTTTCAGGATTTTCTCTTTGTCTCTGAGACTCATAAGTTTTACTATTAGATGTCGGGGTGTTGACCTATTTTTATTGATTTTGAGGGGGGTTCTCTGTGCCTCTGGATTTTGATGCCTGTTTCCTTCCCCTAATTAGGGAAGTTCTCTGCTATAATTTGCTCCAATATACCTTCTGCCCCTCTCTCTCTTCTTCTTCTGGGTTCCCAAGTATCCTCATGTTGTTTCATCTTTTGGTATCACTTATCTCTCGAATTCTGCCCTCGTGATCCAGTAGTTGTTTATCTCTCTTTTTCTCAGCTTCTTGATTCTCCATCATTTGGTCTTCTATATCACTAATTCTCTCTTTTGCCTCATTTATCCTAGCAGTTAGAGCCTCCATTTTTATTGCCCCTCATTAATAGCCTTTTTGATTTCGACTTGGTTAGATTTTAGTTCTTTTATTTCTCCAGAAAGGGTTTCTCTAATAACTTCCATGCTTTTTTCAAGCCCAGCTAGCATCTTTAAAATCGTCATTCTTAACTCTAGTTCTGACATCTTACTAATGTTCATATTGATTAGGCCCCTGGCAGTCGGTACTGCCTCTTGTTCTTTTTTTGAGGTGATTTTTTCCATCTTGTCATTTTGACCAGAGGAGAATAAGTGAATAAGAGAACAAAATGCTAACAGGGTAAAAACCACCCCAGAAAAATATACACTAAACAAATCAGAAGAGACCTGAAACCAGGGGAAAAGAAAGGGAAAGAAAGAAAAAAAGAGAAAAAAAAAGAAAAAAAAAAGAGAAAAAGAAAGAAAGAAACAAACAAACAAAAAACCAGAATATGATCAAGTATCATCAGGCTGGTGCCTTAGATTAGTGCCACACACTAGATTTTGGGCGTATTTTGGTCTGTTAGAAGAAAGTGTCTCCCAAAATTTTAAAGAAAGAAAGAAAAACTTATATATGTACAAAAATAAGGGTAAATATGATGAAGGGATGGAATATGACTGTAGAGATGAAAATTATAAAAGATTTTATAAAAGGAATTGATAAGATAAGAAGTCGGTTGAGAAAAGAATGAAGATGATTTAAATAAAAAAATAATAGGAGAGAATGTGATCAGGCAGGAGACTAGAACAAAGCCATACACTAGAGATTTAGGGTATATTTTGGTCTGTTAGAAGAAACTGTATCCCAAAATTTTAAAGAGGGAACAACTTATATATATATACCAAAATAAGGTTAACTACTATGAAGGGATAGAATTTGACTCTAAAAATGAAAAATAAAAAAGATTTTTAAAAAAGGGAATGTTAAGATGTTGGTTGAAAAAGGGAAAAAGCAAAATTCAAAAAAAAAAAAAAAGAAAATTTAAAAAATTAACTTTGGAAGACTAAAGAATCATGGGAAAAAAGCCACGAATTCTATGTGCAGTATTCCCCTAGCGCTGGAGTTCTGCCGTTCTCATTGATTGGTAAACTTGATCTTGGCTGGCTGTTCTTGCTGATCTTCTGGGGGAGGGGCCTGTTGCCCTGATTCTCAAATGTCTTTGCTGGAGGCGGAATTGCCCCACTCTTGCCGGTCCGGGCTAAGTAATCTACTAGGGTTTGCTCTCAGGAGCTTTTGTTCCCTGCAAGATTTCCGTATAGCTTTGGAGGCTGAGAGTGAAAATGGTGGCCTCCCAATCTCTGCCCCAGAGGAGCCGAGAATTCAGGGCTCCAATCCTCAGTGAGCCCCCAGAGAAAAGCAGTCAATCACTCCCGTCTCCCCAGTCTCCGGCCGCACTCTGTGCTCACCTGGCCTATGACCGAGCGTTTCTATCTCTGGCACACGACCCCGTGTGGAGTCTCCAAACCCAGCAGATCCCTGCAGTGCACTCCTGCGCCACTCCTCCCAGGGGGAGAAGGGGGAGTCTCCCCGGATCTGCCACTTGTTGGGTCCCTGCTGGAAGAACAGTGGCCCGACTGTGCCATGGATCACAGTTTATGGCAACCCTGAGCTGAGAGCCCACTCCTGGGCTCTGTCTCTGCAGCTGGCTTTCCCGCTCTGATTCCTGGGAGCTCTGCCACACTCAGGCACCCCTAGTCTTTCTGTGACCCCGAGGGTCCTGAGACCACACTGTCCCAGAGAGGGTTCCACTTCCCACTTAGCCACCGGAGTGACATCCCTCAGCAGAGCTGACACTAAAAGTTCCAATTTTGTGCTCTGCTGCTCTACCACTTGCCAGTAGTGGCTGACAGAGGACCCCTCCCCACCATCTATCTTCCTGAATATCGCCTCGGATTCACTTCTCCACACGTCCTACCTTCCAGAAAGTGGTTGCTTTTCTGTTCAGAAAGTTGCTGCTATTCTTTTCTTTGATCTCCTGTTGAGTTTGTAGGTGTTCAGAATGGTTTGAACCCTATCTAGTTGAATTCCTGGGACCAGATGAAATTTAGGTCTCCTACTCCTCCGCTGTCTTTCTCCTCCCCCCAATAACAACTTAATTTTGATCACATATAAAAACTCTACCCTTTTACTCCTGTATTTTATGTTATTGATGTCACAATTTGTCTCTTTTATATTTTTATTTATTAAAAATTATTGTCTTTTAACCTTCATATTAGAATTGTTAACACACTACCATATTACAGTATTAGAGTATTCTGAATTTGACTATATACTTACATTAGTCAGTATGTTACATATTTTCATGTCACTAATTAGTATCCTTTAATTTCAGCATGAAGAATTTCCTTCAGCATTTCTTGTTAAGGCAGGTCTAGTGGTGATAAACTCCCTCAACTTTTGTTTGTCTTGGAAAGTCTTTATCTCACTTTCATTTTTGAATAATACCTTTGCCAGTTAGGGTATTCTTGGTTGGTAGGTTTTTGTTTTTGTTTTTGTTTTCCTGGCACTTTGAATACGTCATCTCACTCTCCAGGCCTGCATAGTTTCTGCTGAGAAATCACTAATTGGGTTTCCCTTGTAAGTTACAAACTTCTTTTCTCTTGCTGCTTTTAAGAATGTCTCTTTGTTTGATTTTTGACAGTTTTATTATAATGTGTGTTGGAAAGAATCTCTTTAAGTTGAGCTTCTTTGGTGACCTATGAGCTTCATGAGCTTGGCTATTCAAATCTCTAACTAGATTTGGGAAGTTTGCAGCCATTATCTCTTTTTTTTTTTTCTCCTAAATTTTTATTTAAATTCTAGTTAGTTAATGTATAGTGTAATATTGGTTTTGGGATTAGAATTTAGCGGTTCATCACAGCCATTATTTCTTATTTTTTTTTCGATTTTTAAAATTTTCCTTTTAAGATTTTTTATTTATTCATTTAAGAGAGAGAGCATGAACAGGGGGGAGGATCAGAGGGAGAGGGAGAAGCAGACTCCCCGCTGAGCAGGGAGCCCAACTCAGGGCTCCATCCCAGGACCCTGAGAGCATGACTTGAGCCAAAGGCATATACTTAATTGACTGAGCCACCCAGGCACCCTGCCATTATTTCTTTAAATAAGTCTGCCCCATTCTCCCCCCTTTTTTTTTCTGAAACTCCAACAATTCACAAACTGTTTCTTTTGATGGTATTCTATAGATCACATAGGCTTTCATCACTCTTTTTTTACTCTTTCTTTGTTCTCCTCTGACTGGATTATCTCAAAGTTCTTGTCTTCTAACTCATAGATTCTTTCTGTTGTTGATGCTATTACACTTTTCATTTTATTCATTGTATTCTTCACTTCCAGAATTTCTGTTTGGTATTTTTAACAATTTCTGTCTCTTTGTTAAACTTCTCCTTTTGGTTGTGTATTGTTTTCCTGATTTATCTGAATTGTCTTTCTGTGTTTTCTTGTAACTCATCGAGTTTCCTTAAAACAGATGTTTTCACTTCTTTATTGGGTTAATTGCAGATCTCCATATCTTTGGGAAGATTATTATTGTCCTTTAGTGGTGTCATGTTTCCTTAATTTTTCATGCTCCTTGAGGTTTTGCATTGCTGTCTTCACATTTGAAATATCAGTTACCTCCTTGAATCTTTACTAACTGCCTCTGGGAGAGAAATACTTCCCATGATCCTTGCTATGGAGTCTAGGGCTTTCTCAGACCTTCTATGGATATGCCTGCTCCATACTTCTTGCTCTTCCTTGTGGCAGAATTCTTAAGCCTATATGCTTTCTCTCAATTCTGCAAAGCACCAGGCTAGGTGCTGACAGCCTCCCTTTTGTTTTTCTAAAAGTGGTGCTAAAGCTCAAGTTTGTGGTCTCTCCCTAGCCCACAGATTTGGTGTGGTTTTCTGTGCATGCTCACTAGCTGTCTGTCAAAGCTTCCTCTTACCGCAGCCATTGGCAGCATGCACAGGGAGCTGGCCACAGGATGGGTGTGTGTGTAGATGAGGCATGTGGAATTCTAGCAGTGCCTGTGAACCAGTTGGAGGCATGTGTGAATGAGGTATCCTCAGCAGCTCAAGAGCAGGTTTCTTGATGTAGTCTATGATGCAGTTAGTAGGATCCATGTTCCTTTAATGCCCATGAAGAGTCCTATGTGCCTCTCTTGCAGCATCTTCCTGCACCTGCCATGTAGCTCAGAATCTAGTCCTCTGAATGTGGTGAAAGAAAAATAGGCTTCTTTGTCAGTATCCTGTACAGCTGGATGCCAGCTCTGGAAGCCAGTTCTCACTTTCCCCTGTGAGAGAAATCACGGGCTGAGAAGATCTCTTTTGACCCTAAACTATGCTGCCTTGGGGGAGTGGTAGTGTGGATAAAGTCAACTATTAACCTTTCCCTCTCCAATACATCCAAGCTTATATATTTTTTTGTTCCAATGGTGTGCTGGAAATTCTCCACTGGTAACCTTAACCTGGAAAGGTTCTCTTGTCCTTAGTGATTGTCTGAGGCAATATTTTTCAGGGACTCCTAGATCATGGCTAACGGGGGCTGGAGTTAGTTCATGGGCCACTTCAGGGCCCACAGTCAGGACCAAGGTCTCTATGTCCATTGTCTGATACCTGGGTGGGCAAGACTCCTCCTGGGTTTCTTGGCAGATGGTGCTGGATCCCACAGCTCCCAGAAGGGCACTTTTGCTGGTGAATAGATGCCAAATTGTTGTTGGGAGTAGGGGAAACACAAACAAAGGTTGTCTTTTTTCAGCCACGATGCTAGTGTCACTACTACGTATATTCTTGAGTAAGTCCTTTCCCTTCTTTGGGCCTCTGTTTCCTCTTCTGTATAATGAAGAGTTTGTAAAAGATTGAATTTGAGAACATTTCAAACTCTGTCATTGGTTTATTAGTCATTAAAACCTTGATGGGAATTGGTTCATTGGATGTTTCTAGCCATGAAAATTTTCGAGAAAATTCATGGGAATGGGACCCCCATGTATATATATAATAATGAGGCCTCTGGTGGTAAGTGACAGAAACCAACTCAAGATAATTGGGTAAAAAGGGAGAATTCATCTCTAGCATATAGGGAGGGAGGTGTTTGGAACCATAGGGGAAGAACAGAGCTGGGGTCTCATTCAGGAAAGGACTGAAACCAAGAATAGGCAAACCTTCAAGGATTATTCTCTATTCATTAGGTTTAGGTGATTGGTGAATGGGGTGGTCGGTTTATGGACGGGACAGGCACTCCAGAAAGTGTTCTCTCCACTTAGATTGTTGGTTTTCCTTAGGGGCAGTGGTCTCAGAAGTGGGGGGGTGGGGGAGGAATGTGTGCTTGTCCAGATGTGCCTGGTCTTGAGAGGTAGTCCCACTGGAGGTCTCTAGTCCTTGGGTATGGGACAATGTGGACGCACAAGAAGCAGGAAGAAAAAGAAAAAGAGGTGTGTGACAAACTTCACTCTGTGTGAAGCAAATTTGTGCGACAGCAAACACACTTTCCTGGAGCTCTTTTGTTGGTCTGGGATTCAGGGTTGGCTACAGACTGGCTCCTAACAGACAATCCACAATAGGTTTTCTGCTCCCCATCAACCCAAAATGGTAAAGAAGAGGCACTGAATGTCCTTGCTAATAAGGAAACCTCAGAGTGGAGTTGAGGGATGTGGCAGGGTTTCTGGCCACACCTCACCCCCCATCCCCCCACCTGACCCATAAATGTAGAAAGCTAATTGGTGAAACTGTCTAAGGGGTTGGAGCAAGGAAGCTGATCTGGGGTAGAGTATGGGTAGAGTAGGGACTGCCTGATCCCATTTCAGAGTGTCCTCATTTCTCAGTGACCTTCCTCATCTTTCTGCTCCAGAGTGAAAGTGTCCCTAGGCCAAGAGCTCAGGGCTCCAGGCTGCCATCAGGATGGTGGGTGAAGTCCCCTACCTTATCTCAGATCTGGATCGGCGAGGCCATCGGAGACCCTTTATAGAAAGATATGACCCGAGCCTAAAGACCATGATCCCAGTGAGACCCTATGCAAGGTAAGCCAGGAGGAGGATTGGATGGAGGGCCAGGGTAGAACCTCCAGAATTAGTTTCTAGCCCATCAGGAGAGTAGGCACTGGCCCTGCTCCCCATGCTGCTGCTCTATATGCTTGTCTTTTTGTCTTCCTTCCAACCATCCATCCATTCATCCATCCATTTATTAACCACTTCTTTACTCCTATTATCCTTTGGTGAGAGAGAGACAATAGCCAATGTTTAAGGAGAGCTTTCGTTGTGCCAGAATCTGTCCAAGTACTTTACAAATATGGTCTCACTTACTCTTTTTTTTTTAATTTAATTTAATTTTATTATGTTATGTTAGTCACCATACAATACATCATTAGTTTTTGATGTAGTGATCCATGATTCATTGTTTTTGTATAACACAACCACCATGGAGGTATTATTATCTTTATCCAATGGAGAAGTGAGGCACAGAGAAGTTAAGCAATTTGCCCAAAGTTCATCAGTTAGTTTTTTCTCTGTTAACACACAAACTTCCTAACTGTTAATACTTAGAAGCCTAAAACAATTGCCATTTAGTTAGCATACAATTTTATGGTTGGGTCAGCAACTTGGGCTGGGCTCAGTTGGGTGATTCATCTGGTCTTGAGTAGGCTTACTTATAAATCTGCTGGTCAGCAAGGTAACTGTTGACTGGGGCAATGGGGATAAGTGGGCCACATGGGCTATCAATCCCCATCAGGGTATCCTGGGCTTGATCACTTAGTATTAGAGTAGACTGCCAAAAGGATGAGTTGAAGCATGTAGAGTTTCTTGAGACTTAGGCTCAGAACTGGCACACAATTTCTTTCACAGCATTCTATTGACCAAATTAAGTCACAAGTCAGCTCAGATTCAAGGTGTGGAGAAATAGACTAGATCTACTGATGGAAGCAGCTGCAAGCTCACATTCCAAGAGGTTGTTATACAGATGGGGAGAGGGAATTAAGTCAATTTTGAACTGCAGGATAGGAACACATGCAGCTTGACTTTCAAGCTTACATGCTTAACTATAACATGATATGATATAATATGATATTATTAATATTATATTAGTTACAATATTATAAAATGCTGCCTTTTCTACATGGAAAGGGTCCTGTGTCCTGTCTTCTGAACAGCAGAAGGCCAAGTGGCATCTCTATAGTGAGGTGATACAGCATTGCTCTCTTCTAGAATCTCTGGACTGAAGATGCACCTTGAGCTCTCTGAGGGGAGAGGTGAAGTTTGAAAGGTGAGGGAATAATTAGCCCCAGGCAGGAAAGCACTAACTACTCACTGTTTTGGTTAAGTTTATAATTGCTTTGTGGAGAGGAAATGTGGTGTAGTGCTTAAGAGAATGATGGGACCCTGGAGTCAGCAAGCAGTGGGTTTGAATCATTGTTCTACCATTGATCAACTGTAAGATTTTGGCCAAGTACTTTAGCTTCTCTGTGCCATGATGTTCTTGTCTATGAAATGGTGTCATTATACTACCCTTCTGTACATTCCTCTGATTTGTTGTAATAATTCTATGAGGTAAGTATGACTTTATCACAAAAGCCATCTTTTAGAAAATTTTACCATGTGCCAGGTACATAGTACATTGTTAATTTTCTCTTAGCTTGAGTTCTCCAAAAGCAGAATGTGAGTTGAGAACTTGGATGCAGGTAGCTAATTTAGGAAGTGATCCCAGGAAGCAGGAGGGAGGATTTAGGGGAAGTGGGTCAGGGAAGGACAACATGGTGTCATCAGTGTCACTGCTGTAGGAATGGGGAGTGGATTCTACTAGGTCCTCCTGTGAAAGTGTAAAATTTTCCACCCAAAGGATGAGGGGGGTGCATTTATCCAGGGGCTCCTATACTCCATTTGTTAAGATTTGCTCCTGGAGGCATCAGCACCCTGCAATTCTGTGCTGCACTTATGCTCCTGAGAATGCACCGAAACAGGTGGTGAAAAGAGGCATAGCTCTCATTCGAGTTGGGATGCTGTCAGCTTGAGCCAAGAGTCTGTGACCCAGGGCATCCTGACAGCATCTGCTACAAATATAAAGCTCTTACAGGGTCCAGAATATACTAATGACTTAGTAATCAGTAGATATTACTCCATGTCTCTGACTTTATTCTGTCTTAGATGATTAATTTCTCAAGGGCAAAACCAAGGTCTTTTCCTCCTTCATTTCCTCTTCCTCTTCTTTCTTTTGTTCTCCTCCTTCTCTTCAACTGTTTACTCTTTCTCCTCCTCCTCTTTTTACTTCTTTGTCCTCTTTTTCCTCCTGCTCCTCTCCATTTCTTCTTTCTCCTCCTCCCTTTCTCCTCCTCCATCTTCTTTTTTTAATCTGCTAGCTAATATTTATGTAGCCAGAGCACTTTAAATATTTTAATTCATTCCATCCTCCTGATCTGCAGAACCACGAGTTTGCTGCCAGTATGTGCCTGCTTAGGTAGCTTCCCTAGCGCCGCCCCCCCCCCCCCATGGTGGCATGTCCTGCTCTGCACCTTCCTCATCCTCCCGAGAGCACAACACATGCACCTCACTCCTCTGATAATCAGCTTCTAGGTCTTCATTTCCTCATGACAAATGGGTCAGGTGTCCTCTTTCCCATGGGATGGTCATGAGGCTTGAACACTGGCTCACTAAAAAAAATTCCATGGTTTGTAACATTTATCAGCTCTTATGGACTACCATGGCCTATTTCAAGTCAGTGTGATGTCACTGAATACTGTTGGGAAGAGATGCACAGTAGCACCCTATTATATGGTATTTCTACCATATAGATGCAACAGATTTACATAATCTAAAGACCATAGATACTAGCAAAATCTAGTAAAATAATTAGGAAGTGATGAGTTTCAAGTGCTTATTACCTTTGTCCTTAAGATGATTTATTTAAAATTATGTAACTTTTAATACTGGCCATGTTTAGCAACTAACTTGCAAAACTCTTGAAAATTTTACAATCAGCTCTCACAAGCTGATATGAGCTGGTCCCAGCACACACCATTGCTCAAAGGGCTAACAGGTAGGACTCACAGCTTCGAAGTGTGGCTGTGGTTTTTACTACAGTTAAGAACTCAAGTCAGGGATTCAGGGCAATGACCACTATGCCCTGGAAGACAGAGTGTCTCATTTGTCTTAGGCTGGCACCCAACCCTGTGGATGATGCGGGACTGCTCTCCTTTGCTACATTTTCCTGGCTCACACCAGTGATGGTTAGGGGCTACAAGCACACACTGACTGTGGATACCCTGCCCCCGCTGTCACCATATGACTCATCGGACACCAATGCCAAAAGGTACCAGGATTCCCTTGGGTCACCTCAGGAGAGGAGCCCACCCTATGCAGGGGCCCATGAGCCCTTTGAGTGCTCCCCTTTCCCAGGTGTGGAAATGGACACCTCCAGGTCCTTGGGGGCCCTCGTTGGTGGCTGTTCTCTGAAACGTGGGTTGAGCTGACTGAAATTGCTGGCCCAGTCTCTGGGGAGGTGAGGACTGGGGAGAGTTGGTGTGGAAAAAGGACTGCTTGTGAGCTATAGCCTGAGGCTCAGGAGCATGCTGGCTGGGCTGTCACTGGTTTGTAGGAGTTCTACATCAGGACAAAGGTGGCCAGCATTTCACTTTGCACTGTGCTGGCCGGACCCACCCGGGCTGCTGCTAGTGCAGCTCCAGGCATCATGTTTGTTTTACTTTAAAAATCATCATTGGGCTTTTACATTGCAAAATACATTTAGGTTGAACCAAATGAAACTGCCAATATTTGAAAATTTTGACTTGCAAAAAATGTAAATTTATTGGTTCAACATAATTCATATTCATTCTAAAAATGTTAAAGCAACAGACATTTAGGCCATGGGAGCATCCCCACTGTACTCTTGCTCTGCTCCGCAGAGGTCAGCATTGCTGAATGTGGGTGTTGATATGTCTAGAATTTTTTCTACTCTAATTAAGCATATCCTGTGGTACCATCTTCTGCAGATCAGTAACTCTTCTTCCTCCCACTTACATGTCATATTTTTTTTTCTTTAAACAAAGTGAATCATACTATAGAATGGTTAACCATTTTGCTATTTTCAGTAAGCATTTATAAAGACTTTTCCATGTCAGCATAAGGATAAAGACATTAACTTCATTCTTTCTACCAGCTGCTTTGACCTTTGAGGTTGTGATGAATCATAATGTCTTAAACAATGTGGAACTTCTCTAAGCCTTTTCTGCACTTGTTTCTTTTGGGAGTCTTATCTTTGGCCACACGGGGTAAAGTGCAAGGCATAGCCTGGAGTATGTGCTTAAAGGGCTGGGAGTTTTAATCATGGTCTTGCAATTGTTTCTACAACTGTGCTTCCCCTCACCCATGTGCTGCAGATATCTCATTCAATGGTAATTTCCCAAATCTACAATCCAGAGAAAGTTGCCAGTGAGATCAGAGAGAAGGGGTTGGACAAGTGCCTGTGGAGTATTGGATTTTCTTTCTACTTCTCTGGTCCAAACTTCTCTTTCTATTTTTAATGTTTCCTTCCATCTACCCAACATCAACTTGGATCCTCTTCTCTTCCATGCTATGCCTATTCCTAGGTGAGCTTATCCACTGCAAAGACTCAACACCAAACACAACCTTTTAATAACATGCCACTTTGGTCCATGCCTCTCTTCCAGACTCTGAATTCATATGCCCTGCATCCAACTGGACAGCTGGACTTGGATGACTCACAAGCATCTTATATCTGAAGCTACTTTCTTGATCCTGGGCCCCAACCTGATGATGCTCTTCTCCTCTTCTTGACAAACTCCATTCACACATTTGGTTGAGCCAGAAAATTGGGGTCCTTTATCCTCCTTCCCTTTTCTTTCACGTCTACTTCATCAGTACGCCCCTGTCCATCCTTCCTGAAATGTACTTCCCTTAAATCCAGTGTCAAACCATTGCCACTTCTCCCCTGGATGTCAACAGTCTCCTGCTGTGGTCCGCCTGCTTTTGCCTTTGTTCCCCCTATAATCCACTATTCTCACAGCAACCTGAATGTTCTTTTAGCTATGTAAAATGATCTTATCACTTCAGCTTAAAAACCTGCAATGGCTTTCTTTGCTTGAGAAAATAAACCTAAACTCCTTCCTGAGAACCATGAGGTCCCACAGGATTTGGTTTTGCCTCTCCTCCCAGTGTCATGTCAGCCCTTCTTCTCCTTCATCACACTCCTGTCACACTGGCCTTCTTTCAGATCTTTGAAATGGACAAACTCCTCCTCACCCTGGGGAAGATTACTCTTGTCATTTCTCTGTTGCCTCTGTCTTTTTTATCAGAACTGGTATTGTGCCAGAGATGGGCAGTAGGAGCAGGAAATGAAAGCCTGGAAAGTGCCCAAGTGCCAGGTACCAGCTGGTGCTTGTGCCAAGGCTTTGCCCTCCTGTCCCTCCCATATCCCATCTGCCCTGGAAAAGAAGAAAAGAAAATCAGTGCTGCTTGTGTGGAGCCACCACTGCCAGAGATGAGGGTTGTGCTGAGCACCCTTGGGAGGTTTGTCCATCGAAGTAGCTTCAAATAGCAAGTGGAAATGTAAGTCCCTTTCGTTCCTTCTTCCTGTTCTTTCATCACAGATTTCGAATCCTTTGGGATGAAGAGGTAGAAAGTATGGGTCCTGAGAAAGCCTCTCTGGGCCGAGTGGTCTGGAAATTCCAGAGGACACGTGTTTTGATGGATATTGTGGCCAATATCCTGTGCATTATCATGGCAGCCATAGGGCCGGTGAGTGGGGGTGGCCCTTCTCCTGCCTTGTCAAACAGGTCCCCAGACTGGCAAAGAATGTCATTAGTTACTTTCTCTACGAGCTGGTGGGTTTAGTACATTGTCATTATCTTTGAGCTCCTTGGGGGCAAATTTTCGTAAAGCTAATCCTTGTCAAGCACAGCAGCTGCCACTGAAATTAATTAAAAAGTTTGCCTCATAAAGTCGGCTTGCCGGCATTATCTGAGGCTTCCTATGCCAACCTCAACCCCCGGGGGCCCTCTCCTCTCTCCATTGTGCTGTTTTACAGACTGTTCTCATTCACCAAATCCTCCAACAGACCGAGAGCATTTCTAGGAATGTCTGGATTGGCATTGGCCTGTGCGTAGCACTTTTTGCTACTGAGTTTACCAAAGTGCTCTTTTGGGCTCTTGCCTGGGCTATAAATTACCGCACAGCAATCCGGTTGAAGGTGGCTGTCTCCACCCTGGTTTTCGAAAACCTGGTGTCCTTCAAGACACTGGCACACGTCTCTGTTGGCGAGGTAAGCTGGTCCAGGGTTTAATTTTAGAAAATTAAATCCTGAGTTTTCTGAATATGATTGAGATGTGCTTCCTGGTTGGTGCATATGCCTTCCTTTTATTTGTCCATGTCCTGCCCATTATAGCCCATCTCCCTGCTAAATGAGGTGATGGAGACTCAAAACATCAGAGGAATTCAGTGAAAGGAGGGCTCCATTCAAGCTGAAGAATTTGGAAATGTTTTCCTGTTCCAGCTGAGACAGGGCTTGGGGGTGACCTCATTCAATCCCTTTGATTGTCAAAAGGGACACTGAGGCAGTATGGAATATACCACAGGGATTTAAAAAATGAGTGAAGAATTGATCCAATAACTCTGTGTAGAGTTTGGGGTGCTAAAGCCATAATAAAGACTATGCCTACTGGACTTCAGAATTTATATTTTCTTTCTTTTTTCTTTTCTTTTCTTTTTTTCTTTTCTTTTCTTTCTTTAGAGAGGGAGAAAGAGAGATGGTGGGGGGAGGGGTAGAAGGAGAGAGAGAATCTCAAGCAGGCTCCACACCCAGTGCAGAGCCCAACATGGGGCTCAATCTCACGACCCTGAGATCATTACCTGAGCCAAAAACAAGAGTGGGACACTTAACTGACTGAGCCACCCAACATTCCCTTAACTGACTGAATTTATATTTTCTTAAGCCCTTGAACCTTAGCAATAAAATCCTCACCATTTACACAATAAAATTTCCCTAGTCAAGGGAATTCCAGTGAGGTAAGGGGGAAGACTTGCCTCTTTCTTACAGTTGCTCTTTCATTATGTCCAAAGCATCCTGTATCAGTTAAGATGAACTCGGCTGCATAGAACAAGAAAATCCAAAATAACAGTAGATTAAGCAAGATGAATTTATTCCACTTTTTGCAAAAGGAGTCTGGAAGAGAGCTATTCAGGGCTGGTATGGGGACTTCTGGATCTTCCTACCTTTCTTTGTCACTATCCTAGTGCTTGGCTCCCAAAATAGTTCAGGATGGATGCTGGAGGTCCAGCCATTTCAGTCATGTTTCAGATAGCTGGTAAAAGGAAGGAGAAAAGAATAAAGGTATATGTCCTCTAAGTTGAGTTGACTCCCTTTAAGAATGCATTTCCAAACTCCCATTTGACATTTTTGGCTTATATCTATCTCATTGCCCTTGACACAGTCACATGGCCATACTCTTTCCACAAAGGAGGCTAAAAAATGTAGTTTTTTAGCTGGGCATGTTGCTGCTCTGAATAAAGCAGGAAGAAGGAGAGATAGATAAAAGGTAGATGGTAAAAAAAGCTAGCCATCTCTCCAGCATGCTCTTAGATGATAATATTAATTACTCTTGGTGTCTTTCTTCATTGGGATTCTCAGTCTTAAAATACTGGCCTCTCCAAAATCAGATCAGCGTGAGAGCCACAAAATTCGTCATGTTGGTCCCTTGACAATACCCCTCCCCCTTAAGGCAGTGTTTTCTCTCCTCTCCTCAGTTGAGGAGATATTTGGGTGACGCTTCCAAAGCCTGAATCCATGTGCTTTCTTTCCAGGTGCTCAATATACTATCAAGTGATAGTTATTCCTTGTTTGAAGCTGCCTTGTTTTGTCCCTTGCCAGCCACCATCCCTATCCTAATGGCTGTTTGTGCAGTGTATGCCTTTTTCATTCTGGGGCCCACAGCTCTCATTGGGATATCTGTTTACATCATATTCATCCCCATCCAGGTAATGGCAGGTCTTTGCAATTGTAACTGCTGTATGCTTGCATTTTGCACCCATGTTTTCACTGAATTGGATAGAAGGTTTCATTTCCAGGGCAGGGAACTGAAGCCTGTGCCCCCACTTTGTGCTCCCAAATGTGCTTTCTTTTGTTGGCAAAGTGTATTTTTTTTTAAGAACTTGAATTTGAATGCCCTGGGGGAGGGAGGCATGCTTTTCAGTTTGTCAAAGTCCCCAACATTCTCTTTGCATCCTAGCAACTCATGTATTTGTATCACCTGCCTGATCCCCAGTGGTGTCCCCTGGTCCACATTGGCTGCCACAACTTACGGGAAGGATGGCTGAGAATCTCAGTCCAGCTTCCCTTAGAATTTTTCCTGGCACTTATACTCTGATCCCTGGATTTTTAGGCCAACTGCAACTCAGCAATTCTCTCTGAACACTGTTTGTACCTTGATTTCAGATGTTTATGGCTAAGCTCAATTCAGCTTTCCGAAGATCAGCAATTTCGGTGACAGACAAGCGAGTTCAGACAATGAATGAGTTTCTGACCAGCATCAAGCTGATTAAAATGTATGCCTGGGAGAAATCTTTTACCAGTACCATTCAAGGTAGGATGTGCAAGTGCTTGAAGAACAACTTACCCTGTAGAATGTGCTCTTCTAGGGGGTTCTTAAGGTTCCTGGGGCCAGGCATTCCAGAAAGGGAGTTGTGGGGACCCCCTGAGCTGCTTTTCAGGTTTTTCAAAGGATTGCAGAGATTTTAATAGACCCAGGCATCTGTTCTGGTGAACCCAAATGCTTAGCAGGTGAGCGACATATGGTTTAGACTTTATGAAGGCATGTGGATGCTGGTACTGACCGGTTACCTTTTGCAAAAATAATCCACGAAAACATTATGAGAAGAAGAAGAGCTATCTCAAGCTATTTCCTTGACTTAGAAGATGTCTACACATACAGGCACACACTCACACTTAACATATATATCTCCTTGCCTGCAGCAACCTCATCATGATTGCATGACCCCCTGACTTGACATTCCTTACACAGATATGAGGACACATATATAGCTTTAAAAAAATGATATTAAAACCATTACAATCAAGTATAAATGCAAATCTAATGGCAGGAACATTTACATAATTGCTGACATAGACTCAGGTGGTTGGCCGGTTAATGATCCGAACCACTTTTACAATTGACTCTCTGGATCTACAATTACACTTCTAGATCAGCATGTAATTGGGCCTGAAGCTGTGTATCTGTGTTTTAGGAAGTGGCTTTAGAAAACTTGCTTCTGAGCTTGCCAGAGGAAGTGCTGCAGGTTGGGACACTGGCAACCTTTTGGAACCTTCCTTGAAGACCCAGAAATACTTCCTCACACATTGAACTCACTTTAGTTCAATGATTTGATTAAACTTGATTCCATTTGACTTAGTTCAATTTAATTCAACTCAATTTAATTTGAGTCAGTTTAACTCAATACATATTTATCAACTTCCTACTATGTGCCAGGTCATGGGAGCTGTGTAAAATGATTAGAGAAAGGTCCCTGCTTCTAAGATGAAGGGACAATGAGTTAACTAAGCTCAACAATAGCTATAAGTTTGTTGGCTCTACCTCTAGAATACATCTGGAATCTGCTTCTCTTCATTCTGTTGCCACCCTAGTGCAAGCCAATATTCTCTCCCTTCTGGACTATGGAAAGAACTTCTAGATGCAACACTTGCTTTCTTCCTTCCCATACATAAAATCCATTATGTACTCAGAAACCACTGTGACCTTTTAAAAATGTCAATCAGATCCTGTCCTTCCCTGCTGAAAAATCTTTAGTGGCTTCTTATCACACTTAGATTATTCCAATTTAGGGCTTTTGATTTAAATCCAAATTCCTGGGGCGCCTGTGTAGCTCAATCAGTTAAGTGTCTGCCTTCGGCTCACGTCATGATCCCAAAGTCCCTGGGATTGAGTCCCGCATTGGGCTCCCTGATCAGTAGTGAATCTGTTTCTCCCTCTCCCTCTGCCCCTCCGCCTGCTTGTTCTCTCTCTCTCTCAAATAAATAAGTAAAATATTTGAATCCAAATTCCTTTATATGGCTTATTATCCAACATGATCTGACCCCTGAAGACCTCTCTGATCTCATCACAGCTTGTCTTAACCCTTGATAACTCGCTTGGGCCATGGAACCTTCTGTCTTTTTTTAGAACAACATCCATGCTCATTCATGCCTCAGGATCTTTGCAATTGCTGTTCCCTCTGCCTGAAATGCTCTTGTGCTAGATGTTCATGGTGACTTTGTGACTCTTCTCAATGTTGCTGACTCAAAGAGGCCTTCCTGACTATAGTTCTAAGCAGGTCCATTCTATACCAGTTCCTTTTAATCATTTCACCCTGTTCATTTCTTTCATATCATCCAACAAATTTGTAATGATAGAATTTGTTTGTTTATTTCTTTATTGTCTATCTCCCCTATGGAAAGAGAGCTGAGACTCTGTTTATTCCTATATTGTCCAACACCAAGCACAGCACCTGGCCAATAGTAGACATCAGGTTAAAATTTGTTGAATGAGTGAACACATGAAATAACTGTAGGGTGAAATGGGGAAAATGCCACAAAGGAAATGAAGAGAAGTTCTAGGAGGGTGAGGGGGTGAGCACATCACATTGAGAGATCAGAAAGAGCGTCATGGCAGAAGCGGCATTTTAGAAAGGCCTTCAAGGATAGCAAGGATTCAGACATGGACAGAGCTGGGGAAGACCCCCAGCAGGAACAAAGGCCTAGAGGTGGGTATGTGAGAGCGTGCTTGGGGACAGGGAGGTGGGTGGTATCCTAGAGGCAAAGGGCATGTGGACAGCTGAGCTTTGGACTGCCGTAGAACTGAGTTCCAACTCTGCCATGACCACTTAAAAAGCAAGTTACTTAACCTGTGATGACTTTCCTGTCCTGCCAGAGAGCATAATGATAGGCTCTCCCTTGTCACACAGTGATGAGAGTGATCAAATGAGAGCCTTGTGCAGTGCTCACCAGAGCACTCAGTAAGAATGGCGATGGCCCCATGTTGCCAGTGTGAAAGGGTTTTTGCAGAAGAGGCTGGAATTGGAGTGAAGAACTTTAAACACGAGGAGAAGGAGGCTTGAATTTAACTTTTGAACAGTGCAAAGGCACGGACCCCATCTGGACTTATGAAAGGGATAAATGCTCTTGGGCTTTGGTAGTTGTACCTGGGACAAAAGACAGGAACCCCAATCTGGCAGTCTTCAGGTTTGTCACATGCGTTTTGTTTGGTTTTACAGTTTAAAAACTTTTTTCAATTAGTTCCCAACATTTACAAGTAGAAAGATGTCCCACAAAATTCCAGATCCCAGACTTCAGAACAGTTGAAAGTCTGGTGACCCTGAGCTGCCCTGCACTGAGAGGTGGAGGCCCCTTTCACTGAGGCATGTGGTCCCCATTTTGCTATACTCCACACCCTCCCTCTGGTCTTACTCTCTGCTCACTCCCTTCATTTACATTACTTGGCTGGCTTCTGTGGGCATCCAAGTGTATGACTCTTGACACAGAGAATCAGGTTTGGAAGAGACCTCAGAAACCATCCAGTATGGCAGCTGACATGCGCTGAGCTCCCAGTTTGTGCCCAGGACTTTCTGTGCTTCCTTTCATTTAAACTTCACAACAGGAATCCTTAACACTCTTTTGCAGGAGGATAAGATAAGGGTAAATACATTTCTTAGTGCTGCAAAAATAAATCCATCATGGACTATTTTCTATTTACAGATATAAGGAAGAGGGAAAGGAAATTACTGGAAAAAGCTGGATTTGTCCAAAGTGGAAACTCAGCCCTGGCCCCCATTGCATCTACAATAGCCATTGTATTGACATTCACCTGCCACATCCTCCTGAGACGCAGGCTCACCGCCCCGGTGGTAAGAACCATCTCTAGAACTGGCCTCCTTCACACTCCAACACTGGCAAGTGCCAGGTGGGAAGCTTCTCCCTGCTTGCAAAGGCCCAGCATTGGCACCAGAATACCCAATCACAGAAGGGCCAGAATTCTATCTTGACTTTTAAAAACAAGTGCTTGGGCTGACAAGGAGCCCAGGAGAGCCTAACAGTGACTCTTATCCAGTCTATGTCAGTGCAGGGGTAGTGTTTAATGTTGGAACACAGTTTGACATTTGGAAAACAAAACTGAAATCAGATGAGCACTTGGCTGTTTTAGTCACAATTATTCATATGCTTTATAAGAAGGAAAGTTTGTGGGAGTTCTCTGGGTGGGGTGGGAGGAGTCGTAGGTACTGGGAGATGCTAGGGTCAGAATACCCCTTTTTTAAATCCCAACTCTGGTACTTTACTATGATGGAAGGCAATTCATTGAACCTCTCTTGCTTGGTTTTATTACCTATAAATGGGGTTATGATAGTCCCTGTGGTTGTGAGGACTGAAGGAGTTCTTTTATGTAAGGCACGTGGAACGGCGCCTGGTATGTTGTAAATGCTGTGTAAGTGTTTGTTGTTCTTATTAGCCTGATGCTCACCCAGGCCAGGAGATTTTGGGCTGAAAGCCTCAGAGGGAGAATTAGAATGAATGTGAGATGCTCAGGTTTTTTTATAAGGGGGCCTGTGCACTTAAAGGTAAAGAAACTCTGGGCTAGATCAGAAACAGCCCCTGGCTGAAATAAACAACAGCTGAGATATTAAACCCAGTGTCTGAAGGGTAAGTGAATGGAGGAAAGTCAATAAAAGCAAGAAAAAAAAAAAGAGAGAGAGAGAGAGAACGAAATAAGCAAGTATGCTTGAAGAGCAATAGTTGCACCAAAAATCACAGATCTTGAAGGGAAGGGGGATGTGTGAGAAGGCAGGATGCTTTTGCTGGGGTGGGGGTGGGGGGGCATCTGTTGTGAGGCTGTCAGTCCTGTTACTTCCCTGTGTTTCGTTGTGATGTGCTTTTTATTTTCTTGGGTTCTTCACATGCAATTTACTCACACACTCTGGGGGCTTGAATTCAGCCATGAACCCAAAGCCAGAATGAATGGCAACGACATACCAAAGCCTCAACAGAATGCTTCTCAATTATTGTGACTGTGTTCTGTGATCCCAAACGACAACAAAACATTCTTTCCCCAGCAACACACCAAGCAAATTTAAAACCGAATTGAGTGCACATGGTTAATATTTTCTAAAATGATGATTTAGAAGAAATGTAGACTAAGAACAAATTCCCCTGAATGCAAGGCACATATTTCTTCAGATTTGGAATCCCTTGGCTTCTCTGTCAGGGCCACATCAGTAGGAGGTCAGCCCCAGGTGCTGGCTCACATCAGGAAGCCTGAGTGCTCTGTCAACCAAGGCCTGGGTTTTCTGAGCCAAGATCGTGCCTGGGGACCTGGGGGAGCTGAGTTCTCTTTGGGGATGGATTTGGGACCAGATGTGATGAGGGCAGCATTCTTCATTGTCCCCTTACCGAACTAATGAGGGTTAGTTGAAGCCCAGGGCTTTGTCCATGGGGCCCATTCAATAGCAGGAAGGATCGCTCTGGATTTGTTGATGGAAATTGTGTTATTAATTTCTTAAATGGGTGCTTAGGGAGAAGCTGCTAATTACAAGTCAGACAGATGAGAAGATGAAATCTGAGAGATGAAATCATGCACCCTTGGGGCACCGATGGAGCAAGGAAACTTATCTTCATTGAGGCTGTATGATGTTAACCACCTACCAGGCAGGGTTCAGTGAGAAAAGCCCCAGTAAGGAGGGGAGGTGATTTTTTGGGAATGGCAGTTGAACAGAGGCTTTCAAATTTGTCTCAGGCATGTGGTGAGGCAAGGGGTGGAGGCTAGACCCCCGGGGCAGGAGAGCCAGAAGTCACTCTCCACCAGGCAGCATGGGCCAACCCGTCCCTCCAGGAATCTTCTGTCTTCATCCTGGGGCTGAATATGGTATGGAAAAGGATGCTCTAGATCTGAAGGGTCAGAGACCTCTGAAGTAACTGGGAGAAGGGGATAATTTAGGACAATCCATGGGGTTTTGAGTGAATGGTCTAGGCCATGTAAGGATGTGGATGGAGACTTCCAAACACATTCAATTAGAGGCCTTCCTTGGACATTATCTTCTCTGGACTGACAAAGAAAAGGGGATAAATCTCCCACCATTTTGATGAAAATTCAAAGCAAAAGAGATTAAGATATTGCTATCCCTAATTTGCCAGCCCATGGTTTGTGAACCATGAAAAAAAAAAAAAATTCCTGTAAGAATTCCAACTGTGCCATCATTTCTCATCTCAGCAAATGTAATTCCCATGGATATAATTGTTCAGAGCCAAGGCAATATCTCATCCTAAACCCTATACCTCTCTTTTGTTCTTCAGGCATTTAGTGTGATTGCCATGTTTAATGTAATGAAGTTTTCAATTGCAATCTTGCCTTTCTCTGTCAAAGCAATGGCTGAAGCCAATGTCTCTCTGAGGAGAATGAAGGTATAACTAATGCTGGGTGAGTAGGGAAGAGAGATCTCATTTTTGGGTGGGAAAATTCTCAGATATGGGGAAGCTGTGTAAACCCATTGGAGGGCTGGGTCACTGGTTTGAAGAACATTGGGAGAAGGCCCTGCATTCAGAGCTGGATCAATAAATGTACATCAAGGAGGGTACAAGCAGAGCTTTATAAGGTGGTCTGCCCTTTTAGTAAAAATGAAATAGAATCTCTATACATGGAGATGATGTTCTTGACCTCTACTCTTTTTCCAAGCTATAAATCTTAAGTTGTTCCAGGAGTGGGGTTGAGTTTTCACTGAACCATCCTCCTCCCCTTTACCTACTTGGTTTGTCCTATGATGGGCGTGGTGATGGTAGTGATGAAGAGGGTAGTGGGGCACCACATTTATGCACTCAGTTGCTTTATTCATTCAGTCAGTCATCCATCAGAGATATACTGTGTGCTTCCTATATATAAGGTATTGTGGGAAATGCAAATAAGAGGAAGAGAGAGTCTTTACACTCAAGAACCTTCAGTCTAGTGTAAGACCAGGTATCCCAGGAATTGATGTATGCAGTAAGGATACATGACTTGTACGTAAAGTGGTTTTGAAGTTCAGGCAAGGGAAGGAAAAGGAAGAGGGTGTTCCAGACATGTGTGAATTAACTGAATGATTTTATTCACTCAGGCCAGCAACTGGAAGTCATCTTAGGCATCTGAGGTGGCTGTATCCCTCTTCTCCCTTACTATCCACATTCAACCAATCAAGAACCCTGTTGGGTCATCTTCTGCTCACTGTATTTCTTCAATTTTAAGAGGCGCTGTTTGTAAGATTGGTTTGGAAGGTGGCACTGTTGACTCATCACTTTTTGAACAAAACACAAGCATGAACACCATCACATTAATTGTATATATTATATCAGATATCTTAGGCTAGAGGAACAATGCTATTTCTTGACTCCTCAACTTTTGGTCTGTCCCTACTGCCATCAGCAGGTCCTTAGTTATGTCTCCACCTGATTTCCTATACCTTCCCTATCTTGAGAGCTGTGGTAATCCTGAATTGCTTGTTTCATGCCCCCACCCCAATAAACCATGGTGTTGCATGCTTCCTTGCCTTTGCTAATGCAAATCTCCTCTTCCTTCCCTCATCTTTGCCTGTACAGCACCTTTACAGACTCAGCTCAGGCACTGATACATGGCCCTCAGGATGGGGAGCCAAGTTCCCTTCTCTAGAAGTTGCAGTGTTTTGTTCTTGTCACATTTCCCTGAAATGTCTGTGTATGTTCCCATCTTCCCTCAGACTGTAATCTCTTTAAGGACAGGAATCATGCCTTATTCATAGTTGCATTTCTGCGTTTATCCCAGAATGGCAGAGGGTAGACACTTGGCAAATGTTTTGTTGAACTGAGCTGAGTGGGGTCTTAGGAAGAAGACACAGTAGAGGCTGAGCATGTGACCTTGGTTTCATAAGCATTAGTGCCAGGCAATGAAGCCCACTACCCAAAGACTGGCAAAAGCTTATTACCTTGGGCATGAGGAAGAAATGTAACTGAGATTAGCATTCTCCAATGTGGGTGACTCACATAGACCTTGTGGCTAAGGAGGCATCTGTCCTAGATAGCATGAGCTAGTAGACTATTTCTGCTGCAGCTTCTCCTAGGGGAATATCTTCAGAATATCCCTGAGTGTCCTAAGTAAAATTGCCCAGATTATGATTTTGGGTCATTAGAGGATATATTGGGATGGTTCTTGCAAATGGATAATGTATGCCCAGTTAATTTTGTCTCTTTAATCTTAGAAAATTCTCATAGATAAAAGCCCCCCATCTTACATCACCCAACCAGAAGACCCAGATACTGTCTTGCTTTTAGCAAATGCCACCTTGACATGGGATCAAGAAACCAGCATAAAAAGTGACCTAAAGAAAGTGCAGAACCAGAAAAAGCATTTTCTCAAGAAACAGAGCCTAGAGGCATACCGTTTGAGTTCATCATCCCAGGGAGTTGCTGGCCCAGAGGAGCAAAGTGATAGCTCCAAATTGGTTCTGCACAATATAAACTTCGTAGTGAGAAAGGTGGGTAAATAGCTCTACAGGTGTGGCTTCCATCTTTCCTCCTTGTATCACACAGCTATGGCCTTACCAAGGCCTAACATAATTCAGTCTGAGCTGGAGGTGGTTGTGGTGGTGGGGGGATGTCTCTAATAGGCTGTCTTCTTTCCCCAATTTTAAAACTATGTACATGGATAATGGAGACATTCTCTTCAGGCTGAGAGAAGATGGTGTTTGTATTAGTACTGATCTTCAAAATCCAAAGGAGCCAGTTGCAATGTTGAATGGACAATACATTTCAGGTGGCTAGGCTCAAACTGATGATCTTTTATAAATCTATTTAGATTTGTTCTTAATTTCACATTGGAGAACTATGATAGACAGTAACTGACAATTATGAGCACTTACTATTTACCAGGTACATAATTAACTCATTTAACCACCCCAATAACCCTAAGAGGTAGGTACTATAGCTACCCCTACTTTATGATTGAGAAACCTGACAGACAGGGAGGTTAAATATCTCACCCAAGATCACACTGCTAGAAAGTGAGAGAAGAGGGTTGCACACACAGGGCACGTGGCCCCAAAATCTGTTCTCTTCAGCAACATACTTGTTAAAAGCAAATGAGATCAACAAGCAACCCAGCAAAGGAAGCCAGCCAGTCTGCTGGCCTCTCCCCTCAGGATTGGGGAATAGAGTCTTTAGACAAAGCTCTGCATTTATGGAACGTTTGGCCTTTTCCTGCATGTGGTTCTCTTGCACTGGGAACTCAGCAGCAGTGCTCTGGGGATGGCAGTATTTGTTGATTTTGCTGCAGAGGGCTCAGCATTAATCTTGTGCCTAGTATTTTAATATCCCATGTTGTTGACTCACCCTTTCCCCGTGCGAGCACTATAGAAGGAGAGGTTCCTATTTATTATGTGACGCTAAGCTCAATAGCTGGTGTAGAGTGGTACTTCTTGTTGTTAACAAGGTTGTCTGCCATGTATTCATCGGAAATGGTATTTGCTTAGCTGAGTGCAATTGAGCTAGGTTCTCAGTTAAGTCCTGCTGGGTGCAACCCATTTTGCTTTCTCATCCCCATCCTCCTGCCAATGATGTGCATGCAGCACCTGGATTGCTCTAACCATGTCTTTGGAATTGCTCCAGAGAGGCCTCAGTGAACTACTCTTGTGTTTTAAAGAAAGAAGCTGCCTTTTAGCCCCCTCATTGCTTTCCTCCTTCTCATTATGTTGGTGACCCTTGGGCTTGTCCATCAAGAACATGGTCAATGTTTTCTGAAACAAAGGGGCAACACAGCATTGTGTAGATTAAGGGTATGCCTCTGGAACCTGGTGTACATGTGTTCCAGTCCCAGCCACTTGCCAGCTGTGTGACTTTGAATATACTGCCTAATCTCTTAGAGCCTCTCCTCCTTTACCTGCTCAATGGATATTTTAATAATAGCAGCACTTCACAAGGTGGGTGTGAGAATTGAAAGAGATATCATACAAAAATGCTAAGCCCATAGTAAGTCTCAACTGATGTTAGCTATTGTTGCCTTTTTTCTCTCACAACCAAGTCCAGCTTAAGAGCTGCACTTAAATATCCTAAATTCAGAACATCCATATTTTCCCCCAATTTTTTTTTTCTCAGTGAAGGTAAAATTTCTAATTTTTCCATGTAGGGAGAGGTGTTTTAAGTGATTATAAAGTAAAACATAACATAAAATTATAAATATGTACTACAGAAATTATAAAAATAGATGATGTAGAAAAAAAATCTAGAGCACGTGGCTGGAAAACCACCTGTAATCCCATCACCCTAACAACCACTATTAAATGTTAGTATGTATCTTTTCAGGTATCTTTAATGTGTCTATAAACATAAAGATAGCTATTTGATTTCCAAATTAAGATTATCAGGAGAATAACTACAAAATATTACTAACCTGCTTGTTTCATTTAGCACAGGGGGTTTCAATTTCTTCCCTACCTCTGCAAAGTCACACTTAGGACATATTCTCTTCAGTATTAATACCTGTACTGTTCTTTTTTTTTTTTTCCTATTTTTATTTTTTTATTTATCTCTTTTTTTTTTTTGGTTTTTGATGTAGTGTTCCATGATTCATTATTTGCGTATAACACCAAGTGCTCCATGCAGAATGTGCCCCTTTAATTCTCATCACCTGGCTAACCCATCCTCCCACCTCCCTCCCCTCTAGAACCCTCAGTTTGTTTTTCAGAGTCCATCGTCTCTCATGGTTCATCTCCCCCTCCGATTTCCCCCCCTTCATTCTTCCCCTCCTGATATCTTCTTCTTCTTCTTTTTTTTTTTTTTAACATATAATGTATTATTTGTTTCAGAGGTACAGATCTGAGATTCAACAGTCTTGCACAATTCACAGTGCTCACCATAGCACATACCCTCCCCAATGTCTATCACCCAGCCACCCCATCCCTCCCACCCCCCACCACTCCAGCAACCCTCAGTTTGTTTCCTGAGATTAAGAATTCGTCATATCAGTGAGGTCATATGATACATGTCTTTCTCTGATTGACTTATTTCGCTCAGCATAACACTCTCCAGTTCTATCCACGTCGTTGCAAATGGCAAGATCTCATTCTTTTTGATGGCTGCATAATATTCCATTGTATATATATACCACTCTTCTTTATCCATTCATCTGTTGATGGACATCTTGGCTCTTTCCACAGTTTGGCTATTGTGGACATTGCTGCTATAAACATCGGGGTGCACGTACCCCTTCGGATCCCTACATTTGTATCTTTGGGGTAAATACCCAGTAGTGCAATTGCTGGGTCATAGGGTAGCTCTATTTTCAACTTTTTGAGGAACCTCCATACTGTTTTCCAGAGTGACTGCACCAGCTTGCATTCCCACCAACAGTGTAGGAGGGTTCCCCTTTCTCCACATCCCCGCCAACATCTGTCATTTCCTGACTTGTTTATTTTAGCCATTCTGACTGGTGTGAGGTGGTATCTCATTGAGGTCTTGATTTGGATTTCCCTGATGCTGAGCGATGTTGAGCACTTTTTCATGTGTCTGTTGGCCGTTTGGATGTCTTCTTTGGAAAAATGTCTGCTCATGTCTTCTGCCCATTTCTTGATTAGATCATTTGTTCTTTGGGTGTTGAGTTTCATAAGTTCTTCATAGATTTTGGATACTAACCCTTTATCTAATATGTCATTTGCAAATATCTTCTCCCATTCTGTCGGTTGTCTTTTGGTTTTGTTGACTATTTCTTTTGCTGTGCAAAAGCTTTTTATCTTGAAGTCCCAACGGTTCATTTTTGCCCTTGCTTCCCTTGCCTTTGGCAATGTTTCTAGGAAGAAGTTGCTGCGGCTGAGGTCGAAGAGGTTGCTGCCTGTGTTCTCCTTTAGGATTTTGATGGACTCCTGTCTCACATTGAGGTCTTTCAACCATTTGGAGTCTATTTTTGTGTGTGGTGTAAGGTAATGGTCCAGTTTCATTCTTCTGCATGTGGCTGTCCAATTTTCCCAACACTGTTTGTTGAAGAGACTGTCTTTTTTCCACTGGACATTCTTTCCTGCTTTGTCAAAGATTAGTTGACCATAGAGTTGAGGGTCCATTTCTGGGCTCTCTATTCTGTTCCACTGATCTATGTGTCTGTGTTTGTGCCAGTACCATACTGTCTTGATGATGACAGCTTTGTAATAGAGCTTGAAGTCCGGAATTGTGATGCCACCAGCTTTGCTTTTCTTTTTCAACATTCCTCTGGCTATTCGGGGTCTTCTCTGGTTCCATACAAATTTTAGGATTATTTGTTCCATTTCTTTGAAATAAGTGGATGGTATTATGATGGGGATTGCATTGAATGTGTAGATTGCTCTAGGTAGCATTGACATCTTTACAATATTTGTTCTTCCAATCCATGAGCATGGAGCATTTTTCCATTTCTTTGTGTCTTCCTCAATTTCTTTCATGAGTATTTTATAGTTTTCTGAGTATAGATCCTTTGCCTCTTTGGTTAGATTTATTCCTAGGTATCTTATGGTTTTGGGTGCAATTGTAAATGGGATCAACTCCTTAATTTCTCTTTCTTCTGTCTTGTTGTTGGTGTATAAGAATGCCACTGATTTCTGTGCATTGATTTTATATCCTGCCACTTTACTGAATTCCTGTATGAGTTCTAGCAGTTTTGGGGTGGAGTCTTTTGGGTTTTCCACATAAAGTATCATATCATCTGCAAAGAGTGAGAGTTTGACTTCTTCTTTGCCAATTTGGATGCCTTTGATTTCTTTTTGTTGTGTGATTGCTGTGGCTAGGACTTCCAATACTATGTTGAATAGCAGTGGTGATAGTGGACATCCCTGCCGCGTTCCTGACCTTAGGGGGAAAGCTCTCAGTTTTTCCCCATTGAGAATGATATTCGCTGTGGGTTTTTCATAGATGGCTTTTATGATATGAGGTATGTACCCTCTATAATGTACCCTATACTCTGAAGAGTTTTGATCAAGAAAGGATGCTATACTTTGTCAAATGCTTTTTCTGCATCTATTGAGAGGATCATATGGTTCTTGTTCTTCTTTTATTAATGTATTGTTATCACATTGATTGATTTGCGGATGTTGAACCAACCTTGCAGCCCAGCGATAAATCCCACTTGGTTGTGGTGAATAATCCTTTTAATGTACTGTTGGATCCTATTGGCTAGTATTTGGTGAGAATTTTTGCATCCATGTTCATCAAGGATATTGGTCTGTAATTCTCCTTTTTGATGGGGTCTTTGTCTGGTTTGGGGATCAAGGTAATGCTGGCCTCATAAAATGAGTTTGGAAGTTTTCCTTCCATTTCGATTTTTTGGAACAGTTTCAGAAGAATACGTGTTAATTCTTCTTGAAATGTTTGGTAGAATTCCCCTGGGAAGCCATCTGGCCCTGGGCTTTTGTGTTTTGGGAGATTTTTGATGAGTGCTTCAATTTCCTTAGTGGTTATAGGTCTGTTCAGGTTTTCTATATCTTCCTGGTTCAGTTTTGGTAGTTAATACATCTCTAGGAATGCATCCATTTCTTCCAGATTATCTAATTTGCTGGCATAGAGTTGCTCATAGTATGTTCTTATAATTGTTTGTATTTCTTTGGTGTTGGTTGTGATCTCTTCTCTTTCATTCATGATTTTGTTGATTTGGGTCATTTCTCTTTTCTTTTTGATAAGTCTGGCCAGGGGTTTATCAATCTTGTTAATTCTTTCAAAGAACCAGCTCCTAGTTTCGTTGATCTGTTCTACTGTTCTCTTGGTTTCTATTTCATTGATTCCTGCTCTGATCTTTATTATTTCTCTTCTCCTGCTGGGTTTAGGCTTTATTTGCTGTTCTTTCTCCAGCTCCTTTAGGTGTAGGGTTAGGTTGTGTATTTGAGATCTTTCTTGTTTCTTGAGAATGGCTTGTATTGCTATATACTTTCCTCTTAGGATTGCCTTTGCTGCATCCCAAAGATTTTGAACAGTTGTGTTTTCATTTTCATTGGTTTCCATGAATTTTTAAAATTCTTCTTTAATTTCGTGGTTGACCCATTCATTCTTTAGTAGGATGCTCTTTAGCCTCCATGTATTTGAGTTCTTTCTGACTTTCCTCCTGTGATTGAGTTCTAGTTTCAAAGCATTGTGGTCTGAAAATAGGCAGGGAATGATCCCAATCTTTTGGCACCGGTTGAGACCTGATTTGTGACCCAGGATGTGATCTATTCTGGAGAATGTTCCATGGGCACTAGAGAAGAATGTGTATTCCATTGCTTTGGGATGGAATGTTCTGAATATGTCTGTGAAGTCCATTTGGTTCAGTGTGTCATTTAAAGTCTTTATTTCTTTGTTGATCTTTTGCTTAGATGATCTGTCCATTTCAGTGAGGGGGGTGTTAAAGTCCCCCACTATTATTGTATTGTTGTCGATATGTTTCTTGGCAATTAATTGCCTCATATAATTGGCTGCTCCCATGTTAGGGGCATAGATATTTACAGTTGTTAGATCTTCTTGTTAGATAGACCTTTTAAGTAGGATATAGTGTCCTTCCTCATCTCTTATTACAGTCTTTGGTTTAAAATCTAATTTGTCTGATATAAGGATTGCCACCCCAGCTTTCTTTTGGTGTCCATTAGCATGGTAAATGGTTTTCCACCCCTTCACTTTCAATCTGGGGGTGTCTTTGGGTGTAAAATGAGTCTCTTGCAGACAGCATATCGATGGGTCTTGTTTTTTTATCCAATCTGATAGCCTGTGTCTTTTGATTGGGGCATTTAGCCCATTTACATTCAGGGTAACTATTGAAAGATAGGAATTTAGTGCCATTGTATTACCTGTAAGGTGACTGTTACTGTATATTGTCTGTGTTCCTTTCTGGTCTATGTTGCTTTTAGGCATTATCCCCAATGCCTACCATGATGCCTGGTGTTCCATAAAGACTTGTCAATGAAATTCGTGATGACAAGAAGCAATCTTCACATGCTGGGTGTGGCAGACAGGACCCTTCTGGTCTATCTCAGGTGGGAAGGGAGACATATTTAGCTTCATGATGGGCATCTTTGCTCTAAGGTATCACAGAGAGCAAGTCTTAATGAGAATGCTCTTAGATGTTCCAATTGCAGCATTACAGTATTTGCTTGAACACAAGAGTGGGCACATGTCTGCCCAAAAGTTTCCATAATGGACTCTTGCTCTGCCTGCAGTTGTTTCCCCCCAGATATCTATATGGCTCACTTCTTCACCTCCTTCAGGTCTTACTCAAATGGTGCCTGTAGCAGATACTGTCATCTTCCTGGCCATCTTCCAACTGCGGGATCTGTGTCTGTGCCTGAGGGCCCTCCCCACCTCCCCCAAAACAGCAGGACATCCACAGACAAGGGAGCTGCTCTCAAGCACTGACTATTGGCTATTTATCCCCAACTCCCTCAGCCACTGGGGACATAGAACAATCCTCAGTTTCCCGGAATTTCCCAGCAGGATTGAACTTCACTTGCCTCCCATGGGAGCTGATATAATAGTACACCCTTGATGGGCCACCTTCCCCTTCCCATGGTACCTCCCAAACAAACTACCTTCACTCAAATCTTTGATTCAGGGCCTGTTTCTGGGAGAACTCAAGCTAAGATGTTTACTTTTCCAGTAAGTTTCCCTCCACTCTTATCTCCCTATCTCCTCTCTGCTTTATGTGTTTCTGTGGCATGTACTTGACATTCTCCATATTTTACTTACCTATCTTGTTGACTGTCAGTGCCCCCCAACTAAAACGTAAGCTCCTTGTGGACAGAGCGAAACTGTTGTCTGTCATGTACATTTCTGTATTGTGCTATTGCTAGTGTCCAGAAGAGCAACTGGCACATAGCAGTCTCTTACAATGATTTGTGGTTGAATTAATAGATCTGTAGCTGTAGAATAATCCATGAGCCCCATGTGTTGGAATAGCATAGCTGCTCAGTAATTTCAGATTACGCTTTGGTATGGTGGAAGGATACTTTAAAAATGACTTTTGGAAAACACTAGGCTCTCTGTATTTCAAAGGCTACCCTTGTCCCCCTGGGTTGTACAGCTTTTAACTTCTATTAGATTTGCTTTCCTGGAGTGTGGGCAGGGGGACAATCCTCATGTCCAGGGCCTGTGTGTCCCAGACCAGCACAAGGCTGTTTCGCATCAGTGCTTGTACATGATTTCTGGAAGTCCTCCGGGCACTCTGCTGTGCTGTGCCAAGGAAAGCACTTAATTAAGACTTAGGTTCCTGCCTCCTCCCAGGCTGTGTTTCAGGTTTGGGGTGTGAGGCTGTAGCTGCCACCTCTTAGAGCCAGCAGTGACCCCTTGGTCACCACCTGGCCTAGCCAGCACAGTTTGTGGGCAACACCTTTGGCCCAAGACCCTCTAAGAACTGGTGGAATGACTGTGTCTTTTTTTCTGTTTCTCTGGTAGGGGAAGGTCTTGGGAATATGCGGGAATGTTGGAAGTGGAAAGAGCTCCCTCATTGCAGCTCTCCTAGGACAGGTAAGCTGCGAAGATGGAGCACTGACATGACAGTCAAATGGTCCCCACCTGCTATGTCTGGGGCCCTTTGAGAACAGTGGACCCAGCAGCTGGGCTCGATGGCATTGGATGCTGTGCACACAGTTAATAGTGATTTCCAGGAGGTTAATGTGCTCAGTAGCTCCATGCTCCTTTTCCAGGTGGTGCTGAGCTTTTCATACACCCTTAGGTTTACCTCCTAAGGACATGTGTTAAACAATGACTGTTTCCTTGAGACAAGTCATTAAGTACATGGTGTTTCCCATGACTTGGGCTATTCTGATTAGAAAGGCCAGCAAGGTGGCTTGGCAGGGAAGGACTGAGGAACCTATGACTCACCATGTCTCTAGATGTGTTTTTCCCCATGTCCATCTCCATATCTCCAGTGTCTTCCCAGACCACACTGGCTCAGTCAAAGCTTCTTTGATGGAGTGGCTGAATGCATGCATCAACTAAAACAGCAATTTGCCCTCAACTTCTCTGCAGACCTTGTGGTAGGAAGAGGGAAGAGCCCAGGTTTTTTTGTCCTTTGCTACTTCTAGCTGTGTGACCCCAGCAAAATAGCCAAGCCATTTACTGTATTCACAGGGCTCTAAACTGATATGGTTTCTCATCCCAAATGAAAGTCCTCTTTCTCCCCGCCCTGCTGTTCCTAAAGAGAAGTTTGGATGCCTGTAGTAGGGAGAGGAGGCACCTCTGAAAAAACAAGGACACTGGCTCAGAAGAGCCCGCTAGACTAGGGTGACTTCTTTTGGCCTCAGTTAACTCAATTCTAGAAAGAGTGATAACTCCTTCCCTGTCTGAAGGAGGTGGGGGCAGAATTAGGTGAGCTCCTGAGGTCCCTTATGCTCTAGGATTCTGTGTGTGTATCTCTGTCATAACCCTAGAGTCAGCAGGTGTGTTACAGGTGACCCATCCCAATTCTTTACTTAATAACAGGAGTCTCTCCACAGCATGCCCTAATAGCTGAGCCAACTCTGCTCAGATATCTCCAGCAATGGGGAGTTCAGTTCCCTCTTTGGAGAGTTTTGATGTATATGGACGTAGGGTTTACCTCTTTTTAACTTCTGCCCTTTGATCTGCTCCTTTGGAATCTCTCAGAGAAAATAGAATCTATCTCCCATGTGACAGTGGTGAGATTAGATGCCTCACTGTAGTCACTGGGATAGAGGCAGCAGGGTGACTGATGAGTGGGCTCCAGACTGCCTATGTTTACCACCTGTCTCAGCCTCATGCTCACTGTTTAACCTTGGATAAGTAACTGAGCCTCTCTGAACCTTGGTGTCTTCATCTGTAAAATGGGGGTTAGGAGGGTCATGGTGAGGATTCCACAAGATAATGTATATAATAGTTATAGGGTAATTCCCAGGGACAGTCGTGGTGATCAGCATTTTGTATGTACTTAACCCTGTGCCTGGCATATACTCTATTCATTTAGCTATATTTATTACCATTATTGTCATTATCATTTTCTCTTCTCCAAGTCTAATGTTCTCTGTCCCTTGGACCATTCCTGAGGTGAAATGGCATCACATCCTTTGACCTTGGCTATCTTCCTTCCCTGTCCATGACATACTGCTGCTGCTGCATCAGCCCTGAGCACCATGCCATCTCTCACAAATCCTGCCTCCTGAAAGCTTTGAACAGGGTATCATCACTAGTGTCCACTGTTACCTGTTAGATGCCCACCATGTGGGATCATCTTAAGTGAACTTATGTACTCAGGGTCACACACTAGAGCCCATGTAAGTTTTTAATTGGATTGCTTGATGTGCCACATGAAACTGGATTTTCCACTCCTGTTGAAGAATGAGAAATTCTGGCTGCACCAAGCCCAAATCCTTGTACCAGGCCCTGCACCAAATGTACAGGCTGCTTCCTTGAGACAGGGCATACCAGGACCACCTTCACAGCCATGCAGGCTATATCCTGCCCCTGGGGCCTGGCTGAGGAGGGTGGGATCCTGCTGGTGCACTTGGAGGAAAAGGGAACCTTTGTGATGGGTTCCCTCAGAGGGCATCTTGTTCTGGTTGTACGGAGGTGTCATGCAGCCTCTCCAGCCTATAGTAGAACTCACGACTGCCTCTTTTGTGACATTCCTGCCTGGCCACTTATAGATTTTTGACTTTGCGACCATCAGACTATACGGTTGTGCTTTGCAGTGTGGGTTAAGACATCTTGTTGACCCTCTTGCACCATCATGGATAATGTTCATGGAATAAGTGGGTGGCAAGGGTTTAGTGGGCCCCTGAAGAGAAGTTTGTGAGGTTCAGCTTCTGAAGGTATTCCGGTATTTTGCTCCAGATGCAGTTACAGCAAGGGATCGTGGCAGTCAATGGGACTGTGGCCTATGTTTCCCAGCAAGCATGGATCTTTCATGGAAATGTGAGAGAAAACATACTATTTGGAGAAAAGTATGATCACCAAAGGTAATATTAACTTTGAAACGATGAGGCACTTTGATATTTGATACCTTCTGCTATAGATGCTGATGCCATTTGTAATGCTTGCTCAGTGGGTTTCTTTAATGAATTCTGATTAAACGTTCATCAGATCCAAATGGGTGTTGGTTTTTCTCTTCCTGACCCAAGAGTTCAGGAGAGGCGCTTTCTGCAGACCTGTGATCACACTCTGAGAAATGGATGAAATTGGCACTTCATTCCCAGTGCAGAGTAGCATATGTTCTGAGGTTTTCTGTAACAGTGCATATGTTGTCTGATTGGAGGAAGATATATCTGGGAATTTTGCTTTAGGCCAAGTAACCAAAACTGCTTGAAATCATGAGCAGCAGGTATGCAAATTAATCACCCCTGAAATTATTAATTGACATCACATCTATAAGGATATATTGCCGTTAATATACTGAAAATGATCTAATGGAAGAAAATCAAAGTTCAAGTCATAATTTTTGGATACAGTTTGGACCATTATTTTAAGCACTGGAAAGTAAAGCTTTCTATGATTCCTTCCTGGATTTAGTATGCTGCCATGTACATTCTCTCATTAGAGTTCTATAAACACCTATTTAGGGAGATCCTGGCATCATATCCCCATTTTACAGATGAAGAGGCTGAAGCTCAGAAGGGGAGTTGACCTGCTCAAGGTCAAGGCTATTAAATGGCAGGGGTTGAGTCTTGAATACCAGGCCAACATCATTTGTTCTCACTGGAGCTTCCTGTCATGTGGCTCCCCCTGAAGCCTCCCCAAGCTCCACGATGCTGAAGTAAAGACCAATGGAGTTGTTTTTTTAAAATTTGGCTGTCAGCTCTCCAGTGATAGTCTTGACTTTCATATTTTATTGTCTGAACCCACAAACTGTCCTTCCTGGCTGACATTGGCCAGCATGTGCGTTCCCAGCAAGAGGTCTATTACTTCCCTTCCTCTTCCCTGGCCATGACATCCTATTGCCAGGAGGCTCAAGAGCGGCAGGAAGGTCTGATCAGTGCAGGACTCCTTGGCACCAGCTAAACTGCTCTGCTCAGCATTTCCTGGCCTCCTCCCCACCCCACCTGGAATGGTTTTTCTTTCTGTGGTAGCCAGCTAGGAGGAAGAATTCCTATTTTATCAGGCAGAATGTCAGGGCACATATTTACCAAATACCTGCAGTTTTCAGGCTCATGCAGGATGATGGGGGAAAGAAGCGTGGCTCAGATGTATCTTTGCCCCTGAGGTGTTACAAGTCTGGAAGGGGCAGTAAGGGATGTACAGAAATAACAGTGCATCAAGAAGGAATGTGCCAAGTGTCAGGAGGTCCTGTTGGATTATTCAGAGGCAGCAGAGATCATGAGAAGGAAGAGAAGGTGGTGCTTGAATTGGGAGGGTAGAGTAGATCAAGGCACCCTTTGTGTGTGGCATCTCTAGGGTGACCATGGTGGCTCTCAGGCCACAGGAAGCAGGAGTGTAGGAGGAAAGTTAAGAAGGGGGGTAAGGGTGGCAAAGGAATGAAGAAGTGCTGAGCAATCTGCATCTCATAGTTAAAGATTGACAAAGGTAATAATATTAATAGTAACCACCACTGATGGAGAATTTCCAGTGCGCCAGGAATTGTGCTAATGGCTCTACACATGTGTTCTTGTTTCCTTCTCAAAACCCAATGAGAGTTATTAGCCCAATTTACAGAGGGGAGGGTGAGGATCAGGGAGGTACATTCACTTGTCCAAGGTTACCCAGCTGGATTCAAACACAGATTGTTCTGATTCCAAAGCCCCTGGTCTTTTAAAAAAGTTTTTTTATTTGAGTGTATTTGACACACAATGTTACATTAGTTTCAGGTGTACAACATAGTGATTCAGTTTCTCTATATGTTATGCTGTGCTCACCCCAAGTGTAGCTACCATCAGTTACCATACAACTCTATTACAGTATCATTGACTAGATACCCTGTGTTGTACCTTTCATCCCCATGACTTACTCATTCTATAACTGGAAGCCTGTACCTCCCACCGACCCCCTTCACCCATTTTGCCCACTTCCTTCCCCCACCTGCAACCATCAATTTGTTCTCTGTATTTATGGGTCTGACTCTGTTTTTTGTTTGTTTATTCATTTGTTTTTTTTAAATTGCATATATAAGTAAAACCATATGGTGTTTGTCTTTCTTAGTCTGACTTATTTCATTTAGTATAATATCCTCTAGGCCCATCCGTGTTGTTGCAAATGGCATGATCTCATGCTTTTTTAAGGTCATGTAATATTCCATTACACACCATGCGTGTGCGTGCATGTACACACACACATACACACTCATCACATTTTCCTTATCCATTCATCCATCAATGGACACTTAGGTTGCTTCCATATCTTGGCTATTGTAAATAATGCTGCAATAAACATAGGTGTGCATATATCTTTTCCAATTAGTGTCTTTGTTTTCTATGGGTAAATACCCCATAGTGGAATCACTAGATCATATGGTATTTCTATTTTTTAATTTTTGAAGAAACTTTATACTATTTTTCTGAGTGGCTGCACCAATTTACATTCCCACCAACAGTGTATGAGGGTCCCTTTTTATTCATATCCTCTCCAACACTTGTTATTTCTTGCCTTTTTGATTTTAGCCATTCTGACAGGTGTAAGGTGATATCTCATTATGGTTTTGATTTTCCTGATGATTAATGATATTGAGCATCTTTTTATATGTCTGTTGGCCATCTGTATGTCTTTTTTAGAAAAATATCTATTCAGGTCCTCTGCCTATTTTTTAATCAGATTTTTTTTTTTTTTTTGGTATTGAGCTGTGTCAGTTCTTTATATATTTTGGATATTAGCCCTTTATTGGATGTGTCATTTGCAGATATCTTCTCCCATTCAGTAGGTTGCCTTTTTGTTTTGTTGATGGTTTCCTTTGCTGTGCAAAAGTTATTTATTTGTTTGTTTGTTTGTTTATTAGTGGGTCCAAATTCATGGCCCTGAGATCAAGACCTGAGCTGAGATCAAGAGTTGGATGCTTGACTGACTGAGCCACCTAGGTGTCCCCAAAAGTTTTTTATTTTGATGTAGTCCCAATAATTTATTTTTGCTTTTGTTTCTCTTGCCTTAGGAGACATATCTAAAAAAATGTTGCTACAGCCAATATCAGAGAAATTACTGCCTGTGTTCTCTTCTAGGATTTTTATGGCCTTAGTTCTCACATTTAGGTCTAATCCATTTGGAGTTTATTTTTGTGAAATGGTATTATAAATTGACCCAGTTTCATTCTTTTGCACACAGCTGTCCGGTATTCTCAGTACCATTTTTTAAAAAAAGATTTTATTTATTTATTTGAGAGAGTGAGTGAGAGAGAGAGAGGGAGAGAGAGAGCATGAGCGGGCTGAGGAGCAGAGGGAGAAGCAGACTCCCAGCTGGCAGGGAGCCTGATGCGGGGTCAATCCCAGGACCCTGGGATCATGACCTGAGCCGAAAGCATACGCTTAACCAACAGCCACCCAGGCACCCCTCAGCACTGTTTATTGAAGAGATTGTCTTTTCCCATTGTATATTTTTGCTTCCTTTGTTATAGATTAAGTGACCATTTAAGTATGGGTTTATTTCTGAGCTCTCCATTTTGTTCCTTTGATCTATGTGTCTATTTTTGTGCCAATACCATACTGTTTTGATTACTATAACTTTGTAGTATATCTTAAAATCTGGACTTGTGATACCTCCAGCTTTTTTTTCTTTCTCAAGGTTGCTTTGGCTACTTGGCATCTTTTGTATACAAAGATACAAATTTTAGTATCATTTGTTCTAGTTCTGTGAAAAATGCTGTTGGTATTTTGATAGGGATTGCATTTGAATCTATAGATTGCTTTGGATAATGTGGACATTTTTAATTCTTCCAATTTATGAGCACTGTATATCTTTCCATTTATTTGTGTCATCTTCAGTTTCTTTCATCAGTGTTTTATAGTTTTCAGAGTACAGAACTTTCATCTCCTTGGTTAAGTTTATTCTTAGGTATTTTATTATTTTCTTTGGTGCCATTGTAAATAGAACTGTTTTCTTAATTTCTCTTTCTGCTACTTCGTTATGAGTGTATAGAAATGTTACCAATTTCTGGGTATTAATTTTGTATCCTGCAACTTCACAGAACTCATTTGTTACTTCTAGTAGTTTTTTGGCGGGGTTTTTAAGATTTTCTATGTGTAGTATCATGTCATCTACAAATAATGACAGTTTAACTTCTTCTCTGCCAATATGAATACCTCATTTATTTTCTTGTCTGATTGCTGTGTCTAGAACTTCCAGTATTATGCCAAATAAAAGTGGCAAAAGTGGATATCCTTGTCTCATTCCTGATCTTAGAGGAAAACCTCTCAGTTTTTCACCATTGAGTATGATATTAGGTGTGGGTTTTCATATGGCCTTTATTATGTTGAGGTATATTCCCTCTAAACCTAGTTTGTTGGGACTTTTTTTTTTTTATTTGAACAGTGTTGAATTTTGTCAAATGCTTTTTCTGCATCTAATGAAATGATCATATGATTTTTAGCCTTCATTTTGTTGATGTGATGTACCATGTTGATTGATTTGCAAATATTGAACCATCCTTGCATCCCCAGAATAAATCCCACTTGATCATGGTGAATGATCCTTTTAATGTATTGTTAAATGGGGTTTGCTAATATTCTGAGGATTTGGGCATCTATATTCATCAGGGATATTGGCCTGTAGTTTTCTTTTCTTTTATAGTGTCTTTGTCTGGTTTTGATATCAGGGTACCGCTGGCTTCATAGAATGTATTTGGAAGCTTTCCTTCCTCTTCTATTTTTTAGGATAGTTTGAGGAGAATAGGTATTAACTCTTCTTAAATGTTTGGTAGAATTCACCTGTGAATCTATCTGGTCCTGGACTTTTATTTTTCAGTAGGTGGTCATTATTATTATTATTATCATTATTACTGATTTAATTTTGTTACTAGTAATTGGTCTGTCAAAATTTTCTTTTTCTCCTTGATTCAGTTTTGAAGATTGTATGTTTCTAGAAAAGTATCCATTTCTTCTAGGTTCTCCAGTTTGTTGTCATATAATTTTTATAGTATTCTCTTATAATCTTTTGTATTTCTGTGGTGTCAGTTGTTACTTCATCTCATTTCTGATTTTATTTTTTTGGGTCCTTTCTTTTTCTTGGCGAATCTGGCTGTTTATCAATTTTATTTATCTTTTCAAAGAATCAACTCTTGGTTTCATTAATTTTTTTTCTGATTTGTTTTCATCTCTATGTCATTTATTTCTGCTCTGATTTTTATTATCTTTTCCTTCTACTCCTCTTGGGCTTTGTTTTTCTTTTTCTAGTTACTTTAAGTGTAAGGTTAGATTGTTTATTTCAGCTTTTTCTTGTTTCTTAGGTAGGCCTGTATCACTATATGTTTCCCTGTTAGAATTACTTTTGTTGTGTCCCAAAGATGCTGAACCATGGTGTTTTTATCTGTCTCCATATATTTTTTTATTTCTTCTTTGATTGCTTCATTGACCCATTGGTTGTTAAGTATCATGTTGTTTAGACTCCATGTGTTTGTGTTTTTCCCAGTTTTTTTTTCTTGTGATTGATTTCTAGTTTTATTACTGTTGTGATTAGAAAAGATTCGTGCTATGATTTCAATCTTTTTAAACTTATTGAGGATTGTTCTGTGGCCTAATATGCAATGTATTCTGAGAATGGTTCATGTGCGCTTGAAAATAACGTATTTTCTTATTTTTGGATGGGATGTCCTTTATATATCTCTTATGTCCATCTGGTCAAATGCATCATTCAAAGACACTTTTCTTATTGATTTTCTGCCTAGATGATCTATCCATTGATGTACATGGGGTGTTAAAATCTTTTACTATTATTGTAATACCATCAACTTCTCTCTTTATATTCATTAATATTTGCTTTATGTATTTAGGTGCTCCAATGTTGGATGCATAGATATTTACAATTGTTATATCCTCTAGTTGGATTGATCCCTTTATCATTATGTAATACCCTTCTTTGTCTCTTGTTACAGTCTTTGCTTTAAAGTCTATTTTGTCTAATGTAAATATTGCTACCTTGCCAAAGCCCTCAGTCTTAACCACCATATATATACCACTCCTAAATTTGGTGTATGGGCATGATGCTCAGGGCTCTGCCCAGCTTCTGTTCCAGGACGTTAAGTTCTGCCAGGGGTCAGCATGCCACCTGAAGGGCAGCTACCCATGATCTGCCTGCTCACTCTCTTGTTGGTGCCTTTTATTGGGAGAGTGTGTCCTGCAAAGTCTGAGTTGTGAGGCTTGCCCACTGTCATGCATTGAGAAGAGAGGACCCCAATGATGCTGATGATGCTGATGATATCAACCAGCTAATCAATCAATCAATTAATTAGTCAACTAATTAACCCTTGTGGAGGCAGGCAGCCTGTCAAGTGGGACAGAAACCTAGGGGCCAGTGGTGGGAACCAGCTGCTCCTTGCATAGGGCATGAGCTTGAACTGACACCAGGAACATTAGGGAATTCAGAGCAGGAACTAGTCCCTGAAGCAGCGACATGGTGTACTGTGGTGCCCTGGGAAACAGTCTATCTACAGTGCGGGCCATCTGAGCGGGAATGAGGCACAGAGAAAACCCAGGGAGGAGGGTGTGAAACTCTCCCATATCTTGAGGCCTGAGCATTTTCCAGTTCCTACCCACTAACTTATTGACTTTCCTGGATCCCTTGCTGTCTGAAGTTCCCAGGGAGTGAGACTGGGGTCATGCCTGGTAGGTCATGGGTCCCCCAGCTTTGCTGTCCTTTGCAGGATGAGGTGCTGATCCCAGCAGCATGGCTGCTGAGAGTTGGTTAGAGCCTTGCCCATTAGACTCCCTACAGACTGGCCCAATGCTAGACAGTGGGCAATGCTGAGGGACAAAACAAAGAAGCTAGGAGGTCCAAGGCACTGAGATCCTATTCCTGCTTGGCCTCTGTTCTTCAGACAGTATCCTCTGTGCCCAGCGTACTCAGGTGTCTCAGGGGGAGAAAGCCCTGCTCTTTCTAACCTGGTAAGAGTGACTGGTGGATTGAGGAGTATCCTGGAGCAGATGTCAGGGTCATCATTAGTAATCATCCCAGCACCTTGCTGTTACCCTCCATCCGCACACATTTCTTCCATTCACGGTCTTGCATCCTCTGGGAAGCCTCCCACATTGACCTCAGCTCACACTGGTCATTCCCTTCTCTGACTTCCAAGAGCAATGCTAGCAGTTGGTGCCCCCAGTTTTGCCTTCAGAAGTTTCACGTCATTGAATCATCTTCCCCTCAGGGCAGGAAGCCTGTGAGGGAAGGAGCCATCCCTGAGTCAACTCTGCATCAGGTGTGTGGGGAATGCCTAGGGGTCAAGGGGAGGCTTTGGACATCAAAGATGAAGCAACTGGCCAACTCCTTGCCTTAGCCCAGTGATACCAGCAATGGGGTCTTTTGTTACCACGCTGACTTCTGTCGTTTGTGTCCACAGGTATCAGCACACGGTTCGAGTCTGTGCCCTTCAGGAGGACCTGAGCAGCCTTCCTTATGGAGACCTGACTGAGGTGAGCAGAGCTAGGAGCTCAGCTGCACTGCAGCAGCATGGCAGCCTGGCTGTCCAGGTTGAAAGTGTTGAGGCTGGCAGGCCCTGGTTCCATCCACATTTGGGTGCCCTGGAAGACAGAAAGGTCCTGGGAAGTATGGGAAAAGCCAAGTTCTACCATCCTGAATTCTCCATCTGGGTTTATTCTGGGGGAATATTACAACGGATGTGGTACCAACTCTACCTGTGTTGGGTTCAGTGTGGTCACTCCTGGAGCCATTCCCAATCTGCCTGTTAACTTAGAGAAGGTTTCTGGTGGAAGCTGCTTCCATATCTTATGGACTGGCTCTGTCCTCCAAACACAGAGGTCCAGGGATGCTGCATTGTGGCTGGAGTCTCAAGGGCCCCTTCTTGGCTCGTTTACTCTGCCCTCCAAACATTGCTTCCAGCTGCTTGTCCAAAAAGCTGCCTGGGCACAGGGTTGAGCCTGCCAACTCAGGTGACCCAAGGTAGGGGGTCACCATGCCATCTTCCTGTTTCCCCATCCCAGTGTGTCCTCTGCTTAGTCTTCCACTTTGCCCAAAAGCAAAAGAGAGTCTTGAAAAAAGACGAGTTTGGAATACATTGCCTTTCTCTGCTAGGGCCCTCAATGTGCCTATGTCAAGGAAATGGACACCACAGCCATCCTGGCCTGGCATTCATCTTGCTGCAGCCCTGGCCCACCTCCCCAGGGTTTGCTTCTACTCATCTCTACCTGCCTAAGTGTGCACTTGCCTTCCAGCCTCTAGACCTCTGTTCCTGCTATTGTTACCACCTTTCAAGTTCCAACCACAAATCCACCCCCTTGAGGGAGACTTTCCTGAATCCCACAGTCTGCAGTAATTTGCCCCAGAATACGTATCTTATGCTTCTCAGTTGGCAATTGTTAAATTCTGCTTTGTACCATTATTATGTGCATGACCATGCCTCCACTTTCTGCTGATATGTGAACTCCCAGTAGATAGGGGACTTTTTTTTGTCCAGCTTCATGTGTCCTTCCCCTGTGCTCAGCCCAATGCCTGGCTGAACATAATGGGGGCTCACTTTGGGGTCAGTTGGACAGAATAACCTAAAGTAGGTTATCTAGCTTTTCATCCTTTCTTACAAATACTTACTGAGCACCGCTCTTGGTCAGGTGTGATGCCAGACCTTAGGGATATAGTGATAAACAAAGTAGACATGCCTTCTGTCTTTGTAGAGCTTAGAGGTTCTAGGGGAGGTGGGGAGTTGGTCCACAAGCAAGCAAATTGAGAGCCTCCTTGTCCATTTTCTCCCAGGCTCTGGTCCCTCCTGTTTACTTGTCCACTCTCCCAGAGCTTTCTGCTCAACAATTGCCTTTGGTGCTAGTGGTCAAGACATAGCCCGTCTCTATGGGCTATGCACTGGAAGGACAGGTCCCCCTCACTCAACATTGGAGTTTTCTCTAGTTGCCACTGCCCACCAGGTTTCCTACAGAAGTGAGTCTTCCACTTCCCAGGGCATCTAGTGCAGTCAGGTGGTCCCTGCGAAGGGTGGAGGATCTGGAATGTAGTAATCATCAGTCTGCAGAAGAGTCTTGAGAAGATTCAAGAAGCTCTAGTTCCCTTGAAGACTGCAGGGTGGGAATGGGGCCCAGAGATGGACAGTAACATTGCTCCTGTCTACAGATTGGGGAGCGGGGCCTCAACCTCTCTGGGGGGCAGCGGCAGAGGATCAGCCTGGCCCGTGCTGTCTACTCAAACCACGAAATCTACCTGCTGGACGACCCCCTGTCAGCAGTGGATGCCCACGTGGGGAAGCATGTTTTTGAAGAGTGCATTAAGAAGACGCTCAGGGGGAAGACAATCGTCCTGGTGACCCATCAGCTGCAGGTGACTGGGACTGGCAGGATTCATGAGGTCACAGGATGGGTGTGGCACCTAATGCTCACAGAGTCTCCTCTTCTGCCTAAACCTGTCCCATCCGAGGCTGGCGTCACCTGGACAGGGTCGGGGATGGAAAGAGCAAGGTGTGTAGGTTACATTCATGATTTTCCCCAGCCATCCCAGCTTGCACATAGCCCTGCCTACTGTTCTCTGGGCATAGCCTCTATTGGTTCTAAATTTGGGTTCAGTGGGGCCAAGTCTTTTTTCCACCAGAGGATAGACTCTCCAGAAGCAAATGACCCCTATCTATGGGGTGGACATGGGCCACTTCCTCCAGCTCTGGACCAATGACTGTGGGGAGGTGGGAACCCAGGAGCAAATAATTCAGGCCCCACCCTTCCTCCAGCAAGGGCTAGGTGGGCCTGAGGACAGGAGAGTCTGGGAGGGGGATAAGAGGCTCTGATGCCCTTGGCTAGAGACCAGGGCTTTTGGGCTAAGGCAAGACTCTTCCTTTCTCAGAGCCACTCTCTTAGGCTTAGGAACATGAATCTTGCTGAGGAGTTACTAAGCTTGCCCTGAATGCGCTTGAGGATTGGGCAGGGTGGGGAGAGTTCTCACAGTGTCAGCCTCATCAAGGGTTCTGAATGCCTGGTAGAATACAAGACTCCCCTCTACCCTGAGACAAACCAGATTTCCCCCTGCCTCCATCTCCCCTCTCTACGGTGAGCCCCTATAGGTGTGGGGTATGTGTGTGTGTATATATGTGTGTATATACATGTGTGCATCTCCTGCTGGAGGAGAGATCCCATGGGACTGACCTGCATTGAGAGGACTGTTGGAGCAGAAGTCCTATCTTCTTTCCTCTCTTGCCGCCTGTGGGGAAAATATTCAACAGGGGCCTGGTCTGAGAGCAAGAGGCAGACCTCATGGTCTTTGCAAGGGTAAGTCAACCTAGGGGAGGGGGAGGCAGATGAGATCACCATGGCTACAGGGTGCTCTAACCAGCATTTCTAGGATCTTCTATCAGTGGCCAGAAGGGCCAGCTTGAAGAGGGGGAAGTTTCTTAAAGACCCAGGAAAGCCATTCCTTCCCATTGCTGTAGTTTTGCCCCCAGCTTGTATCTCTTTGCTGGAGACTAGAGTTCTCAGAATAAGTTCCAAGCATCTGAATTTTGGGTTCCCTCTGAGTGGGCTCGGTCACCTCCAGGAAGCATCCAGTGTGGTGCCGACAAGTTACTCTGCTGGCCAGGCATCAGAGTGGAAGAGAAGGTTGGATTTCTTCTGGACCCCCATGAGGTCAGTGGGAATGGGCTCTTGCCCAGCCAGGGTGCTAAATGTTGTAACCACAGCTCTGCACTGTGAGGATCCAAGCCCTGGAGACCCCCTGCAGTGGGGAGGGCTGTCCTCCTGAGGGGTCCTGGGGATCTGGAGGGAGACTTCTGGCCCCTGACAACTGTGGGTCATAGTTGTCTTTGCAGGAATCTTCACTGGGGGGAATCGTCTCCTCAGCCCTGGTCCAGTCTTTGAACCTTGATGACTAGAAGCATGACCTCAGGCAAGAACTATCTTTTCCCCAGGCCTAAGTCTCTTCAAAGAGTCTACCTTTCACCAAGGTCATTTTCTCTTTCTTTGAGTGTTGAAAAATGCAAGCAGCCACCAGATGGCACTGGAGTTTCAGTCCAGCTGTCTGTTGTTGGGGAGGAGGGGGCTCCGAGCCCCTGAACTGAAGCCCCAGGGCTTTTCCAGAATAGTGTTCCACTGCTTTTACTCTCTGGCCCACAGCCAATCCGGATGCTTCCAGTGCTTGGGCTGGGCGATTGCTCTTCTTTTCCATGAGGAAACAAATGAAATGAGGCCTGCGGTCACCACTGAAAACCAGCCCAGGGTCAGATTTTGAGAGTTTGCAGAACAAAGCTGCTCAAATCACGCCAGATCTCACTGGCATGAACTGGGGGCTCACTAGCCAGAGGGCCTTCACCAGGAACTTCTGGGGCTAGAATGTGGGCCCCCAGAGAGGAAGAAAAGGCTGTGAGGCTGCCACATACCCCACACTGGTGCCTCAGTTTCCCTATCTGGAGAATGGGCTGATAACAAAGCTGCCACTTCCTTTACTGGCTTGTGGGAGATTGAGACATAAGAGCCAAACTTTGAAGATGAGGCTTTGAAAAGCTAGAAGATGCTATATAAAGGAGAGAAGTTATTTTCAGGAAAAAGATTCTCTCAGAAAGTGTCTCAACTGGACATTAAAAGCTAGGCTGTTGCTGCTTAGCTATCTGGGAAAGTGGATAAGGAGCTGAGTCATTAGTCCAAGGGAGGCAGAAAGGCTGGAGCTGCCCAAGCTGTCAGAACTGTTGTCATCTGGTCTTTTGGGCACCACCCTCATTTCCCCAACACCCCATCGGGAGTACAGTGACCAAATGTAGCTGCTTCTCTCAAGCTTTGAATCAGTGGACCCCGAATTTAGGGGAAGACCTCTGGCCTGTATTGCAAAGGCTTCATTAGGCTGAACCATCTTAAATCTCACAGCATTTTGTTCCTGTAGGAGGGGCTTCCTGCTCTTAGATGGGTTGATCCTATGGAGAGAAATCTATCTAGTTTCAAATAAGAGGAAACCCCTATTAGCAGAACTCTTTGATCTCAGGAGTGATATGTAAATGAAGGGAACTCAAATTAGAAAAACAGAAGTGCTTTGGGCAAAATGTGGCTATATTTTTATCATACAGATAAAGCTGGTGTAAACTCCTCAGGCCTGGTGTGGTGGGGGGTGGTCAGGGGAGGAGTAGGGCCTGGTGGCTGGAGACTGCTCCATGTTCTGCTTCTCCTGGGCTAGATGAGGATGATGAGGTGGGCTTGTAACGTTATATCAAAGGAAGGTCATTGCTGAGGTCTCCACCAGATCTTGTCTTGCAGTAACTTGTCAATTTCATATTCCAAATCCCAACTGCCCCCTGATCAGATTTCTTAGCAGGGCAGCTCATTTTGGGAACAGTGTTTCAAGTGACAACCAGAAGCCCCCTTTGTACTCAAGACACCAGTAGGCACTAGATCAGTGCTTCTCAACTGGTGGCTATTTTGCCCTTTAGAGGGCTTTTGTCAATAGCTGGAGACATTTTTGCTTATCACAACTGGGGTAAGGGGGTGCTACTGGCATCTAGGGGGTAGAGGGAAGGAGGAGGCTGCTAAATATCCTACAATGCACAAGACAGCCCCTGTCCCCGCCCCAACAACAAAGAATGATCTGGCCCTCAGTGCCAACAGTGCCAAGGTTGAGAACCTCTGTACTAGAGGAGATTGGGATGCCACTGGAAGGAAGTTTGGCATGGCACTCTTCTCTTACTAGGCAGAAGTTCGCTGTAGATCATTTTAATATCTTTGCAGTTCTTGGAGTCTTGTGATGAAGTCATTTTGTTAGAAGATGGAGAGATTTGTGAAAAGGGAACCCACAAGGAGTTAATGGAGGAGAGAGGGTGCTATGCAAAACTGATTCACAATCTCCGAGGGTTGCAATTCAAGGTAACTCTTTACACCTGGGTGTAAGAGATGGGGTCCTTCCCTCTCAATCTCTAGCCTGGAAGAAGTCCTGTCCTGTAGCTTTCAGAAGGACTGTCATTTTGTCTCCAGGATCCTGAACACATTTACAATGCAGCAATGGTGGAAGCCCTTAAGGAGAGCCCCGCTGAGAGAGATGAAGATGCTGGTACAATCCAAGTTCGAACCACTCCTCTCTTATTGCCCATGGCTCATGAGCGGACACAGATCTCTCTTTATTTCTCACCCTAGCTCTGGCTCCAGGAGATGGGAAAGATGAAGGAAAAGAACCTGAAATGGACTCAGAATTTATAGACATAACAGGTATTTGCTATTCGTTCCCTCAGTTATATAGTCTTAAATATTTGTTGAGCATTCTGGATAGAGAAATGTAGGCACATTGTAAGTCCTTTGGGGGCAGCTAGAATTAATACAGCTTACTGTCATGTGAGCCTTGGGGTTCAACTGCCTGAGTCCAAACTCTGGCTGAACTACTTACTAGTTTTATGAGTTGGCACAAGATACTTGTCCACTCTGAACCTTAGTTTCTTAATCCATAAAATGGGGAGATAATAACCAACCTCATAAATTCTTGCAAAGATTACATGAGAAACTGCACATAAAATGATTAACCCAGTGTCTGATGTATAGTAACTCTCAACAGTTTTTATTATTGTTATTAGTTAGAGAGGTCAAAGCAGTGCACAAAGATTGGTTAGAGGCAAAAGCACACACAAGAGAGATGTGTCACATTCTTTATGGGGAGCGTTGAGAAAGGAATGTGCAGCACTGAAGAGACTGGGTGGGAGGACTAACTATTCTGCTATGTGCTGGGCACCACACTTGTCTGCATAGACAAAAATATGAGATCTCAGGATCTCATGGTCTGGTGGGCAACACACTCAAGGGGATAATTCTGGGAAACTGGGATAAGGGTAATGGGAAGTTGGAGTGGGCATAACAAATCAGGGAGGGCCTCACAGAGGTGGCAACCTTGGGACTAGTCCTTCGAGGATATGTAGACATTTTCTGGGGGCACTGTGGTGAGAAGGTGGGGAAGGGGGAGGATTTTGAGGCTGAGGGCAGGAAGGAATTCCAGGAAGGCAGAGAGAAGAGATGTGGGAGATAAGATAAGCCTGGTGTGGGTCAGCCTCGTCAAGCTCCCTCTTCTCCTCCCCACACACTGTTCCCTTCCACCCTGATATCTGTTCAACACTTGTTGAGCACCTACTCTATGCCCTTCCCCGGGGCTGGGCACGGAGAGGGCAGGGATCCAGATCCACTGTCTCTTTCCTCAAAGTGCCATTGGTGGCTTTCCAAGTTAGAGCTCTATTCCTCAATAATGTGTAGCTGAAAAAAAAAAAAAAAAAACACAAACCTCAGTGTATTTCATCAAAGATAGCATCCATTTTAAGATCACCATCGTTTTATGTACCACTTAGAAAGAAAAATCTCTGCCAATTAGATGATATGGCATACTACCGAATGGAAGGCACATCCTGATTTCAGAGATGTTAAAATGTGAAAAAAAAAAAATGTGAGTCTTTGAATCGATGAAATTTGGCACCATTAATGGTGCTTGTGACAAATGCATGCACGTTTGGAAAGACAACATATTTTTATCGCTCTGGAGGCGGCCAAGGCTGAAGTGAGGTACCCACCATCTCTTCCATGCCTTCCCAGGAAAGCTCCAGGCTGCCTAGGATGTGAGGTCTTGTGGAGAAAGTAAACCCTGCTCCTCTTTTTCTCCTCACCCCACTTCTCTGGAGGGGATACTGAGCATGTGAAATCACTGCTCTGAAAGCTATAGGAAGGGAGCCAGTTAAAGCCGGCTGTGCCCACCACGCCTGGCATCAGGGCATTTTCTAGAGCACAGCAAGGTGAAGAGCATCATCAGCACTCCTGGCTGGGCTGGTGGGCTACAGTGGGATTTGACTAGTTCCCTTTGTGCTCCACGATGCCTTTCATTAGGCTCCGGCGACCCACTGAGGCATCTCCCTCATCTTGCAGGCCCAGAGAGAGACACAATGAGAGGAAGTCAGGCTGAGCACTTTCAAAGAAGCACGAAGGTTCCCAGGCAGAGGGTATAATCATAGCTCTATTCATGGCACCTTTGAGGTGTGACGGTTATTCCTCTTGGAGCAAGGTGCAGAGAGCCCACACACGCTCAGGGGGACCCCTGGGTCTAGCTCTATTTATCTCTGTTTATAATAGCCATGTATGGTTTAGGATTCTGCTTTGGAGCTGACATTTTCATGCTTGTCTGTGAAGGAGAGGAAGGAGACAAGTACTCGGTTCTGACTGTTGGGAGCTGCTTGACCCAGCATCCCTGGACCTCTGGATGTGCTTTCCATGAGAACTTGACAGTCATTTTCCCTTCCCTTTGGAATGTGGAGAGGACTTGGAACAGCCCCGTGGAGGGGATCGGGAGTCCAGGCAGCGGCTGACTGAGGAGGATGCCCTGGGTTTATTCTGCAAGGCATGAGCTCTGAGAAGACAGGAGCCACCTCCTTCTTGTTCACCCTTCAGTAGTTGCTGTGGGTGCCTTTAGCACTTCAGTGCCTGAAGCTGGACTCCCAGCTGTATTCTCTTGCCTGGGGGCTCACTCTGCAAGCTGCCAGCCTCAGATTAAGCTAGAAGGGCTGGGGAATTAAGCCCCACAGGGAGGAGCCCTCACCCAGGGGCCAGTGGGATTTGTAGAAATATCCTCTATCCGTCTGGTCAGGTGAAAACCTGTGATGTGGGTGTTCCACACTGGCTCCGACACTTCTCTACATAGGATTAAGCTCCAGTTGCCCACAGGGCTCTCTGGCTTGATGAGATGCCTTCTATTGTTCCCTTTCCCATGCCCTACAGCTCCTGAATAAACTGCATGCATTCATACCCACCTCTTAGGAACTACTTCTGGAGAACTAGACCCAAACAACCCCTGTATCCCAGGGCTGAGCACATAGTAGTTGCTTCATAAATATTTCTGGAAATACTGAAAGCCCCCTGCCTTACAGGGCTGTGATAAGGATCAAATCAAATAACATGAGCAAAAATGTGTTGGGAATTTCAAAGTGTAGGACAATGGAAGGAAGGGTGGAAACTGCCCCCGTTGGGGGTGTGGATATGCAAGAGGGGTGGGTCTGACCCACTGGGCTCCCTCCCGCCCGCCGCCAGCAGGCGCCACAGGACTTGTGTCTGTCTCCGTAGTTCCTCTGCACCAGCTCGTCCAGACTGAGTCCCCTCAGGAAGGAACCGTGACCTGGAAAACGTATCACACGTACATTAAGGCTTCTGGAGGTTCGATATAAAACAACGGGTTTCTTGATTTAATTTGCATTAGAAAATCCTTTCTCAAACTGTTGGGTTCACGTTTTATGATTTCCTTAACAATTGCTCCTTTTATGCTAGAGCTATTTATCAATGCTTTTATTTTTTTTTTTCCATCTGAAGTCTGATAATACAGCCTTTTAAATGGAATCACCCTTTATCTCCATTAAAGCGGCCAGACTCTATTGAAACTGAGTGAGCAGCAGCATGAACCAGCCGTGGTTCTTCCGCACCTCGCTGCCTTTTCACTGAGCACTGCAGCAGTCTGCTCATGGCCTGCCTTAGTGCAAGGTCCCCATCTCGATGTGCAAAAATACCTTCCAGTTTTATTCCCTGTCTCTGCCCAGCAAGACTGAGCTTTTGTTTGTTTTTGAAGAACACTGAGTTGCTTCTATTAAGGTGCATATTGGTAGTTTTTTTCAATATATTGGCAATTTGGACCCATTTTCCAACCAGGTGGAACACATGTCCCCTTCGGGGTTCAGGGTCACAACCCCCAGACTTGTGACAGTAGCCTGAAAGGCAGTTCCCAGGGGTGGGGGCCCTCTTCCTGCAGGCTTTGAATTTTCTATCAGGGCTGGGCCCACTGTAGCCCCCTCCTCTGTAACCCCCTGGACCCCTCCTCTCCTCTTGTAGGGTACCTCCTCTCTCTGTTCGCTGTGTCCCTCTTCCTCCTGATGATCGGCAGCTCTGCCTTCAGCAATTGGTGGCTGGGTCTCTGGCTAGACAAGGGCTCACAGGTGAGTTTCCCTTTGGCATTGGAAAATGATGAGTCAGTTGCTGACGGAGAGCATGAATGCACCCAACACCACACAATGAACCTCCCACTGCCTCTTTCCATGAAGTTGAGATCAGTTGCCTGCACAGTTCAATTCCTGAAATTCCCTTTGATTTTGCAAGACAGGCAGGGCATCTGGATTTTTATGTGCCACCTTCAGATTTTAAAGGACTGACTAAAAAGACTGTGATTGTGCCAGGCAAATGCAGCATGTCTGTGGAGTCATGCCTGTGTAGGATAGAGTCAGTCTTGAAGCCTCCATTGTGAGGCACCTCTGAGGATGGCCGTGGAGGGGCCGGGGAAACCTAGCATGGGTTTTAATCTTCCTGCCTCTGAACAGAAACTGACATCTTATTGTTGACACTGTCAGGTGTCAGAGGGTTTCATCTCTCTCTGCCCTCCAAAGTCCCTCTACAGGAACTGGACATGCAAAAGCCAGACTCAGTTCCTGGTTGTGCTGCAGAGCTACCCTGTATCTTTCTGAGACACCGGGTATCTGCCACCCAAGGGTCTCCTCTAGACCAGGGCGCCTCCTGGAAAGGACTGATAATTCTGCTCTTGCTGGAGCTTGATAAAAACTCTCCCAGCTTTTGGCCAATGGTTTCTAAGCTTTCCTGGAGCCCCTGGGAATGGTGTGGGCCCATCCTGCAAGATGACATTTTGGTATAGTTCTGTTGCTATGACAACCAAAGTGGGAAGGCACTGGGGAGATGTGGGCAGGGGAGAGGTCACCATAGCTCTCCTGGAAGTTGGCACAGCTTCCTGAGGGCTTTCCCAAGGGGAGAAGCCAGTGGGTGCTCTGCACTGTGTAGGAAGAGCGCCATTTCTAGAATATTCTCCCAGATCCTCCCTGGCTCATTAAGAGCTCTTTCCCTGGAGAGCCCAAAGTTTCTGGTCAGGATGGAACCTCCTCCTAGGTGTGGTGCTTCCCCAGTGGGCTAGTGCCACTGGCTAATTGAGCAGCAGCAGTAATGGCAGACCCAGGCATTTGCCCTGCCCCCAGACACTGTGGGCACAACTTGATGCACAGTGAAGTCTCCTCTGTTCAAGCTGGGCCTTTCATCAATTAGCTCCCCAGGGATGCTTTTGCTTTTATGGATATTCATCCATCAGCCGTCACCTCTGGTTTACATTTCCGCTATTGCTGTAATCAGCAAAATGGCATTTAAAAGAAAGATGCTTGTTTGCTCCCCAAAGGCAGTCTTGACTTTCAGCACATGGCTCAGAGAAAAATGAAGCTGCCAATTTCTCAGGAGGAGGAGATGGCCTCTCCCCAGAAGTGCTAGCAGAAATGTGTGTTCTCCCCCCAGCAGGATGGAGCCGCATGTGGTCTTCTTGAATCTTCCCAGAGCCCTGAGGTTCACCAGGCTCCCTCCGCCCTACCAGGGACTTCAGGGCAGTGGACCAGTGCCCCCCAAGGTGCTCCTTGAGAAAAGGAAAGGGAGGGGACTGTGGGGTTGGCTTGATATCCTGTCCTGTATGGGCTGCCTGAGGGCTCTTCAGCCAGCCTCACGGAATCCAGATTTCCTGTGCTTCTGTAATCTTCCTGGCCCAACATCACCTCTCATCTCTGATGCATAGTTCGCTTCCGGGACAGAAGTTATCTGGCTGCCCTGTGCCTGCCTGGTTTGTCTGCTTTGCTTGCCCACTGACTGTGCCGAGCCTCGAGCCTCGTAAGTCAGGTGCCTTGGTGGCAGGGAGCCCAGCAGGAGGACCCAGGCAAAGCACAGAGGTCCTCAAAGGGAAGTGACCTGATTTTACTACCTGGTTCATTCTTCGCAATCATGTACCTCCTTTGTTTCTTCTCTCCGGAAAGATCATCTGGCCAATTCCCACTTTTCCTGACAATTTACCAATTCTTGGTGCTTCTCTTGTTTTTCTCCAAAGATGACCTGTGGGCCCCAGGGCAACGAGAGTGCGTGTGAGATGGGCGCAGTGCTGGCAGACACAGGGCAGCGCGTGTACCAATGGGTGTACGCAGGGAGCATGGTGTCTGTGCTGACCTTTAGTGTCATCAAAGGTTTCACCTTCACCAAGACCACACTGATGGCGTCCTCTTCGTTACACGACCGTGTGTTTGACAAGGTACTGCTCCCAGGGGCTGCACGCAATTCTAGTCGTTGAGTCAATAGCATTTACTGAGAACCTATGACACATCAGACACTGTGCTGGGCTCTGGGCACAGACACATGCTCAAGGGGCTTACAGTATCTACTGTTGACTGTGAAGGCAAACTCCAGGGACTGTGAGGATGTGTCAGGGGCCCTCAGGCTAGACTGGGGGTGGAGGTGAAGGTGGTCAGGAAGGTTTCCCTGAGGACACTGCACTGCACTGGAACAGACATGTGCCGGCCAGCAGGCCATCTCCAGCTCCAAAGAGCCCTGAGTCCACAGACGGCCTCCAGAAGTGCTTCTGGCTGCCTCCTCATTCCACTGCTGCAGTAGGCAGAATTGATTTATTTTATTGATTTATTTTATTGCCAGGGCCCTGGCCGGAGCCCACAGGTGTGGCTCACACTAGGCAGAGAGACACAGGGGAACTTAGCTTTTTATTGCCCCTGGGCACAAAATACCCTCTTCCTCCCAAGGCATCCCGGGCTGCATCCCAGGTTTGGAGGGAGGCCTGACCTGAGGGGGCTCTCCCTGGGGCTCCACACACAGGCTGAATCTTTCCCACACTCTCATTCATGGGGGGCATAAGAATGGGGTGCATCCTCACTTTCCCAAGATGGCCTGGGACACGGTGTTAGGCCCTGGAAAAATGCTCAAGCTGCTCGAAGTATCCCAGCCCCAGCAGAGTGGTCGGTGTTTCCTAAACACACACCTCATTTCGGACTCTCTGATTTTATCCACAGATCCTAAAGAGCCCAATGAGCTTCTTTGACACGACTCCCACTGGCAGGCTAATGAACCGTTTTTCCAAGGATATGGACGAGCTGGATGTGAGGCTGCCATTTCACGCAGAGAACTTTCTGCAGCAATTTTTTATGGTGCTGTTTATTCTTGTGATATTGGCTGCTGTGTTTCCTGCTGTCCTTTTAGTCCTGGCCGGCCTTGCTGTTGGCTTCTTCATTCTTTTACGGTAGGTCGATGCACTATTTAAAAAGGAGCACATGAAACCTTTATGTATTTGGTTAACTCTGCTCAATGACGGGGTAGTATCAGGTGATGCAGAATCCTTGCTGTCTTCTCTGACTGTGGGAGCATATTGATTTTTAGTCTCGATGAAATGCCAGGTGCTATGCTCAGTGCTTTGCATACATCTGGCATTTTAGCCTCAGGGTAACCCTGAGAGGTGGGCGTGATTGGGAAGGTTAAGTCAGTGGTCCTAGGCCAGGAAACTAGTAACCACGGTTGCTGTCTGTCTGCTGTTGTGTCCTCAGTTACAGAGCTCTCTCTGCCATCCCATTGCTGGAGAAGAGAGAGACCAGTCCTTAGTCACTCTGAGCTTTGGGAACTAGCCCCCACCCTAACTGCTGATATGGTTAGAGAAAGGCTTCAGGCAGCTAGGCACTGGGGAGTCCTGCTGAGGCTGTGCCCCATTGCTATTTCCTCACCCACCTTGGAGGGAAGCAGGAGGGTGGATTGACCCCAGCCCTCGAGGAACCCAGTTCTTCCCTGTTGCTGGGGTGAGCTGGAGCCCTCAGCGGGCAGCATGGTCAGTATTGTGTAAGGCCAGATGGTTGGAAATCAGAGAAATTTGCACCAGACCCCCAGCCCTACTGCAAAACTAGCTGGAAGAGCTTGGGGCAAGCCTGTTTCCTCATCCCTAAAGATAATCATTAAAACGTACACCTGGCACATGAACCAGGGGGTTACTGTGAGGATCAAATGAGACTATAGGACTCTAAGTGGCTTATAAATTAAAAATGGAATACAGTTGACCCTTGAACAACATGAGTTTGAACTGCTCATGTCCACTTATATGTGGACTCTTTTTTTGATAAATACAGTACCATACTATAAATGGTTTTTCTCTTCCTTTTGATTTTTTTAATGACTTTCTTTTCTCTAGCTTACTTTATTGTAAGAATATAGTATATAATACATATAACATAAAATATGTGTTAGTTGACGTTTATGTTATTGATAAGGTTTCCAGTCAACAGTAGGCTACTAGTAGTTAAGTTTTTGGGGAGTCAAAAGTTATATGCAGGGGCGCCTGGGTGGCTCAGTCGTTAAGCGTCTGCCTTCGGCTCAGGTCATGATCCCAGGGTCCTGAGATCGAGCCCCGCATCGGGCTCCCTGCTCCGCGGGAAGCCTGCTTCTCCCTCTCCCACTCCCCGTGCTTGTGTTCCCTCTCTCGCTGTGTCTCTCTCTATCAAATAAATAAATAAAATTAAAAAAAAAAAGTTATATGCAGATTTCCAACCACATGGGGGATTGGCGCCCCTACCCTTGCACTGTTCAAAGGTCAGCTGTACAATGTTATAGAAACTTTGAGTTTTCATAAAACTCAACAATATGTTTATTATGCTCCTAGATGTGCCGAATTTTGGGCTGGACACTGAGGGTCTCAAAGAGGGTCCCCCAAATTGTAAAGGATTCAGCCCCAAATCCTGGACCTGCCTCCACCTGTAAGCAAGTTTGTTTTCATCCAGCGACACCACACTCAGAACTGAGTTTTAGAAATATCACTTTGGCCCCAGTGTGGAGGATGGATGGAGCTACAGAAAGATCAAGACCAGGGCTATGGGATGAGAGACCCTTGAAATGTAGAGTCTGAATGAGAGATGAGACAGGCGGAAGCAGTAGGGGACAGAAAAGAGGGGTGGATTTAGGAGCCATTTCTGAGATGGTCTTTGGGGTTGGGGGATGGGAGAGGCCAAGGATGGGTCCAAGATAGGGAGTGACGTGAAGAGAGATACAGGTGATATGGGAAGAGAAGCGGTTTGGGTAATCAAGTCTGTGGGCTTACATTTGGATGTTTGTAGTTTGTGGGTCAAGTCCACAGATGGTGCCAACAGACAGTGGGAAGGGAGGGTATAGGGATGCACTGGGGCTGGAGAGGTGGACTCTGTATCCTTGGCTTCTGTGTAGGAGCTGGTGTGACTGTGAGAACTAGCACCAGTGCCCTGGGCTCTCTCTTTGGTCTCCCACTATCTCCCTGGTGACTCCAAGAAAGGTCACATGGCCTCACTGTCCAGCCTCAAGGGTTTATTGTGATGACCCAATAAAATACTTTCTTCAAGTCCTTTGCAAAGATAAAGATGTCTTGGATACCACTTCTTAAAATGGACTCCTTGGCCTGGTGCTTGTTTTTGTAATCCCTGTGTTTGACCGACCATTGTTTCCGTCTGTTCTCCAGTTTATGCTGTTGATTTACTTAGCAAAAGTTTTTCTCTGCTCTGCACCCCTCCTTCTTGCTACAGAGACAGGCCAGACCATGGCTGGCTATGACTGAATCACCTAAATATTTCCAGCTAACTCACTTGAGCTCTGAGCTAATGAGGTTTTCCTTCCTCTCCCCCAGGTAGTTTTAGCTGAGAGTCTGGAGGGCAGATTTGATTCGCTGTCATGGGCCAGCCTGCCAATGTGCATGCCTGAGGGCAGTAGTCTGGTGCTCAGCAGGGTCCTGGAGCTTCAACACCCAGGGGAGTTGCATCCTGTGGAGGGGTTTGGTTCTAAAGTCAGCTCCTGAGGCTATGATTCAAATTACCTTTGAAAATGCCTTTAGAAGACCACGCATTGGCAGTTGAGGACCAGATTTTCCTCTAGAATTGGAAAAGATCACTTTTTCTTTGGTTGGGTCCCAAAAAGTGGTTGGCTTGTATTAGGAGCTGCATTGTATGAAAATTTCTGGTCTTCAAAGATTGGAATCACATCTCCTGCAGCGAGACACTCATGCTACAAGAAGCACTCAAAACTGAGACCACAGCAAGGAATGGCTCACATTTCTGAGACTCCCTTCCTTCCTTCCTTCCTCCCTTCCTCCCTTCCTCCCTTCCTCCCTTCCTCCCTCCCTTCCTTCCTTCTTTCTTTCCTCCCTTCCTTCCTTCCTTCCTTCCTTCCTTTGTAGTTTCAGGTTTAAATTCCAGTTAGTTAACATATAATGTAATAATAGTTTCAGGAGTAGAATTTAGTGATTCATCACTTCCATACAACACCCAGTGCTCATCACAAGTGCCCTCCTTAATGCCCATCACCCATTCAACTCATTCTCCCACCTATGTCCCTCCATCAACCCACAGTTTGTTCTCTATAGTTAAGTCTGTTTTATGGTTTGCCTCTCTCTCTTTTATTTTCCCCCATGTTCATCTGTTTTGTTTATTAAATTCCACATATAAGTGGAATCATATGGTATTTGTTTTTCTCTGACTGACTTCACTTAGCATAATACAATCTAGCTCCATCCATGTCATTGCAAATGGCAAGATTTCATTCTTTCTTGATGGCTGAGTAATATTCCAGTGTGTGTGTGTGTGTGTGTGTGTGTGTGTGCACATGCGTGTGTGTATACCACATCTTCTTTATCCATTCATCAGTCGATGGACATTTGGGCTCTTTCCATAATTTGGCTATTGTTGATAATGCTGCTATAAACATCACGGTGCAAGCATCCATTTGAATCAGTATTTTTGTATCTTTTGGGTAAATACCTAGTAGTGCAATTGCTGGATAGTTCTATTTTGAACTTTTTGAGGTACCTCCATACTGTTTTCCAGAATGGCTGCACCAGTTTGCATTCCAACCAACAGTGTAAGAGAGTTCACCTTTCTCTGCATTCTTGCCAACATCTGTTGTTTCCTGTGTTGTTAATTTTAGCCATTCTGACAGGTGTGAGGTGATATCTCACTGTAGTTTTGATTTGTATTTCCCTGATGATGAGTGATGTTGAGCATCTTTTCATGTGTCTGTTAGCCATCTGGATGTCTTCTTTGGAAAAATGTTTATTCATGTCGGAGACACATTTCTGAGACCCCATCTGTCCCACAACCAGGATGGCCTGTCCTAGAGGAGAGTGGTGGGCCAACCCCTTCTCCCTAGTTATATGGCATCCATCTGACTTAAACTTTGTCTTGAGTGCATAGTCGGACCTGTGTGTGCTAAGAGCGAGCCCTCCGAGACCCCATTTTGTGGCCCTCTTGATTTACCCACAGCATTTTCCATAGAGGAGTCCAGGAACTCAAGAAGGTGGAGAACATCAGCCGGTCTCCTTGGTTCTCCCACATCACTTCATCCATGCAGGGCCTGGGCATCATCCACGCCTATGACAAGAAGGAGGACTGCATTAGCAAGTGAGTCCAGTGCCGGGCCCCTGCTCCAGGGCTCCCCACTTCACCCCTGACCCTGAATGGGAGGTAACAGGAATAGATGGCTTCTCTGGCTCTGAGAAGGGAAGTCTGGGATGCTGGGGACTCAGTTGGTGAATTGCTGGCAGAATCAAGAAGGAGCAGTCTAAGGCACTAGGACTTTCTCCCTAGTATCTGGGGCCCCAAAAGTGGTGAGCTCATTCAATGACAACCGCAGCATGTGAATTTACATGTTTTATTTTTTGCAGTAGAAGCAAAATGTGTCCAATTCAGGAAAGTAGGAGGAAGCAGGAAAAAGAAGGAAAAAAATCACTCATAGGTCCCCAACCCAAATCCCATTAGTATATTCATATATTTCCTTCCAGTCTTTCATTTTTTCTATTTCTTAAGTACTCATAATCATGTTTGTCTCATTTTATTTTTAAATGGCATTTTTTAAATGTTATAACATATTTCTCATAAATATAAAGTTTTAAAGGCCATATTATATTTTACTTGATGGATACAGCACTTTCCTTCTTTTTAAAATGTGGGGACTAGATGAGTAAATTTCTCTGGAGTCTTCCAGCTCCAAACTTCTAAAATACAGTATAAATTGTATCAACCATGTAGGCTCACTGTGGTAGCAAAGACCTCCAAATTTTAGGGGCTTAACACAGTATGTGTTTATTCTTCCTAGAGTCACATTTTAATGAGAGTCCATAGGGCAGGGGAAAGGGGTGTTGTTCTACCTGGGGCTTTTCCATCCTGAAGGCCTTGGGGGTCTTCTCCAGGATCCTCTGTGTCTAACTGAAAGATAAGGTGAGGAATGGATGCAGAACCTCATGGGAAATTTTTATGAGTTAACTCCAATGAAGATACTCATCATTTCTGCACACTCATTGACCAGACTTCATTCACATGGGCTCACCGAACTGCAAGGGAGGCTGGGAAATGGAGTCCAGCTGTGCCCATAGGAGGAAAAGAAAATGGAGTTTGGTGAATCCATAGCAATATCTGCCACATTGGGTGTTCCATTTTGTTCTGTTTGTTTGTTTGTTTCCCTATATTTTCCCACCTTAAAAACCTAAAGCTTGGGGCACCTGCCTTCAGCTCAGGTCATGATCTCAGTGTCCTTGGATTGAGCCCCACATTGGGCTGTCTACTTAGTGGGGAGCCTGCTTTTCTCTCTCCCTCTGCCTGCTGCTCTGCCTGCTTGTGTGCTCTCTCTCTGTGTCAAATAAATAAATAAAATCTTAAAAAAAAAAAACCTAACACACACTCCAAGTTTGGGTCTAATTCTCTCTCTCTCTCTTCCCATACTTCGCTACCTAGGATTTCAGTGTAGACTCGGCATGCCAGCTTGCCTTTAGTTCAATCAGTGGCTGTGCTGTTCCTAGTTTAACCTGCATGTCATCTGTCAAGAGTCCTGCATCACACATGGACCTTCCCATGTCCTGGTCATGAGGAAAGGCTCCTGTCCATGGAGTCATTCATTGACTTACTCAGGACAAACAAAACAGATACAAGCTTTGTCTTCCTGCAGATTCTCATCCAAGGTTTTCAGGGAAATTCTATGGGACAGCTGAGTCCTACATGATTGATGGGGTCCTTGGTCCCCTTCTTTTAATACTTTCTTTCCTGCCGTGGACTTTCCAGAGGGCTTGGGCTTCTGACATGTATTGCTTTTGTCACCAGACAAAAATGCCACAGGACTGAACAGAGCCTTGAGGTCAAATTCCAATCTGTTTCTTTTGTTCCTGTGCAGTCTAACCAACCACACAGATAGGACCACACATGACTTCTAAGTCACTTAAACCGTCAGCTGCATTTGTAGGCTTTATAAGCTAAAGGATAGAAACACCACGGTGTTTGGAAGAATATTTTAACTAAGCTCTGGGGAAAATAAGTTAGGGTGGAAACAGAAGGGGGAGGGTGTTACAGGCCCCAGCACGGCTGGTCAGAGGTGCTTCCAGACAGTCTTTTGAGGAGTTCTGGAACAAGATGGAACAGCAATGCCTGAGGATGATTGTGATTGTAGCAGTGGAGGAATCTTAACTCTTTAGGGGTTTAAACATTGAAAGGTTTTCGTTTTTTCGCAATAATTTCTACCAGTTGTTCTGATGAAGCCCCTTTCCCAATAGATCAGGGGAACCTTCAGTGGCAGTTGACCTGATGTCTCTTGTGGTTAATGGTTCAGCTCAGCTAAAATTTCCATCTTGAATGTACAGTTGACCCTCGAACCATGCAGGTTTGGGAGCATCAACCCCCCACACAGTTGAAAATTTGCATCTAACTTTTGACTCCCCCCAAACTTAACTACTAATAACCTACTATTGACTGGAAGCCTTCCTGATGACATAAACAGTCAATTAACAACATATTTCATAGATTGTATGTATTACATACTGTAATCTTACAATAAAGTAAGCTAAAGAAAGTGTTATTAAGAAAATCATAAGGAAGAGAAAATACATTTACAGTACCACATTGTATTTATTGAAAAAAATCCATGCATAGGTAGACCCATGCAGTTCAAACCTGTGTTGTTCAAGGGTCCACTGTATTCCCTCCCTAACATACCCAGAGGCTTGGAGTAGTAACACGGTGCTTTGTGTATGAGCTGTGCAGGATGGGGGGCAGGTGTGCTGCTGGGAAACCCCTGATCTATTCTTTTAAACATCCTCCCCCTTTTCTCTGAGCCTGGTTCCCTGAAGCTGGTGCAGGGGAATGGAGTGGGGGAGGACACATCCTCGGGCCATTCTTTCCTTCCTGCTGCTCATTTCTGCTAGTCCAGCAAATTGTGGTGATCTGGTGTGGCAAGGTGGGGGCTCCAACAGGACCAAATCCCTAGCAGCTCTGCTGGGCATTGCTGATGGGCAAGACCTGCCTGGGTCTTCCAGAGAGCTCTTCCTGGGCAGTCTCACACTGCATTCCTTTGATGCAGGGCCTCTTTGCCTCATGCGGAAGAATACTGCATTAAGACTGCAGCACCAAAAGTCACTTCTTTGCACCCCCAAACTGTAGCAACAGCAGGAATGGGCAGGATCTGTCTTCCACACATCTGGGGAATGAGCAACTCTAGGGGCGGGTCTTGCCCTCAACCTTGGTGTTGTCATCGCTCTGTCCCTCTACCCTGTGCCCTTCTCCTCTTTGGCTCAGTGAATACACAGCAGGGGTACAAGATGTCGGCTTTTTCTTCTAAAGGAGACCCCCAGCTTTATAAGCAATTGCCGTGAATCTTCTTTCTCTGATTTGAGGAGGGAAGCAAGCATCCTCCTTTCCCTTATTTTACCGTCATAAACATTGATTCTCCCTAAAGGCAACCTCCTCCACAAACCAGCCCTCCCTCCTTTTATGGATCAAGGGGGCCAACTATCAATTCCACAAGGCCTTTGTAGGGAGTGGCTGACTCCAAAATAGGGATCTTTTGATTGTAGAGCATGAGATACTGAGCACCTTTTGTTCTCAGCTGTGAGTTCTAGTTGCCAGTTCTGGGAAAGAGAAAGAACCCACTCAGCACAATACTGTCACATGGGATATGTGCAAATCAAAGATACCTATGGCAGCAGATTTTAGAGTATGGATATTTTCCTATCTTTGTAAGGGATTCCTATGTAAAGTGCATTAGCCCTTGGTTAAAAATTCCCCTTGCCTTAATTTTCCAGTAGCCCCAACCCTAAGTTTTGGAAGCACACCTGATCTCCTGTTTTGTCTGATCTTTTAATTTTAGGTTTAAGATGCTAAATGATGAAAACTCGAGCCACCTCCTATACTTTAACTGTGCTCTCAGGTGGTTTGCTCTAAGAATGGACGTCCTCATGAACATCGTTACCTTCATTGTGGCCTTGTTGGTGACCCTGAGCTTCTCCTCAATTAGTGCTTCATCCAAAGGCTTGTCTTTGTCTTACATCATCCAGGTAACACCTCGTGTAAGGTTAGGCTTGGCCTGGAGGCTCTGGCATAGGGCATATCAAGGAGGATGGATGTAATAGAAGATCCAACCCAAATGGGTTCAAAGAATAAAGAACTTACTGGCTTACATCATTAAAAGGCCTGGCGGTTATGTGGGCTTCAGGAACAGTTGGATCATAGCCCCTGGCTTTGTCCTTATTCTGTGATGACTTCCTTCATGGTTGTACAATGGTGACTGACAGTCTCTGAGGGCTGTAACAGGAAGGAAGGAGAAACAGAGCTTTTCCTACCCTAGCCACTGAGCAAAAGCCCTGAGCTTTACTCTTACTGGATTAATTTGGGCATCCCAGAATTAGTGCCTGGATAGAGTTGTGATGATTGGCTTAGGCCAATAGAATTAGGATGATTGGCTTAGGATTCATACCCCATCTGACCCCCAAGTCACACAGCTGTCCCACAATAGAGAGCAGGAAAAGAATGCTGGAGAGACAACCGTGATGTCCATGACAAATAATACTGACTTCTCATTTTGGTTGCTTTGGTGTTTTTTCTTTTGGAAAGTAACAGTAATAGGGAAATAATAGGAATAGAGAATAATAATAATAATCAGGAAACACATGCCATTTTGGGTACTGTTGTAAGTCTTGTATGTAAATTAATTCATTTATTCCCATAACAACCCTATGAGTCAGGTACTGCCATAGTCCTCATTTTACAGATGAGAATACTGAGGCTCAGAAAGACTTGTCCAACATCACACACCTGTCATGTGTGAGAGCTATGCTTTGAACCCATGTCATTTGGGTCTGATACCCATCTGAGTGTGAATCTTGGTGTGCGTGTTGTCTAGGGGATAAAGTGTCCAGCTACCTCTGGTTGGGAGAAAGATGAGGGGAGGGGAATAGATTGGTCTATAGACAGACTACCAATCAAATCAGTCTCTCTGTGGCTCCTTCTCACACCCAGAGCCTGTCTGAGTTCTGCTAGATAGAACTGAGTTCTGCTAGATAGTAAGCCCCTGCAGGACATTCTGCCTCCATTCTGTCAAAAGGCTTTTCTTCCCTTTTCCATCTTCCAGAAATCTGTGACTCTTTCATTCAGATATCTCTTCCCAACCCCCTTGCCCTTAAAGGTCTATTCCTTTTTGAAAATCTCTCTGATATCATTTTAATGGCATTTTGGGAAGGGGAAGGAACAAAAATATATTCTCAGGTCTTTATCTTAAGTGGGAAAAAATGAATTTTTCTTGGGTAGGCAGCTTCCCTAATTGATGGATGTTTTTATTTGTTGTTGCCTAGTAAGATAGAAAGCAGATGATATTGAATAGATTCCCATACTTGGTCCAAGAGAAACAGCTTTCCTCAACTGAGGTTGTGCTTTTTGGGGGTATCATCAGCTTTCCATAAGATTATTTTCAAACATTGCTGTGAGGCTAGAGAATTTGAACACACTGAGATCTAGGGGAACACTTCTCTAGCTGGCTTTATGGCTTTGTTGAGCATTAGCCCTCTTTGGAGAACACAGAATCCAAATGACAGAGTTTCCCTTGAGAACAGATGAGACTCCCTAGATGTGTGAAGTCCCACAGAGCAGAAAGTGAATGTAAAGTGACATCACATAACATCATGGAGGAGAATGAGCACTTACTGGGGCCAGCACTGTGCTGACAGGGGAGTTCTAAACTTGTGGAGGGCTGCCCAGAGCCTTGAGGGGCTGATACCCTTGAATTTAACAAAACGTATAAGCCCTTCTCAAGGGCAGGGTTCATTCATTCACTGACTAGATAGCCACTGAGTACCTACCATGAGCCAGGAACTCTGGGAGGTGCTGTGGATTCAGCAATGAACAAGCTGGACAGGTCTCTGCCCTTACGGAGCTTATACTCCATGGGATAAAAAGAGATATAACATGGGATGGAATAAATAAGTGCCCAAGTAAATCAATGAGAAGACTTTGGAAATTGTTTAAGTGTTATGAAGATAATAAAACAGGGAATGTGACTGTCAGTGGGGAAGCAACATTAGATCCTATAGTCAGAGGAGACCTCTGCCAGGAGGTGACTTCCAAACTGATACATGAATGACAAAGAACCAGAGAAGATAGAAGGCAGAATGCTTCAGGCTGAGGGGCCAGGGCAAGGTTTGGGATAAGCAGGAGCTTGGTGCATTTGAGGAACTCAGAAGGTCATATAGTTTGACCAGATTGGTAGAAAATAAGGTCTGAGGCATTGGCAGGGATAGACTCTGCAGGGCTTTGTCACCCATGGCAGGGGAGTTGCTTATATTCTAAGAAAGAGTTCTCAACTGAAGCACTATGGACATTTGGGCTGGATGATCCTCTTTGTGAGAGGCTATCCTATGTGTTGTGGGATGTTAGCCTCCTTAATCTCTAACCAGGAAATCCTAGTAGAACCTCCCTCCTCCAAGGCTGTGACAACCAAAAGTATCCCTAGACATTGCTAAATGTCTCCTGAAGGGCATAATTACCCAGGTCAAGAGCCATTCTCTAAGAGAAATGGAAAGCCAGTGACACGTGTTAAGCCGGGAAGCAGCAAGGGAACCCTGAAAAGGGTCTGGACCTATACCACTCCTCCCCTCATTCACCTGCTTGGGCCACACTGCCTCCTTCCTGTTAAGGCCACTTGCTGCTACTCAGAGCTACCCAAACCTTGAATTTACCTCATGGACTTCTTACTGTAAATGCCTCCACTCACACAGTTCCTTAACTTCCCTAACTGAGGCAACCCCACCCCCAAACCTGGCCCACTTTCACGTCATCCTGTTTTACTGGCATTCTCACCATTTCTTGAAATTACCCCTGTCTTCTCCTGCCAGCCTACTAGAACATTAGCCTCATGAGAGCAGGGGTTTTGTTCTTCATATTCAGCCCTGGAAAACCAGGACCCTCCAGCAGTACCTGGCCCACAGTCACTGCTCACCTAGAGAAAGAAGACCTGGTCCTGCCTCGAGCCCACTAGCCCACCTTGCAACTGAGACAGGTGCTGTTGGTGCACCAACCTTCCAGCGCAGGTCAGTTGGCATCCTGCTGCTAAAGGAAGGTGATCAGTCCAAGCCCAGAGCAGCCTACAGGTGTGGGGAGTTCCCCCAGCTGGAAGTGGCCCAGCAATGATTGAAGGGGGTCAGTGGAGATGTAGCCCAGCTTCCTCAGGACAACTCAAGTGTGTTCCATGCAGTGTCCCAGAGCTTCCAGTGGGATCAAGTTTCAGTTGCCCACAACTAAACCTCTTGTGACTTACCGTCTCTTCTGTGCCCCACTTCTCCCAGCTCCTACTGGTACTTTTAGGGTCCACCTCCTGGATTAGTTTCCTAGGGCTGCTGTAACCAATTACCATAAGTTAGTGGCTTAAAACCAGAGAAATTTATTCTCTCACAGTTTTAGAGGTCGGAAGTCCCAAAGGTGTAGACAGGACCTTGTGCCCTCTGAATGCTCTAGAGGACAGTCCATTCCTTGTCCCTCCCAGCTTCTGGTGGCTCTTGGCATTCCTGGGCATTCCTTGGCTTGTAGCTGCATCATTTCAATCTTTGCCTCTGCCTTCGCATCTTCTTCTCTTTTGTGTCTTCTCTTCCTCTGTCTCTTGGAAGGACACTTGTCATTGGATTTAGGTCCATCTAATCCAGGATGATCTCAAGATCCTTAATTACACTTGCAAAGATCATTTTTTCAAATGAGGTAACATTCACAGGTCTCAGGGATTTGGGTGCAAACATACCTTTTAGGGGGACCACCATTCAATCTGCCCTAATATACTGCTTATACTCAAATTTCAGAGTTGGCTTCTGGGGGATCCTGGCCTGAGGTGGGTAACCTTAACAAGCCACATTCCCCACTCTGAGCCTAGATTTTCTCATGTCTGAAGCAAACAGACGGGCTTAATGGTTTTCTTCTACTCTGATGATCTGTGGTGATTGGATTTCAATTGCTGTTTGGTTGTGGATAGGTTAAAGCAGGGAGGGCATAGAGGTACAGGACCCCACCAGATGGCAGCAAGGTGGGGGGATACCCAGCAGTTCTGTGGCCCTGGGAGATTCCAGCTCATCAGCATCTTCCTGTCGCTCAGACTAAGAGTGATCAAGTGATACTGTGGTGGGATGGTACTTGCCATCTGGAGTGCCAGGGAAAATGTCATTACCCATTTGTTTCTAAATGCACAGGAAATGTTTAAAGGCAAAACACCCCAGTATCTTCACTTCTAAGCACTTGGCTGGGAATGCAGGCCTACTCTTTGTGTGGCCTTGAGTGAGACTGGGGAACGGTACTTCACAAGGGCTTCCCCTGAAAGTGGGACAGTGGAATCCAAGGGAGGAAAGGGTTCTAACCCAGCTGCTTGCTTCTCTACAATAGCTAAGTGGACTGCTCCAAGTGTGCGTGCGCACAGGGACAGAGACCCAGGCCAAATTCACCTCCGTGGAGTTGCTCAGAGAGTATATTTTGGTAAGAAATTTGTACATGCCAGAGGAGGGGCTAGTTAACTCTGGCAAAACTTATGTAGGCATTTGATTTTTTAGACATGTGAAAGGCATCTTTTTGAAAACTGAAATGGGACCACAACCCTCTTCTTAAAACCCATATTTACTCTAAAGTTCTTGAGGTTGAAGAAGATACACCTTTTTTTTTTTTTTTTAAGATTTTATTTATTTATTTGAGAGAGAGAGAATGAGAGACAGAGAGCATGAGAGGGAGGAGGGTCAGAGGGAGAAGCAGACTCCCTGCCGAGCAGGGAGCCTGATGCGGGACTCAATCCCGGGACTCCAGGATCATGACCTGAGCTGAAGGCAGTTGCTTAACCAACTGAGCCACCCAGGCGCCCGAAGATACACCTTTTAAAACATTTTTCCTCGAGGGCAGTTTCTCCACACAAAAAGAGAAATCAGTGGCTAACTTTAGTTCCTAAAAATTAATATTTGATTGGCTGAAATTGTAAATTGCAAAAAAACAATGGTTGAACTCTTCTCTAAAAGGTTTTTTTTTAAGATTTATTTATTTTAGAGAGAGAGCACGGGGGGTGGGGCAGGAGAGGAAGAAGGGAAGAAGGAGAGAGAGAATCTCACGCAGACTCCCCACTGAGCAAGGAGCCCTATGCGGGGCTTGATCTCATGACCTTAAGATCATGACCTTAGCCGAAACCAAGAGTTGGACGCTCAACTGACTCTACCACCCAGGTGCCCCTTCTCTAAATGCTTTTATGTTCAACTTACAAATCCTGCAATTCTTTGAAAAGAAGCCTAGACAAGTTAAGCAATCACTTTTAAGGGACTCTGAATAGCATTTAGCCCCATTTACAAACTTAATCTCTTTAAAACATTTTAAACTGTATTTTAAAATTTAGCGCATTTTATTCCCTTCTTAAGTATCTTGATTATCTGATTTAACAAGCAAACCTTCCAGAGGTTATATAAATCTAATAAATTACACTTATAAATACAGTAAGCTTTAAATTTGCATAACCATCCCAATGCTGTAGATGAACAGTAAGCTTTTAACTTAAAATCATGTTTAAATAAATTATTCAATTATACATTTTAAATTAGAATCACAGGCCCTTATGTTACTAATATTATTATACTTAAAACACCAAATATGCAGAATCCTTAAACTGATAATATTACTGTTATAATTTTGCTTCTCTTAAATATATATATTTATAAATATATAAATTTAAATATATATATTTTATTGGGCATGGAGCTCAATGTGAGGCTTGAACTCATGACCCTGAGCTGAAATCAAGAGTCAGACGTTTAACAGCCTGAGCCACCCAGGTGCCTCAAACTTCTCTTAAATATTTTTGTTATGAATTCTAGGTCAACTGGGGGTTAAAAATATTCACTAAGAATACAGTTATTTTCTCAGCTAATTGTGGTTGCCTATCACAGATTTGGGCTGGTCAACCACCGTACAAGGGCACATGAGGGTCTTCTTATCTCTAACAAAGACTCATCATTACAGAGGAGGGGTTGGTCTTATAACATAGCCAAGTTGCTCTGCTCCTTACTTAGACTTTGCATTTCTTGGATTTTTTGGAAACTAAAATGTCTTTTCCATGTCACTTTAAAGACCTCTGAACCTGACATTCTGCCTTCTTGTCATCTTCTTACTTCTAACACCATGATGACTCTGGCAGATATTGAAATTATATCTGATTGAATTCTGTAAGTCTCAAGATTTGGTCTGGATTTGTCATATAGCTTCAAGGTCACACGGCTGACACTTGCCCAGGCCCACAAGGCCCAGTAGGAGCTGTCCCTTATAGTTATCCATCTCTCTATTCACTAAGCTCCAGCCACATGATTTTTCTTTCTATTCCTCAAAGTGACCAAGCTTGCCCTGGGCTCGGGGCCTTTGCACTAGCTGTCCACTCTGCCTAAAAGGCTCTGGACCCAAATCTTCTTATAGCAGGCATTTTTGCAGCATTCCAGGTCTCAGCTTGAATGCCACATCCTCATAGATGCCTTCTTCAACCCTTAAGTTACTTTTATTCTGCCTCCCATTTCCATCACACACATTCTGTATTCTGTTACAATACTCTGTTTTATTGTCGTCACTTCTGATTTCACTTCTTGTTTATCATCTGAGTTCCCCACTGGAATGTAAGTTCTTGACTGAATTTATTGGTCTAGCTCACCACCAAGAACACGAGGACCTAGAATTGTGGGAATGAATGAATGAATTAAATGGATGGAAAAGTGAATGATTATTAACCTGTCACTGGTCATTCTGCTTTTCAGACCTGTGTTCCTGAGTGCACTCACCCCCTCAGAGTGGAAACCTGTCCGCATGACTGGCCCAGCCGTGGGGAGATAACATTCAGAGACTATCAGATGAGATACAGAGACAACACTCCCCTTGTTCTTGACGGGCTGAACTTGGTCATTCAAAGTGGGCAGACAGTTGGGATTGTTGGAAGAACAGGTTCTGGTGAGCTCTGACTATGCTTTTTTCAGGTTGTTTTCTTTGCATTTCCACTGGGTGTGCTGGTTAAGCCACACCAGAGGGTGGTGTGTGTGTGTGTGTGTGTGTGTGTGTGTGTGTGTGTGTGTGTGAGTGTGTGTGTGTGTGTGGTGGATTGGCTGGTTTTTTTCCCCTCAAATCTCTTTACTGTAAATTAGGATTTCAGGTTGAATGGGTGTACGGAGTTGGAAACAATCACACATCAGTTTTTGAATTAATTAAATGAGAATCATTCTGGTGAAACGAGGCCCAGAGGATGAGTCTTGTGTTAACAGCCCCTGCAGGGATGGGCAGGTTAGCCGCGTTAGGGCAGTGGATTACCTGCACAGAGTGAGGCCTTTCTGTCTGCATGGTCATCTGCATGGAGACATTTCACTGCATTAGAAATTCCCTTGATGAGATACTTGGATATGATGGAAGTGCAAACTGATGTTTGATTTGCTGTTCTTGCTTTTATTGTTCCCAGGAAAGTCATCATTGGGAATGGCCTTGTTTCGTCTAGTGGAGCCAGCCGGTGGTACGATCTTCATTGATGAGGTGGATATCTGCACGATTGGTTTGGAAGACCTCAGAACCAAGCTGACTGTGATCCCTCAGGATCCTGTCCTGTTTGTAGGTACAGTAAGGTAGCTGTTTTTGATCGTCATGCATCTATTTTTTGGATGGTAAAATCAGACCAGCCAGGAGCTTGGTGAAGTGCCCACAGTGGGGATAAGAGAAGCAGCATCCTGAGGTGCTCACGAGCACTGCAAGTACCTGCTCTTCAGTGAAACCTTGGGAGGAGCCAAGGACTAGGGCCCTGAACATTACCTGTATCTTATGAGCTACATCACCAATAAGCGAGATGCTTACACATAGGGTAAGCAGATCTCCCAGTTGGTCCTGGAGAGCCCCGGTTTATGCCTGTGTCTCAGCATCCTATCATGTTTACCAATGGCCACTCTCAGAAGAGCCCATTTTGCGAAATAAAATAAGTGGTTTCCCTGTGTATATAGCCGTCCATAGGACAGTGCATCAATTTATTCCCACTGAGGAGTGAACAGAAGTTGTTCAAGTATAAGAATGGTAGGGTTGCAACTTTTAGGACTCAAGATCTGATGTTAAGGGACAAGGAGAAAGCCAGTTTCTCATTTAGTCCAGCACAATGGCTGCCCCTCTGATGAGAGGAATATTTCTCCCATGGAGCACCAGATCAAGTAGTAGGCTGTATACTAGACTCACACCCTGCAAGTGGGATACCCACTCTGGGCAAGGGCCTGGGAGCTGCAGCTATACCTCTTGCTTCTGAAGGTGGAGTGAATGCAATGGCAGAGTGAATCCCACCCCTTCACCTCCACCAAGAATTTGCAGAGGGCCAAATGCATTCTGCCGTAAACGGCCATTGTGAGGACAAATGTGTCTTCCTGAGTGCCTTGCTCAGTGCTATCTCTTCTGCCTTGGTGGTCTCTGCCCCATCACAGAGCTGTGGGTTCTTGCTCTCTTGGTCTGAGGTTGGTTATTTTACGGACCATTGTCCTGGGCTAAGCACTACTTTTGGAGGCAAAGGAGTCATCACACACCACCTCTTACTCTCTCCCACAGGCTGCAGAAAACATGCTCCCCCCATCCTGTCTTCCTCAGAAATCCAGCTCCCTGCTCTTTCCTTTATTGCAGGTACAACTTGGATCCCTTTGAGAACCACTCAGATGAGATGATCTGGCAGGTTCTGGAGAGGACATTCATGAGAGACACAGTAGGTCTCTGGGGCTGTCCAGGATGAACCTGTTTCTCAGCACCAGGGCCCCAAATACCTGGCCCAGGTTTGAATTGGACAAGCGCTGGGCCAGCATTTGGCCAGGCTTATTTGTTGGCATCACATATGTCAGTAGAATGTGATCCTTATTTACTCTCTATTGTTTAAAGCAACAATAGATAATATGTATTAGGCCTCTGCAATGGTCCAGTCAAGAGCTCTGCATGCATTATCTCATTTGGTCCTGTCCTGACTATAACCCTCTGAGGTTGGGACTCCTACCCTGATTTTTAGAGGTACAGAAATGAAGACTCAGGGAAGAAATATGTGTAAGCTAGTAAATGGCAGAATGGAGACTTGAACCCAAGTGCATCTGACTCTAGAGCAGATGGGGCATCCTTCTGCTCTGCCAATAGCCTTATTTGCTTCTGGGAACAGAGAAGCCCCAGGAAGGTGAGGGGGCATGGCATGCTCCAGGAATGGCAAATATGGCCAGTTTCTGTGAGATGGGGTCCTGTCCTATAAGAGCTGCAGCTGGGGTCAGCAGGTGAACGTGGCCACCTCTGCAGCATAGAGGGGATTGTTTCCACCAAGACTTGGTACCAAGGTGAGCATGCCCCAATGCCACTATGACTGTATAAATCAGATACTTCCTTGCCTTTCTTTGATGACTAGAAAACTCTCCCATCCCATGTCTATTTTGTCTAGGGAACTAGGGACCCTGGAAGCCATTTACGCTTCGTTTGTGTTTGTCTGGAGCCATATGTGCACCATTTGTCCTCTTTTGGCAAGGTGTCTACGGGGCTATATGAATCATACTGTGATTTTAAATTATTAATGTCCGCCTACTCCCTGGTCTTTCCCTGGTGCCTGTTTGCGATGAAATGATTGTTGTTTTGTATTTTCTTTTCCTCAGTAAAATAAAGCCAGCTGATGAATGCATGAGAAGGGGACAATCAATATAGACGATGCAGGACAATTTTATAGATCATCAGCATAAATGTGACATTTTCTATGTTTTATAGATAATGAAACTCCCGGAAAAATTACAGGCAGAAGTCACAGAAAATGGAGAAAACTTCTCAGTAGGGGAACGTCAGCTGCTTTGTATGGCCCGAGCGCTTCTCCGTAATTCAAAAGTAAGGAAACAGCACGGAAAATGGATTGGTCAAATTTTGGATATTTCCCGCAGCGCCACTCAATCCAGGAGGTAGAGCCACGCGTTTGTCTTTCACCAAAGAGAGAACAATTGAGCCATTTAAAAACCGATCACTTTCTTTTAAGACAAAGTTGTAAGGGGTAAAAATTGAAAAATAACAGCCATTTACAGCAATAGCACCTGCCTCCCCTGGGCCTCCCCCTGGGAAGCCTTGCTTAGGTATTCTCTCTGTCCTCCTAAGTGGTTTGAGTATAAGAAATCTGCCTCTTGACTTTTTTTTTTGCCTTGTCCCTGAACAATCCTGAGGCCTGATAAACAACACCCAGGATGTTAAAGAACACCTTCAGAATGCTAAGAAATGAGAATTGTAAAATTTATACTCATTTTTCTTAGTGACTTAGTCATCCTTGGCTACTGATTTCAAGGAACGGGTTGCAGTTGCTTTAGAAATCCCATTCTCTGAACCCTGATCAAAGTGTAACCCATCGTGTATGTTGTGTAGATGTCCTAATGGCAGGGAGGGAGCCAGCCCCAGCATGCATTCCATCCTGACTGAGGCACTATACGCTGCTAAGTGGTTTGTGTGCTGTGTTGTCTTTGTGTTTCATGCCCCGAAGAAGGTATAACCCCCTTTTACAGATGAGGACATGGAGTCTTGGGGAAGTTAAATAATTTAACCACGGTCAAGCCAGCTAGAGCTGAGCTCGAGCCCTCTGACTTGCAAACCAGCACTGTGGTCAGCAGAACTGTGCCCTCCCCCTCCAAAGATGTCCACGTACTGATAGCCTTGCAGATGTGATTAAGCCAAGGATTTTGAGGTGGGAGATTTTCCTGGATTACCTGGGTGGGCCTAGTATAGTCATGCAGATCTGTCTAAGAGGGAGGCAGGAGAGTCAGAAAGAGAAGAGGAGATGTGACCGATGGAAGTATACATTAGAGCAATGCTAGGAAGGTAGTACGAGCCAAGGAACACAGGCCAGAGCAGCTGGTACAGGCAAGGGAACAGTTTCTCCCTAGAGCCTGCAAAAATAATGCAGCCCTGGCAAAACTTGACTTTAGGACTTCTGACTTCCAGCTCTGCAAGACACTAACTTTGTGTTGTTTTTAAGCCTCTTGAGTTTGTGCTAATTTGTTATAGCTGCGATCAGAAACAAATACATTATTATAGCTCATGCTGATTCATGTTAGCATGGTAGATAAACCCTCCTACCAGGTTGTAAGATTAGAATAAACAACTTAAAAAGAGACGTAAGTCATATATCACCTTATTCTTTCAGTCAGTCCCTCTGAAGGAGATGGAGGAGGTGTGAACTGGCTTTTACTTTGCTCTTATTTTTCTAACCTTTTGAGATGGACACTTAGCTCATGACTTTTCAGCCCTTCTTCTTCTTTTTTTAATAAGTAGAGCTAAGACCGTGAGTTTCCCTCAGCTGCAGTCTTGGCTTAGTGCGACTTTTACGATGTGCCTTCCTCAACAGATCATTCTCCTTGATGAAGCCACCGCCTCCATGGACTCCAAGACCGACACCCTTGTTCAGAGCACCATCAAAGATGCCTTCAAAGGCTGCACGGTATTGACCATTGCCCACCGCCTCAACACGGTTCTCAACTGCGACCTCGTTCTGGTCATGGAAAATGGAAAGGTACAGGAAGTTGTTGGCGTAACCTCCCCAGAAGCTTCAGTGGTTTGGACTCTAGGTGAGTGGATCTTTTCTGCCAATTTCAGCTCTTTTTCTCTGACTTTCAGGTGGTCGAGTTTGACAAGCCTGAAGTCCTTGCTGAGAAGCCAGATTCTGCATTTGCAATGTTACTAGCCGCAGAAAACAAAGTTCGACTGTAGAGGTCCCTGATGGGGCCACATCAGCTGATTTTAGAGGAGGAGGAGGATGCTTCAGATGAGTTGGAGGAGCCTGCAGGAGAAGGGCCTGCCATTTCCGCAGGCAGCCCTGGCCCATTGTCCCTTCCATCCCTGACACATAAGTTGAGCTAGGGCGGAGGTTGCTGTCCTGCCTTACCCAGCCCATGCCTCCCGACCTCACCTGGCAGGCTTGGGGTTGGTTCTGGGTGGTGAACTGACGCAGAAGAAACTAATGGATTAAAAAACCGCCCCTCACCTCCTAAAACCCCAAGGTCCCCATCAATGTGTCTCCATCAATACCACCTCAGTGCTTGAGATTGGAAACATTGTAACTTTCAGTTAAACCTGATCAAACGGAATGGGAAAATGCCTAAGGACGGAATTTGTAAAGTTTCCTGCCTTGTTACCAGAAGGGAAAAGAGCGGAGTTTCCTTTCTGTTGAAGTCCTATTCATATCTATTTTGAGTGTGTGACAAGCAGTAACTACACAGATCTGTAGCATGAAAGATTGATTACAGTGTTTGGTGAAAAATTTAAAAAAAAATCATATTATATGTTCCATTTGATCTATTAGAATAACGAGGAAAACAAAAGGTTGGAGTTTCTCTATAAATGACATTTTTATATCTTCTATATTGGTCACTAAAATGCAGTAGGAAATTAAACTACCCTGAAATGTTGCCTTGCAATTATTTTACTGAAGATCTTCCACCTTCTGTACTACTTCCTCTCACAGACCCTAATTGCTTTCTGGGTAGACTCAGTAATAAACCCCCACAGCATCCCCAAATAAAAGGCTTCCTTTCCAACTTTAAGGTATGCTATGTCAGAAACAGAAAAGATATGTTTCCAGTAGCCTGCAGTGAGTGCTGTTAATTCATGGTAACATTTGGAAGAAAATAGGAAAGGAAAGGAAAGGAAAAGAAAAAAGAAAAGAGAAAAGAGGAAAAAAGAAAAGAAAAAAGATCCAAAGGGTTCTTGTGCAGTGTTTGCCAAGGGCACACCCACAGTCTGATTCTTTGTCTTCTTTTACCTTTGAATTTCCCAGTGATGTTTTGGTGAGGTTTTCTGGACTCACCTCCCAGCCCCCAGGCTGAGCTCTAGATGTGGCAAAGGGCAGCCATGGCCAACAAAGCTTCTGTTTGATATCTCCTATACACCTCCCCTTCTTAGTCTTAGTCACATACCTCTCCCCATCCTTCCAAACATGCCTGGCACACATGAGCACTCAAGAATGAGTAGCATGAGTGTGTGAGGTTAATAACTTAGCTACAGATGCACAGAAAGGAGAGACAGAGATAGCATTTGAACCCTAATCAGGCTTGACCCTAGGAGCCCTGCTCCTAACCCCTCTGCAACAGCCTCTCATGTCCCTTCCCCTCGGCCTGTAGCAGGGACAGTGATGACTGTCAGCACTGCACACCGGGGAGAGTGACTTCTGGAAGGATGGCTGTTGTTTTCATGTGTAATGACACGAAGTAGTCTTAGTGAGCCCCCCACCACCCACAACTTACTGTTGCTGAACTGTCCCCAGGGAGAGACTATGCTGAATAATAGTAACCAACATTTAGCCAGAGTCCTCAAAACACAGGATTAGTTATTGAATCCTCACCATATCCCCAGGGGGTAGGCACCAGTGTTATATTGCAGATGAAGAAACTGAGGGCCAGAGAGTAACATGACCAATGTCACAGCTAGTGAAATCTCAACCCAGGCAGGCTGACTCCAAAATGTGTGTTCTTCAGTCCATTGAATACTGCCTGGAACCTGAGATTCTCCAAGTGAGAAGGAGCCCAGCGTTTAGTGTTGTACAGCCCATGTATTTGTCAGCATAGACTCAGTTGTGCTGTGGTAACAAACAGCCCCAGATCTCAGGGGTATATTCCCGATTTGTGTGACATGTCCATCCCGGTCAGCTGTGCCTGTGCTTTTTATCCTCTTCACTCTGTGGTCCAGGCTGGCAGGGCAGCCTCTGCCTAGCACATCACCAGTTTTGTGGCAGAGGGCAGACACGCATGACAATCAGAAGTGACACGTGCCATTTCACCCATGTCCCACTGGCAAAGCAAGTCACATGGCCACTCCTGAGCTCAACAGTAAGGAGGGGAACCACAAACACATGGTGGAATTTGTCCCTGCAGGAAGCTATATAATCCACCTCTTGGGAGGGGGAGCAGGTATTTTGAATAACACTACAACCTACCACAGCCTGAATTTGGGTCTTGGTTTTGCCACTGGGTAGCTGTGTGATCTGGGGGAATTAGCTTGCCCTCTGAGCCTCCATTCCCCCATCTATAAAATTTGGGGTTTGGACTGAGTGCTAAGGTTCTTTCCAGTCCTGACTTAACTATGGGAGGGAAAAAAAGGAGGTTATGAAAACACTTTCTAAAGAGTGGAATTTAAACTTTTAGGGGAATTACAGTGAACCCTAACTATAACTAAAACATTTCTGGTAAAGGTTATATTTGTAAAATAAGTTGAACAAAGTTTAACCAAGTTCTGAGTCTTCCACAGTGCCTCCTTTGAGGCTCTTTGCACATAAGAACTTCTTTGAAATTTTGTTCTCACTTTATTTTGGTGGCCCAGTTCTACTGTGCTCTGTTCATCTGCCTACCTATTGAGCGATCTTCTATGAATTAGAACCTCTTGAATATCCTTTCTTGTGTGCCAGCAGAGAATAAACCACTTATAAATATTATTATTATAAATTAATAACAAATTGCCTGTGACATGTTTCCCAGTTAGTTGTGTCCTGAAGCTAATTGTGAAATGGTTGATCTGAAACAGGGGTGAGCAGACCATAGCCTGTAGGCCAAATCCAGCCTGCCACCTGTCTTTATAAAGAAAGTTTTATTGGAACACAGCCATTCTCATTTGTTAACGCATCACCTATGGCTGCTTTCACATTCCAGTGGCAGAGCTGAGTTTTTGCAACCAAAAACATGTCTTCGAAGCCAGTGATATTTACTAACCTGGCCCTTTACAGAAAATTTTGATCACTCCTGGTTTAGGTATTTGTGTGTGATACAATTCAGGTTAATGAGATATGAGAGGGAAGTCAGCTGGGGCTTGGGGGGCAGGTTCTGGAAAGCATTCTCTCCCATTGCCTGGTGTGAATTTGGTGTCTGAAGCTGTGGCAGCTCTCTTATGACCACAGAGGAAGTGGAGAGATGGACAGAGCATAGGTCCTTTTTTATAACATTGATCTGCTGGCTTACCAACTCTGCCCTCACTCCACCTCTTATTGTGCCAGAAGATGCATTTTCCTTATTGTTCAAGCCAGCTTGAGTTGGCTTACTGTTACTTACAACCCACAACATCATAAACAGTGCAAAGGACAGTGATGTCTTCCTTCCCGGGACATTGCTGATTCTGACTCAAGGGGAAGAGAATCTGGGTCCCTGCCTTGGGAGTCACCTGTCTTCCCTACCTTAGATGTGGCCCATATGAGCATTAGGTCATATCTAAGCAAGGAGGAGTTTCCAATTCACATCTCCCCCCAAAAAATCCATGCCATTTATGAATATTTCCCTCAACTTTCCTCCCTGCTGCTTAAGATCAGAAAGACTCAGAAAGAACTCACAGAGTTTGTTCTTGCTATTCGAGTGAACAGATCTGAAATTGGCCCAGAATTGTTGGTAAAAATGTGAAATATTCTCTGCTAAGAGTTGGGATCGCTTTGGCCAGAACAGCATGATTTAAAATGAATTGAAAAGCACAGGAGTCAAAGTTGGGGTCAAATGGACGATCAAAGAAATCACTTTTCTTTTGGCCCTGTGTAGAAGGTCACCTCTGGGTGAGGATAAATCCGGCACTAAAGCCTTCAAATAAATGCTGATTTCCATAGAAAAGGTCTGCCTGACTTCACAATGTGCCTGTTCATGGCTCCTGCTGAAAAGCTTTCTCTATGGTGGGACTGGCATTAAAGGGCCAGGCTGAGTCTGTTTTTAGGGTTTCAGCACAAAGCATGACAGCATGATCTGTACTCTCAGCTCCAGGAGCCCCTGGAGCTCTGGGCCTCCTTCACCTGGCAAAAAATTACACCCAAAGGAAACTAATTTTGGTTTTACATTTCTTTAAAACATTAAGTACACTCACATTGCTGTACAACCATCACCACCACCCATCTCTAAAACTTTCTCATCTCCCCAAACTGAAACTCTAACCATTGAACAATAACTTCCCATTCCACCCCCCCCCGCCCCGCCACCTCTCTGGTAGCCACCATTTTACTTTCCTTCTCTGTGAATTTGACTACTCTAGGTGCATCCTAAAAGTGGAATCATAGGATGTCTTTTTGTGACTGGAAGAATTCTTTTAGCATAGTGTCCTCAAGACACATGTCAGACATTCATTCCTTTTTTTTTTTAATTTTTTAAATTTTATTTTATTATGTTATGTCAGCATACATTACATCATTAGTTTTTGATGCAGTGTTCCATGATTCATTGTTTGCATATAACACCCAGTGCTCCATTCAACACGTGCCCTCAATACCCATCATGGGGCTAACCTGTCCCCCCACCCTCTCCCCTCTAAAACCCTCAATTTGTTTCTCAGAGTCCATAGACTCTCATGGTTTGTTTCCCCTTCTGATTTCCCCCCCTTCATTTTCCCCTTCCTACCATCTTCTTTTTTTTCTTTTTTCTTTTTTTTTAACATATAATGTATTATTTGTTTCAGAGGTACAGGTCTCTGATTCATCAGTCTTACACAATTCACAGCGCTCACCATAGCACATACCCTCCCCACTGTCTATCACTCAGGCACCCCATCCCTCCCACCTCCCACCACTCCAGCAACCCTCAGTTTGTTTCCTGAGATTAAGAATTCCTCATATCAGTGAGATCATATGATACTAGATATTCATTCCTTTTTAAGGCCATCCTAGTAAGTGTGAAGTGGTATCTCTTTGTGGTTTTGACTTGTCCCTAATGTTTAGTGATGCAGAACATCTTTTCATGTGCTTATTGGCCTTGCATTTCTTTAAAGATAATTTACATAGCATGTAAAAATCTTAACGGAAGAGACGTGTTCTACCATTTTGCAAAGTTCCTTCTCTAATACAGCATCTTGAGTGGATAGTCTGTGTCAGCATCTGGACAGGAATTTAGAGAATATAATTATTAACTATGGACTTAGCACCTGATGTATGTCATATCATTAAGTCTTTAAAACAGCTCACGAGGTAGAGATGGTTCTTCCTGTTTGCTTGGGGAAATGATGCAACTTGCCCAAGATTACCTAGATGGTAGGTAGGGGAAAGCTCAGAGCCTACTCTCTCAGCCCAATCCCTTCACTTCACAGATTAGAAAACTAAGGCCCACAAAGCCTAAAACTGGTCTAAAGTCTTCCAGAGAGCTGCGGGGGAGGATTAGTATCCTGAATTCCAACTTAGTGTTATATCCATGACTTCACATTGATTGATGCACAGACTATTCTCAAAAAGGCCAATGGTGGCCCAGTTCTGTGACCCGAGTCATAGAAGAAATAAAAAACAATAGTACTTTCCTTCAGGTAGCTTATAATATTACTGGAGAGATGACTTAAAAGTGCCAAAGAGAATACCATAACATGCTGGAGGACAGAGTGTAAGGTTAGATGTGAGCTCATTCAGTCATCCTTTCATTCATTCATTCACTCATTTACCTGATTCTTCATTCTTTTGATCCATCCTTCCATTTAAAAAAGGGAGAGGTGAATGAAGGTTGGCAGAGATGAAGATGATTCTGGAAACCACCAATGGCCCTTGTAGGGCAAGGAGGGGCCATGAATATGATTCTGGTTGGGGGAATCATCCAGAAACCTAGAGATAAGGATTAGCTTGGTTGGGGGAGACAGCAGGCAACTGTCTAACTAGGGCTGATGACTGTTTGGAAAATTGTCAGGTATTTCACTGTCTGCGCCTCCAAACACAGTTGGAGACCACCAATGGCTTGGATACAATTGGTAATGGGAGAACAGTTTGTTGTAGAAACAATTAGGGCAGCGCTGGGAAGAACCCATTAGCAGTCATGGGAGTCTGGCCAAGGAAAAGCAGGGCTTCCGACAGTCCCACTGCAGCAGAGCCAACAAGCTATGGGGGACAAAAACTGGTGGTTCCAACACATCACCCCCTTCCCCAGGGCAGGATGGGCATCCCGAGGAGAAACTGCCAGTGTGGCACACAAGGGTCACATTTGCTGATCCGTAACATGCACCTTGCCCCCACCAGCAGGAAGCTCTCTCTCAGGCATGCAGTGGAAGAGACAGGAAAGCCAAGTTCCTTCTGCTGCATCCATTTCAATTGTGTGCCTCTTTGCTTCTGCAATTGGTAAATCAGAGATCATCTGCATAGCAGGATAATTTCGGAAATGATGAGGCCACTCTGTGCAGAGAGCACATTTGGCTTGGCAGCCAAAGGGGTTCTTTGGGAAGTGGTCATAATGGCCTTACCACACTAATCAAATTCCTCCATTTTCTCTGATGAGGGGATTTTAGAGCCAAACCTCAGTCTAAGCAAAGGCAACATGTTAACATCTGAATTGGCCAACTGAGGACAGGGACGCATGGTGTAGAGAAACAAGCCTAGGCTTTAGGATTCTAGGAAGTGTTGTTAGTACTCTGCCCAGGTCCTTCTTCTTGTTTGTTTCAGCGTGCTTTTGGTCTTTACCTTTAACTCTTCTCAGGATTGCCTTGCACTACTGGAGCCACTCATGAGGAAAACCAGAAAAGCCTAGAAGCAAATCCATCATTTAAAGTCTCCAGCACCTCTTGGGAGACCACTGCCCACTCTAGTCTTAGCCCAGGATCTAGGCAGTTCAGGCTGACCCTAACAATTACCTCTAGGGGTGAGGCCCTGGCCTGGGGACCCAGGCCAGGCTGATATGAGTCACATCTCCGTGGTGCTCTGAGAAGTTTGGGGTGGGCACATGACCCAAGCTGGGCCAGTCAAGGTCAAACCCTGGAACTAAGAGGAAAATGGGGAGTTCTCCTTCTTGTATGGTGAGGTCCACAGACCTCTTTAGCTTAAAGCTTCCAAATGCCATTTTCAATATTGCAAGGAGAGTGTCTGCCTGAGAGTGAAGCCAACATAGAAGAAAGACAGAGCCCAGATATGGAGAAGATGTTACCATAAGTCCTGGGTATTACTTATCTGCTATGAGGTAGCATAGTCCCTATTGAGGGACTAGCAACTGATGGCCTGCCTGGGTTGCTGACTTCTGGTATCCCCAGAGCTTCCTAACCCCCCAAAGACCTAAATGCTCCCACTGTGTCAGAGTCGTGCTATGTCATGCCCTAAATGGGAAGAAGGCCCTCACCAGATAGCCCCACCCCAGCCCATGGGGCAAGACTAGGAGCTAGATGCTCTTCCAGATCCAGGCCTCCCTTGCATACACCTCCTCCAGCAGATCAGTCCCTGAATCATGGTCTCAGCACAGGGAGGTCCCTCTGTTACACTGTCCTACAGGCATCTTGAAGCATATAAATAATAAGACACTTATTTAGTGCTTGCCATGTGCCAGACACTGTTTCATGAGTTTTGCCTGACAACCTCATTTACTTCTCACAAGAGCTCGATGAGCACATGTGTTTGTTATCCACATTTTACTGAAGCACAGGCAGGCTGAGTTCCTTGCCCAAGGATCTTGCATTTTTAAAGTACTATTAAGTTTTTAAAATGATTTCACATCTTTAATCTACTTTAGTATCACAATAGTTTCCAGAATTGGGATTTTTATCCCTCATTTAGGATTTTTTTTAAAAGCATAAAAAGTTGAGATAAATTGCCAATGGTCAAACTATGACTCTTAAGTCAGCATTCATTCATAAAACCACAGAAGCTCAGAGTTGGCAGGAACTACTAAAGACACCCAATTCTGACTGCTCATCTAACGGGAGGGGAGACAGAGGCTCAAAAGACAGAGAGGTTTGCCTAAATGCAAGTTGGCGTCTAGAGTCTTAATCTCCCAGTTCTTGTATTGTACCCTGCTCCTTGGAGAAGTGTGACTCTCTCTCTCTCTGTGTCTTTGTCTCTGTATCTCTCTTTGTCTCTGTCTGTCTCTGTCTCTGTCTCTCTCCCTCTCTCTCTCTCTCTCTCTCTCTCTCACACACACACACACACACACTGCACCTACCCACCCTCTCAGAAACTACTCCTCTCCACCCTCACTCCCATCTCCTTACCCAGAATGGCCACCCTCTAAATTCAGAAGGAACAGAGGGTCTGTGGTAGTCCCAGTCCCTCTGATGAGCTAGACCCAAATAGACCCAAATAGCTTTATTTCCCTCAGGAAGTGTCCACAGTGTCCAAGGGACTTCCAAGTTTCCCTCAATTTTTAGGGGAAGACAAGCTGAAGGGGGAAGCAAGTACATGAGGAAGGGACGAACATCTTTTAGGGATGGTCAGGGCTCTCGTATGACATGGCTGCTGAGAGGCTTCTGGCCTTCTTCTGCACCCCCAGACTGAGTGTCTGAGAGAGCCAAGCAGGAGGAGGATGGGAGTGGATCAGCCAGACGAGCTGGCCAGTGAGCAGCCACAGCCAGCAAGCCCTGTATCACAGTGCAGAGAAGACATGAGGGAGACAGCCAGGGGCCATCCATAGTCAGAAGGAAAAACCCAAGCAAATGAAAACTACCAACTGCACTTGAGAGGTAATGAAGAAAGTGGATCAGTAGAGGCAATGCGAACTCCCACCGCTAGCCAAGCCTCTTTCCTTTCCCTTCCAAAAAGCTAACGTGTGGATTGATGGATATCTCCTGAGTCGGAGTCGGCAGCACAAGTAGAATTAATGAGGGCAATAGCATAGAAATGCATTGTATTAATAGACCCAAGCAGAAAACAGATTCAAATGACTTTCATAAATGAGTCCAAGCTCAGAACAGAAAGAAGATGCAGAGGACAATAGAAGGTGGGGGAGGGGTCACAGGGAAGGGTGGGAAGACTTTGAAAATGATTACCAAAAGTTATTTATTTGAAGCCCTTGGTAACAGCAACTCAAGAGATGAGCTATCTGATTAAACTGCAATATGAAAACATAGCAGTATTCAAGACATTGGCACCAGAGAGGAGAATGAAGATGAGCAGAGGAAAATTTGAAAATCAAGAAAGTGAAGAGCATGACTCCACAAAATTGCATTTGCAACTGTGTGCAAAGTGGAGTCCATGGGGACAGAGTCCCACTGGACATTGATGGATGCAGTGACAGAGAAGCATTGCTCATTGGGCCTCTGGCACTTGCATTAAGATGGAGCTCTTCTAATGGGGATGGTGACTGTACTGGAGAAGGCCAGGGACCAGTCAGATCTGAACAGTGGTTAGCATTTCCAAGGAAAGATGAATATAACATGAGTGTTTCAAAAACAAAAACAAAAACAAAAATACCCCCCAAAACATGAGTGTTTCCTAGGGCTTCAGGCTTCACAAGTTCTCTGTGAATTAATTGGAGCCAGGACAATGGGATCTCAGGCCACGCTGTGTGGGTTGGTGACTTTCCCCCAATGGTGCCTATTTTCCTCATCTGGTGAAGAAAAGGTGTTGGGGATTTTAGTTTCTACCTGTAGCAGGGTCAGTGGTCTCACCAAACATTCCATCTATGCCTCCCTACCGCCTCCTTTCCTGGCTCCCTTGCTATCGGGGAGAGATTTTTGCAATTCTTTTACAATTTTGGTTAATAGGCTTAAATGGAAGTGACACATGTCAAAATAAACGGATGCATGGAAGAGCCAGCGAAAACCCTCTAGCTATCTCTTCCATTGTTTTGGCCACATTCCAAATGGTGAAGCCTCCACCATCCTGGGTCCCTGAGTAAGTAGGTGAAGAAGAATTTCTCCTACCCTCCCTTTCCTACCACAGGTTGACCTGAATAGATTAGGTGGTATGAGTGAGAAATAAATTTCTGCCATATTAAGTATAAGATAAACCTTTGTTGGGTTGAGATCTTATTACAGTATCATGGCCTAGCATCCTCTGACTAATACACTCCCTAATAGGCACCAACCATTATCCAAATTGATACTTGCAAAAGCTCTATGACATCAGTAAGCTGTCTTAAGATTTGATTGTTTCAACTCAACAAACACTGAGTACCTACTAGGGTCCAGGATTGTGCTAGGCCCTGTGGCTACTGAGATGAACAAGACCTAGGGACTTTCCATTTGTCTGGGGAGATAGATTCATGGGTACATAATAATGATGTAGTGGGAGAAGTTTTATTGCAATGGATTCAAAAGTACCATGAGGAAACCAGAGAGCTGAGTCCCAGAAGCGGAGGTGGGGTAAGGGAGTCAGAAAGACCCTACAGAGGTGATGTCTGAGCTGGGCTTTGGAGGAAGTATATGGATGTATCAGGTAAAGAAGACTCAAAGAACACTCAAGTCAGAGAATTCAGGAAGATTAGAACACTTGCCTTTTGCTTCTCTTTTGGACTAACCTACCTGCTATCTATTTTTTAAAATCTTCCCAGGCATTGCTCCTTCCAAAAGCCTTTCTCACCTCTACCCCTACCACCCTCATCACCCACCACCACACACAGAACCCCAAACCCAGGCTAGGTTGTTTGGCTCCTCTCTATGCTTCTGCAACACTCCAGACCCACCAAAATAGCATTTTGTAATTCACCACCATCTTGTCTGTCTTCCCAAGTGTGCTGGAACCTTGATGTCAAGGTCTGTCACTATATTCTTAGAGACCAGCAGGGGGCTTACTCATCATACTAAAAAAAAAAATTTTTTTTAAGTAAATAAAAACAGGAAAAATGAATAATCAAATCAGAAACAACTCAAGATTTCATCACAGACCTAAGGAAATCTGGCTTCTATCTGGCTCCAAGTTCTAGGTGTAATGAGGAGGAGGAAATCAGAGGGGAGGGGCTACAACAAGGCAGGAAGGCGTCTAGGGACCAGAGAAAGTGCAGTCCAACTGGGAAAAATCAGCTGAGCCAAAAGGACCGACCTTTAAAAGCAAAAGGAGGGGCAGCAATTTAATGAGGTAAGGTCATGGAGATGTCATGAGCTATTGACTTTGTTCAGTCATTAGTGCATTGACTGTTGACCAGAAAATAGCATCTCTCTTTCCTACAATTTCTAATTTCTCCAGGAGCCTCTCTGTCATTCTGGAATTTCTATTAACACATGTAAACATCTCGATGGTAAATTCAAAGTGTCACAGTTGTTACTGGCATTTTCCCCAGACTGAGATCTAAAGATGATCTTGTGTCTGGGAATCAACAAATACTTGATAAACCCTTGCTCTAGACAAGGTGCAGGGATAGGAGTGGGGAGGACACCATGATAAACCAGACCTATCTGGGATCTTGAGTAGTTACAGTACTACAGCCAGTAGTTACAGGCTGCTGGGAAAACAGCCATGTTCTACACTATCTAATGACCCTTTAAGGCCAAAGTGGGGTGTGAAGCAAGCCCAGCTAACAGGCATCATGGTGGCCCAGGGACTGGAGCCAGGCTGGGCTGGTGCTCATGCTGGAGGCTTAGGATAGGAGAGAGCCAGCAACGGAAAAAAGTTATTTCCTATGGACAGCAAGGATCAATACCAGGGAAGTCAACTTCTGTGCTCAAGTTCAAGAAAGAAGGTCAGGGCCAAAAATGGGAGAATTGTTGAAAGTCAGAAGTCAAGAAAAGATTAAACAGTAAAAGACTAGAGGAACAGGATGGGAGGAGAGAGAAGATCCAAGACATTAATCTGTAAAGTAGGCTGGAGGTCCCAATGTCCATTTTTATTGGACATTAGCCAAACCTTCTGTGGATGGGTGGATTTATTTTTTATTTTTTTTTTTTAAGATTTTTTTTTTTTTATTTGTTTAACACAGAGAGAGAGAGCACAAGTAGGCAGAGCAGTAGACAGAGGGAGAGGGAGAAGCAGGCTCTCCACCGAGCAGGGAGCCCGATGCGGGGCTCGATCCCAGAACCCTGGGATCATGACCTGAGCCGAAGGCAGCCGCTTAACGACTGAGCCACCCAGGCGCCCCTGGGTGGATTTATTTATAGGCTCAGGGTTTGGGTATACATCTATGTAATGCTTTAAGCCATGACCCACAGAATCCAGTGCCAGGGTGGTTTAGAGGTCCAGAGAAACCACAATCGAGAGTAATTTCAAAGCAGGTACTCCTATCCTTTTGGACCAGTCAGATGTCCAAGGAGAGCACGTGTTGAACTTCGTCATCCTTAACACATTTTTGTTTTTTCTCTCATCCTCTTTGTTCATGTGCTATAGCATTCCAGACTTATTATTTTCCAAACCACCCTGAAAATCTTCATCCTTTCAGCCCTGCCTCCCCAAGACCTCTTGTATTTTCCTCCTTCTCCCTTTCTCTAGATTCTGCGCTACTGAGTCTAAAGAGCTGGCCTGCCAAGTGGTGCCCTTCTTAATGGATAGGGAGAAGGCTCAGCCAGAATGCTCATTATGGGTAAGGGGTCAGGGAAGACTGGGAACATTCATCTTTTAAATGTTATATTCCATCACATATCACCGACCACCAAATGCCAAATGTAAAGCCAATGTTTGGTGGAGCCCTAAGGATCTGTGCAGACTCAGACAGCACTCCTGAGTCATGGAGATTTCCTGGGACAGTGCTGTGAAGTGTCCCAGAGAGAACATTCCAGTCCTTCTAGGGCAAAATTAAGGCTCCCACTTCATGTCAAAATCTAGAGGATGTCTCCCTGTGCCTCTGTGATGGTCCAGACTCCAGATGTAGGTTTGACCGAGCGTTTCATGGTTGATTTCCCCTTCACTGCTTCCACATTCTCAACCAACATTATTAAATGTCTGTGCTTTGATGGTAGGGCACACCTTAGATTTTCCAACTATAAAATGATCCTATTTTATAACACTGTAGGCACTGTATTGCTTGAATGCTTCTCAGTCCTGGAATCAATCCTGCTCAAGCCAAGTTGTTGAAAAAAACTCCCCAGCCATTTTCCATTCATCTCAAATGTTGAATTTCCTGACATAATTGCCTAATCCTGGGGTGTCTCTGCCTCTTTGTCTCGCAGCTGGAGGAGATTGGTACCATTTCCTTACAGATAGAAGCAGAGCAGGAGGGTTAGTTCCCTCATAGACAGTGAAAATATAATTTTTTCATGAAGTGTGAATTTTCTAGGAATTAGCCTGGGCCACACACTGCACTTTAAGTGTGAGAATGATAATTCCAAGCAGGTCTTGTAACAACAGATGAACCTGTTTAACGACCACGTTGGCCACTTTCTGGCAGACTGGGCTCTGTCCCTGAGGAATCTTAATCTCAGGCATTTCTAGGTGGCTGAATATTCCCTAGCTAGCATCATCTTGCCTTATGCATCCATCCTCAACTTCTTTCCTCTCAACAACAAGTGACCGGAGTGTGTGCTGCCTAGGAATTAGAACAGGGCTTCCCAAAGAAGAGTGTTCTCTGGAACCCTGGTCCCTAAGATGAACTGTGAGAAAAGGGTTCCTTGATTAAACACATTTGCGAAAGGCCTCAGACTATGGAGATTTACGGTGCAAGTTGGCTGTGTTTTAATTTGGGCTTCCCAAAAGCATTTACTGAGATAGAGACTCCTGATTCCTGGAAGATGCAGAACAAGAGTGGTGAAGTGAGTCAGGAAAGGGAAAGCAGCCAGTAAAGGATGAGTTAGAGGACCAGCTACCACTGTGAACTGAAGTTTAATCCCACTGTGGACCTTTGCAGCCAGATAGAACACAGGCTTGTCATCCCACCTGAGGGTGGTGCAGGAGAGCTGGGGTAGCTCCACACCACCTCTATCCCTCTTTGCTTGAGGGCTCCTCCTCAGGTGTGTTCATTTCTCAACACCTCTTACTTGCCTTTGGCTGAGCAAAGTGGGTTCCAACGATCAAACAAGGCCCTCAGGAACAGAAATGTGTGCGCTGACCGTGGAAGTAGGGCCGGTGTGCACCGAAGGAGGGCGAGCGAAGAATATGGATGGATGCTGACGGTATTTGCCGAAGATCATCAATTCATACACTGTGACAAATTTTGGATAAATCTGATTCAAATACTTAATAGGTAGACATACAAAATCAGAGCTGAGTGTAGTGCTTATCAGGCTTTTCAGCCAGGAGAAAAAAAGAAATAAACTGATGCATGGAAGAGCCCTTCTTTTCTGGAATGCAGTGGACAGATTTGGCTCAGTGAAAGGAAGAAGTGTAGTGGTTGGACCCGCCACCAAAGGGATGGAGGGAAGTGAACTTCCCAGTGCTGGACATATTCTAACAGCATCAGGATTCTGTGTGTTGGGGTGGGGTAGTGGGGTTGGGAGAGGGGATATTAAGGGAGGGGACATTTATTAGAAGGCCAGACATTTGGGTTCTGAGTTTGTGGTTTTTAAATTTTGTTTATTTTATTTTTAGAGAAGGAGGGAGCGGAAGGGGCAGAGGGAGAAGGAGAGAGAGAATCTTAAGCAGGCTCCACATCCAGCCTGAGGCTGGCTCAATCTCACAAACCTGAGAATCATGACCTGAGCCAAAACTGAGAGTCAGATGCTTACCTGACTGAGCCACCCAGGCGCCCTGAGTTTGTATTATTTTAAAGTCTTCATTTTCTCTTCCTGTCCTCCAGGATTGGAGGGCAGGAAGAGGAAAAAAAGCCAGGGCATTTATCTCCAGTTTCTGTGCTTACTTGGCATCTCTAGCACTAGCTGTGTCTCTCAGTGCCCCCTGGACAGCCTCAGCCATTATTTGTTTTTTGCTGCAAGGCTCTAGCTTCTGAACTTCAGACAAAAGATGGAAGACTCATTTCTCCTCCCCATTACAGATTTACCCATTGGCTGAGGGGAAGCCTGCTCTTTCACAGAACTGGGATGGGAGGAGGGCAAAGAAGGGTAATGGCCTGAGGTGCTAATGGCCTGAGGTCATCACCTAGTGTGGCAAAGGCCATTCTCTCTCTTCCCTTATCACCACATTAGCAGTCCCACAAGAAACTCAGTCTGTGTTGAGATCCCTAACCAAGTCTCAAGCCTCCAGATTGCTGAGGAGGCAGGGAACTTCCTGTACTCTTAACAGAAAGTTGTGCTTTTCTGTTGATAAGAAATAATAGCTGTCTTTTGTTCAAAGAGTCAGAAAAATGGATTAGCCTCTTGGGAACCTACAGATTTGGTTTAAATTAATCTTCCAAAGATGCATGGAGAACATGAAAGAAAAATCCAAGATTAATAATAAAAAAGAACTGAGGCATTTGTCAGAAAAAAAATTAAAGGAAACAAGCTAATCGAATTCCCCAAATCCCAGAAGTGCTTGCCTTTCTGCTCTCTGTAGTATTCTGTATTCTAACAGAGCAGCCCTGGGTATGCTGTGTGTTTCCAGGGCCCTTCTAATTCAGTTTATCCCGTGCCTTCTGACACTTCCCAGGTGAGAGATACCTTTTTGTATTTTAGTTCATCCAACGAGACAAAGTTCTGTGCTGACTCCAGGGGAAACAAGTGCAGTAGGAATTGTGGAAGGAGGCTATGCTCCTCAGGCACTTGTTTGCTTCCAGATCCATTCCCTGCATTCTCAAATCCATGTGGTGTCATTGGAAACTACATTTCCCAAACTCCCTTGCTCCCTGGGGTGGGGTGAGAGAAGGAGAAAAGCCAGGGTATTTCTTCTCACCTCCTTCTGCCTACTTGGGTGTAAGTGGCTGTCTCTCCTCTGCTATTTCAGCTTCCACCAGGCAGTCTCTCCCTCCATTGTCCCAGATACCTCCCAGAAGCCCCTGCCATGGTTTTAGCTCCTACCAGGAGGCCTAGCTTCTGCACTTTGTGGGCCCATCTCTTCCTATCATCCTTCCAGACCTCAGGTGATGGTGACTTGTCACTGTTGCTAATTTCTGGCTCTCCACATTGTCCTCTGCGTGGCATCTTGGTTTTTGCATTATCTGTGTCACAGTTTCCCCATATCATATTGCTTCTGCTTGGAAGACCTGGACTGACTTTTGCTTTTCTGACTGGATCCTCATTACTATAGTGGTCTATCCTGTGGGTCAAGGACAAAAGAGTGCCTATTACCCTCCATTGACCAATGAGATGAGAAGCTGATTCTCCCATTTGAGGAGTGTGCTAAACAGAAGCCAGGCTACAGGGAACAAGGATTTGGGTCAACATTATTATCACATAATAGTCATAGAGGCTTCTCAGTGCCATAGCTCCCACAATTAGTTCCTTCTGCCCTGACCCAGAACATTCTAGGATTGTTACTATTACTTACTATTTTTATCCTATTTTACAAATATAGAAATTAAAGGCTAACATGAAGTCAGTTGCCAAAGTTCAGTGTGACTCCAGAGCTTGTACTCCTGACCCCTGTACTACTCCAAGCCCCTGACATGTTCTCCACATGGTCCCCAAAATAAGCACTGCCCAAGACCCTCTGTTTCTGATCTACTCAGACCTGTCCTGGTTTCTTCTGGCTTTAAATGGAAGGTGGGCTACAGAAGAAATAAAAACATGTCCGGTTTTTGCATCTTAGATCTCACTTGACTTCTAACCAAGATAAGTCCCTAATCAGCACTGCCATAAAATGGCAGAGACAGCCCCCAGGTCCTGATACTTAGGCTGTAACTATGGGGACTACTTCATAAATACACATGTGCTTTCTAATCTGGCAGTAACCAGCCACCCTCCACACTCTCTTACCATCTATAGGAATGTCTGAGGGCATTTGCAAGATGCTGAGTGAGATCAGGGGTGGGCTCCACTCACAGAATGGACAAAGCTCATTACTCTATGAGGGGTTGGAGCCATGACACCAGCCTCATTAGCAAATGTCTCTAAACAACTGGCAACAGCCATTGACACCAACTCCTTTTCTTCCAAGAATGTTTTAGGCCATAGACTAAAAGGCTGTGCCCCTACCTATTCCCTGGGAGCCAGGCCTCATTAAGAAAAGAACTTAGATAGGTCCAAAAGTTCCTCGGAATGACAAATTAACTAAACTTTTTATAAACTGCAGCCTTGGGGATGAGGAGGAACTGGGTTATTCCCAGGGAGTCTGCTCCACTGATGCAGGAAGCCTGTTGTCTTGCAAACAGCCCTGAATGGAGTGACTGGGAAGGCACCAGGCACCTATTAGGGAAGAAAAGAATTTGCAGAGATTGAACTGGGGCTGACCTGATTTCTTGCTGGGGAACTGTTGCCTGGTGCTGCAAGTAGAACACAGAGGGAATTTGTTTCAGGTTTGTATCATCATGACTATCATCATCGTCCTCATCAATGACATTATCATCCTCAATCCCAAACAATATTTATTAATTAGGTTATTATGGCAGCCAAATATATTTAGGGTAATTAACTATGAAATCTGGGTCCACATCTAGACTCAAGCCAATCAATCAGATGTCCATCAGCCATTTTCTGAGTATCTCTGATGTGCTGGACCACTAGTTTCCCAGCCTGGTTGTACATTAGAATCACCTGGGCCTGGGCCTCACATCAGACCAATTAAATCTAAATCTCTGGTGATGGGACATAGCATTTGTATTTTTTAAAAAGCTCCACTGGAGACTCTAATGTACAACTAAAGTTGAGAAGAAATGTGCTAGGAACTGTGGAAAGATAAACAACAACAACAAAAAAAACAAGTAAACAAAACCAAACACCTGACCTCTAGGTACTTACTGCCTAGTTAGGGAAATGTATGCAGTTAAATAACAGTGTATGTATTAACTAAAAAAATGAGACAACAACTCCAAGGGACAAACAAATTAGGAAGGTGTGGAGGGAAGAGTAGTTTCAAGACTTTGTGAGAGCCTTGTGGAAGAATTGCAAATTGAGAAGGGACTGAAGGACAGTCAGATAGCAGTTGGATTATTCCAAGCTGAAGTGGCCCAATAGCTCTAGAAAAGGAGATTAAACTTGTTATATTCTGGAAGCAGTGGCTTGATCAAGAATATATTAAATGGTGGGTCACTACAAGAGAAGATTAAAAAGGTTGGTCACAGGCTGGATTGAAGTCAGCCTTGATTATGTTTCCCAGCAAATTTCCAGAACTTATTCATCATGTATAACTGAAATTTTATACGAATTGAACATAGTGCTTAGTTAACAATACTGTATTGTGAACTTAAAAATGTGAAGTTTGGGGGCACTTGGGTGGCTCAGTTGGTTAAGCGACTGCCTTTGGCTCAGGTCATGATCTTGGAGTCCCGGGATCGAGTCCCGCATTGGGCTCCCTGCTCAGCAGGAAGCCTGCTTCTCCCTCTGACCCTCCTCCCTCTCATGCTCTCTCTCATTCTCTCTCTCTCAAATAAATAAATAAAATCTTTAAAAAAATGTGAAACTTGTTAAGAGGGTAGAGCTTATGTTAAACATTTTTATCACATATACAAAAAGGACACAAGGAAACATTTAGAAGTGATGGGTACGTCTATTATCTTGATTGTGATGATGGTTTCTTGTGTGTATGTGTGTGTCCAAATTCATCAGATTGTACACATTAAATATGTACCTTTTTTGTATATCAATTACACCTCAATAAAGTTGTTTTAAAAAAGGAAGAAAGGAGGGGCTCCTGGGTGGCTCAGTTGGGTAAACGTCTGACTCTTGATTTTGGCTCAGGTCATAATTTGGCTCAGGGTTGTGAGATTGAGCCCTGCATTGGGCTCTGTGCTAGGTATGGAACCTGCTTAAGATTCTCTCTCTCCCTCTCCCTCTGCCCCTCCCCCAACTCTAAAAAGAAAGAAGAAAAAGGATAAAACTGGCCCTGACTGAAAACTAAGGTGCTTGGGTGATGGAGGAACTGTTCTGTTGATTTCTGAGAAGGGGAGTTCAAGATGCAGAGAATTTTTATTTTTGTTCATTCACAGTTTGGATTTATAATGTAATGAAATGTAGTATGGACTGGAGTGGAATGGAAGGACCTGGAGAACGGAAGGGTATTTGGAAATCTATTGTATCGCCTCAGGAATGAGAACTTTGACCAAGACAAAGGCTATATATAGAGAAGAAGCTAAAGAAGATGGTCTGGAAGAAGAGTCACTGGGTCCTAGTGACCAGTGGGATATTGAAGTTTCTGGCTTGGTTGCCTGATTGGGTGCTGGTGCTATTAACCAAACAGGAGGGCTGACAGACTAGCACAGTAGAGGATCAAGGTTTAGGACAGCTGGCCTGAAGTTCATCTGCAGGTCAGGCACTCACTGAACAAATGAGCTTAGACTCTGAGATCTAGTTTTCTCATCTGTATAGAGGAGCTTACAATATCTGCCTTGCATCCTAGCTGGGAAGATTAAAAATAATGTATATGTAATGCTACCATAGGGCCTTGCACAGAGTAGTAACCCAATTGGTGTTATTATTTTTAGTATTGTTACAAAACATAGGGGAAGATGTTAGGATGAGTTGAGCTTTAGACATGTTACACTTGCAGGATATCTCAGTGGAAATGTCCAATAGGCAGTAGGTAGTAAAGGCCCAGTACTAAAGTCAGGGCCCAAAATAAAGATAGGAGGATCATCTACTTAGAGGTTATAGCAGAAATTCATGGAGGTGGATGAGATTTCCCAGGGAAAGTATACAGAGTAAGCAGAAAGGGCCTTCAAGAATGGTTTTTGTATCCGTCAGTACTCTGGTTACAAGTGATAGAACCCTAACTCAAGTGGCTTAAGAACAAAAATGGAGAAGGGAGGAAATGTTATTGACTCCAGTAACTGAAGTTACCAGGGGCGGTTCACACGTGGCTTCACACATGGTTACATGTCAATCCACTAGTAATGTGTAGAATTGTTGAATCACTACATTGCACACCTGAAGCTAATATAACATTGCATGTCAACTATACTTCGATAATAAATTAAAAAAAAACACACACCAACTCAGCTTCAGTTGTATTTAAATCAATTCACATATTTGCAGAATCCATTGAAGGCAGGATTTCATTCCTCCAAGTGTCACAGATGTCATGGATGTCATGAGGATTCTTCTTTCTGCTCTCCTTCTGTATGGCTTCATTCTCAGGTATGTTCTTCCCATGTAGGGCAAAAATGACCCCGAGGCTTTATTCTATAACTTAGAAATACCAACAGAAAAAGGTCATGTCTTTCTCAGCAGTTCCAGCAAAGGAACCAAGACTGATTCTCATTAGTTCGTTGTTCTTGTGCCCATCCCTGAGACAATCCCCATGACTTTGAGCCTGGATTACATGACCACCCTTAGGCCTGAGGAGTGGGCTCAGGGCCACTGAAACAATATAAACTGAGGGTAGAGAAGGTATGTCTGCACAAAGGAAAATTGGAGGTGCTGTCAATCCACTAGAACAGGGGTCCTCAGGCCAAATCCTCCCTCCTACAGCCCATTTTTATAAATAAAGTTTATTTGGAACACAGCTGCATCCACATGTTTATGCATTGTCTGTGGCAGCTTTAGAGCTACAGCAGCAGAGATGTGTCATTACTACTGAGACCACCTGGCCTGCAAAGCCTGTAATATATACTATCCTACTATTATGTCCCCTTACAAACCAGCTAACATTTTCCTCCAATACCTAGAGCTCTGAGCTTCTCTCTATGGGTTTAACATCTTCTGGATCTTTGTAATAAGCCATGGGGGAATTGTCCTGTATACATTGTTAAAATTTAAAGAATATACTGGTTCTTTACAGAAAAGTTTGCCAACACCTGCACTAGAACCTAAGTCCATAAGAACAGGAACTTTGTCTGTTATATGTACTGCTATACGCCCAATGCTGGCAGAATGTCTGATAGATGGTAGGTACTGAATGAGTATTTGTGGCATGAATAGGGAAGTGGATGCTGGGTTCGTATAAAGATTGGATGTCTGCTACCAAACCACAGAAAGCATTAACACTTAACAGAGGTCAGCTTTAGGGACAGGAGGGAGAACAGAGGAGGAAAGGGCACTTGAGCAAGAGCCATGTCTCTGGAGCTGCATGAGGAGAACAGATCAGAGAGGCAGGCCAACTGCAGGAAGGGGAGAGGAGGCTCATGGATCTCGATGGTAAGAGGGCACTCAACATACTCAACTTCTCCAAAGCCAAGTCAGTGGATGCAGCCTGATGAAGGGGGGGTTGAAGAGGTGGAAACAGTTCAGGCTTAGGGACTTGAGAGGAACAAATGCTGGGCAATGAAGGGTCATGTGGGAAGGGGACAGTCTTTCACGTTCAGGTTGATAGGAGGGACAGGCCATGATGGGGTGGGGGCTGGGGTTCTTAAAAATGCCTGGGTCCCTCGGGAAGGTTTCTCCTGATCATGGCTTGAAAGTGCACTCCTGAGAACCCAGCCAGCTTGCTCTGACATCCAACCTTCAAACAGCTGGGAAGCATGCCACACCAAGTCCATTATCACACATGGTTAAAATGATCTACTGTCCCCTTACTGACTAACTCACATTTTCCTCCAAGATCCAGAGCTCTGGGATTTTTCCTGTGGATTTAACATCTTCTGAGTCTTTGTAATAAGCCTTGAGGGAATTGCCCTGTATACACTGTTAAAATTTAAAGTAGGAAGTATAAAGGCTGGTCTTTCTTCTTTTTTTTCTTGAGCTTAATTCAAAGATCCCTTCTACTAAGTTTATCGGAGTATATTAATCAATGTTGAAATCACCCATCTCAGAGGTACAAACTTCCAGTTACAAAATAAATAAGTCACAGAGATGAAAAGTACAGCAGAGGGAATAAAGTCAATAATATTATAATAATGTTGCATGGCGACAGATGGTGACTACATTTATGGTGGTGAGCAATTAGTAATGTGTAGAATTGTTGAATCACTATGTTGCACACCTGAAACTAATATAACATTGCATGTCAACTATACTTCGATAATAAATTAAAAAAAAACACACACACCAACTCAGCTTCAGTTGTATTTAAATCAGTTCACATATTTGCAGAGTCCATTGAAGGCAGGATTCCATTCCTCCAAGTGTCAATTCCCTCCCAGAGGAATTCTTCACATGTTGGTTTCCTCTGTGTGATTTTGAAGTGAGCTAAGGTTTAATGAAGGAAGCATCCAGCAGAGTCTCAGGACTCAGTAGGCACTCACAAATCCATTTCCCCCGCCCTTTCCAACCCTGGGCAGGGGCTGGTGCTTCCCACCGGCCTTTGATCATAGGAAGGGGAATTTCAGGGGACCTTGACTATTTAGACTCCCTTCAGGGAAAGGCATCCAAGGACACCCTTGGTATGCTGTTTCAAATAAGCTTTTGCATTTAGGTTGGGTAAGCTGTCATCCAAGGTAGGAGTTTCAGGTTTTGTTAAGTCATTCCCTGGGAAGAGAGAAGAGACTCTGCTGCTAATGCAAGGCCCTCTCTCAAAGGGTGCCATTATGCTTTTCTCACCCTGGCTGGTGGCAGCTCCTTGTGTGGGTGTGAGGATAAAAGCAGAGATTGTGAGCCCTGGGTGAGGTCTGGCTTGCCTACCCCTCATTCTTTGACAGCTAATTCCTCTGGACAAAAATCAAGTCAGAGCTGGGCCCCAGCTTCACGAGATACACTGGGTCAGTGAACATGGGAATTTGCTGAGAATCACTTCCTGTCCTCACCAATCTCCAGCTCTGCACCCCCCACCCCAGGGACTGGTTGACCCAGATGCTTTCCCAGGCCTCACACACGGTGTCAGTATGAGTCTACAACTAACCTAGGCCCTAAGAAATAAAATCAATGAAGGTGAGCAGGGAGTGGTGGTGAAGATGTTTCAGGCTCCTACTAACATCTGGAGACATATTTAGAAAAATCTAAACTCTGAAGCCCTTCTATTTGGGATCCTTTTGCAGTCCTGTGTGTTGCAGCTTCCTGCCACTAGGGGCTGCTGTGGCCAGGGAGTAGAACCAAGAACCTAGAGCTGTTTACAAACGGAAAAAGAGAAAAAAAGACAAAGCAATGATTATTTCAGTTCGTGACTATTTTTTGTGATTTGGGTAGTGTGCTTGCCCTCTGCCCCCATTTTGCAAGTATGTGACTCCTTTCTTCAGAGTGGCCCTGCCAGAACGGCCCCATTAGAAGGTCCCTCCATTTGATCTGCAGGCCTTGTGTTGACAGGTGCCGGCTGTCATGGCTGATGCGGGCTGGGCTGGACTCCATGCTTCATCCAACACAGTCTCTAGGGAGGAAAAGCTCTTCTGAGGATACAGAGCGGAGTTGGATTTTCCACTGCAAGTCAGGTAATGGACGTGGAAGAGAGCAAACTAGGTTGGGGGACAAAGTGTGACCAGTCCATCTCCCCAGATTCTGTAGTTCTCTATAGGGCTAACACCAAGATAAGAAACTGTCAGTGCTTCAATTTAATCCCACACAGCATTTACCGGGCACCTATATGTGCAGGATACCTGATTGAATTCAAGAGTATTTATATAAGCCCTCTGGAAGAGCCAAGTTAGAAATTTGTAAGGTGGCGTAGGGGAAGAACTGAGAGGCTTTTGAAAACAGCTCACAGGAGCAAGGAAAGTAAGAAAAACCTGTAAACTGCATTTATTTAATTTACCAGGAAACAGAAACTGGAAGGTGAAAACAGTGAATTAAAGGATAAGGTGTGTGCTTTCTTTATTTCTTATGACTAAAAAGCATGAAAGCTGGGAAAATGAATCCCTGCTGAAGAATGATTTCCTCCATATTGCTAAAAGGTCATGGTGGCATTGTTTTGTTATTATTATTGTTGTTGTTATTGCTACTGTTGTTCTTGTTCTTATTGTGGACATTTTTTGTCAGTGTGAGCAATTGTCTGCAAAGGACAAGCATTGTTACTTATCAATTTAGCCTCAAAATCAAACCCCATTCCTCCCCTACTGGAAATAGACCTGAAATTGGCAGCATTAATAATGGGATCTTCATGCTTCAGCATTATGGTCTGGGCTTGAACACTCTTATGGTTTGGCACTTCAGGCCCCAGGAAAGGATTTTTGTGAAGGCAGAATCTAGGCAGGACTTCTGCATTTGCTCTCTGCAGCCCTCCCCCAGGAGCAGACAACACTGGAAAGAAACAATGACAGCCTACAGCCACCTTTACTATATTCTCCTCATGCAGCAGTCTGGGCATGCTTTGGTATCTGTTCTGGCCCTCTAGACAAAGTGGGAGATTTTGGGACATAGTCAAAGTCACGATCTGTGTATAAAGGGACACGGGAGCAGTCTGGGAAATGTGTGCTCACCCCCAAAGCCCATGAATATCTGGAAACTTCTTTACCCTCTATTGCCTTGTAACAATGTATAATGAGCAGAGGGAAAATGTGTGGAATGAGTCTGGTCCATTGTCTGGCATGTAACAGGTGTTCAACAAATGTGATTCCCTCCTCTTCCTTCCCTGTTGACTTGCTCCCCTGTGTCAACCAGAAGTTGTCAATCTAAGGATTTCTGGTGAGGAAGAACTGCCCTTTTATCTGGTGTTTCAGGAATGGCCAGTGTGGTCAGCTGAAGGGGGGAGGGCATTTTCTCCCACTCTCCAGGGCCAAGTAAGGGAGCAGCATCAGGGTGGACGTCTGAATGGAAAACTGGTGACTCAGAAACACACCTAATGGAGAGGCTGTTGGAGGGTGAGAGATCATTTTGCTGAGAGTAACAGCAAGGGGCTTTAAAGTGTCTACAGGTTCTGCATGAGTTATGTATTTTCTTCTTATAAAGCATTTGACAGGTTTTTAAATGCATCAAACTGAGCAGATTTGTTGTGAAATGCAGCACACTTATGCTGAGCATTTTAGTAGAATCATAGCCACCAGGAATGCTTTTCTTCTGGTGTGAAAATACAAATACCTCCTCCTTCCTTTGATCACAGTTCCCAGCACAGAGATCTCTGGATTTGCATAAATAGAAAGATTAATTTGCTGGAGTGGTGGGGGGTGGGAGGGATGGGGTGGCTGGTGATAGACATTGGGGAGGGTATGTGCTATGGTGAATGCTGTGAATTGTGTAAAACTGTTGAATCACAGACCTGTACCTCTGAAACAAATAATACATTATATGTTAAAAAAGAAAAAAGAAGAAGAAGATAGCAGGAAGGGAAGAATGAAGGGGGGAAATCGGAGGGGGAGATGAACCATGAGAGACTATGGACTCTGAGAAACAAACTGAGGTTTCTAGAGGGGAGGGGGTGGGGGGATGGGTTAGCCTGGTGATGGGTATTAAAGAGGGCATGTTCTGCATGGAGCACTGGGTGTTATAGGCAAACAATGAATCATGGAACACTACATCAAAAGCTAATGATGTAATGTATGGTGATTAACATAACATAATAAATAAATACATAAATAAATAAATAAATAAATAAATAAATAAAAGATTAATTTGTATGTCTGGAAATCACACCCTACCAGATTTCTCAACTTTGTCTTTTTTGTTGAAGGCTCAGCACTCAGGGACTCTTAGGGATGGAGGTGACCTACAGTGATTACTGACACTAACCCGTCTAAGGAGTTTCATCTATATCCTCCCTGCCCAAAAGGTGGTCTATGAGGAGCAAGCACCAGCATCACCTGGAAACTCACTGACAATGCAGAATCTCAGCTGCACCTCAGACCTAATAAATCAGAATCTGCATTTTAACAAGACCTCCAGGTGATTCATGAACAATTGAAGTTTGAGAAGCGTTGTTCTCCTTCCACTCTGACAGATGCCACCCACTTCCCCCGAAGAGAGCCAGCTCTTGGAAACTTTTCTACTCATTAGCTATCATGAGCTTTCTGAAGCGGCATGTAGTATATCAGTCCTCTCTTCTCCAAGCAAAGCAATTAATTGACTCACCCAACAAATATTTATGGTCTGCCGACTCTGTGCTAAGTGTTTGTGGGGGAGGAAAGAAATGTATGTGAAGATAGCAGCTCTGCACCCCATTGCCCTTCCTTCTCCAGGATCCCAATGTATTCAGCTGGTTCTCAAATGATACGGCTTTCCAACCTCGTTGTCATTCTTTTTCAATTCATCCCAGTTGTCAAAGTAATTCTTTTAACATCAATTCATTCAAAAAATATTTATTGAATCCCTCTTGAAATCTGGCACTTAGACAGGATCATATATTTCTTTTTTTTTTTAACCTTATAATCCAGCAATCCCACTTCTGTGTATTTTTCCAAAATAATTGAAATCAGGATCTTGAAGAGATACCTGCACTCCCATGTTCATTGCAGCATTGTTCACAATAGCCAAGATATGGAAACAATCAAAATATCCATCGGCAGATGCATGGGTAAAGAAAATGTGGTGCATACATAAGTGGAACCTTAGGGGCACTTGGGTGACTCAGTCAGTTAACCATCTGCCTTTGGCTCAGCTCACAATCCCGGGGTCCTGGGATCGAGCCCCACATCCGGCTCCCTCCTTGGTGGGGAGTCTGCTTCTCCCTGTCTCTCTTACTCTGCCCCTACTTGTGCTCTCTCTCTCAGATAAATAAATAAAATCTTTAAAAAAAAATAAATGAAACCTTGGAAAGAGGGAAGTTCTACAATATGCAATGACAGAGATGAACCATGAGGACGTTATGCTGAGTGAAATAAGACAGTCACAGGAGGACAAACACTGCATGATTCCGTTTACATGAATTATCTCAAATAGTCAAATCCATAGATGCAAAAAGTGGCATGGTGGTTTCCCATGGTTGGAGGAAGAGGGAAATGGGGAATTACTAATCAACAGGTATAAAGTTTCAGTTAAGGAAGATAAAGGAGTTCTAGAGATCTGCTGTACAATGTTGTACCTGTCATTAACAATGCTGTATGTACACTTAAAAATTTGTTGAGTGTTAAGTGTTCTTGCCACTATAAAATTAAATTTAAAAATTTCATATTTCTTATATAACCTGAAAAATTAATAATTTAAGGGGACTTCTGTGGTCTGGACAGAATTGTCTAAAGTCTCTAGTGTGAGTTCCATAGCTACCACTAATTAGCTGGTGACTCAAGGGCAAATGCTTTTATTTCTCCAGGCATCTTCATCCTAAAGTATGGCTATTGGAGTACATCACTAAGATCCCTTCACATTCTACATTTTATTCCAGATACTCTGAAAAAGAAGAAAAAGAGACCCCCTGCCACATAGCACCACTTGGTGAGCACCACTTCCTTCCCACCATATTTACTGAGCACACCTCTCCCTCAGTGCCAGGCACATTCCCAGGCCCTGGAGATGTAGCAGTAACTAGAGCAAACAGCATCTGCCCTCATGGATCTTCTATTCTAGGAGGGAAAGACCAAAAACAGAGGGCCCATAAATGAGCTTCTCGTCCAAGAGCTCTGGCCCACATACTGCAGCTCAGGCAGTGTTGCTGGAAAGGCAATGAGAGGAGAGTCAGGAGAGAAGGATTTGCTTCTTCTATTGCTGTCACACTATTGGTTCTTCATCTCTCTTTTTCAAGCAGCCTTAAGACTGAGGGAATGAATAAAGTAAAATAAAAGCTCTTTGTTTCTTGCCAAACCAACTTTTTCCTTTAACACTGACTCCCACCATTAGAACTATGTTGCCTTTCCTATGCAGCAAAAGGAGGGAAAGAGGAGAGAAGCAGAAACCTGCAGCATCAGGGAAACAGTCATCCTTCAGCCCTCAGGTGGCAGGAAAGAGCCTGTGAAGTGGGCTCCGAGGTATGATTTATGGAGGCCCACTGGCTAGGCCACTCCACTGAATGCTCTGGAAACAAAGCTCTGCCACAAAATGGAAAATGCATGTTTACAGGCTGCCCCAGTACAGGTCCAGGGGTGAGTGCTTAAGAGCTGACCCACTGACATTTCCTGGCAGGTTCTTTCAAGCATCTCTTCTGCAAACAGTGAGACTCGGAGGATGGCCTTTCTTCAGGACACCTGCCATTCTGCTGGTGCAGGGAATCATTTGCAGGAGAAAATGACACCTTGAACAAGCTTGGTGATGGAGACACATTTCTACATTTCCAGAAGAATGTGCCTGTGTCCCTTCCCTCAGGCAACTCTAGCTTAATGCAGACTTCAGTCCCATAGTCTCCCAGGAACTCCTCTGTTTGGCCATGAATCCACCATTCTGGAGACTCCAAGGATTTCTCACTGATTAGACAAGGATTGCTGCACATCTGCCATACAGGATCTGTTCATCTATAGCTTCATGGCCCAAGAAAGACTTAGTCCTCTCTGCTACCCTCCCAATTCCTTGACCGTCCATCTAGGGTCTCTGTGGCCACGTAGGGGGCTGGAGCTTTGAGAAGATTATAAGCCCTGCCAACTCCTTTGTGTCCGTTAGGATTCTGGGCTGCACACAACAGAAAACACCTTTGGTCTCTTTATACAAATGGAGACTGATGGGAAAGATATAACAAGTAGGAGTGATTCTATCTCAATTGTGGATGCCATGGCCGCTACCACCTCCACCATTACCATGATGAATGGCCTCATCATGGGTCAATTACTTTTAAATGGTTTTACTTTTCCTTTCAGCACTTTTTCAAGATTCAAAGTCTGGAGAGAGAGCATCTGCTGTAGCTATCCTGAAGTAGCTCCCTTAGTTTTATAGTGAAAGGTGATCATCTGGAATTGTTTTTCACCAAGACTATCCCCAATGGGGAGCACAGGAAGTAATTTCCCAATAGGAAAGTAGTGGGCCATTGATGGATGTCCATGACATAGTTGGCCAGCATCCATCTTGCAAAAGACAACCAAAAGAAAATCCAGAGGAAGATGTCTAAAGCTCTCCCAGTTTTATCCTCTTTGTCTTTTGAATACACCAGAAACATCACAAAGGAACCCCCATTTAGATTAGTGTTTAGGGACCTAGTCCTAGACCCGCCATATCCCAGCTTGGTGTCTTTGTCTGTAAAATGGGGCTAGTCCTGTCAACTTTGCAGTGTTACTGTGAACTGAATGAGGAAATGAGTATAAATGTTTTTGAAGAGCAGAGCTCATCCTGTAATTGAGAGATATTAAGCTTGTTCTGAATGGGCCAGCTGTGCTTGATCACCAGCTTTTCATTCCCTCCTATCCTCACTGCCCCTGTTAATTTGCTTTTGCTCTGATTTATTTAGTTGGTTAGTTTTACTCTGCTTTATTCCTCAGAGGGTTTGGCTTTCAGGTGGCAGAATTTCCTCCTTCATTCCCTGGCAGGCTGGTTTTTGCTCACCATCTCTGCTTCTGTGATTTCATGAGGGCATTTCTTCTCCTCCTTTGGGTTTCATGTGTAGCTGATAGAAGAGCTGGAACAAGTGTGGGGCTCACCCTTTGATGGGCCTTACCTTGGCACCCACAAAGGACCAGGGTACCTTTTTCTCATACAGGTTCTTGCAGAATTATTTGCACTCTCCTGCCCCAATATATTGCCCTCTTCCTCCTCTTCCTTTTGCTTCTAAGTGTTACTGCTTTGAGACCACTGGGACCCAACAGGCTGAGTATGATACTGTCAAGATCTCTGCCCAAGGCTTTCGGGGTCTGGGTGTAACAGACCTTCCTAATCTATTCTACTCCAACAAGATGTCATTTGGCTATAACAGTTGCAGACTGAGATTCTCAGTGGAAAGAACCATAGAAAAACAACCCACCTGAGTCCTCTTGAAAAGAACACCCATGAGAGACTATGGACTCTGAGAAACAAACTGAGGGTTCTAGAGGGGAGGGGGGTGGGGGGATGGGTTAGCCTGGTGATGGGTATTAAAGAGGGCACATACTGAATGGAGCACTGGCTGTTATACGCAAACAACGAATCATGGAACACTACATCAAAAACTAATGATGTAATGTATGGTGATTAACATACATTACATACATAACATACAACATACATAACATAACAAAATAAAATTAAAAAAGAAGAACACCCAATAACAAAATATAGCCAATTAAGAGAGAAGTCAAAATAAAGTAGGGGTGGAAAAGTCATGGAAAGGGGCAGGTTCTGAATACTAGAGTCACTTAATTGTGAACCAGAACTAAATAAATTATAATTGGGAATTAAAATTATAGAATAGCCTGCAAATGTCATAAACCTTGAAAATCAAGAAAAAATAACCAACAAAAATAAGGGTAGGGCAGTGCTGATTTCCATATGGAGTAAGTAAATATTTGAAATTGGTATATATAAACAACACCTAAAAATTGATATAGATAGCTAAAAATACCATTAGGTATTTTCAAGTTTTAATTGTTATTATTAGTTTAATCCAAGGGAGCTCTTTTAGGAATTAATACCTTTGATGGTACAGTAACTGTTACTTGAAATTTATAGATTCTTTTAGTTTAATGTCAATTTTTTTCCTACTAAATTCAAGTAAAATAAATTTATTTTTTTTAGAAGTAGCATGTATGGTATCATCTACTTCATAGAAACATGTTTTACATGATTTATCTGTCCTCCCATCTGTATATATGCAAAAGAAAAAGAGGTATTTGGAATGATATTCTGACAATTTGAAAAAATATTCATGTTATTTTAATAATATCCATTTCTAGGGGTTAGATTCAGTATAATTCTTTTACTTTCTTCTTTGTAGATTTGGCATTGCTTAAATTCTTTAGAACAAACACAAACTATTTTTTTAAAGCCCAATACAGTCATTACTCTAAAAAAAAAAAACCATCTTAAAGAAAAAGATTCTGGGTTCACTGAAAAATCTGCTGTATAGATGAATAATTTAATATAGATTCTTAGAGGGGCGCCTGGGTGGCTCAGTTGGTTAAGCAACTGCCTTCGGCTCAGGTCATGATCCTGGAGTCCCTGGATCGAGTCCTGCATCGGGCTCCCTGCTCGGCAGGGAGTCTGCTTCTCCCTCTGACCCTCCCTCCCTCTCATGTGCTCTCTCTCATTCTCTCTCTCTCAAATAAATAAATAAAAATCTTTAAAAAAAAATATAGATTCTTAGGATAACATACATGATTACTCATGTTTACATGGACTATTTGCGTATATCTATAAATCCCTCTAATTTATAACACAGATCCATATTTTTTAAGCTTAAAGTCTTCCAATTTGGAAATGTTTCTGTATGTTAATATATGGCTATGCCATTGTTGAAGTATGGTACCCATGCTTTCTTAATCCATGTTGGGGTGTAAAACTGGTGACAAAGTTAGGGCAGAGGGTAAAGAACAAACTCTTTTTTTAAAGGCAAATGAATTTATTACAATCAGAACTACCAGAGTGAAGCAAAAAGTGAATTTACAGTGAATTAATGATGTGAGGGAAGAGCTGAAAGGAAAGACTCCCGTCAGAGTGAGAGCAAGCTTAACATTGTGACTTAAGGCTCTCTTTTTATGCCTCCACCACCTCCAGTTTGGGCTTGATATAGAGACAGTCCCATGCTTTAAGACTCTCTCTTGTTCAAGTTATTTTTCCCTGGGTGTCAATTTTTCTGCTCTCAAATCAGGGAGAGTGAGCTGAGAGCAAGTGAATTGGTGGGAGAAGCCTAGCCTGTGGAAATCAGGGTGGGGACAGGCTGTTTTTCCTAATCTCCAGCCCCTACTAAGGAAAAGCCCTGGGAGAGTTGATAATATAGTGCCCTCTGTAAAAGTGGGTGGTTTTAAATTTGAATTCATCTGGGAAAATTGCATTTCTCCAAATTTATGCTAATATTCTGACCCAAGCTCTGACACTGATGCCACCCAAAACACTGATGTTTAAGCAGGGCCTTCAAAGTTTTACCAAAAAGCAAGGAAACAATGACCCTAGTATCTTTCTACTGAAACTCTGGGAAATATTTGAAATTCCTTGTATAAAAAAAAAATCAGCAAATACGTGGATTTATTTTGTGTGTATTTTAATATAAACTGTATCATACTGTATATCTATATAAATGCATCTAAAAAGGTTGGCAAATCTTACCTCAACAATGAAGGCCTTTAGGGAGAAGGGAGGGAACCAAGGTTGGGCATGAAGAGTAGAGACGTTAGCAAAGAGATATCTGTGATTTTCTCACATCTCTCTTCTCTCTTCCTCTCTTTCTTTTCCTTCCTTTTGTTTGTCTTTTTAAGAAATAGTCATACTTAACTTTCACAACTAAAAATTACTTTTAAAGATTTGGTAATAATATTTTCCAGAAAAGTCCAGTTATACATTTAATAATTGCCTAATTAAATTTTTTATTTGGTTATTTAACTTAATTTAATTTATTTATTTATTTGGCAGAGAGAGACACAGTGAGAGAAGGAACACAAGCAGGGGGAGTGGGAGAGAGAGAGGCAGGCTTCCCGCCAAGCAGGGAGCCCGACGTGGAGCTCGATCCCAGGACCCTGGGATCATGACCTGAGCCGAAGGCAGACGCTTAATGACTGAGCCACCTAGGTGATCCTATTTGGTAATTTTAAAAACTGACTTCTGCATAGTAGCTATGTCTTGTGATGCAGCTGATTCCATATGGTCACTGAGATGAATGAACATATCAAAGAAATGGGTTTTTTATTTGATTTTTTTTATCTGAATAAATGTTATTGATGCATGGATGGATGATTGGATACATGGCTGGATGTATGGTTGTATGAACAGATGGTTGGACGGATGGATGAATGGGTGGATGAAAGAATGGTGAATGTATGGATGACTAGATAGGTGGATGGTTGGATGGGTGGATGCATGGGTGAATGGAAAGATAGATAGATGAGTGATTAATGTGGTGTGAGAGATAATTACTTGTTAGATTAAGGATGACCTTGAGCACAGGTTATAAATTTGAAAAAAAATATGATTTAAAACACATTCTTATTTTCTTCAGGTCAATAACTGAATTTGATAAAGGCATTATTTCTTATCTTTAAAAAATCAGCAAAATAAGGGGTTGGACAATGAAGCTGAGACTTTGTAGAGATGCAATAGGGAGCAATAAACTGTTTCTTCTCTCTCAGTGAAACGAGAGGAAAACATACAAATGAACACCAAAATCATTTAGGAATGCAGAAGGGTGATTACACAAGTTACAGGGAAGACAATAGTGCCCAGAGGTGTAGCAATGCTGCACAAATATGGGTTTTATTCCAAAAGGGACAGAAGAAGGAGACAGTCACTGGCAGCCAAGCTTGCTCTCCACCCCAAATGTGATAAGGGCACCAATAATTCCATAAAAAGAAGCAAGAGACTCATCCTCTCATGGACACTCATTGAGAGGAGACTAGAAAGTTGCATTTTTGCTTGACAAGAGTGATGCTTTTTCCTAAATGATCACCTCCTACTCACTTTCTACTTCCCAGCTCAGGGTCACTGCCCTCTCCCCCCACCCACAGAGTCTCTTTATATTTTCACAGATCTGGAGGTGGAGAAAAATGAAGACTGAATGTGAAGCATAACACCTTCATCCAGTGTTTCCATTACTAGCCTACTCCATCCCAGCCTATCAGGGAAAACAAAATCTTTTCTCTAAGCCCTAGAAGGCTTTTGGCAGGCATCTTGCCAGAAAACACCTCCTGGCTTACACAGCAAAGAATCTCCAGGGCCACAGCTTGAAAAGTGCAGTGTTGTACAATGCCCTGGGGCTCATGGCTTTTCCTGGAGCCCCTGGGCATTATTACAAATGGAATGCCAAGGCAGAGAGCTGACCTAGAAATTAGTGGGAACAAGAAAGAAATAGGTTTGCCTATTTCACACAACCATCTAAAGAGGGCAGGCCAAGGCTCTGGGTGCAAAGAAGGAGAAAAGAGAGAGAAAAAGTCCCCCTCCCTCCCCACTCCCACCTCACACAAAGGCTGGCAGTGATTGATTTTGGAAGTGCCATACATGCATCTCTGCTTAAAACACATGCTGTCAAACTTGTTTTTCTGCGCCTTGAAAAATTCTGTCAAATGCCATAAGCCATTCTGTCAAGAAATCTCTTGTTTTTAACTGCCAGATCCTTTGCTTTGCCTCTTTTTTCTTCAAAGCATTAACCTTCTTCTTGGGCTGTTGGCCAAATATGATGGAGGAAATGAATGCTCTAGTTGGTTGCCCCAATGATGGAATGTGCTATTTGGCAATATGCTAAGCCACAGGCCTCAAACTCAAATGCCTACAGGGGCCGGGCAGGTAACATAAATGAACAAAGCAGGACTGATGGTGGCTTTGGAAAGTAGGCTGTCCTCATCCCACCAAAAAGGGGAACCTGGTCCTGAGCTCTAGCTAACTGTTGACCTGCAAGTCGGGTGTTGCCAGATCTGCAGATCCATTCCATCTGTTTCAGGAAGAATTATTTTACCCATTCTATTTCTCTAATTTTTATGTTTTTTTGTAAACTGCTGTTCAGTTTACAGTAACTGCACCAGTGGCAAAACTGTGCTACCTCCCCCCACCTCACCCCACCCCCAACTTTTAGGGAACTGTTTTTCTCTTATTCCATGATTCTAAAATGTAATTTACCAGAAGCTACTTCTGGTAGCTGCACAATGACTGCACGATAACTACACAGTAACTTCGCCAAAACTTCTCCAAGAACGGGCACCTAGCCCAGGCTAAACTGATTCTAGTGCCTCACCTTCCTGGCCACAGTTATTGGTCCAGGGGCTGGTCATGTGACCCAAGTTGGACAATTAGAATTTTTTCCTTTCCCTTTCCTTTCCTTTCCCTTTTTCTTTCTTTCTTTCTTCTTTCTTTCCTTAATTGGAACTTGCGGGAAAGAACCTTCTTTTCCCTGTGAAGCTGGGAGGGTGTCAGCTAGGAAATAATCGGTGGCCCCCACTGCAGCCTTGTGGAAGAAGCTAGCCTGAGGGAAGTATGCAAACACCAGAGATCAGAGATGGAGTCATGAGGGCAGCCATGTTCCCAGCCTCTGTTGTTTCAGAGAGCAGCTCCCTTCTTGTTATTTTCAAGGATTAGTTTATGAAGAAATAAACTCTCCCTTTTTGCCTAGCCAGTTTGCGTTGACCTTCTGTCATTTGTAACTCAAAAGGCCCTGACAATTATGTGGACTCGGCTGGACTGCTTGGGTTCGATCTGCATGTGAGACTTGTTAGCTCTGTGATCTTGAAAAAGTTTACTGACTTCTTTGCCTCAGTTTCCACAGCTATAAAATGGTAACAAAAACAGAACCTACCTTATAGGGTCACTGTGAGGATTAAAAGAGTTAATACATATAAAGCACCCAGGACATAAGTGTCACTATCAAAGTGTGATCAAGTGGCGAAACATTATTTGGAGAGACAGAGGGCCTCAATCAGTCTGTCTGCAACTGGACCCAAACTGTCTGCACTTCTGCTCAAGGAAAAATTTGAAATCTGAAAGTGATTCCTCTTCTCTCAGGTTCTTGCCCTTCAAAGAAACTGCCTAAGAAAGACGTTTCCCTTCTCCCTTCCCAAAGAGAAGGAAGAAAGAGCTTTATAAAATCACATTCATATTATATCAAGAAATTAGAAGACAAAGTAGACAGGAACTCTAGAACAAGGTGGAACTTATTAATATTCTGAGAGAGATGGAAAGTTGAAGAAAGAGTAGAGTCATTATAAGACATTTAAACACCCACTACAAAGAGAAGTTACTAATGGATGAGTGTAGGTATAATTTAATGCTTGCATTTATGAGAAAATCCAGGAAATGACAGACCTATAATTTTGACTTCAGAGAAGAGGTAATGGAAATGCTGCCCAGGCTTAGAGCAGCAGAGTGCTGTGCAAGTTATTATTTAATTAGGAACTGTAAGCACAGATTCAAACAAGGGAAGAACTCATTTTGCATGCAGTAGGTTCATTGGAATCCTGAAGAAACGAAGAGGCAGCAGAGAAGTGAGCCACTAACATCTTCAAGAGGGCCTATCTGAAATGCAGCTGAGGGTGAGAATCTGGGGTCATGAGTCTCAGGGAAACCTTCCTTGCAAGCTGCCTCTACCCTCAAGGGCCCTTGGTGCAATGTCATCTGCAAGAACAGGATGGAGAAAAACAAAGTTGGGCAGTGATTTCTGTGCTTTAGGGACTGAACTGAGAAAGGAAAAGTTTAATGTTAAAGGAATAACACTTTTGATAGGAAAATCAGCTTTGTGAAATCTAATGATAAAACATCAGGTTGAGGCTATGGCATCTCCCCTCTTGAAGATCTTCAGGAAGGGATGTGATAGCCATTCAAAGACAAGAAAAGTGAGAGAGACAGATCCATTTTGGGTGGTTTTATGGCTATTTTGCTCAATTCCACTGCCTGCCCAACACAACATGAGTTATACTGACATTAACAGACTGTCATGGAAAGTTTTAGCACTAAATCTCTTTTAAAGACAAACGAACCATGAGAGACTATGGACTCTGAGAAACAAACAGGGTTTTAGAGGGGAGGTGGGAGGAGGGATTGGTTAGCCCGGTGATGGGTATTAAGGAGGGCACGTACTGCATGGAGCACTGGGTGTTATATGAAAACAATGGATCGTGGAACACTACATCAAAAACTAATGATGTACTGTATGGTGACTAACATAACATAATAAAATTTAAAAAAAAATAAAGACAAACGAAGCTTTCATGAAAATTTCATGTTACCTGGGAAGCCCTCACTGTTAAAATGGTGGGGGAAGGCAGGTTAGCGCACTGAAGAAACTCGTGGCTCTGTTTGACATCACTGTTTTTCCAAGGATGAACAGCAGCCTTTAAAAAAATGGTTATTTCCACCTAAATGGCCATCAACGGATAAAAAGATTTTAAAAAGCTGTGGTACATATACACTGGAATACAATTCAGCCATAAGAGAGAGTATATCCTGCCATTTGTGACAACATGGATGGCCCTTGAGCACCTTAAGCTAAGTGTGATAAGTCAAACAGAGAAAGGCAGGTACTATATATCACTTATACGTGGCATCTCAAAAAGTCATATTCATAAAAAACAGTAAAATGGTGGTTAGCAGGGGATGGAGAGGAGGATAAGAGCGATGTTGCTTAAGGGTACAAACTTGCAATGGATAATAAACAAGCCATAGAGATTTGATGCACAGTATAATGAATATAGACAATACTGTATTATAATTATATAATGTGATCGATATTGCTACAATGGCAATCACATTACAATATATAAATGTATCAAAATAACACATATAATGTTATTGTCAAAATTATCCAATAATTTTATCCAATATGTCAAATTTTTCCAATAAAAAAAGTGGTTATTTCTTGGTCAGACATTTCCTCTCAGAAGATCAGAAAAAGGGTGGATCATCAGCCCCAACATTTATTTCATTCATTCTTATTTAAAAAGGTTGAAAAATAAAGTGAATCAGAGACTGACTTGGAGAATCCATGGAGAATGCATTTTATGGGTCAGTCTAACTAGTCCCAAAACAACTTAGCCTGGTCACAAAGCCAAGGGCCCCCTTACTAAAAGTATTTCTAAATTGTCTCAAAGGACACCAATCTTAATTCAGAAAACAGTCATGTGTTTGAGGTCTGATGGCTCATACCACTGTATAGTTATCAGTTCAATCTCTAGGTTATACCCACAGGAGGTGGCCAGGTGCAAAGAAGCAACATTATTTGAACCAGATGACACAGATTCTTGTCTCAACTCTGGCTCTGATTCTGTTGACCTTAGGCAATTCATTTTTCCTGTCTAAGCTAAGTTTCCTTTACTATAAGCTGAAGAAATGAAGAATCTTTGACTTCTAATTTCCCTTTCAGCATTAAAGTTCTATGAAATAAGTCCTTTCTAGAAAGCGAAACTTTAGACCAGGAAGCAGGAGTAGAATGTGTTATGTGGAGCATGGTGGCAGGGGAAGGGAGTGAAGAGCTTTGAAAGGCAAAGGCAAGAAGGAATTATAGGAAAACAGGGAGTAGAGTCAATGCATACAGCACTGAGTTCTACCCCAAGCTCTGCTCTGAGGTTCAATTCTTCAAAGTCAATTTTTAGATTCACCTTCTTGAAGCCTTTCCAGGCCGGTCCCACTTATAATACTCTGGAAAGATCAGGCTTCCCTCAGAAACCATCAGTGGCTCCTCATGGCCTGGAGAATAAAGTCTAAAATCCATATCCTGTCTCCAAAATTTGTCTTCTACCTATTTTTCTAGACCTCTCTTTAACCTGCCTCTGGCAAATGCTGAATACTTTATCCTTTCCAGACTGTTCCTGAATGTCCTCCCCTGTTTCCTTTCTGGAAAGCCTTTCGGCTCCCTCACTACTGGTGGAAATACACGCATCTTTCAAGATCTATGACACTGTTCCTGACTTCTGGAGTATTTTATTCATCAGGCCCTACAGAGTTTTCAGGAGCCTATGACAATCAGATGTGCAGTGAAGGGGAAAAAGAATAATGGTCCTCAAAATATGAAAAACAAAAAATCAAAATAATATATTAAAAACAAATTTTTGACAACGAAATATATTGAATCTGAGAACTGGATGTGTTTAAATATGACGACCATGTCTTGGGGTGGAGCCTTCAAAGGAAAAAATGCTTGGGGCTTACAGATGCCTCAAAAGAGAAGACTCCTGCTGAAACCAACATCTAGAGGGCTCTCTCCCCATCCTTCCTGCTTCTTTAGTACTTTGGAGATGCATGCCTCACACCACTAATTCACTCTGCTCTGTGTCAAAGTGACCTGTGTTTACTGCTGCCTATGTTGCTTGAAGGCAGGAATCCTGCCTCCAACTGGGGGTCCCAATTAGTAGCCCATAGGTCAATACACAAGTTTTTCAAATCAGAAGTTTTCACCAAATGCCCCAGTTTTTTGCTTCTTTTATTTTTTTAAGGGGTAAGGATTGGGGGAGGGGCAGAGGGATAGGGAGAGAGAGAATCCCAAGCAGACTCCATGCCCAGCATGGAGCCTGATGCAGGGCTCGATCTCATGATCCCGAGATCATGACCTGAGCCAAAATCAAGAGTCGGATACTTAACTGACTGAACCACCCAGGTGCTTGGTTTTTGGCTTCTTTTAAAAATTTAGATGCTGTAGTCACACCAGTCTCACCTTTGTGCCAGGTTATAGGTGACTGGAGCTGAGTAGGCAGGGCATGCTGTCTCTTGTTTGCCAAGCTCTCCTGTGCTCACTTCAGCAACTTATGTCAGCAGCCTGGCAACTGGAGGCACTGAGTCTGGGACCCCTTGTCTTATTCCTTTCTGTGGAAGTCCTCTTACTCCTCTTCATATCCAGCACAACGTCTTGCATAGTTCAGAGGGTTAATGTGTATTTGTTGAGCAAATAAGTGATTACAGGGTTTGGGGCTTGATGTCCCCAGATTTCACTGTCAGAATCAGACTTGGAGTTGCACAAACTTTAGCCATTTACTAATAACATGAAACTATTTTCCCTTTTCCAGCTGGTCGAGGGAGGGAAACTAATAACAAGCTATGTGGAGTATAATTGGATCATTTTACTGAAAATGATCACAGCAGTAGCAAATTATATCTGTATGATGGATCTTCAGCATTACTGAATTTTTTTGTCAAATTTGCAGGCAAATTATTGTCTTAATTCCAAAATGATGTATCCAAAGATTCGTTAATGCAAGAGTGTCAGATGCAATGGAAATTTGTAATGAAACATCAACTGAAAGCAAGATAAATGTGTACCATCTAGTGCTTCTATTTTTCTTTTATTAAACAAAATTAGCCTTCTCTCCTAAATTGAAAAATACCCTCTACAAGATGAGAAATTCAACTGAAAAGAATGCTAGAGAAGTTTAAACATTGCTGATCAGAGATTTAAAACCATCATTTCAGAAAACTGAAATTTTTTCAAAATTTCAGATTTGCTTCTGAAATCCAAGCTAGAGATATCAGGGTTGAGAAACATGTTTAAAAAAGGTGATATTTTCAGTGATGGTTTGACCTGAACTATACGTACACTCTAGTACCGGCATGCCTGGTCTATGTCAATATGGGAGAGTATCTCAATTTTCCAACCAGATGCTATGCTCCTTGAGGGTAAGGGCTGTCTCTCACCATTCAGTCTGTCTTCACTTCCCTGCTGCAATGCCCTGTGTGTAACTGTTGCCTAAATATTTATGATTACTTGGCTAATAAGCATGCCCAATCCATTTGCCATTAAATACAAGAAATCTTCATTCAACTCTCTTAGAAAAGTGGCAAATTCTAAAATCTGGGAGGGCTATGGAAAAGTGAATAGATCTATAAGGAGAGCCTTTGTATTAATAACTCCTGCAGGGAGAAAACTGTCATTGGAGAACAGAACACTGCCAATGCTATGGGTAAGTTTCTATAGTATTGCAGTGGAAATGTTACCACCTTGGTAATGGGAAATGGGACTTATATATTGGCCAATTGCATCAAATCAGATGTAGTTGTTCAGTTTCAGAGATAGAATGTGACCTGTGAAATACTCCAGTCAAGGAAGTAATGAGCTAGTCAAATAATAGAAATCTATTTTAGCATTATTCCACAAATCAAGAATATACCTAATATTACCCTTTAAACATGATGTGTGTTTCTATTCCTTGACCAATTGATCATTGAAACCAATAGTAATTGAGGTCTAGATAGACGAAAGGATATGGTAGATTACATTGTTCTTAAAAAAATATTTTCTTCTACCAACCTCATCCAATCTCCATAGGAAGAGTAAACGCCTATGCATCTTGACTTTGAGCTGGGCCATGTGACTTGCTTTGGCCAATGAGGTGTTAGTAGATGAGACTACAAACAGAGACTTGAGGTATGCTTGACTGATTGGTTTACCTGCTTGTGCTTCTGCAATTGACATGAGAAGACCATGCCTGTGTGGCTAATGCCCCTTCCGTCAGTCTGGGTCCTGAGCTGAGGTCTGTGAAGCAGAAGCACCCCATAGATCTATATACATGTGAGTGATTGGCCATTTGGGGATACTCTGTGGTGCAGAAATAACTGATTGATACAGGTGTTCTACATGCCCAAGGTCAAACAGCTAGTGGGTGGTATTTTATATAAGTATACCAGGAAACTTGAAGATTCACAGCATCTCAGCTCTCCATCTTACAGAGAAACACAAGAACCTGGGAAATATCATCCTTGGGGACTCAGAAAGCTAGTGGTGGGACAGTAAGTGAGGCAGATATGGGTGTTGATTCTAGAATTCTAGATCTGGGCTCCTGTCACACAGCTGTGCTCTGATGGAGAGTGCACCTATACTCTTTGAAAAATTCTATCATTGAAGAATTACATGAGAAAAACAATGAATTACAGACCCCAAAACTCTGTCTGTCCCACTCCACATCTTTCTCTCTTTCTTTCCTTCTTTTTTCCTCCCTCTCTCCCTCTTTCAATTTGAGGATGGAGACGGTGTAATACAGTTGACAGTACACTGGATAAAGAATCAAGAAAATTATGTTCTGGGGCTCTTTCTGCCACTATATCTGAGACTTTGGCTAAGTTACTTCACCTCTGGAGCTTCATTTTCCTCATCAGTAAAGCAGAGTTGGTAATACTACCTGCCTTTCAGAGGCATGGAAGGGATTTATGAAATAACAATTCTAAAGTGCTCATGACAGTGTCTGGCTCGAGATCTGCCTCTGGACATAGGCAGATATCTCTTCCTTTTACAACCTCTTGCAGCAGAAAAGGTTACATATTTCCCCCCTCTGAAGGTAAAAATGTGCAGAGCCAGCAGATGCTAGCATCTTCCTGTCAAGAGAATTGGCACAGAACAACCTCCCTGGCTGAGTTAAAACAGGTCACCAGGGTCCTGTGCTTCTTCTCTAAGAGTCCTGTGTTCTTCTAAAACCCTCAAGTGAGTTATTCTTCATAGAAAGGTAATGCCACTCACTCTCCAATCTGGTCTTTTGACTTTACTTCCTGATTCACACATCAGGCCCCACCAGGTTTCATTCCTAGAGCTTCAGCTAGATTTGGACCTCCCTAATCACCTTTATTCAGCAAATGTGTGTCAGAGGTGACTCTCACCTGTGAGGCAAACAGAAAAATCCCTGCCTTGTCTTCTAGGAGCTCATGATCCCTCTGGGGAAAAGACCTTAAGTAGGAAGTGTTCATTTATTCAACAGTTATTTACTGAGCACCTACTACATGCTAGGCTCTGTGCCAGGCCCTGGGAATGCCGTGGCAAATAAAACAATGCTTCTGGAGACATTTTGTCTGGAGCAGCTTTGTCTGACAGAAATATAATGTGAACCATATATATAATTTTAAGTTTTCTAGTAGCTATATTAAAAAAGTAAAAACAGGTGAATTTTAATAATATATTTTATTTAAGCCATAATGTTACCATCTCAACATGTAATCAAGAATTGTACCTTTGGGACGCCTGGGTGGCTCAGTCGGTTAAGCGTCTGCCTTTGGCTCAGGTCATGATCCCAGGGTCCTGGGATTGAGTCCCACATCGGGCTCCTTGCTCAGTGGGGAGCCTGCTTCTCCCTCTGCCTGCTGCTACCCATGCTTGTGTTCTCTTTCTCTCTGACAAAAAAAAAAAACAAAAAGAACTGTACTTTTTACTGGATCATATGGTAATTCTATTTTTTTTGAGGAACCCCCCCATACTGTTTTCCACCCAAAGAAAATGAAAACACTAATTTGAAAAGATGTAGGCACCCCTGTGTTTGTTGTAGCATTATTTACAATAGCCAAGATATGGAAGTAACCCGAGTGCCCATCCATGGATGAATGGATAAAGAAGATGTGGTACACACACACACACACACACACACACACACACACACACAGTGGAATATTATTCAACCATAAAAAGAATGAAATCTTGCCATTGCATCTACATGGATGGAGGGTACAATGCTTAGTGAAATAAGTTAGTCAGAGAAAGACAAATACCATATCATTTCACTCATATATGGAATTTAAGAAATAAAACAAATGAACAAATGAAGAAGAAAAGAGAAAAAAACACCCTTAAATATAGAGAATGAACTGGTGGTTGTCAGAGGGGAAGTTGGAGGATGAGTGAAATGATAAAGGGGGTCAAGAGTATACTTATCTTGATGAGCACTGAGTAATATGCAGAAATGCTGAATCATTATGTTGCATACCTGAAACTAATATAACACCCTATGTTTATTACACTTCAATAAAAAAATAAAGTTTAAAAAGGATTTTTACCTTCTTTTATACATACTCTTTGAAGTCCGGTGTGTGCTTTATAGCACATCTGGATTTGGCCTGCCACATTTCAAGTGCTGGGTGGCCATATGTGGCTAGTGGCTACTATATAGAACAGTGAGAGTATAGAGAAATAGGAGCACTGGGAGGCCTTGGGAACTGGTCTGCAAAGAGGAGTGAGGAGGGCAGGAAGGGCACAGAAGGCAGAGGGGCTCCTGAGGAAGCAGGTGGAGCTGGGCCTCAGGGGTAGGAGGTGGAGAGAGACGGCCAAAGCAACAGCAGATGAGACATCACTGCTGTGCCAGGAGTCAGCTCAGCCAGGCTGATGGGGGAATATGGGAGGAGAGAGGGAATCAGAAGGGCTGGAGGAATTCCAACTCTGGAGTGGCACAAATAATCCCAACCACAAGAAGCATCCTGAAGGGAGTACCAAGAACCTGAACATATGTTTGGTCTCTGAACATTGATTCATTTTTTTTTTATTCATGCACAAATATTTGTTGAACACCTACTATGTGCCAAGGACTGTGAATATAATGGTGAATAAGACAGTCCCTTCCCCATTGAAATCACATTTTATTGGAGAGAGGTAGACAATAAACAAGCGATAAGTAACTACCATAGTTTCAGGTAATGGTGAATGCATGAAGGGGTGGGGAAGAAGCAGGTGAAGTGACACACTGATGACAGCTTGGTGGTGAGCCGGGTATTCTCCATTTGCCCCTGCAGACCCACTCTTCACCTTCTCTGCCCTGCCCTGTGTCCTAGGAGGCCAGCCTCTGTGGAGTGCAGCAGCAGAATTGTTCCCTGGCTCCCTGGCCAATGGGGAACACTGACAGGAGATTGAAGAAGGGGAGGGAAAGGTTAATGCCTCCCAAGACCCACCCGTGTTGCAGCTGGCTCCACGGTTTGGGCAGTGGTTGAGTTCCTTTACCTATGGCCTCAGCTCTTGCCAGGAATGTTTACACCTTTTTCTCCTCTCACCCCTCCAAGCTGGAGATTGGTAATGGCTCCTGTCTGGTTCATTCCTGTGTGCTTCACTTTTCCATCTCAATTTCCGTAACCCATCCTCACCTCTGTAAAATACACCTTAGTTATACTCTCTTCAATCCCTACTCTGAGTGCTCCTGCCACTTCATGCTTGGTCAGGGAGGCTTCTTTGAGGTTTGACTTGAAGGACAAAGGTCAGCCAAGGTGATATCTGTGCAAGGGTGCCAGGCAGAGGGGACTTAGGAGCAAAGGGCTTGCAGAGAACAAACTAGGTGTGTCATAGGAACAGGAAGAAAGCCAGAGGGACTGGAGCTCAGCAAGAGGCAAGAGAAGTAGGTGTGGGAGTGGTGGGTGAGGTCAGAGGTGCCCAGGGGCTCTTGTGTGGGGCAGGGGAGTGGGGAAGAACTCTGGGGCTTACTCTAAGTATGGTGGAAATGTGTGGGAGGGTTTTGAGCTGTAGATTAACATGATCTAATTGATGCTTTAAAAAGACATGGCTGGAGTGCCTGGGTGGCACAGTTTGTTGAGCAGCCCACTCTTGGTTTTGGCTCAGGTTATGATCTCAGGGTTGTGAGATCGAGTACTGCGTTGGGCTCTGTGCTGAGCACAGAGTCTGCTCAAGTTTCTCTCTGCCTCTCCCTCTGCCCCTCCCCCCTGCTCTCTCCCTCTCTTTCTCTCTCTCAAATAAATAAATCTTAAAAGAAAAAGAGAAACACATGGCCTGTGCCAAAAAAGAGAAACCAAACCAAACCAAAAACAACCCCCAAAAGGATGGGGACATATTAAAAATTCACAGAAGCCAACCTGAAAGATCTCCCAAGGGTCAAACTGGAACAAAGTAAATAATAATAGTGTTGAATTATCTCCCAAAGAGGAAAATACTTATTCATAAGTCCATACTGACATAAATAAGTAATTGAATAAGTAAATAAATGGAGAAGAAAAGCTGACTCTTCCTTACAGAAGAATTCCAACTAATAACTGGGATGGAATGAGGGGAAATAGAAAATCACCATTAGGGCATCACAGTAATCATTGCTTCAGGCAAAATACATCAATGAATACTAAAATTAGTGAGGTAAAATTTAAGGAGAAACAAGATATTTGCATAGCCTCAATGTATCTCCCTTCATATACACATTAACTACGGTGGTGCCTTTAACATAAATCTATACATTCTTTGACACTCCTTCCTCCATGAGGTAGAGCTTAACTCCCTTCCCCTTGAATGTGACTTGATTCCCTGACTCAAGTCTAATGTATAGCATACAGAAAGGAAAACTAATAACTTTGGGATGGACACCACTTTAATCTAGTGATGGAAGTTAGCATCACCAGGGTAAGACATGTTGCTCTCCCCTACCCCCTGGTATGATGGGATGAAAAGGGCTCCCTGTCTCTGTGGTACACTTCCCCGAGTCTATAACCTCAATCTTATCATGAGAAATCATCAGCCAAATTCAAACTGATGGACAGCCTGCAGACTACCTGATCAGCACTTGTCAAAAGTTCCAAGGTCATATAGGACAAGGAAAGACTGAGGAACTGTCATAGATTAGAGGAGATTAAGGAGATATAATGACTAAATGCCATGTGGTGTCCCAGATTGGATCCAGTAACAGAAAAAGGAAATCTGAATAAAGTCTGTAGTTGAGTCAATATTATTGCATCAATATTAATTTCTTAGTTTTGATCATTGTACTATGCTCATGGAAGACATTAACATTTGAGGGAGGCTGGATAAAAGGTATATAGAAACTCTGCTCTCCTTGCAACTTTTCTATAGAAAAAGTCTAAATTTATTTCAAAATGAAAAGTTAAAAAAAATACATGTATTAGTTGTGGTTCTCCAGAGAAACAGAACTACTAAGATCTATAGCTGTATCATTCATAACTATATCTGCATCTCTTTCATCTATAGATCTATCATCTATACTTACATATGTCATTTATTTCATCTACATCTGTACCTATATAGACAGAGGTATTATAAGACACTGGCTCACACAATAGTGGAGGCTAAGCAGTCCCATGATCTGCTGTTTGTAAGCTGGAGAAAGAAAGCCATAGGTATAATTCAGTCTGGGTTTGGAGGTCCCAGAACCGGGGAAGCTGATGGTGTAATTCCTAGACCAAAGGCAGAAGACTGCTGTCTCAGCTCAATCAGGCAAAAAAGGGACACACTCTCCTTTCCTTCTCCTTTTGTTCTGTTCAGGCCTTAATAAATTGGAGGATGCCCACCCACATTGTGGAGGGCAATCTACTTTACTGAACCCACTGATTCAAATGCTAATCTCATCTGGAAGCACTCTCACAGACACACCCAGAAGTAACGGTTAGCCAAATATCTAGATACTCTGTAATCCACTCAAGTTGGCACACAAAATTAACTGTGACAATGATCCAAGATGAAAATACATGTATCAGCAAGGAATTTATACTTAGTCATATCCATAAGAGGATCACCAGAAAATTTTAGTGGCATCATTTTTACCCTGCAGACTATGGTGCTTAAAATCCAACTGTCCCAGCAAGGCTAATTAAATTAAGAGATCAAATTAGCATATCCCAGAGCTCTTTAATGCAGGGGCAGAGGGATGAACCCATCCTCATGCACCTTCCTCACTCTCTATCCCACTGAGTTTCAGGAGCTCAGGTTTTGCCTCTCTGAGCCTTGGTGGTTCCATCTATAAATGGAAGTTGGGTCTGTAGTATCTCTAAGGATTTTTGGGGTTTGAGATGTCCAATTCTGAGGGCAGATTTACTGGATGGGAATCAATCCCAAGTCACTGGAGCCAAGTAAAAAGAGCCAGAAAACATGTACTACTTTTTGCATAGTAGGCTCATCACGGTAGGAGGCAGTTGTCATAACAGCTCTAAAAATAACTAACACTTGCTGAACTCTTACTATGTGCTGGGTGCTACTCTAAGTGCTTTGCATGTATTTACTTACTAAATCCTCAGCACAGCTATCATCATCATCATCTCACTTTATAAGTAAGAAAGCTGAGGCACAGGGAGGAGAAGGGAGTTGCTTGGGGTTATACTGCTCATGAGCCGCACAGCTAGACTTGATAAAACTGATGATTTCGCTGAATGGGTTTTGTCCCCAAATGCTAACATGAGGGTCAGTTTTGCTCAACATTTTACTTGCCCTGAATAACCTAAGTCCTTAAACAATTTACAGCTCCTCACATGGGGTCTCTCTTGGGCTTCTCCTGAACATAAAGGGCTATTCCTTTCCCCTTCAAGCATATTCTAATTCAAGTCCTTCTTTCTTCCCCGAAAGAACATGAAAAGAACCTCCAGGGACTTGGAGAAGACCTTTTTTTCCCCCTTTCAAGACAACAGGCATTTCCTAAGTTTCAGGGGTGCACCTGTATTAATTGTACTTCCTGCTCATGTGTTGCTTTTGTTTGCAATAAAAGAATTCATAGGCTAAAAAAAAAAAAGAACTCTATATTACAATATAAGGGCATGAGTTGTTCTGTGCTGCACAGAGCAGGGATGACGAAGTCCTGGTGAGGTCAGGGACAGAACCTGCCTCCTATCCCAAAAAGGGGACAGCACCAGCCAGCTGGTATCTGCCTTCGCTGTACCCAGGACCCCAAGGAGCCACATTCTCAGGCCTGGCCCCGGTCCTGGCACAGAAACACTCAAGGGAATGAACACTTTAGCAACTTGCTCTCTCCAGAAACAGCTTCCTCTCAGCTGTCTCCCTGGGCATGTGGGGAGTATCTGTCTCTCACATGGACTCCCCCTACCTCCTCCTTATCTCCTCCCAGCTTGGCTCTTTATGGATGGTGTGTGCTCATGCGTGCACACAGTTCATTTATTTTGTTTCCTCTGTTGGTTTTATAAAAATTACAGTGTGATAAATACTCATTGTGAAATATTCAAATAGCATAGACATGCATAATGGAAGAAGTGAAAACACCCTCCTCTTTTCCCTATGCCTCTGTGCCCATCCCCCAATCCCACTCTCTAGGGGTAGCTGGGTACTTGCTATGAGCAGGCATTTTCTGAAGCACATTTTTGGGGGGGGCAAAAATAGGGTCCATGAAACCAGGATTATATCTGTCTTGCTCACTGTTGTGATCCCAGGAGAGGGCCCAGGTAGATAGCCAATCATGTTTGTTGAATTCTGGATCAATGAATGAATGAATGTTGTTCAGCAACTTACTTTTTTTTCCCTCCAAGAAACAGAGCTATCAACCTACGTCCCTTTTTAGGGACTGTCAAGCATTCCATAATCCAGATGTACCTTAACATATTCAACCATCTCCTTGGGTATTTTGCAGGTATTTTGCACCATTACAAACGTGGTACAATGAGCCCTCTTTTACAGGTTTCTTCTTTTGCATGAATGAATGTTTCAGTGAGGGAGAATCTCTTAATGCATCGGCTGGGTCAAAGGGGATGTAGAGTTCAAATTCTGCTCCAGAGATGGGGCAACGGAATAGAGGGCCCAGCAGGGCAGGGTCTCTGAGGCCATGGCTGCTTCCTGACAAAGGGTTAAATCAACATCTCTGCTCAGTCATTAGTTGCAGCTTAGAAGGAGAGCAAATTCCTCTTTAGGACCCTACTCAAGGAAACTGGTGACCTGCAGGTGACTGTGGGGGCAGACAAGGGTCTCTCTACTTGGGCACTTAGGAGTCTTTCTTATAACTCACAATCTTTTATAAATGCTTGTGATTTTCAAAATACCTTCACTTGATTAGCTTCTTTGGAATTTATAATCCCCATGATGCAGACTGGAAAGCCAACATTATCCTCATTTTATAGGAGAGATAAATGACAGCCCAAGGTCACACACAGGTCAGCAGGAATTAAAACAACTGTGTGAAAAGCCTAGTAAGACATTTGGAATGTGTTCTTTTCCTAGAGCAACTTTTTTTTTTAAAGATTTTATTTATTTATTTCACAGGGAGAGATAGCGAGAGCAGGAGCATAAGCAGGGGGAGTGGGAGATGGAGAAGCAGGCTTCCCGCTGAGCAGGGAGCCCAATGTGGGGCTCAATCCCAGGACCCTGGGATCATGATCTGAGCCAAAGGCAGACGCTTAATGACTGAGCCACCCAGGCGCCCCCATCCTAGAGCAACTTTTTAAAGGTGAAAACATCCTCGGGTTACTTGATAGGCACCTTTGAGAGGAGGAAAGAGAGTGAAGCCTAACTGATATCAAATCTGAAAAGTTCTGTTGGTTGCCAAATGAGGGTCTGCACACAGCAACTCTGAAGGGACCCCACAATTGAAGAAGAGACTTCACAAAATAGAAACAAGGTCACAGAGACATCAATAAGAAATGAGTGTCCTTTTCATCTTCTCAGCTTGGGTCTTAGGGAAGTTGAAGTATTGCCTCATATGAAGAAACCACTGATGGTTTAAAAATTATTTAATTTTTCAGGGTTGGTTCTCAATTCAGTTAAATCAATTTATTTAATTTCCTCATCAGAGGGTTTAATAACAAGATCAATAGCAACAACAATAAAACATGGCCTAAAATGGACACCATTTTTGACTGAAATCTCTGGGGCACCTTCCTTGTTCTTCATCCAAGAGAACCCTGAGAGTCAACCCCAGGGCTTTTGCAGGAGTAATCAGCAAATAGGCCAGCCCCCACTGCTCAGGGTCTCCAAACTGGTAGTTGGTAAATCTGAAGATGTTGAGGCCCTTTGTTCAGCATGCGAGGACAGGCTCCTCAAGAATGAAGTTGGTGGTAGGGAGCAGGCTGAGAGAAGAAGAGACATACATAGCCCCTGAATCCAGCTGTTCCTGAAGCCAAACTATTCCTGCACTTTCCAGACAAGACAGTCAATAAATTCCCTTTTTGTTGAATCAAGTTTAGTCTCCACCACTGAAGGACTCCTCGTTAAGATTTCAAAATGTTAAGCACAAGTAGAATAATAATTGTTATTTTTACTGGTAATTTTTTGATGAGGATAAAACTTATACACAGTAATACCCAGATTTCATGTATTCAGTTCCATGAGTTTTGACAAATGCATGCACACACCCCTATCAAGACACAGGACAATTCCATCACCCTTGGAAAATCCCTTGTGACCCTTCCTTCTGTCCCCAGCTCCCACCTTAGGGACAACTACTGCTCTAATTTCTTTCACCATAGATTAGTTTTGCCTTTTTAGAACTTTAGCTCAATGATATCATATCGCATGTGCTATTTTGTGTCTGGCTTCTTTCACTCAACAAAATGATTCAAGGTTCATCTACACTCCTGCAAATAACATCCAACATTTTTGAACCCTCCTGGGTTGTCAGGCACTGTGTTCTGCACTTTACATTCTTTCAATTTTTGTAATAATCCCACAGTGTGTTATCCCCATTTTGCAGTTGAGGAAACTAGGCTTAAAGCGGTTAAGTAACCTGCTCAGAACACATCGCTGGTCAGTGGACCAGGCAGAATTTGAGCTCCTGTGTCTGACTCTAGAGCCTGTGGCCCAAAGCACCTGGCACTCTGTCTCATGCACTGGGCAGGTCAAAGGCCCAGGCTCTGTCCCCTGCACTGGGCAGGTCAAAGGCCAGAGCTATGTCTCCTGCCCTGGGCAGGTCAAAGGCCAAGATTCTGCCTCCTCTACCGGACAGGTCAAAGGCCAGGGTTCTGTCTCCTGTCCTGGACAGGTCAAAGGCCCAGGCTCTGTCTCCCACACTGGGCAGATCAAAGGAGGCCTGGACTCTGTCCCCTGTGCTGGGCAGGTCACAACAGATCAATAACCACATTACACATGCCCCTCTAGGTCTCTGGACTGCTGCTTCCATCCTCTTTTCAGTCTCCTTGCTCCTGGGCTGGAATCTCATCTTCTATTCCACTCCAGAGGGGGTCACCTTCACCAACCCTCCATGGCAGCGAGCTTCAGGGAGAGAGAACCAAGTGTGTGAAGGTGGCACGGCTGTTCCAGTGAGTTATTGCTCCATCACCGTCTTCTGAGTGATGATTGTGTGCGAAGCCTGACCCATAAATAGAGTTACATTTCTGGGCCTGTCTATGGAAAGAAAGATTATCTACAGCTATAAAAAGGGTAAGGTGCAGTTAAAAAAAACAACTGCTACCCAGATAACCCAAATTAAACAAAAGCCTTTTCTGTCTAAGGTGACACCTGATCAAAATGGAATTTTTGGGGAGGGTGGAAAGCCATTAGTCATGACTAGCATAAGCCCATCAAACCCAGTGGGTGCATCCCAGCCTAGTGGCCAGAAGCTGTTTGGGTGGCTGGATGTTACTCAGCATGATGAGGAGGGGAAGCAGCCAGGCTATTTAGGAAACCTCTGTTCAGAAGAGCAAAACCCTTCTCCTGGTCCTGCAGACTTCCTTCCCACCCCTTCGAGACTTTTTGGCCTCACCTCCTTGAAATCAGGGCCAGGAAAAGATCATTTGGGTTCTCTGGGAAGGGAGTGGGGTAGAGTGGAGAGCAGGCAGCTGTGGGCACATGAAATTGGGAGGAAACTGAGCCAATTAAATTGAGAAAATGTAACAGGATGGGCAATAACCTTTTTTGCAGGCTTTGAAGGACATGGAGTATTTCTTGGCTGTGTGATCTTAAGTTGCTTAACCTCTTTGTCACTGTTTCCTTAGCTGTGGCATGGGGATAATAGTAGTACATATCTTATCAGGTTGTTGTGAGGCACAACTGAGTTAATACATATAACATACTTAGCATGGTTTCTGGTAGGATAATAAGCACTCGATTCATGTGCATGGTATCGCTATTACTTTTGTTGTTGGGACTGTGGAAAGAGCATTCTGGACTAGGAGTCTGTCAATGCAGATTCCTTTTTCTTTTATGTTCAGTTAGCCACTGTATAGTACATCATTAGTTTTTGATGTAGTGTTCAATGATTCATTAGTTACATATAACCCCAAGTGCACATCACAACACATGCCCTCCTTAATACCCATCACCCTATTATCCCCTCCCCCCACTCCCTCCCTTCTGAAACCCTCAGTTTGTTTTCTGGAGTCCATAGTCTCTCATGGTTCATCTCTCTCTGATTTCTTCCCCTTCAGTTTTCCCTCCTTTCCCCTGTAGTCCTTCATGCTATTGCTTATGTTCCACATATGAGTGAAACCATATGATAATTGTCTTTCTCTGCTTGACTTACTTCACTTAGCATAAATCCCCTTCAGTTCCATCCATGTCAATGCAAATGGTGGGTATTCATCCTTTCTGATGGCTGAATAATATTCCATTGTATATATATATACCACATCTTCTTTATCCATTCATCTGTTGAAGGGAATCTCAGCTCCTTCCACAGTTTGGCTATTGTGGACACTGCTTCTATGAACATTAGGGTGCATTTATTTTTTTTAGGGTGCATTTACACTTTCAATGCCATCCCTATTAAAATATCATTGGCATTTTTCAAAGAGCTGGAACAAAAAGTCCTGAAATTTGTATGGAACCATAAAAGACCCCAAATCACCAAGGGAATGATGAAAAAGAAAAACAAAGCGGGGGGCATCATGTTGCCTGACTTCAAGCTATATTACAAAGCTGTGATCACCAAGACAGCATGGTATTGACACAAACACAGACACATAGACCAATGGAACAGAATAGAGATTCCAGAAATGGACCCTCAACTCTATGGTCAACCAATCTTTGACAAATCAGGAAAAAATATCCAGTGGAAGAAAGACAGTCTCTTCAATAAGTGGTGCTGGGAAAATTGGACAGCTACATATAGAAGAATGAAACTGGACCATTCCCTTACACCATACACATAGATAAAATCAAAATGGATGAAAGACCTCAATGTGAGACAGGAATCCATCAAAATCCTAGAGGAGAACATAGGCAGTAACCTCTTCGACTATCGGCCACAGTAACTTCTTTCACAACATGTCTCCAAAGGCAAGGGAAACAAAAGAAAAAATGAACTTTTAGGACTTCATCAAGATAAAAATCTTTTGCACAGTAAAGGAAACAGTCAACAAGACTAAGAGGCAGCCCACGGAATGGGAGAAGATATTTGCAAATGACATTACAGATAAAGGGCTGATATCCAAGATCTATAAAGAACTTCTCAAACTCAACACTCAAAAAACAAATAACCCAGTCAAAAAATGGGCAGAAGATATGAACAGACACTTCTCCAAAGAAGACATACAAATGGCTAACAGACATGTGAAAAAATGCTCAAAATCATTAGCCATCAGGAAATACAAATCAAAACCACAATGAGATACCACCTTACACCAGTTAGAATGGCAAAAATTAAGACAGGAAACAACAAATGTTGGCGAGGATGTGGAGAAAGGGGGACCCTCTTACACTGTTGGTGAGAATGCAAGCTGGTACAGCCACTCTGGAAAACAGTGTGGAGGTTCTGCAAGATGTTAAAAATAGAGCTACCCTACAACCCAGCAATTGCCCTACTAGGCATTTACCCCAAAGATATAGATGTAGTGTCAATGCATATTCTCATCTTGGCTCTGTTACTAACTTGCTGGGTGGCCTTGAGCAAGTCACTTCCCCTTTCTGGGTCTCAATTTCACTATCTTCAAAGTTAAAGGCCCATTCCAGCTCACATATTTTAGAGTGTACACTCCTTGAAAAGACAGCTTTCAAGCAAAGCCCTCCAGCTCTCCTCCCTGTCCCTCCCCATTGGTCCCTAACATCCGAACCTGTCTGAAGATGTCAGCAGCCCCCCTGCATCTCAAGTTGGAAAGCTGGGACAGGCCTCAAGCCTAGTTTGGAAGGCTACCTTTCCCCCGATGGAAAATGCTTCTGTTGGCTGCTTCCCTGAGGATGATACTTTCAGTCAAATTGTCCAAGTCTTTGCTTGGTCACTGACCAGCTGCTTGACATCCCTGAGCCCCAGATTCCTTTTCTGTAGAGTGGGGATAATAGTAACAGCTGTCTCATAGCTATCATGAAGAGTGAATGTGACTTTGCAATTAAAGAGCTTAGCACCATGCCTGTTGCAAAATAAGTGCTCAGCAAATATCAGTCACTTTTCGAGCACTATGCTCAACATCATTTTCTCCTTTCCCATCCTAGTCCTAAGGTGCAAGCAGCAAATAGTCTAGGAACATAACCTCCTCCTTCACTGCTCTTGGGAGCCATGTGCTTTGCTGCCCTCCATGTGGACGTGTGCCCACACACATTCACACATGTACACTCACGTGGACACCCACCCACACATCTCTCCCTTGACCACCTGGCTCTCGGAGCACCTGGACTGGCTGTCCTGTGGGGCAAGGGCAAAGGCAAGGAGCTGGCATGCAGCTTCTGGCCTGAACACAATGATTTACAGGCCAAACTGGGCTATTTCTGCAGGTTCACCAGCAATTTCAGCTGCTCAATAAACACAGCCTGTGAGTCAGGAGTCGGGTAAACTGTGTGCTCAGACCCATATTTAAGATCATCCTTGGACAGCAGTTGGTAGTCAGAAAACCAAGTGTATAATTTTCGATTAGCGCATTGCAAGCTTCCAGGTTTGCCTAGGCTACAAAAATCTCTTTTGGAATGTGTTTTGTGACTGGCTGTAGCCTAAAAGCAAATGAGACCTGGACTTTTGCAAAGAAGAAAAAATATTTTGTATGTGAGGATTTCTAAGCACCCCTCTCTGTGCTCCTGACATACATAGCCTTGTGGGAATGGTGCTCCCTTCCAATCCACACTGGGGGTTCCCCACCCTGTGTCTTTGACAAAGGTGCCCCCTCTTCTTGCTTCACTAGGGCACATCCTCCTCTTCCTCTGGGCCTGGCTTCATTTACAATGCTGTTTTATCTTGCATTGTAAATCCCAAGCATTGTAAATCCCAAATGACCATCCTTTTGTGCACATACCAATTTCTACATTTTTAAAAGCAACAATCACCACAATAGCAACAGTAATAATGATGATACTTATCAGTTAGTGGCCACTGTCTATACAGCAAGCACTGTTCTAGGTGCCTTGTGAGCATTAATTCACTTAATTGCAAAGCAGTCCTTGGGAGCTGGGTACTACAAACATTCCCACCCTGTTACTAAGGAAATGAGGATGAGAGAAATAAATGAACTAACTGCTGAAATCTCCAGTAGTGACTGGTAATCTTGAACTTGAACCATACCAGTCTGATGCCAGAACCCAGGTTCTTAACTTCCATGCGTCGCTGTCTTAAAGAGTAACATGCAGTCTTTGACGATAATCTTCAAATCTTGGCTTGTGACCCATGAAGTCATCTTAGTGAATCACACACCCTTTAAAACAGATTACACTAGGCTAAGCAGGGAGTATCAAAATGCATCATCCACATTAAGGACAAGTATTATTTCATGACACTTTTATTTTAGTTGGACGCATACATGGTGTGCTTGTACCTGTTTACAGTGTAAAGTGTATATCCTAAGTTTAGTCACAACCAAAACCAGTTTGAAAGTCTCTGGTCTGTGGAGTCCTTCTGGGAAAACGCTGGATGTTTTGAGTTGAGGTCCTGCCCTCTCTCTTCCCTATCATTCTTGATTATAATAATATTAACAGCAATGCTTTCTCGTGGCTCTGATGAATGTGAAATTACTTAGCAAATCATAAAATCACAACAAATTTCCAGGTTGATTTTTACTTTTGCTGAGTGGCTTTGTTCACATTATCTGGGAGTGGATGGAGAGGGATAGGTAGTCTGGGACCATCATCAAGGGCTTCAGGGAATCTCCCATCTCACTGCCCTGTGGCTGTTGCAGCCTGCAGGCCCTGGGGGCACCGTTTCTTCCAGTTAGTAGCTCAATGCCCAGAGGTTAGCTGCTTAGGTGACGGGGATGGAAAAGCTTCCAGTCCTTTGGGAAGTGTTTCCAGGAGGATTTCCACAAGTGATTCCTTGTCAGCCTTTCCCCAGACATTAGAGGGCTAGCCAGGGCCTAAACCCACCCATCCCAGCAGCTGGCTGTCAGCTTCCTGGGGAGAGTTGGGGCAGGAGTCTGCTGATCCCACCCCCAATGTCTTTGCTGGCTGTCCTTTCACGGGTCAAAGAAGAGCTTTGGCACTTGATTCCTAAGCAATCTCGGACTTCACCATCGCCAAGAATGACAACAGTCCTATGGGTTTACACAGGGCCTTTCTTCTAACAAGTTCAAAGTAATTTCTTGAATGTTGTCCTCATTATTCCCAAGGTCACTGTGGACGGTGTGGTTTTGTTGCCAGTTCTTGATCCTGGAGTGGTAAAAGGCCTTGATTACCAGCAAACGGTGTGGGCTGGGGTTGGATTTGCCTGGAGCTTAGCTTCCCAAATCTTCCCATCCGATTTCTGCTTTCTCAACCTTGTTTTTATCACCTCCTTACAGAGCCTTTTTAGACAATTTTTCATACTTGCCTTCCACCCTCCCTGGCACCCATGAAATGTTAATACCATAGATACACCGAGCATCTATTTATGTGCTGTATGTATCTCTGTGCCCCTTGAGGGTGATTTTGCCCTGTTGGGAATGAATGCTCTAGAGACATAGTGTTGGTAGGACCTAGCCTTTTGAGGGGAGGTGTCAGCTCCTTGTCTGTACACTAATACAAGATAACAAGAGTACCTCCTTGTGGGGTTACCGTAAGGACAGGTAAATAAAGTGCTTAGCACTCTGCTTGGCACCAAGTAAGCACTCATAAGTGCTATCTCATTATTATTAGTAGTAATAATCATAACAGTTAACGTGTATTGGGGAATTATTGTAAGATGGAATTTAAAGCTTTTCATAAATTCAGGGACTTAGTTCTCATAGCAACCCTGTGAAGTACGGACTATTATTGTCATTTTACAAATAAGAAAACTGAGGCCCAGACAAGTTGACTTATCCAAGGTCTCAGAGCCAGTAAGTGACAAAGACAATATTTGATTCTAGGGGGTCTGGTTCCTAAGTTTATACTCTTTACCATGAAGCTGTGTATATTAGTCATGTAAGCACAATGTTAGTAGAAACATCAGGATTAATCCTTTAACCTTTTCAACAATGGCAAGTGGACTCATTGGTACTATGGCTTCAAACAGGTTCTGGCCCATGTAGTCATCTCAGGACTTTGAAATACATTTTTCTGACTCTTCCATTCCAGGCAGAGCTGGCTGAGCTACTGATAAGGATCAGTTATTTGAGTTCCCACTTCCCAGCCTCGGAAAACCACCCAGGTATCCTCTACGATGACTACTCTCTCTTTGGAATCAAGATGGCACCAAGTGTGGGCTGTTGCTGTGGAGCTGCATGTTGCTATGGTAGCAGCTCATGCCTCCTTCCTACCCTCTCAGAGGTGCTCTGACACAGGCAGCAGTTTCTATGGTAACAAGCTGAATGGAGGGTCCATGAAGAAAGGACTGTGTGTGTTCTGACATGGGGGGGATTGAAAATGAATCCTGGGCATTTGTGACCCTGTCACACATCAAAGGCAAACAACATCATCACTGCAGGAATGGTCCCAACAAGTAGAGTATTAGAAATATCAGGGTTTCTTAGCTTATTCTCCTTACAAGTTCACCTTTTGCCTTTCTTTATAAGGACAATTTAAGACTTCAGAAAATAAGATGAAGAGGAGGAAATTGTAGCTGAGAGTGAATTCTCAGGGGTGCATAATTAAATTACTATGCAGGCAATAGATCCACAAATAAACTTTTAAACATGGTTCCAAACCCTTCAGAGAAGTTTCAAAGGATGAAAGGATCACTGCTCTGTCCTATTAGAAGCCGTTCAATGCCCCGCTGCAGAAAACCCTTCCCACTGATTGACAGCCTCCACCCTGCAGGCTGCTGGAGACCCTTCAGAGCCTACGCATTTCCTGCTGCCAATAAGGCAGGGCTGCTCCACTCCCCTCCCTGGGGCCATGGTTAGCTGCACCCTGAGATCAGGCCACATATCAATACTCACTTTGTCCTTTGCGTGCTTTCAAGGTAACAGGAAGTGCGGGAGGAAAGCCAAATTTGTGTCAGCCCAGTATTCGAAGAGTGCGCTCAGCAAGGAGAGACCATTTGGCAGCGGCACCTGCTTTGCATCTCTTCCTGGTTCAGCATATGCAATATGTGATGGCACAAGCCCCCTGATGCTTATTAAGAACTTACTATGTGTTAGGCACCATTCTAAGCAATTGACATCTATTGACTCATTTAATTTTCCCAACAACCTAATGAGAAAAATAGTATTATTATCCCTATTTTACAGATGAGGAAATAAGCAGAGAGAGTTTGAGGAACTTACTCAGGTTCTCACACTTAGTAAAAACCAGAGCTAGGATGCAAACCACATATTAGGACCCTGAATTTAGGTGGTAGCCATGGGAAGAAGCCAAATTAGTATATTCATAGAAAGCTGGGCAGAAAGTGAGCTTGCTGCCAGAAGAGGTGGGAACCAGATTGGGCCCTTTCAGTGACAGAAGTCCACTCAGGCAGTCTTAAGGAACAAAAGGATTTTAGATGGTCACAATACAAAGATGCCTGGGATGCACAGTGAATCCAGCAGGTGCTCAATCCCTCAACCCAGCCCAGGCTCCTCTCTATTGGTTCATTCTCAGACTCTCCCCAGGTAGTGGGAAGGATGGCTGTTGGCAGCTTCAGACTGACATCCTGCCAGCTTAGTAGCCCCTGGATAAAAAGGTGACCTATCCCCCATTATTCCAACAAAATCTTGGAATTGACAATGTTAACGTGATTGGTCACATGCCAACCCCCAAACCAATCATTTGGTTGATGCTATATTCACATGGTCAATCCTGATTTGTATGCCCAATTCTCTCACAATAGGTAGTAGGAAGAATTGATGTGTTCCTAAGGGGAGTTCCCAGTTGAAAATCAGGGTGCTGTGAGCAGCAGAAGAGGGGATGGATGCAAGACTGGCAAAAACAGCAGCTGTCCTTAACCCTCACTCTCTGGTACATACAGAGACATGGTGACCAGACACTCAGTAACCTGCATCCACTATTTCTGCCCACTCTGACTCCCCAGCTTTATAAGGCACAGATATGAACCAATCTGTTCTCTCCCCAGGAAGAGTGGCCAGCCAGTAACCACTGTGCCAAGCTGGTCTCTGCCAGGCATTCCCCCTTTGCACTTGAAAGGACACCCCAGCCCTCTGATACCTGCTCTCCCCCACCTGCACTTGTGCTGCCTCATTACCTTTGCTTTCTGGCCCTTTGCTCTCATCTGCCCCTTTTCACATTCACCTCACTCAGACTCTTTCATCAGAAATGCTTCAGCTCTTTCAGCTTCCCCCTTCTGCCCATCCTTCACCTGGCATTTTCTCACTGTCATTAAAAACCAAAGCCTCAGCATCTCCACCACCTTCTGAGATTTCCCCCAGCCTGGCACATAAGAACCCAGAAGTGGGTTCTTGGTGGCTCTGAGCATTTTGAACATGAGCTTCAGGGAAGTGAGATTCTGGGGACTAAAGCATCTCTTGCTGGGGTTTCTGTTGCTGAGGGAGGGCAGTAGCTGAGAGGCCTGGGAAGCCAAGTTTGATTTTCCTCTTAAACACAGGCACTTCCTCTAGGTTCAGGCCAAGCCATCCCTCAGTGTATATTTACTTCATCCTATGTTGATCCCTTGTTTCTCTGAATTCCCACACAATCTCATGGTTACTTTGGCTCCTAGGACCTATCTTCCTCTGTGGCTCCTAGGGTCCAAAGAAAATAGAAATTAAGGCACATTTGTTTGACTGCAGAATCTTTGGTATTTAATTGTCTACAGTATCCTTCATTTTGGGGGAATTAGAGAGTATTCAGAAATAAAGCTGGCTCTGAAAGACCACATGACAGAAGGGGACTATGATAGACTGAATGTTTGCCCCCTACCCCAAATTCTTATGTTAAAGCCCTAGCCCCCAAAGTGATGGTATTTAATGGTGGGTCCTTTGGGAGGTCATTAAGTTTAGATGAGGTTATAAGGGTGGTACTTTCATGATGGGATTAGTGCCTCTTATAACAAGAGGAAGAGACACAAGAGCTCTTTCTCTTTATAGGAGAGTGCACTGAGGAAAGGCCATGTGAGCACACAGAGAGAAAGTGACCATCTACAAACCAGAATTTTGAATTTCCCAGCCTCCAGACTGGGAGAAATAAATTTTTGTTGTTTAACCCACCCAGTGTATTGTATTTTGTTACAGCAGCCTGAGCAGACTAAGACAGGAGTGTTAGCAGCAGAAGCTAGCCTTGCTCCTCTCTTCAGAGAGCTCAGATAGATTATGACCAAACTTCTTGGAGCTCAGTGACAAACTTTCAAAGTTTTTGAGTTCATGTACCAGATAAGAGAGAAATGTAAATTCATTACTTTTCCCACATAAGGGAGTCATTAGTGCTGTTTACTAGACATTTCTTATTCTCCTGATACAGTGTAGGAATTGCACTGCATTACCTCCTTGGAGTTAGGGGCACACATGTGACATTCTTTGGTTGATAAAGTGTGTATCATCTCTTTCAGGTGAATGCTGTAAGAGCCAGTGTGTGATTGATCGTGTTCTGTCTTCCTCTCTTTCTACCACAAGAACCAGCATTAAGATGCAGGCTGCTCCATCACCCCTCCAATCTGCCATGGACATGTGCCATGAATGCCATGTAAGCCTATGTCATTATACATCACTGAGATTGGGAGTCGCTTACTATTGTAGCATAATCCAGTCTGATCTGACTGATGGTGAAATCCTATTACGAGAGGGCTATATGTGGATCAAGGCCTGAAGGCACAGTTGTTTAATGGATATTTCCTAACTCCATTAGCCTTAAGTATCCTCTTCTCTACCCACCAACTCTTCATATGGGTTAGTTTTTATCTTTCAGGTCCTAGTTCAAATGTCACCTTTTCAAGGCAGCTTCCTTGACCAGAATGTGTTAAGAGGCTCCTCCCAGTAACTTTATATCTTCATCCTTCATAGGGCTTATCAAACTGATATAATCTTGTTTATTTGCTTCTCCACCAGAATAAAAGTTCCTTGAAGGAAAGGACCTTATCTTGTGCGCCATTGCATCCTCAGTCCTTAGAATCATGTCTGGGCACCAGGAAATTCCATAAAGTTTGTTGAATGAATGAATAAGTGAATGGGAAAGAAAGTGACCAAGAAAAACCTTTATGTATATATATATATATATATATATATATATATATATCCTTAAGAGTCATTTTGGCTTAAGATGCATCTTAAAGAATGGGGGCTTGGCAAAGTTTGAAACTCTTCTCTCTCCTTCAACTTCACTGTATGTACTATTTTTATATCAGACCTCAATAGATTTGGAATACCCCATGAAAATGTTTCAATAGCAGTTAATTGCCCCAACTCCTCCCCAGTGAACTCACCCCTCCCATGTTATCCTCTCTGAAAGGCTGCCCTGGCCTCTAGTGGGCTCATTATCTGCTTCATTGGGCAACCACAAATCTCCACTGCTATAGCTTAGCACACCATATTGTGGTATATTATGTGTATATGGCCCTTAGACCATCAGCCCTTTGAGTACAGGGACTGAATATTTGTACCTGCATTTCCGGGGGCTCCTGCAGCACTAGTCCTATACAAGGGGCTGAGGAGATGCTTATTGAAAGAATGAATTATCTTCTATTGCCTGCAATTATTCCCCACATGTTAGTTTAGTCATTCTAGTAGGACTGGAGTAAAGTTGCTGGAGGACAGTAATTTGTTTTCTCCTTAGGGCTTCTTTGTGTCAAGCATGTAGTAAATGTTCAATAAATAGTGTCTGATTTTTTTTCCTTTGTCAAGGGCCACTGTTTTTTGTTTTTCCCATTTCACACAGAAACAGGTACTCACAGAAGGAGCTGATAAGCTTCCCATAAACACCATAAGCAGGGTCTCTGGGCTTCTGAGAGGAAAGATTAAGTTGGGGGAGGAATGCAGATATCACAAATGGGTAATAGAGTGGCTTTTTTTACCAAAATTTCTAAATCACACATTACAACACTGGATAAAAATTTTTATGTCATGTTCAAGTGCATGAGGTAATTTTGGAGTTAAAGTTCAGATGTCCAATAAACGTTAACCAAATGAGTAAATGAACAAACGGAAAATACTAAGATGACATGCAGAATTAAAACCTCCTGTCTCATACACAAATGGCATGAAGAAAATCAATTTTACCCAGAAAGGAATATCTTCATTTTCTAAAACTCTTCTGTAACATCAAAATATTCTTCAAACAAAATCTGAAACAAACTGATTCTCTCCTTTGGTTTGAGATCTTGTGAAGTCCTTAGAAGTTCTTATAAGAAGCCAGAATGATCCTGGTCACTTCTGTCATGATATTATAGTCAAACACTCAATGCACTCAAATGGCGCCCCACAGATGGGTGCCTGGTCAGTAGCCACCCAGTGTTTAGTGTTTTCCTCACAGATGAGTACCTTCATGCTCTGCATATTGTAGACTTGTGGCCATAGGATCATCCCTTGTCTGATACCTGCTTTAACTGAGCCAGTGGGGGAGAGAAACATGTAAATGAATACTGATAACAAGAACATCAAGTTTGATCTTTTCCTCCTATCAGAGGAGGCTACAAGGTTTAGTGAGCACCAATGAGGAAATGGTTAATTGTCTGCTTACTGTCAAAGAAAGTTTTGAGCTGAACCTTGAATGACCAATAGGAGAGGACATTCTAGCTTGTAAAGACATGATTACAAAAACAGAGGTGTGTGAAACAGCTTGGTGCCTTGGAGCCTTTCTGGGAACAGCAGGTAGTTCAGCATTGCTGAAGAACAAAGCATTTCCATGCTGCCTTCAAATCTGCTTTTCATCAAGTTTTTATAGTCTTGCTAGAATATAGCATCAAGTGCACACACCCAAATATGTGCACACATGCACAATCATACACACACAAACACACTTGATGGCATTGACCTAAAATACACTTTGTGTGCTTCTTGTGGTCCAAGAAGTCTGTTTCAAAGGCTTAAGACTCACATATAAGTGTGTACACACGAGCCTAGCATGTGCCCCTCTCAAGTGCCTAAACTTGCACCTGCATTAATTCTGTCTGTGTAACCAAAAGGACAAAAAATAAGAAAAGACATGGATCTTGGTTCAGAAAAATATTGGGGAATTACCTCAACAAATGTAGCAGTTATGGAATTCCCTGAATAATCCTTTGGGTTTTGTTGTTGTTGTTAAATTCAACACTCTGCTCTCCTCCACATCTTTTTTTGTTCAATCAAGTAATGTAGCAATGTCAGCTGCCAGTATGAGACCTTTCTCAGCTACTTGAAGGCCAGACAAAAGCTAACTCCATCACTCTCTTCTTGGAAATAATGATTGCAAGAGCTATCATAGCACATGTTTTACCTGACCAATGATCAAGGGTCATTTTGAACAACAGCCTTATGGTTTTTCATACAAACTCCTACCTTTTATAGAGCTACCATATGATCCAGCAATTGCACTACTGGGTATTTACCCCAAAGATACAAATGTAGGGATCTGAAGGGGTATGTGCACCCAGATGTTTATAGCAGCAATGTCCACAATAGCCAAACCATGGAAAGAGCCAAGATGTCCATCGACAGATGAATGGATAAAGAAGATGTGGTATATATATATACAATGGAATATTATGCAGCCATCAAAAAGAATGAGATCTTGCCATTTGCAATGACATGGATGGAACTGGAGGGTGTTATGCTGAGCGAAATAAGTCAATCAGAGAAAGACATGTATCATATGACCTCACTGATATGAGGAATTCTTAATCTCAGGAAACAAACAGGGTTGCTGGAGTGGGGGGTGGCTGGGAGGGAGGGGGTGGCTGGGTGATAGACATTGGGGAGGGTATGTGCTATGGTGAGTGCTGTGAATTGTGCAAGACGGTTGAATCACAGATCTGTACCTCTGAAGCAAATAATGCAATATATGTTAAGAAAAAAAAAAAGAAGATAGCAGGAGGGGAAGAATGAAGGGGGGGAAATCGGAGGGAGAGACAAACCATGAGAGATGATGGACTCTGAAAAACAAACTGAGGGTTCTAGAGGGGAGGGGGGTGGGAGGATGGGTTAGCCTGGTGATGGGTGATGGAGCACTGGGTGTTATGCACAAACAATGAATCATGGAACAATACATCAAAAACTAATGATGTAATGTGTGGTGATTAACATAACAATAAAAATAAATAAATAAATAAATAAAAAATAAAAAGATGGCAACTGTCAGGGTCAGTGATACAGATATGTATGTCGCCTCAGCATCCAAACAACAGGTTCTGAACTCCTTTTTCTCAGCGTTGCTCTGGTAGGCTAGTTCATGAAAGTCTAGAGATGGAAAATGGGAAGATGGCAATGAGACCCTATAAGCTGGAAGCCATTTTGGTTGATGGGCAGGGTGTCCCTGTTGTGGTACTATCATTTTGGTTAGAGGTAATAATACTTACTTTGTTTAAATACCAGGTACTTAATTTTTTTTTTAGCAAACCCATAAGCAGAAAGTGAATCAATATGGTCTAGAGAGAAGGAAGTTAGTCAAATACCAAGAGTTAAACCTTGTTGCAGGCAAGGGACAAAAAGAGTGCCATGACATGAACAGTCTCCCAATATCCCTATCTCACTGGACACCTGCTGTATTTTAAATACCCTCCAATATGACCAGCTGGACTATACAAGGGCTTGTTAAAAATGTATGCTCTAACTAAATTACAGATTTCTTCTCTTGAAAGTTCACTGAGTAGGTTTCATAATCTGGTGACTAAACTATGTCATCTCTTATTCCCTAGAAAAGACAAGGATCTGAAGAATGGAATACATGTCTGGGAGAATGCCCAATGGTCAGAGGGTGCCAGAATGGGCTTTAGGAAAGCACACCAGAGTGGTCATCAGAGGGCAATGCCAAAGGGAGTTATGGGCTTGCGACTGAGACATACCTTGTCTATTTCATAACTTTGTCCAAGTCCATTTCTAAGGATTTTGTAAAAAAGCAGAATACATATTTCTATCAGTTTTTCTGAGCTTTTAAAAAACTTCTTCCAGAGCAATTTGCCCTCTTGAAAAGGAGAATCACATTTTCCCAGAAGTGGTTCCAGATGAAATCCAGTGTATGTTTATGTCCTTTGAAATAGGAGAAGAAGAAGAAGAAGAAGAAGAAGAAGAAGAAGAAGAAGAAGAAGAAGAAGAGGAAGAGGAGAGGAAGAGGAGGAGGAGAAGAAGAGGAGGAGGAGAAGAAGAAAGAAGAAGAAGAAGAAAGAAGAAGAAGAAGAAGGAAGAAGAAGAAGAAGAAGAAGAAGAAGAAGAAGAAGAAGAAGAAGAAGAAAGAAGAAGAAGAAAGAAGAGAAGAAAGAAGAAGAAGAAGGAGAAAGAAAGAAAGAAAGAAAGAAGAAAGAAAGAAAGAAAGAAAGAAAGAAGAAAAAGAAAGAAAGAAAGAAAGAAAGAAAGAAAGAAAGAAGAAAAAGAAAGAAAGAAAGAAAAAGAAAGAAAGAAGAAAGAAAAAGAAAGGAAAGCAGGGCCAGGGTAAGAGTTCGTCCAGACCTGTATGGCACTGAGGGAAGTGCCCAGCAAGGCTGACATCAGCGGACAGTCTTTTCCAGCAGAGAGAGCTGGCGGTTTTACTACAGCGTCCAGTCAGAACACTTTGTTTTTCACACCGTACAGTCTCACGAATCTCGCCTTCTCACAAAGTCCGGCAGCCAGCCTCCGCACCATGGTGATTTATTTCAATTCCACTTTTATTAATAGCTTCTCATATTTGGTAAAATCAAATCCTTTTGCTGCTGTCCAGAATGTTAATGCACTGCACAGGCAGCAGAGCTAGCTTGTCAGGACATTCTAATGGATACACACATGCACATATTTAAAGCCAAAGGATTTTATAAAATTTCACTTTGCACTTTAGAACATCTTCTGCATTTACCTCAGAAAAATAAATGTGTTTCCGTAGGCAGGTCTATTACCTGCCCCCTCTCACTGCTTCTTTCATGTCTTTCAAAACTCAAAATCACCTTCTTCACAGTATCTTATAATGTTTTTTTCTATTTTCACCTCTTTGGGGGGATTTTCATCTCTACAAGTCAATTGCCTTGAAATGAATTTTGAAGATTTTTATATTTTAATAGTATATTTTGAAAAGAAAGGGATTTCTCAGTTTGTGGATAAGAATATTAGACAAACAGATATAAAATATTTGGGGATCTGGAGGACAAAGCTATGCATTTGTGTTTGACAGGTTTTTTTTCTACATGGCAAAGGGAAATCGGCTCTTGAATTTTCTTTATTGAAATCCTGTCTTTGTTGATTACTTTGCCACTGCCTGAGCCCTTGATGAAAACCTCCCCAAAGCAGGAAGACACACCGCCATATCTCCATTATCAGCCTCCTTCAGCCGATTTGTTCAGGAGGCTGCGGGTAAGAGAGAGTATGTTGCATGGATTGGGGACCTGGATGTGTCCATTAGAAGCCACTCCCTCCAGTTTCAGGCACACAAAGAGATTTTAAGATCGAACTGTGATCAAAACCTTTTTCTCTTGCTCTTAATGAGACCCACAGCCAGACTGAAGACTTCCCTCCCACACTTGTGCATCTGCTCAGGCAACTCTAAGTTATCTGTGCTGATAGAGAATGGCAGCACGGCTAAGGGTCTCACATCATTTCTACAAGGCTTTGGAAGAAATTGAATGAGCTTGGTTTTGAGGAAGCCAATGTATTTTCTGGATTACTTGGCCTAATAGACTCTATGTTATTAACATGAGGTCACACAAAGCAGGGGTGGACAGTGATGGGATCTGGAAGGGGCAAGGAAGAGTCAGTCTGGGGTTAAAAGAGTTTCAAGCACAGTTGCAAAGCTGATATCAAGAAAATAATTGGCAGTCTGAATCCACAGCAGAGCTAACCCTTGACTGAGATTTTGGGGAGGTGTATTTTTGTTTTGTACTTCTCAAGACCGTTTTTTAAAATTGAGGTAAGATATATATAACAAAATTTACCTTTCTAAATTTTTTTAAGTGTAGAGTTCAGTAGTGTTAAGTATATTCATAATGTTATGCAACCAATCTCCAGAATCCTTTTCATCTTGTAAAAGCAAAACTCTGTGCACATTGAACAACTACCCATTCCACCACCTCCAGGTCCTGGCAACCACCCTTCTACTTTCTGTCTGCTTGGGACCATTTTAAGTGCCTATGCTTTTAGGGATCTTTTAGCCATAAGTAACAGAAGCTACTGGAAACTGCTAAAGCAATAAAAGAAATTTATAAGCTTAAGAGAATACAAGGAAGGGTTGGGCAGTCAGCCACAGAAAGGTAGGGTTGGGCCTCAGGACCACATAGAATGCAAACCTCAAATGCCACCAAACTCCTGCATCCCTGCTTTCTTCTACACATAAGCTCCATCACCCCGTCTCTACAGAAGGGCTTTCTCTACATGGCAGAGAACATGGCTCCATGTTAACTTCATCTACTAGAGACACATTGGATTGACAAGCTTTGTGTTTCCAATATAAATTTGTAGGAAAGAGGCTTATTGAATCAAGTGGATCAGAGGCCCATTCCTGGGCTAATCAGCCATGGCCAGAATGATTGGCCTAGCTTAGGTCAGGTGCCCACCTCTGACTAATCAACTATGGCTAGGGGAGGGGCACATAAGATCATAACAGAACCCATGGGTAAAAGGAGGCACTGAAGGACTTCCCAGCAGAAAGTGCCAGTGGTGCTGGGCAGATAAAGCAGAAGGTATCCACTAGCATGCCCTTCACTTCCTCTTTCTCCATATATTTCAAAGCCACTTACTCACTGTTTTCTCATTATGACAAGCCTTTCCTAGGACGTACCCCCTTCTTTGCATCTTCCTTTCTTACTAGCAACAAGAGATAATGAGGTAATCATCTGCATAGTCCCTGGCACACGTGCAGAAATATTCTGTCTCTCTCAAACAAAACATTACCTGTTAGGATCTTAAAATGTGATTCCTCCCAATGGTATTCTTATACTTTAAAAAATAATCTAAAGACCAAAATCTTCTAATGGCCCATTGCCCCAAATTCAAGCCTCATGGTGGAATCAAGGCAGCTGGCCACTTAATCTCCCTTCCCTGAGCCTGCCCAGTAGTATTCCCTAATTGGAACAGCCTCGAAGCTTCTTGCTGGCAAGAAGACAGAGGGAGGTTTTCTCCTCGTTCTTGTTATTATCCTAATTCCCTTGTTTTGTGACATTTAAACAGGCAGGCTCAATCTGTGTTTTTATATTGGTCAGATTATCCTTGCCTTTAAAGAATTGTCTCCGCATTTGTGTTGAGCAGACTTACAGGCAGGCAAACACTTCCTCTTCACAGCATATTAGCTGAAAAGCAAAACCCACTGTGTTCTGGGAGGCATCTATCCCAGGCTGATCAGGACCATAAATCTGCCACAGCAGTGTCTCCACAGGGAACCCCAGAGAAACTGCTTATTGGCTTGTCAAGAGGATCTCAAGGGAGATCACACACCCTACCTAACGCCCACATGAAAGCCTATTTAAAGTAACACTACTGAGCCTGGTCAGTACCTCATGTGTTTAAAAAAGACCATTAGCCTCATCTGAGAGTTCCAGAGACACTTTTGAGATCTGCTGCTCAGTCTGACGCTGTTGATCACTGTTCACAAATTTGAACAAAATTTAGAGAAAGGTTTTTAAAAATGTTTATACTATATTTCTGGCCACAAGTATTGCCCCAGGCTTTTCTGCCTAAAAAGATGGAATTATAGCATTGAGAATCTAGGGATTTTCAATATGAATCAGACTTGATGATTGCCAGGATTAAGGAAAAAATTATTTATTGAACACATACAATGTGCTCAGAGTGCCCAAGATTACGCTCAGAAAAGCATGAGCTGTGATCTCTACCCTCAGGAGGCTTGCAGTCCATTTCCCTTTATAGCACTCAAGGAAATCTAATTTCCGTTGAGGAACCATCCCTACTCCACTCTCAGATTGTGTGGCTTTTTAACACCCCCCCCTTCTCAGATGTCATAATCACATGACTCAGGGCTAACCAATCAGTCTTTTTCATCTCTCTGATTGGTGCATAATGGGGCATATGACTCAAGGCTGGCCCATCAGACTCATTTCTGAGACTGGAATTACTTGGAAAGAGCCTTGGGCTTTCTGTTATTTAGCTGATGAGATGGTGGTCCAGAGTTTCTTGTTTGGTGGATATATCCTTCCTTGTTTTATGGATGAGAGAACTAGGATACAGAAAAAGCAAACAATTTGTCTAAGTTTATAGAGTCAGCTTGAGAAAAAGCTGGGATTCAAATCCAGATAAACTGGTTCTAGAATTCATACTGTTAGGGTGTTTCTCATGGAATCCATATACCTCTCGTTACCAGCCAACAGGGATCTCTTCACACTCCCCATAGCTCTTCCTTCTGGGAAGAGGCCTTTTCTGGAACATTCTCCCAGGTCTACTAGAAGCAATGATCTCTGGCTTTGGGGCACACCATGGGTAAATAAGACTGATCTCTGGGTGAAGAAATCAAAGACCACAAATGTAGGAGACAGAAGACAGCCCACTAGAAAGCATAAAATAAGGATTCTTAATCTGCTAGGGGTCCCTGACCCCTTTGAGAATTGGATTTCCCAAAGTCAAACAGAGAAAGACATGTATCATATGACCTCATTGATATGAGGAATTCTTAATCTCAGGAAACAAACTGAGGGTTGCTGGAGTGGGGGGTGGGGTGGGAGGGATGGGGTGACTGGGTAATGGACACTGGGGAGGGTATGTGCTCTGGTAAGCACTGTGAATTGTGCAAGACTGTTGAATCTCAGATCTGTACCTCTGAAACAAATAATGCAATATATGTTAAGAAAGAAAAAAAAAAAAAAAAGAAGAAGAAGAATGTAGCAGGAGGGGAAGAATGAAGGGGGGGAAATCGGAGGGATAGACGAACCATGAGAGATGATGGACTCTGAAAAACAAACTGAGGGTTCTAGAGGGGAGGGGGGTGGGGGGATGGATTAGCCTGGTGATGGGTATTAAGGAGTGCACGTTCTGCATGGAGCACTGGGTGTTATGCACAAACAATGAATCATGGAACACTATATCTAAAACTAATGATGTAATGTATGGGGATTAACATAACAATAAAAAAATTAAAAAAAAAAAAAAAGAAAGAGAATTGGATTTCCCAAAAAAGTTTGTATGCACTTGAAAGGTTGAATATGACAAGTCTTCTGAATGCAAGTGACAGAAACCCAATTTGATCAGCTCCATTAAAAAGGTTCACATAACTGTGGTAAGAGCAAAGATGCAGCCAGGCTTAAGGGACAACTAGAACCAGCTACAAGACTTGTGGTTTGTTTGTTTCCCTCTGCCTCTTTCTATGTGTTGGTTTTATTCTCTCTGACCCATGGTAAACAACATGGTTGAAGTTGAATCTCATTTCACATTGATGAGCCACATCTTTGCCCCAGCTCTAGTTCAAAAATATCCCAGGAAAGGATTCCAATTGGTCATGGGTTATGGACCCACCCCTGTGGCCATGGAAGCAGAGAACTGGAGTCAGCAGCAGTTATCACCCAAGGAAAAAAATAATATCTTCAGAAGAAGAGAGGGTGTGGGGCAGACAAAACAAAGATTACTTCAGGAAAGAACCCACTGGAACTTTGGACCTAGAGCCTAAAACTGTGTCTAAAAAGTAAAGTGGAGAACTAAGGAAATTAAATGAATAATTCAGGGAAACACTCATCTCAATTATCTGAATAGTTCAAGAGAAATGTTTAGGCCAAGATTACCCAGAATGTGGCCTCCAAATTTTCCTTTTTTGGCAAAGAATTTATAGCACAACCCATTTCCTGTGCCCCATCAAAGGGAAAATAACTTTACAAAAAATAAAGAAGATATAGATTTCTTATTGGGAACCATAATGCTCTGTTAGCATGAAGTTTCTTCTGTTTTCATATTTTAAAAGAAAAATAAGAGACATTAAATCAGATTGGTCTTGCCCAAGTTGTCTAGGTCCAATATTAATTGTGCAAAATAGTTAGGAAAGGCTCAAGTAGGCTTTTAAAAGTCCCCCTCAACTCCAATTTAAGCCCTTTTCAATCTATCCTCTGCACAGATGTCAGGTTAATTTGCCTAAAACACTAGTTTGTCATGATTCTCTGGTCATGATTTCCTGGTGCTCTACCCACTACCCGCAATGGGGATCCACTCTCCTAAACCAATCTCACCTCCAACTACTGTGTCTGGGGTTGCCTCTTCAATCCTCCAAAGCTTCATGCTTATTTTCACCTCTGGCATCCTCATCTCCTTTTTTCAACTTATCCCAAATCTCATCCATTATGTAAAGCCTGGTTTGATTCCCACATTTGCAAAGGACTACCAAGTGTCATTTACCTTTTGTTCTTCAATTCATTGCCACCTTTTGCCTGTTCTTCTCTGTACGTAGGGAACTGATCCCGCAAACTCTGTCTCCCAGGCTCCCTTGCTAACTGTGCTAACTGGTTTCCAGGTATGTTCATCCAATAGGCGGTAAGAAGCCAGAGGATATTTTTGAGGAGTGGCATCTCTGGTAGTGACTAGTCTCTTCCATGGTCAACTCTAGCCTCTGCTGTTGCTAATCCCTGGGCTGTCTCACTAACCCTGCTTGTCTTCTCACTTATATCTTTGTGATGAGTCCTCCATACTAAATTCTCTTTATTTAGATACCTGGTGTAGATTCATTTTTCCTGACTAGACTTTTTTTTGAAACATAGGACCACCTCATAATCTTTCTTCTCTGCTTTCCCATAATAGACTTTGTAATATTGTTTGTTTCAATCATATTTCCTTTTAAAAAGTAATATAGTTTGAACTATTTCAAATGGTACAAAATAATAAATAATGAAGAGTTTCTCATTCTAGATGCCCAGTCCTTTGTTTAAGTACATAAGAGTTAGAGCATGATGGCAGACCAAGAAGCTCCTATTTCTCTGTCCCCTACAGAAACAGTGAATTAACAACAATATATATGGATCATAATACCTCTGTGAAAACTTTAGACAGTTGAGAAGCTATGGCACCCAAGCCCATGTAAAATCAAGAAAGAATTCCAGAGAAAGAGACAGAAAAATTTATGAAATTTTGCAAAACCATAACCTCCGTCTACCCAGCATAGGAAGTCACAACAGTCCCCCCCCACCCCCATTCCAATACCAGAGATCTTTCCTAGGGTCTGAAACAAAAGGGTGTACTGTGCATCCAAATTTCCAGGTTGTCTGGGGGATTTGTTGTCTTAGGGGTTGTTGCCTGAGGGATTGGTTTCTGTATTGCCTGACTTAGAGCACTGACACAACTGGTGCCAGAATTTGCAAGCTGCTGGAAACAAAGGCAAGCATTGCAGAACATTACAGCCACAGTTCTGCAGGCATACATCAAAAGATACAAGAGATCAAAAAAGGTTCAAACGGTCCTAGAACTTTTTTAAAAGAATTATTTATTTATTTATATTTATTTATTATTTATTTATTTATTTTTTTCAGAAACATTTGGGTCTTTACTAAAATTTACTTCCTAGATACTTTTTAAAAATTTTTTATTATGTTAATCACCATACATTACATCATTAGTTTTAGATGTAGTGTTCCATGATTCATTGTTTGTGCATAACACCCAGTGTTCCATGCAGTATGTACCCTCTTTAATACCCATCATCGGGCTAACCCATCCTCCCAACCCCCTCCCCTCTAGAATCCTCAGTTTGTTTTTCAGAGTCCATCGTCTCTCATGGTTCGTCTCCCCCTCTGATTTCCCCCCCTTCATCTTCCCCTCCTGCTACATTCTTCTTCTTTTTTTTTTTTTCTTAACATATATTGCATTATTTGTTTCAGAGGTACAGATCTGAGATTCAACAGTCTTGCACAATTCACAGCGCTTACCAGAGCACATACCCTCCCCAGTGTCTATCACCCAGTCACCCCATCCCTCCCACCCCCCACCACTCCAGCAACCCTCAGTTTGTTTCCTGAGATTAAGAATTCCTCATATCAATGAGGTCATATGATACATGTCTTTCTCTGACTGACTTATTTCGCTCAGGATAATACCCTCCAGTTCCATCCACGTCGTTGCAAATGGCAAGATCTCATCCTTTTGATGGCTGCATAATATTCCATTATATATATATATATACACACCACCTCTTCTTTATCCATTCATCTGTCGATGGACATCTTGGCTCTTTCCACAGTTTGGCTATTGTGGACATTGCTGCTATAAACATCGGGGTGCATGTACCCCTTCGGATCCCTACATTTGTATCTTTGGGGTAAATACCCAGTAGTGCAATTGCTGGGTCGTAGTGTAGCTCTATTTTCAACTTTTTGAGGAACCTCCATACTGTTTTCCAGAGTGCTGCACCAACTTGCATTCCCACCAACTGTAGGAGGGTTCCCCTTTCTCTGCATCCCCACCAACATCTATCATTTCCTGACTTGTTAATTTTAGCCATTCTGACTGGTGTGAGGTGGTATCTCATTGAGGTTTTGATTTGGATTTCCCTGATGCCAAGCGATATTGAGCACTTTTTCATGTGTCTGTTGGCCATTTGGATGTCTTCTTTGGAAAAATGTCTGTTCATGTCTTCTGCCCATTTCTTGATTAGATTCTTTGTTCTTTGGGTGTTGAGTTTGATAAGTTCTTGATAGATTTTGGATACTAGCCCTTTATGTGATATGTCATTTGCAAATATCTTCTCCCATTCTGTCGGTTGTCTTTTGGGTTTGTGGACTGTTTCTTTTGCTGTGCAAAAGCTTTTTATCTTGATGAAGTCCCAATAGTTCATTTTTGCCCTTGCTTCCCTTGCCTTTGGCAATGTTTCTAGGAAGAAGTTGCTGTGGCTGAGGTGGAAGAGGTTGCTGCCTCTGTTCTCCTTTAGGATTTTGATGGACTCCTGTCTCACATTGAGGTCTTTCAACCATTTGGAGTCTATTTTTGTGTGTGGTGTAAGGAAATGGTCCAGTTTCATTCTTCTGTATGTGGCTGTCCCATTTTCCCAACACCATTTGTTGAAGAGACTGTCTTTTTTCCACTGGACATTCTTTCCTGCTTTGTTGAAGATTAGTTGACCATAGAGTTGAGGGTCCATTTCTGGGCTCTCTGTTCTGTTCCATTGATCTATGTGTCTGTGTTTGTGCCAGTACCATACTGTCTTGATGATGACAGCTTTGTAATAGAGCTGAAGTCCGGAATTGTGATGCCGCCAGCTTTGCTTTTCTTTTTCAATATTCCTCTGGCTATGCGGGGTCTTTTCTGGTTCCATACAAATTTTAGGATTATTTGTTCCATTTCTCTGAAAAAAGTGGATGGTATTTTGATGGGGATTGCATTGAATGTGTAGATTGCTCTAGGTAGCATTGACATCTTCACAATATTTGTTCTTCCAATCCATGAGCATGGAACGTTTTTCCATTTCTTTGTGTCTTCCTCAATTTCTTTCATGAGTATTTTATAGTTTTCTGAGTACAGATCCTTTGCCTCTTTGGTTAGATTTATTCCTAGGTATCTTATGGTTTTGGGCGCAATTGTAAATGGGATCAACTCCTTAATTTCTCTTTCTTCTGTCTTGTTGTTGGTGTATAGGAATGCCACTGATTTCTGTGCATTGATCTTACTTCCTGCTACTTTACTGAATTCCTGTATGAGTTCTAGCAGTTTTGGGGTGGAGTCTTTTGGGTTTTCCACATAAAGTATCATATCATCTGCAAAGAGTGAGAGTTTGACTTCTTTGCCAATTTGGATGCCTTTTATTTCTTTTTGTTGTGTGATTGCTGTGGCTAGGACTTCTAATACTATGTTGAATAGCAGTGGTGATAGTGGACATCCCTGCTGCATTCCTGACCTTAGGGGGAAAGCTCTCAGTTTTTCTCCATGAGAATGATATTTGCTGTAGGTTTTAACTGATGGCTTCTATGATATTGAGGTATGTTCCCTCTATCCCTATACTCTGAAGAGTTTTGATCAAGAAAGGATGCTGTACTTTGTCAAATGCTTTTTCTGCATCTATTGAGAGGATCATATGATTCTTGTTCTTTCGTTAATGTATTCTATCACATTGTTTGATTTATGGATGTTGAACCAACCTTGCAGCCCAGGGATAAATCCCACTTGGTCGTGGTGAATAATCCTTTTAATGTACTGTTGGATCCTATTGGCTAGTATTTTGGTGAGAATTTTTGCATCCATGTTCATCAGGGATATTGGTCTGTAATTCTCCTTTTTGATGGGGTCTTTGTCTGGTTTTGGGATCAAGGTAATGCTGGCCTCATAAATGAGTTTGGAAGTTTTCCTTACATTTCTATTTTTTGGAACAGTTTCAGAAGAATAGGTATTAATTCATCTTTAAATGTTTGGTAGAATTCCCCTGGGAAGCCATCTGGCCCGGGGCTTTTGTTTGTTGGGAGATTTTTGATGACTGCTTCAATTTCCTTCATGGTTATAGGTCTGTTCAGGTTTTCTATTTCTTCCTGGTTCAGTTTTTGTAGTTGATACATCTCTAGGAATGCATCCAGTTCTTCCAGGTTATCTAATTTGCTGGCATAGAGTTGCTCATAATATGTTCTTATAATTGTCTGTATTTCTTTGGTGTTGGTTGTGATCTCTCCTCTTTCATTCATGATTTTGTTGATTTGGGTCATTTCTCTTTTCTTTTTGATAAGTCTGGCCAGGGGTTTATCAATCTTGTTAATTCTTTCAAAGAACCAGCTCCTAGTTTCGTTGATCTGTTCTACTGTTCTTTTGGTTTCTATTTCATTGGTTTCTGCTCTGATCGTTATTATTTCTCTTCTCCTGCTGGGTTTAGGCTTTATTTGCTGTTCTTTCTCCAGCTCCTTTAGGTGTAGGGTTAGGTTGTGTACTTGAGACCTTTCTTGTTTTTTGAGAAAGGCTTGTATTGCTATATACTTTCCTCTTAGGACTGCCTTTGCTGCATCCCAAAGATTTTGAATACTTGTGTTTTCATTTTCATTGGTTTCCATGAATTTTTTTAATTCTTCTTTAATTTCCTGGTTGACCCATTCATTCTTCAGTAGGATGCTCTTTAGCCTCCATGTATTTGAGTTCATTCCGACTTTCCTCTTGTGATTGAGTTCTAGTTTCAAAGCATTGTGGTCTGAAAATAGGCAGGGAATGATCCCAATCTTTTGGTACTGGTTGAGACCTGATTTATGACCAAGGATGTGATCTATTCTGGAGAATGTTCCATGGGCACTAGAGAAGAATGTGTATTCCATTGCTTTGAGATGGAATGTTCTGAATATGTGTGTGAAGTCCATTTGGTCCAGTGTGTCATTTAAAGTCTTTATTTCCTTGTTGATCTTTTGCTTAGATGATCTGTCCATTTCAGTGAGGGGGTGTTAAAGTCCCCCACTATTATTGTATTGTTGTCGATGTGTTTCTTTGCTTTTGTTATCAATTGCCTTATATAATTGGCTGCTCCCATGTTAGGGGCATAGATATTTACAATTGTTAGATCTTCTTGTTAGATAGACCCTTTAAGTAGGATATAGTGTCCTTCCTCATCTCTTATTATAGTCTTTGGTTTAAAACCTAATTTGTCTGATATAAGGATTGCCACCCCAGCTCTCTTTTGGTGTCCATTAGCATGGTAAATGGTTTTCCACCCCCTCACTTTAAATCTGGGGGCATCTTTGGGTCTAAAATAAGTCTCTTGCAGACAGCATATCAATGGGTCTTGTTTTTTAATCCAATCTGATAGCCTGTGTCTTTTGATTGGGGCATTTAGTCCATTTACATTCAGGGTAACTATTGAAAGATAGGAATTTAGTGCCATTGTATTGCCTGTAAGGTGACTGTTACTGTATATTGTCTGTGTTTCTTTCTGGTCTGTTGCTTTTAGGCTCTCTCTTTGCTTAGAGGACCCCTTTCAATATTTCTTGTAGGGCTGGTTTCGTGTTTGCAAATTCCTTTAGTTTTTGTTTGTCCTGGAAGATTTTTAGCTCTCCTATTTTCAATGACAGCCTAGCTGGATATAGTATTCTTGGCTGCATATTTTTCTCATTTAGTGCTCTGAATATATCCTGCCAGTCCTTTCTGGCCTGCCAGGTCTCTGTGGATAGGTCTGTTGCCAATCTAATGTTTCTACCATTGTAGGTTACATATCTCTTCTCCCGAGCTGCTTTCAGGATTTTCTCTTTATCTCTGAGACTCGTAAGTTTTACTATTAGATGTCGGGGTGTTGACCTATTTTTATTGATTTTGAGAGGGGTTGTCTGTGCTTCCTGGATTTTGATGCCTGTTTCCTTCCCCTAATTAGGGAAGTTCTCTGCTATAATTTGCTCCAATATACCTTCTGCCCCTCTCTCTCTTTCTTCTTCTTCTGGGATCCCAATTATTCTAATGTTGTTTCATCTTATGGTATCACTTATCTCTCGAATTCTGCCCTCATGATCCAGTAGTTGTTTATCTCTCTTTTTCTCAGCTTCTTGATTTTCCATCATTTGGTCTTCTATCTCACTAATGCGCTCTTCTGCCTCATTTATCCGAGCATTTAGCGCCCCCATTTTTTATTGCACCTCATTAATAGCCTTTTTGGTTTCAACTTGGTTAGATTTAGGTCTTTTATTTCTCCAGAAAGGGTTTCTCTAATAACTTCCATGCTTTTTTCAAGCCCAGCTAGTATCTTTAAAGTGATGATTCTGAACTCTAGATCCGACATCGTACTAATGTCTGTATTGAGTAGGTCCCTGGCAGTCGGTACTACCTCTTGGTCTTTTTGTTGAGGTGATTTCTTCCATCTTGTCATTTTGTCCAGAGGAGAATAGATTAATGAGAGAACAAAATGCTAACAAGGTAACAACATCCCCAGAAAATATACTCTAAACAAACCAGAAAAGACCTGAGGCAGGGGAAAAAGAAAAGGAAAGATAGAAAAAAGAAAAAAAAGAAAAAAGAAAAAGATAAAGATAAAAACAAACAAAAACAGAACAAAACAAAAAAAACAGAATATGATCAAATATGATCAGGCTGGTACATAGATTAGTGCCACACACTAGATTTTGGGTGTATTTTGGTCTGTTAGGAGAAAGTGCCTCCCAAAATTTTAAAGAAAGAAAAACTTATATATGTACAAAAATAAGGGTTGATATGACTGTAAAGATGAAAATTATAAAAAATTTTATAAAAGGAATTGATAAGAAGTTGTTTGAAAAAAGAAAGAAGAGGATTTAAAAAAAAAAGAAAGAAAGAAAAAAAAAGGGAGAGAATGTGATCAGGCAGGAGAGTAGGAAAAAAACATACACTAGAGATTTAGGGTATATTTTGATCTGTTAGAAGAAACTATCTCAAAATTTTAAAGAGAGAACAACTTATATATATATGCCAAAAATACGGGTAACTACTATGAAGGGATAGAATATGACTCTAAAAATGAAAAATAAAAATGTTTTTTAAAAAAGGGATTGATAAGATGTTGGTTGAAAAGGGGGGAAATAAAAGACAGTTAAAAAAAAATTAACTTTGAAAGACTAAAGAATAATGGTAAAAAAGCCATGGATTCTATGTGCATTGTTCCCCTAGCGCTGGAGTTCTGCCGTTCTCATTGATAGGTAAACTTGGTCTTGGCCGGCTGTTCTCGCTGATCTTCTGGGGGAGGGGCCTGTTGCCGTGGTTCCCAAATGTCTTTGCCGGAGGCGGAATTGCTCTGCCCTTGCCCAGTCCGGGCTAAGTAATCTGCTCGGGTTTGCTCTCGGGAGCTTTTGTTCCCTGCAACCTTTCTGTACAGCTTTGGAGGCCGAGAGTGAAAATGGCGGCCTCCCAATCTCCGCCCCTGAGGAGCCGAGAACTCGGGGCCCCACTCTTCAGCCCCCAGAGAAAAGCAGTCAGCCACTCCCATCTCCCCGGTCTCCGGCTGCACTCCATGCTCACCTGGCCTGTGACCGAGCATTTCTATCTCTGGCACCCGACCCCGTGTGGAGTCTCCAAGCCCAGCAGATCCCTGCGGTGCGCTCCCGTGCCGCTCCTCCTGGGGGAGGAAGGGGAGTCTCCCCGGATCTGCCGCTTGTTGGGTCGCTGCTGGAGGAGCCGTGGCCCGACTGTGCCGCGGATCACGGTTTATGGCAACCCCGAGCTGAGAGCCCACACCTCGGCTCTGTCTCTGCAGCCGCCTTCCCTGCTCCAACACCTGGGATCCTGCCACACTCAGGTACTCCCGGTCTTTCTGTGACCCCGATGGTCCTGAGACCATACTGTCCCGCGAGAGTTCCACCCCCAGCTTAGCCACCAGAGTAACGTCCCTCAGCGGAGCTGACTTCTAAAAGTTCCGATTTTGTGCTCCGTGGCTCTATTACTTGCCAGAAGCAGCCAACGGAGGCCCCTCCCCCGCCGTCTATCCTCCCAAATATCGCCTCAGATTCACTTCTCCGCAGGTCCTACCTTCCAGAAAGTGGTCGCTTTTCTGTTCAGAGAGTTGTTGCTATTCTTTTCTTTGATCTCCTGTTGAGTTTGTAGATGTTCAGAATGGTTTGATCCCTATCCAGCTGAATTCCTGAGACCAAATGAAATCCAGGTCTCCTACTCCTCCGCCATCTTGTTCCACCCTTTATTTATTTATTTATTTATTTATTTATTTATTTATTTATTTTGTGTGGAAAGCATCTTTTTTTAATTTAAATTCAATTTGCAAACATATAGTACACTTATTTGAGAGAGTGAGAGAGCATGAGTGGGGGAAAGAGCAGAGGGAGAGGGAGAAGCAGACTCCCTGCTGAGCAGGAAGCCCAACATGGGGGTTCAATACTGGGACTCTGGGATCATGACCTGAGCCAAAGACAGACACTTAACTGACGGAGCCACCCAGGTGCCCCAGTCCTAGAACTTCTACTCAGGTTAATTATGAAGTTCTTCTCCTGCACGAAGCCAGTACTTAAAGCCTGGGAGAGGTGGCTGCTTATTCAAATGCACAAATCTCAAGACAAAATATCACAAGGCATACAAAGAAACAGGGAAACATAGCCCAAAGGAACATAATGAAACTTCAGAAACAGACCCTAAGTAAATGCAGATCTCTAAACTGCCTGACAAAGAACTTGACTGTCATAAAGATGCTCATGAGCTAAAAGAGAACACTGATAGACAACTAAATGAAATCAGGAAAACAATGCATGAACAAAATGAGAATATCAACAAAGAGATAGAAAATATCAAGAAGAACCAAACAAATTATGGAGCTGAAAATTACAAGAATTATGAAAGCTAAACTGAAAAATTTCTAAATTATTCTGTCCCTTTTAATGTTTCTGGTCCACTGCCTTCTCTCTAATGACTGTATTTATAGCATGGGCTACTATATTTGTTTAACCAATATTCTATAGATAAATATTTGAATTGTTTCCAATAGTAATGCTTTTCATTCCAAACCTGTTTAGGCATATTACTTTCAACTCTGTTCTGTTGAAGGAGATTAAGAAAAAACATAAATCAATATGTTTAAAGAAATTATGAGATGTTTTTATTAGTCAGGACCCTAAGTGATATGTGCGATGCTTTTTAAAATCAAGCTTTCTCCCCTGTTGATCTACCTCTATAGTTCTTGACACTTGGGAATCAATTTTACTAACATATTATTAAAACTAGAGGCAGCAAAATAAATTATGTTGAACAGCTTCCTTTAAGTTAGATATTTAATACTAGTGATAAGTGTACAGAATGATTCACCAGATAACTGAGAGCAAACTAAGAGTATTCAAAATGGAAGAAATCTTGCAGATGGTACAAAGACAACTTTGACATTTAATTCAATAGCATAAAACTGAATGAGATCAGAGGGACTTTGAAATTACAGTTCCATATGGCTGCTGTTATAGAAAATCACCAGGGAATGTTACCATGTTTGTTGAACACTACTATAATAAAAAATTATTATCATCCCAGGAAGGAAGAAAAATCATTGATTACAAAGGTAGACACTCCATTGGTGTAATTCAAATGAAATCATTGGCATATTTGTCACACTGCAGAGAACACCACCTCCAGCTTTTTCCCATCGAATTATTAATGGAGAATTGGAAATTATTTGATAAAAGGCTGAAAGGGAGCTACATTCAGCAAAACAAGTGCCAGTGACACTCAGAGAAGCAGGTGTTGATGAATAAAACATCGAGGTCGTGGAGTACAATGAGGTATGTAGATGATTTGGACATACAGCTTGTGTGGACTGATTTGAGTGACACGGTGCATTCTGGGTGAAGAAAAGTAACACAATCATAGGCTTCACAAAGGAGATTTCCTGCCAGGGAATCTATAAATGATTTTTTTTTTAATATGACGTTTCTTTTATAGTGATTCCTGCCTTTGAGATGCAACTTGGATCAATGAAGGATTCAAGATGAGATAGAAATGATCCTGGAGGAAGTGTCTTCTGTTCTTATATTCTGGAATAAAATTCGATTAGATCCTCCCCTTGGATCAGAGATTTCCATGGGTCTCCATACTGAGAGGCTATCATGCCTGTAGCACATCTATCAGGTGCAAGGAACGGTCTCAAAGAACTATTAAGAAAACACATTAAAACTCTCCCACCAACCAAATTATTCAATGTACAGTGCCTTTGGTCTATGACCTAGTGAAATTCATGTCATTTTTTCTTTAATGGATGTAAGTTGTCTCTTTTTCTTGCATAGTTGTGTTAGCAGTAATTTATTTGCAAGGCTTATGTGGTTGTGATACACCTTTAAATTGTGGACTATTATAGTAGGTACCAGCTCAATGCTAAGGCAGTCCCACTGTCCCCCAAGGCCAAAGTTCCCTAAGTACAAAGAATAGGTGAGCTGGATGGACTGTAAGGACTCTTGAGGCTTTTACAGTCAACAAAAATAAAGAGGCTCCACCCAGTATAAACATCCAATTCCTCTTAAACTGAACATATGAATAACAAGCTCTTTCTCTTCTGTCCATTATCAATGTTGAAAAATCTTGAGATGATTTGGTCAAAGGCTTTAGATTTCGTGCCAAATGTCCAGCTAACTAGTTCTTTTTGACAACGTTAGCATTGCTACATTTCTGAGAAGAAATGAAAACAATCTGGACAGTAGTAGCTGACCACTCACTTTCCTGTGTACAGTATCTCATTTAATCCTTTCCAACTCCTATTACTCCCATTTTTTGCATTGAAAACTTAAAACACTTTTTATTTATTATTTATTTATTGTAATGTAAGAACCTAACATGATATCTATCTCTTAGCATATTTTTAAGGGTACAATACTATATTGCTATATATGGGCACAGTGTTGTACAGCAGAGATTTAGAACTTATATATCTTATATAAATTGTGTAACCATTGATTAGCAATTCTCCTTTTCCCCCTCCCCACAGCCCCTGGTAACTACCATTTTATTCTTTGCTTCCATGAGTTTACCCTCACTTTATATATGAAGAAAGGCAAGTTGTAAATAATTGTCCAGATCATATAACTAACAAGTGGAAAAGCCACATTGACTCCAAAGACCAATATTTCCATGACACTTCAAGAGAGGTGGACTGTTTCTGTATCAGAAATGTGCTAAGAGCACATGCAAAAATTTGTTAAGAGAGTAGTGTCATTGGCATCATTTTACAGAGGAGGAAGCACACTTGGAGAGCTAGAAACTCAGAGCTGGGGATCAAATCAAAGCAAGTTGTTCAGTCATGAAATCACTGAGCATTCTGCCTCTTTCCCAAGGTGAAGAGAAAGGAGAGCCAAAGCCCCTGAAAGCATAATTTTTACTTCAAATTATCCCCCAGAGAAAAGTGGTCTTGTTTTGACAGTGTCCTAAAGCCATGCTACTTTGGTACTGACCCTGAGGACGCAAGGCTCCACTGAGGCTGAAATGTCCACCTTAGAGCACCATGCCTGCAGTTCTCCTTCTGAATATAGCAAATATACCTCAAGGGGAAAAAACACAACAGAGTTTGAAAACTTGTAGGGAACAGTAGAAATGGAAACCCAAATGATCACAGCTTATTGAAGAACCCTGGTGTGTAAGAGGGCTATTCAGTCAGGAAAAATAAAGACTGAGCTGGATGGTGGAGGTTGCCTTGGTAACCAAATCCTCCTACAAGATTTAGTGGGTACCCCAAAGCTTCAAAAGAAAGTCTCATTCACTTTGAGGCACGTGCCTTCCAGTTTCAACACTCTCCACATCAGTTTGTCACTCCCTCTATTTCTCAGTCATTTCCAGCCTCGTTCATTGATGACTCTCGTATTTGGCTCAAATCAGCCATTCTTTTCCTATAGTCCACCCTGTCAGATCAAAGGTTCAAAAAGCTCTCTTTTCATCTGTGAAATTCTATCACTTACGTTGGTTCACTGAATAACCCCCCACCAGACCTATTCTTCAACCTCATGGAAACTTCTAACCACTAACTCTTACCTTCTTTCTCCCTCTCCATCAGTCTCCTCTTCTCCCTATGCCAGCTAGTCCATAAGGAACATAACTAGTGTCTATATTTTGCCTCCTTTCTGTCCTTTTAAAGCACCTACCTTGACTCCATCCTCCAGTGAATTTGACTACTGCTTTCTCCATGGCTGCATCTGGACTGCTGGGCACCTGGGGAGAAAATTACACAAGTGGGTCATTGGTACCACTAGAAACTCATGATCACCTATCTCAACAGTCCAGGAAGCCTACAATGTTCTCCTGGTCAGTTCATACTCCTATTATTTTCAAACTTTTTTCATCTTCTTAAATCTCAGACTCTTTTGCCTCTCTCTAACTGTTTATCCTCAAAACCAAATATGCAAATATTCCTGCACTAGCACTAAAGCATCTGTCCTTGGGGCCCCACTGAGATCTTCTTTACAGGTAGGTGCACCCAACTCCCCAGTTGCTGTGGAAGTTGGCAGCTAATGGCTTGTGCCTGCACCCTTCTCTGGAAGATTGCCCTTGGACTATGGAAGCTGCCTCACCCAGAGATACTTGGGAGGTTATGCACCCCACCCCACTTCCAAGAGGGTAGCCATTGGCTACCTGACAGACTGATGCAGCCCTCTTGCCTCAAAGATAAACTCAGTGGAAACAGTTCACATGCCAGAGCTCCTTGAGGGATCATGCTGAGGCTGGATTTCTGAAACCATACTTCTACCTAGCTTTTGCTCTGCAAAATCCTGCTTCCCATACTCCCTTACACATTTTTCTTGAGAAAACTCCCTCAGTAAATCAATTGCACAGAAACCCCCTGGGCTCTGCTTCTAAGGAACTTGACCTAAGATACCCATCAACTTTTTTCTCCTTTCCTCCTACTGGAACTGAGTGATCCCTGCTCCTATTCAAGACCAACGCTTCCTCCTGTGTTCTGGACCCTGTACTGTTCTGTCTTCCCAGGAACTTTGCACAATCAATAATCCTTTTTCTTTTTCTTGGTTTCTTTCCATCAGGATTGAAACAAGCTCAAGCCTCTCCCATCTTAAAAAATAAACCTTCCCTCAACCCCATCTCCTTTCTAGGTACTGCCTCTCTCCCTTTTCTCTTTCACAGCCAAACTTCAGCATTAAGTTGTTGGAGTTTTTAAATAATATTTTCATAGCTACATTTCTCCCTCATGCGTAGAAGATAAAGGGTCCACATTACAGAAAGATTAGAGATTTTGGAGGACTCAAGATATGGCCAGAAGAAAGCTCTTTAAGGAGGTGCCTGCCACTATAATTGTTATTTCAAGCTTTTCTGGCATATGAGCTGGTGAATGCTGCCCCGTAGTGCTGTTTACATGTATCTCCTCCATTCCCTCACCTCCTACTCTTTTTGCAACCCATTCCAATCTGTTTTCTTCCCCCTGCCACTTTCCTTCTGACCTCCCTGTTGCTAAATCTAATGGACACCTTTCAGTTTCCATCCTACTTGATTTCTCTCCTTCATTTCTTTTTCTCTTTCTTTGTATTGTTCCTGCTTGTCTAGCTGCTCCTGCTCCTAGTTTGTTTGGTTCCTTTGCTCCTGCTTTGGTTCCTTTTCCAGTTCCTCTTCCTTTCAACACCCATTAAATAATAGTATCTCTCAGAAATCTGTCTGGAACTTTTTTTTCTCACTCTGCATGTGCCCTAAGTAATGTTGTGCAGTTCCAAGGTTTTAACCACTGTCTCCATACAATGCATGTCCAAATATCCAGCCCGGGTTGTTTCTCTGAACTCCAGACTTATGTATGCGACAGACTTTGCCACATCTCCATGTAAATACTTTAAATATGCCTTAAACAGAATATGTTCAGAATTAAATGCACAGTTTTTCTATCCAAACTGCTCCACTGCAATCTTGATAACCTTAAGAAGTGGCACCACCACCCACATAATCTCTCAAGTCAATAATTTATGAGTCAGTTGTTAGTCCACCCCAATCTCATTTCAATCAATGAAATGAGTCCTATTAGTTCAATCTATTAAATATCTCTCAAATATATCCCATTCTACACATTCCCCCATGACAGTATGCTATTTTAGCTATCATTTTTTTGTCTGAAGTATTGCAATAATCTCTACATCAATACTTATAATCATTATATCAATTGGGGGTTAGTTGCAGGAAGTAGAAATCATTTTAACTTTTAAGTATAAAGGGATTTAATGTAGGAAACAAGAAGCTTGCACAATTCTAGATAGACTGGAAGACTCTCAGATAGGCTTCCCGAAATAACCTCCATAATAATACAACAGAATGAGCCCATCAGGGGAACTGCTTCTCTACCACAGTTAGGAAGGCAGCCAGCACTGGCACTGTTGACCTTAGATGTGACCCAAGGGTCACAAAGCCAGTGAAGCTGCCTCTTGTCACCATTTTGCTGGTGTCTGACCCTAGACTGCTGCTTCAGAAAAGCCAATGACCACAACCAATCTTGCCAGCTGAGAGCACCTTCTGAATCTCCATGATGCATGTAATTGATGGTATCTTATCTGCTCCAGAACCTGAACTATAACCTGATCTTCAGCAGCCTCTGCAGTACAGGAAAGCATATTTGAGGGAAGCTGAATTGGACACTGAGTTAGCCAACTCCCCGACAGCTGCCACAATCTTCCCATTGCCCCTCCTCATTTCTCCCTTCCCCTCCAGCCCCTTTTCTTCTCTGCTGCCATAACAAAGCTTTTAAAAGCACAAGATGGATCATTAAATCCTTTTTAAAACTCATCGATGGTTTTCCATTGCTTGCAAAATACAATCCAAATTCCTCATTGTGGCCGACAAGGCCATACATAGTGTTTATCATGTGCTTACTATGTGCCAGACACTGTGCTAAGTGAATTTTGTGAATTATCTCATTTAATCCTCAAAATAAGTCTATGGCTCAGATACATTATCCTAGTTTCACAATCTTAGAGATGTTAAGTAAATTCTCAAGGCCACCCATTTGGAAGGCAAGGCAATCAGCCTTTCTGACTGACTCTCATACACTTAGTTCCGTGCCATATTATCTCCATCAACACAAGCCCTGGCAATGTCTATAGTCTTGTTTCTTACCACTGCCTCTCTCACTCCCTATGATCAGCCCATGCTGGCCACCCTCAGTCCTGGAAGACATTGCCTCCACAACTTTGAACTTAATCGTTCTTTTCCTGGAATGTTCTTCCTCCCTTTTCTCTCTAGCTCATGTCTGCTCATTCTTCAGGACAACTCAGCCAAATACCCCTTCCTCTGAGGAGCTGCTCCTGACCCCTTGGAGGATGCTGAGTCTCCTAATGACCCCCTCTTGGGGTATCCTCACACATCTCCTCTACTGCAGCACTCCACACACATGGAGTTCCCACTAAATTATTTAATATTCCTTTATTTAATGTTTGTCTTCCTCACAAAACTGCATGATGAGCCATGTGACTCATATTCATCACTCTCTCCCAGGCACCTAGAACTTCGCCTATGATAAATTGGGTACTCAATACATATTTATAAACTGACTGACTTATTAGTAAAGGAAAAGAAATTTAAAAAAATTTTTCAACCTGTAGAACATGCATTAATTAATTTGTTTATTATTTTTTGGTAGTTTCAAGTTTTTATTTAAATTCCAGTTAGTTAACATATAGTGTAATATTAATTTTGGGAGTAGAATTTAGTTACTCATCACTTACATACAACACCCAGTGCATCATCACAAGTGCCCCCTAAATACTCATCACCCATTTAATCCATTCCCCCTGCCCACCTACCCTCCAGCAACCCTCAGTTTGTTCACTATCGTTAAGAATCTGTTTTATGGTTTGCTTCCTTTTCCCCCCATGTTCATCTGTTTCATTTCTTTTTTTTTTTAGATTTTTTTTAAATTTTATTTTATTATGTTAGTCACCATACGTTACGTCATTAGTTTTTGATGTAGTGTTCCATGATTCATTGTTTGCGTATAACACCCAGTGCTCCATGCAATATGTGCCCTCCTTAATTCATCTGTTTCATTTCTTAAACTCCACATATAAGTGAAATCATACGGTATTTGTCTTTCTCTGACTGACATATTTCACTTAGCATAATACACTCTAGCTCCATCTACATCATTGCAAATGGCAAGATTTCATTTTTTTGATGGCTGAGTAATATTCCATCAGAAATATATATATCTCACAACTTCTTTATCCATTCATCAGTCAATGGACATTTGGGCTGTTTCCATAATTTGGCTACTGTTGATAATGCTGCTATAAACATCAGGGTGCATGTATCCCTTCAAATCAGTATTTTTGTATTCTCTGGGTAAATACCTAGTAATGCAATACTTAGAGGTTCCTCATCCTTCAGGACTGAGACATAAGTCATTGGGAAAAAAATCCCAGGTTCCCATGGTCTTGACAGGGATTCTGAGGGAAGCCATGACAGAGCACACCTCCTGACTTTACCTGAATGGTCGGATATTAATGAGACAGCATGCTCAAATCTTGCAGTGTAGTTGCTGCCTATAGCTGGAAGATTGTAAAACAAACAAACAAACAAACAAACAAACAAAAACAAGCCCAGTTACATTTTGAAACCCATTTAATTGTTTCTAGCAGTGAGCCCTTATTCCGGGAGAAGATGAGGGAGGTGGCCAGCTGCTATTTCACATGGAGAACACGGCCTGCCAAAGACACCCAGCAGAAAAGGACAAGCATTTTGGAAGGCCATCAGGCTGCAGCTTGTCTGCACAGCAATTAGACCATGACATTGAATGAAGACAAGTAAAGCAAGAATGAAGAACCCAGGTATGGGCTCAGTTTTAATGCTATTGCCGTGTTTTTTTTCTGGTGGTCTTTATAACATGGTCAGTGTTGGGGTGGAAGGGAGAGGGTACAGTTAGGAAGGGCTGAGCTGTTGAAAGGACAAAACTGCCAGGAGCGGCAGCTCTGGAAATGCCACTTCAGCTGTTTAAATGCTATGGTTGGTTGTACAGAATGATTGTTATCTTGAGGCCTAAATTCTGCTGATTCAATTGCTCTTATTTGGATTTTCGAATTATTCCTGACAAGATAATAAGTCTCTTTCAAAACATTAAATCGGATAAATCTCCCGGCTGGAGGTCTCTAGTTCGATTTAATTTTCTGCAGATATTCTAAAGACCTAATGAGAAATCAGAATGAAAGGGCTTAATTGGAATTCCTCTAATTCCCCAACACAAGGTCCCAAGTTAAAGAACTTGGAAGCAGCAGCCGTGCGGCCATGTGTTCCCTTTCTCTCGCTCTCTCTTTCTCTGGGTCTAGCTGAGTAAGTCCCACTCCTGACCTTTAGACCATCTTGTTAAACTTCACAGTCTATGGATGGCTGAACATTAATTACAGAGCTTGATTTTTGCTTGTTTTTGTAGCCAATTTTAATACACTCCCAGTTTTCTCTAGATCTATTTAAGGCTGCATGTTAGGTCTTCTGCTGAGCTGCATGGACATAGCAAATCAGATGTGAATTTTCAGAGCTGCTGTTCTATAGAACTTGGAGATCTGAGAACTGAGCCTGTAAAGTCTCCTAGAATACATCTCCACACAACATCCCCATGAGGTAGCTGCTATGATTATCTTTATTTTATACATGAGCAAGTAGGCTTAAAGAGAAGTCATTTATCCAAGGCCACACATTTATTCGGGAGAGTGTGTTTGGGGAGTGGAGCACAGATCTGAGTCTAGATCTATGTGCTTCCCAAATTTATCCTCTCATTACCCCAAGAATAGACCATCTAAGTTATAAAAAAAATTGCTTTTAATGAAGTTTCAGGAGAGCATGTTATGGCTTTAGATAACAGAGCACAATCCTTGTCATCCATCCAACCATAGAGAATAATTCTTCAATTGCTTGTAGGACCCTTTACAGAGATGGACAATGAGGCAGGAGGAAGGAGAGTGGGGTGTAATTTCCTCACCAAAAAGTTGCTGTCATCCAGACAGACTGGGAGAGAGACTGACTTGACAGTACCTACCCACCTTCATGTTCCTCGGATTATGAGAGAAGACAGAGGAGTCACATTAGTTGCTCTTGGCAAAGCTCCTGCTTCATTGAAGATGATATTGACCACTTTAATAGTCCTGGGCCAAATATAAAGAGTGTCTCACTACAGAACCAAGTCAACAGACAAAAGAACACCTATCCAACAGGTTTTATTTTCTCCCCAGTTGCCACCTGGGCTGACAACTCCACCCCACCCCCCAGATGACAGATACTTCTGTAGCCTGATATTAATGGCCATCCGAGATTAATAGAACCAGGAAGGTAAAGACCATCCAGCAACTGCTTTGAGTGGTAATTTTAAGTGTGGAGCTTGCTCTTGCTCTATCACTTCTTAACTTTTATCACCAGCCATGAAAATACTGCAAAAAAAGATGCTCTGCCTGTACGCTCTTCCAGGCTGGGCTTGCTCACAAGACTTCACTATAAATATAAGATGGCCTGTACCCCTTGTTTTTAAATACATAGTGAGGGAGTGCAGTGATAATGGGTAGAAGGAGCTGACTTTGACTTAATCAGCAGAAAAACTTTAAAAATAAAGAAAGCTGTCAAGAAATTTCATTTTAGGGGACAGTGGCTTCCTCATAAATAGGTGACTAAGACCTTGGAAGGTTCAGCACCTGTGTCTGGAGCATGCTCTCCCCGGTACCTCTATATATTTATGCCCCTTCCCCCTCCACTCCCTACCCTACAACCTAATTTTCACCCTCCACTTGCTTTGGCTCTTTGGCCGAAGGAATAGCTTCCCCTAGTCTTCTGTATCTATCCAAGGAGCAATCAGACAGTGAAAATACTTCAAATAGTAACATCACAGCAAGCAAACAAGCCAGGATCTCTGAGGGAAGGCGCTGTCATTTATGGGGGTGCTATGATGCTGTGGGTTGGGACTTGATATTGTTGGCATTCAGATCATGGCTGGGTCAAACTCCTTATAAGCCATTTATTATTTATACCCCTGACTACTTTCCAAAAGACGTGAAGTAGCTTATAGCAAAAGACACATATCCTGTAAAAACAACTCAAATGATAAGACATTGATAAATATGGAAAGAGACAAAACAAAAAATATTATTGTATAAGCCTAAACTACAATATGTATAAAATGTTACTTTGAGTTTTCTGACATCCAAGGTGAAAAAGGAACCATGTTAAGTTGCATAATTTTCAACATCTAATTTTAAAAGCACATCATGTTAGGGCATAGGGGCTGCTTAGTTTTACTTTGTTCCATGGCTGCCCATCATACACCAAGCAAAGGCCATTCAAAACAGGCTAAGCAGTCTCTGCCTTAAATGAAACTTAAAGTGGCCACAATATTTTTTTTTTTCAAACTGTAACATCCTCTGGTCATTTATTGATAAACTCTCAGTAGAATTCTGGATGAGAATTAATTTCATTAAACTATTCCTTGTAGGACTGGAGAACAGTTGTCTGGTAGCAATAGCTGAAGCATACTTCTGAGCTTTGTTGGAAGGAGCAAGGAGATCACTTACTATTTCCAAAGGTCTGCTTACAATAGGGCATGACCATATTCCAGAGAACACTGACATGGGAATCAGGATTCCTGGGTTCTTGTCCCAGCTGGACAAGTAAAATGACCATGACCTTACCTCTGAGTTTCACTTTCCCCATCTATTCAACCCCGAGAGGGTTGAAATTGTTCAGAGGTTCTCAACTCTGGCTGCATATTAGAATCACCTGGAGGAGCTTTTAAACATGCATATGCATGGCCCCCTCCACATGTAAATTAATAACTTTTAATTTCCTAGGGGTAGAGCCCAGGGACTGGTGTTAAAAACACCTCAGGATATTCCCATCTGAGGCCTGGACTGAGATCCCTGGATGGGATTATCTCTAAAAGACCTCTTCAGAGCTGTGCTTCCATAGAGACATTCCTATTTTGAGGGATACCTCAATTAATGATTCCCCTGGGCATGGAGCTCTTTCTTGCAGTCAGCTAGGTTAAAAAGAACAAACCAGAAAGTTCCTTATAAATCATGCAAAATGAGCTGCCTGCTTATGCAGCTGCACGACAAAAATACCTCAGTGTACAATGTCTATTTCTCCCTTCTTGTTGATGATAAACAGCACCCCTCTAATGCAGAGCATGAGCTACATCATCTATGACCTCAGTCTACCTTTCTGGTTTCCTCCTCTTCCCACTGGTCCCTCTTACCTCACTTCACACTCCAGATCCTTCCCCCTGTGTATACGGAGAAGGAGCTGACTAGCAGGGCTTCACCCACAACGGTTGGCTGACTGAACACTGATAAAACACTAAATTGTTCAACTTGCATTTTGAGTAAACATTAATTCAGCATGTATGTGGCAAAGGCTGGGTTAGGCATGTTCCCTGCTTCATTTTAAATATTTTATTAATCAATCACACAAGTTTCTTTCCATTGTGTTAAATTCATACAAAATGAAATGCAAATGTTTTTATTTTCTAAAAAACATGTATCCTCACAGATTTCTCTCTCTTGCTCCATATGTATATTCATACAGAGATGTCTGGAAACATGTTCACCAAGTGTTAATATTAGTCATTTCTAGGCAGTGGGAGTTTTGTTGCTTCAATATTTGTTCTTTTCTGTCTTGTTTGCATTTTTTTTTCTTTTTACCTTTTGACCGCCTTCATCCGTTTATCACACCCCCTATGCTTTACCTCTGGCATCATCAATCTGTTCTTTTTATCTATGAGCTTTGGTGGATTTTTTTGTTTGGTTTGGTTTGGTTTTTTAGATGCCACATATAAGAGAGATCATATGGTATTTGTCTTTCTCTGTCTGATTATTTTACTTAGCATAACGTTTGCATTTTTTAACATGATCATGTATTATGTTTAAAAAAATCATGACTTGAAAAAAGTCAATGACTATGGGTCCATGATGAGTTCAAGATAACTCTGAAATTATATGCAATATTTTATGTATCATACGTATTTACATTTTTTTTCTGGAAAGTGTGTCATATTTTCATTTGGTTATCAGAAGTGTTTATGACTCCAGAATGTAATTCTGTGCCTTCTGCATTTCTTATACCTTCAGTTTTTAAGCTTCTGGCTAATAATATAGCTTTCAACTATCAACTAAATTCTGGGCACTGAACCAAGTACTTTATATGTATTGTTTAACTTTATATGGTAGGTATTATCAATTCCATGTTATGGAGGAGAAATGAGGATCAGGGATGCTCAGTTACTTGCCCAAGGTCACACAGCAAGTAGGGGTGGAATTTGTAATCTGAACCGAGTTCTGTCTCAGTATGAAGTTTATACTTGCTCTACAGCATCCATCTACCTCATCAGATAAGTCAACAGAAGTCATTCATCTGCCATTATTTGAGAGCCTGCAGTGAGTTGGCAATGTCCCAGGTGCTGGGGACACAGCAGTGAACATTGGACAAAAATCTTTGCTTTTCTGGAGTTGATATTTTATAAATAGCTCAACACAGTTTTAAAATAGGTTTGTATTATTTAATTTGGTCATTATAAGAATCCTCCAAGGCAGGCAAAGGATTTCCAGTTTTATAGAAAAGTTAAACAAAATCAGAGAGAAATTAGAGAGTTATCCAAGTTAGGTAGCTACTGGGTAATGGACTCAGAATATCAAATCTGACAGGATGCTAAGTCTTAACTTTAAGTTTAAAAAATATATATTTTATAATTTGATTATATCCTAATAGCAAATAGTGGTAGTGGTAGAATATAAAAGTTAAAGGTAAAGTTTGTCCTCATTGGTGGCCAGTCTCACATGATAAAAGTCATTGGAATTGTGCAACAGATTAAGGTTTTCCTTACCTCACTCCCACTTTCCCTTTCAGGGTTCTCCTTTCCACTCTCATGCTCCTAATTTGTCACCCATGGTCCTCAGCTTATTCTCAATTGTTTAAGCACAGCTATCTGTCCTAATAGCTCTACTCCTACCCCTAAAGTCAGGGGTCAGATAATAATACTTGGAGTGACATCTCTATGCAGTCATTGATCACTGAATACCTAGAGGATGCTGAGCATAGTGCAAGTGTGGGGAAGTATGTACGTAAAGATATGGCCCAAGTCCTCTCCCAACAGGGGTCTGTATTTGCATCTTAATTTGGGATTTATTAAGCCTAAAGGACTTTAAGACCTAAAAAACAGATCTCAAAGGGTGAATTTTTAGGTATATTTATTTATTTAGTTAGCTAATTCATTAAGGTATAACTGACATACAATATACTAGTAGTATCAGGTGTTCATCGTAGTGATTTGATATGTTTACACATTACAAAATGATCCCCACAGTCATCTAATCACCATCTGTCACCATTTCAAATTATTACAATATTATTGAACATAATCTCTGTGCTGTACATTACATCCCCATGACTTTTATTTTTATAACTGCAAGTTTGTACCGCTTTATGCCCTTTACCTATTTCATCTGTTCCCAACCCCCCTCTCATAATCAATAATTTGTTTCCTGTATCTATCAGTCATATTTCCATTTTGTTTTGTTTGTTATCTTTTTTAGATTCCACGTATGAGGGAAATCATATGGTATTTTTCTTCCTATGTAGGATTTATTTGACTTAGCTTAATACCTACTAGGTCCATCCATGTTTATTCTTTTTCATGGCTGAGTGATATTCCATTGTATATATACCACATCTTTTTTTTTATTAATTATTTTTATTATGATATGTTAATCACGATACATTACATCATTAGTTTTTGATGTAGTGTTCTAATATTCATTGTTTGCATAAACAACCAGTGCCCCAAGCAGTATGTGCCCTCTTTAATACCGATCACCAGGCTAACCCATCCTCCCACCACCCTCCCCTCTAGAACCCTCAGTTTGTTTCTCAGAGTCCATAGTATCTCATGGTTCATCTCCCCCTCCGATTTCCCCCCCTTCATTCTTCCCCTCCTGCTGTCTTCTTTCTTTTAACATATAATGTATTATTTGTTTCAGAGGTACAGATCTGTGATTCAACAGTCTTATACAATTCACAGCGTTTACCATAACACATACCCTCCCCAGTGTCTATCACCCAGTCACCCCATCCCTCCTACCCCCACCACTCCAGCAACCCTCAGTTTGTTTCCTGAGATTGAGAATTCCTCATATCAGTGAGGTCATATGATACATGTCTTTCCCTGACTGACTTATTTCGCTCAGGATAATACCCTCCAGTTCCATCCACGTCGTTACAAATGGCAAGATTTCGGGTTTTTTTGATGGCTGCATAATATTCCATTGTATATATATATACCACAGCTTCTTTATCCATTCATCTTTGATGGACATCTTGGCTCTTTCCACAGTTTGGCTATTGTGGACATTGCTGCTATAAACATTGGGGAGCACGTACCCCTTTGGATCACTACATTTGTATCTTTGGGGTAAATACCCAGTAGTGTAATTGCTGGGTTGTAGTGTAGCTCTATTTTCAACTTTTTGAGGAACCTGCATACTGTTTTCCAGAGTGGCTGCACCAGCTTGCATTCCCACCAACAGTGTAGGAGGGTTCCCCTTTCTCTGCATCCCCGCCAACATCTGTCATTTCCTGACTTGTTAATTTTAGCCATTCTGACTGGTGTGAGGTGGTATCTCATTGAGGTTTTGATTTGGATTTCGCTGATGCCGAGCGATGTTGAGCACTTTTTCATGTGTATGTTAGCCATTTGGATGTCTTCTTTGGAAAAATGTCTGTTCATGTCTTCTGCCCATTTCTTGATTGGATTCTTTGTTGTTTGGGTGTTGAGTTTCATAAGTTCTTTATAGATTTTGGATACTAGCCCTTTATCTGATATGTCATTTGCAAATATCTTCTCCCATTCTGTCAGTTGTCTTTTGGTTTTGTTGACTGTTTCTTTTGCTGTGCAAAAGCTTTTTATCTTGATGAAGTCCCAATAGTTCATTTTTGCCCTTGCTTCCCTTGCCTTTGGAGATGTTTCTAGGAAGAAGTTGCTGCGGCTGAGGTCGAAGAGGTTGCTGCCTGTGTTGTCCTTTAGGATTTTGATGGAGTCCTGTCTCACATTGAGGTCTTTCAACCATTTGGAGTCTATTTTTGTGTGTGGTGTAAGGAAATGGTCCAGTTTCATTCTTCTGCATGTGGCTGTCCCATTTTCCCAACACCATTTGTTGAAGAGACTGTCTTTTTTCCACTGGACATTCCTTCCTGCTTTGTCAAAGATTAGTTGACCATAGAGTTGAGGGTCCATTTCTGGGCTCTCTATTCTGTTCCATTGATCTATGTGTCTGTGTTTGTGCCAGTACCATACTGTCTTGATGATGACAGCTTTGTAATAGAGCTGGAAGTCTGGAATTGTGATGCCGCCAGCTTTGCTTTTCTTTTTCAACATTCTTCTGGCTATTCGGGGTCTTTTCTGGTTCCATACAAATTTTAGGATTATTTGTTCCATTTCTCTGAAAAAAGTGGATGGTATTTTGATGGGGATTGCATTGAATGTGTAGATTGCTCTAGGTAGCATTGACACCTTCACAATATTTGTTCTCCCAATCCATGAGCATGGAACATTTTTCCATTTCTTTGTGTCCTCCTCAATTTCTTTCATGAGTATTTTATAGTTTTCTGAGTACAGATCCTTTGCCTCTTTGGTTAAATTTATTCCTAGGTATCTTATGGTTTTGGGTGCAGTTGTAAATGGGATCGACTCCTTAATTTCTCTTTCTTCTGTCTTGTTGTTGGGGTATAGGAATGCTACTGATTTCTGTGCATTGATTTTATATCCTGCCACTTGACTGAATTCCTGTATGAGTTCTAGGAGTTTTGGGGTGGAGTCTTTTGGGTTTTCCACATAAAGCTTCATATCAACTGCAAAGAGTGAAAATTTGACTTCTTCTTTGACGGTATGGATGCCTTTTATTTCTTTTTGTTGTGTGATTGCTGTGGCTAGGACTTCTAATACTATGTTGAATAGCAGTGGTGATAGGGAACATCCCTGCCGTGTTCCTGACCTTAGGGGGAAAGCTCTGTTTTTCCTCATTGAGAATGATATTCACTGTGGGCTTTTCATAGATGGCTTTTATGATATTGAGGTATGTACCATCTATCCCTATACTCTGAAGAGTTTTGATCAAGAAAGGATGCTGTACTTTGTCAAATGCTTTTTCTGCATCTATTGAGAGGATCATATGATTCTTGTTCTTTCTTTTGTTAATGTATTGTATCACATTGTTTGATTTATGGATGTTGAACCAACCTTGCAGCCGAGGGATAAATCCCACTTGGTCGTGGTGAATAATCCTTGTAATGTACTGTTGGATCCTATTGGCTAGTATTTTGCCAACAATTTTTGCATCCATGTTGATCAAGGATATTGGTCTGTAATTCTCCTTTTGGATGGGGTCTTTGTCTGCTTTGGGGATCAAGGGAATGGTGGCCTCATAAAATGAGTTTGGAAGTTTTCCTTCCATTTCGAATTTTTGGAACAGTTTCAGAAGAATAGGTGTTAATTCTTCTTGAAATGTTTGGTAGAATTCCCCTGGGAAGCCATCTGGCCTTGGACTTTTGTTTGTTGGGAGATTTTTGATGAGTGCTTCAATTTCCTTAGTGGTTATAGGTCTGTTCAGGTTTTCTATATCTTCCTGGTTCAGTTTTGGTAGTTGATACATCTCTAGGAATGTATCCATTTCTTCCAGGTTATCTAATTTGCTTGCATATAGTTGCTCATAATATGTTTTTATAATTGTTTGCATTTCTTTGGTGTTGGTTGTGATCTCTCCTCTTTCATTCATGATTTTATTTATTTGGGTCATTTCTCTTTTCTTTTTGATAAGTCTGGCCAGGGGTTTATCAATCTTGTTAATTCTTTCAAAGAACTGGCTCCTATTTTCTTTGATCTATTCTACTGTTTTTTTGGTTTCTATTTCATTGATTCCTGCTCTGATCTTTATTATTTCTCTTCTCCTGCTGGGTTTAGGCTTTATTTGCTGTTCTTTCTCCAGCTCCTTTAGGTGTAGGGTTAGGTTGTGTACTTGAGACCTTTCTTGTTTCTTGAGAAAGGCTTGTATTGCTATATACTTTCCTCTTTGGACTGCCTTTGCTGCATCCCAAAGATTTTGAACAGTTGTGTTTTCATTTTCATTGGTTTCCATGAATTTTTTAAATTCTTCTTTAGTTTCCTGGTTGACCCATTCATTCTTTAATAGGATGCTCTTTAGCCTCCATGTATTTGAGTTCTTTCCGACTTTCCTCTTGTGATTGAGTTCTAGTTTCAAAGCATTGTGGTCTGAAAATATGCAGGGAATGATCCCAATCTGTTGGTACCAGTTGAGACCTGATTTGTGACCTAAGATGTGATCTATTCTGGAGAATGTTCCATGGGCACCAGAGAAGAATGTGTATTCTGCTGCTTTGGGATGGAATGTTCTGAATATATCTGTGAAGTCCATTTGGTCCAGTGTCTCATTTAAATTCTTTTTTCCTTGTTGATCTTTTGCTTAGATGATCTGTCCATTTCAGTGAGGGGGATGTTAAAGTCCCCACTATTATTGTATTGTTGTCAATGTGTTTCTTTGATTTTGTTATTTATTGGCTTATTTAAGTGGCTGCTCCCATGTTAGGGGCATAGATATTTACAATTGTTAGATCTTCTTGTTAGATAGACCCTTTAAGTAGGATATAGTGTCCTTCTTCATCTCTTATTACAGTCTTTGGTTTAAAATCTAATTTGTCTGAAATAAGAATTGCCACCCCAGCTCTCTTTTGGTGTCCATTAGCATGGTAAATAGTTTTCCACCCCTTCACTTTCAATCTGGGGGCGTCTTTGGGTCTAAAATGAGTCTCTTGCAGACAGCATATCAATGGGTCTTGTTTTTTAATCCAATCTGATAGCCTGTGTCTTTTGATTGGGGCATTTAGCCCCTTCACATTCAGGGTAACTATTGAAAGATAGGAATTTAGTGCCATTGTATTGCTGGTAAGGTAATTGTTACTGTATATTGTCTGTGTTCCTTTCTGATCTATGTTGCTTTTAGGCTCTCTCTTTGCTTAGAGTGCCCCTTTCAAGATTTCTTGTAGGGCTGGTTTTGTGTTTGCAAATTCCTTTAGTTTTTGTTTGTCCTGGAAGCTTTTTATCTCTCCTTCAATTTTCAATGACAGCCTAGCTGGATATAGTATTCTTGGCTGCATATTTTTCTCATTTAGTTCTCTGAATATATCACGCCAATCCTTTCTGGCCTGCCAGGTCTCTGTGGATAGGTCTGTTGCCAATCTAATGTTTCTACCATTGTAGGTTACAGATCTCTTATCCTGTTCTGCTTTCAGGATTTTCTCTTTGTCTCTGAGACTTATAAGTTTTACTATTAGATGTTGGGGTGTTGACCTATTTTTATTGATTTTGAGGGGGGTTGTCTGTGCCTCCTGGATTTTGATGCCTGTTTCCTTCCCCAAATTAGGGAAGTTCTCTGCTATAATTTGCTCCAATATACCTTCTGCCCCTCTCTCTCTTTCTTCCTCTTCTTCTGGGATCCCAATTATTCTAATGTTGTTTCATCTTATGGTATTGCTTAGCTCTCGAATTCTGCCCTCATGATCCAGTAGTTGTTTATCTCTCTTTTTCTCATGTTCTTGATTCTCCATCATTTGGTCTTCTATCTCACTAATGCGCTCTTCTGCCTCATTTATCCTAGCAGTTAGAGCCTCCATTTTTTTTAATTTTTTTATTGTTATGTTAATCACCATACATTGCATCATTAGTTTTAGATGTATTGTTCCATGATTCATTGTTTGTGCATAACACCCAGTGCTCCATGCAGAACGTGCCCTCTTTAATACCCATCACCAGGCTAACCCATCCTCCCACCCCCCTCCCCTCTAGAACCCTCAGTTTTTTTTCAGAGTCCATCATCTCTCATGGTTCGTCTCCCCCTCTGATTCCCCCCCCTTCATTCTTCCCCTCCTGCTATCTTCTTCTTCTTTTTTTTTTTCTTAACATATATTGCATTATTTGTTTCAGAGGTACAGATCTGTGATTCAACAGTCTTGCACAATTCACAGCGCTTACCAGAGCACATACTTTCCCCAGTGTCTATCACCCAGTCACCCCATCCCTCCCACCCCACCCCCCACTCCAGCAACCCTCAGTTTGTTTCCTGAGATTAAGAATTCCTCATATCAGTGAGGTCATATGATACACGTCTTTCTCTGTTTGACTTATTTCGCTCAGCATAATACCCTCCAGTTCCATCCATGTTGTTGCAAATGGCAAGATCTCATTCCTTTTGATGGCTGCGTAATACTCCATTGTATATATATATACCACATCTTCTCTATCCATTCATCTGTCGATGGACATCTTGGCTCTTTCCACAGTTTGGCTATTGTGGACATTGCTGCTATAAACATCGGGGTGCACGTACCCCTTTGGATCCCTACGTTTGTATCTTTGGGGTAAATACCCAGGAGTGCAATTGCTGGATCATATGGTAGCTCTATTTTCAACTTTTTGAGGAACCTCCATACTGTTTTCCAGAGTTAGAGCCTCCATTTTTTATTGCACCTCATTAATAGCCTTTTTGATTTCAACTTGGTTAGATTTTAGTTCTTTTATTTCTCCAGAAAGGTTTCTCTAATATCTTCCATGCTTTTTTCAAGCCCAGTTAGTGTCTTTAAAATCATCATTCTGAACTCTATTTCTGACATCTTAATAATGTCCGTATTGATTAGGACCCTGGCAGTCCGTACTGCCTCTTGTTCTTTTTCTTGAGGTGATTTTTCCATCTTGTCATTTTGACCAGAGAATAGATGAATGAGAGAACAAAATGCTAACAGGGTAACAACATCCCTAGAAAAATATACACTAAACAAATCAGAAGAGACCTGAAACCAGGGGAAAAGAAAGGGAAAGAAAGAAAAAAGAAAAAAAAGAAAAGATAAAAACAAAAAAAAAAAACAAAAAACAACAGAATATGATCAAATATGATCAGGCTGGTGCATAGATCAGTGCCACACACTAGATGTTGGTCATATTTTGGTCTGTTAGAAAAAAGTGCCTCCCAAAATTTTAAAGAAAGAAAAACGTATATGCGCAAAAATAAGGATTAATATTATGAAGGGATGGAATATGACTGTAAAGATGAAAATTATAAAAGATTTTATAAAAGGAATTGATAAGATAAGAAGTTGGTTGAAAAAAGAAAGTAGAGGACTTAAAAAAAGGGGGGGGAGAGAATGTGATCAGGCAGGAGACTAGAATAAAGCCATACACTAGAGATTTAGGGTATATTTTGTTCTGTTAGAAGACACTGTATCCCAAAATTTAAAGATATATATATATACCAAAAATAAGATTAACTACTATGAAGGGATAAAATATGACTCTAAAAATGAAAAATAAAAAAGATTTTTTAAAAAAGATTGATAAGATATTGGTTGAAAAAGGGAAAAAGAAAAATTCAAAAAAAAAAAGAAAAGAAAAAGAAAGTTAAAAAAAAATTAACTTTGAAAGACTAAAGTATCATGGGAGAAAAGCCATGAATTCTATGTGCAGTATTCCCCTAGTCCTGGAGTTCTGCCATTCTCATTGATGGGTAAACTTGGTCTTGGCTGGCTGTTCTTGCTGATCTTCTGGGGGAGGGGCCTGTTGCAGTGGTTCTTAAATGTCTTTGCCAGAGGCGGAATTGCCCTGCCCTTGCCTGGTCCGGGCTAAGTAATCTGCTCAGGTTAGCTCTCGGGAGCTTTTGTTCCCTGCAAGCTTTCCGTCCAGCTTGGAGGAGAGTAAAAATGGTGGCCTCTCAATCTTCGTCCCAGAGAAGCCGAGAACTCGGGGCCCCACTCCTCAGTGAACCCCCAGAGAAAAGCAGTCAATCACTTCCGTCTCCCTGGTCTCTGGCCCCACTCTGTGCTCACCCGGCCTGTGACCAAGTGTTTCTATCTCTGGCACACACGACCCCGTGTGGAGTCTCCAAACCCAGCAGATCCCTGCGGTGCGCTCCTGCACTGCTCCTCCCGGGAGAGGAAGGGGCGTCTCCCTGGATCTGCCACTTGTTGGGTCCCTGCTGGAAGAGCAGTGGCCCGACTGTGCCGCGGATCATGGTTTATGGCAACCCCGAGCTGAGACCCCACTCCTGGGCTCCGTCTCTGCAGCCACTTCCCTGCTCTGATACCTGGGAGCTCTGATGCACTCAGGCACCCCTGGTCTTTCCATGACCCCAAGGGTCCTGAGACCTCACTGTCCCAGCGAGTGTTCCACCCCCCACTTAGCCACTGGAGCGACGTCCCTCAGCGGAGCAAACTTCTAAAATTTCTGATTTTGTGCTCCAAGGCTCTATCTCTTGGCAGTAGCAGCTGACGGAGGCCCCCTCCCCCGCCATCTATCTTCCTGAATATCACCTCAGATTCACTTCTCTGCACGTCCTACCTTCCAGAAAGCAGTCGCTTTTCTGTTCAGAGGGTTGCTGTTATTCTTTTCTTCGATCTCCTCTTGAGTTTGTAGGTGTTCAGAATGGTTTGATCCCTATCTAGCTGAATTCCTGGGACCAGATGAAATTTAAGTCTCCTACTCCTCTTCCATCTTGCTCCTCCCCCCTATACCACATCTTTATCCATTCATCTAACAACAGACACTTGGGCTGCTTCCACATCTTGGCTGTTGTAAATAATGCTGCAATAAACACAGAGGTGCATACATCTCTTTCAATTTGTGTTTTCATTTTCTTTAGATAAATACACAGAAGTGTAGTTGCTGGATCATATGGTAGTTCTACTTTTAATTTGTCGAGGAACCTTTATACTGTTTCCACAGGAGCTGTACCAATTTACATTCTCACCAACAGTGCACAGTTTCACTTTTTTCACATCCTCACCACACTTTTTCTTTTTCTTTTTTTGTCTTTTTGATAATAGCCAATCTGACCAAGTGAGGTGACATCTCATTGTGGTTTTGATTTGCATTTCCTTGATGATGCATGATGTTGAGGATTTTTTCATGTGCCTATTGACCATCTGGATGTATTTCTTGAGAAAATGTCTATTCAAGGCCTCTGCCCATTGTTTAATTGGTTGTTTTTTGTTTGATGTTAAGTCATGTAAGTTCTTTATATATTTTGGATGTTAACATCTTATCAGATGTATGATTTGCATATATCTCCTCCTATTTAGTAGGTTGCCTTTTCATTTTATTGATGGTTTTCTTCACTGTGCTGAAGCTTTCCAGTTTGATGTAGTCCCATTTGTTTGTTCTTGCTTTTGTTGCCCTTGCTGAGGAGACTGGTCCAAAAAAAGATATTGCTAAGACCAATGTAATAAATCTTACTGCCTATGTTTTCTTATAGGAGTTTTATGGCTTTAGATCTTAATTCAAGTCCTTAATCATTTTGAATTTATTTTTGTATTTGGTGTAAGATAGTGGTCCTGTTTCATTCTTTTGCATGTAGATGTCCAGTTTTCCTAACACCAATTATTGAACAGACTATCTTTTTCTCATTGTATATTCTTACCTCCTTTGTCATAGATTAATTGACCATATGTGATAGGTTTATTTCTGGACTCTCTATGCTCTTCCGTTGAGCTATGTGTCTGTTTCATGGCAGTACTATACTGTTTTGATTACTATAGCTTTGTAATATAGTTTGAAATCTGGGATTGTGATGCCTCCAGCTTTATTGTTCTTTCTCAAGATTGCTTTGGCTATTCGGGGTCTTGTGGTTTCATACAAATGTTATGATTCTTTGTTCTGGTTCCTTGAAAAATGACATTGGTATTTTGATGGGGATTGCATTGAATCTGTAGCTTGCTTTGGGTAGTGTGGGTAATTTAACAATATTAATTTTCCTAATCCTTGAGCATGGTATATCTTTCCATTTATTTGTGTCATCTTCAGTTTCTTTCATCAGTGTCTTATAGTTTTCAGAGTACAGGTTGTTCACCTCCTTGGTTCAGTTTATTCTTAGGTATCTTATTCTTTTTGATGCAATTGTAAATGGGATTGTTTTCTTAGTTTCTTTTTTTGAAAATTCTTTATTAGTGTATAAAAATGCAACTGACTTCTGTATGTTAATTTTGTATCCTATTTTCAGATATATTTTAAATGTATATTCCATTGGAATCATTTATAAATTATCTGGGAGCTTGCTATAAATTGTATATTCCTAGGTTCTACCTTTGAGAACTCTAGAGTTCTGGGGTTGTGGCCAGGAATCTACACATTTAGCAAGCTTCTCAGGGTTCATGCAGCACATTTTTTTTTGAAAATCATTGTTATATGGGAAGAGAATGCACTGAGCACCCAATCCAGAAATCTCTGCATCATAGCTGCACCCAATGGACATCTGTCAAAGTACCTATCACACTCCATTGTGCTTGTCTGTCTGTGTCTGCCACCAGAGTGGAGCCCATTCCTCTTCATTTTTGCATCCTGAGTTCCTGGCTCACAGTATCCTACCTAGAGACACTTAGTAAATATTTACCAAAATGTGGAGATAGGCCCAACTCCTAGCCCTGCAGTACTATAGTATCTGGGATGAATACCTGTTTTTGCAATATGCTAAGAAGGAAGATTTCATAAAGCCATAGTTGACCTAGCAGCTGAAGAAAAGCAACCAAGGCACATTATAAGAAGGAAGTTAAACTCTTGATACAGTCCCATGTCCATCTAGCAAATAAAGGCATGGAACCTACAGTAATGAAATAGAGGGTCTTGGTGAAGATCACAGAACAAGTTGCTTAGATTCAGGACTAGAATCATATTTTTTTTCATTCTGTATCAAGTCCAACTAAGAAATCCAGACATCTTTGATCTTTTACCACTATCAGTAAAAACATAATGATATATTAGTAAAACCTAAGTTTTCATATTGTAGATATAATAAACAGAACTAGAATTTCTACTTCTGCATGACAATGTATCCTCTTGCAATTACTCCAGAACTTCTAGACTGTATCAGCACTTTTCTTCTTTTTTTTTCAAATATTTCTTTTTCTTTTTTTGTTTTTGTTATTATGTTATGTCAATCACCATACATTACATCATTAGTTTTTTATGTAGTGTTCCATGATTCATTGTTTGCGTGTAACACCCAGTGCTCCATTCAGTATGTGCCCTCTTTAATACCCATCACCAGGCCAACTCATCCTCCTTTTAATTAAAACAGAAAAATTTAGTTTGGGGGCCAAAGGGGAAGGAAGTCCAAAAATAATATGCAGAAATAAAAAGGAAAGATAGGAAATGGAGAGGGATGAGGGAGGGAGAGGGAGAGAACAGAAGTAAAGGAGGATGAATGGAGGAAGCTAAAGAGGGAAGCAACAAGGAGGAAAGAAAGGAAGGAGAGAAGGAGAGCAGAAGGGAGATAATTCTAAAGCCACACACAAATTTTTTTTTTTTTTTTTGGACGCCAACTGCATTATACATGGGATCATTTCATGATATTGTTATTCTAACTTGCAAGCAACAAGCTTGGATTAGTCAAAGGAACATCAGGCTATTTCCCACACTTTCCTTATTCCAATTTACAATTTAGTGACATTGGTAAGACAGCAAGTAACAGTGTCCCTCATTCATGGCTTCTCCGATGCTTGTGAGAGCCCATGAATGTGTTTCTGGTCAATATCTCTCTATTCCGGAAAGCAGTCTAGCAACACTGTTTATTTGTTTTTCACCATTCAGATTCCAGGCATTTGACTGAGACTCCAGCACAATGCAGCCCTGATAATAGAACAGATAAGGTACTTCTTATGTCTAAACTGAGACAATCCATTTGTGAACATGTCCGAATTTGTTTTAATAAAACTAAATAAGGTCAATGTTACTGTGAGCCCAGAGAATCCCTACAGGTGCTGAAACTCTCTAAAATACTTTGCTCTGTATTTCATATATTTGGAAAGAACTTTAAAGGTCATCTAGTCCAATCTCCAAATTATGAGTTAAGTACTAAAAAAACAAAGTCACTTTATCTTTTGGGGGCCCTTGGTTTCTTCATCTGCAAAATGAGAGGACTGGATAAGTTGAAGTCTAAGATTCATTCTGGTTCTAACATCTTGTAAATCAACAAGAATATCTAGGATCAGTAAGCAGTCACAGACAACCTCAAACACTGATTATGACAGATGACAAAGCGTTATCAAACATACTGAATAAGAAATCAGAACTATGGCTCTCTTCTTTGCTTCTAAATATCAACTTATAAATGTTAACTTTAAAGTGTTTAAAGGAAAAAATATCTAGATACTGTTTTTGTACCACAATGAAATTTATGCTTAAATGTTTTTTGGGCACCTGGCTGGCTCAGTCAGGAGAACACGTGACTCTTGATCTCAGGGTCATGAGTTCTAGCCCCATATTGGGCATAAAGCTTACTTTAAAAAAAATCTAAAGTGTTTAAAAGAAATCTGTTCTAGCCTGGAAGAGACATCTAGATACCTCTAGAAATATAAACATTTTCATTTCTTTTAGTATAGTGAAGGGTTAATTATAGGCATTGATGGATAACCTTTTATTTTCATGATTTTGTCTCACCCCTTACCAAATGAGCAACCTCAAAAGTACTGTCAAAAGGGCAGTAAAGTTTCCAAAGCTAAAAAAAAAGAAAAAAAAGAAAAGGGCATGTCTTCTCAGACTTCCACAAATGCTAATTACTCATAATGACAAGTCATTACCCAAATCCATTTCTGGAAAGTCACAAGGACTCGACAGGTCAAAGCAAAAATGTCATTTCATGCTCCAGCAAGAGACTCTGCCAAATTAACCCTCAATATACTTATAAATGTGCTATCTTCTTTTTCCGAGGAGGGAGAAACAAATATAAAGGGAGGTCAGTACCTTGGAGAGAGGAAACCAATTCAACGCATACAACTGGGAAGGCAAAGGCAGCTATTGAGCTCCAGGAGAAAGGAGCTTATATCAAGGATGTCCTGCAACCCAACTTTAACTACAGGCACAACTGTGGGCTTCTATAGGGGACAGGACTCAACAGACATAAATGCAGCTATCCGGAATTTGGAACTGGGGATATGGAAGGTGCGAGCTCTTTGGATGGGGATAGGGAGAGACTAAGACCCATGGCTACCTATAGCAATGGATTTTTTTAAAGATTTTATTTATTTATTTGAGAGAGAGAGAATGAGAGAGAGCACATGGGGGGGGAGGGTCAGAGGGAGAAGCAGACTCCCTGCTGAGCAGGGAGCCTGATGCAGACCTTGATTCTGGGACTCCAGGATCATGACCTGAGCTGACGGCAGTTGCTTAACCAACTGAGCCACCCAGACACCCCAGCAATGGATTTTGTAAACAAATTCTGGTTCCATCCAGATCCGTATTAATAAATTTATTCATTATTTCATTTATGTTTTCAAGCATATATTCGATTAGCAGATATTTCCTGGGGATCTACTCTTTGTCAATCACTGTTCCAGCTTCTAGGAATACAGTGGTGAATAAGATGGATAGTGCCTGACCTCTTTGAATTTCCAGAAATAAGATCAACAATAACTAAATAAACACCAAATAAGTAAATATAATTGAGGTTCACACTTTATTGAGTATAATGAAGGGAACAGATAGGACAGGATGAGAGGTTTGAACAGTACTACTTAATCTAGTCAGCAGAGGGTTATGGATAAGAAGGCAGGGTCATCTTAGCAGATAGGAGCTAACAAGATCAAGAATAAGGAATAGTAGCATTCCAGCAAAGCCTTTGAGATAGGGATATAGAAACTGGAAAGAAATGACAGTGTGGTTGGAACCAAAGACAAGTGTGAGAGTGGGGAGAGCAGAGACTGGAGAGGTGGGAGGGAGCCTCTGAATTACAGGCCAGTTGGGAACAGGAGAGAGGGAACAGGAGAAGGTAGGAGATAGCATGTTCCAAAATTCACAGGTAACAATAGGCCAAGACTAGCAGAGAGAAGCAGATCCCTAGAATAAAAGGGGCTGCGTGAGGACTGTAAATACCTGAGGAAATCATGGAGAGCCTTGTAGTGAAGGTAAGGAATTTGGGATTTACTCTAAATTTAATGAGAGGCCACTAAAGTATTTTAGTTGAAGAACAATATGATTTGACAGGTTTTTTTTAAAGATTTTATTTATTTATTTGACAGAGAGAGACACAGTGAGAGAGGGAACACAGAAGGGGGAATGGGAGAAGGAGAAGCAGACTTCCCACAGAGCAGGGAGCCTGATGTGGGGCTCAATCCCAGGACCCTGGGATCATGACCTGAGCTGAAGGTAGATGCTTAAGAATTGAGCCACCCAGGCGTCCCTTGACAGTTTTTTTTTTTTTTTTTTTTAAGATCACAGTAGGTATGTAGTGGTAAAAATGAAAGAACAAAAACTATACAACAACATGGAACATCTTAGGAAGATGATGAACTTTAAAAGCAACCCCAGAAGATTACATACCGTGAGATATCCTCTTTATAAAGCTCAAAACAAGCAAAACTAAGAATACATTATTTGAGTATATAGATGGGATGAAAGAATAGTTTTTTGTTTGTTTGTTTGTTTGTTTAAAGATTTTATTTATTTATTTGACAGAGACACAGCGAGAGAGGGAACACAAGGAGGGGGAGTGGGAGAGGGAGAAGCAGGCTTCCCGCTGAGCAGGGAGCCCGACGCAGGGCTCGATCCCAGGACTCTGGGATCACTACCTGAGCCAAAGGCAGACGCTAAACAACTGAGCCACCCAGGCACCCCGAAAGAATAGTTTTTAAAGGGAACTATAAACATGACATTCAGGATGGTGGTGACCTCTGGAAAGAGGAAAGAGGGTGGTATAGGGGACACATAGGTAATTACCATGTTTGTGCTCTAATCCTTAAGTTGCATGATTGGTTCTGAGTGTTCATTTTATTATGCTTTATCATTTGTTATATTTAAGAGGAAAATGGGAAATTCTGGCTACTGCATGGAGAAAGGATTTGAGGGAAGCATGACTGGAAGCTGTGAGACTAGTTAGTGACTGTTTCAGTCCCCAGGCCAGACATTTACGGTCTTCCATTGTGCAAATTGCAGGAGGTTTGAGAGAGGGCCCACAGCCACCAGTCACACCTGCCCAACACCTGGCACCACTTTGTATACATAGTACAAAGTCAGTAAAATTTTTCCTTAGTAAAATCATGAACAAGTACAAAGAGTGCTTAGATATATTAAAACTCAAGACAGACACACAATGGTTATTGAACTATCAACTATATGGTAATTACATGTTTACAAATCACTTTCACATTAATTGTCTGTTTTTGCCCAACTATGGGAGATTCATACATCACATGAGAGGTAGCTGGGCATAGTGGCATGCCTGTAGTCCCAGCTACTCAGGAGGCTGAGGCAGGAGGATCACTTGGGCCCAGGAGTTCTGGGCTGTACTGTGTTATGCCGATTGGGTATCCGCACTAAGTTTGGCATCAATATGGTGACCTACCAGAAACCAGGAACCACTAGGTCGCCTAAGGAGCAATAAACCGGACCAGGTTGGAAACAAAGCAAGTCAAAACTCCCATGCTGATCACATGAGAGTTAAAGTGACTAGTCCAGGCATGATATATTCAGAGCACTAAATGAGAAAAATATGCAGCCAAGAATACTATATCCAGCTAGGCTGTCATTGAAAATTGAAGGAGAGATAAAAAGCTTCCAGGACAAACAAAAACTAAAAGAATTTGCAAACACAAAACCAGCCCTACAAGAAATCTTGAAAGGGGTCCTCAAAGCAAAGAGAGAGCCTAAAAGCAACATAGACCAGAAAGGAACACAGACAATATACAGTAACAGTCACCTTACAGGCACTAAACTCATATCTTTCAATAGTTACCCTGAATGTAAAAGGGCTAAATGCCCCAATCAAAAGATACAGGCTATCAAATTGGATAAAAAAACAAGACCCATCGATATGCTGACTGCAAGAGACTCATTTTAGACCCAAAGACAGATTGAAAGTGAGGGGGTGGAAAACCATTTACCATGCTAATGGACACCAAAAGAAAGCTGGGGTGGCAATCCTTATATCAGACAAATTAGATTTTAAACCAAAGACTGTAATAAGAGATGAGAAAGGACACTATATCCTACTTAAAGGGTCTATCCAACAAGATCTAACAATTGTAAATATCTATGCCCCTAATATGGGAGCAGCCAATTATATAAGGCAATTAATAACAAAAGCCAAGAAACACATTGACAACAATACAATAATAGTGGGGACTTTAACACCCCCCTCACTGAAATGGACAGATCATCTAAGCAAAAGATCAACAAGGAAATAAAGACTTTAAATGACACACTGGACCAAAGGGACTTCACAGATATATTCAGAACATTCCATCCCAAAGCAACAGAATACACATTCTTCTCTGGTGCCCATGGAACATTCTCCAGAATAGATCACATCTTAGGTCACAAATCAGGTCTCAACTGGTACCAACAGATTGGGATCATTCCCTGCCTATTTTCAGACCACAGTGCTTTGAAACTAGAACTCAATCACAAGAGGAAAGTCAGAAAGAACTCAAATACATGGAGGCTAAAGAGCATCCTACTAAAGAATGAGTGGGTCAACCAGGAAACTAAAGAAGAATTTAAAAAATTCATGCAAACCAACGAAAATGAAAACACAACCGTTCAAAATCTTTGGGATACAGCAAAGGCAGTCTTAAGATGAAAGTATATAGCAATACAAGCCTTTCTCAAGAAACAAGAAAGGTCTCAAGTACACAACCTAACCCTACACCTAAAGGAGCTGGAGAAAGCAGCAAATAAAGCCTAAACACAGCAGAAGAAGAGAAATCAATGAAATAGAAACCAAACTTTTATTTGCAGAAATCAATGAAATAGAAACCAAAAGAACAGTAGAACAGATCAATGAAACTAGGAGCTGGTTCTTTGAAAGAATTAATAAGATTGATAAACCCCTGGCCAGACTTATCAAAAAGAAAAGAGAAATGACCCAAATCAACAAAATCATGAATGAAAGAGGAGAGATCACAACCAACACCAAAGAAATACAGACAATTATAAGAACATATTATGAGCAACTCTATGCCAGCAAATTAGATAACCTGGAAGAAACGGATGCATTCCTAGAGATGTATCAACTACCAAAACTGAACCAGGAAGAAATTGAAAAACTGAACAGACCTATAACCACTAAGGAAATTGAAGCAGTCATCAAAAATCTCCCAACAAACAAAAGCCCAGGGCTAGATGGCTTCCCAGGGGAATTCTACCAAACATTTTAAGAAGAATTAACACCTATTCTTCTGAAACTGTTCCAAAAAATCGAAATGGAAGGAAAACTTCCAAACTCATTTTATGAGGCCACCATTCCCTTGATCCCCAAACCAGACAAAGACCCCATCAAAAAGGAGAATTACAGACCAATATCCTTGATCAACATGGATGCAAAAATTGTTGGCAAAATACTAGCCAATAGGATCCAACAGTAAATTACAAGGATTATTCACCACGACCAAGTGGGATTTATCCCTGGGCTGCACGGGTTGGTTCAACATCCATAAATCAATCAATGTGATACAATACATTAACAAAAAAAGAACAAGAACCATATGATCCTCTCAATAGATGCAGAAAAAGTATTTGACAAAATACAGCATCCTTTCTTGATCAAAACTCTTCAGAGTATAGGGAGAGAGGGAACATACCTCAATATCATAAAAGCCATCTATGAAAAGCCCACAGTGAATATCATTCTCAATGAGGAAAAACTGAGAGCTTTCCGCCTAAGGTCAGGAACACGGCAGGGATGTCCACTATCACCACTGCTATTCAACATAGTATTAGAAGTCCTAGCCACAGCAATCAGACAACAAAAAGAAATCAAAGGCGTCCAAATCAGCAAAGAAGAAGTCAAACTCTCACTCTTTGCAGATGATATGATACTTTATGTGGAAAACCCAAAAGACTCCACCCCAAAACTGCTAGAACTCATACAGGAATTCAGTCAAGTGGCAGGATATAAAATCAATGCACAGAAATCAGTGGCATTCCTATAAACCAACAACAAGACAGAAGAAAGAGAAATTAAGGAGTCGATCCCATTTACAATTGCACCCAAAACCATAAGATACCTAGGAATAAATCTAACCAAAGAGGCAAAGGATCTGTACTCAGAAAACTATAAAATACTCATGAAAGAAATTGAGGAAGACACAAAGAAATGGAAAAACGTTCCATGCTCATGGATTGGAAGAACAAATATTGTGAAGATGTCAATGCTACCTAGAGCAATCTATACATTCAATGCAATCCCCATCAAAATACCATCCACTTTTTTCAGAGAAATGGAACAAATAATCCTAAAATTTGTATGGAACCAGAAAAGACCCCACATAGCCAGAGGAATGTTGAAAAAGAAAAGCAAAGCTGGCGGCATCACAATTCCAGACTTCCAGCTCTATTAGAAAGCTGTCATCATCAAGACAGTATGGTACTGGCACAAACACAGGCACATAGATCAATGGAACAGAAGAGGAGCCCAGAAATGGACCCTCAACTCTATGGTCAACTAATCTTCGACAAAGCAGGAAAGAATGTCCAGTGGAAAAAAGACAGTCTCTTCAACAGATGGTGTTGGGAAAATTGGACAGCCACATGCAGAAGAATGAAACTGGACCATTTCCTTACACCACACACAAAAATAGATTCCAAATGGTTGAAAGGCCTCAATGTGAGACAGGAGTCCATCAAAATCCTAAAGGAGAACACAGGCAGCAACCTATTCGACCTCAGCTGCAGCAACTTCTTCCTAGAAACATCACCAAAGGCAAGGGAAGCAAGGGCAAAAATGAACTATTGGGACTTCATGAAGATAAAAAGCTTTTGCAAAGCAAAGGAAACAGTCAACAAAACCAAAAGACAACCGACAGAATGGGAGAAGATATTTGCAAATGACATATCAGATAAAGGGCTAGTATCCAAAATCTATAAAGAACTCATCAAACTCAACACCCAAAGAACAAAGAATCCAATCAAGAAATGGGCAGAAGACATGAACAGACATTTTTCCAAAGAAGACATCCAAATGGCCAACAGACACATGAAAAAGTGCTCAATATCGCTCGGCATCAGGAAAATCCAAATCAAAACCTCAATGAGATACTACCTCACACCAGTCAGAATGGCTAAAATTAACAAGTCAGGAAACGACAGATGTTGGCGGGGATGCGGAGAAAGGGGAACCCTCCTACACTGTTGGTGGGAATGCAAGCTGGTGCAGCCACTCTGGAAAACAGTATGGAGGTTCCTCAAAAAGTTGAAAATAGAGCTACCATATGATCCAGCAATTGCACTACTGGGTATTTACCCCAAAGATACAAATGTAGGGATCCGAAGGGTACATGCACCCCAATGTTTATAGCAGCAATGTCCACAATAGCCAAACTGTGGAAAGAGCCAAGATGTCCATCGACAGATGAATGGATAAAGAAGAGGTGGTATGTATATACAATGGAATAATATGCAGCCATCAAAAGGAATGAGATCTTGCCATTTGCAACAATGTGGATGGAACTGGAGGGTATTATGCTGAGCGAAATAAGCCAAACAGAGAAAGACATGTATCATATGACCTCACTGATATGAGGAATTCTTAATCTCAGGAAACAAACTGAGGGTTGCTGGAGTGGGGGGTGGGGTGGGAGGGATGGGGTGACTGAGTGATGGACACTGGGAGGGTATGTGCTCTGGTAAGCGCTGTGAATTGTGCAAGACTGTTGAATCTCAGATCTGTACCTCTGAAACAAATAATACAATATATGTTAAGAAAGAAAAAAAAAAGAAGAAGAAGAATGTAGCAGGAGGGGAAGAATGAAGGGGGAGAAATCGGAGGGGTAGACAAACCATGAGAGACGATGGACTCTGAAAAACAAACTGAGGGTTCTAGAGGGGAGGGGGGTGGGAGGATGGGTTAGCCTGCTGATGGGTATTGAGAAGGGCATGTTCTGCATGGAGCACTGGGTGTTATGCAAAAACAATGAATCATGGAACACTGCATCTAAAACAAATGATGTAATGTATGGTGATTAACATAACAATAAAAAATTTTTTAAAAATTAAATAATTAAAAAAAAGAAATTGAGGAAGACACAAAGAAATGGAAAAACGTTCCATGCTCATGGATTGGAAGAACAAATATTGTGAAGATGTCAATGCTACCTAGAGCAAACTACACATTCAATGCAATCCCCATCAAAATACCATCCACTTTTTTCAAAGAAATGGAACAAATAATCCTAAAATTTGTATGGAACCAGAAAAGATCCCAAATAGCCAGAGGAATGTTGAAAAAGAAAAGCAAAGCTGGCGGCATCACAATTCCAGACTTCCAGCTCTATTACAAAGCTGTCATCATCAAGACAGTATGGTACTGGCACAAAAACAGGCACATAGATCAGTGGAACAGAATAGAGAGCCCAGAAATGGACCCTCAACTCTAGGGTCAACTAATCTTTGACAAAGCAGGAAAGAATGTCCAGTGGAAAAAAGACAGTCTCTTCAACAAATGGTGTTGGGAAAATTGGACAGCCACATGCAGAAGAATGAAACTGGACCATTTCCTTACACCACACACAAAAATAGACTCCAAATGGTTGAAAGACTTCAATGTGAGACAGGAGTCCATCAAAATCCTAAAGGAGAACACAGGCAGCAGCCTCTTCGACCTCAGCTGCAGCAACTTCTTTCTAGAAACATAGCCAAAGGCAAGGGAAGCAAGGGCAAGAATGAACTATTTGGACTTCCTCAAGAGAAAAAGCTTTTGCACAGCAAAAGAAACAGTCAACACACCCAAAAGACAACCGACAGAATGGGAGAAGATATTTGTAAATGACATATCAGATAAAGGGCTAGTATCCAAAATCTATCAAGAACTTACCAAACTCAACACCCAAAGAACAAAGAATCCAATCAAGAAATGGGCAGAAGACATGAACAGACATTTTTCCAAAGAAGACATCCAAATTGCCAACAGACACATGAAAAGTGCTCAACATCGCTCGGCATCAGGGAAATCCAAATCAAAACCTCAATGAGATACCACCTCACACCAGTCAGAATGGCTAAAATTAACAAGTCAGGAAACGACAGATGTTGGCGGGGATGCGGAGAAAGAGGAACCCTCCTACACTGTTGGTGGGAATGCAAGCTGGTGCAGCCACTCTGGAAAACAGTATGGAGGTTCCTCAAAAAGTTGAAAATAGAGCTACCATATGATCCAGCAATTGCACTACTGGGTATTTACCCCAAAGATACAAATGTAGGGATCCGAAGGGTACATGCACCCCAATGTTTATAGCAGCAATGTCCACAATAGCCAAACTGTGGAAAGAGCCAAGATGTCCATCGACAGATGAATGGATAAAGAAGCAGTGGTATATATATACAATGGAATATTATCCAGCCATCAAAAAGAATGAGATCTTGCCATTTGCAACGACATGGATAGAACTGGAGGGTGTTATGCTGAGCAAAATAAGTCAATCAGAGAAGGACATGTATCATATGACCTCACTGATATGAGGAATTCTTAATCTCAGGAAAGAAACTGAGGGTTGCTGGAGTGGTGGGGGGTGGGAGGGATGGGGTGGCTGGGTGATAGACATTGGGGAGGGTATGTGCTATGGTGAGTGCTGTGAATTGTGCAAGACTGTTGAATCACAGATCTGTACCTCTGAAACAAATAATGCAATATATGTTAAGAAAAAAAAGAAGAAGATAGCAGGAGGGGAAGAATGAAGGGGGGAATTCGGAGGGGGAGACGAACCATGAGAGACTATGAACTCTGAAAAACAAACTGAGGGTTCTAGAGGGGAAGGGGGAGGGAGGATGGGTTAGCCTGTTGATGGGTATTAAATAGGGCATGCTCTGCATGGAGCACTGGGTGTTATGCACAAACAATGAATCATGGAACACTACATCAAAAACTAATGATGTAATGTATGGTGATTCACATAACAATAAAAAATTTTTTAAAAAAGAAAAAGAAACTAATGATGTAATGTATGGTGATTAACATAACAATAAAAAATTTAAAAAAAATAAATTGACTACTCATGGTTCACACAGCGAGGTGAAGGTTAAGCTGAAACCAGATCCTTCTAAGTTGGCATGCTCCTTCCACCATGTTTTGATGTCTCTCAAACACCAGGCATAAATAATCACTTTCAATACCATGCTACCTCATTCCCAAATCATTCTATTTAAGTTGTTTATTTTGTCAAGTATCTTTCTAACCCTGTAGCCTTTAGAGTTTGTTACACACATACATATATGTATTGTACATATTCTCTATTTGCCCATCCCCAATAATTTCATCAGCTTATTGACCACAGTATGTAAGCTTTCCCTTTTTTTTGCAACCCAGAAGGTACTGGGCATGTGAGTGTGTTGAGGCACTACCACCTGTGATCCCATGGGTCATCAAAATTGATCCAGCTACTCCAGTGGCTAGGTAGGTGGGTCCCCCTTCTCTCCTCACTACTCTAGGCTGAATGTTCTTTTAATGAACAAGACTTTCCTTATATGAGGAGCCTGTTATTCAGACAAAGTCATTCAAGACTAGCTGTACACTCTTGCCAGAAATTTCCCAAAGTCTAAAGCCCTGACACCAGACACACAGTAGTTGATTAATAAATTTTCCTCTGCATTCCACGGTAACAATTCCTTATTTACCTGATGCTAAGACATCTGATATCTTCCTACAAGGGCTCTAAATCCCTTTCATAATCCTGTTACTTATAATCCAGGATACAGTGTACCATCAAGAATATCAGAAATTTATGGCTGAGCAAACACAAAATTAAAATTTAGGATCTAGTCCTGGGTCCAGAAACAGAACCACAGAAATCAGGATGCAGAAGGTTGAAGTGGGTGGATGCAAGGATTAAGCACGGTCAGAAGCTTGACACATCTAGTTAAATTACCAAATCTAGGTAGAAGTCTGGAAGAGAAGCTGCAGGAAGAGCTGGGAAATATCATATTCCAAAGTTGACAACCTAAAACACCTAATGGGTTCCTTTTTGCAAGAATAAAAATAATAATCTCTGCTAAGCCTCATGTGCCTGGTACCACTATAAACTATTTGCATGCATAGTCTCATTTAATCCACACAAAAATAATTTACTATTATTTTCCCCTTTTGCAGATGAGGAAACTGAGGTTTAAGAAGATGAAGTGCCCGACGCCCCACTCTGCTCTGCTCTCTAGGCCTGCTGGCCCGCACCCACCATGTCCACCATTCAGCAGCTGGTAGGAAGATGGCGCTTAGTGGAAAGCAAAGGCTTTGACGAATACATGAAGGAAGTAGGAGTGGGAATGGCTCTGCGAAAAGTGGGTGCAATGGCCAAACCAGATTGTATCATCTCTTCTGACGGCAAAAACCTCACCATAAAAACTGAGAGCACTTTGAAAACAACACAGTTTTCATGTAACCTGGGAGAGAAGTTTGAAGAAACTACAGCTGATGGCAGAAAAACTGAGACTGTCTGCAACTTCACAGATGGCACATTGGTTCAACATCAGGAATGGGATGGGAAGGAAAGCACAATCACAAGAAAATTGGAAAATGGGAAATTAGTGGTGGAATGCGTCATGAATAATGTCACCTGTACTCGGGTCTATGAAAAAGTAGAGTAAAAATTCCATCATCATTGTGGACAGGAATTAGCTGTGAGGATGAACAAGCTCAGTTCAATGAGCAAATCTCCATACTGCTTTTTTTTTTCATTACTGTGTTCAATTATCTTTATCACAAACATTTTACATGCATCTATTTCAAAGTGTTGATTTAATTAGGATCATCCGTTTGGTTAGTAAATAAATTTGTGCTAAAATAAAAAAAAAAAAGATGAAGTGATTGGCCCAATGTTACACAACTATTAGGAGAGAAAATAATTAGGAGAGGAAGAGATAGAGACAGGATCAACTCTAGTCAGTGTTGCTCACAAAACACCATCTTAGTGAACAATCAATACTACTTTCAGATGAATCTTTGTCTTCAATTCCCTCTCAGATTTCCTGACAACATACATATACATTATAAAAATTAGAAGTAAGTTTATATTCATTTGGCTTTAAATTGAGTTCCTCATTTTTTGATGCCCTTTGAGATTACTTGAGAGAACTCAGGATTGAGAACCACAGCTTTGGGCTTAAAAAGACCCCACAGACAGGGATGTCAGGATGCTTCACCCTTGAGTTCCCCTTGGAGGATTCGGTGTCTCCTTTATAGCTCTGCATGGGGTCTCCAGTGTGCTGTCATGCCTTGGAGTGATAAAGGGAGGAGAGTAGGGGCAAATTAGAAGATACACAAGGACAAGTCTGAGTGCTATAATTCTGATTAAAAAAATCGAGACACCATAAAAATTCTATTTCTGAAGATTTATACTCCACTTAATTCTATGAAGACTTGAGGTGGCTAAAAAAAAAATCTACTTGGAAAGCAAATAGAATTATTGAATTGTGAAACTGAGAGCTATAAAATTTAAAACAATTTTAGATGAAACTTCAATATTTTTTGTATTTCAAAGTAAAAGAGTCAGATGGTATTAAGTAAATTTGAATCTCTTAGGCTTGAGGACACAAGGAAGAAGAGGAGCACAAGGTTTCCCTTTGCTGGGTAAACAGAAAGGCTGCCATCAGTGGGAGCTACCTTAGGTTAAAGGCCTGCTTTGGGCTGGAGCCTGCACTTGACCCTGATTCTTACAAGACAAATCTTATAAGATTTGTCTCCTGGATCTCTCTGATGTCTACATGACCCTTCTTTTCCCCTATGGAAAGTCTGTTATGAGTTCTGTACCTACTTCAGCTTCTTGGTGAACACAGCACCTGAACTTCACATTTAATCATACCCTGTAAGGTATTATCTTCTCTCTCTCTTTTTTTTTTTCATTTGTGTTAAGTTTCTTTTTCCAGTTGAAGAGTAAGCTCTTTTGATGTAAGAACACTCTCTGATGCTTCTCTTGTTTTCCCCAGTCTCAAGTGAATGACAGCTTAGTTCAGTGATTAAGATTTGAGTTTAAATTCTGAATCTGTGTGATATTAAATAGGTTATTTACTCTTTTCTTCTTCTATAAAATAGGGATTAAGTGGGCATAAATTGCACAACCCAGCACCTAGCACATATTCATTACCCAGTAAGCTTTATTTATGATCATTATTCTTTATTGATTAGGAGAAATGGCTTCAGGTCCTGATACACAGCTGAGGCCCTCTTACAAATGATCTCTGAGTTCTTAGATACTATTCCTCTCTTTTCAAGATTAGGAACTGAGCCCTCTTTTTACCATAATAAGGAACCCCCACCACCTCTGCCACTACAGCTCCTCTCCATCTGATTTGAGTGTCTATTATCATTTCACTGAGATGCCACTTAGACAAAGCCTTAAAATGTGGAGCTGGGGAGGGGGTCTGGGTGTAGTCTGGGGTAGAGTCCTGCTCCATTAACATTCAATCCACAATAGAGACCATTATCTTGGCAGCAAAATACCCCAGCAGTAGTGATGTGAGGAAATGGGGGTGGGTTACCAAAGCAACAGAGAGACTTGAGCTGCACTGTTTCTATGGCAACAGAGAGCAGGCATGAGCACTTTCCTAGTTGGAATGACGGTTAGTTAGACTCTCGCCAACAGTATGGGTGACTTTATCAGATGAATTGCATTGCAAAGGGTGGATTAGTAAAAGGTTTCTCCTAGAATTTTGGCCAGAATGAAACCCTAACCCTTCAAGTGGAGCCCAGACGTCTCTCTCGGGAGTCAGTGTTCTCTCCTTGGCTACTGACCAATTAATTACCTCCCAATATCATCAATTCTTATTTATGACCTGCAATCTCCATGAGTGGCTTTCTTGAATAAAATCCATTTATGGAAATCTGACTCATCAGGCACATAAATTAAATAGTAGACAACTAAGTGCCCAAGCAATTTTCCCTTTTTTTCTCAATTTTAATTTATAAAAGAAATACACTTACATCATTAAAAAGTAATTAGTTCTTAAAAGCTTATGAGAAAAAATAGCACTGCCACATGTATAATACCTCCTCCCTCACCCCAGTTTATAGAGGCAACCACTTTTAACACTTTTAGCTGTATACCCTTTATTTACCTTAATATTTCCAAATATTTCCATATTGAATACAATTTCCTATTAAATTGATAGAGCTCTCTCACACCCTACCTCTCTTCAATTCCAACCTCCAATATGATTATACCACAACTTTTGAATAAATCCATATGAAGTATTTTCAACATCAAGGACACATTGGCTCACTGCTGAGTCAGTCAGGTAACCACATGACACCTGGGTAAGGGGCTGGAGACCTCCTCATTTGAGAGACCTCCACCCAATCCCCTAGGTCTGGTCTGGCCCATCTGCCCTCCTCTACACCCACTGTGCCTGTAACTGGAGGCTCTCTGTTCAATTTCTCTAGGGAATTACCTCCTGCTTCTTGCCAATAGGAGTGGAGATCTGGGAGCTCTGCCTGTCCCTTACAGATTTTTACATAATTCGTTATTTGCAGTTGCTGCTTTTTGCTTACCTTTAGTAGTAAGCTGCAGCCTTAGATTCCTGAGACTTTCTACTGGCACTCGGGCTTGACCTTCCTCTCACACCCTCTGCTTACACAATGGGTATTCTGAGTTACAGGTGTCTTCTGCTATTGTCCAAAATGCAGCTGTGTTTCTAGTTTTTATTTCCTTGTTGTTTGGGGGTAATTATAATAGAAGAGGACAGAAACACCTTTTTGCCATCAGAAATCTCTAAGTTTTGTCGAGGTGCTTGGCTGCCTGGGAGGTAGCGCTCATTGGAGTGATTTGGGGATGGATTCTATGAAATACCTTCTAAATCTTACAGTACCATTATTTTAAATGTATGACTATCTAAACCCATCCAGAGAATGATTTGGTTTGAAAAAAATAAGTTTTCTGTTCTGGTATATTGTAAATCAAGGCTAGGTAATTTTACTTTTTGACTGATTGAGGGTCTATCCTAAGAAAATAATTTAAGACAAGCACTAAATGAAATTGATTATTGCTGTCTTAACTATAATTGTGAAAGATGGAAATTACCTAAATGTCCAATGAGAAGAAGCCTGAGATATGTGACTACAATGGAATAATATGTACACATGGAAAATATGCCATTGTGTTAAGAAGCTGATTTTTTGCTCTGGTTACAAGCGTACAAACTATCCATTATAATCTCTTTGTGTTGCAAATTCCCCATCTGTACAATGGAATAGTAAAGTAGTTACCTCATAAGGGTTTTGTGGGGATGGAAGGAAAGAATGCCCCTCAAGTCTGAGCTCATGCCTGGGACCTGGTAAGCACACAATAAATGCGATCTACGGCTGCTGCTTGTTCCACAATATGATGGTCTGCGTGTAAATGTTGTGCGATTTTGTGTGTTCCATTTTTCTTTTTTCTAATATTACTCGTCAAATCAAAAATCAAGACACACAACAATTTCCTCTGTAACAATATAGAAACATTTATATTATAATGAAATTGTTGTAAGCAGAGATCCTCTGGCTAAAGAAGTGTGGTTATGGGACCAGCAACATCAGGATCACCTATAAAGTTGTTAGAAATGCAAATTCTCATTCACCACCCTACACCTTCTGGATGAGAAATTCTGGGGTGGGGCTCAGCAATCTGTGTTTTAACAAGCCCTATAAGGGATTCTGATGCATGTTAAGTGGTTCTCAACATTGGCTGCACACTGGAATCATTTTAGAAGCTTTAAAAATGAATGTCTGGCCCCACCCAGATCAATTAAATCAGGTGCTCCATGGATGGTGCTCAGGCATTGGTAATTTTTAAAAACTACCAGGTGATTCTGATGCACAGGCGAGACTGTGAGCCACAGCTTTAGGGGGATTATTATAGAGGCAGGCCAAGTTAGATGGGAGGGGCAGGTAGCCGTACTCGATGTGGTAATGTGAGCCAGTAGAACACGATTCTCTTTACCTTTGAGAAAACTGCCTCTTTATAGAGATCTGGGTGCATTGGTCCTCAAGGAAAACCTGATATTTTCTTAGGTGCCAGACCAGAGACAGCCTCACATTGCCTGAGTTTTCCACCCAAACTCCCTCTTTGAGAGTCAAGCTGTGTCCCATCAGAGTCAAACACCCTCCAGGACTGAATTCCAATTCTTGGCTAATTTTCTGGGTTTAATCTCAGAGATTTACTGACAAATTTCTATCAAGAAATTACAAAGAAATAAACACCCCTAGTTACATTTTATTTTCCCTTTACTCAAATTTTCTCACTTGTTTGCTTTTATCCTGTTGAATCTTTCATATTTTTATAATTCTCCTCAAATTCTTTCTTAGAATTTGGTGCAGTAAAATAAATAGAAGCTATAAAAGCCAATCAATGGTAATCCGCATTTGCTTTTTTACTGAATCTTTTATTTATCCAACCAGTAAGCATGTATTCTATGCATTTTAAGAAATTTCTATTGAGTATCTCTAGGTGCACTGTGAAAGCTGCCAAAGAAACACAAGTTATAACACCCTTCCTTTCTTTAAGAAATTTACTTACTATTGTTATTGGATGAAAAGAGAAACACCTGAAATAAATAAAGAACAGTATGTTCAAATTTCTGAGCTGAATACAATCAAATGTAAGAGAATGAACATGTATTAAGTGCTTAATACAAACCAGGCATTAGGCTAGGTGTTTTCCATGCTCCAAGTGCAAATCTATGAGGTGGGAATTTGGGTGGTCCAGCCTCATGGGTCAGGGTGTGAGCTCCAGAGTCTGCCAAAGCAAATTACTTACCCATTTTATGCCTCCCAGGTAAAATGCGGATGGTAATAATCCTACCTCAACGGGTTGTCATGAGTTTCAAATTCAGGTAAAGCACATAGAGCAGTGTTCGATGAATGTGTCTTAATTACTCAACACATTTCAGTGCCTGGCACATAGAAGCTATTTATCATGGTTAGATGGCATTTTAACTCCATTTTAAAGATGACAAAACTGAGGTTGAAAAAAAAAAAGAAAAAAAAACAGGTTGAGAGAGGTTAATGATATCATGTTATTATTATCACCTAGCTGGGCACCAAAACCTATATGCTTTCTTTTTTGCTTGTAAAATCAAGCGCTGACATATTTGCCATAGAATCCAAGCAATTTACTACTCTGTTTGCATTACAAAAATACTTAACAAAGCCAAAGTCAAACTCTACATGGTCAGTTTTATTTATTTATTGCTTGATTTTTAATAAAGAGGTATGTTGTAAGAAACAGTAAGTGCTTCCTCTGGTAACAGACCTACCCAGGCTCATCACAGCATGACATCTAAACCACTGTGGTATGTTCAACTCCCACCCAAGGCAAGCTCACCCTCTGCCTCTTTCCTCTTCCTCCTGTTCCTCTTCTTTCCTGTTTTGCATGTCCCCATATTCCAAGGCCCTGCCCAGACCCCTTCCTCTGTGACCCCATCTCACCCCTGTTCCCTGTCCCCCTTCTCAGAACCCATGCAGCCATGGTCAATGCTTATAATGACAACAAGCCTTTCCTCCTGGCACAGAGCATCCCACCCATATTATCTCATTGAATCTTCAACACCACCTTGATTTTGTGACCCTCACTCTACAGATGAAGAAATCTGAACTTCCGGGGGTTAAGAAGCATGTTGGAGTTTCCACATCTAAAAACTGGAAGAAGTAACTCTAGCCCTAAATCCCTCACTTTATGCTGCAATACTCACAGTTCATGTTTATTTACCCTGGCCTTCCCACCAGACTGGGCTCCTTGAATTCAGTGAGCACAGTAATGGGACACAGAAGAACTAACCATTATCAACTAACAGAGAAGTCCTTCAGTCAGAACACTATACTCTGATAGAACATTTCTTCCCATCCCACTCCCAGTGTGTGCCATTGAAGAAGCCCCAGTGGGCACAGACTGACATTGAGGACACTACAAAAACCTTCATGATAAAGCACAGAGACCACAGTGTCACCCAGCCCCAAGCCAGATGTTGGGTAAGCGGTCCCCTTTCCTCTCTATTTCTATCTGGAATCTAAGGTCCCATGGAGGTTTATCTGGTTTAACCCTTAAATGATATGAGTTTCTTCTGGACTTCCATTAGTCATTTATTCATTTGAAAATATTTGTTGAGCCGCTACTATGTGTATGTTCATTGTACTAGGTACTGCAAAAAGAAATACAGTCCTTGCCTTCAAGGAATGGAGCCAAGTAATCAAAGAATCCCACAAATCCATTTGGTAAGTACTGTGACCAAGAGGCATGAGCTGCTCTGAGAGCACCCACTAGAGGGACTTAACCTGTTTGGGAGGTAAGAAAAAGCCTTTCTTGAGGGAGTGATAATTGAGCAGAGATCTGGACAAGAGTAAAAGTTATGTAAAATTAGGGGAGGGGTGCAGAATGCAGGGCAAACAGTATGTACAAAAGCCTAACATGATGGCCACATACACAGGCAAAGGAAAGACAAGGCAGGAAGTGTGAGTGGTGAGGAGTCAGACCTGGAATGACCTTATGGACATATTAAGGATTTAAGTTCTTGTCTTAAAATCAATTGGAAAAACCCTGAAGTTTTTTTTTTTTTAAAGATTTTATTTATTTATTTGAGAGAGAGAGAATGAGAGGGAGAGAGCACATGAGAGGGGGGAGGGTCAGAGGGCGAAGCAGACTCCCTGCCGAGCAGGGAGCCTGATGTGGGACTCGATCCAGGGACTCCAGGATCATGACCTGAGCCGAAGGCAGTCGCTTAACCAACTGAGCCACCCAGGCGCCCAACCCTGAAGTTTTTTAAGCCGAAGGTAACATTATTTAATTTATGTTTTGGAAAGTTTACAACATGAAAGTCACATTGGGGCCATGCACAATGTAGACCAGTAGGCTAGAAAGATGATGTGGGACAGGGTGATGCTGGTGAGGTGCAAACAAGTGCACCAATGTGAGATAATCAAATGATAGAATTGTGGTGATTAATGATAGGAAAGAGCGGGAAAAAGACATGTCAAAGAGGACATTTTGGTTTTTTGTTTGAAGATTGGTGGATGGGGCTACCATTCATGAAGATGGAAGAAGACAAACTTCTAAGGGGAAATACTGAATTCAGGTTTCAACAGGCCAAGTTTGAGGAGCCCTTAACACATGGAGATGTCAGGAAGGCAGTTAGGCATGTGGATCTGAGATTCACAGGATTGGTTTAAGCTCTTTAAACTACAGTTTGTGAGTCATTAGCCCATAGGAGATAATTAAAGTCATGGGCAAAGACAAAATTTATAAGAAGAGATTAAAGAATGAGAGAGCTTCCTCAATATTTAATGAGCCAAGAGAAACTTGTAAAAAGACAGACATATGTTCAGAGCGATAGGAATAAAATCAGGATAAGGAAGGGAGCATTTTAAGGATGATTTCACAATGTGGAGGTCGTTAGGGCCTTAACCTGAACTTTGCAGTGGAGTGATACCAAGAGCAATAGAAATGAAATCTGTTGTCATCAGTAATTTTCATGGATGTGAATGCCAGAAACCCCATGTTGCAGTCCCTGCCAAACACTAATAACCTTGGTCTTGGTATTTGAGTCCAAGCCAAGCTGTTTGAAAGAAAGCTGGTTTCATCCAACCTATTTCTAACATTCCAATACAGCAGAAGAGAAAAAGACAGAAGAATTTGAATTTGCTGATAATCTTTGAACTAAAGGTCAAGACAAGAAAGGGAGTAATTATCTGCAGCTGAAATCAAATCTCTCAAACAAAGGTGGTGAATTCCCAAGTGGATGCAGTGTGCACACCTAATGAAGAGTCCATCTGTTACAAGATGAATTGTGGCAAAGCTCTGGGAGCATCACAGCATCTTATGACAAGACCACTTTGTCCCTTCAAGCATGTTATAAAGACTTGGGAAAAGCTTCATTTTGCACCTGACATTAAAGCACCATTAAAGGATTGTGAATACAATCTCAAAGCCAGGCATTTCTGAGGATGGCAGGAGTCATGAACTCATCCTATTACTTTTAGAGGGACAGGAAACATAAAAAAAAAAAAAAAAGAACAAAGCTCTGTTTAAAGAGCAGAAAAGCCTAGGAATAAAAGAGGAAAAATATAAGTGCATGTGGAATCACAGCTTAAAATAGCACATAGTGTGCCTGGTGTCCTGTGAAGGAGCAAAAGTCACGAGAGCTTCTGTGCTCAAACATGCTGTCACATGGATGTGAGGCTTGAGCCCTCCTTCCAAAATTCTGTGTGCTAGCGATTACCACTATACTGAGGTATGCAGGGGGCTCTCTGTCAGCCATGCTCCCTGTCTAGTGTGTTCTGAAGCTCCGTAGTTCACACCCAATTCACACAATGATTAGGCTTCAGAGTGCCTCTCCCCTTTAGATACCCAGTGAGTTCATCACTCATCATGGAGGAAGAACAGAGGTCCCATGGTGGTGGTGGGAGGGAGACAAGGTTTGCTGCTTCTCCATCATGAAGAATGATACAATGGCTGCCATTTACTCTTTCTTATTACTGTGGGCCAGAGACCATGGAAAGTACTTTATGTAGGTTATCTCTCCAATCCTCACATGAACCCTGAAAATTAGGCACTATTCACCTCATGTTACAGATAAGAAAACTAAGTCCAGGAAAAATTAACTGATTGTCCATGTCAGGCTCCAAAGTCCATCCTCCTTGGACTTCACCCCAGATTCTTATCTGGTTGTGGATACAGTGTGTAAAATCAGGAGGAGGTATTAGAAAGTACACCCAGTGGAGGAGATAGCCATTACTGTCTATTAATCCAGCATCTGTGGTCCCTTTTGGGATATTGCCTCTCCCCTACTGGGATGGAAATCTAGACACCTTCCCTCCACCATAGAAGGTGTATTAGTCCCCAGAAGCTACTTCTGCCAGATCTCTCCTCTACTCCCCACAGATAAGGGTTTGGCTCATGACTTAAGCTTGGCCAACCAGGGTCTCTCCTCTGGGATATTGACTCCTGAGCTGAAGAGCAAGGACAGCAAAAGAACTCAAGAGAGACTGCTGAGTACTTCCTTCCTGTTCCAAACTGGATTCCTTAACCACTCCTTATTCAATAAATTCTCTACTCCTTGCAATGAGTTTCTGTTGCTTACAGTCAAAGGACCCTAACTGAAAAAACTTGGCATATAAAAGAGTTCTAATATTTTATAAAACAAGAAGGAGAAAAAATTTGGTAAATCATTTCAAAGAATATATTAAAGGAGCATGGGGGCATATGGGCCTCTGGTGGGAGATGCCTGCTATAACCAATAAAATATGGCAGAAGTGATGCTGTGTCAATTCTGGGCACTGCCCTAAGTGGCCTGGAATTTTCCATTTTTTTGCATTTTGGAACCCTTACTCACGTGACACTCCCTCTTGGAAACAAGCCACCATGCTATGAAAAGCCAATTCACATGGAGAAGCCATGTGAAGTAGTCCAGTCAATAGTCCCATTGGAGCTCTCAGCTGCCAGCCAGCACCAACTGCCAGCCATAGAGTGTACCATCTTGGATGTCTAGCCCAGTTAAACTTTCAGATGACTGCAGCCCCAGTCTCCATCTGATTGTAACCATATGAGAGACCCTAAGTGAGATTCACCTGGTCAACATGCAGAAGTCTGAGCAATAATAATAAATCGTTTTAAGCCATTAAGTTTTGGGTTGATTTGTTATGCAGCAATAGATAACCAGAACAGAATGCTTAGAATTAGGATTGCTGGATGGAAGGAAAGGTGCTCTTATGATTTTGATAGATACTGTCAAATCTCCTCTCTGAAGCCTGTACCAGTTAACATATCCACCAGAGGTAGATGATAATAAAGATGGGATTCTGTAGCCAAGCTCCTTATATTTTTCATAGCTATAAGAAATCAAGAGCACTCATGTGTCACCTATTAGCACTCATTGTTTCAAAATTCTTGTCAAGAAAAATGATTGGAAGAAAAGATATTTGAAAAGAAGGGTAGGCTATTCCAAATTCCTTTTAACACCTTGCAATATATTTTTGGTCCATCACTCAATTTACCTTGGGTCCTGGCAGTAAATCATGCTATCATTTGTGAGTAGGGAAACTAAGCAGTGGTGTTTAATTAAATTTTATTTGCTATGACAAATGCTTACCGAAGCTGTGAGAAGCACTGAGGGACCATAGAGATGGCTGAGGTAGGAATGGAGCAGAGTCTACACTGCCTCACACAAATCAGACCTGCTTCCTTTTTTCTGCAAAGTTACAATCCCAACATTGACTCGGCACCTTGATCCTAAAGCTGGGTTGTTCCTACATGTGGGTTTCTTTATTTACCACCCTTTGTCTATTCCAGGAGGCTGTCTCCATTCCTGATGGCTTCAATTCCTACTCCTTTATAATATGATTGCAGGAAGTAGGGTTTTTCCTCTTCTTTACATCTCTTTTTTTATTCTTTATTGTTATGTTAATCACCACACATTACATCATTAGTTTTAGATGTAGTGTTCCACGATTCATTGTTTGTGCACAACACCCAGTGCTCCATGCAGAACGTGCGCTCTTTAATACCCATCACCAGGCTAACCCATCCTCCCACCCCCTCCCCGCTAGAACCCTCAGTTTGTTTTTCAGAGTCCATCGTCTCTCATGGTTCGTCTCCCCCTCTGATTTCCCCCCCTTCATTCTTCCCCTCCTGCTAACTTCTCCTTTTTTTCTTAACGTATATCGCATTATTTGTTTTAGAGGTACAGATCTGTGATTCAACAGTCCTACACAATTCACAGTGCTCACCATAGCACATACCCTCCCCAGTGTCTATCACCCAGTCACCCCATCCCTCCGACCCTACCCCCCACTCCAGCAACCCTCAGTTTGTTTCCTGAGATTAAGAATTCCTCATATCAGTGAGGTCATATGATACATGTCTTTCTCTCATTGACTTATTTCGCTCAGCATAACACCTTCCCGTTCCATCTACATCATTGCAAATGGCAATATCTCATTCCTTTTGATGGCTGGATAATATTCCATTGTATATATATACCACTGCTTCTTTATCCATTCATCTGTCGATGGACATCTTGGCTCTTTCCACAGTTTGGCTATGGTGGACATTGCTGCTATAAACATCGGGGTGCATGTACCCCTTCGGATCCCTACATTTGTATCTTTGGGGTAAATACCCAGTAGTGCAATTGCTGGATCGTATGGTAGCTCTATTTTCAACTTTTTGAGGAACCTCCATACTGTTTTCCAGAGTGGCTGCACCAGCTTGCATTACCACCAACAGTGTAGGAGGGTTCCCCTTTCTCCACATCCCTGCCAACATCTGTCATTTCTTGACTTGTTAATTTGAGCCATTCTGACTGGTGTGAGGTGGTATCTCATTGAGGTTTTGATTTGGATTTCCCTGATGCCGAGCGATGTTGAGCACTTTTCATGTGTCTGTTGGCAATTTGGATGTCTTCTTTGGAAAAATATCTGTTCATGTCTTCTGCCCATTTCCTGATTGGATTCTTTGTTCTTTGGGTGTTGAGTTTGATAAGTTCTTGATAGATTTTGGATACTAGCCCTTTATCTGATATGTCATTTGCAAATATCTTCTCCCATTCTGTCGGTTGTCTTTTGGGTTTGTTGACTGTTTCTTTTGCCGTGCAAAAGCTTTTTCTCTTGATGAAGTCCCAATAGTTCATTTTTGCCCTTGCTTCCCTTGCCTTTGGCGATGTTTCTAAGAAGAAGTTGCTGCGGCTGAGGTCGAAGAGGTTGCTGCCTGTGTTCTCCTTTAGGATTTTGATGGACTCCTGTCTCACATTGAGGTCTTTCAACCATTTGGAGTCTATTTTTGTGTGTGGTGTAAGGAAATGGTCCAGTTTCATTCTTCTGCATGTGGCTGTCCCATTTTCCCAACACCATTTGTTGAAGAGACTGTCTTTTTTCCACTGGACATTCTTTCCTGCTTGGTTGAAGATTAGTTGACCATAGAGTTGAGGGTCCATTTCTGGGCTCTCTATTCTGTTCCACTGATCTATGTGTCTGTGTTTGTGCCAGTACCATACTGTCTTGATGATGACAGCTTTGTAATAGAGCTGGAAGTCCGGAATTGTGATGCCGCCAGTTTGCTTTTCTTTTTCAACATTCTTCTGGCTACTTGGGGTCGTTTCTGGTTCCATACAAATTTTAGGATTATTTGTTCCATTTCTTTGAAAAAAGTGGATGGTATTTTGATGGGGATTGCATTGAATGTGTAGATTGCTCTAGGTAGCATTGACATCTTCACAATATTTGTTCTTCCAATCCATGAGCATGGAACGTTTTTCCATTTCTTTGTGGCTTCCTCAATTTCTTTCATGAGTGTTTTATACTTTTCTGAGTACAGATCCTTTGCCTCTTTGGTTAGATTTATTCCTAGGTATCTTATGGTTTTGGGTGCAATTGTAAATGGGATCGACTCCTTAATTTCTCCTTCTTCTGTCTTATTGTTGGTGTATAGGAATGCCACTGATTTCTGTGCATTGATTTTATATCCTGCCACTTGACTGAATTCCTGTATGAGTTCTAGCAGTTTTGGGGTGGAGTCTTTTGGGTTTTCCACATAAAGTATCATATCATCTGCAAAGAGTGAGAGTTTGACTTTTTCTTTGCCAATTTGGATGCCTTTGATTTCTTTTTGTTGTCTGATGGCTATGGCTAGGACTTCTAATACTATGTTGAATAGCAGTGGTAATAGTGGACATCCCTGCCGTGTTCCTGACCTTAGGGGGAAAGCTCTCAGTTTTTCTTCATTGAGAATGATATTCACTGTGGGCTTTTCATAGATGGCTTTTATGATATTGAGGTATGTACCATCTATCCCTATACTCTGAAGAGTTTTGATCAAGAAAGGATGCTGTACTTTGTCAAATGCTTTTTCTGCATCTATTGAGAGGATCATATGATTCTTGTTCTTTCTTTTATTAATGTATTGTATCATGTTGATTGATTTGCGGATGTTGAACCAACCTTGCAGCCCAGGGATAAATCCCACTTGGTCGTGGTGAATAATCCTTTTAATGTACTGTTGGATCCTATTGGCTAGTATTTTGGTGAGAATTTTTGCATCCATGTTGGTCAAGGATATTGGTTTGTAATTCTCCTTTTTGATGGGGTCTTTGTCTGGTTTGGGGATCAAGGGAATGGTGGCCTATTAAATGAGTTTGGAAGTTTTCCTTCCATTTCTATTTTTTGGAACAGTTTCAGAAGAATAGGTATTAATTCTTCTTGAAATGTTTGATAGAATTCCCCTGGGAAGCCATCTGGCCCGGGACTTTTGTGTTTTGGGAGATTTTTTTTTTTTTTTAATTTTTTTATTGTTATGTTAATCCCCATACATTACATCATTAGTTTTAGATATAGTGTTCCATGATTCATTGTTTGTGCATAACACCCAGTGCTCCATGCAGAACGTGCCCTCCTCAATACCCATCACCAGGCTAACCCATCCTCCCAAACCCCTCCCCTCTAGAACCCTCAGTTTGTTTTTCAGAGTCCATTGTCTCTCATGGTTCTTGTGTTTTGGGAGATTTTTGATGACTGCTTCAATTTCCTTAGTGGTTATAGGTCTGTTCAGGTTTTCTATTTCTTCCTGGTTCAGTTTTGGTAGTTGATACATCTCTAGGAATGCATCCAGTTCTTCCAGGTTATCTAATTTGCTGGCATAGAGTTGCTCATAGTATGTTCTTATAATGGTTTGCATTTCTTTGATGTTGGTTGTGATCTCTCCTCTTTCATTCATGATTTTGTTGATTTGGGTCATTTCTCTTTCCTTTTTGATAAGTCTGGCCAGGGGTTTATCAATCTTGTTAATTCTTTCAAAGAACTGGCTCCTAGTTTTGTTGATCTGTTCTACTGTTCTTTTGGTTTCTATTTCATTGGTTTCTGCTCTGATCTTTATTATTTCTCTTCTCCTGCTGGGTTTAGGCTTTATTTGCTGTTCTTTCTCCAGCTCCTTTAGGTGTAGGGTTAGGTTGTGTACTTGAGACCTTTCTTGTTTCTTGAGAAAGGCTTGTATTGCTATATACTTTCCTCTTAGGACTGCCTTTGCTGCATCCCAAAGATTTTGAACAGTTGTGTTTTCATTTTCATTGGTTTCCATGAATTTTTTTAATTCTTCTTTAATTTCCTGGTTGACCCATTCATTCTTCAGTAGGATGCTCTTTAGCCTCCATGTATTTGAGTACTTTCCGACTTTCCTCTTGTGACTGAATTCTAGTTTCAAAGCATTGTGGTCTGAAAATAGGCAGGGAATGATCCCAATCTTTTGGTACCGGTTGAGACCTGATTTATGACCTAAGATGTGATCGATTCTGGAAAATGTTCCATGGGCACTAGAGAAGATGTATTCTGTTGCTTTGGGATGGAATGTTCTGAATATGTCTGTGAAGTCCATTTGGTGGAGTGTGTCATTTAAAGTCTTTATTTCCTTGTTGATCTTTTGCTTAGATGATCTGTCCATTTCAGTGAGGGCGTGTTAAAGTCCCCCACTATTATTGTATTGTTGTCAATGTGTTTCTTTGCTTTTGTTATTAATTGCCTTATATAATTGGCTGCTCCCATGTTAGGGGCATAGATATTTACAATTGTTAGATCTTCTTGTTGGATAGACCCTTTAAGTAGGATATAGTGTCCGTTCTCATCTCTTATTACAGTCTTTGGTTTAAAATCTAATTTGTCTGATATAAGGATTGCCACCCCAGCTCTCTTTTGGTGTCCATTAGCATGGTAAATGGTTTTCCCCCCCCTCACTTTCAATCTGGGGGCGTCTTTGGGTCTAAAATGAGTCTCTTGCAGACAGCATATCGATGGGTCTTATTTTTTTTATCCAATCTGATAGCCTGTGTCTTTTGATTGGGCATTTAGCCCATTCACATTCAGGGTAACTATTGAAAGATAGGAATTTAGTGCCATTGTATTGCCTGTAAGGTGACTGTTACTGTATATTGTCTGTGTTCCTTTCTTGTCTATGTTGCTTTTAGGCTCTCTCTTTGCTTAGAGAACCCCTTTCAATATTTCTTGTAGGGCTGGTTTCATGTTTGCAAACTCCTTTAGTTTTTTTTTTGTCCTGGAAGCTTTTTATCTCTCCTTGTATTTTCAATGACAGCCTAGCTGGATATAGTATTCTTGGCTGCATATTTTTCTCATTTAGTGCTCTGAATATATCATGCCAGTCCCTCCTGGCCTGCCAGGTCTCTGTGGATGGGTCTGTTGCCAATCTAATGTTTCTACCATTGTAGGTTACATATCTCTTCTCCCGAGCTGCTTTCAGGATTTTCTCTTTGTCTCTGAGACTCGTAAGTTTTACTATTAGATGTCGGGGTGTTGACCTATTTTTATTGATTTTGAGAGGGGTCTCTGTGCTTCCTGGATTTTGATGCCTGTTTCCTTCCCCAAATTAGGGAAGTTCTCTGCTATAATTTGCTCCAATATACCTTCTGCCCCTCTCTCTCTTTCTTCTTCTTCTGGGATCCCAATTATTCTAATGTTGTTTCATCTTATGGTATCGCTTATCTCTCAATTTCTGCCCTTGTGATCCAGTAGTTGTTTATCTTTCTTTTTCTCAGCTTCTTTATTTTCCATCATTTGGTCTTCTATCTCACTGATTCTCTCTTCTGCCTCATTTATCCTAGCAGTTAGAGCCTCCATTTTTGATTGCACCTCACTGATAGCCTTTTTGATTTCGACTTGGTTAGATTTTAGTTCTTTTATTTCTCCAGAAAGGGTTTCTCTAATAACTTCCATGCTTTTTTCAAGCCCAGCTAGTATCTTTAAAGTGATGATTCTGAACTCTAGATCTGACATCGTACTAATGTCCGTATTGAGTAGGTCCCTGGCAGTTGGTACTGTCTCTTGTTCTTTTTGTTGAGGTGATTTTTTCCATCTTGTCATTTGTCCAGAGGAGAATAGATTAATGAGAGAACAAAATGCTAACAGGGTAACAACGTCCCCAGAAAATACACTCTAAACAAATAAGAAAATACCTGAAGCTGGGGGAAAAGAAAGGGAAAGAAAGAAAAAAGAAAAAGAAAAATATAAAAACAAACAAAAACAGAACAAAACAAAACAAAAACAGAATATGATCAAATATGATCAGGCTGGTGCATAGATCAGTGCCACACACTAGATTTTGGGTGTATTTTGGTCTGTTAGAAGAAAGTGCCTCCCAAAATTTTAAAGAAAGAAAAACTTATATATGTACAAAAATAAGGGTTGATATGATGAAGGGATGGAATATGATTGTAAAGATGAAAATTATAAAAAATTTTATAAAAGGAATTGATAAGAAGTTGCTTGAAAAAAGAAAGAAAAGGATTTTTAAAAAAAGAAAAAAAAAAGGAGAGAATGTGATCAGGCAGGAGAGTAGGAAAAAACCATACACTAGAGATTTAGGGTATATTTTGATCTGTTAGAAGAAACTATCTCAAAATTTTAAAGAGAGAACAACTTATATATATATGCCAAAAATAAGGGTAACTACTATGAAGGGATAGAATATGACTCTAAAAATAAATTATGTTTTTTAAAAAAGGGATTGATAAGATGTTGGTTGAAAAAGGGAAAAAGAAAAATTCAAAAAAAAAAAAAGACAGTTAAAAATAAAGAAAATTAACTTTGAAAGACTAAAGAATCATGGTAAAAAAGCCATAGATTCTATGTGCATTATTCCCCTAGTGCTGGAGTTCTGCCATTCTCATTGATTGGTAAACTTGGTCTTGGCTGGCTGCTCTCGCTGATTTTCTGGGGGAGGGGCCTGTTGCCATGGTTCCCAAATGTCTTTGCTGGAGGCGGAAATGCCCCGCCCTTGCCGGTCTGGGCTAAGTAATCTGCTCGGTTTGCTCTCGGGAGCTTTTGTTCCCTGCAAGCTTTCCGTGCAGCACTGGAGGCCGAGAGTGAAAATGGCGGCTCCCAATCTCCGCCCTGGAGGAGCTGAGAACTCGAGGCCCCGCTCCTCAGTGAGGCCTCAGAGAAAAGCAATCACTCCCATGTCCCCGGTCTCCGGCCGCACTCCGTGCTCACCCGGCCTGTGACCAAGCATTTCTATCTCTGGCACCCGACCCCATGTGGAGTCTCCAAACCCAGCAGATCCCTGCAGTGTGCTCCCGCGCCACTCGTCCCGGGGGAGGAAGGGGAGTCTCCCCAGATCTGCCGCTTGTTGGGTCCCTGCTGGAGGAGCAGTGGCCCGACTCTGCCACGGATCAGAGTTTATGGCAACCCGGAGCTGAGAGCCCACACCTCAGCTCTGTCTCTGCAGCTGACTTCCCCGCTCTGATACCTGGGAGCTCTGCCGCACTCAGGCACCCCCGGTCTTTCTGTGACCCCAAGGGTCCTGAGACCACACTGTCCCACAAGGGTTACACCCCCCGCTTAGCCACTGGAGCGACATCCCTCAGCAGAGCAGACTTCTAAAAGTTCCGATTTTGTGCTCCACAGCTCTATCACTTGCCAGAAGTGGCCGCTGGAGGCCCCCTCCCCTGCCGTCTATCCTCCCGAATATCACCTTGGATTCACTTCTCTGCACGTCCTTCCTTCCAGAAAGTGGTCGCTTTTCTGTTCAGAGAGTTGTTGCTATTCTTTTCTTTGATCTCCTGTTGAGTTTGTAGGTGTTCAGAATGGTTTGATCCCTATCCAGCTGAATTCCTGAGACCAGACATAATCCAGGTCTCCTACTCCTCCGCCATCTTGCTCCGCATCCCCCTGTTCTTTACATCTTAATACATGTCCAAGATGCTTCCATTATCATAGTGTGTGTGTGTGTGTGTGTGTGAGAGAGAGAGAGAGAGAGAGAGAGAGATTTCCAGATGCTCAGATTCCTGGATCTCTGAAAGAACTCTGGAAATTGAAGTAGTTGAGTAGTTGAGACAAGGAAGAGGTGAAGTCCGTGGTGGGAATGAAGAGAAGAGAGCTGGTCCTCATATCAGAGAGCAGACAATTCCTCACCCCAAGCTAATGACTGAGACAGTGAAGGAAAGAAGTCTGTTTTACACATAATAATTAAAGAATGTTACAGGAACTGCATTATGGAAAAGACTCTCTCCTTGACCAAATTTTAGACAGGCTCCTCTGAGCCCTCTTTTCCATGAGAACTCCACTGTGGCTGCTGTCCCATCTTTGGCCTGCTCAGACCTGTCTAAACAAAGAATCCTGCTCAGTCATCACTGACCTTTGATATCCAATCAGTCTTTCATCCTCCACCTTTGATGCCTGCTTTTAGCAAGAATCCTCAGAGGTCAGGTTAGCAAGAACCCCCATCCCTTGATGTCTCCTCTTATTAATTTTCCATTCAATGACCTCCTCACCCTGCTCCTTGGCTATAAATTCCCACTTGTCCTTGCAGTATTTGGAGTTGAGCCCAATCTCTCACTCCTCTCCTATTGCAATAGTCTTGTGAAAGTCTTCCTTACCATTTTAACAAGTGTCAGAATAATTTTTTCTTTAACTACACATCAAGAGTGTGGAAGGTCTTATGTCACTTTTGTGCACCTGGCAAAGTTTCATTTATCCTTAAGTTCAATGTCACATTGTTTTCCATTTTCCCTGAGGACCCCACATCTCCCCTAACAGGATGAAAATTTCCTGTGGTTTTAGCACGTGTCACATGGCATTATGGTTGATTTTTTTACATGTCTGTCTCCTCTGCTATGAGCATGTAGAGGAAAAACTGTGTCTCTTTGTCTTTGTGTCCTCAGGGCTCAGCACAGGCCTGGCACAGAGAGGAAGATCGCTTCAAGACTGTTCACTGAATTGCTTCACTTAGAGTCAAGTCCTTAAGCTTTGCTATGGACTGAATGTTTGCATCCTCATAAATTTATATATTGAAACCTAATCTCCAGAGCGATGGCATTTGCAGGTGGGACCATTGAGAGATAATTGGGTCATGAGGGTGGAGCCCTCATGAATGAGATTAATGCCATTATAAAAAGAGACACAAGAGAAATGACCTCTCTCTCTTGTGAGGACACAGCCAGAAGGCAGCCATATTGCAAACCAGAAAGAGAGTTCTTACCAGGAACCAAATTGGACTTCCCAGGCTTCAGAACTTCAAGGAATGAATTTCTGTTGCTTAAGCCATGTAGTCTATGGTGTTTCTATTATAGTAGGCTGAACTAAGACAGGCTCAAAGCACAAGGAGCCTTTTCTGGACTGGGAGAGGCACAAAGGGGTTCAAGGAGGATGGAAAATGCTCAGTTAAGCAGAGAGCAGTTAGGAGGACACCACTGAAGCAGGGGCAGCATAATCAAAAGGGGGACAGTGAAATAGTTATCATATGGGGGGAAATGGCACAATTTGGTATATAGAAACAGCAACCCACTCAAGATTTGAGCATGTCACTGTATATAAATTATAACTCAATTAAAAAGTGGACTTATTATAAGCTTATCTCCTGATATACAAGTTGCAGGAATATGGTTGGTTGTCAAGATGGACAGCAACAAGGACCTGGAATGCTGGAAAGATCACAGACAAAAGACGTCTTATCTCTCTATACCTAACTTCCCTTGGATCAGCTTTATTTATTCCACCTTCACATGGTCCAGGCTGGCCATCCCCAACTCACCCCCACAGTCCCCTCTCCAAGCCCATAAAACCTTCCAGTCTAGCTCTACAACTAACTAGAGTCTCTAGGAGAGTCCCCAGACCCTCTCCAGGTCCAGTCAGGTGTGGTGTGGGAAGGGGGACATCTAGGGTTGCAGGGATCTGCTCCCATGGTGGTGGAAGTATAGTTTTTGGAAAAGAAGGCCTAGGCAAGACAGGAACTCCACAGGTATGTCAACTACAGAGCACATTAAGAAGATCAACTGGATCAGAATAGAGGCTTTATGTTGAAAAGAATTGGGGGTGGGGTTGGATCACAGAAGTTGACCAGCAAAAGGCCCAGAGGATTATGTACAGTATCTTTTAGGCAGGGACAAGACTGTGCTTTAGAAATACTTTAATATTGGGCTCCAGGTTCCATGGGATGGGGGGGCATGTATCTTAGAATGCCTTCCCAAGGAAGAGGACCAGAAAGAGCCTAAGCAATCTAGGACTCAGTTGCAGAAACCTATTCTATGCAAAGAAGAGCTGTTGTGAGCAGTTTAATGACCTGCCTCCTCTCATTATAGAGGCTGCCCTTCTTCACCAGCTGGAGAAGCAGAGACCTCCACATCTCCTGACTACAATGGCAGGTGCATATCGAGATTTGGGTCCTCCAGATGGGGCTGTGCCAACTGGCCCTAGTTACCATTTTGAGGAGCAGAACAGACCTGTCTCATCTTGAAGGGTGGATGCTGGGAGGTGGAGTTTGTGCCCCAGCTGCTTCTCTTGGCAGTGGAGTATTAAAGCAACACCCAGGGGAGGGCATGAAGCTGGTGCAGGGAGCTGGCAAAGATGAGTGCTTAGCAGTCACACCAGTCTCAGAGTACCTTTGTACAGGTTACAACTCTTTTGGTTACAATTACTTATCCTCCCCAGAGCTGGCATTGGCCAAAAGGAGAAATAACAAGAATACAGAAGTGTCTTATAGAACGCACTGGGTTTCAGGAACAGCATGGACTCAGTGACTGGAACCCTGTAGAGCTCAGGGGGCCCCATTTCTACTTTTTTGGCATGCCTACTTCATTCTTTTTCACCCAACAGAATAGCTAACTCCTCTTCCCTGTCCACAAGGCAGAACAGCAGTCACCAACAGCTCCTGAATTTACATGGCTGACTTTCAACAGAGCAATCCACTGAACCTGCCATGTCTTAGTTGCAGTCTGTGTTTATTGGGGAGGACCTGACTTGCCAGCTAGCATTGGCCACCATGTGGCCTGAGGGGTGTGGCCATGCTATATGAACATGACTTCTCCCACTGGAAAAAAAAGAGGCTGTGGGTGGTGAAGGGAGGAGACAGTTATCAGAGCAAGGATAATTACATGGCAAACTAGGAGACACCCCAAGGCTGTCTGCTGTGGCCTCACTGTGTAGGGGCCTAGAACACAAAATCCCACTTTTTAATGTCACCCAATGATTATTCTGTTTCCCAAGCTTCAGTCACTCACAAACCATCTTGACAATTCTTGTCATCTCTAGAACCACCTTTCCTGTTATCTATATCATTTTTTAAAATCAATGCACTTGTTTTATTTACTTAAGTAAATTTTGGTCTTAGCCTAAGCAATAATAGTCATAAAACTGGGTTTGGTGTGTCTTTAAAATATTTTTTTCACACACATTACAATAAGTGCATACCATTAAAATAAAAAGGGTTCATCCATAAAATTCTTAAAGCAATTTCACATACCCCTAGTGATAAGAGAACCACAGTTTAGGACTGGTGCCCCTCAGAAGGTCCCAGGAAGAGAATAGCAGAGAATGGTCATTCTTGGAGCCAGGCAGGCTTGAGTTCAAATTCTAGGCTATTCAATCTTTGGCAAGTCACACAAACTCTGTCAGCCTCAGCTTTTGCATTTAAAAATTTCTTAAAAATTTTTTTTCTTTCAGTTGATTTATAATTGACATATAACATTGTGTAAGTTTAAGGTGTACAACATGTTGATTTGCTAGCTACTGCTAGCATGATTACCACTTCTTTTATGTGATGAAAAAATTTAAGTTCTAAGCTCTTAGCAACTTCGAACTACAACAGATGAATGGATAAAGAAGATGCAGTATACATATACAATGGAATATTATTCAGCTATGAATAACCTTGTCATTTGTGACAACATGGATGGACCTTGAGGGCCTTATTCTAAGTGAGATAAGTCAGATAGAGAAAGAGAAGTACTGGATATCACTTATATGTGAAGCCCTAAAAAAAAATGCCAAACTTGGGGCATCTGGGTGGTGCAGTTTGTTAATCCTTTGAGGGATACCTGCCCAGTGTCCTTGGTTTCGGCTGAGGAAATGATCTCAGGGTTTGAAGATCCAGCCCACGTCAGGCTCTGTGCTCAGCACGGAGTTGGCTTGGGATTCTCTCTCCCTTTCCCTCTGCCCCTCCCACTCATGCTCTCTCTCTCTCTCTGAAATAAATAAATAAATCTTTAAAATATATATATATAAAAAGCTAAACTCATAGAATCAGAGAGAAGAATGGTGGTTACCAGGGGCAGGTATTGAGGACTGGGGCGGCGGGGGGGGGTTGTTGTTTAAGGCTGCAAACTTGTGAATAGAAGATGTGTACATTCTAGAGATCTGATACACAACATAGTGGTTATAGATTTTTGCATTTGTAAAGCAGGGATAATACCCCCTTCAAAGGGGTACTATAAGGCTTAACGGGGGTGAAGTTTCAGAAGTGCTGGGCATTCTGTGCATGCTGCAGGAGCTCAAACCCACTGAGGCTTTCAAGGGCAGGTGGGGCTCCTGAAAGACCACCATGGCGGGCTCATCTTGGCGCCATCTTGTGCATACACCTTGGAAATCCTCTCTCATCCCTCAACGTGAACCGGGCTTCTGGATGAAATCCCCCCAAGAGAATGCAGGAATGGCAGCACAGTATAGCGGTTAAAGTGCTAGAAGTTGGCAGGGCCAGATTTAAATACCAGTTCTGCCATTGATTAGCTGGGTGACCTCGGAAAAGTGGCTTAACTTCTCTGAGCTCCTGTTTCTTCGTCTATAAAAATGATTATAATAATACCTACTCCCAAAAGGTTTTTATGAGGATCAAAGGAGAGAGAGCAGGACTTCCACAGCCTTTCATCTGCCTTTATTCTATACCAGTGGTGTAACCACAGCAGTCACCTGCCATTAGCCACCGTGACTGTGACATTCCTATACATGCCTTAACAAGAGCCGCTATTTCAGGGATGGGACAAGCTGAGCTGTCTGCTGGAGAGGGACTCCGTGGGAAAACAGGCCTGACCATCAGCTTCATAAGTTCTGACAGTAATGTGTCTAGCAATGAAAATAGTCATCATTTTCCACAGCAAAAAAAAGGAAGGAAAAAAAGCATCTCCCAAAGCTTTGTAAATGAGAAATAATTCATGCATGAAGAAAGCCATTCCAGGGAGATATTATTAAAATTCTACCCTTTCTTGCTATTAGAAGAACAAAATAGGCAGAAAGAACTAGGGGAAGGGAGGGGGGGATTCTTCTCCCACATCTGCAACTTCAAAATAAATGTAAAATGGCTTTTCTTTAAATTTTGAAATGATGTCCCTTCTCACTTTGGACCAGATAGGAAGGGAAAGAGTTGGGAAGCCTCTGATGTATTCATGGGGACCCTTTTAAAAATTTTACTCTTCTTTATAAAGCCACAGGGGAGGTGGGATTCTTTTTCCGTTCAGATGCAAAGCTGACCCTCATGGGTTTGCCTTGGAGAGTCTATTCTCCATCTAAAAGGGGACAGTTGCTATTTAATGCAGCCAACTCCTTTTGCTGGAAAATGGACCCCAAATTTCCAGATCTTCCAATCTTTCCAGAACAGCCAAAAATCTGGATCTTTCTTTTAAATTTCTTTTTAGTTCACAATTTAAGTATTTTTTAAATACTAAGTTGGAAAAAAACAAACAACCCCCCCCCAAAACCCACACGTTTGTGGGCCACATTTGATACAAGGGAAACTGGTTTGTGACCTCTGATTTAAACATTTTTTCCTTGGCCTACCCTCTTGTTCACTGGGGTGTTTCTAGACTGTTTTGCTAGTGAAGAGTCACAGGGTGTCTTTGGTCACAAGACACACAGAGCTTTGAAGGATGCCTGCTCTATGTCATTAATGTAGGAAAATTTGCATCCACACTTGCCTACCAATCCTCTCCAGAACATTTGTTCCCCAAACGACTCCATTTTTTGAGGAGGAATATTTTTCAATCTCAGATGTGTTTTCAGCCAGGATGTTCTCTTTGACACCAGCATAATCTACTGTGACATCACCTGCTTGCTTGACAAACGACAAGACAGGGAATTGATAATCAGGACAGATTCCCAGCCACAGGCCAGGCCTATTGCTACCTGCGTGTCCTCTGGGGACCCCGGGAGATGCTGGCCACCCTCTCCCACCCCTCACGGGTTGCCTGATACACGGCTCTGCCAAGATGAAGCCTCTGGGCTTTTTGTCATAAATATAAGAGCTATGTTTTTCTGTTTTAGTCATTTAAACATGCTATCTTGAGATGGCTGCCACCTACCCAGAGGGTGATGTGTTTTGACATCTATATTTAAGGCTGACGTTAGAAGGCTCCTGGAGGAATAGCCCTGATGTGATATCCCTTCTGAATGGAAAGTACATGATGTGCAAACTGCTTCCTGGCTCGGCTTTTCATGAGGGCTATTCCACTGAGTGAGATGCAGGCATCATACAGAATATAAACTATTTGAGGGTCACACGTGCCCCCATAACCATAACTGTAAAAGGGAGCAAGAATGCTTATTCTTGGGGTCCTTCCTAGTGTTAACTGAGAAAATCTATGTAATACAGTTTTACAAAAGTAAATCAAACATTAGCTCCATTCAGTTTCTTAACTAGAAAATTGTATCCCCAAATCGCTAGACAAATGGGAAGAATTATATTGATAATATTTTAAACTCACTTAAACACTTTAAACTTTACGTAAATATCTTTTCATAAAATCAGAATATCTTGGGCTTCTCTAACAGCCTTCTCCATTAGGAAGTTTTCATGGTCTTATTTCATTTGTCACATAGCAAAACCTAAGCATATGCCCTTGGGTGTGTCACTTACCTTTGGGTGTCAATTTGCTTATCTGTGAAATGGGGTAATTCAGTGTTCCAATGCACAGGATCGGCCTGAAAGAAAACTGTGGTAAACTATGTGAAAGCACTTTCTAAAATATGGAAAGCAATATACACAATGAAGTTACTGGTCAGTTTGACCCCCCACCCCCCACCCCACCCAGTCCATCTGAGAGCCCCTGCAGTACCCTGTCCTCTTACCTGCCTGGTGGGATTCCAGTCCCACTCATCAGAAGCAGAGCTTGGATCATTCCTGGTAACAAAGCAGATGGTGAGGCAGAGGGTGTGAGCCCTGCATCTCAGGGCCATGCAGGACCTGGCAGGGTGAGCACTTACATACCCTTCCCTTTCCTAACCCCCTGTGGGTCCTCTCTGTCACATTTCCACTCAGTATCTCAGCGAACCCACTTGACTTCCCCTTCCAAATGGATCCCACCACATGGCTATCTCAATAGTCTGAGCCACTGCCATCCTACACAACAGCCACTTCCCTGGTCCCTGTTTTCACCTTTGCCCCTACAGTTTGCTCTCTATGCAACAACCAGACACATTTTTCACAATGTAAGTCAGACCAGGGCCCCCTCTGTGTTCTACTCACAACCCTCCATGGGTCCTTTTCTTCCCTGAGGACACAGCTGGTCCTACTTTGGGCCTCACAGACTTGCCTAAGCTGACCTCTGGCTCCCTCTCTACTTCTCTCACACCTGCTGCATAGACCACCCAGCACCTTACATTTCACCTTCTCGCCAGCCATACAAGGAGTGGACTCTGATATCATTCCACAGAGAAGGCAACTGTGGCTCCAAAAGACAAAGTTACTTGCCTAAGATCATGCAATGAGGAAGCGATGGACTCAGGATTGGAATTCGAGCACCCTTTTATGCTGATCTTATTTATTTTTACCCTGTTGTATAAACCACTTCAATCCATCTTGGAATGAGCAGGGAAGGAAGGAAGGAAGGAGGGAAGGAAGGAAGGAACAATTTGAAGTCTAGGACCAGCCATGTCTCTAGAGCAAGAGTCTTTGAAGGCCAGAAAAACTATTAACTTGGTAAAAATAATTTCAAATATTGTAACTTGTGCTTGTCCTCTGCTTCAAGAATTTCTGTAGACATACAGAAAGAAGGCATGTTTCAATGAACAGAGAAGTCCTGACTAACCAGGCTGGCATTTGAGTTAACGGCACAGAAAATGTGGTTGAGCCATCAGAAAATTGTTTTAATGTCTGGAGTTTCTGCTATTGTGCTGCTGTTAACATGATGCTAATGAAATGTAATAAAATGTGGCTTGAAAAGGAAACCCATCTGCTCTGAAACTTCAATTAATATGATTAAGATACAGCTTTTACACAATAAACTTGCATCTGATGCACATTCTGCGCTTTATGGATTATTACAGCAGTGCTACTGCGGTCATATAAAGTTAAGTTGTGCCCAATTAACATTTGCAGCCAGCTCTGTAGCCCAGGGCCTCATGGTGGGGGGAGGGGGGAGAGGGAGTGGCAGTGCCTCGGACTTGACCACTTCCCTGAATGGCACATCACCTCTGCTCTCAGTTCTTCCAGACAGAGCCACACCTGCTCTCCTCTGTTTCCTGGCCTTCTCCCTTCTATAATATGTGACAACATGGATCAGGCAGGGAAAGTGTCTGTGACGACAGTCTTGTCCTGGGACTGAGAGAGGGCTCTCTACCCTGCTCTGACTAGAAGGGGAGGGAAGTTGCTTGGTAGGAACTGCCCCCTTTATTTTCTTCTCTCGATATTCTACCATCAAATTCAAATTTTTCTGAGCATCTACTATGTGTAAGCCACTGGGAGAGAGAAGAGATACAAAGAAATAAAGGACAGCCCTGCTCCTTAGAACACATGAAGAGGCTTCAAGAGTAAAAATGGGCCACCATGTGCAACGACATGTATGAAGCTAGAGAATATAATGCCAAGTGAAGTAAGTCAGTCAGAGAAAGACAAATACCATACAATTTCACCCATACATGTAGTTTAAGAAACAAAACAAGTGAACAAATTAAAAAAAGAGACAAACAAAAAAAAAAAGGACTCTTGGGGCACCTGGGTGGCTCAGTGGGTTAAATGGTTCAGCATCTGCCTTTGACTCAGGTCATGATCTTGAGATCCTGGGATTGAGCCCCACATCAGGTTCCCTGTTCAGCAAGGAGTCTGCTTCTCCCTTCTCCCTCTGCTCCTTTCCCCTGCTTGTGCTCTCTCTCTCTCTCCCTGTCTCAAATAAATTAGTGAATACTCTTTAAAAAAAAAAAAACCCAGACTCTTCAATATGGAGAACAAACTGATGGTTACCAGAAGGGAGGTGGGGGGAGGGGTTAAACAGATGATGGGGATTAAGGAGGACACTTGTCATGATGAGCACCAGGTGATGTATGGACGTGTTGAATCACTACATTGTATACCTGAAACTAATATAAAACTGTATGTTAACTATACTGGAATTAAAATTTAAAAAGAAATCTCTGAAGAAATAAAGCCTCTGCATAGAGAAGAAAATTCCTGAGAGGAGAGAAAATAACACATCCATAAAACAAGAATAGGATGTCATTAATAAACAAATTAATGAAAGGAGTATTCAGAGGGAGAAAACAAACCTCTTGGGGGTGGAGGGCATCAAAAGGTACAAACTTAGAGTTGTAAAATAAAAAAGTCATCGAGATGTAACACAGAGCATGGTGACTATAATTAATAATACTTTACTGCATATTTGAAAGTTGCTAAGAGAGTAAATCTTAGTTCTCATCACACACAAAAAATTCTGTAACTATGTATGATGATAGATGTTAACTAGACTTATTGTGATCATTTTGCAATGTATACAAATATTGAATTATTATGTCGTATCCCCAAAACTAATATACCTCAGTTTAAAAAACATAGGGAAAAAATGGCCCACTGTGAAAAATCTTATATGGGTCTTCTGTTCACCTTCCTTCCTCCAAATTCCAGCAGACTTCAGATACAGGAAGTACAGAGAGAAGGCCAGTCTTCTTTTTCCTTCAGTGGCAGGAAGGTACTCACCCCAAAGATAGAAGGCTGTAATGGACATCTGCACCAGGTGGAGTCCCCACAGTTTGGGCAGGGCTGACCTGACCCTACCCCTCTCTTTCCAGGCATGGCCAATCAGGCCAGTCCATACCTCTGACCACAATGATTAGCTCAGGAGTCTGCACTTGATCAAATCAGACTAATAAAAATCAGGCCTAGGACTTTCTATGGGGATGATTGGAGAAGAAGTGCTCTCCTTCACTGTGACTGCAAAGCTAGAGAAAGAGGGTCAGGAGCTGTTTGGGGGCTATGTTTGCCATCAAGAGGAGTAGAGGAGCAAGAAGCCAACAGAAGAAGGCAAAGCCAAGCTATGGGGAAAGACAGTCTTGATAACACAATTTGGGCATCTACATCCAGTTGTGCCTGATAGCAGCTTATCTCCTGCCCTGCCTAGTTGCCAGTATTGTGAATTCATCTTCTAAAAGGTAGTTTTAAGTTGACTGTTGCAGCTGAAGAAGTTCTGGCTGGTATGAAGGCAGATGCCACAAAAGTACTAGAATTTCCAGGGCCCTGGTGCTGCTGGAGGGGCTTCCCCAGACCCCAGGGATGTTGCAGAACTGAGCTGGGATGTCTCAGAGGCCAGCTGACTTCTGTGGCTATTGGGGTCTACAGACTCATAGAGCCCACCCTCTCCTTTATTCCCTCCCCCATCCACTTCTTCCTCTTCCTCAGCTCTTCCATGGAAATGTCCCATCAACTTTCAAAACTGTTGCAGGGAACTTGCTCCAGTTGATCCACACTGTGAATCATTGTGACCTGTGTTATCAGCTTTTCAAGAAGCTCATAGCCTGTGAACCCAAAGCAACATTGGCTGAGTTTTTCCCCAGGAGATGTTTCAAGGTGGGAGAATGATGAAAGCACTACTCAGCCTATCAGAAGTGTTACTCTCCGAGTTAGTAGAGGTGGTGCCCGTGGAACCTTACTCTGAGGGCTGTGTCCTGGTTTCATGGTCCCTACAATTACCTTTGATTTTACTTTCAAGCACACACTGATAGACCTGTATGCTGAGTTGGACAGGAGGACATAGAAATGAGAAAGGGGGAGAGTGGATAAAGATTTCTAATACAGGATAGACCTGGAAACAAAGCCCAGTTCTGCATCTTATAACAAGGTGTCCTCAAAAAGTTACCTAACTTCCCCATGCCTCAGTTTCTACTTTGGCAAAATGGTAATGCCTTCATGGGGTTGTTGTGAGGATGCTTTGAGCTAAGATTGTATATTGCTTCTCTCAGGGCTTGACAATACTAAGCTTTTTGTAAACTTAGTTTCCATATTCCAGGCACCAGGCTAGGAGTGTTCACATACTTTCTCATTTAATCATCACAAAATCCTTGTTAGGTAGATATTATTTTTCTTGTTTTACATGCAGAGGCTATGTCAGTCGGATGGCTAGTTGCAAAAAAACACAAATAGATTGGCTTTCTTGGACAAAAAGGGAATTTAATGAAAGGATTTTGGGGATTCAAAGAATCACTGGGAGGTCACAGGACCAGGCTGGGGGGTGGCTGGGAACCAAGGTCATGCAGCAGGACTTGTCTGGCCCACAGTCTCTAACAGTATGCGCAAGGATAACACTTCCAGATGGTCCCTCCAGTTTTTACCAATTGGCAAGGTCATAGAAGGGAGCAGCTGACTGACTGAGCTTACATCATCTCCCTGTCCCCTGGCTGGGATGGAAGGTAGAGGGAAGGTAGAGAAAGGACTGGGTACCTCTGCTTCCATGCAGAAGGTGGGCAGAGGAACAGCCCTTCATCAAAACTACACAGTGGGATGTTTCCCAAATGAAGATCAGGGTGTTAACAGGTTAAAGAGTATTTGATTCAGGACAGTCTACAATTTCAGAGGATCACTCAAGGCAATAGTTTTGGGATTGTTAATGGCTTGTCAAGTTCTCTCTCTCTCTCTCTCTCTTTCTCCCTCCCTGCCCTCCCCACACTTTTAATAAAGAGTGAGGACTTGAACCCATGCCTTTTGACTCATGGTCCTCTTTTTCTACCCTTCTACACCTCCTGCAAGGTGAGGGGAGAAATGGTGGGCAAAGGCACCAAAAAGGAAGTGGATTTTGAATATGGTGCTTAGATAAGCCTCACATTGTAGAGAGGGAGACACAAGGTTGGGCAAACTGGCCTAGCTGAGGGGAGGTAGGGAGGCTATGTGAGATGGGCTAGGAGGGAATGGTGTCTCCTCCAGAGACAGCAGGAAAAAAGGGGAAATGTTGGGGGTGAAGTGGGCAAGGAGTGAAAAGCAGAGCACTCTTGGGGTTCCAGGTCTGGACAGTAATACCAGTCACGTGTTCTTCAGGAGAGGCTAGAATGCCAGGACAGGCTGCCCTTGGGGTGCTGAGTCAGCACAGCCTGGCCAAGCAGCTCCTCCAAACAGGAGCTCATAAATCACAGCTGACAAGGTGGGGGCTGTCTGCTGTGCACACCTTTTGTTTCAGGGACAGATGGCCACTAGAGCATGTGTGTGGATTTTTTGTAGTTAGGGAACTGCATGTGCATCCTGGAGTGGTTATTAGTCTAGAGAGCTAAAATAAACAAAGAGATTTTTTCTGCCCCCACCCACCATGGACCACAGAAGTGTTTCCCAAACTAAAGCTATAAGAATATAAATTGTACTATAATTTAATAATGTTGTCATTTTATTTGGACTCATTTTTATTTTTTTTAAAGATTTTATTTATTCATTTGAGACAGAGAGATACAGAGAGAGAGAGAGCATGAGCAGGGGAGAGGCAGAGGGAGAGGGAGAAGCAGGCTCCCCACTGAGCCAGGAGCCTGATGCGGGGCTCGATCCCAGGACCCCGGGATCATGACCTGAGCCGAAGGCAGATGCTTAGCGACTGAGCCACCCAGGAGCCCCTGGACTCATTTTTAAAGTCCAAATAAATATATTTTTAAAAGAACTTTTAGACTTTCAGTTTCTGATCTAGCATGTAGAGAGCTTGAATGTTGTTACTATGCTCCAATAACAAGTAAAAAGCTAAACAAACTGAAAAAGTAAGAACTCTTCTTAGATCTGTCAGAGACGTGAGGTCACATGGCAAACTGAAGTCTAGGGAGAGATAGACAGAGAATACAGAGAATCATAGCTTACTGGAGCAGAAAATTTCTTGGGAACCAGTACCCGGTTAGGAAAACCTAAACTGTAACTGACATATTGCTGGGGACTCAGTGTGGACAGGTCTTAAAAGCTCCTGGGAGACTCAGTCATGGGGGCCTCCACACTTTTGTGAATTTTACCTCTAGGAGCTCAACCAAGTTCTCACAATGAATATCAAAGAAAAATGTCCTTATGCTTTCAGCAGGGGAAGGAGAAAAAAAACATTCTGAAATATGCCAAAGCACTCTGTTCTTTTTAACAATACCTACCCTCAAAGAAACCCATTTTATCAAAGCCTAAACTATTGGGGTTTTATCAGAGCCTAACCAGGGGGAAAGGAAATCCTCAACTCCAGGCCACTCTAGTCATCTTGTCCCACCTAAGGAGGAAGAAGGGGACTGAGAAGCATTTGTAAAGTTTCAAGTCCAGAGGAACAAACTCATCAAAAGACTGAAACCAGACCAGAAGAGTATAGAACACTTACTTCCTCTACCCCCACAATACTAAAGGCCTATTTATAATTGCTCCTTTTATCCAGCACATCGTGTCTGGCTATTGAGAAAAATTACAAGGCATCCTAAAAGGTAAAAGCACAGTTTGAAGGGACAGAGCAACCATCACAACCAGACTCAGGTATAGCAGGGATGTTGGAAACAGATCAGGATTTTAAACAAATATGACTAATATGCTAAGGGCTCTAATGGAAAAAATAGACAACATGCAAGAACTGATGGACAATATAAGCAGAGAGATGGAAATTCTAAGAAAGAATAAAAAAGAAATGCTAGAGATAAAAACACTGTAAAGAAATGAAACATGCTTTGATAGGCTTATTAGTAGACTGGACATAGAAGAGAAAAAAAAATCTCTGAGCTTGAGAATATGTCCATGGAAACTTCCAAAACTAAAAGCTAAGAAAAAAAAAAAAAAAACTGAAGAAAACAGAATAGAACATCCAAGAACCGTAGAAAAATTGCAAAAGGTGTTATCATATACATAATGGGAATGCCAGAATAGACGAAAGAGAAAAAGAAACAGAAGAAACATTTGAAATGACTGAAAATTTCCCCCAAATTAATGTCACACACAAAACCACAGAACTAGAAAGCTCAGAGAACACCAAGTAGGCTAAATGACCAAAAAAAAAAACACAAAAAAACACAAAAAAAACCCAAAAAAACAACTGAGCAAACAACAAAAACCCACTATGCCTAGGCATATCATATTCAAACTGCAAAAAAAAAAAAAAAAAAAAAAAAAAATCAAAGATAAAGAAAAGAAAATTGAAAGAAGCCAGAGAAAAATTTTTAAAAACTTACCTAGAGAGGAGCAAAAATGAGAATTATGATTGACTTTTCTTCAGAAACCATACAAGCAAGAACAGAGTGGAGTGAAATATTTAAAGTGTTGAGAGAAAAATATTTACCGTGTGAGAGAAAACAACCACCAATCTAAAATTTTGTACCATGTGAAACTATCCCTCAAAAGTGAAGAAGAAATAATGACTTTATCAGACACAAAAATTGAGAGAATTTGTTGCCAGTAGACCTGCCTTATAAGAAATGTTATAAAAAGCTCTGTAGAAAGAAGAAAAATTATCTAAGTTAGAGATGCAGATATACATAAAGAAAGGAGGAGCATTGGAGAAGGAATAGTGAAGGTAAAGTAAAACTTTTTTCTTATTCTTAATTGATTTAATAGATAATGAAATAACAGTTTTTTCGAAATAACAGTTTTTTTCAAAATAACAGCAACAATGTACTTGTGTGTGTGTGTGTGCATGTGTGTGTGTAAGCATATATATGTTTAAGTGAAATGAATGACACAAGAGATGGGAGGGAGGAATTAGTATTATTTTGTTATTATAAGTACTTGCACTACCCCCATGAAGTGGCATAGTCTTATTTGAAAGTGGGCTTGGATTAGTTGCAAATATACATTGCAAAATCTAGGGAAGCCATTAAAAAGTAAAAAAAAAAAAAAAAAAAATAGAAGTGCATAACTAATATGGTAAGAAAGAAGAAAAAAGTGAATCATAAAATTCTCAATTAAAACCACAAAAGGCAGAAGCAGTGGAAGACAAAAATAGGGATTGGGAATAAGGGCAACAAAAAGAAAAGAGTAACAAATATGGTAGATATTAATCCAACTATATCAATTACCACATTAAATGTCAATGGTTTAAATACATCAATCAAAAGACAGAGATTGTCAGAATGAACCAAAAAATGAGACCCAATTATATGTTGTCTATAAGAAACTCACTTTAAATATAAAGACACATGTAAATTAAAAGTAAATGGAGAAAGATATGCCATGCTAAAGCTAATCAAAAGAAGGCTGGAATAACTATATTAATTTCACACAGAGCAGACCTCATAATAAAAAAAGTTAACAGGCATAATGAGGGTCATTGCACAATAATAAAGGAGTCAATTCTCCAAGAAGACATAACAATTCTTAGTGTGTATGCATCTAACAACAGAGCACCAAAACGCATGAAGCAAAAACTGATAGAACTGCAAAAAGAAATAGATGAATCCATTATTAGAGGTGGAGACTTGAATACACCTCTATTAGAAATGGACAGATCCAGAAAGTAGAAAATCAGTAAGGACCTAGTAGAACTCAATAACACCATCAATCAACCAGATATAATTGACATCTATAGACTACTTCATTCAACAAGAGCAGAATAGATATTCTTCTCAAGTTCAAATAGAACATTTACCAAACTAAACTACATTCTGGCCATAAAGAACAGCTTAGCAAGTTTAAAAGAATATAAATCATACCATGTCTGTCCTCAGGCCTCAACAGAATTAAACTAGAAATCAATAACAGAAAGATCCAGAAAAACAAAATGCACTTGCAGGTTAAGCAATACACTTCTAAATAACATATGTATCAAAGAAAAAATTTTTAAAAATTAAATATATTTTGAATTACATGAAAATACAACTTATCAAATTCATGGAATGCAGCAAAAGCAGTGCTTGGAGGGAAATTATAACATTGAATGCATATATAAGAAAAGAAGAAGGATCAAAAATCAATAATCTAAGTTTCTTCCTTAGGAAATTAGAAAAAGAAGAGCAAATTAAGTCCAAAGTAAGAAGAATAAAAGAAATAATAAAAATTACAGCAGAAATCAATGAAATTGAAAATAAGAAATCAATAGAGAAAATCAACAAAACTAAAGCTTATTTTTTAAAAATATGAGTAAAATCAATAAGACTTTATTTAGGTTAAATAAAAATAAGAAAAAGATACAAGCTACATATATCAGAAATGAAAGAGGAGACAGATCCCCTGGACATTAAAAGGGTAATGAAGGAACAATTCTATGCCCACAAGTTTGATAACCTAGATGAAATGGACCAATTCCTTGAAAGACACAAACTTCCAAAACTCATATGAGAATAAATAGACAATCTGAATAAGCCTATATCTACTAAGGAAGTCAAATAAATAATTAATAACATTCTAACACAGAATGCACCAGGCTCAGATGAGTTCATTGGTGAATTCTACCAAACATTTAAGGAAGAAATTATACCAGTTCTCTACAATCTCTTCCAGAAGATAGAAGCTTAGGAAATACTCCCTAATTTATTCTATGAAGCCAATATCATCAGTCTAATACCAAAACCAGACAAAGACATTACAAGAAAAGAAAATTAGAAACCAATATCTCTCATGAACATAGATGCAAAAATCCTAGACAAAATATTAGCAAGTTGATCCAACAATTTTGAAAAGAATTACACACCACAACCAAGTGGGATTTATCCTGGGTATGAAAGCTGGTTCAACACTGGAAATCAATTAATGTAATTCATCATATCAACAGCCTAAAGAAAAAATAGCACATCATATTATATCATTATACCAACAGATGTATAGAAAGCATTTGACAAAATCCAATACCCATTCATGATTTAAAAAAAAAAAAACTCTTGGTAAATTAGGAATAGAGAGGAACTTCCTCAATTTGATAAAGAACATCTATAAAAACCTACAGCTAACATTATATTTAATGGTGGGAAATAGAAGCTTTCCCACTAAAATCAAGAACAAGGCAAGGATATCCCATCTCACCACTTTTCTTCAACATCATATTGGAAGCCCTAGCTAATGCAATAAGACAAGAAAAAGAGATAAAATGTATGCTGATTAGGAAGAAAGAAATAAAATTCTTTGTTCACAGAAGAGATGATAATCTATGTAGAAAAATCCAAAATAACTGACAAAAAAGAAATTCTCCCAGAACTAATAAGTGATTATAGCAAGGTTGCAAGATACAAAGTTAATATTGAAAAATTATTCAAATATTGAAAAATGTTGAAAGCCAAAGCCAATTACCCTCCTATGTACTAGTAATGAACAAGGCAAATTTGAAGTTAAAACACATTACAATTGAGATACCACCTCACACCAGTCAGAATGGCTCAAATTAACAAGTCAGGAAATGACAGATGTTGGCGGGGATGTGGAGAAAGGGGAACCCTCCTACACTGTTGGGGGAATGCAAGCTGGTGCAGCCACTCTGGAAAACAGTATGGAGGTTCCTCAAAAAGTTGAAAATAGAGCTACTGTACGATCCAGCAATTGCACTACTGGGTATTTACCCCAAAGATACAAATGTAGGGATCCAAAGGGGTACGTGCACCCCGATGTTTATAGCAGCAATGTCCACCATAGCCAAACTGTGGAAAGAGCCAAGATGTCCATCGACAGATGAATGGATAAAGAAGAGGTGGTGTATATATACAATGGAATATTATGCAGCCATCAAAAGGAATAAATGAAATCTTGCCATTTGTAACGCTGTGGATGGAACTGGAGGGTATTATGCTAAGTGAAATAAGTCAATCAGAGAAAGACATGTATCATATGACCTCACTGATATGAGGAATTCTTAATCTCAGGAAACAAACTGAGAGTTGCTGGAATAGTGGGGGGTGGGAGGGATGGGCTGGCTGGGTGATAGATATTGGGGAGGGTATGTGCTATGGTGAGCACTGTGAATTGTGCAAGACTGTTGAATCACAGACCTGTACCTCTGAAATAAATAATACATTGTATGTTAAAAAAAAAAAAAGAAGAAGAAGAAGAAGAAGATAGCAGGAAGGGAAGAATGAAGGGGGGAAATCAGAGGGGGAGACGAACCATGAGAGACTGTGGACTCTGAGAAACAAACTGAGGGTTCTAGAAGGGAGGGGGCTTAGCATGATGATGGGTATTAAAGAGGGCATGTACTGCATGGAGCACTGGGTGTTATACGCAAACAATGAATCATGGAACACTACATCAAGAACTAATTATGTAATGTATGGTGATTAACATAACATAATAAAAAAAAGAAAAAACCCTCCTCCCTCTCATGCTCTCTGTCTCTCATTCTCTCTCTCGCAAATAAATAAAATCTTAAAAAAAAAAAAATTTAAAGGGGCGCCTGGGTGGCTCAGTTGGTTAAGCGACTGCCTTCGGCTCAGGTCATGATCCTGGAGTCCCGGGATCGAGTCCCACGTCGGGCTTCCTGCTCAGCGGGGAGTCTGCTTCTCCCACTGACCCTCCTCCCTCTCATGCTCTCTGTCTCTCATTCTCTCTCTCGCAAATAAATAAAATCTTAAAAAAAAAAAATTTAAAAAAAAAAAAGAAGAAAAACACATTACAATTTAATACTCCCTCAAATAACATATTTAAAGATAAATCTAACAAAACACGAGCAAGATCTATACAAGGAAACTACAAACTGATAGAAATAAAAGAATTAAATAAATGGAGAGATATTTCATGTTCATGGATAAGAGATATTATCGAGGTGTCTGTTCTTCCCAACTTGATCTATAGAGTCAATACAATCCCAATCAAAACCCCACCATGTTTTTGGATATCAACAAACCGATTCTAAAGTTTATGTGGAAAGGCAAAAACAAAACAGACTAGCCAACCCAATATTGAAGAACAAAGTCAGAGAACTGACACTACCTGACTTCAAGACTTACTGTATAATCAAGACCCATATAAATATAGTTAACTAGTCTTTGACAAAGGTATAAAGGCATTGGAGAAGAGATGGTCTTTTCAACAAATGGTGCTGGAACAACTGGACCTTCACATGCAAAGAAATGAATCTAAACAGACTTTACATCCTTCACAAAAATTAACTCAAGATGGATCATAGACCTAAATGTAAAATTCAAAACTGTAAAACTCCTAGAGGATAACATCATTTTCTTTTAATCTAGATGACCTTGGGTTTGGCAGTGACTTTTTAGATACAACACCAAGGCACAATCTGTGAAAGAAATAAATAATAAGCTGGATTTCATTATAATTAAAAACTTCTGCTCTGCAAAAGACAATGTCAGGAGAATGAGAAGACAAGCCACAGACTAGAAGAAAATATTTGCGAAAGACCCATCTGGTAAAGATCTATTAACCAAAATATAAAGAGCTCTTCAAAATTCACTGATAAGAAAATGAACAACCCAATTAAAAAATGGGCAACAGACCCAAAGAAACATCTCACCAAAGAAAATACACCAATGGCAGATAAGAATATGAAAAGATGCCCCACATCATATGTCATTAGGGAAATGCAAATTAAAACAATTAAATTCTACTATACACCTATTAGAATAGCCAAATCTAGAACACTGACAACTGGTGAGGCTGTAGAGCAACAGGAACTTTCATTCACTGCGGGTGGAAATGTAAAATGGTACAGTCAGTTTGGAAGATATTTTGGAAGTCTCTTATACCACCAAACATATTCTTTCCATAGGATGCAGCAATCGAGCTCTTTGGTATTTACCTGAATGACTTGAAAATGTATATATACACAATAGCCTGCACATGGATATTTATAGCAGCTTTATTCATGATTGCCTAAATTTGGAAGCAACCAAGATGTCCTTCAGTAGGTGAATGGATAAATAAACTGTGGTACATTCAAACAATTGAATATTATTCAGTGCTAAAAAGAAACGATCTTATGAAGCCATGAAAAGATATTGAGGAAGCTTCAATTCATATTACTAAGTGAAAGGAGCCAATCTGAAAGGCAACATACTGTGTGATTCCAATTATATGGTATTCCGAAAAAGGCAAAACTATAGAGACAGTAAAAAAATCAATGATTGCCAGGGGTTAAGGGGGAGGGAGGGATGAGCAAGTCTAACACAAAGGATTTTTAGGGCAGCAAATTATTCTGGATGATACTATAGTAGTGAATACATGTCATTGTCAAAACCCATAGAATGTACAACACCAAGAATAAACCCTAGCATAAACTCTGAAATTTAGGTGATAATGTGTCAATGTAGGTTCATTGATTATAACAAATATACCATTACATTAAAGGATTTTGATATTAGGGGAGGTTGTGTGTATGTGGGGGCAGGGTATATATGGGAAATCTGTGTACATTCCACTTAATTTTGCTGTGAGCCTAAAACTCCTCTTAAGAAAGTCTATTTAAAAAGACATTTTATTATATATATTCTATAAATGAAAAATCAATATTAGCTATGAAAAGAAAATAACTCTAGCTTCCTTTCTTCCTTCCTTTCCTGAGAAATTCAGTCCAAAACCCATCAGGTGGTTCCAAGCAAAGTAAGTCTGTGTGTGTTGTGGAGCAGCCCAGTGTGAGGTGTTGCAAGCATCACAAGAAGATAACATCCTTGTAACATGGGATGGAATGCCAGAGTCTGTGTATGGAGGTGGGGCAGTGGTAGTGATGACCCAAGGCAATGTGTTGAAGCCTGGGAAGAAGGAAGAATGTATCCATACATGGGAAAGAAGTCAGTAATGGCAGGGACCATAGGGTATTGGATGAAGAAGTTAACTGTGCAACCCAATGTGGAGTTTTAGAATTCTAGCTGGGTAAAGAGGGCAACTATGGGGTAGAGCGTCAGGCCCAGGAAAGATGAGGAAGGAAATTGTGTTGAGGGGTGATGGCAGGAGCAACCAATGTGGGATGATGGAAACTGAGCAGGGTGAAAAGCACACTTGTAATGGAGATAGAAGAGGTATGAGTCAATGTGAGATGTCAAAACCCAAGTAGGGTGAAAGGGCATCTGTGCATGGGGCAGTCAGGATGATTGGAGACTGGTTATATAAAGGGGAGTTACTCCAAGAAGTAAATAGATTGATGCTAATGGGAGCCAGTTTTCTCACTGTTGGAGAAGGGAGTTATGAGTATAAAAGGGGAGAAAGTGGAATGAAACCTGAGGTTTTGGGTTGGATTTAATATGAACTTATGATAGGAATGAGATAGAGAGCTGGCAGTTACAAATAAAAAAGCAAACAAATAAATAAATAAACTGAGGGGCTTGGAAACAATGACATCCTGATAGCAATGAGCACACATAGCACACAGACCTTGGTTTCTAAATACCATTCTCCACTAAAGTAACCAGAATTCCTTAGAGAAATGGCTGATTCTAGGGCTATGGCTGAAGATCCTGGAGAATCTTGTGGCAGGAAGCAAGGAAGTGCTTGGAGAATGACTGGACATGTCAAAAGGAGAAAGGACAGACTGGAAAGGCTCTTACTGACCAAACTTGGGACAATTTGAATATCAGAATAAATAATGATAGTAAGAGATTAGAGACAATAGAATAAGATAGGAATTTATGAGTACCTACAGACATAAATAAATATATGAGGAGAAAGAAAGCTTTTTCTCTCAGCAGAAAGGTTGATAGAAAAATAATAGAATGAGCAATTCACAGTTTGGTAACCATCAGAGTAATTAATTCATTCAAGAAACATCAATGGATGCTAAAAGTAGTCCTTAAAATTTAACAAGGAACAGGGTATTTACTTGGTATCAATGTGTCTCCCTATGAAATGTTTATAAATTACAAAAGAGAAAAGAACAGCTTTCTTTACAGTGGAGAAACCTGGCAGACATCACCTTAATCAAGTAATCAGAGTTAACATTAGCAGTAATGGGATAAATCAACACATGTGTCCTCTGAGAGGATGCAGAGAGGAATGATACAACATCTCTGTGATATTTTGCCAAAGATGCATAATCTAGATCTAATCATGAAGAAATATCACACAAATGCAAATTGAAGGACACTCTACAAAATAACTCGCCTGGGATTTTTAAAAGTGTTGAGATCATAAAAGTCAAGGAAGGACTGAGAAACTTTTCCAGATTGAAAAAAAAAACTAAGGAGAAATGACAACTAAATACGGTGATCCTGGATTGGATTATTTTGCCGGAAAAGACATTCTTGGTGTCTTATGGCTTATATGGTAGTTACATATCAGTATTAACTTCCCAATTTTGAGGGTTGTATTTGTGGTTATGAAGAGAATGTCCTTGTTTGTAGAATTTACAGTCAAATATTCAGGGGTGATGGGCATCATGTCAACAATTTACTCTCAAATAGTTTGGGAAAAATATTATATAAGTTTCTTAAACTTGTCTCTAAGTTTGAAGTTGTTCAAAATAAAGATTATCTTAGTTTTTAAAAGATGACTATAATATTAATACAATGAAAACAAAATGTTGTTAAATAGCTACATTCGGTTGCCTGCTAAGGGCTGGGAGCCTGAAGTCTTCTAACTCTTTGAAATGGAGAAGAGTGAGAGAAATGAGAAAGGAAAATAACTTTCTCATGACAGGTTTGCCTGTTATATAATCCTCTGTGTTTTCCTGCCCTGTACCACTAGAAGTGTTTGGTCTACACTTCAGGAAACACTGGAATGCAATGACCCAAATATATACTTAATAAATGCTTATGCCTGAGTAGATGTATAAGGGTAACCTTCTTCCTCTTCTTTTCTTCTTCTTCTTCTTCTTCTTCTTCTTCTTCTTCTTCTTCTTCTTCTTCTTCTTCTTCTTCTTCTTCTTCTTCTTTCTTTCTCTTCTTCCTCTTCCTCTTCTTCTTCTTCTTCTTCTTATTATTATTATTATTATCATAATCATTATTATTATTATTAAAGAAGCACTATTGCTTCAAATTAGAGGACTTTGGGCCAAAAGAATATTGTTAATAGAAAGCCCCAAATTATCTCTAGACTTCACCCTATTTGTCTCAAATTCTTTCACACCCAACCAATGCGATGTTTAGTCTCCTCTTAATACTCAGTCTCTGAGCCCCAGAATGTCCATGTTTTCTGAGCCCCAGGGTCCAGTATTCAGCAGCCCATTGACATGTTCCCTTATACATCCTAACCGTGTCACAATGCTTAAATATTCAAAACTGAACATTTCCTTTCCTATTCCTCTCCCAAATCTCAGATCTATCCCCCTTCCCCTCATCTCTGCCTTAGTGAATAACACCCTCATCCGCCAGTTTTTCAAACCAGAACGTGGGCATCATTCTTGACACCTCTCTACCTCCCTTTTCTCTACGCTGTAGACCCTCTCCATAACTAAGTCCTGTGAATCTACCCTAGACTATATCATAGGTGCACCCACATTTCCCCATATTCTCTGCCTCCGTTCCAACCCAAGATCCTGATTCGCCATTTCACTTCTACTCCTGTCCTCTCCAGTTCATTCTCCAAACTGCAGCCAGAGTGAGTTGTGTTTTTTTTTTAATGTATGATAGTCTTTATTTACAACTTCAGAGTGAGTTTTTTTATTTTTTATTTTTTTTTTATTTTTTTTTTAAAGATTTTATTTATTTACTTGAGAGCAAGAGTCAGAGCCAGAGAGCACAGAGGGAGAGGGAGAAGCAGACTACCCCTGATCAGGGAGCCCGACGTGGGACTCCATCCCAGGACCCTGAGATCATGACCAGAGCCAAAGGCAGATGCTTAACCAACTGAGCCACCCAGGTGCCCCCAGAGTGAGTTTTTGTAAAGATAAATCTGATCTCATAATTCTTTTCCATAAAATCTTTCAAAGCTGCACTAATGTAATAGCCACTAGCCACATGTGGCTATTAAATTTAAATTAATTAAAAGTAATAAAAGTAAACATTCAATGCAGTAAATGATCTATTTTGCACAAACCACATTTTGAGCGCTCAATACCCACATGCGGCTAGTGACTGCCATATTGAATAGCATAGATTATAGAACATAGGAACATTCAACTGGATACTGCTGCTTCAAAAGTTTCTCATTGCTGGGCGCCTGGGTGGCTCAGTCCTTAAGCGACTGCCTTCAGCTCAGGTCATGGTCCCAGGGTCCTGGGATTGAGCCCCGCATCGGGCTCCCTGCTCAGCAGGAAGCCTGCTTCTCCCTCTCCCACTCACCCTGATTGTGTTCCCTCTCCTGCTGTGTCTCTCTCTGTCAAATAAATAAAATCTTAAAAAAAAAGAAAGTTTCCCATTGCTTTTGAATAAAATTCAAACCTTCGTGGAGGCCTACAAGGCCCCTCTTGACTGGATTTTAGCACCCTTTCCAACCTTTTCACATGCTTCTCTTCCCACCAACCACCCTACTCAAGCCACATGGGCCTTCTCATTTCCTCAAATGGACCAAGCCATCTGGTCCTCAGGGCTTTATTTATGGTGTTCCCTTGCCTGGAACATTCTTTCATTCTCTGTCTTACTAACTTCTACTCATCCTTGAGATTTTCTTAACTCTCCAACCTAAATAATTAACCATTATTATACAATCTTTCTCACCCTTCTTTTTAAAAAATTACTTATTCTTTATTAGATTTTACATTATCGCAGGGCCTATGAAATTGTGGACCATAAAGAAACATTTTTTTAGAGCAGTTTTAGGTTTACAGCAAAATATTTCCCATATGCCCTTGCCCCCACACTCGCACAGCCTTTGTCCATTCTTAACATCACTTGGTACAATTTTTACCAAGATAGAGCTACAGAAACACATCATAATCACCCAAAGTATAGAGCTTACCTTAGGGTTCACTCTTGGTGATGTATATTCTATGGGTTTAAACAAACATAAAATGTATAATGACATATATCCACCATTGTAATATCATACAGAATATTTTCACTGCCCTAGAAATCCTCTGTGCTCCATCTATTCATCTAACTGCCCCACCTCCCAGCTCTGATCTTTTTACTGTCTCCATAGTTACACCTTTTCCAGAATGTTATATAATTGGAATCACACAGCATGTAGCCTCTTCAGATTGGCTTCTTTCACTTAGATGCATTAAAGATTCCTTCATGTTTTTTTATGGCTTGATAGCTCATTTCTTTTCAGTGCTGAATAATATTCAATGTCTGGATGTACCACAGTTTATGTACCCATTCACCTACCAAAGGACATCTTGGTTGCTTCCAAGTTTTGGCAAATACAAATAAAACTGCTGCAAAACCATCCATATGCAGATTTTCATGTGGACATAAGTTTTCAACTCCTTTGGGTAAATACCAAGCAGCATTATTGTGGATTATATGGCAAGAGTATATTTACTTTTTTCCCCCCCATAATATCCAAGGTCTTTGTGTAAATTTTAAACTATTTAAACGTATGTTAAGTAGCTGTATGGAATGCCACCATAACCATTGCATAATTCCAATAGCAAATGCTGTCATAAGGTTACGAGGGAAAAGTTCTGGTTTTATGGGGTCTTTTAAATGTCTTTATTTATTTGTTTTTTTATTTTACTTGATGTCTGTATATTCATCTGCTCTGGATTCCTGAGGTACTCTTGTTATCCATATGTATTATGAAATTAATAGTTAATACCTATTAAGCTTCCTGTGGAGCACTCATTGTTTTAAGCACTTTACTTCAGCTCTTTGACTGTATCAGGCCACTCTCTTCTGGCCTACAAAATTTCTGCTGAAAAATCAGCTGATACCCTTATGGGGTTTCACTTGTATGTAACTGTTCTATTTTCTCTAGCTGCTTTTAAGATTCTTTATCATCAACTTTTGCCATTTTAATTACTATGTGTTTTGGTGTGGACCTCCTTGGGTTGATTTTGTTGGGCACTCTCTGTGCATCTTGGATCTGCATTTCTGTTTCCTTTCCCAGATTTGGGAAGTTTTCAGCTATTATTTCTTCAAGTAAATTTTCCACCCCCTTTCCTCGCTCTTCTCCTTCTGGGGTCCCTATAATGCAAATGTTACTATGTTTGATGGTGTCACGAAGTTCCCCTAGTCTATATTCTTTTGTATTATTTTTTTCTCTCACTTTCCATTACTCTCTTGTCCATGTCACTGATCTGTTCTTCTGTTTCTTCTAGCCTACAGTTTATTCCTCCACTGTGTTTTTAATTCCATTTATTAAATTCTTCATCTCTGATTGGTTGTTTTCTGTTTTCTATCTCTTTTTTTTCTATTTTTCTTATTATGTTATGTTAATCACTATACATTACATCATTAGTTTTTGATGTAGCATTCCATGATTCATTGTTTGCATATAACACCCAGTGCTCCATGCAGAACGTGCCCATTTAATACCCATCACCAGGCTAACCCATCCCCGCACCCCCTCCCCTCTAGAACCCTCAGTTTGTTTTTCAGAGTCCATAGTCTCTCATGGTTCGTCTCTCCCTCTGATTTCCCCCCCTTCATTCTTTCCCTCCTGCTATCTTCTTCTTCTTCTTTTTTTTTTAACATATCATGTATTATTTGCTTCAGAGGTACAGATCTGTGATTCAACAGTCTTGCACACTTCATGGTGGTCACCATAGCACATACCCTCCCCAATGTCTATCACCCAGCCACCCCATCCCTCCCACCCCACCCCCGATGCCAGCAACCCTCAGTTTGTTTCCTGAGATTAAGAATTCCTCATATCAGTGAGGTCATGTGATACATTTCTTTCTCTGACTGACTTATTTTGCTCAGCATAACACCCTCCAGTTCTATCCACGTCATTGCAAATGAGAAGATCTCATTCCTTTTGATGGCTGCATAATGTTCCATTGTATATATATACCACATCTTCTTTAGCCATTTATCTGGCGATGAACATCTTGGCTCTTTCCACAGTTTGGCTATTGTGGACATTGCTGCTATAAACATCAGTGTGCACGTACCCCTTCAGATCCCTACATTTGTATCTTTGGGGTAAATACCCAGTAGTGCAATTGCTGGATCGTATGATAGCTCTATTTTCACCTTTTTGAGGAACCTCCATACTGTTTTCCAGAGTGGCTGCACCAGCTTGCATTCCCACCAACAGCGTAGGAGGCTTCCCCTTTCGCCACATCCCCGCCAACATCTGTCGTTTCCTGACTTGTTAATTTTAGCCATTCTGACTGGTGTGAGGTGGTATCTCATTGAGGTTTTGATTTGGATTTCCCTGATGCCGAGCCATGTTGAGCACTTTTTCATGTGTCTGTTGGCCGTTTGGATATCTTCTTTGGAAAAATATCTGTTCATGTCTTCTGCCCATTTCCTGATTGGATCATTTGTTCTTTGGGTGTTGAGTTTGATAAGTTCTTGATAGATTTTGGATACTAGACCTTTATCTGATATGTCATTTGCAAATATCTTCTCCCATTCTGTCGGTTGTCTTTTGGTATTGTTGACTGTTTCCTTTGCTGTGCAAAAGCTTTTTCTCTTGATGAAGTCCCAATAGTTCATTTTTGCCCTTGCTTCCCTTGCCTTTGGAGATGTTTCTAGGAAGAAGTTGCTGCGGCTGAGGTCGAAGAGGTTGCTGCTTGTATTCTCCTTTAGGATTTTGATGGACTCCTGTCTCACATTGAGGCTTTTCAACCATTTGGAGTCTATTTTTGTATGTGGTGTAAGGAAATGGTCCAGTTTCATTCTTCTGCATGTGGCTGTCCCATTTTCCCAACACCATTTGTTGAAGAGACTGTCTTTTTTCCACTGGACATTCTTTCCTGCTTTGTCAAAGATTAGTTGACCCTAGAGTTGAGGGTCCCTTTCTGGGCTCTCTATTCTGTTCCATTGATCTATGTGTCTGTGTTTGTGCCAGTACCATACTGTCTTGATGATGACAGCTTTGTAATAGAGCTGGAAGTCCGGAATTGTGATGCCACCAGCTTTCTTTTCTTTTTCAACATTCCTCTGGCTATGTGGGGTCTTTTCTGGTTCCATACAAATTTTAGGATTATTTGTTCCATTTCTTTGAAAAAAGTGGATGGTATTTAGATGCGGATTGCATTGAATGTGTAGATTGCTCTAGGTAGCATTGACATCTTCACAATATTTATTCTTCCAATCCATGAGCATGGATCATTTTTCCATTTCTTTGTGTCTTCCTCAATTTCTTTCATGAGTATTTTATAGTTTTCTGAGTACAGATTCTTTGCCTCTTTGGTTAGATTTATTCCTAGGTATCTTATTGTTTTGGGTGCAATTGTAAATGGGACCAATTCCTTAATTTCTCTTTCTTCCATCTTGTTGTTGGTGTATAGGAATGCCACTGATTTCTGTGCATTGATTTTACTTCCTGCCACTTGACTGAATTCCTGTATGACTTCTAGCAGTTTTGGGGTGGAGTTTTGGGTTTTCCACATAAAGCTTCATATCATCCGCAAAGAATGAGAGTTTGACTTCTTTGACGATTTGGATGCCTTTGATTTCTTTTTGTTGTCTGATTGCTGTGGCTAGGATTCTAATACTATGTTGAATAGCAGTGGTGATAGTGGACATCCCTGCTGTGTTCCTGACCTTCGGGGGAAAGCTCTCAGTTTTTCCTCATTGAGAATGATATTCGCTGTGAGCTTTTCATAGATGGCTCTTATGATATTGAGGTATGTATCCTCTATCCCTATACTCTGAAGAGTTTTGATCAAGAAAGGATGCTGTACTTTGTCAAATGCTTTTTCTGCATCTATTGAGAGGATCATATGGTTCTTGTTCTTCCTTTTATTAATGTATTGTATCACATTGATTGATTTGTGGATGTTGAACCAACCGTGCAGCCCAGGGATAAATCCCACTTGGTCGTGGTGAATAATCCTTTTAATGTACTGTTGGATCCTATTGCCTAGTATTTTGGTGAGAATTTTTGCATCCATGTTGATCAAGGATATAGGTCTGTAATTCTCCTTTTTGATGGGGTCTTTGTCTGGTTTGGGGATCAAGGGAATGGTGGCCTCATAAAACGAGTTTGGAAATTTTCTTTCCATTTCTATTTTTTGGAACAGTTTCAGAAGAATAGGTATTAATTCTTCTTGAAATGTTTGGTAGAATTCCCCTGGGAAGCCATCTGGCCCTGGGCTTTTGTTTGTTGGGAGATTTTGATGACTGCTTCAATTTCCTTAGTGGTTATAGGTCTGTTCAGATTTTCTATTTCTTCCTGGTTCAGTTTTGGTAGTTGATACATCTCTAGGAATGCATCCATTTCTTCCAGATTATCTAATGTGTTGGCATAGAGTTGCTCATAATATGTTCTTACAATTGTTTGTATTTCTTTGGTGTTGGTGGTGATCTCTCCTCTTTCATTCATGATTTTGTTGATTTGGGTTATTTCTCTTTTCTTTTTGATAAGTCTGGCCAGGGGTTTATCAATCTTGTTAATTCTTTCAAAGAACCAGCTCCTAGTTTCGTTGATCTGTTCTACTGTTCTTTTGGTTTCTATTTCATTGATTTCTGCTCTGATCTTTATTATTTCTCCTCTCCTGCTCTTTAGGCTTTATTTGCTCTTCTTTCTCCAGCTCCTTTAGGTGTAGGGTTAGGTTGTGTACTTGAGACCTTTCTTGTTTCTTGAGAAAGGTTTGTATTGCTATATACTTTCCTCTTAGGACTGCCTTTGCTGCATCCCAAAGATTTTGAACAGTTGTGTTTTCATTTTCATTGGTTTCCATGAATTTCTTTAATTCTTCTTTAATTTCCTGGTTGACCCATTCATTCTTTAGTAGGATGCTCTTTAGCCTCCTACTGTATTTGAGTTCTTTCTGACTTTCCTCTTGTGATTGAGTTCTAGTTTCAAAGCATTGTGGTCTGAAAATAGGCAGGGAATGATCCCAATCTTTTGGTACCAGTTGAGACCTGATTTGTGACCAAGGATGTGATCGATTCTGGAGAATGTTCCATGGGCACTAGAGAAGAATGTGTGTTCTGTTGCTTTGAGATGGAATGTTCTGAATATATCTGTGAAGTCCATTTGGTCCAGTGTGTCATTTAAAGTCTTTATTTCCTTGTTGATCTTTTGCTTAGACGATCTGTCCATTTCAGTGAGGAGGGTGTTAAAGTCCTCCATTATTATTGTATTGTTGTTGATGTGTTTCTTGGCTTTTGTTATTAATTGGCTTATATATGTGACTTGTAAGTTTTACTATTAGATATCGGGGTGTTGACCTATTTTTATTGATTTTGAGAGGGGTTCTCTGTGCCTCCTGGATTTTGAAGCCTGTTTCCTTCCCCAAATTAGGGAAGTTCTCTGCTATAATTTGCTCCAATATACCTTCTGCCCCCTCTGTCTTTCTTCTTCTTCTGGGATCCCAATTATTCTAATGTTGTTTCATCTTATGGTATCGCTTATCTCTCGAGTTCTGCCCTCGTGAGCCAGTAGTTGTTTATCTCTCTTTTTCTCAGCTTCTTGATTTTCCATCATTTTGTCTTCTATCTCACTGATTCTCTCTTCTGCCTCATTTATCCTAGCAGTTAGAGCCTCCATTTTTGATTGCACCTCACTGATAGCCTTTTTGATTTCGACTTGGTTAGATTTTAGTTCTTTAATTTCTCCAGAAAGGGTTTCTCTAATAACTTCCATGCTTTTTTCAAGCCCAGCTAGTATCTTTAAAATCACCATTTTGAACTCTAGTTCCAACATCGTACTAATGTCCATATTGAGTAGGTCCCTGGCAGTCGGTACTGCCTCTTGTTCTTTTTGTTGAGGTGATTTTTTCCATCTTGTCATTTTGTCCAGAGGAGAATAGATGAATGAGAGAACAAAATGCTAACAGGGTAACAACGTCCCCAGAAAATACACTCTAAACAAATAAGAAAAGACCTGAAACCGGGAGAAAAGAAAGGGAAAGAAAGAAAAAAGAAAAAGATAAAGATAAAAACAAACAAAAAGTACAAAACAGAAAAAACAGAATATGATCAAATATGATCAGGCTGATGCATAGATCAGTGCCACACACTAGATTTTCGGTGTATTTTGGTCTGTTAGAAGAAAGTGCCTCCCAATATTTTAAAGAAAGAAAAACTTATATATGTACAAAAATAAGGGTTAATACGATGAAGGGATAGAATATGACTGTAAAGATGAAAATTATAAAAGATTTTATAAAAGGAATTGATAAGATAAGAAGTTGCTTGAAAAAAGAAAGAAGAGGATTTAAAAAAAAGGGAGAGAATGTGATCAGGCAGGAGAGTAGAACAAAGCCATACAGTAGAGATTTAGGGTATATTTTGATCTGTTAGGAGAAACTGTATCTCAAAATTTTAAAGAGAGAACAACTTATATATATATGCCAAAAATAAGGGTAACTACTATGAAGGGATAGAATATGACTCTAAAAATGAAAAATAAAAATGTTTTCTAAAAAGGGGATTGATAAGATGTTGGTTGAAAAAGGGAAAAAGAATAATTCAAAAAAAAAAAAAAGACAGTTAAAAAAATTAACTTTGAAAGACTAAAGAATCATGGGGAAAAATCCATGAATTCTATGTGCAGTATTCCCCTAGCACTGGAGTTCTGCCGCCTTCTCATTGATCGGTAAACTTGGTCTTGGCTGGCTGTTCTCGCTGATCTTCTGGGGGAGGGGCCTGTTGCCGTGGTTCCCAAATGTCTTTGCCGGAGGCGGTATTGCCCCGCCCTTGCTGGTCTGGGCTAAGTAATCTGCTCGGGTTTGCTCTCAGGAGCTTTTGTTCCCTGCAAGCTTTCCGTACAGCTTTGGAGGACGGGAGTGAAAATGGCGGCCTCCCAATCTCCGCCCTGGAGGAGCCAAGAACTCGGGGCCCCGCTCCTCAATGCACCACCAGAGAAAAGCAGTCAATCACTCCCGTCTCCCCGGTCTCTGGCCGCACTCCGCGCTCACCCGGCCTGTGACCAAGCGTTTCTATCTCTGGCACCTGGCCTCATGTGGAGTCTCCAAACCCAGCAGATCCCTGCGGTGCACTCCTGTGCCGCTCCTCCCCAGGGAGAAGGGGAGTCTCCCTGGATCTGCTGCTTGTTGGGTCCCTGCTGGAAGAGCAGTGGCCCGACTGTGCTGCGGATCATGGTCTATGGCAACCCCGAGCTGAGAGCCTGTGCCTTGGCTCCGTCTCTGCAGCCGGCTTCCCCGCTCCGATACCTGGGAGCTCTGCCGCACTCAGGCGCCCCCGGTCTTTCTGTGACCTCGAGGGTCCTGAGACCACACTATCCCGCAAGGGTTCCACCCTCCACTTAGCCACTGGAGCAACGTCCCTCAGCGGACCCGACTTCTTTTGTGCTCCGCGGCTCTATCACTTGCCAGAAGTGGCCTTCGGAGGCCCCCTCCCCCACCGTCTATCCTCTTGACTATCATCTCGGATTCACTTCTCCGCATGTCCTACCTTCCAGAAAGTGGTCGCTTTTCTGTTCAGAGAGTTGTTGCTATTCTTTTCTTTGATCTCCTGTTGAGTTCGTAGGTGTTCAGAATGGTTTGATCCCTATCTAGCTGAATTCCTGGGACCAGACAAAATCCAGGTCTCCTACTCCTCCGCCATTTTGCTCCAGAGTATATTTACTTTTGTAGGAAACTGCCAAACAGTCTTCTAAGGTGACTGTATATACCCTGCTTTTATTTTTTCATGTCATTTATCATATTCACAATGGTGATATGTTTAACTCTGTGTTTATTTAATATCTACCTCCCTAACTATAAGGAAAGATGCCTTAATTTTTTGTTTACCACTCTATTTCCATTACATAACAATGCCTGGCACATAAAATTCACTCAAATTATTTGCTGAACAAGAAAAGAGTGATTTTATAGCAATGTAACACTATAATCTATACATCTCTTTTGGAATTAGGCTAGGTATGGAGTCGGTAGCAGAAATCAGGAAAACAGTTTTCCATACATCTTCCTACCTTACTGCTTCTTAACCATGGGTTCTTGTTATCAACACTTGTCTTTTCTACTGAGGCAGTCCAAGAAAAGACATTTTCTCTATTCTCTTGTCTTCATAATTCAGCATTAGTTCCTCATCTGTGAAATGGGGATACAATTTCTCTGCCTGATATCTGGAGCCACACTAGCAGATCTCTTGAGAGACATTTCTGCCCCAGACTATAATTGTGTAATTCTCTGTCCAGAAGGCTGGTTTCCCCTACAGGCAAATTTGTAACTAAGTAGCTTACTACAGACGTTAATTGCACAGAAAATGTGGTTCGCAGACCATCAACTTTTTTCCCTCCCATGTTTCTGCTATTAGGCTGCAATAAATGCTTGGCTTAAAAAAAAACCCTAAAAATATCAAGAAGGAAAAGAAAACAAGGAGAAATCTAATACCTGAAACACCCATAATCTGGACCATTTGCTGTGTAGAAAGAGTTGATATTGCCCTAGAGAGAGAGCATGCGCTAATTGGAGCTATTGCTGCACAGCATAATGAGTGAAACAAACCTTCTCCCTTATAGAAGTACCCACCCTATGGCAGGAGAGAGATGGGAGATAGGTCTCCTACTTAACATCACAAAACAGCAGAGCTGGAGGGAACTTAGCTGACCTCAAGTCCAAGCACAAATTCACATTCGCAGAAGCAAGCCCAAGTGCTGGGGACTGGAACTCAGGTGTCCATACTTGCAATCCAGAGTCCCTTTAAGTCAGCGTTGCCACAACACCAGGTAATAGGGGATAAATCTGATTGTGCATAGGGCGCCTGGGTGGCTCAGTCGTTAAGCGTCTGCCTTCGGCTCAGGTCATGATCCCAGTGTCCTGGGATCGAGTCCCACATCGGGCTCCCTGCTCGGCAAGAAGCCTGCTTCTCCCTCTCCCATTCCCCCTGCTAGTGTTCCTGCTCTCGTTGTCTCTCTCTCTCTGTCAAATAAATAAATAAAATCTTTAAAAAAAAAATGATTGTGCATAATGTTTCTTCACTGCCTCCCACACCAAGGTTTCCCCATTAGCATTGACAGGCAAGGTGTATATGATCATGATGCTGTCATCAGGATGTCAGGGGAAAGCTTCAATCCACACCCACCCTGAGGGCCTAACATTTAAATCTTGTTTGAGTCAGCTCAGAGTCAGAGGTGCTCCATTTTTAAACTACACACCTACATCATGTCCTGAATCAGCAAGACCTTTCCCTCATACTCCATTCCAAATGAGTGAGGGATTAGGATCCCCATTTTGTCACAAATTCCCTCCTCATTCCATTTTTAATGCAAGAACCAGTTCTTTCTTTCTACACCCGCAGGACCCTGACTTGATGCAGGGCCTAGGGCAGGAAAGTGGCTCTTTCCTATCACCATGTCTATCCAACAGGATGATTATAATTTACCTGCTCTCCCACATAGAAACAGGATAGCTAAAGAAAAGACATTACTTTCTTTTCCTTTCTCCCCTGGGATAATTAAGTTAGGCATTGGCACTGGGGGAAGAAGGGGCTGGGCACGGGGAAATAAATATTGAAATAACTTTTTTACTGAGATCTCATTCTGCAAATCATTCTGATATAAAGTGGAAAATTATTACAATTTCAAAAATATGGTTTGGGAATCATGGTCAAAAAGTCCCTGATAAGAGGAACATAGGTGAAAAGTCACTAATTAAGCTCTCTCTCTCTCACACACACACACACAGAGAGAGAGAGAGAGTTATTCTCACAATACATTACAACCTAGGAAATGGCTTCTTCATTGAAGAAATCTAATAATTTTTCTCAAAAGAAACATACTAGAATGCATGGGCCATTCTGAAGGAAAAAAGATATCCTAAATTAAGCACAGTGTGGTCAGCATGAATTCAATTCTACCTGCCAGGGTCATTGGCTATAAACAGACAGCTAGTATTCTTTATTTTGCTACATAAACAGTGGCTTCTCATTGGACTTCCTGCTGCTAGTCTCTAAAAGTCATTGCCTGAGCCACCAGCAGGGCTGCTAATTGAAGAGCTGAGCAGGTTTTTTCCCTAAAAGTCACGATGACATGGTGAAACTGGGCACATTGCCTTTGCTCCCCAAGCATCCTTTTGGAAAGCATGCTCGTCTAAACAGAAATGAAACTTGCAAGGCACAGCAGAGAGAAGGGTGAAGGTCAGGTGCTAAGACATGCTTTACTAACTAAATTTCTGTGTTCCACTATGTCTCTGTATATGAGACAAAGCTGCAGGAGTAAAGAACAGATATTCACAGGCTCAGGAAGAGCTGAAGAATTTGGGTCAGAACTGGATGAAGGATGTTCCTTGGCTGGGAACTAGTGACTATTTGTTGAACACTTAAAATATACCAAGTAGGGCGCCTGGGTGGCTCAGTTGGTTAAGCGACTGCCTTCAGCTCAGGTCATGATCCTGGAGTCCCGGGATCGAGTCCCGCATCGGGCTCCCTGCTCAGCGGGGGGTCTGCTTCTCCCTCTGACCCTCTTCCCGCTCGTGCTCTCTGTCTCTCATTCTCTCTCTCTCAAATAAATAAATAAAATCTTAAAAAAAAAAAAAACCAAGTAGATAGATAGATGATAGATGGTGATAGATATAGACATATTTAATTTCACAAAGTAATGTATATTTATATATATGTGTATATATGTATATGTGTGTGTATATATATACATGTACATATATATATATATATATATACTTATTTATGATATATATACTTGTAAGAAAATCAGAGCTCAGAAAAGTTGAGTAAGTATGTTGGTTTGTCCCCAAATCAGAACTCGAGGAAAAGATTTAAGTGTAGTTACTTTATTTCAAGGTGATCCCAGGAAACAGGAGTGAGGGAGTGGGGAGTGTGATACAAAGAAGGAAGAACGAGCCAACATGAAGTGTTATTGAGCTGGTTCCTGTTGTGACCCCTGGGTTGAATTCCACTGGAGACTCTTTGAGGAACTGTGTATGATGTGCCTCTGAATTGTCCCTTCAAAGGATAAGAGGATGGGCATTAATCCTTGCATTTCTGGAATGTTTCACATGTGAGCTGAGAGAGGGTCCCTAGCTTGGGGGGAGACCCTTGAGGCAGGAAAGCCGATAGGCTAATTCAGATGGCCTTTGAGAGAAATGTTGTCCCTGTGTATGGATCTGTATGTATGGCCATAAGTGCTGCTGGAATCAAAGGTGGGCTGAGTGAAAAGAATGCCAGGCACAAAAACATGTTAGAGTGACCAAGCTGCCTGCCTTCAAGACCCATGATCTTTGCACTCTATCATGTTATTTTTCTAGGACTCGGCATCAGCAGTGTCAGGACACCCTGTCCTTCCTAGGTATTCACCCTGTAGCCCATTCCTACAGGTCCTTACTACTCTTGGGTAGATGTTAAGCCTTAGTTGAAGACAATGCGACATTTTCCCCATGCCAGAGTTCTTAAGTTTTGAGAGAGGACTCTGGAACAGCTCTTTTGAGGTACGCTAAGTACACAGGTAATGAACTCTCCAACAATAAGATGTTCCGTAAGTCCGGAGGGAATGGCAGAAAGTCATAATGTGAATGTCTACACCAGATGGTGAATTAGACTTGGATGTTGAAGGAAATTTCAGAATTAAATTCCAATTCCAGGATTCTACCCCACTTTTTCTTGGGTAGATTCATGTTTATGCTTGTATGTGCATATATGAATGCTGACTTACAAAGGAGCAAATTACAGTGTTCCACTTCTTTTTTTTTTATCCAACAATATACCTTACAGATTGTTTTAGTCAGTTTGGGCTGCTATAACAAAATACCATGGACTGGAAAGCTTAAATAACAAACATTTATTTCTCACAGCTCTGGAGGTTGGGAAGTCCAAGAGCACAGTGCCAGTAGATTTGGTGTCTGGTGAGAGCCCCCTTCCTGGTTTGAATATGGCTCTCTTCTCATTACATCTTCTCATGGCAGAGTGCAGAGAGAGAGGAAGTAAACTCTCACGTGTCTTCTCTTCTCAGGTCATTAATCCCATCATGTGAGCTCCATCCTCATGACCTAATTGCCTCCAAAAGGCTCCACTTCCAAATACTATCACATTGGGCATTAGGCTCAATATATGAATTCAAGGGGGAACACAAACATTCAGTCCATAAAACAGCCTAATCATTTTATATCAGCCTGTAACATTTGGATATTGGTTCACTATATAAATAGTGCATGAGTTATTTAACCAGGTCCTTCTTTTTTTTTTTTTTTTAGTTTTTAATTTTATGATATTATTTTAGTCACCATACAATACATCATTAGTTTTTGGTGTAGTGATCCACGATCCATTGTTTTTGTATAACACCCAGTGCTCCATGCAGTACGTGCCCTCCTTAATACCCATCACCAGGCTAACCAATCCCCCCTCCCCCCTCCCCTCTAGAACCCTGTTTGTTTCTCAGGTCCATAGTCTCTCATGGTTCATCTCTCCCTCCAATTCCCCTCCCCCATTTTTCCCTTCCTTCTCCTAATGTCCTCCATGTTATTCCTTATGTTCCACAAATAAGTGAAACCATATGATAATTGACTTTCTCTGCTTGACTTATTTCGCTTAGCATAATCTCCTCCAGTCCCATCCATGTTGATGTAAAAGTTGGGTATTCATCTTTTCTGATGGCTGAGTAATATTCCATTGTATATAGGACCACATCTTCTTTATCCATTCATCTGTTGAAGGGCATCTCGGCTCTTTCCACAGTTTGGCTATTGCGGACATTGCTGCTGTGAACATTGGGGTGCATATGGCCCTTCTTTTCACTACATCTGTGTCTTTGGGGTAAATACCCAGTAGTGCAATTGCTGGGTCATAGGGTAGCTCTATTTTTAAATTTTTGAGGAACCTCCACACTGTTTTCCAAAGTGGCTGTACCAACTTGCATTCCCACCAACAGTGTAAGAGGGTTCCCCTTTCTCCACAACCTCTCCAACATTTGTTGTTTCTTTCCCTGTCCATTTTGGCCATTCTAACTGGTGTAAGGTGGTATCTCAGTGTGGTTTTGATTTGGATTTCCCTGATGGCTAATGATGATGAACATTTTTTCATGTGTCTGTTAGCCATTTGTATGTCTTCTTCAGAGAAGTGTCTGTTCATCTCTTCTGCCCACTTTTTGACTTGATTATTTGTTTTTTGGGTGTTGAGTTTGAGAAGTTCTTTATAGATCTTGGATACCAGCCCTTTATCTGTAGTGTCATTTGGAAATATCTTCTGCCATTCTGTGGGTTGCCTCTTTGTTTCGTTGACTGTTTCCTTCGCTGTGCAGAAGCTTTTTATCTTGATGAAGTCCCAAAAGTTCATTTTTGCTTTTGTTTCACTAGCTTTTGGAGATGTATCTTGAAAGAAGTTGCTGTGGCCAATGTCCAAGAGGTTACTGCCTATGTTCTCCTCTAGGATTTTGATAGATTCCTGTCTCACATTGAGGTCTTTCATCCATTTTGAGTTTATCTTTGTGAGTGGTGTTAGGGAATGGTCGAGTTTCATTCTTCTGCATGTGGCTGTCCAATTTTCCCAGCACAATTTATTGAAGAGACTGTCTTTTTTCCATTGCGTGTTTTTTCCTGCTTTGTCAAAGATCATTTGACCATAGAGTTGAGGGTCCATATCTGGGTTCTCTATTCTGTTCCATTGGTCTGTATGTCTGTTTTTGTGCCAGTACCATGCTGTCTTGGTGATCACTGATTTGTAATATAGCTTGAAATCGGGCAACGTGATGCCCCCAGCTTTGTTTTTCTTTTTCAACATCTCCTTGGCAATTCAGGGTCTTTTCTGATTCCACACAAATTTTAGGATTGTTTGTTCCAGCACTTTGAAAAATGTCATTGGAATTTTGATCGGGATGGCATTGAAGGTATAGATTGCTCTGGGTAGCATAGACATTTTAACAATGTTTATTCTTCCGATCCATGAGCTTGGAATATTTTTCCATCTTTTTGTGTCTTCTTCAATTTCTTTCATGAGTGTTTTGTAGTTCCTAGAGTATAGATCCTTTACCTCTTTGGTTAGGTTTATTCTGAGGTATCTTATGGTTTTTGGTGCTATTGTAAATGGAATCGTTTCTTTAATTTCTCTTTCTACAGTTGCATTGTTAGTGTATAAGAAAGCAACTGATTTCTGTGCATTGATTTGTATCCTGCCACATTACTGAATTGCTGTATGAGTTCTAGTAATTTGAGGGTGGAGTCTTTTGGGTTTTCCACATAAAGTATCATGTCGTCTGCGAAAAGAGAGAGTTTGACCTCTTCTTTGCCAATTTGAATACCTTTTATTATTTTTGTTGTCTGATTGCTGTTGCTAGGTCTTCTAGTACTATGTTGAACAACAGTGGTGAGAGTGGGCACCCTTGACGTGTTCCTGATCTTAAGGGAAAGGCTCTCAGCTTTTCCCCATTGAGGATGATATTCACTGTGGGTTTTCATAGATGGATTTTATGAGCTTGAGGAATGTTCCCTCTATCCCTATACTCTGGAGAGTTTTAATCAGGAAAGGATGTTGTATTTTGTCAAATGCTTTTTCTGCATCAATTGAGAGGACCATATGGTTCTTCTCCCTCCTCTTATTAATGTGTTCGATCACATTGATTGATTTGCGAATGTTGAACCACCCTTGCATCCTGGGGATAAATCCCACTTGGTCGTGGTGGATGATCCTTTTAATGTATTGTTGCATCCTATTAGCTAGGATTTTTTTGAGGATTTTGGAATCCATATTCATCAGGGATATCGGTCTGAAATTCTCCTTTTTGATGGGGGTCTTTGCCTGGTTTGGGGATTAAGGTAATGCTGGCCTCATAGAATGAGTTTGGAAGTTTTCCTTCTGTTTCTATTTTTTGAAACAGCTTCAGTAGAATAGGTGTTATTTCTTCTTTGAATGTTTGGTAGAATTCCCCAGGTAATCCATCAGGCCCTGGACTCTTGTTTTTTGGGAGGTTTTTGATCACTGCTTCAATCTCCTTACTGGTTATTGGCCTATTCAGGTTGTCAATTTCTTCCTGTTTCAGTCTTGGCAGCTTATAGGTTTCCAGGAAGGCCTCCATTTCATCCAGATTGCTCAGTTTATTGGCATATAGTTGTTGATAATAATTTCTAATAATTGTTTCTATTTCCTTGGTGTTAGTCATGATCTCTCCCCTTTCATTCATAATTTTATTAATTTGGGTCCTTTCTCTCTTCTTTTGGATAAGTCTGGCCAGTGGTTTATCAATCTTATTAATTCTTTCAAAGAACCAACTTCTAGTTTCGTTGATCTGATCTACTGTGTTTTTGGTTTCTAATTCATTGATTTCTGCTCTAATTTTAATTATTTCTCTTCTAATGCGTGGCTTAGGCATTGTTTGTTGCTTTTTCTCTAGTTCTTTAAGGTGTAGAGTTAGTTGGTGAATTCAGGATTTTTCTATTTTTTTGAGTGAGGCTTGGATGGCTATGTATTTCCCCCTTAGGACCGCCTTTGCAGTATCCCATAGGTTTTGGACTGATGTGTTTTCGTTCTCATTGATTTCCATGAATTGTTTAAGTTCTTCTTTGATTTCTTGGTTGACCCAAACATTCTTGAGCAGAGTGGTCTTTAGCTTCCAAGTGTTTGAATTTCTGCCAAATTTTTTCTTGTGATTGAGTTCCAGTTTTAGAGCATTGTGGTCTGAGAATATGCAGGGAATAATCTCAATCTTTTGGTATCGGTTGAGACCTGATTTGTGACCCAGTATATGGTCTATTCTGGAGAAAGTTCCATGTGCGCTCGAGAAGAATGAGTATTCTGTTGTTTTAGGGTGGAATGTTCTGTAAATATCTATGAGGTCCATCTGGTCCAATGTATCATTCAAAGCTCTTGTTTCCTTGTTGATTTTCTGCTTAGGTGATCTGTCCATTGCTGAGAGTGGAGTATTGAGGTCTCCTACAATTAACGTATTATTATCAATATGACTCTTTATTTTGGTTAACAGTTGGCTTATGTATATGGCTGCTCCCATGTTGGGGGCATAGATATTTACAATTGTTAGATCTTCTTGTTGGATAGACCCTTTAAGAATGATATAGTGTCCTTCTGTGTCTCTTATTACAGACTTTAGTTTAAAATCTAATTTGTCTGATATAAGAATTGCTACTCTAGCTTTCTTTTGAGGTCCGCTGGCATGGAAGATGGATCTCCATCCCTTCACTTTCAGTCTGGATGTATCTTTAGGTTCAAAATGAGTCTCTTGTAGACAGCATATGGATGGGTCCTGTCTTTTTATCCAATCTGCAACCCTGTGCCGTTTTATGGGAGCGTTTAGGCCATTCACGTTGAGAGTGATTATTGAAAGATATGAATTAATTGTCATCATGTTGCCTGTGAAGACGTTGTTTTTATAGATTGTCCCTGTAAATTTCTGTTGTAGATCACTCTTGGGGTCTTTCTCCTTTTATAGAACCCCCCTTAATATTTCTTGCAGGGCCGGCTTAGTGGTCACATATTCTTTCAACTTCTGCCGGTCGTGGAAGCTCTGCATCTCTCCATCCATTCTAAATGAAAGCCTTGCCAGATAAAGTATTCTTGGCTGCATGTTCTTCTCATTTAGTACCCTGAATATGTCTTGCCAGGCATTTCTGGCTTGCCAGGTCTCTGTGGATAGGTCTGACGTTATTCTGATGTTCCTCCCTCTGTACGTAAGGAATCTCTTCCCCCTAACTGCCCTTAAGATGGTTTCCTTGGTTCTAAGATTTGCAAGTTTTACTATTACATGCCGGGGTGTTGGCCTGTTTTCCTTGATCTTAGGAGGGGTCCTCTCTGCCTCTAGCACTCGAATGTTTGTTTCATTCCCCAGATTAGGGAAGTTCTCAGCTACGATTTGCTCAAATACATCTTCTAGCCCTCTCTCTCTCTCCACTCCCTCCGGGATTCCAATGATTCTGACATTGGGACGCCTCATGGTGTCACTTATTTCTCTGATTCTATTTTCATGGATTCTGAGTTGTTTTTCCCTGGCCTCCTCTTTTCCCTTTTTATCTATTATACTGTCTTCCAGATCGCTTATTCTCTCTTCTGTCCAGTTACCCTAGCTGGTAGATTATCTAGATTGGATTGGATCTCATTGATAGCATTTTTAAGTTCTGCCAACTCACCTTTTATTTCTGCCCTTAGAGACTCTATGTTGCCATTAATTGATTTCTCCATTCTAGCCATTGTCTTCACAATTGCTAGCCTGAATTCCATCTCCGGCATCTTGGTTATGTCTGCATCCATTTGTAAATCTGCAGCATAAGTCATAATCTCTGAGTCTTTTCTGTTTTGGGGGCTCCTCTTCCTAGTCATTCTGTTGATGGGTGTTTGAGGGAATGTATAGAGTCCAGATTATTGACCAGAACCCAAGCAAGATGCACCTGTTTTCTTGGGACCTTAGGGTTGCTGGCCTCTTGTTTTCCCAGCCTGTCTGCTGTGGGAGGGGCCTGCTGCGCTGTTACTCAGGCAACTCTGTTTGGGCGGAGTTGCCCTGCGCCCTGGTGGCAGGGGATGGGCTCAGTGGCAATCAGTCTTTGGGGCTTTTGTTCTCTGGCACCTTTCCCTGGCAGCTTTCCACGTCTCTTCCGTGAGTCAGAGCAGAAGAGACCGTTTCCAACCCTCTGCCTCAGAGCAGAGAGACCTCAGTCTGTTCTTCAGTGAGCTCTCCAGGCCACATTGTCTCCGTTTCTGTCCATGTTGCTATAAACTGCAGCGGCCTGGGTTGTGCGCCTCTCCGCAGTGCCCCCAGTCCTGCC